>NC_065872.1:0-2500000 GCF_933775445.1 Argentina anserina | reverse complement strand
ATGGCATGTTTTTCTCCTCTATAGAGGTGGCAAATAGGCCTAAAAGCCCGAGCCCGAGCCGGCTCGAGTCCGTTATTGTAATGGGCCGGGCCGATATATTTTGGCCCATGGACCCGGCACGGCCTGAGCCCGTTTCTAGCCCGAGCACAATAAATTCATGAGCCAGGGCCGTTAAACACATAATTCTATATTATTTATATAAATATTTAAACAATTATCATTTTTTAACTTGAATATTATAGTTTTTTAATTAAAATTTCTTGAATATTTCATTATTTTAACTACAATATTTCAAAAATATTATCAAATTAGTGAATAAAACGTTATTGTTTTGACATGCGTAACGTTTTAGAAATAAGATTATGAAATGTGTTCTAGTTTCTTATTTATTTTACTATTATAAAATAGTTATATAAAATATATATTCTAAACACATAATATTTTTTATTTTAATTATGTCATATAATACTAATGGACCGAGCCAACACGCTTTCTGACACTGGCCCGAATTTGGGCCCGTCCCGAAATGAGCTTAGATCGTGAGCTGGATCGGACTTAATATTTAAATAAATAAGTTGACTCGAGCATAGTTTTTACCGGCTTAAAATGTTTAATGCTCCTCCATGGTTGGTTTACAAAAAAAGGAAAAATCGGGGTTCCTCTTTATCTTCTGTCATCTGCAAAGACATTCGAGGATATCTCTCTCCTTCTTCATCAATAATGATCTCTAACACTACTCAGCGGCTTGCCAAGGTTTTTGTTTCACCACAACACCCAAACTACAACAAATAACAAGCTTCTGGGTTCATCAAATTTCTAAACTGCAAGATAAGGAAAGGAACCTAGGTTCATCTCCGACAATACCCACGCGTCCCCAGATTCGAAGAGCTCGACACCACCAACATGTTTCTCCGCCAGAGAATCATCTTCTTGGGCTCTCAGGTGGATGACATCCAAATCACATCAAACAAACCTCTGAGTTCTTCAAATTGAGGACATAGAAGAAGAATTTTTAGATTGGGGATAAAGACAGCAGGTCTAGTCCGGTGGCCCTTCCCTGGATATCACTTACTCGGAGCTCTCTCCAGCCGGAACACTCTTCCTTTCTCCCGGCTAGAACCAGGTCCTCCTGTCTGAAACTTCGCATCTGGAGTTGCCAATCCGGCTCTTGCTGCCCCAGCCATGCCTTGCTCTGGCCGCACCTCGCCCAGCTGCTCTCTCCTGGCTTAACACTAATCCAGGACAACTCGCCCAGTTTATGTGAGAACTATAAGTTCATGGGCATCTTGGAATCACCACCTCTCAATAGCTGGGAACAGAATTGGTTTTTTTAATTTTGTTTAGTTATTTGCTTCGCGAATATGACGAGAAAACTAATGAAGGGCCGAGTCAAAGGTCACAAGTCAATGGGATGTTACTGACTTGCAGTCAACAAGACATTATCCTCTCCCATTTTTATCAAACTATATTTCCTAACCGCCGAACATATCTCCTCTCGGCACCCACGTATATATATATATAATTTTTTCTTTTCTTTTTGATTCATACTTCATCACTATGGCGTCACCGTCTCCATTATTTGGTTCTATACTATATCTTGGGCTTATGACTTCTTGGACATCTATCTATGTGCCCAGACATTTATATATTTTCCCGGTGAGGTACAACCGTACAACTACCAGCAGAACGCTTTCTTATATGAGCAAAATCATGAGCTTTGTCGAGACTCAATGGTCAACATGGAGTCTCATACATTAACTTCATTCTTTATATATTATTTACGACATCTTCAAGGGTCTCCGGTACGCTTCTTTTTACACTCTTGAATCTTGATTACGTTATCGCCATATACCTTTTCCATTACGCCGTATATGCTACATCATTCTTGGGCATACTTGTTATATGTACACATACTAGGGTAGCTAAGTGGTAATGCCTCATGGTCATGCCACACGGTAACGCCTCCAGGCTAACACCTAAAAGGCTACACCTTATAGCTACCCATATACTTATTTCCTACGACATATCACCGTGCATACTCTATATGTTTGTCGTATGTAACGGTTTTGTTTTATTGCTTGTGTCGGTCTCCTTAAATGATTATTGGCTACCCTTATTGGTTATTTACGCTAAACGGTAAACTTAACGGTAACGCCTCAGGGCTAACACTTAACACTTAAAATGGTAATCCTAGGTCACTCGTTAGATCCATGGATGCCCAGACTGCTAGTCAGCCTCCAAGCCTAGCACTGGGATCCTAGGTTACTCGCCACCATGACCTGGATACTTGGGGACTTATGTGTCTCACCCATCACACGATCTCATCATGCATTACATGCATACCCGTCATGCCAACCGGGACGAGTCCCCAACTGCTCAACTTAGCTCCAAGGAACTACGTTTGGTTTGATCTCATGCATGGGTACGTAGGCACTTTAGCACTCACCTAGAAACAACCACGTGTCACACACATCCCCGTATGATCCATCGGATCCCGTCGCCACATGATCCCCTAGATCACCTCTCCACATGACCCCCAGATTTCGTCGCCATATGATCCCCTAGATCACATCGCATGATCCCCCAGATCTCGTCGCCATATGATCCCCCGAATCATGACCACACATGTCGGCACATCGTACACGCCACCACATGTTCCTCCGAATTGTAACATTCGCCCCTATGTCTTGACTTCGGTTCTCCCGAAACTATACTTGTCTCCTCATACGATCTCTCCGAGACCTTGCATCTTTACGCCTGGTCCATCCCTCTCTTGCATGCACAACACCATGACATGGAGACCGGGGGACTTATACTTCATCATGCCGCACATACTCACCATGCATCACGTGCATACTCACCTCAGTTACATGTTAATCATGATTCGCCATCACATGTCCCACATACATGGCATACGTTACACTCATCATTGTATTATCCCTTCAGTCATCTTTGACCCATCGGTTAGAGCTTGTGGCTACCAACCATGTGACAACCCAGGTCCTTCCCTTCTCTCGCATGGGGACTTGGGGGACAGGTAGTGCCATCGTTAGTGATCCGACACTCTTACAGGCTCACACTCCCGATGTTTTATTTAATAAAATCTCCACCCAAGAGAGTCTCTTGACCAGAGACTTTGGGGACTTGAAGATACGCCCCTTAAAGGGCTAAACATTGGAATTATTCGCCTTAGCCCTAAATCGCCACTTTATGGTCCAGTTATGTCCAAAAGCCCACTACATGCATTATTAGTCTTGCACGGGCAGTTTGGTAATCTTAGTGGTCACACACTTTACCTCTATAAATAGATCTCTACTCTCCACAATAAGGTAAGTCTTCACTCCCACATTTCTCCTACCTCACACTACATGTCTATCTTTGTAGCTAACTTAGGCATCAGAGTGTTGAAGGTCGGCTAACCCGGTCTTCACCCCGTAATGCCAAACGTTAATGATTTACAAGTGACAAATAGCTTCATTGGTTTGCCGAAATCCTGACGTAACAACCAGTTATCATATTCTCAACTGGTGATTGATATATCTTGTTAATTATTTGATGGTCTTTGAAACATTATTGTTAGTTATGTACAGTTAGTGATGATCAACTTTTTATAAGAATCTAGCAATTCAAGATATTAGTGTTGATTGTCTTAGTACGCAGTGTTGATATTTATGTGGAGACGTACCCTCACTGATCAAGAACAGCGTAAGAGTAGTGAAGAAGATGAATCCACTCATTAGTCTCATGCTTAAAAACTTATTTTAGCATTATTACAACTGTATTTTATATGATAGAAGGCTCTTATATGAAAATAATGATGTGTTAAGCGTTAGATTCTACTCATTCTAGTATCTAACCTAACGGAAACGTCTATTTCAAGAAAGAATAATAATAATAGCTAGTAGAATCTGAGTATTTCGATCACCTAGTCCTAAAAACCTGGTATACATGATAACTTTGTCATTTCTTTGGCAAATAATGATCGATCAAAAAGATAATATTCATCATTGTCTGCGAAAAATTCATTCTCATCATAACCTTTGCATTTTGAATTACATGAGCAGATGAGCTCTTCCACATGAGTATGAAAATGAATTTGATGTTTATCTTCCCTTGCTCAACTTCAAGCTAGCCCCATTTTCAATATGAATTTGCAGAATTTGAGTGGCAAGAAATGATCGATCTTACACTAATCAAAGTGAGAGTCTGAGTTCCAAATCTACTTCTTGAGATTCGCTTGATTCAGAATTCTGGCTGCTTGAGCCCATCAAATTACTTCTGTGTTTTTTGATCTTCTTCGGATGAAAATCCTACATATAAGCATGAACATCAAGAAAAAATTAGTTAGGTTACGTCCACACGTAAGAAAAAGTAGTGTCCCCGGACCACGCACCAAAGGGACTTTTTTGGTCGAAAGAGACTTCATTAGAAAAAGGAAAACAAGCCCAGAAACAGGGAACTACAACAGAGAGGAGAAAAACAACCACAGCCAAAAAAGAAGCTGCAGCAAGCCGAGCAACAAACCACAAAAGAAACAAGAAACAGGAACAAAGAAACACAGAGAGATCTTCCTCATCGAGGCCCCGGCAGGCCATCACTCCTGAGCACATGAATAAGGGAGGACGGTGGCTGGTTATAGCTCGATACTGATATATATACGTATGGGTATAGCAATATAAACTGAACAGAACTATAGGAAATCCAAAGTGATTTGCTTTATATTTGAGATGAAAGGCATGCGTATATTTTAATAATCAAGTACCTCCAGTACTAATGCAGGTGGATTTAGGAGGTGTCTAGTAGTGATCCTTGGTTGCACGAACTGTTGTGTCGGCTCTAACATGGCATTGCTGGCTTCCCATCTGCTGGTTTTAGCAGAACTTGGATCAGATATGATGCTATATAAGTTTCGCAAAACCCTTTATTGAATGAAGCATGCAAAATATATACGAGTAAGAAATCAAACCTTGGTGTTGTACTATTTAGATGAGAAGAATCACCATATTTCATGTTTGCTCTTTGATCATATTCACCAAGTCCCATCTATATATATCAATACCACCATAGATAATAGATCAGTTAGAAAGACCTCAAGACTCGTACAGATATAACGAGTACTCAGATTCGAACAAAAATCACTATTTCAGACCGTCTCAATTTCTAGATAGGGTTTGGAGCCAACAGATGAATTACTACTTATATTTGACAACTAATTAATATATACCTCAAGAAACATCCTTTCTAATCTTTTAGATAATTTCCATTTATGTACAAAACGGTTAAAAATTTAGCATGAAGTGAAAGCATTGATGACTGATGAATCATCCGAAATAAATAGGTGCAGATAATGATTGGAAAAATGGATAAATTACAAATATATGTGCGCAAGGTGAATCAAGGACAACAAATTAGAACCGAAATTTGATTTTAAGATTCAATTGGAAAGAAAAGAACGAAAAACACAATCTACTTTCTGTCTTAATTTCCTTGTGAATTATGGAAGTAATTGATTTCGAACTTTCATTTGAAAACATACCATGGTGTTGGGTTGGAAGCCATATGAGACTGAGGGAGATGAAGAGGACTGCGAAGTAGCGAAAGACGATGAATAAGTTGCTGCTTGCACTCTGGTATCCTCCACCTGCTGCTGCACGTACGTACAATAAATCATGACCAAAATCAACACACGTTATAGTCAAAGGAGAGAGCTAGACAGATCGATAGATAGAGAGATGTTAATGAACATACGTTAGTGATGAAATTATTAGTAGGGTAAGGATTCATGTATCCCATTTGGCCATGTAATCTGATCTTCTCTAATTGAGCAACTCCGAGCCCTCTCTGCGGTTGCTTCGGCTTGTCCGAGTTACCCTTCTTCCCCTTCCTTGATGAACTAGAAGACGATCCTCCTCCTCTCTCGTTTCCCATGTTTGGCTCCCCAAAATAACTGCTCCCCATCTTCTTCTTAACTAACGTTTCAGAAGAAAGGTCAGAGAATACACAGAGAGATTGACACTGAGAGATATGAGATCGAGCTCTTTGTTTTTTTTTTTTAGTTTGAGCAAATCCCAGACTTTGTGGCAAATATTGCAGAGGGTAGCTAGCTGTAGGTAGCAGAGAGGAAGAGCTGAGAATTGAAATGAGAGATCTCCAAATAGCGTTTTTAAACCTGTTGCGGAAGCCCCAGTAATAATTGCATCGCTGGATCAGATTGTGTGTAGATTCTAATGTTGTATATGCTTAGATTTTATGCTCTTTTTTCTCTTTTGCCTTAATTTTAGAACTTCCATATTCAAAAATATCGCTTCAATATTCTAATAGTGACGATAATAATTGTTATAGATTAGTTACCTTATAAACAATTACATTCTCCCTTTAGATGTGTGGACTTTAGAGACTACCCACTTGAAAACGATTGTCTTTGATTTAAAGTGTTAAAATAATTGGATTTATACAACAAACAGGAACGACCCCACGCGCTCTAACTCATACTGCTTTGTCTGCAATTTTTATTTCTTCCACAATAATCTTATGAAAAATATGCAGATTCCCACATTCTTTTTTCTCAACATATTTCCTTCAAAATAATAAGCTGATTTCTTTTCTTTTTTTTTGAATAAAAAAAAAGCTATTTTCTTTTTTATGATCATGAATTACACAATGTCTTCATGCAAATGCATATATTTAGGATAGAAATCTGTCCGGTATGTATGTATGTATGTATCTGGTTGAACATAGAAACCTACCCATAATTTAATTTCATCAGATATACAGATTGATTGATGCTGATTAATAGTGCTAGCTAGACTAATCCTAAAGTGGGTTCCACCTTTGCCTGTGATTTCCGGTGCTTCCATGATCAAATTTAATTTGTCTCTGAGCTTACACAGTATGCCCTAAAAGCCCCAGCTGTAACATTCTTTTAGCAACGTTTTAAGAAAGGAAAAAAGTATTCGATTAAGTATACTATATGAACATTATGAAGTTGGACCAAATCACCATTTAAATTTCGGATTCTAGAAATCTTCTTGCAGCTTCATGGGGATTGTAATTGTCTACTGGGAATTCAATGGAATATATATATATATATATAATATTACATATTTGCATCTCAAGAAGATACCCTGTTTTATATCTAGTTGTGGATCTTTCTTTACAAGCTATAAGTGGGGAAAAATCTGCTCAATTTGAATTTTATCTATCAAATTCAAATAGTTTCTTAAAGGGATGAATTAATGGTAAAACTTATGAAGTTAATTACAGGAGGATTTGGCCAGAAGATTTGTGATAAATTCGATTAGATGTAATGATGTATGGATACTTCTGTTGTGAATAGCCAAGGAACAAATCTAATTGAGCTGTTCCACGCATGATCGGTGGCCTGTGGGTCATATTTTATGAGTTGTTCTGTGGTGGAAAGTTAGAATGCTCCAATGCTTAAACAGACATGTGAACTCATGCAATTACCCTTTAAACCCCATATATCTCAAACCATGTCATAATCATATTTGTTAAACTTCGTGGGTAATGAGCAGCAGTTTAATTATAAAATATAAATTGGATTATAGGTGTTTGACTTGTTTCAAGAGCAGTATATATACTAATCGATCAATGTTTGGATTTATTAACAGACCTAGATAGTATGGAAGCTAGCTTTTGCAAGTACAGAATTTCGATCGACCCTAATTATATCTTCACCAATTTATCAAGTCTCGGTACGTATATTATGCAACCTAGCTTACCACTAAAACCGTAATCGATCGATCTCTTACTAATCACACTGTAAATTTTAAAGATGTATATAGCGCTGTTTGGCTCAACTACTACAGTTAATGTTCAAATTGTTGAGGTTATAGTTTAGCGGGATGTCTAATTAATTTGGTCTGTTAGTCGATCAACTGAGAAATTCTCAGTTGCAAATGACAGTGCCTTCAACTCGTCAAGGCGTGTACTCATTATATACACAGGTAAAAGGTTATTTTCTTTCAATTCCAGTGTTATAATTTCAAGCTATATATCCAAAGTCAAGCATGCTTGCAATTGTTGGCTCCCATGGTAAAGAACCCTAATCATATCTAGGGTTTCCATAATGTGATAGAGAATCTAGATGCGCGAAACATAAAACAATGATTCAAAAGTTGAAAACGGTTCAAATTCAACACCTGGCTCCTTGCTTATTAATCTGTTCATATTATTGTGGTGTACATACAACAAATTAAACCAGATGCATAAATCAAAACAGTCGACAATATCCCATGCTTGAAGCTTCCTGCGAAGAATGCCTTATTAATGTCGATCATGTTAAATAATACAATATACAATAAGAGCGTTACTAAGTAGACTACGTTTAGTTTACATTAAACCATTCAACGTACTGCATTTGTAAATTAAAAAAAAACCCATGTC
Organism: Argentina anserina; assembly: GCF_933775445.1. Classification (NCBI taxonomy): domain Eukaryota; kingdom Viridiplantae; phylum Streptophyta; class Magnoliopsida; order Rosales; family Rosaceae; genus Argentina; species Argentina anserina. The sequence goes on along the minus strand of NC_065872.1, from coordinate 2,491,594 downwards.
GTGTATTATATGATTCAGAACAGATTATATATATAAGCATAAAAAAAAAACTGGTTTGGTATGTGGTTTCTGGGGTGGCCACCAAATTCATACTGTGCCATGTGTATCGTATTCCTCAGGCACTGACGTACGTATACGCCATTTCTATAAGGTCCATAAGTCCTAACCTAAATTCGTAAACACACATAAAAGAAAGCCATGCTTTTTATCGAGAATGACAGTATATACATTATAAATTAGTACTTATATATGAGTGTATAGGAAATTAAAGTGTTCAAAGTTTTAACTAAAATAGAAACTAAATTGATCAAAATTGAGATGCACGAAAAAAAAAACAATTATCACGACATATTTTTAACTGAATCTCTTCTGAATTAACTACATTGAAACATTCTTCAGTTAATTTTTCATCTCAAACAATGAAGGTATGAAGCCCAAGTGATGATGAACTCGGTACGTATTAGAAATACGAAATCGACAGAAGATCTAGCATCTAACTATCCACATTACTCTCAGTTAATATCTAACGTCTCCAACAGCTTCATCTTCAAATAGCTAGCCTGGCATGGACAGCTTGCTTAAGGCTAGGGATAGGAACCATGAACCTTTATAACTTCCCTTCGTGCAAATGGTGCAATCAAGACCCATGCTCACTTTTAACCCAAAAAAAAAAAGACCCATGCTCACTGTTTCTTAACGTCAAAATTGCTTTTAACATTTTGCAAAAGCATCCTAAATGGCTAAATTGGATGATCTTGTCATTTTCGCGCATCACGGTCTGATTCGTTCTACTTTTTTGGGTTAGAAAACAAAAATGTTGTGGCATGACTGCATGAGTAACTATTATGTGTAAAAAACTAAAAAAGGGATTCGACTATTAATAAAGTACGTACTTTGTGGAAGAAAAACAGGAGGAATATGATAATAGGGTTCGATTTGATGACTGACGGGTTGCAGTAGTTAATAGCTATTGTAATATATGGAATCATCAAATGAAAATAGTTTAAGACGTCAAAGCAAAGTGGAGAAAGATGCAGGGAATATATGATATGTACTGTAGATTTAGGGCACATGCAAGCTTCATTACAGAGTGGATTACTCCACACGATTTGCAAAGCAAAATCAAAAGCAAAGAAAAATAATTTCTCAAAACCTCTTGGAAGACGCTGTGTTTGTTTCTGAAGGACCATGAAAACATGAAAAGAAGCTTGGCTAGCTAAGCCAAATCAACCATCCACCATTTCCATATCATCCAAATCAGCCACAAATCCTATATTATATGAGATTCCCAGATTAAATATGATTCATATACAACACACGGGGATCTCGCATCAGACTTAGCTTTGTTATGTATGGTTAAGAGGGGTTAAGGTAATGAATTATAGGAGAGAGGGATGGTGTGCGTACCGCGTACGTGTGTATGTGTGGGATCGATCGATTACAGACCCTTTCTGATTGGGGTACTTAATTAAAGAAATGAAATTAAAGGATCGTTAAGGATTTCTTGAATAAAGTTCGATCAACATCATCTCACTACCTCGCTACCATGCATGGTTCCATGATCTTTTATGCATTTATCCGTTGACCATCAATACTAACTCCAAAGCAAGTACTTCTGTATAAATGTACGTATGTTCATGATAGCATAACTGCATTACTTTGATTCGAAAATAATGCAATTAGCCTTGCCTGGAATGATTCAATCCATCAAAAAATACCATGTCTGGATTGTTACACGCATTATACGTATCGATCGAACTTCAAGAGCTATAGGTGAATTAATAATATATTCTTAATTAGTATCTATCTCTCTCTTCGATCAAGCCCATAGCGTATCGAAATCTTGAAAGAGAGCTATTTGCATGCATTATCACTGTGAAAGGTCATCCACAATACTGCATGTGAGATCGCCAAATACTGATATACAGGCAATTGATCGAATTGAAAAGGCTTGTGGTCTCTGCTCGTGTTTTATATATTGATGCCCTAGCTGGTGACCCTGTATCTGTAGGTATCTTAAATTAACCTGCATGAATGCATGATTGAGCTAAAGAAATCAACCTTGTTGATAACTAGATCTCTCATATATATTAGCAATGAAGGCCAATGCTGAACTAATTATATATGATGCCCATGAATCCATGTTAAGCATGGATGGGAGATTCTCTTGTAATTTTTATTCAAAACAAATGTGCAACAAGTGTACTCTAAAAGAATAATTTGTATAACTGGGAACTATAAATGTAGGCACATGTGGAGATGCTACTAAATTCAACACTTGGCCTCTTTTAGATTATGCATGTCATGCAAGAATTAATTCTGTCTTTAAAAACAAAAATAGACGCAAGGACCTACTCATGACTTGGAAATGAAACACACTAATCTTTTAGACAATGCATATGTTTCCCTTCATTGTCTCCCTAATCTTTTGAAAACACAAATCACAAAACCAACATCCCTAGTACTGCTCAGATGATCTAACTTGGATATCATTTCTGATCTTGTTTGATTTAAAACTCCCACTTTGATTGCCCTAATCTTCACTTGAATTATCGATCATAATGCACAATATGTATCTGGTCCTCAAATTTTTTTCTTCATTGTTTATATGTAGATAGCTTTCTCCCAAATCCAAAGTTGTTAATTTATAAACTTCACAACTTTCAGTGGTACGTCATATATATACATATATATATAGCCCTTCTTGGCTGTGGAGGTCCGCACTAAGATTTTGGTGCGGATTTCCATCTTTTTACTACTTTTTGATCAAATTTTCTCATCTCTACCGTCTCGTATCTATATAATATTGTGTAGATCATCTCTGCACAATTTCAGCCAATTTGGTAATCGTTAAGGCCCTCAAAATTGCGTTTTTCTGTTAAAAATATGAACGGTAACGGTTTGACAGAATTCGGTCCGTCCATTTGTTATTCGATTTTGAGGGCCTTAACGATTACCAAATTGGCTGAAATTTTGCAGAGATGATCTACACAATATTATCTAGATACTAAACGGTGGAGATGAGAAAATTCGATCAAAAAGTGGTAAAAAGATCGAAATCCGCACCAAAATCATTGGTGCGGACCTCCGCATTTGAGAAAATCCGTATATATATATATATATATATATATATATATATATATATATATATATACATACTAACACCTAAGATAATGTTATGTAAAGTTATTGGAGTATCAACAAAATTACCGATACAGTACCCATCACCGATTGTGTGATCGATCACATGTAGTTTTACAGGTATAAATTCTTATAAATTAGTATATATATGATTCACATTGAGAACTACATCTTGATTATATAAGCACTGATGTCATCTCCCTGATGAAAGTATTAGTTATATAGCTCCACACATGCTCACATAGTTGTTTTATGTTGGTGTTTGATGAATCTATGGAATTTGCTCTTACATATGCTGCCATATATAGCTACCCAACAATATAAATCCCAACTTGTTTTTGTATAAAACTAGCTTTTGGTTTTCTCTGCATGCATGCATGTGGTCATATTGCCATTTTATATAATCTTAAGCTAGCTTTCGTTTTTGTGGCACCATTCCACCGTTGTGAAGATGCTCCAGGCCTCCAGCTACTGCCTACCAGTAAGTCTTAGCAGTATAGTTGAGCATCTGATGGTTAAGAAAGTATTGAACTCGAAACCCAGATCGGACTTCATTGGAGAAGGACCGTGCCGTATACATACTATTATACTGATCACATTCTACTTGATCGATCAGTAGTACCAAGACATTTGAATAGAGACTTAGACAGTTATGACACTACTTTTAAAAACATGTTTCACCACTTTACATCTTGTATGAGATTGTACGTACGTGATCAACTTGCACCCTTGGAAAAACGGATGTTAATACATATATACACTTCTCAAAACAAAATAATATCAGACCACTAAAAGATCAAAGTACGTACGTGTTATTCCTCAACACAATTCCTTTGTTCCATCAACGTGGAGGTTCCATTATGAGAAAATATGAAAGAAACCCGATCGATCACAGTCGATCGCATACGACGAGGGTTCTATTCAAACAACAACCCCTGAACAAATTAAAACCATGTTTATTAACTGTATTTACATAAACCTTCACCCTAACTTGGAAACTATTCAAACTAATGAGTCGGGTTTCTGTCATCGGATATTTCCTTCTTCACCTTCACCCCAAATGCGACAGTTTGGGCCTATAAACAGAGGCTGTCAGACTATCATCAACTCTCTACCCGGCCCAGAATAGCCCAATTGAAAGCTGATGAAGAAATTGGAATTCTGCCTAATCTAGGAGGAAGCAGAAACAGTGGCACAGAAAGATAAGGATTTAAAGCCCCACCTTTCATTTTCCTACTCCTTACCAGTAATAACCATTCAACCCAAGCACCAAGTATATATGAGCTTCACACACTCGTAGCCTCTTTGGGATTATCCAAACAACACTTTTTTTTAACTCAGTTTTTGGTTAAAGGTACAAACTTTGACTTCATCTGCTTTCTGGGTTCTCTGAATTGTGCAGCTTTATGTGTTTGGATAAGTTTGCTGTAATGGGTTTTAGATTATGGTGCTTTTGAATAGTGAAAGCTGGTTTCTTTGTTTGCTGTGTTTGTAGTTTTCTTGGTTCTTATGCTATCTGTTTGCTTAGTTTTAAGGTTTATAGTGTCTGTGCAGTGTAGTTTAAATGCTGTTTTTGTTTCTTCGTATGAGTTTTAATGATGGTTTTGAGTTTGAGGTATTGGGTTTGGGTTGCTGCTATGCTTAGTATTGAATCATGTGGAATGCATAAGTTGTTCAAGTCTAGTTAGCTGTGGACTGTGTGTGGCAATGTAATTAGCTGACTGGTGGATTACTGTGAGAATTTGATTTTAAATGACCGGCTTCTGCTTGGTATGCAAGTGTAAGATGAGTGATTCTGGGCACATGTAGCTTATTTGCACACTGAAAGTTTGAAACTATGTGGGCAATGGGGTTTCTATGTGTCAATCTAGATAAGCTCCAACTGCAAACGCGCGAATTATTGTTCTTTGATATGATGCATTTCTACTTACTCCAAGATGACCTTTTTTCCCCCTATTAATCGTCAATTTGATAACCTCTGCAGGTGAGCGAGGGATGAAGTAATTGTGTTAACAGCAGAATCAACTTCCACAACTTGATTCGATATGACGCCTGTAGTTCCATATTCCATAAGCAATGTCTCAGTTTTTCCTGGAACTGCCTTTACCTCAAGAAAGACCAATTCTCTAACGAAATTCAATTTTACTAGGAAATCTGCTAGACATACTTTATCCCCCCAGAGTTTTCTTTTACCCTTTTCGGCCTCTATTAGATTGTTTCCATTATACAACAACAGATGCCCTGTTCCTCATAGATCAACCTATGTGGTATCTGCCACTGGAACCGATGTAGCAGTGGAGCAACCAGACTCGGCTGCTGCAGAAGCTTCGACTGAATCGGATGCAGCTGAAACTGTTGGAAAATCTTCCAACTCTGATGTAAGTTCCAGTCCATCTCAAGCAAGGCGTGCAAGACCAGGTAGGCAAAGTGAAATGTCACCTGTTAAGAATGAGGAGCTGGTTCCTGGTGCAACATTTACAGGGAAAGTGAGATCAATTCAGCCATTTGGTGCTTTCATTGATTTTGGAGCTTTCACAGATGGCCTGGTACATGTTTCGCAGTTGAGTGATACTTATGTAAAAGATGTAGGAAGTGTTGTTTCTGTGGGGCAAGAGGTGAAGGTGACATTAGTTGAAGCCAATATGGAGACTAAGCGGATTTCTCTCACTATGCGTGAAGGGAAAGATCCTTCGTCCAGTAGTGATAGGGGTGGATCTGACAGAAGAGGTGGTCCGAAGAAAGGAGAGAGGAAAAATGAGGGGAGAAAAAGTTCAAAATTTTCCAAGGGGCAGAACCTAGTGGGCACGGTGAAGAATTTGGTCAGGGCTGGTGCTTTTATCTCACTTCCTGAAGGGGAGGAAGGTTTCTTGCCTCAGTCGGAGGAAGCTGATGAAGGTTTTGCAAGCATGATGGGGGAGACCTCTCTGGAGGTTGGTCAAGAAATTAATGTCCGTGTCTTGCGTATTAGTAGAGGACAAGTAACCTTGACAATGAAGTTAGAAGAAGATGTTCAGAAGTCAGAGTCCCAGATTACTCAAGGAGTGATCCACACAGCAACAAATCCATTTCTCGTGGCGTTTCGCCAAAACAAGGATATTGCCGCCTTTTTGGATGAAAGAGAGAAAGTAGAGAAAGCAACCAAAGAAACTTCGACTCCAAAGAGTACGGAAAAATCAACACAGGAAGTGCTGGACAAACAAGTAAGCAGTGATGAGCAGAGTCTTGGCGTCCCTGCTTCCATGGATGAAAGTACTGAAAATGATGGTGCTCCATTAGAGGTAGTTGATGCAGGAGCCAGTGGAGTAGATGATGAGTCAAGCCTAGAGGACGAGGAGACCATTATTTCTAGTTCAACGGAAACTCTAGAAACTATAGATGGTGTGGTCCAAGACCTACAACAAGAAGAGGGGAGTTCCAAAATCGTGGCTCCTGAAGAAAGTATATCTACCACAGATTCTACTGAGCAGGAGTCTCCTTCAACGGACGGAGTGGAAAATGATGCAAATTCAGATATGTCTGGTGAAATAGTTGATCAAGCGTTGCCATCAGATGACACAAAACCCGAAGACGTTATAGAGAGTAAAGTAGACGACACAATAGCAAAAGATGAGCCGCAATTAGAACCACCTACTTGGGAGAGTGAAAGTCCTTCAACTCCACTATCTGAAGATGAAGAAGTGCAACCAGCTCCTGATACTAGTGGGAGTATCACCAGCCCAGATGTACAACCAGATCTTGCTTCTCCTCAAGAGACAAAAGGTTCATAACAAGGTTCTTTCTTTGGTTTTGTTTTTCCCATTTTTTCTAGATTCAAGAGTGTCTGTAATGGTAACAAAAAATATGACACTTAGTTACTGCATGCACTTCGTGACCAAAGACCCAATTACAATATGCTATGTTTTGCTCTTGCTGTATAATTTGAACAATTTTCCACTGTATAATGAGCCACAAAGCCAACCTAATCACTTTGAGGTGACTAAAGGTTGATTTGCTTGGTCATTTTGCTGAATATATTGCATTTCAAAACGTTGTGGATCAAATCAGGTAATTACTGATGACCTGAAAACTCAGGGCATGATGTCCTTAATATCATTTGCATCAATACATAACCCATTTCTTAGGCGATTGAAATTGACTACTGAAGTATGAGGATCTAGAGTTAATTTTTAGGGTTTGGATGAACTTAGGATATAAGGAGCCATGGTTCTGAATCTGATGATTGAACTTCTCTATTAATGTTTATCCACACCCACACATAACAGACATGGTAAGTAGTTTCATGCTACAGACAATTTCTGCTCCCCAGTCCCCAGATATTTATTTCTTTTATAAAAAATTATTGTTTAGTGTTACCATGAGATTCAATCTCTAGCTGTATGATATTGTTGCTGGTGAGCACGGATAAAATCTTCAATAGATACCTAAATTAAGTTATGAAGTTGTTCTGTCAGGTATATAGTAAGCCGAATAAGTTGATTACATCTGCCTCTAATTTTTTATATTTTGGATTACAGCAACCATATCACCAGCTCTTGTAAAACAGTTGCGTGACGAGTCGGGAGCTGGAATGATGGACTGCAAAAAGGCTTTGTCGGAGTGTGGAGGAGACATTGTCAAAGCCCAGGAGTTCCTTAGAAAGAAAGGCTTAGCAAGTGCAGATAAGAAAGCCAGTAGAGTCACTGCTGAAGGGAGAATAGGTTCATATATTCACGATAGCAGAATTGGTATCTTACTGGAGGTAAACTGCGAGACAGATTTTGTTTCCCGGGGTGATATTTTCAAAGAGCTGGTCGAGGATCTAGCCATGCAAACAGCTGCATGCCCTCAAGTACAGTATGTTACTACAGAAGATGTTCCTGAAGAGTTTGTAAAGAAGGAAAGAGAGATTGAGATGCAGAAAGAAGATCTTATGTCAAAGCCAGAGCAGATTAGATCAAAGATAGTTGACGGGAGGATCAAGAAGAGGCTTGATGAGCTGGCATTGCTTGAGCAGCCCTACATCAAGAATGATAAGGTGGTGGTGAAGGACTGGGTGAAGCAAACTATTGCAACCATTGGGGAAAACATAAAGGTCAAGAGGTTTGTACGTTTCAATCTGGGAGAAGGCTTGGAAAAACGGAGTCAGGATTTTGCAGCTGAAGTGGCTGCCCAAACTGCAGCAAAGAAGGTCCCCGCAGCAGGGAAAGAACAGCCTGCTGCAGTTGAAACAAAGGAGCCAGTTCAGAAGTAAGCAATTTTTTACCATGTTCACGCGTTTAACATGTTCGCATGCTAAGGAATTCTTTATGTACATTTTGTGAATGTGACCTATATTCAACACCTATTACAGGGCACCAACTGTAGCTGTCTCTGCTGCTTTGGTTAAACAACTAAGGGATGAAACTGGAGCGGGAATGATGGACTGCAAGAAAGCTCTCGCTGAAACTGGAGGGGATATAGAGAAGGCACAAGAGTACCTCAGAAAGAAGGGTCTTTCTTCTGCTGAAAAGAAATCCAGTCGGCTTGCTGCTGAAGGCAGGATAGGATCTTATATTCATGACGCTCGCATTGGAGTTCTGATTGAAGTCAACTGTGAGACTGACTTTGTTGGTCGAAGTGGAAAATTCAAGGAATTGGTTGATGACCTGGCAATGCAAGTTGTGGCCTGCCCTCAGGTGCAATTTGTATCCATCGAAGACATTCCAGAGAGCACTGTAAAAAAGGAAAAAGAGATTGAGATGCAGAGGGAGGACCTTCTGTTGAAACCTGAAAACATTAGGGAGAAGATCGTGGAGGGAAGGATCTCAAAGAGGCTTGGGGAGCTTGCTCTGTTGGAGCAACCTTTTATCAAAGACGATAATATATTGGTGAAGGATCTTGTGAAGCAGACTGTTGCTGCTCTTGGGGAAAACATAAAAGTTCGAAGGTTTGTTAGGTTCACTCTTGGGGAGACAGTCGAGGGCATTAAATCTGAAGCGTAAGACGAGAACAATCATCAACTTAGCATCAAGCGCAGAGGTGGTTGCACTTATTTTAGACGGGGAAGTGAGATGATTGTTTCCAGTTTTGGTTTTAGCATGGATCTCTTATGTTGGAAATGACCGGTGCAATACCCTGTAAAAGCTACATGTTTTTTTGTCATCTGTTTTTTGAGAGGGAAGCGAGGCATTAAGCATCTCTGCTTTAGTCTTTATTTGCTACGCCATGGTGGAACTGTATCTCTTGTTTTTTTTTTATCTGAAAATTATAGCTCGTAAATTAATTCATAGGCCGTCCTCTGTGACGTTTTGGAGGTTTGATGGTATATGTCAAAATTGTGATGCTAATGATTCCTTATTGAATAATACGAGTTTTACGTCGTCAAAATGAACTGGCTTTTGTCTGACAGAAAATTTTCCTATGTGAACTAGGAATTCACCTGTAAGCGAGGGAGGATCGGCGACCAGTGTACGTGAAAGAGCGTACATTTTGCAATCTAGCTCCATCATCATAGGCTCTTGTTTTCCTTGGTACCCTCATCCATCTCCTATTCTCTGTACGTGTATTCCATTGTATTTGTATACAAAATGACATATCAACAACGCGAAGCACAAGTTTTCAATGGATCTTCCATTAGTCCCGGCATTGTTGAGTGTGATCGAGTCAATCGGTAATGCTTAGTCTTTCTCAATTGAAACCCAAACTTAGGTTTAAGTCTCCTTTAGTTGATTCCACAATGTAACTATATCCACAATACCCTATGTCATTTGATGAAATTGTTTCAAGAATCTCCTCTTCCGGAGGCTCTACATTGTCACTGACATCTGCTCTCATAACTAATACGAAATTATTAATTACGAAAACTTTGTTTTTACACACTATAGCTGTTCATACCTTATGCTTTGCTGGAAACCTCGAGACTTGAAGCCGACCCAATTCCTCTGATGAAAGCCAGCGGCACTAGATGATTGAATACTGCTAAAACTAGGTAGTCTTCTTGATGCAAAGTGGGATCGGCAGACAAGATAACTTGTGGAACCATATAGGGATGAAAATGGTCTTCTCTTCGGAATTCGTACTTTAGGGGAGGAAGATGAATTGCCTCTATGTCTGCTCTGAAAAGGTTTCGCAAAGTTATATGATAAGTAACCTCCACTAGTTCGTGTGCGTATACATTGTTTAGATCAATGAAATTCTTAGAAGATTTGCGTGTTGAGGCCAACCATCCATGGTTAGAGCCGCCGATGCCGATGTAGTCTTGATTCTCTTGAATATCACTATTAGGAATCGGTGGTACGGTTAACACGATGTTGCTGTACATTTTTCTCTCTGGAATGCTGTATAGTATAGGCTGGTTGTTGGATTGACGAGGAATCATGAGCATGGGAAGTGCCTGTTGCTTAGGCCAACGTCGCGTTGTGTGGTTAACTGGGTATAGTAACTAGCAAGAGAACACCTTTCTTTCGAAACTGGGGAAAAGCGAACATGGTCAATGGGTTCCATCAACTTATCCAGAATCAAAAACACAGCGTCTGTAGGAAGACTTGTCAATTTTACTACTGATGAACCTGTTGATGATATTAATTGTTGCAGAGATTCGTGACTTTGTTTGGCATCGTCATCGTCATGGAGAAGTTCCTCCATTATTTTCCGCCTTTTCTTCCTAATCTGTTTGGCATCACGATCATGTTCTTGCCCAGAGACTTCACTGTTTCGGCTTCAACGTTGGCGACATTATTCCCGACTCTCTTACATTTTCTGTATCGACGTACGAGATCATGCTTTAGCCTCTCCTGTCTCTCAACTGGTCTCTCTGCATATCCGCATTATCGTCTCTTTCTTCTCGAAGGTGGTTTAGCTTTTCCTTGGTCACCATCTCCATTCCCATATCGGTTTTGCTAACATACAAACGCTAAACTTCGTGTTTAAGTGGTGTGAAATCTTAGGACGCTCAACAGAGATGTTGAAATTCTAGCTAAACAAATCCTTCTGTACATATATTCATAAGCTCTTGGCTGGAATCCTAAATTCCAACGGAGAGTTTCTCCACTTCAGCTAGGAAAAGGATATATTTATTTTGTGCTGACCTCATTCCGTATAAATAAACATATTAATTAGTAGGGGACTTGATCAAATCTCATATTAACTAACTAGATGATCAAACTCCAATGTAGAGTGGAAGACAAATTTTTGCTTGGTCTGCATATGAACCCCCACATTCACAGTAATCTTCTCCAAGGCCTCAATTTGAGCTTCTTGCAGCGAATAGGTCTTGACTTAAGCGGGGAAAGGCATCAATTTTTATCTTCGTTTCATTTAATCACAACTGTAAAAGTTCCGGGGTGATCCCTGAGCATAGTTACAGTGAAAGAGAATGTGAAAACAAAGGGATTGCATGCATTAGAATCTTACTCGACTATTATTACTAATGGTTGTATCCTAGGAGAAAGCCAATAGATTCTTGATGAAAGCAAAACAGGTTCCTACCTTAACATTCAGTGTATATTTTTCACCCATAATACACCATGCATGTGCTTAATCTACGGACCATGCTTACTCTTGGGAACAAATCGCCACAAGTCCACAGCTATATCCACATCTCGTTTCTTATGAAACTTGTATGTTTGAGGTAAATCATATCGAAGCTGAAAGCAAGGGAGACAGCAGAGTAAATTTAATATCATTTCAACACAGAGCATGCTCATTCATGAACACATTAAACAGATAGTTTGGTATGTAATTTTTGCCTTTCAGATACTATATGATGGCATGACTTATCATCTAGAAGTCACAGCATGAGGATTCTTAAGTAATGTGAGAAGCTATCTTTACCCACCTGACATATAACCTCAGCACTGGTAGCATTGAACTGCTGCAAGGCTGCCCTTTTCACATGCTGCAATGACCAAAACAGATCTCATCACCAGATGTACTAGCAGTAAATAATCTTTCCAACTTTGCAAAACACTTACATCTCTTGTGGAGGTTTTATGTAAGGAATAAACAGCTTGAGAAGCAACCTGACAAAGGACAAAAAGTATGAGGGACACATATATCAGAACAACTGAGATCAAAGAGCTTCAATATAACTCGACAAAACCACTAATGATTACAGAAAACTGTTACTTTAAAGATGCATTGTGTTAAAAAAATAATAATAATAAAGGTAGTCAGAGATCAGTCCCTGCGTTTACCTTCAGAGCCACAGAGAGAAAATCCATGTCAGCACCCTTTTGCCGAGTTCCAAATGGAGGATTCATTATAACGGTATCAACAACTTCAGCTAAGAATCAAGACAATTAGACGATGAAAAATTCAGAAGCAAATGCCTGCTGAATACTAAAGACTAAAGAGAGGTGTTCTAGTACCTCTCCATCCTAAGCTCTTGATGTTGCATTGAATATAATCTATGTCCAACTGCAGAAATACCAACAGAAACAAGGCATTAGCTTCCCCAAGGCACATATGATTCAATTGTTGACCCCATGATATTAGACGCCTCAAGCAACAGAATGGCTGGAGTTTTTTTATTCTTAAAATACCATTATATGGAGGAAACATAGACACAAACATATAAAACCAGAACCATATAAGTTCGCAAAGTATAAACAATCCATTGTATAAGCATTTTAAGGCATATATAGCTTTAGAGACTAAAACCACTAAAGAAATAAAGAAATTGATTAGACCTCAAGTTCCTCAGCATTTAGTGAAGCTAATTCAAGAGATTCTGGATCAACGTCAATGCCAATCACATGTCTGTGAAACAGTGAATGTAAGTAAGTATTCAATCAGCCATCAGAATGAAGTATTCTTACAAAGATTTACAAACTCTACACTTACAACTAGAGGAGGTTAGGGTACTAATGTAGAACAGTAGAAGCAGCTAAAAAAGTAACAATGAGGAACAAACTAAGGAAAGGGAAAGATGCTACTCACTCTGCACCCAAGAGTCCAGCTGCCACCCCCAATGTACCACAACCACAGCCAAAATCCGCCACAACCTTGTCACACACATCCCCAAATGAATTCTCTGCCTGAACCCATCAAAAACCATGTAAGGCTCAGCTCATAGTTATAAAGATATGTGCTTTACTCACTAAGCTATTTGATTCTCATTAGTACTCTATACCCAATTTCAGCATAAGCCCAAAGACAAGAATTGATATAAAGTATAGAGCTTTATTTGATGAAAAAGAGAACAAGGAGACATACAGTGTAAAGCATGCGAGCTGCAATGTGGGCTCCGGTTGGGTATTGTTCCAGCTCCACCTGCAACCAAGAATATGCAGTTAACACCATTACTTTGAACTATTTGAGAGATAAAAGAGTCATATGAGAGAGAGAGAGAGAGTCACAGAGTGATTGACCTTTGGGTTTGGGAACTGTTGGAGACTACCTAGGAGGCTTTCGAGCTGCTTCAGCTTCATGTTGGGAGTCCTTTGTCGAAACACCCAGAATCAAAGAATCTTCAAAGGTTGTGTTTCTACTTCCTCTTTTGTTCCTCTTATTTTCAACCCTATAATTATATAACGGGCACGGGTCTGGATATTTCGGACCCTATCCAGGCCCAACTCTTACTTTCTACTCAAGTCAGTCAAGTGCTCAGTTGAGGTCATTTACCATGGTTTCAATGCTTTCCTCCGGCTATCTTTTACTTACAGATGACCTACATTGCGATGCTGAGAATGCACAGCTGCATTTTCACTCTGGGAACGTTGAAGATGAGGTTTAATTCGTATGGAAAAAGACCAACTACTCGACGGAGTCTCTCGATTGATTGTCATGCAAGATTACAAGTCAAAATACAAACGAGACGTGTTGGAAGAACGAGAAGAGCGAGAGGCTTGGATCAACTAGAGTGGCAATAAAAGGACATTGCATCCGGATGAGGATATTGCAGATAAGAGAAGATGAAGCGCGCGCGCACCTCATAGTATTGTTCTAAAAGCACTTTGGCAGAAGGAGATATGTACATCAGATAGGACTTTCAGACTGTCATTAAAACAGTTTTCAAGCCATTTTCATACACAACAGACTAGGTTGGCAGCCAACTATAAGAATACGACTTGAAAAAGGAGAGCAGGAATTAAACTAGACACGTTTACAATACCAATCTTCCTATTAGTTTGTTACCCTAGATATTTAATATGCAGAAGCAAAGTTATGCTGACAACAGCTGCCTCCGCCTTATGAGCGATTCAGAGCACATCTTGTGAGCTACTCAGGTGCCACCTTGGTCGCTGATAACAGCTACCTCCAACATCACTTTGTTTAGAGTTTCCAATCAGGATGATGATGATACTAATTACTGTTTTTGCACTTCTGCATGGCCCTTGGAGCTGTGACAAAAAAGAACAAAACCATGACTCCTAGTTAATGATTTTATTAAAGCTACCGGCCAAGTAAAATTGACTGCACATTTCAAGTATGGGAATTATCAAGGCTTAAACCAAAATAAACTTTTTCTGTACTTTTATCACTAAACCAAGTTCACAAAAGGTAGTAATGTGGAAACACTAACAGTTTTAAGAACCTATAACATGAAGATGAAAAAGAAGTTTAAATTGCTTAATGGCTCAATGACATAGATCACAGAGAATGAAACTACAGAACATACCTAGCCCTATAGCTTCTGAACTCTTCATAATCCTCATCCTTCTACATGAGTCAGTGAACATCCTGCAAGAACAAGCAATCATATGAAACGATGCAATCATTGGCTTGTAGGTTTCCACACAGCTTATGGAAAGCTATAAACTTATGCTTAGGTGTAGTGAAAATGTCAGTGCTCCATGCTACGACGTGGGTAAATAAATGAATTGCAATTACATCACTGTAGCATATTCTATTAGATAATTAACCTCCTTTGGATAGCTATAATTTAGAAGTAGCATAACTATTACCAAGGAAAACAGATCAGATAATCTACAAATCTATGGTGTCAAAATAGTCAACACTTACTGCCAGGGAACATCACCAACTAGCATCCAATCACCATCCTTGTCTTCATAGGTGAGGACGTATTCAGCACCATGGAGAAGATCCATTAAACGACTCTCGCTCATTCCATCTTGACTTGAAATTCCATGTGGGCCGCATTGACCTGAACAAGTCTCATTTTTCAGTGACAAAGCTCTTTAATCTGATTATGGTGCCAACATTTAGAATAAAACATTGCCAATCCAGGATAAAAGAAAAGGGGATGCACCTTTTGCCTTTATGTTTTTTTTATATAGATTCAGGTGTGCAAGCATGTAAATATGTGTGGTCAGTGCGGACGTCACTACCAAAGAAGCGAACCAAGTGAGAACAATAGCAGATAACTGAGACTGTAGCAGACCTAACCCAATAGGCCGACTCTAGGAAATTAGACACACACAAATATAATATGTATCACTTTACTAATTCTAAATAAGTTTCTGCAAATAGACCCAGAAAAATTTCAATTAACATCAGCAGTGAATCATTAGAAAGTCCAGTGAAATAGCATTAAGTAATTGAGGTTGTTGGTTACTCTGGTTCCATTGGAATTCAAAAGACATCTGCAAAGAACTACTACATTTATACATAGTATGTATCCTAGATTCCTAGTGCACAAGTATTACAGTACTTCACCTAAATTCTAAGATATGAATCCTTATGTATACTTAACCGTAAGGGCATCCAAACTTTTCCCCAACTTTTTTCATTCATTTTCAGTCCCAACTTTCTTCCAAATGAATGCAAACCATAAGGTACTACTAGACCTTTTTAAGGGACAGAGAGATTGGCAACAAATATAGAAGTTCAGCAGAAAATGATGAGTTAAAACGAGAATTTACCAATAGTAAAGCAGCTGAACATTTTTTCCAATGCTAATGATAGATCCACATAGCTGCCATAGGTTTTGAGATCGACTTTCCTCAGGTATGGGGCACCATCCATGCTGACCTTGATATAAAGACACCCTGCTCCCATCTTGCCTTCTGCTTCACCATCTTTTTTGGTAGGAATGGATGCCATTGAATTCTTCCGGAATGAACGGATTGGTGGCCATCCAACTACCTGAGCCCTGACACACATGACATGAGAGAAGATCACATTTTGCTATCAATGTCTCAGTAAAGAGTCACTATGGCTGCAGCCTGCAGCCCTGCAATCTATGACTAATACATACAAGCTTACAATTTCATTCTAAAGATCTAGACTCAGCTTTACATATGCCAAAGTCTTACTGGTGTGGAACAGATCTGGAAACATGCATGCAAGGAGAAGGGGTTTACAATTTAAAGGTGGTATCTTGACATAAATAACCCAGTAATTTCAAACATGGAAAATAAGTGAAACGATTTACATACAGTAATCATTTGGAAGGAAATATATGTAAATCGAATTTCATAACAACCAGCATAACAACCAGTCTGTCAAAAAAGAAAGAGCATGCAAAGCCAGAAATTTGTTCATTCAACAATCCAATTAGATGAAAGGCTTCTTTAGATAACAATAAATGACAACCTACTCTGAAATAGCATGAACTAAAATAGAGAACACATCAAGAACTCAGTGTTAAAGACCTTAGAAAGAGAAGCAACACCACAATTCAACACCCAAAAGACATTAAATCATATATAGAAAGAAGAAATTGAAGTAGAAAATAAGCTACTTACTTTGCAGCAGGAGCAGAAACCTGAGCCTTCTTCTCATGCAATGGGTTAGGAGACAGTGGCACACCATCTTTCACAGCAGAGATTGGTTGACTCTTACACTCAGACCCAGCAAGACCTTTGCCACCATTAAGACCTCTAGGAGAAACCAGGTTACCACCTTTACCCAAATCAGCCTCAGATCCACCAGTCCCAGAGAACACCCACTTCCCTGAAGCTCCATCAATGGCGTCAGAGAACACCCTCTTGGCTCCAGAAACAGAGTGCTTAAGCAGAGGCAGTGAAAACCCAGTTCTGTCCTCCAAAGCAACACCACTATCTCTCTCAGGGGACTCAGAGCCAGGCAAGCCCAGCCTGAGCTCAGTGGCTTTGAGGTTCAAAGCAGCAGAAGCAGCTCCTCCCTTGTTGGACTTGTCAGAGGCTTCAAGAGACTCTGATAAGCCTATGTAATCATGCTCCAAGGACATAGACATTAAGGTTTCTTCAAGACCACCCAGAAAAGCATTAACAGAGGAACAGGAGACAGAACAGGAGCTTTAGTTTCAGTTTGCAAAACTAAATGTGAGAGGTTATGGTGTTGTTGGGTGAAGAAGAAGAAGAAGATTCTTTGGGGTTTTGCTACTCTCCTTTGTTTCTTTATGCACCACACTCTGTGTCTCTCTGTAGCACTCTGTAATCTCAGAGATTAATTATAAAAATAAAATAAAAACAAGTAAAATGTGAGGGAAAATTCTAAAACAAAATTGCATTGCCTTTAGATTTTTATAAATATTTCTCTTTTTTTTAAAGAAAAGGAAAGGTGACTGATATTTGTCTATAACCCTTTTTGTGGGCAACAAGTCCGACAGTGCAGAAAGTCCTCCGGCCAGGTTCCCAGTTAGGCTATATTTATATATTTCCAATGCCAATTAAAATGACAAAAGAAAAGGACTAGAAATTTTGATGTTTGGTTATTTGTTTATATGAGAATATGAGATGAACGTGTAGATAGGGAAATGACGAGAAGAGGGAATCGTTGTTGGCAGATTTGGTGTTTGCAATGTTGGAGGGAAAAGGATAAGTCAAGGGAAAGTGAGGAAATTTTGAGAAAGCTGACATGAATTTCCCAATGGGAATCAAAATTAAAGGGAAAAACGGCAGTTTGAGATACACAATGAACAGTGTGGCTTGATCTGCTCTCTGTTGTTTGCTTGCCCGTAGTATACTTGAATTTGCCGGAGAGTTTATAGAAATTAAAGTCTTTTAGATCGAACTCACGTACACGATCATAAAATGATAATGTTATTAACTTATCGCGTCCTAATATTATAAGAAGTACGATAAGATTTGATAAAATCACAGAAGTTGCACTAACAAAACATCCCCATTTCTGACCAAAATATTCGTCCTATCGTGCACCATCGTAAAACTTGCATATTTGAATCCCAATTTTAGTGGAATTTTCATGAAGAGGAAATTATGGATTGATTCCGATTTTCCGTCAATCAAACTCAACTAGTGGCCAAATAAGTGGAATGGCACTAGAGCTCGCACGGCAATAAAGAGATGGGTTGGTGGGGGACAAACCCAGTTAAATTATGGAGGAATGAATTAGAGATTAAACCCAGCGAAAAAAAGATTTCACTGTAGAACATTTAGGCATCAATATGTTGATCTTACTTAAGGCCAAGATGATTAAGACCCCATTTGACACCCATTGAAAAAATCTATATTTACAGATTTAATCAGCATCAGTTTTAAAAGTTATATTTTATCGTTTTTATAATTTGTCTAAAAATTATATTTGAGTTCGTGAACTTAGGAAATAAACGAATTCATCAAACACTTTCATCAGATTATTTGAAAATTTAAGTCCATAATTTAAGCCAAACTCAGCCTCTTCTAAATCCAAATTTCTTGTTCAACTATTCCATGAGATAAAATCTTCCATAATCTGGCTTTGGCTTCATTCTAATCCTATTATTCTCTACCACTGTCGCACTGTGTACCTACCGACATGATAAAAATCAAATCAATCCTAGGGATATACCTACCACCTAGTTAACAGTCCCATTTTACCACTAGAACCAAAATTGACCTTTCAATCCTTGTCCAGGTTAATATATCACAGCAATGACAGCACGAGATCAAGGAGTTAATTTGACAGCGTTATAAGTTATAACAAAGAAGATAGTTAATTTACTGCACATTGTTGATGATAGATATCACTTACAGTCGTACTAAACTAATTTGTCGAGTAAGATATAAACAAAGTTGCTAATATAGGATATATATATATATATAATTATATATATAGTGGATATAATAATTAGTCCTTGTTTTTAAGTTGAGCTCTCTTGATTTGCATGGTGTTCTGAAGTTATGAATCTTAGCTGGGAAAGAATAGTTTGACGGCGAAGCAGGCAAGCAGCGCAACCAACCACTGTCATGCTTTTGTGCTTTCTTAGTTTCCAGTTTCACTCCACCATGAATCTTAGTTTCAAGTTTCACTCCAGGCTTTTTAGTATTCACATCGATCCTTGCTGTCAAGCTTTGTGCTTTCTAGTGTATGGCCAACTTCAACTGCTCAAGTATCTCAATGCCACGTTGCAGATTAGGTTTGTGGGTCTTTCATGCCCTGCACTTTTGTTAAGAGTGTGATAACAAGATGATAAGATAAAGATAGCCTCTAGTTCTGAGTCCGTAATCCCACTAATATGAAATTTGGAATGTAAATAAACTTTGTCCCCAGTATTTAAATTAGGATATGGGATCCTGATCAAGGAAATAAACTCATGTCATGATCATGGCAGTTTTGAATATTCTCAGAGCCATGGCAACAATGAACAGATATATTATATGGATGATGGAAGATTTAAAGTTTTGAACCAAAGCTAGACCATAAAAAACGGTAGCCAAATGGATGTCATAATCAAACCAAAGACTTTCTGTTTTGAAGGAGATAGGAGACAGCATGAATCTTCAACACAGCACCCACCTGACCCCATTGCTGGATTTGATTAAACATCAGAAGGAATATCATAGCTTTTTCTCTTTCTTTTACTCCAAAATGGACAATCATAGCTCTCTATGACTATGAATGAATATCACCACATCAGACACAATTCATCAAAGGCCAAAGGAACCCACCACCAAGATAGTGCTTCCTGGCTTATACCTAATAATTCAGCTACCAGAAAAACCCAGGTAAATCTGAGGCATTATTATAGCAGATTCATCATCACCACAAAAAGCTAATGTAAATCTTCCCATGCTAGTATAGAGTAGTTAGTAGTCATTAGCAGTACAAAAATACCAGCATTTCAGCTTGGCAATTTGGCATGCTTGAATCACAAGTCTAAATGTGAATTATGTTGTTGTTTCTCTTTCAAGGTCATATCAGAAGAAGCTTGTCACGTTTCTTCCTACTGTTTTAGTGGGTCATCACAGTCCCAGTCCTATTCTCAATTTGTTGAGTAAGAACATCAAATTGTATATTATGTATCTGACAGAACCCTGTCTTGTACATCAAAGAGCTAAAATTAGGCGCGGCAATTAGCAGATGACAAGCGGTACTGTATAAACGTCAGACAATGGTTTTACTAAGGGCCTTTAGTAATAAGAGTTGGTGAACTGTGAAAGTATCTTAGTTATTACTTACACCAGAATCTCTGGTAGTGAGAAGTTGATTGACCTCAAATCTTATGCAGACTGACATACAACATGTGAGATGTCTATATATAATTCGTTTGTTCATCTGCTTGATGTGTATACCTGGAATCATTTTGGTACTGATAGGAACTTGACGAACTTCACAAGAAAGCTCTACCTCCACTAAGTTCCCTTAACCAAAACCAAAAAGAATGAACATTGGATTTGGTATCAAAATCCCCTAAAACAATTTACTCTGATATCATTTCAGATAATCACTATCACCTAAAAGCTTATCATGCATGCTAGAAAAATAGCAATGAACATGTATGTTATCAATAAGGGTGTACCGTGCACTCAAGAAGCATCGTTGCGAGAATCTGTGTCCAAGTGTTCTGCTCTACTCAATAAGGAGCTCAAGTACGTATTGCGGTTTCTGGGTTCTCACACAAGTATACTAGCTACTATTAAGTTCCAAAAATTATAGCCATGCATGCAGTTCAATGATTTTAATCTGCTTTTGTTTGTACCTATCAATCCATTAGCGCAACTAGAACGTTTTAAGCTTGGTCGAACCTTATCAGTATATTCCCGCAACTAGGGGTATGTTCGAACTTCTAAGCTGGGTCGAAGCTTGTTTTGCTGGCATGCACGGGTAGGTAGTGGCATCCAACGAAGGCTTCGCAGGTGTGCATGTAGTACTACAACTTTCTGCATCTGTATGAATATTGGGTCCCTACTTCATGTATTATTGGGGGTGGATGCCTGAATCTCTTAAGTCACTTCATGTACACAGTGCATGCATGCAAGATGTACCAGAAAATAATTCAAGTTATATTGGAGGTTTGTGATTTGTCAAGGTCACTGGCAAACTCAACTTAGGTTAGCTGGGAAGAAAAGCGAATAATTCGTTGCCATCCGCATGTAACATCATGCAATGGTTTGTTTTATACACGTTTTAGAACAACCCATGAGGCAATTGGTTACCGATTTAGCAAAAATCCTGAAATTCTTGATGTGTAGAATTGAAGATATCATATTACTTGATGTGTAGACCTGAAAGCATATGGTAAACTGAGTTCCCTCACCAGAACCAAACGAAAAGGACAGGAAAATTGGATTTGGCGTCCAAATCCCCTAAGCCTAACACTATTTACTCTGATACCATTTTAAATAATCACTATCACCTAAAAGCTTATCATGCTGGAAACATAGCAGTGAACATGAATGTTAACAATAGGGGCGTACTTGATCAAGAAGCATTGTTGATTGTTGCGAGAATGTGCCAAGTGTTCTGCTTTATTTGTACCTATCAATCTAAAACCGCAACTAGAACGTTCCAAGCTTGGTCGAAGCATATCAGTATAACTAGGGGCCTGTTCTAAGCTTGGTCGAAGCTTGTTATGCTGGCATGCATGCACAGGTAGGCAGTGGCGTAGTGCGATACAACAACTTTATGTATCCATAAGAATATTTGGGTCCGTATTTCATGAATTGATGGGAGACGATGAACTATTGAAGATCTTGAAAGACGGCCTTTTACATTCAATTACTCTTCTGATGCTTTCTCGAGCTCCTCCCATGTGGCTAATTTTTCCCGGGGCTTGTCCTTTAAATTCCCAAGCTCTCTTTCTAGTGAGTCTATCTTTTCCCATCTATTAAATGGTACAGCTCTCACATTTCGGTTGTCCAGCAATTGGAGGAGACCCTCCCTGCCTGAGCTAGATGATGAGAATGTCACCACACCTTGCTTAAGGTCTTCAGATATACTTGCAACCTGCCAGATCGATCAGATACTCAAATGAGAAAAGAAGAGCTGTAATCACCCTAATGAAATCAAATCCTGACAGGCTATCCTTCCATTCAGTTAGTGTACAAGACCCTGCTTACAGTTTCTTCTGCACAATAGAGGTTTGTAGCAATGATCCCAGTTGGTCCTCTTTTCAACCATCCACATACATACAAAGCCTTCTCTACCCGTGTATGATCTCCGGATGTATCACTTAAAACTCGACCCCTAACATTTGGAACCACACCTGCAACAAAGGGCCATCACATCAGATTTGCTTTCACATGCACACATGGGATCAGCCAAATAAATTTTCATACCATCTCATATCAGGAATATGCATGTGTCATGATACAGGTTAGGGGAATAATATTCATCAAATTTTGTATAATATCATGAACTTCATGCTTGAATATATCTTGGCTCTCTACATGTTTAAGGTGTAGCTATAACAGACACCTTAGATCCATTAAAAAGATTTACTTTAATGCTTACCTTTCCAATCATCAAAAGGTAAGCCATTAACTGGTACTGATTTGTATCCAATGCTCTTTAGAACAATTCTACAGACAGAAAAATACATAATTGTCAGTAAGCCATCGCGATTTATGACAGACATAGACACATGCATAAACACCTGACTTTACGGCTTCATCATACTCACATATTACAGGATAATGTCACTGGTAGGGAATTGAGAAAGTTGGAATTTAGACAGTATACCCGCATCCAAGATCTTCAAATTGGCCAGTACCTGCAGCCATTTGTTCACCGGGACTCACACCTACAGTTTTAAATTAAAGGAAGTGAAATAATGAGTATTACTTGGGAGGAGCAATCATATAGATCAACTACACATTTTATTAACAGCTTTCACAGTAACATGATGTTTTGACCTCTTCTAGTTTACTCAGGCACAGAAATAATTTATGGTCCTGTGACTCAGTGCTGTGTTTATTTAAAATGAAATATACATGAAAAATTTTACAAGTCACATTTATGAAGGATAAATTACCTATAAGCTTTGTTTTCTCAAGCCTGACACCAGCAATATGACCAGTTCTCTCATCAGATTCTAGAAACTTCTCTGGCTTTCGAAAGAAAACAAAGTGGAGTTCACGTGGATCTGAACTAGGGTGCAAAGGTCTAGAAGTAGCAGCCTTAGACAGCAACTCATAAACCCTTTTTCGAATTCGATTATTCTTTATCTCTTCCTTATCAAATGACAGCAATCAGCCACAAAACAACAAAGGAAGGGAATATTAATTAAGGTAAAAAGGAATTAATATACCACCAAAACTGTGTGTGTGTGTGTGAGAGAGAGAGAGAGAGGGGTATACTTCATCTGCTGGGGTTTTCAGTAGATCAGCTGCCTTTATGTGAACATGCAGATCTTTTACACCTGAGAAACAAAAGCAAACGCCTGTTACTCAAATGTATATTACATCCAAAGGTGAACAGTCTTTGACTAAAATTTTGAACCATCAGCTGCAGTTGGAAATGGAATGAGGAGAAGTTTAACAATCACCAAGAATTTCACGCAACTCTTTAGCAGTACAAGCTGCTTGTGCCGGACCCCGCCTTCCGACCAAATATACTTTCCTGACATGAACAATATTATAAACATGAAACCTAGATATAATAAAGTGGCCACTGAATGAAACTGATAAAGTCTAAGGTGTGGGATAGAACCTTATAGAGCTCTTCGCAAGAGCAGATAAAGCATGGCTAGCAATATCAGTTGTGGCCAATTCTGTTACTGGTCGTAAAAGAATGCGTGCGACATCAAGAGCTACATTTCCCTGAAAGCAAAAGGAACTGTATATTAGGTATAAAACTTTGCAGTGAAATGCTCCATGTCTTAAAGTGTTCTCTGAAGTGTAAAAGATTTCACATTTCTGAATACCCTAACATTTTCTTCAAACTATGCTTCAGCCATGTCAAGTTATGGTTCACATTTTATATAGTTCACTTTTGTTTCTCACTACATGAGACGACAGTTTGTTGAGGACCATCAGTTGTATTTTTGGTGATAAAGCAGACTCATTTTCCGAAACCTAGTCTTCTAGTTTACATAATTATTGCCTCCCTTCCCCTGTTCTATCGTGCCTAATCAGTACTATACACTAATTACAATTTCTGGCTTATCTGTTGTTTGTTCTTCGACTAAGTAATGTCCTTACAAGAGGATTCTTAACTCCTATGCAAACATAGAAGATAACCAAAATTAACAGTATAACATCTACGTATCTTTTGGAATATTTTATCATCAAAGTAATGTCAGAAAAGAAATTATAAAAGTATGCCAGTGATAGGTTGACTTAGCAAGTATGGACTGAGGTTCAGACAGTTGCATGTGGGGTTGCAAGAAATTGTGAAGTGTTTGCAGTAACCACCTCACTCATACCAGTGACTATTTACAGAAATTTTCATTTCTTAAACAATTTAAGGTACCTGGCCAAGAATTACAGCTGTATCCGAACTCGTCAAGTCAGGATTAAGGTATCTGGAATTCGGATGCCCATTATACCACCACACAAATTCTCTAGCTGCATATATGCCACCCAAATCCTACAAAGTTATTCAAACAAAATATTCAATATAATATAAGTTAATCTAAAAAGGATAAAGATCAACAATGGTTTAGTTACTATCAACCGCACCCTACCATAGAAGAGGAAAATCCCAAAACCGTAATAAAGGCTTGGTGTTATCTCAGGCATTGACACTATCATTTGACACCCTATAAGTTTGGTTTCTACATTCATTCAGCATTGACATTATCCAGTCAATTGAACAGACAGCAGCAAAAAATTAAGAGCAAAACAAGCAATACATACTTCTCCTGGTATACCGAGAACCCTATCACTTTCTGCACCATATGCAAGCACAACCTGCTCAATAGCACAGAGATACTGATCAACCAAAACAAGAAAAAAAAAAAAAAAAGACATTGCCAGAGTGAAGCTGCAAACATTGTTTACACCTATTGAGCTAAAAGAGTCCAGAACCACACCACATCATATAGCTCGCGGAGCTCGGGAAGGGTGACAGAGGATCCAAGAGTGACATTTCCGAAGAATGAGCACCGTTGGTGTTGCGCAACTCTAGTAAACTGGTTCACCACAATCTGTTGCAAGTTTTCTGATAAACAATGAGCTCAAAACTTTAAAATTCTAAATCCTCCAAAAACAAACATTCAATAATCTCAAAGGCATACTCGCTCAAATACACCATCTATAATCTATGAACTCACAAACTTCATATTCCTCTCAAACAGCTCAAACAAAAGCTCTAGAACTTTCCGAAATAGCAATGGAGGAATGATATGATCACCTTGGTCTCAGGATGGTCCGGTGCTACGCCGGAGCGGACTAAACCGAACGGCGTGGGCAACCGGTCAATGATGTCAACCTCAGCTTCCTGGTGCGCCTTCAGCATCTATTTCAGTTCAATTTAAATCACCAACCAATTGAATCCATCAGATTCCAAAATCTTCATTCAATTTTCAGAAACCAAAAACACTTGAATCGCAGAAGCAACACGAAGCTTTTACCTTCTCCGCCGTGTAGAAGCCGGCGGGTCCACTTCCGACGATGCAGACGCGGAGAGGACGAGAAGCGGCGGTGGAGAAGGTTCTGGAGAGCCACGTCATCGCTTGGAAAGCCGCCAATTCTTTTCGAAGGAGATGGAATTTGATCGACGCGGTTGAGTCTGAGCTAAGTCGTCACTGTTC
Source organism: Argentina anserina (assembly GCF_933775445.1). Taxonomy (NCBI): domain Eukaryota; kingdom Viridiplantae; phylum Streptophyta; class Magnoliopsida; order Rosales; family Rosaceae; genus Argentina; species Argentina anserina. The sequence goes on along the minus strand of NC_065872.1, from coordinate 2,465,694 downwards.
AGCTCTGGTTTACTGATACTTGATAGGGCTGGAACTTGGGCCGGGTCGCGTAATTTTAAACAGATATTGAGATAGGCCCAATATCCCCAAATATGCCCAACTAAATAATCTATCCAATTTTACAGTTGTTTAAGTTGATATATATAAATTTGAAGTTAGTTTGCGAATTTCCATTGCTGAGATAAGAGTCTCTTCTCAAAGAACACCTTTTATTGTAGGATTGGGAGCGATTGAAGTCTATTCAGCCACTATAACATGGGGCAGATTCGTGTTAGAGTCAAAATGTGAGCGAGAGCAGTTACTACGAAAAAAATTACTTCCTCTTGTGCTCACATTGTGTTAGGGTCGAGTCTGAAAGTAAAGAGATGACAAAATGGGAAGTGAAAACTACACAAAGCATCAATATGACAAACTCACAAACAGTTTCCGGTAACCACCGTGTTGCCCTCCCTAAAATGAGGACCTCTGTTAATGCAAGACATAAAACACATGGGTAAATGGAAAATAAAATTTATATTCGAAAATATCCAATTGCTTAGTGCACATTTTAAATATATATCCACTTTTTGCAGCACTGATGATTAGTGCACATAATTACAAACCACGGTATTCATAATTACATGTTTGACTCCACCACCAGCCTCATGGCCCGCCGCAGGAAAACCTCATGGCCTCGTGGCCCGCCGAGTCAACATGGCGTCAAACTGTGAAGGGATGTCACAATTGACGTATATGTGGCGTCATAATAAAATGCTTCACATTAATTTACAGTATTGGAATTTCTTTTTTCTAAAAAAAATAAAGAAAGAAAAAACCGATATCCATATCTTTTTGTCTTATACACAGAAGTAAAACACACGAAGCCCTAGTGAGGCCATTTGATGAGAGATTAGAGATTTTTTGAATTCGCTTAGTTTTTTGGTTGTTCGTTTGTTCACATTGGGTCATTGTATTGATATAACATGATGTGAAAGCCTTTTTTTTTAAATTAAATTTAGGATGGATGGTTGAATGTATCTAGAGGTGTCACGTTTCTGTTTTTTTTTTTTGTGGAATCACATTTCCCTATAAGATAGATTTTAGAATTTCTCCAATCAAAACCCAAAGTACAAAAATTTAAAAGAAAACTTCCATTATAGGTCACAAGAGCCAGGATGGTTTTTTATGTTGTTGATTACAAAAAGAAAAAAAGGCAATGAAAAATGAAAGGGAAGAGGGAGTTGTTGAAGGTCGGCATGCGGCATTATGAGAAGGGGGGCAAAGGGCTGGTAGTGGGCCTTAGGTTGGGTCCTCTCCACTAGCAACAATACGGTCCAAAACTTCAAGTCGCTTTCGAAGATAAAAGGCCCAAAGGGAAAAAATAATGCTGGTATACAATTCGCATGTGGACCCACGAGTAAAGTCGATATAAAATACAAAACAAAAAAAAGGAGACACTATGAAATCTTTATTCAAAATACTATACTGTATTATAAAGGGCTTCAACCATGAATTTGTTCTTTAAAATGTATTTTAATTTCTTACGACATTTTAGACAATCATGTCTCGTCTAGGGTATTAGATGAAATTAGAAACGTTGAAGTGAAAAATGTCATGCTTTTAAATTGTTGATGTGAAAATCTTGAAGTATACTACAATGATAAAGGTAAGTGTTTCAATTTTATTTGTTTCGGATATATTTGAACTTTGGCCTTGTTTACTTTGCAGAAAGGAAAGTGATCCCATGGAAAAGAGAATGAAATCAAATTATTGAAGAATATTTTCATTCATATGTTCTGTAGTGCATGAAAAGTTATCCAGAGAATTGTAAAAAAAAAAATTGTAATTATTGCTTGTTGTGAGTTATAAATACACGTACATAAATTTACTAGGAGATTGGACGAAACCACTTTCCCCCTAATTTTCTTTTTTCACCTCGGAGTGTATTTCATTTTCTAGGTAAGAAATGATGATTTTTCTGATGAGAATCATCTTGTTAAGGATGAGTTGAGAATTTTTTAATTAATTGTTAATTATACCTATTTTCCGTTCACATTTTTTCATCACAACCATTTATATATTAGGTATATATATATATATTTATATATATATATAAGTAGATTAGATATATAGATTTTCAGCAAATTTAACATTCATTAAGGTATAAAAGTAGCTCAAATTAATTAATAACCAAAATTGGGTATAAAAGTAGCTCAAATTAATTAATAACTAAAACTGTTAAACACGAACCATTTTAATTTATATTGAGTAATTCACATTTATGAATGTCTTAACGATTGTTAATTTTAATAAAATTATACGTAGATGATATACTCATATATATTTATAAACTAAACGGTAAGGATACGAATATGAAATAAAAAAACTATGTGAATCAAAGAGGTCACTAACTAGTTTTTAGCAAGATGAACCTCATTAGAAAGCAAATTTTTTTCAGTTGCTTAGTACATGCGAAACATACAAACAATGTCTCATTATCACTACACACTTACCGATAACATCTTCTCAAAACAAGAACAAAACACATGAAGATTTATTCATCTTACTTCTTCACTTGTAGATGACAGACTAATTTTACAACATGATCTTCTTCTCATGAGAACGTTGTATGGTCCAAACATAAAGGTGCTCACTCCTAGTTTGCCATGTGATTGCCTCATCGATTGGGTTATGAATGATTAGACCATTCTTTCTTACATATTCCTTTTGGATTTTCTGCATAACCTTATTCTTTGCAACATGTGAGTTGAACCGCCCGCTGATTCATCTCTGGTTCGTCTCCCTCTGCCGGGGATCACTGGATCATGGGCATAATAGTTTCGTTCCCAACTGGTTACAGTCGTGCATGTGATCACAGCACGTGAGCTACTCCCATTGACATGTTCAATGATCTAGGGCAGACGTCAGGCTAACGAAGTGACGATCGAGCAGGATGTAAAGCCTGTGCAAATCTCAAGTCCATCGACCATTATATCTTCTTCTGTTACTTTCCTTCCCAGAAATGACCTTGAATTCCCGAACTAGAAGATAAACAATTTCTAGTTATTGAATACGCAAAAGCTTAATGATAAATTCTTCGTCTGTATGAACTTAATTAAACTACCATTAGAGAATGATAGCTAGCGATAAGTCCTTCAGAGTTCGACAGCTTGTCCCTTAGTTTTTGTTTGCAGGGAAATAATGCCTCGTCTTTTTCAAAAAAATAAATAATAATGCCTCGTCCAATTTGTCATTTATTGAATAACTTGAACACTTGGCATCGAGTACTACTATCGCGAAGGAGTTCGATCTTGATCATCACTGATCGACATGGTACATATCTGTAATAGACTTTGGCCTTACCATCCTTGTCCTTGCTTCAAAGAAAAGACTGATTATAACAAACTAAAGCGAGTTGATCCTTATTTTAGTCTCTCTCAGTTGACATTTATTCTCTTCAAGCAAATAATTAAGCACATTGGCTTTGTAAAAAGCATTAGAGTGGGGCCAAAACCCAAGAAAGTGGGCATTATTCAATATATATATATATATATAGAAAGACAAGAGTATAGTGATATTGAATTGGAAAAGGAATGTATGAAAATTATTGGGATCAGTTCTATAGTTATTTTATTTGAGTATTTATTTTCCAATGAGAATGCTTGAAGATTTGTTTATAATCTACTGAGATATGGTCTTTCTGCTTGTCTGCCAAGATTATTCCTTTCGTGATATTTTACTTGATTATTAAACTTGCTACTTACCTATACACTTCTTTTCGAAAGCGATATAAACACAACTTATCTATGCTAATTTGCATATAAATAAATTATTATATATACTCCATACATGATTCATATGACGTATTTTCTTAATAGTATTAGTTTATTACTTACTGTATTTGTTTCTGATTTATTACTCATATTTTTTTATTTCGTTTTACTATTTTTATCTCGTATATGTTTATCACATCATGAAATAATATAATTAGTTATATATACCACATGACGGTGTCACTTGATATTCCGGACACACAAAATAATTGCTGTTTGCGCACATAATCAATTACTAATTTGCACAAATAATTACTATATATGTTCTCCAAGATAAATTATATCTGCTTACGCAGCTGATCAGTTATAGGTTGAAAATTCCTGATTGAGTCCGGTCCTAGGTGTTAAGAGTCAAAAGTCATTTCGTTCTTATAATGAATCACCTTTTGAGTTCATGGTATGTTTTATAGCAACTACTAATATATATTATGAAATAGCTACGAATATATGAACGTTGCTAGCTAATTGGACATCATGAGATAGCTATATGAATATTTTTAAAGTATTTTTCATAAATATAAGTAATTGGGTTGAGTAATTCCGGTAGGAAGTGACACTTCGAATTGAAAATTATTATGCACACACTTTATGTTGACACACCATTAATTACATATGTAATCTAATAGTTTCTGAAGCTACGACTTTAGGAATTAATATTAGAAGAGTTAGTACTAGAGAAAATTATTAGATGCATAAGAGATTGCAATGCTAGTGGATTTCATATCGAAGAGCAAGAGAACTTTCGATCTGTTTTCTTCTAAACGTAAAGAGGTTTTATATTTCTATTTGCTTGTCTTCATTTGCCATGGACGGGGGATTTGAGTTCTTAATAGCATTCCCTTTTGGTTAAAGCTAACCACTAAAGTAGAACTAAACCAGGATCAATATTTGAGTTATGGCTTACCCTGCATAATGCTTATTATATGTAAGCTAGATGATGAATTAGGCTGTGTTTTAGGGATCTTAAAAAGGATGGGTAGATTAAGGACGGTAAATAGCATGTGTTACGAGGAATCCAATGATCAAGCATGAGCAAGATGAAACAAAAGAACACACCCTTTTATGAGGTAATATTCGAAGCTCTAGGAAATGACATGCCAAGTCAAAACAATGTCGATGCTTATCGTGATTTTATTAGCAAATGTTAGTTTTAATTAACAAATTAGAAAAATCTTGAGTATGATCGATATGGAAAAGCATGCATGCACCATCTATACAGTACGTAGGGTGTACGTACATGTGAATGTCAAAAATACAAGAGAAACAAACTCAATGACGGGTATATACATATATACATAATGAAGCATGCATATGTTTGCTGTAATGGAGAAATATTAATTGTCCGGCGTAATTGTTTTGGCTGAGACCAACGATGTATTGATTCGTTTCCGGGAATAGTATATGGAACTTTGCATGCATTAATCTAGCATGTCATTCGAATTGGAACACTCCAAGTTGATCGAAATAGTATTGCTGATGACGACCAACTAATATCAAAATTTGTTCATGCATCAATTATGTAGATTATTGTGTGCCACAAATCCGGTACCAACAAAATTTTGAGCCACATAGTAAATATATCAGGCTTCAAACTATCGAGGATTCTTCTACGAGCCAAGACCTGGCCTAGAACTTTTTGGTTAATCTGCAATTCTGCATAGATAATGTCCTAATTTAAAACCTTGCCATATAGAAAACCCCAAAAGCATAGCGTTAGAGAAACCGAGGAGAATATATGGGAGGGAAGGTGAGGACAAGAGAGGGAGGCGTGTTGTTTCTTGTTTGTTTTATCATTGTATATGGGAGAGAGCCAAAAGAGAAGAAAATTAAAATGGGGAGTGAGAAAAGTAGGGAAGGGCTGTGCTGGAAAAGACACGGCGCCTCCGACAAAGATTTTGGCAGTACGGACCAGACAACGCCATAGCTACCAGTTAGTTTAAATAAAGTCTCAACATGCCCAAAACAACAAGGGTTATGTAACTTATGTTCCTAAGGCAAGGCAATTGAGCTCGAGATTTAAGGGGTATTTGTTTCTTTGTTTGGTTCTTGCATCAAAATGCGGTTTAAGGGAATGTATGTCGTGGGAATAATAGGCGAGGAGAATATCCAATGTTTGTTTATGCTTGCTAGCTTGTTCTCGTTTGATTTGTTCGATATTAAAAACGTTGAAGTAGTATGCGTCGGAACTCGGAAGTCCCTAGGGTTTCATTGCAAAAATGAAAAATTTGAAGAGTCATCCGCCTCATATTAACTAAAGCATACTATTTTCTACTATTTTTCTTTTTGAGAATGTTAATTAACTAGCTAAAGCATACTAATTTATTTGATTATTGCAAATATTGTTTGTAACCTGCTGAACCTGTAGTTGATCAGTCGTACGTATACAAAATGTTGAATTTAAAGTCTCAAATTTCTTTCAATATATATGACGCAGTCAAATTACATTGTCAAAATACTGAGGAAGTGTTATGTGCTTTAGAAAAGAAAAATAAGTTTCTATATCATTATACTAATTAATCAATACTTATAAACGGATCTTCTCAAAATAAAAAAGCACATAACAATTATGTCCATTCGAACTATAGCTATAGCATTTGATTTCGAAGATGCAAGTAGACAGCTAGAGTACTGTAGACATGGACATTCATTCCTTCCTACTTGCTGCTGAGTTTGAAGTTTTTAACAACCGGATTTGGTTGAAAAACAGATAAGGTGGCCATTTATCAATGCGGGAGTGAAAACAATCTTGACTGGTCTATCTTGATTCTGGGAAACTGTAATCATTCTCTTGGAGACCTGAGATTAGGGATCTCCGAACCCTATAAAATGACCGCTCGAAAAATGTAATACTGTACAATGTCGGTCACCTCCTAATCCTATTTCTATTCTATACTCTCAATCACGGGTCATCGTCCTCACATTTTTACAACATTCTTCTCCATTCCTTAAACAATAATTAGGGCAGTCAGTTACAGCAAGCTTACAAGCAGATATGGTTGCCACACATACATCATCCACTAACAGCCTTCGAAGGTGACTACAAATCTAGTAATGCCAATGCTCATATTTTGATGATCCTCACTATCAATTTCGTAATCATCATTCTCTGTTATTTTAACTTATAATTGAGTAGTTTGTAAATTTTCATCCAAACAAATTGTGAAGTATATATATGTACGTGTATATATATATATATATATAATATATATATATATATATAATATATATATATATATATATATATAATCCTCTATCTAATCCCACTATTAAAACTTCAGAGTCGTTTAAGCATATACTGTTAAACAGCGACAAGCGTGGCCCATGAACCAACTGTACCGATATTTTTCTAACTTAGTCATCTCACAGTTGTTGAGTTTTAATCACAAAAGTCATCGGTATAATTAGGTATTATCCACCCACTTATAATCTATATTTTATTTTTCATTTCTTAGATGTGAGATTTCTCCTCTCCAACACGTCTCCTCACGTGCAACCTAATTTTTAGGTCTACACGTGACAGATTAACATTCCACATACTGGGACAAATAAATTAAGGTCTAGTAACCAACGACACTTAGTTACATCCAATCGGAAACTCTCCAATGACATGATAATAGCACTCATCTTGGGCTCATGATAAAGTGACACTCAACTCGGGCCCACGACATATTTTAGACGCGATTGGAGAGGAACCCGCTCTGATACCATGTTAAATAGGGATAAGCGTGGCCCATATACTAACTGTACCGATATTGTTCCAACTTAGCCACCTCACATGTGTTGGGTTTTAATCACAAACTCGATACAATTGGGTATTATCCACCCACTTATAATCTCTATTTTATTTTTCACTTCTTATATGTGAGATCTCTCCTCTCAAACATATACAACTACATCAACTCCGATCCTCGATCATTAATTAGGTAAGAAAAGTCACAAAACCATTTTACCTAGCTAGGGTTACATACGTACCAGTTCTCAAATTCGAACCATCCATGACAATTGATACGGCTAAAATAATTTCACAATTAACCATGTAAAAGATTGTTAATCGTAGTATATAATAAGTAATGATCGTTTGCTATTAGAGACTCATTGTATTTAAATTTGCACACAAAAGAAAAACTAGCTAATTAACTAAACTAACAAATAAACAAAAAACTAGAATGGTGGGATGGATTATGTAAGGGACAAAAGGTGAGAATGGAATGAGTTGAAGAAAAAACAAGTAAAAGAATGGGGGGGGGTTTTGGTGTTACGAATAGAGCAGAACAAGAAATAGTAAATGAATAAAAAAACAAACAAATTAATGTGAAATTCATAACATATAATACAGAGAAGATGTTATAGACTCAATTATCCACTACCGAATACTTTAAAAACATGTGTACAATCCTATGTTCTAATTAATAAGTCAAGAATCGGTTTCAATCAAGAACAAACCGTGAACACACTGCATAAGTTTTTATTACTTCCCATAACTACTAGAGCAAAATGACACACCGTTACTTAACCTTTGAAATAACCAAATCCATGTATATACGTTATTCTTTCAATGAATTACTCTAAGCAATAAACACGATGGTAATTTGATCAAAACAAGTATGCAAAACTAGTGTGGAAATGCCTACCTAGCATGCAATCCTCTTTATTTAGTTTCACCTATTATCCTATAGGTTTTACTACTTTAAAATAAACCTTCTAGTCGTTTAAGAGATTAGTCAACCTATTTCTAGCCCAGACCCACTCACAAGTTTAAAATGTTATATGCATGTATTAATGAACATAAATAAGCAAGAGTTTTATGTAAACCAAAACCAAATAAACGTCTTAAAAAACTTAATAATAACGAAACTAATAATCAAACCATGTCTATCACATATTCGGAGTTTCTAACCTCGCCCCTGACTAAGGAAAATTAGACACATATAGTTATAAAATTCACACAAATAAAATTACAAAGGAATGAGAAAGTATGGATGTTGGAGAGGTCGAGGTAATGATGGTGGCAATTGTGTGAAGCAACTTATGGAGGCCTTTATGAGATTTTAGCACCCTGAGGAGATGTGAGTTGTAGCTTGAGGAGATTGGATATGAGCTTTAGGAGATTGAAGATGAGTCCGAGGATTTTTGTTGATGAATCAATGAATGGATATGGATTTCGGTCTCTCCCCATGTGAATCTGCCTCCATTGTGTTTTATATATGTCTCCTCCTTAACGGAGATTCAGACTCCCCTTTTCTTTATATTAACAAGTCTATAATAGACTCCTCGAATATGGTTTTTAACTCCTCCCTTCTTATACCGTCCACTATGAGTAGTTCCTCTCTACGTCTTCTTGTAATCCATATTTGCTAGGAAATAGAGGGATTATTTCTCAAATAAGATCCATTGCTTATTAATTACTCCAAAAATTACCTAAACATACAACTAAGTTAATATGGTATTTTTAAGGAAATAAACAAATATAAATGCAAAGATTTATACTATAATATTGTCATGACTTGCATTAGTCACGAAACATGAAGCTTAAGCTTGCATTAGTCATGACTTGGAGTAAGGTAGCCTCCGAATTATGAATGACTCAACATGCAATATCGACTAATTAATTACTCATAATTTCCGGTAGTTTAGTACGTAGGGGTCAATTAAGCCACTAAATTACTTGGCTATATCTTACAAGTTAAACTCATTTCCATCTATTATCTGATTCTTAGACGTTAAATATTTCCTCATTAGAAAGATGGCGAGAATTAATGGAGGGTGTTAGGGATTCAGGTAGAATATCACCTTCTTATTACCATGATGCGATTTAGGGTGTCAGGTATAGTATTTATTTTAACAAAAAAAGAAGATGAAGAATAACCTGTCAAAAAGTATGAATTTTCTAGAGTTTTAAACAATTTGTGTCAGAACTCATAGTTTTTTACGTGTTGAAACTCAGTTTGCTTATTGATTCTTTAGTCATTCAACAACAACGAAAAAAAGATACTATTAACACATTTCGGTCCTGAGATTTTCGGGTCTATAAGTAGAACAAAAAGATGAAGCTCCCTAATTTTTAATGTAGTCACGAATTATTTCTTTTTTCTACAAATGTAAGATAGTTTACAAACTGATGCAGAAAAGACGTACCTACAAGTTGAATTCTATATATTTTTTTAACAAAAAAGAAAAGAAACTACAAACGCCCCCCCCTAACACAACCGTTAGGCAATAATAAATCAAGTTGCATAGTTGAATTCAATAGATGAATTGAAATTAATTGTTCTTTCATCAACTTGAATAGTTGAATTCAATAGTTGAATTGAAATTGTTCTTTCTCTATGGTGCAATTCCTAAATATGTTGGAAACTAAAAAAGAAAAAATATACATCTTTCATAAAGGAGCAAATGAAATAACAAGATCCAAAATATGAATGTATAAAACTGAGAAGAATTATCTACAACTAGCTGAGTTGCAACAACAAAGATAAAAACCTAGAATTCTCTAATTTACCTGAATTATATATATAAATAATATTATTTTTAACTAAAAAATTATAAATGGTTTTTTTTTTCGGGGGCCTATATGGGTGGAGGCTCTAGGCGGCCGGTAGGCCTTGCTCCAAGGCCGCCCCTACATTAACACATTTTTTTTTCGCTATTAACACACCCCCCACAAAGCGAAGGGCAACGAATCAAAGCCTAAGCCTTGAAACATGTATAAAATATATCATCACCTTAAGTATCACACTCATTTCTCTCAAAGAGAAAATTGAAAAGAACATCGAACCTCTTCGATACGCATCAGTGCTTCACAAGGCCAAGAACTACTTACTATGTTGTTCCTGTGTAAGTTTTTGTACCAATAAGTGATGCCAGAAGGCCGGGGTTATAGGATGGAGACACTGTAAACTCATAGTCACGTTAGTAGGTTCCATATATATTTTTTTCGTTTACTTAATTAATTGGAATTGCTACCACCTTTTTCTGTCCCACTTTGAGATAAAGCAAAAGCAGATGAAAAAGCAAGAAAGAAAAAAAAACACAAAAGAAAGGGGAACAGGCAAAATAAAAAAAGCAAATCAGTGTAATATATATATATAGAGAGAGAGAGAGAGAGAGAGAGAGAGAGAGAGAGAGAGAGAGAGAGAGAGAGAGGTGTTTCTTCAAACTCCCTAATTATTCAATATATCTCTTAAAAACAGAACATGGGTACTTAACCAGTTAACCCAGTATAGGTACCTCTCAAAGTTTCTACAAAGACTTATTTTGGGAACTTCAGCAAAATAAAAGAGAACCACACAAAGGGGGAAAGGAAGGAAAGGCCAAGCCAAGTTCAGAAGACAAAGGCATGAATAGAGGTCATGTTTTGCAGAGCTCACCGGTGCAACAAATGATGGCGGCCGGAAACCCTAACTGGTGGAACATCAATAGCATGAGGGCGCCAATAACAACTAATCAACCTTCCTCTTCACCTTTCTTGCCTCCTCCTCATCACCCTAGTTTCTTCATTCCGCAGTTTCAACCAACTAATTCCTCTTCACTTCCCTTTATTCCTTCTTGGCATGACAACAACAATCAGAACCAGAACCAGGAGCTTCCAGAGCCTTGGAGCCAACTCCTCCTGTAATATCTCTTTAATCCTCTCTAGCTGTAGCTCTTTCTCTCACAACACACACGCACTACTGATCATACATGTTTTTCTGTACAAAACTATGAATTCTTGATATGAGATTCTATGTAGTCTCAAACACTAGCCTTTCCGTAGCTGATTCCTGCATCCTGGTCTGCATGGATTTCAACCTTTTTATTTAAGAATATAAAGACAATGGATTCACCATTTTAGATCGAAATCAAAACTTATAAACGGGTGTGGTTATTAGCAGGGGTGGACTAGTCGGTGAAGATGATAAGGCAAACGGTCTGAGACAACTAATCCATCAAGCTAAGAAACTGGAGGGTTGGGAGGAGCAAATATTGATTAGTCAAGCCCATCCAAATGATCCTGCTAATGTTGATGTGAAGCAAGAAAACTCGCCACCAGGTAGCTTTGTGTACGGGCATCATGGTACTGGGAATAATAATGAAGATTTCCAGTCTGCAGCTTTGTGCTCTTTGTCTCAAATTATGCCAACCACTACTGCTGCCTCAGCCTCATCTCCTAACTCGTCGTGTGTGACGAGTTTCGGTAGCAACATGTTGGATTTCTCTAACAAGTCGGAGGGGAGGCATCCACCACAGAGCCGATCCAGCTCCGAGGTAAAAGACATTGAGAGAGTCGAGAGAGCAACCTATGTATTCTTGAATCTCGATCGATTTCCCAGCTAGGGTTTGGAGATTTCCTTTTTCCCCCGCCCCTTCTCAGATTTAACCTGAGTTTTGAAATGCCTGATTTCTGAAAACAGATCATGAGCTTATACTTAATCAAGCTATATATGAACTTCTTGTTTTCTTTGTTGTTTTCATCTTGAGTTGAACGCCTTCTAATAATCTTGATTTCTGGAATTAATAATCGACATGCTGATTTTGAAATGGATTGAATCAGATTCGTTTTCCCTTTTTGATCTATTAGTTTGTAGTTAATTGATCTAGCTATAGCATAAAACCAATGATGGTTTCTATATGTTAATTATGTTTGCTCTTCTTACTCCGTATCAAATTATTAATTTTTTGTTTCTTGTCTTGTGAAGTGTAACAGTAGTGCAACTGGTGGGGCAGTTAAGAAAGCTAGGGTTCAACCTTCTTCTTCAGCCCAACCTACCTTCAAGGTATAGCTAATTTACCAGTCTTGCATGATGTTCCGATCCATTTCCCCCATCTCTCTCTCTCTCTCTGTTTCACACACGAAAACAGACACACACATGCAGCTATCTGTGTAAGCTAGCCAGGATCGTGATAATTGTGTTTCTTGATTGTCCATTTGTGATCAATCATACTGATTCTTTATCTATCCATGTCGCCCTATCTTTCTCTCGTCTCTATTTTAACCGCAAGCTAAGACTGCATATGAATCCTGCCCCTCTTATTCTATATCTTTGTATGTGTTTTCTAATCGATCAGGTGAGAAAGGAGAAATTAGGTGACAGAATTACAGCTCTTCATCAGCTTGTTTCCCCATTTGGGAAGGTAAAGTAGCCTTCACAAATTAATCTCAGCAGTTAAAAACTCCATAATGAAAGAACTTCCTGAACTTCAATACACTTCCATCTTAATAGATCACATATCGTAGTTTAAATTGATTTTACCTTTAAGCATTAAAGAAGAAGGGATATATAGAAAGTGTTTAACTTTGGAGGGACGTGGTGTGATGTTTCTCTTTTGCAGACTGACACAGCCTCTGTCTTGTTAGAGGCTATTGGGTATATCAGATTCCTTCAGAATCAAATTGAGGTCACGTCTCTTTCTCTCTTCGCTCCTTTATTTTTGAAGCACTACCATGAGTTGGTAGTGCTATATATCCCACGTTCGGAGGTCGACATTGTTTTACATAACAGTACAAGACTACAAACACAGCGTTAAAGTTCCATTTCAAATAGATATTACTTGTTGCTTTCAGTTTCAAGTTTCAATATTTTATCACCCTAGATTTTGATGATCGAAGTTCTAAATATGCCCGATGGTTCTCTTTTCCCCCCTCGGATGCTGATTTTGCAGGCCCTAAGCTTACCTTACTTGGGCAGTGGATCACCAAACATGCGCCGGCAGCAGCAACAGTCTGCAGTAAGTTCAATATATTAGACTACTAGTGACTCACACTCCAATGCTACATATATACTCCCATCTCTCTCTCTCTCTCTCTCTCTCTCTCTCTCTCTCTCTCTCACACACACACACACATATATTATTAGCTAGTCAATGATTTGATTAGTTAACCCTTGATTGTACTTATCTCTGGTTAAATAGGTTCATGGGGAGAGGAGCTGTATGTTTCCCGAAGATCCTGGCCAGGTATATATACGTATCTCAGCTTCCCTGAGTACTTACAAGTTATATATTGCTCCTATTAAGCAAGTATAGTCTGTGTGGAAATCATAGAGTAGTGTATGCATGTAACTACGTACGATAAGCTTAAATTAGAGAAAATGAGTATAATGAATTGGATCATTGCTAATACTTCTGTTTGATTGTTGACTATATATAGCTGCTGAATGATAACTGCATGAAGATGAAAGGAGTTAGTACCGAGCAGGTAAATGCATCTTCACTATAACGAGTCTGATAGCGTCGTACGTGTTATGTTGTCACTCGCACCACCAATTTTGTTACAATTATATTGTCAATCTTAAAGGTTGTTTAATTAGGTGGATTCTGGTTAACTAATTTGAAATGCGTTCTGAATTTATTAACTCTGTCAAAATAAAAGAAGAAAGACTAGACATCAAATTCATCGATGACTGTGTGGGCCGGGTGCAGACATATCTAGCAAGTTTGCCTTAAATGTAATATATTACATTATTACGTTTCATTTGTTGGTCGATGGACTTATTGTTGATCAAGCTGACAAGCTCCTTAAACTCTTGGCATGGGTTTAAACTTTGTTAGGATGCTTATGAAGAGCCGAAGAAGGACCTGAGGAGTAGGGGTTTGTGTTTGGTTCCGGTTTCTTGTACCCTTCAAGTTGGGAGCGACAACGGAGCAGATTATTGGGCTCCGGCAGCTCTCGGCGGTGGTTTCCAGTAATGTAATGTGGATGGGGGTGGCATACGCAGCACACACGCATGTATACACAAATGAGATTGTTCGAATGGATGGAGCTTCATGGAAATCAGTTAAATGATATAACATCATGAGCAGTCACTCTGCTAAAACCCCAAGGCTGATTGCTCATGATGCTATAACAATATCTATCAATTTTATGCATATATGCTTGTGTGCGAGCTAGCTTGCTTTTAATTTGGGACTAGAAAGTTGTTAAACTCCCTAATTAATTAAGTTTTAATTATCTACCTTCCTCCGCCTCAATGCTAGCTGTTCATGTATATTCGGTATTAACTATTAGAACGGGTAGTGATCATTTCAAATATTGTTGATCACATAGCAGCATTGATTCATTTGAATCGTGTTGAGCACTATATACTCAACTTTTTGTCAGATTATGTTCTTTCGTGGTTTCTATGGTTCCTTGAAATCTTCTTTTGATATTTGTTATTAGTTAAAGCGTCTCCTCATCAACTTTTGTTTCTTCTTAAAACATTTTGAAATTCCAGAGTGCCCCAGAAGCGAATTATGAAAACGATCCTCATAGAATTTTGGTATTCAAATCAATCCAGTGTTCTTATATTATTAATTAGTTCATATCCAAAAAAAAATATTATTAATTAGTTATGAATTCTTTCTTTTAAACTGAATTAGTAATTAGTAAACCAAATGTTGAATGTGAGATATCTGATAGTAGGCATGAGTGCATGACAAAAATTCTTGAAGAATAGTGATATAATTCAACGTGCATTATTTGGTAATTTTGGTGTACAATCTGTTATAGGGATCCGGATCCTCTCCCGAGCAACAAAATTACCTGACCATCCTGACATAATCTATGATCTCGACACGTGGAAATGAAGATCTAATGGCTCCAATTCTTCCTTTTCCTTCTCAGCCACACTTTTGCTCTCTCTCCCTTCTCTATTCGATCTTCTTTCACTCCGCCACTACCTATCATCCAACGTGCATGCATGCACGCATGCAAGCAAAGATGAGGTTCTTCTCTAGCCTAGTGCCTCATGTTCTGTATTCTCGTTGGAGTAAGGCTCGATCATGTCCCCTCTTGTGTTTGTATCTTTTACTTTTACCTTTGGAATAAATTTCCCTGATTATCACAGTTCAACCTAACAATGAAATCGAATCCATAGTGGTTTATCGGTCACAAATTTTCTACACTACTCATCATCGATCACGTATAAGGCTTGGTGAAAGAAACCGTACATGTAATCAAACGGCCACCAGCGCTTTAAATACTGTTTATCCATAAACAAATCTAGGACTCTGGTTTGTCTCGACTGTCAGAATAGTTTGGGCTGGCTAGAGGATGGCCCATTCAGCCCATCGTTGGTTCTTTACCCTCTTGCAAGCTCAGGCAAGTTGTTGTTGTTGACCTGGCTCGCTCTGATTAAACGTGCAAATTTAAACCCTATGAATCAAAACGTAACGCAATCTCACTCTCCATGTGCATGGAAGAGAACAGGAAGAGGTCGTTTTTTTTTGTCGGAAGAGGTCGTTTGCTACAAGCAAAGCATTTTAGTAGTCTCCAGTCGTCAACAATTCCCTGTTCTTTCTTAAGCATCGGTGTCCATATTAAGACTATGAATCTCTCCAACTCTGTGTATATCGTTTGGAAAATAGGTTGTTTCATTTCAAGGTTAATTTAGAAGCATTTAATAAAGGACTCATCAAATGAAAATCTAGTTGATCACTTCAATCTAAACCTATAAGTAAGAGCTTGTTACTCAGGCAATTCAAACAGTGTTTTAGAAGTCGATGTGCATGGATTTGGTTTGTTTAGAGTAAAATTGTAATATATGTTCCAAAACTGTATTACATTCATATCAGTAACATGCTTATATACATAGTATGATTAAGGAGAAGAGTCTACAAAGATGGTCTCGGATCAATTGTCTCCTATTAATATGTATCGAATCCTAAACTAATTTTGTGACAATCCCATGTTTTGACTTCTCTTGTATGTGGGATTATGGAACAGGCTAGGTACCGTGGGATTGATTCCTTTGATTCCACAATCCACATAGAGAAATGCTAGTAATTAAGAAATGCTATTATGAAAACTGAAGTCTTTGAGTATTCTAGCTTTCACGTCTTAATATTTAATCAAGACCATTGTATATAAATGTGACAGCGGCCAATGCAAGTCTGCAAGGTCACCATCATTTGGGGATTGATTAGACTAATTAGAGGGAGAGCGAGAGAGATGGAAAGCCATTTGAAGATGGTGTTTGTGGTTATCTTTGCATTGGTTTAGGGTATTAGCACTAGGACAGTTCATGGTGCAGTTTCACAGTACCATGAAAAAGATTGATATGATGAACAGAAAAGTCCCATACTTGGGAATTATAGTACCAAATTCATTTGAACTCAACCCTCTTCTTGAATCTGGAAGCTTTGTTGCTGATCATAAGCTTCCCACTTTGGATTTTTCAGGAACATAAATCAAACTGTCCATCATCAAAGTTTATATATATATTGCATCAAGCCTGATACTGGTAAGATGAGTTGAATCAATTTTGTACGAATTTTCATTTCACAGGAAGAAGCTTTCGATTCGGACGGTTGGATAATCAGTGTGTTGTAATAGCTATGACAGGGTTGAGCATGGTATGTTTATGCAGAACCTTTACTAGGATTCAGTTTAGTTTCTTGGTCAATGGAATATTATATATTGAGAATAACTGGTGCACAAACATTTGAACAGCTTAATGTGGGTGTAACAACTCAATTATTGCTAATCCTATTCAGGGTGAAAGGGGTTGTGCACTTTGGTATTTCAGGAAATGCAGATCCTCAACTCCAAATTGGAGATGTCACTATTCCTCAGTATTGGGCTCATACAGGCCTTTGGAATTGGCATACAAACATTTTTAGTTATGATGAACAGAGTTTAAGACAATCTCACTCACCATAGCAAGATGAATATTACTTTAGTTAAAATTGTACCAACTTACACAGCGCATCAATTCTTTTGTCATTTGGATGTATGCAGAGGTTTGGGGATGGTCCTGATGATTTGTTATCCTTGGAGTCATTCGGAGACTACACTAGGGATGTTGGTTACATAAAATTTTCCAATTTTAACAACAAAACAGAAACTAACAAGCCTGTTGACAACTCTCTGAACAATGCGTGGTACCAACCGGAAGAGATCTTCCCAGTAACCCAGTTTATGGCACCCCTGAAGTTCAGCAGCACGCCTTTTGGGTCCCTGTAAACGAAAAATATTTTGCACTTGCTCAACAACTACCGGTAGTTAGTGAGTGACACAATGTTCTCTTATCTGTGTAATGTACAGTATATGTTGATGTAACTTGATTCTAATTCATTTTGGTGATGAATTCACAGGATCTGAAGTTAGAAGGCTGTGTCAATACAACTTTTTCACCAAGAACACCAATAGTAGTGAGAGTGCAAAAGGGGATCAGTGCAAATGTGTTTGTTGACAATAGTGCATATAGACAATTTTTGAACTCCAAGTTTAATGCAACTGCAATTGACATGGAAAGCGCTGCAGTAGCTCTGGTGTGCAAACAACAAATGACACCCTTCATTGTGATAAGGGCTCTATCGGATTTGGCTGGTGGAGGCTCCTCGTTGTCGAATGAAGCCTCTACTTTCACATCATTGGCAGCTCAAAATGCAGTCACCGTAGTGCTCAAGTTCATTTCCTTGTTGTCTACCTAGTTTCATCAAAACATGACAGCTCCACAGATTCTTCTTATGTATCATCATTCATCAAACAATTGTATGACGAGGTACGCTATGGATGCCATGGTTGAGTCTTATAGTGGCTTATAAGTCCGCCTAGAGGGTGATACTTATGCTTGGTGGCATAGCACACTTGCTCTATGCTAGTGGAGGTATCAACATATATAAACCATCAAAAAAAAACTCGTTTAAGCATCTTTTCGCGACAATAACTTATCGCAACCTATCTGCTGCATCTCCCAGTGAGAAAGAACAAACTTTGTACATGACAGCTTAGCCTTTGAGCATTGTTAAACTAACAATCCAATGAATGTTGGTCTCATACAAATCAGTCTTACATCTTAAAGCTTGCGACGCGCCGTCCTACAAACTTTCGCCATCCAAACACTTCAGTCTGCAGACTGTAGCCGAAGATTGGACAAGTACCTCTTTGTCACCTGTACTTTGTTTATCCTCATTGAGCAACAACCAATGCCAAATGGAAGAACAAGACTAATAACCTCGAGTATAATCCACAATAGTATATTACCTTATAGTGAATTGCTTGATTGAGATTGCGACTGAGAATCAACTAAGCACTCAAGCCGGCCGGGGCGGCCTATAATATCATAGACCGTAGAAACTTGGATAGAGACCTCTTCAGCCTCGATATGAAGTTACAAATGCCGTGAGATTTTCACTAAACACATGTTAAATGACCATTTCACCCCTAGACGCCGTCTTGAGATTCTTCCCGCCAAGTTTGATGCTTCCGTTAAAAAAGCAGATAACCCCCTAAAACTGAAAAACTCTCCCCCAAAGAAATTGAAGAGTGATGAGTGATGGCCGCTACTAGTTCGTCGCAGATTCTCCTCCACACGGCGGCTTTCGTCTCCGAAACCCTTTCGCAATCGGACCTCCGCCGCCACCTCCTCTCCACGCTCCGCCACAGGCTGCCGCCGTCGCAGTACAGCCAAAAAAAGAGGCTCATCCTCGCCGCCGAAGCCCTAGAAAACGCCATCGCCGCCGGCAGCGCCGCCGTGAGAGCCTCCTCCCTCCGCCTCTGCGAGAAGCTCCTCCTCTCCGCGCCGAGAAGCCCGTTCTCATCTCTCCTCCTCTCCCTCATCTACGGCCTCAGCCGCCGCTCGGTCGACGCCGCCGTCTGCCTCCTCGAGATCTTCAGCACCGCGCCGGCGCTCGCCCGGACGGAAGTGGCGCCGGTGCTGTTCGAGGAGCTCTTCCTCGTCCACCTCCTCCCGGTTCTCCAATGGTACAACCGCCGCCGATCGCAGATCCTGCCGGCGATGTCCCCAAACTTGAGCTACCAAAACGACGACGTTTCGATCAACGACGTGTCGGTGGCGTTTTCGGGGTCGAATTCGCTGTCGAAGATGAGCGGTGACCAGACGGCGGGGCTGAAGGAGCTGGAGAGCAGCTACGAGAGGGTTTTGGATGAGAATTGTAGGGTTTTCAGTGAGTATTTCAGAGCGGTTTTGGATAATAAAGACGGACGAGTTATTCAGCCGCCGGCTGTGGTGTTGGAATCGAGTGAAGGAAGTGATGAATTCCGGTATGATGATCGGAGTAGTAGTAACGGTGAAGATGAGGCTGGATTTGATAACGGACGGTACAATGTAAATCAATTCTTTCTCTTTCAAATTTCCATAGTTATTTTGTGATGAATGAGCTCAATTGCTCAAAGATGGTATAGTTTTTTCATTTCTTTTGCTCTGGCTTTTGCTTTGTCTTGCATATGAACTGGGTCTTAATTTTGGTAAGCTCGGTAAATTTAGTTGTCTTTCACATTTACCTTTCACATCTGCACTTGTTTTGACTCTACCTATCTGCAATTTATGGTGATTTTTTAAACATTACTGATGAAGTTTGTGATGAGTGACTAGGATTGAAAGCATTTGAAAACAAATGACTCTGATTTTAACTCCTTCATTTTCTCTACAATAGTTGTTGAGTTTACCTACTTTGGGCAATTTGCTCATTGTTGCATACCTCAGAAAGGAACAAGCACATTGTTGCAATAGTGGTTCAAAGACAAAAGCTAGATTTGTCTTATTGGCATAAACAAAAATCAGTAATCAAATGATGACTATTAGGACTAATTGTTTTTGTCACACACCCAACCCAACCCAACTCCCACGGGTATATCCATATATTGCACTGTACCTAATTGAAGAAATTGTCATATTCCCTAATGCTATGTATAAGAGGTACAAATTAGGCCACTTTATAAAAAAAGAAATCATATAAGATGTTGTTGATGACTAATTCTTACATAGTAACTAACCATAAAAGGCTTTTATATAATGATTTCGCTATCTTCTCGTGTGTCTTGGTTGGAATCTTTGAGCCATGAGCTATTTCTCTGGTATGAGGTTTTCCAAAGTAGCTAATAATATAACTGGCTGGGATCCAAAACTACCCATTGTATTCTCGACTTTTTGTGTCAACTTTGTCATTGTCTACAGTTTGACATTTATCTGAATCCCATTTCACTATTTGCTTCTTAAAAATACCCGCAGCCAATTTGGGCTGAAGCAGAAAATTCAGTTGAATCATTCAGCAGGGGCAGCAGTGTAAGACGACCCAGGTCTCCCCCATTGTATCCCCAAAGAGTTGCACTTGATGATATCATCACAGGCCACACACCCTCATGGATGTCGGGAGGAAGGCCAAATGTAAATTCAGATTCTGAGCTGGAAGAGTCTTCATTAGAGGATCATTCTCTTGATTCTTCTGCGGATTCCGAGGCCGAAATTGAGGTGAGTGAATCGATACCAACTAGAAATGAAAGAATCTTCAACAGCTGGCCTGATAGAACTATGCAACTCTTTTGGTTTCTAATGCTGTATCTTGAGTATTGTAGGAAAACAACACAAGAATGGAATTGTTTGATCCCGGACAGAACCAAATCCAAAAGCTAAAGCAACCCATTACTGCTGAATCGAGCCGGTATGTGACAGCTATCTCATTCTGATAACGAAAAGCTTAAATCACCCATCACTGCTTTTGGCATTAGCTTTACATTCTTTATTTCAGTTGGTAATATTTGGATTCTTGTTCTATATAGTTCATCTCCAAATCGGGTCATGGCAGATTCTAAAAACCAGTCTAGTAGTGGAAAATTTACTCCTCCTAAGGACTTTGTGTGTCCCATAACTAGTACCCTTTTTGATGATCCTGTGACACTTGAGACTGGTCAGACATATGAGCGAAAAGCCATCCAAGAATGGCTCGATAGAGGAAACTCAACCTGCCCAATTACACGCCAGAACTTGCAAAGTACCCAACTGCCTAAGACCAATTATGTCCTCAAACGTCTAATTGCAAGTTGGCAAGAACAGAACCCTGGTATAGCCTTCAGTCCATCCGATAATCCAAGCCCGCAGATTGAGCCAATGGTGAAATCAGTAGTGCCTTCAACATCTCCTGTCAGTGTCATAAGCCAAGCTGCAATTGATAGTGCACTTAGTGAGTTAAGAATTTCCATTACCAATCTTTGTATGTCAGAAATTCTCAAGGAGTCTGAAATGGCTGTTCTTCGTATTGAGCGCTTCTGGCTGGAAGCAAATATGGAATGGAACATTCAGAGTATGCTTTCGAAGCCTCCGGTTATTAATGGCTTTGTGGAGCTTCTTTTCAATTCTATTGATCCTCGAGTTCTAACAGCTACAGTTTTCCTCTTGTCTGAGCTGGGATCAAGAGACACTGCTGTGGTTCAGACACTAACTCAGGTTGAATCTGATGTTGAATGTATTGTGGCTCTTTTCAAAAAGGGGTTGCTGGAGGCAGTTGTCTTAATATATCTGTTGAGGCATTGTATTCTTAATCTAGTCAAGATGGACCTGGTGGACTCTCTCTTATTGGTTATCGGAAAGAGAGATGATGATTTCCCTAATATGTGTCTAAAGCCAAAATCAGCTGCTGTGGTTTTACTGGGGCATATTATTGGTGGTAGTGTATCAATTGCCAGCACTTTGACTTCTGACAAAACACTTGAGAGAATAATCAGCAGTTTGGAATCTGAATCAGCAGAAGAGAAGACTGCAGCTATTGGGATCTTATTACGATGTATGCAACAGGATGGGCATTGCAGGAACACAATAGCTGATAAAGCCGAGTTAGCACATGTTTTGGATAGCTTCACGGGTGCAAAGGATGAAGAACGGTTTGAAATAGTTCTCTTCTTGTCTGAGTTGGTAAAACTAAACAGGTAAAGATACTTCATGCATGCTTATTTCTGTTTATCCAAATCTTTTATCACATTTGAAATTAGCAGGCACTACAAATTCTAACTTTTGTGTTAGACAGAAGGACATTCAATGAACAACTCCTGCATATTATAAAGGATGAGGGTCCTTTCAGTACAATGCACACCCTTCTTATTTATCTACAGACCGCTGCTCCAGATCATTGTCCTGTTGTGGCTGGTCTACTACTTCAACTTGATCTTCTGGTTTGGATCTCTCTTTGTTCCTTTGTCAATTTGAAATGATCAAGTCATCAGCTTGTTTAATATCAAGTACTCATATTACATTTAAGTACAAAAACCGGCCAGTTGTTGACGATTACTTGTTGGTTTGTAGGCAGAGCCGCGAAAGATGAGCATATACCGGGAGGAGGCAATGGACACTCTCATCTCATGTCTCAGAAATACTGAGGTCCCTACTGTCCAAATCGCTGCTGCTGAGATCATTATGTCACTGCAAGGGAGGTTCACCACATCAGGAAAGCCTCTTGCTAGGGCTTCCCTTCTGAAACGTGCTGGCCTTGACAAGATTTATAAACAACGTGTGCGAATAGATCAACTTAGCAGCTTCTCTGGAGAAGATGACACTCTTGTGAGCTTCTTCTAACTGCTTTGCCAATATTTGTGAACCTGATTAAAATTCATACGATTGATATCCTGATATCATTCTTCTGGTTGACACCAAAAGGAGGAAGAAAAGGCGGCTGATAACTGGGAAAGAAAAACGGCATTTGTTTTAGCAAGCCATGAGTTTGGTCTACTTTTTGAGGCCTTGGCAGAAGGATTGAAGAGCAGAATCTCAGAATTATGCTCTGCATGCTTTGTCTCAGCCACATGGCTTGTACATATGCTCAATGTCCTTCCAGATACAGGAATTCGAGGAGCAGCTCGTTTGTGCTTGATTAAACGCTTCATATCAATATTTAAGTCTGCTAAGGATATTGAAGACAAAGCCCTTGCCTTGCTAGCGTTGGGCAGCTTCATACATGATCAGGGTAAGGCATAGGCCATTTTGAAAGCCCTAGTTAAATTGAAATTCCTGGAAAAACTCTTTAGTTGGAGAATAGCTAACAATTCTTAAATTTTCAGAAGGAATGCAAGAATTTAATTCTTGCAGGAGGGATATAGTCAAAGGCCTGAGAGAGCTTAAGAGATACACTCCCTTGGCATTTCAAATGCTCAAAGTATTTTCTGAAGGACAAGACTCTAGTGCCGTAAGTTCACCACTTCATCCCACTCTTGTATATAATGATTCTACAACGAAGGCCCATGACAAAATTTTATGCACATGTAAACCTCAGGAACTGTGGGATCATAAAGAATTAGTTCAAGTAGATAGCAGTGAGAATGGAGAGGTCCTCTCAGTAGTTTGCTTCAAGGATAAAATATTTTCTGGCCATTCAGATGGAACTATAAAGGTAGCTATTTTTGACCATTATCCTATTCCGGAAATGTTCATCCCATGTACTTTTTATTTCATGACATTCTGGTTTTGAATTCTGAAGGTCTGGACGGGTAAAGGCAGCATTCTCCATCTAATCCAGGAAACTCGAGAACATACAAAAGCAGTGTCTAGCTTGGCAATTTTGCAATCAAAGGAGATTCTATATAGTGGCTCACTAGATAGAACAACAAGGGCCTGGTCTATAAGCAATGAAGGAATCCAATGTGTAGAAGTCCATGATATGAAAGATCAAGTTCATAGTCTGGCCGTCACCAATAGCTTTTCATGCTTCATTCCACAAAGCAGTGGTATCAAGGTATTAAAGGAGATCATAATTTGACTTCTGCTTACTTTTTCTGGTATATATGCAACCACTTTGATCTTAGCAGCAAGAAAAATCATTCAACAGTTTCTTACGTGCTGCCTGTTACTTTTCCAGGCTCACTCATGGAATGGAGGATCCAAAATGTTAAATTCGAGCAAAGCTGTAAAGTGCTTTGCTCTGGTAAGTGGGAAAATATACTGTGGATGCCATGATAGCACTGTTCAGGTAAGACATCTCTCTAAGTCATGATGGTTTGCAAGTGCATCTGCCTATAATTATTTCTTTTATAGTACTGATAGTTTTCACTTATGTGAAATTTCAGGAGATTGATTTGGTCACAGGAACACTTAGTACCATTCAAACTGGCTCCCGGAAATTACTTGGGAAATCAAATCCTATATATTGCATTCAGTATCATAGTGGAATGATATATGCAGCAGGTGCTTCGTTGGATGGATCAGCAGTGAAGGTACCCTCCAACAGGAAAAAACAACGTGCACAATTTTCGTCTGTTTTATACATAACACATTCATGGAAAAACAAAAGGCTCATAACAAAAGTTTGAATATAATTTCCATATTTTTCATATTAAGTTGGTACTTAAGCACTCAGTTTTATCCAGATTTGGAGTGCTGCCAACTTCAGTTTGGTTGGGTCTCTGTCAACTACACTAGAAGTGCGGGCTATGGCATTAAGCTCGGAACTGATCTATTTGGGAGGTAAAGGAGGATGTGTGGAAATTTGGGATAGGGAAAAGCAGAACAGAATAGTAGACACTCTACAAACTGGCACAAATTGTAAGGTTCTTTCCTTGGCTCTTGATGCCAATGAGGAACTTTTGGTCACTGGAACTTCTGATGGCCGAATCCAGGTAACTAGTTTTTTCCTTTTCATTTTACTTATAAAATTTTGAGATTTCGACCAAAAAGACAATGATGTAGTCTCAGCCAGAAAAAATATGGATATGACATGGGCAAACAAGCACATTAGTATTCATGAGTCATGATTACGCATTCCATGTGTAGGGATATTTACTTGTGTTAAGATGTAGGTATTTCTGCCAAGTTCTAAGCAGATATAAATAGTTTTTTTGGACTTTCCCATAATGAAACCTTGATTTCGTGATGTGAGTGTGTTCAGTATATGTTATAGAAAGTCAGAAACCCAAGATTTGCTTTTTTAAGATGATGAATTTGGACAGTAAGAAGAATGAGTCAGGTAATTTATCCTCTACTGATTTGCAGGCATGGGGACTAAACTAAGAGAACTTGAGAGCAGCTGAAGATACTAGGTGATTTTTAGATGAAATTCTTTGTAATAATTTTTCTTTGTTTAAAAGCCTTATAGGAATATATATATATATATATATATATATATATATATTACTATATGAGATGTAAACCATTGCATTGTAATTTGGCATATCGTAGCTGTGTACAGATACTAATATTAAATATAAGATGTAACATGTTCCATACCAATGCCTAATCGTGGACAAGATTGTGATGCTGGTTTAATTTCAAGTACACTTGATTCTGAGGCTAATATTTCAACTCGTCTCTGTATCTTGTGGTCAGTTCTGCGTATATTAAAACTCGTCTGTTTCAGCAGTTTTTCTATTCCTTATCTGTATGATAAGCCATTTGGTTGTCTGTAGTGAGGTGTGCACCAATGTAAATCCTATTAGGGTTACTGTTCCTGGTTTTCTCATCATCCCCTAACCTTGGTTCTCCAAGTCTTCTTCTTTATTTCTCTGTCCTTGGGCTCATAGCAATTCCTATTGAAACTATTAATTAAACCAGCAGAAATTTATTCCACTCTGCGAGTTTGAAACTGTACTTCCATTTATCTGATGGATAGTTGTGTGAAAACCATTGCCATCTGAAGTTCCAGGAAATGTTACTCTCAGTCCCTTCCATATATTCAATTAGCGAACCTTCTTTTAGTTCTGATATTCCGTCTCATCTGGTCCATGGCGTTTGTGCCTTATCTCACAAGGCAGGGTTAGAATTCTTATAAGGAGCCTTCTGATAAGTTGAACAATTCCCTAGGTAGGTTCAGTAACAGGGATGTCCTTAGCATCTTTAGGTTCAATCATTGAAGATAACTTCAGGTCTGCTCTTCTACCTGGTAATGATCGTTTAGATCAAAGGAGCAAAAGATGGTATACTATGTGGAAATCCGTTGTTCAGTGCATGTTTCTAAGATTAAATGGTACCAAAAGAAGGAAGCAGCTCATTTCGGCAACGCTGAACAGTTGGTGGATTTTCGGCAAGAAGCTGCCGGAGTTTCAGATGTCAGGTTCGCTTCTTTTTCTTAACGTTCCTTTTTTTTTTCTCTCTTAATGTGATTGTGTTGCACTTGGTGGTTGAATCTCTTCAATCTTCTATTCTCTTTATTAATTCACTTTTTCCTCTATTTGATGTGATTGAATGCATGATAATGTCATACCGAGATTCTCTTAGGTAAGATCAGCTACGTTTGTTTCTCCTATTAGATACCAGAAACTAAGGTTCTGATGTCATTATTTAGTCAGGAGACGTAATTCTTTAAGGAACAGGATCTTAAAGGAATGCGATTTCTTTTCCAAGTTTGTTATACCTGTCTATATAATCAGACCATTAGAGGTTTTTCACATACCGAAAGACCCAGAATTAGTTCTCCATACTTGGAATTAGTTTTCCATCACAGTTTTGATAGATATTCAGGTATGCAATGGCGGCTCAGCCTCGTGTAAAGAAATATGATGATGGTGACTATGAAGAGTGCCACTCTGTTTTCTGGGATTGAGAAGGGTGCTGTTCTTCAAGAAGCTACGGTATTCTTCAATGATGCTCAGCTAGACTCGAGAAGATGCTCCCAAGTTATCACAGAGCTTTTGTATCTAAAGATATTTTAGATGAAGATAGATTTGTATATTGTGAATTAAACCATATACAAGAGCCTATATATAGGAAAGGCACAAATCACATTTTCCACTAACTCTAACAGAAGCCCATACTATGCTTACCACCATTCTATTATACAACAATTCCTATAATCAAGCTTGAATACATCAGTAACATCACCATACTCAATTAACCAAACTGGTGGTAATCACCACACAACCAAATACCAATAAGGTATGGTGGCAAGTACCACCAACTCTCAATACTCCTCCTCAAGCCGGATCCAAAAGATTGATGGATCCAAGCTTGGAAAGAATTCGAAGAAATTGAGCTGAGGGAAGAGATTTGGTGAAGATATCTGCTAACTGGTCATAGCTTCGAGTGAACACAAAGCTGATCACTTTGTTTTGAACTTGAGAGCGAACATAGTGGCAGTCCACCTCTATATGCTTAGTGCGCTCGTGAAAAACAGGGTTGGCAGCAATGAGCATTGTCACTTGATTGTCACAAAACATGAGAATATGTTGAGCATGAGGAAATCCTAAATAAAAAAGGAGACACTTCAACTATATCAACTCACAAGTGGTAGAAGCCATAGCGCGATACTCATCTTCTGCGTTTGAACAAGCAATAACACTTTGCTTCTTGCTCTTCCATGTTACCAGGTTCCCTCCCACCAAAGTACAATATCCAGTTGTTGACTTACGATCACATGAATTTCCAGCCCAATCCGCATCAGAAAATCCCATGATTTTGGTGTGATGATTGTTCTTCATCGATATACCTCGACCAATAGAACCTTTAAGATATCGAAGAATCCTCTTGACAATTTGAAAATGTTCCTCAATAGGTGAAAGCATAAATTGACTCACCAAGCTCATTGCAAAGGAGATGTCTGGTCCGGTTATGGTGAGATAAATCAACTTTCCAACAAGCCTCTGATACATTTCCACATTGTTGAATTTATCACCTTCTACTTCTAGTTTCAGCTTGCTGTCAAGAGGTGTGACACTAGGCTTGTAATCTGTCATCTTGGCTTCTTCTAAAAGATCTAGTAAATACTTTCTCTGATTGAGAAACAAACCCTTGGTTGAAGTTGCCATCTCTATACCGAGAAAGTATTTCAATACTCCCAAATCCTTGATCGCAAACCTCTGATGCAAGGAATGTTTAAGAGTGTTGATTTCATCCTCATTATCACATGTAATAATAAGATAATGAACTTACACAAGTACCACCAACTTGCCATGTTGACCAATTCTCACAAACATGGAAGAGTCTGCACTGCTTCTTTTGAACTTAGCGTCCAAAACACAACTTAACTTAGAGTAGCAAGCCATATGAGATTGCTTCAGCCCTTACAAAGACTTGTGCAGCCTGCAAACCAGTCTCAGATCATTTGCTTGAGGATGACCTAGAGGAAGCTGCATGTAGACTTCTTCTAATTCTCCATGTAAAAAAACGTTTTTTACATCCATTTGATACAAGGGCCATGATTGGTTTACTGCAATAGACAAAAGTACTTTAATTGTGTTCATCTTGGCCATAGGAGCAAATGTCTCCTTGCAATCCACCACATAGGTTTGAATGAATCTTCTAGCCACCAATCGATCTTTGTATCTTTCAACTGTTTTATCTGGCATGAATTTAGTTTTAAAAATCCATTTGCTACCAACAACCCTTTTTCCTTTTGGAAGTTGAACTACACTCCAAGTTTTGTTGGCATCTAAAGCTTGAAGTTCTTCTTTCATGGCATTAGCCCACACAGCCTGCTCACTTGCTTCTTGGTAATTTTTTGGTTTAGTAGAACTTGAAATGGCTAAGAGAAATGCTCCATGAGAAACAAAGACTTTGTTGTAACATACAAAATTCTCTACTAGATATTTAATTTGGAGGAATAAACTTTATAATCTTGCAGTTTAAGTGAAGGTTGCCTAATCCGACCAAGATATCTTCTCTTAGTGGGACTGGCTTGATCATCATCATCAACAACTTCTTCAGAGTGAATAACACCATCATCAGCAGTCTCATGTGGACTTTCAGGAGTTGAAAATGCATTTTCAAATTCAGTTGCAACATCGTCCAGATTTTCTGAGCCATCAGAAAAATTTCCAGAATTACTTTCATCATGTTTATCTTGTTCAGTGTCAGCTGCACCTGTATGGACCAACTAAGATGGATGGTAATGAAATAAAATCAAGGAAGTACTCCCCCTGAGGAGATGGAATTGGTGCACTGTAAAATGGAATATTTTAAATGAATCTGACATCTCTTGAGACTACCCGTTTCTTGGTGTGAGGGTTGTAGACTTTGTAACCCTTATGAGTTGAAGAGTAACCAAGAAAGATACATTTAACAGCTTTTGGATCATGTTTATCCATGTGAATAGATTGAACATGAACATAGCATATGCATCCAAATATTATGAGATGAGAGATATCGATTTTTCTGCCTTTGAGAACTTCATATGGAGATTTAAAAGTCAAAATCCTACTTGGCAGTCTGTTAATGAGATATGCAGCTGTCTGGACCCCTTGCGATCAATCCCTTTGGAACATTCATTTGAAACATGATTGATTTTATTTTTTCAAGAAGATCACGATTACGTTCAGCAATACTATTCTGCTGTGGCGTTCCTACACAGCTTGTCTGGTGTATGATTCCATTTGTACTTAAAAATTGTGACATGATTTTGGACATATATTCAGAGCCATTGTCTGATCTGAGGATTTGAAGTTTAGATGAAGACATGGTTGTAACAAGGTTATAAAAATCTTTGAAGGCGGACATGAGATCACTTTTGAGTTTTAACAAGTATAATCAAGTTACTTGAGAGAAGTCATCAACAAAAATCACAAAAATATTTATAACCATCGAATGAAACAAGAGGAGTAGGTCCCCAAATGTCAGAGTGAACAATTTCGAATGGTTTAGTAGCCCTGTAATTAGATGAACTAAAAGGTAGCCTAGATGACTTGGCTAGATGACAAACTTCACACTGAAGTTGCTCTTTACATAAAGTTGGAAAAACAGAAGACAAAACACGGTCTGATGGATGTGCGAGACGTTGATGCCAGAGCTGGTGTCTTGAGCTAGGCTGAGATTAGCTTGAGAGACTCTGGGGATGAAAGTTGCGGTTAGGTCCGAAGATGGAAGTGTCAGCTGTGCCATCCATGACATGGTGGACAGCAGCTAGTTGAGGAAAGGAAGCCAGAAAGTTTCATGACAACACCGCATTCTTTGATCAGTTTGATGCAACACATTTTAACTTTTTAGTGACTCGAGAAATTTGTGAAGGTCCTAAGCCGGCCAGCTCTTCACAGTAGTGCCTTTATATATATATATATATATATATTTTGCTGATGATAAACTCTATGTAACTATGTTAGAATTCCCCCAAAAAAGAGTTTTTGGAGTTTCAATAAGAAGATTTAGAATTAGAATTTGATTGTTAAAAGCAATGAAAGAAAGATGCCTTGGCAAGAAAACAAGACCTCCAGAAATATGCTTTTTTCTTGTTAAATAATAACTGATGATTGGGGTCATGCATGGTCATGCAACTTCAAATATCTCTACTAGCTACATTATTTGATTTTATCAAAGTAGACCAATTCGATGGTTGCAGAGGAAAAGATGGCGGTTTCTTCCGAGAAAGACAAAACCACCGAGGAAGTTACGGGCAGGAAGCTGGGTGTCCTTAAAAGTTAAAACCATGCCCTTCATCATATGTAAGACAGTTTGATGTTTAAGAAATTTGTTTTCCTTTCTGAATATTAATCATAGTTTTTGTAAATCATATCTTCAGCAAATGAGACATTTGAAAAGGTTGCAAGCTATGGTCTTCAAGCAAATATGATCTTGTACTTGATGCTTGAATATAACTTGGAGTTGGCCACTGGAACATGCATCCTGTTCTTGTGGACAGCCGCATTGAACTTTACTCCTATCATGGGGGCTTTTCTCTCCGATTCTCACTTAGGCTGGTTCCGTGTGATCGCTTTAGGATCAGTTGCTAGCCTACTTGTAAGCAAATCTAGTGTTCATTATCAACTTTCCCCAATGAAATTTGTATGAAAGTATGTCATTAGCCATATTTGTATTTGCAGGGAATGGTGGTGTTATGGTTAACAGCAATTTTGCCACAAGCAAGGCCACTCCATTGTGATCAGAAGTCAGGAGATAAATGTGTTCCACCAATCTAAGCTCAACGCATGCTACTGTTTTTAGCATTTGGTCTCATGTCAATTGGATCCGGCGGCATCAAACCGTGTTCGATAGCCTTTGGTGCAGATCAATTGTACAAACCCGAAAATCCGAAGAGTGCAAAGATCCTGCAGAGCTTCTTCAACTGGTTTTATGCTTCAGTTGGAGTCTCAGTTATGATTGCAGTGACAGTCACTGTTTATATTCAAGACTCAGCTGGTTGGGTTGTAGGTTTTGGAGTTCCAGCAGGACTCAAGTTGTTGTCTACTCTTTTTTTTCTGGATATTTCCTTTATGTTATAGTGCCCCAAACAAGAACTTGTCTGCTGGATTTGTGGAAGTGATTGCTGCAGCTTGGAAAAATAGACACTTGGATTTGCCACCAAAGAATTTTGATGGATGGTATAGTCTCAAAGATTCAAAGCTTGTTTCCCCAACCAATAAACTTGGGTATAAATACTGATAACTTTGTTAATGAATTAATTCATTGAGATGGTACTTTACTAAAAAAAAAAAATTCGTTCTGTATTGAAGTTAAGTTCAAAGTTGATACGTTACCTTTGTTTTGTTTTAATTTTCAGGTATCTAAACAAAGCTTGCATGATTAGAAGTCGTGAGAAGGATTTAGGCCCTGATGAGTTAGCCATAGAAGAATGGAGTTTGTGCACAGTTAGACAAGTAGAAGAGTTTTTTTTTTAATATGACAAACTGACCATAATTTATTGAAATCAAATTAATAAAGAAATGGACAAAAAACCTGACGTCCTATGTCTGATAAACTCCAACAAAGAAGATAAATAAAAATTCAATCCGGCATGTGTAC
This sequence comes from Argentina anserina, assembly GCF_933775445.1. Classification (NCBI taxonomy): domain Eukaryota; kingdom Viridiplantae; phylum Streptophyta; class Magnoliopsida; order Rosales; family Rosaceae; genus Argentina; species Argentina anserina. The sequence continues at coordinate 2,433,542 of NC_065872.1, read as the reverse complement.
ACCCACCCATGCAAAACCATAAAACTGTCATGCCCATTTGGTCAACTGACATCATGATAGTGTTAGCTCTTGTGTATTTTACTTCAGTTAGATCCTTCCTTTCTCATACATGCATGAAAATTTATGTCAAGACCCTTCAGTTCGTGAATGAGAAAACACGGGTAAAATTATCATTTCACAAACCTCTTCAATCTTCTCCGGCGATTTTCCGGGCATATCTGGCAGTTATCCGACGTGTCTTCAAGCGTGTAAAATGGTTGTGCCCGTGGAAACGTCGGAATCGAATTAAAAGTTTCCGAATTTGCTTTGAGTAGTGAGTACGGTCGAATCCATTCGGTATTGTTGCACGCAAAGACAGTTATACCCCCAGTGAAAAACATAAAATTATACAGAAAATGCCATACTAAGAAAAGTGTCGATTATTTTCTCCCAAAACAAAAACACAAAATAAGTCTGTAGCATTCACAATGCCAGATTTAACACCTTAAAACTACAATTCTGAAATGCCAATAGCTTCAACAAGTAAGCTCACATGCCTTAGAATCACACCACAAGCTAGCTACCTCAATGGAAATTCAATAAATCAACCAAAACCCAAACTTGGTCTATAAGGTTTCTTCATATTGATTTCTGACTCTAAAAGAAGAAACCTGGAGATTGAGAAACCCCCGGGAGAGTAACTCCTACTATAGTGATTGCCGTCTCCACATCGCAAATATCATTCTTAAGATATGCTGCATTGGCCTCCACTGTAATGAGTGTAGCCCAATCCCAACTCCTTTGTTCGGCACTGAACAAATTATTACCTGCAAACAAAAAAGAAAATATGCGAAGGCTCTTATCATTAAAAAGAATAATTCCAGATTAGTTGTGGTATAGATTAGTTGATCATCCCAGATTTTATTTTATTACCTCTACCAACAGGAGTACTTCTGCCATGGACCTGATCCAGAATTCGTACAGATAAACAGAAACATGACTGCCATATCCTTTGCCAGTTCCCTTGGGGTCGACCCGAATTTTCCTGCATCATTAACATGCATACATGCATCCATAAGAACATTCTTATTAGATATATATATATATATATATATAATATATATCCCACACAAACACATTTGAATGTTAAATATAGTAACACATTCGAACATGATCAAGCAACGATCACAAAAAATATAGTTAAAGTATATGCGTGTCCTTCTAAAATTGTCTATTGAAGCAGTAATTTATGTTCTGTAAATGAATTTTAACAACTGAAGTAGATCCATGATGATAGATACCTTCAACAACAAAGTAGGACTTCGTTTCCTTCTGCCGGTTGAGCAAAAAAAAAAAACTTGTAATCAACCGTTACAACCCGGTCGGTCCTCATCAGTGTTTCTCCACCCATCTCCAAGTACAGAGAAATGTGATGATCACATCATTGCGTTTTTTATTTCCATATGGAAAGAGCACTAGTTTCCTGGCGTTATCATTAAAACATGCATGCATTAAGTTAAGGGGATTATGAATCGAAGATAAACCTATATATAGGATTTAGTCTACGTACATGGATATAATAGACTACGATCTCCATCTCCTCTAATGAATCTAGACATAGAGTAACATATTAATTACTTCGACATAAAAAAAATTAATTACCAATCCTATCCTCCAGCCTGAAAGTCCCCTAATTCATATCTATCCTCTGATTTTAGAGATGAATAGTGTTCATAGTGTGGTGTTTTGGAGGTTTCTTCGAAATTGATCTCAAGACCAAGCCTGCAATTTAGTAATCGCAACACGTACAAAGTTATGAATTATCCATGGTACGTGCAGTGATGCAGATGAACCATGCATTAGTAGCTATCAAGATACAATTAAGCACCCCCCCCCCCCCCCCCCCCCCCAAAGGTACAATTAACTGAATCAAGTATAATTCCATTTCAGTATAGTTAGATTATCAAAGGTGCATAGGACTAAACACACAAAGAACTCATCTTTACCATTACAATCAACGTCGAGGGTAGACATGTCGTTAAGATCAAACACCCCGGCCACTGCGTAGGTAACAACAAGGAAACCGTAGATTCCTAACACAGTGAAAGCCGAGGGTGTCAAACTCTAATATACAAAGTATAAACTACATATGTTATCTACAATATATGATTATCAATGCATATAACGTTGGAGTCCTAGTCGAACTCTCTGTTTCACAGTCCTAATCGAACTTTAAAACGAAGAATAAAAAATTTAAAATAAAATAATCAAACTTGACCAAGAATGTTAGGTCATATGAGTCTCAATCTCTATGGACAAGGACTTTTTAGTTGGTTGGTCGAATGAATGTTAGCTAGACTGCATGTTTAATAAGGTACTATGTATAGACGGTACGTGTTTTTCATTGCTAAGGGATGGCTTCATTTTCTCTTTTATTTAAATCGGGATGATGTTGATTCAATCCCTATATATCGAATAAGAAACTGGCAGTTTGATGTCTCGATTATTCGACTTAATTAACGGACAAAAATGATGCCTTCATGTTTCGCTGATAATAAACGTACTTTAATAAGACAATGTTGTCTTGTTGGAATATTTAGCATAGCACCAATCACCAAGTATGTATATTGGGACTGCTACGAAAAACTTATCATTGTTAAAAACTATGTTGTGCATGTCTAGATCCAGAAATGAAGATACCACGGCAGAAAGCAATTGAAATTAGTAAGGTAACTTCTAGTCATACATCTAAAAATGGTATTTAAACCTCCTCACTTAATAAACTTCTCTTTTATTTTTACAAATATTTAAAATGTTATTTAGACATCCATATTTTTCTGAAAATGTCCATAATCAATATATCATTATTAGATATCAAATCAATTTATTATTCATTAATATATTTCAAATTATACTTTTATTCAATTATTATAAACCACTCAAATTTTTTTGATAATTACATAATCTATCTTCTCAAATTAATTTTCTCTTTCACTCATAAATTCATAATTAATAATATTGTTTTTTTTCATTCATTGATTTGAAACTCAAAAAATAGTAAAGTTAACACGAAAAATTATAACATCTATTGAACGATTTTTTCTCTCAAGTCCTAACCGCCATTTATAAAAAATTATATGTAGCTTTTCAATTGATAATCATGAGGATTAATAATGTTATTTATTATATTTTTAATAATAAAAAATGAAAGTAATTAAATCATTTTATTCAATTTATTATTCCGAATTTGGGTTTTCCTGAAATAAAGAAGCTCCTTAGGATTTGTGGTCTTAATCCTAAGTGTCATGCCATATATCCTGTGAAATCATGATCTTGTAATTTCAATTGATAAAATTTCCTTATAGATAAAGAATTTAATTAATGACATTAATTTAAACCAAAACATAAAACCATATTCAGCCTCTTTCTCTCTAGCGCCGCGCGCTAGGAGTCGAAAAACATCTTCAATCCGCCATGGCCAGATCCCAATTCTCCTCTCGTCCTCGTATCACAATCTCTCCTTCTTGTCTCGCTGAGACAACTTGTGTGGGTTTGGGTGCGAAAGGAAGGGTTATACTCATTGACCGGCTCCCTTTCTTGGTTGGTTAATTCCTTGGACATCGTATGCAGTCTATTGGCTTCATGCAGATGATCTTGATTTGCTTTTTTCTGGGGTTCTTTGTTGGCCTTAACAATGGAGCTCTGCCCGATCCGGGCCCGTGCGGGGGGTTTAGTGCTAGTGTGGTGGTTATGTGGTGGTGGGGAGGATCTGTTTCTCACACTACGGCATGGTTCTTCGGCAAGAGATGTATACGGCTGTTTTTGGTGGATCTCATGGCTTGGTTTGGGAAGTCGGTGACGGTGGTGTTTTCAGGCCGTGCCTTGACGAGTTTAGATATTTTTTCGGGGCAAGCAAAGATCTTTAAAGGTGATGTTGGAGGAGTGAAACGTCTTTTTGGTAGCTTGAGACGGGTAACGGGGCTAGTGAACTTCTTTGTTTTTTGGTCGGCCGTTTTGCGGCTGATCGAATCTGAATTTGATTGAAGCTTTGGTGGAGTTATTGGTGCCTCACTCTGACAAAACCAATTGACGGTGGCGATGTTGTAACCTCACCGTTTTGGGTTTTTGCTTGGAATGAGTGTTGTGTTTGGGCTCTCATCTTATTGGGTCAGATTGTTGGGCTTCTACTCGAGCAGGAATTACTAGATCCTGATGGGATGATGGTTGAAGTGCAGCATGTGGCCAAGAAGACGGTAGAGGTGGAGCAACCTATATTTGTCAAGTTTTATTAGTCTTTTTGAATTTGAGGGCATGTCTAAGTTGGTGTGGTTGTTACCTTTTAATCTTTTTTCTACATTAGCTTAGACTTGTTATTTAAGTGTTATAAACAATGCTAAAAAAGTGTGTGAGTCGTGGCCATATTAGCTAGTTTTGTATAGACTTTAGGATCAATCGATAACTCTTTCTATCGCCCCCTAGGGGTGTGTTATCTTGATTATGCTTACTCAATATAATTGGTTGACTTTTTAATTCAAAAAAAAAAATAATGACATTAATTATGGAGGTAAAATGCAATTGATGCCATAAATTATAGGCCTTAATTAGACTACAAATCATTTTCCTTTTAAATATAAGTGAGACCACAAGTCATTTTCTTTTGGGTTAACATCAGTTTACTCCCTCAACTTTGGTCTACTAATCTATTTAGTCCCTCCCATTCAGTTTTAATCTATATAGTCCCTCATGTTTCAAATTCAATCCCAAAAGCTAATTTCGTCAGATTTGAGGTTAGATGATATGGCCATCAACTCTTCCGAGTCAGTGCCATGTCACCCGGAAATAATGTTAACTGACCAAATTACCCATCACTCAATTCCATTTTTTTTTCAACCATCTTCCTTTCCAAATAGTTCAAATAAACCTTGGCAAAAATTGTATAGCAGCCAAGAACCCACAAGAATTTCTAAATATGAATAAAAGAAAAACTACAAGCTGACATAATCGAAAACCCTCGAACAAAACCATAATTCATGATCCACACTTTCATTTTATTGGAAGAAGATCAATGTCTATAGAATTTGCAGCAAGATAATCTAAAAACTCCAACTCAACAAGATTAACCAATAACAATATCTTTATAATATTTTTTGAGCTAATTGTCTACAATATACCAGCTTCAACAACAACATCAGAAATATTAACATCACGTCACTATCTTGTAGTAGCTTTTGAAACCCTATAATCTTCTCTTGCGAAATAACATACCATATGAAGACCCTCCAAATCAATAGCAAGATTTTATCAAAAAGAAGAAGAAGAAGTCCTATCTAACATGTACCTAAATCTGATAAACTCCAAAACCTTTAAAGCCCCAAAGTTGTGGGAAAACATAACTTCTATCAAACAATACTCATTGAAACAATCACACTACAGGTCTTTAGTTCACCAATTCTCAACCTTGAACAATTCTTCATGAGCCCAGAAATCCTAACTTATGAAACATCTCAATTTATTCAATTCGAAAATCATATATTTGACAACATATATTAGAGATTCATCGTAATCTATCGAGACTCCTTGTGGAGGAACCCATGCCTTGATGTTCTTCACCATCATTGTTGCTTTGTCTTCGACGACCTTGTTCTAATTCGAAAGCTACTATCTTGGTTGGAATGAGTTGGTTTCGGCTACCAATTTCAGTCACCCTGCAATCGGGTTTGGGGATACCATCGCTAGCAAATTAGAAACAATAGACCAACTTTAGATTCTAGGATTACGGGTCTGATAGCCAAATTGATGGTATGAGTTTCAAACCTAGATAGTAATTGAGAATTGGGGTAATTTGGTTAGTTAACATTATTTTCGTGTGACATGACACTGACTTGGTAGATCGAGTTGACGGCCACATCATCTAACCTAACGATGGACTCAGATGGAGTGGACTTTGGGAATTGAATTTAAAACATGAGGGACTATATAGATTAAAATTGAAAGAGAAGGACTAAACAGATGAATAAACCAAAGTTAAGGGACTAAATAGATGTCAGCCCTTTTCTTTTTAAATCTCCATGTTCTCTCTATCTTTGATTGTATACACATTTCAGTCTGATAGAAAGATTGATGGTTGTAAGAGAAATTATGGAGCAACCCAAAGCTGAAGTTACAAGCAAGAAGCTGGGTGGCCTTAGAACCATGCCTTTCATAATAAGTAAGAACTTTCTCAAGTGTATGGTAAGTTCAAGAACTTTGTTTTCCTTTGAGAAATAGTGTGTAATGTGAACATCATATGTGCAGCAAATGAGGCACTTGAAAAGGTTGCGAGCATTGGTCTTCAAGCAAATATGATCTTCTACTTGATGTATGAATATCACTTGGAGGTAGCCACTGGAGCGAGCATTCTGTTTTTGTGGACATCCCTATCGTATTTAACGCCTATCATTGGGGCTTTTCTCTCTGATTCTTGGTTGGGTCGGTTTCGTGTGATCACTTTGGGAACTATCATTAGCCTACTTGTAAGCAAGTTCTATTGCTCTATCATAATCAACAGTTGCCAATAAGTTTATATGATCGATGAAACTACATGTAAGTATCATTTTTGTTATTACAGGGAATAGTTATATTATGGTGTACAGCAATATTCCCAAAAGCAAGGCCAGTCCATTGTAATATGCTATCTGGAGAAAAATGCCATTCACCAAAGCCGGCTCAGCTTTTGCTTTTGTTGTTCTCATTTGTCCTAATGTCCATCGGATCTGGCGGTATCAAACCTTGTTCCATGGCCTTCGGTGCAGACCAAATGGAAAATCCTGAAAACCCGAAGAATGCTAGCATCATGCAGATCTTCTTCAATTGGTACTATGCATCAGTTGGTCTCTCAGTTATGATTGCAGTGACAGTTATGGTTTACATTCAAGACTCAGCTGGCTGGGTTGTGGGTTTTGGAGTTCCTGCAGGAGTCATGTTGGTGTCTACTATCTCCTTTTTACTTGGTTCTTCCGTGTATGTCAAAGTGTCTGCAAACAAGAAATTGTCTGCTGGATTTCTGCAAGTGATTGCTGCAGCTTGGAAAAACAGGCACTTAAACTTGCAGCCGACGAATTCTGATGGATGGTATATTCTCAGAGGTTCCAAGCTTGTCACCCCAACCAACAAACTCAGGTATATATCATCCTATATTTCATCTTTTATTTTGTGGTTAATTATGCATTTTCATTAGGCACTCGTATATTCTATATTAACAACATGTCAACATGTTAATTAGTATTATGCTATTAGCAAGCATTCACATATGGTCGACGCTCAAGCCATTACGAGTCCCATCTAAGACTCGATCGAGTAGTAATTTGCTGAAGAAATTGGATAATTTTAACTCCAATTTGCATGTAATAATGAACGTGTAAGTGATCATAGGTAGTTCAAGTCTCACTCTTTAGTTATTTCGTCTGCTTTAACGTGGTCACAAAGTCTTAACTCTAATTTAATTTATACTTTAAAATTAATAATCATGCATGATGGCCGGCCGGGATCATACTATAATTTGGTAACTAAACGCAAGTTAATTTATTTAGTGACGATCGATATGCATTTATGTGTATTTTTCAGTTATCTGAACAAAGCCTGCATGATTACAAATGCTGAGAAGGACTTAAGCCCTGATGGGTTGGCCAAAGATCCATGGAGTTTGTGCACCGTTAGACAAGTAGAGGAGCTGAAGGCACTCATCAACGTCCTGCCGATATGGTCCACCGGCATTATTATTGGGGTGGTCATGAACCAAAACTCATTTCCTGCCGTCCAAGCAGGCACCATGGAGAGGCATATCTTCCCTCACATGAAACTCCCAGCAGCATCCTTCTCCATCTTTGGAATTCTCACTCTCACAATATGGGTGGTAATTTACGACAGGCTTCTAGTTCCATTGATATCAAAGTACACAAAGAGGCCTCGTGGATTGACTCGCAAGCAACGAATAGGTGCAGGGCTAGTACTCTCTTGCTTCGCAACCACAGTGGCCGCAGAGGTGGAGAGGCATAGACGAAGCACTGCAATCAAAGAAGGCTTTGCAAACAACGAGCATGGCGTAGTGACTATGTCTGCAAGGTGGTTAGTGCCACAGTACTGCTTGAGTGGACTAGCCGAGGCGTTCAATGTCATAGGGCAGATAGAATTCTACTACTCTCAGTTCCCAAAGAGCATGGCTAGCATTGCTGTGGCTCTTTTCACACTTGGGTTTGGACTAGGAAGTTTGCTTGGGAGTCTCATAGTGACTGTTATGAATGATGTGACAAAGAAATGGGGAGTCAGTTGGGTTTCAAGCAACCTCAACCAGGGTCACTATGATTACTACTATTTGGTTCTTACCGTCATGAGCGTGGTTAATTTCTTGTATTTTTTACTGTGTAGTTGGGCATATGGGTCCTGTGAGGATAAAACGATTTGGGATGAGGGTGATTATGATGAAGACATGAAAGGGGAAGAAATGCACAAGTCAGGAGAGTATCAAGTTGATGCATCTGTTGCTTGACTCTATTTGTTTTGATGAACCCCAAAATGACACTGGGTTTGTGGTAAAACTTATAAGCCCTATAGTATGAAATAATTTCAGTTTAGTGTAATCTTCCATTCCAAGCATTCATATGATGTGGAGTGGGTCACTCATCCTAAAGTCTATGAAAAATGATGAATATAAATACGGGTGTTACTAGGTTAAACTAATAGAAATTATTTTATGGTAAAGCGCTGCGTACCATATATACCTCTAATTCATCATTCATACATCACACGAACTCCACGTGCATTTTAAGACACCCTCTATCTACCGTCCGATTCGGTATGCATGGTATGCAGCGCTGCACCAGGCCCAAATTCATAATGTAACAATTTATAGGCTAATAAACCGGACGCCAAACTATGTATCCAATCCAGCTCAACAAACCCATTTCAAATCCATCTCACTCCGCTCTCCCTATATAAACTCTCTCGCACTCCAGTCTTCAGCAACCACTCCTCTCCTCCTCCGCCGTCTCTTAACGCCGTTAGTCACCGCCACCGTCGATCAGAAGCTTCACCATGGCCCCGATCGCCGTCGGCGACTCCCTGCCGGACGGTACTCTGTCCTACTTCGACGAGCAGGACCAGATGCAAACGGTCAACATTCACTCCCTCGCCGCCGGCAAGAAGATCATCCTCTTCGGCGTCCCCGGCGCCTTCACCCCCACTTGCAGGTAACTGTAGCTCTCCGTCTTAGGGTTTCAGAATTCTCTGTGATACGGTGTCGTTTTTGGAGCGATGAAATTTATGTTTTAGATTATTTTTTTGCTGTGAATTTTAGTTTGGGGTGAAATGTTTATTACTGTTTTACTGTTACTGAGGTTTGGATCGTTTTTTTAACAGTTTGAAGCATGTTCCTGGATATATTGAGAAGGCGGACGAGCTCAAATCCAAGGGTGTTGACAAGATTCTGTGCCTTAGTGGTATGAGCTTAATTTCGAAAGTTTTAATTCTGCTAATTATAATTTACAAGCTTTACGCTTTATGTTTGTAGCTTTAGGTTTGGATTAGTATAAATGTGATACAAGTAGGTTGTGAACTTGTGATGAATGGTCACATTTGGTTGAGGTGTTTAAGGATTGGCCTTTGATGTTTGATTGAGGTGTGGATTGTTAAACTGACTGCGAATGTGTTTCGATTATGAGGCTAGTGAAGAGTTTATGTTTTGCGTTAAAGAACAATACTTGAATTAGAAAAATTGGTTAGTAGATTCGGATTTACTGATTGGAGCTTTATAAGTGGCAGATAGTGTGTTATGAGTCAGTTAATATAATGGGATTTCATGTGTGTGATATATAAATTGAAGTTCTCTTTTTTTGCGTGGTTCTTTTATACCTATGGTGTTTGTGTGATGTATGTAATGTGGATGCCTGTCTTATGATAACTAATCACTAACGTTAGGGTGGATTCTTTGTCTTGCTGATTGTGTTATCATATATGGTAATTGGTAAAGATGTGATGAAATGGTTAAATGATGAGGTTTTAAAAGATGAGTCCTTGATGTTTGATTGAGGTGTAAATTTGTAATCTAATTGAGAGTGTGTTCCGATGATGGGGCTAGTGAAGAGTTTATGTGATGTGTCATAGAAATCTACTTGAATAAAGAAAATGTTTAGTAGATACGGGATTACTGACAGAAGTTTGTTAAGTGGTTAGTAATTTAGTATATGTGGTAGATATAGAGTGTGTTTTGAGTCTTGAGAATATAATGGGACTTCAAGTCTGTGAAATGCAGCGTGATAGTGTTTAACTTTTTTTTTCCCTTCTCTTCTCTCAACTGGTTCTTTTAAACCTGTGGTGTTTGTAGTGTCAAAGAAGTATACTTGAATAAAGGAAATGGTTAGAAGATATGGTGTTACTGACACAACAATGTTAAGTGGTTAGTATACATGATAGATAGATGATCTGTTTTGAGTCTGGAGAATGTAATTGGACTTCATATTTTTGAAATAGAATGTAATTTTTTTTGTCTCTCTTTTATGATGTTCTTTTAAACCTATGGTGTTTGTATTGTTGTATGTAGTGCGGAGTCTGTGTTTTAGTAAGTAGTAACTATCTGCACTAAAATTGAGTAGGGTCCAAATGTTGTATTTGTGGTTTTCTCATGTTTGCAAATCGGCTGGTAAAAAGAAAAGGAATCAATATATCCAACTTGGCTCAATTCTAATGGACAAGGGAATTTATGTGATTTTCAAGTTTGCCTAGTGGTGTACAATGTGTTATCTGTTTGAGATTATAATCTGTTTTTCCTTTTTATGTGCATTGTGATATGTTTAGCTTAAGGGTTTGAATCCTTTTTGCAGTGAATGACCCTTTTGTGATGAAGGCATGGGCTAAAACCTACCCCGAGAACAAGCATGTCCTGTTCCTTGCTGATGGCTCAGCTAAATACACCCATGACCTTGGTCTTGAGCTTGACCTTTCAGAGAAAGGACTCGGAACTCGTTCCAGGAGGTTTGCTCTCTTGGTTGATGACCTCAAGGTGAAGGCTGCAAATGTTGAATCTGGAGGAGAATTCACTGTCTCTAGTGCTGATGACATCCTGAAGGCTCTTTGAAGAGTTTAGAATGTCTCCCCTTTAGCTTTGCTTGATCCTTTCTGTATGAGACCTGATTATCACCTGAACCTACTTTTCTGTGTTGTCTCCAGTCTTCTAGTATAGTCTGGTTGCATATTACGTATGTAGATCTTAAACCTCAGGCTTAACAGAATGGTTTAATGAAAAATAAAGAGCATTTTGGATTTGCATAAGGTTACTTACTTTGCAGGCACCAGCTAATGAGCCTTTAGATATGACAGTTGCTATATATAACTAGCCTTGAATATTTCTAAAGGATAACCTTGGATGTGCACAGCGCGCTGTCAAGTAATATCTTGATCTTAATGGCACTGCTGTTTTTGTCCTCCTGTCTATGAACTGTTATTAGCTGCAAAGGAAATTGTTTGTAGCATCAGCCACTTCACAGTTCACATTACCAGCAGCCATTGCTTTTCACTCTTGTTGATTTTGTATGCGCTTTGATTTTCAATTGATTTTCATACATCAATACAACGCGATTGTGCTTGTGAGTAGTGGCTTCATACTTCTCCTAGGTTATTGTGCTTGTGAGAACACAAGGCATGTACAGTAGCTCTTCAAAACACGACACCAGCTCTTCAAAACATGCAGTTTGTTTGCGAAACTCCTAATTTGGCCGAGTTTTGGAGTCGGGTGCTAAAAACGTGCATGCTACAAGTTCATTCTAGTTGTGTTAAATATACATATGCCAGGGTAAGCAAGATTGATCCATTCCCAACGCAATGAAAGTGTCCAAGTAAAGCTAAACATTTGAGTCGAGAAAATGGCAAGATGGCATGCAATTTGTTTAAAGGCTCGATGCAACCTAAGAAACCACAATTGGGTTTCCAAGTGATCATTAGAACTAACAAAAGGGCAACTGGTTTTGTCTGATAGTTGAACTCGGCTCAATAATTGGAAAAGGGTCATATTAGATTGATAATTCCTCAATGGCTCAATTAGCTTGTAACCCAAGTTTCTACAAGATCAATACAGCTAAATCTTGGCTCTTTGGGTAGAACTGAAGCTCAGTTTTCAATCAAAGACCTGCTATTTACATGGTTAGTTTTAGAAGTCTAAAAATATGAAAATTGAACTTCAGTCCAGTGTCACAGTGTGTGACAACTCGACACTTGTCCTCAACGCCGATATATATTCTGCAAATATTGCAACAAAATTCTATGTAGAAAGATCTATGGGAAACAGCTTCAAAAGAATTTGAAAATGGTAATGTAGAATGAAAATGTGTACCAAATTGAAGAACCAACTAATCAAGGGGTGATCAAGCATGTGGGAAGCTCTTAATATTAAACTGTGGTTCCAGGTGTCTCATGTGAATGAACAGAGCATAGTAGCCATAAGCCTTAAAAAATAAAACACGTTTTCTTTGGTCACTAAATCAAATTAGTGCCCTAATCTGCCCAAAAGTGGGAAGCATTAACAAACCAGAAAGCCTCTGTAAGACAATAATCTGACAGGTAAAAATTGCATGGATCACTAAACTAGACTATCTAGATAAAAGACAAGTTAAAAATCTTGTACTGTTTCTATGTGACAGACATTATATGGTTAAGTATTGACATTTCTTTGTTGTTTGTTGTTGTTGGTTTGTCATTTGTGCCTTTCAAAGCATTATGAAGCTTTCTACCAGAAGATATCACAAAGCTGGGGACTCCATGCTCTAGAAATTGGGGAAAACTTCTTAGATGAGCAGTATAACTTATCACCAACGGAACCTACCAAATTAAAAGTAAGGGGCGTCTTGCTCTACGATGAATTATAATCTAGAATGACATTTGATTGCCACAACAACCAACTATCCACGAAGAAATTGATTTTTGAAATACCCCAATCAGATTATGGTATTTTTTTTTTGTCTTACATGATGCAATTTTGCATTTGAAACTATGTAGATACAAAATTTAAAAGAGGAAAATATACTAATTAGGTCTTTGTCTTTGTGATTGTTCTCTTCCATACATTACAATATTACATTGAGTGGGATTAAAACAAAACAAGAATCTGGTCCTGTATAATATGTCTTTTTCCCATCTTCCAAATTATCTGACAGAACATCAATGAAAAACTTGAAATCTGGACAATTTGATTGATCTAAACCCAATCATACCTTTAAGTACAATACAAATCTATTTTAAGGCAGACTTAAAAACATGATAACCAAAATATAAAGCTCGTCTCTTTTTAAAATCTCTTGAAAATACATGTTACTTTCCCATAACCAAAGAAGCAAGTATAATGACCACATTAGCTAGTTCTTGGCTAAAGATCGAGAATTTGTAGCAGCAGTGATCCTTCTACAAATTAGAATTGTAAGACTTGAGCATAAACTCTTGATTATTACTAACCTACCCAAGAATCAAATGTCCATGCAAATCTTTTGGTAAAAGTTCAAACTTTACCCATTTTGCTAGAAATAATGTGAGGGCAAGTTGGAAGCCAGCAATAAAGGGAGCCAAGAATGGCAATGGCCTATCAGGTTTATAGGTACCGTTTGAGAAGGGACCCATATTTATCAAATTTCAAAAAACATATATTTTATGTTTCTGATTTGAAATATATTTAGAGGGACTACAAAGGTTCAGTTAGGACCCTTTGACTAGACACTAGAGAGAACAACAGCTCTCTATCTCAATATGCTTCATTTTAAATCTTTCTTCTTGAAATTAGGGAAGAACTTGGCCTATATTAGCAACCTCACAGCTCAACATACAGTCACTGACTGTTGTTTGTCTTAAAGCTGAGTTAGCTCTACTGCTTCTTCTTCTTCTTCTTCTTCTTCCACAAGCTATACTTCTGCTTCAGCTTTTTGTTTGAAGTTGCAGCCCTCTTCTGGGTTTCTTTAAAGCATTTGACTATATTGAAGATCACACAAGTCCAACTGATTTGAGCTAAAAGAGCTACTGTTTTGAATCTGTGGGGTTTGAGAGAATGAGTGCTTCAAAGTTCATTAAATGTGTTACTGTGGGGGATGGAGCTGTAGGGAAGACCTGTATGCTCATTTGCTACACCAGCAACAAGTTTCCTACTGTGAGTCCTTAAAGACCCATCCAAGATTTTCTCTTTCTTTCTTTAATTCTTGCATTTATGACATTTCATGAGATTTCTGCTCTGGGATTGCTTCAACTCCCAAGTGGTTTGTTCTTGAGTTCAATTTTCTTGTCTATCTGCTTTGGTTCTTTGTCCTGAGTACTGAAGTATTTCTGTATAGTGTATATTTGAGCTGACAAGCATCAAGAAGGTGAAAAGTAAATATGGGAAATCAATGTTGAGATCAGGACTCTTAGTGATATCCGTTCTTTGTTGTGTCAGGACTATGTACCTACAGTGTTTGACAATTTCAGTGCAAATGTGGCTGTGGATGGGAATATTGTCAATTTGGGGCTCTGGGACACTGCAGGTAATTTAATGGTTTGTATTCAGCTGGGTTCTATAGTGCTTATACATGTCTTCAAGATTTGGACTTTGGGTTTTGGCTAATTATATGTATATGTGTTAAAGGTCAGGAGGACTACAGCAGATTGAGACCACTAAGTTACAGAGGCGCAGACATATTTGTGTTGGCTTTCTCTCTAATTAGTAGGGCAAGCTATGAGAATGTTCTTAAAAAGGTACTGACTTCATGGCCTATATATATATATATATATATATATATATTTCTTTTCACTGTACTTTATATGATCTAGGATCAAACTACTTTACATATGCTCTGCATTTTGGAGTTTTCAAAAGGGGGAAATGCATCAATTTGAATTTATTACTAAATTTTGTTCCACTGGTTTTAGTTTGATATTTCACTGACCATAATTGTTCATTGTAATGTGTTTCTCAGTGGATGCCAGAGCTTCGGCGATTTGCACCAAATGTTCCAATTGTCCTTGTTGGTACAAAGCTCGGTAGGCGACACTAACTTTTGCAAAAACTTTCCCAACTAGTAATGCATTTAGGAGCAGATATTTTTGGCACATGCATTCATGCATATAGGATTCATATTCTCAATACCATCCTTGTATCTTCTATGTATTAGATCTTCGAGAGGACATGCGTTATCAAGCTGATCATATGGGATCCAACATCATAACTTCTGCTCAGGTACTCATTTGTGTGTATTGGTTCTTTTTCATATTTGTATTTTTATAAATACATTACTTTTCTGTATAAGAAGCTCATTATGCTTTATATACAGGGAGAGGAGTTGAGGAAGCAAATAGGAGCTGCAGCGTACGTTGAGTGCAGCTCTAAGACCCAACAGGTAGAGTTCAGAGTTTAATCCTACATTCTAATCTTGTTAAAGGATATTCTTGAATCTGAAAATATTGCACTTTACTTGATTAATTAGAATGTCAAATCGGTGTTTGATACCGCCATCAAGGCTGTTCTTCAACCTCCAAGAAAGAAGGATATGGTTAAGCAGAAAAGGCACAGAAGGTCTGGTTGCTCAATTGTGTAAGTACTTCTTGCATCATCTGGTGTTTTACATATCCCCAGTGTGTGTGCTCTTCTCTAGGGTGATAACTTGACAAGTATCATACCAGATTGATTTGTTTCATCAATCAAGTAACAATTCATGTGAGAGCATGAAAAATAAAAAATAAAGTAAAATAACTTCATTTACAAAATCAATATGCCAAAAAAAGACCTAATAGGACATAAGTGGTTAGAAAATTAAAATCTGCATCTTTCATTCCATTAAATGCTTGCATTTGTTCAAAGAATGCAAAATAAATTGATGATATGCTTAAACGCTTCTGTTCATTGACATAGTCTCTCTTTTGGTCCGTTGAACTCATATCCAGGACATCAAGATACCAGGGTTGTCATATATGTGCTAGTGATGTCAGTACAGTTAAATATCTTTGAAGTATTGATCTCTTCACACATGCAAATCTTCCCTAATTTAGTTGTTCATATTGGTAGCCAGTCGATAGATACGCTTTAGTTCTGACTTCTGACTCAGAAAGTGCATTGGGAGGGTTATTTATGGTTTCTACTTCATACTCGTACCAAGTTGCAGATGCTTATCCTCTCTTAGAAGGCTAGAACAAAAGATTTATAATTTCTGTGTAAGAATGCAGTTCTTGAATAATATAAGTAAGAATGCAAATGTACCTTATATGGTCTCCTTAAATTACCATTGATAGGTTTTCATGTTATAAATTGCAGGAGCATTGTCTGCGGAAGATGTGATGCTTAGGACAAAGCCAGGCAAGCAAGAAATTGAAGGAATTGAATGGTTTACTTAGCAGTTGCTCTTAGGGGGTTTAGAGGTTTATTGCTGAAAGTTAATATATTCTTATGTGTGTATTGTTCTAGTTTGAGTACCATTAGTTGTGACTTTCTTATAGTCTTTGCCAACTGCTGACTGGTGGGGAAAGCGGAGGGAATTGTTCATTCTCTGCTCGTGTAATTTATGTATGGTTGATGAAATTCTAAATTATAACTAGTTTCCATTACAACTCCCTCTTCCTATATGGCTCTTATTTTTCTTGGGGTTTTGTTATGGTAGTTTGTTTTTTGTACTCCCTTAACTGAACTTGTGGCAAAGCCATTGTATCACTCACACATCAAAGAAGTGGTGATAGATTGGCGTATGGATTATGGAATTGCACATGTAAATGCATTCATGTCTCATTGTCATGAAAGACCCTAATGAATGAGACCAGAAGGAATTAGATGGATCATAATGGCTGGGGAGGCAACTATTCTGGTATATTCAGAGACCAGGTACCAGACATTATAAATGTAGCTGTGGTCTTCATGTTTGGTATGCTGAACATGATATATACCAGAAACAAGGCAGGTAAGACTATATTGACTACTATCTACCCACAGAACTTGAGCTCTGCCTTGATAAGTCCCAATGGCAAAGTGTGTTCATGGCTTCACCAGAAGTGACCAGTGAGACAGTGTAGGACCCTAAACTTGAAACACTTGTTGATTTAATAGGCTCCTACATGAGTTCCATACTTCCAACAGAAATACGACTTCAAGTGCAATCAAAATTGTGGGTTATTGCAAGACGTTACCATGAATTTTTCATATGGTTGCACTACAAATGCACTAATCATATGGGGCGGATCAATAATCATCCAACTAATAAGTTGAAATTATACTTCATTATAATCCATCGATCATAGATGGCTTTGATCATTCTCCTTAGTTCTAACTATATATATTAGCTAATTGTGTTCGTCATTGGCAAAGATGGTCTATCATATTTTGGCAGTAAATTGAGAGAGAGAGAGAGAGAGAGAGCTGTCACTCCATGTGAAAATCATTTCCGGGCCGGTAAAAATGTCATATAATTTTCTCTCGGTAAATTACGGTGCAAAACTCAAATCCTCTAAGTCGAGTTTTCATCAATTTAGCAAAAAACACAGCTTAATCAAAACCTAATGTAAACTCAAGCATTGAGCACAATTGTTTTAGCACTAACACCTTATATTCTCAAAGAGAAGAAAATTAGAGAGAATTACAATTTTTGGTGCCCATGATTGTGCATATATAACCCAAAAAAAAAACACAAAGAATTGATTTTCTTTCCTTTACTTTCCGCTAACCAAAATGTGAACGTTTGATTGATCGAGCATAAACTTCAGCCAATCACTAAGAAAAATCTTCACATCAATCATTCATTCACCATCCGAATCCCCTAAAACGCTGCGTTTCATTCACACCAAACTCCACTATCCAAAACGCTGCGTTTCAGTCCCACACTGACACTGCTCCTTACAAAACCATCGCCGTGTGCATTTTCGGAGCACACAATCCACTTCGCGATGGATCCGCCACCGGCGAGCAGCTGGAGCATCCACACCCGACCCGAGATCATCGCCAAGTACCAGATCCTCGAGCGCGTCGGCTCCGGCGCCTACTCCGACGTCTACCGCGCCCGCCGCCTCTCCGACGACCTCACCGTCGCCCTCAAGGAGGTCCACGACTACCAGTCCGCCTTCCGCGAAATCGAGGCCCTCCAAACCCTCCGCAGCTGCCCCAACGTCGTCGTTTTGCACGAGTACTTCTGGCGCGAGGACGAGGACGCCGTGCTCGTCCTCGAGTTCCTCACCAGCGACCTCGAGACCGTGATCAGAGCCGCCAGGAAGAGCGAGGGAGGGATTCGCTGCGGCGAGGTCAAGAGGTGGATGCTGCAGATGCTCTCAGGGATCGACGCGTGTCATCGGAATATGATCGTGCATCGCGATTTGAAGCCCAGCAATCTGTTGATTGGGGAGGATGGCGTGCTCAAATTGGCTGATTTCGGACAGGTAGAATACAGTTGCTCTGTTACTTAATCAGAAATTTTACTGTTATAAACTTATAGTCGGTAAATTTATAGTGGAAGTTTATTAATTTGATTGGAAGTTAAATTTTTTTAATGGTATGTAATGCTTAGCATAGTGTTTAAACTGAGTGAAGGTTGATTAGTTTGGATGTTTGGATCAAAATGTTGCTTGGTTTGAGTAGAATCAGAACTAACTAGTGTTAGTTGGATGTTAACTGCACCGATTGTTTATGCAAGGGTGTCAATTGTAATGAGAAGTCATAATTTAAAGTGATTACTTGTTAGTCTCTGGTTTTGATCCGACACAGTCTTGTATTTTGTTACGGTATAACTGCATTGGAATCGTGTTTGTTATTTTCTGATTAGTATGTCGTTCTTTTTTTAGGCAAGGATACTGCTCGAGCCTGGATATGCTCCTGATGGATCATATGAGCAGAGCACTCGAAGTCAGGCCAATGCCAATCAGCCACCTGAAGGTATTCCTGAAGGAGGGTACAGCATTCGAGATGGAAGTATGAGCAGAGAGGAGTATTTTAGGGTGTTAGATGAGGTCAAGGCAAAAGGTTTTGATAAGGATACAAATGCTGCGGATGGAGATACATCTTGTCTTGCAACGTGTGCAGCAAGTGACATAGATGATGAGGTTCTCAAGGCTTCTTATTCATACGAGCAGGAGGATGAGGGGGATAAAGTCGGTATGACATCCTGTGTTGGAACTCGATGGTTCAGAGCCCCTGAACTTCTCTACGGGTCAACAGACTATGGTTTAGAGGTGGATTTATGGTCATTGGGTTGCATTTTTGCTGAGCTCTTTACTCTGCAACCACTTTTTCCAGGGAGTTCTGATATTGATCAGCTCAGCAGAATCATCAGCGTCCTGGGAAACCTAACTGAGGAGACATGGCCCGAGTGTGTTAAGCTTCCAGATTACAAGACAATTTCATTTAATAAAGTTGAAAATCCAACTGGAATAGGGGCCTGTCTGCCCAATCGTTCCCCTAGTGAAATCTCTGTGGTGAGCAGACTTGTTTGCTATGACCCAGCTAGAAGAGCTATGGCAATGGAATTGCTGCAGGACAAGATTTTCAATGAAGAGCCACTTCCAGTTCCCCTATCTGAGCTGCATGTTCCTCTCGAGAAGAGTGGACCAGATGAGGATTCTGGTGGCTGGCGTGATTACAATGATATGGGTTCAGACTCTGATTTTGATGAATTTGCCAACGTGGATGTTGTTGCCACCAAAACAGGTTCTTTCGTGCAGTTTTCTTGAGTGACATTTTTTGTTGCTGGTGTCTATTGTTTCTGTTGTTTGAAAGCTTTTTGGAGAATTAATATAAGGAATCCTGATATATATCTACTTCAGTTGTCCAAACGAGAGCGGGGAAGTTGTACAAGTTATTATTTTGAGGGTCATTGGGTCTTTTTTTTGGTGACTTGATCTGGAAGTTTTCAGTCTTAATATCTCTGCAAACGTAAACATCACTTAAAAGTCAAAACTAACATTAGATTGTAAATAACCAGAGGACATAGCTTATCGGAAAATAAAACAATACAACAGAAAGGAAACATTACATTACACGAAGATCAGTTTGCCTTAGATATCTTATGCTAAAGGATTTGGCATCTTCCTCCTCCATACCTCTCCACTTACAAGAGGGTAACGCACAAACATTCTAGCTTAGGTAATATGGTAAGAAGTTAATCAAGTAAGTTCATGGGGCATGTAATCCACAATCAGCTTGTAAAGTGAACTAAGATCACAAGTGACATTTGGAGGAGAACTCAGATTTGGACATCTAGAGATGATTAGCTCCCTTAGTTCGGACGTTGCTCCGTCCTCAGTAAATTGACCATTACAAATATCATTAGTGTCTCAAATGTAGTAGCTATTAGTATCAACTTCTCAATTTTGTAACATGCCGCCAAGTCAACTTTGAAGGATATCAAGTGGGTCGACGTTAGCCGTCAACTCTGACCCTTGCCAAGGTTTTCAGTGAGGATAGACACGAATAATGAAGGGACTTTGGATTTGGAAGTAAATAGGAGAAGCCACTTGAACTTGAAGCATGCCTTGGGAGTGAGTGAGGACTAGCTTAAAGGTCCATAGATTTGAACATGTCATGTAAGGATCATAGCAGATTACAAGACATACATTTAATAAAGTAGAAAGTTCAATTGGAAGAGGGGCATATCTGCAGCACAATTGGAATAGGCGCGATCGTCCTCCTAATGAAGTCCCTGTGGTGAGCAGACTGACCCATCTAGAAGAGCTATGGCAATGGAACTGCTCCAAGACAAGTATTTCATTGAAGAGCTAGTCAAGTTCTTGCAGCCCAGGGAAAAGATTTTTTTTTTCGACAAGCTGAAACAAATTACAAGTAAAACAACCACACCCTAACCGATCAAAATAAAAAAAAACACCAGCTGACAAAGGCAATGAATGAGCCCAAGATTGAAGCCCGACAGTGTGTCCTGATTTTGCAACATCAGCTAGAAAATTTTGCTCCCTGAAGACATGAATGAAGTTAATAGAGCCAAGCCTCTAGGCGAGCTGTCTGATATCCAGTATGAGGGAATGAATTCTCCAAGAGATACGAGATCGGCCAATAATACACTCAATAAGAACTTTAAAATCTCCTTCAACTTCAAAATCTCGAAATCCATGCAAATAGGCAGCAATGAGAGCAGAAGCTTCAGTAGTTAAAACATCTTTAGGTCCGAGTCTTTTGGTGCCAAGGGAAAAGATTGAAAAGATAAAACTCATTAAAGTTCATAAAACAATATATTTCCTTTTTCTTTTCAAGTAAAATAAGTATCTTGTTGACAGTGAAGTTTGCAAAACCAGTCCAGTTCGTTCCCAATATTTATTTTTGCATCAAACTAAATAAGAGTACAGAGTTGAGTTCATATAAGGGGAAAAAGGAAACAAAACCTAACAGTCTATATCTAGCTTATCGCACCGGCTGCTGATTGTAGTGATTCTTCTCTTTTTTCTTTGATGAAGCTAGCCTAGCATTTCTGGCAGCAGCTTCATTCGCAGCAGCTCGGGCTGCAGCATCCATTTCCTTGCTTGATTTCTTCTTCTTCATAGATGCCACTTTCTTTAGTCGCTCTTTAACATCACCACTTGATGTATCTTCTACCTTCTCGGTTTCAGCGGTTTCTTCTGCCGCAGCATTTCCAATGACATCAGGCTGATCCTGGGATTCTCGGGACTCCTTCGATGTTTTATCCTTCTTTTTCTTCTTTTTGGCACTTTTGCTCTCCCCAGGGATTTCTTTCTTGTCTACGTCACCATTTAGGTTCACTACTTTCTTCTCTTGGGCAGCATCTGCATGTAAAAGTAAGCAAAGACTTAGATCGTGCAAGAACAAAGCACAACCTGTATTATGATCTGATGAAAGTTGAAAAAAAAAGGTCAGTACTTAGTGGAAAGATCAGCTTTGACGACAGTCCCGATGAAGTTAAGGTATTATTTTTACTTTTAACAACCGACAACTTACCATATATATATATAAAGGTAGAACCAGATTCAAACTGTGTGTTTTGAGAGTGTTGGCAAACAAATAAGAGACATGATAGTAATAGTCTAATAGACCATAGTTTCACTTTATTACAGGTAGTGGAAGGCAATCATCAATAATATTATTTTATAACTAGAGCAAATCAGCATGGTAGTGTCGTATGAAGTGTTTAATTTCTGGAAAATAGATACTCATTCTAACTACGAACCCACAGTTACCTAACAAAAACTAACCAGCATGACAATGTAAAGACTACGTACCAGTTTCATCCTGGCCACTGGTCTCGCTTTTGCCAAGTCCTAGCTCAGCAAGAACTGCTTCCAGTTCTTCAAGCCCTTTTTTCTTCAGTTCCTTCTTAGAAAGCTGCCTTTCTGTATCCTTAGGAGCTGGAGAAGCTTCAGCTAGCTTCTTACCAGTCTCAGTTTCAACTGGTGCTTCAAGCTCGTTTTCATGATCTTCATCCGCATCATCATCATTATCATCATGACCTTCCTCTTCACTGTCACTTAACTGAGATGCAAGCTATGTATTATAATTCTGGAATCTAACCAGTCTTAAAAGCAATGCACTTGTGTATTTAGTAAAGTGACTAAATTGATAGTAATCTGGTAATACTGTCATTCTGTACCATACAATAAAGTTCACACAGTGATAGCGCAGATGGTTGTAACAACTAACTTGAATCTCATTAGGCCATCTCAAATATCAATACTAGAGCAAGACCTGAGTTGGCATGAACAATTAACAGGCATAACACATTTAAAACAGATCAAGTTGACACTGCATGATTTATGTTATGGAATGCCATTCATGCCTAACAAGGATGAGCACATGACAGGTTCTGGCATGCACAAACCTATTTGATTTGCAACAGATTGAGACAATAATTATATGATGAAGGCATGAACACAGAAAATACAGTAAAAACAGATTCAGGAACAAGCCAATTCAAACAAGAAATTGCTTAATGCCTTGATCCATTTTGTGCCTAACAGAACAGAACTTGAATGTTTCCATTTTACATGAAACATTTAAGAGTAAGACTTTGACCCTTTTAAGATATGTGCCATTGTCTGCGCATCCTTAACCCGGATAACCTCTCTGTCATGATGGGCAGTGATTTTAGCAAGGTTGTCAATTTTATGGCTCCCAAGTATGTACCTCACATTGAGGTTTATCTACTGGAAATAAAGTACAATCATCAAATTAATTGTCTAAGATACTCGTAAGGCCATCCCCCAGGCCAGAATATCAATTTCACGACAAAAGTGACCACAGAAGTGAACTATGTTCATGTGATCAGTGAATCATTTCTGCCTTTCTATACAGGCAGAAAAACACGTGTCACCCAGCTGCACTTTCACCATTTTCATATGATGATGTATGGTTGTTGTCATCACATCTGTCAGAAACTAACCAGTAAAACATGGTACATGTGTCGATGGGATAGTTATTATGGACAATTTATGACAGAAAAGATCTAGCTATATCTAACAGCATAAGGAAAAATAGTTGAAAGTAAATTCAAGGTCTTTAAATCTAAGCATAATGACAGCAAACAACCTATTCATAGCATCAACAATGCTATCATTAATCACCACGTGTAGAACATATGTAATTGATTGTATCTCTATTCAGAATATACAACAACGATTGGACTTCCCAAATATTTGTTTCTACTACCATTAACCCGCATATTCTCTACTACAACCGTTTTAACTCCTGTTTTATCCGACCCTATCATTAAACCAAATTATCAAAACTCGGCAAGATTTCCACAGAATCATCAAGTACGAATATTCGATAAATTCCATAACTCCTGTGGAACATTATCATAAAATATACTCATCAATCATCATATTCTCCAAAACGAGAAACAAGTACAATCCAGCAGTAAATTCATCGACTGGCATTGGCATAGCAACCAATCCTAATCTGCTATTCCACATTTGCTATCATATGTCGTCTCAATTTCACAAAAACAATATCAGACCCTAAACATATACGCACTATTAATCAAATTGAGACCATCATCAAACCAATTATAAGCTCAAAAGAGTGTTATACCATATCGCCGACCTCCACACGCTCAGGCTCCTTGTCCTCCTTGTCCTCAGCGCCGGCCCAGCCCAATTCCGGCGGCGCGGTGGTAGCAAAGTAGTCGTCATCATCCTCGTCATCGACATCGGCCCAAGACTTGACCGTGAGCGGCGCCGGGGCCCAATAGACCTCCTTCTCCGGCTCGGCCTGACCGCTCTTCCCACTCTTTGACTTATCCGACTTTTTCTTCTTCTTCAAGCTCCCCAGCGCGGCGAACACGTTCGTGCTGTTGAGCACCACCGACTCGTCCTTCCTGCTGCCGCCGCCTCCCGCCATTTCCGACTCGGCTCCGCAATCGGGAAACGAAGGAGAGAGTGATGGAAGAGATAGGGTTTGGAGGCGATTGGGATTGCGAGGATCTGAGAGGCGGCGAAACGGTGACGTTTTGGGGGGAGGAGGACTTGGGGGTGAAGAGTGAGAGACTCGAAGAGAGAGAGAGAGAGAGAATGGTGGTGGCTTTGGTAATGAGATTTTCCAGCGTTGCGCTGTGAGTTGTGACTTAGGTGTGTGAATCTGTGATGGGCTTTATAAACGAGTCCAGGTAGTCACGGGCGTGTGTGATTTGGGCTGTGTGTGAAATCTGGCTGTTTATTGATTTGAGCTGGACGGCTGTGATGGAGAGGGTCCTGGTGTGGGATTGTGGTAGGTGATGAGAGGCATTTCGCTTGCGTGCAGGTGATCAGGACCCACTTGCCAAGTGTAATAGAGATTTGTTTTTTTTTTTTGTGTGATTCTTTTTAGATTTTGTTTTTAATGTGTTCATATTTCGGGTCATTGAAAAATTTGGATGTATCTAGACCTTAGTTACAACTTACAAGATAGGCAACTTCTAATTATTAAGGAAGGCAGTTCTGCCAGTAGGGTTCTGTTTGCGACCTATTTTCTTTTTCACATTCACAGTAAAAGAAAACTGCTTTGTGTTCTTTCTTTGGTAAATGATCATGATTCTTGTATTTTGCCGTTATCCAATTTGAATGACAATGAGGATCATGGATTGTGAATATATGGAAGGCGTTTCCTCTACATTAGTAAGTACCATAATTCAAATCTAAACCATATCTTACAATTAGAAGCAATTCAATTCTACATACTCAAAGAGGAGTTGACAAAGCATAAATCAATTGGAGTAAGTAAATCAATAGAAAAGAGACTCAAATCTCTATCTTTGGGTAAGTATTTGAATCAAGATGAAGCGAGAGGTGATGATTTGTCAAATGTTGTCCCAACATGTTGAATAACAAAGCCATAGATCTTTCTCTTGAGCCGATCAACCTTTTCATTTAGAAGACCATTCCTTTTTGATACAACTCGATCCAACCACTCATTAACTCGCTTCAACTGTGATAGGACAGCTGCAATGGAGCCACAGTCTAGAGGTAACTTACCACCATCTGCAGCGCATTCTCCAAACACTCGAAAACCAGCATCCATGGCTTTCTCAACAAACTGTAGAAACCACATTTGCATCTCCGACTGCAAGTTCTTTGCGAGCTCAACTGTCTCTGTCATTCCATTACCCTTCTTCCACTCCCCAACACCAGCGTTGAACTGAGGCGACAAAGGAGACATCTTCAAATTGGCTTTGGCATTGAGAGATTGTCGTTTGGACAAACTTTTCTGTAGGGTAAGTGGTGCCTCATGATCTTGGGGGCCAAGAAGAGAGACCACTCCCAGATCAGTAGCCAATGCAGCTTCAACCCAAAGAGAAACTGATTTTGATTGCTCAGTTGGAATGCTATCACAAAGTGCATCGGAATTGCGGTTGCTGGTAATTGACTCCAGACTACTTGTTGATTTTACAACATCATCATAAATCATAAAGAACTGGTCAATTGCAGGTAAAGGATTCCCAATCATTGATGTAGAAGATAATTCCGCAAACATGCTGAGATAGAAAGGAAAAGGGAAAATTAGATTTAAATTTTCGTTATTCACATCAGTCACTAGTAATGGTGTGATCATCCACTAAATGCAGTAAGTTCAACAATGGCCAACAGAACGCAATATGTGATACAACTACCAATGAGCGCACATGAATTCATAATACCTCAATCTTCTAACAAGAGACTCTGTAGCAATGGCCTCCTCTAGTGCTTCAGCGGCAGCTGTGGCGGCAAGTGCCTTCCTTTGCATAGCTTCCTGCAATTCAAGTATGGTTTAGTTAATACCAAACTACTGGTTTATAAAATTAAACTTCCCCAATTTGCATCATCCAAAATAAGCAACAAGATCAAATTTTTCTCCAAAGTTCCATACCCTTCCAAGCCTCGCAAGGTCTGCAGAGACTCCATCTAATGGCACACTTCCATCAGTCCATTTCTTTTCATGCACAGTAATACCCAGAGCTGCATGGCTTGGCTTCTCTTGCACTGGAGAATCTTCATGTGAGCTAGCTTTCGATTTCACACTCGAACAATCATCACTTGTTGTTTTCGCATCGCTCAATCGCCTCGACAGAGCTGCCTGCATATACAGAAGCACTAAATCAGCAATCTTCATACAAAAAACTCGAAACTAATATCAGCAGGGCAATAACTCAATGAGTCAAATTCTCCACCTGAGTTCGCAAAATAGCTTGAACATCTGGTTTGTTCTTGGACGCAGGCTTCTCCTTTTGGTCCACGTTAGGCGACTCGTCCCATCCCTTCCGATTATTCTTATCGGAGCCCGAAATTGTATCGGAAATCTTCGAAATTCCGGCGACAATTGTCGCCATTTTCCTCCTTGCAGCAGAGTCCTTCGCTCCTCCAACAGACAATCTCCTCCCCGGAGAAATTGAAGCCCTTCTGGGATTCGGCGACGCCTGCCTCCGCCCCCCAATTGGCGACGGCTGCCGGTACCTCGACGGCACAATAATCGAAGGCTCCTTCGCCACCTTCCGATTCTCCTCACGCGCCACCATCAAGCTGGGAACCACGCATTTCGACGGCGCCGGGGACGACGATCTCTTTCCTCTTCCGGCCAGCGACGGATCCCTCTCCGCCGGTGCTACAGCCACATTCTTCTTCCCCGCAGACGCGGACCTCTTTGCGGTGGCCGGAGATGAGAATCTCGCCGCCACCGGCCGATCAGATACCTTCTTTCCCTCGTCGGAGTTCACATTCTCTCTCACAGTGACATTCTCTCTATTCGCAAACGGCTGCCGCCGCGGCGATCTTCCCTTCTCGATCTTCGCCTCCTTGACCTCCGTCCTCGCCGGCGGCTCCTGCTTCTTGTTATTCGACAGATAAATCGCCATGAAATCGGCGGACTGGTCGGAATCCGACACCGGCTGGATGACGAACTCCCTCTTCGACGGCGAGATCCGCGCCACGAGCGGCTCAGGGGAGCCGACGAACGGGTGGCGGCCGGCGATGGGGCGGATTCCGGCGACGCGGGGGACGGGGGAGTCGAAATCGAAGCGGTCGACGTAGACGAACTGGCCGAGCTGGAGGCGGTTGGTGAGGATGAGATCGGTGTCTTTCTCGGAGAGGGAGACGTAGGTGGAGTTGAGGGAGTCGGAGAGCTGGACGTAGAAGCCTTGATTGGGCCAGAGGTCGTCGGAGCCGGCGGCGAGGGCGGGGACGATGCCGATGACTTGGAGGAGGGCGGAGCGGTGGTCGCCAGTGACTTTGGTGGCGGAGTTGATGGACTGGAGGAGGCGGAGGAGGATTCCGGGAGTGGGTGAAGCCATTGGAGAGAGAGAGAGAGAGAGAGAGAGAGAAGCAATTAGGATTTGTGATGAGGAAGATGAACGAACTTGTGAGAGAGAAAGGGGTTGGATTTTTTGAAAAGGGAGAAACAGACGAGCTCTGGGCCGTTAGGATTTTTTGAAATTCAAATTCCCTCTCTATTATTGGTTTTGTTTTTAGGGTTTTGAAATCGGAGGTGACGTACGTTACCGTTAGTTATCCCGGTGATTGCAAGGTGCTGAAATCACTGGGCCTCGTCCTAGACGGGAGTTTCCTACTGCCGTGTGCCCAGTTGTATAATGACGCGTGGCGTGGTATTCATCTTCAATAATTAGAATATGAGATTTTGAGGAAGCACATTAAGTAATTGACTGGTCAACTAGACATCCACATGTATATGTATCAACAATGATACAGATGAATAAGGTACTTAACTGCCCAATATTTTAAGATGAATGTGTGCAAATAAATTTTATTTCGGAAATACGGCGCTAATAATTACAATTTGCGATTGCAAAGTAATTTTCTTAATTTGAAATTTTTAAATTTGGACATACAAAGAGATCGAAAATAATGATCATTGTCCAAAAAAAAAAACCAGGAGGGTTGTAACTAGCCATCAATTTCCCTATACAGTCCTCATACTAAGCATACCTACATTTGATTAGAGTGTTGTGGAATAGTGAATTACTAAATTTCATTCACTTGTATCACAACTCTACATAGACTTTCAGTTACCTCCAACATCTCATATACACACAAATTCACCTGCTACTATCATTTTATTTTACTTCCAATTGTCTAGTTTTGCAATGCAAATAAGTTGGTGAAAGTCATGCACCAAGATTAGTAAATCAATCATGATATTGAGGTGATGAAGAAAGCAACATGTACATGAATAGTAAGTTACAGTGTAAAAATATGTAGGCCAAATAAGTAAATACACAATCAGCAACACTCAATTGGAATAATCACGGGCATCTAGAACAATGGTGGTCACATTTTTTTCACTTGTGCCAGTAAAAGCAAGAAAATAACTTTTTGAAAATGTTACTGAGTGGATTCATCTTCTGTGCTCCTCTGATGCTATTCTGGAAGACCGGTGAAGGTACGCTCTCCACATATATACCAACACTTTGAAAATCACCACCTCCGCTAATATCACCAACTGATAGATTCCAATAAGTTCCATCATTAAAATTGTACATAACTAATGACGATCTTTCAAACACCAACAAATCATGAGATTCTGTCCAGAAGCCAGAATGTGATAAATGCGTAAATGGTCTCGAGAGCTGAAAAACAATCCAAGACTCGCTCACTCCATATTCCTTCATAAACCAAATCTCCTGGAACATCAACAACCGTGACGATTGTATACATAGCGAGTTTCTGAACAACCCAAGGCAATAATAATTCGCATCAGCTGGGCCATTGGGTGGTAGTGCAATTTCTCTTACCTCCTCCTCTGCTAAAAGGAAAGATACGATCACCGGTGATCCATCTCTACGCTTATGCATCAACCAATGAACAACACCGTTCACCAGGATCCCTTTGATGAGAGTGTATTCAGTGCTTCAACGGTGTGCAAACACCAGCAACACGTGCCTAGCACATAATTCTTTAAAAATCCTCTTTGTTAGTCTATGTTAGTCTCCGTCCAAAAAAAGATAAAAACAACAATCAAATCTGGAACGAGCTTGAATAATTTCAATTTCAGATCTTGGTCTTTGGCCACCACTGCAAGCCATCGGCAACGATTTTTAGCAAGTCTTTGCTCATCTCACCATGCCACCGGAGAGCCATCACAGAAACCGCTGAACATATCTAAAATCATAATAGCTCGTCACTATCATCTCTGCCACCACAACACCTTTCAAACGAACAACCTGTTGAGTACCCCTCCGACCGTCTTTGGACGCCGCTACAGCCATTGAGGATCCGATCCGATCCAAATTGATTCCATGGTCTCACAAAACTTGATGCAGCGTTGCCTCATCTTGATAGCAGTTCAACACAGCCATCTCCTATTCTTTCCTCTGAGCCCTCACCTATCTGGCCACACACTGCAAGCACCGCACGGCCAAAGACCAATATTGTGGAGAAAAGACCCGTGAGGGTGAAAAACTGGGTTTTAAGTTTTATTAGTCAACAATTTGTTGACTGTTAATTAAGGATACTGATGGCACAAAAAAACAAACAAATCTAATGGCTAAGAATTAATGTTATTTGTCCCCATAAATGAAGGGTTGAGATTACCTTGATATGAGTAAAATATTTAACGGTGGCTGCACACCATGGTGCATACAATCCGTTTCCCCCTTTGATAGCAAAAATCTCTGTGTAAGGAAACAAGTGATCAATCTGTCGCCAAGAATTTGTTTGCAATGTATAGACACTAAACACAATTCCCTCATCCTTATACTCCTGCCCGTTAATTACCTTGTATTCATTGGTGGGTTGAACGAATCCACATCCATATAAGTGCCTGCAAATGGGCTTCAATGGTAGTCTCCATTCTGGTGCCTTCGGTAGTTTCTTTGATTCTTTGGTGACAGGGTTGATCAAACTCAAACGCATGTTCGCTCTAGACTGATCCTCGCACAACAACAAGTCATAGCAGGGACAATGGAATTCTGCATTTAAATCACGTACGCGTCCACGTTTTCGAAGAAGATCGAGCTTAGTGGGTGGCGCTACTAAACCATCAAGATCAACATTAGGATTCTCATTGAGAAACTGGTCAAGATCCAAAGAGTAAACCCCAAAATCTCTACGGCGATCGCGAGGATATATTATTTTAAAAGTAAAAAAAGGCGTCGTCTGCCGAAATCTGGATCGGAGATTAGGGACCGCCATGTCTTTGATACACACTTGAACCGGAACAACGACTTCACCGGTAGCCTTGAAAAAATGTCATGCATGATCTCAGGTGGTAGGTCGAAGTTTTGGATGCCGGTCAACTGGCCATGGTCGTCCATCTTCATTCTTCACCTCAATAATATTCCTTTTACTGGTCCAGTCTTCAGGAAAGCTTTAATTTGGTATATTTTGTTTGCAGAAAGCTAAAGAATGCAGGCTTGTTAATAGAGATACGTCCACGAATTAATAAAGAATGATTAGGATTCCTAATTTCAAATAAGTTTTTATTTTCCTTTTCTTGAACTGATTACCATATTACGAATATATCTTCTAACAAGTTATGGCGATTACTTCTACTGCAAGTGAGACTACAACAAACATGGTGCAAGCTGGCATAACAATTACAAGAGGTGACGGGGAAAGTAAGAAAATAAAGGGGTGTATTCAATTCTGATTTCAAATGATTCTGATTGATTTATTATAATCAATTGATTTTGAAAATCCATTGATTATTTCAACTCCACATAGATTCAGCTAGATTTCATTGTATTGTATTTACCAGATTTGTCTTGATTTGCTTGGATTTCACAAGTGCATGTATGATTTTTATATTATTATTAAATAATAAAATATGGAACATGGAGAATTAATAAGTTGGTTTTCTTTTTTAACAAATTACAAAATAATAATGTATTTTACAAAATAATAAAAATATAAAAACAACCAAATATTATATAGTGAAAATTACAAAGACAATTAGAAAAATACATTAAGAGGCTGTCATACTCATCCATTCCAACCTCATTGTCATCATAGTCTTCATGATCCCTCTCATTCGCATTGTCCTCATTATTTTCATTCGCATTGCCTTCAATATCATTGTTATCTTCTTGACTTTCATTATCACCATTTCGTGGTCTATCTTCCCACATAGCTTCAGTAATATTAAGTCTCCAAGCATTAGCCTCTGCTCTTTGTTGTAGTTGACTTTGAGAAAGTAGTTTAAGATTCTCGTCTTCCATATCAAGTTCTTCATCATTTTCTATTTCAGGAGAAAATTCATCGAAATGACATTCTTTATACATACATGTTAAGCAATAACAAACATCCCTATGTATTATTAGGGATTAATATCTCATTTTTACATAATCCTAAAGTCACATGAGTTTGATTCAATTCTATAAAACTTCCATAAGCATCTATAAAACAAAGGTACAAAATCAATATCACAAAGGTGCAACTATCTTGAATGAGGATCAAATATATAATAACAATTGTATAAACTTTCACCCAATTAACATTCAATAGTATTCTAAAATCTGAAATTTGATTGTTATACAACTGATTTTTTTAGCAAAACAACTATTAGTACAATTATAAAAACAACCATCATTTCTTTTTTGCCTACAACAATTATACCAAATCACAAGAAAACCCCCAAAAATTGATTTGAGCAATTAAAATAAAACACATGATTAAGAACATAAAAAATTTTGATCTTATTGAGAGAGAGAGAAAGAGTACATCAAAATCTCATGTTTAGATGCTTGATTTCTAACAAGCATGATATAGTGTAAAAATACTTCAAAATCCAACAAAATCAACTAATAAATGAAATCATTCAAAATCAATCGATTTTTGAATATCACCAGAATTCATAGGAGTTTTTGAAATCTTAATTGAATACTTTGAGATTTCAATGGATTGTTTAAAATCTTAATTGAATACCACAAGATTTCAAAAGATTCTTCAAATACAATAAAATCCTATAGAATCCTAGTTGAATACACCCCCCTAAATTTTTAAGGATAAAGAAGCACTCTTCTCACGATGTTCTGGAATATATATGAACACTAAAGGTAGGGTAACTAGGGTTTCCACATAAATACCACGCTGCGAAAGAAACCACGTACCTTCCCCAATTTCACCAATTGATCGATAGATTCCAATAGGTTCCATACGATTACTTATTTCTAATGCATCAGCTCCCAAATTCCATCATTGATTTAGGTCCAATCCTTTCTACCCTGCATTTCTATACTAGTTTCTTCAGTCTCAAATTCTCAATAGTGAAGCATATGAGCAATGGAGTTAAACTCCATAGAATTAATGACATGTTTATTAAATTGGAATGAAATTAAGAACGGATGAATGGATTACAGGATGAGTGAACTTCTTCGTTTACTAACACATGAAAAAATTAAAATTAATGTGGGTCTCACCTCTTAATCACAAATTGACTATTGACAAACCCCCTAACTTGATACCTAATGATTTAGGCGGTATCAAAGCATGGGTATCAATTTTTCTTACCAAAACTACTCTTATTTAATTTCAACTTGTACATCGCAGATCGAGGTAAAGCTAAAGGAAGGAATAAATATTCAGGATGTTACTGCAATACTGAGTGGATTCATCTTCTTTACTCCTCTTACGCTGTTCTTGATCGGTGATTGCAGGGTCTCCACATAGATTCCAAGGCTATGAAACCTACCAACTATGCCAATATCAAGAGTCCGAAATGTTCCATCAGTAAAATTGTGCATAACTAATGATGATTCCATCAAATCATGAGATTTTGTCCAGAAACCGGAATGTGATAAGTAGTGATATGGTTTGGAGACCTCCATTTTTGTCCAAGACTCCGTCACTCCATATTCCTTCGGGACCCAAAACTCATTGTTAACTAAACTCGAATGTTCTGATGTTATAATAGTCATACATAGCCAATTTCTGAATGCCCCTAGACTTGACTTTGGATGAGCACTACTGGCAATGGTTGGTTTTGGAATTTCTATAATCATCTCTTTTGCTAAACGGAAAGATATATAAAATTACTAATGCTCCATCCGCAACTTTCCTCACTAACCAATGAATAGCATCATTAACCACGATTCCATCATAACTTACATCTTTGTAGGAATACAAGTAATCAATCTCTCGCCACGATTCAGTCTTCAATGTATAGACACTAAACATAATTCCATCATCAAATTTCCGCCCTCGAATTAACCTGTAGTCATTGGTGAAGTGATCACATCCAAGTCCATATAATTTCCCAGATAAGGGCATCATAGGCTATAAAGCATGGATACGGCAAAATATAGGTATGTCTGTATCGTACCCGTATCTGATACGGGTACGGTCTGGATACGCTATACACGTATCCATGAATGAAAAAAACGTATCCTAACTATGTAGTGTACAGTAAATTCATCGGATACGGTCCGGATATGATTTGGATACTCTTAAGTCAAGTAATCTCCCATTTCAAATTGTTAGGTCACCCCCAAGAATTGTCAAGCAATACATACCACTCTCTCTCTCTCTCTCTCTCTCTCTCTCTCTCTCTCTCTCTCTCTCTCTCTCTCTCTCTCTCTCTCTCTCTCTCTCTCTCTCTCTCTCTCTCTCTCTCTCTCTCTCTCTCTCTCTCTCTCTCTAGGCTTCTGATGTATATGCTTGATCACTAGTCTTCTGATGCATAAAACATCTTTTCTGATTGCATTGTTTGACCAACTAGCTTTTTTCATGCAGGATAAAGATGAGGTGCAACATCACATATCCACCTTGCTCTTTGTTGCATTGACACGTGGCTTCTTAATGCTTTTATTTACAAGATTTTTCAGCTCACGGGCACTCACTCGTAATAAGAAATGTTAAAAAGATATGAATTCGTGATTCTGAAAGATAGAATGTTTTTTTTTGTTTTTTTTTTTGTTTTTGCTATTGCCATCAATATGGATCTGAGTTTGTCAAAGTTGGATTCGTGACTATAATAATTGTTGCATCTAATGATTTTCAGCTTTTACTGGATCAAAGAACTTACAGATTATTCCAACAGCAAATACATATGTTCAGGTATACTTTCTTCTTTCAGTTAACAGTTGTTGATTACTCCATTTATCATAAGATTCTTTGATCTGTTAAAATAAAAAAATCAAAGCCTTTTCTATTTATCTTTTCATTTGGTTACATACTATAAATAAAATTTATGGTAGACTTTACATTGTCTTGTCAACATGTACCATGACCAAGGGGTCATTCTTTTGCTATTTCTTTCACAAAGTATTTTGTTTGAACTTATTAAGTAGTTAATTCATTGACTTATGTAGTTATATTTATTGTAGAATTAATGAGATTTAGGTGTTATAAATTTTTAATTGCTTATTTTTGATCAAATTTTAGAAATTATTATATATATATATATTAAATATTATTTACAAAACGTATCCAAAACGCTACATACTAGAAAAAAAACGTATCCGCGTATCATGTCGTACCCATATCCGTATCCCGTACCCGTACTGTGCATCATAGATCATAGGTAGTTTCTTGGATTCCTTGGTTACAGGGTTGATCAAACTGAAGTCATCACAATGTAACTGGGACAAGAACAAGCCATAGCTGGAGTAATGGACTAAGGGGACCCAACCATATATGTCCACTAGTTGGAAGATGATTGCAAACAAAGTCGAGCTCAGTGCGTTCTGCTACTAAACCACCAATACCATTATGATTCCCATTTGGAAACTGGCCAAGATCCAAAGAAGTCCATGTTTTCCACATTCAGTAGAAGCAAACAAAGGGCGTCGTCTTTGGAAGAATACATCCTTACTGTACTCTGTGATGAAATCAGGACCGGAGATTAGGGACCGCCATGGCTTTGACGCAAGCTTGAACCGGCACAAGGACTTCACCGGTAGTGTCTAAAAATAATGTCATGCATGATCTCCGGTGGAAGATAGTTTTGGGTGCCCGTCAACTGGCCATGGTCTTTCATATTCACCTTTAATGGTCCAGACTCCTTGAAAGCTTCAATATTCTTGTTTGACTGTCTATGAAGAAAGATTTGATAGATCTACAGTGTGAAACGTTATGTAGAGAAAAGCAAGAGAAAAAGGTGGGGTGGTGGTTCCCTTATCCAAGTAGGAGAAGCATTTCTGCTCCTATTCGCCTATTCGTATATAGATCAAAGCTGCCACATTAGAAAACGACTCTAACATGATAAAGCCTGCAAGAAGAATTAATCTACTTTACGTACAAGCCGTAAACTAATCCAAGTGACGTGTTACAATCTGTGCTAGCTAAGCTACATTCCATATATGGGGTTTGATACAAGCTTTATATGCTATAGCAGAATCCAATACAACAAACATCCTCCAATAATTTTTAGCACCAAGTGCAAATGTCCCCTGTTCTGCAACAGTGAAGGAGCATAAGCTATCATCACTGGGAACTGGCAATCCCCTACTGATGGATCTGTTTCGGTCTCCACCGCCAAACCAGAGAAGTCACAGGTCCATATTTTCTGGTCATTAACTTGGTAATACATGTTAAAAGCATAAGAGGCATTCCCTTCTAAGCTAAGGTTATTGCAAGAAGAACCATAACCCAGGGCAGTACAATCTGAAAGGCTACAAGCATAGTCAATGCTTTTCGCCAAACCATCCGTATCTACAACATCTGGATTCAGCACACACCACCTTTTGGACATATAATCCACACCTTCAACTGCTACAAGCCCTTTATTCTGCAGAGAACCCGACAAATCCAATTCGTATTTTGGCTTCCCATCAAACTCGAACAGTCCCCAATGCCTCTCAAAGCAGCCAGGAGCAATGCTTTTAGCATTTTCATCAATAAGGCTGAAAAGATAGATATCAATCATGCCTTTCCTAGCTGGAGTTCCATTCCCACTCAGAGCATGTTTCAGCATTCCCTGGTTAAATCTTTTGGCATTTGGGATATTGGCATTTACAACCCCATCAGTTGGCCAACCCACCTCTCCAACTATGATCTTCATTTCAGGAAACCCAGCTTTGGTTAGAGACCAAACAAGGGTGTCAAAGTTTGCATCAAACACATTGGTGTAGAGCAGGTCACCATCTCTGATAGGCTTGTTTGTTCCATCAAAGAAAGCGAATTCAAAAGGGAAATATGCATTTCCATACAAGCTGAGGAAAGGGTAGATATTGACTGTGAATGGTGCTTCATTGGTGTATAGGTATTGGATTATCTCAATCACATTGTCCTTAAGTTCAGGCAGAAAGTCACCGGTGGATGGAACTGGGTCTGAGTCAGGGGAGAAGTAGATGTCAGCATTGAAAGGCACAGTGACTTTGACCTGTGAACCAAGCCCGAAGTGGTTGAGAGCTTCCTGGATGTTCTTCAGGGCTGGTAATGTAGTCTTTAAATAGGTGCCATTGTATGCCTTAAGAAAGGGCTCATTGCCTACTGCAACATACCTGCAACAACCCCATTTTCATAAACATAGCTACTCCAAGAAATCATTTCAAAATCTTGCTTGTATATGTGAACTGTATCAAGTACTAGTATTAGTTTCATGTATACTACACTAAGCTCAATAGTTGATTGTCTAAACTTAAAGGACTTGGACTACTAATTTCTTCAGGTAAGTCTATGCACTAGAGTCTCATTAATCCCTTCATAGTGCCCTAGACTCAACTCAAGCCAAGTCTCACAAAGAAGGAAAAAGGTGCTACAAAAGACTATTTCAATAGTAAAATCACTCATTTGCACATAATTGGAAAGACCAACAATCACAGTTACAGATGAAACGACACAAAAATATTAAGCAAAACAAGAACTATCAGAATCATAGAGCAACAGCAACAAAACTAACCCATGATTTCACACAATATGAACATAATGCCAAGACACCAAAACAGTACTCAAACATAGAAAAACTGGGTTTTCCTTATCAGACTCATAGTGACCAAAAAATGGGTTAAAATAAATAAAGAAAATGTGAGACTGAACTTGATATTGACTCCACCATCATAGCAATAACTGGTGACATTGGCATCAACCCAAGAAATAGCAGCCACAATGTCTATACTCATCTCCTGCAACATGAAATTGGGTATAGCCAACATGACCTCAATTTGAGTCCCAACAAGAGCATCCAAAATTTTATGATCAGCTTCGAAAAGCTTGAGCTTAGTAATCCCATTATCCTGAAGCATTTGAACCACTTTCCCAGGTGGGAGCTGGTGCGTTGCCATAGTCCCCCAGTTGACTCCAAAGCTCGAACCTTTATGGGCCATGAAACCAAGAACCAGCAGCATTGTGACCAAGAAAGACTTGGCCTTTGGGACTTTGTCATGCGCCATTCTTGTTTTGGTTAATGAATCTCCAAAAGGGTCTCTGAGAATCTAATTCTTTTGTTGAATGAAGCAGAATCAAGAAAGATTTTGAGGGCTCCAATGGTTCAGGGGAAGCAGAGAGAGAGAGAGAGAGAGAAAGAGAGGGAAAGGGAAGTCTTTAGGGTCTTGGTTTTGTATTTATAAGGGTAAAAAGAGTGAACTAGTAAATGAGAAAGCTTGAGAGAAAAGTAGAAAAGAAATGTAAGATTCGTTGCTTAATTCGGTTAATCAGTTATGCCAGCCAGCCAGCCAGCCCATGCTAATTGTTTCCCCTAACTGATTAGTGGTACTATATTATCTTATCACTAGAGTAATTATGAGTTTAGATTTGCCAAAAATGGATGCCCATTGAGTTATCCTTGCCAAATAGATGAGGGAAGAAAGTGGTAAGGCCCTTTTGCTCAAGCTAAGGTCGATGCTGGTTGAGAGAGTTTTTTTGCTATCGTGTTTAATTAGAGGCTAATTTGTTTGTCATCGTCATATCTAATGCAACCTTTCTTCTATTTAATATGATGAAACCATTGAGTTCTCTACTTGATGACATTGTCAAGAGGACGTTTGCGAGGATTTCTCTTGTTGCGCAAGAAAGCAAAGAGACTCGAGAGGAAAAACTATTGACTCTTTTTTGTTAGATTACTCGATGAGAATCCTTCAATGCATTAACTTTCCAGCCAAAATCTACGTGTTAATTTTTGAAGCAATTTGCAGGCTCTTCTTTTATGTATATAGCTTTCGAAAAGATTTAACTTTCTCGACACAAAAGGCTAGCAACAAGTGTATCCCAAAAAAAAAAAAAAAAGAGAGGCAACAAGAG
This sequence comes from Argentina anserina, assembly GCF_933775445.1. Taxonomy (NCBI): domain Eukaryota; kingdom Viridiplantae; phylum Streptophyta; class Magnoliopsida; order Rosales; family Rosaceae; genus Argentina; species Argentina anserina. Next base: position 2,395,019 of record NC_065872.1, on the reverse strand, counting down.
CTTATAGTGCATTCCAACAAGGGCATTAGGGACAAAGGCCGAAAATATCAAAGCCCAAATAGGCAATGTCCAGAAATACAACCCGAGCAAACTTAAAAGCTCTCTCTCCACTAGTTCAGTTGGGGTCTCTCTATATCCTACTTCTTTCTTGAGTAAGGAAAACATCCTCTGCTTCTCTTTATTCTTTAGGTAACTCTCATTTTGAGGGTCATGCATAGGATTTTGGGGCCTGCGGGCACCTCAATGGAGAATGACAGGCACACATTGCGGGAGAAGATCGATTAAAGTTGGTCAAGACAGTTCGTTTGACAGTGGGAAGCATAAACAGATTTGCAGTGATAGGTACTCCAGTGGCAATAATAACACAAAAGGCGAAAGATTTGCCTGTGAAATCAGATATTGCCGCCTCCTACAGCTTGAGGGCAATGTGAGTTCGAAACACATGGACAATGCTTCTTCTAACTGCTTCATGATGCTAAAATCTCAAATCATTTTTGCCTCATTGCTTTGGGTTCCCTTTGGTACTTGAAGGACAGTGAAAATGGTACTAAATCTTTACCATCAGTCAAAAGATAAGTCAAACTGACAGTCACTGTCGAAAGATAAGTCCAACTGTGAGATACTGAGTTTTCACAGATGATACTTGTATCAATAAGTTGCAGGACCAGCATCAAATCTTTGCTAACATGCTTTTGACCAAAGTGCCAAACCACCACAATACCGGTGTAAGCAAAGTAAGCATTACAATCATGATATATTGAAATATAATCACTTGTTACATTTTGTACAAGCTCAGTCCTTAACTACATATCTTCTGTCTGTGATTGTCACGAATCTTGGACTTTAAGTTGTTTGGTCACCTGCTGCAGGGTATTTTGGCTTCCTTGTCAGTTGGACAGATTTCTCTATCAGCAAGTGAACAAAGCAAAACCAGCTTCAGTTTGTGTATTTTCTCCATTACTGAGATCCAAAATGAAGGAGAAGCAAGCCATCTGAAAAAACAACAATGTCTGCTGATGCTTATCCGTGCTCTGCAGGACGCCTTAATTAAGGCATGCTTCTGGCAGCCTAAAGCTTAAGCAAAACATTGCCTGAAGAAGGAAAAGATTAGATAGTGGTAGCGTTATGAAGCAGATAAATTTCAAACTGTAATATTACCTTGTTTGGAGCAACATCCCTCACCCTATGAAATATTGGATCTTTTATTTTGGCCTTCAAAGCAGCCTCAGCCTCCTGCATATGGAAAGCAGTTTATGTTAGTCAACAACAGGCCCAACTAATCATCGGGAAAATAAGAATATGATCAACTCCACTCAGCCAAATTACACAGGCACAAGTGTGTGTTACCAGTAGAGAAGGAAAAAGGAAATAAAGGAAAAAAGGTAAGATATGTACAGAACTTACTGATATTATATATTCTTGCGTTTCACTTGCTCGGATGAAACAATAGCAGTGAATGAAAGGAAGAGTGCCCCTCCAATATTTTCTCTGGATCACTCCCCTGAAGGCATCTGAATATGATGAATAAACAATAAAAGCAATTAGAACCTAAAAATCTCTCACCAAGTAAAACACCTTTAAATATTTCTTTACATGTTTCTATATCATTCTTGCAAATTGATGAGGCAATTAAAACATTACCAAAAGGAATAAACAATTAAATGATTTTTAAAGGAAAGCAATAGTCCATGACGCATCTGTACCTAGAAATTCAAGAGCAGAAGCCGGAAGATTCATTATCACACGATCAACATGCTCCCAAGTTTTAACATTGATTGTCTCTGAGCCCCTTAGTCTCTTATTCTTGCTTCCTTTGCTCCTACCAGTGACAAGAATGTTTGTGCCATTAACACTTACATTTTCTGCAAAGGGAATGAAAAGATGTTTAATCATAAAGTACAGCCCAGTAAGCAGTAATCCATGATCTTAAACACTGTTCATGCACCTGTTGTGATGCCCTTGATACCTGATTGATAAACATCTGCAGGTCTTTTAACTGGAGGTACTGAAGCATCTGCATGCCTAAGAGAACCTTGTAGACTGTCCCCGTTAGAAGTAACACTATCTGGTACCTCTTTTGCCTCAGCTGCGAGCAATTGAAAACAGAGATGAAGTTGCATACTAACATCAATGGACACAATAAGTTCACACACATCTTACCAGTTAGTATTCCATTGCTTGATTCTGATTCTGATTCCTGGCTACTCTGATTGGTACATTTCTCGCAAGTTTTTAGCATGGAAGCATCAGAATTCAATTCTTTCCAACATTCAGGCACTGCCATCAATTGAGAAACAAATTCTCTAGCATCAAGATTGTATGTGTGAACATGGTCACCAACCTTGTTAATCTCTGCATTGATCTTCAGATAACGAACGCTATCCGGATTTAAGTCATTTGCATACACGATACATCCTTTCTGCGCGGCAGGAATAGCAAACGGGCCAATACCAGCAAACATATCACATATGATTTCCCCAGCTCGAAACTGGGAAACCAACCTTATATGTTCATGTTCCAATCTTGAATTCCAATAGACCAAGCTGTAATCAAGCTTGAAAGTCGCTCCATATTGTTTCACTTCTGTAAGCATATCCTTTTCTCCTGCTAAAACTTCAAACTTCGGCACACGAAACTCATTTGAAATTGATCCAACTTTATTGACAATTGTCTTGATTCTTGGATAATTCTTCTGCGTATACAAAAAGAATATCCAAACACATAAGTACAGAAATATATGGTGCAGAAATTAGAAGCAAATCTACAGCTATATCGAGACCAGAGGTAAATGATACATACATCATAAAGAACTTTGGCAATCACATCCTTGTAGGGAGTCAACTCATCGTGTATATTCAGATGGGCAATGTGACCTGCATAAGAATGAAGCAGTGTCAGTCCAACATCACGTAATCTATTCAGCATGATTATTGGTTGATCATAGAATCATGAGTTGAGTACTTAACTATTGTTTCAAAAGATGAAGGAACCTCCACTCCAGGGGGCAGAATCTGCTTCAATATATGGTCTGAAATCATAGCCAATAACAAAAGTTGAAACTTTTCACAGAAACACAAAGTTAAAATTAACATGCAACTCAGCTATTGTCAATGACAAATTTTCATTACCTGCACCCCAGTACGAGTACCCTAGTGTCAACGAATACGGTACTACTTCAATCTTGCATAGATCCTTCAGTTCATTGAGAGCTTTTTCCGGAATAATAGCTAGGTCTACCACACATTATATAAAACTCCAATTAGTGATAACTAAATAGTCCCATAGTCCACATTAACCAAATGCAACACAAAGTTTCAAACTTTCTTACCGGAATCTTGGACCTTCTCTGATAATATCATGTAACGATTCCTTTCACTAGTTGGGTCCTCTGTAATTGGCTTAATGCGTGGTTTATCAAGCAAATATCTACAAAACCAACAAAGATCAAAACTTTAGTACACAAATCAAAGCATTGCAGCTATACAAATGGAGCTGAGACTGTTTGAGAAGGACCCATTTAGTATCCGAGTGGCAACTTTGCAGAGCTCACGAGGAATCCGAAGCGCCCACAACTTCAACTGCACGTCAAATTTACTCTCGTCCAGCATTTTCAAGCCTAAGGTAAATAAAGTTAAAATTCATTTAAAGAAAAGTCAGAAGCTTTGGAACCAATAAAAAAAGGCTGGATTCATAGTTCAAATTTCCAGTGAGGAATTTCGTCGAACACCATAAGGGCACAATTATCACCACATTTTTAGAAGAATTTCAATTTGGGAAAGAGAGAAAGTTTCGAGCTTTAGATTAGTACTCACCCTGTTCAATGTGACGAGAGGTGGAGCGGCGGTGGGGTTTATGGGATTTGAGAAGAGCTGGAGTCTTCTTTCCGATGGGTACCGAGTGATGAAGAAAAAGGAAGAGAGAGAATCGAATTAGGGTTTTAGCAGTTGAGCGGGGACAAGCAAAACGACGTCGTTATACGTCCCATTTATTAATGAACCTTCAAGGTTTGATGATAATGCTGCTAGATTATGCAAGCCCTGGGAGACCCCACCTTTGGGTGAAGGGAGCTTTGTCTTCCCATTGTAAATAGGATAACTGTTTTTCTCTACAAACATTTGCCAATGGAGACATATGTAATTGAAGAAAATGAGAGTTATTATAGATTGAAATGTGTGTGAGTAGAGATTTCAAAATGTTGTTTCAAAAATTGATCTTCTCCGAGGACAACCAACCAAGCCATACGTACAACTTGTGTGAGCATCACCTAATGAATTGACCATTACATAGCAGACTTGCAGCCATATATATAGGCATGCAACCATTTTATAATTACTATTATCATTATTATTAAAATGGTACAATGATAATAGTAATTATAAATGGTACAATGATAATGTTAAATTAACTTATACATTCCACGTTTCAGATCGTAAAGGCAGCAGAGATTCTATTTCGGTACTATTGCGAAGGGTTTTTTTTTTTATACATACTATTACGAAGGGGTTAATCCATCTTCTTGTGTATGTTTTCTCCTGTTGCATGATCTTCAGTAATAACTGAAGCAAGACTCTCTACATAGACACCAACACTACCTATACGACCAGCTTTGCCATTAGTGTTGATTGATAGAGTCCAAAATTTGTCATCATCGAAATTGTACATAACGAAAGATGACTCGTCAAACACCATAAGATCATAACGACCCTCTCCAAAATCCAGAATGTGATAACGTGTGGTATGGAATGGAGACTCTCATTTTAGTCCACGATCTCACTCCGTCTTCCTTCATGATCCAAAACTCGTTATATGTTTCTGCGTTGGTTAAGTGTGATGAGAATGTTATAGATAGCAAATCTCTAAAAACCCCAAGTTGAATTGATGCAATATTAGTAGGAGCACTACAACCAGTAAATGACGGTAGTGGAATTTTTCTAAACTTCTCTTCTGCTAAAACGTAACATATGATACGCAAGTCCACTGCACCTGTGAGTGTCCACAATAACCAATGAACACCTCCATTCATCACAATCCCATCACGACCATCAGGATTGTAGGGAACTAGCTTCATAGTCGGTCGCCAAGTATTAGTTTTCAATGTATAGATATTTAGGATTGTAAGTAGGTTTGAGCCGCTTGTGTCCGACTCGTGCTCGGCTCGTTTTTAACCCGTTCGGCTCGAGCTCGTAAAGTTAAATGAGCTAAGTTTGAGCTCAATATTAAGCTCGACCTTGAAAATGAACCAAACTTGAACAATAAGTATTCGGCTCGTTCGACTTGTTTAGCTCGCGAGCTAGTTTGAGATTGTTAAAAGCTCGACTCGTTTATTAATTAAGCTTGACTTATTAATTTTTATAATATATAGAGCATAATTTTTATATAAGAAATAATATTTAAAATATAATATTAGTTCGAAATAGCTGAAAGACTTATTTCTAGATTAATTAGTCAAATATTTTAAGTTCAATAACAAGTTTGATTTGTTATTTTTAGTTTATTACAAATAAAACATAAGCATAGAGCTAGTATGGCATGCCACTGAGCATAAGCATTACTCTCTAGGCGGATCTACAAGTCACTATGTGGCTCAACCATGATATTCATAGCGTATCTCGTCATACAAGCTTTCCAATGATAGTCGGAACTCACCAAGATACCACCGGGAAGTCATATTTCCAGCCTCATCAAGATAGCTCCATAGTAAGCCTAGAGAGGCACTTGTCCCACATTGAAGAATATATAAATGAGAGGGGTTCCCTCACCTATAAAATAGATCCCTCATCCCACTTAGATGGGGATCACGACATGTATAACTTAAGGCTATTTGCCTATACTAGTAGATTCAAGTGGACGTAGCCTACCCCAAGAGAGGGAGGTGAACCACTATACTTCTCGTGTCAAACTAACACTCACTAATAGCTAACTGTGTGATCAACCACTCATCTGGTAATAACTACGTTAACAAATATATAGAGCATAATTTTTATATAAGAAATAATATTTAAAATATAATATTAGTTCAAAATAGCTGAAATACTTATTTCTAGATTAATTAGTCAAATATTTTAAATTCAATAACAAGTTTGATTTGTTATTTTTAGTTTATTACAAATAAAAGAAATTTTGTGTGATGCTATGACATTAAATTTTAAATTTTATTTTTAATTTCTAAATATTAAAATTATCATATATATCAAGGCGGCTCAATTTGAGTTCGACCTCATCTAATAAAATGAGCCGGCCCGAGCCAGTTCGAACTTTTTCAAGCCGAGCCAAACTTGAACATGAAGCACGAAAATCAAATTTTGGTCTGACTTGAGCTCGATCGAATGAAAACAAGCCAACTATAAACAATCTATTATTCGGCTCGGCTCGGCTCATTTACACCCCTAAACATATTGTCTCAAATTATAATGTTTAACATAACAACTACTTTATTATTAGAATCCATAAAGATTAGCTGCTAGCTAATCCCACATTATTGATTGAAAACTGTAAATGACCCCTTAAGCATTGTTGATGACATGGTTTCCCAGGTATGCAATAATCTGGCTGCTTTCATCTGGCTTTTCTTCAAACACCCAACAAGAAGGGGGACACCCATTCTGAATATGGCAATTCCAGTGTTGGATATTCCACACATATATCAACTATTTCAGAAATAGAAATTCATACTAGTAAAGTAGTAATAGTAGTAATGATAATTATAAGAAGTTATACAAAAACAAAATTATAAGAAGAAGGGTTTGAGTCTCACCGCATCTATAGTTGCTCTAATCATATTAGGTCCTAGATGCTGTATATTCATATACATTGTCCCCCCAAATGATAGTCCATTAACAAGGGATCCAGGGTGATCAAATTCCTCAATGACGGAATTGTAGTCATTATTTTGAACCTAAACACAACCATACTAAATTACTTATTCGAAAAACATAAAATGAGGAAAATTATATGAATTTTAGGAGAAATATTTTACTGTTGGGAAAGTTGCACTTTGAGACCATGTAAAACTGCCTGGTCCAATTACTGCTCCAGCAGTGTGGTGGCTTCCTGGCCTGAGCAGATGTTCATGCACATACACCCTCCATGTAGTATCTTGTTGAGCAGCTGGAGCTTCCATTGTAACTTTGTTTCAACACTCGGGATATATTGTGACTTTGTTTCAACTTTCAACACTTGGGATGTTTCTTTCACTACAACATTTGCATATGGAGAATTGTTGATATATCTAATATTGAAAGAAAAAAATGAGTCTGACAAATTGAAATGTGTGAGTAGAGATTTCACCATGAATGCATGGTACTTCAGTTGAATGTTATTTCGATGATCTTGTCCGAAGACAACCAACCAAGTCATAGCATTTTGCTGATTAGTCATACATCCTATGTGAGCATCACTAGGAAGTAGGGAATGATAGACAAATTTTCATGTTGAATCAAGGCAACCTTTTTAGCCAAATCGATCACATGATTCGGAAAACAAACAATGTATTTTGATACGAACTGTACAAGTTATTAGGTCCTTCTCTCCGGAGAAGCAAAGAGGAGGAGGGGTGCCCTCTTGGATAAGGTATACTTGCCTTGAAGTCCAAAGTCCTAAACCAACAGGCCATTTGGGACAGATAACCAATAAACTTTGCATTCTTATATAAATCACATTTACAAATAAAAGTGATTAAGCTATCATGCAACTAGTATAAATTTGGGAAAAATTCGCCACAAGTCCATCAACTCGTGTGCACCGCTCAAGTTTGATACTCAGACTCACAAACACATCAATGTGATCCTCATAAAGTTGGGGACTGGCCTTTGCATATTTCCCAGCAAGTATCAAAATAGCTATCCGGCCTTGTGTGAACTCAATAGCAGTTTCTAGTAATTTACGAAATGTGAAAAGAATCTATTATATTCTTGTATGAGGATCTTATTACTTTCCGAGATATATTGTGTTTGATATCTATATAGCTGCTCAACCAATCTATCTGATATTGACTTGATGCTACCAAACTACACTACAAATTTCGGATCAAGACAGAAGAAAGTAGAGCAATCAACCAACACGAGTAGTAGTCTTTGATCATCACTGTGTATCAATCTTCTCCTTTTGACTATTTGAATATGTACATGGATTCATTTCAAGGGATTTGCCAAGGAAAAGAGGCAAACTGAAGTCACACAATTACAAATTAGACTCGTACTATTTAGATTTGTCTTGGCATATCATTCTCTCCTAACTAGATGCAAAACAAGCCCCTTCTGCCTACGCGCAAGTTCTTGGCTTTGACCCAGAACTAAATCTCCATCACCATCTCTAATCTCGATCGCAAAATCTGATTCCTGAACCGGAGCTTTTCACAATATCTAATCCGATATGGAGTGGTCGTGCCAGCAGAGGAGCATCGAAACGCAGCGTCCGAGGATGTAGAACCTGGTTTTCTGGTGCTTTGCCATCATCACACATCGCTTTCGGAACCCGATTTTCCGGTTGCTTTTGCGGCGGCTCTGGTGAGACTGTGCTTGAACCAAGTAAGAAACTGACGACATAGTTGCAGCCGGCAAAGATTGGGAAAACAGAAGCTAAAAGGATTTGATAGTCTGGTGCTGAAGAAACACAAACTCCAAAGGTTGTGGTTTTTATACACATTTATAGGCTCATCCTCTTGGACATTTGATGTCACACCATTGGTATCTCCTCACTCCAACTTTACATTCCTATCCCTCACCCACCCATGCCTTAGAGGGACACTATGCAAATGCGAAGGGCATTCAGGCCATTGTGCAACAGAACAATATTCAGGTCAAAAGGATGTGGGAGAAGAAGACTAAGCAGAAAGCGAATAGAAGCCGTGTGAAATGCCCGACATAAACAATTGGGACCAAAAGGGTCCCCAAATGGCCTTTTACATCTCCTACAACTCACCACGCATTACGACTATCCATCGTGGCATAATTTGTCCTTGTTTAACACCACGTTTTCTTATTGGCCTTTAGAGGCTTCTAGAGGCAGAAAATAGGTAGGCGACTGCGGCTAGGTAGATAAGAGGGAAAGAGGGGCTCAAATGGTTTATGTTTTGGACAGTGACATTCAGGTCGGCCAGCGCAGCATTAGATTTATCGGATTCCGACGTTTACATTAGCAAGTGTTTCTGGCCGACTTGGTTTATATTATATGTTAGGTTCTTGGACTAAATAACAATAGCATACAACTATAGCTGGACTGTACTGAATTATAGACATTATTATAAACACAAGCCTGAGAGTTCTCACTGAGCAAGATATTGAAAGTAGAACTAGCAATCCCAACAGAAACTAATAATGCAACTGTACACGGTCATGATGAATCCTTACTTGGTTTACTAAGTATTGTGGACTTGTGGTAAGCATTCTTCGGCGGATTTTGCAGAGAGATTAGGTCTTGAGGTGGTAATATTTGTCGAGGAGCTTCTCTGTGTACTCTCCAAATGTAAGAGAACCATTTGGTGGTATCATCTGTAAAGAGAAGATTTAACATAATGACAATTAAAAACAGAGGATCTTCTCAAAAAAAAAAAAACTGAGGATTACTAAGTGGGTACATTTGTCTCTGTACTACAAACTGCACAATGGATTGGTTTGAAAGCTTAGCTAAAAAAGATATTACCTCTTTATGAATATGAACTTCGTCAGGAAAATTTAGCTTCTCATCCCTAAAACAATTGAGTTATGTTTAGCTATCATTACCCACGCTGGAGTATTAAGGTATCTCATGTGTGACAGTGAGTGTACATACCAGTCAGGTTGCATAAAGAAAGCGAATGTTGAACGGTCAAGACCAGAAGCTTCCTCTCCCTTGGGTGCCTGATAGACAACCAGTGAATCAAAACAATCACATTTATTGGGTATCCAAACACAGCGAGAGAAGTGCAAATGAGAGAATGAGAGAAGGGGAACAGATGACAACAATGTAGATCAGATATGGTACCCGGACACAATGAGGTGTTGCACAAAGGTAACCTCTGGACATAATTTCTGTGGTTTCACCAATTTGATATGCTACTTCATCTTCTCCAAAGACAACCTGATACATAAAGCAAACCATGTTGATAATATCAAAGGCCATATCCTTGATCATAGTACTACAACTTATGTACGTATTGTGTAACTTAACCATGTTGCATTATTTTTGGGAAACAGTTTCAACAGAAGCTAGAAGTTTAAGGTTTTAGTTAAATCAAAGCAACCCTTTCGGCCAGGTCACATAATCTAAATTTTTTTTACAGTAAGTTAGTCTTTCTTTCCAAACATATTAAAGAGGGAGGTGGGGTGATTCCACCTTAGTTTCATTATTTGACATGATCAACTGAACTAATAAGCTAAAGTGGAGCAAATGAAATCGCTGATGACATGCACAATATCCAGGCTCTAACACAACCACGGAATGCTAAAAGTTCAATACAGGGAAATAATGAAGAAAAATCATTATTATCGACCTTTGTCGTGAGCAATTGTTTGAGAACATAAGAAAACATACTTTGACAATCTGATCAGTTCTTGTCCTAATATAAAGGCCAGCACCACTATCAGGGCATGGTATTTCAACAGCATCTCTCGTGAATATGGCACAGGTCAAGCCTACATATTAAATTAAAGTAGTCATAATGAAACCCTAACTAGTATAAGTACGTTCTACCAAAACTACAGATATTGTCGAAGGGTTGTGAGATATTGCCTTGCATAAATAACATTTACAAGCAATAAGCTCTTACATGGATAAATTACTATAAGCTGAGTTATAACTATCACCTGTCAATGAACCATGGTCTGTATGCCATCCACACCAAGAAGACATGTTTTCGTTATCTTCAGTAGAAATGCTGCAAGCCATAATTCAATTGTTCATTAATAATTACCTCTGGAAATGGAAGCCAAAAAGCTGCATATCACTCAGAATCTCATAGCATAACTATGTGCAGTGCATTCTTCTAGACCTTGGTATGTAAACCACTACATTCATGCTTAGTTTTCTGATTTTAGTAATAATCTTAATTCTTTCTCATGAAAATAGATATTCAATCTCCTTCATACTCATGCACAATTTTATGATTTTCTACTTTTTAGAAGCATGGCCAATTTCCTTATTTTATTTCAATATAAATAAACAATTGATCAAATGCAGTCATGCAGACGAACTTGAGCCTTACAACTACCAAACTGATCAGCCATGGCATGTAAACACACAAATGTGCTAACCTCTCTTTTGTGGGAAAATAGTAAAGCAGGCGCCCTTTATGACATCGAGAACGAAAAATTACTTGTTCAAGGCTTTCATCCTCATGCAATTTGATTGCTTTTGATACTGTTCAACCACTCATCAGTATTAAATAGTTACCATAATCGAACAGCTACATAACAAAGAAGAACATTTGAAGCCAAAGAAGCTGGAGCAACAATCTAACAGGAAGAAAGATCATTTAACTGGGTTAGGCTGTAGAAAAGTTCAGTGTTCCTTAGTTCTAAGTCATAAACTCTACATGGGAGGCAATAAATTAGGGTCTTCATGTAAAACATTCAGAAAATCTTGATTCACATCAGTAAGAATCCTTTCCCAAGATCATAGGTTGTATTATCTCAATTTCTCATCACCCTGACATATGCTCATCAAATGTTGCTTTCTATCTTGTCTGGGCATAATGAAGAGAAAAAAAGTTGGCTGTCGATTATACAATGGGACCTAAAAACAATACGATGCTGCTCGACTGTAGTAGAGACTGAAATATACGAAACTTTACCATATCTATCACAGTGAAATGCCACCATAAGCCCAACGTCAAGGATCAACTTTCCCAGAGCTTTGAAGGCTACAAAACAGTTTAACATGAATGAACACATTACATTAATCAAGAAAGACAAATTATCATAAGCCACTATATGACCCATATGGTGGTCAACTGATGTTTCACTAAAAGAAAAGATAAAACTACATACCCACTTCAAGTTCTGGCAACTCATGTTTAGGCCATATGTTTGATCCACAATATGAAGGGTACCTACATGAAACATGGGGAAAAAAATTAGCAGGATTACGGTAGCATGTTCTATCTCCTGAAAAAGAAATTTTACATCAAGTTTTAAAACTGCTCAACAGTTTGCAGCATACTAATGCCCAACATGACAATCTTATAGAATCATATACTATGATACCTCACAAATCCATGAGCATTCACTTTGTGAGACATGGTTCTTAGAGCATTTTACCTCTGAATTAGAGCCTCATCTGTTGTTGGTTTATCCAATATGGGATTTGCATAGAAAGAGCCTTTCAACATATCTGTAAAACCAAAACACAAGCTGCATATCAGTAACTTGTCCAAGTAACTGTTCCAAGAGTTCCCAAAATCTGAGCTGAAAATTCTACCTGGCTTTCCAGATTCCAACTTCTCCTTTCCATGACTCCACCCAAAATTATACCTTGCAAATGGATGTGGTTAGTTATTACTCAAGTCATACATATATCTGACAAAAACTTAAGAGGTGAGGCTCTAATATGCATTACCTACTATGCGGATCTTCGAGTTCCTTCTTCACCTCTTCAGGAAGATTGGCCAACCTGCTCAAACACAAGACCCCATAAGAAACTTCCTAATACATAAGAGAGGATTAAAGTTGATATCAAACTTCTGCCGGGAGGTCACATGCACCTAGGTGACAGGCGTAGAAGATTTCGGCGCAATGATGAGAATCCTGGAACCTAGACAAACACAATTCACACAAAAACAAAAAGCAATTACAATAATAGTAATGAGTCAAAAACTGATCCAACACAACATTTCTAAATCCCATGCCTTTCCATTCAACGTGTACCTACACATTTCTCTCCTCGCAAATTCAATAATGTTTGCAATTAACATAATGATAGTGACTAAAACCGAACAATTACCAACTATCCGAAACAGCAACACATGAAGCAAAATACAAAAAAAGAAAAGAAAAGGAGAGAGTTGAAATGCGTGACGCAACCGAAGACTTACATCAGTGACGGAGAGAATCCCTAACCCGCTGGGCCCAAATCCTTGTTCTATCTTACTCGATAAGTCCGTCTCTTTATCCTGTCAACATGATCGAAAGCCACAAAATCAAATTCCAGATTGAACTAAAAACCTAAACAAGAAATTGAAGGAAAGGAATTGGTGCGTCAATTCAAAGTCAACTCAACAAGCACTGAGAGAGAGAGAGAGAGAGAATTACTCGGAGCTCCGAGTAGGATATGGTGACCGGCGTGAGAGTGGGGACGGTGGAGGTCGGCGGCATGCCTCGGCGAGAAATTTGGCGGGAAAGACGGCGAGAAATTTGGCGGTGACTGAGAGAGAGGGGGAAGGATGAGAGAGAGAGAGAGAGAGAGAGAGAGAGAGAGAGAGAGAGAGAGAGAAGTGTGGGAAGGTTTTTTGGTTGTCAATTTCAAATTTTTCAGGGTGGTGAATAAAGAAAGAAAAGAGATGCCTCGATTTTTATTTTTTTTTGATGGAGGGAATTTACCCTAATATTAATTTATTTATGCCCTACCCTCCAAATTGGGGAATAAGGTGCCTTTGGTCTGTACTTTATATGCGACAAGCAGTTTTCAATATTCTTTTTCGGACGGGAAGCCGGGGAAGGTCTTTACTCTTTAGTACAAGGCCGTTATGTACATTTGCTAACCATAGTGTTATGCATAAATTGCATAATGCATAAATTGCAATGGTCACTACACTTGATTCTAATTTCTATGTAGTTTTTGAAAAAATATATATATATATATATCAAGTAACTGATATTCCCTGATATATGGCAGTGAAGTCTGATCGGTATGTTGTTACAAATAGTTAAGATAACATGTATTTACACTATCATGCTTATAAGAAACTCCATATGCTCACCCTAAAAGAAAATGAGAACTTTCAATGGTGGTGCAAAAACACTGCAAGAAGTGAAGCCACCAACGAAATTCAAGAAAACTGCCAAAGCAAAAACATATATTCAAGCGGTTCATGACAATCGTAACCGTAAGAACTCAAAACTTATTCACCAACATTTGGTGGTTCAAGTGAAAATGAGTTTGTTCCTCTTAAACAATGTCTCGAGTTCGAGCTTTATGAATGAAATAATCAGTGTTAGGAGAGCTTTCCCGCCATAATCCAGCGGTCCGACGCGGTTCCAAGGTATAATCATCTCCCAAAGGGCGATGTATTTCCTAGGAAACAAAAAAAAACTTAAAAAACTTATTCTAAAACCTCTATCATTGGTACTCATACGAACACATATAACATAACTAGTTTGTAGTGAGTCACCTTCATATCTTATCTTTCATACTAAGTTGATGTCAATTCTAACTCTCAAATTAAAAATACTATGACGAGTCTTGAGTCTTGTTTGAATCGAATTCATAACTTCTCACTTATATTATATAAAAAAAACTGTTACTGGACCAAAATCGATATCTGATCATCTAAAAATGAAAAAGCATGTGAATAAAAGGGGACTTAACTTGATACAGGTGTAAAGTGGATTACCCGCTCAGAGATGGCCTTGGTCCGCTCCTTCCCTTTCACCGCCAAACCTTTTCGCGCTTTCCCCAACAACCCCAAAACGCCGTCGTTTCTTTCTCAGTCCACTCTCCCTCTCCTCATTCGCCGCAGCTCCTCACTCACAACCTCCGATGTCCTCTTCACCTGGGACGACGCCGTCCGGATTTCCCAGCCGGATTCCCTCCCCGACGAGCCTTCCAATCTCCGAGGCTACTCCGACAAGGTCAAACTCTGCAACCGCGGACTCGTAAGCCTCACTCCGACCGTTCACTCACTAATTTCCCCAAACACATTTGCCAAACCCTAATTGTTGCTTGCAGGAATCGCAATCGGAGTTCCGTTCCTTCGTAATCGAGGACCAAATCGTCGGGTACATTCACAACGGGTGAGCTAGGGTTCGGTAAAATGACTCAGACTGTTGTAATTTGGATTAGATTAGTGGTGAGTAATTATGATGAAATTGTGCAGGTTTGCTGAGAATTTACGGAGTTACCGCGACGTTTTTACTTTTTTACCGGGGCAGGTAACTCTGCATTCTTCGTTGCGCACGGCGGAGGATAGGACTAGAGCTGTTGGAGATGTTATTAAGAGCTTAGGGGAGGAATTAATTCCAGGTATAAGAAATGAGGTACTGCCTGTGTGAATTGAATTCCGATTCGGTGTTATGTGGTGTTGTGCTTATATTTGTTTGGCTTGTATGTTGAAATGTATGTCATGAAAACGTTTTGAGGGTTTTTGTTAGTTTGGATAACTATATGATCACTGTGTTTTTGATGGCCAGTTGTACCCGGTGACGGCGGCTTTTGGGGCTCCAGCGTATTTCTCGCTTGAACGTGCAGCCGCTCCTTACTTTGGAATAAAGGTTTGTTCTTGCTCTCTTTGACTGTCAGTTTGTTTAACGTTTGAAGACTTGGTTGTGTGTGATCTGGTTGTGTCGATAATCCTGATGAAAGGTCATGGCTAATGATAAGGAAGTGGATATCACCCAGTGTTCCAATGAGTTGTTATTGAATAGTGATGGAGGTTTTGTGAAATGATTTGACGAGGAGGTCTGGAAGGAAATTAGTTTTTCATTCTCTTTTCTGTGCATTCTTAGCTTTTTTTTTCCCATACTTTGTGAATAGGCTTATGGGATACATATGTGTGGCTATGTTGAGAAAGATGGAGAGAAATTTCTATGGGTAGCAAAGAGAAGTCAACAAAAACCCACCTATCCAGGGATGCTTGATCATCTTGTAGCTGGTGGACTGGTTCGTAACAAACTCTGAATAACTTCTACAGATTTTCTTATTTGAGTTTTTTTTTATATGTTGTAGCATTCTGCTTTTGCAACCAGAATGATAATGAGCGAGTTTGTAATCTGAGTCAAGTGGATGATCTGAGTACTTCTTCCTTGTCAGATACTTAGAGATTTATGTATAGATTTACTACTATACCAAATGAATGAGCTGGTTTCTTCATTAACAATGTCGAACAAATGTAATAGTAAAGCAATGTATGCACATTCCTTTCTGCAGTCATCCTACTCACTAATCGATCTCATTATCTCTTGAGATATATAGGTGTGAGTTGTAAGTATTTACCCAATGTCGTAACTGCAGCCTCATGGGGTAGCTTGTGGGGACAATGTCGTGAAGGAATGTGAAGAGGAAGCTGGAATACCAAGCTCCATTTCAAGGGGGTATTTTCCTGTTAACTGTTGAATTGCCATTTAGATTTCTATATATTGGACATGTCACCTTCAGCAAGAAGTCTGGACATTATTCGCTTATCTCTCTATTGGGAATGCTCTTATACAGTGCTGTACCCGTTGGGGCTGTTTCGTATATGGACATTGATGGGTATAGATACAAAAGGGATGTCTTGTTTTGCTATGATTTAAAACTTCCCGAGAGTTTCATGCCTGAGAATCAAGGTGAGATCGTCAATTATTGGTTAATTGTAGAATATGCTTTCATCTTCATTGGTTTCTCGTCAGTTTTGAGTATTGCATGCCAGTCAACAACTTTACACTTTCCAGTCACTCAAACATCACTAAGTTTTCCTCACAGATTTAACTTCAAATACAATTATTAACATGCGACAGATGGAGAGGTGGAGAGTTTCAAGTTGATCCCTGTGGAGCACGTTGCAAACATCATCCAGAGGACACAGTTTTTCAAGCCAAATTGTTCACTTGTTATCATTGATTTCCTGTTTCGACATGGGTATTTCTCTTTCACTGTTGTGCTTAATTCGAGTAATCGGTATAACAAATATCTTTTTGCATTCTGCATACCTGGCAAGATCTGCCCATAGTCTATATACTTACAACTGTTGCCACTTTCATCAATCGAAATACCAGTTACTGTACCATCATTTTCAAGCAGAACTGTATGTCTTATATATTTGTGACTTTCTGCTTTTGTCTATATTCAATGCAGGTATATTAGTCCCGAATGCTTCGGATATCTGGATCTATTACAAAGTCTGAGAAGCGGGAGCTGCTCCTAATATTAATTTTTACTGTACTTTACCCGTAGTGGCTATTTCAAAATATGTGAGAGTAGCGCATTGCTTGGAAGAACACTAATGTTCAGTTGCTATTCCTTCTTTTCCCAATTTACTGGCAAACGTATAAGATATTACAGTTATGTTTGCTTGTATGTAATGAGAATTCCCTTTGCCGAACTTTTCTTATCTTTTAGAACTTAATCAAGGAGTTTGCGAGGTTTTGAACTAGTGTCTGACCTCATTGACGGAAAGTCTAATAACAGATACTGGAAAACATGAGATGGTAAATTCGATTTTCCTTTCACATTGCCTGGATCTTGTGCATTCATTAAGTCGAAGGCCTAGTCCGGAATGTTGAAGTATATAGAGAAGAGAGATTTCTACCTTGTCAAGTCTGCTTATTGGATAAGAGATCAAGTATGCTTGTCTAAATCACGGTAAGTCGGTGAACCAATAGAAACTATGGCGTGTTAAATGTGTCCGCAACAACAATTTTACAGACAATATTTCGAGGGTAAATTACATTAAGAACACAGCAATGAAGTGAAAAGCCATTGTATGTTTGTATAATTAACTTATTGGCCTCATGGTTCAACGTATGATTAAATTCCAATAGCATGAACAGCCAGGCTGATGCTACTGCTGAAGCAAGAAAGTACAATTCCAGATGCTAGTCACACACTCAACTCCTCCACGCTTGGGCTCAATGGTTTGAACAGAGTTGCCACTTCGCTCTCATTAACTTCCTCCAAACTTGGCGGGTTCCACTTTGGTTTCTGCATACGCAACAATGAAGATTAATGAAATGACATTCTACATTCTGTGCTATCACACAAGGGAATCTAGATCCACTAACCTGATCCTTGTCCACTAACACTGCCCGCACACCTTCGGCAAAGTCATTACGCAACGATGATCGTAAGGCAATACGGTATTCAGTTTTCATGACACCAGTGAGCTGCATTTAGCCAAGTACAAAATTTTCATATGTATTATCATTTACATTACTTCCACGAAAAGTGAGCTAGCAGAACCCATATGATAAAAGAATGAAAAGTGTATAAACTCCAGACTCACCGTGGATAATTGATTGTCATTCTTCCCAAAGGCAGATGCAACTTTGGAGAAATACTTCTGTGTCAAGAAAAGTGAAAAAGGAGCACCTTTTCCAATACCTTGAAGAGCTTCATTAGCCCACTCCACCACTGCGACACAAACAGTGAATCAGCAAGAAGATTAAAGGAATCCCAGGGTGAAATTCAACATGTTTACAGAAAATTCAATCTCTCCACTCTCTAGTAGCCCAACTATAAATGATGTTCATTTCATTACTGATAAATTAATCGCATTCACAAACTTACCAGTAGCATCTGAACTCAATTGATGCCTTTTAAGTTCTTCAATTGTCTCAACAACCGACTTATTTGCACCAAATGATGAGGTAATTTGAGGTAAAAGCTGCTTCAGTTGGGATTCAGAATCAGGTTTACTGCTGAACTTTGCCAAAATCGTTTTGATGTCCTCATGTGGATCCTGAGAACTGTATCAACAATGGAGTTACGTTTATCTAAACATGCTCATTAGTAAGAGTCATGGTGGCAACTAGATTGAACCCACATGGGCATCAAAGGTATGGAAAAGGGAAATGTATAGAGAGGATAAGAAAACATACAAGTTAGTCGACAAAAGAGTCTCCTTTACTGAACCTAAGTTTTGAGATGGCACAAAATGTGTGCCAAGACCTACATATAGTGCATCCGATGGAGTCGAAATTCTTTTCCCAGTGATTCCAAGGTAAGCACCTAAGAATATACAACTGTTAGTATTGTTATTTCTTATTAACGAAGAACTGATAATGAAGCAACGAGACATGCTTTGTGAACTTCAATCAAAAGGTTAATATAAGTTTTATGCACTTTCAGTTAAACCAGCTCAATTTAGATAGAAACAACATCTCTGAATAGAAAAGGCATACCAACTGATCCTCCTCCTGGACTCTGTGCCGCTATATGTGAAAAGCCAACGTCTGGAAACAATCCAATACCATTTTCTGGCATAGCCAGAAGAGTCCTCTGGTATGAAACCAGACAAGCAAGAGAGTATGAATACACAAAATCAATGAATGTAAAGACAATATTGACAATCTCTATATGACAACGCAATTATACCTCGGTAATGATCCGGTAGCGACCATGGCCTGACAGGCCAATTCCAAAGCCCATTGTTACACCATCCATGAAACTTATATATGGCTTCTTGTAGTCAGATATTTTGCATATTAAAGAATACTCAGCAGTGAATACCTGAATAATGAGCAGCCATATGTGATAAATTTATTTTGGTGACTCAGTCTAAAGAGCTACAAATGGCATTTTGATTGAGTAGGCACATAGACACAAGAAATGAACAATTTGGTTGAAATAAATACTATTCACTTATTCAGATAAGACTAAAATACCGGATAAATTAAAGTCATGGAATACTCAACAAATGTAATCAGTAACAAAAGTAGTTAGGAGACAGCCTAATCCTTGTATATGCTGAAGCATTTGACCAATAAGACTAGTGGAAGAATATTAGTAAGAGCTAATTTACTTTTCATCCAGTTCAAATATTATTAAGCTAAAATTCAAGTGCTGTTGTAAGGGGCTCTTATTAAATTTCAGTCAAAATACTTTTGCAAGAGTTGATGGTGCTGGTAATAGACAAAAAATTATGCAATTAGGGAGACAAGGGGTGGTCTTATATCATCCGGGTTTTAGTAAACTGTATAGATATATAAAGCCTACTACTCTGTAGCTCAAGAATACAAACAAGACCTCAATCATATCGGATAGTTGGTTTTTGGCCGTGATCTGCTTCACATCACCGCCTGCAGATAAACTACAATCCATATTATCAACCAGACAACAATCCAACTCAAATGTTACCCGGCATGTTACAAAAGTCGCAGCACAATACAAAACACTCGCAGAAAATAATAAACAACATGAAACGAAACAACATTTACGACTACAACAAACACACTATCAAGCAATCACCTAGCACAAGGATAACAAAACATTCTAGTCCAAAGGGCAAGCAGTAAAATGTTAGAAACCTTCGGCACAAGAGGTGTGTTCTTGTCCTTTTGAATTTCAGCAACAACCCCTTTAATATCCATTCCTGCATTTACCGCGATTTCGCAACTCTCAATATCTTGCCTAACACTCGGTAATAAAACCTCCACAAACATTTCTAACATAAACTCACACACCTACTGAAAATTGAACACCAAAAATTTACAGCAGTAACTAAAATTCAATCTGCATTATTACCAGCACAAAAGGCACGAGCCGAGCTGCCTTCGACCACAACACACTTCACATTCGGGTCGGATTCCCACTGATCTAGATAGCTCTTGTACTTCACATCCATATCTGCAAATCAAAACAAGCTTCAGCTAAAAATTTGTGTTCAATTTTTTTACCAAGTGAACAAACTCAATAAAGCAACAATCTTTCACCTATGTTCATGGCGTTGAGAGCTTTGGGGCGATCGAGGGTGATCAAAGCGACGCCGTTTGGGTGTACGGTGCCCTTGACGAAGTCGTCGGCGGCGGCCATGGTGGCGAAAGTTCGAAAGACGATGTGGGTTTTGGAGAGGGAGAGGTTGGGATTTTTGGGTAGGAAGAAAGATGAAGACTTGCTCAGAATTTGGGTCGCTCCGAATAAGCTTCGCATGCTTCGAAGTGAAACTGAGGGAGAGTGATGATGAGTCGTGTCTGTCACTGAGCAATAGAGGATTTTGGTTGTTCTGACCATATTACCCTTGAGTTTATGTTTATATTATAGGCATAAATGCCGATTTGCACCCCAAACTTGGCTGAAATTGTCAATTTGCACTCCGAACTTGCATTTGAGTCAATTTACCTCCTAAACTTGGTAAAAATTGCCGATTTACACCCCGAACTTGTATTGGAGTCAATTTACCTCCTAAATTTGGTAAAAATTGCCGATTTGCACCCCATCCGTTAAATTTAACTGTTTCTATCTAATTTTGCGTCACATGTCATGCGTTTAAGGGGTAGTATTGTCATTATATATTTATTCATATTGAATAATGAAATAAATTAATAAAATTATTTAAGAGGAACACTTGCTACAATGTTTGTTTTTTCGAAACATGTTATTAATTTATATATTTATTATTTTATGTGATATGGTATGTTAAAAGATATTAGAAAAAATATGAATAAATAAATACATTGAAAATTAAAAATAAATGTGTGTTCCGAGAGAATTACTATTCTACCATTGTGTGTGTCTTAGCCTTATTAGGTTTCCTGTTAGAGATAGATTCGCATCTCTGTAATAAATTAGGACTCCGAATCCTACGGGATTTTGGTTATGTAATGCCTATATATTGGCCTCATTATCAATCAATAAACGGTTACGTTCTGTTCTATTACGTCGTTATTATTCTCGTTTTGTTCATCCTCCAACAATGTGTACATATAAAAATATATTTATACATAACACACTATATTTGAATGGGTGGGTATATTGAATATATAATACAAAGTATGGTTAAGTAGGTAGAAAAAAAAGATGTAAATAAATAATTTGATTAACAAAATAATCCTCATTTTAAAGAATATTTTTATTTGTTTTTAAGAAAAATATAAATAGAAAATGACAACATTACCCCTCATGTGCATGACATGTGACGCAAAATTGGATAAAAACAGTTAAATTTAACGGATGTGGTGCAAATCGGCAATTTTTACCAAGTTTAGGAGGTAAATTGACTCAAATACAAGTTCGGGGTGCAAATTAACAATTTCAGCCAAATTTGGGGTGCAAATCGGCATTTATGTCTTATATTATATGTGGTGCCATGGGTTTATGGTAATTTGACCCATCCGCCTAGAGTATTGCCAAGCCCGCCTAGCACCAAGGACAAAATCACCAACCAGGATATGGCCATACAAGTTGGCTTGCAGAAACTAGGAATTAACGTGTGTTAGCTTAAATGATGATTAATTTTAATGCGACTAGGATTTCCTAGGCGTATTAGGATTCATAATGCAACTAGGAAAACCTAGAAATCATAATGCTACTAGGAATGGTTGCATTACTCGTGAGATCGATACGAACATTTTTCAAATTTGATTTGGTGATGCCGCGACCCGAGACTATGATGCCACTTGATTCTGTATCTTCTGATGGTTCTGAATGGGATAATCTTCAGGAGTTCAGGTTGCGTTTTCTGTGTTGGATATCCTGTGGGAAGCCCTTGATTATGTTCGATTCGCTACCGTCTGTAAACAATGGAGGTCTATTGCCAAAGATTACACTTTACAACCACATAACCCAGCGGTGGCGCAGTAAGAAGGTACTTCCCATGCTCACGATCCCTCCTGATGCAGCACTATCCCAAGAACTAGCACTGTACAGCGTTCCAGAAAGAATAATGTATCACAACATTAGATCACCAGTGCCTGCAAACGAAAAGTATTGTGGCTTTAGCCATGGTTGGTTGGGCTCGGTAGACGAATCTCGGACCAACATAACTCTTAGAAAGTTCAATGCTGCCCGACAAGGCCAGCATTCTGTCATTCATCTTCCTCCTCTCATACATGACTTCACATATCGCCAACCAAAAACCCTCCCAAAGGTTATATTGTCTGCCGATCCCAATTTATGGACTTTACAGCCGAGCAGCTATTCGGTCTTGGCAATATTCTGTGATGGTCACCGGGCAACTTACATTCGAGGTGGACAAGAAATGCAGTGGGCCGACATTAGAGAGATATCGTATGATTCTTATCCCAAGTATGTTCATGCTACATATCATAAAAACCATGTCTACCTAGTCGATACCTGGGGAAGTAATCTGCTCAGGTTCAATGCCAATTCGAATCCATCACCATGCAACAAACTGAAGACTCAACCTAAATTTAGTCATGTACATATCTTGTTGAGTCAACTAAAGGAAGCCTATATCTTGTTGAAAAAGTTTCAGCACATAAGGAAGTGTCTGCTTTAACCTTCAGGGTTTACCAATTGGTTGACTAACGTAGCGATTGGTGCCTTGATGCACGACTACTTGAGGTGAATAGCTTTGGAGATGACGCTCTATTCGTATGTGAGAGTCATTCAATGTCTGTTTTGGCTTTGAACTTTCATGGATGTCAGCCTAATTCTATCTATTATGCTTTTAAAAGTAGCTCAACATGGGAGATTGGTTTCTTCAATTTAGAGGACAAAAGCACCACACGACTTCACTCTCTGAATCATTGTGGATCATCGGACTATATGCCATTTTGGTTCACACCACCATTTGAAGGCCTGTGCTTATAGTATTTAGATTTTTGTGATCTTCAGTTGAATGTTTTGTATTGTCCTGGTTCAGCTGGGTAAGTTTATCACAATTTTGTGACTTGTTTGATCTACTCACTTTCACAAAGTATAAAAGACAACGCGGTCGATCTGTTACTTATATGTTTTTTTTTCTTTGATTCAGAAGGATGTACCAAATATTAAGCTTATTCTAGTGCAACCTAGCTTTAGTAGCTTATAATACTTAACTACTAAATAAATTCAGTGAGTCTCTTAAACAAACACGTACAATTTGTATTCATTGAATGATGATTCACATAATACAACATAGGAGACAAGGCCGTCTAAGATATAGGCATAAATTTGTGTGGCCTTCATATTATTCTTCCTAACTATAGTGCTATGCTACCTCTCCAAACGAAAAGCTGAAACAAAGAGGACAAGAGTACAAGAAATTCGTCTACTCATAATCAGCAAGATAATTTTCCTAGTCTTGGTTTTCCATCAAGATCAAATGTAACCCCCAAGATCAGTCCTAGAACATCAAGAAGCTCAATGTGTGCAGTTAACTGTGGGAAATGGCCATTAGTATTCATAATCTCCACTTTGGGGTTTCCCTTGATTTTCTTCTGCATGTAAAATGCGACCGATTTTGGACTGACAATGTCACTGCTTGTGTGGATGATAGTGCAAGGAGTTGAGACCTTGTCAAGTGTATCTCTTTCATCAACGTAGAACACTATTTTGCCTATAGCAAGTGCAAAGTCAGGTCTCATTTTTTGCAGGCACTTGGTAAACTTGTCAACAGATAGAGGGTCCTTTGAGTCCACAACAAGGGAAGCAAAGTGAGCAGCCCAGTTGTGAAAGTCGCATTCTATGCTTGAGATGATTTGCTTAATGTCAGAACTCCCAAACCCACCTTCATAGTCATCTGTATTCATATAACTACATATGCAGCAGAGAATTTCAGTTACATGTATCTGATACTTTAAACTGTATTAAAAGAATGGGCCTATACGGCCATGATCAATTCTGAATTAGGTATAAACCAATCCAAACTTAGTTATTACATTGTGGTAGAGGTCACATGTATTTATCATTTTATCTTCTTATGATCATATATAATATACTTCCTATCAAAAGGATCTCTAATGATACTCAGAGCTATATGGTTGTAACCTCCATACTTAATTGTAGTAAATCCTACAATATTTAAGGCCTGTCACACACTTGGGTTTAGCCCTAAAAACAAATTTCCTTTCCAGGAACATATTCCTAGCTTGACACCTTGTTCTGATGGTTGCTTGACTTGCTTCATACATGAACTTCCAATATAAGACACCAAATATGTATGTGTGTGTGTGTGTGTGTTTGAACAGTACTGTAGAGCTATAGCTGATGCATATGCTTGAACTGTAAAGAAGAAGCTACTAAAAATACAAGATGAAGTAGGTGGAGTTTTCGATTTGTAAGCGGCAAGCTAGTTTTGGAAGATGGATACTTAGAACAAAGAGTAGTATACCTAGGAGAAGCTCCAATAAGTATGAGGCTGCTAAAGAGGTCAGGTCTTTTGATGGAAGCAATGCATCCAATCATACCAGACATGGAGTGGCCAACATAGACTGAGGATTTCAAGTCAAGTTCATCCAAGAGAGAAATCAAGTCATTAGCAAAATCATCGTAGCACGAATATTTGGCAGGATCAAAGAGGTTGGGGTCCTTAGCAGCACCCGAGAAGGTCCAGTCGAAAACAAGAACACTGTAATGTTGAGCTAAGTAAGGAAGGATTTTGTCCCAGACAGACTGGTCTCCTCCATAGCCATGTGCTAGGACTATGGACTCACTCCCCATGCCCACAATTTTAGCATTCATGGCTGATGAAAGGCTCTTAGTTTCTAACACCATTGTGCTTAAGTTGGGATAAAACAGACTAGAGAAACAAAGAAGAAAATAGAGAAAGATGAAGCTGTGAAATCCCTTATGATGATCAGGAGCTACAACTGTTTCTGTTGCTATTGGCTAGTAGCTGTGTGCTGGTCCTGTACTCCTATTTATAGTCTCCAATCCCATACCAGAACCAGGAGTGGATTCATATGAAATAAATGAAATTAACTAAAGCTAAAGAAGTTGAGTGTCATTAGTCATAAGTCATTATTGATAAACTATTCCTACCATTTTTTTATGCTCACATCAAGTACCACCATATTTTGTTTTTTGGAATAACTCCAAACTAGGAAGATGGACTTGAAGCAGGCAAAAACTGTAGGTACATATATATGATACAGACACATATATAGGAGCTCTTCAATAATCAATCTCTGGTAGCAGTGAAGTTAAGTAAGTAGTTAATTCTATCAAGCAGGATGAACCTTTGAGGAGACTAAGAACCCGATGATAGAATTTATGGTGGCAGTTGAGGTCATTTAGTATCCTTGACTTGTGGTTGCTTGCTAGAAAGGGTATAGAGGATAAGCTTACAGTACTATCAGAATCAAAATTATTATCAAATTATGACGCAATTGCTGATATCATTCTGGTCTGAATTTTTTTTTTGAGATGCTAATTATAAGGAGTAAAGGAGATGCTAACCATAAGAGAGAAGAAGAAGATGATGATGAGGGAACCATCAACCAATTTCTGGTGCATGGTTTCATCGTTTTTTGTTCAGACCAAATTAAAAGGCAAAAGGACCCATTTGTCTGTTTTTGTGCTGATTGCATGCCTTTGTGATTTGATTAGCTAGAGATCAGATTAGATATTTCTCCCTATCATTTTCTGCAGTATGAGTCCAAGCCCTACCTTTTTCTGCAATCAAAGCTGCCACTCCCTACCACCATGTGTTTCCATATCACTCTTTATCATCAGAATCACACAACTACTTTAAAACCAGAAGATGCTGGATCACAAGTTCACAACTATTCTGGACCAGAGGATTCACATACTGTTTTGTTGGTTTTGCATACTGGTCCCTTTAGTTGCCCACAATCACATGCACTCATACCCTATTTTTGAGTTTCATTTAGTCTTCTTCTTTGTGTATTTATATGGTATTGTTCTTGTCAAACAGTGTTGGCGATTAATGCATTGTTCATTTGTCAAATCCCATAATTGACAAGTAGAAATGATACATTGTATTGTTTTAAACTTGGAATGTTATAGCCTCACCCTTCAAATAAAATGGTAGGACGATCTTTCCATCAAAAAAAAAAAGGTAGGATTATTAGGATACTAAACTAGATCCATGACTCTATATTTGTACTTGTGTTTCAAGGTATGCCAACTTATTCTCTGAAAAGCTAAAAGTTAATGGTCATCAACGAAGAATTCTAAAAGTTAAAAAGTTAGTTTCTTGTTTCCAGATGCTTCAAGATTATAGATGTTTGAAGATTAAAGTATATTAGGTCGCTGATAGAAAGATTTGCATAAGATTCTTTGGTCAAATTATTTGTAGAAAGGAATTATAAGAAAAAAAAGCCAAAAGGAGAGGGACAAACAGAAACCTAATAATGGAGTGGTTCAGTTGTTCTTATGTGAATGTGACTATGTGAGGTTGTTGTTCTAGGCTGCTTTGTTTAAAGATGTATTGAATAACACTGATGAACAAACAAAGCCTAACAATTTAGACACAGAACCATGAATCCTGTCTTAAAGTGGAAAATTATCAGATAAAAACAAAGAAGAGTTGTCATTTTAGGTGATTATTAGTATTATCTGAAACATTTGGAATATGAAATTAAGACCAAGTAGATAAGTCATATCATTAATCATCCATGTTCTCAATTATGAGTTGTATCCGGGGATGAGCCTCCCAGCTAGGCTGGGTTCCAAACCCCTTTCAAAAAAAAAGAAAAAAGAATTATGAGTAGTATTAACATAACTGTTGGGATCAAAGGGCAAGAATACGGAATCATATGAGTTCATCTCTCTTGATCATAAGCATAGGCTACAAAGTACTAGTAAGCTTAGCCGCTTAGGGAGGGCAGTAGTAACATCAACTCTTAATCAATCTGGAATCCTCTATATTGGGTCTGTATCTTTCTCATGGTCCAGCAGTCCCTTTTGGTTGAGTGTGCCGACTTGTATCGATTCAATTTCTATGTGGTGTTCGCAACCTCGTGTTCATATCAGTGTTTTCAACTCGAGGAATTCGTGTAACTGGACACATTGTGCAGAAAAATATCAGTCCAACTTGTCATGCATATTTGAACAGCATACACAGATACGTTGTCGGATTTCACATATTTATTTTCAAATCTACTCCTTAACAATTAGGATTTTGTTTCCAGGAATGAGTAGAATGTGACAATGTGTATACATTCAAGAAAATTAAAGCAAAGGCAACTGAAAAAGAAAACTATGACCGCTCTACGTGCTACTGTCAGTTCTGTGTATGAACTCATGCTGCAGCCTGCAGGTGACAGCAGGTCCCAGTTGCTATAAACATAATATCCAGCAAATTAATCACAATATTTCTCAAACATGACACATTTCTCTAATGACTAATTAGTAATGACTGATTAACAATTGACCAAAAAAAAAGAGACTGATTAACAAGATTTTGTTGACTGTTCATCAATCAAATGGCTTGCCAATTGAACTTGGAATCTAAGAATGAGGCCAAAGCTTCCCTTTGTACAATGAGTTTTAATCAAATTTACTACAACTCATTTCCCAAGCAAAAAGTTGGTGAAAAGTGATATGCATCTGTAGAGCCTGCAAGATAGGGTCAAAATAATCATTCCATGTGGGTGGTGAGGCAATAATGTGAAGCACCACACAAATTTCTATTGTGTAATTCTTTCAACTCATCAGTGTATACAACTACTACGTGTCTATCTTTCTCATCGGTTCATAAATCACACGATGAGATCAAGAGAAAGATACAAGTAACGGACAATTGTATTCAATTGTGATAGATACAAGTACGTGTCTATTTCTCTCATAACTCGATATATCATGCGATAAAATCATGATAGCGTAGAATTATACGTACATGACCCGGTGATAGGGAAGAGAACTGAATACTGTCACAGGCTTAAGCATGCTACATCAACTTACATGTCATCTGCATTTTCGCAAGAACTCCTTTATTGTGGTTTCTATTAAAGCCAAAAGTTGCAAGTATACAAAAAGGTTGCTTGAAAATTGAAAGCAAGTAAAGGCTGCAAAAACAATTGAAAAGAGAGAAGCATGATAGTGAGTGAATGGTGGAGGCAACAAATGCAAAAAGGTCCCATATTGAATACAGTTGAGGAAAGACATTGTAGTTGCTTGTGGGATTCAAATACTAGCGTTTCTGAATTATCATGAAGCAGATAGCCTCATTAATTGGGCGGTTCCTAACTTTGCATAATCTTATTAGCGCAGAAAGGAGCCAGTACGTAAACCCCTAGCCAAGAATGTCAGCTGGTTTGTATTTAGTATTGAGGCTGGTTAGAGATGCATTAAATAGTGGTTTTTCTATGGATTTAAAGATCTCTGTGTTTGATTTGGTGTTTCAAAGTGGTCCATTTTGATCTGTGAATATAAATGATTTTATTTCTGAAGGGCAGTATGAATGACCTGGTTACGAGTGTGAAATGATTTCTCAAACTGACCTGTTGGATAGTATCGATTATGATTTGTTCAGAACTGTACAGCCAGTATGTGTGAAACGAGAAGTGCAAAACAGTGACTTCTTGAATCTTTTGGACAGTAACATGTATGCTGTCTTTGAAGATGAGGGAGTTTAGGATTCTAAGTTTGAAGCTTTAACAAGCCAGGCTGGGGTGACATTTTGAATCATGAAGGCTAAGTGAATCAGACATAGTAAAACTTCTATTACTGGAATGGTGTTATACAAATATCCCTCCAATCAGGAGCATCAGAACTCCAGCCTAAATTTACAGCGTAAACTATCTGTGTATAAGGATTTGACACCCTATTATATTATCACTTGATGCTATTATACCTGCACAACGGGAGAAGAAACGAAAAGTAAGTATGTCACCATTGAAGGCTGCTGATGCAGTTAAAACTTAAAAGGATAAGGAGGAAGAAAGTTATCATGCCTGGGAAGGAATTGGGGGAAGGAATTGATTAAACTCGTCAACTAACCGCTCCATCGTCTGCAACTGATCATATGGTGCGATCTGCGCCAGAATACAGAAATTCATATGACCATCAAACTCTGTCTAGACTATATATCACATTAGGCCAAGTAGGCGATGAGCATATTGGTATGTCATGCATGACTCATTTTATATTATTCAACTATTCAAGTAGGAGATTGTTCATACTTGGTCAAAGAAAAGAATACAAATTAGAAAACCACAGCAGCCATATGAATGGATTGTAGCTGCACTGGTCCGTATGTGCATATGCCAAATCACCAGTCGTAATCAGCCAATTTAAATTATCTACTTTGACAGCAAAAATGAACAAAAACAAAGTCATAATCCAAATCCATCCAATTCAATTATTCGAAACATCCTCTTTTAAACTTTTATGGTATCTGCAAATATGATGAAAGATCACCAGCATTCCTGGCATAATGCTTGACCCTTTCACTTTGTCTAGTATGTCAACAATAAAATAATGCTTGATGCCATTTTTCTGTTAGTTATCCTTATATGACTTGAATCAAACAAAACATGTTTTACCTGGCTAAATCCGTCTGGCCATGTTATTGACACGGCATAATTTCCCATCGGTCGAATTTCTTCAGGTTCAATATCTTCTGGAACATCATTATACTGCAATTTTTGCTCCCCTGTCCACTCATCCTGATTTTGAATAGAGTTAGCCATTCGAAAGTCAATGGATTATACACACAGGTCCAGGGAACTTTAGCCACCAAAAGCAAATTCTAATAAAATGGACACACGGCCTTAGTAGAAAGTAGCATTTTGTTTACTCTGAACCTGGACCACTGAACAGGTCCAGTCTGAAATTTTGCCACATCTCAACTAGTATCTCTTCAACTATTGCAAGGTAGTGTAGTGGATCTTGCCTAGTTGGGTGTGCTCCCCAACCTAGGTTCAATTGACGAAACTGTCAAAAGTGGCCAGGGAGGGGCTGCAATGCCCCCGCCGGAAGACCTCCCCCGGCGGATTTGTCCTTGGGCCTAGGAAGCCTTTGGGATACCGTGACAATCAGTCAAAAAAATAAAACTAGTATCTCTTCAATGTCTTACATGGACAATAATTTCCAACTGTAGATTAATCCTTTAGAAGTTAATTAAAATAAAAGGCTCAGAAAAACAGGTCAAACTTCAACAGCTTGAATCTTCTATCTGCTTTAAAATAAGTTATGCAGTGGTGTAGTGCACTAGTGCTGATGGGAAAATGGAAGAACTTACAGAAACAATACTCTTGAAGGGTCAGTGTCTTAAGTGTAAACATATATATGCATGTCATCTTGCAGCAATGTGTGCTACTCTTTAAAAAAGAAAAAAGAAAAAAGAAAAAAAGAAAAAGAAAAAAAGGAGCACTCTATACGTAGTGCTTCCAATTAAATCTAGTCATACCACACTTTGGGCAGAGCGATCATTCCGTCTCACAGTTGCAGGATGTAGAAAAAACTCTTCAGCTGAATCTGGTACCTTCACTCTTATTGCCTTGATAGATTTATCATAGGTGACTGCTGTTGAGACTACAACAGCAAAAAACATTTTATATTTTCAGAAAGAGACCATTTCGGTAGAAGAATTAAGAAAATTGAGCATGCAAGAGTTTGAAGTGTGGGAAAAACACTATTGAAATTAGAACTTTATTTGGAGATACTACTACTTCTATAGTTCAATACATAGTTTTTCTCTTACATATACTGGGATAATATACCAGAAAATTGTTAACCCGAAGAGGTACTGCATGTCTAAGATAGCATACCTTGTTGGCGAATCTTAGCACACTGTTGCACAACACATATTCCAAGCTCTTGAAATGTCTTAGAAACTTCACCTAGAGGATCAGCTACCACTTCAGGTACTCCACTATCTCCCGAAGCAGATAGCTGGAAAATAAATGTAATCAAAATGTCACAGAGCTTCTGCTGGTAGCAGATAGGCCATATTGATAAACATATTATTCGAAACAACTTATGATGGTTGCTTTGAAACAAAAAAAAATTGAACTGTATAAAACATGTTTGGCCTTGTTGTCACCCAAGCTAGTCTCAAATATGCATTAGAGCATATCCAAATGATAAGTGAACAGAACAAACATAGGACTTACAGTTGGTCGAATGGGAAATTCAAATAGATTTGGGATACCAAATTGCTTTACAACCTGCAAACATATGAATCATACTATATCAAATACTACAATGCATGAACTGCAATACTTGGATTGGTTAAGATGATCTATGCAGCAAGAAAGTAAATTATATAAGCACATACCTCTGAGCCTGAGCCTTTACCAAATGGGTAATGACGCTTCCCATCGGCATCAAAATGGCTCATATTCTCAACTACAGCAACACATGGTACCTAAATAGATAAAAATGACAACAAGAATGTGTTAGATGAGAAACCTTATATAAACTCTGCATAAACATGATTGAGTAAACTTTCCATTACAGGTAAAGAAACTAATCACAAGTTTGCGAGTTTTGAACAATGTTAATGTTCTATTATATCCCTCAACCGATTAATAATTTAATACATAGTGGAATGGATGCTTGTGTGGCCAATATACACTTACCTTCAGCTTTGAAAACATGCGAACTCCTTTTGCGACATCAATAAACGCTAGCTTTTGTGGGGTAGTAACGATAACGGCAGCAGTCAATGGAACTACCTGAAAATCCAAAACTTTGTCCAAATCAAACGTAGATATATTAAATAGGAAATATTTGGAGAGAATATCCACAAATAACAGGCTAGTTATGGAAATTATAGATGATTACACAAATACAAGGGAGAATGCATAATTTGATTGATGAAATTATCTGGATCTGGACAATATGGAAAGAAAGCAGGACCTGGCACAAAGTAAGCTGAATATCACCAGTTCCAGGAGGCATGTCAACAACAAGGTAATCCAGTTCTCCCCTACATAATAAAATGAACGCAATTAGGCAGTGAACAGCATAAGTACCATCCTATAGCACTGAATTATGTAGGACCCTAGAACTTGAATCTTCTAAATTGAATAATTGAGATTCATTAGAGGAAACAGATTGAGATGGAAGGTTCATTTACATAAGCTTCACAGGAATTTCACTGGCGATTATTGACATTAGACCAACCGTAAGATGTAATTTGTTCAGTTGATTATAATCGACAGTATTTCAGTATTTAACAAATCTGACTGACCATATATTATTTTCTTAAAGCTTCCTTCTCAAGTGAATCAAAACAAATAGTTATAGTAATGGTCATGCTAATAAATCCATTGAAATGGGTAAGGAGCCACCCTAATGGCCATAATTTTGTTGTAATACAGTATCTAGTTCATGGAATGGCAAAATAATCAAATGAATTCGCATAACTTATTTTTGAAGGCATGTCATACCACTCTGTTGTAGTTAGAAGCTGGTCAATGACCCCAGAGACCATTGGGCCTCTCATTATTGCACGACCTTGTCCAGCAAATCCAAAAGACACCAATTTCACCCCCAAGTAGTCAGTAGGAATAATGGTTCTCTTCTCTGGGTTCTAAAGGAAACTATCAGTGTTAAAACTCAGAATTGCAGAACTTGATAAAATGTGATAAAATTCTATTAAGAAACTATTACATTACCATTACTAGTAATCGGTTTTCAGGGGAGACCATCGTTGGTAAACTAGGACCATAGACGTCAGCATCAAATATTCCAACTCTAGCACCCATACCAGCCAATGTATATGCCAAATTTACAGCTACTGTTGATTTACCCACGCCTCCCTACTCATATTTTCACAATCAAGATCAATAGCGCATAATTAGATGTCTCATTCTTTAACAGGTAATCAAATGGAAAGAGATATGCCAACATCAGAAATGTTAAAACAATCAATCAAACCCTAAAATAATGAACTGAAACCATGAAGATTCAGCATGTCGCTCAAAAGGAAAATGCCAGCTAAGGGAGCACCAGATGAAAATGGAAAGTTTACCTTGCAACTAGAAACTGCCACAATATTTGAAATTGTCTGTAAGCCTGCTGGAAGTTGCCCGGCATACAGGGGTTTTGCAGGTTGTGCTGACATAGTCACATTAACAATCTTGACCCAAGGAAGCTCATTCACCACCTCATTTGCCTTTTGCTCAAACTATAATGCAAAATGAAGCTTATTGTTATTTCAGTGTTTGTAAATCCTTATCGTTAAGTTCATTGGACTCCAACCATCTACTACTCCATTTATTGTAAGTAGAAGCATACTAAAAGTCAAGATTGTTCTCATCAATGACAGAAGGTGAAAATCAAGCAGCTAATATTAGCAGTTGCATCTTTTCATTAGATATAATTTATTCAACAGACAGGAAAGTAATCAAAGAACAAAATTGAGAAATTTTCACATGTACAGTAAGCATTTATAAAGTTCACTTATTATTCAAAAGTCTACCATATCAATCATATGCAAATGCTTGATAAAACAATGGTGTTTGTATCAATTACCATGTCTTTTACTGGACATGCTGGTGTAGTGAGCTCTAACCGAAATGAAACCTGAGATGAAAAATCAATATATTCTGGTAAGGACACTTCGTTATATGCCTGTCATTGAAAATCTTCACATACACGCTCTAAATGACCTCTCCCAAAGCCACATTGATTTGCAGGTCTTTCACAAATCCACACGACACGATGTCTGTCCCAAAGTCTGGATCAATGATTTGAGACAATGCCTTCAGTACATCACTCTCAGCTACCTCATTCGATACTGCAGTGGCGCCAGCTACATTTGACAAGAAGCAATATAATTTTATTCTAATTACTACAAAATCATTGAAAGATAAGTATATCCAAACTCAATTTTAATATTGTGGAGTAATTGAAGCATCTGATTGCTAAAGAAATTGCAATATATGCTGCCCAAGTTCCAATCTTGAATGCGAACAAATTATACTTCTTTTGTAGAAGTAGTTTAGTTCTTCAATCAAAGACAGGCAATGGGTTCTTTCATAAGCACATTAAAGACTCTTGTTAGAGTGAATTACGCAATTCTGGAAACTGGGTCAAGTCCTTAAGTAGTTAAAGCAGCTGGGTTTGCTCAGAAGCTTTACCTTCCAAAGAAGCAGCTTTAGTAGTGCAGGAGCTCAACGCAGAGCCTCTACGTGATACCCATTTAGACCTTTCTACTCTTTCTTGCTGAAGAGAACAAAATATAGACGGCGATGATACCAGAGGTTTCTCATATATAGCTACTCCTACAAGTACAAGGAACCAGAACACACAACAGAGTCAGTGAGTGTCGAAAAGCAGAAGTAACCCATAGATGGAGATAATTATCACCTGCTGCTTCTGCATGAGTTTTTAGGGTTTGAAATGAGAGGTATGGTGAAGCAGGAAGGTGAAGAAGTTGCATATTTTTTGAGAGGGAAAAGGATGTGAGAAATGAGAGGTGACTAAGAAGCAGGAAGTGATTAGTAGCCTCTGTCAAGTTTGAAGTTTGAACCTCATGTTACTACTTTCATTGCGTCATGCCAGATATCTGTGATGTAATCTCATTCAGATTTCAGAATCCAATCCCTTTAGCCTTTTATGATGACGTTTCGACTAAACGACCCGCCGTTTATTCATCAATAATGTTCCCAATAAACCATATATAGTAGTAACTAGTTGAAGATATGAATCTATCACTACAATTATGAAAATTTCATGATAAATATCAGGTGCTCTTCTTTGAATTTATGAAAGCAATGATAACGGTGAGTGTGGAAATATTTCCAAATTCCAAAGATTAAATTCTACAGCTTGAATAACTAGGATAACATCGGGAATGACAAATGCGTCGTACGGCCAGAAACGTTGCCTCCAAAAGGCCTTCTTCCCGTCTTGTCAATCAGTGACTGAAGTCTTAGACGGACGAATCTTGTCCGTGATATAATTACATCGCTTGTGACAGCGACTAAGAAAAAATGCCTGTACAAAAGACGGCAAAATCAATCAGGCCATTTACCAATTTTTAGTTATGGAAATATAAACGCAATGTGAAGCATATCAGCATGCCTCCCCGTTATTTTAATGTCAGAGCTTACTGCAGAATCCGTCACGTTGTCTCTTGCGGGATATGATGTCTGAAAAGGAGTCAACTAACTGTCCTGCCAAGCTGCTAGGATCATCAATCATAGTTTGAATAAAGGTGTTGACCACCCTGCGCTCTTGCTCAGTTGATCTCAAACTGAACCATGTTAGTAACTTCAATCTGAATTCCTCTGTAAGGTGACCCTCGCATTCCAGCCACCTGATTATTTTCACACAGTACTCAAAGTTCTCGTCCAAGCAACTAGAACCATTTTGCAATGGTGGCCCATTTATCAGTGTGCTGTCACAATCATGGGTCTCTTCATTTGCATTTCCTTTCCTCTTCCTGCACATTTCTGCCCGGGAATCAACAGCAGGGACATCTCCAGTAATCCCACGAGTCCAGGTCTGTGAATCACCACTGCCATGTGATCTTGCTATGCCATTCTTAACCATGTCATGAGAGGCAGCATCATCATCTGCCTCCACAGTCTGCTGCAGAGTGCATCCATTATCTTCATCTCTGGAGGACTCAAAGGGCGGGGTTAGCTCTTCATTCAGATCGGGCATTGAAAGAACATTCAAGTCAAGCCCGCGTGGAACAGAAGGCAACTCTTCTTGTAAAGTTTCAGTTTTTATCTGGTTGCTTGGTCCACAACATTTTTCTTTGTTGGCACTACAAAAGCTCTCTAAGGAGCCTTTTTGTTGAGCCTGAGCCAGACGAAGTATATTTCCAAGATCACGAACTTTAAATTCGGAAGAAGGCACAACTGCTGTTGTAGTTTCAAAGTCCCTGGCACTAGAATTTGCCTCAATGATGGAATTCTCTTTCTTATGATTCCGGCAGACTGGTGACTCCAAGTTTTTATGAATTATTTCCACACTCTTGGTGAAACACTTAGCCTCAGAGTGACCCAAGTCACCAGTCTCAGTATATGATAATATTCTGAAGGTATACTCTGTGCAAGGCTGCAGATTGGAGATCAAAATTCTTCTCTGAGATCTTGGAAAGGTACAAGTAGGCTCTTTTGTGTGTGACTCTTCTCTGCTCTTGTAATACCAGAGCTTGTAGCCCTTGATGTCATTGGATGACGCATTAGACAGTTCGATCAATATGATCACAACAGATGAAGGTGTTACCTCCTCAAAGAGAAACTTGCAGGCAGCTGGAAGTGAACCCTCTGCAATGGAATGAAAAGAAACAGAAGCAACATTCAGGTTTTCCATGCGTGATGATGATCAAAGAGCAAGTTAATAGGGGAACAGTTTCCTACCTCTGTTTGGATCTGCATCAGAAACATTGGCCAACCATTCATCGGCTTTCTCAATTGCAAGGCAGCAGAGTTTCAGCACATCACCAGCGATAGATAGTCTGCTGACTATCCCCCGTACCATTGTTCCAGAATCTCCATTAATTGGACCCAGCTCTTTCTTGAGTTTAGTTTTAGCTTCCTTCACAATATCATGGAGTTCTTTAAACCTTGAAGTCCCGTCCAGAAGCTTATAACTCAAGCATATCCTGTCCCAAAGTACATCAACACGACGAGCATCCTTTGCTACCAGTAGCTGCTTCTTCCAAATTCTGTCAGTATTGATAGAATCAAATCAGTTCATCAGCCGGAGTCTAGAACCTATTAGCAAAACACAGCATGTATCTATAGCTGCTGCTTTTTCATGTTATTTTTGTTAATGTATAATAGTAACTATGTTTGCAAAGGTAGCTCTCTAGAGGGGGGGGAATGGTTCTTTTCTATAAAAATTCCAAATTAACAATGACATTATCAGATTATTAACACTACAAACACGAGCAAAGTGTAACTCGAAAAAAGTTTAGTGAATCAGGAAAGAAAAAGACATGATCTTTCAAATTGGCAGTGATTTGACATGCCTGACTGTAGCACAACTCTGCTGAATAACTAATCAACTTCATAACTTATCAAAGTAAGGACTTCTTCTTTAACCACATATGCAAGAGAATTACTTACCCAAGTATCCCAGAAACTTTACCACATGAAGCACAACAATAACTACCATCTAGCTGCATCAACTGCCCAAGATCAACAACTCCCACCTTTTCACGTCGAAGTGCGCAATCAATATGACAAGATAACCCACAGGAGTCTCCCTCACCAGATTCAGATGTACATACTAACCAAAGACTTGGGTCCTTGTTGTCATCAAACAGGTGACAAATACAGCAGGAACATCTCTTGCAGAATGTGTTGTCTATGGATAGAACAGCTCTACAAGCAGAGTTTTTACAGATCCATGTGTTCGAATATCCAAAATCTGGAGACTGCTCAGAAGCTGGTGAGAGTCGGATGGGATTTTCCCCCTTTCTGGATTGCTTTTTATGAATATGATTATTTGGAGTAGAAGAAGCTTTTTTCGACTCCTGCTTCTTATGTGTCTTGTTAGTAGTCTTTAACAGTTCGGCCATCTTGTTTTTTGAGGAAGATGAATTTTTCTTGCCCTTGTCAATGCATGCCCGATGTTCCTTTTTGGGACCAGATTTCAGAAACTGTTCAAGGAGCTCTGGTGTTCTAGAAGCATCATCTGAATGCCCATTCTTCTCAGGAGTGCTTTGCACACTGGAAGAGAGGCTTTGAGCTCCAGAAGCTGGAAAAAGGAAAAGAAAATTAAGAAGTGAAGGAACAGATATTTAAGCACCATCATAATAGAAGTCTACAACTTAGTAATTGGAAAGGCAGAAAAACTTTAACAATCCTTGTAAGAAACTTAAAATATGTTTTATAATAAAAGAGACGAAGTGGGGCAATTCATTTTAATGTTGAGGCGCAACCCAATCACATTCTGCTTTATTCTGCATATAAACTAGAAACTTTTCGTGTGAACATTCCAATGGTCTAAACTACTGCATGCTTTTATATTTCTAATAAGATCTAACAACCTACATCTAAGGGCTTGCCACATTCTTTTCTTACCTTCCTAAACAATTTACTCAACAACCTATCAGCTGCACTTCCATGATTCCATCTACAATAACATAAGTCAAAATTATATATATCTTGTCTGAACATCTAGTCCCACTTCACAGGGGTAGACTCTACGCTTCTATCTGAAAAGTCCAACCTGGACCTGTTCTTCCTCGGGAATTCTTACGCACGAAAGCAAGAAAGACGGAAAATATTCAACAGGCATGCTTTTCAGGTTGTCAGATCTACAACATACCACAAGATATGAACATTTTCAAAATGAATTTTGTCGATTGTCAAATCCTTATGGCAGCCTGCTACAAATTTTCTTTCACAAACTACCTCACTCAGGAGAAATTGGACTTAAAACAATTTTCTAGTAATATTTGTTCTGCATACCTAAAATCCTATGACCTACCAGGTATTCAACAAACCAAGTACGGTAAAGGCTTTTCAAGGAGAATAACAAAAATCTTCTCTTTTAAATAGTAAGGCTATCCAACATTCCAGATGCAATCCTTCATGATTTCAAAAACAAGAAGAAAGCTTTGCATCTGGCTAGAAAACGAAACAAAATCTTCGTCCAGACTGTCCGGCCACTCAAGGATTACTTGACATAGTATCGTCGGTAGAACAAACATAACACATCCTTTAACCACCTCAGAAGATTACCGATCATTTATTGACAAAGTTAACTCTCTTCTACTATCTATTGATGAGATCTCAGCTCTACATATAATCTCACTCATGACACCAAACATCCATCAACAAAAAAAAGAAAGCAAACACATACACGAAAGATAATAAATGATCGAACCTTTAGCTAGAAATGTATCTTCAGAATCCATACCACACCTCCCTGAAAACAATCAATCCGTATCATAAAAACCTTTACACTATAAAAAATCACACACACACATCAATTCATCCAACCACACTACTACTACATTCGGCGTAATGTACTTCATAAAACCTCATCTAAACAATCAATATCACCACAAACAGTAACAAAAATTAACCTCAGATTCCACACAATACCAAATCACACAGAAATTTCCGATTTCCTGATACTAAACAAAGGTCCACATCAAGGCCATGCAATTACGAAACTAAGCATATTCAAGAAAGCCGAAAATTCTCAAAACTAAAAGAAACAAAATTCACTAAAGCAAGCTGACCACATTGTAAATTA
The DNA here is from genome assembly GCF_933775445.1 of Argentina anserina. Taxonomy (NCBI): domain Eukaryota; kingdom Viridiplantae; phylum Streptophyta; class Magnoliopsida; order Rosales; family Rosaceae; genus Argentina; species Argentina anserina. The sequence continues at coordinate 2,355,386 of NC_065872.1, read as the reverse complement.
TCCACCGGCGAAGAAATCAAGGAGCTAAAATTATCAGGCGATTTCGACGGCGATGATTTTCCGATACGAAATATCAGAGTGATTGTGTGGTGGGAATTGCGGTGAGGAAAAAGCAGCTGGGAGGTGAAGCGCTTTGGGAGAAAGCGAAAGCGGAAAAACGGATCTGCGGGTGAAGAAGACTTTGGCGCAAAAAACAAAAACAAAAAAAAAAGTTTGACGATAAAGATGAGGAGGAAGACGACGAGGTGGAATCAGAGACGTACTTTACCAGCTGAAAACAATGACGAACGAAGGCGCTAGGGTTTTTGGCGCCTTGAAGAAGACGAAGAATTTGGCCTGAGAGCTCAGAATCAGAGAGAGAGAGAGAGAGAGAGAGAAGGTTGTACGAGTCGTTCACGTTTTGGGAGGAGAGAGAGGTGAGGGGAGGGTGGGGGAGAGCGCGGGTGAGGCGCGTGGGGGGAGCGCGTCCAGTTGGGAAAAGCAGTTGGGGGTCTCTGCCGCGCGCAGTAAAAAAAAGTACAAAGAGCACTGACCCCGCGATGTGATTCGTCTGTGGCGGCCACACGCGGTTTCGCGGGCGCGTGTAACAGAAATCAAAGGTGGATTGTTTAGCTATTTAATTTCCCCGACTCTTTTTTTTAATCAATTTCCGTCATCACGTTTAATACGTACTAGTGTCCTAATCAAGCTTGAAAATACGTGAGAATCGATATTCATCACGGAGATGAAAAGAGGTTTTACAATCTCCGACAATAACACAGAGAGTATTTCATGGATTTATTCTCTTTACAATGTTGCGTGATGATCCGAAACATTTGAATATTTCTCCAATAGTTTCAATACAGAAATTGAACCAACTGTAAAGTCTTGATGAGAAATTGAACCGTTGGATCATATTAAGGACTAGGTCGACACGTTTAGGGCCGTTGACGGGGAATCGTATTCGTAGTTTTAAATTGGCCGGAGACTCGAGTGAGAATCAAAGGCATGACTAATTGAGCTCAATCAAGCCAGAGTAACACGTGTCGGAAGAATCTTAGAGGTAGTGAAAATAGAGGGTACACGTCAACACATGGTATGAGCCCTTTTTATGACTGGTGCAGAGACGTTATAGTATCTTGTGCTTTTTACAAGTGTACAAAACAAATGCACAGCGTGCATTGCCCTTGGAGTCTAGTCGTTGAGTGATGGGGGGTGGTGGTGTAGAGGTGACAAGTCTGTGTATGGAGAATTTAGGGTTGGTTGCGACAAATATGGCGAATTGAAGGGAAATGTAATGGGGGATGTGATGAGGTTCCATATCTCTGTGTCTCTCTACTTCTGTTCATGTCATCTACCCCACTTCACTGCCGATCAAGGATCGAGCGTGGAGACTTTCGGGGTCTTTGATTAGGATATCGGGTGAGAAAAGTACAACGATATAAAGAAATGTTGAAAACGCGTACTTAAATCGTTCGTTAAAAGTGTCGTTTTAGTTGTGAGGAAATCTAGTTATTAACAATCTTCGGACTCTTAATTTAATGTTATATGAAAAGCCCCCGTTAACCTTAAAAAGAAAAGAAAAAATTGGATGCTGTCCAATTTGCTGCTGTGGAAGAAAAGTCTTGATTAGGTCATAATCTCCATTGCCAATTTCTTACAGTGACAGAGCTGATTGCGTTGCATATGGCAAAGAAAGATAAGGTCCCCAACACCACGCCACCATTCATTCATGGACAATAGACCTCCAAAAACAAGAGCTAGCTAGCTAGCTACCCATGGACCATAAGCAGAGGAACATTATTTGAAGAAAGGACTGAATCATATTATTGATCTGGTCACACACACCTAGAGTAGACCAAAAGTCATAACTTGGCATATGGAAACCCCCAAAGCACCCTCGACGAAAGAACTTCTATATTGGGGGCTTCTGCAACAATGGCCGCAGGTGGTGGATAACATATCAAAACAGTGAAAGAAGTAACTGCTAAACATGGTGTCAGGCAAGGACAACAGCCTAAAATGATGAACTGTGTATGTAATCACGCCAAAAGCAAAAGCTAATTGATGCAGCTTCCCTCCCCACCAAACCCTAATAAAAGTGGCACGAAGTTTCCCCAGCTGCATTACCTTGGCAGTTGGGTAATCACTTTCAGTGTACCCCGGAGTGTGAAGATCACAGTGATTGAATTTATTATCACGATTGCCTCAGAGTACAGATTTACAACCAGACGCAACAGATACCACAAATTTGAGCACGAACAAGATCTTAATACTGTAAGATCAATAAAGGCAATAATGCATGAAATTGATATCTCAAATGGTTTCATTGTGAACAACTAATTACCATCTTACCATCAAATGGTTACAACACTAAAAGTAGTGAAATATATACATATAAGATAGAGCGGCTAGGATGCCGTTACTGCCCTCGTACAGTTCTGAGATCATATGAATGCTTGAAATCCACCTTTGCTTAAGTAGCACTAGCCTCGTATTTGACAACTGGACATCGTACATAGTCTAATTTATGGAGGGCGGAGCCAAGTAGAAGAACCCTGCAAATGTGGGAAAATCAAAACAAAGTTGGCATCAATCTAGTTGATAAATTCAAGACACATGGTTATCACCACACAAAGTTCAGAATCTAAGGATGTGATTGATACTTGGGGTTGAACTGCTTGATGAATAAAAGACGGGAATAAAAAGGATTTGTCAATGTCTCCACAGTTTAAAGAAGATAGCTTTAAGGCAAAGCAAAGAAAATTCAATGCGTGATGCATAATATATCATATCTATCCACTAGATGTTCTCTAGCAAGTAGATTTTAGCTGTGGTAACAATTCTCTTTCAACTCAGGTTATATTATGAAAGTTCTCTCATAAGTTCTTGGTTGACTAGGAAACAAAAAACAATCAGTTATGTTCAGTTTTCACAAATCATATGAATCTGACTTCCATGTCTAGCATATAACAATATGCAACATGCAAAGTCTCAGGTAGCATTCAGCTCCTACCAACTGGAATCTTTAAACAATAGCTATGTGTATATGCTAACCACCCTTCAAACCTTAATGACTGAACAAATTAAACTGTCACCTCCATATGACCGGCCTTATCAGGTAGACTATTGTTTTACATTTTAAAACAAGATTGAGGCAGATATCTGTGTCCAATGCTGCCATAAGGCCATGACAGCCATGCTTATCCAGAAAGTCGACATTCACCTAGGCAATTACACTAAAGATTTCCAATCACACTGATTGAGTGGCAGTGACTCGATACCCATTTATTCCAACAGATAACTCTGCACTACGCTAAGCACAACACAATTTACTATCAGAAGTGCTCAAATTCTATGCTGACACTAATCACAACATAGAATTCATAAATGAGAACCACACAATTTGACTGCTTAAAGGTTTCAAAAATTCACCATAATTCGATACCAGACCAACCACTCACTAGATTCCACAACAAACACCATAGACTACTACACTCCTCGCAAAATGTCTAACATTCTTATAGATTAGCATCTTAGCCGATTAAACAAAGGCATTGCCACGAAAATCACCATACTAATAATCACCATCCAGATTCTGAAATCTCATGAATATAATATTCTTATATTCATAGCCAATGCCTAAATTCGATTGCTTTAGTTCAAAGAAACTAACAAAACAGCTCAATTTGATTAACAATCTCACAATTCAGTATACATCACTATCATTCTAAGAACTCAAAAGAACTAACAGTACAAACTGAAACTTCAATCACTATAATCCAATCCGAAACCCTAATTTAAACCCTAAACAGTTACAAATTCGAACCTGCTAAGAAGAGGAGTGGCGGCGGCGGCCCTCGCAGGCCGGACTGTCATTGAAGTTCTTGGACGGGTACTTCGCCGAGACCATGCCGACCTCGAACACCAGATTCTCGCCGCTGGACCTGATTCCGGTGATCGACCACCACTGGTAGAACGCCCTTACGCTGATGCCGTTGATCTCGGCGATCCGGCCGTGGTTGATTTTGCCGGTGACTTTCTTGGAATACGTGGCGAGGTAGTTGTCCGGCGGGAGCGTGATCTTGCACGCGTCGCCGAAGTCGACGACGAAGTCGCCGGAGACGGGGTTGACGGTGTAGTTCTTGACCGCGGAAGGGAGGAGCCCGATGGGGAAGCCGTAGCGGGTCAGCTCGATGTGGGCCAGCGATGGGGTCCGGGTCGGGTTTGGGGTTTTCGGGTCGGCGGTTTGGGAGGAGAGAGAAACGAGGAGGATGAGGGCGAAGAAGACGAGGAGATATTTCGTCATTGTGTTTTTGAAATTGTATGAAGATGAAGATGAAGTTCGGTCTTTTATATCAACAGCGCGTTGTTTTTTACGGCACTCGCGGTTAGAACTAAAAAGGGGTATAACTGTCTTTTTCAACGTTTCCGAGCGTTTCTCTTTGTTTACGGTATGAAAATCTCTGTTACTTGTTGGAACTGCTTTAAAAATCTCAGATAAGCATTGAATATGATCGGACTATATGGTGAAAAGACAATTTTACTCCTACCTTGAAATTATCTCTCCGTGGGAAACAAGTGCTCGCGGTTAGAACTAGGAGGAGTATAATTATCTTTTTCAACACATTCATAGCGTTTTCAATCACTTGTGACTCGTATTCGGCTATCTCCGACACGTTTCCAGACGTTTCCTTTGATTCATAGTATGACACTCTCCGATTACTTGTTGAACCTTCTTTAAAAAGCTCGGATAAGCATTGAATATGATCAGATCATATGTTAAAAGATATGTTTACCCCTGTCTTGAAATTATCTCACCGTGGAAAACTCAAGTGGCAATGGCGGTAAAATCGTGGAAAGTTGGTTAAGTTCGTTAAGACTTAAGAGTGATCTTATTTGTTAGTTACTTAATATATTTCAATTAATTAACTATTTGATTGTGATTTGAGACTAGTTTAATATGGTCATGACTATTATGAATGCTATGGGTTTAGTCCAAGAAGGAAACAATGTGGTGTGATCGTGACTTCTGCGGATGTTATTATGCCAAATGACCAATCTTTAATGAGTTTTGTGAAAGTAATATATTTTTACGCCTAATGACAGCCTTAAGAAGGATTTGTGCAACTGACAAGCGAGGTCAATAGCTCTCAGATTCCTCATAATCAAATAACGCTTGAAGTGTGCATCTAGTCTATTATAGTTTCGTGTGTTATTTTATTGTGTTTTTAACGTCTATTTTTTTTTTAAAAAAAATCTTAATATGATTCAAAACTTCAATAATTTAGTATTGAAGAAGAATTTTCATCATAAAATTCTTGATATGACTTTTTTTTTCTTGACTTTTATTCGGGCATTTGGGTGAGAATGATATATCTCCGTATGTGAAACCAAAATTAGTTATATTTATTTGCGTTATTTGATATTATCCACTTCTAAATATGATACAAGTATCACTAATTTTGTGGCCAAAAGAGGCTTAACACCCTCACAAGGCGTGCACGACTTCCGGACGACTTCCGGACATGTAAGAATGGCTAGTACGACATTGAGTGATGATGAGATATGGGCCTTCAGATCCTCTGGAATTTATGATACATAAGAGCTAACATTCTTACAACGAAGATGTGACTGACAAAAGATATATACTTATATGGAGTCATTCTTTTCCCCCTCTGCATAATAGTAAAGGGAAACAAACCAGAATTTTTGAAAATCCTTGATTTCTTTGAGGATTGGCACTTTGAGCAGCAAGCAGCAGCGCTTTCAGATAGAGAGCAAAACATGTATTCAAGATAATGATCATCACGGCGAGTTCCAAATCTCGGCATTTTTGACCTTCGACACACTCTGCACCACTTCATAAGGCAGAACATCTCCGATCACAACCACCATCTTGCTTTCCAGGTCTACTTTGTAAGAAGTCACCCCTGATTTGATGAAGTAAGATGCAATATAAGCAAGAATGTGAGAGGCTAGAGAAAATAAGAACAGATGCAACCATTAAGAACATCAGCGGTGTTTCGGTTTCTATGTGTAACGAAAATCCTGCATGTGTTGAGACTTGAGAGATTTTCACATACCTTCCATCTTTGAAATATGTTTTTCGACTTTCCTGGCACATCCATTGCAGTGCATGGAGACCCTTAACATCACCATCTGCATATCATTCACCAAATTAGATTTCTGTCTTGTCAAACATATCTTTATGTACTTGAAAGAGAAAAATGATGAAAGGGATATTCACCTTGGGTTTGAGTTGAAATGCCAGAGTTTGTTTTCCTGCAACAACATCCTTGAGTCTCATAAACTGATCCTTTTCACCAGGAATCAATGGACTCTTCTCAAACTCATCTTGGTTTTCATCAGAGTAGTTCATGCAGAAACAAGAACTTGAACCAGAAGAAAGACAAAGAGAGTCTAGCAACCTCCCTAAACTAATCTTCCCCATTTCAACCAAACAAACAAATCTGAAGTGAGACAAGAACTTAACAGCTTATTTAAGCAATCCACACACCCTGATCTGTCCTTCCAACTCGGTCAGAGTGATGTAAAAAATCCCAGAGAAACCACTGTGAACATTAATATATGCTTTACTAGGGTGGGGGTTGTAGTGAGGAGAGCAAAAGGTCAAGTTTTCATAGGGGAAGCCAAAAGCTGAACAGAACCCGATAGAGCCTATGAAGGAGAAAAGGGAACACGACTCGATAATATATGCTTAGAATAACTGAGATGGTCAATAAATATTAGAAGGAGATCCAGGAACCCAGAAAAGCACTCCTTATTGTAAACACTTCTCAAAACAAGAACACACCCCAACTAGATTTTGTCATGTGAATGTGAACTCCAAAAGATATATAAAACCCACAACCAATTCTATTAAAGCCTAAATGAGATAGAAGTTCATGCGACCGTTCAGCTAAAGAAAGAAATCTGTAACTAAGCTTTTCGATCAGAAACCCTGTTTCATATGATTGAGAAGTGAAAGGAAGGAAAAGGAAAGCTCACAGTGACCAGTGGAGAGGAGTAAGAACTAGAAGCACCATGCTTTATGACATGTGAGGACTGCTAGGTACTTCCAAGTTAGATCAACTTAAAAGAATATGCTTACATCTGGATAAGTTTGGATAAGCATCTTTGGCTTGTTTAATTCAAGAACAATGAACATGAGAAACGTTTTAGGTGTAACAAATAAAGGAAGGAAAGAAAAGCAGCAACATTTGGTGAGCATCTGAACAACTTATGGGACAATGTATCATCTTGCACTCAACATGATCGATCTTTTTTTCTTGTTTCCATGAATATTTTCACGAAAAAGTGAAACTTTACTGAGCATTCTATGAAGCTTATAACTTCGCAGCATAAACATGAACTGTATTCTTTTCACTTCGATGAAGTCACTCAATACATTTCAGGTCATTTAGCATATAGTGGAGTAAAGTAGTGCATGATCACTCACCTAATACGAATAGATTAGAGAGCTAGTGATGATGCTATAATAGCTCAGAAACCACCACAGAGAGCTAGAATTGTTGACAGTTTTGTCTTGGCCTTCAAAATGAAAGATGAAAATGGGACAGGAGGTCTCCCATTATTGGCGCCCATGAGCTCACTAATGTATCTTAATAATTATACGATAGAATAACTTTGCAAACAAAATGAATGGCTCTATTCTCTACACAGGTTGTTCCATGTGAGATGGTTCTTAATAGCAAACCAGAGAAGAGGTTTTTGGTGTACATATTGGAGTCATGTTAAGCACGTGTGGGACACATGACAATCAAATTTATTGGGTGGCAAATCTCATGTGGATTCATATGAATAATTATATGTATAACCCAGACAAATATGAAGTGATGTTTTCTCATTATAATCATATGAGAAGAAGCAAGCACCACTCAGGGGGGTTGGTTTGTAAATTTGTAGGGTGGCCAACTATAGTGCACTTTTGGACATGGAGTGATGGAGCAGTGGAGCACTGCAAATGATATGACAGAAGATGCATATATATATATATACACATAGTTATAGTTTCGATATGATTGTATGGCTAAAATGCTCCAAATGTTGTGCAGTGCTCAAGCAAGCATTGAAGGTTCGAAAATGGCAGCGATACGTACAAGTGAATTAACCGAATGAGTTAAATCTCCTAGAGTTTCAATACTCGATACTCCGCAGTAGTACGTATATTGAACATCATGCATTTAGTAGGTTAGGTTTCAACACTAACAATCGACATCACTGAAAAATAGAACAACGAATGCTGTGCTCAATGGCTCATTGGTTATGTATAAATGTCAAATATGTGCTTTGTGCAAATGTGCGATGCATGTAGCAAGATAAATATATGCACTCAATCTCACAAAAAAGGCGCTGGCAGAAACAGCAAAATAATCATGCAACCCAAGTGTTGGCCTTTTTCTCCCCAGTTTGATATTCTTTTCCTTTTCATTACGACATTACCTCTTCCATCAGTTAAATAGAAAACTTATTAAAACTGACTTAACTGAACCAAGAATGGAATTAACCATTTAAAACGACTCATCTGACTTTAAGCAAGATAAGAAATTATTAGCAACGGTCTAAGCAATAGACAAGAGGATTCTGTACCTGGCAAATAAATGGAACTACGGAAGTCAGATCTGACTCTACCGTACGTACCGATTCAAAGAAGCCAGGTCGAGTATTGCAGAGGAATTATTTAGAGGGAAAACAATAATGGCAACTATGCAAAAGCATCTAACTAAGTTCACATGGCTTGGAAGGGAGTACTATAAGGTTTAATCAAAGCACAGGTTTTAAATCGAGTCTCAGCCCAGCTGCTACTGCATACTTGATTTCTCATAATTGTTTATGATGGTCTTTTTTATCTTTTCGGGCCGGCGCAATGGGAATAGTCTTTTACCTCCAAATCCTAAACAGTACAAGTTTCTCATCAAACGAACCAACAAGTCTTAGAGAAAGCTAGTTACAGTTAGTACAGTTGGACTTCCAATATCAGCTGATCTACTCATATATAATAGCCAAACTGTGATATATGTTAACCGTACGTACCAGCTGTTAATCTTGCTCGAGCATAACTTTTAAGAGCTGAATTACTTTCTAACAAGCAAAAGTTTCATTCAACAAGTGGCTTCCATCAAATGTTTTGCCACATCTAATGGACATATACTAGATGACAGTACTCATTTGGCTGCGGACAAAAAAAAGAAGAAAATGATACCTACGGGTGGTTTTCAAAATCATTTAGTCTCATTTCAAGTTCATATCAGTAATAATCAATCCTAATCACAGCAATAAAATCGAGCTTAGTTGTATATACAACTATCCGCATCACATACAGCGTATTTCATAACAAGATTATAATCAGTACTTCAGTAGTCATCAAGACTCTAATCAATCCAGTTATACATTTAGATCGATGATGGCAACAGCAACAAGATTATCTAGGCTTTCATTCCTCATCAAAAAATAAACCCAAGCAAAATGAAATTGCAAAACTAGAAAAGCATATTCGAGACAACTAATATCAATATATAAACCCCTTTGACATTACCAAATTCCATGTGCTTTTTAAATCACAACTTATTCTGTCGGTTTTAAACTATATAAACTTCACACACATCACAGTGAATGTGAATATCCTATGCTGTCTATTGTCACCCCTCCACCGTCATCTTATATATACAAGAGTATATATATCCTTGACAGTAACGGACACTGATCCATGTTTGCAGCCACTGTAGGAATTGTACCAGACTCCAAATAAAAGAAACGAATAAAACCCTAGAAAACACAGACACTTAATCTACAGCTAGATCAAAGCTAAAGGTACACGTACGTACCTTTGCTTCGTCGCCAACTTCATTTTCATTAACAGTTGCATCGATCTTAAGTTTATCAATCATCACCAACCTCAGGGTCCTCCACCTTCGCTTTTTTTTCCCGCGCGTTTTTCATGCCAGGAGTTCATACCCCGTCATCAATTTCCGGCGACCTCCGCAGCCAATGACAGCTCGTTCGCTCGCCGTCTGTGCAAAAAGCCACCAGTTTTCATATCTCTATCTGCCAAAATTGGAGACAGATCGAGCTAGCGCCGTTCTATAGTCTCGGTTTAGACTTTCATGTACGTATAACTCGAACAAATGAAAGGTCACAGACTAAAAAGCCCAAGTTTAGTCGTTTAGACTCGACCAACATGCCCTGATCCAAAAGGTTGAAACTGGAAATTTCTATATATGAACTTAAAAGGATTAACTTTCCTTGTAGGGGCAGGATAATACATTTCTGAATTCTCCCTAGTCATGATTGATTGTGCTTTCACTTATCTTTTGTAAGTGAGAGAATATATTAACAGAAGACTCTTGATTGTAAAACTATTACTTAATATTAGCAGTCAAAAGAAAGATTCTTAATCGTTCTGCTTAAATGCCAATACGTAGTGGGTCTTTATATCCACACCTCCTACGATGATCTCAAATTGAAATTGAAATTTCAAGTTTGCTGATTATCTCTTCTATCAGTTCTATGTGATATGACTAATACAAACCAAATTCAAAGTCAGGGAGTGTGCGTGCGTAGAACTAATAAGTAACAACACCAATATTTCCTTCTAGCCGCATTTCCTAGTCTTGTCTTCTACATCATCAAATAACCCCATCAAAATATCCAAAGTTTTTTTTTTTGAGAAACAAAATGTCCAAAGTTAAGACAGATTTAATCTCAGAAAATTCAACCCCAACTGCACAAGGGTCCAAAATTAAACAAAGAAAATAGTACGAGGAACCAAATCCAAACAAAAATACTGTAAATTTAAATCTCAACAAATTAGTGAAAAAATCGCAAATAAAAACGGCGATTAAGGTCCTTAATGATTCTAGTCGCCTTGTATGACCAGAGGTGGACCTCCACCGTCAATATAGGGGAAACAACAAATTAGCACGCCCATTGGGACAGGACACCCCAGCGTAACGCCCCTGTGTCCGAGAACACTGCACAATATCCCTTTCAACTCTCCCTTTCATTCTCTCTCTTCTTCTTCTTCTTCTTCTTCTTCTTCCAAACTCTCAGAGCTCTCCGTCGATCTGTTACTCTATGCTGCCCAATTATATCTCCTCTAAACGACGTCGTTTTCTATAGGACTACTCCAAAACTCCACCGGAGCTTCTTCTTCGTCGTCAGCGGCCGTGAATTGAGGTCAGTCGCGTCAATTTCTCGTTGATTCTTTTTCCGTTTTGGTGTGCTCCGGCGAGTGTGATTTTCCAGATCCGTTTGAAGATGCTTCGTTTTCTGTGCTCGTTCTTCAGCTTGTGTTTTTTTTAGAACTTGAATTGATTAGCTTGGATTTGTTGATGATTTTTGGCTCGCTGTGTTTGATTTAGTTCAAATTATGAATCATAATCGATTTAAAACTTATAATCTGAGATTAATTAAGCTAGAGTTGATAGGCTATTAAGCTAGAGTTGATAGGCTATTGAGTTTCTGTGTGATTTGGCAAACTGTTTTAGTGGCTAAATTATTATTAGACTTTCGATTGATTGTGTTTATAGCTTGAGTTTGTGTTTGTTGTTAGAGTGTTGGTAATGACAGTGTGGCTTGAAATGTGTTAGGCCGTCGAAATGGCGAGCCGATTGAAGGAGGATGAGAAAAATGAGCGGATTATTCGCGGCCTCCTTAAGCTTCCGGAGAATCGCAGGTGCATTAACTGCAATAGTCTGGTAAGTAATGCATTTTTCTTCTTGTTTGTTCGGTATTTGTTGCATTGGTTCGTCTGCGAGTTGTACATTTGATGGTTTTGTACACTGGAAATAGATTCTTGTTCATTAAGGCATATACTTGTACATACATATTAACTTGATGCGCCACCATATCCTTAATCATATAGCAACAATTAGGCTTATAAATGATATTTGTGACAGTGGCACTTCCAAAATAAATATTTATTCGGTCTCTACTTGAATTTAATTTAGCTTTATAAGCTTGTCAACTTAGGAACAAAAGGTGTTAAATGCATCAAATTGCTGAAATAGTACATTGGTCAGGATGCACAAATTAGGGATTTTCAGTGCATTGTATTTGCACATATTATACCTCACACGTTATTTTCTGCTAAGCAGGGACCGCAGTATGTTTGCACAAATTTCTGGACATTTGTTTGCACCAACTGCAGTGGAATACAGTAAGTTCTGGCCATCTGCTCTGCTGCATTATTATCCTTACAAAGTATTTTCCTTTTTCTCTGTATGAGTTTGTTAATTGCATGAATATGTTTCCAGTCGGGAGTTCACACATCGAGTAAAATCAGTGTCAATGGCTAAATTTACATTGCAAGAAGTTAAATCCCTTCAAGAAGGGGGAAACCAGGTATGCATGCGTCTTTTCAGTTCCCACACATTTGTTTGATATTGTCTTGTCCATTGATAATCTTCTAATTTTCCCACATTGTACTCGTCTATGTTTCCCAATTACAGCGTGCAAAGGAAGTTTATCAAAAAGAATTAGATCCACAACGGAACTCCTTTCCTGATAGCAGGTTGGCACTATATATATATATATTCTCTTTTTGCTTAATGTTGAATTTTGTAAGTAGTGGGTTTCTGATTCAAATGTCTGCTACCAGTAATGTTGAGAGACTCCGAGACTTTATCAAGCATGTGTACGTGGATAGAAGATATACTGGTGAAAGAAACTTTGACAAGCCTCCAAGGGTGAAAATGGTACGGTGAATTACATTTTCCTGGTCTATTATATTGATTATAAGGTGTTACATGAGCCAAAACAAAAGGCAAAATAGCTGGTACCTATAATCCTAAATCAAGCTTAATGGTTCCATGAGGGAAGTGTTTTCGTTTTTATGGGTTTAAGTTCTGAATTATTGTCATACAGGGTGACAAGGAGGACTCCTATGAAAATAGAAGGCTAGATTCATATCAGGGTTCTCGAAGCCCACCCTATGATGATGAACGTCGTAGTGAAAGGTCCAGTCCTGGTGGTAGAAGTTATGAAGAGCAAAGAAGTCCTGGATATGATCTAGAGAGTCGTCAATATGGTGATTCTAAAAGAAGTCCCTCTCGCCCTGAAGTTGTCAATGATTGGCGCCGAGAAGATAGATTTGGAAATGGTAGACGATATGATGATCGAAGAGGATCCGATGGAGATTCTAAACTGGATGCCAAATCTCCTGAACAGTCAAGAGATATAGATTCGTCCAGTCCCCCCTTGGTACGACCAGTTAGAGATATTTTGGGAGATAAGACAATACCTCTTCGTATTATTGAACCTCCTAAAGCCAACAGTGTTAGGGCTACCGAAGGTCCCGTGCTTACACAGGTGATGAATCTCCACTTTAATACTGCATACTGCATATTTCTGCTTTTTGTAAGCTGCTCTATATGATTGGGTTCATTTTTTTTTCTTTTACTGTTGGTTCATAATTGGGGTTCAATTTATTTGAAAATGAACTTGAAATTAGCTATATTGGATCAAATGAACTTGAAAGTTCTGGAAATTTTAATACTTCTAGATGTTTAGTTGGTATTCATGCTTTTAGATTCTCTCTGTTCTATTTTATATATATCCCCCTTCCTTGGGTAATCATTTATTTCTCCTTCAAAAGAGAGAATTACGATGGTGATACATACTTAATTGAGTTGACTGTGCCTTGGTTCCTTTTGAGCTGCTTGGTGGTAAAGCTATTTCTCTCCCAAAGGGGCATCTTGGTTTGGAACTTGGAACCTGGTTACTAGTTTTTCAGTTGAGTAGAGTATACAAATCTAAGCCAAAAAATTGGCATGAAGAAACAGGGTTGTGGCTCCAAAGGGCTGGCGTTGGATTTGTATTATAGTTAATTTCAGTTTTAATGAGTGGATTAGCCTAACGAACAAAACAATATCTTGCTGTGTATGATTTGTAGTTACTCGAGTTTAATTTTTGCTCCTTTTTACTGTCTCGTGTTTGTTATTTTGTATTAGTGAGTATGATGCCCTCTCTCTTTCTCTCTCTCTCCATAAAAATATAGCTATCTCTAGATGCCTAGATACTAGCACAAGCTTTATTAGTTGCTTTGCTCATAGTATTTTTCAGGCAGCTCAGATATTGATAGCTTCACAAACTTTTCTGTTGTATTTTCTTGCAATATTTATATGATTTTCTTTTAGCTTTTCGAAAGTACTTTCTAGTAATCTCTGTCATTCTTTTTTTTTAATTGCAGAGAACTGCATCTTCCAGCAACTTAGGTTCCACCAATGGGAACCCAGTTGAAGTGAAACCGGAGACTTCTGGAAGTTTAATTGATTTTGACGCTGATATTGAACCTTCTCCAACTCCAGCAGTTCCTCAAGCACAGCAAACTTCCATACATCAATCATATTCACAGCCAGAAAATTCACACAGTGACAATAATTGGGCTTCTTTTGATGTTTCCCCACAAGTTACAGTATCTCAAGCTCCTGCAAGTGCAAATTCTTTGGAATCTCTGCTATCAGGGTTGTCTGTTTCAACACCTGTCCCTAGTTATCCTGGAAATGCAGATAATACTGGGGCTTTTACAGCTGCAGGCAACATGACTGCACCATTCAGTGGTAATTCAGTCATCACTCCTGCAGGACACACAATGTTGCCCACTGCTACTCATGCAGTTGCACCAGTTACGAGCTTGTCAACATTTCCCCCTGTTGGTGCTCCAGTTGCGACCCCTGGATTGGCTCAAATATACCCAGCCAATGCTAGTAATTTTGCTGTTACTGGTTCTGGGCAATGGCCTAGTATGCAGCACCAGCAACCTTCCTTATTCCCTTCTAATGGTATTCAGTCTGCCTCTCAACAATACGTACCATCAGGTGGTGGAGCTTCAATCAATCAAGTGAGCTTATGCGAGATCCTTGTCAATTTATTTTAGCATTTTGTTACTATTTGCAATCATTTGATTGTAACATACATTTTCCGCAGCCATGGAATTCAGCACCGGGGCAACCTAGTCAGCCAGCTGCACAAGCACCACAAGATGTTTCAAGATCTAATCACAATGCTAGTACTGTTGCACCACAAAATTCAGCTGGTAATGTAAAATCAGTTGGAAGAAGTGCACTTCCTGAGGTAATTTTGTTTATATTTGGCTTTCTTGACAATATTCTAAAGGAAAATTGCCCTTAGCGTGCACTTAGATATTCAATATGGCTCGAATTTAGATCGTCACATATGTTCACCAAATATGTGGATTAAGAGTTTTGGACACTTTAGCAAAATTAAGGAAATAGTTGAATTTGGAACTGTATCAACAAAATTAAATTAGGGTCCAAGCAGTAGGGACCTCAAGTCTGATAAGCTTATATATATGTGCAACTGCATACTGAACCAGAAAACTGAATTGCTTATAGGATCTTTTTGCTATGAACTATTCATCCTTCCCTGCACCAGTTCCTGGATGGCAGACTGGTCCTCCTCATGGTATGGGGTTTGCTATGCCGTACAACACTGCAGTGGTAATTTCAATATCTTGCTTATAATGACTCTATTGTACAGCATCAGATGTGTAATTCCTAAATATATTCAGTGCATTTAAATGTATGTTTATTTGCAGCCCATGCACAGTTATCAGCATTCATTAAAGTCAGCAAACCCGTTTGATGTCAATAGTGGACCTCCTCCAGTTCAAGCCTCAACAGTATGTAACTTCTGTTCATTTTATATTTGTATCCTAGTCATTGCGTCCACAGTTTCTGGCATTGGTTGAATATATTCTTAAGATAAGAATAACAATATTACTGTCATGGCTTTGTGCAAGCTTGCCAGCCTATCAGTTTTGAACAAGTTTGCTGTGTTGGAAAGGGAAAGTTTGGGAAAGAAATTGATTTAAAAATAGGAAGTTCAAAATTTCTATTTTGCCTAGAAAGATAGTTTGGCCCAATGAAACGTGGCTGGAATACTTAATATTGTTGCACATCTAGTGTTAAGGTTTAATTATCATGTTAAGTTCATGGTACCAGAATTAGATTGTCGTAGGTCTCGGATTCACAACCTCCAATCCTCCATAGTTTCATGTCAATCTGCAATATGCAGAGTGGGTTTGCTCTTATATGTTTCTTTTATGCATCTGTCTACTGTTCACATATTAAATTGGACTGCACATGAGGCATGGTGTTAACTTGAACACGAGGTATGGTGCTAACTTATTACTACATAATTGGTCCTACATAATAAATTGGATGGTTGGATTGAGTTTTAATTCCTTGTTTTTGCCATAACAAGAAGTCATCAGAACAATTTATTTTACCTGTTGTTTATCTCGTTTTCGTCTGTTGCACAAAGTACTAACCTTTTGTGATGTATTTCGCCTTGATGTAGTTTCCTTCCATGTCACCGTCACAAGGACCACTGCCGAATATGCTGCCTCCATCTGGCCTATTGCGTACATCTAGCCTTGGGACACCCTCATCAGCTTGGGGGCCCTCGTATTCATCTGGATTGCCTCTCCAAGCACCACCATATGCATCACAAATGCCTCCAAGTAATATAAATCTGCTCGTCATTCTTCATCTATTTTTTTTTTCTTCACCCACCCTAATGACCCCATTGTGGTGCATAATGATTATAAGCATTCATTTTCAAAATTTAGAGTTGTGCTGAATTGTGGTTTCAAAATCTCAGGTGCCTACGCGGGGCAACAAATTCCAAGTAGCTTGCCACCTTCAGGGTAACTATAATTGTTTGGCTCATTTTTAAGTATTTCGACCATAATTGTACACTATGGATAACATTTAGGGAAAAAATAGGGCTACGTCATCAGTATTGTCAGTTCTTCTTTTGTTTAAAACACTTCAATTGTTTGATTTGAAGATTACTTCAATTTTCATACATGTTTTACATATAGGTATCATGGAGCTGGAGGTTTTGGTGCCGAGGGAGCTGCATTTGGTGCATTAAACATGGATCAGCAGCAGGTTGGTAGATTTTCAGCACCTGCTACCCCAAATCCTTTCCCGTCTGCCGGAGGAAACCCATTTGGATAGTTGTGAAGAACAATTATCTTCTTGCTCTCAAATTGCCGGGTGGAAAGTTTTGGCTGTTACATTGCTAGATTTTAAGTTATCCAATGCCGCCTGCTAAGAGAAATTTTAATTTTCTATTGGATCATCCCCCTGGGTTGGGTCAAAAGGTTGACATCAATTGTCATGTACAATATGTTGCTGTAAGAAGAGGAAAAATAGTGTATATAGTAGAAAGGGGGGATAAAGCCATAAAGGGTTACAGACTACAGTGGCCTTAAAAGGGAACCTAGGATTTTATTTGCCAGCGGCGGTATTATTGGTAATTTGCAGCATTCTATTGGGTGATCCCCAAGTTCAATCGCGTCCTGGGCTTTCCCTTAGTTCTTACCCCTCTTGATTCTTCTTTGCTACGTTGTATGATTTTGCAATCTCTTCATTGTGTTGTGAGCTCATTGAATGTGTATGCTAATGGATAAGAGTACAAATGTTACAAGGGAATTGAGTTGTATGTTAATATGATATGTTTATTGTGTTTTGGCGTTGGTGGAATCCTTAATCAAAGCTTCGGTTTCATTACTTGATATATACTCGAACCCCTTTGTTGATATGCTCCAGTGTGCTTTGGTTTAGTGTTTGCTTCTGATTAATTTACAAATCTCCAAGAATCCAAAATCAGTGTTTTACCAAGGATAAAGCATAGAATTGAGTTGACATGTTCCCAAGTCCTAATTAGGAATCCTTTGTGTACTTGGATGTAATATTATATTTTGGTGGGAATTGTACACGGCTTTATAACAACATATACGAATTCATCAACCCGATTCTTAAACATTTGGAAACAAAGACGATGGAGGAAGATCGAAGTCCGCGACCAATTCGTCTACCTTCCACGGGAGATCACGCATGACATTTTGTCAAGGCTACCAGTGGAGTCTTTGTGCCGGTTCAGGTGTGTATCAAAGCCATGGCTGTCCTTAATTTCTAATCCTGATTTCATCGCAAACTATTCCAAGGGCAGACGTCGCCTCTTGTTTACTTGTCATGACCCGGAACATCATCGACTGTACTCTTTGGATCTTGACCTGTTTCTCCACGAGAATCACAAATGATGATGTTGATGGTTTAGTAGCAACACCCACAGAGCTCGACTTTGTTTACAATCATCTTCCAAATGGTGGACTTGATTGGAGACCCTTTGTCTCCTGCTATGGTCTGTTATGGTTTCAATATTGTATTCGGTAGTGTAACATATTACAGTCATGGACAATTTCTTTTTGAATTCACGACACAACATTCACTATATTATTTTTAATCAATTTTCGTACACAACAATCAATTTACTATCAGATCTGATAGAGATTACTACGCATATATTATTGTGCTAATCAATCAATTATATGCATGCTAATGCAGACAGAAAAGCTTCTTCATCGATCTGCTCTTTCGATATCTTGGTGCTGATCTTCTCCATGCGTGAGACGGCAGGAAAAGGATAAATTAACAGGGAAAAAAAGAGAAAATCTTGCGTGCGGTAACCGCATTACGTGTCTCATGCGACCGGTTACTCCACTATTGACAGGTGTGTCATAAATCCACATGGGTATAACAATAGAAATAGACCGACGAAACACAAAACAAACCCAAAATAAATAAACAAACTTTCATCACCACCACCGCATCTGTCAATTTCACATCTCATCCCCCTTCTTATTTATCATCAATTATTCAATTATATTCTCTCACCCAGATTTCTCTCAATCTTCTTCTCTTTTCTTCGATCTTTGACTCTCTAGTGTGTTAGATTGCTATGTTGCCGGTCTTTGTAGGTACTTTCAGAGATTGCTATTAAAACCAAAAACAAAAAAGCTGGAAAGCCCATCTCTTTCTTCTTTCTCTCCTTTCATAGATCTCTATCTTCTTAATTCTATCTCTTATGACACCTTTACTAATTTGGAATGGAACTATTAGAAATAAAATTCATTAGAAATTGGAACATAATTGATTTGGATGTGGAAATTTTATTTCTATTGAACTATTTACTTAAACCATGGAATTAGAACATAAACAATACCAATTACGATTGATATTGTTTACTTACCATCGGAATCAGAATTAAAATTAATTTAATTACTGAAATTCCCTTATATATCTATGAAGTCACTTACTTCCTATACTTATCAATAGTGTTATTGTGCTATACCAATTTTTACCATCAAAACAACATACAAGTATCACTACACCAATTTTCTTTTCATTTAACACCCAATAAGACAAATTAGATTACAACTAAATTTCACTTATCGATAATAAATTATGTAAATAAAAGAAAAAAATAGAGAATATTATTAGAGAAAGAGAATAACTAACCTTAAGTATTTCCGTAGAATATATGTGATTATTTATTTTTCTGTTTTAACAATACTATTATATATATATATTCTCAATTTGGGTTGGATAATTCGGAAATATTCTTAATTAAATTAGAGTAGTTTAGTAACAAAAATTGATACCTAAACTGATGGAGGAATTGATTCTAATACCAATCTCCCTCCTTGGGTATCAAGTTAGGGGTTTTTTTGTAGGAATTGATTCCTAATGAAGAGATGAGACACACATTCATTCTAATTCTCTTAAGTATTAGTAACGACAAAATTCTCTTATTCCGTAACCAATTCATCTATTCTCAATTTCATTCCACATTAGTAAACATGTCATTAATAATGTTTTCTCTCTCTTAGTATTGCTAGATTTCAAGAACACAAAACCTATGGTTTAAAAAAACTGAAATCCATAACCAAAATACTAATTAATTTGAATTGCACTTATTTGTCAAATGTTAAAGTTGTGAAGAGCACACGAAACCAACAAACTCTATTTATTGTTCTCAAATCAAACATAGAAAACCCAGAAAATTGGATGTAGTGTTTTCAAATCCAACACGAGATTTGCTTCAGTACGTGTGGATTTTGTGGTGAGACACAAATGAGGGCAAATGAGGGCTTGGATTATGGAGAAATGGGTTGTGTTTGAATCAGATATAATAGATGATTGTGATTCATACAAGTTCAAATCATACATTTATAGGAGACCTATCTAATATGAACATGTAACACAAAAGTCAATTACTACAACTACATAAATACAATATGTCCATAAGTCAAGAAGTTGTTGAGCTAACACTCTCCCTCAAGTTGGTGCATACACATCAATCATGCACAACTTGCCAAACGAGTCATAAAAGACATTTTTCAAAACACCTTTAGTTAATATATCTGCCAGTTGGTTTTCTGTATGAACAAAATGATAATATTGGCATCAAGCTTTTCTTTTATAAAGTGACGATCAACCTCAACATGTTTAGTGCGATCATGTTGTATCAAATTATGTGAGATATCAATTGCTGCCTGGTTGTCACAGTACAATTTCATGGTAGTTTTTGGTTTGACACTTCAATCACATAACATGTTTCTCAGCCACAGTAACTAACACAGACCATGAGCCATACCTCTGTACTCAGCTTCCGCACTAGACCGTGCCACCACCTTTTATTTCTTGCTTTTCCATGTAACCAAATTACATCCCGAAAATGTAAAGTAACATGATGTCGATCTTCTGCTTGTGATACTTCCACTAAATCTGCATATGTGAAGCCACAAACTTCAAAAACATTATTGTGTTTAGAAAACATCACTCCTCTTCCTGGAGCTGATTTCAAGTGACTTAAAATTCTCACAACAACATTCATGTGATCCTCACTCGGATTATGCATGAACTGGCTTGCTACACTTACTGCATATGCAACGTCTGGTCTGGTATGAGTCAAGTATATCAAGCGCCCAACTAATCTTTGATAACGAGCTCGATCGGTAAGAACTTGATCTGAATATTCTGCTAAACGATGATTTTGCTTGATAGGGGTGTCAACAGGTGTACAATCCAACATACATGTCTCTGTTAGTAGATCAAGGATGTACTTCCACTAACACAGATAGATACTCTCACTCCCCCTGGCTACCTCAATGCCCAAGAAGTACTTGAGTGTACCAAGATCTTTCATATCAAACTATGTGGCTAGCTGCTTCTGTAACCTATCCATCTCAATAGTATCATTACCAGTAACTACCATATCATCAACATATATAATTAGGGTTGTTACATTCCCTTGTTGGTGTTTGAAAAACAATGTGTGGTTCGAATTACTCTGTTTGTAGCCAATCTTCCTCATGAATTGTGAAAACATTCTAAACCAAGCACGAGGTGATTGGTTAAGACCATACAAAGATTTTCTCAATCTGAATATGAAGTTACTTGGAGAACTAGATACATATCTTGGCGGAATATCCATATACACTTCCTCTGTAAGTTCTCTATGAAGAAATGTATTCTTGACATCAAAATGTCTAAGTGGCCAGTTTAAGTTAGCAGCAAAAGAAAGCAATACCTGGATAGTGTTCATCTTTGCAACATGTGCAAATATCTCATAATAGTCTATGTCATATGTTTGTGTGACTCCATTCGCTACTAGGCGTGTTTTGTACCGACTTACTGATCCATCTGAATTATGCTTCACTGTAAACACCCAGCGACATCACACAGCCTTCTTTCCAAGTGGTAGAGATACAAGCTCCCAAGTATTGTTCTTTTGTAATGCTTCCATATGTTCCTCCACTGTTTTCCTCCATTTTTGGTCTCCCAATGTATCATGCACTTTGTTAGGTACAGATACAACAGATATTTGATTTACAAATGATTCATATGACTCAGACGATCTTTTGGTAGACACAAAATTAGCCACATGATACTTAGCTTTGGCATGATGGGTAGGTTCATACTTTTTTGATGGTAGACCTCGAGTAGACCTATTTGGTAAAGTATATTGTCTACTATTAGCCTCACTAGTATTAACTCTAATAGAGTGACTAACCTCATATGAGTGATCTTCTGTACTAGGGAAACATGGGTGATGGATAAAAGTAACAGCATGGGAGGCAGGAGGGGCAGTTGCGTTGTCAGCTTCGGTACCTGAGTCTCTGGAGCAACTATACCATAATCATCTGGTGGTGTCTTCGGAGCTAATGCATCATTGATCTCAACTGAACCTATCTTAGCCTCTTCATGATACAACTCTTCAAAATATGAATGCTCCCCCTGAAGAGCAGTATCAGAAGAGGTAAAATAACTCATGTCCTAAAAAAAAGTAACATCCATAGTGACATAGTATTTCCTAGTATGTGGATGATAGCACCTGTGCCTTTTTCTGATGTTCTCCATAACCAACAAACACACATTTAAGTGCCCGGACATCCAACTTTGACCTCAGACTTTTTGGAATATGGACAAACACAACATAACTAAAAACACGAGCATAGAGATTATGAAATGAGGTAAGCAGACATGAGATGCAAGCACCTCATATGGAACTTTTTCCTGGAGGACACTAGATGGAAGACGATTGATGAGATGGGTAGAGGTTATGACAGCATCACCTAAAAGAAATTTAGGCATGTGGGCACTAAAGAGAAGACAACGAGTCATATCAAGTAAATGACGATTTTTCCTTTCGGATACCCCGTTCTGCTCAGGTGTGTAAGGACACGTTATTTGATGAACAATCTCATGTGTTTAAAATAACTCATGAAAGACACGGTTCATATATCCCCCCCCCATTGTTAGAATGAAGAACTTTAATTTGGCATGGTAATGTGTTTGGACATTGGTATAAAAGGCGTGAAAAGCTGGAAAAACCTCACCCTTGATTTTAAGAAGAACAATCCATGAAAGACGTGTGCAATCATCAATAAATGACACATAGTACCTCATACATTACATAGTAGGTTCTTTTGAAGTCCCCAAACATCAGAATTAATTAATTCAAAAGGAATAACGCTTTTATTAGAAATATTAGGAGAATAAGTTGCTCAATGACTCTTGCCCAAAACACATGTTTCACAACGTAAAGTTGACTCATCCACACAAATAAACAAAGTAGGCATAATTTTTTCATAACACTAAAAGATAGATGCCCTAAGCGACGGTGCCATAACCAAACTTCACTTAGCTTATCAGAAGTGGAGATTAACTCGGTCCAGGACTATGCTCCTGGTTTCTCCCCTGCGTATGTCTGATCCAGATGGAACAACCTGCCCCTCAGATATCACTGACCAATTAACTCCCTGGTGAGAAGATTATGAAGTATCACACACATGAGAGAAAATGTCACAGAGCATTTAGCTTTTGTATTTAGTTGTGGGACATATATCAAATGATGAGATAAAGCGAGTACATATAGCACATTATGAAGTTCTATTGTGAGAGTAATACGAACTAACCCTTTGATATGAGCACAAAGTGTGATGTTCTTAATGTGTTTATGCCCTATTTTTACTCTATGTTACCTCTTATTTAGTATGTTTTAGTTTCTTTTGTATGAATAAATGTCTAGGTAGAGCTTATATCGATTATTAGTGAATTGATGATGAAATCATGCTAAGTGTTAAGAATCCTTGTTGAGATATGATTCATTGTTCGAGTAGGATTCATCCTTTCCTATTTCTTTGTTTCTAACGTACTCATTCTTATTAGGAAAGATAAATCCATGTTGGAGAAGGAAAGCAATCGTAGTTGCGCAAGGAATAAGGAGACATCGTGCGGCATTGATGGTTTCTTATTGGGTGTTTGATTCTAAAACCAAGTTGGAGATGGATTTCCAAGGTGTATATGAAGATATTTTCGTGCATATAAATCTGAATTATTAAAGAGAATAAGATATGCACTTAAAAGCCTAATCCATGCAAGAATCACAAAGCTGTCAAGATTCGTAGTCCAAATTTGACGGGCTCCCCTGAACAGCTCAGATCGAATTAAAAGACGTACCATATATGGATATAAAGCTGTGTGAGTCTAGTTTTTGTAAGATTTAGAATTGAATCCATATCTTATTCCTACAGGAATATATGACCGAATCATTACTCGGATGTCCAGTTGGCTCAGCAGAATTATCTCAGCCATTGATTTGCTTTTAATCCAAGGGCTGTGAGGGAAAGTTGAGACCTTGTTTCTCATATATATAGAGGCACTAATTTATATCAGAATCACCATAAATTCTTACACCAAAGAATGTCAAATAAGTCATGTAGCAAATAAATGAGAAGATGTAAGAAAGTCAAAGAAATCATGCAACAAATAAATGAGAAGATGTAAAAAAAATCAAACAAAGCTGCAACAATTGAAATTCTTTATGCCTCCCTAATTCAAAGGAGGAAATTCATGCAAAACAAATCAGCATTAAAAGAGTAAGAATATATGCAATTAATGTCAAATCCTTATCAGAATCAGAATTCTGACAGTGCAGGTCATCCAACTTTGACGGGCTTCCCTGGACAGCTCACAATGATTCAGACAATGTATGATATATGGATGAAAAGTTATGGAAGTCTAATTTCAAGTGCAATTGGAATCACCTCAATAGCTAGTTTCTAGCGAAAGTTATGACGACAACAAGACACAAATGTCAGCTCTGCCGCATTGAGAAAATCTAGAAAACCTAAACCAATTTGGTTCCAACTTTGTGGATTTTGTGACCAGCCTCTCTTGAGTATTTTCCTCTATATATAGCACCTCATTTCCACATAAAAGAATGATCAACCTTGTACACAAGTATAGCCAAAGCTCTGCCCAAACACTTTCATTTACCAAGAACCATAGAATCCGAATTCATCACTTTTCACCATATTTTATGTCTAAAGATTAGAAGCCTAGGATACCATACTCTTGAAGATTTCGTGTTACCTTTGTAAGGAACTTGGGAGGAGAATTATAGAGTGTAAGTCTATGATTTTCATGTTTAGTTTTTAGGTTTTTATGTTCTTGTTCTTGGATGATTTATGTTTAGATTTTGTTAAAATTATTTTTATTCTTGTCTATGAGATATTTGTAACTTTCGAATGACATGATGAATTAAGTTTTCGATTTTTATTCAATGATTTTAGGTTTTTATGCCATGAATTTCTGTTTATTTATTTAAAGGATTTTCGGTGTGTTCTTACTTATGTGTGATTGATACCCGGAAGTTGATGTTGCATGTGTAATAATCCAAAGTCATAAACGATTTTGATACTTGGGAGTTGATTAATTATTTGTTCTTTGTCATCTTCACCAATTATTGCATAGGTTCGGTTAGACTTGTGTCTTTGAATATGTTAATTTCTTTATGTGACTGAGGTTGCATGATGGGTTAGTATGTTAGATTTCGAATGAGGCTGAGGCTAAAGTCGAATGTGTTAAAGTGTCATTGAGTTAGGAACCTTGGGAGGAACTTAACTGCATAACCGATTCTAGGATGTATAATGAACCCAACATCATAAACTTAAATGAGAGTAGATTTCGTTTCCTTTGTTCTTATGTTATTTGATTGATGATTGCTTATGTGTTGGTTGGTTGATCACATGTATATATTAGTTTAGTATTTGATCCGATCCTATATCAAATCTTTATATCTCTTATGAATTCGTTGTTAAATGTTTGTGATTCTTTGCCCTGGATGGATCCCCGATTTGTGAGAGATACTCTCTTGCTTTATACTACTAACGATGCTTACATGGTTAATATTAATGTCGAGTAATCGAACCGATCACCCTTTTCCTAACACAGGGAATGCCTCACCATTAACATTAGTAACATAGGGTACTGGTGAATAGGATAATAGGGTAAAATAAGATTTGTCATAAGTTATATGATCTGAAGCATCATAATTGATAATCGATGTATCAGTACCAACAAAACTAGAAATATTTAAAGTCATACCAATCTTACCACAACCAGTTATTGATGTTGTGGGTGTTGTTCCTCTGGCTGTATGATGATTATGTCCGACCATACCATAGATATTTGGTTCTTTGACCAACTGAATGGCTGCATTTTCCTTATGATGATAATTAGGCCTTTTAGGCCTAAGATGCGGATACAACTTCCAACAAGTCTCACAAGCATGGCCAGTATTATTGCAATAAGAGCAAGGAGGACGGGGCTGATTCCTAAAGCCTGGTGATAGTCCTTGCTTATGAAGTGGAACTGAATTTGATTGCTGAAGGAGTGGTGCTAGAGATCTTGCCTGAACAGTAAGGCTAGAAACTTCAACTTGTGTCTAATTAAGGCTTTCTTGTTGAGACTCATCCTTACGGATATATGTGAAAGTTGTGGTTAGGCTAGGGGGTTCTATCATTCTGAGCAGCTCTCCTTTAGCACTGTTATGCTTTGCATCAAGACCTCTCAAGAAATGGTGAACTTGTTCAAGCTCCTTTTTCTTTTAGTACCAAACAATATCGGAATATCCTCCTAATTCTTGATCTTGCAAGGACGTTTCACATCAATCTCAGCCCAAATATTCTTAAGCTTGGTGAAATATTGTGCCACCGGTTACCCATTCTGTTGTATTGCTGAAGCGGTGCATATTAACTCATGAACCTGTATGAAATCAGATTCATTAGTATAGAGGTCTTCTAAAGTCTTCCATATTGCATGCGCAGTGTCACATGCCTCCACACCAAGTCAACTATATCCTCATTCATAACTTTGTATAATATAGACATTACAAGACCATCATCATCTTCCCATTTAGTGTATGCATCATCATCATCTTCACTAGGGGCTTTAGTTACCTCAGTTACATGCCTCATCTTGTGCATTCCTCTGAGATGAGCTGTCATAATTCTTTTCAATTTACGGAAATTGGTTCCATTGAGTTTGCCCCCCCCCCAAAATGAACTACTTTCAGAATTCTTGACAGATACTTCAAACTTCTGAACATCATTGGCCTCAAAACTTTCTTTTGTTCTAGAACCCATTGTAAAAAAAATCAACAGATCAGTGGTGATGTAACGGAAAATAACGATAACAACCTGTTTCATGTGAACCTGCACTATCGGTGTACTTGCACAGACATGGAGAAAACAGGTGAACATGCAGTATCGGTGCACTTGCACTAAAAGGGAGAAAATATGTGAATCTGCATTGGCGGTATAAATGCACTAAAAGCTGGTTGAACATTGAAATCGGGTCGGAATATTGGAATCGGGTCGTTGAAGGCTGCTGCCATGTCGGATTGATTTCTTCTAAGGGGACGACGACGTCTGCACAACGGTGCTTGCTCGACAGCCTGGAAGCTTTTGAGAAAGGAGCCGAACGATCCGGAGGTTTCGACTACGGGCCTCAACGACGGCTTGAGACACAGATGTCGGACGACCTGCTCGGAGAACATTGACGAACTTCACACAGCAATACCGAGACCTTTAACAAATTCTCACAAAACACAAACGCCAGATGTACACAACACTGATTTGAGATAAGAAAATCCTAACAATGAGGTTTTACTTAAAAAAAAAAAGGAAATAGCAACCCCTTTTTGATCTGTTCTGATACCAAATCAAATATAATAGATAATTGTGATTCATGCAAGTTGAGATCATACATTTATAGGAGACATATGTAATATGAACACTTAACACAAAAGTTAATTATTACAACTAAATAATATAATATGTCTATAAATCAATAAATTATTGAGTTAACAATTGTATAAATAAAAAAATTGAGCTAACAGTTTGAACTTGAGGAGATCAAAGATCATCACTGAGCTTAACGTCTCTTTTCTAGTAATGTTGAGGTGGAAATAAATTAATATGTGTCACTATGTGAGTGGAGGGTCGCACCACGTGTATGTTTGACGCACACAAGAATTTCTCGGGAAAATGATGACAGCTTTCACTTCCCTAGTCCAGGTCGATAGACACACACAGACGGCCTACCAGTGAGCTAGTCAGTCGTCTCAGATTTGAATACGTCTCATTGCATTGCAGCTCGATCATTTATCTCAGTCCAATATTGGCAAGTATATATATATATATATTCTCCATCAATAGAAAGTAGCTACAACAAGAGCATAGAGCCAGAGAAAGAGAGGCGATGACAAGAAATGGCTACAGAGCTCACGTTTTAGCGATTCCTTATCCCGCTCAAGGCCACATAAACCCTCTACTCCAATTCTCCAAACGCCTAGCCTCCTCTAAGGGCCTCAAAGTGACCCTAGCCAACACCATTTTCATCGCCAACTCACTGAACCTACCCAAATCAGCAGGCTCCGTCCAACTTGAGACCATATCCGATGGATATGATGACGGTGGCTTTCCCCTAGCTGAGAGCATCGCCGCCTACTTATCCCGGTTACAAGATGTTGGCTACCAATCCGTAGCCGAGATCATTACAAGGCACAAGGCAACCCCAAACCCTATTGAATGCATAATTTATGACCCCTTCTTGCCTTGGGCGTTGGATGTAGCCAAACAATATGGTCTGGTCGCTGCTGCCTTCTTTTCTCAAAGCTGCACCGTTAATTACACTTACTATCTTGAGCATCATCATGGAATAATTTGGAGTCCAGCTTCTGTTCCCAATAATCTTCCTCTCGGACTGCATATTCTTGAGCCTCAAGATATGCCGTCCTTCTTTTCTGTCCCGGGCTCATATCCAGCTTACTCGGAGTTGGTGTTGAATCAGTTCTCTCATATCGAAAAAGCTGATTTCATTTTCGCCAACACTTTCTACAAGTTAGAGGAAGAGGTGAGTTACTAAGTTTTTCACGAAATGATACTTGATTAAATAGTCGGTTTAGTTTGCTGATCATACGAGTATGATACATATCTGTGCAGGTGGTGGATTCGATGTCTCAAGTTTGTCCAATGTTGACAATAGGACCAACAATTCCATCTGCATACTTGGACAATAGCATCGAAGACGACAAAGGCTATGGGTTTTCTCTCTTCGAGATAGACTCATTCTGCACCGATTGGCTCAATACAAAGCCACCAGGCTCCGTCGTGTACGTAGCCTTTGGTAGTATGGCCAGTCTAAGTGACAAGCAAATGAAGGAACTTGCCTTAGGGTTGAAGGCAACCAACTTTCACTTCTTGTGGGTAGTCAGGGCTTCGGAAGAGGAAAAACTTCCGGACAAGTTGAAAGAAGAGACGGCGGAAAAGGGCTTGTTAGTGAATTGGAGCCCTCAGCTCGAAGTGTTGTCACACAAAGCAATAGGGTGTTTTTTCACGCACGGCGGGTGGAATTCGACGATTGAAGCATTGAGCTCGGGAGTGCCGATGGTTGTAATGCCGCAGTGGACCGACCAGCCTACCAATTCCAAATTGATCGAGAGTCTTTGGAAGGTTGGGGTTAGAGTGAAGGTTGATGAGACCAGTGGATTGGTTGGAAGAGAAGAGGTTGAGCAGTGCGTTAGGGAGGTGATGGGGGAGATGGGGATTGAAATGAAAAGAAATGCTAAGAAGTGGAGGGAGCTTGCTATTGAGGCAGTGAGTGAGGGTGGCACATCGGATAAGAACATTGATGAATTTGTATCCAAGTTGACCAGCGTTTGATTTGTTTCAACTGTTGATCGGATCAGTGTATTGTGTCATGTATACCATCATTACCATGACATGATGTAGTATAATCAAACATTTCTGGCTATGATTCACAAATATCAATTATTGCTTACGTATTGTGGTCTGTAATCACGTCTTTGATAAGATTTTTCTTTTTTGGTCAATCACAAGATCGAACACCATACCAGAGGAAAGGAATGAAAGTCGACTCTTTTCTCTCTCTCTCTTCTAGGGTTTTCCCCTACGTGAGAAAAGAGCGACGGTGGCGACTTCTCCTCAGCTCTCAGTCGACGGCGGTTTATCCAGATCGTATTGGCGGCATGGGCTGGCTTTGGTGTGGATCGGTGGCACAAGAGCGAGTTCTAGATCCTGGTTTAGGCGGGGATTTTGTCATGGGGTCTGATGGTGTGGGATTGTTGGGCCCATAGCTTGTGGTTTAAATTATGCCCCGGTTTATCTTAGGGCCGGGAACAATTTAAATTTGGTGGTTAGTCTATTGTTATGTTTCAATAAATTATAAAATAAGGGTTTTTTTGTTATCATTCGATGATAGTTTTTAAAAAATAGACTTATATTATGTACTGATTTTGAGTTTCGATTTAAAACTTCTTATCTATTACACGATAACAGGATTAACAGCGAATGAGTATGTAATGAATTTTATAATCAAGTGACTTGCTTGTCACAAAAAAATCACATATATATATATATATATATTTTAATTATACTGAACTATGATCGATGTACGTATATGAAAAGTAGAAAACGACTTGCGCACTTTTAATGCTGCGAGAAGCAAAAGAATCAAAATCCAAAAATAACAATCCAAATAATTAAGGCAAATGCTTACATATGCACCTCTAGCCGCACTTGTAATTTGTAAACATAAGCAATGATGTCAAAAATCTTCATAGCTTCACATGCAGTAGTGATCAACGATCACTTTCAGCTGACAGTACGTAGCAGCTTGATACATGATAGTGATCATCAGCCATGAAAATAACGTATCTTAGATTTCTGGAATTTCACATTGATTTGAGTTGTGACTCTGTTCCCACTATTGCGTCCGATAGTACGTGGTGAGTTCTATCAGTGGCCCAGTAGTGAGCAACGTTCGATAAGAAAGGCCAATTTAAGTAGCTACACGCTTATAGCCGGCTTCGTCGGACAAAATTTGATTTATCATCGGATTTGTCTTGCCTCGAGGCTATCCAACTGTCAACCCAAATCTACCGATCAAACCCTATTATAATTAGTAAGTTAATTAATTATACGGGTTGTACGTCTACGTGTTTCAATCCAAACCGCTTCGTGTTATTTCTATACTACTTGCACATCTATCAGTTCGAGCTAGAGAGATGCATAATTTTCTTCAACTCTGAATTTGCGATCCATTCTTGCCTTGTTAATTTGATGGACATGGAGAAGACAATGAAACTAGTAAACATAATGGTGTAGCAGCTAGGGCTCAATCTCAACCTCAAAGCCACGTCCTGGTATTCCCCTTTTCCTGTGCAGGGTCACATGAACCCAATGGTTCAATTCGCCAAGCGCCTCGTCCAAGGGTCTCAAGGTCACCGTAGTCACTATCGTCCTCTCTGCCATGCACCAGTTCTTCCAAGAAGCACCCGAACAACTAAGCTCTTTCGGCTTCGATCTCGAACTAGTCTCGGACGGCTCTGAAGTTGTTCGCACACCTGAATCCATTGACGAAACCACCGAACGTTTCACAAGGGTGACTAAAAAGACTTTATCCGATCTTATCACCAGAATCCAGAACAAGAAGAATGATACTAGTACTCCTCATGAAGATAATGGTGATGATGAAGCCAGCACCAGCTGGCCAGAACTGAAGATCTTGGTGTACCACTCGGCCGGTATCCCATGGGCTTTGGATATAGCGCGACAACACGGCATAGATGGAGCTCCATTCTTCACAAACTCGTGTTCGGTCGTAGCCATCTACCACCACTTCCTTAAAGGAGCACTAAAGATTCCCTCAGAAAATGATCGATCCACTACAACACTATCACTGCCCTCCACGCATGCCACCATTAGGTTTCGCTGATCTACCTTCATTTATCCGTGATGTTGAGTCCTATCCAGCTTACCATGAACTTGCGCTCGACCAATACTCCAATATATATAGGAACACTAAAATGGATCTTCATTTGCACTTTTCATGAGTTGGAAGAGGAGGTAACTAGCTAGGTTATCTAATTCACTAATTCATAATGCAAAATTAATTAGATGCAACTGGTCGTTAACATGCATGATCTTCTAATTTATTTCTGCGCTAAGTACTCTTTTACGTTTACATTATTGATAAATTAGTATTGATAATTTGTAGTTCTTATTTTTTGGGTAGTGGAATGGATGAGAACTCAAGATTGGCCGGTCCGGACCATGGCATGGCTGAGTGGTAAATCACGCACTTGAGTGGGTAGTCATCCTCGTCTTCATCACTACTGTCATTGTCTGAGGTATGATCTCTCCTGTTGTTGATGTCGGCGATGAGATTGGATAAGTTCTGCGTAGCTACCCTATTGAAAACTTCGTCTTTGTTTTCCGACTTTTGAAGGTGTTCGGAGCCATCAGAAATGATTTTCACCCTGAAATTGGTCTTGTTTTTGGGTTGAGTTGCTAGAAACTGCTTCACGGACATGGTGGCTGCAGAAATGGTTGTGATCACGACGGTGACCCTGATACCCTTTGAGGCTAGGCGTTTGGAGAATTCAACCATCGGGCAAATGTGGCCCTGAAATGGATAAGGGAACACTAGCACATGAGCACTTGTACTACTTCTGCTTTGAGGGGTTTGAGGAGGAGCATGAGTAGTACCCATTTGCAGCGATTCCCTCTCCATTTTCATCCTGAACTTGCAGTAGCTATTGCACGCTCTCAATTCGCTTAATTATTTGCTCGAGTTTGAGGAGGAATCGTCACTCGATCTGTTACATTATATATAGAAGATGTGAAGCTAACATGGAAGTAAATGAGTGTCCACTTGCGATAAAATGAGCAGAAAGATAGCTGGGCTAGGGCATGCAAGTATGGTGCTTAATTAAGTGGTCGTTGATTGGTAGTTTGTTTCGGTCAACATGTTTGATTAGCAGTTGGATTTGCATCCCGATCTACGGTAACTAAAACAGAGATAAATAATAAATAGTACAACTGTACAACGATGGATGATTCGAATGAGTTAGGACGACCTCCTTCACACTAGATTAGACTATATACAGTTAATACCTCGAAAATAATTTAGATCAAATAGCTTATATCGGAGGATGATCAAAACCCACACAAACTTAATTAAACAGTGATCATCCCATTTGGTGTCAAGTGTCAACTGGTATGATTGCCAATGGATCTGCCATTTTTCTTTCAAAATGCACCGAATCTGTGGCTTAGAATTACCCTATATTTGTTGTAGATATGATGGATCCATCCTCACACGCACAAGATTTATACCCAAGCTAGCGCTAGCCACTCTTTAATACTAATTGTTGTTCTATCAGGAAAGAGATCGAATAACAAGATATTTCAATTATTATTTATTTATTTATTTATTGAATAGGATATCTCAATTAATTTGTTGCATTAAGTTTCCGGCCTTTTAGAAATGTCTGGTGGGGGAGTGTTGTTTAATTATTCTCACGAGTCGCATCTATTTACAGTACAAATATATATCCTATGACGTAATCTTAACATTGTACGTTTAGACTTGAGTGGAATCCAAATCAATTTATCGATCAACCGTACACAATTCCGATAATCGGCAACCGGCCTGCCACCTGCCGTCCACGCTCTTGCAATTAATTTCTTTCAGGTTTCAGTATGTGGTAATAGATATTTGCATACAATCTCATGAGTATACTAATCATAAGGAGGATGCATGCCCGGCCAGCCGAGCCATATGTAACATGCATCAATAAATTGTGGCTTTGAACCGAATGCAAAAAAGTACGTATATATGCTAGTGGAAGCAGTTTAGAACGCAACTACATGTCCACATCTTCTCGATCGGCTTCTAGATTATATATTATCAAGTTGTGTTATCTTCTTTCATTGTTCTAGTTGTATACTTTTGTTTTTTTTCGTTGACATGATAATTCCATATATTCTATATTTTACAGGAAAAATTCAGTGCGCAACTTTCATAGATTTAATAGTGTTTCGATACTTTAACGATTAGAAAATTAGGTAAAATTTTGTATGGATGATATACACATACATATATAACTAATGAATGGTGAAAATGTGGAAAAATGACCGAAAAACTAGTCAAATAAGGATCTCCGCACTTTAATTTAAAAGTGGAGCTCCGCTCTTGAAGGAAACTATATATATAAACCCACAAGTTATTGTTCGAGCTGGGAAAAAAGATCTTCCTCAGAGAACAATCAGCAAGCCCCGGTGTCGAACCCTAGGCGGTTCTAACCTTCGTTCTCTGTTGTTGTTGGCGTGCCAGTACCTTTGAGTTAGGTACAATTCTTGCTTTGTTGACGATGATTGCGCTCACATACTGTCTTCTTCTCAAACGATTGCTCCGCAGTTGCTGATAAACCGTTGAAGTTCAAATGACCTATACACAACCGGAGTTGCTAGGTACCTTTCACTCCACCTCAAGTAGATGGCCGATCTTATTTTAGACCGCTTGGGGAAAAGCAGAGCTTATAATGTATCGTTGATAGCGGGACTCTCTCGCTGTAGGAAATTGCTGACTAGTGCAGACTTTTTGTGTTTGCTAGAAGCTAGGCTAGCGACTCGATGGACTTGACTCTAGTTGCCGAGGTTAATCGGACGTGTTTGCTACATGCAGCGCGAGGCGTACATCTGGATAGCTCCGCTCCGATGGGAGACTTGGTTGCCGAAGCTAATCGGACTTTTGCTCTGTGAAGAGACTTGACTATGCGGTTGCGTGATAGTTTGTTTGACGTTGTTTGTGTTATTCTGCACATTCGACCCCTTTATATAGAGAACACAAATTGTTTTTTCTTGCGAATCAAGTCTTGAGAACCTCCTAGTTGATTTGGATTCACCTTCCTTATTCAACTCAGATTCTATGCAGCATTAGTCCCCGAAATCTATTCCAATACGGCAGGTAATCTTGCTATGTGATAGATTTTCCCCAAATAACCGGTCAACGAGCCTAAAGAGTAGATAATACAAGAGTATTATTTTAGGCCCAAACAGTTATGTCAAATTTTCCCCTGTGGGATGTATATTCTCAACACGCCCCCGCACGTGTGACGAATTTTCAAACCATACACGTAGACAACATTTTGGGTGACGTGGAGTCTGTGTGGCTATTTGGAATTCACACGTGAATGTAAGTAACCTACTCTACGGAAGTAAATTTGCCGACCACCTTTTTTTTATCACCCTCATGTTCACCCACCTATATGAAAGTCATGCGTCTTAGATTAACTATGGTATAACCATAGTTATCTATATAAATTAATAACACATTGTAAAAATAAATCAATAATTAATTTAAGAAATTTAAGAGTTAATTATGATATAATTATAGTATGTAAAAAAGACACGCGGTTTTTATCTAAGTGGGTGTGCATGAGGGTGGTCAAAAAAGTGGTCGGCAAATTTGATTCTTCAACTGTTATACCATGATAAAGTGATATGAAGTTCACATCCAAAACCAATTAGCAATGAATGGAATGACCCAAACATTTTACGTGCTAGACCTAATTTTCCCATGCGGGATGTATATTTTCAACACTAATCACTAATTTCAACTGCTTGAACAAGATTACTGATTTTTGTGCCCCGCCTAAAACCATGGAGCCGTTAATTAGTTAATAATAATTACATGTTACGTACGATGCTTGTTTAAGTTTATTTATACTTCGATCATCTTGCTGAGATTGAAAAATTACTAGAAGGATGTATCCTAATTAGAAAGCTTCGAATTCTTGTTAATTTAGTCTCTCTAGCTGAGATGTTTACTTCATACCCAGAAACTAATCAATTTTTGATAACATATACAAGAAAATCCAGATGACCGCGAAAGGGATACATTGATCTAAGTAAGAGAAACGTGCTTCTTTTTTCCAAATGTCTAGCTGAAGATTTATCGACTAAAACGAATCTTACGTTCATTTCTGATCGATGTAATATTATTTGAGGGTATGACTATGACTGAGAGTGATCGACATGTCTATACAGAAAATAAGGACAGATCGGAGGAGAGATTATTGTCGTCGACTAAAATCTAGCTTAATTTGTGCATGTGTATGCTGTGACCCTCAATCATTATGATATACATTGGTGACAGAACAACTTCGCATGCATGCTTCATGTGTGAATAAAATTGGAGCTCTTTACCAATATATTTTGAGAAATTCTGCTCTGGGATGAGCGTACCACGTGGCCGTGGATATGACATGAACACAACAGGGGGTATTTTGGATATAAAAATTGTTAAAGTGAAGACATATTGAGAACTGAACAATAAAACGGTGGATTTTGATTGTGTTGCCCTATAGTCACAGAGAAGTCCCCATCATCTAAGAATTTTTCATATATTATATACCTCGGTGTACGTACGAACGTCTATTATTGAACTCCATCGGAATAGTACTGGGAGTTTTGTATTTAATGAAGGCAAGAAGCTAGAAATATATAAGTCAATGATAAGGATGATCAAAGAAGATGTAATTAAGTATCTAGTTTAGAACCAAATGTTTCTCGTGGCTGTTTTATAATTTGGATATTCACTTTTCTACTGTGTTTTACATCTATAGCTACCTTGTCGATCACAATAGGAGTGGGATCCTCTCCGAATGCCCCTCTCCTAATATTGCCTAACGAAAAAATCTCAGCCGTTCAGTTGTATTAAATGGCCAGATTTAGGAGAGGATTCTAGTCCATCACAA
Source organism: Argentina anserina (assembly GCF_933775445.1). NCBI lineage: Eukaryota > Viridiplantae > Streptophyta > Magnoliopsida > Rosales > Rosaceae > Argentina > Argentina anserina. The sequence continues at coordinate 2,319,095 of NC_065872.1, read as the reverse complement.
TAGTTGCTCACTTTATAGTTTATACATATAAATAAGGGGCCTGAAACCCGGCCTTCCAATCTGTTGTATCAGTTGTAATCTAAATTCCCCATTCAATCCGCAGATGAGTGGGTCGGATTAATTATTTGTTTGGGCCTTGCTCTTTCTCTTGTCTATTCTAGTGTAAAGGGTTTTGATATTGAAGAAGAAGACTAAAATCTTGATTTACATCAGAATAGTTTACAGCATATACAATGGCTATCAATTTAGATCCACGATTAAAGGGTTAGCTAAGGTAAAACAGACTGCTTATACAATGAGGAAAGATTATAGCTGTATCTAGACGACTAGACACCTAATTACATGGAAGTCTTTACTGGTTGTGATTTCTTTCCTCAATTTAGTGCATAAATATACGGTATTCCTTAAGTAGTTATTATTTTACTGATGATGATCATTTTCCCTCAAATCATTTGTAGTAAGAATTCCATGCAACTGGATTCATCACGAAGTTGTACGTACATACATACATATACTATATTTTTCACTTTTGGCATTGAGAGTGAACTGAGAGTGATACGTGTTTATGTATGAAGAGGAGCTGATCAATATCTCGTAATTATTAATATATAACAGATGGAGTAACAAATTTGCTTAACTTCTGCTACAAATTCTTCAATGTTCTTATAATTATCTGAACTTCCCCCTTCATTGACTGCCTCTTTAGCTAGTTCCTTCCACCTTAATGAAGCTTTTCTCATCTTCATCCCTTTCTCTTCTTCCATAACTTGTGTGATACACTTTGTTACTTCTTCTTTTGTAGTAATACCCTTCTCATTCTTCTTCACTCTGACTCCTACTTTCCACACATCCGCAACAAATTTAGCATTGGTTGCTTGATCAGCCCAATGTGGCATTGTCACTATCGGTACTCCGAAGCTCAATGCTTCGAGAACCGAATTCCATCCGCAATGTGTAACAAAGCATCGCACAGATCTGTGAGCCAAAACTTGCAGCTGAGGGCACCAGCTCACAACCAAACTCTTCCCTGATGTCTCCTCCATGAAATTACCAGGATGTTTTCCAATTTCTGATTCTCTAACATCCCACATGAAGTTGTCGTTCATTTCTCTTAGTCCACATGCCAGCTCCTCTATGGCTCTATCTGCTCCGTATCTAGATTGGCCAAGCTTCCAAATGATACATAAACGACGCAGCTTGTTTCTCTAGAATCTAGCCATTCCATACATATCTCCACATTCGTTCATTGGTTGGTGAAGAAGCATGCAGATGGAGAATTGGTGATTATATCTTTCCTTTTAGCAGAGGAGGAGGTCAGAGAGATTGCAGTTCCACCCAATACCCCTGCTCCTTGGTGGATTCGACTAGGAGCATTCAGAAACTCGCTGTGTGTAACATCAACCAGTGTCTAACGCGTTTTGGGTCATGAAGGAATATGGAGTAAGGGAGTCTTGGACTAAAATGTGGATCTCCACTCGATATCACACATTATTTCATTCTGGTTTCCTCTGCTAAAGGGAAAGATATAATCAGATATAATTACTAAGGACTCGCAGGGACGGATCCATGATTTAATAATAGGGTGTGTTAAATTTGGGCGAAGTCCAAATTTTTTTTTAAAGACTTCGTAATAGAGCAATGATAATTTCAACATGAAAATAATAGTTTACGCCTATTGGAACAAGATAGAAAACTGAGATTCAAGTTAAATGAATTACATACGTACTTTGTGTTGATAGAAAAACCTAGAAAAACATAGCAAATAAATCCAAAAAACTAATATGAGAAATAGATACGAATTAATCGATATATACCTGAGATTGCTTAATCAATAGGATTATGGATGAGGATTTTTCAAATAGAGTGATTAGAGTTTTAGAATGACAAAGAATTGAAGAGGACTGAGATGAGAGAGAGCGGTAGATGAGAGTGAGCGGAGTCATGGAGTGATGGAGCGGTGAATGAGAGAAAGAGTCTTGACTTTCAACTTTTTTTTTTCTTATCTTTTTTTTTCTTATGCTCTAACATGTAAAATTTGAGTTTTTTTTTTTTGAAAAATTAGAGTGGGCTGCAGCAAACGTCAGCCCACCTCTGCATCCGTGCCTGCTAAGGAGTCATCTCGCTTGACCAACCAATGAACAGCCCCATTTAGCAACATCACATCCTTCCTACAAACACGAGTTTGTTTGTAGGGAAATAGAGTCTCGATCTTTCACCAAGAATCAGTCAAGGAAGTATAGACACTTCACAAATCCATCGGTGTTGCCCTTCCCTTCAACCACCTTGTATTGACTAGTGGACTCATCATATCCAAACCCATATAGCTCCCAAGAAAAAGACATGTTTGTTAGTGGTGTCTTTGGCACTTTCTTCCATTCCTTGGTTGCAGGGTTTGATCAAATGAAACCCAGAATCTAACCTGCACATCAAGAAGCTGTTGCAGGAAAGCACAACAGGAACCCAACCACTTCCAATATTACGACGAACAAAGTCCAGCTCAGTAGCTTTTGCTACATAATCCACATCATCAACTCTATCATTCCTCATAAGTTCAAGATTCTTGTTCAGGTACTGAACAATGTCCAAAGTGTAGAGGCGTTTACGTGCATGGTCAGTAAACACAAGACGCTGCTCCTTATCCTCAATGGCCTTATACTTGCTCTGGTCTGGCATCTTCAAGCAGATCTAAACCTGATGCATCATCACAATACGTAACTAACATCAAATCCGACAAAACCGGTTTCCAATCCTACTGTATCTACATTCTCAACTGACATTAAAGGAAAACCAACAAGATTTATACAACCAAATTGTTGGAAAAATGGTTGGAAAAACCATTTAAAACCAAATTTTAATTGATTAATTAAATTAAGTTAAACTTATAATTAATTAAAGATGAACATAGATTTGAGTTCTCCATAATGAGGGCTACAAGATCATATGTTTCTTTGTGTAATTTGGTTTGTGGGTGAATAAGAAATTGTCACTCAAAGATGGCTACTTAGAATGAGGGATAGGTATTTGTCCCACATTGGAAAAGAGAAGTGTTGAAAAGACTTTATATAGAATCCATTCTGTATGGATTGTAAAGTGTGTAAGCTCCTTTATACCCTCTCGCGCATGCGCAGGGGTGCAAATCCTAGGTCGCAAGGGAAACTCGTGTATGCCCGTGCGACCTGCGGACACGAATGCAACACCGAATTGAGGGTCGGAACGCAGATTCTTTTTGCATTTTCAAAAATTCGGTTTTGACTTTTCAAATTCTCTTGACTGTTCAAATTCTTCTTTTGTAACAACTGAGTTATTGTGTGTTATGGAGAATTATAACAGAATTGAAATCAATGTTTGTAACATATGTAACTCATATATGTTATGATTTTTTGATTTCTATAACAGTCATCTTATTAATTGCTGATTGCAAATCCTCACAGTATAAATAGCCACCATCCTTTCATTGTAAGATAATCCCATTCGAAACACATTTCTCTCCCACTCTCAAAGTTCTTAGTTCTTCTTTGGTGATAGATATAGGTACCTTTCGAGTTCGTTGAGGGTTCTAGTTAGTAGTGCAACTTTCTAGAATTGTTTAGTCGTTATATCCTGGGAGACAAGCGCCAAACATCCTTGCACCGGTAAAGGAGGCGTAAACGTCTTAAGGACAGTGTGGTATCACACATGTCTCGACTATTTCTTCCATCACAAATCGTTCGGTATTTTTGTTGAATTTCTTTTCGTGTTCTTCATTTCTGATTATTTATAATTCAGCATATTAAATTATATATATGCAATATATCACTGTTTTTTATAACAATCTTAAGACGTTTACTTTGATATTGCTTATATAATTTGTATTCGATATTTATCTGAATTTTTTCAAGTAAACTTACACCTTGTGTGTGTGTTTCAGTTTCTAAAAATGACTAACGGAGAAAATTCTGGAAATGGAAAGGGACCTTTGGTGCCAACTGTGCCTATTGCTCCCGTTGTACCTGTCTCAGTATCCCATGGGGAAAAACTTGAGAAGTTCAACGGTTTGCATTTCAAGAGGTGGCAACAAAAGATGATGTTTTATCTGACCACTCTGAATCTTGCAAGATTTTTGACGGAGAATGCTCCTGAGTTAAAGGAAGATGACCATGGCGATTCAAGCAAAGATTGCTGTTGTGAATGCATGGAATAATTCTGACTACTTATGTAGGAATTATATCATGAATGGTCTAGCCGACTCATTGTACAATGTGTACATTAGCATGGGAACGGCAAAGGAGCTATGGGAATCCTTGGAGAAAAAATATAAAACCGAGGATGCCGGCGCCAAGAAGTTTATCGTGGGCCGTTTCCTTGATTATAAAATGGTGGATTCCAAAACTGTGATGAGTCAATTCTCTGAGATTCAGCTAATCCTGCATGAGATTCACGCTGAAGGAATGCAACTAGGTGAAAGTTTTCAAGTGGCATGTGCTATTGAAAAGTTACCACCTGCTTGGAATGACTTCAAGAATTATTTGAAGCACAAGCGAAAGAAAATGACCATGGAGGATCTAGAGGTTAGACTTCGCATTGAGGAAGACAACCGAGGATCCAAAAAGAAAGCATGGATCAATGATGTCTCTGCCAAGGCAAACATGATGGAACATGGTCAAGGTTCCAAAAATAAGAAAGGCAAGTATCATGGGTCCAAACTGGGGCCGAAAGGAGGCATCTCCAAGAAGCCAAGGTTTGAAGGCAAGTGCTACAACTGTGACAAGACTGGTCACAAGTCTGTGGACTGCAACAAACCAAAGAGGAACAAAAAAAGAGAGGCAAACCTGATTGAAGCCGTCACTCAGGAGGTTGCAGACATGAACCTCTGTTGTATGATATCAGATGATAGCATGGAAAAAGTCAGTGATTATGACTGGGGACTAAATGACCTAGAGCTATGGTATGACCAAGCCAAGTTTTTTGATTGATCTGTAGAACATAACTGAAATTATCGAATAAATTGATGTATGTTCTTAAGGGTTTTATGAGTATAAAACTCTGTGTTGACAAATGTGTTTTATCTGAAATTGACATAGAGCCATGGGTGGTGGATTGTTTATTGTCAAAAACTAGTTATTACACATATATGAGTCTTCCTAATTTATGGTAGTGAAGAATATAATATATGTCAATTAACATGCACAAGTGTGAACTTGTGTAGAGACAAAACTGATTAGATCATCTTCCAAAGTATTGAAAGAAACAATGAATCCCTTGATCTGATTCATACAGATGTGTGTGATTTAAAATCAACGGTATCTAGAGGGAATAATAAATACTTTATTACCTTCATAGATGATAGCACGAAATATTGCTATGTGTATTTGCTAAAATGCAAAAGTGAGGCCATAGAGAAGTTCATTCTCTATAAAAAGGTTGAGAACCAACTCAACAAGAAAATTAAGGCACTAAGAAGTGACCGAGGGGGTGAGTATAAATCGCCATTTGCTGAGACTTGTGCTCAGAATGGGATTATACATCAAAGGACTGCTCCATACTCACCACAATCAAATGGTGTAGCAAAACACAAAAATCATACTCTAAAGGATATGATGAATGTTATGCTACTCAGTTTTGAGATGCCACCCAACATGTGGGGAGACGCGATTCTCACGGCAAATTACCTTTTAAATAAGGTGCCCAAAAGGAAAGAAGAGAAAAACTCCATATGAGTTATGGAAAGGGAGAAAACCATCCTACAAATACTTAAAAGTATGGGGATGTTTAGCAAAAGTGAAAATTCATAAACCTAAAAAGGTGAAGAATTGGCCTAAAACAGTGATTGCATCTTTATTGGATATGCACATAACAGTTCGGCTTATCGATTCTTAGCCCACGATTCGAATATTCCTGAAATTCATAAGGATACGATAATGGAATCGAGAAATGCATCTTTCTTTGAAAATGTATTTCCATGAAAGTCTAGAGAGGAATTTAATTCTTCTAAATGGGCACGTGAAGACAACCGAGCCGAAACTGATGATGCTCAGGATCAAGAATCGGAGTCGAAGTCCGAATCTGAGTCTGAGGTTGAACCTAGACGAAGTAAAAGGGCAAGGACCGCAAAGTCCTATGGACCTGACTTCTTGTCATATATGGTTGAAAGTGATCCCCGTACCTTCAAAGAGGCAGTTAGCTCTATTAATGGTCCTCTATGGAAAGAAGCAATCAAAAGTGAGGTTGACTCCATCATGCAAAATCACACTTGGGAATTAGTGGATTTGTCACCTGGATGTAAGCCTTTGACTTCCAAGTGGATTTTCAAAACGAAATTAAAAGTTGATGGGTCAATAGACAAGTACAAGGCTAGACTTGTTATTAAAGGCTATAGGCAAAATGAGGGTTTGGTTTATTTTGACACTTATTCTCCTGTGACGAGAATAACATTCATACGGATGGTACTTGCAAGTGCAGCGTTGCACAAACTTGAAGTACACCAAATGGATATAAAGACGGCTTTCCTAAATGAAGATGTAGAAGAAGAAATCTACATGGAACAACCAGAAGGTTTTTCTGCTCCTTCTCAGAGTAAGAAGGTGTGCAGATTGGTTAAGTCATTATATGGCTTAAAACAAGCACCAAAAACAATGGCATGAGAAATTTGATAATGCCATGATCACCAGTGGATTTAGAATAAATGAAGGTGATAAGTGTGTATATATCAAATACACTGAAAATGGATATATCATTTTATGTCTGTATGTGGATGATATGCTTATCGGTGGGAGCCACGATAAGATGATCAAGTCTACTAAAGACATGTTGAATTCTAATCACCCGTAGGTACACGAGTAATCCTGGAGCTATGCATTGGCAAGCGATTGGAAGAGTACTCAAATACCTAAGGTATACTCGTACCTACGGGTTGCACTACACATCATACCCAGCTGTTATAGAAGGGTTCACTAATGCGAACTGGATATCTGACATGAAAGACTCAAAGTCTACTAGCGGATATGTATTTACGCTAGGGGGTGCAGCCGTGTCCTGGAAGTCCTCAAAACAAACAGTTATAACTAGATCCACAATGGAGTCTGAGTTTGTAGTACTAGACAAATGTGGGGAGGAAGCAGAATGGCTACGCCAGTTCATAGAAGACATTCCTAGATTGACAAAACTTGTGCCTGCGATTAGTATACATTGTGATAGTCAATCTGCAATTAGCAGGGCACAGAGTAAGATGTATAATGGTAAGTCTAGACACATTCGTCGAAGACATAATACCATTAGACAACTACTCTCAACTGGAGTTATCTCTATAGACTATGTAAAGTCTAAGGATAATATTGCTGATCCTTTAACTAAAGGGTTAAACAGAGAGTTAGTTGAAAAATCATCGAAGGGAATGGGACTAAAGCTCATTGGAAATAAAAAAATCACTACAGTGGATACCCAACCTAGCTGAATGGAGATCCCAAGATCTAGGTTCAAAAGGGAAAACCAAACTATAAAGATTAGTTCGGATCACTGTGGGGAGTTCCCCAAGTCCATTCCTAAGATAAAAACCAGTGATACCCGTAAAGGATGAGGTTAAGTTAAAACTTTTAATGATTCTTATGCGTCGAGAAATCGAGCAGAGTAATGCGGGTTACTCTTAATTAAGAGATCACATATGCAAGAGAGAAGTGGGGCCGCTTCTAGGGGAGTTAATGAGGGCATAACTCTTATCAAACTACTTGCAGAACCAGACGTGTGTTCCATGGCCAAAATGGGCACAAAAATGAGAACCGAAGTGTACGAGGGAGACTCATGTGTAAAGTATGTTATCATTTACAAAAATGACGAATAGTTCAAAGACATCGCGTCTACTATTTAGTTAGTAAAGTAAGCATACTTTTATAAGGGAATGTTCAAAGGGTCAAACCTACTTATCTTATGCAGGTTTCAACCGTAGAAATCTATCACCAAATTCTATCGAGTCTTTGGTGGCCAATTTCATTCATGTGGGGAATTGTTGGAAAAATGGTTGGAAAAACCATTTAAAACCAAATTTTAATTGATTAATTAAATTAAGTTAAACTTATAATTAATCAAAGATGAACATAGATTTGAGTTCTCCATAATGAGGGCTACAAGATCATATGTTTCTTTGTGTAATTTGGTTTGTGAGTGAATAAGAAATTGTCACTCAAAGATGGCTACTTAGAATGAGGGATAGGTATTTGTCCCACATTGGAAAAGAGAAGTGTTGAAAAGACTTTATATAAAATCCATTGTGTATGGATTGTAAAGTGTGCAAGCCCCCTTATACCCTCTCGCGCACGCGCAGGGGGGGTGCAAATCCTAGGTCGCAAGGGAAACTCATGTATGCCCGTGCGACCTGCGGACACGAATGCAACACCAAATTGAGGGTCGGAACGCAGATTCTTTTTGCATTTTCGAAAATTCGGTTTTGACTTTTCAAATTCTCTTGACTGTTCAAATTCTTCTTTTGTAACAACTGAGTTATTGTGTGTTATGGAGAATTATAACAGAATTGAAATCAATGTTTGTAACATATGTAACTCATATATGTTATAATTTTTTGATTTCTATAACAGCCATCTTATTAATTGCTGATTGCAAATCCTCACAGTATAAATAGCCACCATCCTTTCATTGTAAGATAATCCCATTCGAAACACATTTCTCTCCCACTCTCAAAGTTCTTAGTTCTTCTCTGGTGATAGATAGAGGTACCTTTCGAGTTCGTTGAGGGTTCTAGTTAGTAGTGCAACTTTCTAGAATTATTTAGTCGTTATATCCTGGGAGACAAGCGCCAAACATCCTTGCACCGGTAGAGGAGGCGTAAACGTCTTAAGGACAGTGTGGTATCACACACGTCTCGACTATTTCTTCCATCACAAATCGTTCGGTATTTTTGTTGAATTTCTTTTCGTGTTCTTTATTTCTGATTATTTATAATTCAACTTATTAAATTATATATATGTAATATATCACTGCTTTTTATAACACAAATCGCCCATATGTACTGGTTATGCGAAACTGTCATATCACTCTACAAAACCAGATCATGGTCATGTTGTCATTCAACGAGGAAGCCTGAGTGATTATTTATACTCTAGCTGAATCCTAATTATTCTAGAAACCCACAAACAAATAGATCAATCTCCGAACATAAAGCACAAGCAACAAACCGAAATCGAAGTGAAAAGATGTTACAAAACGTATTATTCCGAACAACAAATCAAAGGTGAACCAAACAACAAAATTCTAGTACTACAAACTACACTGAAAAGGCCTGAACCAATCTGGTGCTCCCTCAACGGTTTTTATAATTTTGGGGTCGGACTTTTGGGCCTAGCGTACATTTTTGGACTAAGAAGCGTTGCAGAATGGGCCTAGCCTACAGTATTTACAAAACAAAATCTGTAAATAGTGTAAAAAGCAGTGTCTACATGAAATTACTGGATCCAAAATATTGTACAACGTATTCGATATTGATGTGATATGTGTATGCACTTCAGGTATTGTAACAAGGAGAAAAGCTTTAGTATTGGTCGACTTGTCTGCTCTTTTGCGCTCTAAACCCTCTCAAGTCCTAGAGGCTTGAATTGCTGGAGGAATTAGTCAGTTCATCAGTCTAGTGCGGCTGGCAGGGGTGTGGCTCATGCATGGCATCAATGGCTGCTATCTTGAGCATGACAGTAGTTCTTCCTCTCAGGCCAAGACTCGAGTCGCGTATGTACAACCACATAATGTCTTCGAATTTATACGATGGATTCAGCTGTTTGTCTACTCTTCCAAATAATTGGAGCAACCAGCATCCACACTGCAACATAGAAGTTTCCCAAGTACTTCAATTTCTTGCAACAACTACCAAATATATATATAACACCATCTAAAAACAACAGAGCTGCTTTCTATTGGTTTGTTTGTTCTACTTACAATACACACAGACAGCGATCCACTCGTTCACAATTCTGACCCAAGTGCTAGTCCATCCCACATCAATTGTCCACCTGCAGAAGTGAGTGACTTATTGAGAATAAGAAAAAGATCGAACACATTTAGGCATAAACACAAGGTGTCTACTTCGGTGCATTACTGCAACAACACATGCACTAAAAGGCATCAATCGATTTACATTCATCTACCGATTGATACGTACTTTTTCATGGAGTGATTAGTATTCCAACCGATCAACAGCATTGCAAAGTACATTGCTCCTGTGGCGAAAACGAAATGGAAGAAGCCATAACCGTAGGGTACATCATCCTCCGATTCAGTCTCGTCCTTCTTGAACTGCAGTGTCTGTCATTGTCAAGGATACATTTCAAAGGAACTATCCATGATGAACTGAAAAAGTTGTTAAGGCAGTAAAGCAGACCTGAAAGCATTTAGAGTCTATACCCGTTGAGAATGTTGCTATAACCATTGCAAGCACACCAATTACAAAGCTCTGCAAACAAGCGAAGCGTTGTCACATTCTTGTGTGAGATGATATATAAAGCATGAATTTTTCGCGATACAAGTTGACGAACCCATATTTTGCAAACAGTGGACATTATACATGAACACGAGTGTTTTAATTTGCTTCAGGTGAAGATCTAATATCATCATTGAGGATAAAGGATACTAAAAGACTTGGAGTATTACAATGATGGTGAGCCAATCCCTATGCTGTGATGCCTCAGCCTTCTTGTTGCAAAGGTTTCCTGCTACTGGCTCACTGCATGATAACAGATTAACATGTCAAAACTAAACTCACAAATGTATCGCATTTTCTAAATGCTCGGTTTGCAATTTGAAGTCTTGTTTAAGTGGAGGCCTCACAACTACGAAGGAACCAAATGTCATAAACCAACTTTGAGCACAATACAAAGAGATTGTACCCGTACCTTCTTATGGCAAACCAACAGATAAATACTATGTAGAGCCCCATGAGCCCTGGAGTCAAGAAACCAGCATTCACCTGTTTCAGATGGGTAATTGATCCAAAAAGAAAACGAAAAGGGGCAATTAGCAGGCAGACAGCAGTAAAACTTATATGAACTAAATGGGAAAGTTGTAAGCAGAACATACTTTTGGGTGGAGAGATACGCTCGTCATGAGTTGCAGTAGTACCAATGTCCAGGTAATGAAGAAAATGTTGATGAAGCAAGATGGTTCTGGTGAATACCATATGTACATCATTATGATCCCGACTAAGCTTACAACATATGCAGCTGTTGCAATAAGCATTGAATGAATTTGGCTGCAGCAAAAACCAAATTAGGCACAAAATACAAGTCATGAAATATCGTTATAGTGTCTACATTACATTTGTTTTAGTGTCTCAAAACTGAAATATAAAGTACATAACTTTTTCATTGAGACCTCTCAATCTTTTACAACGTTTCATCAAAAACATATAGAACTTCACCTAGTTAATCAAGAAGTACATAACACTGATAACAGTCATGAAACTTATTATGTGACAGAAGGATGAGTTGGTGATTTGAGAAAATTCTTACCATCTTTCTGATTTTGAAGACTGACAGCAATCGTTCACCCATGTAATGAAACTAATTATGCTTATTAGTTGAATCAGAAGAAATACCCTGAAAAATAAAATACTTAAACTTGTTATAATAAATCCAACAGATCTTGGTGTCTGCAATGAAATAAAGATAGTAAGATGGAATGGTACCCAGCGCCAAAATGTGCAACCACCCCTGCAAAAAGAGTTGCATCAGAGGCATAAATGAAATGAATTCAGACACCAATAGTTCATGATATGCTTTAAAAATCGGACTAATTGGCAGTTTGGCACTAACCATAGAGCTTTATAATAGCCGAAGGAAGCAAAAAGGGGATTATAATGAAAGCAATCCACAAGAAAATCTTAGCAGACCACCATCCAGATTGCCAAGTATCTCTGGACTCATTCAACTTCGAAGCACCCGCGGTTGAAAGATACATTGAGAAATAGAACAACTGATCATCATGTGTTAAGGCTTCACATTTGAACTATTGACACACAGAATACATAAAACTATGAAGATGTTTATACTCTGTCATATATAACAAAGAGAAGGATACAAAGCATCCCAAGCTGACACGAAGAACACCTTCTGTAGCCAAACAGTCATGTGCACCATCACATCCTTTCAACCCTGTATTCACAACAAAGCAAGCCTTAACATTCCTCATAAACTATCCATGCTTTCATCAACAGAGAACTTAGTTTACATACATCTTTACTTACTGTTCATATCGATCAATACGCTGTTTCCGTAATCCCGGACAGCCCATGCCAGAAGATTTGCTAGCAGAAACATAAGACCATAGACATATCTGGCCATCCATGGATTCGAGCCATTCCGGAATTGGCTAAACCATGTATCAACCTTGAACGTATTGCTCCTCTCGTAGTTGCCTGTTGGAGCAGCACTCTCCATTTTGTCTACTCATTCATTCAATCTTCAGGTTCTCTTCTTCATCAAAAACCAATAGTAACAACCACTTCCTTTCTGTTTCTGTCAGTTTCTCTTCTCCCCCTGCAATATTACAGTCAGTTATTTTAGCCTCAATTTTGGGCTGAATAATATACTAGCCCAAAAATGTAATCAAAGTTTAAATACCCTGTTGATGATGGTCAAACTTGTGGACAAGATAGTTACATGAACACACTCAATCAAACATAGTGAATGGTGTGTGGCATTATGCTTCCTTTTTTGAGTTGGGTGGGCATGACAAACACAATCACAATCGTGCCATGCACGATAAATAGTTGATGATGGATAGACCAGCATCAATATTCTCATTCCTATTTGATGAATATTATCTAGATCTTAGCTAGTATCAGAGCCGTTAATTGCAGCATAAGCATATATAGTCTCTACTTGAGGTTGGGGAGGAGCCCCTCAGGAGAGCCTTTTGTTATTGGCGTCGATATTTTGACGACTTTGGACCCACGAGTAGTTCTATATGCTTTTGAGTTTTTGATGAAGCAGAAAGGAATCCAAAACTTCCTTGAATTGTTGTACTACTTATTCACTTTTCATTTCTCTCTAATATTATGAGAATATAAATAAGCTGGAGATCATATCCTTTCTTCTAATGCGAAGCCTGAATATCTTCCACTGACCTCCACTGTTTATTGCAAGACGAGTATGCCGTCAACGATTTGGTAATTTAGCAAACTTGATATTTGACTCCATCACACTCAACCCAGAAGACAACAGAAAAGAGAATTACTTGACTCTTTCGATCGATCCTACGTTGAGCAGGACAGGAACAAACCTCATTTGATTTCTCACCAACTAAAGGGATCATGGTCAGTATTAAAAATATCACATTTACGGTTTCGTAATCATCTAAGAAATATGATACGCTTTCTAATTTTCTATCCGAAATGCGCAAATAATTAGACAATGCAGTAATCAAAACAACCAGATTTGACATCTCCAACACACAGAAAAGATTGATTGGAACCTGAAGCAATGACAGTATAGCTGGGAAAGAAAGAAAAGCAGCATATGGAAAAGGATAGCACAAATTAAAGCTAGTCGAGACTATCCAAGATTCGAAGGATTAATACCTGATAATGAAAGTGTGGAGCAAATCTGAAATACGGTAATGTAGATAGTGATCGACCAGTAGCTACTAGCTAGGTTGGGGTGCTCGGAGATCGAATTTCCCTCTCACCCTTTTGAAGTATCTGTGAGAGAAACTAGAGAGAGAGTGAGATTCGTCTTCTGGTTTTATTTAGGAACAGAGAGAAGAAGAAGAAAGAGAGGAGCTAGATAGAGGTTGCTTTGCAGAGGAGGGCTTTGATTGCTTTGGCTTGTCTTCTTTTTCTTTCTTTTTCCCGCCGTAAGCCTCACTGTCTTGGCTTCTCAGTCGTTTCTTTCAAGATACTTACGCCATCTGCTTACTCTTTATCGAACTCTGTTACGTACCACAAATTATAACGCAATGAGAAAGGTGAACCTCGATGAAGTCATTTTCGAAATGAATTTTCTTTGAACTTATTCGAAAATAACATTCCTCACATGATATATAAGTCGACAAATTTCATGTCTGATTTGTTATATTATTAATGTCTCTGTCTATTTGAATTAATCGTCAAAGTCGAATGAACAAAAATAATAAATCTATAACGTTGGTATTTTTGAAAGAAAAATAATTTAAAAAGTTGGTACCTCTCTACTGATTGGTGTTAGGCAAGTGCACTCAATAATCATCGATTATGTTGTCTCACGCCATAGATTAACTCCAATCATGCCTAACACAATGATGCTTTTACTTAAGCCCTTTGATGATGTCTTATGCATCCTTCTAGTTATGCCTATGATGAGATCTAGCTTTTGTAGTTAGACGGTAGTTCATCAGCTGTAACTTTTATTTTACTCATACATTCCTGACATTTTAACCAACTATTGGTATACTCCAAAATCAGAGTGAAAAAATCTAAGATAATTTTCGCCAACAACGAAATTACAAAAATTAGAAATTAACATATTCTAAATTCAACGATCAATAATACATAACAGAATTTAGGGGTGTGCTCGGTGCGGTGCGGGTTGGAGGCAAAATCTAATCTAACTCACTTTAAACCGTTTGATCATTTTGCAAACCAAATCTAGTATTGGTCAAACCGTTTATCCGGTAAACCACATTTTCAATGCGGTTTCGAATAAACCATTTGTTTCCACATATCAAATTGAAATAAATAAAATCATCAAATCTCTGAATAATATTATAAACTAAAATACTAACACGTTTGAATGCACAAATCTTTAAACAATACTACATAATAATGTCTCTTAAGTCTTGAAATATACTACGAGATAAAAGTAAAAAGAGAAAGAAAAACGAAGCGGTAAAAAGAGATATAATTTAGTCAATTTAGAATAAATCTTGGCAATCTTGCGGCTTAGAGTCTCATAGATAATGTTATGTTACTATTAGGATATTGGTATATTATTATATTATCATGTTATTGTTAAATATATAATAAAAATAATAATTTATTTTAAACCGGTGCGGTTTGGTTTTATCCGATTTGGGAAATATCTAATTCAATCAAGTTATAATAGTTTGTTATTTTCACAATCTTAATTCAGTCCACGTAAAATGATACGGTCAATTATCTAGTTAAACCAGTACGATACCGCATTTTCGGTAAGAAATGCACACCCTTAACAAAATTGATGGACATTCCCTTTTTCTCCATTTCGGCGGAGCTCCATATACAAGAACTAGAAAGACCTCACATCTTTTTTTACTTTATTTGGGAAAAGAAAAAAAGGAAATTAGGAAAGGAGAATGAGAAAGAAATAAAAAGAAAAGAGAAAGAAACAAATTAAGGGAAGGAATCTTTGAAGCAGTTTTTGACTGTGACGTGGTCTTTTGACTCTTTTCCCGTTTTCCAGTTTTTGTTTATTAATTTGGAGTCGTGCATGCACGTGGCAGCGTCACAAGTTCCTCAATCAACGTTGAAAATCCTTTGGTATAATTTAACCAAATTTCACTTTTTACCTTTGTTTCCTTTCACCAGAGAATTGATGTGAATTTGGATAAGGTTTTTAGGGGCCATCGGCGTAAATCACGTAGATGTTTTATTGTGTTTTAATTACTGTATGAGAAATCTAAAACTAAAGGTGTGATAAAACAAGTTAACAATAAGAAACAAAGTTGGTTTTACCGGAAGAAAATCTGCTGTCTCCATTTCCCTATCCCCTTCTCTGTTCCTCTATTAGAATTTGACCTGTGGCATTTCTTGCCTACTCATCTTAACAACCATTAACCAGCCATCCACCAAAATGAACCATGATTAACGATATAATAAATAGAAAAAAATTCTTTTTAACTCAATAGAGATGATCTTTGATAAAAGGACTTAGAAACCCAGAAAAAAGATAAAGCTCAATTATGTTCGTTACTTGCATAGTTGCATATATGCTATGAAGCACGGACACGCGGCCAAGGGTCCGTATTGCGTGTCCGACACGGACACGGACACGGACACGCTCGGACACGCTTGGACACGCTCGGACACGCGAACTCAATTTGGACACGACTCGGACACGCGAGTGTCCGAATTGGACACGCGAGTGTCCGAATTGGACACGCGAGTATCCAAATTGGACACGCGGACACGCACCAACTCATAATAAAATTGAAAGTGCTTATGGTGAGAATCGAACCTTGGTCATCCAAGGCACCCAACAACTCCTCAACCATTCCAACAGATTCAGTTTTTGTTATATTTATGCACACTTTAATATATATAAGGAGATAAACTCATGATAAAAATAAAAATGCTTGTGGTGGGATTCGAACCTTGGTCATCCAAATGATCCAACAAATCCTCAACCATTCCAACAGATTCAGTTTTTGTTATATTTATGCACACTTTAATATATATACACATCTAAATACTTTCAAATTTTTAAATTATTTTTTTAATAAATATATATATATTAAAATAATTTTAATTGACGTGTCCACCACGTGTCCGTGTCCAAAAAAAAATTTATATGCCGTGTCTACGTATCGAATCGTGTCCAATACGGACACTCGTGTCCGTGTCCGTGCTACATAGCATATATGCATTGATAAGAGATAGTCACACGTACTCATCTGTCATCATCTCATCCTCCATTACAACCTTAATCACATCAACCTTGGCACTCTCAAAAAACCTAAAATCTCCTAAAGAAACTCTTGATGCCTCTCTCAACCCAGTGTTGTGGTTTTTTTTTTCTTTCCATCAACCTTATCGTTCTTGTCTTTAATTTGCAGCACCTGGTCATCTTTATTCAGCAGCAGATCCTTGAACATCTGGGCTTCTAAGTCTTCTTCCAAGAGATCCTAGTGTTTAGAAAATTGAGTTTTCGCCGGGGAACTCAGGCAGGGAAAGTGGAGATCGATGAGGAAGGGAATTGGAAACCCTAAATGGGTTCTAAAGATCAAGGTCGAAGATGTTGTTTCAACGAAAGATGGGATGAGCTACATATGTGAATTGAATTACATGATTAGAAAGTTTAGTCTTTTGATTACGTGATTATGCAAAGAAAAAAAAACCCAGATTGTGTTTGAATATGATGGTTGACGCAAGGAACAAAATTTAATTAAATTACAAATATTAAAATATAAGACAATCAAACCATAGTTAGCTATACGTAAATTCTATGGTTAGTGGCTGTTAAGATGAGTAGGCAAGAAATGCCACAGGTCAAATTCTAATAGGGGGACAGAGAAGGGAATAGGGAAATGGAGACAGCAGATTTTCTTCCGGTTTTACCATGAGACTTGTGAAGTAGACCCCCTTCTCAGCTGAGAAGTCAATTAGTCGAAGTGTGAAACACTGAAAACATGAAAAGGGTAATGAGCTAGTTTATTTGCTGCAAAATTTTAACTCGAGATGAAACATGTCAAAAATTACTGACGTGAAGTAATTAGCAGGCGGTATGATTTCAGGAACAAGAGTGAGAATACGCCAAATCACACAATCCGATCAAAACTTCAGGCACAGCAGATATAGGGAATTGTATCACGTCAATCGGCCGTCATTATTAACTTAAGTTTTTATATAACAGATTCCAATTAGGCAGGTTCGTAAAGATCTCAAATGTAGTTTGTAACCAAAAACAAAAGATCTCCAATATAGGTGGGTGCTACTACAAGGTCACTGGACCTGTGCTGAAGGCCCAAAATCTGAAAATTTGGGAGCCCGAAGATTCCCAACATCATCTTCTGGAGTGAGCAGTATAGCTATTGGCTATATTTGAGTCGCATGTGGTTGGCTTCGAACGGGGTTCTCTTGAACCGTCTCAACTTAATTTCTTTTTAGTTCCTACAACAGATTAATCATATCAAGCTTAATTTCGGAATTCTGATATAATTTGTTACATTATTATTTGACCATGCTTATCTTAATATCAAAAACAGTATGTTCTTAGTAACTTTGTAGTTCAAATCGGGTTGATTCTCCGCTCTTTGCACACATTAGTGTGAAGTTTCGAGACAATTGAGTCAGGGAAAGAAGAGTACAGCCATGATCGAAAGTTCAACAAACCTTGTACATAAGAATTACAGCCAGCTCGGTAGCAAGCAAGTTGGGCAAGCAAAGCATGGTGGCACTGGTGGAGTGGTGGCAGGAGTCTATGAAATAATAGAAGGCCATTTTTCTAACGTACAGCAACGTATATATAATGTCTGAACTTTAGACCATCTCCCTGGAAAAGGGCATATGATATCTGCAACACACAATTATAAATTATTGAATCCATTCTTGAATACCAAGATACATTAATAACCCCAAAGCCTGCACTCCAAAAACAAATGTATTATCTGATTCCGTTGGACATTTTTATATGGAGGGGTTCTTCTGGTTCAAAACTAATCAAGTATCCCCATTATTATTAAGCACATAAACCACCATGAACTGGTTTAGAATTGCCGGCCATTTCTTCATAGCTTGCCAAATGCCCTTTTCAAAAAGCCAATTGAATCTTTTATACATATAGCAATTCATGGCTTCCATGTTGCTCTTTTACTTTCTCTTTGGCTACCCTTTCCCCCCTTTTTTATTAATGAAAACCAGAAAGGGC
This sequence comes from Argentina anserina, assembly GCF_933775445.1. Taxonomy (NCBI): domain Eukaryota; kingdom Viridiplantae; phylum Streptophyta; class Magnoliopsida; order Rosales; family Rosaceae; genus Argentina; species Argentina anserina. The sequence goes on along the minus strand of NC_065872.1, from coordinate 2,300,526 downwards.
TTAAAGCATGAAGCACATTATGGAGCTCATGTAATTATTTCATGTATTTAAAACACTCGTATACCTAATTAATTATATTATTTCATGGTGTCATAAATATGCACACGTTGAAATTGGAAAATTTTTTTTAAATATAAGTAATTAATCAGAAATAAAAAAGTAAAAAATAGACTGATAACATTAAAAAGTTACATCACATAAACTTTGTACCGGGATCCGGGTACATATAATATTTTTTCCTAAATTCTAAAATGTTTAGGGTTATGTTTGGTAGGCCGTTTTTTCTTTTTAAATAGATGGTATTTTCATTAGCTGAATTCACGATATGTCATTTACACAAGAAAGACTAATACGCCTAGACCGAATAATATCGGTTTAGTGACCTATAACTATTGGTGCTAATGGTGATTGGTCGAAAACATATAGCATAATGAGCATAAATTTGGTGAGTTAATATGTTGACCTAATCACAGGCTGGCCATATTAAAATGGGAGTTATGTTCTATTTCAGGTAATGAAAACTAGTCAACCAACTTGTTACATTCACAATGTGAAGCTTTGCCAATTGTTGATGTGGAAAAGCGCTAACATCCCATGTGGGAGATTATCTTCTCAGGCCCCATTTCCATTTAAAACCCTTCACTATCCCTTCCTTGATGGCTTTCTCTTGTTTTCCACAGTAGAAAATGACAATTTCAACAAAGAAAATTATGATCTTATATTTCTAGTGTAATAGGTAGGTTTCTCTTCGAGAAAAACACACACACACACACATTGTATATAATGCAAATTTGATTGTATCCAGCTATACGAACTTGAAGACATGCCTGATTGGAGATGCTACATTTGTTGGCTTTCGTTCTTGAGTTTTGGCTCTTGGTGAGATTATATGTTCGGTTACTTGCGGAGGTTAGGGTCACAGATGATTTGGTACTGAATATTGAAATTAGCAACTGACATATCAATAGATATAGAGAGATCGGCCCAAGAAGATTGTGGTTTTGTCTAGCAACTTTCCCCGAAATGTACAAGCAAATCGGAAAACGACTTAACGACTGTCTAGTGTTGGGCGTCATTTTCACCAACAATGGCAGAATGTATACGGAAGGAAGTTCTCAGTAGCTGAATTCGAGTGCCCTTCATTAGAGGTGGGTGGGTACTTTATAAGAGTAATGAGCTTCACTTGATTTGGGTATGCAAGGCCCTTAAAGTCTTAGGGCAGCAGTGAAAGCTAGTCGGTTGTGGAACAGATTACAACAGCACACAGAATTTTGGCAAACAATGTCACCCTCTCAATCCTGTAACAATTACATGTGATCGAATTCAAAGGAATGGACGGTGGAGATGATGCAGCACTGGTACAATGGTGAATCTGCCCACAGTTGAAAGCAAGCAGATTGGATGTGTATATGGTGGGTGATGATGCAGAAAAGCTTGGTGATATTAAATGGCTTCACTTGTTCACCCTAAACCTGTGACTCTGGGAGCCACTAAGATGGCCAGAGAGACAAGAGGGGACTATCCGGAAAGTAATTGCTCCATTTCAATCAATCTAGCCATGAAGAACATCTACATCACCGAAGAATCTAAACCCAGAAAAAAGAGCACGATCTGCATAGTAAAGGAAATGGCATTATGGAGGTGGAATGACAAGAGTCAACGACAAACACCCTTCATGATGATTTAGTTCGAGGTAAGCACGAGTTCTGGGGGATTTCAAAATCCCCAATAGGAGAAGTAGTGTAAGGTTGAAGCAAACAGGATTTGAATTCGAAACTTCGAATCCATACATTTGATAACCTAGAGGGGGCTGCACATGAAGAATGATGATGATGATGATGATGATGATGATAATCCCAAGCAATACTAATCTAATGCAAAGGGCTCAGATGAGAAATTCAAGGTAGCTCCAGCCACCAGCACCTTCTATATTCACTACTCGGAATTTCAGGTCCTACGGAGATGTCGATTGCCAATTGGGACCTGGAGTCTCGATCGAAAATTAGGGACCCAAACAACCTAATGACTCGTCTATCTATCACCTAGACAACATCAACAATATGATGAATAAAATGGAGCTTAGCTGTGTTTTCAATGGACAGAATCAACAATCTAGCTTATCTGCGTCTGTGTGAGTCATTTTCTCAAACTCCATTGCTGCAATGCACATGGATTCCCCATCAATCTAACAATTTCATTGACACAGAACATTCGTCTTGTGATTGATCGATCAACCTAAACAACCAATGTTTTCTAAACAAAAGGAAATTCCTGAAACCCTACTTTCTGGGGATTTCAACAAGATGGAGAAAGGTCGAATAAGAACATATAAATTCTGGACAAATGCAATTTCAATCAAATAATAGAAAGCAGGAACTGAAAAGATGAGAACTATGAAACTCTGAAACTTAATACAAGTAAAGTGTTCGTGATTATACTATAGAATTTGAAAAAAGAGAAGAAACAAAAGTATGATATAATTGAGACAATAACAATAAAAACCCTAAAACCACAAATCAGCAGCAGAGGCAGAAGGCGGTGCTGCTGTGTTTGTAGCCCGAATTCATGCATCCCTCTATACATACAACATTCTCTGCAACCTACTCTTTTGTCTGCCATTTTTATTTCACGACCTCAAAATATCCATAACAATTCAAATAAATATGGGAGAGGCTTTCTCCTCTTACCTCTCTCAATCTATAGTGATATTCATGTCTATGCTTTCACCCTCTTCTTCTTTTTTTGGTTCTTTTCTTCCTGAGACATTTGTTGTCGCCGATGATGATGACTCCAGAATTGCATGCAATCTCAATTACAGTGTTTTGATTTTCCAAGTTTATTCTCCAAATGAGCGACGAGAATTGCCCAAAAGAGAAAAAATGACAACGACCTTCGAGCTTGTTGGTGCTCCAGCAAAGGTTAGAAAGGAGTAAAAGAATCAATAGAAGGGTGGCGGCGGGGGAGACGCGTATGAAACTCCAAAGATTGGCGGCAATGGGCCCTCATATACAGGAGTGGGAGGCGGCGGCGGGCTTGCATAAATATATGGAGGAGGTGAATTTGGTGGTGGTGGAGAGCTGTACTGAACAACCGGCGGCGGTGGTGAATGGTGGTGGACTGCAGGTGGGGGAGGGGACTCGTACACTGGGGATGGTGGTGGTGATGGAGATGGTGGTGGTTTGTGATGGTAGGGCGGTGGAGGTGGAGGGGAGGACTCAGGACATGGTGGCGGCGATGGTGGTGGCGGCGGAGGGGGTAATTCAACGCAAGGAGGTGGTGGTGGTGGAGGAGGTTCTATACAAGGCGGTGGGGAAGGGGGAGGTGGTGAATGGACAGGTGGAGGTGGAGGTGATGAATAAGGATAATGTGAAGGAGGCGAATGTGGAGGCGGAGGTGAATGTGAAGGAGGCGGTGGTGAGTAGTACATGTAAGGAATTGGTGGAGGTGGAGAACTTAATGGAGAAGGCGGTGGAGGTGAACTTGGTGGGGGAGGTGGTGGGGAACGGACACAATATGGCGGCGAGACTGGTGGTGGAGGGGGTGGCGGCAAGTAAACTGGCGGGGGAGGTGACGGTGGAGGCGGAGATGGAGGTGGTGGTGGTGGTGGGGAGTAGACTGGTGGTGGAGGAGAAGGTGGCGGTGGAGGCGGTGAGTATACTGGAGGAGGTGGGGATGGTGGTGGGGGCGGTGGTGAATATACTGGAGGAGGTGGGGATGGTGGCGGCGGTGGTGAGTAAACTGGAGGAGGCGGTGGAGGAGGTGAGTAAACTGGTGGTGGAGGAGACGGTGGCGGGGGCGGTGGTGAGTAAACAGGTGGAGGAGGAGGTGAAGGGGATGGAGGCGGTGGTGATAGGACAGGTGGCGGCGGAGGAGTCACAATCGGAGGTGAAGGAGTAAGAATTGGAGGCGAAGGAACAAGAACTGGTGGTGTCGGTGAAGACTTGCAGCCAAACGATTGGCAGTTGACAGGCTTAGACAAGAACGACTTACATTGCGCCGGAGACCTCTGCACCGGCCTATTCGGCAAGCAATTCTTCTTGTCGTCGAAACCAGGCAAGGCAAGACACACCGGAGGCTCGCCGGTGAAGAAGTTATAAGAGTAAGTGAAGTTCTCCAAACTCGGCAACGAGCAAATAGCCGGCGGAATCGACCCAGACAGCAAGTTATGAGCCACATTTAGCTGCTCGAGGCTCACCATCCCTCCAATTGTGTCCGGCAACGGCCCCAAGAACTGGTTGTAGCTAACGTCGAACACCGTCAAGTTCTTCAGCATCCCAATCTCCTCCGGCAAGCACGACCTGAATCCATTGCTCATCATAATAACCTCATCCAAGTTCGACATGTTGCCCAAGCTCGTCGGAATGCAGCCATGGAACTTGTTGTTGGCCAGAACAATAACGGAAACCGGCGAGTTCCCGAAATTTTCCGGCAGATCGAACCTGAAGCGATTGTGGTTGATGAAAATAGCATCCAAGTCCTTGTCGAACAGCTCCTTGGGCACAGTCCCCTCGAACTCATTAAACCTCAGATCCAAGAACTTGAGCTCCGGGAGGTGAAGCACAACCTGCGGGAACTTGCCGGCGAAGCGGTTGTTACTGATATCGAGCTCGTAAAGCAGCTTCAGGTTGCGGAATTTATGCGGCACAGTCCCACAGAACCTGTTGGAGTTGATATGGAACAATGCGAGATCTGTAAGCAGCCCAAGCTCCTCCGGCAAGTACCCAGCAATATCGCCATGGTTGAGGTCAATGCCGGCGACGGTTCGGATCGAGCTGTTGTCGGGAGCCGGAGCACAGAACACCCCGGTGTAGCTGCACACATCAGATCCGACCCAGTCGACAGTGTAATTGTAAGGGTCGGAGAGAATGGCCTTCTTCCAAGCCTGCAGTGCTATGTAAGCATTTCGGAGTCTAGGGTTCTCGAAAACGAGAGAAGGGTCTACTTTGACGAGCTCGCCGCGGTCGCCGAACTCGTCGCGGTAGTAGAGCAGCTGGCGCTGCTTGATGTAGGAGGCCTCGGCGTCGGTGAGACTTCCATGAGTGATAATGTGGCTGGAGGAGAGTGTGGAAGCGAAGGAGAAAGCAGTAGTGAGAAGAAGAAGAGAAAGATCAAAGAGAGTGGTCTTCTTCTTCATCTCACATCAGACATCTGACTCCCCTATGCCCACTCCTTTTTTCCTTCCTTCCTTGTTGGTCTTAAAACCCTACACAAAGAAAATTAAACCTTTTAGGTACTTGTTGAGCTTGAGATTGCAAATGGGTACTTGCAGAAATGGGGATTGAATTTCACCTTGAGATCTGAAGAGGAGGAGGAAGAATGGAGGATGAGAGAGAGAGAGAGAGAGAGAGAGAGAGAGAGAGAGAGAGATTTTGGAATGGGAATGGGAATGAGAATGGGTAAGAGAGTAGTGGGGACTGTTTTCTAGGGATTTTGGAGATGTGTGTTTGTAGTTTGTAGCAGTGTGAGAGAGAGAGAGAGAGAGAGAGAGAGAAGAGGTTAAGAGGGAGAGTTGATTATAGGACACATAAAAATAGGACAGCTAAATCACAGCTCAAAGCCCACCAGATTCTCTCACCTTTTAATTTTTTTCTTTCCTCAATCCACTCCTCGCTTTCCTTTTTATTCTAATTTCCACAATTCCCATTCACATTATAGAGTTTTGGAACAAACTCATCATTCCCATTAACCCCAATTTTGTTTCAATTTCCTTTTATCAAAAATACAATAATGTTAAGTTCCCTAATAACTTAATAAAGAGATTACTGAACACTGAAAAGGTTACATCCAAAGATTGATTCAAAACTCTAATGCTACTATTGTCACTTTATTTGTTAAAAGTCAATGATATCCTCAAATGTTTTCTAGGCTCATAAGTTAATTCACACCTTCATCTTATCAAAACGCATTCTCTTCTTGAGTAGTGAGAATAAGTTGTAATACTTCAATTATTATGATTTTTCATTGTTAATGAAGTTGTTAAGGGTGGAGTTGGTAAGCTTGTGAGTGGGTTTGAATTCGCAGAGTCCAACTTTATGAGCGTGGATGCGAGGGAGTGGGGGTTTGTTTTTGTCAAATCGGACAAGTCTAGAAGTAAATGAACTGCCAGTAATGTTGGCAGAAATTACGGTAAAGTCCTCGGGGCGTTTTCTTATATGAATTCTCACGGGAACAATCTTCTGGGAGCGTCCCGGCTTCTTTGGGTAAAAGATCTCAAAAGCCCCTCTCTACTCTAAAAATTCTAAACCTAATTACAACTAATGAGCGTAATCTTCCAAGCAATACATAACGGTAAATTTTTCTTACTCGTGGGTGCTCTCATGCAAAATAGTAACGTAAAGTAATCCGTAGATTTTGATGACACGAGTCATTACGGCAGATTTTATTTCAACTCTGATAGAATGCAGTAAATACATTGTGGAACAATTACTATTCCATACTAACCTACATATTATTCACTTATGATAGTTCAAAGCTTTGAAATAACTCAAATCTTTCTTTTGATTTAAATACATCAACAGGTTATTTGTCACTATCTCATATGATTTTCATGTTTTGTAGCTCAAGTGTATCATTATTTATATCCTATAGAGTTTATTAACACCGAGTGCTCATTAATCATCTTATTTTGTTTACTCTTATCGACATTATCTAAATAAGCGGTCCTTATATATATCTCTGTTCTTATTTCAAGTTGTGTTGCAATGCAATGTTCTATCGTTATATCAAGTTGTGTCGCAAACTCGCAATGCAATGTTCTATCGTTGTTTCAAGTTTATGTTGGAATGCAATTTTGCTTTAAGATTTTTCTAAGTTGTGTTGCACTACTATTAGAGTAATATCAACGTATTACAATACTAATTGAAACATCAAACACCGTCTCGAGTTGAGGTTCTTTGTTTAACATAAGTGATCTAATTGCATTATAATATTTTCTAAATTTGAGCATATGTTACGTTTCCATGAATAATGGTAATGGTAACATTAAAGGGGATCCGTTTATCCTGACTACTATAAAACGAGCATCCAGAGCACTATTTAAATACGAATTTCTGAAAATCATATTTCATATTTCACATTAACAAACATTTAAATAGAGATATTACCGTCAAAACCACATATTTTTCACATTAATAACCGTCATTTTTCACCCATAAGCGTACGCAGATTCCAGTACACGGTAAACCGTAAACCTGGGGCCGCGTCCTCATCACGGTTGATGCTGATGCACGATTTGATCACCACGTCTGTTAAAAAGCCTTGAACCAGGTGATGTTCGCCGCGTGGCCTTTCAGCTGGGTCCCCCCAGGCCAGCCGGGTCAAGGCGGACTCGGTCACAGGCTCACAGAGCCCCTCGTGTAAAAGCCCCATTGGGGACCCCACGCGTCACGTCCTGCTCGGCTGGATCGTCGGCGTTGAGAATGCTGGGTCCCATGTTTTGTGCAGTGCCACCGCGTCTTCGCAACGCGCCGGAACACCCACCGCATCAGCCATTCGATCTCCAGTTTGGGGTGGCTTAAAAGACCGTTTTACCCATTCGCACCTTTTGTCAATTTCGTAATGCAAAGAGGTCTCACAAGCGCGCCTAACCACTGCCACCGTTTTAAAACGCGCTTTTACTCCACCGCCGTCTGGAGCGGCCAAGCGTCCGTAATGTTGGAACCAGCTCGTATAATTCATAATTGTATTAACTGCGGAAAGAATTATGGTTTGTTTGGATTGAAATATTTGGTAGTTTTGCACTTTTGATCTTGATTGATCGAGTAAGTAAGTCGAGGGCTGCAAGTAACTGTTAGGGCATGAGTTGTGTGATCTGATATGATGAATGTAAGTTTGGGCTCCAGTTGTTGTCTGAAAATTTTGTGCATGATATCATGATCAAGATATTATGAACTTGGACTTATGATTAATGTTTATTAGCGGCAGCCACCGATCCAACTCATATGATGTGATGTGTTAGCCACTGTGGTTTTACTCGGTTTCACTTCTTACTGGGTTATATATATACTTGGTTACTTGAGCTGTACGTCTGAAACCCTAAAATAAACAAGAAGAACCAATCAAACTGTGGACTTTGATTTTGCCGGGTTTTGAAATGCATGTCATGAGGGGCTGTTGAGCTTCATTGTATATATGTTTTGATTGGCAATGTCAACCTCGATACACTGTTGCGAGTTGTTGCCTTTGTTATCCTTCTCATTTTTTCTATGAAATGAGGCATCAGCAAGTTCTATTTGGCTTCTCTAGTCACTATTATTCTATTATATACCGATGTATATAATTGGTTATAAATGTTCATATATTCTTAGTGAGATGATTAGCATTAATATTTTCAACCTATCAAGCCGTCAGCTAGCTTCAACGTACAGCATCCTGCTAACTAACACTCCCAAATCAACGGTCAACATTATCAGCAAACATTTCACTTGAATATCAGAGCAATATGCCAATATCAATAGTTCAATACGTAATACATCGAGCTGTATCGCAAAATTATAGACTTTGAGATTTTGAATGAACAAATACATGTTATACTTTTGCTTATGGCCAAAGCATATAGTCTTATTCGAATATTGCAATCATGATATAGAAGGCTTTGTGTATATATAAGCAGCCAAATCTACATGTTAGGGTCTCAAGTCGTGTCGTGCATGGAAATGGTCATACAAAACCCTAACCCTAACATCAACACCTGCACTAACCTAATTAAATTTCTATAAAATATGCATGCATTTCTTTGGATATACATGGGAATAGGATAGGACTCGGGGTCTTAGCTAGCACTTGATAATGATATGAGAGCATATTCCAAGTTCGAACATTATGTACACGTTATGACTTGATTTACAGGTCATTACAAACCGCGTGGGACCAATTTATTCCACGTAAGCCAATTGACTACGACAAAAGCTTGCCAGCCGGCATATCCAGCTGCACATCACACTTGTCAATTTCTCTCATATTCGGGTTTGTCATACATGTCATCTTCATCTCATTTGTTTTCGTTTTGGTTTTCTAATTATGGATATTCTCTAATTAATCGATCAATGACCGGAAAAGAAAGGAGTACCATGCGATTCTAGATTTGCTACAATTTGAGCTCTTAGCTGTATAAAAATACATACAAGATTACATCAACTCGATAGGTACGTATGTCTCATTTCTACAACTACACATTATCTGTAATGCAATCCATTTTAAGTTTGATCAATGCGTATGCTACAACGTTAGTATTCTCGAGAATGTTTTTGAACAAATTTATTTCTGCATGTATATATTGACCAACAAGAACTAATTGTTGTGTTGTCCTACTGTATGATCCCTTGTAGTTTGTAATGTGCCAGCTAATCTAGCTTAAACTCGGAAACTATATACATACAAATAATTAACTATCAAAATTGTATCATATACAAATAATCAAACTCAATCACCTGCCAACTGACCTTGAACAATTCCTCCCCTTTGTCGTACGTTGGTAATGCACTACATGAATCAGTCAAATCATAGAGTTCAATTAGCCAAATACTGATTACCCTATACATATATTTGGCTAAATAACAAAACTAAGATGCTGTAAACTGGAGTCGTCTCATTTAATTGATTTTCAGTTCATATATATCTTTAACGGTTCTGCTAGACTTTATGTAGTTGTTTGTACGTGATCGATGTAATGTGTAGAAAATTGCAGCAGTTTGTTGTAGAAGCTGTCTTTTCTGACGTCAAGTATATATGGAGGTTCAAACAAACATATATCATTTATATATTTCCTTTGACTGTGTTGATCGACCTGATTTGTTTTTTGTATTTTGGTTGATGCTCTATCAGTTTTAGGTCGTCATCTCAATTTTGAGCGCATCGAATGGCCATCAGGATTATAATACTTGCTCAAAACCATTTGCTTCTTAATTTGCTCATGTACGTGCGTGTTTTTTTTTTTCCATTATGTATGACGAACAATACTTTCTCATATTTCATATTTATTCTGTTCTGAGAACATGTGAGTTAGTGAAACAGAAATGTAGAATGTACTAAGAACATCTGGATTTGAGGAAGCAGCAAAAACATAACAAAAATAATAATAATAGGCCGCGCGCAAATTTCGGTCACAATTCCGAGAACGGAATTTAACCCCAGCAGTTGTTTTTGTTGGTAGCTCCATCATTATATAATACAATTATAAAAGCTTAATTTCGTCGGCAGCCATGTTAGTATATTTGTTTTGTTTTTATGGTAAATCTGGGTTTGCTTGTCTGGGCAGAACCTGCATTCATATTCGACCCCACTTCCTGGTGCCGTGTTTTCTTCATCTTTGCCATAACTCCATAACGTCTACGGTAAATCGGTAAAGCCACATGATTATACGCCCTTTCTGTTGCCCATTCTCGCTTGTTTATTTTGTCCCCCCAGTTTTCATCAAGTCTTCCTCTTTCCCATCTTAGATTTGATCATTCCTGTGTAGCCAAAGTCAGAATGGCTTGTATGGGGAACACTACGTAACGGTCGAGTGTTTTATGGTTATATTTGGTTTACAAAGATGTTGAATCGAATTCGTACATCATTCGAAAGATTACTTTCGTGTTTGTACTTATTAAAATGTCAAACTAATAATTTCAAGAACAAAGACATATATGTCAAACCCTAAACAAAACCATTTTACTCAACACCAACAAGTAGCTAGCTGCTAACAGCTTCTAATAAGGAATCGTTGGGAAGGAAGAAGAGGATCGGAGGAGTAACGAACGAGAAGATGCAGATGAAAATGAAGGGAAGAGGTCCATAAATATGGCAAATACTACAACTGTCCCTGTAGTAGTGCCATGTGGTGGTCTCTCATCTTATCAACAAGGAACTTGGTTACCCTAATTGCAAAGATGATAATCTACCTGCCTGCCTTCCCTTAGTCTTAAGGGCAGGTCCCTCTTCTCTATGGGACTGTCCCATCAAGTAGAAGACCATTCATTGCTGAACCTGTTATAGCTTGTTCTTTGCTAAACTTTACATAAAGTTAAGAAATGGGGCAGAAATTTTTGAAGGAAAAGTAGGTTATTCTTCCTGAGAAAGATGAAGATGGTGGATCTTGTTTGCCCATATAGGAAGGACAAAATATAAAGCGAACAGAACAGGTTCTCCACTCAAAGCTTTCACCTTAAAAGTTGAGCATAAGTGGCTTTCGGCTTTCCATCAACTGCCAGGAAGGACCTGTAAAGCACAAGATGGTTGCATCCATCAATTACTCTCCAATGGAAGATGAAACCAACCGCCACTCTGAGTCTTTTACCATCTGATTGTATGAGCCCACCTGCGCGCTATTCTCGTGTAAGATTTATGAAAAAAAAGCTGCACGAGAAACCTCTTCAATCATCTGTCGGCACATGAGAACAAGCAAATTGTTTGCTGTAGTGACACAAGTCTCTTTTCGACGACTTGCAGTATAATCTCAGTTGTTGCGATTACATATAAACTCTTGCAGGATTCTTATCCCACAGCATTATAGAACCTAACCGTGACAAAGTTAGATTCGATACTACAGATGCACATATATAGAACAAGTTCGGTAATGCCAGCTCAAAAACCCACCCTTACCTGATTGCCTACCATACAGGAGTTTATATAACCAACACAATTATTTAGAATAAGTTGAAGTACCAGCCCATTAGTATTTAGTAGTATAAGCTTTAAACTTCCGACCATCTTTGTTCTTTGCAGCTAATGACACTCTTATAAGAAGCAAAACAAAATGATTGGCTATCATTTGAGCATTGTTTAAGAATGATTGCCAACTTTATGAAGACCGAAAAATGAACCAAGCTAAGCAAACAAAGAGAAGGAACAAATTCATATGATCAAATGGGATTAACATTGTCATCAACAATCGTTTATTACCACCGAAAAACCAAAAGAAAGTCTTCTCTTTACCTTTTTTAATGTCCAGCATGGCAGCACCTCATCATTGTATATGTTACATGTGATCAAGATATCATTTAGCTACAAAATCAAGGCCACCCGCAGCTAGGCCCCCCCGGATGGATCTCTTTCTGGCGACCTAATATAAGGTGTAATATATAAATCGTAAGAGTATCACAAGAATATAACTACTCTAATGGAAACTACAAGGACCTTTCCAGGTTGTACATCGCAAGTTATACAAGTCATCCTGCAGAAAAAGGAGAAAGGGAAACATACATAAGAAGTCATATTTAGAATGAATGAGATGCATGTAAACAATGACAAAAACAGTGGATTATGGGAGAAAACAAGCTAGAACATGTAGAGAATGACATGAGAATGATAAGATAAACACCACAGGGGACATGATTCAAGGTTAATGTAATATTTCAAAGAACATTGATTTGTTGGATAAAGTGATAAACCTTCGAAAGGACTTTTATGGCTTAGTTACGAATTTCAGAAACCACATGATCAGCTCCCAAATTTAACGAATACACCATCTGACTCCATGGTTCTTTCAAGTGAAATTGAAATAATTAAGTGATTCATTTATAAAGGAAGACATTCTATGAGTGACCGAGTATATGGACTAATGAAAACTTGGATACAAAAAAAAAAATTATATATATATATATATATATATATATATATATATATATATATAAAAGGAGACATTCATCTTACATGAAGACTGATTGATGTTGATGACCTTCTCTCAGCATCTGTAGGCTAGTCTTCCTCTTGGGTGCCATTCACAAGAACAACACCATTCATAGAGTCTGAATCCTCCTCAATGGTATGCTCTTCATCTTGATAATCTCCATTCTCCTCCACCTCCTGTAACATAATCACATACATCTAAAACCTTAAAGCACCCCTTCATGCAAAAAATGTTAAACAAAAGTAACAGCAGAATACTGAAACAGAAGTTTTATATCCAACATGTTGTTGTGTTGAAATAAAAAAAACGTGCATTTTGCCTGAGTAGGCAATAATTTTTTTTTTCTTTTTTTTAAAAGCAAAGGGGTAAGGTGCAGGTTTACAATTTCTGTTATTTTGCTATTTTAATCGTCTTTGGAGTATTAATTTGAATATAAAATTGTAAGTAGCCAACTCAAATGAGATTCAGCTTCCCCAATCTTTAGTTCAGGAATCTGTTTAAATCAGTTGGCTGATTGTACCTCATTATCCATATCTCCATTTTCAATTGGGGTGGCTTCCTCTTCATCAATATGCATGCTTTTGAATATTTCAACAAGGCTGCTAGCAGTCTTTTCAGAAGCATAGACTGGGTACTGCTCAGCAGGTTGATAATTGCCACTGCAAAAGAAAAAACAAAGCAATCCAGTCAACTCAAACACAAACTATCAACCCAATAACAACTTCAGTAAAACACATGCAGCCATGCATGATATAACAACTCTCCAGGCTGACAAATGTAGGTGATTTATAAGTTCCAGAGAGTACTGTCCCACCAATCAGTAACTATGGTGATATTGACTGGAGCACAATAAACTCGGACAATGTCCCATTATTTATGAACATATATTGAACAGGAAGGTGAATCGTGGATACCTATTTTCGCTGCGTTTAGACTCAAGGGCAAGTGAAATCTGCCAGTCCTCAAACAAGTTAGGATATTCTTCAGGATCTGCCAAAGAGTCTGCAGCTCTTTTGTTAACCTGTCATATGGCAAATTAACGCAAACAGTTAACATATATCTAATTGCTCCATCTGGTGACTAAGCTAGAGCACAATGAGCCAGCAAGTTATTATTTGTCCATTACTTTTACGTCTCAAATGATATAAATAAAGGTTCATATCATAAACTGCAAAGGAAAAAGAACTATAAATTAGACCTTGTTCAGGTCATCTCTCCAAATTGAAACAATCTGTGGCACCCTGCTGGGTAGGTAAGATCGTGCCATCAAAGCTGCTTCAGGTATTCGATCACTGTAAAGAAAGATGTCGATACTTCAACAAACAAACATCACAATACATAGAGAAGTTGAGGGATCATCATTATGTTAAATGGGAATATACCTTTCAAGCAACAGCTGGATGCATTCGTCCACTTTACCCAGCATGAACAAACAAAGGAATGCAACATTATTCTTTCCCTTCTGTTTAGTAATTGAGGCAAGTTTCGATATTCCTTCAGCGTCTCCAAGAGATGAATACAGAAGTAACAAGCCAGAAAAGTCCATTCCATATAATAGGCAATCTTCAGCAAGTTCTAACTGCATAAGCCATTCAAGGGTATAAATAGATATTTAAATGTACCAAATGAAATACACAGAATAACTGCTTAACTGATGAATATCAAAAAGTTCAACTGATACTCTGATAGTAGAATATCCAGTATATATCAAACACAAAGTAAAGTACCATTGAGCACTTATAATCACAATGGATAGATGAAAGACTCTTTAGCTGTAAGTGCACATGAGGTCTTTAAGTTTATGTGGGAATTCGCCACAAGACAGGTAGAGATATACCTTCCCAGAGGACATAGCTAAGTCCCCCAGCTGCTTCCATTTGGATTCGCTCTGTGCTTTAGTAGCAATTTCCTGTCAGCAAAAGGAGAAACCTTAATATTTTCAAGCAAGCAGATAAAAATAAGAAGATTTGTGTACAAAGGAATTGAACACCAGCGTAGATGTACCAACTCCGCAATAAGTAGTAAAAATATCTTACCTTTGCAATCTCCAGATTACCAAGCTGTATAGCAAGATCAAATTTGTAGTCAGGATCTGTAGCCACTTCCAGCGCATCCTCTAACATCCCTCGAGATTCCAAAAATCGAGCCACACTGAAGGCAAAACAAGACTTGCATCATTACATGCCAACTGATAGGATCGCCGGTATCATGCTTTACCAACCTACCAGGATTTAGGACCTGCATCTTACATTGCTTCATGCACAAAAGTTTGTGACTGCAAAACATATTACCTGTTATGTTGCTCTTCGGGAATTGTTGGAAAAACTTGTTTGGCATGCTCTAAATCTCCACGCATAACAAGGGTCTTGTACTCTATCAAGCTGAGAAGCAATGAGTATCCCATGACGCTGCATAAACAACAACAAAAAGTAGAGATTAAGACCTAGAATCACAACACTCTACTCCTCTTCAGAAATGTGGTTTGCAAGCAAAAACTCACTTGAACTCTTTATCAACAAGAAAAAGACGACTCTGATTGGCAAGATATCCCAACAAGTACATAGGGCGGTCCAGATGAAACATTGTGGTCACCTGAAAATTACACCGACTCAAAAACCATCCTGGTCTCAAATCAATATAAAGTGACCATTTATAAAAAAAAAAAATATTTACCTAAGGTTGAATTTGGTGAAAAAAATTAAAAAGGTCTATATTTCTCACATGTCAAATATGAATTTTATTAGAAAATTTGTCTCGAGAATTCTCAAGTATAATTTCTATTAAAAACTGATTCGATCACCTACCTCTCCACCAACACAGTAATTTAGCCGCCAGGAGGAGTTATTATAAACAAAACAGTCACCAACCCATAATCCAGTTCGGACACGCTCGTTTATTTCAAACAAGAGCTCGAAAGCATCCTCGACACCTAGTTCATCTACTGGTCTTCCACTGTCAAAATAAGAGGAGACTACATCCCTCTGCAATTAACCAAACTAAGTTACCCATGTGAACCAGTTGAGCTAATATAAATAGTAAGAACTGAGAAAATTGTAAACAGGGTAAAAAGCTTGACAAGAAAGAGCTCTTACATCGTATTTAAGAATATAAAATGATGAATCACTTGAAATTGCCACCAAATCACTGCTATCAGCCCAATAAACATTCTACAAAAGTAAAATATACCAAAGGAGTGCATAAGATTACAAACAGTGGTCAAATCATAAGTCTGACAATGGAATGCTCAGTGAGAGTTGATAGTGGATACCTTAACATTGACATCAATTCGTCTAATCAATCTGCATTCTACCCAGTCATAGAAGCACACAAATTCACTTGAACACATCGCCAGTAGCGTTCCCCCATAGATGTGGTCAACAGTAAATGTTGGACGAATAAACTTCTTTTCCTGCACAGTAACTACCACTGTAACTCCAAACCTCTCCCACTTAGCAAACTTCTTAGTTTATGAAAAAAGCAATCATTTGATTATGCAAGAGCTAAGTGTGCCATCAACAACTGTGGTGCTAATAACTGTCCACACTTCCAAGTCCCAAATTTGCATCAATCAGAAACCCTTGCCCAAAGTTTTTGGTATCTTTTGAAACATTGTGGTAAATCAAGGTAGTTCTTTACACAGCCAGACCTTACTTCTAGACAGATCATGTTGGCAAGCAAAGAGAGGCAAAACAATAAAAATTGTTTTCAGGATAGACATTTACCAAATTGAAAAGGTACTCTAATATAAAATCAAGGATACACTTATTTTATAAGCTTCAATACCTGGAATGTTTTGCTGAAAATTTTGATTTTTGATGTTGTTTCCCTAACGGCGTATTCCCCATCTGACGACCACACAATCTCCAATGCTGAGCCAAAGGATCTATTTCTCCATGCTAGAGCCGTGTATATTATGTATTCTCCATCTCCACAAACAACAACGAACCTTCCATTGGGGTTGTGCTTCAAATTCTGGAATCAAATATAACTATAACTTAACAACAATCCTTCCAATGGATATTGCAATTATATTGATGAAGATCTATTATAGATTCAAAGATTGACCTTTGTATTTGCTATTCAAGATAATTATGCAATTATGCCACATGAAGTAACCAAAGATGAACAAGTGTATACTAGAATTAAAATAAGGGTGTCAAAACACAACTGCACCCATACGACAAGGGTTAGAGCCAAAACTGAGTCAGGGGACAATGAGGGAGTGAGATAAGAACATCTAAACCTCTCATGTTAAAATATATTGTGCTGACATGGAGATACTCTGAGGGTAATGGTTCATAGTTACTTGAGCTGGTGTTCAATGTACCATCATGCAAAGAGGAATTTTCTGTTTACTACTACCAAGATTTACATTGCAAAAATAGAAGCAGAAACTCTTAGGGAAGTGAGCTAGGCAGGATGGCATGGCACAACTACAGTGACATCATTATCAACTATTAGAACCCTCAAACATGATACTTACTTGAGGATAAAGATCACAGGTCCCCAACTCCTTGACAGCCAACGGCAACCTTTCTCCATCAGTAATCTGAATTTAACAACAATAGGATAAAGTTTAGTTCAACTCACAGATTATTGTAGGACTTCACCAATGAAAATGGAAGTCTAAGCAGGTAGGTAGACTGAACCTGAAAATCTGCTCCAACACTTTTGATATTCACAGTTTGAATTTCATTATGCTTGGCCCAAATTATTTTGCCGCTACTATCCATGCTAGCAACCGGTACTTCGCGACCAATTTTTACTAAGATGGTTCCTTCATCATAACCAATAACAATCCTGTATACAAAGAAGAGATAAATTGATACATTGTATCATAACTATAAGAATTTTAAAATAATTCCAACATCCAATGGTATCATAAAATGTGGAAGTCTCAGTCTTACCGGCGTGAACCTTTCATGTACCCAAAAGCCCAAACACGTTCCAGCCCATAATTCAATGTGTTTTCAAGCCTGCAAAGTAATTAGTTATTTCAGCCTAATTTCTTGGTTTTCACCTTTTCAGTGAGACATTTATGTAATTATCACTCCATAGACAACAGAAGGTTGAAAATTATGCAGAGATCTAAGGACAAAGGAATATTTTATCCTCAAAAACAGTAAGGACAAATAACTAGACACTTGAGATTACCTGTAAGTGGTTGAATGCCATATTCTTACAGTTCCATCCTCAGAACCAGTAATTATAACCGGCAGTTCAGGGTGGAAGCATACTGCAGACACATTATGAGTGTGTCCTTCAAGTGTCTGAACACAACTTTTTGTTTGATAGTCCCAAACCTAATTCCAAAAACTCGAATTATAGAAGGCACACGGGATTCAAATACTGAAGTGTCAAGATGATATAGCATACCTTTGCAGTGTGATCATCAGATCCTGTGATCAAATACGGTTTATCACCACCAGTGAAGTAATCAACACAATTGACCCCTTTCGCATGGGCATCTAATGTAAAATTTGGGTCAGGCGAAGCAAGATTCCAAATCTGGTAACAGGGATGGTGATAAGTACAACTAATATTACATAAAACGAGATGATTTTCTAAAATATAACGTATAAAGATTGCTAAGGAATATTATTGACTGCACCTTCACAGTGTGATCAAGGGAAGCACTTGCAAAAGTGTTGGTGTCTTTGGGATTAAACGTCACTTGCATGACATAGTGAGAATGCCCTTCAAATATCTGAGTACACATAAACCCTTTTTCCCAATCCCACAATTTGATGAGCATGTCATCAGATGATGACAGGATATATGGAAGTGTGGGATGGACAGCTACACATCTAATGTAGTCAGTGTGTGCCTCAAACACTTTAACCTTATCCATGGTATTGTAATTGTATACACGTATACACATGTCATCGGCTGCAGCGACCACCCATTGCTTCCGTGTAACGAATTTTGCTGACCGAACTGAAAGCAGAAAATGTAAACAGCGCTCAGTTTCCACCTAAAAAAAATTGAAGCTAATAGAAAGAACCAATGTGCATAGTACCTGGCAACTCAGAGACCTCAAATGACTTGGCCATAGTCTGTAATACAAACATTCAATTTCAGTCAGGGTTACACTGATCCCCAGATGATTTTACAGTCAACAATACAGGTCTCATGTATACAATCCAGTTTCTCTTTTACCTATATGACAAAGCCTAAGAGACCGATTACAAGTACAGCCGAGTGAAACTTTTACACGAAATGCTTAGAATTATAGCAAAATTAAGGACTATGTAGATTTATTTCAAAGATACAGGTACAGAACATTAAGGCCGTAAGAAAACTAGAGTTGCAATATCAGATAAACGGAACAAACCTGAGACTGGTAGTTCAGGATATACACAGTCCCTGAGTAAAGACTCGCAAGGATCCTACACCATACAAACAAATTAACAAAATGAGATAACCGACGATGATAACCACTACAATGTGTAACAGCTAGCATTTCGAGAAACATCCACATGCATCGGAAACATCAAAATGCCACAATCTGAGCACAATGTGAGAGGTGTAGGATTACCATGGTTCAGTAGGATGTAGATCCAAAGACTTGACTCTCTCGGATCTTTGCGCAAACTTACGCTGCGAAATCAGTGAAATTATGTAAGCAAAACAACTCCAAATTGCAAGCTCAAATCGAAAACGAATAGCACAATGCTAAGAGGGAGCAGAGGCAAAAGCTCTACCTTAATGTCAAGCCTGAGAGGCTGCGAATACGACGAAATTCCGGTACCGGCGGCACACATTGCACAAAAGCAAATCAGTTAAAACACTCCATGGAATCAAATCGTGAAAAGCTTTAGAGCTTTAAGTATATCACAGTCTGAATAGCAATTAAGCAGAGTTCGAAATCGCGTTTGCGCAATTCAAACGCATCAATGAAACTCGGAGACGAAGAAAGTGATTGAAAATTTTACGAGGCGTTATCAGATCTAAGCGGAATTCGAAATCGAGAGAGGTTACCATAGCTGCGTGCTGGAGACGACGAAACTCGGAGCGGAGAATTTGATGAGGACGGAGGTCGGAACCGTAGGGATGGAGATCGGAGCTGAGAGAGTGATAGGCTCCGCGCCGAGAGAGAGAGAGAGAGAGAGAGAGCACCTCTCGTAAGCAGAGGTCGAATAAGCTCGAGTCTCTGAAACTGAGAGCCAGATCAGAGAGGGTAGAGTAGGCCGAATGTGGGCTACCAGAACGTCAATTCGGTTGGGCTTAACGTGGGCCGATTTTTCCTTTTAACTTCGGCGAAACCAAAATAAATTATAAATGAGAAATCTTGAGTTTGAATCTACGACTAGTCGCATTATAATTCAACGACTAGTCTCGAGTTTGTATGAACTCCGATTCATGTAACAATATTACTTACTTGTCTATTAGAATAAATGAGATGGATTATATGATTTTCAATGTATATTCGAAGACCAATATACTCGCTTGTCTCTTAAAATCAATGAGATGGATTATATGATTTTCAATGTATATTCGAAGACCCTCTTGGTCGTCAGAAATTGTTGTGTGGTCCGTGTGAAACATGTCAAACCAAAGTAAAAGACTGAGATGTAGGTAGCATCACTTTTTTTTTTATCAATAGATGAAGCATCATTTAATTTTTTTTTAAAGAATTCTTTCAAGGAATTCAAGATGGGTTCCCAACCGACGGTAACAACATACTTCATTCCAGCTGCAATAGGTAGTTTACCGCTTAAATTAATGGTGATGGTAGATTGCTCGTAAATTTTTGAGTTTGCCTGTCTATATAATTATATATATAAGAGTATAATGGCAATGGTTATATGTGGTTGGATTGGATTATTACATGGAAGACTTTGAAACACAATAAGCAACTAGAATTTAATCCGATACTGATTGCTATAAGAAAGAGAGCAAATTAACAAGCAAAGTTCCTGATTTAGAAAAGAAAAAAAAACCAATTACACTTTTGCTTAGTTTTACTTTCAACACTGAAAAAACCTAGCTAGCTATCACAGTAATTATTTATTCCCACTAACACAAATCATATTTGACCGAACAAAAGACACTAGCTAGATAGAGCTAATTGCAGCCACAATGATGTAAGTACATCAAAACTATACATCATCAGAAAGCTGAGGTGATGAACCACTGTCTTCAGTTGATCTGTCAAGTGCGAACCTGCATGATTCGACTGCATCCTCCACTGACAAGTAAATATTCTCCTTCCCGATCATGTCTAATTTTTTTGATAGTTGCATCTTCTCCAGTACCTTTATTCTCGGGTTAATCAGTCCCATCTGAAAGATTTTAACAGAAACAAACCATTAATTAGTTGCAAGAAGAAGAAAAAAGAATGAAGATGCGTTTTCGCCTTGCCACTACAAAAAAATTGGCGATAAGCACATTTAAATGTGGCTAGTATATGTGTTACCCATGTGGCCTACCCACCAAGACCTTACAAAACTCCTTAATATATTGCTTGTTAACAATATTTATAATTAACAAGCCACATTTATGGGGTTTTGTGAGGTTTTGGAGATTGGCCACATAGATAACACTCACATGCTAGCCACATTTAAATCTGTTTACTGCCAACTTTTTTTTAGTGTGCTGCTGGTTTATATTTAATGGAGATGATGAATTGATAAGAAGACAGAAGCGATTTTCGATCATTGCTTACCTTAATGCCCTTTACAGCTAGGGTTTTACGTATCTCTTCCAATGTTCCAAGGCTAGGGACGTCAATGGTGACGACTCCTAAAATATAAGCGAAACTCGAATATTAGAATAAGAAATTCAATAATCTATATCGAACACAATTAGCCTATTTAGCCATGCTTTTGTACCGGATAAATCGAGCAAGACATGCTCAATAACATCTCTGTTAGCGGCTTGCTCATCCCGAACCCATCTCAAAATCCTGCAAGAAAATTAGCCAACCATGCAAAGGGGGCAGTTGAGAATTACTGCAAATCTATGATCGAACGTATATATGTTTGTACTGAATGCAAGAATATGCATGCATACCTCTCTCGCACATAGTTTCCATTTGGACAGTACAAGGGGGAGCCGATCTGTAAGACAAGGATACCTTTATGTTTTGATCCCTCCGCGTACTGAGATGAGTCCCGATACAGGGATGTGTCTGATAGGTTGAGTTTTCCAAGCTTACAAGTGCCAGGCCTAGCCACATAAAGTAGTGATCTCAAGAGACCAAGTGCCACCTAATTTACCACCAAAACAATAGAGTTTACATTCAAGGCATATACATATATAGGTGATTTGCTGACCGTTGTTGTTTAACACAGTAAAAAGAGAGAGAGAGAGAGAGAGAGAGAGAGAGAGAGAGAGAGAGAGAGAGAGAGAGAGAGATCTAATATATGAACGAGTACGTTCATATATCAATTTAGATGAATCATGATCGATACATGACATCTTATGATGATAACGAGTAAATAAGAAAGAAACAAGATGCTTACTGAGAGGGTAAGACCGAAAAGCATGCTTCGGAAGACCACTGCAAAGTAGCAACCCATGCAGATTAGAAAGTCGAACTTGTCAACAATCCACAGACCCATAGCTGTCTCGTAATCTATGATTCCAATCATGGCGGTGAAGATAATGGCAGATAGGGCAACATGAGGGGTGTAACCAAACAAAGGAGCCAAGAGCAAAACCACCATCAGCATACACACCGCCTGGACGGCATTTGCCATTTGCGTCTTTGCTCCCGCGTTGTAATTCACCGCAGTCTTTGAAAATGGTCCTGCATTGATATGAAACTAGATCAATATATGATTATTGACAAGAGTTGATTGGAATCGGTCTCTTATTTCCAATATGTAAGCATCACTAACGACATAAGCATTTCGGTAGTAGAGTAGGAAAAAAAATGAAATAATAATATGTACTCTTGAAATATCTCTATTAATTAACCAAAAGAGTCTCGTACCCGTAGATAAGTGGCAAGAAGTGCAAGATCCTATTACGTTCATGAATCCAAGAGCTATCATTTCCTTGTTCCCATCAATATTTTCATTCTTCAATACGCCAAAAGCTCTTCCAACGGCTATTGCTTCCTGGATTATTGATCAAAGGTGTTTCAAAATTAAGGATTACTATTAAATATTAAATTGATGTAATTTATGGTTGTAACTCATTAAAATCTTACAGCCAGGGCAATACAGCCACTGATAGTCCCCGCTTTGAAAGCCACCGGGAATAATTTCAAGTCAAAGATAAAATGTTGGGCGGTGATAGGATTAAGTCCTCTCTTCAACTCTCCAACCTAAGAAAGATGTAAAGCCAAATTTTTCAAAAGAGCACCAAAATATATCTGTTTCATATAAACATTAGAGAGCATTCCGAATCACTTTTGGGGTGATATCTAATAATGATCTACGATATTCCGGAGGGGAAAGATCATAGATCTTTTTACCTCAACGACTTACAAGGGAGATCGAAATGAAATGAAGAAGCCTATATAACTAATAATATTGGACTTCGTACGTACTGGTACTTACAATGGGTATATGATGATACTTATCAATTTCAAAGAAATAAGCAAGAAGGCAGCCAATTATAACCACCACCAGTGGACCAACTGCTTGTACCAAAAAAAACTTCGCGTTCTTCTCCTTCTGCAAAATTACATAAATTTCATATATATGATGATTATCAGAAACCTGTACGTGCATGCTTGTATCATATGATTGATAAACTTCGTACATACAGTGTCACTAACTATGGTACTAATTCTCATGTTAATATTTATATTCGTGTAGTAAAGCACTTACAAGCCACTTTGTTGTAAAAAGGAAAATGATGAAGATAACACCAAGAACTGCAGGTTCCCATTGCCACTGGAAAAGAAAAATGTCTACTGGGTTAGTAGGTTGATATGAAGAGAATCTGAACTGCATTGCGGATACTGACCCTAATTCTTAGTCTTAAAAGCTGTAAATAATGGTTGTCATTCCAGGCAAAATAGAATTAGTGATCGAGTTGGTAGCAAACAAGGTATAATATAGTTCATTTATAAAAGAAAGAAATATACCAACCTCTTTTCTTAAGTCGATAAGGCACTTCACAACAGAAAAGAGGTCAGTTTTGGACGTAAACTTCGTCAGTCCAAATATTCCCTTCAACTGTTGCATGCAAATTATAGTTGCACTACCAGCCATAAAACCAGTGATGGTGGAATGTGATAAGAAATCTACGAAAATCCCCAGTCTGCAAAATTCATGAAATACGCACTCTTCTATTAATTTAAATACTGGAAAATAAAGAAACGATTTCAGTTTAGATTGCATATTAATGAGCCCCTTGGCCTGGACTAATTTGACGTTCAAGTACCTTAGAGCACCCATTACGATCTGCATGACGCCTGTGACAAGAGTGGTTGTGAAAATCATGTGAAGAAACAAAGTTTGGTTTTCTTCCGGCGTTACAACTTGAGAGATTATATCTTTGATAAGTAATGATGCCGACGCCACGTTTCCGACGGCCATGTACTTGGAGTCCCCAAAAACTGCATAAACCAGCGGCGGAACAAAGCTCGTATCTGCACAACGAAAACCAGTTAGCTAGCTTTCATTTATTTATATATCTAAGTTCATAAACTGGTGCTGCAAGTAATATATTTCATCACGACTTACATAGGCCAACGAGGGGTGGCACCCCTGCCAGTCCGGCGTAGCTAATTCCTTGAGGGATAGCAAGGCTGGTAATGGTGATACCGGCGACGAGATCGGATATGAAAGTCTTAAGATTATACTGGGGGATCCACCCGAAGATGGGAACAAAGTACTGCAGCCCTTTCTTGACTTTGCCACAGCCCGTCTCCTGCCCGAAACCACTAAAGGGATCATCGGGAAAGAGTGCTTCCTTTATATCAGATTTGAATTGGCTCCAAAAGCTTCTCGGAGCTGCAAAGTTCACCTTCTGGTGGTTCGGTGCTGCCATAATGATCAGAATTAGTGAGACGGTAGTCGATCAGGAGTGAAGTAATATTCCACTCTCGGAAGTAGGTTATATATAGGAATAATGTGAGTGGGGAGTGATGCCGGCACGCGATCTCTAACGGCCTAGCTAGGTTAACTCGACCTGGATAAGAATTTGAAGTCCATATCTCGCATTCTGCTACCAACCTGCGGCTATAAATTCTCTATCAGACAAGACTGATCAAGAGTCAAGACCCGTATTACCCTCTCAATTATCTTAACCCTGTTTACCATATCCAACTCGTAACCTACTCAAGAAATGCATGGATCTACGTAGCACAACTCGCAGAAGATATAGTCAAAGTACAAGCTAGGTTGTTTTTGTACGTTATTGCATTCGATAAGATCAAACATTTAGCTTTACTAGCTACAGTCTTCATGGTTACAATATTTGTGGTTACCTGATCACATTATAGGGAGTAATGAATAAGTACGTATAGCTGATTCAAATAAAAGAAGTACGTATAGTGTGGGTGGTAATTCTTCACTGGCATAGTGGCATGAGATAAAAAAAATGTAATGAGGTGTTGTACCCATCATGTTACATATATCCTGTGACATGTAAGCAGCTGCAGTTGATCTATTAATACGCAAATACTTGAAGTTTGGTTTGTGTTTGAATTAATCTTGACGAAATCGTGGACTTATAATTTCTGCATAATTTCATCTCCATATGCATTGTTTATGAAAAAAACCACAAAGTTAGTATCCTGAGCCAAACCATCGATCTGTAACTCTTGTTATCACTCCCATAGTGTACACTTATAGTCCCCTCGTGGTCGCTTAATTACACAGTGAAAGGAAAGCACGGGTTACAATAGCTGATCCTGGCTTATGCCAAACAATTAGCTACATTTCCATTAGATTTTGGTGCCCGATGGTTTTTTATGCTAAAAATTATGAACCAGCTGTTCGATTCCATTTACATTTTTATTTTACCAAATGCATGAATGTCAAGTAGGAAAGTAAATACAACTAACTCCGGACTTAATTCACTAGCTTAATTAATTGGTTTCAATTTAGAATCTGTCTACATATGTAACGTATCAGTGCTTTCTCACCATGGCATGCAGTTCTGGAAACTATAGTATAGCTAGAAAAATGGAAACAAAACCCATTTAGTTAGTTCGAATTGGTTGGTTTCAGTTTGAACTGTTCGACTTCTATCCTGAATTGAATGGAAAACACATGTTCTTCATATATATCCGTCACTGCTACTTAAGTGTTACTAAAATGGTGCTAGTATTGACCCAACTCCAGGATAGAATCTCTCAAATCAAGGATATATGTTTTCTTTTTCTTTTTTCATTAACCACAACCACATTTCATTCTCGAGCTTGTTTCTCACTCATGATGGAGTTCGAACTTCGAACAAATCAACTCGTACAAGAGAAATCATTATCTTACCAAAACACACGCATTCTAATTCGTGAGTAGTTATTATCAGTAATTTCGGAACACATAAGTGAACATTAATAACAACTCACAATGGACTTTATATATGAGATTTTTTTTGTTCTAGGTCCTAATCACATAGGTTTTTTTTTTGGAAATGTAGAACACAGGAATAATCCCACTTTATATATGAGATTTTTTTATTTCTACAAGCTCAATTTAAACCAAGAAAACTATTTTATTTCCTGATGTACTATACCATCCGTCAAACCCAAAGAGTATTCTGCGCACGATGGGTTAATAGTTAATACACGATCTAATATTAATAAGAGATTAAATTAATAGTTTTAATATAAATAGATGCTTAAAACATATATATATACGATTGCGATTATTACTTCGCGTGGTCACAAGCCGTGTCTTATGCGTTACAAGGACCAAGGGGAAAAATTACAGTAGTCTCTAACTTAGGGGCTAAAAATTCAATTCAAAAATCCCAAAAAGGGGTCACTTCCCCAAATACACCAAACATTAGGGCTTCGTTCGCCTTCAGAAATCAGAATCCTCATTCCCTTCCAATCTCAATTTCCGATTTCCGAGTTCGAATTCAAACCCAGTTCCCCAATTAGGGTTGTCAAAGTCACAACTTTTTCCTGGCCGAAATGGACGATGTGGAAGCCGACGAGAGGTACCACCCAAAACCCTACCACCACAGCTCCTCCAATCGGCGAACGATCCACGTCCGGAACAACCCCTATTCCCGGCCGCCGCCGCCTCCGAATCGTTACGACCCGGAAGACGACGACGATTTGGACGAGGAGAGTTACGGCCAAGACGTCGTCGTCGTCGAGCAGCAGTACCAGCACCACCCAAACCACCGGAGCTTCGACGGCGGCGAGAACGGCTGGGAGTGGCACCCGAAGAAGAGAAAGCTGAGGAATTTGGAGCCGGGTTCGGGTTATGAATTCGCGCCCCGGGTCAAAATGCCGGGTCGGGAGGAGTGGACGGAGCACGCGGTGTTTGTGCTGCTGGAGGTTTGGGGGGACCGGTTTCTGCAGCTGGGGAGGAAGAGCCTGAGGTCGGAGGACTGGGGTGACGTGGCGGCCAAGGTATCGGAGGGGTGTAAGATGGAGAGGAGTGAGAAGCAATGTAGGAGTATGTTGGATATGTTGAAGAGGAAGTATAAGAAGGAGAAGGCGAAAATCGACGAAGGAGGGGGTTCGAGTAAGTGGGGGTATTTTAAGAAGATGGAAATGCTGATGGCGAGTTCCACGAGGCAGGAATGTGGGTTGGCTTGTGGGGTGGACAATGGGGAGTTTGTGTTTATGAATACTAGGGTGTATTTGGAGAAGTCGAATGGGGTTGATGAGATGAGGGATAGTCCGGGGGAGTCGGAGACCGATGATGATGAGAACGAGAATGTGAGTGATCAGAATGGGTTTGGGGGGTTTGGAGGGGGTGGTGGTGGGAGTGGGGGGTTGGGAGGGTCTTCGTATAGAGTGTTGGCGGATTCTATTCAGAAGTTTGGGGAGATTTATGAGAGTATAGAGAGTAGTAAGAGGCAGCAGATGATGGAGTTGGAGAAGATGAGGAGGGAATTTAATATGGAAATGGAGGTGCAGAAGAAGCAGATTCTCGAGAGGGCGCAGGCGGAGATTGCTAAGATTCAGGAGGCGGATGATGAGGATGAGGATGATGATGACTCTGATGGTTCTGCTGAGGATATCAGCGAATGATGGAGGTGGAATCTGTAATGTATGTCTTTGCTTGCATTTGATCAGCATTTTAAGTTGTTTTATTATAAACTCTGTTTCTCTTAATTGAATACTGTTGCATTGCTAGCTGAGAACAAATTATTGCATTTGTTTGTCTATTGCTAAGAAGACTGACTTTCCTTTGTTAACTTCTGTAAATATAAGTTTACGGTATCTATTGTTGGTTGGGTTGCTCCGTTTTTGAACACATGTGAGTTACTCTATGGTTTTAGTGTTCATATCTGTTTCTCCCTTTCAGAATCAAAAGTTATACAAACTATGTTATGCATGGTTTTGTGAGTGGACTTCAAATTTGTAGAGGCCACTGCCATTTGAAACTAAAATGCAGAATAGAGTTGGATTAATAAGGTCGGGGCATTTGTAGAGGTAACTAGGCTAGCATTAGGCTCCAAACAATAGAATATAGGACTTACAAACCTTATTATATAGATAACTGAAGAATATTAGGTTCTGTTGTTCAGCAAGTTGCAAAGTGTTGACTCTAATCATCCTTGAATTTGGTGATCATCTTTATAGTCTCTTCTACATTTCTGCCATAGGAGAAAAAATTGAGCTTGAGGGCTAAAGTTTGCCCACCATAGCAAGAAACCTCAATCCTTGGGTCTTTATTTTTCCTCACTAGAAAGTTTTCATACAGTCTTCATGGTTTTATATATGTTTTAGACTTTTAGTAACATTTATTTCAAGAGGTAGCTTTATAGTTTGTGACAAACTAGTCCTAATTTCTTGTCTCAGGATTGTCATCCGAGTGGAACCATCGTTGGAAACTTTTCAACTGTTTCGGAGTGGAATCAGTTGCTCTGTGCTGAAGAGAGAGGATTTGCGAGCGTACATTGTGAATTCTCCTTGTTTTCTTGTCTCGGGACTATTATCTGACTATCTTAGTGGAACTAATTTAGAAAATTTCTACTTTTTTTTTTTCAGAGTGGAACCATCTGCTCTGTATTCAAGAGAATGAATTCTTGGAAATTTTATCCACTCTGATATATGTAATTGGATAAGGATGGAAGCCGATAATTAACATGCAACATAGTCATCATTATATATTTTGCAGTCAATTTCCCTATCATATTCATAATTCTTAGTATCATTAAGGCTTCATTTCTAACAGCTTCTCGTTCCTCTCAACTCTGAAATATAACTAGAACAGAGCTTGTTTTTGTCGGCATAAGATTGTTTAGCAAGTCTTCCACAAAGGCAAAGGCTGCTTTTCAATAAGAAAATTTGGGAGATCCCTGAATTGTTTTTCTACAGTTCATATTTGTTACGCTTTACCTTAATAAGATGCAAAAAATTTCTAATGGCTAGCCAGAATTCTTTGCGGAATACTTGTGAAAACAGAAGAAAATGAAAAAGTAACAAGATGAAAGTCATCTTCTAGTTTCGTTTCTAGAGCTATAGACGTGTTACTAAGGAGGACTTCCTCACAAGTTTTCCCCTGGAAAAAGATCGTCCTTGATTGCAGGAGCTATCCACTGTATCTGTATGTATGTAATCTCCCAAAGGTCATCATCTTCCCTTTGCACTAGAATCTCTTTTTCCTTCATCAGTGTAATCATCTGTCTCAATAGCTCTGGGACTAGTTCTTGCAGTGCTGTCGATTCACCATATCCACCTAAGTCAGCCTTCATGCAAGTGTCCATTCTTCTCAACACTCCTAACCAAAATGTTCGAAAACCAGGACTTCTTGAAATCTGGTTCAAGAATTGCAAGTACACTTCTGTCAAGAGCTTCAGTGCCAGCTTTAAGGTCCCTTCCGTGCCTCTCATCTCCTTCTCTGCGTTTTCCCTACGTGAGTACTCCAACATCTTTTCATGTAGATCATCAACCATTGCGAAAACAACAAGGTTGAAACAGTTAACGCAATTGACTGGAGTGAAGTTCAATTCCTCAGCAAGTCTGAAACTCTTTTGAAGAGACAGAACCGCATGGTTTCTCATCTCTTCTCGCCGAGCTAAGCTGGACTTTCTAAGTACCTCTCCTAGTTTGACAAATAAAGTCATGGCAAAGCTGCAAGAAGAGCCTAAACCTCTTGCCTCATCTATTGAGGAGTTGCTGTGGCCTCCGAGGCCGTTCGCGGGATCTGAGCAGTAGCTTCTATACCATTGGATCAACAAGTTTACAGACTCTGCTAATAGGTCTAGTATCTTTATGTTCTTCTCCAATGGACTGTTCTTAAGTGCAATGAAGCTAAAGGCACAATCTATGCAGTAAGCATAGTTTGTCCTTGAAACATGAGTTCCATCAGACATGAACAATATAAGTGTCTCAACTCCTAGTTCATAGGTTTCACTCTGTCTCCCAGAGATTGATAATAAGTGGAGAACTGACTTCCAACCAAGTTGGGTCTGCACATTGGCAGGGAACTCAACCAGAATCCTATTTAGTGAAAGAGTTACAACATCACAGCAACTTTCTAGAATTTCTTTTTCCAGCTTCCACATTAGATTTATCGATTTGAAAATGAGCTCCTCGGGGGTTTTGTCAGGCTGGTATATCCCAATGATCTTGAAACATATCTTGAAGAGGCCAACAATGCCCTTTTCAGCAAAAGGAATAGGGGAGAACATGGGAAACTGAGCGACCACAATCAGATAATCATGAAAATTAGGCCAAAATGTCTGGAACCTCTGAGTGTTGGCCAAAGTGATTGCAACTACTAAATCCCAGCAGAAACCAACAGTTTCTTCTTCTTCAACTGGTGTGTTAAACTTTTGCCCTTTCCCAGCTGCTGCATATATCAAAGAGCGCCCAAGATTGAGCAAAGCATCTTCAGGAAAGTTTGAACTATTGCTGAAGATGTTACCTATTCGGCATTGTTTGATAACCTTGAGATTTTGTTCAAATTCACTAATGCCAAGGGATACAGCATCTTCTGCACTCTCTAGTGACATAAAATGTGAGAACCTACTAATCATGCCAGAAGGGCGGCCTCCAAATTTGGCATCATGAGCTGGGAAGATCACACCTGAATCAGATGTTAAGTTCTCTGACGAGGTGGAAGCAGCAGCATCAAATTCAATGGCAGACTGTGGAAGCAGCTTTAGCTTCTTAAGTTTCAGCAAGCAGTCAACAATGTTCCTCCAGCCCCCTCTAATTGACTCTCCAACATTATTTGCAATATTAAAAACAGCAAGTGTAGCCATTCTTGGCTTCAAGTCTTTGCTAAAAGCAAAGAGGGTTTCTTCTGCAGAGGCATATGGATTCAATAAAGTAGTAAATTTGGAGAATGTGGCAAGAAGTTGATCAAGAGTGTCTTCTAGTCCATACTGAGCTATCCTGGCCACCGAAAACAAACCTTCAATGCATTCATGGAGCAATTCCTCTTCTTCAGCATGCTCAAAAACTGCAGAAAGAGCAGCCACTGATGGACCAGCAATGCAAGCAAACATATCTCTTCCTAGACGGCGATCAAATTCACATAGAAAGAAAGGTTGCACAGTAATCGTTCGGTTCATCAACTCTATCCATCTGTTTGGGTTCATTTCTAGCTGAAGACCAGATTGTCCAAACACGGCGATTGCAGTGTTTGAGATGGAATGGAAAAGGTCAGATAGATAATCTCTAGGAAGATCCTTTCCTCCATTGATTGCTCTGTTGTTCTTGATGAACTCGTCTTCTGTCATTTTCTTCTTCACTTGTGGATTGTGTTGGTCAGTATTGAGCATAATGAGAGAGTAACAGAGAATCATCACTGTGTCCTTGTTTACAAACATATCTGTGGGTTGTTGTTCATAAAAATTCTTAGAAAATACTTCAAGAATCCGCTCAATTTTCTGAGACTCTCCTGGTAATCGAAAAGTCTCAAGATAAGTCCGGAGACCACTGTCAAGATTCATGCCTGCAAATCCAAAGGTTTCAGTATATTCTCTTAAAACCTGAATGTGAAACTCATCAGGATCACCAAGATAATCCCCTATTAACATCTTGTCTAAACCAGGAGCGTATCGTAAGAAGTAAGCCACAGCCTTCGGGTCAGGAGGATCAGAGACTAATTTGGTAAGTCTTAAGTACTCCATTCCCTTCTTATCATCTCGATTGTAATGGTGTCCGGCAATCATTATTTTCTTCTTCTGTGCTTTCCTGAGTCTTACAAACTCAACCCAAGTTTCCAAATACTCTTTAACCTGATCGTCCCAAAATGGGGAATATTCAGTAATTTCAACAGGATATGGCCCTGAAGGGGTTGTGTCATTTTCTTTATCAATACTATCAGCAATGTTGTGGATCATGATTACTAACCCTTCAAAGGCTTGTATCTGTAAACTTGACAAAGGGGCACCCACCGGAAATGACTGCTTGCAAAGCAACTTCCCAATCTCCTCGAACACATTAAAGCAAAGGGGATCACAGTCATAGTTCACATAAACTTCGACCACAAATGTTGGTTGCCTGCAGAAGTTTATAATTCCTTCCAGTGCAACTTCTTGAAGTTGGGTTGTTGCTCCTGGCGCTGATGCAACTCTAAACATCACAAATGTGAAGAACGATTCTAATTGGAGTCGAATGTACCTGCAAACAGATATGGCCAAAGAGTAATCATGATTCAAGTTATATTGTGATGAGAAAATTAAACTTAGGCATATGCATATCAACCTAAGAAACTTAACCTGCGAAGAAAGTGATACATATTCAAAACCGTACTGCAAATCATGGAGAACACAACTGGGCTTGAACAAGTTCCATAGTGCACCAAATGGTGAAAGAGATCATCTTTCATCATCCTTAGAAGCTTCGAATGTGCCCCAATCCCATCTCCACTCAACTCAATAGCGGTGTTGATCAGAACCAAAGCAAAGAGCTGCACATCTTCATCAACAGTTTGAACTGTAGACCCATCTGTCTCCACCACCTCAATAACATTGAGCAAAGAACACAAGAAATGAAATATATCAACCGCACACCTCATTCCATATCCATAATCCAAACCACCGTCATCAACGTCTTCAGTGTCAGTCTCCGAACCCTCATCGTGGATCTCAACTTCCGGCAACCGTGAAAAAATGGTGTGGATCAACTCATGCATGGTGTACTTGGCATTTCGTTGAAGCAAGTCCCCTCTGGAAGTGGATTGTTGAACGACTTGGAAGCAAGTGTTGACGATGGTGCACACAGCTTGGTCTGACAGCAGCACTGAAGCCCTGTGGTCCATAACTCCGGTGAGAAGCTGCAGAATGTGCATCATCACGGCGTCCTCCGACACCGGATCAGTCTTCTCAAGCCTACACGTGGTGATGGCATGGACAACATTGTTGATGGCGTCCTTGGCTCCGGGGGTCTTTTCGTCGAAGATTCCAAGCTTGAGAATCTTCAAGGTGGCGGAGAGGGCGACTCTGGTGGCCGCGGCGTGGACAAAGTCGCTTTGGATGACGTCGAGGAAGGGAGATAGATAGATGGAAGGGTCTATGGTGCGCCATTCTTGTTGAGGGTTGAAAATCAAGGCTCGAAGTGACTTGAGGGACTGGAGGAGAGAAGGGTCGACGTTGTCGTCCGGGGCGGCAGCTCCGAAGACGTGAGAGTTGGAGTCACTGGGGCGGCGGATGACGGCGAGGACGGTGCCCACTTCGGTGTTGAGCATGCAAGAAAGTCCCAGCTCTTTCCTTTTGAGCGTGCCGGATTGCTTGGTTTTGCCATTGTTTTCATGGTTCTCCATAGGAGGAAGGGGAAAGAAAACCGTTGAAAAAGTTCAAAAAACGGTTATAGTTTTGGTCTCTATAAACGTGAGGTTAGTTAAATTTCTGATTAGACATTACTGGTTATTTTATGTTTAAAAATAGTGTTTGATAGGTTCTACCTCTAGTTTCTCTTCAGTTAATGCATTTTAGCACTAATTCTAAGTCAAACCCTACAAAATCGCAACACATAACCACACGAAATCGTGAACCAAAAGAACAAGAACAAGACCGGAAGTGTTTCTCTACATATAATACATGGATTAACAAGTTCACAACTCCCTTCACTACCCTAACTTGCATGCTAAGTCATCAAAATGAGAGATTCTTACACTGCTAGGGGGCTGTCGAGTCTCGCGTCTTCTGTCAGTTGGCCAAACTATATGAGCACTTTAGTTCCTGCTGTAAGCAAACCAATACGTCCAACGAATCTTCGTCGTTATAATTACCAGTTTGTGAAACCGTTAGCAGTGTCTTCAGCCATTCCTCATGGAGAGTTGAGAACTCCGATCTCTGTTCACTAGACCTGAAACTTTCTCCAACTGATTTTTTCATTACTTGGCCAGCCTCAGAAGCAGCTTCAACCACCTTCTCAGGGATCCCAGCCATCATTGCTACTTGCAATCCATAACTCTCTGGACATGCCCCTGAGGTAAGGCGATACAAAAATACCAGCTCTTGATCTCTTTTTAAAAGGGATTCAGATTTCGACCTAAATGTACATGCCATGTGCTGCAATGAGACGTGCGGATGAGAAGCAAATTCTCTCGTAAGCGGGTGATAGTGTGTGGCGAATAACAATCTGCAGTTAATCTTTTCGACAAGATGGCGAAATACCTGAACAAAAATAAATATATGAATCTATTAACAAATGAATACAGCATAACATTAGACTATTGAAATAAGCAATGGATACAGCTGTTCTCCAAACAGATCAGCAGAAATTGATACACACCCAGCCCAAAATTATTACTACTGTACAACATCTACAGAAAACTCAAAAGAACTACAGGGTTGTTATATGCCTCAAAAGTTGCTTTACACATGTGGATGGTGGTTTGTGTAGCATACTTATTATTCAGCAGCAGATCAATTGGTTACAAAACGAACTATAATTCTTAACTGATTTTCTTTCTTAGACAATAAATTCTTCAGTTCAAATCAATGCATCGATACTGAAGAGGTGAATGAATTCAAGTATTTTAACTTTTAAGTATCAATGATGTCCCTTCCAGGCAGAATATTTAGAAATGGTAAAAGATATATAACTGAATGGAGGATGAATATGATGAGTGGAAATTAGATATTTGATATTGAATGTTTGATGTCTAAAAAGGAAGTCTCACAGCATATGCAATGGCATATCCATCAAAAGTGCTAGTTCCACGACCCAATTCATCAAGAATAACCAAAGAATCTGGAGTTGCATGTTGAAGGACTGATGCTGTTTCAGTGCATTCTACAAAGAAGGTACCTGAAATAAAAGAAAATGAACAACAATAATCAAATCTTGCAACTGGAAGTATGATTCATACAAAATTCTAACAGACATGGGCACTAAATCCTGCGAATATTAATTTTTAATTTTCTACTGTGAGTTACCAAATACCCTCCAGGCACAACAACTCCTGTCAAGTGAGTAGTAAAATTACTCTATGAAGTAGAGATTGGATGAACGACAAGGGGTAGGTGTGAAACCCCTTTATCCTCTTTAAAAAACTTCCCAATAAATTTTTAGAAAATCACTGAAGACCAGCTTCAAAAAATTAAATTTTGGAAAGTCTAGGAAAGCCTAGCACCATCACCAGGACTATTAAGACCACCAGATCCTGAAATCCGACTACAAGCCTCAGCCACCAAGACTCACAGAAATGCCCCATTAGTGCATCAACAAGCCTCACTACAATGCATACTCTAGCTCCCAACTTGCTTTATTTCATTTCATATTATAGTTTGTCAATAATTGCAATGACAAAAAGAAGCAAGTGAACACCCATCATCTCTTGCTTTTTTTCTTTTGTTCCCCACACTGGTGATTAAAGAACACCAAACAACATATTATGTAAATATTAGTTTGCTAGGACTTACTTTCGCCAGTCATGATACGATCAGTGGCACCAAGCCGTGTAAAGATGATGTCCACAAGTGAGAGAACACATGCCTCACAGGGCACGTAACAGCCCAGCTGCAAGCCATCAATGAATTAAATGACAAGATGTCAAAACCTCTAAAAATCAGGGTTCTAAAAAGGAAATCACTCGGAGAAAAAGAATAACCTGGGCGAGTATTACAGCCAGACATGTAGAACGAAGAAGAGTTGATTTCCCACCCATATTTGGTCCAGTTAATAGTAAAGTGCGTGGATGATAGCCATCAGTATCTTCACCTAGAACTACGTCATTTGGCACAGGCAGCCCACCATTTTCACCAAGAGCATATGGATGCCATAGCCCTTTAATATTAAGCGTAGGACATCCATTTTCTCCATTCAAGGTTGTTTGAGATTGAGGCAAAAGAACAGGTTTGGACATAGCTGCACCAGGGAAACTGGCAGTAACTGCAAAAGATCTTAGTACATCAACACAGTTGATGCTATGTATGACATCAGTCCACTCAGTTGATTTCTCTAGAAATAGCTCGACCAGAATCGAGAGTGTTTCAGCATCTGAATCGGTTGCATTATGATCCTGGCACCAAATTCAATGTCAATTGTCTGCATATAGGTTTGACTCTTCAAACTAAAATCAGAATTTTGCGTAATATGCTGTATCTGTAAATACAGATTAAACTTTTTTGTCTACAGTATGGCTGAGGTAGAGCTAGAAAAACTCCTGCGCAAACAGACAATAGAGCTTCATTCATCATTGCTAGGCTACAAACCCACTGTTTTTTTTTTCATGCAAGAAAATGTAATGGAAAACGACTGAAGTCTACTCCAAAGCTTTTGAAAAATCCAATGATAGGCATACCAGTTATGAAGAAAAACATCTTGAAACAGATAATACAGTACAAAACATGACAAGCCATAGCAATGTGTTCAAGTTGCTATCAGGTACTAAACACCAAAGAAGAGAAGTGGAACTTCTCTTGAACAGCATATGACGCCACAAGTACTAATAGAAAGAAAAATATACCTGGTAATTTGGGAAATCACTATCTACAGCTGCTTCAAATTGCTTCAGATATAGATCAAGCACATTACTGCCGCTTAGATTTGGAATTTTAAATAGTTTTAATAGCAGCTCAGATATATGCCCTTCATCTTGTAAAACCGTCAACAAGTTCAGTCCAAATCTGAGACCTTTGACAAGAGTCCCAAACACTTTCACCTGTACCACACAATGTATTTCATGGAGTTGTTATAGATTACAGCTAATTCATGTCAACTAGGGGTGTTAATATATTCTCTTATTTTTGTAACATAGCTTCCATGTCTCCAGACTCTACACACTTTCCCTTGTATGCTTAAAAAATGTTTAAGCAATATTAGTCAGCATAAGAGAATTCTAAAGGGTGATAAACATTTGCAAGGTCCGTTCACGATTCAATGAAAAGTTCATATTAAAGTAGGGAAGACTTACTCTCTGTTTCAATACTTTCTTGCCAAATAATGGTAACAGGAGGGAAGCTGATGACTGAACACTTGCCCTAACCCGTCCAAACAATCTCTCTAAGTCTGGAAGCTTGCGGAGATACTGAGCTATAATTGGCACCATTTCTGGACGTGCCAGTAGATCTTCCACCACATTAAGCCTGTTATTGATGGCTTCAATAGATTTCAAGGGATGGCAGATCCACTTCCTCAAAAGTCGCTTACCAGATGCTGTCACACAGTTATCAAGATAAGCATACAGCGTACCTGAAATCAAGATTGAAATTAGAGAAATAAATCTTACAAACTAGAATATTCTGGTTCTTCTAAAAAAACAGAGAGATTATTCTGGCTAAAGCCAAAGAAAGAAACTTGCCAGATGGACCACCATCAGCAGTATTACTGAAAATCTCAAGATTTATCAGTGTCTGTCCATCCATTTTGAGGCATCCCCTATAAACTTGGTAAGGTAATATATCTCCATTGCGTAAAACATCGTCCAACTGTATGGAAAATAAAATGTGTCAATTATTAAACAGGTGGCCATACATAAAAGCTCTAGATTAGTATCTATCCATCTTATGAAAGATATGCAAGTGACCTTACCATAAACCTGGATAGGTGGTCAATAAGTGTACCAAGAGCAGGTAAAGTTATATCCTGGTGTATACCATCAAGTCCGTCATTCCATGAATTAGAAGACCCTTTGAAGTATCCTTTCAACTGAATTAATTTACAAACTTCAGAAGCATCCACAAAATCATTGACTGGCTGCACTGGAGTCAATTGCAGTGCAGAACCTGCAGAGAAACACAAATGGTCAGAGTCACTTCTCTCTCTCTCTCTCTCTCTCTCTCTCTCTCTCTCTCAAGTTTTCTGTAAGGAAAATGAAAATATATTATTATACCTGTTGAGTACTTTTTGAGGGCCTTTTGAGCTTCTTTCGACAGCCCTGAAAGGAATTGAATATTGAAGTTTTAAGATGTGAAATTGTACAAAAAAGTTCAAGGTGCAACCCGCAAAACAAAAGGACATGCAGAAAAAAAATAGTCTTACCTCTATTCTCATATATAACTTCTTTAGGTGACACCTAACATCCCATCAAGAAATTAGAATACAAATTCTCAAGCCTTCAAAAATACAAATTTCAGAATTACAAAATGAGATGATGAAGAAGAAAGAGCATACTTGCATCAATAAAGCCCCCAAAGCAGCACAGGACGCATCATCACTGATAGCACCAATCCAGAACTTTAAAGCAGAACAATCAACAAAAGCGAACCCATATACAACTGAACCATTGTCAACCCCAGAACTCCCCTAAAACAGAAAAGCGCTGTAAACACAGTAATTCTAAAAACATATTTCTGGTGAGTAAAAGATAGGTATGTGCAGAAGAGTTGAAAATCCTTCAAGCATCAGAAAATGCAAAACTATGAAGATGAATAATATCAATACGCAGAAACAGTAAACACCAAATTTAATAAAAGACTAAGAGCATTCTCTGGTGCTTTCTCTAAACATCTGAGTTGAATGTCTATTGTGTTTACTAGATTTATGACGCATACAAGATACACATTTATAAGTACCAATGAGATCAGATTGAGGTTACTAATAACACAATCAAAACAGGAGGAAAGGAAAGGAATTAGCAATTGGTAAAGAAATTAATATGCAACTGCAATCAAGAAAGTTGAAAAAAGTCAGTACATCACAAACCTCTTTTATTGCAAGAAGATGAATAGCATCAGGGCCAATATTTCCATCTGTTGTGGTTGATGGTGTGACCACTTGAACCAGTTTTCTTGGAATTACCTGTAAGCAGCGATTTGAAATTCAGATCAAGCAACTCATAGATTACTTCATAGAATACGAAATAATCACTGAATGACTGTCTTCAATAAGATTACCCTACTTTTAACAGAACCAGATAAATAAAATTAGTCAAATGAGTTGGCATTGTCAACTTACAGCTTTGGCACCTCTGGCTTTTGCTTGATCAGAAGTTTCCAGCTGCTCTATCCGTCCAACTTTATACCTTAACAGCAGAAGTAACAAACAACAAGTAAATTATGACGTATCAATATATTAATCTAGGACTCATCCTCCCAGAAAGGAGGCAAATGATGGTAAAGTTAATCAGGCCAGGCAATCACATACCCACGGACAACCAACTTTTGAACAGCATCGTCAATCCCACTTTCAGAGATGCCAACCTGACAGCAGAGAAAATCAATACATGTAAGTTGTATGACAGACAGATAAACATAAATTAATTGACAGACTAAGTATACAAATAAAAGTAATCTGTTATAACTCACCTGACGACATTTGCCAACACCACTCAAGGTCATTTTCCAATCAAGCTCCTTGTGACCAATTTCAGCATCTATTTCATATAGCTCATAAAACTTTCCCTGTGTTTGATCACAAGAGTTATCTACTTAGTCATTTGGAGAAACAAAAATCCCTATTTGTATTCTATGAATGGATAGCTATTGTCAATTGCAAAAGTGAATGTGTGGCTCCGCAGAAGAAACATGATGCCATTCAAGGATAGATGTTTAACAACCTCTAACTTACCACTTTAAAGAAAATCACAACATCCATATACTGACACTTGACATCCCAATATTGTCTTTGTGACGCCGACATTTTCTTCAGAGCATCAGGTGGTATATAAAGTGACGTCTTGTCATATAGAGGATCATCCGGCCTTCTGCGGTTTGCATCTCTAATCCGGGAAGGGTCAAGCCACTCAAACTTGCTAGCCATATCAGACGCTTCCCCACGGCTCTTGTCTAAGACAGTCGGCTCATCAAGAACTTTCAATCTCTTGCTAGAATTTGGCATGGAACTCCCAAATTTATCCCCAAACTTAGGAATCTCCTCCTGAATTCGCTTCATACGCGGAACTACACGCTGTGTCGCCGGCGTTTCTGGTCCGGCTATGTCCTCATCACTTTCGATATGCATCACAGAACCTTGATTGATATTCCTATTGGCATTGGTATCATTGAGTTTACCAGATACTATACAATCAATAGAGGAACCACCATTTGGTTCATTCCTAAACATAAAATCACAGCACATAATTCAAAATTTGTTCAGTGAAATCCAAAAGAGCTCAATATAAGATCAGAGAGCCAAATACAGCTATCAAATACCATACCCAAGGCTTCAGTATCAGTAATGTACTTGAACCCTAAGCATTTCCATACGATTCACCAGATACATTAAGTAAAAATCAGTGTTAATTTTACTGGAGAAGATAGTGAAAACTGAAAAGTACCGGTGGCTCTGAGAAGCCTTAGGCGCGTCGTCGACCTTCATAAACTTATGCATAATACTAGAGAACGGCGAAGAGTCTTTCAGGCTCGCGGAATCCGCCGGCAGAATCTGACGTGGCACCTTCTCCGGCGGCGTGTCGGTTCCTCGGACTTCTGGATCTGGAGCCAGAATGGATCCGACGGCCTTCTTTTCCGGCTCCTTCACCGCGAACTGGTTAACGTGCCGGTCATCGTCTCCGGCGGCGGAGCTACTCTTCTCCTGCGAGGGCTTGCGGAAGAAGGAGAGGATCGATTTCTGGCGCTGCATTTTTCCGATTCAGAGAGAAATGAAAATGACTGGAGGCGCGGAATGGGCTTGTTTTATTTGGCACAAGAAGAATTTGGCGCCAACATATTGCGCTTTTGGGGAAAATTTCCCGGCGGTGTTTTTGAATTGACCTAGGTAAGTTTTTTAGAAAACCATTTTCCGTATAAACATTTATCTGAAACACGGTGGGAAAGTTATTCAATCACTAATTATGTTTTACTATAGTTTTTTAATATGTCACCGCTACATTAAGCAAATAGAGTAATCATCGATACATTTTTTACCAGTTGGTATTTCGTTAAGTACTTATTTATAAAAAATTTAATATTATTTCAGATTTTTATAATAAAAGATTCAGATTTTACGTTTCTCTTGTATTTGATATTTTCATTTACTAAGCTTGAGTGGGTCGTACAACGGTACAACAAGACCTCTATTAAAAAAAATCGTGATGACCTAGACTCAACTTCACCAATATCACAGAAGCCTTAGCATCATACTAACAGAAAATATGTAAATGTTGACACCACTAACGATTGAACTTGAATGAAAGTTTTACCTAAAACAGCGGTTCGCTGGGCGCCTATATTTTTGTTGTTGTCATCAATAACCAGGTAAATTTCACCTTATGGGGAACGTAATAGTGTAATACACACGACTAAAACGACGTCGCATGATCCACCGCCTAATTGCATGAGCCCATAGGATATATTTACAGTGTGCCACGCTGTCATTTCTATCCATTCTCAGAAAGAACGTCTGAGAAGGTTCGAGATGCTCCCTCACCATCTTCGCTATATAAAGCGTTTGTTTTGCGTTCGTTACCATCAAATCCTTCTTCAACAGCTTCCTCTCCTAAATCCACAGAATCTAAAGTCTTTTTCTCTCTCTAAAACCTCTCTATATCTCTCTCTCTTCAAAATTTCCGATCATGCCGAACCGATTCGCCGGAGCTCTGACTCAGGACTGGGAGCCGGTGGTGATCCAGAAGGCCAAGCCGAAGCCGCAAGACCTCCGTAACCCCAAGATGGTGAACCAGGCCCTCCGGTCCGGCGCGCCGGTCCAGACGATCAAGAAGGCCGAGGCCGGCCACAACAGGAAGGCGGCTCCGGCGGTGAGCGTGAAGAAGCTGGACGAGGCGGCTGAGCCGGCGGCGCTGGGCCGGG
This sequence comes from Argentina anserina, assembly GCF_933775445.1. Lineage (NCBI taxonomy): Eukaryota > Viridiplantae > Streptophyta > Magnoliopsida > Rosales > Rosaceae > Argentina > Argentina anserina. The sequence continues at coordinate 2,258,732 of NC_065872.1, read as the reverse complement.
TCTCGGCGGATGTGAGGCACGCGATTCAGAAGGCGCGGCTGGAGAAGAAGATGAGCCAGGCGGACCTGGCCAAGAGGATCAATGAGCTCCCAAAGGTGGTTCAGGAGTACGAGAACGGGAAGGCGGTGCCGAACCAGGCGGTGCTGGCCAAGATGGAGAGGGCTCTGGAGGTGAAGCTCAGGGGTAAAGTCGGCAAGTAAAGATCTGCGGTTCAAAACGGCGGCGTTTAGGTTTCGTGTTTGGGTAATTACTGTGTGATGTTTTAGGCTGTAAAGAAAAAGAAAGTAAGAATGGATTATGTAAAGTCTAATTTTCTGATGGTTGATGTTCAACTTGTGGAAATCAATTTTCTGGTTTCTGTTGGTGTTTTTGCATCGTCAAATTGGCCCCAAAGTCGTTGTGCTCACTTTTTGTGCCTTTTTGTGGGTTTGGTGAAAAGCCCATATATGAATGATGCGAGGCTTAATTACAAACGCATAATAAGAAAACAAATGTTGATGTAACGCATGCACAAATCATATCTAATTTGTCATTCTTGCTACCAGAGAGCTTGAGCATACATGCTTAGAATTGCGAATGACAAATGTAAGAGCCGAAATGTTATGATAAACTTGCTTCTTCAGAACATTTGATTTGATAATTCAGAAGATGATAAACTTGCTCCTAAAGAAATCAGAAGAACATGGAAAAACATAATACTATAAACGTTAAATGCTGATCGATACGCTTAATTCGTATGTGTTTGATAGGCATAATTTGCACGCATAATTTGTATGTGTGTGAGATAAGTGACGAACTAAGTGTGTATAGATTGGAATCGATGAATTCCGAATCTCCCACTAATTCATCAACCTCTTCATTTTGTAGTTCGCCACGTATCTTATATTGTACTTTTTCTTTGTTATATTTTGCTTGTATCTGTTTCGTCTATGATGAAAGTTCCATAGTGTACATACCAAATGTATAGTGAAGGTAAAATTCTTAGTTGCAGTGTATTTACTAACAAAAATGATGGTAAAGTATTTAGAAATTTTATTATGGTACGTTGATTTAACTCCAACAAATAGAGGAAAAACTTATTGTCCACCGGAACTGCAGTCGCCAACACAGTAACACTTTCGAAATATGACTTAATCCTTGGATCTTATATTCCCCTAAAAAAAATGACTTAGAGCCATGGAGAGTTATAAATGGGAGTGATGACAGATTTAGTGTGCAGATACTTGTGAAGGCCCTGCAGACCAAAGTCTCTTCCAAAACCACTCATCTTATATCCTCCAAAAGGGACATCGTTTTCGATAGCCATGTAGCAGTTGATCCATATAGTGCCTGCCCGGATTGATCTTGAGACGGTGTTGGCCACATCGATGTTCTTGGTTATAATTCCGGCTGCTAGCCCATACTTGGTTTTGTTAGCTCTCTCTATTCCCTCCTCGACCGTCCTGCAAAATCGGATCGTAAGTTATAAGTAAACTTGATTGTATCTATTTTGAGCTTGTCGGAATAGCTAAACCTGAAGAATAAGGATAAAGTTGTGCTTACTTAAACTTCATTAGTGACATGACAGGTCCAAATATCTCATCTGTGGCTATAAGCATGTCATCCTGAGGAAGGTGTCATATCATTTATGAGATGAACATGGAAGATTACACAAGATTAAGATTACTAACTATATCATATCTTTTACCTTGACATCAGTAAATACTGTTGGCTCAATGTAATAGCCTTTGTTTCCCACAGGTTTTCCCCCTGTTAACAAAGTTGCACCCTGTCTTTTTCCATGTTCAATGTAGGACAAGATTTTCTCAAACTGCGTTTTATCTACCTGTAATTTTATACCAGTGTCACATATATGATATTATCCAGCTTATAACTTTAGGAATTCACTATGGTACTACATGGAGTCGATATATAAAACTTTAGATAGATCATTGAAATCAAGATAGTCTGAAAAGCAATATGATCATTATCATGTAGTAGTGTTAGTCTTGTGGCTATGATACCTGAGGTCCTTGACGAACATTAGGATCGAAGGGATCCCCAACAGTCCAATCTTTCGCCTTCTCTTTCAACTTCTTCACGAGTTCGTCGTAGATCCCTTCCTGAACAAAAACACGAGAACTCGCCACGCAAGCTTCTCCCTGAAAATGTGAATGTCAGCAAAATATTAATCCTGCTGCTACATGGATATCAATAAAATGATAGAATTTAAAGATGATATGAAAAATAATTTATAAAAGTTGACCTTGTTAAACAGGATTCCAAAGAGCGCAAGCTCAACAGCCATGTCAACATCAGCATCATCAAATATTAACATGGGTGACTTGCCCCCTAGTTCAAGTGAAACTGCTTTTAAATTGCTGTTTGCCGCAGCCCGCATCACTTCACGCCCGATCTCCGTTGAACCAGTAAAACTGACCTAAAGTATATCAAAATTGACACAGTATCAGTACGTCTTATAGATTTTAATAGCTTTGTCCTTAAATTTTCAGTGACCAAAGCTTCATATAGAAAGAGCTAAAATTTACCTTGTCAATGTCCATATGATGGGTTATGGCAGCACCAGCAGTCTCTCCATATCCATTGATGACATTGAGCACTCCATCAGGAACACCAGCCTTCATACATAAATAATTATATAACATAACAAATCAAATCTCTAGGCAACAAAACATGTTGATCAGGCAACTTATTTGCAGAAACGCCATGAGAAGGTTTCTCCAAGCTTACCAACTTAGCGAGATGAGCATAATAAAGCGCCGAAAGAGGTGATTGCTCGGCAGGTTTGACGACCATGGTGCAACCAGCTGCCAATGAAGGAGCAACCTTTGCGAACATCAGGATGCTGGGGAAGTTCCATGGAATGATGTGTCCAACAACTCCGATGGGTTCAAGTAATGTGTAACCTTGAAACTCGCGCGACATTTTGAGCACATCTCCATGAATTTTATCAGCTGCACCGGCATAGTAACGTAGCGATTGTGCTACTTGAGGTATGTCGAAAGCTTTGCCAAAACTGAACAACTTCCCAGCATCAACAGTATCCAATTTGGCTAGTTCTTCGTTATGTTCATCAACCAAGTCCGCAAACTTCAGCATAATTGCTCCCCTTTTCTGAACAATATTACATCTAGTCATTAATATCAGACATGCACTAATCTGATACTACTTAATCCCAACTTTTGCTAAATGTAGAAGCTAACGATGATAAGATATATGGACACGATCTTTTTTATTTGATTAAATTTATTTCTTATGACAATTTCGCTTATATATACTATTAATAACTCAAACACAATTTGTTAACCAAAAGGACGTGGAATTATATAACGCCCCTTATATCATTTTTTTCTTCAAATTGTCTTAAATTTTGGAAAGACATTGTGTAGTAAATGAAAATATAAAGATAAAAAGAGAAGTTGGTAACTACCCATTATTCCATTAACTTCTCATTTATTTCTAACTTCAGGTCATTAACCGATGTTGATATATTTATTAATTATTAAAAAATGAAAATCACATTTACATATGTGTAGCATATGTGGGTGGACTAGTAATTAGTTAATAAAACTCCTTCACTTTCCCTTGTCAAGTATCAGCTATGGTTGGACTAGAAAAAAAATTCAAGGACTTTTTTAAATGGCAAAACTTTGAAAATCAGATAGTTGACGAAAACATGCATGATGCAAGGCAGAAATTACGAAATAAAACGAAGTAGCTAATGCTATCTAGCTATAGGTGGCAATAGAAGCTAAGAAGTAAGAACAGAGTAGGGAGAATACGTACAGCGCCGGAGAAGCGAGGCCAGGGACCATGGTCAAAGGCGGCGCGTGCAGCTTTCACGGCCAAATCTACGTCTTCCTTATCTCCTTCCGCCACTCTTGTTATCACCTCTCCAGTACTTGGAGCTATCGTCTCGAATGTGTTTCCTTGTAAAACCAGAAAATCAATATTGATCAGAAATGACACAAAAGAAAAGGATGACATGCATACGTCAAGAAATAGTAGCTAAAACATGCGTTTGGATCTTTGAAGAAATAAACTAAACATATCATCAACAAGCTTATGAGACATGTTAAATTGTTAATGATCGAGAAAGAACGTAAAGTACCTGAAACAGAATCGACGAATTCTCCATTGATGAAGAGCTTGGTGAACTTTATCGTTGGCATCTTCACAAGGGATTCTTCGAAGCATGCAGCAGAGCTTTCATTACTTTGGTCACCCATTATTTATGTTTCTATGTCAAGAGATTAGCTTGTTCGTGCTTTGTTTCGTACAGCAGGAAGCTGTTTATATAGATGAGGGAAAGAGGCAAGAGGGATCCAATAACGTTATTGAATGAAATGGGTAACTATTTCTGGTGGAAAAACACTTGTAGGGTTGTAGAGAAATGTAGAAATTTAATTACCATCATACTTTTCTAAAGAAAAGAAAATTCAGCTTAGTTCCTGAAATTAAGTGTGAGATGATCGTGTATGCATGTGAACAAGTATTCATATCATAAACAAAATAGATGTCAAAGACAAATGGTAGACCTGGTGGCTCGGTGACTAGTGTGATTACGTACCGACCCAGCAGGTTAACTTGAATTTTTTAAAGGACGATTACTTCTCAATTGCTTTCCTAATCTTTCCCTGAATAATAATTTGATGATTTGATCACTCTCAATTGTATAATTGTATTAGTTTCTAATTGTAGTATAAGCAATAAAGGACTATGCTACTATATTAGCTAGAAATGTCCATGAGGCGGGCGACCTCAAATATATACTGCTTTTATATTAAAGAGCACTATCCACCCTCGTGTATAAATCATACAATTATTCAAATCCATCCTGCAGAATAGCGTGGATGATAGATTTGATGCTGGGCGCATTGTCGATGATGGTAATTAAGTCTTACTTGGCTTCCTTAGACTCTTCAAAATATGACTACGTGAACTTCTTCCCTGTTAATTTCCACACAAAAAGGACATTTATTATTCATTTGTGTTGAACATAATCTGATGTTTACGGTCTTAAGGATGTATATATGCTTATACTAGATGCACCAAGACTTTGACAATTTCAAGCACTGCGTGATCGGACAGTAATCTGAATTGTTGACTGATTTGTGTACCACGAATGAAAGAATTGTCATAGAATAGTCTCACTCTTAATATTCCAATGTAACTTATAGTTTCTTCAAAAACATCTTACATGATAATTTGTCTTAATGAGTTAATACTTAATACGTTTATAGAGAATGGCTCGTCTTCTCTCTTCACTCTTAACCCTAGCCATCCTCATGGCCCTAGGGATGTCCATTAACTAAGGTGGCATAAACTCCTTAAGAGTCATTGGAAACCTAGACACGAGATCCATATACTCACTAGGTGAGCTGAGTTCCTTTGGTCTTCCTTATCCCCGTCTACCGGAGGCGCGAATAGGAATCATGACAACCTTGGCTTGCATCCGGCATCGAGGTGGCTCAAGCCTCCTCTTCTTGTTCTTCCGTCTTCTTGCCAGGCCACGGTCGAGGAGTGTTTGAGGGATCAGAATTCCCGGTCTTTGACTGGAACGATTATGGAGTCATCTGGTGGCGGGCGACGATGGTGCGTTGCTCGAATGCTCGGTGGACTTGGTTGGTGTGAGCACCAGGTCTGGGAGCTGCGGTGGTAGGGACATGTGGATCGGTTTTCCATCCCCTGAGATCTTGGCGTGGTTGAGGCTTGAAGGCCCCCGGAGTCGTCAGCGACTTGACGACAAGGGATCGAGGGCAACGGGGTGGTGGAGGCCGATAGCTTCACTTCCTCTTCATGGCTTTTTGGGCTCTGAGCTAGGCGCCATGACTGGTGGCGATGGCGGCGGTGGAGTCAGGTTTAGAGGGTGCCCTTAGTGATTTGGCATGGGCTCATGAAGCCTGGTCAGCTGGTTGATGGCTCAGGTGTTAAAGTAGTTGGTTCTTCATCCGGGGTAATCCCTTCGATCTATAGTGATTCAGTCTATGAAATGAGTACATTTGTGATTTGTCTAACAGGTTCTGTTTTTGGATTTTGGAGCTTATACTAATGGTTCCAGCATAGAAATTGTTAGAATTTTAGGTTTCTAAGATTTTAGTAGTTTGGCGTATTTCGATTTTAACCTAGAGTGCGAGAGTGGAATATATAGTTACATATAAGGCTTTGTGTCTTTTGTTCATTTTAAAAAAGAGAGTAATACGTTTATCTAATTAGCAAAGTAATGATTCTTTAATATTGGGTGTCGTAAGCCATTGGACACTGATATAATAAAGAACCAAAAATTTCAATGCTGCAGAAGGGTCACTTCACTTGACCCTTCTATAATGTTAACTTGTTAAGAAACATATTTAACAATTATCATATGCCGGCTTCAATCAAACAGAGACTTATGTAACCAAAAAAAAAAAGACTTGTAATTCCTACAAACAAAGAGAGGAAACACATGCAAATAGAATAATAGATGGTATAATATATGATATTTTGACATTTCCTACATAAATAAAGGACTCTCTCATTTATTCAGCACTGGAATTGCAAGGTTTAACATTCCACTGCTATATGATTCAGACTTCAGAGCCAAGGAGAGTTATATATGGGAGTGACCACAGATTTAGTATGTAGGTACTTGTGGAGGCCCTGCAGACCAAAATCTCTTCCAAAGCCACTCATCTTGTATCCTCCATAAGGGCAGTCGTGGTCGAAGCCAAAGTAGCAGTTGATCCATATGATGCCTGCTCGGATTGATCTTGAGACGGTGTTAGCGACATCAAGGTTCTTTGTTACAATGCCTGCAGCTAGGCCATACTTTGTGTTGTTGGCTCTTTCTATTCCCTCCTCAATGGTCCTGCAAAATTACTCGGTTATAAATTAACAAAACTGTACTTCCGTTGGCTTATTAAGAAACTTAAAGGAATTAAGCTTGTTCTTACTTGAACTTCATCAGTGACATTACAGGTCCGAAAATTTCATCCGTGGCTATAAGCATGTCGTCCTATGCGATTTGTTATAACAGCTGTGAGATATATGAACACAAAAGAAATAGGATTCGTGATTTATGTTGAACTGGTGACTGTACCTTGACATCAGTGAATATTGTTGGCTCTATGAAATAACCCTTGTTCCCCACAGGCTTTCCCCCTGTTAACAGAGTTGCTCCTTCTCTTTTCCCATGCTCAATGTAAGTCAGAATTTTCTCAAACTGCTTTTTATCGACCTGCAATTTTAAGTTTATGTTATGAATTCGAATTCATATGTAGGTAAGCATAGGCATATACGTCAATCCTAAAACACGAGAAACACACTAGTTAGTTAAAAATTATAGAATATCTTGGAGATTTTCGCCTTTGTTACCTGAGGTCCTTGACGAACATTAGGATCAAAAGGATCTCCAACAGTCCAGTGTTTTGCCTTCTCTTTCAACTTCTTCACAAGTTCATCATAAATTCCTTCTTGAACAAACACACGAGAACTGGCGACACAAATTTCTCCCTGGAAATGTGAATAATAAAAGAGTTAGTTCTGCTACATATTCCAGCCAAGTGAGGAAATGAAACTCTGGCTATTAATATTGATTAATCAATGCTTGAGGGAAGCCGCACTACCAGCCCTCCTTTCAAAAAAAAAAAAAAGGAAAAAATTGATGTAACAAAGTTATGAACCTGACCTTGTTGTAGAGTATTCCCAAAAGAGCAAGGTCGGCAGCCTTGTCGACATCAGCATCATCAAATATCAAAAGAGGTGACTTGCCCCCTAGTTCAAGTGATACTGATTTTAAGTTGCTCTTTGCTGCAGCCTGCATCACTTCACGACCTACTTCTGTGGAACCAGTAAAACTAACCTGAAATATCAAAGTTTAACAGAACTATCAATACATACTGAAGCCATTGACTACAGTAGAAGTTGGTAAAGGTAGCCATTAGCTAGAACTTACTTTGTCAATGTCCATATGATGGCTGACGGCAGCACCAGCAGTCTTTCCGAATCCAGTTACGACATTGAGCACTCCAGCAGGAACACCAGCCTTCATAATAAGTCACAAGCCAAAGTCACCATTAAAACTAGCCAAGCCGCATTGGCAATATATTTTTACATGCATATACATATATACAAGTTTAATTATTTCCTAATTCCCATCTTAATTTTTTTGGCATGTTACGTCGTTGACAATGGGTTTGGATCGACCAAACACATGAGTAATCTAACAATAATTACTAACAATCTAAAATTCTAGATTGACAATGTGATAACAGAACATTGTGTACTTTTTAGGCAAATATAACATTTCTGGTGACTGACTGTGCAAAAGATACGTTTAGAAGGTATTTCCAAGCTTACCATCTTAGCAAGATGCGCATAATAAAGCGCGGAAAGAGGTGTTTGCTCAGCAGGTTTTACGACCATAGTGCAACCAGCAGCTAGGGTAGGGGCAACCTTAGCAAACAGCAGGCTGCTGGGGAAGTTCCATGGAATAATGTGTCCAACAACACCGATAGGTTCAAGCAAAGTATAAGCTTGGAAGTCACGCGACATTTTCAGCACCTCCCCATGAATTTTATCAGCTGCCCCAGCATAGTAACGTAACATCTGTGCTACCATAGGTATATCTAAAGCTTTGCCTAAACCGAACAACTTCCCAGCATCAACTGTATCCAACTTGGCTAGTTCTTCTGCATGTTCATCAATCAGGGCTGCAAACTTCATCATAATCGCCCCTCTCGCCTGAAAAATATTCAAGCAATATTACTTCAATTTCAGTTAATTCTGCCTCGGAAGTAAATTAATTACTATTAATACGGTAATACCATACAGTGAAGCCAAATTTTAGTAGATCATGTAAATTTGCTACATATATAATAGTACTTTGTCTTCATATGTCAATAGCCAATTCTGGTCATTCTCTAACATTGATCAACCGTGGTCCACAAAAAGGACTTGAGAGATCATAGCCATGGACTTGTCAATTATCAGAATCAAGAAGGATATTTGATGAAAAGTGAAAAGTACAAACAACTATACCCAAACAAAACATCGTAACAGATCGAGATGAGTTGGTCAGAGAAGGAGAAAGATAATATTGAAACTTTGAAAGGTTTTTCTTCTTGAAAAGTTTCCACATTATACGTACATCTATTTTTTTTTTTTGGAAAACTTGCAGCTTACTTTCCATGACTTACTATTAGCTTTGAATACTTATGAAGTACAAGATTGTCACACCTTAAGAAAATGCTGACGTCTCAACGAGTCAAATTGTGCATAAACTCACACGATCAGTAGATACTTATAATTGCTGTTAAACTATAAATTGAGTGTAAACAACAACTACATGCTCTCTTATACTACTCGTAATGCAATCACGTGATCCCTAATTTTCTATGTTGAGTAATCTCAGTGCCAATCACGTTATCTCTCTCTAATCCTGTCTCATTAAGTCACTAGTAAGTAGTGATCTAAGAAAAATATGATTCATATCTTATCATCATGAACTAAAAATGGCTCTGCATTTTAGTTGACTGATATCGAAGACAATCTTTTCTGACGGAAGCACTGGGCATGGACGAAGAAGATGGACCAACTTTAATAATTCAAAGAAAAAAAAATAGAAATATTAATTTTGTCTTCTGCAATGATGCTATATATATATATATAATTCACAAACGTCGAAAAAACTTTGGGTAGAAAACAAGAAATGCCGATGGAATCAAAGACAGATAAGAAAACTGGGGATGAGACACTTGACCTAGAACAAATTAGCTTAGCTATATATGTATAGGCGGTAAAAGCGAAGAAAAAGAGTTGCCGGATTACGTACAGCGCCGGACATACGAGGCCAAGTGCCATGGTCGAAGGCGGCGCGTGCAGCTTTCACCGCTAGGTCCACGTCTTCCTTATCGCCCTCTGCAACTCTGGTTATCACCTCCCCGGTTCTGGGATCTATGGTCTCGAATGTTTTACCTTTACGAGGAAATACCAATATTAATGTGTTTAGATATTGTTGCCTGAAACAACGTGGAACGATGATATAATAGTGAAGGTAAATTAGTACCTGAAATGGAGTCGACGAATTCTCCATTAATGAAGAGCTTGGTGAACTTTATGGTTGGCATCTTGACGAAGGAGTCGGAAGATACAGAGCTGCCATTACTTTCAGTACCCATCTTCTCTATGTTTCTCTGTGTTTCTTAGCTCTTCTCTCTCTCTCTCTCTCTCTCTCTAGTTCACTCGAGCTTGTGTTTGTTAATTTGTTTAGAATGAATTAGCAGTTTTTATTCTTTATATGGTGAAAATAGGAGTGAGAAGCCAGACGTAATTGTTAGGACGTATGTATCATACATATAATAAGGTATGCCATCCAGAGCAATATCTGAATTGATGGTCCCTGGTATTGCTACGTCTCACGTTATTTCATTCTGTGGTGAATGAAAATATGATATTGGAATATTGTGTTTTACTGATTTAGTTTGTATTGATTGTACGTATACGAGAATGCTTGTTAAGAAACACCCGTTGGGTGATAATATACAACTCCCTATAAATCTGTTGAGTGGAAACTATATTAACAATTCTACCTACTCCTTTTCGTTTGCTAAACAGAAATTTTACTAGTTCCTATAACATCAACCCCGGCTGCGGCGCCGATGGCCTTCCTTCGGGGGATTTAGGGTTGTGGTGTGGGGTGTGTGTGTGTGCTGCATTGGCAATGGAGTTGGTAATTTGCAAATGAGATTTCTCAACTAGGCTTGATTTGTTTTCCGAAGAAGGAAAGAAGATACATGGATACTTTCAGTTTCATTAGTCATTAGCCATTACAGAGAAAATGAGAATGACAAGTATGTTGAAAGTGGGGAAAACCAGTATAGGTTGAGATGACCTGCACGAATTTGATGTTAAGAAGTGTAAAAGAGCTCGATCTTTCCAAATTCAGTGAGGTAGGTTTATTCTCTCTTTCTTGCACAGAATATGAACCAGTACCAGTGTTCTTCTTACCAGTCTAGCTATCACGCAAAGAGATCCCCCGTGTTAAAAGCACAACACAGGTTGAAGGAAGCAACAACCACTTTGGTCTCTTTTGCATATGATCGCTCCTAGTTGATTTTGGGTCCTCATTAGACCTTAGACCTGAAAATGTACTGAGTTGTGCACCAAACCAAAGAGTTCATTATCAATCATCACTTCCTTCGTACGGCCTTAGAAAACTACGGTGCTCTATTCTTCATTTGAATACCGACGTTGTTTTCAGTACAATGATGCATTGTTAGTTTTCAGTTCAATGATGCTTGCTAGTCTTCATTTGTGGTTTGTATCTGGTTCTTGTGTTTCTCTATAGACTATTCCCAACCAGATACAAACACAAATGGTCATGGTTCATGACTCGTTGCATAGTGCATACTACATATTAGCGCAGCCAAAAGAGACGCTCGATTTTTTAGGTAATAGAAAGGGAACGGTCCAGTTTGGACGTTAAACCAAGACTAGCAATGTTTGTTTTCTTTTTCTTCATTTAGACTATAGAGCTGGTTGGTCCAATGTCGCTTATTTCATTTGACTAAAAAACCAATGAAGCCAAGCCACAGCCACCAGACCCAAAAAGAATCAAAAGAGATTAATGGCAATTTCTATAGATTAAGGGGCGATGTTGGACGAAGGTTCATAAATAAGAAATATCCTTCCACCCAGGCTCGACTTTATAATCAGTTCTTCTGCATTTGCTTTAGCTTTACACATTCGTCGTGCAAGGATTTTGGTTCCGCAATGTACCTAATACACGGGATGGCTGAACCTAAGAAAGCTTATTTTCACACTGTTCTACTGCCCAATCCCCGAGCAATTTCAGGTCGTATATGACTGAAACTCATACCGGATTCAACGTTCATCAACTGCCTGAAGTTTTGTGCTCTGTCAATGAATATAGTAAATTAGTAACCAAGGGGCATAATTGCTCTTACTTTTCTAACCTTTGATTGTAAGGTAAGAATCAAAGTGAAAAGAGCCGCAGTAACATAATCTAGACTATGTGGTACATGGCCAAAAAAGCATTATATGACAATGGACCCTAATCACCAGCCGAAGATAACGAGCCATGTAACTGTGTCAAATTATTGTTGATAGGGTGGTGGTTGGTATGATGTTGGTGTCGCATTTGCATAATCATATGGTCCTCCATAGCTGGTCTGGCCGCCATATGAACCACTTCGGAGTGCAGAACTAGAAGCCATGCTGTTGTCGCCGGATAAAGAGTAGATGCGTTGTTGTGGAAGAGCAACAGCGCTTTGAGCACGAGCTACTCCATATGAGGTTCCGTAAGAGACTGATGTTGGGCCATCATACACGGTTGGGCTTGGGTAATTATACGGTTCAGGATACCTTGTTACCGGGCTATGCTGTGTAGGAGGATTTGGGATTCTCCGGTTAAAGGATGATGGGTAAGCATTGGAATACTTGGCAGCTTTGGCTGGGCGGAAAGAAGATGATCCAACCCCTCCACGGCCACTGCCACCGCCACCGCCACCAGCACCAGCACCGTAGGATCGCTTGTTATTAGACTTCCCGGAAGCTGCTGCTGAATTCTTCTTTCTATCCACTTTGGCTTTCTCTAGAGCAGTGACTCGCTTCCTTAGGGATTCAAGTGTAAACTCTGATTCAAGCTTGTGGTCCTCTACACATTTGATCACTGCTCTCATGGAATTTAACTCCAAAGTGCCTGACTGCTCCTGTGAGATGGACCTCGATTAAAAAAATCTTGGAATGAGTCTAAAAGACATTTAATTTTAGAGTAAACTAATCTGATTAGATAACAGAGATATATAGAATGGAGTGTTTGATTAGATAACAGAGATATAGGATGGAGTTACACATACAGATGCAACCACACTATTGTTGCCATTCTTCATTATGGCTGAAGCATCCTTCTTGGAGTTCTTCAAATAGGACTTGAGAAGGGAGATAGGAGGAAACCTCTCCGTCAAACCGGACTCAAAAGCAAAATATATTGCTTCTATCTCCTTCCCGTTCTTCACTAACTCATCAATAACATCTGTACAAGTCAGACAACATTTCAATCAAATTATACACAGCCTAGATGATCATCGATGTGAAGATCAGGGCAAGTGAACAACGACTTTGAACACAATAAGACTGGAAAGATATGAAAAGTGAATCATCAAGCTATAATTTCTTATATATACAAATTGGTGACTAACCAAAAATGTAAATGGCACAAAAATCCTCCTCCTAACATTAGAGGGAAGGACACACATACCTTTCTTGGTATTTGGATAAGATAAGTATATTACCTAATTTTGTTTATCTGGAACAGAAGGACAGACGTGATACTAAGGTGTTTATATCTAACTTAAGAGAAAAGTATGCAAACGCCGGTAAGGCTATCATATAGTGATTGTGAATATCTTAACCTACTCAACTTAATCAACAAAGTTCTGCCCCGCAACACTCACTTGATACAAGGCTTAGGCGAGTTGATCAAAAATCTAATGACAGATTTTTCACTTTATGCTATATATTACTACACTTTCAAGTGTCAAGCCACCATGCTTCATCAGTAAGACTTCCAACAAGCTTCAGCTCTAAGTATTACGCGAAAATGTGCCTATAAGAGCTAAAGTTTCTCACCACAAACTATGCCAAAGTTCGATATTAACCATCAAAGTATAAGTTGATAATCTACATAACAAGTTCAAATTGGCAAAGCCCTCGGGACAGCATAGTTTCTTGCACAAAAACACCCTACATTATATTCTAACACGCACACATTCGACATTCAATAATCCGAAACAACACATTGCTAAAACTGATATCTGATCACACAAACACATACCTCCGATGTCTCCGAATTGCAGTTGCCCTGCAAGCCTAGCCATATCTCTCCTAGCAGCATGATCCATCACCAACTTCTTATAAAACTCCTTGTCATACTTCTCCTTCAGCTGAAACCCTATCACCATCTGCACAAACATCACCGTCTCCGCCGCCCCCAACGTCCCTCCACCGCTCCCACTCAGCTCCTCCATCTGCTCCTTCCACCTGTCCGCAATCCCCGCCGCCCTCTCCACCACACTCCGGGAAAATGCCGGTCCTTTCGGGCCGGCATTCGGAAACAGAGCCTGTACCAACAGCCCACAGGCCCACCGCTTATCAGTGACCCCAACTTTCTTAGCCTTCGTCTCCAGAAACCCCTCCAACGCATCCATCACAATCCTCGGCGGGTCCACCGCCTCCGCCATCGCCGGAACGATCTCCGCCCTCAGCAACACCGACTCCTTCCGCTTCGAGACTATAAACCTCAGCAGCCCCTCCGCGTCCATTTTCCTACACAGCGACTTCAGCGCTTCGGCGATGTCCGAACTCGCCGGAATACTCCGCTCAAACTCCGCCACGGCGGCGCGTTTTCGGTCGGAGACTGCGGCCGCGGCGGAGGCCTGGCGCTCCGGGAGAGAGGTCTCGCGGAGGGCGAGGGAGGCTAGGGTTTCGCGGGAGCGGGAGTCGAGGGATTGGAATTTGGCGTCGAGGGATTGGGATTTGTCGGCGAGGGAAGTGCGGAGGGCGGTGAAGTGGTCGGAGATGGCGGCGTAGAGGCTGGTGGAGGTGGAGAGGATGGCCTTCTGGGCCTCTAGGTCGTCGAAGAATTTCTGGACTCGGTGAGTCGCCACCACCAGTTCGGTCCCCATTGGAAGATGAGATTATTGAAACGACGGCGTTTTGGAATTGAGGAAAATGGAGGAGGAAGAAGAAGATCAGCGTTTCTGAGTGTAGATATTTCCAGCTCTCCGGTGAATTGTAAATAAAAAAGTAGGGTGGAGAAAACGGTGTCGTTTTGCTGCGTAGATAATTTATAGGCGGGTGATACCCCACATTTTATTTTCACAAATTATATTAAAAGTTTCTATTTATCGTTGATTCGTTCGCTCCCTAGAAATAAATTGTTGAGTAGTGAACGGTTTGTTCTTACACTTTCTCTAACCGTGAGTTCATTTTAGTATGTTATCATTACTGAAATCTGCCAAATGTTATCATTGAGTTTTGTGTTAAAAGTCTGGTTAAATGTTATCATATGGAGGAAGAATTTAGATTATTTTGTTTTCTACAAATCTATTTTCACCCTATGAGAGATTATAGTTAATAATGAATACAAGTTTTGTATGTAATGTCAAGCAACTGATTACCGCTGATTTTTCAAATATAAAAAATTACAAACAACGACATAGGTGACGAGGTAGATTAAAGGTAATGGTAACAATTTGGATGATTGAAAAACCAACAGATACCTCTTCTTAATGTGAAAAATCCATTTTCTAAGCATTTGTTTCAAATTTGAGTATTTTATACACTGAAAATTATATAATAGAATTTGCATTTAAAATTTTTAATAGCCGTGTTTAACCATTAAAACATGTAGTGAATTTAATTGTTTTCGATATCTCACATTATTACGAGTCTACGAGAGTTAGTGTCATTTTGTTCTACTTTCCCTTCAACAGTATAAACACTGGTCATGTTACTTTGTATGCATCATTAGACATGTACTCTATATGGTTTAGCACACTTGCATTACCGAGGATTAGTCTCAAATGACACAAATCTAGCATGGTATAAGAGAATGTAGTACGAACACATGACGGCAATAAAAGTAAGACTGAGAAGAAATTTTATTTGAAAAACAATGAATCATCGTGGTGGTAGAGACAAGGAAACCGGATAGAATGCTTCTTCCATATGAAGATTACATATATTTGAAATTGGATGTACTAAACTTATCCCACTTGAAGAAACCCTGGTATTCTTCTCTTTTCTTAAGGTGATTACGCATTGCCATGCGTATGTTAAGCATCTGTAAATAATATAATGATGTTAGTCCCAAATTAAAGATCAAAGACCAAAGCTCTATAGGTAGACCCTGGATTATTAGAATTCCCAATTAACTTTAATTTGGAGTTACATATCAGATCATCAAGAGGAATCAGATTCTCTATTATATAATATATACATTTTGATTTTCACACTAGCTAGCTCGTCAAACATGGCATGTTTAAGGCTTTCTGCCACAAGTGGATGAGATGCTATATCTCTATGTTGGTTGTTGTTAGTTTTTAATGTCAATTGGAGATGAATAATTGAGTGAAATGTCAACTATAATATGAATCAGAACAGCATTCTTTATCAAATAGTAACAAATAGTCGATTCATCTAGCTCAGCTCATTGTTTATTGTCAACAGTTCATGAGGATTCATGCACAATGCTAGAACTGACAAATGAAGCATCTCAAACTTCATCCTGCATTTTTCTGCAGGATAATTACCGTATGTTATGAGTATGTCTGGTATGCAATCCTTGAAAGTTATGTAGATGTTCACAAAACTACACTCATCTTCTTGTTCAAGCATAACCTCCTTATGCTTATAAGACCAGAAATAACAAGCTTTCATGATAAATTCATTTGGTTTCGAAAGGGAAACATGATTCTTCATGTTTCTCTTGTTCTGGTATTAGAAACTATCCCCTATCCCATATCACAAGATAAGCAACTTGATGTAACTTGACGAAAAATCGCGGCACATAAATAGATTGAAGAAGCAAGAAAAAATCGTACAAATTAAAGAATGATGTGTAACAGATATCTACATTTTGGATTCATAGCTCTGAACTAAATAAATACAAGTTCACTCCTCCCAAGCTAACAATTCTCCCTTTTGAAAGATGTTAGAAGGAACTGCAAAACGCATAGAGAAGGAGCGCGTAGAAAGGTCATTATCATCATGTTGGTCCCAAGAACACCCTTGATCAAAATTCTGAGTGTAAGAGAAAGGATCATATTGGAACTTTGCAGACCGAGAGCTGGATGGAGAATCAAAAATCTTCTTCTTCTCTTTCTTCAACTTCATCCACAATGTGCTCCACAGTGACTTGTTTGATCTAGCTGAATGCAAACTCACACGAGCGTCAGTCACATGATACTGCCGCCCCAACCGGATAGTTCTGTTGCTTGCGCTGCACCAGTGTTTTCTATCCATTGTAGAACAACACCAAATTGTATACTATCTGCAAGTTAGAGCTGAGCTTCAGTTGCATAAATATAGCACGAAGAAGTAGGTTCTTGTATTAAAAGTATTATAGGTTGTAGTTAGCTGTCTCCTTTAGACCAAAATAGTCTAATTTGAGTAGCTAATAGAAAAAACTCATAATTTTCAGTTGACTAAGCTCGATTATTCATCAGTTGGCTAAAAAGTGCTACACTAGACTACATCCAGAATCTGCACGCTTAAAGTGCATTTTGACACTTACCAATTGGATTATGGGTGCACGCTTTCACGCTCTCGCATGGGTTCATCACCCCCCATTTTCTTCGGCATTGGCTAAACACATTTTTGTGTTGAGTTTTGATTGTGATTTGTTGATGTTGTTTTGTCTGTGGGTTTCCATATGATTTGTGTCTTGGTTATACATAGGCGTCAGGTGTGCGGGCTTCGCTTCATTGTTAGCATTGATACCTTTATGTTTTCGGTTGTAAGGTCTGTGACCCATAGTTTGGTGAGTCGTTGGTTTTCTCTCACTCTTTCTAAATTGATCGAGTTGGCAAGCTGGACTCTTCATATTATTTACTTTGGGTCTTGTACGTTTGTACTTTGTTACTTTTATGAATTACTCATTAACCAAAAAAAAAGACTACATCTATAAACCAGCTTATGTACTAACATGTGGATTTTTTTCCGGATCATATGGATCTTATCCACAAGGAGAGCCAGATTTCAGGTCAAAGGTCCATGCTGACCAGGCCGTAAGATTTCATATTAGATATGATTAACACGAAGGAATCTCTCATTTGCCGAACAATGGTTGATTCTAACACCTTTCCATCACCTTTAATCGTAGAAATACAATAACAATGGTACAATCTGTTTAAATTACAAAGAACACATCAACTTGGGTACACACTCTTGTACCCAAACATGTCTGAATATGTGCTCTCTCCAAGAGCTTGTGTTCTTCATCAATTGGAGAATGCATCCCTCTATATGATAGGTAGAGGGCAGTCTTCTCCGTTTTTGAACAACATCAATTATCAGCACGAATACTGGTACATTTTAGCTCCTGTGTTTATATGTTCTTACAGAAAGCATCTATACACGAAAGCAACTGCCTTCTCTTGACATGGTACAGACTTTGCTGTATCGTTCAAAAGGCCAGAAAAAGGGTGCAGTCAGCATCCACCGGACTGAATTTGTTAGGATTCTGTTGCATAACCAAACATATCATCCCCCAGCATATAACATCAGTTTGCAGTTTTTCGATGGTTTGGTGATCCTCATGATACTGTTCTCCCATAGCAGACTGATGCAATATAAAGATTCTTCAACCATTTTTCCTGCCAAGGCCAAATAATTGAAAACACATATGTGACTTATTTATTCACAAGTAATTCTGTATATATAATTGAATTTACCACATGTGTACATGTGCAATGATCAATGGCTCCTACAATTACTTGCCAATGGTATATGCAATTATTTCACCAAAATAATATTAAAGCTAAGCTAAGCTAATTTTAAAGATAGTGTGCGTTCCTCTCCCAGTCTCCTATCATATCCAATAAACTTATTTTCAGAGAAGGATCTTTTAAATTAATATAGTAGCCTATAAAAAGATTTGAATGTTTTTAATTTTTCAACTTTTCCCATTACCAAAACCCTACAGAGGTTAAAGCAGGGATGACATGACCTAATTAATTTAACTTAAATGTACCTTAACATGCGTAGTTGGAAAAACAGATGTCCGCAGAGTTTCCTGAGCCACATCTTGTGATTTCTTCTTGGGTAAACTAAGTATGAATGCAGCTTGGTCCTCTGTCGCAGCAGTTGAGGTAATACGATATCCATTCTCCCATCTTCTATGGATTCCTTCGCTCGGATATAGAAAATCAATCTCAACAACCTACCAATACACAAGAAACAATTATTTTCTGCAGTGTTCAAATCAAACAGAACGTAACAAAAGGGGGTTCTAGACTATATACCTGATTAGAATAACCTGCATTTCTGGACATAACGATGCCCCATCTGCTACCTGCCGTAGTCATGGATGTAACAGAGAAACCTTCTTTCCATTTCTTATTAATCCATTTGAAAGGGAATACATCACTGACTTTGTATGACTGCTGAGTATAATGTACACCTTCAATGGAAGACAATATAATATTAGAAATACAAAAGAGTAGCTCAAACAAGAAAAAAACATACTATGTCTTCCTATGGGAAAACAAAAACCAAAAAAAAAAAAGGCATCTGCCACTATCATCAATGATCGACTAGATTCCTACAGCCAAACTGCTACAGAGAACATGAAGCTCTGTTATTTAGTTTGACATACCTTTGGACATTACCACCAGCGCACTGCCGTTGCTTGCACCAGCAAGTGAAGTGATATAATAGTTCTTGTCCCACTGTTCCATTATCCACTCCTGGAATCAATCAGAAACAATTAACTTGTTGGAGCACTGAACAATTGAATGTCACATTGGAAGTTTATGAGCCAGTAATTTCAATAATAGCTACCTTGTGCAAGAAAACAGGCGATAGTTCATAAACTTGGGCTGTAAAATCTGTCCCTGCATCCATGACTATAGCCCACATATTCTGAGATGAAGCAACACAGCTAATATACAATCCATCTTCCTTTCCTTTGTCAATGTGCTGGTCTACTCTCACGTCCATAACATTGTAGTGATACCTGCAGAAAATTCATCATGTATCTTCTTTATACAGGTAAAGAGTGTATAACCAATACGCCAGTGAAAACAGAAACAATATATATTCAGCAAAATCAGATTCAGACTCCATTCAAGAGCAATTTAAAGTATCCTGTTAAGGTGATAAACAAAGCTTTTCTTACAATGGAAGATTAGGACTACTCCCTTAATTTTTTTTAAAGGTTTAATCACAGACGTTTGTCCTGAAAAATATTACATAATCATGAAAACTCCTTTTTACAGCTTGGCAAATAAAGATAAATGCACTATGCTTTTGAACCAATACTCTAAATCCTGTGACAGAAATCTAATCACATACATCATATCAGAAAACAAAGTAGCTAAGAAAACCAGGAAATTGAAAAGAATGACTGATCAGTGATATCCTTAGGCCTTCTACCTTGGATGACTAACTAGAGCAAGATATAAAACCTGGAAAGGAGACTCTGCTCCCTGGTATTAGATCACCTACCTTTGCTTCATCGACGGTCTGGTATTGTAGACTGAGATCCACTGATTAGCTGGGGAACCTAGTCTAACTTTTTTCCTGGGTTGCTCACTATCCTCCGATTCAAGAAACAACCTTCCCCTTTTTTGGCCCACCTACATTGCAAAAGCAATTTATAAACAATTGCAGCAATCACAAACTTAACAAGAATATACACACACATGTATAGAACACGAGTAAACCACCTTCGTAGCTCCATCAGTTCTTATAGGTCGAAGGGCGGCATTCACATTAATGTTATTATCAAACAGAGAAATAAGTTTCAAGTAATTTGGTTCTTCATCGAATTTCATATTGGTCACCAACTCAAGAAACTGTTGAAAGGGAGGAGGACATGAGCTGCATAGCATCTCTGGAGAAGTTGCCATTTTCTTCTTGCAAACAAGAAATCCTTTGTTTTCCCCCTACAGCCCAACATCCATGTCAATTGCTTATCAAATAAGGAAGAATAAATACAACCGTCTAAATGGACTAGGAATGGAACACCCAAGGAACTTACATTGTAACCTTGCCAGGGAAGTTTGCCTCTAAGGAGAAATATAAGGGTATAAGCTAATGACTCAAGGTCATCCCTTCGGCTCCCTGTCCTACCTAAATGAGCGTGTACACTTGCATAACGAACAGTTCCCCTATCAAAAAAATCAAAATTATCAGGATACGCTGAGTCATGAATACAAAGTTGGGTCTAAAGATCGTATCATAAATGTCCATATATTGAACTAGTTATTAGTACCACAAAATTAATATGCACACTCAATTTACTTTCTGATTTATTAAAATGCATATCAATAATTTTTCACAGTACTTGTGAGACCATAGTAACATTTCTCTCCCCCTCCTCTATAGCCATCCTGATGATCAAATGTGTACATTATAGTGAAGGTTGTGTACCTGAAAACATCAGGTTTTTGGTCATAATCGACATGACGTCCAGATGTTTCCTTCCATTTTGAAGCTGACAGAAAGCATAACAAACCAGTCACAAGCCTGTCCAACACGTATATATACTGATATACAGAAACACATTCAGCTGTGATTTGAACTTTTTTCCTTATTGAAATTTTTTTTAACAGATAACTCTTACCTAAACCAAGATCAACAAGATATAACTTCTTATCATTGGCTGTTCCAGGTTGACCAAGCAAAAAGTTTTCTGGCTTCACATCTCCATGCACAAAACTGCAGAGCAAATGACTTATAATGAGCCACATTAATGTAGAACATGAAAATAAAAAAATAAAAATTAATAACAAAAGCATAAAATAATTAGTTGAAAATACCCTTTGATATGAAGCTGCTCTAGAATTGAGATTGCCTCCACCGCTATACACGCAACCATTTCTTCAGACAGCCTTAGTACCAGAAAACACAAAAGGAGATAACAACAGCATGAATAATGCATAAAACTGGAAATGTTAATTATTTTGAGAAATCTTTGAAACTGAGAAGACAGAAAGAACATAAGTTACTTACAACTGATTGCGATTCCAAACATCCCATAAACTGGGGCCTAGCATATCCATGACCTGTTGCAACATTTAAGAATTATTGTTCATAAAGCAGAAATATATGACATTATTTTTAATATGAGAAAGCCACCCCTTAGAAAATAAGTACAGATAGAAAAGTAACTCACCAGGATATAGTAATCTCCTTGTTGACCTTTGTAATGAACATGGGGAACTCCATAGCATCCATTAAGAGAACTTCAGGATCATGAAAAACTGGTTAGGATACAAAGATTAGAGGGTTTTACCAAAGAAAAGGGTGAAATGTTTCTTACCTGTATACTTGCCACTCATAAGGAGGTCCATGACTGCACCCTTTACTGTTTCGACCCTCAAGCTTTAAAGCAACCTACAATCAAATACAGAGAATATGTTTAGTACAAGAATCAACTTTCTCTGAGAATTTGAAGAGATAAAACAGAGAAGCAGTACAAAGATGAGACCTCAAAGGCCTCAGGCCCAGAGCACCCATATCCTCCGGTCACCCTTCTTCCTACATAAACTTGTCCAAAGCCCCCTTTCCCCAGTTTTCTATCTAACTTGTACAAGGGGGAGTTTCCAATCTGTACCTGGAGATAAGAAACACGGAATCTTGTTTAGTAAAAAGTTCTGGTTATATTACTAGATAGATTACAGAAGATAAGTAGCAAATATTACTCTTTCAGGAAGTGGACTACTGCTCCCTTCATCTTCAATGGCAGCCAATTTTTGGGCACCTTTCTGATCTACCAATGCATCATGAACCACCGCCAAATCTCTCTTTAGAATATCTGCATTCCCTTGGCCACCAACTCCAACACCAAACAGCTTGGTATTCTTGCCTTGATTCATGGCTCTAGACCCTCTACCCCTACCTCTACCAGCCAACCCTGCATTGGAACACAGAATCATTGAGGTAAATGCAATATTCAGAGGTCATTGTAAAAATAGAATGTTAAAGCTATTGCCTTTACCTGCACCAGGCCGTGCAGCTGGAACTATAACCACAGGATTATCCTGGACATTATTGATCCTCTTTGACCGGCGAACTCCACTTCTTAAATCTGGCATATTATTTCATGCAAATAATCTCTACCTTCCTTCACCAATCCAAAAGAATTTTGAAAAATTATGGGCTGGGACTCCAACCTGAGAAGTTGACAAAACTAAAAAGAGTTAACTTCGGATAAGTATTTCAGTTTGTTCTTAACTTCAGATGCTCAGCCCAAAAAATTTACTTGAGCATCCATATTTTAGAGATAATGTCCCCACTGGAAACAAAAAGTCTGGTCATCTGCAGTCAGTGTAAACAGAGTTGAATGCAGATTTCCAAGAAAAATGAACATAGACAATCAAATGTGACAACCCCTTCTTAACCTTTGAATCAAACCTTTCATATTATCATGATCAATGAATAACAGTTCCACAGCAGCATTATGATACAGACGGCAAATTTCAATTGATTCACCAGTGCTACATTGCGATTTGATTTCCAGACACAAATACACATTCAAAACTAAAATTCAGTCCAACTGTAGATACCCTAGCATCCATGAACCAAATCCCATTAATTTCCCACAGCCGCAACATTACGATTACGAGTAGGAGCTCAAAGTTGAATCAAACACTCTCAAATCATCAAATTCCATACATTCATCCAAACAAAACAAGATAAGACCACAACATACCAAAACTCAACACTGATAACCAACCCATAAGCATCACACCAAGTTTAGATTCTTAACCCGGCAATGACCCCAGAAACAAACATTAAGCTCAAACAATCAAACCCATCATCCAGATGATCCCATACACCATGCAAACCACACCAAACCAAAAACTCAAACAACAACAACAACAACAAAACAACACCCAGAAACAGATTCACAAAACCCGATTGAGCAGACCAATCACAGACCCCAAAAAAGCAGCCAAATTTGATGGCAATGGTTTTGGCAGATGATAACAGCAACAAATTAAAAAGTGATGAGCTTGGCATCAAAACATTACCCGATGATGAAAAAGGCGATGAATTTGAGAAGCCAAATGGATGAAAAACCAAACAAAAGAATGGATTAAAGTGAATGGGAGGCTCTCAAAGAATTTGACGGTGGGTGACTTAGAACAACAGGGTGGGTCTGAATGTGTTTTGTGAGAAGAAGAGAAGAGAAGAGAAGAGAAGAGTATCATCTCGGCATGGAAAAACGGTGAGGGAACCTAGTGCGTACGATAACGTGAATGCTTACGTGGAGATAGGGCATTGGCTCTGTAGGGGTCTTATGGTGGAGGTGTTGTATGTGATCTTGGCTGTTGTGTTTGGGCCATCTGTTCCAGGTGCCAAAGACCTAGGTCAACTCAGCAACTGGAATTTAAATGTGTTTTTTTGTTTTGTTTTAGTTTCCTAATAGTGACACCTATAAGTGTGAACCCGAATACGCCCCAACTCCAACCCAAGAAAGACAAATTTGAAGCCCAAAGATTAAATTTTTATGATTAAACTTTCTTTGTAGATCTCGAGTTTATGAGCCTCCATTGTCATCAAATTGTAATGCAGGCTAACATGTTATATTTTTCCCCTAAAAAAAGAAATATGTTATATTTTTTTGACATACTTTACTCACATTTGATTTGTTATATTTTACTTGTATCACGTAACAAATGTACATATGAGTGAATGTCAATATGAATTACGAAAAAAAATGATTTCAAGCGCATGTAAAGTGTATTCTTGCAACAATTTTGTGACCTTTTGCTATATTGTCCATCTGAAGAGGTCAAGTGGAGAGCATACTTTGCATCATGTCAATTTTTCAAATAGGTTTTTCTTCTTGCGTGGTAGTGATGCCCATAAGATGTTTGAGAAAACTAAGTTTCGTAGTACAAATTAAGCAACACTAATGGTTTAGAGGCTCATTTTAAAAAAATAGTTTACAAGATAAAATCGTTTAAAATCCAAATAAAATGTTTCTTTAGTGGAAAAATCTAATTCGAATGTTCAACATGTTTTGATGGCAAACGTTCCCTAAAATTTCATGTATCGGAACCAAACTACTCTGTAAAATCATAAGCATTGGTATGCCAATGGTGATCGAGACATCAATGAGGTTTGATGAGACAAATGGATGGCGTTTCTTGTCAATAAGAAGCCAACCCCAATTTGTTTTTTTTTTCTCGACAAGCACCAACCCCAATTTGTTAGACATTTCCAAATGCCAATTCATATATCAATACTCAAGCTGTATAATAGAAATGTCCACGTATCAACTCTCAAGTCTATGGTCAGCAGCAGGCCCTAAATTATTCTTTATATTCATACGAAGTTACCAACCCATGAACTCTAAATTCAAACAGGATTAAAAAAAAGATCATCCCACATAGATATTTGCACTGATATATAAACCAGGCACTGCAATTTCTCCAATTGAATATATAAGTAGAAAAATTACACGAAAGAATTATGAATTAAATCAATATAGTGCACAACAAGAACAAGCTCGATCAAGTCCTGCTGCTACTGCCTAAGCCTAAAACTCCAAAGATCCGATCAATGCAAAAGGTAAGTCATCGCCAAAGCCAGCACCAAGAGGATGTAAGCAATTCCCTGATCTATAGCCGCACCTGAACAAAAAAAAAATCAAAACCCATATCAGCAAATCCCCAATACTACAAAACCCCCACAACACAAACCACAGAAACAGGATCTGATCATCTGAAACAAACACTCACCATCGCTGGTTGGAGAAGGAGCCGGGGCTTCTTGGCCATAGGCGAGGCTGAAAAGGGCCATGAAGATGAACCCAATAACGGGGAGAGCGCAGCAGGATCTGAATGAGTTCATCCTCAGAAAAAATGAAGAGGAATTGAGAGAAGAGATTGAGGTGAGTTTGAAGAAGTAGATGAAAGGGGTTTTTGAGAAGTTGGGGTTGGAAGGGTTGGGAAGGGTAGTTGGTGTTTATATATTGGGTCGAGTGGGGTTTGGAGAACGTGGAGACATGTGCAGTTTCGACGAAGGTGGGAGAGAGAGAGAGAGAGAGAGAGAGAGAGAGAGAGAGAGAGAATCAGAGAATAGTTTCAGTTTGGTTTGGTTTCTTCCTGAACAAAGTAACGCGGTCTTGACGCGAGCCTTTTTGACTCCGACTCGGCGGCTTTAATCACTCTGGACTCGGATTCGGATTCTATCGCGGGTGGAGTCTCATTGAAGAGTGGCCATAGGTGTAGGCCGCCACCATAGAAGGCTCGATGGAAGGATATAGACATCAAATCCATGTGTGACATAATGACATTCTATATTTGTTTATCAAAATCATACGAAATTTGAACTCAAACGTGGATCGTACACGTAGAGGGTTCTATGAACTTGATCACATGTTGTAGTTTGAAATGAAACATTAGAGTTTGAGATTAACGCAATACGTCATATATATGAAATTCAAATTTTAGAAATTACTGTGAAATGTGAGTCTGTCCCCCTATTTAAACATCGGTGAGAATTATATTTGCCGTCTATGGTCACTTGTGTACATATCACTTTTAAAAGACTAACACAGTCAATAGTCGATATTCCTTACTTTTGTGAGGAATCTAAATGTATATTTTGTCTCACTTGCTCAAAATTTGAGGACGTTAACATTTGTTGGGATCAAGATCCCTACGCTTGATAAGCGAGTGGGACATGACATGAGAAACACGAAGGAGTTGAAAGTCTGTGACAAAGAAAGCGCAGGTGTGCAAATGTAGCAACCAGCGCCTGCAGCAAGCAAGGGAGAGAATGCGTGGAATTGTCAAATTAGAAGGTCATACAGAACTTATAATTGTCAAATTAGAATAGTCTTAATTAACAGATGGAAGCCAGTAGGATTGAGCTACGAAGCTTATAATTCAAGTCCAAATTGAATACATTATGTCATTGTAATGGAATAGTCTGTAATAGTCGACCTTTACCAGTTGACCCTTTCAGTTGGTCTTATGTAACGTTGAACGCCACACTTTCCACTCCAGCTGAAGAAAAAGAAGAATGATGCTGAATAGAGTTTTCAAGATACGTTAATTTACTTGGAATGGAAATTGATCGTATATAAGTGAGAGGCAACATGATTAAAGTTTTTGTGAAGTTTAAAGTTTGAACAACTGCAGTACAAACCCGACAGACCAACAATAGACTACGAAGGCATCTGATACTCGGTTACATGAATACTTCAAACAGGTTCATTGTTAATCTGTTATATATATGTAAGCAGAAATCACAAACCAAATAAACAGGGGGTTCTCCTGCTTGTATCCTAACCCTTTATTTGTGCCTGTAACTGAATTATTCTGTGCCTGGAATGCATTTTAAATCTTGGACATGCATATGGCTTCTTATAAAACAGTAGTATTAATAATTTCAGTGTACTTGGTAATTGCAAAATCACAATGAGTTCAAACTCAAATGCTGCGGATAGCTAATTGCTTAGCATTAGCCAGTAACTTAGTGTACTCACTTGTTGAAGTTCAGGTTATTTGAAACCTGAAATAAGATGGAATCATTTTGGAAAAGAACATAGAATTACAAAACAGCATTCATAATTTCAGATACTATGTCTTCAATAGCAGAGCAAAGTAAGGACAACTATATTGATGGCGAAAATCACGAACTACACATATAACACAAACCCCAGATCTCTTAATCGGTAAAAATAGCCCGGCTAGGCAAATGGATAACACAGCAGTTGCTCGTGTAACATGAAATTCAACCATCAAGTGGGTACCCAATCAACTACCTTCCAAATTAGTCAGGTTTTTCCATGTAAAAGATTGAGGAGGATCCAAATCAATAACAGCCAAAAAAGAAGGGAAAACCAAGAGATAATGGAAATTTTCTGTTAATGGGGAAGGAGCTAAAAAGGAGAGCTCAGCTGTTGATCGAAGGGGCTTTAGTGGGACAGCAATCTACCGTATCTCCATCATGTAAGGAAACCATGGATTATTGAATCTAGAACAGAAAATGTAAATAAAACGCAGAATCGTCTGAAGACTACATCGTATATTACTTCCTTGAATTGTGTTCAGTACATTAGGTCCTATATATGGGATAGAGATAGGTATCAAATGACATAACTGACCTTACATTCTTAACACATTACTCAACACCAGTTACAGAGCAGCACTGTAGAAAACGATGAGGGCGACTACGGTGAAATGCAATTTATAGGGTATGAAAAAACCTTACCTCCCACCCCACTTTGGAATAAGACTGGGCCAAGTAGAGCGCGCCCAACTCATTGATCCACCATTTCAGGACCTAACCCGATGCTAACTGTCTGATTCGATTATGTATGTCTAAATTTCTTTGTTGGATTATGTTCCTAATTCTTGTTACTCTCAGAAAAAAAAAATGTTCCTAATTGTAGTTGATTATGTTTACAAATTTACTAGAAATACCACTTGCGAATGGATCAGCGGTCGGTGAAAGATGACGGGATTGCTAAACTTTTTATTGAGAATGTTATTCAATTAACCTTTCATTCTGTCTGACTGGGCATATTTTTAAAAAAGATACAAGAGATACTCAATTTATATGATTTTTTTAGTTATAAAAGAAAAAAAAACAAAGAGCCGAGAATATAGTCCCAGTTCTCGCTCTATATCACTTTAAAAATATATATATGTTAATATTATGTGTATGTGTGTGTATGTATGAAATGGAAAAGGAGGCACTACACCAAATGTTTTCTATAATATATCCAACACAAAGTAATTAAAAGTGTTGCTTATGCTTAATTAGGTCCATGATCTGACTAGGAACAGCATTAACGACACAGAAAGCATAAACCTAACTTAGAGCCGACAAATTCATTCTTATTTGGGTCCAATATTTTGCTCAACCGGATTGATGTGATTAGGTCTTCCTTTCTCATCAAATGCTGCATTTCTAGTCACATATACATGAAACCCTGGAGCGAAGAACACCGCCGTATGACTAGTGATCGACGTGCATATTAATCGTGCTAACCGAGCTAGAAGTAAGTTTGTGCAGCAAGTCATGAAATTAAGGATTCGACTAAAACATCGACACTCGATATGTGATTCGATATGTACTGAAACCACACACGAATTTAATATATTAGGAATTTAGGATAAAGATAATTTGTGAACTAGCGGTGAGAGATGAAGATATGAACAACGGTGTAAATTGCCAGTCAGACTTGGACAACTGAGCAGTCTTTTGAGCAGAATCGTCTCCAACTGGCAGAACCAAAAGCAGGTGGCGAAACACAAGTAGCATCTAATCCTCATTAATTGGGAATTTGACTATGAACAGCGTCGTTATTCTTCTACATATGCAGCTTGGCATATAGACAAGTGTAGCTCAAGAGTCAAGATATACACCGGTTTCATCAGCCTGCTGAAAAATTTGTAAAGATAAGCACATTGTATTGTATTGTAACGAAAGCATCTTTTACATTCAGCCTAAAAGCAAAGGAAACCTTTCCCTTGAGGAATCACCGATCAATCTTAACCCCCAAGACTTCTATATATGCCAATTCCATCGCTAGCTAGCTTTACTTGCCCACCTCTCCTGCCTATTCCTCATCTCTCTCTATAAATGCTGAGTCCGCAGATTCTTTTCTTTTTAAGGAATGGTTTTATACCTCAGATTAACGAGAGCTGAGATCGGAGAAGAATAGAAGATCATTATTATTTGATCAAAAAAAGAAGAAAAAAATCATTATTATGTGTCACCCGGCGGGAGTGTCTTCGGTTGACCAGAAAGACTTGGCGGTTCAATATCGCCGGTTGCTGCTTCTTTCTGTGCAGGCGCGAGTTGAGGTTGATGGTGCAAGGAACTTGCATGGACCTGCAGCCAGAGGAGTTGGAGAGGTTGCTGGACTTGCTGCTTCTGGTGGAGGTGACAGCGGAGAAAGGAGGTGCGTGTGCTCGCCAACCAGGCATCCGGGCTCGTTCCGGTGCAGGCAACACCATGCTGATCAGTATGTCTGGGGTGGTCGAGCTGTGACAAGAAACAGGTCCAGTACTAATTAATAACCTAGCTGTAGTTTTCTATGGGTGAGCAAATGTACAAGATATTGTGCATCTAGCTTATATATATGGTTGACATGGATGCTGAATTAGCATATCAAGAGCTCCAGTTTTAGTTGGCTGGACTATTTGATGTTTCAAGTTGTCCTCATCATATTTGGAGCATTTCTTATAGGGTGTTAGGAAACAGTATGATCTTCATAACCAGATCATATATGCTTGTTGTGAACTTACGATATATTGAAACTAGAAAGGTTTAGTGTTGTACGTGGAATTCTGTTGGCGTAATCCGACGAAGTAAAAAATTATTCGGTTCTTCTGGTTTTGGTATACCTGTATATATATGAAAGATCAAGCACTTGGTACTTGTTCTGGTTAATTTTCAATAACAAAAACCACTTTTTTGTTGCAAGTGGTAAGAGAATGTTAGGTTGTTTAAGAGTGTTTTTTGGGGACATGTTACGAGATCCACTTGATCTGATGCTTTATTTGGCGCCTTTCTTGTGTTTTTATACGAGAACCTAACCTTGGCCTAAGAAATTACGACGAAAAGGGAAAGTAATTGAGCTACATACTGTAACTCGGGGTCTAATTGAATAAGAAAACATAAACAAATTTTCTAGTAGGATTCATGATTTCCTAATCGTAGTCGGAAAAAGGAAACCTTCGTCTCCTAGAAATTCTTCAAAACTGTCACAAATACCAGTCTTCAGATTCAAAGCTTTGTCATTGATATTGAGCCAAGTTCAGCCAACCTCTTCGGCCATTAACACTTTTGGGCTCCTTAATTCCATATCATCTACCAAAGCTTATTGCTTTTCTCACTGCCCTATCAAATTGTGCACCCAAAGTTGTTATCTTTGCGCTGCAAGATGCGCAATTGTTCAAGTGGGTAGCGGTTTTGGCTGCGTTTTGGATTCAGGGTTCGATCAATGTCTACGCATATGGTTCTCCTCCTTCAGAGACCACCATGCACACTAACAATTGGGCTGTTCTTATCAGCACCTCTCGCTTCTGGTTTAATTATCGACACATGGCCAATACTCTAGCCATGTACAGGGCGATTAAGCGACTTGGAATACCTGATGAGAGGATAATACTTATGCTGGCAGATGACATTGCCTGTATTGCAAGAAACAAGTACCCTGCTCAAGTTTTAACAATGGAAACCATAAACTTGACTTGTATGGGGATAATGTTGAGGTAGATTATCGAGGTTATGAAGTGACGGTTGAAAGTTTCTTACGTGTATTAACTGGTCGCCATGAGGCTGCCGTTCCAAAATCGAAGCGCCTTTTAAGTGATGAAGGAAGTAACATTCTTTTGTACATGAGCGGGCATGAAGCAGATGGGTCTTTAAAGTTTCAAGACTCGAAAGAGCTCCGAAGTCATGTTTTAGCTGATGCCGTGAAACAAATGAAAGAACAACGCGGGTTCAAGGAGCTGCTGATAATGGTGGACACTTGCCAAGCTGCCACTCTCTTCTCTCAGCTTCGATCACCAGGTGTTTTGGCTATTTCCAGTAGCATGAAAGGAGAAAAGTCATACTCGCATCAGTTCGACTCTGATGTTGGCGTCCCTGTTGTTGATCGTTTTACATTGTACACTCTCGCTTTCTTTGAGACAATGCATGACAATGCTTCTGTGAGCAGTCTTTTTAATTCGTACGACCGGAGCTTGTTGATGTCGACTGCATATTACCAAACAGATCTATTCCAGCGTCGTCTTGAAAAGGTACATGTGAGAGACTTCTTTGGATCAGTCATGAAAA
This sequence comes from Argentina anserina, assembly GCF_933775445.1. NCBI lineage: Eukaryota > Viridiplantae > Streptophyta > Magnoliopsida > Rosales > Rosaceae > Argentina > Argentina anserina. Next base: position 2,227,190 of record NC_065872.1, on the reverse strand, counting down.
CCACACATATTTATTCAGCCTATGACGTTCCAAGGAAAAGTTACAGCAGAGCTGAACCCTTTGATCAATCAGCCATCGGTGATGAAAGAATTCTGGTTGAATCGAATGATCAGAATTAACTCAGTGACCTGAAATTAGAGGATCAACATGGAGCTTTCAGACATATGTGGAACATTTTCAATGACAAGGTCTGGAAAATTGAAGATGCGGATTCATTTGTGCAGTATGGTTTGCTATGCTAGCCGTGCTTCCACTATTGATACTTTCCACATGGCTATTGCGGTGAAAGTTGAGTGTAACATGAGTTCGATCCTTTCAATGTAGAACCGCGTGTTCTTATTAACCAGTGAAACTAAGTAGATTTTGATTTGGATTATATCATACTGACATTCATGTTCTGCATTCAATACATCACACATTGACATACATTATTTTGCTTACTTTCCTTCATCTCAGTAACAAAAAAAGATAAAATAATTTCCAGCAACACGAAATGAAATTCAATTTATATACCATGATTGTTGAATACACAATGAATTAATAAGCTGTAGATTGCACACCAAAGCATTTTACCCATATAGTACATGGTCATTCTCTACAAGTTGTTAAACTCTAATTCAGCTTTCAACACCTTGATTTCAACCTCTTCACTGCAACAATTTAAAAGCAACGAGTTAGTTGTCACAATGTAGACAGAATGTTTCTTCAAAGTAAAATACAATGTCAAGATTCTGGGACAATTGGGAATAAATGTCTTACAGATGAAAAACATATCACATATCTCAATTTAGAAAAATTGCTTGAAATCATATTCTGCTAAATAATAAACCTCCTTATAAAAGCTACAAGCTAATGGCTGAATTGCTCATACTTTATTTTTGTTATTCTCTCAAATAGCTGGAGAAGTAACCATATATCAGAGCACCACTTTAATTAAGGTTCTTCCTAAAGACCAAACCCCAGATTCCCTATGACCAAAATATAGCCTATACCATAGTGAGGTATATCAGAAACCCAAGGTTCAACTAGCATTAGTACCATATTAAACACGGGACTATTTACACTTAAAAGATTTATAGTAAACTATCAATCATGCTCAGGACTGAATACAGAACAGGAAAGAGCTCCCCTACAGATGCAATAGACAGAGAAAGGAAATAAAGTAGAAATCAACATTACATGAGAAATCTAAACAAAAATTATCGAAAAGAAAGTAATGACAATCCTCACCTCAGGGTAACAATCTTGACGAACAACTGTCTGATTATTTGTGCTCACATACACCTCACACGAAGCTCTCCCCTGATCAACATCAACGATCGCAGTTAGCAAACATCAAACCAAACAAGTAAAACACACCACAATCCCATCACACACCAACTCATTTCCTCTTACATCAAGTAATTCATCAGCAGATAGTTAAGTGCTTCAACTTCCAAAGCCACAAAACAATACATTCAATCATTCATGCATGCCAAACCATATAGAAAATCACCACAAAAAATCAATTAAACAAACATCAGCACAACCAAAACATGACATCTTTGTTTAAAGTAATTCGAAAATCAACACACGCTTAACAATAATGTACCTTGATAGGAATATCGAAGAAGAACAGTCCAACAGTTCCATCCACCTCTGAATTAGTATCAAAGGGAATCACACCCCTAGCCAAATCCTCAAGCAAGTAGAACACGTCGTGAATGACCTCCAGCCCATCCACCACGAGCGTGGCGTTCACGTACGACGCGCCTCTCGCCCTCACGCGCCCGCCGGCGGAGCTCACGAACCCCAGCTCTCTCCCCCGGTAGCCGACTCTGACCCGCAGCGAGTCGTAGTCCAGAGAGAAGAAGTCGCGGTTCCGGACCTTGATCGTCAGCGAGAACGACACGTCCAGCGTCAGCTTCGGCGACGAGTGGGCGGCGACGTGGTTGAGCTGGATCCGGGCCAGGCTTAGGGCCGGGTCGGACGGAAAGAGGAAGAACACGGCGGCGGAGAGGAACAGGACCGCGGCGGTGGTGGAGACGCAGAGGCGGAAGCGACGCCGGTCGCGGTAATCGTCGCGGATGTAACGAGTTAAAACGACGACGTGTTGGTCCGGGTTCGCCGGAATCGGCGCGTAGAATGCAGACTCGCCTTTTGAGCTCTTCATTGTCTTTTTTGGCGAGTCTTTGATTTTTTTTTCCCCCAAAACTACGGCATTTTATATGTTTTAAAAACTTTCGTCCAACGCGTGATTACGTGGCAATATCCGAGCCGTTGATGAAATCACCCTCTCTGATATATAACACCGTGAACATCCCCAAATTCGAAACCCTAGCTCTTCAGTGTTTGAAGTACAGAGAATCTGAGAGTAGTGCGGCGATGGAGAAAGGCGAAGCGGAGGAGAAGAGGCCCATTTTCCGAGATATAAGGCGGTATTATTGCGAGTATTGTGGGATTTGTAGATCCAAGAAGGCTCTGATTGCTTCTCACGTCTTAGCTGAGCACAAGGTTTGGTTTTGGAGCTCATTAAAGCTTTGATTTTTATGAATTGGGTCTTTGATTTTGAAGGAGTTAGGGTTCCAAGTTTGGATTTTGATTTTGATTTGCGGGGATTTGTTTTATGTAGGATGAGATGGAAAGGGATAAGGGTGGTGAGGAAGTGGAGGTGAAGAAGTCTAATACATGTGAAGTGTGTGGTGCTAGTTTCAAGAAGCCTGCATATCTGAAGCAGCATATGCTAAGTCATTCCCTTGAGGTATTGTGTTGAATTTTGAGTTTTTATATGAGAATTGGTTGAAAATGAGTTAGGGTGGTTACTATTTCTGTGTGGAAGTATCTGATTGGCAGTGGAATCAGTGGTATCTTGTATGAGAGTGTGATTGTCCTGCTGATGATTGGTTTCCAAACAGTTGAGAGTTTTGTAGATTCTGTTGTTATTGTTGGAGTTTTTGTATGTTTTGGATTGATTGAAGAGTTTTTTGCAGGAATTGGGGTGTTTAAGAACTAGATCGTGTGAAGCATTGGATCCCACAAAGGAACTCCAAAATGCGAGAGGGTATGGACTTGAATGGACCAGTACCAGGGGGGAGACCTCCTGTGAAGCTCCATCAAGCGGTCCTCAATCACGCTGTGTTACTTTTGAGGTTTGAATGCTTGTTTATGTGTTCTCTGCTATTGTGGCTGTCGGTTATGTTCTTTCTGAACTTGTCTGCATTGGTTGCAAAAATTGAAGATGTAAATTTTGCAGGAATTAGAATTTCTGAGAAGTATTGTTTCATCAGCGTGAAGCATTGGATCCCACACAACGAACTCCAAAATGCGAGAGGGTTCAGCTTGAGTGGACTAGTACCAGGGGGGAGACCTCCTGTGAAGCTCCATCAAGTGACCCTCAATCACACTGTACAGTTCCAGATTTAAATAATTGTCCATGTGAACTTTGAAGTCATGGTATTTTGTTCATGGACTCACTTTAGCTTGTTCTTCACAGAGGTCATATGTTTGCACAATCGATGATTGTCGTTCTACTTATAGAAGAAAGGACCATTTGAACCGTCATCTTCTTCAGCACCAAGGAAAGCTTTTCAAGTGTCCAATTGAGAACTGTAAAAGTGAATTTTCTTTTCAAGGCAACGTGAAGAGGCATGTTGTCGAATTTCACAGCGAGGATTGCCCTTCTACGAGCGATATAGGCCAGAAGCAGCATGTGTGCCAGGAACCTGGTTGTGGAAAGGCATTTCCATTTGCTTCGAAGTTGCGCAAACATGAGGATTCTCATGGTAGGTTTGATCTCTTAGGTTCCATTGTCTAGCTTTTCTCTTTTTGTCTGTGTTTGTTGAATATTGTAAAGTGACATATAGAATGGACTCATTATCTCAAAGAGGTTTTGTGTATCTTAATGCTAACATTGTCCTCTATCTCTGCAGTTAAGCTCGATTCAGTGGAGGCCTTTTGCTCTGAACCAGATTGTATGAAATATTTTTCCAATAAACAATGTCTTCAGGACCATATCCAGTCCTGCCACACACATATCACTTGCGAGATATGTGGGAAGAAGGAATGGAAAAAAAATATTAAAAGCCATCTCCGTACTCATGAAGAGGGAGCCTCGTCATTGGAAATTAAATGTGATTATGAGGGATGTCTTCACACATTTTCTAAGGTGAGTTGCGAAGAAGACTTCATATCTATATATTCATGTTGTTTAGTTTCTTATGGTCCATTCTTTATGTGCAGAAGTCGAATCTTCTCCAGCATGTGAAAGCTTTACACCTCCAACAGAAACCCTTTGCTTGTAGCTTCTCAGGCTGTGGCAAGACGTTCTCATACAAGCATGTGAGAGATAAGCACGAGAAGTCTGGTTGTCATGTTTACACCTATGTGAGTGCCATGTTCTTGGAGCATTCAATCGCTCTTCTGCTGGAATTTACATATTCTTTATGGATAAACACAGTTGCAGGCAATCCCCGTTTGTGAACTAATGTGTCATCAGTTGGCATTTTCTTTGTATTGCAGGGGGATTTTGAAGAGGCTGATGAGCAATTCCGGTCAAGGGCAAGGGGTGGGCGTAAGAGGATGTGTCCAACGGTAGAAATGCTTGTACGCAAAAGGGTTAGTCCACCAGATCAATTTGGCCCAGAGACGGAGTTCCTCTCCCAGTTCTTCTCACAAGAAGAGGAAGATGAACAGTGAGTCACATTCTAGTAATTAATGTGATTGGCCCGTCTTCCACCCTGAACCCATGGATGTTGGGCATTTTGAGTTTCTACACTAGATATGTATAGCCGCATGTAATTATCTCGTCTCCTGGGTTTGGTTTTGTCTTCTGAAATTTGCTGTTGGTTTCACGGCTTCGGCCAATTCATAATACAAACCTGCCAAGTTCCGAGTCTCGACATCACCTTTGATCATTTTCTATCTCTTGTTCTCACCGTAGTCAACCGCGGCTTTAATCAAATATGTATAAACTGCTCATTTCCCACGTCTCATTATCATTTATGGATTGATCTGTTGCAACAACTGGTTCTAATTTGTTATTAAAAACCAGAATATGCTTTCGCTATGAGAATGGAGGTTAGTCGATTCCATGTGCCAAGGCGACCCTTTTCCTTTTAGAAATGAAGCGCTGGTCCTGGACTTGCATGGTGATAACAAGAAGTTAATGTTTGCATGCAGTCGTGATCGTTGGAATTTAGGCTCTTATATTATGTCCTTGGATGAAAATCGTGAATCTATCTCACTAATTGCTGATTTGAAGCTGCCAATGTTGCCTGACGAATTTGATTTCGCACAAAAAGATGTTACCTCCTCCACATCGGAGGTCGGAAAGCCTGCCTTTTTGCCCCTGAAATGAGTCCATGAAGAACAAAAGCCTAAAATTAATGAGGTTGGGGCTCATAAGACGCGGGGTATTGCAATACCATTTGAGTTTGAGATTGATATCACCAAGATCGACATGGACACCAAGAATTGTTTGACCCTCCAATTCAAGCTTACTCGTATCTTCGAATTCTATACCAATCCATCCACTTATCCTGATCCTGAAGTGTGCTGTTTAGTTTGTCAATCATGTAAATCCAAGGAAGCATGACTATGGATAGACTGACACAAATGGAAGTCCATTTGAGTTTGAGATTGATATCACCAAGATCGACATGGACACCAAGAATTGTTTGACCTTCCAATTCAAGCCTACTCGTATCTTCGAATTCTATACCAATCCATCCACTTATCCTGATCCTGAAGTGTGCTGTAATTAGTTTGTTGATAAATCATGTAAATCCAAGGAAGCATACTATGGATAGACCGACACAAATGGAAGTTGTATGTATCAGCACGCAACTATGGATCCTACCATGGAATAGTAAGAAAAGATTGTTTCTAATTTTCTCTTAGGGCCAATGCCTTTGTGGCTGCTGATCATCCCCACTAAATATCAGGGTTTTCTATCGTTATATGCTATATGCCTTCTGGCCTTACAAAACCCATCCCAAATACTCATGGTCCAGAAAAAAAAGTAGAAAAAATAGAAGACTGTATGCAATACAAGTCGTCCTTCATACGTTATAAGTTTGAGAATAAAGCTTGGATGTCAAGTAAACTTTGAAATAGATTTTGGAAAACTTCTATCACATTTGTTGTTCACAATCCTCCTCCATGAACTCATTGAGAGGCGTCGAGTTAGCCTTCAACACTATTGATTCATTGTGCATGAAAATGATGGGATGAACATGTTTCATAAATTGGTGCTGCATCATTTGTCCAGAGCGAAGAGAAGAGGAAATACTAATGGTGATAAAACTGTATAACATTATTCATGAAACTGATTACATTGTTCATGAGCTATAGCCTGTAATTATATCCAACACACGTGAAACGGCTTGACTGAATAAACAGAGGAATTCCCTGCATACATCTGGCTTATAAAATATCTATCTAGAATAGAAAGCAATTAACACCAACTTTCCTGCAATCGAAGTACTTCAACCTGTTTGTTTAATTAGAGTGATCAAGAACTGATGTGGGAGAGAGAGAAGTCTGCGAGTTGTTGCCTGTAGGCATGGAGTTTGAGCGCTTCATCCAAGCCGATGATGAGCGCGAACGATGAAACCGGCACCGGAATGAACCTTGATGTGTTGTTGGTGAGCACAAGCACTGCCCTACTGATCCTTTAGGTGATGGTGCATCTGCAGTGTTGCTGCCCTTCGGAGAATTGGTAGACACGCTCATTTTATTGTTACCATGGCCGTGGGATGCCATGTTTAATCGAATGAATAAGAGGAGAAGAGAGTAGTATGAGCTACGAGAAACTCGAATGTGGTGCAAGTACTAATTGGCAAGGCTAGCTTAGTGTGAATGAATGTATATATAGGAACATATATCTATAATTTGAAGAAGGGAAAGATATGGTTATATCCTCAAAGTTTGTGAGGCCAGAACAAGTTAACCCCAATCAGTTGTGTTCTTTGATTGTTGGCTAGGTCCTCTTAATTTGTCACCTAGTTCCTGATTCTTCCTTTGTCTAGTGTAAGTCGGTGTCGGTTTCACTCCAATTAGCATTTGGATTAGTAGGTCAAGTCTTTGCCATCAATCAAAGAGTTTCACTTGGAACAACCTTATCAGTTTGCAATACACCAATCCAAGAGAAATGGCCATGGCTAGCACAACACGATTGTGAAAATGCTTGGAAATCCCTAAAAATCTACTATTTTGATAGAGATGCTCACAAAATAATCGATACATCGTCTCAAATAGATTAAAACAATGACAACGGCAACTTGAGGCGTGGGCATGCAGATGAGGTTTCCATGTGGAATGAGGTAAGCTTGATACATCCGAGATGGTATTTTCATGCTTGTGCTGAAAGGTTTCTCCTCCCAATGTGGCCAAGAGTTATTTGTTGCATTGTGCTCAACTCATAATGCAATATGAGCACATTCCCAATATTTCAAATGACTGCCATTATCATGAGTATTCACTAAGCCATAACAAGCCCCATCACTGTGAAAACGAACCTTCAGGTACTCGATCTGGCTGAAAGGAGCTTTTCTAATTCTTGCTCAAGTTGGCTGTGCTTTTTTCTTTAGCTTGTTGAATAATTTGAGTCTCATCTCTATCCAATGTAATCAATAAACTGCCAAACAATGTAGAGTGGAATAGTCTTTTAAGCACATATTCCATGCTGATATCTTCAAATTTAGAGAAAACCATTTTTCATACTAATTTCATTTGGCTCCGCTGTCGGCTCGCCCGTAAAACAATTCAAGTTACTGAATTAGGACTTAATCATTGTAGTTGAACAGAAAACATCCCTTCTAACATTGTATAACATTATCCAAGTCCAACCTAATATTCTTAGGTTAGGAGGAATGCTTTGTGATACTTTTTATTTCTCTAATCCCTCCAAGAAATATAACCCCACAAGTTTCCTGTTTGTTAATTGATGTGACAACTATATGCAACATAAAAATAGCGTAATATATATACAAGTCGGCTGGCTTTGCCTGCCTCTACTTACTAGAAGATTGCTTAGGCTTGTTTTGGACAGAACAAGTCTTGTGGGATGAAAATGGATAAGTAAGAAAGCGTACAGTCATATCCAACTCGGTGCCAAGTGCCAACACAAGTGTTCAATGAATTAATTCAAACAGGTAAACGATGGTAATAAGTCGAATAATATTTTTGTATATTGCAATCATGATAGGGCGTTTGCAACTCTGCATACTAAAATTAACCCGCAGATTACCGACAAGTTATGAACTAGATTAAGTAACCTCGTTTAACCACTGCAAGATAGTGTAGTGGATCTTGCGTTATTCTTGCCTAGTTGGGTGTGCTCCCCAACCTAGATTTGATTCACGAAATTGTCAAAAGTGGCTAGGGAGGGGCTACAATGCCCCCGTAGAAAGAACTCCCCTTGCGGATTAGTCCTTGGGCCTAGGAAGCTTTTGAGATAGAGAAATTTTGAGAAATAACCATGATTTGTGCACTAAAATGATTTCTAACCATGTTTTTTCTGATCTTTCAATTGTAACCAAATTAAGAGTGAATTAGATTATAATACCCTTAATGAACCACTCTCTTTTCTAATTTGCTTATCATTGTTCCTAGGGTTCTACAAGAGAGTGAAGAGACCTACCACTCTTAATTTCATGGCTCTCATATAGTTAAAACCTAAGATACTACCATAAGTATGTACATCAATAACTTCATTTTGTTTTCTTTTATATAATTGAAATATAACTGAGTTTCAGATGAATCGATGCTTGAGATTTTTGTTATTTTTTCTTTTCAAAATTCAGGGTTTTATTTAGGGTTCTTCAAGAGTTTTTAGATTGAGTTTAGTAAAAGCTTTGAGCAGATTAGATAGTAAGAGGATTTAACAATTTGAACATGGTTCTCCCTCACACTACTTGATTTAATAATTGTGATTAATTGGCTCATAGTATGTGAATTCGAAAGAGATGTACATCAATATCAATATCGGTGATAGAAATACAAAACTACTATAAGTTATGTTTAAATTAGCAAGATTCGTGACATATTTTTTTTTGGTTAAAAGATTCTTGACATAGTTATCACCATTTTTATCTCAGAATCTATACGAGTTAGATTCTCCATTATTTGCCATCAATTGGATAAATATTCAAGCATGGGGAGTCCTTCACATTAGTTGATATCATTTGAAGAACACACCCGTCATATAACTTGGAAAGTTAAAAGGAATCGTAGACAGTATGAATTGGGCTTCTTGATATTTAAATTGTTTCTAAGGGTATTATAGTCTAACTCACTTTTAATTTGGCAAGAATTGAAAGATCAGAAAAAAAACATGGTTATAAATCATTTTAGTGCACAAATTATGGTTATTTCTCAAAATTTCTTTTTGAGATACTATGAGTTTTTACTTAAAAAAAAGTAACCTCGTTTAGAAAAGGCACACTAGTTGAATAGTGTTGATGATTCCAGATTCTAGAAGGACGTGATCCATTGTCTGCTGAAACCTGAAAGTAACAAAACAGAGGGAAAGGAAAAGAAATCAGTGAACAATTTACAAATAGAAAGAGACAAGATGAAATGCAGGTAGGAAATCAACTGCCAGTCAAAGCACAAACTACCAGTCAGCTTGGAATGATATTGCTACTCCTTTTTTTGCTTCTTGCAGAAACTAATCCACTATAGTCAAAGCCTCTAACTCTCTAAGGCTGATCTACTGATTCACATCGCCAGGAAATATCAAAACGGATGCCGCAATAGCAAGTCCCGTGGATAACTTCGTCTCTGATTGATTCTCATTACAGTGCCTTTGCTTGGTTTTCACTATATTTCATTCTGATAAAATTCACACCTTCATCACACCCTGTGTTTGAGAAATTTGATCAAGAAAGCGATTATGGCAAGAACAGGGAATAAGAACATACAAGCCAAGCTGGTGGGTATGTCTTCCTTTTTTACTTTCATGCATTTGTATATATACTCATGAGTTAGCCTAATACTGATTAGAAATTTCAATTCTTGTTCATGGATACATGATATGATATGTTTGATTAGGTAAATTAATTGAGTCGTGTGAGGGTCCATGATCAATCATGAACAAGAGTTAGTTTCTTGTGGAAAATCCCTTTATATTGTTACATTTTGTGCTTTGAAGATTTGGTATAGAACATTAGCAAGGGGGATAGATGTTGGTTGATAAATTAAATCTGTTAATGGATTGTCCAGGTACTTCTTGGGGACATGGGAGCTGGGAAAACAAGTTTGGTATTGAGATTTGTCACAGGAAAATTTCTGGAGTACCAGGTTACTTTTAACATCAGAGTCTTTGTTACTGTAGAAACTTTCATTATTACTTCATGTTCTTCAGTATCGGCATTATAGTAGTTCATTGCTTCTAACATGTGTATGCTGCAGGAATCAACAATTGGAGCAGCTTTCTTCACTCAGGTTCTGTCATTGAATGAAGCTACCATAAAATTTGATATATGGGACACAGCAGGTCAGGAACGTTACCATAGCCTGGCTCCTATGTATTACCGCGGCGCTGCTGCAGCTGTTGTGGTGTATGATATCACAAGCATGGTGAGTGATCAAGTACTAGATTTAGGTTCAAATATCGTTGTGCATTGCTGGATGTTTGCATAAATTGTCATGGAACATTAGATCATCAAGTTGTAACATTAGACAGTCCCTTCAATGGTTCCACTGTAAGTAATCTGCAGACCATATATGTAATCGATGTGAAGTTTACCTGTTCTCAAAACTCTTGAAGGAAATAAAGATTTTAGCATCTTTGATATTTAAGCTTTGAAAGAATTAATACTTGTCACGTACTCATTATAAAACCCTATCTTTAACTAATTTGACATCTGCAATATGATATGAGTTGCTCAGATCATTTATTTGTCAATCAATGATACAAGAGTGATCTGCAATATGCCAATATGAGTTTATATTCAATGCATATTATTTTTGGCTGCAGGAGTCATTTGTACGAGCAAAGAAGTGGGTTTTTGAATTGCAAAGACAAGGTACATTTTTGAAACTTGAAAGTTTAGAGTGACCACCTTCTGGATTCATGTAATTTCAGTAACTAATTTTCTTGAGATTACTATCTCACTTAACTTTATGTTCCTTCTTGTTTGATCTCAGCAAATCCAACTTTAATTATGTTCTTGGCTGGAAACAAGGCTGACTTGGAAGAGAAGAGAAAAGTAGGATCTGAGGTAGGTGAAGACTGTAAATTTGCATCTCAATTGATGATTTATAATCAAAATATTTGACCTTATACACATTTTGCTGCAGGAAGGTGAACAATATGCTAAAGAAAATGGGTTGGTGTTTCTCGAGACATCTGCAAAAACTGCACAGAATGTCAATGAGCTCTTCTATGAAATAGGTACCCTACTGCACCTTCCAATAATCATCTAGGTGATTTTACTGAGACGATCTATCTCTTTGTATTTAATGCAGATCTATAGCTCCATTTGAACAAGTTTAAGTAAAGACATGAGACTTACCATGAACATGTTTATATTCTGTAGCAAAAAAAGTGGCTAAAGCTATCCCTTCTCGTCAAACTGGGATAAAATTGCACAGCAGATCACAACCAAGTAGCAGGAGATATTGTTGCTCTGTATGATTCACTCCCTACGTAAAGGTATGCAATTTCTTCTATGCATCAGAAATTAGTCACTTGCATGTGAAAACTCTTCACAAGATTATAAGTTAACAAGCCTTTTATTTCGGACTCCATATCCGTATATTTACAGGTTTGTGATCTATTTCAAGGACCCTGGTCCAACAAGTTGGAAAACTGAACTGGTTGTGGTGCATTGATGCATCAACATGATGATGATGATGAAGACCCATCTGCAAAGTCGTTACGCATTTGAATATCGTTTGTGTACATTATAAACAAATATTATCTCATTACAAACATTGCCTTTGTTACACTACTCAAGTGATGTTCATTGATGCAAATAGTGCTTCTGCTGCCTAATAATGTCCCAAACAAATTGTGTCAAAAACCAAAACTAATATCGAATTGCTAAATATACTTGTTATGCCTTACGTTGTTCTGCGATAACAGTTCTGATACCATGTTAGACAATTATCGATCCTAAAACGGATGGTTATGGCTGAAGTAGCCTCAATGCTGGCCCCCTAGACTTTGGTTTGGTTCTATTTCCCATCGGTCAACGTTTCTCAGTTTCCTCCATCTTGTGGTTGGATATCTTTTAATGGTCAGATGCTTCTCAGCTTCTCTGAAATCTGTAAGGGAGAGAGTTTGGGTCTTTGGGACCTCCTAAATGGCATCCAATGATCAAAAGTCAGATACAGCCAAACAAATGTCCCCAAGTATATCTGTGATGTTCTAGTTTGTGTGACAAACTAGAGGGATTAAAAGGCCCTTTTGTTTCTAATGTTAGTTTAACCAAAAGCACTTTCAACAGCAATGTAGTATAAGTCAGGGATCCAATTATAATTATAATAGCTGATATATCAATCTAAATGACATACATTAGTAAAATATGATTCTAGGCTTATTAGTTTTCTTTATGTAAACCTAAGCTTTGACTCTAAATTGATCTTGTGTACTTCTCACTCTCTCTATATCTCTATGGGACTAATATTGTATTGTTGGTAAAGAGTGAGGGTGCAGGACCAGTTAAAATTTTTTTTTTGTACAAAGACCATTTTATAATTTATATACATGAGTGGCTTAGGTTTAGTGTCCTCCTATAAAGGAAACTAATAAGCCTAGAATCATATTTTCCTAATGTATGTCATTTAGATATGTCAAACTATTATAATTGGATCCATGTCTTATACATTGTGATACCAATGTTAAGGATCTGGTATTTAAGTTGATTGATTTCTCATTGCTTAATCTGCTTGTATATTACAAGTTATCAAGATCTTGATTGAGTTAGATGATAATGTCCATATTAATCTTATATGTAGAACTCTTAATTCATAATGGAATTAGTTTTGGACAAATCATAACATACATCAAATTTTTATAATGAATTTACAACGCACATAACACTCTCCAATAGACTCGATTTTAGAGTTTCAATACTTCGGAACACATGAAATAATGCTCGGCAGAGGCCATGCACTCTTTTGGCCACATTCCTTACTGAATTGCACTATTAAATGCAGAGTGCATGCACAGAAGTGAAGCTTCTAGGCTGAATGGTGCTCTCATCTCATTTCATGGAAACCCAAGAAGTCTCGTCCTTATCAAACTGGACAAACACCACGCAGTGCCACCCCATAGGTAACAGTTTCTGTTTAATTTAGGGTTCACTTGCACACTGATCACGACTCGAGGTCTCTCAAAGACAGAGAGACATATTTTCCTTCATTTTTTTTTCCAATTTGTGTTTTATTTCATCAAATTTTGTTGCTTTGCCATCTAGTGTACTCCCTTCATGGCTCAGACTTCACGTGCATTTCTCACTAATTCACAATCCCAAAAACAAAAACAGAGGCTTATAATTTATGTACTCTACTGCTGCCATAATAAGACTCTGCTTCCCATTAACAATTACAAAAAAGCAAGTGAAAACAAAGCAAGAGTTAGAAGCAGCTCTATTCTGGTACCATGACTTTTCACGCATGCAGTGAAAAAAGTTCATCTGGGTGATCTCTCTCTCTCTCTCTCTCTCTCTCTACTATTTTCCCAGTAGAACATTACAGACATGGTGAACTACCTAAAACAACCCTACAGCTTCAATCACCATGAAGGAGAAGTACAAGGTGAGCCTGAAGATGAGGATGAGTTACCATTGTTAGTGTTGGAATCACTACCTGAAGTGCCTAGAGACCTTGCATCTCTGAGAGAAACAGAGCATGCCTCTTTGGGAAGCGTCTTCATTGGAGTTAGAGGAGGTGTGGTTGGGCTGGAAGGCCCAGAACCAGAAGGGGTAGGTTGAGCTACCTCATCGTTATCTTCACCGGAGCTGGAAGAAGAACCCCCCATTTCTAGTCTTGACGGTGATGTGTCCGGGGTTTCGAAGGGAGTGTTTGCTCCTGTAGTACTGCTGCTAGCTCTGTTTGCTTCGTTGTCGTAAATCGGATTGGAAATGTATACCAAATGATCTTCTCCAGCAGTGTTTGGAATAGTACCAGCTTGAACTGGGTCTTGTTGCTTTGGCTGTGGTGAATTTGCTACCGAGATCGATGGAGTTTCGTTTGATATTTCTTGGTTTGGGATGTCGAGGACACGGTGGTGGGAGTGATGTTGCTTCTTTGGTTCTGCATTGTACTCCTCTTTGCAAGATGGGAAGAGAAAGCTTCTGGGAGCTCGAAGAACGCCTAAGAAGCTGCCTAGAGGAGGGCCTTGGGTTTGTGATGAGGGCTCCGCAGAGAAAGTGGTGGTAGTGGCTTTCGTGGCGGAGACAGTGGTGGTGGAGAGCTCAGTGTTGACGATGGAGTTGGTGCTGCCGGTTTTGTGCTGACGGCGGCGGCGGAGCAAGAGTGAACAGTAGAGCTCGGCTAGGAGAACCATGATCAAGCCCAAGACTATAGCAAGGCTAACCACCATGACCAGTGTTGCCCCCATTATCACTTTGGATGTGCCTTTCATCTCTCTCTCTCTCTCTCTCTCTCTCTCTCTCTCTCTCGGCAGTGGAAATGTGAGGGCAGTAATAAGAGGGTACTGGGTTATATTGAAGGGAGGGAAAGCTTTTATTTGGCGGGAAACAGTACTAGCTAGAGCTCTGAAAAGGAAATGACCATGGGAAGGGGAATCTAGAAAGGGCAAAAAGACATAGGGGAATGTAAAGGCTTTTTCCTTCTGAGCTCCCGACACTTGAGGTCAATGTAGTCAATTCGACTCCTCTATATTCCAGATGGCAACACATATAAAAATTACACTTGTTTTGTTCTGAAAAAAACTATGAAACTTAAACTCTGATATAACAAGCATTCTTCCTGTCAAATTATGATACTCTAAGGCCATCTCCAATCTTAAAGATTAAACTATTTATCAATATGACATCAATCGTTTTCAACTCATAAGGTTAAATTTTTTACCATAAATTATAATTTAAATTTTGAAGTAGTTATTATATGTTTAAGTATTATAATTTTGTATTAGATTCTTATTTCAAATAAATAAATTATTTTTATAATTAAAAAATTAGTTCTGACATTTATTATACATTTTAATTGAAATTATTATTGTCTTTCACTTCTCTCAATCATATTTGATGTGATAGTATATATTTAACAAAAACAATGAAACAATGACATTACGAATTCATCTACCTCTTATTATTTCGAATAACTTGAAAGAAAAAATGATCAATTAAATGTGTTGTCATCTTAAATGTAATTGGAGACTAATCAAAGACAAAGATTTGTAATATCGCATTAATATATATATATACACATATAGATTTTTTCCTAATTTTAATCCTCAAAATTAAAATTTATTATATAAACCAATTAAAATGAAAATTTATTGTATCAATCAACATACTTAAAATTAATTATATTAATCATTAAAATTAAATGTAGTTGATAAATTGTAAGGACCTATTGAATAAACAAATTATATTTGTTCTCCACTCAAAAGACTAAAATGTTTTAGCCCTTAACAAGGTCTTTTAACCCTCACTTAATGTTTTTTAGCCTTTAACTTAGAGTTGGAAATTGAGTGCTAAATGAGAGTTTTTTAACCCTTAACTTGAGTGGGTTGGAGAGTCTTTTTAACCCTTAACTTGAGTGAGTTGGAGATTGCCTAACTGTCAAAGCTGCACACTGTTAGCACTGTTACAATGAAAAGTGAATATGATATGAAACTCAGTATAGAACCTAATGTACATAAATTGCAGGAGATAAAGGACTATTCTCTTATTGCTAGGGTTTCAGTGTGAGGTAAAGAGGCCAACCATGTGGTGCCGGGGTGCTTGTGTGCCATTTAACTCGGTAGCAATGAGAAGCAGTGGTTTTGTTCTTGAATGAACAGGGATGAGAAGCAGTGGTTTTCAATCGTGCTTGTAAAATTCAGCTTCCGATTGCTTAAATCTTTACCTTCCTCTTAAGGCTGCAAACTTGGCAGCTAAATCCTCATAGTCGGGCAGCTTGGGATGCACGTGTCTAGCGTTGGAGCCATCTGGTTGAAAGGAAGATGCACGAGCGAATACTTTCGGCGTCTCTGATGGACCTGAATGTTCATGAGGAAGGGAATTGGATCTAACATGAGTATCACCACGCTCATCTCTGCTTGCATGACGACTTTTTGACTTTCTTCTTGACTGTCCTGGCTCAAAGTCAGATGGCTTTGTGCTGTAATGAAGCAGCAGTTCGTCAATTCTTCTCTCTTCGTCGTCTTTCCTGTGGTGGCGATCATCATCAAACAACAGCTGTAGGCCTCTTCTTGAATCATCCCTTCTCCGACTCCTGCTTCTTGGTTTGCTCATCACAACTTCTGTATCTTCACTGTTGCCAGCATCATTGGCAGAGGAGCGCGATCTTGAGTATTTCTTTCTAGATGATCTTGACTTTGGTATACTGTTGATAGCTATATCATCCTGACAAATCTGCTCCTTATGATCATAACTATCAACTTTTGCAGTAGCAGGCCTCTCATGACCACGAACTAGTTGTACCTTTTCCACCACATTTTCAGCAAAGTCTCTCTTATATGCGGAAGGATCCATAGAGATGCCAGTACCTTGAGAACTATCATGACCCAAACTGACTTCATGTTTTCTGTCTTTTGCTCTGACATTAGATTTTACATAAGGAGGAGGAAAGGGGTAGTTGGAGAAGGCCTTCAATTTAGGGGTTCCTTCTTCTTTTCCAGCAAATGAATATTTACCATCAATTCTTACGGGTGGTTCAGCAACATTTGGCTTTACATGAGATGGAGTGATGGGGCCTTCTCGTTTAGGAACAAAATTGTCCGCCTCATACTGCCTTTCCAGTCCTTTTCCCCTAGACGAACTACCTACACTGACTGGTTCTGGGGGAGCATCCTCTCTTGGTTCATACTTGTGAGCAACTTCTCGCCTTTCCTGGAACAAGATGCCATGGCCCTCTTTTTCCTTGAGACTACCTTCCCGCCCTTTAAGAGACTTGTATTCTTTACCTAAAGGTCTATGCCTAGTCTGATCATCAAGCTCGTCCTTCTTCAAGGCAAAAACCTCCTTGTTCTGTGATTTATGGCCACCATTAGGATCAAGTCTCCTTTCTGTCGACAGATGATCATGCCTATCCCCTTTTGGTGCTGCACCTTTCCCATTAGACAATTTTCCTTTATCATCAGCAACAGGGAAAGACCCATAAGTTTTTGGCTTGTCCTGCAAATTTGCAGCCGCTTTAGAATCGAAAGTGCAATACTGTTTTCCCAAACATAAATTCACGAAACTTTGACATCCCAGGACTTTGTATTTTATCTGAATATTTGGTACAGGTTCTATTACAACACCACAGGAGGCCATACCTGTACAAATGCAGGAGGTTTGGACATCCTTTGCTCAAAGGCACTGGAGTCCCACTTTATTGAAAACTCTAATGCTATGTCTTTCATTAACTGAACCTTCTTTTCCAATGTGGGAGGCTTTGCAGCTATGTTCTCAACAAACTATCAATTAGACATTCAGTTGGTCAGTAACAAAGCAGGTAGGGATTCATAAAATTTCATCAAGAGCACGTCTATAGATACTTGCCTTTTGATCCACACAGTAATCCAGAGAATTCCCATATCTCTCTTGAAATAGTTTCCTAATGTCACGCAACTCTGGTAAATCAGAAAATCTTGCAGCAGCAACCATCAGTGATGCAACAGCTTCCTTACATTCCTCAGGGCATTCCCTGCAATGACATAATGGAGCAATGTAAACATTACAATAAGTTAATCTGTCATCCGTATTACTCACTAATGAAAGACAGTCATTTTTTTTAGCACCATCTATCTGATGTACACCGTTATAATCTTTAAGGTCAACTGACAGATTGTAGTTTTGATAGAATCAGCTAAAGTTCCATATCCTAATTAATGTTATCCCAGTAAGTCTTTGCAATCATATCACAACCTGTCCCACATGAATCGATGATGTTATGTACTACTTTAATCATATCAAAATGTCTTTCACCTACTATCCCCCATGATGGTAAGCGGGACAGCAGAAATGTCTATTAAATTTGCAGCCAGAGTTTCAATTTCAACCCCGACAGTATCAATGTTTGTACAATCTTACATCGCATTCAACAAATTAATCAACCAAGTGAAACATGACATCTAAGGAACTTATCATACTGAAGTAGTGATTCACTACACTAGCAGCATAATGTGCCATACAC
The DNA here is from genome assembly GCF_933775445.1 of Argentina anserina. Classification (NCBI taxonomy): domain Eukaryota; kingdom Viridiplantae; phylum Streptophyta; class Magnoliopsida; order Rosales; family Rosaceae; genus Argentina; species Argentina anserina. The sequence continues at coordinate 2,208,890 of NC_065872.1, read as the reverse complement.
ATTAGTAGTCCACGAAATCAAACTCCCAATGCCAATCTACGGCAGTCTAATTCTCTTTCGTTCTTTTCCTTATACACACCAACATTTCTATGGCCATAAGTGAATGCACATTGCTGCTAGACGATGCACATGCTCTAGACACCAGCAGCAAGCAATCTATAGTCAAGAGGAGCAGCATACCTTTGTTTCTGCATAACTGACAGATGCTTCAACACCAAATCACAGCATCTCTCCACGAAATCGTAACACGACGAAAGTATCACCTCCACTGTCAGCCCCTCAGCCTGGAAATTGTTCACAATCCAATAAACCACAACATACCGATTCCTTAATCCTCTCAAATTAATAATAATAATAATCCCAAAAAAAACAACAGCAACAATATGTCAAAATCCTAATTTCTCGGAAAACCTAACAGATTACCGAAACTAATCGCTCCTAAAATCAAATTAAAGAACTAAAAAGCAAAACAAAAAGCAAGAAGAAGAAGAAGAATAAGAAGAAGAAGAGTGATCTCACCCTGCCGTAAGCATTGATATCGAGGCCATTGGCGAGCAGATCAGCTATGTCTTTCTTCAAAAACTTCTGCGACGCGTTCCTCTTCCTCCGAATCACATCGATCCGACTCTTCGTCAATTTAATCAGCGATTTACTAACACATGCATCAAAATTCAAATCACCTTCAGTTTTTTTTTTCATAAATTAAACAGAGAATGATGATATAGATCTGAAGAGCTCACCACTTGGCGCCGAATCCACGGCCGAGCAGTCCGTCGAGCATTTTCTCCGGCTCAGAACGATTCGACTCAGCGACTCGAACCGGCGAGGAGAAGAAGCATGAACCACAGCAAAGCTCTACTGAGCTTATCAGTTTTCACAATCAGAAGAACAAAGAGCAAAGAAGAAGAAGAAAATCGGAGGCCTCAGAATTTAATAGTCGTTCGCTCTGAGACTTCAGGACGCTTTTTCAAAACGAGAGAGAGCTTGAAGAAACTAAAAACTGACGGCGACGGAGATATTTTTCTGACTGTAATGCCCTCGGCCGCTTGAGTGAGCTGGCCCCAGTCGGTTTGGCGTTACGGAGGGTAGTTTGGGAAGGTTGGGCGTTTGTTCGGCGCGGGTGGGGGCTTTGGGTGATTGTGGTCGTTGGATGTATTTATATACTGATTGAGAGTAGTGGAGGGAGTGGGCGTGAGTCAAGGAGAGTTGATGGAATATGCTGAGCGGGACCCAGATGGAATCATTTTTCCTTTTTTTATTTTTATTTTTTATTTGGAATTTTTGGTTTTATTGGGAGAATATTTATTTCCTAATTTTTTATTGGTTCTGCAGAGGTCGTTGATAACGGCAAGTCTAACCGTATTGCAGAGGAATTATACGAGATATTAAAAAGGTTTCCTAAATGGGACGGGGGATCTTGATCAGGGTGTTTCTGATTGATGTTAATTGATAATGTAATCTGAATTTATGCATGGGTCAGTGCGATCATCCATTAATAACAGTCAATGGATTAACGAAATGAAGCACAATCACACACTGTGATAATTAACTTGGTGAGTGATTAAGGGGATAACATAATTGAGATCTATATGCATCCATAAATCGTGATCGTGATCCTTACATGCATCTTGGCCTCCTAGTGTCATTATATTATGGTAGGTGTATGGCAAGTAATTAATTATGTTATATTAATATGAATATGTTTTTCAGACATTTAGACTTTTTTCATATTCAACAATTTTATTAACTAAGATTTCAGGTAGCCGCACAAATTAGAAGTTACTGATATTAAAATTAACTATGATTATCAAAATTATAGGCATTAATTTACTGATATACGTATATATTCAGATATACTATACTATAATACATGGTATACATGTTAGATTAGGTTGATGCAGGTTTAGGCATTAGTATAATCAGAGACAAAACCTTAAAGTATCCCTTCCACATCTGCATAAGACAGACAACACAGTGTGGATTAGGCATTGCATTGACCTCAACCTAATCAGTGCCCCTCTAATTGTCCTCTTAGAATATAAACTAAGCAAACCCATGTTACTTTGATCAAATAAAGGGAGCAGGATGCCTTTCCCTTCATTGCTTCGAGTTTAAGTCATGAGTCAAGAACTCATCTCATTCTTGAATTCTGAAAAGGATGTTTCATATTCCTCTGTCCATCTTTTTTCAGTCTGTTGAGGTCATAAAGATTAAAGACCACATCACAACCCAATCTACCAACCTGTGCATATCAATCAGCATCCAAATTTAAGGAGATCACAGCTGGAGTTCTTATCAAACCTTCAGCTGATGCAAAGCACTAATTCAGGCCTGGATTAATTGCTTAAATTTGTTGAGGATTCTTGAACGTCCTTTACCAAATTGCAATCGTATATACTTTCTTGCCGTATATAACAATCTCCATCATTACAATGGAGGAGGCATTGACTCAGGTTGACTCATTTTTTTGTTCTTCCTTCCCTCAATTTGTCATCATAGTTATACTCTCTTTAATCGGGTAATATTATAGTTTTTTTAATAAACAAACATGAAGATTATGAATTCAGACGCCGGGACAATTTTGAGGGGCAATTAAAACATAAAACATAAAACAAAAAAGACATCATCTAGGCTATTAAGTTGGAAGAGTGTCTCTCATAAGTCATAAAACACTAAAGTGAGGCTCATGATGAAACTTTGGTTAACAAGAGCCTCTCACAAACATCTAACCCAGGGAGTTTCACTAGAAAATCCAATAGGTGAATTGGATATGAAGGGTTGGGAATGGGATATATTGATAAGGCTTTTACGCCTATGGTTTGCAATTACGTTACACAAGTAAATGAAGTAATATCCAAAACGAGCATATCTCACCAACATTACAAGAGCGAGGATACTTTTCTCATTAAGATTTGAAGACAGAGCAATTTCAATTCCAAAAACTCAGAACTAACTAATGTCTAATGGTATGCGATTACTATAAAATTGCCAGCTCCTGTATTGGAACTACCAAGTCCTATATAGCTACTCTTACCAAAAACATCTCAGAAAGCTGACCAGGAAGTGGAACAAATAGTTTTCTTGGTCAAGCAATTCGTGTCGAACTAATCTCTCTAGCACGATATTCTGAGGTAGAAGCTCACTGTGGTAAAGAAGGGTTGTGACTGAAGCAGCCGGATCACGAACCAGTGATGTTAGTAGCCTCACCAGTGACCGCAACATCAATGGGCTAAGAGACTGCATATTAAGAAATACGATCTGTTACTAGCTAAACACATTGACTAGAACACAGACCCCAAAAGAGATATGATCATGAAAATAGAATCTGGGTTTCGGTTATGATCGTGCATACCATGGTTTCTTGGGGAGGAAGGAGAGCGAGGAGGAGGGAGTTGGAATATGAATAGACATATTGGAGGTTTTGAGAGGTGACTTTGGTGCATCTGTCAATCTTCAGCGGACATTCCGACCTACCCGTCTATATGTTTTTGGTGTTTGGCACTCTGACAAGAGCAGAAATTGGGTGGTGCTTGTGCAACTCACACTTAAAATATAGATGGCCTATTCAACTAGTTAAGGTCACTATTGGCCAAAATCCCAACGCCTTGCTCGAGAGTTTCTGTTCCTTCTATCAAACAAAACCCAACTCACTTCCATGCGTATCATAATAAAAAAATCATTCGAAAATTGGGAGATTCTATGAAGAGTTCTTCACCTTGTTTTTTATTTGAGCAATTTTATAGTCTCAACCTTTGGTAATCTCGACTAAACTGAGGAGATACTTTATCATGTTATTATGCTTCTTATTATGTCATTGCAACCTTTCTACTCTTCTACCAGGTGCTTTCAATCCTGGCATGAATTGACATCAACCAATTCATCATCTGGGGCGATTGTTGGTTTTCTGGATTAGTTGATTCCGGGAAAATGGAAGCTTTAAACTGGCCCCAGAACTCACTATAAGGAGAAAGGGAAGGAACTTTTCTTTTTCTGTAAGTTCAAAATACTCCTACTCTTTCAAGGTAAAAGTTGCGAGCAGAGAACACTATTACATGCAAACTAGAAACTCAGTAGGCCTCCTGTGACGGGCTGTGTGTGCAAGATATACAGTAGATAGACCTGACATGTCAGAACTGAGAAGTCATATCCATTCTTACAAATGTTGTCCACTGTTTGTCTGCTAGAGGATCTCTATTTCTTAGTGTGAAAGTCAGAAAGTTCAACAATCTAGAATGATTAATTACTTAAAAAGAGAAATTTTGGACATTACTCGTAAGTTAAAGCATTACATCCCCATCTCATAGTCTCATACCAAGTCAAAGAGTTTCTCCTCCCTATGTCCCTCAGGCAACTGTACTTTGCATAGGTCAAAGGCAATGAGCCAAATCTCTTTCAAAAATCTAAAATTTTCCTCCTGTGAAAGCAAGCATGCAAATTTACGCTTCAAAATTCAAACTAGGAACTCAAAACTAAAACAACTTTGACCCTTCTGTGGCGGCTATTCGCCTGTTCCGGTAGGAAATTAAACAAACACACTTGCCTTGGTGTTTATATTGAAAAAGAGGAACCATGACCTATTCTTATTCAAAAGAAATGGTAACTCTTTGAAATTTTGGATTTTCCAGTAGTTAAATATGGGTCAGAATGCGATTAAGGATGTGATGTTAGGCTCATATGACTTGGATAATGATGTAGCCATGACTTTAATAGCGTATCCCCAACAGAACCTACTAAAATGCGTATGCATCATCAGTAGCGGTCTGTATAATTTTCAAAGTAATCAAAGAACCAGTCCAAGAGATCCTTATCTCACAGTTATCACTAGTCCACAATGCCAACTTAATATTGATCACTAGTCCCCTGCAGTATCTATATTGTGCAAGCAATTACCAACAATTCTAGTCTTGAACACAGAAAAGGTGTTCAAGTTGCAAACAGTACTGTGAGACCATGGCTACACTGAGAAGCCTGTTGCTTCTCTTTCTATCATGTTTTTGTATGCAGTCTTTATTTTCTTCCTATGCAGAAACACTGATAGCTGACATGAAGCAAGGCCAACAGCTGAGTGACCTGGCTTCTGATCATCTGGTTTCGGATAATGGGTTCTACAAGTTGGGATTCTTCAGTCCTGGCTCTGTTAGTGACCTTGGTGCTACAACTAATCGTTTCTTGGGAATATGGTACAGCAAACTACCAAATCATCCTGATGCAATCTGGGTGGGGAACCTGGAAAACCCGATCAACGATTCATCTGCTGTGTTTATGTTGGATAACGAAGGGAAGTTGAAGATCGTATATGATGGAGGCCTAATATATCTGTCAGACGTCAATCAAACAATTTCTGGTAATGTCACTGTCTCTTTACTCGGTACTGGAAATCTTGTCTTGAGAGAATTGGATTCAAATGGAGCACCTGGAAGTGTTATATGGGAAAGTTTTAGGAATGCAACAAACACATTGCTGCCTGGAATGAAGTTAGGAAGGAACATCAAGACTGGAGAGAATTGGACTATAACTTCATGGTTGAGTGATCAGTCCCCTGTACCCGGGGCTTTCAAGCTCGGTGTTGATCCCAGTGGCGCTGACGAATTGATCGTCTGGCGGCGAGAGGAGGTATACTGGAGAAGTGGAGTCTGGGAAAATGGAAACTTTCAGCAAGCCCCTGATTTGACAAAAAGGGATGATTTGTTTTGGTTCACTTTTGTTTCAACCAGTGAGGAAAAGTACTTCTCTTATTATCTCAAGAACAATCTCACTCTAGATGAGCCTGAAAACAATACTACTATATCAAGATGGGAACTGAATGCTTGGGGGCAAATATTGCAGTCAGTTCTATCTGCAAACGGTAGCATATGGGAAACCACAGCTATAGGTCCTTGCATATTCAACCCTAAATATCCAGATGCTGTGTGCATAGAGGAAGAGGCCTCTGAATGCAGGAATGGATCTGAGCTGTTTGTTCGAACAAAAGGCTATCTGAATGGAACTGAATCAACACACACTGATAACAGTACTAACCTGACTCTCAGTGATTGTCACGCTACTTGCTGGAGCGATTGCACCTGTATTGGCTATGAAGCAATGAACAAGAATGGATCTGGATGTCGGTTTTATAAGGAAGGAGTAAAGTTTGTTCGGAGCGATTACTTTGGAGTTGCTTATCTCTTAACAATAGCGACCAAAGGTATACCTGCCTGAACATATACCTTTGATTCTCATCTCAGCTCTTTACTGTTTCTGAATTTCTTGCAGCACTAACCTGATCGATCAGCTGTTAAACTACTTAATGCTAACACTCTGATTGGGTTTAGATGGGAGTTCAAGGAAAAGATGGTGGATGTGGTGCATCACAGGCATTCTAATTGGGGTGGCACTGCTACTTGCAAGCTACTTGTGTTACAGCTACAAAAAGAAAATAAAACTTAGACTTGGGCAACAGACTGGTAAGCAAAAACCAGACAGAATTGCTCCTCATATTTGAGAATTATATCTGTATATATAAGACTATGAGCTACTCAAACCATTGCATTCATCAGATACAGCAAAGGTGGAAACAAGTCAAGACCACAGATTACTTGAGTTGGGGCATCAAACTACCGGGATTGAGGAAATATACAGGCTCAAAATAGGCAAAAGGAGAGGACAGGAGTTTAAGATGTACAGTTTTTCGGAGATAGTGGCAGCAACAGATGAGTTTTCATTTGCCAGCAAACTAGGAGAGGGTGGTTTCGGACCAGTTTACAAGGTAAAATCTTGGCATTTACCAACAATTAGTTACCTGAGGAATTGGTACCTGACTTGAAAATGAATGCAGGGGGTACTGCCAGGTGGGGAAGAGGTAGCAGTAAAGAGACTTTCAAGACATTCAGGACAGGGACTAGAAGAATTCATGAACGAGATTACACTTATTGCTGAACTTCAACATAGTAATCTTGTTCAGCTTTTGGGATGTTGCATTCAAGGAGAAGAGAAGATTTTGATCTATGAATTCATGACAAATACAAGTTTGGATGCTGTCCTCTTTGGTAAACCCTAACCCTCCACGTGAAAGACTCACTAATTCACTATGTCCCCTTCATCTCTTATTTGCGCAACTTTTGTATCATAACTGCGCCTATCACTAAGCATACGAAATGGATTCAACTATTGCAGATTCCATCAGAGGGAAGCTTTTAGATTGGCCTAGACGTGTCAACATTATTGAAGGGGTTGCACAAGGACTTCTTTATCTACACAAGTATTCTAGAGTTAGAGTTATACACAGAGATCTGAAGCCTAGTAACATTTTACTTGACGGAAACATGAATCCCAAGATATCAGATTTTGGTATGGCCAGAATTTTCACACAGAATGAATCTAGAGCAAATACAAACAGAGTTGTTGGAACATAGTAAGTCCAAAGCAGTTTTCACAGTTACTTGGTAATCTAAAATTTATAGACTTGCTTTTCTAATTTGAACTGCCTCTAAATTCTCTATGATGATTCTATGCAGTGGTTATATGTCTCCAGAATATGCAATGAATGGCATCTTCTCAGAGAAGTCAGATGTTTATAGCTTTGGAGTACTACTGCTGGAGATAGTGAGTGGAAAAAAGAACACTATATTTGTTTCATCTACTGCTCTCAGCCTTATTGAACTTGTAAGTACCAAAGATGCATCTGAACTGGCATTAAATTTCAACTACAAAGCCGAAAGACTAACATACTTCATAAACTGCTTAATTGCAGGCCTGGAATTTGTGGAAACAAGGTGATAGTCGGGACCTAGCAGACACATCACTGGACTCATGCCCCAAGGACCAAGTCTCAAAGTTTGTTCATGTGGGGCTCTTATGTGTTCAAGAACATGCAATGGATCGACCTACAATGTCAGAAGTGATATCCATGCTTACAAGCGATATCATGTTTTTGCCTGATCCAAAACAACCTGCCTATGGTACCTCTAGAAGTGAAGCTGGGTCATCGCTACCCGATGGGAGGTCAGATATTGAATCTATAAATGGTGTATCCATAACCGTGATGGAAGCTAGATAAAGATTCATGCAACCCTAGGATAGCATTCCTTCTTAAAAATGGATTTCACTAAAGAGACGCTAGCAATGCAAATATAGAGTTGGTTCTGATATAAAAATGTAAATTCGAAGTTCATTCAAAAGAAAATCACCATTTCATACCCAAAAAAACACCATCACATATCATCATAAATAATCATTCAACTCATACAGAAGCAGACTCCTTATTAACTACAACAGCACTACAAGTACCAACAGCCTCAACTCAGAGATACAAAAAGGGAATCAAATCCAGGTTTTACCAGAATCCAAAGACAGAGTTGTTCTTCTCTGGGTCAAGCTTTTCCGGAGAGTCCTCTTCCTGCTCTTGCTCTTCCTCCTCCTCTTTCTTCTCCTCCTCCTCTTCATCTTCCTCCGGCGGGTCATACGGCATCGGAGGCGGCAATGGCGTCTTCATAGGACTAAACTGCGGGAAAATATCCGGCCTCCGCCCCGGCTTCGGCCTCTCCCACTCCTACAATCCCAAAACACAAAATTACCACCACTATCACAAACTCCAAATTTCTAAAAATTTACAAAGCTATTGAATCTACAAACTGAAGACAACATACAATTGGGAAATCAAGAGGGTTGCGGCGGGTGAGCTTCTCTTCCTCCGGGGCCATACGGACGACGTGGCTGCGGCGGCGGCGAGAAGCGAAAGATGCGGATGAAGAAGTGGTGGGTGAAGCTGAAGGTGGTTGTCTTCTCCAACTCCAAGTGGGCGATAAACTAATCGTTGAGAGGCTTTGAGACGCCATTAGATCTTTCTGAGTTGGAGTTTGAGTTTGAGTTTGAGGTTGGCTGCTTCGTCTTTGAGCTTTCAGTTTCGGCCGCCCACAAAGGACATGAAAACTATGAAAGGCCGAGGCCAACCGCCTCACCCACACGCTCTCTTACCTCTACTCCTCTCTACCTAATTTGTTTTTCATTTTCCAATTTATTTTCTGTTCTTGTTTGGGCTGACTAGAACAATACTACGGCCCGATTTAAATTCTCCAGGCCCATAAGCTTAGATCAAACATCAAACAAGTGCAACATTTTCCTTGCTACACAATTACTAAAAACACAGAAGACTCGTCATATGGATAGAACGACTCCAACTCCCCAAGGGTAAATTGAGCGAGCTTGGGAGTAAAAGGTTACTGTTTCATAAAGATATACCAAAGTAGATGAAAGCTAGGCTAACAACAAACAAGCTTAGGGGTGTATTCAACTAGGATTCTATAGGATTTTCTTGTATTTGAAGAATTTTTTGAAATCTTGTGGTATTCAATTAAGATTTTAAACAATCCATTGAAATCTCAAGGTATTCAATTAAGATTTCAAAAACTCCCATGAATTCTGGTGGTATTCAAAAATCGATTGATTTTGAATGATTTCATTTATTAGTTGATTTTGTTGGATTTTGAAGTATTTTTACACTATATCATGCTTGTTAGAAATCAAGCATCTAGACATGAGATTTTGATGTATTCTCTCTCTCTCTCTCTCTCTCTCTCTCTCTCTTAATAAGATCGAAAATTTTTATGTTCTTATTTTAATCATGTGTTTTATTTTAATTGCTCAAATCAATTTTATGGGTTTTTCTTGTGATTTGGTATAATTGTTGTAGGCAAAAAAGAAATGATGGTTGTTTTTATAATTGTACTAATAGTTGCAATAAAGAATGTCGTTCCGATGAATTTTCTCATAAAATAGAAAATGATGAAGAACTTGGTATGGAAGACGAGAATCTTGAACTACTTTCTCAAAGTCAACTACAACAAAGAGCATAGGCTAATGCTTGGAAACTATTGCTGAAGCTATGTGGGAAAATAGACCACGGAATGGTGATAATGAAAGTCAAGAAGATAACAATGATATTGAAGGCAATGCGAATGAAAATAATGAGGACAATGCGAATGAAAATAATGAGAACAATGCGAATAAGAGGGATCATGAAAACTATGATGACAATGAGGTCGGAATGGATGAGTATATTTAGTTGTTTTTATATTTTTATTACTTTGTAAAATACATTATTATTTTGTAATTTGTTAAAAAAGATAACCAACTTATTAATTCTCCATGTTCTATATTTTATTATTTAATAATATAAAAATCATACATGCACTTGTGAAATCCAAGCAAATCAAGACAAATCTGGTCAATACAATACAATGAAATCTGGCTGAATCTATGTGGAGTTGAAATAATCAATGGATTTTCAGAATCCGTTGATTATAATAAATTAATCAAAATCATTTGAAATCAGAGTTGAATACACCCCCTTAACTTGAAATGGAGTCTGTCGGTTTTCACTTTTCAGGCTCTTACTCTCCACCTTCCCAGGCGCTTTCGTGCTAGCACTGGTTTAGATTTCACACGTCCAGTGTTTTCTTCCTCGCTGTCTTCACTGTCCAACACGATTACTGACTCCGACTCACGTCTTACTGGTTCTTCAGCTTTCGTTTGCTTAGTTGCTCCAATAATGTCAGGGTAGTCTTGGTGCTGCTTCTCAGCTGGCCTGAAGTCCTGGTGTTGCTTTGGAAGGAACTTGGATGGATTTGAAGAGACACTGTGGGAATTTTGAAGCATATTGCTGCTGTTCTCTTCCAACTGAGCAATCCCAATTTTTTTATGCATTGCATTTTCACCACCATCCGTTGCTCCACTGCCAGTATACTTGCTCATCTGTGGCAACACATTCTCCTTGTTGTCCTTTCCCTGCATATGTGATGAGCCTCTAAATCCAAGTGAAAGCTTCTTTCCAGCTAAACAAAGCCTCTTGCGACTTGTATCAGTAGAGTTGTGTCCCATTTCATCTACCGTATCTTTACTTGGTAGGTGTTTAACACTTTCAAGAGCTGAGGTTGCTGGCAAAGGCTCAGATAACACATTGGTATGGGAATGAGGAGGTGGCGGTTGAGGGGTAACAATCATTTCATCTCTATTTTCACCAATTACTTGGGATGTGTTGATTGAACCCAATGACTGCATGTTCCCAAACTGCCTCAGCCTCTTTGATCCCAAGTTGATGTTGTGACCTACAAATTTACCGTCTTGACTCGGATTAAGTCCTTCCTTGTAAGTGTTTCCAGATAGCAGAACCACTGACGCTGAAGATGGCACGGGAAGGTTTTGCTGTCCCACTGATCGACAGTGATCTATGTTCTCTATGTCATTGTCACTTTTCTCCTGAGATTGGCTCAGGGCTCCTAGTGATAACTTCCTTCTGCTCCCACATATTATCTCCTGACTTAGATTGCACTTGTTAGGATTATCTTTCAGCAACCTTTCTGTTCCTTCAACTTCCATCTGGTCATTAGGCGCTTCCCTGCCTTCCTTGTGAGCATCTCTTTTACATGCCGGGACTGAGGACTCCAGTGACAGCTTCCTACTAATGCCAGTTAACTTCTTATGACTTGTTACAGACTGATTTACATCATGTTTTAAGCCATGGCTAGATGTTTTAACCTCCAGCTGCACCTGGCAGAAATATAAGCGGATAACTCAACACTATAGAATCCCTCACATCCACAAAAGTTAACTTAGGAAACTGATAGCCACAAAGACTCAATCAACTTCTGATTGACTTACAGCAGACTCACATCAACACATTTCACGGGTTCACCTCGAAAAGAGTAAACTTCTTGACAAAATATGAGCTCATACCATGCTTAAATTTCCAAGGCTTTGAAATTGGCCATCACAAACACAACTCCCACTAGCTGCAGCATGGGCATACTTCTCAGTCATAGACCTAGCTTTCTGATCAAATGATTGTCTATTGTACTTGAACTCCCTACTCTGCAAACACAGAACACAATACTCAATCAAACTAACCAATACACCACATTCACAGACCCAAGACTCACAACCATTCAATGATCACATACAAATACTCACCGCCTCACACATAAGGCCATCATCAGGATTCGGTTCACTCAACAACAAACCGATGCTCGTGAGCACAGTCGAAATGTTCAACGACGGCTGCCACGCTCCCTGAATGAACAAATATCATTAGATCATCAAACCTAAGCCTCATTTTAACATCTTACTTGTGGTTACTGACAAAATTCACTGACCTTAGGAGGAAGATTGAGAATGTCAAGGCAGATCCGGCCACCGGTGTCGATATTCGGGTGATAAATCGGCGTTGCAAATGTCACACTTGGAGGCTGAAACGGGTACCTGCGAATCAAAATTGAGAAAATCCCCAAATTCATATAAACCCTAAAACTGAAACAAAATTAGGTTAACCGACCTTTCCGGTATCTGGATCTTGATGTTGAACAGCCCACCGGCGTAGACGGTTCCTTCCGGGCCTTGAATCTCTGAAAAGAGAAGCGAGACAGTTTTATTAGTAGTCGGAAATAAAATTTTAAAAAAAAAACTGGAGAGAATTAAAATGGCGGATCTAGTTACGGGCGTGGATGGTGGATAAGGAGGAGGAAGATGAGAGGAGTGGGAAGGACGCGCCGGGAGGAGGGTCGGAGAGGAGGAGCTTGAGCTCTTTCTGCAGTCGGAGGCTGAGCCTCGCCGCTTGGGCCATTTTCGCGCTCTCTGAATTTTTGAGTGGGAGAAAAGCGCGCGCGCTTGATGAAATAGGGAATTGAGAAAATGATATGTATATATATATATATATATTTATTTTTATTTTTAAAACGGGAAGCCCGTTACACGAGAGGATCTCTCTCAACTATATTATTATTAATGTCATGATATGTTACAACAATCCTTAAAGAGAACATCTAGAATAACATCAATCCAATAATCATCAATGTTATAGTAGCAAGGGTAGATAACCTATCTGCTACTCCAATAATGAATAATATATCATGAAGTATGTATTTTCATGATTGGATTTGTAATTGTCGATTCAAAATAAAAAGAAAAGATGAGTCAATAAACACACAATTATCATAAAATTTAAATAGTTAATATCTTTTTGTTCTTATATCGAGTTGGGAATTCGGGAACCCTTAAAAGAGAGAGAGAGAGAGTTGAGATTAGTTCACAACTTCACACAAAATGCATGTTGAAATTGTGATGTATGTCACAATGTTTGTATGATTATAGCATTCTATTTTAAAATGTAGGAAAAAATTTCTTATGAAAGACAGAAAGACTGCAAACCTTACATACAAATTGTAAAGCAGAATAATTTTTGTGGCTTTTTGATATAAAGTTTCATGCATTAAGGAAAATGATTATGTAGGGAAAATTATTATGAAGAGTCTAACACACACCGTATAGTTGGTTTGCTCATCCCTTAGAATCATTTTCACATCAAACACTGGTAAGGAGATATTGGAGAAAATTTAAAGATTAACTTTTTAACTGTGGTTCATTTTCTTTAGAACATCATGAGAGTGATTCTTATAGCGTAAATAGTTATATTGATTGGGTTATTTACCTGTTTCATTGATTGATATTAAAACCAGGGCAATTGTTCACGTGTATAGCATGTATGAGTTTAGTGACTTGATGTTGTTTTTAGGGATTCTCGAGTTCTCTTGTATTTTGATTTCCAGTCATACTACGGAGTAATTCATCTGGCATAAATATGTTTGTTTTCTTTGTTGGGTTGTTTAGATGTTTTAGTCAACAAGGGCAGGGTTCAATTTTGTAGTTTTCATTGTGTGTCTCCATCTCCTTACGTATATGCAAATTGACATTGATTTTTGCGCTTGATGTGTAAATCATAGTTCACCCACCCTATGTTAATGAAATGTTCACATGTATACGTTTCATGTGCAAATCATCTCGAGTTGGTTTGCTCATTTTGCTCACACAAGGACCTTCATTTTGAAATCAGAAACTGGTCAAACTTGCGAAGTAAAGGAATGTTTATACCAATATAGAATCATCTTACCGACACATTACAAACCCCCAATTCAAATTCAAGTTTTTCCCTCCCTCTTTTCTCTAATCCTCCACAATTCCAAACATACCTCTTTCCCCAAAGCGTGACATATTTCCACAATTCAACTGACCTTCCATTTTTAATAATGAACCGTGTCACTCCTTCTCTCACTTTAATAGGCTCCACATTTTAAACGGGTCAAAACCGTGCTCATGATGTTGGGCAGGGCAAAAAAGCGGGTCGACCCGGCCCATTAACATTATATGACACAATTAAAATATAAAAAATTATGTACTTTTAATATTTGTTTTATAATCTTATTTTTCAACTATTACGTATCTCAAAATAATGACGTTTTATTCATTATTTTGATAATATTTGTGAAATATTGTAGTTAAAATAATGAAATAATCAATATATTTTAATTTAAAAATATAATATTCAAGTTTAATAATGATAATTGTTTAAATATTGATATAAATAATATAAAATTATGTGTTTAACGGACCGGCCCATGAATTAATTGTGTTCGAGTCGTGTCGGACTAAAAACAGACTCGGGCCGTGCCGGACAAATGAGCCAAAATATCTTGGCCCGGCCAGGCCCATTACAATAACAGAATCGGGCCGTACCGGACAGATTTTTAACGTATCGGGTTCGAGCCAAACTCAAGCTTTTAGGCCCATTTACCACCTCTGCCAATGATCCACGCCGCAGACACCACACTCCACCGCTAAACCGTACACCCGCAGCACACCTTATTCCCACTCATAAAACGACGTGTAGGCCATGAAACCCCGCCCGAGGCATTAAACCATATCAAAAGAAGTAGATGCGTGCCCCCCGCCGCTCACCGTCTTCGCGTGGAAACACGCGCCAGTATTTTTCTACTCCTCCCAGAGCTACTGTACTGTACTGTACCACTGTCCCATTCTCAGTACCTGAAAGCCTCTCTTTCTTTTTCAAAAGTTTCAAATTCCTCTCAATGATAAATTCTGAGACCAGAAAAGAAAAAAAATCAAATCCTCCAACCACCACAAAGCTTCTCCCAAACGCCACCTCTCCGAGCTTGTAGGTTTCTCCGGTGCAAGACTATAAGTAAACGGAGATGAACGCGGTGGGGAGACAGATGACGCGATCCAATTCCGCGGTGCAGCACCAGCGGCAGTACTCGGAGACCTTCTTCGCCGACGCGTCGTCCAGATGGCTCCAGTCCTCCGGCCTCTCGCAGGTAACATTTCGCGGCTGTCGTCGTTTATAGTTGAGAATTTCGGATTCGGTTTTTGATTCTGGTTTTGGTTTTGTAGGATTTTGAGGTGTACGGAACGAAAGGGAGCCGGAATTATCAGAGAGGCGGAAGTGAGCGGTCGCCGGAGGCGTCGGCGATGGTGTCGCGGTCGTCGAGCATGAGAAGGCTTGGGGATGATCCGGTTGAGTATAGCCATGGCTTGCTTGATCTGCATTCCTTTGATACTGAGTTGTTGCCTCAGGTTTGAATTTCCATCACTGTTTTAATTTGATCATAAATAGAATTTCTGTTACTAAAAATAAATATATATAAAAGATGTGATTCTTTGCATTGCTTACATGAAACTTATTGATGCTGATATTAGATTTGATAGAGATGTTGAACTCTGCGGTGTGCAATTTGCTGATGCGTGCTTGGTAAAGAGTAGAAATGTAGATTTTCTTTTACCATTTGCTCATGTTTGTGTGTTTATATGTATGATATTGCTAGATGCATGTTCATGGGAAGAGTTTCGATGACTCTGAGCCGTTTGTGTCCACCAACAAACTTACAGGCAGATCGCGGGGTTTGCCTGAGAATAATCTTAGCAAGAGTGTGACAGTAGATAAAGAGAGGGCCAACAATGTTGCCAAGATCAAAGTCGTGGTATGTATCGCTCTCATTCAAGTGATACAATTTGAATTTGCAGTTGTTCAAGGTCGGAGTTGTGTGTCAAATCACTCAAATGTGATCTTCTGAGTTTTGAGTAGTTGATTGGAATGAAGTTGTAATACTGATTTCTTATGCAGGTGCGCAAGAGGCCACTGAATAAAAAGGAAATTGCAAAGAAAGAGGAAGACATCATTACAATAGAACCAATTTCTAATGCTGTCACCGTTCATGAAACAAAACTCAAGGTGAGCTTCTGCTGGACCAAGTTTTCTATTTTTGAATTATTATTTTTCTCAGTCTTGTTATGTGCGCATGCTTGGCAAGCATTCATCTATCGTCATGTGTGAGAGGTGAGAGACTGAACATATTGAATTAACACCTCTACTCCTCCCAGTTCTCTGTTCTGAAAGTTGGGCAATTCTCAATAAACTTATCTCAAGAAACTTCCAGAAATGGAAAATGATGTAGTTTCTGAATCCCCATCCTACCAGAAATGAATTATCGTATTAGAGCATTGTATCTTGGTATCTCTCAATAAATGAAAATGTTCGGCTTCTTGAGCTGTGAACTTAGAAAGTCAAGCGTCTTTTGAGTCTAATTCACAATTGTCTGCAGGTTGACTTGACAGCCTACGAGGAGAAACATGAATTTGTTTTTGATGCTGTTCTGGATGAAGATGTGTCTAATGATGAAGTGAGTTTATTACATAGTTTGATTTCAGTTTACTATATCAGTTGATTGGTTTTAATGATGAGTCTATTGCTGGTTAGGTATACTTTGAAAGTGTGGAACCCATAGTTCCTCTGATCTTCCAACGAACAAAAGCAACTTGCTTTGCATATGGGCAAACAGGCAAGTATTATCTCCTTACCAAAACCTAGTACATGTCACTTACTCAAATTTTTACATCACATCTGTTGTAACTCATGTAAGTTTCCCTTATTGTGTCTTTCTTATGGCATTGTTCATACTTAGTGTTAGTGTTATTGTATAAGAAGGTGATCCCTCAAGGACATTCCTACGGATTTGAATGATTGTGTTCTTGTAAAAAATCAAAATTTATAAAGAAATCAGCATACGAGTTCCTTTAATTTGTTCAGGTCTTGAAATCATCATTCAAACTTTAATCTCCAATCTGCTTAGTCAGAGTAGACCTTTTTGCCTTCTCTTAAAAGCATATTCCAAATCTGAATGGTTTATGTTTCTCACTTCTAGCTGTTATTTATAATGTACATGTAAAACTGATCTGATCTTATTTTTCTCTGTCAGGTAGTGGGAAGACTTATACCATGCAACCACTACCCCTTAAAGCATCCCAAGATATCTTAAGACTAATGCTTAATTACTACCGAAACCAAGGCTTTCAGTTATTCGTGAGTTTCTTCGAGATATATGGCGGAAAGCTTTTTGATCTTCTAAATGATCGAAAGTAAGTTCTTTCATTCTAGTAACCAAGAGAAGTTTCAGCATCAGGCTGATATCCAGAAGGAATTTCACTTTTGCAGGAAACTTTTCATTAGGGAGGATGGCAAACAACAAGTATGTATCGTTGGCTTGCAAGAGTACAGGGTGTCAGATGTTGAGACAGTCAAGGAGTTGATTGAGAAAGGAAATTCCACAAGAAGTACTGGTACAACTGGTGCAAATGAAGAATCGTCCCGGTCACATGCCATACTTCAGCTTTGTATCAAGAGATCAGTGGATGGAAATGAATCAAAGCCTGCCAGACTTGTAGGAAAGCTATCTTTCATAGACCTTGCTGGAAGCGAACGTGGTGCAGATACTACAGATAATGATAAACAAACAAGGTGGGTATTTTTTGGGTGTAGGTCTAATTGATAAGAATAATTTTAATATTATCATTATTTGCATTATCAGGGTAAATGAGTCTGTTGGTACTCCTGGGAGAGATCTCCAGGGTCCTTGAGACTTAACCGTGTACTTATCACATTTATATTCCCTATCTGTGTGTTGTATAAGATGATCAAATACTTTTGTTCTTGCAGAATGGAAGGTGCTGAAATTAATAAAAGCTTACTTGCTTTAAAGGAATGCATCAGAGCTCTAGACAACGACCAAGGTCACATTCCTTTTAGAGGGAGTAAACTGACTGAAGTTCTAAGAGATTCATTTGTAGGCGACTCGCGCACAGTCATGATATCATGCATTTCACCAAGCACAGGTTCATGTGAACACACACTTAACACACTAAGATATGCTGACAGGTATTCCCTTTTAAATGTCAAAGCAGTGTGGATTCTCTTGTTGTCTAGGATTGTACAAGTTATAACATGTTTCATATGAAATGTGCTGCTTGCAGAGTGAAGAGTCTATCAAAAGGGAGCAGCTCCAGAAAGCAACAACTATCTTCATCTTCAAACCTTAGAGAGTCAACAACATTGCCCTTGTCTTCATCAACTGACACAACCTCTGAGGATAACATGCCTGCTGTTCCCCAAGAAAAGAGCACCTTCTGGTCCAAACAGATTGACCGAGAACCCTCCCCGCAGTGCATTGTGAACCGCGTACCCAGTGGAAGGGCAGATGGGCGCTTGCCTGCATCAGTATATTCAGAATATTATAAGGATCAGAAAGGTGATCAAATTACCATAGGCGAAGATGACATTTACTCTGATCAGACAGAGAAAGAGAAATCATCACGGGTGAGTAGTAAGAGGGTACAAAGCTACCAGACTGTGGAGGAAAAGAGAAAGACTGGCAGTCAGGTGAAATGGAGGGATCAGCCTGATTCTGAGGCTATCAACTCTAATTTTGATGATGATCTTATTGCTGTATTGCAGGTAAAAACATAAGATTTCAAACACTGAGTTCGGTACAAATCATCGAATTACTAAGTATGTTGTGATTACTAAGTATGGTATGATGGCTTTTAGGAAGAGGATGACCTTGTTATTGCACACCGAAGACAAGTAGAGCAGACAATAAATATTGTTAGGGAGGTCAGCAACACTCTTTTCTGCATAGTTTTGTTGGTGTTATGTTTTAATGTGGTTTAACTGGGTTTAGTCATCCAGGAGATGAATTTGTTGGTTGAAGCGGATCAACCAGGCAACCGACTCGATGATTATATCTTCAAATTGGATGCCATACTCTCCCAGAAGGCAGCAGGAATTCTACAACTGCAGACTCAGCTGGCTCGATTCCAGAAGAATCTAAATGAGCACAACGTCTTAGTTTCATCTTCAAGTACTTGATATAATCTGGTAGAATGATAAGTCGGCATTGGCGTGAGGATTTTTTGAAGGAGTTGATTTGATGTTTCACCGTTTTCCTTGCTTGAGGTTTGGTTACACTTGTACAGTAACATCATTTATCTACTGTGCCTATCTAGTGACCTCTGAGTTACAAGAATCATGCAATTTTAACTTGACTTGGTGTTCTGCTGCAGTGTACTTATACTGAAAACTCCTCCTGCGAGTTACTACACTGCTACAAAGTATGGAAACCACCTCTCTCCAAACATATTTCAAAGATTGAACTGTAAGTTACCAGCTATGGGGAACATTTAGTTTGCTCGTGTCCATAGTTTGTAAAGCTGTGTAGTTTTATAAAGCGTGAAAACAATGGTCTTGGTTTATTTATTTGTTCTACAATCAAAGCTCTACATCTTTCCACTACTGCAATACTGGCTGATATATCACTATAGTTGATGTCGAAATCGTAATATCGATGCCTCTTGTATCTTCTTCTGAGGCGTCTTAAGTCACTATTGCACTACTTTTTCTAAATTAGAGATTGTATATCTTGTGTGTTCAAAGCATGATGAAAGCATAGCTACTGTCCCTATCACATCTCCTTTCTCTGTAAATCTTGGATCCTTTTAGAACATTTGACATTTCCTTTATCTTCGTTTTTCAGACTTTGTGCGACATGAGCTATGATTACCCACTTAGTGATCGGATAAACTCAATAAAGAACCAGCTAACTTAGCTAATAAGTTTTTGTCTTAAGACACATGTGGGATTATGAAGTCAATTAGAAGTATAACATGATTAGCGGTTGTGTTTACAAGTGAATCTTTTTCAAAATTGCACGGCTAATTGGTTTAGAATGAGATTTCATTGGTGAGTTTTCTAATCTTATAAATTATATTGTGGTTGTTATGGAGTTGTTGTTTGACAATTTGATATATAAAACCGACCAAGCATTATTTATAACCAATATACAAAAAAGCAACCAATCATTTTCATAAGATATTGTACTGTAGTAAGGTTCATATCAAATAAACATTGCCGTGGGATCTAGGTTTTTATCAAGTTCAGGGTGATGATTAGACACCCTTTTAAATGGATGTACTGTATCTTTTTCTCGAAATAGCTTAAAGCCTATTCTCTTACCACTAATTTCCGGCACCCACCGTAGGAAAAGATGGTAACGTTTGAAAGTACATGCTTCTTGAAAATCTAATGATCATTTACCGAAATCGTATGCATACTTTAAGAAGGAAATATTGTTCATCTCACTTAAAACACATTCATTATCTCATTTGGCACTTTTTAAGTAGACGTATCACGAAACCACATTCAACCATAATTTTTTAACTTCATCTCATTAATAAACAAACCGATCACCGTTAACAAAATAATCTTAATCTTGATGACTAACCTAACCATAATGGCCTAATCAAACGCTTCTCACTAACTTTAACTGAGCACAGTCTCGTTCACACTGTCAGTAATTCATGCACAACCATTATTGAATGTAAATCCAATGGTTGAAAACAAAATAACTCAATTTTTAAAAGATTCTTCTCACTCTTAAATTTACATCGAATGTTGTTTAAGCATGAATTCAAAAACTGACCATGTGAACGGAATTCATCGGATCAAAACTAACCACGTAATTAGGATCAAACCACAAGATGTAATTAGCCGACAAGGTCCAATAAGAGAGAGCAACAAGCATAGATTTTGAGTAAACAAAGATGCTCCCCGTGGCCCTAACGCCCACTCCAAAAGAACCATAAACAATATTATTTCCCAAAAGCCATAGACACATCGTGGACCAATAAGATCTGGACACAACCCCTATTTCCCTTATGCGCTGCTCCAATGTACGAGTTAGCCTTATTAAACCCAAAAGCTAAAGCTACATCGAATTCCGAATCTAATCTAAGCCCTAAACCCACCATTATTAGAAAGTTTTTTTACTAATTTTTAAATTATTCGACACCTCCCATTTTCCATCCTCTCTTCCCATTGGCTGGTTCCTCTTGCATTTCCATTTTTGGACTTATAGTTCGTTAAAAAAAATCAACCACTTCTAAAAATCCCCACCCCCACACACGCCTCCCCAGCTCATGTTTAAAATGTTTGCTTTACCCACGATCCTTGTGCTTAGTTGTGATGGGTGGGAAAGATACGTGGCGGATTTGATTAGCTTAATCTGGAAACAAATTTGCCCACAATTGCTATGATCATTTTGTGCCCACTTCCGATCTTGATGACACGTGTCTTTTTTCTATTAACTAACCATGGTTAACTGTTTTATATTTTAACTTAGCAATTTTATATTTCCTTTTTTATATCTAATTAACTCAAGGATTAAGATGAATGTTTGGTTTGGAATCAAAGCTTATGTAATTCATGAAAAGCAAAAAAAGAAATACACACAACAACAAAGCCATAAAGGAATATCTATACTGGGAATTTTGCATTTGTTACACTGACCACCATAGATATAATTGGGATTCAAACCACTCGGTCAGTTTGTCAAGGGTTCATGGTTGCATTTTAAGTTATATAAAGGGCAGGAAATTATACTCAAAGCAAGGCCAATTAATTGCAATATAGAGGAGAATGAATATAATTCTTCATCCCATTGCAAAAAAAAAAAAAGGGAGGTGGAAGAACTATTGATTGAAGAAGAAGGGGAGCTATTGACTCCTAACGGAGGAGGAACTTTGAGGAAAAAGAAGAATAAGAGTCCTGGAAAATGAAAGCTTACCAGAAAAGGCCGGAAGTATATATGGGAGACACGAGATTTGTGAGGAAATATCGAGAAGTCCTAGTTGGCTTTAACTCGATCGATTTATATATATATATATATATATTAAAATTGAATTACAAAGATAAAATATAAAAGGTAAAACAATTAACCATGATTTAAAAAAAAACACGTGACATTAAGATAATAATTGGATATGTTAAGGTTGAGCGACAAATTTGCTTATTTTTAATCTTATACATTACTCTTTGTTTTTAAGTCAATTTAGATTGGAGCACTTGTTTCAATCAAAATGAGGAAACTAGATCTAATTGGCTTAGTTTAATGTTTAGTTCAAATAAAATTTGATGTACTTCACGAGTGAATTTTCTCATTCGTGGATCAAGATTGAATTATGTGTAGCAAAATATTACATGTATACCAAGATAAAATATAATTCGATTTAACCATTCTAACTCTCACCGTCTTCATCACACTTGAAAATAGAAAACAAATATATTCTCAAATCGGCCGAAGGAGTATAGACTCTTGTTTCTCGTATCTCATAATGTTAATCCCAGTCAATCTCCATTTCTTTTGGTATAATGAATAGTATAATCCAATTTTCTGACATGCATGTCTATGATCTATTGTTTTGCCACGCGTCTTATGTTGGTTAAATATTATAAATTAAAATAAAGCAGCTGGCGTGGTAATCATATTCTTACATATAAAAGGTTGCAATTACATCTTAGTCGGGGACTACCTTGTTACGATTCCACTCAGGTCAGAGCAATTATCACCTAAAATAGTGCAAATCAAATCTAAAATCTTGATTATCATTATTAACCCCGTCGTTTAGGTATCACTACAGTCGTTAGCATATGATCCGAAGGAAGGGACCATCCCACTCAAATCCACCCCCCCCCCCCCGAACTCCGCGCGTGAGAAACCCACGAAAATATCTTGCCCTGACGTGTGATCAACTGCGGGCCAGGTGGGGACCGTTATCTTCAGCCAATGAAATATCGTTTAACCTCATCCGCCTATGGACAGCTGCCACGTTAGGTGGTGATACTGTGCATGAGTGCGTTTATATATTACAGTCAGTTCGGGGAGAAATAGAGAGTGAGAGAGAAAAGAGTAGGGGCGGTGACGATGATAACTAACACCTCACAGAATCAGAGAGGCTCTTCTTCCTCTGAAGTTAAGCCGCAGCAGAGTCTGATGAGCATGGAGGACAGCGGCAACGTCATCGCGCCGTTCGTTATGAAGACTTATCAGATGATCAACGATCCCACGACGGATAGGTTTATCGCCTGGGGCAGAGCCAACAACAGCTTCCACGTCGTCGAGCCGCTCGAGTTCTCGCAGCGGCTTTTGCCGGCTTATTTCAAACACAACAACTTTTCGAGCTTCGTCCGACAGCTCAATACTTATGTGAGTGACGCTCAATTTTGATGTTGCGATTTATCAGTTGCCGGTTTCTCAACTTAACATGTTTGAATTTAATAACTTCAGGGATTCCGGAAAGTCGACCCGGACCGGTGGGAGTTCGCGAACGAGTGGTTCCTGCGGGGGCAGACGCATTTGTTGAAGAACTTGGTGAGGAGAAAAAACAGCCACAGGGCGGTGGTCAACGCGGCGGCGTATGGGAAGACGGAGGAGCTTGACGACGAGGGAATAGTAACGGAGATAGCGAGGTTGAGGCAGGAGCAGAGGAGCTTAGAGGTGGAAGTGGAGAATATGAACAAGAGACTGGAGTTGGCAGAGAGAAGACCGCAGCAGATGATGGCTTTTCTTCACAAAGTGGCGGAGGACCCCGAGATTCTGTTACGTATGATGATGGAGAAAGACCGGAGAGTCGCGGAGGGGTTGGGGGACAAGAAGCGGCGGCTGATGATTGCCTCGACGCCGTCCACTTCGTCGTCGGGGATGGGGGCGACGTCAACTTCCGTGAAGACTGAGGAGGAAGTTGACGGAGGGATGGGAGTGAACTCGTCGCCGGAACCGGGTATTGAGGTGCAAAGTTTTTCTCGAGGGTCGACGTCGCCGGAGACGTCGATGGCGCAGGAGTGGTGGAGCCAGAGGCGCGTTGTGGATCGGACTTGGAGTGATCAGGAGTTGAATGGTAGAAATACTACGGGGTTAGTAACGCAGTCGGGTCTTGGAAATGGGAATAGCGTTGAGGCTGGGTACGGGTTCGGGTTTGGCGAAAATAGGAGTGGTAGCGGAGAAGTGGGTTATTTTGCGGAGCTGGAAGAGTGTCCCCCGCCGCCTTTTCCATTCTCACTGTTAGAAGGTGGGTTCTAGTTCTACTTAGTTTTTTTGGGGTTTCTAATCTAAATGTGTCACTGTTTTTAAATATTTATTGTGTAATCTAATGATAATAATAATAATAATTCTTTGTTTTTTGCCCAAGTAACTTCATAGAATAAACTCGAGGTATATCTTTCCCAGAATTAACTTCATAGGTTGAACAATATGTAAACTGGATGTTCATTTTTACTATTGATAAAAATGTTGAGGTATTTACATAAGCATTTAGGTCATCGATTTTAGCTAACAATTAAAATCAGAGTTTCAGTTTTCATATGTAAAATACTTACTTTTCCCGTTTTAAAACATATATAATCGCTTTCCCGTGAAGAAAATTAGTAGCCAACAATATAAAAGATAAAGATTTCATTTATCATCATTTGATTTTAAGGACACTTGAAGTTCTTAATTTTCATAAAATGTTAATATCACGTGAATTACAAGAAAATATTAAAACAACCCCTTTACTATGTCCCCCCCAAATCACAGCTTCCTGCCTGTGAGTCTAAATTCTGTACCAACCATAAAATATGTGGTGTGGCCTGCTTCTATTGGCAGCTGCAATGAATTGTACCCGTCGGGTTAAAAAGCCTACCTGAATATCAGCACGACTATTTCCGACCCCAAGAGCCAAGAGGATACCCTTCATTAGTACGGTAGGCCTAACCCTTCGCTGTGACCATGCCCTACCTCACTGTACCAATACACTCCCCAATGTCTCCATGTCATCCAGCACGTGCAAGAACAAATATATTGAAGAGAAAATCATCCAAGTATGCACTATGCAGATACTGCATATTTCCGACTAGTAACTTTGGTATATATATTTACGGGTGTCTTATGGAATAATCCAAGACCATCGTGGTCTAAATTTGTCGGAGGACACGTGTCAATATTTTATTTAAACTAAATAATTAATTACTGTTTAATTTTTGTTTGCTTGAACGTTAGAGTGTTGGACCACGATAGTACTGGACCAGAGCATAATGCTCCATACTTACGGCCCCATTTTAGTATCTAGAATTACCAGCAACTTTTTTATAGGAGTTTGGAACCCATCAACTTGACGTAGTAACTTTATAGACATTAAGTTTTTGAGGTAATTCATTATCGAAAACAAACAAATTTGAGCTTTGCTTTTTAACTGTATGTTTGTCGATTCCCATCACAAACAATAAACTCTGAAACTGTGTAAGACGGTTTCAGAGGGCTTCATGAGCACTCAACAAGGTATGATGCAAGCAGATGAGAATATGCATGTCAAACTGTTTATCAATCAACCATTTCGACGCTTGATGACTCTGTGTCATTCTATTATGAGCTAATTAATTGATGCGATCATATAAAATGATAATGACTTCATGTTCCAAAGCATTTATTCGAAACACAATATAAGAGTAAAAAAATCGGCGAATGTTAAGAGTTAAAATAAAATGTACTTTAAATCAACCGTCGAACTTGTGTTTAACAATTGTCAATCTTCCGTCACTAGAAGCAAAATGAGGTTGGTATATATACAGTTCACATTGATATAAGAAATTTAAATTCAAGCAAGTAAACGCAATCAAATGATCATATGATGTAACTACTTTATAATTAGCATCGCGACTATGCTCTTTGTGTTCCAAACAGTGGTGAAACTATAAATTATATTTGAGGGGGTCCAAGTCTAAAATATATGAGTTTAGAGTATCGTTATAAAAAAACATTTAGTATGTTAAACTTACATTTTTAGGTAGTTTAAAATAAAACAGTTGAGTAATCTAGATATATAGGATGATGTGAAATATTCATAACCCAACAACATTTCAATATTTCTTATAATAAATTAGTATCATGAGTGCACATTAGTATTATAAATATCAATCGTATCTTTATTTTATCTTTTACATACAATTTTACAAGGTATAAAAGTGATTAAAAGCAAAGTTTACAAACTCAATGGGTCCGGACCCTTCATGCTCTGAGGTGATTCCGCCCCTGGTTTTAAAAAAGCTCTTTTGTATATGTTGTGTGCCTTGCATTGCAGATACTTTGCAATCAGCACTACTCGAGTAACTCGACTATGCTTTTAGTGTTTTAGTGAAAGCCTAAATGCGTTATAATTGGAGTGTTGTAGGTAAATATTATTATCTTTTTTTGCAAGCAAGGTAAATATTATCATCTTGTTGTTCTTCAAATGTGATACTGATACATCTATAATCTCTCTATTTTTTTGTTTAAAAGAATATATATTCTCTATGAAGTAGCAATAGAGTGGAGAAATGGTCAGTCTTAGAGTTCGAGCGAGATTGGATTCACCTGCTCAATTTAAGTGGGTTAGGAATGTAGTGAAAGCACCTGTTTATACATTTGAACGTTTAAGTTTCCAAATACCAAAATTAGGTGAGGGTAAAATCCAATTGATCTACTATTACTTTGCAGCATGTTTTGTGACCACTTTGATATTTTCGTTATCCAAACTAGGGGTGGACAAACTGACCCGAAAACCGAAAAAAACCGGACCCGAACTCAAACCGAATCCGAACAAACCGAAACCCGAATCAAACCGAACCGAAAATTAAAAAACCGAACCGAACCGATTCTATTTGGGTTGGGTTTTGGGTTCAGTCCCTTAGAAACCGAACCGACCCGAACAACCCGAAGTCAATGGTCAACGTTACAAAACGACATCATTTTGTCATATTTATAATTTTACATTATTATTATTTTTTTAATAAAAAAATAGTGTGGTCGGTCTCACAGCCGCACATAATTTCTAACCTAATTGGCCTAATGTATAAGAGGCGCATTATTTAGTCGTCTTGCTTCCTTCATAATGCGATAGTTTTATTTTAAACCTAATATAAATGTTATGATACATTAGTTGACACTTAGGAAATCACCAACTCTAATTCGAAATATGATCGATCGACACCAGCAGATGTGATTGGTATATATATTTAGGGACCCCGTAAAAATTTCGTCCGTTTTGAACATGGTTTGACCGTTCGTACCTACGGTTAACTAAAAAAGAAGCGTTTTCACATATTGAAACCCTATTGACCGGGGCTTTGCCAAATATATTTCTTTAGTGCGACCGGGCATGATAGATAACAAAAATTAGGTGATTTCAGATATGCAAACGGCTTTCGGCGTTCGCATATTTGTAATAGGTCCTCCCTTATGGCATAATAGTGGTGTTTTCGATTTATCAAAAATTCTGACGGTTATATGAGGTCCGAATTGGATGAAATTTTTATAGGGTCACTAAATATATATACCGATTACATCGGCTGGTGTCGATCGATCCCTAGAAGTTTCCTTCATATAGTCGCTTCATAATGCGATAGTTTTATTTTAAACCTAATATAAAGGTTATGATACATTAGTTGACACTTAAGTGATCGTCAACTCTAATTCGAAATTTGGTCGATCGACACTAGCAGATGTGATTGGTATATATATTTAGGGACCCCGTAAAAATTTCGTCCATTTTGGACATGGTTTGACCATTCGTACCTACGGTTAACTAAAAAAGAGGCGTTTTCACATATTGAAACCCCATTGACCGGGGCTTTGCCAAATATATTTCTTTAGTGCGACCGCGCATGATAAGTAACAAAAATTAGGTGATTTCAGATATGCAAATGGCTTTCGGCGTTCGCATATTTGTAATAGGTCCTTCCTTATGACATAATAGTGATGTTTTCGATTTACCAAGAATTCCGACGGTTAAATGAGGTCCGAATTGGATGAAATTTTTATAGGGTCACTAAATATATATAACGATCACATCGGCTGGTATCGATCGATCCCTAGAAGTTTCCTTCATATAGTCGCTTCATAATGCGATAGTTTTATTTTAAACATAATATAAAGGTTATGATACATTAGTTGACACTTAGGTGATCGTCAACTCTAATTCGAAATATGGTCGATCGACACCAGCAGATGTGATTGGTATATATATTTAGGGACCCCGTAAAAATTTCATCCATTTTGGACATGGTTTGACCGTTCGTACCTACGGTCAACCAAAAAAGAGGCGTTTTCACATAATAAAACCTCATTGACCGGGACTTTGCCAAATAGATTTCTTCAGTGCGACCTCGCATGATAAGTAACAAAAATTAGGTGATTTCAGATATGCAAACGGCTTTCGGCGTTCGCATATTTGTAATAGGTCCTCCCTTATGGCATGATAGTGATGTTTTCGATTTACCAAAAATTCCGACAGTTAAATAAGGTCCGAATTGGATGAAATTTTTATAGGGTCACTAAATATATATAATGATCACATCGGCTGGTGTCGATCGATCTCTAGAAGTTTCCTTCATATAGTCGCTTCATAATGCGATATTTATTTTAAACCTAATATAAAGGTTATGATACATTAGTTGACACTTAGGTGATCGTCAACTCTAATTCGAAATATGGTCGATCGACACCAGCAGATGTGATTGGTATATATATTTAGGGACCCCGTAAAAATTTCGTCCATTTTGGACATGGTTTGACCGTTCGTACCTACGGTCAACCAAAAAAGAGGCGTTTTCACATAATAAAACCTCATTGACCGGGGCTTTGCCAAATAGATTTCTTCAGTGCGACCATGCATGATAAGTAACAAAAATTAGGTGACTTCAGATATGCAAACGGCTTTCGGCGCTCGCATCTTTGTAATAGATTCTCATTTAGGACAAATTAGTGGTGTTTTCAGTTTACCGGAAATTCTGACGGTCAAACTAGGTCCGAATTGGATGAAATTTTTACATGGTCACTAAATATATATACTGATCACATCGGATGGTGTCGATCGATCCCTAAAAGTTTACTTCATATAGTCGCTTCATAATGCGATAGTTTTATTATAAATCTAATATAAAGGTATGATACATTAGTGGACACTTCAGCAATCGATAACTCCAGTTCGAAATATGGTCGATCGACACCAGCAGATGTGATCAGTATATATATTTAGGGAACACGTAAAAATTTCGTCCGATTTGGATATTGATTGATCGTCCATACTTATGGTCAAGAAAAAAGGCGTTTTGACATTAAAATCCTCATTGACCGGGGCTTTGCCAAATGGAATTTTTTGGTGCGACCGCACACAATCGGTGACAAAAATTAGGTGATTTCATATATGCAAACGACTTTTAGTGTTCGCATATTGGTAATGGGTCTTCCCTTATGACATAATAGTGTTGTTTTCGGGTAAAAACCCATCGGGCTTGCGGGCCTCGGTGAGCTTTTCAGATCCACGGGCTAAATGATGAGGCATAAGTCAATTAGGTATGAAATAATCATTAGACTATTAGTTTTTCATCTTTATGTTAAATTTTATACTTTTAAAATTAATATATAATATTACGTATTTTACATACGGGTAAAACCGAAAAAAAAACCGAACCGAACCGAACCGTACGGGTTGGGTTGGGTTGTGGGTCACAGTCTCTAAAATAGAAAAACCGAACCGAACCGAACCGAATTTAAAATTTGGGTTGGGTTATGGGTTTTGTCCAAAACCGAACCGAATGGACCCGTGTCCACCCCTAATCCAAACAAGGGTTGGAGCATTCCGAATATGACTCCTAAACACTTGAAAACGTCTAGTGAAAATAAATGGTTTTTTTAAATCTAGAGTTAGTGTGTGATAATTCTCGTGTTATTAATTTTTTTTAATAATCGGTATTAATTAAGCTAATAACTCTTATGGAATTGTCAAATCTCCAGTTCTTTAATTACCCTTCTCATATAATAATCGACCTAACTATAAAAAGGGCAAGATCGTCACTAAAAAAATGTAAACGAGATAGAAACTGCCCGAGAACAAAACGGAAGTCGAAACAAGCGTGAAACGTGGGAGTTAATCAAAGTAATTACCCACCCATCTTCCCATTGCAGTTGAACTCAACCACATAAAGAGAACTCACTAGTGTGTTTCAAGCAACTGAATCAAATACGGATCTTAGTAGTGCATCAACAAGGCTACAACCCGTTAGTTTTTTTTTTACTTCTTCTCTAATTATATAGGTTTCATTGCTTATTTTTCACATGCATTTGTATCTTAGCCCATGTCATCTCTTCATGTCATACACAAAACGGTCTACTAAGCACATGTGACTTCACATATTTGACTACTTAATCATCAAAGTAAATAAATAAATACAATTCCAAATTGGGGTTTTCATACTTACCACCTTCATAGGGAAATTTCATAGATGAAAGTTTTATTATGAAGCTTAAAAATGTTCGGTACATTGTAAAAATTCAATTGCGGAGTGTACAACCTTAATTTCTTATATGATAATATAACACAAAAATTTAGCCTAATCTGTTATTAATTTATGGCTCCATCCCTGAACTGAATGGCATTAAAATGTTATAAAAGACTAAATACCAAATCGATCCGGTGGCATCGACCTCAGTCGTAGTATTTCAGCTGATTTTTCAATAGAAAATATTATTAAGTGATTAATAATGATAAACATTTAAGTCAAACACGAGCGCCAATCATCAAGCGAGTGTTGTTAGAGCATCCGCACCCATAAATTGCATTTGCTCAAGCAAATGGTAGGGCCAGAAGCAAATTTTGCTTCAAGCAAATCGATTTCATATTTTGCTCAAGCAAATCGATTTTTTCACACACCCATTTACAATTTGTTTGAGCAATTCAATTTTGTCTTGTTGTGTAATAATTAATTTTTTTTATCAGATATATTTACAACCAATAATAATGTGCCACGTGTCATTATCGACTCGATATTATTCAAAATTTCCGATAAGATTTTCGACTAATAGATAATTGACACGTGTCACTACCACGTGTCATTGTCGCTAAAATAATTGGAGCAGATTTCCGATAAGATTTTCGACTAGTAGAGAATTGACACGTGTCACTGTCAGCAAAATAATTGGACCAAATTTCTGATAAGATTTTCGACCAATTTGCTATAAAAACGTCTAATATCACTCATTATAACTCATCCTTCAATCTAAACACTTAGCAACATTTCCTTGTTCATCACTCTGATGAATCCTTTCAGCTTTCACAATTTTTTCAGGCGGAGACAACGTCAACAAGAAGAGGATGACGATATGGAGCAATCATTCGTGAATCAGGTGGTCATGGCGGAAGCACAACACGATGATGAATCAACACGACCAAGCGGTTCACGTCGCGGTAAAAAACCGAATAAGCCACGTCAAAGGCTATCTAGGGGACACAATCTCATGGAAGATTACTTCATCGAACGTCCAATTTTCGACGCTCAAGACTTTCGTCGGAGGTACAGGATGAGCAGAGACCGATTCAACATTATCATGACGGACCTCTGCAACCACGACATGTCTTGGCATCAAAGAGAAGACGCCACTGGTTTGCTAGGGCTACTTCCCCAACAAAAGATGACCGGGGCTCTACGAATGCTAGCGTACGGGTCAGCCGCAGATCAGTAATGACTACCATCATGTTAGCTTGCATTATATTGCATAACATGATTGTTGAGGAAGAGTATGTGGATGATGAGGATGATGATGAGGAAGAAGAAGAAGACTTGCAAAACCCATCGAGGGCTTTCCGGGTTTATGATGGGCCGGTGAATGCACAAGGGAATCGAGTTCTTTTTGAGCCAATCAGTAGAGATGAAGCTAATATACAACGGTTTCACGACCGTGTTGCCGATCTCGAATCCGCTTACATCCATCGAGAGCTCCAGAAAGACTTGGTGAAACACATTTGGAGAGTAGAAACCGGTGAAATACTTTAAATATGTTTTATTGTGTGTTTTCATGATGTTTGTGTTTAATTATTAAGCTTGTGTTTAATTTCAGTATGTGTTTTAATTTAATGTGCCAGTTTGGGGGAGCTTATAAGCTCCTTAGCTTATAAGATGAGGAGAATACCCGTTTGGTAAAAGCATAAAGAACTTACTTATCTTAAAACGGAGAAAAATCAACTTAGATGTAAAAAAAATAAAGTATACTGGGGTTAGTAAAATTTTTACTAAAGTTTACTAGAGGTAGTAAACTTCTACTGGGGGTATTAAACTTGAAAAACAGTATTTCTAAAGGCCATAACACACCTTAAAACGGAGAAAAATCAACTTAGATGCAAAAAATAAAGTTTACTGGGGTTAGTAAAATTTTTACTAAAGTTTACTAGAGGTAGTAAACTTCTACTGGGGGTATTAAACTTGAAAAAGAGTATTTCTAAAGGCCATAACACACCTTAAAACGGAGAAAAATCAACTTAGATGCAAAAAATAAAGTTTACTGGGGTTAGTAAAATTTTTACTAAAGTTTACTAGAGGTAGTAAACTTCTACTGGGGGTATTAAACTTGAAAAAGAGTATTTCTAAAGGCCATAACACACCTTAAAACGGAGAAAAATCAACTTAGATGCAAAAAATAAAGTTTACTGGGGTTAGTAAAATTTTTACTAAAGTTTACTAGAGGTAGTAAACTTCTACTGGGGGTATTAAACTTGAAAAAGAGTATTTCTAAAGGCCATAACACACCTTAAAACGGAGAAAAATCAACTTAGATGCAAAAAATAAAGTTTACTGGGGTTAGTAAAATTTTTACTAAAGTTTACTAGAGGTAGTAAACTTCTACTGGGGGTATTAAACTTGAAAAAGAGTATTTCTAAAGGCCATAACACACCTTAAAACGGAGAAAAATCAACTTAGATGCAAAAAATAAAGTTTACTGGGGTTAGTAAAATTTTTACTAAAGTTTACTAGAGGTAGTAAACTTCTACTGGGGGTATTAAACTTGAAAAACAGTATTTCTAAAGGCCATAACACACCTTAAAACGGAGAAAAATCAACTTAGATGCACCCAATGTGTATTTCAATTTCAACTTAATAAATAAATTGCATTTTATTTCTCGAAAAATTTAAATTACATAAAATGACGAGCCAAGCCCAGATTTATTCTTAGTACAATACTATAACTACTATGGAAAAAGCACGCGATTTGGGTGATAACAATCCGAATATGTTTCATCGGTAGGTTGATCTTGACTAGCTTCTCCTTCATTAAGGATTGCTAGTTTCCTCTTGGTAAAATACCTTTTCGAGATTGGGGTCATAGCCTCCAAATCCATTGTCATGATCCTTGTGTCATTCTCTTGTTTCTTCAATCGTAACTCTTCTTCCGCCCTTGCTTCTTTTCGCTTTTGAATGTCTATGTACTCCGCATAATAATTAAGCTCACTTTCATTATGGGCTAGCCTCTTGGTATGCCATGATGCTTGGTCACTTGCAATGGTATGCAAAACCTCCACCCGTTGCTCAATAGGAGTCTTACCATGTTTCTTTTGGCGCCTAGCTTCCTTTGCCGCCTTGGTTCCCATTGGTCTAGGTGGACTCGATGGAGTTGCCGTGTTGCTTTGAGGTGTCTCATTCAATTGGTCGTCATCCAAATTGATGGTTGGAGATGATTCAGTTGCGGAAGGAGTACCGTGGTAACTACTTGCATATGGAGATGGAGTAGTAGGTAGCACCGCAACGAAAGATGGATGATCTTTAACCACTTCCCAACATTCAAAGTGTGTAAACTTTTTCTTCTTGGCATTATAGTAACATGATTGAGCTTGTCGTTCCTGATGTAAAAAATTTATATTAGGTATTTATTTGATTACATAATTTAAATAAATTAGATAAAACAAATAATGTAACCAATTAGATATATTAAAACAAATAATGTAAACAATGCTACATATTTAAACAAATTAAATAAAATAAATAATGTAAATAAAATTAGATATATTCAAATAATTAAATATGTAAACAATGCTATATATTTAAACAAATTAGATATAAATTACATAATTTAATTCATATAATCAAATAAAAATTTTGATATATGATAACACAATGTACTTACTTCGTCCATTAGCGAAGTGCCGCTAGCTATACGTTGTCGTGATGCCGCCAAACATTCGCCCCATTTTTGCAATAGTAGCTTGAACTTGTTGTAGTGAGAAGCGAGCGCGATTCGGGTCCTTGGCTCCTTCGGAGGTTTCTCACCCGGTGCTAGCACCCAATTTTGCATATAATCGCCATGAATTGTCTCCCACAATTTGTCCCTCTTTTGTTTGTTACCGTCATATTCATCAATGCTATGACGGACAAAAGAAATGCACATTTGTAAATCTTCGGAAGGAAGCCAATGGGTGCCCATTGTTTGAGAAAAAAATGCTAAACGAAAAGAGAGAGGAGATACGAAAAGAGAGAGGAGATGGAGGAAGATGTGAAATTTGTTGTGCACAAATTGGTGTGAGTTCATAACAAATTGAAGTAGTATTTATAGGCAATTTTTTGGGAGAATTTTGAAATTTTGGGGATTTTTTTACAATTTTTTGGGTTTATTTCCGTTATGATCAAATAGTAGCCGTTGCCAATTAATTCTGACCGTTGGATCGAAATTTCAGATTCAAAATGGAAGGCCCAGATCAATTGGACCGTTGGCCAATCTGCTTGACACGTGGCAGCCATTCATTGGCTCGATTTTTTTTTGGCGCGTGCGTTGCACGCGCCTAACATAAAAAAAATTCGCCCGCGCCTGACGTCACCCACGGGCGGTGGGCTCCGCCAGGCGATCGAGCAAACGCCGGAGCAAAATTTGCTCGAGCGATCGGACGAGCACCGCGGCTGGGTTGACTGGGCGAGCAGCTCGCCTCCTCCTGCTCGCCGGTGCGAGCCTCCCCTTCTCCTGCTCGAGCTCCTCCGGCTGGTCCCTCCTCCTGCTCGAGCACGCCGGCAAAATTGCTCGCCGCTGCGGATGCTCTTAGCGTCAGATGCGTTATGGTTAATTATCGACACGTGTAGAGCTGCCGGGTAATCACACCACGTCACACTAGGCAATAATAGAAAGGTTATGGGGGGGACCACGGCTCATTTGTAGGACGAAAAGGGTGTCCTTTTCCGGCAGGGTGACAATCCCTCGACTCGTGCAACCACGTGTGAGAAATAAAAAGCCAAAAATGGAAGGACAAATGTTTGATGACTAATCAACTTGACAAGGTTCTTAAAACTGGAATCATGATAGAATTTAAAAGAAGCTAATTTGTTGTTTGCTCACCACGTGTAGGCTATCAGATTAATGATAGGTGTCATTTGCTCAACTATAATCTATTCATACTTTTTTCTAGTTTTAACTTTAACTTATTTCTTTGAAAATTTTAAATACACACTCATTTCTTAATATTCTACTAATTCAAAATTTTATGTCAATTATTCTCTAATTACACACTATAAAATACCAAAATTCTTCTTTATCTATATAGTATGCAATATTTTCTTATTTAAGATAATTATAATTTAACTAACATAGATCTTATTTAAATCATTCACATTTTTTGTTAGAAACATTTAACATCATATATATATTATACTTATTAATCAGTAGTGAAGTCTTATAACCCAAAGTCTCAACTCAACTATGACATCTGTACCAAAAAAATCTACTATGTCGTCAATTAGTTGGAATTCAAAAAAAATTTCCAATATTCAATACATTGATCTATATTAATTTGTATCCAATGTCTAGATCAATCAGTTTTTCTTTTTCATTTCCTATTTTTTTATATTTCCTGTATTAATGTCTATTATGGTAACTTATCCTCATAAATCAGATTATATGAAAAATAAAATAAAAATGTGTGTATTTAAAGATATAGGGTGTGTATTTAAAACATCACTAATTCTTTTTCAGCAAATAAAAAAATATGTGTTAATTGATTTAATTCATTGTGGTCGAACGGTTCAAGGACTTTCTTCTTGATCCACCCAAATGACCCAACCGCACTTTCTCTCTTCCCTGGAATCTTAGATTTTTCTAATGTGGTAGTACTCCAAATAAATGTCATGAAAATCATATTTTAATCCAATTTTTTCGAGATAATATTTTAATCCAATTGAATAATACATTTCACCATTCCAAAACGACAAATTGAAGATGAACAATAGAATGAGTAAACCTAGGTTGGATTTTATTTTATTAAATTAAGGTGAAAATTAGAAAAAAAAATACTATTTATATTATTGTGAATTTATATTGTCACCATGGTTAGACTATAGTAGAGTATTGGACACATGTCATTAATTTGAGAGGTGGACATTAGGGTGAACATATTAGGGGTAAACTACAAATTTTATTGTTAATTTAAAGGAAAGTATATGGTATGTTGATAACACATTGTGGACGATAGGATCACCCGATGCTAAAATATTTGTTCTACATCCTGTAATTGGCAAACACGATGTCATTTTATTGTTCATAAGTCATAACATAAGAAATAAATGGATCTTTCAATTGCACACCATTAAAAAGTCAACGAATATTGAAGATATGACATCTTAAAATAATGCAACGAGCATAATGATTACGAGGGAAATTGGGGGTGTATTACTTGTTCTTCAGAAGAATGACGATGACATTATAGAAAAAAAATTCTTTTGTTATTTATTAGGTGTTTCACTTGGCTTTTGCATGGGAATATGCTCAACATTTGAGTGGAGAAATGCTTTGTAAAAGGACAGGAAAACGAGGTGACACCTGTCCCTTGAAGCTCTATGCATACACTTTGTAAGACAGCCATTGTGTGACTTGTGTCCTTAGGCATACACTTAGGGCTAGTTCTATAATTCTAAGAAAATTTAAAATCTGATTACAACAAAATTGTGGTTAATGATGATCCACGCATTAGCAGGTTCATAGATTGACCCCCAATAAAAAGATTACGTCTTATGTGTTTATGACATTGATTTGTGAAAATTATGATTTTATCACAAATGATTTATGAAACAAAATCAAATTGCGAAATGGAAAAGATGCAAATGTAATCGAAAGAAAAAAAAAAAGGATAAAAGCAACCATCTGTCTCTCGGGTGCCAATAGATTCGGTGACGGCCCAACCCATCGGTTATGGTCTAGAAGGAAATAACTGCAAAATCATGGGTCACCGGACACAAAGAAGCTCCGGAGCTAGTAATAGCCCAAAATTATTAGCGCGCACAATTTCATCTCGCATGAGATTGAGAGCTTCAACTCCTTTACCATGTAGAGTGAGAAATTAGCATCCTCTGCGGTAAACAGAGAAGTTTTGGCAAAACTTACGTACGTACCGTGAATGCTTTGGAAAAGAGTCAAAATGCTGAACCTACGATTGTTTGTGCATGTCTGAATATGAGTATATGACTCGAAAACAATACGTACCTAATTAAGATTATCCCACTTCGAAGAATTTGAAAGTTGCTCACCTTGAGATCAGGCGAATTTAGAACATTAGTGGTTTAATTGACAGGAATTCATGTCGATCGTAATGTTCTTCCATCTGGTACGTGTCTGTATATACAACTAATCAATGAACATCAGTACGTATTGGAAAGGTTGTTGGATATTAGTGTATGATCGAACTGAGCATTTAGGGATGTAAAGCGGCTCATGGTTGTTTCTGCATACCGAATGTAAAAGACTACTACACCAACGTGCGGCAGGACGCCTGCAGTAAATTACTAGCCCTAATCGTTTAGCGCTATCTGAATTTTACAGATTAAATTCTCTCTACTGTAACCAGTGTATCAGAAACCGGAAGATTGGAACTAAATACAAACACGGTAAGGTCGGTGATGTCTGATTCGATCATGTTGCCTAGTAGCTCCCATAACTTCACAAGTCTGAAGTCTCTACATATCTAGTTCGGAACTTCGGCTTTTGCAAGTCAGATTTGTCTAGTTGGTCGGATTCTTCAACTTTATAAATACATAGATTTTGTTTAACAGAAGCATACTGAACGTCATTGCTGTTCTCATTTCCCAGTTGCTAGCTTCGTTCGCAAACTAACTAAGCTAGCACTCAATATTGCTAGTTTGTTAATAATGACTAGTTCAGCACTACCCATTCATTTCTACACTTTTATCCAATTTGGTGGCTTCAAATGATCGAGACCCAACATATATTTAAAATGTTAATATATAAGGAGTACTTTCAATGGAACCGCGCAAAGCTCCTCTCATACGACTCCATTTATATGCTTAATCTCGCATTAAAGCTAGGCATATATTATTTTTAGACATGATTAGCAATTTAGCATCTTAATGCCATATAGATATCCAATTCGTGTCAACTCAGATAGCTTTGCTCAAATAATTTTTACGTTATGCTCCCACCTTGATATATCTGTGATAGTGTGTTATGTGATGGTATCCGGAAGGTGTATATCATTTCATATTACGTTAGAAGAAAATTAAAGCAAAAGGCAATGGAATAGCATTGGATCCTCCTACATAATTAATTAGAATCATCGTTGACATTAACTATTCTTCAAGAATTTAAGTAAGAATAAACCCGTATATATATGTTATACAATTTGTTCAATTTGATGTCCCATTCATTCTCCATTCGGTAAAAGCTCAACTATATAATAAAGACCATTACATTAGAAGTGACTCTTGCAAATTGCAAACATTCATCACTCTATTTATGATAGTAAGATTAATTAATTAATTAATTAAGCTTCAAAGTAGCAAAATGAGCATAATGCATGCATGAGCTAAACCCTAGCTAAAGCCCACAAGTTTCAATCCTGCGATCATAGCTAGGCTTCAACCTAATTAATTTGTAAAGGTACCTAACTAAAGCCTAGATATATATACGGTTCAAGCTAACATGTGTGTGTGTGTGCGTGTATATTAAATATTGTATGATGGGGAATGAGCTAACTAATATATCAAAGGGAAATTTGGCATGCATGGTGACAACTAAATTATACTGTATAAGGAAAATCAAGATACTTGCAGAAAATAATTAACATACACTATAGTTTCTATAATGAATAGAGATAATTGGATGCTTTCGATCAACCTTTCTTTAATTTAAAATACCCTATCATATGTCCGCGATTTATCAAATTGGAAGCTGTTTATATATATATATATATATATATATATATATATTAAACGTGACAAGATTCTGAAGTCTGGTTTAAAGAAACTTTTACTATTTCAGAATGTTATATACACATTTTTTCCTTAAACGTATGTGAATCGCGGGAATAAAGGGATAGAGGAAATAATGCATATGATTCTATGAAAACCAATGATGCCTCAGCTATATGATTAGATTGGTCATCCTAATCAGTAATTAACGAAAGTAATGACTTCCCAAATTGACTTTTGGAAGTGATAAATTATAAATTAACAGTTTAATAACACTAGCTAGTAGCTAGTAATAGTTTCTGGGAATTGATTAATCCATAACAGTTCCATGCACTATATAAAATTGGCATAAATGCCGATTTGCACCCTAAATTTGGCTGAAATTATAAATTTGCACCCAGAACTTACATTTGAGTCAATTTACCTCCTAAACTTAGTAAAAAAAAATTGCCGATTTACACCCCGAACTTGTATTTGAGTCAATTTACCTCCTAAATTGGTAAAAATTGCCGATTTACACTCCATCCGTTAAATTTAATTGTTTCTATCCAATTTTGCGTCACATGTCATGTACATGAGGGGTAATGTTGTCATTTTCTATTTATATTTTTCTTAAAAACAAATAAAATATTCTTTAAAATGAGGATTATTTTATTAATCAAATTATTTATTTACATATTTTTTCTACCTACTTAACCATACTTTGAATTATATATTCAATATACTCACTCATTCAAATATAGTGTGTTGTGTATAAATATATTTTTATATGTACACATTGTTGGAGGATGAACAAAACGAGAATAATAACGACGTAATAGAACATAACGTAACCGTTTATTGATTGTTAATGAGGCCAATATATAAGCATTACATAACCACAATCTCGTAGGATTCGGAGTCCTAATATATTACAGAGATGCGAATCTATCTCTAACATGAAACCTAATAAGGCTAAGACACACACAATGGTAGAATAGTAATTCTCTCGGAACACACATTTATTTTTAATTTTCAATGTATTTATTTATATTTTTTCAAATATCTTTTAACATACCATATCACATAAAATAATAAATATATAAATCAATAACATGTTTCGCAAAAACAAACATTGTAGCAAGTGTTTCTCTTAAGTAATTTTATTAATTTATTTCATTATTCAATATGAATAAAATATATAATGACAACATTACCTCTCATGTGCATGACATGTGACGCAAAATTGAATAGAAACAGTTAAATTTAACGGATGGGGTGCAAATCGGCAATTTTTACCAATTTAGAAGGTAAATTGACTCAAAAGCAAGTTCGGGGTGTAAATCGGCAATTTTTACGAAGTTTATGAGGTAAATTGACTCAAATGCAAGTTCGAGGTGTAAATCGGCAATTTTAACCAAGTTTATGAGGTAAATTGACTCAAATGCAAGTTCGGGGTGCAAATTGACAATTTCAGTCAAGTTTGGGGTGCAAATCGACATTTATGCCTATAAAATTAGTGCAATAAGAATTGGTATTGACCTATTGATTAAAACCTGTCATAGAGCTATAGATTCATGAACTTAACTAATTCATATAAAGGGTTAATTACGTAAAATATATGTGTAATAACCCGAATTTTTAGAAATTAAATGTCGAGTATTTTCAAAGTGTTAAACTTGTGAAATTAATTCAAGACGACAATTGGAGATTTGCGACATTTCGAAACGAAAACGAAAACGTTCGCGGATCGTTTAATTAGAAAACGTAACGTTACCGCAACGTATAGATCGACTTTTATTCCGTCGCTCGGTTGCGAAAACTTTCTTCACGAAAGTCGTAGAGCTCATCGATACGAGTTCGTGGACACGTCACACGTTCGAATCGGACGTCGGACGCGAAAGTTATTAACGTCGGAAGTTCGTTTCCGATTTTGGAAATAGTATAAAAGGAAGGAAAAAAGATTAAAAATCAGATTTTTCTAAAAATCAGCTCGGGTTACTGTTCACCCGAGCTTGGGTACTGTTCACCCGACCAAAAAAAAACGTCTCCGGCTGATTTCTCCACCATCCGACGTCGCCTCATGTCGTGCCACCTATCAAACTGACGGGCTCGACGCGCTCCATCTTTTGGGCTATGCCTTGCACTCCGGCGACAACCACACACGGTGTAGCAACCGCCGGAAGTTACTGTTGTGGCGGCGCCGCCTCCTCCGGCCACCATGGCTCGAGATTCTTGGGGGGTTTTGCTTGTCTCAGTCCCAGCAACATTCCCACAAAAGGAATCGATCCAAATCGAAGTGTAAGTACCCGAATCAAAATTTCAATTTCTAGGGTTTGTGAATAGTGCCGAATATATGTTCTTCGGTGTTTGGACTGTTTAGGCTCGGATTTAGAACTTTGTGTCAACTAGGAAGTTGTTGGAAATGTTGTTTAGGTTGTGGTGGTGAAATTTGGTGATGATTGGTGGCGGTCGGTGAACAGTAACGCCGCATGAATAGTGACCGTGAATAGTACCGTCGCATGAATAGTGGTCTGTAACAGTAACTGTGAATAGTAAACTGTAACAGTAATTTGAGCAGTGACATGGTAAACAGTAACTGTGAACAGTGTTTTTGGTAAAACAGTAACTGTGAACAGTGTTTTAGTAAAACAGTAACTGTGAACAATGGTTTGTAGAAAACAGTGATTAGTAACATGAACAGTTTCCCTCGAACAATGTTTTATGAACAACACTTAGCTGTGCTGAACTCGTTACCTGATATTTTAAGTATCATTTTCTAAGCATTTATCGTGCTATTAGGTGACTGACGAAACGAGTGAGGAAATTACTTTCAGGGTCGTGGAAGTTGCACGCAAGAAAGAAGGTGAGTAAAATCTCACTTATTTACGAATCTACCCTTGCGGTAATTCCAAGATTTTTGCAAGAGTTTTTAATATTGAATTACGACACGTATACAATATAGTGGATTACGTATATATCGTATAAATGGTAATAAGTACATATATATATAGTTTGCTATATTATATACTGTTATGAATTCATTGGAATTGGTCATTTCGAATGACGAGAATTAAATGTTGAGCATGTGATGTGATTTTTGTACAATATGAGGTGTGATTATTGTACGTGGTTTTAACATGAGTTTGTTAAAATGTTTTGTCTTCGGACGAGTTTTGTCTTCGGACGAGTTTTTTGTCTTCGGACGTGTTTATGAAATATGACATGTATACAATATAATGGATTATATATATATTGTATAAATGGTAAATATGTACATATATATATATAGTTTGCTATATAATATACTGTTATGATTTTATCATGATTTATGTCATTTCGATGACGGGATTTAAATATCGAGCATGTGATTTTGATTTGTACAATATGATATGAGATTATTGTACGTGATTTTAACATTGAGTTTGTTAAAATGTTGATTTGTCTTCGGACATGATTTTTGGTACAATATGATGTGAGATTATTGTACGTGATTTTAACATTGAGATTGTTAAAATGTTGATTTGTCTTCGGACATGATTTTTGGTACAATATGATGTGAGATTATTGTACGTGATTTTTAACATTGAGATTGTTAAAATGTTGATTTGTCTTCGGACGTGATTGGTACAATATGATGTGAGATTATTGTACGTGTTTGGCAAGTCGGAACCTAGCCTTTGGCCGGGCGAAAGTTACGATACAGTTAGAGCTCTAGTCTGTCTGCCTTAGTACTGCA
The DNA here is from genome assembly GCF_933775445.1 of Argentina anserina. Classification (NCBI taxonomy): domain Eukaryota; kingdom Viridiplantae; phylum Streptophyta; class Magnoliopsida; order Rosales; family Rosaceae; genus Argentina; species Argentina anserina. The sequence continues at coordinate 2,166,168 of NC_065872.1, read as the reverse complement.
TGTGAGGTAACGGGTGGTTATCTGCTCATGGGTACTCAGATTGTTTGGATGTTGGGTAGCGGGTGGCTATCCAATATCGGCGGTGTATTACGAGAGGGGTAACAAATGTGTACCAGCGTTCTTGGTACCCGTATTATAAATGCATTTGGGTAACCAGAAGGGTTACTTAATTTCTCATGAGCGCTTCTTTTCATATTTCTTTGGGACAACCAGATGGGACGTCCATTAACTCATGAGTGCATTTATATTTGTTTCATTTGTGGATTTTCGTATATATATTAATATGCGAGTTATATTTTCATTTTACTCATACGAGCTGTAAAGCTTACCGGGTTTGTGTTTACAATCCCGGTGCACCAATTCGATGGTGTAGTGGATAACTCCGCAGGTGTGGATTAGCGAGAATTGACGGACCGCTCAGAGGACTTGAAGTTATTTATCTCCAGCTTGTGTGAGGATTTTGTGTGACTATCTTGTGAGTTTGTTGTGAGGATTACGCAATTCCATTTGTTATAATATTGAATTATAATTTGGGTTGTAATAATCGGTTTAACTGAGTTGTATTTTGAACTCAGAGATGATCCGCTGTGGCATTTTAAATGATTTCGATTCGTTGAAATTGTTTGGTGTTTAACGACTTTGAAATTTTGAGTTTTTAAGCTTGAAATTTTTGGGGTCGTTACAGTTGGTATCAGAGCTTAAGTGTGTATTTTGGCGATTATCAATATCATCCGGGAGCGATGATCCGACTGCAGGCGGGCACCCATCACATGCTCCTCGGTATTGATATGTCGTCGGGTACGCAAGAGTGTTAGGAGCCATACCTTATGGTTTGGTCCTGTAGAGAGTATTGTGACGATACTCCGATGATTTACCTTCTTCTGAAATTTCATGATTGATATTGGTTGGATCTATTTTGTCGAATTCGAGACTTCACATGTATGATTGAGTGTTAATTGTTGAATGGTGATGAATTTGGAAAAAAGGGCCGTGAACAGGGCCGAGGACGGACGAGAGGTCGCGGCCGAGGTAGGGTTGCATGCCGAGTCCGCAATATGGAGAACCTTTACCAGGAGCCTGCTCCACGGGCAGAACAGGTTGACCCTGCTGCTGTCGTTAGAGACGACGATAGTCGTATGTTAAGTTGATCAAGGACTTTAATAGTCTGTCAGCGCCGTTATTTTGTGGAGGCTTGGATCATGTGGTAGCGGACCACTAGATCGAGAACATTGGAATCTACTTTGAGATGATTGAGTACTTTGAGAAAGAGAAGAAGATGATATCAACACTCTTTTATTGTTAGTTCGGTAGAGGAGATGTTAGGATTGATTCCTACATCTATGAGAAACTCATTATGTGTCACTTCGCGTTTGGAGTGTTTCTCGAATTGGAGACAATGAAAGGCTTGTCCTATTGTGATTGGAAGTGAAGAGATCTCTGCTTATTTGATCGTGATTTCGGATCACACGTATGATGTAATCATAGGAATTGATTGGTTGATTCCGCAGTATGCGGTGATTGATTGTTTTGACATGTGGGTTCTTTCGTAGACCCAGGAAACCAGAGTTTCGTATCTTTGACTCGAGGCGGATAATGCCATGAGAGCTTGAGTCATGGCATATGTTGAGTATGTTGATCTGAAGTAGCTATCACAGACATCGTTGTGATATCAGAGTAAAGTGAGACGTTTCAGGAGATACTGTGTTATAGCCCCTATAACGAAGACGCTGTATGGATGGGACAAATGAATTCAAAGACTTAATGACTGGTGCGATCAGCTTATAGAGGCTGCAATACTCTCTGAGTTTGACATGCGATCCAGATACTGGAATGCTAACAAGTTTGAGTATATAGTTTCCTATCAGGGAAGAGAACTATCAAGGAGTCTTGATAGAGAGCGTTGACCCTATATTGAGGGATATTCAGTGTTTAAATGTTAAGGACTAGATTTGAGTTATGCAACTAATCTAAGTTGAAGCCTAACAAGGTTGAGATATTTTGTTCAGGTAAGAGATGTGTAGACCATAGGTTGGAGGTGGTTAACGAAAATTTTCGTGACTAGCATCTCTAACGCTATTGGTAACAGAGTGGTAGGGCGTATGATACGTCCATAAAGTGGTAATACAATTATTGAATTGAGATTCACATTTTGTCGACGTGACATTCTAAACTTGTTTTGGTTCGGCTATAGACAATTGATGTTACGCACTGTTCTTGGCTGAGCAAGAAATATAAGGTGATGGAGAAATCTCAATGTGGCGATATGAATTAATTATTTGCTAGATGAACATTTAAATGAGAACACTGGTCTTTCAGGATTTAATTATTTTGGTGTTGGGGATTGGAACTTCACAATGCCTCAGGTCCAAATGAGACGCAATGGCGGTGAAGTAACTCTATTGAAGGTAAGGTATGAGATGACCTTAGCTTAGTGGTGTTTTAACGAATTGGTCGTGACAAGTACCTTCTAACTGGTAAAGAAATTAAAACGGTCGACTCCGCTGGGGATCGAACCCAGAATCTCTGGTTTCGTAGACCAGCGCCTTATCCATTGGGCCACGGAGTCGTTGTCTTGGGTTAGTTTTGAGGAGATGGTGGACCTAATATCGGGTTCTGTTGAAGTAATTACTAAACTTATTAGTACTACAACGGTGGGAGGAACCAATATCTTAGATGATGCACTGGGGCATTTGTGTGGGACCGTATGTCATGCATTTGAGGCATGTATGAACCAGGGGGTAAAGTATATATCGGTTGTGGTCGTGTTGGATTTTGCGCTGTAAAGTTCACCTAATTTTTCATGTTCCACCGTTGGAAGATAAATACATTCTTTGTTTGAACCCCAAATTGTGGCATACCACTCATGGAAGCAGGAAGCTGTAATTAATTTTCGACGGTAAGTTTTGGTGAGTGTGATGGGATGCGTGATGCGTCACTCTTGTGGTGGCAGTAGAGGTTCTCTACTGCCTTGTGTGTATATTAGTCGATTCTTTGGTGAATTGTTTGAGAGTAATTCTTAATCCAAGGTGGTGTTCTGTGGTGGTTGTGAACTCAATGAGTTAAGATTTGTTTATCGTGTTACCAATACAAATATGGTACTTGAGTAGGTATCACGCACGACAACTTTTTATGGTTATAATAAGATGATCATGAAAGGGGATTATTTTGTTGATTGGAATGAATGGTAGGTTCGTTATTCTAACGATGATTTGTGGTGAAGTCATGAAGGTATTGTCGTGATAAAGCACGTTTATTTGAAAACTACTATGTGTGATGTAAGTAGTAGGCATGTGTTAATCATTGATTTGACTCATGTTAGATGTTGGGTTCCACTATCGATGGTCGAGTTCCATTACAAGCATACTCACTTGGGTGGCTTACATGTGGCTATTAATGTTAGAACATGTGACAGATTATCTGTTTGGAAGAAGTTTGAGGTATGTGGTGTTTGAAAACTCTAATGGTCCGAGAGACTTGGAAATGTTGGTTTCTAAGACTTGAAAGCGACACAGGGTAAAGAGAGATTATATAGTGTTGATGTGGTAGACCACTCAACCTCGAAATCTCATTCTTAATAGCGTAGTAAGATCTGTCAGAGAAGAGAAGTCACCTGTAAGATTCGTTGAACAAGTTGGTGACATTCAAGACGACGATGTCTAACATGTCTCCTAATGCCCTACCGTGCAATATGTACATTTGAACTTAGCCTGCCCTTAAGAGAAGACTATTAGATGGCGCCGTGTGACCATCTAGTTGAAGGGCGCACCTATAGTGGGGTGGTGAGAGTGGACAAGAAGAGAAGTTGACATCGAGGGTACGCTGGACTCTGCGGGAGCAAGGTCATCTAGCAGGTTCAGGTGCATAGGGTATGCTATGTGCCTACGCTAAAGTTGTACATATGCACTCAATGTGTGTTATATAAGTAAATGCAGTTATGACTTATTGGAATTTGGTTGAATAGTGAAGTTCGTTCTAAATTCGCCTTATACCTTAAAGGTCTTGTGTTGCAGAACATCTTGTTTTTCCCATTTGATTAGGGATATTCGAGTCGTGGTTTTCCTGGATGGGTGTTATCATGCTCATTGTTAGAATTCTTTGCAGACCTAGTGAAGTTATATAACACCATAATAGAAGAAAACTGAGCTCTGATCGCCTCGTGGAGGCATCATAGAGAGGAAAATTATTGGGGAAGGAATTGTGGAGTCACCATGTTGAGGGCTGGGTACCCTCAGCTGTTGTTGAGTATGGTGTATGAATTTCGGGACGAAATTCCTTTAAGGGGGGTAGAATGTAATAACCCACATTTTTAGAAACTAAATGTCGAGTATTTTCAAAGTGTTAAACTTGTGAAATTAATTCAAGACGACAATTGGAGGTTTGCGACATTTCGAAACGAAAACGAAAACGTTCGCGGATCGTTTAATTAGAAAACGTAACGTTACCACAACGTATAGATCGACTTTTATTCCGTCGCTCGGTTGCGAAAACTTTCTTCACGAAAGTCGTAGAGCTCATCGATACGAGTTCGTGGACACGTCACGCGTTCGAATCGGACGTCGGACGCGAACGTTATTAACGTCGGAAGTTCGTTTTCGATTTTGGAAATAGTATAAAAGGAAGGAAAAGAGATTAAAAATCAGATTTTTCTAAAAATCAGCTCGGGTTACTGTTCACCTGAGCTCGGGTACTGTTCACCCGACCAAAAAAAAACTTCTCCGGCCGATTTCTCCACCATCCGACGTCGCCTCGTGTCGTGCCACCTATCAAACTGACGGGCTCGACGCGCTCCATCTTTTGGGCTATGCCTTGCACTCCGGCGACAACCACACACGGTGTAGCAACCGCCGGAAGTTACTGTTGTGGCGGCGCCGCCTCCTCCGGCCACCATGGCTCGAGATTCTTGGGGGGTTTAGCTTGTCTCAGTCCCAGCAACATTCCCACAAAAGGAATCGATCCAAATCGAAGTGTAAGTACCCGAATCAAAATTTCAATTTTCTAGGGTTTGTGAATAGTGCCGAATATATGTTCTTCGGTGTTTGGACTGTTTAGGCTCGGATTTAGAACTTTGTGTCAACTAGGAAGTTGTTGGAAATGTTGTTTAGGTTGTGGTGGTGAAATTTGGTGATGATTGGTGGCGGTCGGTGAACAGTAACGCCACATGAATAGTGACTATGAATAGTACCGGTGAATAGTACCGTCGCATGAATAGTGGTCTCTAACAGTAACTGTGAATAGTAAACTGTAACAGTAATTTGAGCAGTGACATGGTAAACAGTACTATGAACAGTGTTTTGGTAAAACAGTAACTGTGAACAGTGTTTTGGTAAAACAGTAACTGTGAACAGTGGTTTGTAGAAAACAGTGATTAGTAACATGAACAGTGTTCCCTCGAACAATGTTTTATGAACAACACTTAGCTGTGCTGAACTCGTTACCTAATATTTTAAGTATCATTTTCTAAGCATTTATCGTGCTATTAGGTGACTGACGAAACGAGTGAGGAAATTACTTTCAGGGTCGTGGAAGTTGCACGCAGGAAAGAAGGTGAGTAAAATCTCACTTATTTACGAATCTACCCTTGCGGTAATTCCAAGATTTTTGCAAGAGTTTTTAATATTGAATTACGACACGTATACAATATAGTGGATTACGTATATATCGTATAAATGGTAATAAGTACATATATATATAGTTTGCTATATTATATACTGTTATGAATTCATTGGAATTGGTCATTTCGAATGACGAGAATTAAATGTTGAGCATGTGATGTGATTTTTGTACAATATGAGGTGTGATTATTGTACGTGGTTTTAACATGAGTTTGTTAAAATGTTTTGTCTTCGGACGAGTTTTGTCTTCGGACGAGTTTTTGTCTTCGGACGTGTTTATGAAATATGACATGTATACAATATAATGGATTATATATATATTGTATAAATGGTAAATATGTACATATATATATATAGTTTGCTATATAATATACTGTTATGATTTTATCATGATTTATGTCATTTCGATGACGGGATTTAAATATCGAGCATGTGATTTTGATTTGTACAATATGATATGAGATTATTGTACGTGATTTTAACATTGAGTTTGTTAAAATGTTGATTTGTCTTCGGACATGATTTTTGGTACAATATGATGTGAGATTATTGTACGTGATTTTAACATTGAGATTGTTAAAATGTTGATTTGTCTTCGGACATGATTTTTGGTACAATATGATGTGAGATTATTGTACGTGATTTTTAACATTGAGATTGTTAAAATGTTGATTTGTCTTCGGACGTGATTGGTACAATATGATGTGAGATTATTGTACGTGTTTGGCAAGTCGGAACCTAGCCTTTGGCCGGGCGAAAGTTACGATACAGTTAGAGCTCTAGTCTGTCTGCCTTAGTACTGCATGTGAGGTAACGGGTGGTTATCTGCTCATGGGTACTCAGATTGTTTGGATGTTGGGTAGCGGGTGGCTATCCAATATCGGCGGTGTATTACGAGAGGGGTAACAGATGTGTACCAGCGTTCTTGGTTCCCGTATTATAAATGCATTTGGGTAACCAGAATGGTTACTTAATTTCTCATGAGCGCTTCTTTTCATATTTCTTTGGGACAACCAGATGGGACGTCCATTAACTCATGAGTGCATTTATATTTGTTTCATTTGTGGATTTTCGTATATATATTAATATGCGAGTTATATTTTCATTTTACTCATACGAGCTGTAAAGCTTACCGGGTTTTTGTTTACAATCCCGGTGCACCAATTCGATGGTGTAGTGGATAACTCCGCAGGTGTGGATTAGCGAGAATTGACGGACCGCTCAGAGGACTTGAAGTTATTTATCTCCAGCTTGTGTGAGGATTTTGTGTGACTATCTTGTGAGTTTGTTGTGAGGATTACGCAATTCCATTTGTTATAATATTGAATTATAATTTGGGTTGTAATAATCGGTTTAACTGAGTTGTATTTTGAACTCAGAGATGATCCGCTGTGGCATTTTAAATGATTTCGATTCGTTGAAATTGTTTGGTGTTTAACGACTTTGAAATTTTGAGTTTTTAAGCTTGAAATTTTTAGGGTTGTTACAATATGCCGCTACACTAGAACGACTAGAATCAATGTGTACGGATTCAGATGCTGTATTGTCCTCATATTCCTCATGAAGTGAACGGTGAACAAGTGTGAGGTTCAGTGATGACTGATGATGATGGCCACGAATGATGGTCCGAAATTAAATTACTGGTTGCTTCTTTTGAGTTCTTCATGAGACTGATGGAATTAGATCATGAGTGTACTAATTCGCTCGAGATGAGATTGAGATTGACAAAATGATGTTCTCCATGCATGAAACCCTCAAAGATTTGGCATTTCACTGCGAAGTAGTACTTGTTCGGGTATATAAAAGTTGACTCGGTGACATTCCATTTCTGAGTCGTTGAAATTGAGACATCGAATCACATGCACGATAACATCAATCACATTAGAACTATGTCATTTATGTTAAAACAATGACGAGAAGTGGCATATGGACCAAATATATCGATACTATCTCAACTTAGTCACTTTATAGGTGTTGAGTTTTAATCACAAAATGTATCGGTACAATTGAGTATTATCCACCCATTTATAAAGTTTATTTTATTTGTTACTTCTTAGATGTGATATATCCCATGTGTTGGAAAAAATACATGCAACCTAATTTTTAGGTATGCATGTGACAGATTAACATCCCACATACTATGATGAAATAAACCAATGTCTAGTAACCAACGACACTTGGTGGCCATCCAATCGGAAACTCTCCGATGACATGATAATTGCACCCAACTCGGGCTTATGACAAAGTGGCATCAAACTCGGGCTTACGACAGATTGGAAGCGCAACTGGATAGAGACTCACTCTGATACCATGTTAAACAACGACAAAACGTGGCCCGTGGACAAAGTGTACCAATATTGTCCTAAATTAGCCACCTCACATGTGTTAGGTTTTAATCGCAAAAGACCTCGGTACAATTGAGTATTATCTACATACTTATAAGCTTTATTTTATTTGTCACTTCTTATGTTACAATTGTGAGATATCTCATTTCCAACAATTTCTACTAGTAATGACATACTTATAATGTTAAAGATTATATGCACGATAATGTCATTGTTGTCCTACTGTGAAAATGAGATCAGATTTGGATTTAATGTTTAATTAAGATTATACTTATCAACGGCATCCTCATTGTGCCTCACTGATAAATTAATTGGATCAAATTCCTGACGAAAATATAAATAATTTTAATAAGATTAGGGTAACATGTACAATAGCTATCAAATGTAATTGCTCTAAAGAAAATATAAACTACCGTACGAAAAGATTAATTGCCAGTATATGTTACATTGTCTTTATCAACTGGTTTTGCAATAGCCAATAGATTTGCGATGGGTGTTTTGAACTCCTGATCATGTCCTAACCGTGGGGAGAGCATTTGCTACTTTTCCGTCTTTTCGTACTTAGATCGTGAAAATTACAATCACCAAGAAACTGAGAAAGAAAAAGAGTGGAAGCTAAACTTGGTGTTCGCACAGCAAAGCATATTCAAGGGATCGAGAGGAATCTGGACGGGGAGGGAGGAAGATTCCATATATATAGACACACACACACACCATGAGCTATGCTGTTTAATATGGTCAGTTGATGAGGGAAAACAAACAATAGCTTTAAAAAAGAGATTCTTCAAAAGCCATGGAGAACGAGTGATCCGATCCCTATTGTGGTCATTGCATGCAATTGTGACAAGGCAATCACAACTTCAAACTTGAAATAGCCTGCTTTCATTCTCACTCGTCCTCCCACAAAGAAATCTCTCCCGGCCCCAATTACTGAAGTTAGTTAATTTGTAAATCGGCGAGTCCTCAATATGCTTCTTTTCCCTTTTGCATAAGGAAATAGACTCTATCATAACAATTTAGGAAGTTATTGTAAAGAAAAAGAAAGACTAAAAGATAGGTTATGTCGAACACCAACTATATATGTGAAGTTGAAATTTTTAGAGATTACACTAATCTAATGCAGGCATGCATATATTCTTGAATTAACAAAAAAAAAGGCACGCGTGTATATATGCATAATAGATTAATGCAGTCAATTTCTAGAATATATGCAGTCATGTCTGAAAATGTATAAGAAAAATGATACATACTGTGAGATTAATTACATATGTATCTGATTCTCGTTCTAATTAATGGATGATATTTCTCGACTCAATTCAATATTTTCGTGTGGTCATAACTAGCTACCCGATCAGTTGTCCCTCACTCTCTACTTAATTTCTCCATCATGAACCATCTCAATCTCTAAGGTATGAGAGGGTCAAAAGAGGCTTCACAAATATATATTGCATCTAATAAAGCTAGCAGTATTAGACGGCTAGGTGGAAATATCGATCATTCGGGTCAATATGATTTCCTTAAAAGAAAAGGAAAATTCCCTTCAGCATAGCATATGTGGTCCATCAAGCCTTGCACCAATCTCCAAACCACACTTAGTCACTTAAAATATCCACCCATCTCGAAACTATTGGTTGACCATGCATGTATGGTTCATAACTGTATATGTTTGCTCTCTCTCTCTCTCTCTGTGGAGAAGGGTGTTTTTGAAAGGAGAAGAAGTTGGGTGTTGGTTAACGGTAGTTATTATGTCTTATAAATGTCCACTGTGCCCAGCAGGCTAGTATATATAGGTGTGTATTGGACCCCAAGTCAATCCTGTCTATGAATTCTTACTTGGAACCGTCTGTCAAGCGCCTATTCTCCGAGAGCCTAGAGGCTTTTTTATAGACGGCATCTGACGGTATTGACGATGGCCTGGTGCCTCTGCAACTCGACGACGGGAAGCGTAGGGAAGCAGATGTCGAGGACGACGACCTTGGCGGTATCCATGATGATGGTGGCCATGTACCTGGGTCCTGCTTGTTCCATCCCAAACGGACCAAGGGGGTGTCGGGCTCGGAGCTCTCGTAGATGATGGTGGAGTGCTCCTTGTCACGGAGGTCCAACACTCTGACGGAGCCGTCGGTGGATTGCCAACGCCCTCATCAACCTCGACGACTCCACCAACGCTCTCCCTCCACCGACGAGGCTCGCTGCATTGCCGGCACCTCCGCTTTTTTTAACAGTTGAGTTTGACGGAGATCAGTGACACCATTATTGTGACCCTATAGCCATTTGACACGTCAGCTCGGCTCTCGGAGTTCAGACGCTTACCAGAACATACCTTCTTACTTCCTCATTTTACTACCTTTGTTAGCAAAACTCATCTCGCTAACTCCTTCGCCCTCCAAAACTCTTTGCCTCTTCTTCATTTGAATCAGAACAAAAAACTACCATACCCTCTTTACACTCGGCCATCTCATTATCATTTTATTCACTCACAGTCTCTACCCGGCCAAAACCCGAGCTAAACCCTGAATCCCTGTTGAGCAGCGATTAATCTCACTCCGCCGCACTGCTCGGTGTTCGATCATATATGGACTTTCTGAAGGAGCTGGAAGGAAAACGAGTACATGATCCTTTGATTCATTTCCAATCCAAAACAGACATGGCAGATGCCAAAACGACAAGGCGTATATGGGTTCCCGGACCGGTGATAGTGGGAGCAGGACCTTCCGGCCTAGCCGCCGCAGCTTGTCTGAAGGAAAAAGGTATTCCGAGCTTAATCCTCGAAAGGGCCAACTGCATAGCTTCGTTATGGCAGCTGAAGACTTACGACCGTCTCCGTCTTCATCTCCCAAAACAGTTCTGCGAGCTCATTCTCATGCCATTCCCTGCAGATTTCCCAACCTACCCGACCAAACAGCAGTTCCTTGGTTACTTAAAGGCTTACGCAGAGCGTTTTGATCTAAAGCCGGCTTTCAACACGACGGTGGTGAGTGCCAAGTACGACAGTCACTCCGGTCTTTGGCTGGTTAAGACTTTGGGGTTGAAAACAGAGGAGGAGATTGAGTACGTTTGTCAGTGGCTGATAGTCGCCACCGGAGAAAATGCCGAGGAGGTTGTGCCGGAGTTTGAAGGAGCCAGTGACTTTGGTGGGACCATTGTTCATACGAGCTCTTACAAGAGCGGCGAGCTGTTCCAGGGAAAGAAGGTTTTAGTTGTTGGATGTGGGAATTCAGGCATGGAGGTTTGCTTGGATCTCTGCAACTATAATGCAAAGCCCTCACTTGTGGTTAAAGATTCGGTGAGCACACTACTCGACTTAAATTTAGGTTGTCTTTTCACTCGTTTGTGTCAAGTGTACAATTTTCTGGGTCGAGTTCTTCCTCATATTCATCATACTTGATCTGCTCACGTACATAAGTTACATTCTATCACTGGTACACTGTATACTGAATAGTTGAAATAGATTTGACAATGAAAAATTTAAGAGTGTCCACCAAGCTAGATGATTAGACTCAAACCTAGTCTAATACCATATTTAAGTTTCTTTGCTTTTCTACAGCAACAAAATCTTTTACTTGATTTAGACATAGACCACACTTTTTTATGAAAAGAGGTAATTGCTAAAATTAAATAAGCTAATTAAGACACCTCCACACCTAAAAAGTTTCTTCTTGCTTTGAGCATAAAATCAGTATATATAATTAATTTTGGCATGCATGTTGTTGTTGACCTAATTTACTAGCTTGCTCAGACCAAGTTAGTGTGCTAGTATGTATTTATAATGAAGGAGTCTCTGTCTCTCTTTGGCTACTTTCTTGGATTTCGTTTGCATGCGCAAGATCTATGGGTCATTTCAGAAACGAAACAGAGAGAAAATCTTAAATCCTAGCTATACATATATATATGCTATTTGCAAGGAACCCAGTCAGTACATCAGACTAACTAATTAAAGAAGACAGAAAACTCAACTCAGAACAAAGCATGACCTCGACTGAGCTCAACTTTGTATATTATTACTCCTTTCTTTTTTTGTTTCTTTAATGCTTTTGGAAAATAGGAACTTTCTTTAATTTTCCTTGGTGTTTTTGCAGGTGCACATTTTGCCGCAAGAGATACTGGGAATATCGACTTTTGGGCTGTCGATGTGGTTGCTCAAGTGGTTTCCCATGCGCCTTGTGGATCGCTTCTTGCTTCTCGTCTCACGCTTTCTGCTTGGCGACACAACTCGCTTTGGAATCAACCGTCCTCAGCGTGGCCCTCTCGAGCTCAAGTCCGTCTCCGGCAAGACACCTGTGCTCGATGTTGGAACCGTCGCTAAGATCCGAAGTGGTGATATCAAGGTCAGGCCACGAACTCTATTAGAACGATATTATCTCATTAGTGTTGGCTAATGCATGTGGTTAGTCACACTACTAGTCAAATTCTCAATTCTTAATAGGTGCGCAAGGCGATAAAGCAAGTAAAACATCAATCCGTGGAGTTCGTAGACGGAAAAGTGGAGAGTTTCGACGCCATAATTTTGGCAACAGGTTACAGAAGTAATGTGATGTCATGGTTGAAGGTAGACAATATACGATAACATGCTTTGTTTAATTAAGTACCTAATTAAGCTGTGGAGTTACTGATATCTTTTAGGGTTTTGATGAGAACTCTTATCGTAGGTTTTAATATCTTCATTATCAGGAAACGAGCATGTTTAATAAAAAAGATGGATTGCCGCGGAAGGCATTTCCAAACGGATGGAAAGGGGAGAGCGGGTTGTATTCTGTGGGGTTTACACAGCGTGGGTTGCTAGGGGCTTCTCTGGATGCAAAGAGAATTGCAGAAGACATCGAGTATCGCTGGAAAGCAGAGAAGGCCACCCACATCATGCCCCGCTTGGTCACTTGTGCTTGTGCTTGTCCACTAGCACAACCCTAGCTCGCTCGTCCTTCAAAGAATGTAGATTAAAGAACTATATTAATCAAGGTCCCTTTAAAGTGCAAGAGGAACAAACAAAAGAAGAATAAAAGTTGTGGGACATTTCTAATCATGCAAGTGAAGTACTTAGGGAGGTCGGATTTAGAAAAGTTTAGTTTTTGGGAGGGAGGGGTAATTTGGGTGTATCTTCACTATCTTGTATATTGTTACTTTTTTAGCTAGCTAGCTAGGATCGATGAACATATTAGCTTGGGGGTGTTAAGATTTGGTTACTTTTGTATCTGGTTTAAAACGGTGGTGTATGAAATGTAAATTATATATCTGCATTTTGTTTGGAATTGTGATGTCCTGGTGTATTATAGAAATTATGATCTATATTTCACCAATGTTTTGACCCACGGCATCAGTATGGTGAGGTGATCATCATACTGTTTAAGTTGTTTATGATCAGACGAGATATTTATTCAGAATAACCATGCAAAACAAAGGATATATACAGTATTTCATGGAGAACATTCAACTGCTGATTGCTGATGGAGTAAGACCTAGGGACCATGCATTCTGCATCTGATTCCGGGGCCAGGAAATCAGAAAGTAAAAACGTACGTGATTCAAAAAATAAAAGAGAAACTAAAGCCCTTTACGCAAAAGAAAAGTTCGCATATATATAGAAACGAAGAGGATCGATTAAGTGGCCATTATCAGGTTCTCATCGATCTATCTGTATCGATCTGGGGAGATTAGGTTTGATGATCCAAACTGATGCATTAACTATTATCCTTATTGTCTTATTAGGACTCATCGAAGCTAGCCTCCCTTTATATCCTCATCGACCGATCAATTACTCGGACCACCATTTATTTTCTTTCTAGTTCTTCATCATCTTCATGAACATACATCCACCACAACTTGACCGATTGTCAACAGTTGTGGGTCGACTAATATTTATGACAATTATTGGGTGATCGATATCAGAAGTTCTGTGTCATGCCTGAATGTTGAAAATTAATTATGTAGATGAGCAACAATGCTGAATATCGATAAATTTCGTAATGATCGTGAATGATTCTAAATTATTATCGTTTGTGTACACGATTGACAAGCCCATTTTACTAATTTCTTCATTGTTTCTTACTTTCTTATAAGCGGCAGAACCATCTTCTTCGGATATCAATATATTTGAACACCAATCTTTCTTACTTTTACAAGAAATACGAATCCTTCAATCAGAAAAAAGAACACAAAATAACATTACTTCATATAATTGATCCAGCGTGATTTTTTTAGCATATTTGTCACGCGTAATGATAGAAAATTCTCTGAAATGAGAATCGAAGTAAATATTCCGTACGTATAGTTTCACTTGTGGCTAACGATTAGAAAACTCTTCATGCTCGTAAATAAGTTAATTTTGTTGCAATAGCGGATATATTGAAGGTTCAAAAAAGTACGCAGTTAATATTTTTACATGATCGATATATAGCTAATTAGCATGCATGAACATTAAAGTGAATATTTAGGAGAAAACTGATGTGTAGCATTGTAATATCATATATACATGTATTTGACAATGACAAGCAGAATATTGGTAGAATGATCGAGGCCGGGTACGTATTAGTTAGCTAGGGTATAAAGATTTGTTGTTGGCGGGTATTATTCCGACCGATTGGAATTGATGAAACAGAAGCAACAAATATATACAAAACCGAATCTTCATCAGCTAGCTTCACGCATGAGTGAGTGCCAGTGCCCCTTGGAGAGAGAAAGAGACAGAGAGAGACAGAGATCACATCTTAGGAAGAGGCTAGGGTAAAATCCCAATCATTCAGGACCATCAGTATGCCCTACTAATTATTTATTGCCTGGCGGCTATGGCCCATGACATCCCATAATGCCAAATCTTAAGTCGACCCACTGATTAAGTACTTCGATCTCCTACTTTTGCTGCCGACTATTTTCCCATCGAGTTCGATCATGTTTGAATGTCTGATCATTTCATCTAACATATCTAAGTTTCATTCAATGAAACATGAGTGATCCATTAAGGTAATAAAAGTTATTTATAAATCAAGTAAACTCGATAACTCTGTCCTCTAAACTCTAAGTTTGATGGATGAACTCGATAGTAGTCGCATGACTCGCATCATATGAACTCTTGTTATGCTTAGCGTGGTTGATCGATCGATGACAAGTCAGTTTTCCAATAATTCAAGAACAACTGATCGATCGAAAGTCTGGCAGCTCTAGCTGGAGCTGCGAGACGAGCTAGCTCAACCACCTTGGGTACGTACTTGGCTACTTGCCTTCAAAATTAGGACATGGAAAATGGTCCAGATAACACGTGATATCCAGGCGTACACTATATGGGGTAGCTCTCCAGGCACAGCTTTCCCTCAGACCTCAGTGTACCTACACATGCTGCACATGCTGCCTCAGCTCCATCTCTTCCAAAGACTACTTAGAACTATCTATTCCATCCATTCCATCTACTTATTTGTGCTCTCAATCATCTCTTCAATTTACTGTGTAGTTCTAATTTATGATTCGTGGTCCAATTATATTTATTATACAAACTGTCTGATTGAGTGTTCCAAATTTATGCAGGACCATATTTCCCATCTCATTAGTTAAACCACATCTCCGTCACCAAATTTATTAGCTATCGAACGTATGATCTCAGGAATATTTACTTCCATGCTAATTGAAATCCTAAGAAAATAAGAAACGTAATTTTTGTGAATCTGTGAGTTTGGGAAAGAGGGAGTAAGCACGTAATTACGTAGAGTGAAAAGGGCAAGACATGCAGCCGCAGAGAGGGCGTGAGAGTGAGTAGGAAGTAGGAACAAAGACGAGTCGTCAGAGGCATGAGTACTGATCGAAGACTAGTACTGCACATTACTTTTTTTTTGTTGAGAAACTACTCCACATTACTTTGGACACGTAGATTTATATATTCCGTCTCCATCTTATACCTTATTCTCGAACTACCTAGCTAGCTCTTTCCTTCGAGCATTATAATATGGACCACCACAAGTTCGATCGCAAACTTCAACTTGTCTTGCTCAATCATATTTTCATCTCTACACATGTTAGGATATGAGATATTCCCAAAGCAGGAGATCGATCAAGAATTGTAGTAATACTAACCTTAGCTAGTAGCCTACTCATCAATACTTTCCTTCTAAGCATATTGCTATCAGACCAATGTCAAGTTATCGCTAGACCAATTATGTATTTAAGCGACATATTTGTTGTGTCGTTTGATTGAATTCAAATATGTCACTTAGTAGCCTGTTGTTATTATGACCATGCCATTAGCCAACATATATATATGCATCGCTTAAGGTAATATCAGGCGACATATGTGAAAAAAGTTTTGTGTCTCCTAATAGCCCTAACAACGACAGGCTACTAGGCGACATATGTGGATTTTAACATGAGGTGACATAAGGTTATAGGTTGCCTGAAGCTCTTTTATGGTTGGTTAAGAAGTCCTTTAGCAACATATAAACGTCACTTTGATGAGTTACAGACGACCAATATTTTTCGTGGTTGTGCATTTTAGACGATAAATAAGTGTTGTTGAGTTGTAGATAAATGTAATATATATCGTTGTAGTGCAACCATAGCGACATATAATGTCCTTGTAACTCGTTTTTTATTTATGTATATGTCGTGTGACTATTGATATGGCAACATATAACATTTGATTTCTGTTCATATATTTGTCATTGTTGTCTCTTTTAGACATCATATAATTTTAGTTTGTATTGTTGCTTTGGCATTTAGATCACACATTTGTGTTTTTTGAGTAACATAAAGATGACATCTATTGTAAAGATTTATACTGCTTTTATCTAGGTGAAAATAACATATATATGTCATTTTTGTCTTCCCAAAAGTACATATTCTAAACTGAATATATATATATATATACAGTCTCTATCCAGAGTGAACTTTCACTATTAAATTACAGAGTGAAGTTCTAATTTTGGCACACTTTTCGGTCAAATTTTTCACCATAAGTGATTCAATATTTAGGTATGCTATTCAAGATCATCTCTACAAAATTTCATCCAATTTAACAATGGTTTGAGCTTTCAAAATCGAGATTTACATGAACGGTTCACGTTGAACAGCTTTAATTCGTTCATTAATTTAATCTAATTTCAATACCTTAGGAATGTCCGAATTGGATTAAATTTTGTAGAGATGATCTTGAATAGCATACCTAAATATTGAATCACTTATGGTGAAAAAATTTGACCGAAAAATGTGCAAAAATTAGAATTTCATTCTGTAATTTCAGAGTGAATTTCACTTTGGATAAGGACTATATATATATGCTAACCTGCAAAATAGAAGCTACCCAATTTTAAAACTATTTTATGTACAACAATAAATCAGAATTTAGAAAAGGAACAGATACAATCATAACAAATTGAATTAGCATTAATCGGCTTTGACAAAACCATAAAAGGTACTCTAACAAGTTCTAAAGCATTAAGCGCATAATGTCCTTTTGATGTGAAAATTTTGTCCAACAGTTTAGGAACAATTAAAGTTCAAACCAAAAGAGAACATACAACATTCAATTTAGGCAATCAGACACAAAATTTAGCTTCTGCAGTGGTTAAGGCTTTAATGTCAGAACTCGCGCTTTATATGAGGGAGTGCAGGGGCAATTGCGCAATTCCATTTACCCTGCAGTTGTAAGATATATTCTCTTCAATTTCTTGATCATTATAGTCTGATGTAGTGATGTCAAGATTACACAATCTTCATAGAAAAATGGCCAAAGGGCCATTTCCACTGCCAATAAATAAATCTACTTTGGTAGAATTAACTAACCAAGCAAGGAAACTAAAAAGTTATCTGAAGCAGTTTGAATAGTTATGTAGTACAATATGAATAAAGAACACTGGGTGGAATAGCAAAAGAGTTTTTTTCACCATCAGTCCCTTAATTCTGGTGTACCTACCAATGTGATACCTCAACTCTTAATCGTACCAATGTGATACCCAGACTTTAGTATTGCTATCATTGAAGTACTTCCGTCAGTTTTTTTCAACTTCTCCGTCATATTGGTGACGTGGCAAGTACGTGAGGCCCACAAATAGGGTTAAAAGACAAAATTAACTCAATCTGAGAGGAGCAATGTTTTTTCCGCCCTTTACCTTGAGAAAGACACCCAACAATTCCAATTTTGGCGCCAATTTTCCCTCCCTACTCCTTAATTTGTGTCTCTTATCTAAACTAAAGAACTACCGCCAACCAGTCGACCACAATCTGATAAAACCTAGATCAATCTCATTTTCTATTTTTACCCTAGCACTTGTTAAACTAACAGAATAAATATAGAAATTTATATGGAACATCTCATTTCCACAATCTCATAAGAATATAGAAACACATAACTTAACGAAATTCAAATACATGTTTAAGTACCATTAGTTGCCACCTTTTATGTTGATCTGCCATGATTTTTGCTTGTAATAACTAATGGTACTTAAACATGTATTTGAATTTCGTTAAGTTATGCGTTTCTATATTCTTATGAGATTGTGGAAATGAGATGTTCCATATAAATTTCTATATTTATTCTGTTAGTTTAACAAGTGCTAGGGTAAAAAGAGAAAATGAGATTGATCTAGGTTTTATCAGATTGTGGTCGACTGGTTGGCGGTAGTTATTTAGTTTAGATAAGAGACACAAATTAAGGAGTAGGGAGGGAAAAGTGGCGCTAAAATTGAAATTTTTGGGTGTCTTTCTCAAGGTAAAGGGCGGGAAAAACATTGCTCCTCTCATATGGGGCTAATTTTTGTCTTTTAACCCTCTTTGTGGGCCTCACGTACTTGCCACATCACCAAGATGACGAAGAAGTTGAAAAAAACTGACGGAAGTACTTCAATGATAACAATACTAGAGTCTGGGTATCACATTGGTACGATTAAGAGTTGAGGTATCACATTGGTAGATACACCAGAGTTGAGGGACTGTTGGTGAAAAAAACTCAATAGCAAAACCAATGAGTTAAGATTCAATTCGTCACTGAATTCAACATATCATGTTTTTACACAATTAGAGATGCACTTTCCGCGTAGAAGCTGACATATAGAAAACAGTAATATTACATTGATACTAGGGTTGATGAGAAGAGACATTGCATACATCTTTGCAAAGTTTTCCTGAGAAATCAGTCTAACCGTAAACATGTGAGTAAAACTTCTAGATATTATATGGGAATATTTCATATTACCAACAACATAATCCTTCCTTAAAAAAGGTAAAACTTATATAGTTAACAAAGAGAGTATCCACCACATAATGAAATTTTACTCAGGAGGCCCGACGTCAAAGCAAAAGAGAAGTAAAAGTAGTATTCAAGTATTCTTGTCCATGCCAGGCCAAGGGGTGGAGGATTCTAGTGACAAATAGATGTCAAAGCATTGAAACATACCTGCCCAGTTCAATGCAACGTCGTCTCTCAATCAATGGCTTGTTTTGAACTAACCATTTTGCGAATGTAAATGTCCCATGCCAGAGTAAATTGGTATTCAGCTAATGAAACCCGAATTTATACAATAAAATCCTGTAACAAACCAAGGTTCAATCTTATGTTTAAATAATTTGATATTCAAACTCCAAAGTCCAAGAAATAACAAACCAAGAAAAATAGAAATCAAATACAAAATTTCACGTGTCACATCCTTATAAGGAAGACATAGGAAGAACAAAATAAACAGCTTCACGAATGGTCAAAACAACTCTTATAGAAGTGATGCTACTACTCTTTTAAGTAATGCACCACTAAGTATCTAATTGCATAGAGTGTTTCACACGCCTGACTATACATTGTATCTCTCCATTAAAACCAAGATAAGTATGACGTCGAAGTTTGTTTCTAAACAAAAATCGAACATATAAACTCTCAACGAGTTTGGAAATTTCATGAAACAACTTCCACATTTTTACCAAAGCTCAAATGCACTTGGTTACTCCTAAACAATTCATTTCTTTCAACACAAAGACGCAAACAAATTAACTAAATGTACAGAAAGTATACCAAGGGGAGCATCAAAACTGCTGAGCAACTGAACTATAGATTTTGCATCTAAACATTCCTCGAACACTATTACCAACATGTGTATGGTGTATTGAATTTTAAATGTGTATGGTCTATTAAAATACCTCTAAACTTTCAAGAAGTACAATCACTTACAACTGCCAGCATCATAGCAGTAAAAGGTAAAACTGTAGTTCCTCTTGCTGCTTCTTGCCACACGTTTACATTTGACTCCCTGACAAGTTTAGAAGTACTTCAAAAATCTGTGGGAATACTTCAAATAAATGTGTACAGAGAGAAATGTAAACTAAAATGTGACAAGTTTTCTCATCTGACTTCTGAGCAAAATGCAATGCATATATATTGTCATATGCCACGTCAAATTTACTATATATTATTTTTGAGTTACTGTTCCCCGCACTGTAGTTAAGCTCGGACGAAATTACTATTTTACCCTCTTTTTTATGTTAAATACGGTTATGACATCTGAACAGTACCAGCTCGGCTCGGCTCACCGTCGAAATTACTGTATTGCCCTCCATTTTCTGTTAATTGCAATATTCCCCTTAAATAAATAATTAAAACTTGCCCTTATATTGATTAAAAATTAAAAATTACCATATTTTCTACTATTTTGCATATTTTAGGAATGTATGGCATACACATTACTTTGAAATGAATTGAAAGTTAAATTTAGGACAAGCATTTACTCGATTTTGTTTCATGGTATTGTAGTTTGTAGTTGATAGGCAAATTTTTCAAAATATAGAATACACTTTTTGTAGTATAGTTTCTTCACAAGCTAGATTACAAACAAAAGCCAATGTTGGGCAGTTTCTACTCTGAAGAATTTGAAATGTGTTTGCATGTTTATTGTGTACTATTGTGTGTGGTTGATGTAATTTATGGTTAATCCATGGCTCACATATTGTTTAAATTTTTCAAGTACAAATTAGACAAATTCCAAAACAAATGAACTTAAAGGTATGATGTATGCTTTTGATTGGTGTTAAAATGTGGCTACATGAGAACTGGTGAGTGCCATGTTTATGTCTGCTAAGCCGTGCATTGTTCTTACAGACATGTACTGGACTTAAGAACTAATATCTGCCATGATTGTCATTATATGAGACAATCGAAGTGTAGATGTCAAAATGTATATACAGTATTTTTAGCTGGTCTAATTCATTTTTGATGCATAGTTCGATGTAGCTTGGGTATTTCGAAAGTAACTTAAAATTGCGGAAGTTTAGTGCGAAACAATTTAATTGGTTCTAAACATCTAATATCAGTTGTTTCTATATTAGTAATAGGTGGTAATAAGAAGATTTCACTTGATGTAGCTTGGGGATTTTGAAAGGAACTTATAAAATTGCGGAAGTTTAGCGCGAAACAATTTAATTGGTTCTAAACTTCTAATATTAGTTATTTCTATATTAGTATATGCGAATCTATGGTTTATGGCGTGGATAGTGAATCTTAATTTTTGTTTGTCTGTTTGTATTCTCCTTTCTAAATTGAATGTATTAAAATTCTAAATCTACATTGATTAACAAACTATTGTTTTGTTACAATTCCGAGCTATTGTGTTTCTCCTTTCTAATTGGACGTATCAAAATGTAAGATCTACATTGATTAAATAGCAAATCATTAAACATATCAGAGAGGGTATCGGATTTATGTTATGCAATTAAACCCGCAGCAAAGCGCGGGTGCTTTTCTAGTGCTTCTTTAATTGAAGGATCAAGCTGAAATGAGGAAACTATTAGTTTGACCAATTCAGAAATATATATTGATCCATAGTTTTTTTTTGACAACAATATATTTATCCATAGTTATATATGCAATAAAGAAATACTTAATAACCAAGGATATCTTGTATCTAAAATCATGTCTACATTTATATACCTCTGGATCTGGAAGCTCATATACTTCTATCTTATCTAATTCAACTTCGTCAAACTTTGCAATATAGCTGTATGAGAAAATAGAATAAAAGATCAAGTCTAACGCCTCTAAAATTTAAATATAAAACATAAGTTCATTAGTAAAATATAATACATACTCCCTTACAGCCTCAACACCGCTATTATGAATATCATCTACAACTGGATTGACCAGATCAAGTATAACATCTCTAATTAATTAGTCACTTCATTCATTAACACACATCCGCAATAGTTTCAGATTCTCAAGGAACAACTAAGACACGATAATAAACAAATGCTCACCGTTTTGAATCTCAGCTGGCATAAGTTCAGTTAGCCTGTATGACTTCGTTGCACAACTCGTTCCCTTCCAAGCAAATTTTGACACATCAATACTATTAATAAGAAAACATAAATGTAATCCTATCACTAAAAAAATTCAAAAGCTCAACTGCCTCGCGTTATGGAAATTTTGCTCCTATCAATTATTATTAAACCAAACGACTAGATCAGAAGCTCCAAATTTAAGAGGTAACATGAAATTACCTGACACAAAGTAATTATGTAAAACCTAGGCACCATTGGTGTCACGACCCCGAAATTTCGAGTATGAAACTCGAATTCGAAGCCATGAAAATTCTAAAACAATCTCAATAAATCGAAATCATTTACTGTCACAATGGATCATTACTGAGTTCATGGTACAACTCAGTTAAATTGATTATTACAAACCAACTTTATAATTCAAGCATTATATCAAATGAAAATGTAAAAACCCTCTCAATCTTCTACACAAGATAAAATAAAACAACTTCAAAATCTTCAGAGTTATCCGTCGATTCCGCTAATCCACACCTGCGGAATTATCCCATACACCATCGAATAGGTGCACCGGTATTGTAAACACAAACTCGGTAAGCATTGCAGCTCGTATGAGTAAAACAACAATATAACTCGCAAATAAATACATAAGAAAATACATAAAGCATTAATCATAAATGCACTCATGAGTCATTTGACGGCCCATCTGGTTGTCCAATAATATCTGAAAATATATGTGCTCATGAGAAATCAGGTAACCCCTCTGTTTACCCAAATACATTTATAATACGGGTACTCATGAGCGCTGGTACACCTCTGTTACCCCTCATGTTAGTACGCCGCCCGACATTAAGCAACCACTTGCTACCCAATATCCAAAATATGGGTACTCATAAGCCGATAACCCATATGTTACCTCTTATGCAGTACACCGGCAGACAAACTAGAGCTTTAACTGTATCGTAACTGTCGCCCGACCAAGGCTAGATTCTGACATGCCAACATGTCTGAAGACAACAAATGTTTTAATATAACTCAAGTTAAAACCACGTACGAACAATCCTCACATATTGTCATACAAAACCAAGTGACATGCTCAATAAATAAATATCAATGCCATAAATGAACTTATTTGCAAACAAAAATTATGACAGTATATAATATAGCAAACCATATATATATATATATACATATTTTACCAATTATACACATACACACATCCACTATATCATATACATATCATAGTTCATTCTTTTTAATTAAGTGAAATTATGAATCTCCGCAAGGGTAGATTCGTCCCTGTGAGATTTTACTCACCTTATATTCCTGAGCGTAATTTCCAAAATTCTGAAATCGAATTATTTACTTGTTGTGTCGATCACCTAGAATAGATAAGAAGTGAATTTAGAAGCGTTACGTAAAACCTTAAATGCCGAAACAATAATAATGTTTTACTGTTCACCAATTTCTTGTTTTTACGAAATTATTGTTCACGAAATTACTATTCACATATTATTGTACAAATACATATTAATTACGTATTCATGTAGAGTACATACTATATACGTATTATGTACAGTCATGTACTATTTTATCGTAAATACTGTTTCAGTAAATATTAATTACCGATTTACTCTTCAAAAAATGTTTTTACAATTACTGTACGTAAAATAATTTTACATACACTATACTTAAAATAAATTTATATTTACTATACGTAAATTATTTTTTACATTCACCGTACAGAAAAATCACATTTTTACAAAATTACTGTTCACGCGCCACCTCTGGCGACCGCGCGTGGAGCTCACGCGCCGCACAAACTGGCGCGCGTGGCTTACCCACCGCCGCCCAAATCTCTTTCTTCTCTTCTTCTTTACCTTCCCACGGCCTAGGGCCACCTCTTACCCTCCTAACGCACCCACCCGCGCCGTTCTAGGCGGCAGTACCTTCTCCATCTCCTCCTCCTCTGATCTTCCCCAAAATCACTCCAAATCAACCACAAATTCACAAACAAGCATCTCGACAATCAAATTAATCAAACCCTAACCTAATTCACGCCTTGGAACCACCGAAACTTGTCGGTGAGGCTTGGACCGACCATGCTCGGTTTCTTGGTGAGGGCGGTGCGATCTCGAGTCCCCCTCCGATCGCAGGTGGTATCAAGGGCAAAGAGCGGTGGAAGAGTGCTTGCCTCATGCCCTAGCTTTGGCGGAGGAGAGCTTGGACATCGGCGAGTTTGTTGCAGAAATCCTTGGAGGTCGGCGTGGCTTCTTGGCGGCGAGGGAGGTCGTGTCTTGCCCGGGAGAGGGAGGAGTCGAGCTCGCGACAGCCTAGAGACTGGCAGTGAGGGTCACGTCACTCGAAGTAGAGAGATCGGCGGCGACGTTTTTCTGAGAGAGGGAGAGATTGGGGAGAGAGAGAGAGAAGAGAGAGAAAAAGGGAGGCAGGTGAGAGGGGTTCCAAAAATGGAAACCATAATCTCTAAAATTCCCTTTTTATACCCACTTCTAAAATCGAAAACTAACTTCCGTCGTTAATAACTTTCTGGCACGACGTCCGATTATGACGCGTGACGTGCCCACGAACTCGTATCGATGAGCCCTACAACTTTTGTGAAGGAAGTTTTCAGAAACGAGCGACGGAGTAGAAGTCGACTAATGCGTCACGAAAACGTAACGTTTTTCTGATTTAGATTTCTGAAGACGGTTTCATTTTCGATTTTACAACGTCGCGAAGCGAAACAAATGCGGTTTAATAATTTTACAAACTCATTAATTTCTAAAAAAAATCAAATAATTGGTTTCTGAAAAATCGGGTCATTACAGTCGGAGCTAGCGGTGGATGTGCAGCAGCAACGACGGCAGAGCTGGTCAAATCTAGAGATACGATTAGAGATTCTACTATACAAGAGATACCGAGCCCAATTATAGTGATGAGAAGGCCAGAACGTCGCCCGAAGTTGGAAATCAAAGACCAAGAAGCTTAGAGCTCCGTCGGTGATGCTGGGGTGACTTCCTAGCCTTGGTGGATACCCGTGCTTCTGGTTTACAATCCTTTTCATCTTTGAGGCAGGGCGACAACAACGTTATGTCAAGGAACTGCCTGAATTGGAGGAGTGGTGGCTGGTGAAGGTAGAGAGGTTCGGAGGTGATGTGTGTCTCCGATGCTTATAAGTTTATGCTCAGTTTTGGATAGGGAATTCGGTGGTGGGGTTGACGGTGGTGGTGGCGAGTTGAGTTGGTGGCTGAAGGTCAAGTTCTCAGCAGTGGCAGAGGAAGAGGAAGTTTGGGGAAGATGAAGAAAAAGAATAGAGGTGTGACAGAAGGAGAAGGGAAAATGAGAAATAAGGTTTCCTCTCTTTGTGAGAGTAAGAGAGAGAAGCACAGGGATGAGAGAGATGAAAGTGTTTCAGAGAGGAGCTGGGTGTCGGTTTGTGAGAGGAGCTTAAAGTGTTTCAAAGAGAATGAGAGTTGTGAGTGTTTCAGAGAGAATGAGATCAACTTGAGGGTTTGTTTCAACACGGTTTAATTTTTTTTAGTCAATCAATTCGAATGCTGCGCCTTAGTTTTATTTAAGTTAGGTCAAATTTTTCGGACAATTTAAGATCACATATATATGTGGTTTCATCTTACACAACTTATTTAAACAACTTGTCTCTAGGGCACCAAGCTCTGGGAGGGAAATATCCCTTCAAAAAACATAAACGACAAATTTTCTATACAATTAAGCGACATCAATATGTCGTCCTATCTAACAAACAAGCGTTTGTACTAATTAGCTTAAAGGAAACAAGTTTGAGAGAGATATATCCCTCCAAAAAAATGGGCTAGTTTTTTGTATGATTAAGTGACAGATATATGTCGTCATATCTAGAAACTCTAGGGCAACAAGTTTGAGAGAGAGAGAGAAGTGTCAAATTATCCCTCCAAAAACTGAGCAAAAGAAGGTCGTATATATATCAGACGGCATATAAATGTCGACTAATTGTTGCTTCTTCTTTTTTGTCAACTTAAAACTTTTCCTATAATTAAGAGCAACACTCACACGACATATATAAGTCGCATGAATATTGCCCATTTTTCATTTGAAAATAGTTTGATTTCATGACTATATTGAGATGACATATACAAAAACATATGTCACTTCAATCCTCCGAACCACACTTAACCTAACATATGTTGCTTGGCCTAGTGTATGCTTGGAAATCAAGAACAATAGTCGTTTGAGCTAAGCTAGACGTTAATCTATATATTGAATATAGTGGTGGAACTTATAACTTTCTGTTGAGGGGGCAAATATTAAGTTCATAATATATTATTTTATTATAACAAAAGTTGCTACAAAATTCAATATACACAAAATGTTTTATATAACAAAAGGTAAATTGTCGATAAATTATTCCAAATATTCCTTATGTAGGCTTAAGTTTTCTCGGAGCGATACCAAAACCTTCTATAGGGATTTGAGTGATAGAGCGACAACGGTCACCGAACTCACCTGCAACAGGATGCTTCGGCGTGGATCGTCCGGACAGGGATGGTAATCAAGTTCTGGTAAGAGGCTGTTCGGGGACTGAGCGGCGATTTCGTTGGATTTAGTTCGGCGACGGATCATTTGACCTTTGTTTTGAGCGGAGTTTGAATCAAGTGGTGGCTTTGACGGAGTCGATGAGGACCTAACTTCTCAGTGGTGGGGTAGGCTACTGTTACCGAATCGGACCTCAATGACCAATTATTGTTTGGGTCTGAGATTTATTTGTTTATGCTTGGACGCAGGCAGTCGCGCCGCTGCTATACACAATATGTTGTCCTTGTCTTTTCCCTTTGAGAACCAAGTCGACGGCACCAGAATTCAAGGAGGCATCACCTTTATCTAGTTTTTGCTCTTGCGATGGTGGAGGAATGAGTTCGTACGCCAGAGGCGGGCACAACACTAGTGCCAGCCAATGAAGCTTCTTTACTTGATCTTACAACAAGTTAGGGTGAGGCTTGTTGAGCTTGGGCAATGGGCTAGCCTATTGGACTTTGTGATAAAGCCTGGTAGTTTTTGGTTTATTGTTTTTCCCCACATACTTCACTTAGGACTAGTTCTAGTATTGGAAGCATCCAATGTAGAGTACTCAGTTGATGACATAGGCTCGAGTTGGGTGCTTTGATGATTATAGGGTATGTGTAGTTTTATTTTGCTTTTTTCACATTTGGTTTTTTAGTTTTGTTCGCTTGTTGGACTTTATTTCAAACTTTGATTTGTTTAATAAGTGTGTTGTTGCACATTTATTTGCTCTGTTTAAGTTTAATTTGTATGAGAATCTCTCATATTTGATCATTGTGGTCGTGCATGACGTTGTCGCCAAATCAAGTTAATTCATTCCCTTAAAAAAGGTAAACTTGTCGATTTTCAAAGTTATATTAACATTCTCCTTTAAATATCTTATGAATATTATTGAATTCCAAGGTAATTTAAGGCAATTAATTGAGGTACTTTATTACAATGTTGTGTTTACCACAAATGATTAAGGTAAAAATTTCAATTTAAAGGGGCCAAGATCATAATTTTTGCCTTGATTACCTCTAATTATTAAACAAAATTTAGTGAAACCCATGATATTAATACATTTTCCAAAAAAGGAGAATTCAACATACACTACCTCAATTATTGGTCATTCTAACTTTTAGTACCTCAAATTTTAAAACTATCACATTAGTACCTCAAGTTTATATTTCAGTATAATTTTAGTTCATTCTGTTAATTAACACCGTTAGTGGCTTTATCTCCCACTAATTTTAAGGGAAATTTTTTCACTTCATTTCCCTCTGATTTCATCTTTCATTTCCCTCAAATTTTAACTTATATATATTTTTAAAGAAACAAGTTGATTAATTCATATCATTTCATTATAAAATTAATAAGCATCTTTCATTTTCCACAACTATTACAAACAAGCTAAAGTTCGCAATTACAAAATAAACCAGCATATATTTCATATTATATATTTCCATCAACTAACAATCATATTGTTATTATAATATGCTAAAAAAACTTTATCATAGACATTTAAATATTTCAAAAGAAAAATAAAATACATGTATAACAATTGGTTATGGTAGAAAATACTAGTTATAAACTAAGTGAAATCAGTGGGAAATAAAGTAACAAAAATGCCCTTATAAATTGGTGAGAAATAAAATCACTAATGATATTAATTGATAAAAAGAACTAAAATTAATTTGAAATATAAACTTGAGATACTAATGCGACAATTTTCAAATATGAAGTTCTAAAAGTTATAATAAATAATAATTATGATACTGTTTGTTTTGCTTTCCGTCTGAAAACATCGTCTCAAGTAAAATCAATCATTTTAACTACAAATTAAGTAGTACATCTAGAAGAACTATCTAACTAGCTAGCGTGTGCTCGTCAACTCATGCATGATGTGGACTATGTTTATACTTATTATGATATAAACCATTAACCCAGCAGTGAAATGCATCCCGGTACATTTTGGCGATTTGGCTAAAGTGATAAAGAGCATGCTTTGCTTCATGAATGGTCAATTCAAACAGTGCTAGGAGATGCACTACCTTGACACAGACGCAAGTAAAAAGATGCCTTCTTTACTACTGTGGAGATTTTAGTTGCCAGAGAGAAGCTTGCATGCATATGTTTAAAGAGATCTGCAGATTTGCTTAAGGGGGAGACTCCAAACTTCTCAAAGTACCCACTCGGGAGCGGCTTCTTTTTCTAGAGGCGAATCTTCTTCAAACCCTAGCAATGAAACAACAAAACCTCGTGCATTATGGATTCCATGTTGCTGGG
This sequence comes from Argentina anserina, assembly GCF_933775445.1. Classification (NCBI taxonomy): domain Eukaryota; kingdom Viridiplantae; phylum Streptophyta; class Magnoliopsida; order Rosales; family Rosaceae; genus Argentina; species Argentina anserina. The sequence continues at coordinate 2,137,166 of NC_065872.1, read as the reverse complement.
GTTCCAACTAGGAAAGAATTCAGTTTGGAAATTCGGGGATCCACCACCATCGACCAAAGTTAAAGACTTCAAGCGGGGAGCTGGGGAGATCCTAGATTCTGTAATCACTGTACGTGCACCATTTTGATGATTTCGTTCTTTGGTACTTTTCATTAGCCGCATTTTCAACCTCAGACATCAAAATCACTTCTTAGAAAAGACATTATAACTTCAGACCAAAGAAAAAAAAGACATTATTATCAACTTGTAATGCACCATGGTGGACTGCTGATGAAATATTTTCTTCTTCTTCTACTTCTTCTTTTTTCGACTACAACAGAAACCCTCTACAACACCTAATAACAAGATATTCCTCAACGACCAAGACCAAATTTCCACGTCCCTCCTCAAATTAGAATTATTACAAGATACGTGCTCGTACAAATATGAAATGAAAATCAAATGTAGTTTTAAATGGTCGATCATCTTATTCCCTAGCTAATACGTACATTCATTATTCGGTTTTCTCACTTCGGAATTTAACAACTTAGAATTTTGTATAATCTATACTCTTATGAGATAATTACTCAACTCTTATAACCATAAGAGGGCTTGCTAGCCAAAACAATTTTTTTATTATCGAAATGAGTGTCATATATTAAAATATTTTACTATAGTTCTAATCAATATGGCCAAAAAAGTAGTTGATAAATATAATAAAATAGAAAATAAAAAAACTGTGGTTATTTGAAAAGTTTCCCCACTGCTATACTTTGTAACGTAGGATGTGTGTTGTGCTGGTATTTAATTTAAAGGAGTGGAGTGCCAGGAACGGAAGGAAGGGGTTGAAAAAAAGCCTCGTTACTAAATGACTCAGGCCCAACAATCAAAGAGAGCGCAAGGCAATTAACAAGTCCAGGCTATCAATCTTTTGTGTCGGCCTGGTCAGAGAGCTCATAGCTTTTTTGATAATCATCATGCCATTTGTTTAGGGTTTCTGAGGGATTCTCATCCTCGTTATGGAATTTATTTAAGCCCTCACATAACATGTTGATCTGCGAGAGAATTCAGTGAAAATCAGAAGATTATTATGGTGATGGGTCAGCTTAATTTTGCTGCAAGTTTCAACAAGGTTTTAATAGTATATTAGTAAATTATTGCTACTGCCTTTTGTGTTCGACTGTTGCTTTCACATAAACATGAAAATTGATCAATGATCGATGTCTTCTGTTTCTTTTCTGTTTTATTTGTATCAAGTATGTATATACTCGGTTGCTGAATCAAATTTAATATAAAGGATAGGGCAGAATATTGATGTAGGATCAAAATTTAAAGCTTCCAATATATTTGTGTTCTATGACTCTCTCTTGTTAAAGCTTCATCATGCAGAATCCAAAGTTTAAGTCAGACTGGAAAAGCTTTAGCGGTAAAAGGTATAGGCAATAATTGAGGCAGGGAATGGAAAGATATAGAATAGTAATACTGAACAAAAGAAAACAAGATACTAAAATTTGGTAGCATATTGTTTACAAATGTCTTCAATCAAATTCTTCAGAGCGTTGTAAGTTGAGTTTACTGTCGTATTGAATCAAAGATGAATGTGATATCAATAACCTCACCACAGGCAAACAAATCTCAACAACCACAGGTGCAAGTTTATGAAACAAGAACACTAAACTACAACAAGAATGAAGAGCTTCAGTACCATAAACAAGTAGAAGCTCACTAGAATTTACAGCCAACAACTGACAAAAGAAAACTTCTTCACTCGTCCGATTGATTATACTCTAAAAGAAGTCCTCTGCCTCGATTTCTTGCTTCCTCCTGCAGTTGATGCTGGACCGAAGAATTCAGTACACATTTCCATGAAAAACCTGTCCACAATTTCAAGATAGGCAGGGCAAGTGAGGCGAGAATAGTAATGAAAGACTTCTTGTACATCCAGAACATGATCCACATTGCTTATATCCAACATCTCCAACTCCTTCAGCTTCTCAGCCACCAAACAAACCCTTTTCAGCTCCTTCAATTCTTTGGAAACCATAGTTCTACTTTCCGCCACTCTCTTTGGCATGACCTTGTTATTATTCAGATCACATGCCTCATGATCTCTCCTTCGAACCACTTTATGATCTTCCTGGCCAGGCGAGGAAATAACTAATCTCTTGTTGTTGCTTTGTCTCTTGCTATCCCATTGATCTGTGAAGTCTTTGTGACTGCTTGTGTCGTAAATATTCATATCACTAACATGAGCAGTAGTACTAGTAGACATGGAACTACTATAGGCATTATAGATGGCAGGGGACTTGGGTAGCTTTTGGTAGCTACCAGCAGAAAATAGGTTCTTCAGGTTGCCAAGGGTTTTGCTAATAAACCTCTTGGTGCTGGAAATGGAATTCCTGAGCAGCATTGGTGAAAATTGGTGGTGGAATTAATTTGGAGTTGTCGGGATAGTTTTGGATTGTTGCAGGTAATGAATGAGCTTAGAGATGAAGAATGGAGTTTTCTTTATACAGATAGATGATAATAGAAGAGAGGAGGAGCCATGGGAAGGTTGTTCAACTTTCTATGGAGAATGAGAAAGAGAAAGAAAAAGAGGAAAAGGGATCAGATTTTTTACTTTGGCTCTCGTTTTTCCCTTTTATGTTTCTTTGCCAATACACACGCTCCTTTCAAAATGAGTAACTATGATGAATGATATGGACTGAAAATGATATTGAAGCTAAGGTAGTGATTGGTTTACTATAGACTGAGACCAATTCAGATAGTTTTCTTTGCTTTTACTTTAGAAAATGGAGTTGGTGTATAGCCTCTTTTAGGGACAATGATGAAGGAGCAGGAGGCCAGGAGCCTCTGGTTGTTAGACTGAGACTCTCAGATATCTCATTTTCTTGGATTTTTCCATTCTTTCTGAATATCAAAGTTTTGAGATTGATTGAGATTGTCTTTAACGTTGTAACTTGCTCATGTAGGTATAGGTATTACAACGTCATATTCATAATTAAATGTGATGGTAGAGTACAAACTATCACTGCCTAATATGATCTGATTGAAGCGTAAAGTGCGATGATGAAAATTCACCTCCCTTCTTGTTTATTCTTTGATCTGGTAACTTCCATCTGCTTTTTTGACTGGATAGGCTCCCCTTTCAAATGGAAGTTTCCAATTTGATTGATTAAATTTTTGATGCGGATAGGATATGAGTATTGTTAGAGAGGCCAGTTGACTAAGCTTCCACTCAGTTATGCTTTAAGCATCTCTATGACCCAGAGGCGCCAACGAATGCTCAAAATTTTGTGAAAAATTGAAAACAAAGCTCTTGTCGATTTCAGTGAAGTTTGATAGAGATATCGATCAGTCAAGGAAGTTTGTGCCTTCGGTGCAACAAAGCTAATGATTCTGAAGCAAATTAGTGATGATCATACCGAAGCCAATTATTCCAGCCAAGTATTGCGTACAGGAGCCAAAGAACTTGACTTATCGTTGGAGTGGGAGGGAGGGAAGGAGCAAGAACAAAGTGATGTGTAGCTGACTGAGAATGACCACATAACGACTAGGTCTAACTGCAAATACAGACAGTTATGTATCTCCAAGACTCTATTACACCATGCCACCTCACCTAGGGTTGGAACAAGTCCCTTTCCTGTCATTCTTGTACCGTGCTGTCCAAGACTAAATCACAGAACACAGGCCTCTCTACCACCCTTCATTACAGCTTAACCATTAACACTAAGAATCGCGCAAAATCTTATTATATCATTATCCAGTCATGCACAACATAAAAAGTGGAACAATTGAACAAACAGAGACTTTACACAACAACAGCTGAAACAAAGCCGCAAAATGCAAACCTAAAAATGAAATTCTTTCAACCACACTAATCCAAGCTGTTTCGCAGGCCACACAAATCCTAGGGAAGTCTCTCAGACCAAGAAATAATAATAAATAAAGTCCCTGCCGTTTATGCTTCCTTCTAAGGAGTTCTTCTCCATTTGATCGGAGACCTATTGCTTCTTTACCGGTAAGAGATCACTGAGACATAAACTTCTTCCAACAAGTTCCAACAGTAAGAATGAAAATAGAACAACCCACTAGTGTAGAGGGCCGCGCATTGCAGCGGCTTTTATCAGCGTTTGGCTTCGGCTTCTATTATATCTGTGGTACTGTCTGGTACACTGATGTTTCAACGGTCACTCTATAATGACAAATATCTGTAAAATTACAAAAAAAAAAAAAATTACAAAACATTTGCCTTTCTATTCCAATGAGAATTGGGCCGGGTGTTTTCTTCCATTTAATTTCCAGGCCCAAATAGTATTCCCATTGCGTTTTGTCATTTCCTAGCCTCATAAATAAGAGCCGTTCCCGTCTTTCCTCAAACTGAAGCCTTTTTCCCGCATAATCTTCTGTCTCTCAAACCCAGAGATGAAAAAAAATCAATGTCTTCCGAAAGATCTCGAACCCCAGCCGCCACCAGCCACGGCGTCCAAAAAAGGCATCCTTGTCGGCGTCCTCGTCGGACATCGAATGAGTTCAAGTTAGAGGTAGAGGAGGAGGCCAACAAGTCACTCTACATAGTTAACCTCGAACACAGCGAAGATTATGTTACTTATGTCATCCGGTCGATTAGATTGTCCGATCTGTTGTCGTCGGAGAGCCCATCGAGATTACGGAAAGCGGGCTATAAGGACGGCGACGATCTCCCCGGATCTGTAGGTTGTTGTGTGATGGGCGCGCAGATCCTTTTCTGCCCTCATTCGGCTGGAGCATATAGCTAGGCATCCTCAGCTGTTTGGCATAAGAATGTTTATGCCTTTGAAACTGACCCCGATAAGGAAGGCGCCGGCTGTCTTCGTGCTCCTGATACTAGAATCAGGAAGCCTGATGCGTCTTTACAAGAAGCCAAGTTGTGCCCCATGATGGTGGAGATTGGGGGCAAAGTTTATGGTCTCTCGTCTAGGCTGGTCGGCAATCCTCCTTCATTTGAGGTATTTGATCCGGAATTGGGAAGTTGGTCTGGTCTGCCACAGCCCCCATTTTTCCAACCTTGCTCCAAAATGCTCCCGTCTCTTATGCAATTGCCGGCACCAAGATATTTGTCTCCAATGAAAAATGTCCCGTGTTCTGCTATGATGTTGCGCACCAAGATAGAGAATGGAGACTAGTCCCTAGTCCTTACTATGTGTCAAGGCGGCCCTTTCCCATTTGCCGACGAGTGTTTAGTCCTGGACCTGCCGGAACCTGACAAGAAGTTAGTGTTTGGCTATAGTCATGAACGTTGGTGCCTAGGAGTTTATGTTATGTCATTGTGTGAAAACCAAGAATCCATCACACGAATTGGTGACTTGAAGCTGCCAAAGGTGCCTCATATATTGGGTGAAGCAACACTGCAACAGGCTGTGAAGTTGTCCACATAGGCGGTCGGAAAGCCTGCATTGTTGTCCCCGCATTGGAGCCCCTTTGGAATGAAAAAGACGGCGAATATGAGCTCGGGACTCATAAGATATGGGGGGGGGGGGGGGGGGGGGGGTTGCCATATCATTCCAGTTTGAAGTTGATATGGCTAAGCTGGACAAGAACAAGAAAAATTGTTTCACCCTCCAATTCATGCCTATTCGCATCTTCAAATATAAAACCACCCCGTCCACTCGTCCTGATCCTGAATCGGTTGGTACCTATCTGCTGTAATATGTTTTCTATATTGCTTAAGATATTGTTGAGGAGACCGTCGGCAGTCTAGAATTGTTTTGTTCTTTTCTTTGGTGAACTATAAAGAATAATTAACTTCTTCTGTAATTGTGAATTGTATTATCTGTGCTATCAGTTTCCTTCACTTTTTTTCCATAGATGTTTGAGATTGAAGTCATTAGTTTCCAAGCGGGGATTAGAATTGTGGAGATGAATGAACTTGACAAGGTTGATCTTGCTCAGCATGCTCCCTCATTTGTCTGCAGACAAGAAAATCTCTGATTGTACAAAGCAAGTGAAAAATGTGCAAAACGTGCTCTAGGAGCTACAGACGAGCTCTAAAATTCCATGGTTGAAAAAAGGCCTCGCCCAATCCCATCCTATCGATAAAGAAAAGGCATAGGCATCCTCGATTCAATCAGTCTTCTTATTCTCGATGCCTGTATATGTGATCCTTAAACGATGCAAATAAAAATGCAACATAAGTGTATTTTTTGAAGTGTGTGGTGCATAAGTGATAATGTTTCTGAGACTAGGCCAATGTATGTGTATGAGTATGGTGCCCGTTATAACTTTTGTTATAATAGAATGTCAAGACAGCAGTCCAGTGATTAGGAGCCTGATTCATGAAGTCTATGCCTTGATCAAGTGAAATTCGTCACAGTAAATCAACAAATTTCTGACTAAAATATGATAGGAATTCAAACTATATCAAGGTCTGGAGCAAGTTTCCCTCAATAGCAAAAGTACCCCAGCCAGGATTTAAAAAGAAAAGAAAAAGGCCTTAACAACAACAAAACCCTCTATGTCTTCAATCGAGCCAATGGGTTATTGATACTCTCTTATTCCCTCAAAAAGTCCTGCAAGGCATCTCTTGCTTCCTCCTGGGGTTGATGGTGGACCAAAAAATTCAGAACACATTTCCATGAAAAACCTGTCCACAATATTAAGATAGGCAGGGCAAGTGAGGTGAGAATAGTGAGTTGTATGGTGAAACAAAAAAGAGAGAAAACGGTTCCTTAACCAATTTATATTGATTTGGTTTCAAAATGAGTAAATCGACACAGCGAAAGATACCAAATTTGACCGGTAATTCCTTAAGGGAATGTCAACAGTACTTACCGGTCTCAAAATCTCTGTAATCAATATCCACAATCCTTTAGAAAAAGCTTCATGCTTTGCATTGAAAGGAAAGTGTTACACAAAGCTGGTAGTTTTTAAGCAAAAAGGGAATGGAGGAATGTTAAGCAACTATATTGTGCCCTAACCAATATCCCAGTTTCCATAGGTTGTTTCTAATTATATATATATAGTTGTATAAGCGAAAATTCATTAGTTTGATTCAAAATTGTTCTTTTGAGGAACACCATTAGTACATTACACTCTTTCTATTTTGTTTATTATATATTGTCCTTATTATCCTTTTCATCCTTGAAATTGTATAGCTTCACATTTTGGGCTGAGCGCTTGGTGGTTATTGGAATCATTCAATTACTTAGCTGTTACTGTTACCTGCGTATGCAATTTCCCTTTCAGTATTATTATTCCTGTTCTGATTAGGACAATATATGTTTACTTGTCATAGCTAATATAAGTTCTTAGTTCGAATAGAACTAGGACTTTCACATGCTGGCGGGTTAATGACTAAATATTGAAACTGGAGGGTCTGATTCTAACCGCTGGAACCAGAATTCTACTACTCTAAAATGGTCAAAGAGGAACCACAGCCTGAAATGATAAAATAGGAACCACAGCCTGAAATGACACTCTTTGTAACACATTGCTGACAAGAATTAAAAACCCAATTCATCCAAGAAAAACCACAGGTTGTTGGAGACAGACTCTCCGACTGAAGCTGACAAAGAGGTACGTGCTTTCTTGCTGCCCATTATGCAGAAGCTGCGATCATGGCCTTTTCGATTGCCCCAGATGCTTTCTTACTGCATTGTATGCAATAATAAAGCTGATCACGACACTCCCGATTGCCCCAAAGCAAACGAAGATGTCCTAAAGAATCTGCGTTATTGCAAATTATGCCGTAAGAATACTGATCATGACATTTACAGTTTCCCGAACAAGGAAGGGTCTGTATTGAACAAAGGAGCTCTTATATATACTCAATATATGTGACCTTTGTAATAACTAATAAGGTAGATCATGGTTCTGTCATGCCCTATCAACGCGGACTCTGATGTTGAGAGGATTCTCAAAGCTGCCATGTAGCAAGTACCCATGGATTTTTTCTTATTTATTTGTTGTATTAGAAGTTTAAAAGTGCATGGTTTCTGTAGTGGAATTTGAAATTGTGTCCAGGGGAGAACACAAATTCTACTCTGCAATATCAAACCTAGACCCTGGAACTTACAAAATTGAATGGGCATAGAAAGAACAAAATCCATAGCTGGAGCCCCAACTGTATATTGCTTTTAATAATCTCAGTGTTCTTGTTATTACTATCATACATGGAGATTTGATCTATTCTGCCTATTTCTTGTTCTTTTTATCATTACATTTGATCACCCATATTATTTAGTTTCACATTTTGGGCCAAGCCCTTGTGGACTTGTGGTCCTTGCCGACCTCAAATGAGTCAAATCATTCAAATACCACCCTCTTGTTTTTTTTGCTGATCTGAGAAATGGTCCAGCCTCTCTAATCTCTTTCCGGAATGGCAGAATTCACCCTCAACATAATAAAAGCCCAGTTCACTTGGAAGTATGTGACATAAAAAAGAGATATGGCTGTAACACTGGAACCCAGAAAATGCATGCTGACAATCAATGAACCATATAGTCCAATAGAGAGAGATTACAGATTTACAGCATATGAGTATGAAGCTCACTACCCCAAAAAAATGCGACCATTAATGAAAATGTAGCCAAAACTATATCATATGTAACATCATTGCCCCATTATGAGTCAGACATTCTTCTTCTTCAAATTGCTTCTTCCCCAAGTTGGGTAAAACTGTAAACACTAGCTCCTTCTACACATCCATTAATTGATGTTCCACCAAACCCAGTCTGCATTTCATTGAACAAAGTGAACCCAAATCTCTCTTTCTCATGTGTATTTATAAATTTCCAGTGAAGCATTGCTATCAGAGTACCAGGGACACACATACAAAGGTCACTATTTTCTCATTTTCCATTATGTATTCTCTTTCGTTTTAGTTTTGATGAAATGGACGTATCAGTTTTCGTGGAGAGCTCCCATTGCAGAGCTGATGGTTCAGTTTCAAGAGCTTTTTGGAATTACGCCATGGAATGGGATTATGGGAATTGTCTGGTCACCCTGTTTTTGAATAACAGAACAAATGACCAGTGTTTTGAATTCCTTCTTCTTTTGGTAAAATATCAAATCCTTCTTTGATCTCTTGTTCATAAATCATCATTCAGTATAAATTGGCATATCAAGACGTTGTTTTGTCACTGCTAAGTTTTAAGTCGATCAATACAACCCAAATCATCATTTACCTAATCAATACTTCTTATCTACGGTTCGAACTTTGTTAATTAGGGTTTGTAGAGATTCTGGAGCACATTAAAGAAGTGATTTCCTTAAGTGACTACGATCATCCGTTAGCGGAGTACTAAACCAGTATTGATGTATAAACAAAGTTTACAGAGATAAATTATGATAATTGAGTTAAGAGTGTATAAGAATTACGTCAATCTATTCAAATAGTTAGCTAAAAGCAACTCCAACAACTTCGAACATGATCATCTTCTCACACTTTGGTGAGAGATACAAAACTTGAGTGAGTTGAGTCCATCTTCGCTATTGGGAATCCCTAATAATAATAATAATTAAGCTTCTTAATGCTGCCATTACCTTCTGCTTCTCGTCTTAACCAATAAAGAAATTCTAATGAACCTCCTTAATGAGGCTATGGCTGTCTGCTGGTGTAGGACAACGTTTTACATGGAGGCAACACTGCAAAACCAGAACACTGTTTCATAGCTCTGCTAAGTAGAAGAGGGTGTGTTTGAGTTTGTCTTGCCTCTGTTTTCGATATAATGGAATCAAACTGCTTCTGATTCCAATTAATTAGTTGAAACTTAAAACTCTAGAACACATCAGAACATAGATCATGCACCTAGGAGCCATTTCCAATAAGGACCACCTTATTGAGGACTTGGTAAGGACTTTTGATTTCATCCATCAGATCAAACGGATGGCTCTCATTTAAAAAAAAAGTAAACACAGCTGAACAACACCCAATCAGACCACCTTTTCTTCCCTCCGCGCGTCTCGTTCACTCTCATCTCTCTGTTTTTTTATGATGACCCAAAGCAAGAGTAGTGACTAGTGAGAAGGAAGATCTGTGAGATGTTTTATGCAGATGGCAATAGGGACATGATCTATCTGTTTACCTTCGTTCATGCCTGTTTTCTCAAGAGCAAGCCAAGAAGTCTCTGTTTTTTTCCCTATTAGCTGGGTTTAGTTGATGAATTTGAAGAGGGTTTTCATCATCTTTGACTAGATCTTCATTAAATTCGAGCACTTGTGTTTCTGGGTTTTGGTTAAAATCAATTTGTAGTTGGCTGCTGGATGTTGTGGTCTTGAGTGCAATTTTGTCAAACTGAATTTGAATTGGAATATGATTGTAATTTTTGTTAAATTTTAATTAATTTATCTGATTACTTGGTAGTTAATTTCATGCCGAGATGATTACGGTGGAAAATATAGATCACCAGGTTCGAACTTAAAGACTCAAATTGCTCTTTGATTCTGGGTATTTTAGGAAGAACAGAGAGATGAGATGCCAGAAGGGTAGGGGAATGATGAGGGAGTGGTCTGATTGGGTGTTGTTCAGCTGTGTATGCTTTTTAAAATCAGAGCCATCCGTTTGATCTGATGGTTGAAATCAAAACTCCTTGCTAAGTCCTTAATAAGGACCACCTTATTAGAAAGGGCTCCCATGCACCTAATCTTGTCTCGCTTGTTCATATGAAGAACAAAATTACATATATTAACAATTTGGGTGTTCTTGTCCGCAGAGGCATTATATGTCTAATAATAATTATAAGTTCCAAAAATAAGATAGAACCCGGTGGCATGTAGTTTTTAATCCCTCTAACTCGCAAGAAATTAGCTGAAGGTTGGTTCTTTCTATTTCTTTTAGGAGGACAAAAGCATATTTCAAGCTATATAAATTCTTTACTCACGTACACGTTTTGTCATTTTAGTTATCAGGATTATGAAATTCAATCTCTTTTGTAATTTTATGATAAGCTAGTGTATTCTGATGCCATTGCTATTTTAATTTCTTTGACCAAATACTTAAACACGAAATGTATATGTATACCGCAAAACCAGCTAATCATAATCTATAAAAAGTATAAAACAGATTTGAAGTACACAAGCTTTCCAAAACATTCAAATTAGCTTAAGAACATTGCTTGCTTAGTTTATAGTTATTGCAGTGTCAACAACATCAAGCCTTTTAGGTAGAGGAAGAAGTTGGCCTCAAAGCCAGAACAGATATAATGTTGAATCAAGGGGAGTTTTCTGGGGTTTTTGAAATTGGGATTCACCTTTTTGTATGCTTTTAGTGCAATTTTGTCATGGACATTTCAATAAAGCCTCAACTACACAAAATAATGTAACAACTTTATGTGATCTTCAACACATTGCCTTCCCCATCTTTCAAGTTTCCAAGTTGAAGAAAAGGTCCATCCCAATCTCTCTCAAAATAATGGAAACAAGCATAGGCTTTTCCACTCACCCAATCTAAATCAATCGTTTTCAAAAGCAAGAAGGGGAACTGCCACCAGTATATTTTCATGTCAAACTCAACAGTCATTGATATGGTACCTCTGATTGTTTAGCTTCATCTTTTTAAACTCAATAGTGTTATGTCAGATCATAAAAAGAAGAAGAAACAAAACAAACCCAGAAAAATGGCCAGCCTTTTAGTCCATTCAACTCCAAAGTAAAAACAAGATTCACAATTTCTAAGAAGAAGAATTACAATACAGATAGAGAGGTCTAAAGTGAAAGTAGAAGATAGACTCTAATTAGTCAACCGAAGTTAGAATCCTAACTATTTTCTTCTTCCTCAGAGATTAAACCTAATAAGCACATATTACAGAGAAAAATGGAGCCTTTAACTTCTTAGTCTTTTATTTTCTTCAAGTCCCCAAGTTGGAGAACAGAGCCTCCCAAATCTCAGTGAACACCTCGATGATAACTCTGTGATGATGAGGAGAGTTCAGCTTCAGAAAACACTGCAAAAGATGCTCAAGATCTTTGCCTGAAAATATCTGCTTCTCCACGATCATTTCCACCATTGATGTTCTGAAATCGTTGTAAGGATCACTGGATTTCTTCACCACAGCGAAGCTGTCCTTCACTTTTCCTTGTAATGGCATCAGACCCACCTCAGAACTCCCTCTTCTCCGGCCCAAGCTCTGACCTTTTTCCTGAGAACTCGACCGCAGTCGCCGGCGAGACCCTGATGAGTCGGAAGTGTGAGTGTTCGAGGAAAACAGAGTATCAGTCTCCTCTTGTTTCTCTTCATCTTCACTGCTAGACCACCACCCATTGTAGAAGTGATTAGTATCCAAAGAAGAAGAGCTGATCGCAAAGAGATCACTTTTCTGAGTCCTCTTTTTCTTTTTCTTACTTCCTCTCTTCTTTCTCTGTCGAAAGCTGTGGCTTTCGTGGACTTCGTAGAATGGATTCGAGTGCGAGAACAGAGAATTGGGAGAGATTTCAGCCTTCACAAATGGGGAGCGACGTTCGAAAATCTTGCGCCTGGGGAGCATGAGGTCAGTGTTGGATCTGGAAATGACGCAGCGGTGGTTGATGGGTTGCTTCTTCGGGTCTTCGGAGCATTTAGGTCTGCAAATGGTCGGAAAAGGTTTAGTAGGAGGAGGAGGAACTTGTTTTGGAGGAGAGTCAGTACTTGCGTAATTCTGAGGCAGAAACACAGCTTTCTCGATCACGTCGGAAAGGCTACGTGAGCGGCAGGTGCCGAGTGAGGCCTTGTGGAACATGCGTGAGAGCTTTAGCTTGAATCGGTTATCCATTAGAGAGAAAATTGCAGAGGTTAGAAAAACAGAGCAGTTTTAGAGAGAGAAAAAACAGAGGAGGATGAGGAGGAGGATGAGGAGGAAAGAGAAAGGCTGAGGCGTGTATAAATGCATGGGAAAACTGAAAGTTGGCTAAAATGATAATTTGTAAATTTTTGGGGGATCTGAGACTAGTTTTGTCTGTTGCTTTGTCCTCAGTAACAAATATTGGTTTTGTATTATAAAACAGGGCTCTTGTCGACTTTGCACCCACATTCCTTTTTCTTGATCTTCATTTTGGGGTCTTCCTAATACAGTAATACCTATGAAGGGTTCCTAGTTCCTATTAAGTCCTAGTTTCTGATGCCGTTGTTTCTTGCCAAAAGGGATACCGGATGCGAGTTTTTTAGGGAAGAAATAAGAAAAAAGATAAGATGTCAGTTGAAATGTCTGGAATAAAATCTAATATAAGTGAAATAAATATAACTTAAGATAAAATATTTGATGAATTATCTAAAAAAATATATTATGACGATTATGAAATGTGTCGAGCAGAGTAAAAGAAAGATTTTTCGCACCTAATATATTGCCGGTACATTAAGCTATAGTCATTCATATAGTGTTGTCAGTAATATGACTGATCTTTGTGTAATAATTCTCCACACCTACAAGGCTACAATTATAACCCAATTTGGCACATTAATTTCTTTCTGATTTCACCTAGACTCTTTGTTCTCTTGCAACATTTCCCATATCAGGGCCTAATGATGGACTTGTCATAGGGAAGCAAATGACTCGAATTGGAAATGTCGGTTTAGGGTGTTTCTTTCTAGCTCACAAATCATTGATAGGCATTTACTAAGAACAAAGGAAACATCGTAGAGTTAAATACTGAAAATGAGTAGCCAGAAAAACTGTATAAAATGCCTTCTATCTCTGGGTACTCCCCTAAGTAAATGCCACCCACACTACTCTAATATAGAGAGCCAAAGAGAGGGTAAGGAAAGGGACCAGAAACTTATTAAGTAATCTTTTTAAGGGTTCATGGTAGGCACATACGTATATATATTTGTCACACATTTGAAATTCAATTGATATAACTGTGATGTAGGCACTTGCACAGAAAAGGATCACTGGCCATTAGGATAATGCATATACCTACCTTCATAGAAAAGCTGGGACGTTAATTACCTCACCAAATGACTTGGTTTTGGAATAACATATTATCGATCTAGGGCTATATGAAATGCCAAGATTTCATGACAGTGCATGGTGACTAAACTATTGGCGTCAAATATAGATCCCGACCAGATCGAAGTTGCTTCCTTGTTTCAGCTCTGTGTATCAGTGTATATAAGAAGTCAGTATCCAATAGTTCCGAGATTTGTGAGCCTGTGACTATACACAAAGGGTCATATTAACGTCGAAAACTATACCATTGTTTTACATTGTAATGTTGGCTGTTATCTTAGGCTAATTCGAGAGTGAAATGGAGACATTTCGAATATACAAAGTACAGGTTAAGCAGCTTGATGCTGTTAATAACAGGGTTTAAGGTTGCATTTACGCCTTGTATCATTTGCAAAACTCATGGTGGGCAAGAATATTCTCACTAAATTTAACCCTGAGGCTCCTGATCAGGTCTGAGAAACCTTTTGTTCTGATTGCTTTATTATCACTGTTGAAAACCGGGTTTGCAGAAGAACAGAGGTTTGGCCATTTTCTTATAGTGGGGGGTCTGAATGTTGCAGTTGGATAAAAGCAAACAAGAACACAGATGCTCGAAGCACGAAAATGGGGAGGGTGTCGTTGGGCAGCACTGCAATGCCTTAATCTGTAGCCGCAGTCTAGCTTATATTCGCCACATTCAACCACTATTTGAGCTCGTGAACTCATTAACAATTCAAATTGTACTTGAGAATCTGATTCGTAGTGCTAATATCCTACCCTATATGATTATAAACATCGTATAAAGAAAAAAAAGTATGCATATTTACAAATATCGTGTAGATATTTTAACTGGAAATAATTTACATAATAATCTAGAGAGGCAATGGATTAAAAAGGCTTTCTCGCTCATATAGGATGTAAATGAGTGATTTTTAAGGATGTAAATGAAAAAAAATCTCTCAATTGTCTTTTCCTTAGTTTTCTCAAAGGATTCATTATTCATTCAAAATAATCAACTAACTTAGAGTTGATGAACACAATCGACAACTTTCGAACTGCATAAATTAGATATCTGGCATAATACTCTTTGTTATGACAACATTGATATATATTGATCGATCTTTGTATAGTATGGAGCATTTCATAATTCATATCCTAGCTTGTTGACATGTCTTCCTCTAATTAAGATTGAATGTTAGAAAGCTGCTGGCTTAACATGCATTATCATAGCGAAGTGAGTCTTAATATAAAACTATATATGGCATTCGATCTAAACATTCCTTCAGAGCAATGGTGAAAAACCAAACTGTTGAAACGGGAAGAGTTGTGTGTTTGAAATAATGAAATGGTGTTGCATGGAAAGGGGTGCCCTAGAAGTCTCCCTTAAACATGTGTTCTTGTAACCCGCCACAAACTGGTTTAATTTCTAAGATTCATATTAGAGTACAAGAGTCATAGAGATTTGAATTGAGATTCAGAGTGGAGGACAAAGGTAATATTGTCACCTTTTGCATGTTCTATATGAAAGAAATTCATATATTATCATCTTCCTTTTTGATTTCTTCAATCTGCAATTTTGATTTTCCATATTTTGTCAACATGTTCATGTATGCTTCCAATTCGTCCACTGATTAGAGGACAAACTTCAAAAGGACCTAAACTCTTGGCAAAACTATAAGAACCTGAAGATTCATAGATACTACATCTCAGTTTTTCAAATTTCCCCGATAAAACAATTGGGTAGGGGTCAATGAGAAAATCATTTTGCAAGTGATCAAGGTCTAGCTATGAGCATCTCAGAGTCTTAGAAGGTTCCAAGAGAGCAAATACAAATGAGGCGTTGCAATCCTTAAGGCTTTACAACCAAATCCCCAAGCAAACCAAGAGCTAACAAACAGTGTAGTTCAGTTTGGTTCACTTTTCAAGTGGAAAACTTAGCTCTGTGACAAGAAGAAAGCCATTGGTATGGACATGGATATCCCCATCCACTATCACTTTCTCTCATGCTAGCTCTGGGTATTATGAGATTGTAAAGGCTCTGAAAATTTCAAACGGGGTTTTGAACTTTTAAAAGGGGTTGCTGTTTGACATTTTGAGCATGAGTTTTGGGTAATATGGTCGTTAGCTTGTGTCATTTTTCTACGTGATCATCAAGTTGTGTTTTTAACTGAGAGATTTTGATGTGGTACCCAGAAAGGAATACTTAGAAGACAACAGCAATCAACCAAATTACCATGAGCAACAGAGCAAGGCTTTCAGAACACTACTGATCACCCTTGTAATCTACAACTTCATTTTGACATTTTCCCTGCAATCCGTTGTCTTGTTACTTTGTATCAACTACTTCGAGAAGTAAATCACTCGTGTCCAATAACTAATATGACCCTTAATTGGTTTCATCCCTAAGTTCACTTGAATTTCAGTTTTAGATTTGGTATACAAATAATGCGTTGGAAAAATTGTCTCAAATCGTTGAAGACAAAATCAATAAAGTATGCAGTTTCATTGGCTCAGACTTAAAATTTTTTTTGAAAGGGTGAAGCTAAAATGTTAGATGAATTGTTTCAAACAAGTCGAGATGAGAGCCACAGAGCAAATAAGCATGAGATTTTTGCTTCGTTGTATGAATCACAGAGCTACAGAACTCCACAGTTGTATGCAGTTCGTATGCCTATGGCTTCTCCCTTGTGACTGAGGGACTGAGAGCCGTAGAACAAGTTCAGGGTTTTGCAAATTCAAGAAATGTGAAGATGGGTATGCAATTTCAGGACCTACATCATGGATAAAGTAAACAGAGTCATGAAAGGGGGTCTGGACTTTTACTATCTCTATCACTCATTCGATCACTCTTGCTCTCTATGAATCCAGAAAATCAGTCAGTGAATTTCAACTGTGCGTGTGCAACCACGAGCTTCATTCACCCGTGAACAACTGTTTTTGTCCTAGTTACAGTTACTTGTCATCATCTTGTCTTGTCTAAGCTTTTCCCTAGTTCATCTCTTTCTTTATTAAGTTCTTCTATTCACTTATGATGATCAAGTTGCTTCTAAGTACTAACAATCAAATTTTAATAATCTGTTTAGTGACTTTAGTCAGTCATCTCAGGTTAGAGTTCAAATAGCTTGTGAACTCATGACCTTAGATTATAGATCAAGACTATCACACACTCGCAAACACTATATATTTCCATACATTTGAAGGGCGAGAACAAAGAAGCATTTCGCCAAATACTTTATGGCACGTCTCTTATTACACTCATTCTATTGACCTTAATTATATCTCTGTCTTCAAAAACAGTCTCCATGTCCTCCAAGGTCCTGCCTTTTGTTTCCGGCAGGAAGAAGTAAAAGAATACTGTACCGGCCAGCATTATTCCGGCAAACACAAAAAATATCCCCCCGAATGAGATCTTGTGAGAAATGCTTAGAAATGTCATTGATACCACCCCGCTCACTAACCGATTTACTTAGATAGCTAGGTTTGGGCCCGTAGTCTCATCGGGAATATTTCCGAAGAGTAGACCCATGTTATGGGCCCAAGCCCAATTGAAAAGAAAGAAACATCGGCGCAAACTGCCACGATACACAACGCAATGGCCCATGTAGGTTTCTTGGTCGAATGCTCGAGAAACTTGGACCCAAGGCCAAGCCCAAATAGCGAGACTACCATTCCCGCTGAGCCCAATAACAAAAGCGGCCGCCTCCCATATTTGTCCAATTTCAATGCTGATAACAACACAAACAGGGCCTTCGAAAGGCCCATGATGGTGTTTATGCCAAAGAGTCGTCTTTTATTATGAATTCCGGCAGCTTTGAACACTTCTGGGCAGTAGTACACAACAGCGTCGTTCCCGGAAGCCTGCATTAAAAAGTTGATCCCAATAGCAGCAACCAGCATCCGAATGATGGGCCTAGTGGGCCGTAGCAAAATCTCCTTCCAGACAGAACCACCTTCAGGAGCTGAATTAGGGCCTTGAATAGCAGCCGTAATTATTTCCTCAAGCCTCAACTGAGCTTCCTCTTCACAAGAAGATGTTCTGATCAGAACCTTCTTTGCTTCACTTAGTTTTCCTTTCAATACTAGCCAACGAGGAGATTCAGGCATTGCTATCACCCCGAAACCTATTCCAATCGCCGGAACTGCTGCTAACCCTAACATTAGTCTCCAACTGATGTGCAATGGTAAGCCAGACAATGCAAAGTTTACTATGTACCCGAGTAACAAACCTATTGTGATAAACACCTCAGGCAGAGATGTCAGAAAACCCCGGCTCATGGCAGGTGAGAGCTCGGCTGTGCATACCGGAGCGATCATGAGGGCGTAGCCGACCCCAATTCCGGCCGCGCACCGCCCGCCATAAGAAACGGGTAGGACGGTGCGAGGCCCATGAGGATTGCACCTATCAGAAATGTGCATGCAGCTAAGACTATAGTGTAACGCCTGCCTATAATATCCGATGTCTTGCCTGATGCTAGTGACCCTATTAGAGAGAACACATTTAGGCTTCCTACCAAGATTTCTTGTTGAGTTCGTGTGATTTTGAAATTGTCCTTGATTAAAATCACTGCACCACTCATCACTCCAATATCTGTTCAACATAATCGAAAAGAAAAGAAAAAGAACCGAAATTCCTATCTCAATTTCATGTGATTATGGGGTGAAAATAAGAGCAATGGATGAACTGAGGTTTACCATAACCCAATAAAATGGAGTTTGCGGAGGCAAGAAGAGCACAGACGATTGTGAACTTGTTCATCCCGGATTTTTTACGAGGGTCTTCAGCTTGAAAGGCCTCAATTTTAGCCATGGTTTTCGAAACCTTGAGGAAGATCTGCGATTGGATTCTCAAGTGGTTGTGGAGGGTTGAAGAGGTGGTGGTCTTGGTACGTAGGTGGGAAAGTGAGAGTGAATGAGGGTTGCTTTGTGGTTGCCTAGAGAAGCAGAAGTATTGAATGAGAATGGTCTTGGTTCCTCTGTTTCGAATTTCAAAGTTGAAGGTCTTGGTTTTGATTTGTGTTGATTGTAACTTGAACCAAAATAGATAATTGGATCGTGAAGAAGACTACGTACAAGTAGATTGTAAAACGAGGTTACCCTCGTCACACAATGTTCTAAAAACCCTGAACCTTCTTCTGGCGACAGCGTCAGGCTGAGGACGGCGTCCGGGTCGTGGAGTACCGCCGCAAGATGAGAGAAGAATCAAATAGATGACGGCGAGCGGCGAGAATAGCCTGCAATTTAGCGAATTCGTTTTTGCAAGGCCAACTGGGCCGAAGTGGGCTAGGCGAAACCCACCTTACGTGGGCCTTGGCAGGCTGAGGCTTGTCCACCTTTAAATATGTTGTACAGAACTCAACGTGTTTAGTTCTAGGCTTCTAGCCTTTCGATTTTAGTAGAAGCAAGAAAAGGAGAAGAAAATGTAGATGGGGTATGTGTTTCTACAAAAACATGATTATCGGAGAATGAAGGCGCTTGAGCTATAGTCAGGGAAGCAATGTGTACATTTCAACGAGAAAGTTTCAGAATGAGATGTGTACATTTTCTGCCGAGTTTTTTTCTACTACATGGTCTATTTCTTTCCCTACACAGTTGGCCTGGCCAGAATTTTAACCAGTTACAATGAGAGATGTTTACATATTCACATACAAAGAATTACTTGTAGCAATGGCATTAGCTTTCGGAGAATATTTTTATAAGATCACATCTGCATTATCAACATACTGGGAAACCTGTGAACCAATTTGAGAGAAAAAGTCGACAGCAGTGCCAAAAAAGAGCTCCCAAAACCAGAGATCTATGGCAAGAACCGACGAAAATATGAGCAATGCCAAAGTCTGGTAGCGATTCAAAGGCCAACCTGAGACTTCAGCCATGGTCTTCAGAAATGGAAGGGAATTGCTGTTTAAGTTCCTCTTCTTAATGGACCACGCCGTTACCCACTGTGCCCGAGAAGGGACCAGGTCCAACTCTTGTAATCTCCTTCCTAGATCAGGCATGTGACCACCTCCATATAGTATTGCAATCCTATTGTGCCCGTCGTCGATTGCTTTTGTGAGAGCATCCATGCAAGCTCTGTTTCTCTCGCCAATGATCACAGAACTCTCTTCCACATCAGCTGTAGCCTGCGTGAATCTTTAACAAGCAATATGCTCTAAGTCAGTTTTGAGTTCTGAACTTTTTGAGAAACCATTGAACCAACCAAAATGCTAAAGCCAAAACCCTTTAATTATCAAAATCTTGACTAATACTTACTTAGATGTCAGTCTTTTGGCCAAGAACACCTTCATTGCACCACCGAAATCAAGCCTGGCTAAGGCTTCTAGTTCTGGGAATTTTGATGGCCGACTGCCTGTGTCTGCACAAACACCTCCGATAATGAGGAGGCCAACAAGTGGCATAGGAAGCACACGCGAGGCCCATAAAAGCTTGGATCTCACAGGATCAAGGTCTTCTGGAATTTCAGTTTTCATCATAGCTTTTGTGGATCTAATTGTCATATCTCTTGCAAAGGTGAAGAAGCTTTCACCTTTTTCATCCTGAAAGAAATGAGAATGGTATCAGATGCACAATTGTCACACCAATATCATATAATGATAGAAGACGAAGATACAGAAGTTCATCGTATCAAATAAAACTTGAAATTATCAAAAATAAGGGAAGATAAACAAACGAACCTGAAGCAATTTAAAAGTCTCAAAGTCAAGATCTGCATGGTACCATTTCTCAGACTCATAATCCATACGGTCTAACTGGAAATCAAGCGACAGAAAACGAGCCATCTGCCGCTGAATGCATCCCAGAATGTTAAAGCTTCTTGAGCGCGAACTTTTGACTTTGAGTCTCTTCGTGGCAACAAGATTTCTTCTATTCTCTAAACTCTCCCTGCTGGTCACCATCTCAAACAGAACAGCGTCATAGGACTCGAGCTCCTTTTGCAGGGTTGAAAAGTACCTGGACATGGTATTTAAGATCATCAATGTTTTTATCTATGGCACAACTAATTTCCACTCACTACTGGTTAAAGCACAAACACTTTTGCTAAACTGATACAAGCACATACGGTAGAGGGCAAATGCACGCAAACTTAAGATATCTAAGATCAAGTTATAAGTACTTCCAGTTAATAGCTGTAAAACAAACCTCGACGTGAGCCCCAACAGAACTAAGGCAATCAGTCATATTCACAAAATCAGGCACTTGGGATCAAATCTACCCTTATGTTTTGCCCCAGTTGTCTTCTTGGCATTGTATTAGTCCTGATTTTCCTAATGCCATCTCTCATGAAGTTAGCAAACACCGCATTTTTACTTAGCTCACTAAATCACTTCTACTTTTTCAGTAACATCTTAAACTTTCCGCTGCCTTGGGAGCAGCTTGTAAGAAACAATCACAGATTCTTATCCAAACACTTCTACACATAATACTCTGCACCATTTTCACGCTAGCAAAACTTTACCCAACGCAACCAACCACAAGTAAAGACCATCCAAATTACTATAAGTACAAGCAAAGTAGCCAGTAACTTACTCTTTATCTGCTATATGAATTGTGGAAACCAAATCAACCTACAACACCAAAGAAGAAACCAAACCAAACCCAGTAATCAGAACCACAAACCCAACAAGACAACACACCAAAGACGCAATCTTTACACAAACCATGAAACCAATACCTGAAGAAAAGGCTTCAAAAGAGACCAAGGGAACTTCTTCTTGTAGCTAACAACAGCAGTCTGCAACTCCCCAGTGCCTCCATCAAGGCCAGTCTTGAACCTCATGAAGTCCCCAATTGAGTTGTTCTGGATAAACTGGTCAGCTGAGCCATCCTCAATTGGGCCAACAGAGGCAAGGACCCTGAAAGGAGCAAGCTTTAGAGATTTGGGGAACAACTTAAGGGTGGTGGGTGTTCTGGAAGATTCCAAGGGTCTGGGTTTGGTGAAGCTGGTGGAGGTGGGAGAGGCATCAGAGTAAGGGTTTGAATTGGAGGGAAATGAAGATGTGGTTGATGACAGAATTGTTGACACCATTCTTTCTCTCCACACAGAGAGAGTGGGAGAGTTTGAGAGGATTGGATAAACAAAAGAGCAAATGAGGCTTTTCAATCTCCAGTGTTTGGTTTTTATTCTTATTTTCTTTTAATAAAATTGCATACCCTCATTGACTGGAAGATATTTTCTCTTGAATGTCTTAAGGTTGCTTCACTTTGAAACTGAGCGTACAGATATGTTTGGCTATACTCCAACTCGTCCAACCACTTAATGATGAAAATCGCACTAGATGTTAAATTGATTTTCGTTTTGAGATTAAGTGTAAAAAAATCGGTAAAGAAAGTTAAACGTGCATTACTCCATAATGTCAAGTGTAAAAATTCTTGCGATCGAAGACTATTGCGATCGAAAACAAAAGAAATTCACATCAACCATTATGGCATCTATCCATCACATCTGAGCAATGCTTGTTGGCAAGTTCTATAGAGTAACACGCAAAGAAAAGTTTGCAAAGAAGAAGAAACACACAAGGCCGACAAGGGAGTCTAATTGAAGCAGAATTTGAATGGTCTTCAATTTGAGAACCTCAGTGGTCTTTGGTCATGTATAAACCAATTATAAATTACGGTGACAAATTTCATTGTGAATGGGTTCGGGTAACGAAACTAAAGCTATATATGGCCTGCTGCAATCATAAACAAAACTGGAATGCCAAATGTTACAAGAAACTCATCCTGCTAAAAGCCTAAAATCATCATGCAGCAGGATTCACTACCTCAGGGCCCTGTTCAATCATTAGTTTAACATAATTTTCTTCTGGATGAGACCTAGAATCAACTCTTACAATAGCACGGCCTTCTCTGTCATCAGATTTTTCATCTTTCATGATTAAATCCTCAGAAGTACAGCTGCTTCCTTCGTGATCCTTCACAATGGACTCGTCTTGTTTAGCACAAAAGGTTTTTTCTTTTATTGGGGCATCTGCAGGCGGACAGCCAAGCAACTTCTCCATGTCGCCATTCTTCACAGCAGACTCCCCTTCTTTACCATCAGATGGCTTGCCTTTCATCAAAGTATCCTCTGGAGGACAGCCAAGCAACTTCTCTGCTTCGCCATTTTTAGGTTCCACTGAGAATTAAAAAGTGGAAAACTCAGTACCAGGCCAAGAATCATACAAAGCAAGCACTCATACTATCACAATCCTTATTGCCATGCCTTAATAGATAAGTTTATAAAGCAACTCCATCAGAGATATTAGAAATACATGAGGAAGTTGAGGGAGATTCGCACACAATCCTTATTGTCATGCCTTAGTCAGATAAGTTTATAGAGCAACCACATCAGAGATATTAGAGATACATGAGGAAGTTGAGGGAGATTTGCAATCACCAAGCATTAAGCACTATATTTTATTCATATCCTGCTCAACATATGATTTTCAATATATATAAACAGACGGATACAGTGAACAACCTCATATATGCCATGGAAATAATAAGATCCTCTTTATATATGCAATGGGAAAATGTTGTCTACCTCTGTTGGACAATTATTTGTAATATCCCCCATAATGTTCATCCTACAAGACTCAAAGCTGCATTACCCAGTATTTGAAAACATAACTATAGATGATACCTCAGTTTTGACATGGGGAGTAATGATAGTAGTCAGAAACATGATGAACACAAACATCATGATGATTTCCAAAGGCATCAATGTACTTTGACAGAAAAGAAAGAATCAATTCTAGGGGAAAGAAGCAAATACTAGCACTCTCTTTAAGTTTTTTAACACAACCTTGTCCCAAAAATTTGAAAATTCCTGAAATTTAATTGCATTGTAACCATACTACTGATACTAGTTTTATGTAAATTTCAAATATATGCAGTTGCATTGAACAAAATGGAACTTCAAAAAGACGCATACTGGACAAACTCATTAATGTTGAGATATCACACAACGGTATCAACACAATACAACTGGAGGCTCATTGAACACCTTAATGAAAGGGAAAATTACCATTTTGAAGAGGCTGAGAGCACTCATCAGGAAGCTTATTTTCAGATTTCTTGACACTTGTTGGGGTCTCACATAGCAGAGGGCATGTCGAGATAATATGCCCTCTTCTTCGACATATCACACATACCTGTAAGCAACACATCAACAAAGAAACATTACTAACACTAGTCACTATAGAGAACCACCCCGTCCACAAAAATGTTTAAATTAGTCAACTTCATCAAACAAGAAGAAAATACTCGAAATTGATTTAATTGCAAGCCTAGGTTTCTATGGTAAAACAAGGAACTCCACAGTATACATCATTAGACAAATCGTATAAAATGACCAAACATAGCAAACTTAGTAACAAACGAAATTGCAGGTAAATTAGAACACTCACTTGACTAGAATCGATCAGTCTCTCTTCCTTTTTTTTCAAGGCCAAAATTAATTGTTTCTTCTTATTTTCCTCCATTTTTTCCTGGGCTTTTATAAGTCTGCTATTCTGCCTCTCCTTTCTCTTATTGACCTCTATGAGTCTCGTATTACGCTTCACCTTCTTCCTCGCAGCCTTCCTCCTGTTCCTCAACCTATTTCTTTCTTCCTTTGTTAGCTCCACATCACAAGTCACCTCCCCAGGTTTTCCTTCCACATTTGGCACCACCTCAACACTTTCTCCAGCATCAACACAAGCACCGTCTGCCCTCCCCATTTCCTTGCTATCTTCCCTCTTCCTCTTCTTACTATTCGCATCCTCCACCTCTCCGAAACACTCCACCAACTCATTGCCTTTCATTTTCTCCTCGTCATTAACACCAGCTGCGACAGTGCCCTGCATTTGACTCACCTCACTCAGCTTCTTCTTCCGCTTCTTCTTCGGCGGCTCATCTCCTCCAAAACACTCCATTAACTCGTTGCATTCCGCCTTGCAACTTTTTTTCTCCTCATCATTAACACCAGCTGCGACAGTGCCCTGCATTTGACTCACCTCACTCAGCTTCTTCTTCCGCTTCTTCTTCAGCTGCTCATCTCCTCCAAAACACTCCATTAACTCGTCGCATTCCGCCTTGCAACTTTTTTTCTCCTCATCATTAACACCAGTTGCGACAGCGCCCTGCATTTCACTCACCTCACTCAGCTTCTGCTTCTTCTTCTTCTTTTTCGGCGGCTCATCTGCTACATTACTCTTCGCCTCGCCATTCTTCTTCTTCTTCTTCTTTTTCGGCGGCTCATCTGCTACACTACTCTTCGCCTCGCCATTGTTCTCCACATCATCAGCACATTGTGTTGTCGCCACTAAGCTCTCCATCTCTATCAGCTCCTTCTGTTTCTTCTTCTTCTTTTTCTTATTCTTTCCTGGAGTCGCCTCTTCAATTTTCGCCTCCGAATTCATCTCCGGCTCTTCGGATTCGAGCTCATCCACTGGCTTTGCTTCAATCTCAGCCACCGGAGCTGAGCTCAGCTCCATCAGCTTCTGCTCCTCCTCCTTCTTCTTTTTCTTCTTCTTCTTTTTCGTCACTGTATCATTCGACGGAGGCTCTGCTGCAATCTCTGCCATCGGAGGATGGGTGAGGGCTTGTTCTGCCGGTTCTACTTGGACCTCGTTAGCGATCGGCTCCGCCGTTTGTGGCGGCGCAGCTTCGAGCTGCCCTAATTTGCGTTTCTTTCCCATTTTGGTCAGAAAACGGCGACTGATGGAGTTGCAGAGATTTTCCTTGGGGTTTGGTGAAATGGTGTATCGGTCGGATCCAGGTCAACAAATAGACCCACTGAACCGGATCTCTAACGGGCCTAGTGTCAGGCCCAATAAGATGAATATTTATTTTACGGCGTTATAACGTAAATCATTTCACTCGAGACTCAAAACATCATCATAATTTCAAAACAAAATGCAAGACGAACAAAAGTTTCCAGTTCATAGAACAGGAGGAGGTAGATGCCTCCCGGCCGCCGGCGTCGACGTTTCTTTAGGTAGGCGATAGACATCATTATCAGAAATGTACCGGATATACGAAATAATTGTTATGCCAAATCACAGATGTATCGCTGTTGGGAGGATTATTGAAAAAAAAAGAAAAGAGGGATATCAGTGAAAATGTCTTAGAAGTGGAATATATAAAGTGATAAACGATATAGTGAATTTTTGGTATGAAATGGTTCGTAGTTCAGAAACTAATTCATAAATGAACAGAAGAATGGTGATACAAAAGCAAGAATACGGTATAAGGGATTTACACTAGCACAAAGAATATCAATTGTATCGATAACTGCCCAGAAGTAATCAATCACAAGAATAGAATAGGCTCTGAAACAGTCGAAAGCACTGCACAAGAGCTTATACAGATAGATCTCCAGCAATGAAGTGTAGCACAACCTCTTGTAGAAATAGATAGGGGAGCTGGAGAACCGAATACTTCGAAACAATCTGAGCTAAAACCTGTAAAGCACGTCTGACGGAATCTATCTCAAACCTGCAGTCTCATTGTGATAATATCTGAAGGCCTGCTTGTAAATCCTCTATGGTGAGTGTTCTAAGTTCTTCTGTGTCTATACAATCAAAATTGAGCCTAAGGTCCAAATTTTCTCTAGCATTAACTAACATTGTATCCACTAAACCTCCATTCATTTCCTTGCACTGCTTTTCTGTTGCTCCTCTTTGAATCAGTTCTGCGATAGCTTCTATACTGCAAGAAGAATGTAGCTTGAATCCATACAACATGCTCTCCTCTGTTGGATTATTCATCTTGAGATGAAGAATCTTTGCTAGATCTTCAGGAGTGAAGTCACTAAAGTTGAAAAACTTTGTCACACGTCGGCAGAAACCTTCATTGGAAGTGATTACACGTTTCATTGGTTCACTATATCCAGCAAATATCACTACAATCTTTCCACTATCCATGACAGACATGATCTCTTCCAATGCTTCCAACCCATAGTCTTTATCATCTGACTTCTGCATAGGTATCAGTCGATAAGCTTCATCCACAAAAAGAATTCCTCCCTCTGCGTCCTTAATCTGTGCAGAACTTTCGCAATTAGTTGTTTCACAGTATAAAGTAGAAAATAAAATACTCTGGTAAAGCATAAAATTTACCTTTCTCCTAGTTTTTGGTCCTGTATGACCGACAAATTCCCCAACCAAATCTGTCCGCTGTACTTCAGTTACTTTGTCAGTTGGTAGAATACCCACCATATGGAGTAATCTTCCAAGAATACGAGCAACCATGGTCTTACCTGTTCATAACAACTAATTACATAACGCTGCAAAAAAAAATATGTTTTGTGATTTAAGATACATAAAAAAAAACACAGTTCATACACCTTACCTGTTCCAGGATTGCCAAGAAAGGCCATATGGGGGGGTCTCCTGATGCCAACTTTTAGACCAAGGGCCTTACGCCTCTCATCCAAAAGCATCCCTTTTGCCCACTTCCGTAGTTGTTGTTTGAGTTCTTGCAGACCAACAATATTTAATAATTCATTTTCAAGTTCGTCCATCTTAGCTTTAGTTTCACTGCATGCTTGAATTGCCTTTTTTTTCGTCTGCTCTTCAAAGTGCCACTGTAATAGTTCCCGCAACTTTTCAGTTTCACGGCCTTTTGAAATGTGATCTAGAGGAGTCATGCCCTCCTACAATTTACAGATGATATCAAAGCATTAATACACATGTTAGGTTTACTAAACTGAAAACTGAAAGTAATGCAATGAACAATACATCATCTTTAGCACTGCAATCAGCATTGTTCTCTAGTAATGTCTTAACGGTTGAGAAGTCTTCAGCTCGAAGTGAATGCCACACAGCAAGGTGTAATGGTGTCATCCCATTCTGCATGGACAAAAGAAAAAAGACCTATAGAATAAGACACACACATTGACATAACAGTCTCACCCTCGATGAAACCATAAAGCCAGGTGAAAAGAAGAAAAAAAAAAAAAAGAGGTACTCACATTTGCTTTGGCTTCAATAAAAGCCCCATGGACAAGAAGTAACCGTGCAGCATCATTGCATCCATTTTTTGCTGCCATGTGTAGTGGTGTTTCACCATACTACAAACCCCAACATGTTGGTGACACCCATAAATAAAATAAGTATCTATCACGTATTAAGCAAGCATATAACTACTTTTAATTTTTAATTTACTTTCAGAAACATAAACATTCAGCCAAAAAAAACATATACCTACCATGTTTCTAGCTTCCAACACAACCTTTTCCTGCCCTTGCCAATCAAGAAGAAATTTAACTATCTCAGACCTATTATTACCGGCAGAAACATGAAGTGGAGTTTGTACCATCTGCATTTAGGAAACAAAGGATCTGTCAGAGAATATAGACGTCTTACCAAATGGTTCATAATACGGTGGTAAGCATAACAACACTAAAGAACTTTACCATTGAACAAAAAGAAACTGCTCTTATGTTTTTTACTCATGGGACCATCAGACCAAGTTATTCTATATTCTGCAAATTTATATTTTGTTTCCGCACAGATGACTAAACCAACTCATCCTACTCTCTCACTGTGTCATTGGTCCATACCAACTCTAGTTATATGCAGCAATGAGCGGTCTATCCTGACACAAGTGAATTTGGGTTGCAGTGATCTTGAATAGAATCTTCGTTAATTAATGAACAATATACAGTCTCCTTAAACACTACGGCTAGTTATCGAATCATTCTTCTCATCATAATCTGCGGGAAACTACTCCAAATCTTTCTTTAATAACTTTGTTCTAAGCTAACATTTATCGGTATTTAAAACTTAACTACATGAACTGCCTAAGGGAAAACATCCAAGCTTTGAACTATGGATCTCATATTCAGCTAGCTATGAAGACCCTCCACAGCAGATCCAGCCCAATTTATGCTCAGAATATCAAGGGGTTACTTAGAATTCACTATATTCCCACTAACATTGCATATTACCAAACAAAAAGATCAAAACTTTGCTTCCTTAATGCACTAAAGGTCCCAATTTGCCTCAACTAATTGCAACACCAGCACATTAAAACATCCAAACCAGCATTGTAAACATTAAAAGAACCCAAATCCAACATGAGATTATGATCACTAGGATTCAATTCACCCAATTAAACAAACACAAAACAAGAAAAGCATCAA
Organism: Argentina anserina; assembly: GCF_933775445.1. Classification (NCBI taxonomy): domain Eukaryota; kingdom Viridiplantae; phylum Streptophyta; class Magnoliopsida; order Rosales; family Rosaceae; genus Argentina; species Argentina anserina. The sequence goes on along the minus strand of NC_065872.1, from coordinate 2,108,201 downwards.
CCAAATGAACCCAACTTGGTAAAACAGAATGGGATCTTACGATGGCGTTCCTTTCATTGATCAGAGCAGGGTTTTCCCGGAGCAGCTTCTGGAACCCAGCAAGGTCGCCGGAGTGAGCGTAGCCATGGATGGTGGTGGGCTTGGCGGATCTCGACCGTTGACCTGGATTCTTGTGCATGATGGGTCTTGCTCTGAAAACCAAGAGAAGGAAAGATGGTTGAAAATGAAGAGAGAAAAGAGGAGCAGAGATTTTAGAGGGGGAGAGGATTCGGAGGTTTGTCTAAAACTAGTTTTGTGTGCGTCACCGCGTTTATTTTCTGCGATCATTATTTTTGGCCAGATTGTTATATAGCTCAAGTTGCCGACCAAAATGAAAAGCTAGCTCGCTCCAAATATATATTGCACAAGATTTATCAAATTAAAGGTTCCGTAATGTATATACTATATACCATAAGGTCATTTGATTTATTTATACATATAATTCACTTATTATTCACTATAGTCAGAGAGAAAATCTAGAGAATTCGCTTAAACATTAATTACAATTCTCGTAGTTTGTGCATTACTAGCTTCATGCATGAACATATACATCTCGATATTGTTTTCGATGATAATGTGTTTCTCTTACTAGGTCGATCAGCTAGTCAGGTAAATACTTTTGAAAACTATCACAATCTAATAATTATGATAAATTGTGTTTTATTTTTACATAAAAAGAACCCATCTTTTTTCACTCTAAAGGTTCAATGAAGGAATAAATCAAGCACGTGCAGAAGTGTATCAATGATCTTGCATGGATGGTGCCAGGATAGTACATTTAAAACTGTAGTTTTAGGTTAACTATTAGGTTACACTAATGGGTTCATCTCTTCATGTTAGTTCATTCCAAACCCAATTATTTAGCACCAAACTAAAACAAAAATATGCCATTTATTCTTGGAAGCATATGATCTAACTAAGCAGAAGCTGTCGTCCACCTTCTTTGCCAAGTTGGTCACCCCCACTCCCATGCATCGTGCCCTGTTTTTTTTTAGGGGCACCCACAGTTGATTACTGGATTCTTTTGGACCTGCTTTGTTTCGTTTTGATTGCATTTCAATTCATCTATTAATACTGGCTCTTGAGAAAAAACATATACAAACCTTTTGTTCACCTTTCTTTCATAAAATGCAGATTCATATAGCTAGATGACTATTATTCAATCCGTTAACTTTGAAATTGAAGATTCACTAGCATTTAGTTGTCATTGTCCCAAATGATTACACTAAAACCTCATTAAATTAATACCCGACTAATTATAAACATCGCTAAAAACAGTAATTTTTGTCAATACTGACTCGGAACTAATGTGTTAAATTAATATTTTGCTAAATTTATATGATAATATAAATTTGAGACTTCACATGCACCCCATTAGATATACAAATTAATCAATTATAATTACATATATATAATTTTACATTTACAAATATTTTGTAAATTACGACTCATTTGTTATTTGTTTTTCTTAAAAATTATGTCACTTTAAATCTTATTATGCTATTTTCTTAACATTTTTGAAAAAAAAAAAGCATACGATTTTATAATCAATAAAGACCAAAATAACCATTACATATATATCCCTATCACAATGGATAGACGAGAAGTCATAAGAAATCTGATACCTAGATCTATTCATTGATACTACATGAAATTGTCCTGATTGAAAAAGAAAATGCTTAATTAAATTGGAAATTTAGACCTACCAATTATCCATCGTCATGGTCCATTGTCCATGGCCCAAAAACCTTAGACCCAGCCCAGATCCGAGAGGCCCGAAACCAACTGGTTGCAGTCCCAATTGCCGACTCGTTGCCGCCAGTTATACAACCCTGCCAATCAAACCAACCTTCACCACATAGCTCAACTGTCACCGCCAGTCCAAACATAGCCTTGCACCGATGCCTTTGCCCAGTCCAAAGTCCAATTCTAACATTGACCAACCTGCAGCCCCTCTCTTTCGGTGTGGGAATCTCTCCCGGATCCACTGACCCATCTCTTGCACCTTACCAAAAGACGACAAGGGAGACATCCTTGAAACCAAACACCTCAAATTCAAACCGATCATACCGCAACAATCCGCCACAATACACGATCAACGTATTCCTATGTTGCCGCCATGGAGATATGGGCGTCGCCCCTCTCGAGAGAAGTCCGCCGCCGCCATATGAATATGAAACCCTAGGTTTCAATCTCTCGGGTTGCTCCGATACAGTCAAAGGTTCCCAGGCCATCGTATCTCTCTCTCTCTCTCTCAAACTTAAGAGAATAGTTTTTGCTATTTTTTCTTAGGAAAATTCACCAACAGTCCATGAACTCATGTGGTGAAGACAGTTTAATCTTTGACCTTTAAAAAAATGATCAAAGAGATTCCTGAACTCTTATTCTGATATCAATAAGGTAATTATGTTAAAACTTTTGGAAAAATCAGTTAAAATATTATTTTTTCTGTTAATTTTGTCATTTTATTAAAATTTTGACGGAGCATGGTGGACCTAATTCTTAAAATTTATTTTTCTAAACAGTTTACTAATCTTTAAATCTACCCTCTATACTCAAAGGTAAACAGTTATTTTTTCATCATATAAATTATAATAGGTTCTAGACTTAGGCTTTTAGCGTTTGCTAAACTGTTTTTAAAAGAACTGCAACAAGAAAAAGAAAAATATAAAAAACTAATAAAAAATAGAAAGAACCTTCCAAGAAATACCAAAAATTATTGGGATATTATCTACAGAATACAACGTATAATCTACGCTTCCCAAGAAAATATCGAAGTTCTTCAAGACATTTTTGAAGAAGATCAGAAACCTCTTCACATTTTGAGCATCGGTTAGATTCGCCCTAGCTGGTATCAGAGCTTGTTTCGCTCAGAAACAAGTGAAGATCAGGCTTATGCCACAAAATTGGCTCATTTTATCAAATAAACAAAAATTCAGACCTAAAAATTACCAGTTTTTTTGTACTGAAAAAGCTACTGATAAGTGACAAGTGTGCTTTCATTCAAAATATATTCAAGAAAGCCAGTACTCCATATAATACGTTAGTAGAATATTAAATATCATATACAACGAACATATTCATCTCCAAAAGGAGATTGGAGTAGCAGATATTGATCCGTTAATACCTAGTCTGATTGAATTTCTAGATTATCTATATAGAGAAAAATGCAATAACAAAGTTACAGAACAATTCGAAAGGTTTAATCTTCGATTAGATCAACTCAAATAAATAAATTCTCAACTAACAAATAACAAAATGACAAAATTAACAGGAAAAAAAGAATATTTTAACGGAATATTCCAAAAATTTTAACAGAAGTATCTTATTGATATCAGAATAAGAGTTTATGAATCTCTTTTATCCTTTTTAAAGGTTAGGGATCAAACTGTCCTTACCACATGAGTTCATGGACTGTTAGTGAATTTTCCTCTTTTTCTTAATATGATAAGAACTTTGGTGTATTTTTATCTTAGCACAACAAAAAATTATATATCTAATATCCTTGCTGTCATGATACATTGTTGAAAAATATAGTACATCGAACAAAATGTAAATGTGATAATGTGTATATAATATAAACAATGTGATACATCGAAACAAAACTAATACATTCAATAATGTTTACAGAATAAATTATCAATGTAGTACATTGAATAAAGTACAACATTTATTTTCTCAAAAAATGTTTACTATACTTTGATAAATTAATAAGTTATTTATTTATCAATAAAGAAATATTTATTAATTTATCGATATATTAATATTTATTAATTTATCGATATATTAATAACGTGCTAAATTAATATATTTTTATGATTCCAAAATTATTAATTTATAAAGGTTCTACTATATTTACTAAGCAACTATTGTATCATCAATTTTCGAACATGGTCGAGGTTCAGTCAAGCTTATATCATTCAAAAGAATGAAAGATGGGCAAAAAACACAAACTTGGATGATTTAAATTAAAGTGTATGGTATACGCGTTGAACAAACAAGACATGGAGTTTTTCTATTTTGGGTGTGCACGTATCTAAATATCTCATAATGGGAAGTTTCTTAATATGACATGGGAAGAGGCGAAGAATATATTGAGAAATCGAAGATTTTCGAATGAAGATTATTTTGTTGAAGACTTTTTAATTAATTATTAATTAGACATATTTTTCGATCACATTTTTTCATCTCAATTATTTACGTATTAGGTATATATGAGTAGATTAAATATATAAATTTTCAGCCAATTTAGTTATCGTTAAGGTATCAAAATATGTCAAATTAATGAACGAATCAAAACTGACAAACATGAACCGTTCAAATTAATAATGAGTAAATCATATTTATAAATGTCTTAACGATTGTCAGTTTTAATGAATTTTTTCAAAAATTATCTACTCATGTATATATACAAACTAAACAGTATAGATCTAAATATGAGATAGCTTCTTAACTAGTCCTTAACAAGATGATCCCGTTAGAACCATCATCGACTGGGCAAATTGTTTCGGAAAAGAATGTTTTACTGAGTATTGACACCTTAGGACGGAGTTAGCTCCTTTTAAGGTTATAACATAGCCTCATCGGCATCACAGACTCGTATACAACTTCGGCCTGACCGAACAAACAGACAGGCCCAATGCAACTAAAGAATCTTGATCCTCAACCGGACCCTCCAGAATCGGGAACTTGATGGATTAGTCGTCCTAATTAGGGGTGGGCATAAAAAACTGAAATCCCGATCCCGTCCCGAAATTTATAGGGACGGAACGGGACGAAGGTCTAAAAACGTTCGTCCCATCCCGATTCCGTCCCGAAATTCATAGGGACGGGACGGGACGGAGGTCTAAAAACGTTCGTCCCGTCCCGATTCCGTCCCGCTTCATTCTAGTGGGATGGGACGTGGGACGAATAATTTATATCCCGCTTCGTCCCGTCCCGTCCCACCTTTAATGAAAACTTAAAAATTCTTATATATTTGTATCAAAATGAAACTAATTTATGTTCTTAATAACTCTAAAATTATATCAACTCAAATAATAATAGTAATTTATAATATTTTGAATATAATATGCATTTTTTTGTTAAAATTTCATTATTAAATGTTACTTTGTTATGAAAAAAAATAAAAATATAGGTTTTTATTTAACTTCATAAAAAGGTGTGATTTGTCCCGTCCCGTCCCGATCCCGTCCCGTCCCAACCGGGATTAATCCCGAGTGGGATGCATTATTAAAAACCCTTGTCCCGTCCCGATTCAAAAAGTGGGACGGGACGTGGGATGAGCTCCGTCCCGTCCCATCCCGTGCCCACCGCTAGTCCTAACTCTTAACCAATTCTATTACTCAAAACCAAACCAGTGTTTAAGGAGTACAGGCCTCATCTTCTCCAAAATCCAGCCATCACCATAACGGCACGACGATACAGACCCACTCCGACACGTGTCACCCAATCACATATAGGATTAGGTTGCGTAACGTGTGGTCATCACACCCCTTCTTGTCCCCAAGCTCCCACTTTCTCTCAAAGCCTGAAAATATCTCGATCAGTTCCAAACTCAGAAAAAAGAACCAAGATATTTTCTTATTTAACGTTATACATTGTTCTCAAAAATGAAAACGGAAATGTGTTTTTAGCTGTGTCCACGAAGTTCGGAGCTTTTTAGTGTTTTTTTGTTGATGAACTTTCAATCCCTGAACTATCTCCAATGGCCATGGTTGCAAGGCTTCACATATGTCCACAGAGCTTAGACCACTTCAACTTCCAGAGCCCAACTCTCGTTTTCGGGTCGGGTTTTTCCCTGTCTGGTTCGGGTCGTGGAAGGTTGTGCTCCAAACAGCTGTGCAGGTCTTTCAGGGCTGAAGATCCCAAGGAAGAAGGTGAGGTGAAGTTGAAGAAGGGAACTGGGGTTTGGAAGTCTTTGAGGTCTACGCTTTTGGGTGGCGTGGGATTGAGGTCTAGGCAGAGTGATGAGTACAAGAAGGCTGTGGCTAGAGTTGAGGAGGTTTGCTCCTCGGTAAGTTCTTTGGCGTTTCCATTTAATTATCAATCTTCTGTTAAATACTTAAATTTCTATTTGGGTGGAAGAAACTGCTTGAAAGTTTGAATCTTTATCATGTTGTTTAACTTAGAAATAATGAGCATGATCTCAAGATTTTGTAGTATTGAAATTTTTACGTATATTATACATGAAAGTTTGATTTGGGATGGACTTTTCAACATTTAAGAGTGCCTTTTTTACTTATGTATCAATCAGGCTGCTGTTCAAATTGGAAGGTATATTGTGACCATGATGAGCACTGGAGTTGTACTAACAATTGGGTTTCAGTTGTCAGGTTAGAAAGCTTGTTACTTTTTTTAGATGTGAAGCAATAATTTCATTTGTGACTGGCCTTCTAACTGTTGGCGATTTTTTTTTCCTGAAGGTGGAGACAGTCAGTTGAATACGCTAGTTTGGTATAGTTGGCTTGGAGGAATCATTATTGGGACTATGATAGGATCGAACTCGGTTTTAGAAGACCATTGTCGAGCTGGTCCGCGTAATGTTGTAATCAGTGGAAGGTAAATTCACTCTTCATTCTATCTTCTCCCTGCCTGCTTTGAAACAATATGTGATTCTGATTCTGTTTCTTGGATTTCTTCATTCGTTTGTACAGTACGAGGGGACTTGGAAAAGCACTTGCTCGTGAATTTCTTCTTTCTGGTGATCGTGTGGTTGTTGCTTCTCGAAGGTGGTGTTTTGGACTTGGATTATTGGCTGTTCATAAACGAGTCATCATGTATGGACTATGGTGGTTGAAATATTACTAATACCATCTCAATTATTGATTTTTGTGAAGGCAGCCTTGAGTCTGTACATGCAACTGTCAGAGAGCTTGAGGAAAACCTAAAGGATGGTATAGCCAATGCAGGTAGCTCATCTAGGAATAACCTGGCGCATGCAAAAGTGGTTGGCATAGCCTGTGATGTTTGCGAAGGTGATGATGTGCAGAAGCTGGCACGTTTTGCTATTAATGAATTTGGTTCTATTGACATTTGGGTGAGTTTCTTCATTCCAGAATTTTCATTTTTTTTTCTATGCAGATTGCAAATATTTAGCTCTATCAAGTGTTTAACCATCTAAGCGTGCACACTTTTGATAGATAAACAATGCTGGTGCAAATAAAGGTTTTAGACCCCTGCTTCAGTTTAGTGATGAAGACATTAAGCAGGTATAACTTCATTACTTTTATGTGATACCTGATGTATGGTGTCGTTGCTTGATTTGATGCTGAATTAGCATGAAACTTCTATGCGCTTAATCGGCTGTCAAGACATGATGTTGATAAAATATGACCTTTTTGCATGGGTTCAACTAATTCATTCTATTCCTTCTTATTTTGTTAGATTGTCTCAACAAACCTGGTGGGGTCTATACTCTGCACTCGGGAAGCCATGCGTATTATGAGAAATCAGCCAAAGGGTGGGCACATATTCAATATGGATGGGGCGGGTTCTGGGGGATCTAGTACTCCTTTGACAGCTGTGTAAGTGCCTTGGTATTTTAACTATGAAATTGCTTATCGAGGGAGAATTAGTACTTATGCTGTTTTATCTTCTCAATCATTAGCTATGGGTCAACAAAATGTGGTCTCAGACAACTTCAGTCATCGCTATTAAAGGAGTGCAAGCGGTCTAAAGTAGGAGTGCACACAGCATCTCCAGGCATGGTGCTTACTGATCTGCTTCTGAGGTACACTGGGATACTAAATCTTTCATTTTTCTCAGATATATTGCACTTTTCATTCCCTCAGAAAATAATTATCTAAGCACTAGCTCATCATTCTATCACTTTGCTTCTTATTAATGATATTTTTCCATGCTAGGATTTGATCAATTTTCTATTGTTTGTTGCAGTGGATCCAGTTTAAAAAATAAACAGATGTTTAACTTCATATGCGAGCTTCCCGAAACCGTAGCTAGAACTTTGGTTCCACGAATGCGGGTTGTGAAGGGAACAGGGAAGTCCATCAATTATTTGACACCACCTAGAATCTTACTTGCTCTAGTAACTGCATGGCTACGACGAGGTCGCTGGTTTGATGACGAGGTATTTTTCAGAATTTTCATCTCCTAAAGTACATTTTGACCATCTCGATTGGATGGATTGGATACTGGCTGAGGATGATATACTCTTACTAATATATACTACTCTCATACCAACTGAAGTGGTGCATACTTGAACTCACTTAAACAAGTTCATGAACTTCAATGCATTCTGCAGACTATTCATTTCTAGTATCAAACTTCAACTTGTATTTAACTCTTTTCCTATCAATTATATAGAACTTAGTTCAGTGTCTTGTGATCTTTAAGTTGGGTCTAGCTGGCCTCCAAATATGAAACGTATTTTGCATGAGAGATTCTTGAGACTGCCTGTTTCATTTTCAAAATTGCTGAGGTGCTATATACTGATTGCTACATATGTATAGTTGGAAAAAAGCTAGAAATGATTTGTAGTATGACTTGCAGGGCAAGGCTTTATATGCTGCAGAAGCAGACAGAATCCGCAACTGGGCTGAAAATCGTACTCGATTTTACTTCACTGATGCAATGGAGATGTATACAGAGAACACTTGGGTGTCCGTCTTCTCGCTATCTGTTGTGTGTGCCTTCATAATTCTCTCTAGCACAAGCAGCAGTTTTCCTGGTACTTGAGATTGCCCCCAAGGAGTAAAAGCTTAAAACCAAAACCACCATGAAAGTCATCAAGCGGGATGCTATATGTGAAGAACCAGCTGCAAAATAGCGCTGGGTAAACAACTTAGACCGCAGAATGTTACCATACAAATGTGGGGTACCATTTTTTTACCCTGCTTTCAGACCCTAATCTTTTGTAGATCATTCATTCGTCTTAGATCATATCAAGAAGCCTACCTGCTTATCATTGTGAAATCCAGCCTCTGGGCAAAAATATGTAAAGACTTGAGTAGTTCATTATACTATATGGTTCCACTCTGTAAATTGTACATGCTGTAACTCAAAAGTAAGTGTTTACATCAGGTAATTAAAATTTGCACCTCCATCTTATACCACTGAACAGTACCTCTGTATTATTCCTTGTACTGTTAGGAAGAAGTTAAAGCCTTTTTTTTTCCTTGAGATGAGGAAGAAGTTAAAGCCTTACAGAGCAGTTGGGTTGTAATGTCTGGATAAACGATCAAATGGATCCAGTCTCAACAGAAACAACAGACTTGAACAAATCATACTGGCAAATTCTGAAACTCATGTAAAAGTCAGCACAGATGAGTTTATTATATTCATTTGCGTATTAGTAAAAGATAGGAAGAGAGCTGGATTGAACTATTTCTCTCATATTTAGTCAATGAAAAAAAAGCCAATAGCTCAATACAATAATATCATCCCATGTGAGCTCTTGCCAATTGGACCTCAGCTTCCCCTCACAGTTCAACATCAAACCCAGGAAGGATAATATAATCCTAAATATGAGCTAATAATATTGTTTTCCTCAAACATATAGTTTTCTTTTTTCAAATGACATTGTCAGGTAAAATGTCCCAGGTGACAACTAATGCAGCATTACATGTCTTGAACATATACCTTCCACCAGCAGGTATATCTTGCACCATTTCTGGAAATCTTACTGTTGTTAATTCTCACTTAATTTTCATTTACCTTAAATTATCATATATCATCCTTTCCTGTGAAGTTCTTATATATTTCCGAAATCACATAACTCGCCATGTTAGTTTGACAACCAACACATTTCTCCTTTCTAATTTAAGTTATTTAACACAACAATATAAAATACCTGAAGTATGAACGAGTTTCTTCAAGAAACTTGCAACATTTAAGTTGGAAAAGCATTATAGTACAAAATTGAATGATATATATGTACGCATGAGAATAATAAAGAGGACAGGGAACCTTCCAATTCATGAGACAAACGAATGAAGAATGAGTAAAAGGAACATGAAATTAAAACCGGCAATAAAACAAACATCAAATAATCGCCGGCAAATCCATCGCAACCTTTTTTATCATTATGAAGTTCTTGACCAAGCTTCTGGTACCAACAAATGGCTCTTCTTCTCAATTAAACCGTTCGAATTATTCTACATTCTAAAAAAAACACTACAATTCTTACAGAAAAACTAAAACCAAAACCAAATTCAACTCTAATCATCATAATTATTAATTAGTCCCCTCTGCAGTTCTGTTTACGCGGGACTTATTTGAATCTAATTGATCTCCTAAAAGACGATTATTGTCAGACCATCAAATATGATTTGTATAATTGAATTGGTTGGCATGTCTATGATTAGGTCATGTCCAGCTGCACTGCTGCATGTCTTTTACTTACAGTAACAGCTACTGCCCTACTTCCAAAAAAAAATTGCTTAACCATAGTTAATTTCACCAATTAAAGATATTTGATCACCTAATTCATTGACTTAATCTATTTGTATTCAATTATCATAAATATATGATATTTCCATTTGTTTACGCAGCTTTCTGGGTTTACCTTGTTGATGAGGCTTTGTTTGTACAACTCACTTTCATACTGAGCTCCTCTAGGTAGACAAATTTTACGTGTATTTGCCTTGTGTATATGAATTTCTAGTTTGTAATGGAATAATTTATGGAAGCAAAGATTAATATAGTGTGAAATAATTAGTGAAGATTCCAAGTGAGTGTGAACATAATCATGATCATGATCAAATTATATCGGATTTTCACCTTCTTGTGTTTTGGTCTGATATGCATATATATCACTTTCCTATTACAGGAAAACAGAATGTGATTTGACATGGACATAAAAAAATACTAACGATAATGTTTTTCTTGTGTTGAGCTATTCACATCTCATCTATGCTTGTTACATATGTATTACCAAAGAGAGTTGATACTTGAGAGTGTGTGTGAGATTTGATGACATAACCTATAACCACTCCTCTAGTAATTTGACAGATTAAAAAAAAAAGATAAATATGTAAAAATTGCCCTAAATAGAATCCAAAATGACAGTTTTTGATTAGGTCATTTAACCAAGTTTAAGATTAGGAAGAAGTAGCGGTTGGCCTCACAAGCCCTCCTTTTCAAAAAAGAAGCAGCGCTTGAGGGAAGCAGCAATTTGGCTTTGCATAGTGTATGGCTTCTGAAATATGAACAAGTTCTGTCCCATGCATGTTTTGTTTCTTTCTCACTTGGAATTTGAAACTTAATTTGGAGTCTCTGTATGGAATATTACATGATCTAATGGGAGAGGAATGTGATTGGTTAGCTAAAACAGAATCAATTCCAGTACTATCAGATATGATTAAAATTATCAACTGCTATCAACCTTTCCCTGTCATAAAAAAAGGAGGTGAAATAGATCACCCCTATGGTAAATAGTTAAGGGAAAATACATAGAGTTTTAATTAGAATGGGGTAGCATAGAATAATATCGATTTTGGGTAGCATTCTTCACAGAATCCGTGTTTTGAGGAAGTGTTTTGGTTCCAGCGGAAGTTTATTGATCCTAGCAATGATTTGATTAAAAAAATTAATAGAAAAAAACAAATATTTTGATTTTCTATTTCAATTTACGAAGTTAATTTGTATCTAACGAAAATTTGAATCGAGTTAATGGCTTTTCAATTCACACTTATGCGAAACGTATTAATGACTTTTATGTTTTTTGTGTAATTACACATTTATAGATTCTAATCACAAACACTCACACTTGACGGTGAGTCAACAAACATAGATATAATAGTCAGCATGTTTATATTCTACTAACCTAGATCCTAAAGATCATTAGCTTAGGCTGAAACTATGTTTTCTAACTACTTGATTGCAATCATGAGCATCACCCCCTCATTTTCATCAATCAAAGTCCCAAAGTCTATGCTGATCTATTTTTTTTTTAAAGTCTATGCTGATTACACCAATTTAGCCTAAACAGAAATTTAGTTTCTGCTTTAAATCCTCAAAAGAAATTTAAGGAAGAAAATAGAAAAAGAAAAAAAGGGCGTTCGATTTCACCAACCAAACAAAAAGGGTGGGGGGAATAATAAAAAGTCTCAATTACCACCCGAGAATGAGCGAGTAATAGACGGAGCAACGCGCGGACCAATCGTGTAGACCCCACACCTCAACAGAAACAACGATAACCAAAGTACCAAACTAGCTTCCTTCTCCTTCTCCACCTTCTTCTTCTTCAGTCTCAGACCCCCAGCTGGTCTCTCTCTCTCTCTCTCTCTCTCTCTCTCTCTCAAACCAAACAGCACATCAGACCAAACCAAAAGAACACCAGAGACTATCTGTCTATGATGTTCTCTATATCTCTCTCCTAACTCCTCACCAGTCACCACCACGTGAACAAGAATTAGTGAATTCAAAAAGCCGAACCCAAAAAGCAAACGCATCTCAGTCTCTCTCTCTCGCCATTAAAACATTCTCTTTACACTTCAAAAGTCTCAACCTTTCCCTCATTTTCGCGCACCCAATTGTCCAATCTACATTAGCAATGTCCACCGCTCCGTCGCCGGCGACGCCGCCGACCAACACCACCTCCCCACCGCCACCCACCCCATCCGCCCCGGCGCCCACCACCCCCACCGCTCCTCCCCCAACAACCCCAGCCGCTCCGCCCCCCACAACTCCCGCCACCCCCGACGCGCCGCCTCCCGCCACTCCGGCGTCGCCACCGCCGCCGTCAAAGACTCCACCTTCACCCCCAGCGCCCACCACTCCAGCTCCGACCTCACCGGGATCGTCTCCGCCGCCGCCTGCCACCCCATCCGTCAGCTCACCGCCGCCGCCGAAAACGCCGTCGACGCCAACCACTACTAAGAGTCCTCCTCCTCCGCCGAAATCGCCGTCCACCACACCTTCGACCTCGACGCCTTCGACGGGATTGGACACCGGGGTGATAGTCGGAATCGCTATCGGGGCGGTGGCGATTCTAGTGGTGCTCAGTCTTTGCTGCATTTTCTGCTCTAAGAAGAAGAAGAGAAGAAGAGAGGAGCCTGGCTACTATGTCCCTCCGCCGCCGCCTCCGACCGGCCCTAAAGGTATAAGCTTTGCTTTATTTTTCAGCAGATTATGTGATCTGGAATTGCTTACTTTTTCGGGTTTAAGTTTCTAGATTCATTGCATGTTTGTACCAATTTGATCACTCTGATGTGTTCTCGATCTAGTCCTTGTTTCTGCATTTTACTATTGTGTGATGGTGCTTGACTGATTGATTCTCATTACTATCCAATTTGATGAGGCTTAGTGAATCTGGTAGTCTAAAGGGATTAATAGTATGTAAATGTAATACTCAATTTCGACTGTTTGATGGTTTTTTTTTCCAGGTGAAATTTACTATGGTCCACCGCGTCCATATCAAGGTGCTCCACCCCCACCTACAGATCATGTAATCACAATGCCGAAGCCGCCTGCACAAGCTGTAGCATCCAGGCCACCACACTCGCCAGTACGATATACGCCGCCACTACAACCTTACAGCAGTGGAGGTTCAGGTTCTAATTATTCAGAGGGTGAGACGCCAGTTCCACCACCTCCGCCACCAGGGTATTCTTTGGGATTCTCAAAAAGCACATTTACTTATGAGGAGCTAGCTTTGGCAACGGAGGGGTTCTCCGATTCCAATCTCCTTGGACAGGGTGGGTTTGGGTATGTACACAAAGGAGTTCTTCCTAATGGGAAGGAAGTAGCTGTCAAGCAGCTGAAAGCTGGAAGTGGGCAAGGGGAGCGTGAATTTCAGGCGGAAGTTGAAATTATCAGCCGTGTACATCACAGGCATCTTGTTTCACTGGTTGGCTACTGCATGACTGGATCCAAGAGACTACTTGTCTATGAGTTTGTTCCAAACAACACTATGGAGTTCCACCTACATGGTATGGGTTTTTCCTGAGCAAGTAACATGCAAGTAAAAGACACTGTATGCTGATGTTTACCATTGTCCATATTTCTGATTGCAATGTTCTGATCAAATATTCATTTTGTAGGAAAAGGGAGACCTACTATGGATTGGCCCACCAGATTGAAAATTGCTTTAGGATCTGCGAAAGGACTGGCCTATCTTCATGAGGATTGTAAGTCTCTTGTTAGATGCACAGCCATATGCGCTTGACATACTGAACAGATTTGCATTTTATTGTCATTGACATTGGTACTTCAGGTTTTACATCAGAATATTGTGTATATGCAGGTCATCCTAAAATTATTCATCGTGATATCAAAGCAGCTAATATACTTTTGGACTTCAAGTTTGAGTGCAAGGTATGAACCCTAAATTGTAGATTTACATTTCTAGAAGGAAAAGGGTTACTATTAGTTCCTGAACTCTTCAAGTGTCCCATATAAGAAATGGTACTTTGATTTTTCTGACAAATTAGTAGTATCTATAATGCTCCTATTTTGATCAATTCTATGTGTAAGGAGGAGTTTTATGATTGAATATTTGGTGCAGGTTGCAGATTTTGGTCTTGCCAAGCTCTCTTCTGATATGAATACTCATGTTTCCACACGAGTGATGGGGACTTTTGGGTATGACTCAAGAGCCCCATTCTTTTTTACTAAATAATGACACGTGGAAATAGTTGTCATAATTGACTTTACCGAATTTATGTACAGTATTTTGCTTTTGTTTTAGCTCTTCGATAAATCCGATTCTAGTCGGTGTTAATCATAGAACTAATAGTTTATATATTTGGTTTAACACTGGAGATTAACTGCATTTATTATAGGTAGAGGTGTCATTTTCTCAAAATTGTTGTAAAATATTAGGTAGTTTATTTTATACGAAAAATATAAGGTAGTTGGTGTCATGACCAGATCTTTAATTTTGTGAACCATTTTATATCCAAACTGCTGCTCTAAATCACTAAATGTATGATTCATATAATTTTTTATTCATTTTGTTTTTAGGTATTTAGCTCCAGAATATGCATCTAGCGGAAAACTCACAGACAAGTCAGATGTTTTCTCCTACGGGGTTATGCTTCTGGAGTTGATTACTGGGCGCCGCCCTGTTGACGCATCTCAAACTTACATGGAGGATAGTTTGGTAGAGTGGGTGAGTTGGCATCCATGTTGGACATTAAGAATCTTTTTTATATTTATATTGTTTTTTTCTTCTCCACACAAATCCTTCCTGATTACATATTGATATTGCAGGCAAGGCCCATTCTCACTCGAGCTTTGGAATCCGATGACTTTGATGAACTGGCTGATCCAAGACTGCAGGGTAGGTTTGACCACAATGAGATGGCTCGCATGGTTGCTTGTGCTGCAGCGTGTGTACGACATTCTGCAAGGCGTCGACCACGAATGAGTCAGGTAAAGTTTCATTCATTAACTGCTTAAGTTTTCGCTTTGTGAAGTGTCTTCTGACCGATATTTACCCTATACAACAAACAGGTCGTCCGTGCTTTAGAGGGAGATGTGTCTCTTTCTGATCTGAATGAAGGAATAAGGCCCGGGCATAGCAATCTCTACAGTTCTCAAGGGAGCTCAGACTATGACTCAAGGCCCTATGACACAAAACAACGCAACCTGGACTTAATAAACCACAGGAAGATGGCGTTGGAAAGCCAGGAGTATGGCGCTAGTAGCGAGTACAGTGGTGGTCGCACCACCAGTGAGTACGGTTTGAACCCATCTGGTTCAAGCAGTGAAGGCCAACAAACCCGGGAAACCACCCGAGAAATGGAATTGGGGAAGATGAATAAGATCAATCGAGGTTACAGTGGAAGCTCCGAGTATTAACAACACGGCCAATGCACCAATTTTCTTGTAAAAAGCTACCAACTCCCTCAGCCAATGTTCTCACACCCCTTAATCGTTTCATTGACATTTAATTGCATAACTAAATTCTTATTGATTTATTGATTTTTTTTCCATCTTCCTAACTAGCCAGTTTACCATTGCTTTCACAAGAGTCGTATAACTCAACTTGTTCAATATTCTTTTATTCTTTGCTTAATCTTTTAATGAATACAGTTGTGTTCAGTTGTTTAGCATTGCATTATTGACACTGGATGCTCTTTCACACCCATAATGGTTTGGAGTTTTGAAATTTGAACCATTTAGCACTACACGTGCATGCGTGCACGCTTTGTATGATGCTTAGGTCCATTTTCTTGTTCTAGGACCAAGTCTGGTGAATGCTATTCATTATGAATGTGGTTCTTATTTCAACGTCTAAAAGCCAATCACATGTATATCATAGATTCATATCCAGAGAGGATGGGAAACAGATGATTAACCACTCGACCATGTTTCTAGAAAGGGGATGCAATATTTATGATGATTTGCTTTTATCTTTGCAATTTCTCGCAGTGTTTGGTCAAGTTTTGGACACCAAACCCGGTTGAGCTTTTGTTTCAAGCTTGAAAAAGGTAATTAGGTATACAAAATAGTCAGACTACAAACTCATTCTGTGGAGCTGACATTAACACTGAATCAGTAAATTGATGTTACAAGAAAAATTGTGGTAGTGTAACAGTATGAGGAGCAATGCTATTACAAAATATGAGGCTTCCAAGACTATATATTAGAATATCTACCAGCACTAGATCCTTTTCTTCGTCGCCGACGCCTCAGTCTAATTCTCCAGAAGCTCAAAAATACTACTATACCTATAAATAACAGCAACATGACTAGAGGTTAAAAAAACATCTATATATATGTAATGTTTCTTTTCAGAAACCAGAAAGTGAATGATCACTCACCAGTAAAAGCAAGTACAGCAGGAACAAGCCAATGACTTGCAACTAACACAGGCATATCAAGCTGCAAGAGAATCACCTTAAAGGTCAGACAGAAAATATATATTCTAATTTAATAGAGAAAAAAGGTTAGACAGCATAAATGATTCTCAATCTGAGTATGAAACTACAATAGCCCTTCTAGCCAGATAGTTTGCTTACCTCATTTCCATAGAACAGGCCCAAGTATCCATTTCCCACAGAATCAGTTCTATTCTCCAGTGTCAACTCACTACGCTTCAGACGGGAATCCTCGACAGTCGAATTTAACACTTCACCTGGATTAGTCTGAGAAGAGCCTGGCAATCTTCTGTTTGTTCCTCTCACCTGTAACCTGTAACCTTTCGTTCCCCATATCTCAAATGCAGAGTCACTCCCACATATCAACTCCTTCCCCATTACAGCAGAATATGTAGAAAAATTCACGTCTGTTCTACGGGATGGTAATTGATTGTCTTCCATATATAAAGGTGAATTTTGTTGCACCGAGCTTGAAAAAAGCACAGGATCTCTGATGTTTCCGCCAGTGAAATCTAACATTTTCTTCAAGAGCCAATAACAATTAGTTACCATATGACTGCTGTCCAAACAGTTAGAATCTCCATAGACTACAACACGACCTTCACCAAGCTGAACAAGACCAAGAATGGGAGAATCTGCCTGCATTTACCAATTGGCACCTTAGTCAATATCAAATGTGAACAAAATCAATGAGAACTCAACTTTTTTTTAGCAAAAACTCCCAATGTGAATAATTCAGTTGTAAATGAATTTGACCAGAGAAGTGGCCAACACCCTAGATCAACTAAAATAATCAAAGGTGAACAAGTGATTATTTGCTCACCATTGTCATCTCAGGATCCCGAAGTACATTCTGAGTGGCCCCACTTTCAGAGCTATCTAGGAAAGGGAACTTGTGTACATAACCTCCTTTTGGAAACCTCACAATATCTGTTCCAGATGCATACCGACTTTGCTCTCCA
Organism: Argentina anserina; assembly: GCF_933775445.1. Lineage (NCBI taxonomy): Eukaryota > Viridiplantae > Streptophyta > Magnoliopsida > Rosales > Rosaceae > Argentina > Argentina anserina. The sequence goes on along the minus strand of NC_065872.1, from coordinate 2,090,413 downwards.
TTGATAGAAAAATCACCATTCAGAATCTTATCTCCAAATGCAATCCCAAATGGAGCCAGCAAGTCATTTAACGCTGGAACATTTGCACCTCCAGTGACTGGAGTCCACCAGCTCCGTGTGTTATCATCAAAGAATCTCATCTTCACCATCGTGTCCACATTGTACCACTCAGAAAACACAACCAATCCCAGTCCAGAATTAAGAACATCATCTCGCAGCTTCTCAATCTCCTCCTGAAAGTACTCTTCTTCAAGATCTACCAGAAGAAGGGTCCCATATCGAAGAGCATCAAAGCAAGTAAGAGGGGAACCAAGTGTTTCTACATAATACCCAGCATCTCGTAACATGTTGAACATAATGTGAAAATTTGTATGCAGGTGATCTCCATGCCAGTCAAGAATGTCATTACGAACATCCAGAGAGTCTCTAGGGATATAACCTGGAGGGTATTTGATACTATGAAACTGGTCCCACAAAATTCGTTTTGATCTTTGTGGAGTTGGGACAATCTTCAACTTTAACTGAAGCACACAAGTGCTAATCCGAAGATTCTTTTCTCCTGGAGATGGAGGACTGTATACCCTAAGACTAACATTGCCGCTAATCTCTCCTGAAAACTTTGCCCCTTCTTCCTTAATTTGCATGTGAAGCGCTAAATAACCAGTCCATGGCCAGATAACCTTAGAATAAGTAAAGTGAATGCTTAGAAGATTCCCTACTTCATCTGAAGGCTGCCAGGTTGGTGGACTTTTAACATAGCCAATTACACCCATTCCATTTAGAATGGTAGCATTGAAGATAACAGGCATGGCACCTGCATAAAGTGGCTGACGACAGAAGGGCCAAGAGTAGGGGCAGTCTGTATAATCAAGAATATTAGGGAAGATGCTGGCATGAGGTTTGTAATTCTTCAAGATTTCGTATGATTCTAACCTGACCAAAATGTTAGAAATTAGAACTAAAACTTGCAAATTCTGATTTAACAGGCCAGTAATAAAAGCTGCACAAAAGAATCATACGAGCAATAAATCAGGAAGACTTACAGATCAACCCTCCCTGCACCCTGTTCATACATATTAGGACCACCAAGTTTTGCAGCACCTTCTACCAATGCTTGTTTCATGCTTGCTGGGTTTAAAGTATCTTTCCTACTGCTTTCAGGGATAACACTCACAAGCAGACATACCATACCAGCAACCACAGGACTTGCCACACTAGTGCCAGATAAGCTTTTACAGCCGGTACTGATCTTGGATCCCATAATGTCCCGTCCATATGCAACGACATCTGGCTTAACACGGCCGTACCTGTGTTTAGAATACTTCCAAAGTTAACGGTTTGCACTCACTAGAATACTAAAACTGCTCATAGGCCAAAGGCCCAAAAACTTACAATTTATCAAATATAAGATCAGGAGATGACAATAAGTAAGTGGATTTCAACTATAAGACTTTGTACGGGTAGAGACATAAAACACCAGAAAATATACATCGGTTTAAAATAACCAAAGGATAAAGAGAAAAAGTACCCATGAGGCATCTCCCAAGTACTCATGCCTCGTGACGAAAAAGAAGCAATGTGATCACTGTAGTCAATGCCACCAACACCAATAACATCACTTTGGTCTGCTGGATTATTTAAAGTCCCATAAAGTGGTCCATCATTTCCAATTGCTGAAACCATAATAATGTTGTTTGCTGTTATTTCCCAGACCTGGTGCAAAAATAAGCAAAGAAGTTTAATATCATATGCGCACAAAAAGTTTCAAAGATTTCACACCAAAATGTTCTTCATGAAATTTGGAAACTTATAAAAAGCATTACCTTCTCCACAAATGGGAGGTCCAAGTAATCAGGTCCACCTATGCTCAAGTTCAGAACATCCATATTGGTCGCAATGGCATAGTTGAATGCATCAAGGAACCATGATGTGTACGATACCTGCAATAAGCTGAATACAAACTTCTCATCTCATAATCTTGCTAAATTATGTTAACTAAATGAACCAAATTATATTTCAAGTCAGAGCTTGTGCAATTGGTAACCGCATAGGGGTAGAAAGACAGATGTCATGCTAGAAAAGTCTCCCAACATCCAAAGTCATTACCTGTGCATCTGTAAACACACGAAAGGCATATATCTCTGTATCAGGAGCAAATCCAAGACACTCTGCATCTACACCAGCAATAACACCAGCAACAAATGTCCCATGTCCAAGATTATCGTTTAATGTATCCTCATTTGTCCAGTTTGTCCGCTCCTGCACAATGATTTAATAGTCATAAACTCATAATCAGCAAATCGACTGAAAACTTTTTTCAAAAGCAAACATTTATGTAACTACAAAGGAAACAAGGGTCTATACAACCCACAGTGACAAAAGACTGGGAACATCTTTTCCAGGAAACAATACCTTAATATTTCGAAAGTGTGGGTGATTCGCTCGAATACCAGTGTCAAATATGGCCATTTTCACTTTTGCACCGGTATACCCTTTGGTCCAAAGAGACTCCGCTCCAAACAATGAAGTTATTTGAGATCTCTGCAAAAGTAACACGGTACTAAGAAAAGAAGAACTAGGCACAAACACCAACAACCAGTACGAAAGAATCAACACAGCAAAAGATCTCTAAAAATCAAATTTTCACAAGAACTTCTCCAACTTCACTAAGAGTAACAAACTGATGCAACACCAAGATATATTACCCCATTATTAACTTCAAAATCATACACATTATACCAACTACAATCACAAGTTCACAACCAATCAAACTAAAACCCCTTGGCTAAAATCACAACCAAAATAACCACAAAATCGAAAGCGAAAGCATAAAGATCACAACTTTCAAGTTCTATCTAATAACTAAACACATTAAAGCATGAAAAAACGACATGTCACCTCAGCCAAGAGCTCCCTCTTCCAGCTCACAGAGCCATTACTTCCCCCACCGTCTTCACTAAACGACATCGCCGTCAAAATCTTCCCCGGCCGCTTCTCCCCATCCACAAACGCCCCAACCTTCTCTCTCTTCTCCTCACTCAGCAAACCCCTCCCGTACCTGACGTCAGCATTCACATCCTTTACCCTCCCCAGTTTCCCAATCTCTCCGATCACCAGCTCCCTCACTCCTTCTTCAATCCACACCACTCCGAAATCCGTCGGGTAATCCTTCGCCGGATTGTTCCTCTCGATCCAGTCCCATCCCTCCGCCGGGACGCCCGATTTCAGATACTCCCGGTGATCCTCCCACCTCCTGTACTCCACGAATCGGACGACGTAGTTGTTCCGGTGACGATCTAGGGTTAGGGTTGGGGGATTACGGTGAGGCTTGAAATGGAGGAGAGCGAAGGCGACGGCGACGATGATGACGAGGAGGGAGAGTGATGACGTGGAGGTCAGAGGAGCGGTCATAGCGGCTAGGTAGATAATTGGCGCCGGGGCTTCATAGATTTGGCGGGAAAATTCGCATCGGAGAAAAGAAAAGTGCGAGTCTTTCCGGTGAAATGTAGCAAGCTTCAGTTTAAGACTTTCTCCTTTCTTCTTTACAGTGTTGTTCTTTCACTTCTACAAGTTGGGTCAATATTTACTACAGCCCAGTTCAGACGGCCCAACCTAAGGCCCAATTCATACTGACCCAAGTGACCATGCACTCATACTGAAGAGCTATGTGACGTGAGACCACTTCTAGATTTTTCGACTATGATTTTCTCTTGATATTGTTAGGAATTCGTTTCATAATTAATATATATATATATATATATATATGCAAATGCCTCATTTTGAATGTTCTTAAGAGGCGCATCATGTGAGTTCTGAGGAACAGGCATAAATCTTCACTTGCATGATTTGTCAACCTCACATCAAACCCCAACGCAATGTTAATAGTATAGATTAATTCTCTTTATAAATTAGGATTATGTTTCCTATTGTAATTAGATGGCTAGACCTTATTGTATCAAGATGTATATATAAATATATATCCCTCAACATGAAAAAGAATAATATCATCATTCTGAATCTCTCTTATGCTAATTGGAGTTTAAATCTAAATTTATTTTTAGTCTCTAAAATAGAGGAAGTGTTTGACATGAATGTGACATTGTTCCATTTGTGGACTATATGGTAGGAGTCCTAGGACCATAATTTTTCAGGCCCAGCCAACCCAACAATTTCAAAGACAAAACGCACCGTTTAGGCGGCTCTATAAGCTTCATCTCTCTGACAACGGAAGCTCTTTGGTTTGTACAATGGCGGGAGGGGTTATCCTATCGTCGCAAACCAGAACCCAAACCTTACTCTTTTCCATTCCCAAATTACCCTCACCACTATGGAAGCTCCCCTTCATTTCCCGCCTGATTTCCTGCAAGTGCTCCCAGACCACCCAACTCGCCGCCGTAGTGGACTTAGCCAAGTACAAGGAAGCTTTCTCCAGACGAATGGACATGGCTGGCCTCAAACCCCACCACCGAGTCGGTCTGTTATCTCCTCTCTCAGTTCAAAGTTCAAACCTTTTCTCAATTCTGCTCTGTAAATTTTGAATTTTTGTTTTGAAAAATTGTAAAGGTTGGATTTTTATTTGGGTTATGAGAATTAAAGATTGGTTCTTTATTTTGGGTTTGTGTATTTTAGCTATTGGAGTTTCTGGGGGTCCGGATAGTATGGCCTTGTGTGCTTTGACTGCGTACTGGAAAGGCCAAGGGCTTGATGGTAAGTGTGATGGTGAGGGATTCATTGATGGGGTTCTGGCCATCATTGTGGACCATGGCCTGCGTGAAGAGAGCACTGAGGAGGCCGGCATTGTCTCCAATCGTGTCGCGAAGATGGGTACTTTTCTTTGTGCTGATAGGGGATTTAGTTTGAGGATAATTTAGTAGGGGTGGAGAGCTAATGTGAAGTTTTGTGTAGGGATCAGAAGTGATGTTGCCTGTTGTGATTGGTCCGATGGCAAGCCGAAACAAGGGCATGTGCAAGAAGCAGCTCGCGAAATGAGGTGAGTTACTGGGAATGAATGTATGCATTGCATTTGTGGCTTTTATTAGACTATGGGTAGTGTTTATTTAGCAGTTTTTTTTTATGTTGGAGTGTTGGACTTTGATGCAGGTACCAGATATTTCAGAATGTCTGTGTCAAGTACCAGATTGGTGTGTTACTAACGGCACATCATGCTGATGACCAGGTTTCTCCAACAGTCATTTACTTTTCATTTCTTTCAACATCTGTGTATGTTGTTCGTATGTGTCAATAAGTTTTTAAGTTGTAGTCTTTGAAAAATAGTATTAGCTTATATTGCAATGTTTTACGTATTGTTTCTCTTGAAATTCCAGCTGGTGCAGATGTTAACACTAATTGAGTTTTAAAACAATGCAGACTGAGTTATTTGTTATCAGACTTTCTCGTAATAGTGGTATTCTTGGACTCGCTGGTATGCCTTTCACATCTCAAATTTTCTCCACACACACTCATTCTCATACTGAAGTTTCTAGAAACTATGGGATTCTTCTTGTGAGACCACTCCTTGATTTTTCAAAGGAAGACATGTACAAGGTTAGTGCAATAGAGCTCGGTGACTATTTGTTAAACTATGATTTTCTCTTGAATAATTGGTTGATATTATTATGAATTCTGTTCTATAATTTCTGAAGATATGCCAAGGGAGTGATCAGGAATGGGTGGAAGACCCAACAAATCAAAGCTTGTTATATGCTCGTAATAGAATTCGGATGTCCTTAAGGGATGCATCATGTGAGTGCTGAGGAACAAAGGCATAAATCTTCTCTTGCATGTTCTGTCAGCTTCACATTAACTCCAACAAAATGTCATATTTCTTGTTTGCATACACGAGCTTGACATTTTCAGAATACTAACTCTTATGCTTTTCTTCCCAGGTTTATTCAAAAATGAGCTACAAGCAGTTATTTCTGCTTGTCGGGAAACACGTGTATATATTGATTATGTTTGTCGTTATTTGTTGTCTAAAGCAGTGACTGTTTCGTATGTAAGCATCATTTGACGTTAAAACTTGTTTTAGTTTTCCTTGTGATAAATTATAACAACAAAGCCAACTAAGCATTTTGATTATTGCATGTGTAAATATGTCTGTAGAATTCTAAAAAATTCATTTAAAATTGCTACATGCAGCTAGGATATGCAGTTATTGATTTAGAGATTCTTAATCAATCAAAAGTGGAGGACATATGCCTGTCAAAGTTCATATCCTTAATTTTGCAGGTATGAAAACTGTTGCGTACAGGTTATTTTATTTAATAGTTATTTTTCTTAGAGAATTGTCTTTTGACGAATTATTTTCATGCTGTAACTGATGCTGCTTAACAGTTCATCTCACAAAGGCACAGACCTCTTAGAGGTAATACTTCAAAATTACTTGTTGGTTACATGCGTAGTTTCCCGTCCAAGGTATGTCTCTCATCAACTTGAAACACTAATAAACTTGATATGCATTGCAGTGTTGAGCAAGTCATGATATTAGTTTTAGCTTGATTGACCTTTTGTTTAATTTTACCTATTCTGCAGACATCCCTTACTGCAGCTGGCTGCTTCCTTTCTCCGGCTCCTGGGTCCAGAGGCATGAAAGCCCTGGTGTGTTGTTCTGTTGATTCTCCTCTGCCTTTAAATGTGGGGTTATCGCATCAACACTTCCATACAGAACAGGAACACTCTACTAGTGGTGACATAGAGAAAATAATTTCTGATGGCAGATCCTATGCAGATCGCTTGGTCCCAAATGCATCAGATGTGCCTTTCTTAGAAGTAACATCTGATTCAGTTTTAGCTGAAGCAAGGAGGCTTGGTATGATTAGTGAGTCAACACATACATATATTCTTTCATTGCAGAAGGAAGAGACTGAGCATTTCAAGTCTAAGAGTGAAGTAAAAGCTGACTATAAGACAAAGCATGGAGTCAATTCTGTTAGTACATCACCCAGCGAACCACTTCGTCCCGGGCAAATATATTGCTTCATGAACCGATTTTTTATCACATGGAAACTAAGTGAAGTTTCCGAGGAAGCTTTAGAGGGGCAAAGTCGGCGCGGTTGCAAATCTTGTATAGTTGGCCATGACACGGTGCTTGACGTGCGGAACATGAGTGAACAGGATTGGCTGTATCTTTCCGACTTGTCAAAGTCTTGTACTTCAGGGAACCTTCAAGAACAAAGTAACTCTTTGGATAGTAATTTAGAACAAAGAAAAGAGGAGACAGACAAATGTCTAGACTATGCAAGAATTTCGGCACAAAGAGGTCTTCAATCCCTGAAATCTATCCCTGCTGCTGCAAGAAGGTCCTTGCCTGTTCTAGTGAATAGCCGGGGACTTCTACTAAGCATACCAGTATGTATACTCTTTATCGTTTCACAATCAAACCTCTGAAGTTTTTTATATTTCTCACTTAATGTTGAATATTCTTACTTTTCAGAGCATCGGCTTTCAAGGCTGCTCGTGCTTAATGGTCACTGCAACATTCAAGCCAAAAGTACCACTTGGGGGAGACCATAGTTCATTCATCTAATTGATGTTGTCTTAGTTTACCTGGTGCATCCATTATGCAATCAGGATTCCGGTTGTGTAGCAATTTGCAGAGTAGGTTTTCTTGTACCATATCTCAGCTTGTGAACTCAACCCCAATTTTGCTGGTGGGGAAACATGTTGTATAATTATAAAATTATTGAGGTGATCAACTTGTCAGTAGGATTTGAAGAACCAAATTCATCTCGATCAAATTTATTTCTATGATATATCGGTTTTTTTTCTTGAAGACAGAATCACGAAGTACCATCGGCTCGTTGTTTCCAGGTTTTTCAGGTCTAGAATTGCTTTAAAATTATGATTTAGCTATTAGAAGATTCTGGTGCGAAAATAATACGGGGTTTTCTTGCCAAAAACCATGTGCTATAACCCACAATTTTGAGAGAGAACTGTGATTTTGGACAAAATTTTCTTTCTTTTGGAGAACTATTCATAATGTTGGCATGAGTATCGGCATCATTAGCCTCTCTAGTTCCAAAAATTCTCAGCCAGTAAACTAAATACAAGTGATTAAGGCCTTGAACAGATTGCTTAAGACTATTCAAAATTCCAAGCAAATGCAATGTCAAATCAAAGGTCTAAGCTGTGTTGTTCTTTTCATTGTATAAGTCACATTGAACACATTACAACTTGAAACCAATTGAAAATGATGGCTGTAGTCTATGGATGCACCACAATCTTTCTTTCTCAAAAGCATTCTCTCATTTTGGAGTACCCTAAACTGAACAGAAGGGATGAAATACATGTGTGGTGAAGATGATGAATCAAAATCTGCCCTAACCTCATCGGTCTTTAAAAGAAGTAAAAGATGTTAACCACTGCTTCCAAGCGGCATCCTTTTGTTGCTCGACCCATGACAAAAAAGCACTGTCCAACAGGCAGAAGATATTAACATAGAGGAGCTGATACCTCACAGGAACATATCTGAAATTAGCAACTTGAACAATTGGCCACACGCCACCCTCCAAGATAAGGGCTGGTATGAAATCTCTCTTCAAATCTTCCTTCACTTGTTCAGCATTCTTGCCAGTAGAAAATCCCATGTACGTGAAAAACACCAACAAATCAAGGGGACCAAAGATAAGACCATCCATTGCCACTTTAGCGGCAACAAACCGAGCTGACTTGGGTGGTAGGAGAAGCTTCAATTTTATGAATTTGTCCAAGTTTTCATACCTGTAAACAAAAAATGTTGTTAACTAATACTTCTTATTTCTGGGTAGATGGATCAGATCTCAGACCAGGTCCCTGAAGGCAAAAGGAACAGAAAGAGTAAAACATACCAGAAATGGCCAACAGGTCCAACAAAAGCAAAGCCAAATGTACTTGTGATAGCGACTCGTTTCCAGTTAACTTTGAAATCTTCAGCTTTGTCATGCTACATAAGATACAAGATCATCATACATAGGCAGATGGCGAAGATGGTAAAGAAAAAACTACTACTAGTTTCACCACAATGGTTGTACTGAACTTAAAACCAATCAAGTTCTTCCAGAAACTTTAGCTGCATTCTTTATAAAATGCCTACCACTTGCTAAAGTTTTGATGTAAGAGGTTTAGGCCTACCACTTGTTCAGATACATGATATATTGATATGTTAAAACAAACAAAAGAGCTACGCAATTTGGATACACATACTTACAAGGCTAATACAGAAAAATAGAAAGATCACTATATGTCGCACCTGACCTCATCAGTTCAATTTTCATTTGAAAGGATTAGTCACTAAACCGAAGTTCATTTCTGCCGCCTGATTATTCCTTGATTACCAAGTAGCGCAGTTATAAATGCACAGGGGCAATTTAGAATCCCTTTCAAACACCAACATATGGATAAATCATCTGTCCTAGACTCTTAGTGATGCAATTTCACCATTATGTGTACAAGACTACAAGAGCGATAGGAAATAGGTAAAATCTCAACCAGAAAACAAAATCAGTCCTTGGTTTATTGACACACCCTTGTTCAAGGACAGAAACAGAAGTTGTAGTTCTCCCCATCATCAAAACAACAGAGGTGAAATGAAGTCATCGATTATAAAGAAACAAACTTTCCATAATGGGGTTGCTCTATTCAGATTCGACCATCATGACCTTGACAGAAAGTCCAGTAAATTGAACCAGTTAATAACCAAAGCACCCTGAGATGCTTCTATTCTATGGTCACCTTATTCTTGATGATCAATCTCAATCATTCCTTTGAAATCGGTATAAATAATGGAGCTCTATAAAACTTAAAAATGCACCCCAGAAACCAAGGCCAATACTTTGAAGCAAAAAACTACACCAGCTCTTAAAACAAGCTAAAACATGTGGATTGCAACACCACCCAAATGTAAGTAAACTCAATCAACCAGACTTCAGAAACTCCAAACATTTCAAAGAAGCTACAATATCACTAAAGCAATGCTAAACCAAAACAGTACTAAAACAAAACAAAAACCCAATCTTAAAATGAGGCATATGAAACAAACCCAGTTCCAGAAATCACAGAACCCAATCAAAATCAAGACCCACATTCAGGATTTTACAAATTGGGTTGAACAATACTCACAGAGAGCTGAAGGCGGTTCCTTGCGGTGGAGTGAGTAATGTACTGGGCGGCAATGTCGCCGACGCCCCAGAGGACGCCGGAGCTGATGACCTGAGTCTTCAATGGGTGCTGAGAGAGGCAGCTCTGGTACCATTTCCAAACCCTCAACATCATCCAAAACCTTAAACCCTGTAAGTGATGAAGAGGTCTAAAGGTTATGGCTTTCTTTCAGAGCGGTTGTGCTTTTTATGAACCCAATACTCTTTGCTGCTATGACTCATTGACAATTTACCTCCTCATTTTGTTGCTATGAGTTTTTACTTTTTACCATCGATTTTTGTTTTGCTTTAAAAGCTTCCAAAATTAAAGGAAAATAAGAAAAATATCCTTGTTCTGTGTAACGAAAGGAGACGATGATTGTGATATTAAGTATGTATATACAAGTTCATAAATTGCTAGCTAAATTCACATGTAAACTTTTTATTTGGTAATTCAAAGTTTATTCTTGTTCATACATCAAATAATTAAGACTTTAGTTACATGATGGTACTCGACTACTCATGTCGATCTTTTTCTTTAGGAGGAGTATTTCTCAGCAATTTGCTGGAGGTTGGAGAAGAACTCCAGTGGTCTGGAGAACATGACCATGTGATCAGAACCATTTATCACCTTCACTTCATCTGGAGGATTATTTTGGATCATCCACCTTGCAAAATCCACCTTAAGTACGAGGTCCTGATCGCACATGATGTATACTCTACGTACCGATCCATATCTCTGCTTTGTAAATATCATTTCTTCTCTAACAATCGGGGCATATCTCACCAGTGTGAGCCCTAGTGTTAAATCCTGCATCCAATGTATAAAAGTATAAAACACATCACCAATCGATAGAAAAAATGAACTATATATACATCATGTATATATGCGTATGTATACGCTATCTGTACATAAATTTACCTCTGGTGGTGATAGCTGGTAGAAGTATGGGGATAGGATTTCTTGGGAGCGAAGCACCGAGGTTGCAGGTTTATCAGCACCATCATCAAATCTGAACTGAGAGTCCACATAATCCAAGTAACGCCTAAGCTCTGCGCGTATAGCTGTGTAAGTAAGATTAGGACCAGGCATGGAAGCTGTGGCGAAAACCGCAACGGAGATTTTGTGAGGGAACCTCTCCATGGCAAGAGCTATGGGAACTCCACCCATGCTGTGGCCAACAAGAACTACCCTCTCGTTTGCGGGGAGAGACTCCATGAACTTCATCAAGGGGTCGACATAAACAGCAACAGAAGTGACTTGTTGTATCTGGGTTTGGTCGATTCCGGAAGCTGCAAGGTCTAGAGTGGTGACGTTGTGGCCCGACTGTTTCAGCAGAGTAGCCACCTTGTACCAACACCATGCACCGTGACCAGCTCCATGAACAAGCACAAAGCTGTGTTTATGATCAGATGGGGACGAAGCACAAGTTCCTACCAGACAAAGAAACAAAAGAAACTGCACAAAATGCCCAACCCTCATATTGCTCTTTCTTGATCAAGTTTTTGGTTTCGTCTTACACATTGACTAGTTTTATAGTTTATACTAGTTCAATTCATATATAATTCATGACTTCAAATATAGTCATTCTTTCAAGTTAGAATATGCACGACGTGTATAAATTAATATGCTCATACTTTTTTTTTATCAAATAATATGCTCGTACTTAACAAGAATAATTCAATCTAATTTAGTCATAATCACTAAAATAATAGTATACAGAGCTGGGGATGCACTACACACTCATGAGCTCACGACATTGCACATGGAGTTGTGGTGTTTAGTTACTATGTGAAGTATGATTTAATTTGCAAGAGATAGCAACTGGGAGTTAATTATGAATTAAGACTATTAATTTGCTCTAACATGTATAATGCGTACTTGCTCTACACACCATGACACCAATGCGTTGAACTTTTTTTAGCATTGACATTTTCAGATTGTTGCCATTAGATCTATGTTAAAAAGTCTAATGGATAAATTGCTTAATACTATGATTTGTAGATTATCAAAAGCAATTTAGCGGCCTTTCTTTGAATCTAGTTGGGCAATGGGCATATACTAGTTCAATATATTTCGTTGGTTCAGTTATTGAGTTGTGACGAACCATGAAGTCATTCATAATGGTTTATGGCCAACAAGTTTTTATATCTGATTTTTGTATGATTGATTTCACACCTTGGTCCGATTGTATTGTTCGTCAATATCCATTTCACATGAAAGTAAAGCTGTGCATTACTAATATTTTTGCATGAAATTACCAATGATTTATAAGTTTCTAACATGTAAGAGCAGTTATATTATGTTTAATTAATACGAAAAATGTATGATCGGAATATTTTCTAATCTAATGATCCGAAGTTTCACCTCATTGGCTCATTCGGTGACAACTTACCAACTAGCCAGGAACCAATGTGATTTAATTGTGTATCCAACGTTGATAATTTATTTGGATTAAGATGGGTTTGGTACTTCCATTGGAGTTCTTGAGAAATGGTGCAAAATCTCGCAGGGATTCTTATTTCGTTCATACATTCTTTGAGGGAGATACAAGGAGGTAGTCTGGTAGTCAAAGAGACAATGATGATCCAAGTGACCACGTAGTGAGGTACACAACAGTATGCTCTTCTTAATTTTAGCCACCAAAATAGTCTACACAGTTTTGTCTCCCTCCTTTTACAGCCTCAAATATTTATCCAGAATTTCATTCTGATAATATTTGTGGATAAGAATCTCCAGTGGATTGTCACAACACAAACCCATACCGCTAGACTACAATTCAATTCTTCTGCCACTTCTAATTTTACACATTGCATTGGCTTACATGCATAACTGGGCAGCCAACCATGAACTTCCACCTCTTCTTCTGAGCTCTGCCACTTTCAGCTCAACAGGTAAACACTCTAGCAGCTCATTTAAGAACATGAAGTTTTGAATTCACTGAACTAAGTTGCACCATAGAGCTCAAACTAAGCTATATACTCTTTAATTCTGTTGAACTGTGATTGTTTTCAAGAACCCATTTTTATACTTAAGTTTCGATTTTCAGTTCTCTTTGTCTTCAGTTGTTGGGCAGCTAGGATTTAGTGGTTATCTTGGCTTTGATTTGCAGTGAAAGTTTGAGTCTTGAACGAATTGGGTTTGGATGTTTCAGATATAACCTCACAGCAATGTTTTTATCCTGAAAGATTTGAACTTCTTGAGCTGCATGCCAGTTACATTTGTGCTTATCCTGTGGTATTCTTCATTTCTCCATAGGTTTCATGTAGGAGGAAATGAGAATCTAACTATTCCCTCCGCTCTAAAGCTTTGACAAATTCCTTGGCATGGTCTGCAAGCCGAAATCTAAATTTGATCAAAGAAGGTAGCAGGGGAGCTTGGTGCTTGAAGAATCATGGGTAGACTTCAAGAGGGAACAATTAGTAATACCGCACCTTCACTCAGGGTATCATATTGGCCATGAACTCATTTGTTTACTGGAATCTTGCATCTTAGAATTATGGTACAATGTGCAGTCTATTTCTTCTAATTTTGCTACTTCCACTAATTAGACTGAGAATGACTTGTTCTTTTGTTACTCTTTAGACTTTACTGGTTTAGTTTAGTGAACTCCATTAGGCATACCTTGCATAAATATGTGTTGAATCAAGTTATTGTTCACTGTGAACTTCTTAGGAACCAAACCTGGGCAAGGACAAAGTAAAACCAACTTCAACTCTGGTATCTCGCTGCCTTGTTTGTTTGGACAAGAACAGTTGTCGAGTAGTTCGTTCAAGAACAAAGCTGATGAATAATTTAATTTCAAGAGGGAAGCCTCATGAAGCACATTCCATCTTCAATAATTTAGTAGAAGAAGGACATAGGCCAACTCTTATCACATACACAACTCTTGTAGCTGCCTTGACCCGCCAGAGGCGTTTTAAGTCAATTCCCTTACTCCTGTCTGAAGTGGAGGAGAATGGTATGAAGCCTGATTCAATACTTTTCAATGCCATGATCAATGCTTTCTCCGAATCCGGAAATGTAAATGATGCCATGAAAATATTTCGGAAAATGGAGGAGAGTGGATGTAAGCCCACAACCAGCACGTTTAACACCCTTATCAAAGGATATGGAATTGCTGGTAAACCTGAAGAATCTTTAAAATTGCTAGAGCTTATGTTGCAGGATGGGAAAGCCAAACCGAATGACAGGACATATAATATACTGGTTAGAGCTTGGTGTAACAAGAAGAGATTAGATCAAGCCTGGAATGTGGTATATAAGATGGCTGCTTCTGGTATACAACCTGATGCAGTCACTTTTAACACACTAGCAAGGGCTTATGCTGAGAACGGAGAGACCAGTAAAGCTGAAAGGTTGATGATGGAGATGCAACACAACAAAGTGAACCCCAATGAGCGTACTTGTGGCATTGTTGTAAATGGATATTGCAAAGAAGGTAACATGACAGATGCTTTAAGGTTTGTATATAGAATGAAGGATCTTGGAGTGAATCCGAATCTTGTCATTTTCAACTCTCTCATTAAGGGGTTTCTGAACATTACAGACACTGATGGAGTTGATGAGGTGAGTTGAATATTGGGATTCCAATGAACTATATTAGTCCTGTTTATGTGAATATTACTATTCCAAAATGTCTACTGCTTCCTTAATGACACTCGTTGAATGTTTGGTTTACTCACAAAAAGCATAAATTGGCAGGTACTGACATTGATGGAAGAATTTGGGATGAAACCAGATGTAATAACATTTAGCACCATAATGAATGCATGGAGCTCAGCAGGACTAATGGAAAAATGCCAGGAGATATTTGATGACATGATAAGGGCAGATATAGAACCAGACATCCATGCATTCGGCATTCTTGCAAAAGGCTATGTGCGTGCCGGTGATCCTGGGAAGGCAGAGTCACTTCTGAGTTCGATGGGAAAATCTGGTGTGCACCCAAATGTTGTAATCTTCACAACCATCATGAGTGGCTGGTGCACAGCAGGAAAAATGGTGCATGCTTGGGATCTCTTTGAGAAAATGTGTAAAATGGGAATCAGTCCAAATGTTAAAACCTTTGAGACTCTAATATGGGGATACGGGGAAGCTAGGCAGCCCTGGAAAGCAGAAGATTTACTTCATATAATGAAAGAGAAAGGGATTGTTCCTGACATGAGAACAATCGAGCTTGTTGCTGAGGCTTGGCGTGCTATAGGTTTGATGGATGAAGCAATGAGACTCCTCAATGAGTCAGAAGAAGATTCAGAAGTCATACTGAACAAGGTACCTGAGCAGAGTTTGGAGACCATTAGTCGGAAAGAAACCTTGAGTACTTATCCTAATGCTTTGCAGATACCCGGAGGAGCTGTTTCTGATAACGGCAGCACTGCTGCTAATATAAGAGGCCAGATGATTTCAAAAAGATTCCAGTTTTCATCTGAAAGTATGCAGAATGTTACTAGAACCATGTGCATTACTCATACTTCTGCACTGAGAGTGCAGCCATTGGTTATATGCAAGAGGCAGTTTCAAAGTCAAGTTGGGATATGCAGGATGTTTGAAAATACATGTAGAGTGGTGTATATATGTTAACGAAGAAGAAGCAAGACAACATGATGCGACACGGACACATATAAGTTCTCTTTTGTTATTCTTCTGATGTGGGACTTCTTCAACAATCCCCCAGAACAGTTCCATGTGATCATGTGGTTCCTACCTATGAAGCCTTTCATATGTTTCTTAGATTCAGATTGTTCGTGATTATTTGGCCTAGCCGATACTTTGTGATTAACACGTTCTTACATTCTAGTTGGTATAGCTGATTATTATTGTTTTTCTAATTTTTACATAGCAGCAGCTTCTGTAATGTTCTTCTTCGGTGCATCAGCCCATTGGGATTCAATTGTCTCTACTATTCGTGTTCATCAATAAACAAAGTTTGATGAAGCTCCTTAACGAGGCTATGCCTGTTAGTTGGTGTTGGACAACGTTTTACATGGAGGCGACACTGCAAAACCAGAACATTGTTTCATTCCTTTGCTAGGATGCCTCTGTTACATATTTGAATTACATTACATACAAACATGTTTGATTCTAATTTACTTGAAGGTACGGCGACACTACTTGAGCCAATGCACCCAGAAACTTATTCAAGAACATATGATCATATATTTTTATCAACGGTAAGACACCATTGGCTCAAGTACATCCAGATCAGAACATATTTCTGGTTGGCAAGAGATACAGAACATAACTCTACTCCTACCTAGAAATCGACAGCCTAACATGGTTGGTGTTTCCATATATACCTTCTCAATAGTTAAGGATTTGATTTGATTCTTCAACTCTATTCCTACTGCAATAAGGAAAAGAAAGACTCATCTGAGTCTTGAGTCTTGCTTTTCAAGAAAAAACTAGAGAGTAATTTGAACAAAACCGAAGGGATAACAACGGAATTTCACAATCATATGAATACTCTAAATAAACTCCAAATTTTCAATCTTCAAACACAGACTCACAGAGAGCAATACTCCATCTCTGATCCAAAGACAATGCTCTTTCTACAGTACTTCCCTCCATTACCTTCCCTCCAAAACCCTAACTCCGACCACACCCACTTCTTCATTCCCATAAAAAACCCCAATCCCTCACCCATAAATCTCCACCCACTTCCCAAAACCCACAAATATCCCAAGCTCTCAATCAAAACCCACTTCAGAAAACTCGTCTGCAATGCCTTGAAGGACTCCGGTGAAGAAAAGAAGGTGTCTTTGGACAGTGGAGGCGGCGGAGACGGCGGAGGAGGTGGCAGCGGCGGCGGCGGCGATGATGGGCAGGGGGAGAAGAAAAGTGGGCCCCTGCCGGAATGGTTGAACATAACTACTGACGATGCTAAGACAGTGTTTGCGGCAATTGCGGTGTCGCTTGCGTTTCGGACTTTCATAGCTGAGCCGAGGTTTATTCCTTCCTTATCAATGTATCCTACGTTGGATGTTGGAGATAGAATTGTAGCTGAAAAGGTTTGATTTTTTTGTTGCTTTGATTTTTCAGTTATGTTTTGTGAGTTTTGTTTGCGAAGGTTCGATTGTGGTGTTTGGTTTCGAAATCGAAATTGTAGTGGCTAACATTGCATTGATGTACATATGACTTGTTCCTGGTTGATGATGACGATATAGATAACAGTTTCTGGGGCAATGTGGGTAATTCTGCTTGATATGGTATACTTGATAGTTTGGTACTTAGGTTAGATGAGAAGAATAATAAGGAATATATCCTATGAATGAAAGTTTTTAAGGGGATAAGCTTAGCAAGGAAAGTATCCCAGGGATAGGTAATTAGACTCGGTGGACATGATCAAGGTGAGAGACGAAATCAATATATGTTTAGACTGACTAGGATATTGCATCGGTTAATGTTACCAATTAATTCGATATGCATGAAGAGTGTGTTATGAATTTATGACTGCCTTGGCTGAAAAATATTGAACTTGGGTCTGATCAAGAAGGTAAGAAGTAGAACCTACCGTGTTTCTTTTATAACTATAAAGAATCAAACTCTGGGGTGATAGCCTTGCAGAGTTGCGTGTGTAGTTCAATTGGGTGTCCACATTATGGAGCTTCCTCCCCCTGTTCGGATTGATTTGAAACTGATGATGCTTTTGAAATTTTTGTTTTCGTGAGAGTGTAATTAGTATTGTTGTTCCACCCTAAGAAAAATTACATTTTTCTGAACTTTTATCAATACTTGGGGTATTTTATGCTCTCTGTACTTTTTATGTGCCTGTTTTGATGAGAATACGGTGAAATATGTACTTAACAGGTCTTTCTCATAACATCGCCAGGTTTCATATTACTTCAGAAAGCCATGTGCCAATGACGTAGTTATCTTTAAAAGTCCACCAGTCCTTCAAGAAGTAGGATATACTGACCTTGACGTCTTCATTAAACGGATAGTGGCCAAGGAAGGTGATACTGTAGAGGTGAGATTAGTCAGATTTCTTGGCAGTTTCCTTTGTTGTGTGCTATGGTGTTGCATTTTTTCAAAATCCTACTTCTGTTTTGCTTCTAGTCAATACAGGAAACCATAATACCTGCTTTCTCATGTTAAAAATGAGAAGTCTCAACCAACTTTCTCCAGAATGTCTTAAGTACCATGCTGTTACTACTTGTCTAGCCCACATTCTTCCTACATGCCATTAGTTCTTGTCTAGCCCACATTCACCCATGAAAAGGGTGACTGTGGCTGGAAAATCTCTATTTTACATTAAGCTCACTGAACAAATCAATTCTCCGTAGTTTCTACACTGGCAGATTTATCTTCGACATGCATCTGAACTAATTTATTTACATTAGTACTCTTGAGTTTTTTGATAGTTGCTATGTAGATTCTTTCATTATCAATATCAATCTGAATAATGAAATCTAACTGGTGATGGATTACTGACTGCAGGTTCGCAATGGAAAGCTTATAGTTAATGGGGTCGAGAGAAATGAAAAGTTCATCCTTGAACCACCTTCTTATACTATGACACCAATTGTAAGAATCAGCTCAACTATTTACCTTCCTTTTCTTCCCGTATACCCCTTGTTTTTATGCAATTATTAGGAAACTTGGTATGGTTGTAAAAGAATGTCACAAGTAGTTAAGTTTGCATCTTTATGTTTGTGTTCGCAGACTGTGCCAGAGAACTCAGTATTTGTGATGGGGGACAATAGAAATAACAGCTACGATTCACACGTATGGTAATGCATTCTAAACCAAGTTGTGAGACCATTTGGATCATTCATTGAAGTCGGAGGTTCCTCTTGTTGATTGATTGTTTAAGTTCTGTCTATATTAGGGGTCCACTGCCAGCCAAGAACATTTTAGGACGATCAATCTTTCGGTACTGGCCCCTGAAAAGGATTGGTGCCACCGTTCTTGAGACTGGATGTGCTGTTGACAAGCAGGAGAGCACTACAGCATCTCAACCAAAGGATGGTGCAGCATTGAATTGAAAAGGAATTGAGAGTCTGCTAGTCTGCTTAACCCATGTCTTTCAAAAAATTTGTGTAACATATCTCGCGGGGGCTAATTTTTTCGAAGGCCCTGTTATTGTAGATTGCAAATCTGAACCTTAATCTGAGTGCAACTTATTTTACACATCAAAATTTACTCTCTTGCTGTAACTTGCTTTTACCAATTAAACCTGCAGCAGCGCTTGGATACGGACATATGGGCAATTGAAAGAAAAACTTATTTCCAACTAGTATAATACCCTCTATACAGAGGTGTGCAATCTCATATTACAAGATAAGAGCGCAAACCACTCCATGCCAAGCAGAAGGTGCACCATATAACTGAACTGTGACTAAAATATTTGTGCAATAGTTCCCCAAAGAACGTGCACAAACAACGTAGAGAAATCTGCGGGTAGTGCTCACTTGTATGTGCATGAACTTGCTTTGAATGTAATGGGTTTGGTTCTACGAGAGTCTAAATCCATGGAGCAATTTACGTGCTTCCGGTGCTTTGTTCTCACCAACTTCCCCACCACATTCCCTCGTGACCGAACCTCAAACACGAGTGTCATTGGAACTCCCCCACTGGTATCATCGACTGCTACGCTTGCCCCAGCCCCATACAAAGGTACTTTCACTCCTTGGAGGTTCACTATCACATTCCGGTGACTCTTTCTTGGTTGATAGTATTTCTTCAACTGCATCATTTGCAAACCAAACTTCCATAAAATTGTACAGCACATGAAAACTAAACAACATTATGAAAGATGTTGAAAGAATGACACTTCATACAAACTCTCAATCTCTGGACTGTTTACAAGCTCATTTTATTACTTTCTTAGCTTACGAAATCAAATCTCATAATCATCATAATATGACCAAAGACCAATGAAATCGAGGCCAGAAATCTAACCTGACCAGTTGCAACTGCAATTTCTGAATACATGATGCTAACTGTGTCCGAGCTGACATGAATACCGAAAAACGTAGCAGGGTTGTACACATTCATCCTCATTGAACAATTCATTGTCAACATCTTTGTAGGTACTCCAGTCATGTCCGATCCTTCCCCAAAATAAAAATTATGCACAGCTAAACTCTGAAAGAAAACGACCTCTCCATAAACATGATTATCAATACAACTATACAAATGCAAGTCAAAATATACCATGTCAAATGCCAAACAAAACAAATCTCAGACAGAATGTGACTCCAGTAAGATTACGAAAATCTCAAACTTCAAGATTATAAAATTCATTTCTCATTTGTACAGTAATTGAATATTAGAACAAATCAAGCACATTGACATATAGCCAATTATGCACCAAAACAATAAAACTATATAGAAGACATTGATCATAGTCATCTTCATATATTCATCAAAGGACATACCTTAACAGTGACGCGAGCTTTGTAAGGTCTACTAGCACCCCAAAGAATCAAGCAGAAGATCGAAAAGATGACAATGAACCCCATCAAAGCCATCAAAATCTGACACCTTCTTGAAATGCCCTTCTCCCCATAAAGCCCATCATAGTCCCCTTCTTCTTCAATCACTTTGCATTCCGGCCAACCTTTCTCATTGCCGCGTTTTCGGCTTCCTTTAAAGGTACCGGAGACCCGGCTGGCGGAGGAGGCCCGCGAGTGGCGGCCGTAGGAAGGGTGTGATGGGCTCTCCATTGGGCTGTTGAAGGCCGGCGTGGCGTGCATGGTGGAGGATTTGTCGCCATCGTTGGAGTCCCTTGATGGGCTTTGGACATAGTACACTGGCCGCTTCGGCGATCGCGGCGACGACGGTGCTAAGCTCGTGACGTCTGAATCGGACTTGGCATGCATCATAAGGCCGGAACTTTACTATTCAAGAACTAAGATTAATACGAAAGGAAACTATAAAACTGATCAGATAAACAGTCCCATATAGAAGTTTTGAAGAATTGAGCGAGTGAGACACAAAGTTTGAGTCTTTAGAGTGAACTGATCAGACCAATATGGAAATTCTGATTAAGAAAATAAACCAAGAACTAGAAAAGTAAAAGTCTTTAAGAGGTGAAACAGAATTGGGGTTCTGAAACTGATGAAATTGGTCACACCAATTATGAGAAATCGAGGGGAATGTAACACAAAGTATGAGCAAGACTGAGAAAATATAGAAGCTACAAGAAGAAAAACTGAGGCCTTAGACCAAATAGGGCAGCAGTGATCACTGATCAGACACAGAGATAGAAACTAGAGAGTGAGAATTGAGAAAACGAAATGAAGCACACAAAGTGTGAATGATTTGGAACAGAAACAAAAATGGGGGGCACTGAAATCAGAAGGGATCTGAATAAATAGTGGGTGGGGGAAAGTGAGAGAGGGACGTTTCGTGAATGGAAACTAGAGAGTGGAATTTGTAGTTCATGTTATTAAGGCAGTGATTGAGTTGTGTTAGTTACAGTCTAGGACTCTAGGAGTGGTGAGTTGGAGTGAGTCAGAGGGTCTGATGGCTTTGATGCTTAGATAGAGAGACAACCGGGAGGTTCGGGAGACGAAGCTCCAGGCTGGTACACCAAGTGTCGGCAGATTTTTTCAGTCTTTTCCTTCTCTCTAGTTACCCGCGCGTAACATGTCTTTGACGAGGTAATGAGGCTATGTTTGACTTTAGATGGTGGCATACGATGTCGTTTAGAGTAGTAGTAGTTGGTACTTGGTAGTAGAACTAAATGCCTTAGGAGTTGCAAACTTCATTTTCGTTGTAACAAAAAACTAATTACAGTCCATGATCAATTCAGTGAACATTGAATTTCATAACATTCACGAAATGAAGATTGCGCATAGCACACAGATTTTGGTCAGAATTTTATTAATCATATATTTTCCATGGAAACATGATGAGTTTGTAAACATTTTTCAAGTCCATGCACGAATGAGACGATCTAGCTTTTCTACTGCGATTTAAATGCATTAAAAAAAACATTGATTTCAGGTTTTAATGTTCCTACCAAATGAGTTGAATTCGAAGTTATGACTGTAACTTGCAACTGGGTTGCAAGACAAAGATGATGCGCTCGATTGGAGGTGGAAGGTGACCCAAAGTTGCTAATTGATGTAATCAACGGGGTTATTCAACCGCTTTGGAGATGAAAGGAGCTTACTTAGAGATAATCACTGCATATCCATTTACTTTTTGTCTACTGTGTCTACTAGGTTTCAACATGTGTAGTTGATGCGCTATCACCAGCCCAGACGATAATTTGAAAGTACAAATAAATTTTATAGGCTATTAGAGATAAAACACAGTTCCAGTTCATATGGTTATTTGGCCTACTTACCACATGTTCGATCCCTCTTGGAAACAAAGTTTCATGTTTTTTTTTGCTTTTCTCATATGCTTCTTCCTTTGGTACAATACTACAAACTAGTTACACTTTACTTCCTTTTTTGGATGAAATATATTTTTCCCAATGTTTGCTCTTATTTTCCTTTCTATTAGTTGAACACAAAATCTAAAATATTTCCTTATCTATTTACACTTACATTAGTGTTTCTTAAAAAAAAAACATTCATCTCATAAGCATTATATTAGATATTGGACCTTAAAAAAATAAGAGAAAATATGTATGGATGAATTTCATTTTATTTCACCGCCAATTAACCTAAATAGATCCGGGATCCTAAATCCTCCACTAGCTATCACTGATATTGTAAAAGTTTTTTTTGATCTAATAGAATTCGATATTGTAAATGCTAGCTGCCCTAGGGTTTACTACCAAATGAATTGATTTCTCTTCTGATTGCAATGGTGAGAGTGATTAATTTCGTTTAATTAAAAAAGGAAAAAAGAGTGATTAACTTACGATCAAACCCAATTGAGACTCCCCGTTTTTCATATAGAGGATATGGGTACAACAAAATTTTAATCAGCTTAAGGAAAAAATTACCTAGTAACACTTATAGAGTTATAGTGCTCCACTCTTCTCGGAGCAAACATTCTACAACCTAGGTTTTTAGGTTTTGTGAAGCATGGCGGTGGGGGCGTAACATCCGTCTGCTCTAGGAAGTCTTGGCGTCGGATATTGCAAGCGAGCTTGCACAGATGGAGCAGGGTGGCGTTGGTACTCGGTGCCAGAGTTTGATTTTCTCCCATCAGTGTCAACGTGTTCCAGAATCTAGATCCTTAGATTCTGAGGCTGATTAAGTGCAACGGTGATCGTTCTCAGCCGACGACGTCATGTACCGCCCTCGACTTGCTCTGTTTTTCGGTGGTGATCTGCATCAGAACCTGAAGCATTGGGCGGGCGCAACTTGTATCAGACGGCACCAGCTTGGATCTGAGACGAATTAGTCAAAGGCTTTGCTGCTAGGATACCTTTAGGAGGTTTCGGGATTCTCAAGGCTAGGAGGTATGTTGGACAGTTGGAGGGTCGAACTAAGGGCGGCAGCGCTGGAAATCTTGGAAAGATGGAAGATTGCTAAGCAAAGGTCGGCTGGGTTTTGGGCTTGGTTTCTTCTGGGCTTCAATTCCTGGTTCAGCCGTTTTGCTTTCGTTTTTGCTATCATTGAGAGTACTGATGCCCTAGAGTCCTTGACTCATATGTTAACTTTCGATCAACAGAAAAGAGAGTTACTATACTTTAGTCTTTTTCGTTTCGTTTCAGACTTTTTCGTACTTTAATTTGTATAATAAGCGCGTCTTTTAGGCGAATTATTAACTTTGTTTATATTTAGATTGTATACCAGTATTTGGTTTGTGACCGTGTATCGTATTATCACCAAATGAAATCAATTCATTCCCCCTAAAAACAATATTGGATGGAACTTTGGTACCCCGTTCACCAGTTTTGAGGCATATTTACATTATCATCCAAGTGAACGAGAATGATTCGAGTTAAAAAAAAAGGTTGATCTCTCTATTTCATTATGCCTTCACAAATGTCATAACAGCATTCAGTGATGATGTTCACAGTAATCATGTAAGACCGTTTTCTGCTCCAGATGTACAACCAAATTGCCAAATTGTCATCAAGCCAATATTGTTCGTTGATTCCAACTGCATCATCAATTATAAAGTGATTCAAGTCATCAATTATCAAAACAAGGACTCAGACTATGGGTGGTGACATATCACGATAGTCGGCAAGTCCCAGAAGAGACATTACGACGAACGAGACCTAACACAAAATCATTGTCTACTTACTCCATTACCATTACAAGCAATTTGGCTCTTAACCTAGATAACACAAATCTCAAAATTCATTTGAAGGAATCTGATTCCAAATGAAGCAACTATTCAAAGTTATAAGAAATTTCGTTAGGCCTCATCAGTGTTATATATTGTCGACACATAGTTTCGGACATATGCTTATCAATTTTCAATCCTCGGCCAATGCAACAAGTAAAGAACTCTGGAAGAGAGCCAAAAAAATGAAACGAAAATTACAAATGGGTCATCAGATAGGAGCGAAAGACTGAAATGATGTTTAATCACAGATAAACTCATGTGAACTATGCAAAATCATCACACGACCCATTAATTCCAGCTTTTGAAAAAAATTAAAAAAAAAAACAAATTGATAGTAACAGAAAGCCTCATAAGGAAGGCAGTATAGGTATGTATGTAATCACATTTAGTCATCAATTACACGATCACCATATAATCATCATCGGCTGGAAAAATCAAAACATTTATACAAAAGAAACAACAACAAGAGAAAGAGAACTCGGCCTCATAGAGAAGATTAGATGAGTGTTCAACACAGAGATTCAGACATATGCTTGTCATTCATTTAAGTTTAATCATCGGCCGAGAAATAAAAATAGCCGTAACTTGAAGAAAACCCAGATCGGAAAAAAGATGTATAAGAGGAGATAAAGAGGAGGGACTCAGATAATGGGTGGTGATATAACAGAATGGTCGGCAAGGCCTTGCGGCCAGTTACGACGAACGAGACCTTATCAATTGAATCGTCACGGTCCCAAATTTGCTAAAACACAAAAGAAAACAGAGAATGAAGATCGAAAGAAAAGAGCAGAGACACCAAAGCAGCCGAGCAAGATGGACTTGAGGTTGCTGGTGATGTGCTTCTCTGGCTTATATAGAGGCGCGAGCTAGGGTTTTAGTGTGTTGCTACTGGGCTTTTTAAGCGGGTAACTGGGCCCAATAAAACTTTCACCCAAATTCATACCCAATGGAAAAATGTAAATTTTACTTTTACAAGGTAAAACCGTTTTGGCTTCCTCAGGTAAGACCCGTCTCGTTTGATAATGCTTTTACCTAAGCTAGTAAAGCAACAAGAGGGAGCTTACTAAGCACCAAGAGGGTGGCTCGACTCGTCACTATTTCATTTCTCAAAATTTTGTGCCATAATTACCTAGTGACTAACAAGTTGTATAGAACCCTGGTGATCAAAATCTAATCTCATAAGAATTTTGGGTCATGAAATCTTTCATGAACTGTACATGGTCGCGAGACGAGTGTTTCGAATGCAGAAAGGCTCCTGTAGTTTGCATAAATCACGACTGTATTAGGAAAGAAAGTTATAGTGACTTGACAACCGAGTCACCTATAGAGAATCTTGCACACAACAAACTATTAAGCAGGGAGAGCTAATCTACACATAAAAAAGCGAATCTCAAATCAAACAGCTTAACAGCATGTATAATCGTTAATCCATCAAAACTATATCTTCCAAGCCAACACTACAATTTCTACATTCTAACAGACAACCAGGTTACAAATGTCACCAGAATCTTGGTAATTTGATAAGAATTCCTGCGTATGCATCACATTGAATGTGTAGCCGATCTGATGACACTGGGGGACCAAACAAGGTAAAAAAGAAGCAACCGAGCTATCAACTAACACCTTACTCAACTGACCACAGGCATAATTCGGGTATCAACCGTTGACAGGATCTGGGGCATCGACATGCCTCCAGACACAACAATTTCTGCATACAAAGAATATATAATTAGATATCTGATATATGCAAAACCATCTATCACTACAAAGCAGTTTTGAAACATTCATTTGTAGATTGTCATTGTATTTTGATTAACAAAAAAGTTCCCGTTTCACGCCCAAAGCATGCTCTTATTTGTATATTTAGACACAACCAATATGATCCCTATAATGAATGAAATCAGGGACAGGATAGGATCATATTAATTCCAAGTTCAAAGGTGAACTCCAAACTAAGAGTTACAAAAGGTTCTTTTTTTAACCCAGCCTCAATATCTGCATGAAGTGGCGATTAGATTACTCACCAATTCCTTCCCGTACAGATAAATTTGGCCTGATCACATCCTTGGTGCTGACCAGAAAAACATCACCAATATACAGATGGTTCGTGGGAACATAAACACAGCACAGTTCCTCATCCCCATCATAGTTCTGCATGTTAAAAAATAAAATAAAAATGATTGACCTATAATACCAGCATTGTATTCTAGAAGTGTAAATCACTCTGCTAGTTGTCAGTATAAAACTTTTGTAACAGAGAAGACAATGGATCAGAAATCCCATTTTCTAAAACATTGATCAAAAAGGAAATTAAGAGATGTTATAAACAATATGTATATAAATAAATAAGAGAAGATCAAACTATAATAAGCACCGATAATCCAAATGTGACATGTGCGAGCTAAAAGTCAATGCTTCCAGTGTTACACTATTCCACAATCAAATTGAGGCCAAGAAATAAATTATAAAGTAATAGTGTCAACTAGTCTGAGGAACCAAGTCTATAAAATCAAGTGATAGAGATGAAATGGCATGAGAATCTACTAAAGAAATCTAAGTACATATAAAAATGCATCATTTACCGAACGAAAAGTATGTTTTACAAAAGTTGTGACTTAAGCAAAACATGTATGCTGAGAAAATTACACTTAGTATCAATTACAAAGAGTAAACAGTAAAGAATATTAGAAATCCAACACCGCAGATGAAAGAATCTTTGACCAGTGTAAAACTAAAGGTCGTTTCAGAACAAAAAGGTTATTCACAGACCTGTAGAGTAAGACATGAAGTAATGAACCCAAATGCATATTCTCCAATACGTGGATGCCTTATAATGGCCACTTCCTTGAAGGCTTGCGTGTTTTGATCTACAATACCAAATAGCTAGATATTATTGATTTCCCTCCACTATATCCATTTGTTCAAACAAGGGAAAGATATTAAAAAGCACACCTGGGGATATGGCGGAACTAATCTGCTTGGAGGCGTTGTAGATATGACGAACAAATGGCATTCTTTTGATAAACCACTCACCAAGACCCAGGACAGATGCGCCCAACCATGATGACATGAACACCCCAACCAAAAATATGAATGTAATGGAAGTTACGAATCCAAGACCTACATGTGCACAGAAGTTCAAATATCAAATCAACATTATGAAAATAAAGACTGTAGGCTCGCTAAACCAAGGGCCGGTTATGGATTTATGGTATTTGACAGTCAATATATAACTTGATATAATGAGATAGAACTCGTCTGGTTAGACTTGTACCATCACAAGATACATCTGATTTGCCTCTCCCCAAGGGGTTGAAACTGTTGTTCAATGAGAGAAAAGAGTACAAATCTAGATTTTTGGACAGAACTTTGTGTCAATGAGGTTTCCCTGAAGAGAGATAACAGACTACAACTTTTATTCACTTTATGAGGTTTTCTGACAGAACTTTGTCTATGCAGTCAAGGCCAAGTGTTGCAGAATAAAATGTACTTACCGAAAATGTTGATTCCTAGCTGAGCGTATATTGGAGAAAAGAAGCCATCCACAAAGTGAATAAACCACCAAGTTATGTAGAAAGTGATGGCTATTGGAAATAGGATCACACTGAAAAACGAACAAAAGAAACTGTTAACTTCACAGCTTTATTTAATCTAACTACTACATAAATTGATGCAGCAAAAATGAAACAAAGCAACTGGAACACATTGATTACCCAGAAATCAAACACTCATAAGAGCCTAAGATGTAGTTCTGTAATCTCACCTACCAATAGGGTAGGACACATGGTGTACAACTATTTCTGGGCCTGTGATAGAATCCAGGAGTTCAAAGAGATAATATAGAATACGTGACAGCAATCTCCTAAATCCAATTCCATCTTTCAGAATGTCAAATATATGTGCTTCTACCTCAACCTAATAACTTTAACAAGATCCATCTATCACTTAAATTCTTCGAGAACAACCATTATTACATAGCTCCGAGAAAGTACCCATCATTTCCACTTTCAACCATATTTTACCCTCCACATGCATCAACAGAAACTACTACTGCATACATAAGTTGACGACAATTCATACCATCCGGTCATGAACTTCTTAGACGCCCAACTTCTGAAAACCTTGTAGAAAGTCTGCACAGAGATATACCATAACAGAATGAATACAACGATTCATATATAAAAACAACTCAACACACACGAAACAAAAACACAATGCCCTGAACAAAACATAAAGTCCTTAACTATCCAAAAATGATCAAACTAAAACAACATCCCAAATGTCACCCTCTATACAATAAAGAAAAATATTTAAATTTATAAGCATCGTTATGCAAGCAAAACACCTTAACTAGCATTGAATCAATCATCAAATACAGCTCTACCTGGAGCATATGGATTGAACCAAGCTCATCAAAATTGAAACATGCATAAATCTGGTTCCTAAGGTCAAACCCACAACCCCTCAAAACCCAATTTCTTAATTAAAGCATATTCGGCTTCCCCTATAATTCTTCAACCAATTCAAACAGAAACTAAAGCAAATTGATCAGAGCCCTAATCGAGAATAGAGAAAGGTTACGGTTACTACCTCGCGGCCAGTGAGGTGGTGAGAGGATGAGGAGGAAGAGGAGGGCTTGGAAGAAATGTCTTCATCGCCGGAGTCGGCGACCGGAATGAGAAGCTCTCGATCTCGCGACTCTCTGTCTCTGTTTGCCATTACAATTGATGATGATGATGATGATGATGACGACGACTTCTCATCGCCCATCACCCACAGACCCAGGGATTAAAGCGACGCCGTTTTATGAACGCCGCGGAAACAACCCAGGGGTCCTCCTCCGAGCTTTCCCTTCCTTCTCCTGATCTTTGATATTTCCGTCTTCTTCTTTTGTATTTTTCCCCCATTTCAAATATCCGGTTTGTTTATAATTTTACTAAAACAAATTAAATAAGTTATTTCATTTTTTCCCCTATTTTTCTTGTGTTTGGTTGTAGCACAGTAGCACTATTTTAACTGTGTTTGAGCTGTCTCAGACTCTTAAATGATTGGATGCCAGCCTCTGCTCTACTATGTTTTTGTTCTTTTTTTAGTATTATGATACATGACTTAATCAGAGATAAATTTGATGAATTAGAAGGGATATACTTTGAGTCAATGTTGAGAAAGTTAATTTGGGTCACAGAAGTCTATAATTTTTTCAATATACGGCGTATATATTTACATACACTTTGAATGATCCTGATCAGAACAAATCATATAGATACACAATAGATTCTTAAATATACATTATTTTTAATAATTAAAATTACGACATGTATCATACAATTCGTGCATACACGATTCTTATGTCAAAGTCAAATACCGTTTATGTTTGCCGAACTTCTTAATATAATAAGCTCAAGATGGCTCCGAAAACGTTGAGATTTTGATATTGTTAACTGAGTAGTGAGTAGTGGTATGACCACTTTTGATTAGTAGAGAATCCTATGCTCAATGACTTAATAGCGAATTTAACATACATCGAGCCAATAGAAAGTATGTTTAGGATTATGTAAATATTGACCAGAACATTATTATTATTATTGGAAATGAATGATGTACAGTATGTCCTTGAGCATATGTAAAAGTTTAGAGCAACTGAACCTAGCTATATAAAAGCATGGCCTTCTATGTGTGGGAAAATGATGGGGATCGAGGATAGTTCCGGCAATGTTTATATAGAGTAACTGAACCTAGCTATGGCCTTCTTTGCTCGACAGGCTTGTCAATTTCTACTTCATTACTTGATTTGGTACACCGTAGGAACCATTCTCAACCTGTTCATAGTTCAACGTTCTCTCTAAAAAGGAATGATTCAACTCCCATGCTGAAAACGAAGACAGAGGAGATGACTTGTCGATTATGAAACTCTCCACACTAGGTCACCTTCGTTCACCGGCAAAATCAAGATATATAAAAGCATTGATATGATTTGGCATTTCGGAGGGGTCATGGTGGAACTTATATATGAAACGTTATCAATAGCATGATTGTAACAAATTATTCTAAGTGAGGCACCACAAAAATCTAGACTAAAAAGTCTAAAAGACATGTTTGAAATTGAGGCCTAGGTAAGAATGCAAGTAAAGCAGCCCTGAGAAAACATAAATATTGCAAGGTCTGATACAAGCATACAACAACTTAATTTAAAAACAATCCATGCAAGGGTACTGACTACATAACAGCTCTGAGAATCCTCCGATGATGGGCGACCCTTATTACTAGTCATCCTCAGAGTCCAAGGGGAGAGGTTCATAGTCGAGATCAGAGTCAGAGTCTTCGACAAGGCAAAAACTACTAAACTAGTCAGATGACCAATCTTGTTACAACAATGACAGAAATTGAGTGCCTGAACTCCTTCGACACATGTAAATTTTACGTCCGGGGACTCCGGGCAATCGAAAGTGCCATGTTCAGTATTTTTCCTGCATATGAAGCAATATTGAAGCATCTCTCTGCGCGGGCAATTGAAACTGCCATGATCAGCATTTTTCCTGCATATCGTGCAATATGTAAGATTATTTAGGACATCTTCAGTTGCGTTGGGGCAATCGCAAGTGACATGATCCGTTTTTTTTTATGATCGGTCACCTTGAAGATATCATTGTAGGGGCAATCGAGAAAATCATGATCGGTTTCCTTATTCCATGTGATGCAAGAAGAAAGCATCTCTTCGTCATTTTCAGTCGGAAAGTCACCAGCATCCCGTCCATCCTTGTCAGCAGCCTGAAACGGTAGTTCCTTCTCATCTGCCTCGATACTTCTATTCGGTTTGTCTACCAATTTTTCATAAAAATAGCTGGTAGCAGTATAAACCATTGGTTTCCCATTAGACACTGTTCTCCACCTATACCATCTTTCTCCACCATCATCAATTTAATTTATAGTAAATTGTGGTTTCTTCTCCTGGGGTATCTTTTCCAATCAGGTTCGGAGGAGCTTTCAAAATTCTTGGCATTGTACCGGGTCCAAAAGCTTCCATTCGTCTAGGGATTCTGTCGCTTCGGGCAGCTGTGAGCCCTTGTGCTCCATCACTTAGTGAGTTTCAGACGGGGAGTCTCCAACACCCTGTGGTTTTTCTTGGACGATTGGCGTAGAACTTTCTCCCGGTCCAGCAACCATTAAATTCTTGATCTCCATCTCTTTGTCAGTTTCAGTCGGAGAGTCTCCAACAAGCTGTGGTTTTTCTTGGTTTATTTCAGTAGATTTGTCTGCACTCTGCAGCAACCTTTGAACCCTTGTTCCCTATCTTCTCCTCTGTGGACCGTTCTTTGGAGATAAAATACCCAATTCTATTTCACTATTTGCTAAGCGCAGCCTTACCTGGTTTCTCTTGCTGCAATAGTAGAATTTATAATAAATCACAGGCTGCTGGGTAATCCTATTCAGAATAGAACAAGGAAACTTATTCCATATACGCCAAGACAAGGAAACCTTAAATCATTAATGAAAACTGTAATCCAAATACCGAAAGGAAACATGCACACAGTTGCTCTCTCCAAACTTGTCCAGAAAATGGTCTCCAAAGTTCGATTAGAGCATATAGTGGTAATCTAACAAACTTGAATCAGACTCAGGTAATAGTGGTAATTCATATGCGTCTTCAAGAAACGTGGGGTAGATTGCACAGCAGTGTTGGAGTAGTCTGGCATGACTGAAGTGACATCTTTTGGTGCCAACGTTAAGATAGGTCTTGGTAGGAATAAAGAGGTGGACGAAGCTTGGCCTTTTGTGGAGTCGTTTTTACTTTTTAGAACGTTACGGAATTTCATGCACATTGGATAGGGTTCTTCGTTCCATGACATTTTCGACTGCCACAGTGACCAAGGATCCAGATGTTATAGACAGCGTCACTGCTCTGTTTGAAGTTTTGGGAGGTACTAGTATTCCGGGGTCGAAGGTGACACTGACACAGATACTAGAGGGACGTCTGCAGTACTCAACTCATTGAGACCGGGTTTGAAAGGGGAGGGCTCTGCTTGAAATTTGAAGGGAGTAGAAAGGAGCTTGCTAAGAACAAGCGAAGATTGAAGCGCAACTCGAAGAAACTTGGAGCGTTGTTGATGTGTGGTATTTATATTGACAGAAGCAGTGTTGTTCTAGTGGGAACTAGTGCGGCAGGGTTGAAGGAATTGAGGTGTATTGTGGAACGGTGTCTGGTTTAAAATGAAGACCCTGCAACTGCAGTAAAGAGGTTGAGATCGTCTTATAAGAAGCAGGGTAGTTTGAGATTGTCTAATGAGGAGCAGGTCAGTTTTATGATGGGGAAGCTAGAGGGTTTGTGTTTGTGAAGGTAATAAGTTGGCTACATCTCCACAACTATAATTGGAATCTCCATCTCCATCTCCATCTCCACAACTATAACTAGAAACCCTTTTTAGTATAAATATAACTCCCTATAATACCCATGCAAAGATAAAGAAAAATTTATTAAAAACTTAAAAATAAATAATTGATAATATGGTAAACTGCAAAAAAAAAAAAACTAAACTACACAACTATAACTAAAATACATAACTCCCTATAATACATTAATACCCACGCAAAGATAAAGAAAAATTTATTAAAAACTTAAAAATAAATAATTGATAATATGGTAAACTGCAAAAAAAAAACTAAACTAAATTGGAATATATTGAGAACGTGGGAGTATGGCTCAGCAAAGACATCTATGTCTTCATCCTTCATCCATGTTTAACTTTAATTGTCTCTTTGCAGTATCTTCGGACAACTATATAGAAGGAGAGAGGGAATGAGGAGCAGAGCAAAATTTACCCAAAAAGAGGAAACAATTATAACCTGGGCAACAAAACAACTGATTTAGATTAATATTATCATAAATAGTGTGAGTCATGATTTAGATTAATATTATCATATATAGTGTGTCATGACTCATGACTTTAAGTCATGCAAAAGGGGAAGTAAATCTGCGATCAACTTTTTAAACCAACTCCATAGATGCCAATTAAGATGAAAGTCACGTGTTGTAGGTTAACAATAATATAACCATAATTATATATATAAATTAATAACAGATGATAAAAATAAATTAATAATTAATTTAAAAAATTTAAGATTTAACTATATTATAACGATAATAAATAAATAAACATGTGACTTATCTAAAGAAATTGAGAAGGTGAATAATTTAGGAGTCAAATACAATAATTCATACTGATCCTTTAATTAAAGATAATATAGTTTAAATAAAGTGCGTTTTTTTAATTTGTCATCAAGAGAGAATGAAATATAAAATTACATTAGCACGCTTGATAAGACCTTGAATTCGCACACGCGAGTGTGGTTTCTGCACGTTCACAGCACGTACATGAAGGCTAATATATATAAAATCTCACTTCTCTTCTGATCCAAAATTTCCATTCAGTACGAAATCTTTAACAGAACCCAATGATAAACATTGCATCCATTCATTTTATTTTAGTTGATTTTCATGGATGCAAATCCTAACAAATGATAATGGTGGCTCGGGCCAATAGATAAGATGAACTTGTAAGATACGTAGACACCAGAGAAGAGAGAGAAGGAAGAATAAGGCTCAGAGTCAAATTTGTATGAACTATTGAACTACGACCAATCTTCGCTGATGCCATTGTAGCATTGTTAACCGCCCTTTTAACAAGTGCCGACTAAATAGAGGCGCTAAATCGATCAGACGATGACGCACCGTTCCTGTAATTCTGTAAATCTGCCCAGCCACAAATATTTACCAACCACCACACCCCCAGGCCCCAACCATAGAGTTCTGCAAAAAATTTACACCGCCGTAACTACGCCTTTTTTTTACCGGATAGAACTTCCCCTTTTGGAGAGAAACACAATCATTCAGGATATGTCAGAGACTGGATTGGAAAGAAGTGGATGCTGACAAAACAGTGCACAAGAAAGTTGAGCTTACGCACATACGTGCCAGCTCGAAAGTTCTCCAAGCCTCACACACAAACAAAACTCACTCATTCCGGTCTCAATCTTTTATAAGAGTCATAACATTTGGGAAGTTGAAAAGTTCCAGTCTCAAGTTATGGTCTTTCTGGGATTTTGAACAGAGAGAGATAGGGAAGTGAGAGAAATCAAAGAGGGAAAGATGTTGGAAGGAAAAGGAATGATCAAGGAGACAGATATGACAGATAAGAAGATGCAGATGCAAGCCATGGCTTGTGCTTCTGAAGCTCTTGATCTCCATGATGTTATTGATTGCATCTCTATTGCTGCCCACATCAAAAAGGTACTTTTTCTGTTATTTGTCGTAAAACTTGGATCTTTTTTGTATTGGATATAAAAGTTTGGATCTTGAATTCACTTTGGTATCTTGGCAATGAAGTTTTGGGATATGATTTGTGTTTTCAGGAGTTTGACAAGATGTATGGAACTGGATGGCAATGTGTTGTGGGTTCCAACTTCGGTTGCTTCTTCACACACACACCAGGGACTTTCATATATTTCTCTCTGGAGACTCTTAATTTCCTTATTTTCAAGGGAGCTTCTTCTTGAATTCAGCACACTAGTTCAGAAGAAAAGATCAGATCATCAGAGATGAAAGCTGAGCTAGAGGCAACCTCATCATCACAAGGGCAGCGTTATTGAAATATACTTTTTCTATAATGGAAGTATCTTTGATCCTGGTAAGAATGATCTAGTCCTGTGTAAGTGGTAGAAACTAGAAAGGTAGTCTAGCTAGTAGATGAACTGTCCTTATATTCTAAATCGGTAGAGCCTCATAGTGGCCTTCATGATGTCTCTTTGTAATCCACAGCATTATATGAGTTCTTAATCATAATCCCCTTTTTTTACTTGATCTGATTAGTTGTTTCAATTAATGCTTCACAATTTGGTCTTGTTTTTATTGTTTTGAATTTGTGGTTATTGTGATACTGTTCTCATCTGGTTGCCAATTCAGACCCATAAGTCCATAACTATGCATAATTGCATATAATTGAAGAATATAGCAAACATAGCCAAGAAGTCATTGCAACTGGTCCAAGTCATCTGAAAAGAGACTTCTAGAGTGCTAGCTGGGCACTGCGACCTTTCAACAACTTGTTTTATGCATAGCATTTGGATGTATTACGGCTCATTTGCCTACTTGGGTGATTTGAAAGATTAATTAGTCATTTAGTCTCTTCTCTTGCTTTGAGAGTTTGAGTTTGAGTTTGAGCATAGATATACAAACCCGTTAGACAACACTAAACTAATTACTCTAGCTAGTTTTTGTTTTTTGTTTTCACAGATAGTACCCATGTCATCCATATGGAATCTTTCTATACACAATTGAACAAGTACTATAATTATTGATATACTTTAAAAGTGTATTGTGGTAGTATGACTGGAGTAGGATTTCTTTGTTTATTATATATCTGCTTCCAGATAACACAATAATTCATAGCATGCATACAAGTGATACAACCGAGTCATTTCAGAGTTTTCTGCAAGAACAGGTTTCATCTTATGTTTCTCTAAAGTAGTTCTAAATCTGAAGAAAACATACAAATGGCAACAATTGAATTTTTGAAATTACAGTAACTCAAGAATTATGACCCCAATTTGCAGAACCCGTTATCTTGCCTCTAAGGTTAGTACATGTCATCTTACTGTTAAGAACCATATGTAAATATTTTAATCAATGATAGCTTCCAGATGCCAATCAAGGGTAGAGTTTCTAGTACTCAGTTCCTAGTAACTCTAGTGCTAAATATATGTACAAAAAAAAAGAACAGAGTGCTATGGTTACCTTAAACCTGTGTAAATTTATGTAGGATTATGCAAATACCTCCTCAATCAGCGCATTGAAAATCAGTCTCTCTATGTCACTCACTACTTGCTCAGCTTCATCGCCAGTAAATCCATTCCTCCAAGCCAAATCCCATGTTCCTTTGCCTACTCCTTTGCACATTACATCTCTTTCCAACATTGAGTACAGACTATCTGCCAAAAGGTTCTCTCCAGCAAGCTTGCTGTAACTTCTCAGATTCTCCATATCATTACAGACATCTGCCACCAATTTGTCCACCGATAGGCCAACTCTTAACTTTCCTTGTAATGTTAGTGACAGAGGACTAACTGTTTGTGAAAGTTGAAAGCTTTTGCACTCGACTAGCTCACTTGCACAATCTAAAGCTAGTCTTGTTCTGCACACCCCAGAATTGGAGAAATTGGAGACGCCAGGTGGTTGGAAGATTATAGAGTCATTCACATCAAGATCAAGAAACTCTTCAGCATGGCTAAAAAATGATGCATTGTTCAAAAGAATTTCTCTGAGGTTTTCACTACTTCCGACTGTTTTTCCATTCTTTCCACTCTGACAGGCTTCTTCTTCAGTAACTTCTGCAGATTCAGGTTTTGTCTCTTGCATAGAGCTCAGTGATGTAGGTTCAGAAAGAGAACTCTGGAAGCTAATGCAGCGCCCTAAGTTTAAAAGGAAAAACAACATTACAACCTACATTTATAAAATGCCAATCTCCCCATGTAGAATGGCCAAAAGTCCATGCAGACACTTGAGCAGCATTTACAACGTACATACTACTGAAACTTTAGGCATTTCATAATGAAGTTAAGATTTAAGAGTGCCATACCTTCACTCTGACATCCATAGGTTTCCTTTTCCTCTTCTTTACTGAGATGAACTGCAGAATCAGTGTTGAAGCTGATAAGTGAAGACTCACTTGTATCATAAATAACAGTTCTCCTGATAATTTCTTCACTCACAACATTTTTGGTCTGCATGAAAAAGAGTACTGCATCAGTTGTTTTTTTTATTTCCAAAGTTAATCTGCATGGGAAACTGTGGTTTTGACACTTCAGTTTCCACTAACAACAGAGCTACACATAATGTCTGAACCTAAAACAGAATAAAATAAAGTTTGTTAGGAAAAGTAAAGGGAATTCTGTTAGGGACACTTACAATTGATTCTCCTGTAGGCTCCTTGATCGGTTTTTCCTTCCTCAACTGATTCCTTCTGCTTTCGGTGGAAGTACGCTCTGCATTTTGTGCTGTTGAACATTTTGAACTTGTACTTATCACATTACTTGGTTGTCGAGAAACTCGACTCTTTATGATGTTTGATCCAGATTCAGGCTTTCTTGCCTTAGCAGATGTCACAATGCCTTGATCTTGAGACTTTGTCTTTGACACAGTTTTAGCTTTCACTATATCCTTTGCTGCAGACTTCCTGTTATCAGCAGCCACATTTTGGATCTTACCAACCCTCTTGTCAATTGACTCCTCCTTCTGTGGCTTCTTAACTACAGGTTGAGAAGCTTTCAACTGTCTTGCAACCATTTCTTTCATCTTGGCTTCTTTTTCTCCATGTTTGTCCACATCCCCTCTATGATTTCTAGCTCCTCCTTCTTTGCTAGTCTTTCTACTTGGCGTCTCTTCTACTTCAAGCTTTTGTTTCACTTTGTCAGATTTCAAAGCTCCCTCTTTAGCAATCATTGTTCGGGGAGAAACCTCTCCTTGTGATCTCAGTTTCTTGACCATCCTTCTGTTGTAGAAAGCTTCCTCTCCCCGAACAATTGGTGCCTTGGCTTCCGTTTCAGGGGATTCAGCAGAAATAGGCTTGATCAACACAATAGGTGGACTATCACTGGTGAATCTTTTCTCCAATTCCAAAAGATTGAAATGATTAATATCAAACTTAGGCTCTTCAAAAGAATTGTTTCTCAGAAGACCTTTAAACCGCATCGTGTCAAGAACTTCCTTTAAGGTCCTCTTCTCTGGATCAACACTCTGAGATGCAGTCTGGGGCTTCCTCACCTTTGGCCTATCAATTTCAAAAGAAGGTCTCTGAGGATTTGAGATCTTCTCACTCTCCTGCAAAGAATTTAAAGGGTACTCTTCTATTCCCATCAGCTTGGCAATCAGACTTGGACGTTTTGCCTTTTGTGATGAAACGCTGGAATACTCGCTAGTATTATGATACATAGTGGACTGGCTTGAGCTTGTGGAAGGAGAATTTGCTGCATATGACTCCCTATATCTCTGAGGAGAATAAGCAGAACCCTTTTCAGCAGTGCTAGTATCTTCCAACAATTTCTGTCTCACAAGACTGTCTCTGATCACCTTCTTGAGTTCCTCATTACTATTCCTATAAATGTAGCCATCAGAAGAAAGCCTTGGCTTCACATAATCTTGATCTCCATGGCGATTCGAGTAAGCTCTTTGGGGATTTCCCAAGTGCTTTTTATTCAAGTTACTCAAGTACTGTGAGGCTTCTTGCAATTTCCCTAGCATAACAAGACTCTCCTGCAAATCAAGCGCTCCTTTTAGCAGATCTTTTGCAATGTCCTTAGACTGGCCATGATCAAATCTGTTCTTCTCATTGGACCAGGAATCAATCATGTGGTTCAGCCTCTGAGCTCCTCTAGAAACTTCCATTATCTGAAAAGAAGAAGAAGATGATGAATTTCGGAACTTCTCTGGAGAGATCAGCTCCAATGAAGATGATCTGGTACTTGAGTTCTTCGAATTTCTCCGAATCTCGACCTTCTTCTGCTTATCCATTATCTGTGAACCACCACTACTCTTGGATCTCCTCATTATCATCCCACAATCCACAACTCCTTTAGGGTCCTCACATGTGATGAATGATCTGTACACAGCTGATTTTAGACCGTCCTGAGGCATATTCTATGTAACAGAAAATTACAATCAGAAAACTGAAAAAGTCAGAAATTAATGTCAACTTCTCCTATTACTGAAACTCAAGGGGGAACACTGACACTGGTAAATCATCTCTAACATTAAAACTAAACTTACTTGGTCTTTGATGTTCTGGCTAATTTTCTGGAAGATAGTCTTTGGCAGGACGTGAATAATGCTAGTTGGGTTCTGCTTTAGAGTGAGACACAGAAGAAACAAAGAATTAGTTGCCGCCAACATAAATAATAATTAAAGTTAAATCACACTAAAAGAAAGAAGATTCGGCTTTTGAAACTTTCAAATGAGGAAGGTGACGAATGCAGAGAGAGAGAGAGAGAGAGAGACAGAGACAGAGACTGTTCTGGGAAAAGAATTGAAATTTGAATAACAAAGAAAAGCCAAAGGTAAAAATGCCAGCTACCCATTAACTAATCTTGCAAAAGGATTCAAACTACTCTACAAAGATTAAAATTTCCATGCACATATAAAATTACCAGAAAGAAACTGAGACCCTTTTACCTGAATTGTGAGGTGGTTCTTTCCCAGCATTGATCAAGCTCAAATCAAGTTACCTACCTGAAAACCATGACAGAAAGGTAAGAACAAACACAGTAACATCATAACAAAGCTTGAAGATCGATCAAGCACAAAGCTTTTCAAAAACCAAAACGAAAAGCAATGAGTTCCATGAAGAACTACTCACTTGCAAGTTGAAACTGGAAGCGGTGAGGTGAGAGTGACCCAGATCCGGAGAACACGAGTGGAGTTGGGAGCAGTGGGTGCATTGACTTTAAGAGATTGAGCGTGCCCACCTTCACCTGAAAGTTCATGGGGACATTTGCAGAGCAAACAGTCTAAAGATTTGGTGCACTACCGATTCCTTCCTTTGTTTATTAGACAGGAATATCATTACAAGATTTTGGGTAGTAATTAGTGAGCTTGCCGTACATAAGCACCAAATCATGGAATTAATAGAACGTTTGTACTAACAAGTTTAGCTACCACCGATCATGCAATAATTATCTTCATTCATTAAATAAATCATGGAGTTTAGCCCGGTTTAGTACTATCGTGTTGTGGAGTATCAAAAATGTGGAGACGTGGAGTTACTAATTCTTTAATGATACATCCCGTTTAACGTAAAATTTCACCCTATGCTCTCTTACTATTTACTTATTCATTAACATTATATGCATTCACGACTTAATTATGGATCGAATTAGAGAGGATAATGAGAATTATACATATATTTTTTGGGAGGGAAATCTTCCTACTTGCTTCTCATGGATTGTGGACCAAATTTAAGAGAGTATCAAATAACTTGTTGGTTGTTGCGTATGGTTTTTGGTGTTGTCATATTTAACTTGAACTCTATTAATTATCTCAACTCTCTCATCCGTATCGAGTAATTGACTGCAATGGCCGGCTTCCACAAATACTGCAGACCAAATAATGCATGGTACACCCAGTTGAACTTTCAACAAGATGTTCATCAATTCATTAGAGACCAAGTTACATGGGATAAGCTGGATCAAGATATGAATAAGGTCGTAATTTGTTTATTGGGTCACTTTTTACTTTTTTTTATCAATAATTTACTCTTATATTTTCAAGACATTTTATCTAACATATTTTCTTCAATAGATGTGTATATCACACCCTATCAGTCATCATGCACATCTTATTCATATATTCATATCTATCAAGTTTCAGCGTTTTAATGAGTAAAACTTGCTCAAACAATACAGATTCACGTGGATTTATTAAAATCTTAGAAAGTTTGCACTTTGCAGAAATATTTTGAGCTGAAACGATCACATATATACACACTTGGAAACTCACCTTCTTGAATCTGACCCTACGAGTCGGAACATTTACATGGAAGAGACCTAAACGATATGAACAACACGACTGAACTCAGAACAGTCAGAAGTATCCCACTTTGGCATTTCCTGGATACTTTATTTATAGGAATCTTGCCAGTTTACAATCATAACAAATAGAAAATCCCAGCAAGAGAAACAAGAGCAATCATAGACGATAAGAACATCTACCAAGTTTTGGCCAGTCCATGCTAAACCTCCAGGTTTTTGAATGCTAGCTTCATAGCCTTCATTTCTTTGTACGTTATTGAGGATAAAATTGAATGGTTTATTTCATTTTTGAGCACTATAGCCACCAAGTTAATAAAAGTATAATTAAGTATAAAATGGAATGTGAATTAGCTGTATGATTGAAGTGTCAATTTGGCTAATTTAAACAGACAAAAAAATTTGTTTAACCGTATTAAATTTATTTATTTATTAAAAATAACAAACATACATAGAGTGGATGTACAAGCTTTACCCTCAAACCCATCGATAAAAACTACTAAACTTAACTCTACAACTAGTCAAATCTTCACTCATTAATCACATAATCATTGTCAACCGCTTTAGCAACTTCTTTTTCAATGTGAAGCATCATGCAATCATCAAGAAAATCATCCTCTATTTTGTTTCTAAGTTTGTTTTTGATAATGCTCATGGATGAAAAAACTCTCTCTGTGGCCGTGGTCAGATTCAAGAAGGTGAGTTTCCAAGAGTGTATATACTCGAACCCAGTTCTAAGCTTCACTTGTTTTTGTTAGTTCTTAAAGAAACCATGCTGATTCATTTAAGTTTTATGCAGACCTCAAATGGCATAGAACGATCGAAGGTTCCGGTGTTGATATTTACCAAATTAACCAGAACAGAACATATGCAGTTTTAGTTTATTAACCTGAAAACCAAGCGAGCCATCAACTGAGTTTAGAGAAAAAGAAAGCAAATAGTTGCTACATAAATTGGAGAAACTTTGAGATTCTAGTATTTCATCATATATGAACAAATAAAGCACTAATCTTGAGTTCTTGACTACACTAATAAACTAGCCAAACAGATTTGAACATCTGAATTCTATTTTAAGGTCAACTGGTCAAAAAGTACTTAGCATAAATAAGAAGAACCACTGTGAATGAGATTTTAGAATTCTCTGCTTAACTGGAAAGGTCAAAGGAAATCTAACTAACAGTATTGGTATACTTGTTATTCTACAAAATGAACTAAACCTAGAGCTAGTTAGTTATAAAATGGAATATGAATGAGGTTTTTTTCTTTGGTTAAAATGGTATTTCAATGCCATCACCTTATTATACCCAATTTTAGAGGAAAAAATTGGGAAAGAAAATAAAAGGAGAAGTAATACTACTAGTAGAAAAGAGGTTCTATCACAAGAAAAACTAGAAAATGATAAATATTTCATGAAAAATGGAGGAAGAAAATGTAAGAGGTTGAAAATGTTCCATGTCACGGTTCGAACCCAGTACATGGTGATAGACTGTCAATTACTTGTAGAGACACTAACCATGATTTTATTACTACTTGTGTACAAATGGATATCTATTGTAAGCTGTCTGGGCTGCAGCTCATAGGGGCCTTCAAACATGTTTGTC
Source organism: Argentina anserina (assembly GCF_933775445.1). NCBI lineage: Eukaryota > Viridiplantae > Streptophyta > Magnoliopsida > Rosales > Rosaceae > Argentina > Argentina anserina. Next base: position 2,047,919 of record NC_065872.1, on the reverse strand, counting down.
ACCGACTTATAACCTGAGTATAAGATATAAGGGAGTTTTTCCAATGAGAACGATTTTGTTGAGGACTAAAGAAATTCACCAACTTTTTGATCTTATATTTAGATCTCGATCGTTTAGTTTGTAGATATATATAAATAGATCAATTTTGTAAATTTTTGTTCAAATTGAAAATCGTTAAGACATTTATAAATGTGATTTACTCATTATGAACTTGAATGGTTTATGTTTGACAATTTTGGCCTGTTCATTAATTTGATCTATTTTGATACCTTAACTATTACCAAATTAACTGAAAATTTGTACAAATAATCTACTTACCTAAAATCTAAACGGTTGAGATGAAAAAAATATAATAGAAAAATATGCATAATTAACAATTAAGTATTTGGTCTTCAATTAATACTCAACAAGATGATCTTTATTGGAAAAATATTCTAAGATATAATACTATTATCATTGTGTATCCCGGAATATTCAATCAGCCCTTTAGAATCATAAGAACCCGATCATTTTAATTATTTGATCATTAGAAGTTTAAAGTTGCACAACTCGAGTCCTCCAAAGTAGAAATATTACTTCAATAAAACCTTATCTCAATTACATTATCAACTATTCAACAACATATCATTCATGTAGTGGAAAAGAAATTTGCGTGGCAAATTATCATTCCCATGCGATATGGTACAATAAAGTAGATAAATCAAACCTAAATGAAAATTTTGAATGCAGTCACAGGACTCTTGCATGGTAATTGATGGGGTAAGTTACAATGTATAACGATTAATAATCTTGGTGCTTGTCATAAATGAGGTTAAAAATCTTCACCAATCCCATTTCCTCTTTTGGTTGATACTTAAATAATGTTTGGTCCAAACCATAGTAGCATATATACCATATGTAAGGATTTTGAAATTTGAATTCTAACCACCACTCAGATTCGTTAGTTAAATAACTAACAGTAGCCATATACATAACTTGTGATAACTTGATTAACTGCTAGTAGCTAGGCTCGGAAGCTAAGGAATATTTATCCTGAAATGGGTAGTATTATATGTATAGGGTTACTAGCTTAAAAAGTACAGTATTAATGAGGTTTTTGCATTTTAATGACTTCGTCATACTATTATTGATTCTCAAGATTGATGGAGGGAAATGATTTAAATTTTATACTCTAGTTACAACAAAACTTGCATCACGGGTAGAATTTTGTCGCCCCATAATCCCCTCACAAATAAATTACAAATGTTTTTTATGATAACTATAGTTATAAATTTATTAAGAAAAATAGTACTTAATATTTTTTTTTGTGAAATTGACATGGGGTATACACGATAAAGTTGAACGACAAATTTACTTTTTTACGTGACTGCAGATTTTTCAATTCTTAATCTTGGGTGTAAACTACCCTTTAACAAAGTTATCTTAATAGATAAATCAAGATCAAGTTATATTATTGTTCCCATTATTCTAACATATGTTTTGCGAAGAGCGTTTAGTCGTAGAAATATTGTTATCAAGAGATATGACGCGAAGATAATTATCTAAGTGCCATAAAGACTAGCATGATCTATTTAAAAAAATTATTAACACATTCGGACGATGAATCAGTGACCTTGGAATTTTGGTTTTTTATATGTTAATTGCACATTATATTGTGAGAGACTGAGAGTTGTGTGACGTGTAGTAAACTAGCGACTGTAGTTGTGTCCATAATCATTTTCATTAATTTATTATTTTGTTGGGCCAGTGGACATGACGTGTTTAGCTTAGCCTGCTGTTGGGCCTTTCGTTCTGAGGAGAGTGAATTGGGCTTTCGTTCATCTTTTCCTCTGTCTGGGCGGTCGGTTGACTTTTATTTTCGGACAATGGCACGTTGACTTTTATTTCCAATTTTTTTAAAAAAAAGATAGTGAGCATCACGTTCGTCTCTAAATTACAAAATGAAAGAAAGTGGGCAGCAACGCTCTCCCAAAGTCTCAGATCTGCAAGCTGTTAAAAAAAAAAGGATTGAGAAAATAATTGGTTTGAAGGCTGAGGTGTGTAAAAAGGAAATTAAAAGAAATGGTAACACAATCTGGTTAATGAAAATGAAGATATGATTACGGCTGATGGATAAGATAAAAATCATGGAATTACAGAGGTGGTAAATGTTGATGGAGATAATCAAGGCATAATGGAGATAATTACGGCTACAAATGGATACAATGGCCACAATTATGCAGTGCAATGTAAATTATGAGCCAATGAATAAGAAGCTAGCAATGAGGCAAGGTGTAAAAATGACAGGAAGGAGAAAACACCAGTGTACGTATCGAGTTTTAAGAAGAAGCCTTTCTCGGTTGTTAGGGTTTGGTTCTCATGTTTTTAGCTCTGACCACATAGCCGGATTTACTGTACTTTTTGTGAGAGAAGGAAGGAGAGCTTTGATCATTGATTTGTTTTACAGCCTTCTTCGACCAACCGGTGGAGATCGTAAGTATAATGGATTCTTGAGCATTTGAATTTCAAGGTGAGTACGTTATCAATACATTTTCTAAGAGGATTTAGATGATTTATTTCATACTTCAAGTAGAGTTTTATTTGCATCTTATGATAATCTCCTTCTATTACATCGTTAATTTCATTCTACGCGTTATGTTAGAAACTATCTACAAGCGGTTAAAGATACCAAATTGTAGGATTACTCCAACCATTGATCAATACATGTCTACACGTTCTTCTGAGTGAACACACTATCTTTAGCAAGTTGATTAACGAGTTTATAACTGTCGCACGCTCGACCCTATATGTCAAAAATAGTGAGAAAGAGCTGTCGATCGGTTGCCCGCTGTTGACGGTAGAAGTAGAAACAGATAGACTGAGAGATTAGAAAATTGACTGCCATTTTGGTGAACCCCGAATCTTACATAAGAAGAAGTTCCACCATTCATTCGAAGAAACGAGAAACTAAACCCCTTAAATAAGTCACTACCGGAATTAGTTTAGGTTGTTCAGAATTCACGTCTTTTTCTACTTGTCTCAAACATATGCACCCCACGTTCCACAGCTATACAAACAGAAAATTAAAACTGCCCTCATCTCACTGTTGCTAAACTCTCCTCATTCATCACCCAACACTGTAAATTAACCCCAAACGAAAACAATTTCGATCATTTCCTATCTCTTTCTCTCTTGCTCTCTCCATTGGGAGAAGAACTACTCTTATCTCTCCCGACTCTTCTCCTCCTTTCTCCCACACAACTACATATTGATATTGTACGTTGTTTAATTTGTTTCCCAAGAAAGAGGATTTAATTCAAGTGCTTCATTAGCTTTTGTATTTCCCCTTTAATTTCTTTGTTTCTGATTCACAATGGTCCGAGCTTTTTCTACCCAAAAAACAATGCAGAAGACGAAATCTTTCCAGTTGAAACGGATGTTTGAGTTCCAAGATGGGAGACATGTACCGGATTTGATCTTCGACCACGATGTGAATGAAGATGAACAATTATTAAGTCCTGCTGCAGATGAGCCCCAGTTGGAGATCAAGCACCAAGCCGAAAAGATAGCAAGTCCTAAGCGCAACGGACCTTCAGGTCGTAAAAATAAGGCAACCTGATAAGTTATAGCTATCTGATAGTGTTAATGGAGATGAAGGTGTCTCTTTAAGCATTTATGTGATACTAACTTGTTTGTATTTGTCTCTCAGATATGGAATTAATGAAGGAAAGGTTTTCGAAGCTGCTTTTGGGTGAAGACATGTCAGGTGGTGGAAAGGGTGTCTCTTCAGCCTTGGCTTTATCAAACGCCATAACAAATCTAGCAGGTATATATGCGGCATTCAAGAGTAATATGACTAATATCCTAGTTTTAGTTTGTTCATTACTTCAAAATACTTAAGAAACATCCGAGTTCTGTTCTAATTGTTTCTTATCTTTGTGTCTATGACAATGCAGCATCTGTTTTTGGAGAAACAAGGAAGCTAGAGCCCATGTCTCCTGATAGGAAAGCGAGATGGGTGAAAGAAATTGGCTGGCTTCTGTCTGTGACTGATCACATTGTTGAATTTGTCCCTTCACAACAAAATGGAACAAACATGGAGGTTCATATAGATCTGTCTTATTTAACCATACATAATTCAGAGTTTCAAATCATTTTTTTTCTCGAATTTTTTTTAAATATTTATTTAATAAAGTACAAAGCAAGGGGGGCAAGACCAAAATCTTGCCAAGAAAACCCAAAGGAAAAAGAAAAAAAAAGTAGATAATTCTACTATGAAAACTGATAATTCGGAAATTCAATTCGGAAATCTCAAGTAATCAGCTTGTAAGACTAATTCAAATCATTAGTCTAGCTATTTGTTTCTTTGTTCTAAACCTTCTTCTTTTTCATCGGATAGATAATGGTGACTCAACAAAGGAAGGATCTGCACATGGACATTCCTGCCTTACGCAAGCTTGACGCCATGCTTCTTGTAAGTTCACATCCATCATGCTCCTCGTTTCATGTCAAAATTGTAAACATCATTTTTTTGACGATTTGCTGTATGTTGATAAACAGGGCCACCTGGAGAGTTTTGCAAACCCAAGTGAGTTCTGGTATGTGAAAAGAGATGCCCAAGATGATGAGAAAGAGAGCAAACCACAGAGAAATGATGAAAAATGGTGGTTACCAACTGTCAAAGTCCCATCAGAAGGTTTATCGGATGAGTGTCGTAAATGGCTGCAGTTTCAGAAGGAGTCTGTCAACCAAGTGCTAAAAGCAGCAATGGCAATCAATGCTCAAGTACTATCAGAAATGGATGTACCTGAAAACTATATTGAATCTCTTCCCAAGGTATGCATGAGACTATATAATCTTAAACCTCAATTAGCATATTGATAAAGCTAGATCTTCACTAACCAACTGAATTTGTCTTTCACAATTTTTTTTATAGAATGGTAGAGCTAGCTTGGGTGATACAATCTACAAGAGCATAACTGAGGACCAGTTTGACCCTCTAGAATTTCTAATGAGCATGGACTTGTCCTCAGAGCACAAAGTGCTAGACCTCAAAGACAGGATTGAGGCCTCCATTGTGATTTGGAAGAGGAAGATGAACCACAAGGATGGAAAGTCTTCATGGAGTTCTGGGGTGAGTTTCGAGAAGAGGGAACGGTTTGAAGAGAGGGCAGAGACCATCTTACTCATAATCAAACAAAAGTTCCCAGGAATTCCCCAATCTGCACTTGACATAAGTAAAATCCAATACAATAAGGTACAAAGAAATTATTCACTCTTTATCTCTTCTACATATTCATAAGATCAAGTTAATAATTATGTCACATTAACCATACATGTTCATACACAATACACAGGATGTAGGGTATGCTATCCTGGAGAGCTATTCAAGGGTAATAGAAAGCTTGGCTTTTAATGTCATGTCAATGATAGATGATGTCCTATATGCTGATAAGAAGACGCGAATGGAGAGATCAAACAGGAGGCTTTCGGTGGATTCATATGCCTCAGAAGATCCTGACAGGTTGAGTTGTACAGGGACACCGAGTTCGAAGACATTGTTTGAGTTCATGGGATGGAATCAAGATGTAGACGAGAATAACAAGGAAAGCTATAGCTATAAAGAAGACGGTGATAAGATGATGAGCAAACCACCACCTGCTGTAAGCACCAAGAGATTTTCATATTTAGAGAAGCTAGAGAAGTTGAGTGGTCTAAGAAGTCCAACAGCTCGCCATTGAATTTATGGAAATCAAAGAGTTGATCAATAAAGAGGGACAAGGAGTGAGAGGGAAGTTCGACATAGAGAAAGATACGTACATAATTGGCTACTAGGATACTTCTTGTCGGTAATTCTATGTATAGTACGATCTCTTCCTTCCAACTGAGGATAGTGAAGTCGGAGTGTGAAATATGAGTAGGGTGAAGTTGGAGTAAAATTTGAGTCGGGCACTGATTTGATGATAATAGAGTTCATCAGCTTGTAGAAACAGTAATGCATTTTATCAAGTTTTTCGAAAGGCTTGTTTGGCATCTTATGTTTTGTTTTTCTTCTAAATCAACAAAGCTAAAATTGTTGATTTTATACAAGAAGGCTATGAAACCTTTTCATATAATGGACCTTAAATCATACATTTTGATCAGTTGATGCAAAATTATATATAATAAGGGTTCTCATAAAAAAGTCTATTTTAACACATGAAATAAGAAAACAATCACTTAAGTTTTAAAAATTAGAAAAAAGTCATGTTCTTAAAACTCTTAAAGCGTTGCCCATACAAGTCACAATAATTACACAAGTGCCACTAGTCCTTAAAAACCAGATTTGCGTTGCCAAGTCGGTTCTCTTCTTCTTCTTCGCCGTCGAAGCCTCAAAATCTTTCCGTCGTCGCACCATTGCAGTTCCTTTTTAGAGAGAGAGAGAGAGAGAGAGAGAGAGAGAGAGAGAGAGAGAGAGAGAGAGAGAGAGAGACTCTATTGTCGTCGGAGGGAGACCTGCTTACTGAGTCTTCTTATTCGATTAGATGCAGTTCTGGCTTTTCTTTATTCTTTTAATTCCTTAACGTCAAGATCGATTATGCCGCAACCTGGTAACTACACAATTTGATTGGTTTGATTTATATATATAGAGTCAAGGATTTGATGGTGGTAGTTTGGGCCTTTGGAGAATAAGAAGTTTCGGGAGAGAAAGATATGAATAAGAGAAAAGAGTAGATGAGTGTAAGGGAGAGAGTCATGGATTTGATTGTGGAATAACTACTACTGTGGGTTTGATAATTAAGGCATAATTAACTAGCTTTGTGTTCATTTGTATAACTATCTTCTTTCTATTGGAAGCTTCTAATTTCCCCCTTATGTAAATTTTCTGCGTGTTCGACGACTTGGTTGGAGTTAAGATTAGTTGCAAGAAACTACTCGTCTTATCACCCATCACACTACCCGTCACACTATCTGTCACTTGACAATGTTAGTGTGACTGGTGGTGTGACAATAGTGTGGCTGGTAGAGTGACTATCAGTTTACTCATCACATTACTCGTAACAATACATGTCACATTATCTGACACAGCTACAAGTTCACATGCATAACAGTAGACAAAAGTTCATTATTTATAGTCATTCTTCTTCTTCTTCTTCTTCTTGTCACAACATAGTCACAGAAAACATTGTGATAAAGAGTGTGACATGTAGTGTAACAGGGGGTGTGACAGTTAGTGTGACAGGGGGTGTGACAGGGGTGTGACATGGGTGTGATAGATGTGTGATAAGTAGTGTGACATGGGGTGTGACAAGGATGTGATATGGATGTGACAGTTAATGTGATAGATAGTGTGTCATTAGGTGTGACAGGGGGTGTGATAGGTAGTGTGAAAGGTGGTGTAACTGTTAGTGTGATACTGTGATATGTAGTGTGACATATGGTGTGACATTCCGAGAAAAAGTCTAAAAAGTGAAATTATGTTAAAATTTAAAAGAGATTGGTATTAGTATGCTTAGAATGAAGACTAAAATTAAGGAGTCTCGGGCTCCGGTTTGGCCGGAAAAGCTTGGAGCACCACTATGGACGGCGATAGTCCATTGTGAGTGTTGTTGCGCCTTGTATGGTGGTCGGTTCGGAGTGAGTATATTATTAAATGAAAGAGGGGAAATATTTTTCCAACGGTACTAATCACGCTCAAATTCATTGCGGGACGATAAAGTTATAGCTGAAATTAAAAGAAAAAAAAAAAAAAAAGACAAAACAATCTAGAAAATATTTTAAAAACAATTTTTTCTAATTTCGTTTAAAGCTTGTTGAGTATTCTAATTTCCAGTTAAATGAGTCGAACCCCGACATATCTCATCCTTCTCACAGCCCGTCCCCAAAAAGTAAATCCCTTAACGGTAAAATCCCCTAATGGTAGCCAGAGCCACCGACGGCGAAGAAGAAACAGGGCACATGAACAAGAGGATGAAAAGCAGAATGACGTCGGAGAAGGTGGAAAAAAACTCAAGAGAGGAGGAATCACTTGCGACGGAGATGAAGCAGCAGCCTTTGCTGGACTTGCAAGCTTTGCCGGAAGCATGTATAGCCCACGTGATCTCGTTGACAAGTCCTCCAGATGCATGCAGGCTCTCCTTGCTGTCTAGGGTTATCAGGTCTGCCGCAGATTCCGATGCCGTTTGGGACAAGTTCATCCCGCATGATACACACACGATCCTTTCCCAGTCCAAATCCCTTTCCTCCTCCTCCTCCTCTCATAAATCAAAGAAGGAGCTCTACATGTCTCTCTGCGACGGACCCGTCCTCATTGAAGATGGAAATATGAAAATGGAGTGGGAAGAAGTCGTATATGATAGCTGCAAAGCGCCTCAGGATTGCTTGGGATAATACTGATCCGTATTGGAGAAGGCAATATCTTACTCATGACGAGTCCAGGTTTAAGGACGCAGCCGAGCTTTATGGTTCGGTATGCTGGTTTGAAATCCGTGGGAGAATCAAGACGCGCATGCTATCTCCATTGACGACGTATAAAGCTTTTCTGGTGTACAAGTTAACTAAACGCCGTAGTGTACATTTCTGGCCTATCAAGGTAACAGTTGGTGCAAGAGCTTATGGCTTTGACTACGAATGCCCTGGTTTAGAGGAAATAACGGCAGGCATTAAACCCTCTGCGTTTCTGACACCTAGAAGAGATGTAGAGGAATATTGGTTGGTTCGTTGGCACAAAATCAAGAAACCTAAATTTCCGAATGAAGGCAGGACGGATGGGTGGCTGGAACTTGAGCTGGGTGAGTTTCACTGTAAAGGAGACGAAGACGGGGAGTTGGAAATGATTTGTTGTAATATTGAGTCTGGTATGACAGGTCTCCTTATTCAAGGGATTGAGGTCAGACCAAAAAGCTAGGAACTAGCCAACACAACACATATATGGAATGAATCACCAAAAAACAAAAACATATATATGGAATGTAAAATAGTCTATCAGGATCCTCTCATTAGTCTACGAATCGATAATCGTAATGTCGTATCAAACAAAAAACAATACACATTTCCTAGTGGAAAATTTAATTTGTATGCTTGATGATGCATAATCCAAATTCGCTTGTTTACATTGGTGGCTAGAAGTTTATCATATGTACTTGGATAAAAATAAAAAATCTGTTACACGAATTGGTTGTTCAAAACATCCGAAACTCCGAAACGCTGCACTGTTTATCACCCGCTTCATGCAGGCTGCAGCCCCTCCAATCTTGGTTGCTTTCTACTGTAATAACTTTGTTGCATTGCTTAAGCACATGTCATTGTGGAAGCAGAGGGCCTTAAATTGTTTTAAATACAAGCACTGCTGCACTAGAAAAATATTGGCATCCACATATATGAGCATCAACAGTAGTCTAGCTAGCTAATACTAGAAATTTTTGATACATATAACTTTTAAGAGTTTTCACATCGCTCGCCTAGCTCGTCTCATGAGTGAAAACATGTCACCACCCTGCCCAGATTTCCTGACATTGCGTCCCTTCCGAGTTTCCTGCATTAGATCACCATCAGTGTGGAAATGGAGATTTAAGGACATAAATGGACGCGATGAAATCAAGACTTAATTTTAAGATGTTGCGTACTATTCTGCATTCAACTAACCTGGAAATGAAATGTTGGTTTTGGACCTCTGGAAAGGATTGATAAGCCATCACGAACAGGCACTACATGGAGGAAGTCCATGTTAAGCACAGACAATTCATTCATGAAAGAAAAGAAGAAAGATATACTAACGTACATATGAAAACACAATATCACCTAAAGCTGGATTAGCATTATCCTTGGACAAAGACGGTTTGTGCGAGTAAGTGTACAAGAAAAGTGGCATTGCTTCCTCTCTCTCAAATTCATGCTTGTCAATAGCTTTTCGAAAGGCCGGTACTCCAGAATCCCTGCATGAATGGATCAAATTTATCAATTTGATCAAAAGAAGGACCTAAGGACCATGCAGTTCAACAATGTCTAGACAATACATAATGAAAGACAAGCTCACCTCATATCTTCTTTTGATTTTTCGTCATGTCTGATAGCTGATCACAAAACCAAAGACTTAGTGACAGAAAGCTTCAACAGTAGTTATAAGAGGAAAGTGGAACGGTATTACGTGCAAATAGAAAACGTGCGCTATGCCGAGGCAAAGTCTCATGCCATCGCGTTCTTGTGAGAGCAAACTTGTGGGTAAATTGTTCACATAGGAGAATTCTCTATCAAGTACAAAACCAACTTTTGCAATAAGTACATGAACTCTTAAGGACAACTACATGATGATGATGATGAAATTGATAGAATTTAACCAATTTATAGTTACTTGTTTAAGGCAATTGATTCGCAGCTCAGCGTCTGAAAATTCTTTAGTCTCAGAAATGAGGCCACTGATGTTAGCAGAAACGCATCCGAGATGATCAACAACAGTCACCACAGCTCTGCATACATACTCTCTTGTGTTTTCCACCACCCTGCCAAAATATAACCATTCCCGGTCAATCAGGCAATCACGATGTTCGTAAAACTATGTCGTTTTAGACATATGTCTTGTCATATTTAATCTATTCAATGAACACTAAAGTAAAAACTGCATAGCAAACAAGACTCACGCTCTCTTTTCTTGGGCAGCCAAGAAGGTTGATTCACAGTATTCAGCAGCATAATGAAGTTGGGAACTCAAGGCTTTCAGTTCCTTCAAACCCAAACTCAAAATAAGCTTTAACACCTCAACAATAGAGAAGAGTTGCACAAATCATTGGGGGTTTGAAAACCATGTACGTACCTGGAGAGACTTATCAAAGTTCATAATGTCCATGGACTCTCCTTCTGAATCTTCTTGCTTCACAGAGCAGGGTATAGAGTTCTCCATCTTCTCCATGTTTGAACTTCTTCTGAGGTTTGGAAAGCTTGCGAGAGTTAAAAGTGGGAGGATAAGCAATGTGGGCTGGTTTTGTTTTTAAGCTAAGAGAAAGAGAGGAGAAGAAACAAAGGCACATTTAAAAGGAGTATTGATTCTCTCCATGCTATGATACATCAATTATCCCCTGCATGTTCAAGAAAGGAGGATGATGACAAATTGCAACTGCAGCCCGTGATTTTGTGTTCTTTACTTTTCAGTTTATAGGAGAAAAGTTAAAAAAAAAAAACTAGGCAGTGACTCAGTACCCAACCACAACATCATAGAAATTACTTGAGGATGAAAGCTCGGTAACTAATGTTTTACTTGGATTATGACAAAATTATAAGATTTTCACTCTCATATATCTCACTTTGGAGCATTACCTCGGTTCAAATCAAACCCTTTTGTATTCTGACTATTAGAGATGATTGTCTGTAGTTACAGATTAGCTCGATCAAACATGAAATGTGCAATTGTGCATGTGAGAGAATTTATATCTTAGTTTTGCTTAGGCAATTTTTTCTATTTCCTTCATGCATTTTCAAATTTATTCTTGAGTCATGGCTGAGCTGCATTGCAGTGGTTGCATAATGTGATTAGATTCAATTTGGGTTATCTTAATCCACACACACACACACATATATATATATAGCCCTTATTTGAGATGAGAAAATTCAACAAAAAAATGGTTCAAAAATGGAAATACGCGTGCGCGGACCTTCTAATTTGAGAAAATATATATATATATATATATATATATATTCAGAAGGCCAGATTATTATATGGAGTTGATCAATCAGAAATCATATATATATATTATCATATTTTCATCCCCAAATAAATTATTTAAAAAAATGCAGACTATGTAGTTATATGCAAAGTACTACCTATGATTGTATGAATATGAATTCAAATGCTACAGAAAAGAGTATATAGAAAATGGTCCATATGAGGACCATCATATATTAATATTCCTACCATTCTTCCAATAATTCAACTTTACACTAACACCGTGCGAAAAGAGGAGAACAAAATCTAGCTCTGACCAACAAAAATCTGATAGCAGAAATGACTTTCTGCAGTGGAAATCTACATACCTCTCCAACTAAATAATCAGCTCCCTGCTATAGGAAAAACAAATGTTTGGAAGTTTATGACCTATGTGCCTAGTTGAAAGTCCTCAGCAAGATGGTCATTAACTTCATATTTGAAAGTCTATGGTCCATCCACCAATCTTCTCTGCAGTTTCAATTTCTGGTAGTATTGAATGATGATATGAGGTTGTGGAACCTGATAGGATATCTTTGAGACCCTTGAGAATTTCCTGAGGTCGGTTTCTAGTGTATTTGTGGTTTTTTATTTTCGACGGTTCTGACTGGATGGCTGAACTAGCAAATCCCTTGTCATAGTGTGGAGGTTCATCATCTACTCCATACAAAGAAATTTAGTTAATGTATAAATACAATAGTGATTGCACTATAATGAAAAGCAACCTGATATCGGTAATTAATGTAATTCAGTTCAAGCATCACAGTATTGGCCCGAGTGCACAACAGACGATTGATGTATGATTTAGAACCATAACTTATAAAGGTGCAGAGAATACCATGATCTACAAACCTAGAAATGTTTAAGAAATATGTAAAATCTAATCATTTAATATCCTAGTATCACGTTAAACTGAACTATCTTATGTTGCCAACATAAGATTCGTAAATAAAACCATGAATTTATTACACTCACAAATTACCTTCAGGTCTGGTTGCAGAATCCTCCCTAGCCTCACGTGATTTAGCTCGCATAATACATAACCACATTCTTTTGGCTTCATAACCATGTTCTGATTCAACTGGAATATGCCAGTGCCCTTCTGGTGATTCCTGTGAACATATATCATCAAGGTGCATCAAGATCTACACTCTTTTCATCAAAATTTAATTCAATTAAAAGTGGCAGATTGATTGTTTTTTTACCTGAATTACAATAGAACAAGGAGGAGGCATATGAAACACTGGACCACCTTCAGAAAAACTAAAGTGCACCTACATTAATGAGGATAAGTGAGATGTAAGATAAACAGGATCAGAAATTATACAGAGAATTAAGTATTATCAACTGCAAAAAGTATAAATAATTTGGACCTAGTAATCTAGTACAGACTATAGATAAGTGTCATTATCCTAGACAGCCTCACTCACTTGATGCCTTTCTTTCCATCTTGGAAAGAAATCATTGCCAAGAAGTTGAAATGTATGGTCTCTCATCTCATCATTTGTCACAAGTAAGCACTTGAACTTAATTGCAGCATACAACCAGTACCTAAAAATGACGGCACTTCAAATGAGTATACATCATCCATTCCAAACTATGCAAGAATAACACTCTTCTAAATTTTAATATTGCTCTTACTGACCAATCATCATTAGACCCACTAGGTGTTGCATAGAGAGCATCAGCATTTTGCCACTTCTCAATCAACGCCTTATTCATTCGTTCATCCATTCTACCTCCAGTGATACGCCTATTATGAAGAACAATGAGTGGCCATCTCTTTGAAGGAAGCTTTTGGCGTATGCCATTTACGACAGCATTGACCTAAATATTTTACCATGCTAATGTAGACCAATCAGTAATCAGGACAAGCTGTTAAAATCTGTTGTATGTGCTTAAGCATCAAGCTACTTGCCTTGGATGGGATGAATTTCTTCTGGCTGAAAAGGCCTACATTAGCTCCATCCACCACTGCTTCAAAAGGTCCATAATAGTTGAGCCATTTCTGCATAATACAATTTCGGTCATTCCTAAGTCAAACCATACAAGATTAAAAGTAATAAGCATTGTTGGAGACTTTTCTTACTTGAAACTTCTGAAAGCTAGAATTTTTTTCTCTCTTTATAGCTATAGATGCAACTGATTCAGCAAAGTTTTCTGTTTCTACAGTATCAAGATCAATTGTGGCCAATTTCCCCCCACAGCATTTGCACAAACCATCGGATCCAATAGTTGTATGTAGAACTGACCATTTTCCTTTCCCTAACCAGCCCTGCCCATGCCACCCACCACCTCCATTTTCAATGGCCTGCCTTATCAATCTTTCATCCCATTTTGTCTTTCCCACTCTCGACGCTTCCTTGCTCTCAAACCACTTTACAATTAAGTCTGCAGTAGAGGGCGAAACCCTCCTTACACTTGTTCTTAATTTGTGCAACATATAGTACACCTTGTCACCCTTTCCAGCACCAGCACTCACTCTTAAGAGGGCCTCCAGTTCAGGCTCTTCTGGATAGACACCATGCTCCAACATGTGTTTCTCAACAGCAAATGCTTTGTCAATATCGCCACTACTGCAAAAGGAAGATAATGCAGGACCATAGGAACGCAGTCTAGGATTAATTCCCATCAATATCATTTGCTTCACCATGTCAAATGCCATATCCCCATCCCCCATTGACATTGCCATTCTAGCCACAGACGTCAATGCTGCTTCATTCACAATGATACCATCTGATTGCATCTTCTCGTAGATCTCAAATCCCCTTTGTAAAGCATACTTCCTCACATCCTCACTAACCCGAATCTCATTGCTTTCTTGCTTCACATTTCCACCTTTAATACTTGTACCATCATCTCCATCTTTGGTAGGATAACTAGGATTGTTCAGTCCATCTAAGAGACGAGAGTTTCGCTTCACAAACCCGTTAGAAAACCACGCTGAGTTCCTCCTTCTATCAGAAGCCCCATCCACATCATCATCATCATACCTATTCCCTGCACTCAACTCCAATTCTTCAGCACCCTCATCACTTCCACTGGTATCATCCCAATTCCCACTCTCCGAGTCTCTTACCCTACTCAACTCCCCGGTTTCTTCATCAGACGAATCCATGGTATCCAAAATTCGAGTCCCAGACCCACTCTTAGCGGGACGAACAACCCCAACAGCTGCAGAAGAACATAGATATAACAAAACAGTGTAATGGTACTGACCTAACTTAATCTCCTCAGTTTGAGCCAAATCATAGTACTTAATAGCACCCATTACATCCCCTCTCTTTGAGCACATATCCAATCCAACTCTCATCTTAGCTTCAGGCAAGTCCACATTAACCTTGACCTTGTTTTTCTTAGACCATCTCCCCCTTTTCTCTTCCCCCACCTGATCACTTTCACTATTGCCTCTCTTCTTTCTTTCCTTACTCTCATCTTTAAGCCACACACCCTCCTTCCTAGTACTTCTCTGTTTAGTGAACCTTTCACTTTTTTTATCCACAGCTGAACTGCCATTGTTCTTCACAGATTTTCCAGTTGCTGAGTTCTTCAGGGTCTTTGTGTTTGGTTCGTGGTATGTGGTGGAGGTTGAAAGCTTTGCAGCTATGTGGTTGATGTTTTGTCTAGCTAGTGGAAGTGGATAGAGTTTTAGTGTGTGTTTGAGTTGAAGTGTTTGCTTGGGAGGTGAGAAAGTGAAGACATGATATTCGAAGACACTGAGAGGAGATGGGTACTTACAGAGGGTGGTGATGGAGGGAACAAGGTGGTGGTGGTGGTGGTGATTCTGCTGCAGTACCGAGTTGGAGGAGGTGAAGCAGGCCATGTGTGGCCGTTGGAGGATTTTGCTGGCCGATACCGTCAAACCGATATGGATTAACTAGTAACAGAGGTGCAAGTTGAAATTACAAAATTGTCCTTGTTGTTTAAACTGGAAACCAACGTGATTAATGTCTTAATTAAGGTCGATGTCGTCTATAATTCGACTATCGAGAAACTTTTCTTAATCGAACGTCCCTAATGAATAATGACGTTCTGGGTTCGAGTACAAGGTCTATAGCACTTCACTGGAATTACTCTAAATGCTTGAAAGGGAAAATAAAGAGGTTGTATAGGAACTCAACGATGGCTGCTACTCTCCAAACCTCCAGTGATCCGGCATGTTTCTAACCCTGGCGCAAAGGCTCCTTCACCATAACATCTCAAAGATTATGCTAAACACAAAAGTATTGCAATAAGGAAACTCTCTCAAAGAACATGTCGAAACTCAAAAGTACCGCGTTAAGGATTCTGAAGATAAGCAACTGGCAGAATTAACATGGGCTTAAATCACCTTACAATGCCAATGTTGTGTGACTGTAATTTGACATGCAACTCAGAGCTGATACTAAGCAATAACAACTCAATCGTCCCCCTGCTTGGCTCAGCAGGAAGAGGCTGAATCCTTTATAAGGGGATTCTGACAAAGGATGAAAATCAACAAGCACTGATGCCCAATAAACAGTTTAACACATTACGCTACTATAGTCACATAGGAAATTGTCAACACGAGCCCTACATTGCCGCCAAACAAAATCTCTGCGGGACAATTTGATACAGAGAGTGCTGTCATAAAGGCATCGAAATTCCTGAAATTGAAAAAGGAGGCATTATGAAGACTAAATGAAGGCATTTGACCCGTTAAACTATATAAGATAACAGAACCTTAAGTACACTAATAATGCATACAGAAACTACATAGATAACACCTAAATCACTAGATATAGAAAAACTCCTCCCAAATAGGGGTTAATCTAGTATACATTAATGTATATTATACATCTCACATCCGACAGTTGACAACGAATATTATTTTTTTGACCCCACTCACAAAACAATATCAACCGTCGGATGTGGGATGTATAACATACATTGATGTATACTAGAATTTTCCCCCAAATAGACCTCCCATTAGTAGTTCCTCAACTTTATCTACTCATTTCTACTGTACATCCAGTTTGTTCATTGTTAATGCACAGTTCAATAGAGTATGGACCATTGAAGTGTATGTATGGCAAGCAGTTTCGTCGAACTCACTCCGTAAAGAATTCTCCTGCTATCAATAAATCTCCCATTCCCATTATCTACTTGTAAACACAATCGAGTATTAGCTCCTAACAAAAGCTCCCTTAAAAAGCTTACTCCATAGCAGCAAATCAAAACAAAATCCATCCACACATGCAACAACCACAGAGCTATCACATTACGCTAAGCTACCGAAAACTCTAGAGAGATTTAAAGCCTAAACCTAAATTCAACAGTTGGTTAATATAACTAGAAAGCCTTATTAAATCAATGAAAGCTAAAATCAGAGGAGAAAGGAGGCTGACCTTGAGGAACTAATCCCCAGCTCTGGGAGTCAATCGGCAAGCTCGATATCAACCGCGCCGAAGCGATTGCACTGTGCAGCGGCAACATCGACTCCACGCTGCTCAATTCCAATGGTAGCCTACTCGTTCAAAACACCGCAATCAATCTCAGATTCCAAATTCGGATTAAAAACCTGATAAGAATCTGAAATGGGAGGAAGTAATGATTAACCTGGAAATGCGCCGGACGGGAGCGGGTGTCGGAAATTTGAGCGAGGAGAGCCCCGGTGCCGGAGACGGCGTCGTTTTGGTGAGGGTGTGAGTGAAGGAGGGGTTTAATCTGGAGGATAACCTAGAGACGACTTTGGAGTAGGCCATTCTCAGTCTCTGCTACTCACTTCTGGGTTTTTTGGGGGTTTTATAGACACACACAACAGTGTGTGATTTTTAGAAAGTATACGACATGTCGTTTAGGGCTTGCATATTTCATCCCGACCCGGATTGTTATGAATTTTCTTCATTCTGTTCTTTGTTGTTAAAGCAGGCCAGTGAGCTCTGAAGATCTCTCAGGTGGTTAATTATGATTTTATATATCAATTCTCTGATTAAACTTATATGAAATTGAAGAAGAAGTTTTGCGATGGAAATGTTGGTATATATATAGAGAAGGATTCTAATTCTGTAGTGTAGATTGAAACAGATTCTAATAAGGGAGCATAAATAACATAGATAAAGACCAAATCATAAAGAAGAACAAGAAAAAAACTAGGTCTAAGATCGTCGACCTCCTCTTACAGCAGAAAGCAACCAATTGATTCTGGACGGGGATGAGTGTCGTTGGTATGGTATTGAAAGGTGCGAAGAGGCATGAATTGGAGTGTCCAAACAATTCTTCGTCTTGCCCTTGGCCACCTTTGTCATATCAAGTTGGAATTGAAATGGTATGACAGCGCCGTAAGTCTCATGACAACCCAGCTCGTGAACAGGAGGAGACTGCTTATACGGAAAACAGGTCTCGCTGATGACAAGGCAGGCTTTCTGACTTGTTGGCCTCCTCCAAATCCAACTCCCACTCCAGCTCCTTGCGCTTCGGCGTCTCCTTGGATGTCTTCTTCTTCTTCTTCCCATCACGCGTACGCTTATGAGCCTTACGGCGATGTTCACGGCACGGCCGGAGCAGGCGTTGCGGCCTCTCTTCTTTGCCGCAACTGGTGGTGGCTAGGCCGACCATTTTGTCGGAGGCTTTGGTTTGGGTTTAACTTTTGAGATTGGTTCGGTCTTATATACACACGCACACCAACCGACTGCGGTTCGGATAGGAATGACTTAGTATGGGCCTACTGTTGCAATCGTGAGGCAGCCCAACTCAAAGTCCTTTTTGGTAGAGATTTGCGAATAATAGATTGAATAACATACAATTGAATGACACGGGGTCTATATATAGCGTTACAGTGACTTTTGAGAAATCCTAAATCTAATTAGGTCAAGACACGCACATAAAATGTTTGAATGAATCAGCATATACTCATCACCATTTTGGTAGTCCGTGTCATGTTCAGATTTTTTATGATACTTCCTGGACCTATTAGAGTTGACACGGAGAGCGGTCTGCCATAAGTAGGTCATTCAGTAAGAGATTGAGGCAAGAAAAGAAGGTGAAAGCTTACTGCTTATTTTTGAAACCAACCAATGGTGAATTATTCAACGTCACATTACAATACATTACCTTGTATATCACAATTTATTATCCCGAATAGCACCAGGTGCCGGCTTACATGCGTGACCTTGGAGATGAGGATGATGCAGGTGCACTCTGCATGACAGACAAAGAATACATGTATCAGGTAAAGATGCATGGAGAACTGCTTCATTCATTGAAAATTCAATAAAGTATAAGAGTTGGTTTTGTTACCAGAGGCAGGCCTTTTGTTGCTCTTTCTTCCAAAAACCTTGATGGTTTGAAGAAATCACCATATATGCCTGACCATTTCTCGAGAGTAGCATATATATGCTTAGGCCCAACCAAGTCTGCCCAAAACACAATGCCACCCCTGCAAGACAGAATAATAGTTGAATGTGCACCTCCGAGGAACCATTACCATTAACCTATGTATTGTGGGCGTGTTCTTACTATGAATCATTACCACAAAAATCCTTATATTTTAGCAGGCTGAGGACTGCCAACAAGCAACAAAAAGCTAAACCTACTTAAACTAATACCGGAATCTGATGAAGTTTCAAGAACAACAAAAGAATGGTTGCACCTATGCAACATCTTGAGTTCAAGCAGAAAGTTGGATAGAAAGATAAAAACATAACCCACCGGTAAGATGGGAAACTCATGCCAAGAACAGATGCTATGTCAAGGTCTGCTGCCCGAATAACTACTCCTTCATCCAAAATACGGCATGCCTCATTCACCACTGGGAAGAGTATTATCTCCAGAATTTCTTGGTCTGTAACAGATAAAGGCTGCAATCCATAGCCCAAAAATCCAATGAGCATGATTGTCTCAAAGTTGGTTAAACGAAAGCAACTACTTAGCCTTAACTGACGTAGTTTCAATTATAACACTGATTTGTGCTACATGTAAGATGAATAGGGTAAGTACCTTTCCACCAGGCATCATATTGGTAATTCGTCGAGACTCCTCAATAATTGGCAGCACGGACAGATCAGGCTTGGGCTTGCTGCCCTTTTCATAAGTGTAATATCCTTTTCCATTGTTTTTACCTAAAAATGCCACGAGCACAAATAAAATCAAACGAAGACAGTCATTACAGGACTCCTTTAAAACTAAAACAAAAAAAAAAGATGAAGATGTTTGCTGAAGCTCAAAGTTACCATTTCGTCCATTTTTGACTAAAAGTTCAACCAATGGTGATTGAAATGTGCGATCAGGAAAAGAACTAGCAAATTCCTTTGAAACTGCAAGAGCTACTCCATAGCCTGCCAAATCCTGAAGCCTGCAAGTTAAGAGAGCTAAATACAATCAACAATACAGCTCTTAAGTCCAAGCACTTGGAGGAAAAATGAACCCCAAAAATTCTACACATGATTTCTCTGGAAGGAAAGCAAACAAAAGCAGCCAGTAGGAATAGTAGAAGGGGAAAATTACTGGAATGGACCCATAGGGAGGCCAAAATTGCTGATTATCCTGTCAATCCTGAACACATCAACACCTGAATTGACCAATATATGTGCGCCTTGAGTATAGGGAAAGAACGCCCGATTGACTGCAAATCCCGTACAGTTACCAACCACAACAGGAACTTTCTTTATTAATTTCCCTACTGTCAGAAGGTCAAGAATAACTTGTGCTGAGGTCCTCTCTGTCCGTACTATTTCAAGAAGAGGCATCACGTGAGCAGGACTGTCCGTCAAAGAGACATGTCAAAGAAAGTAGAAATTGCAATCAACAAGCATTCCATGGAACAAATGTGTTGATATAAAATGATATCATGATATAAAATGCATGTAGTTGATTCAGACATTTCTAAAAGCGCACTGTTTCAGAGTGTCAAACAAATGTGTTTTCTCCAAGTGGTAAAGGTGCATATATTCAGGTAGAGAAGTGAATCAATTAACCTGAAAAAGTGTGCCCCAACAATGCGATCCTGAGAGCTCGTCTTTTCTCCAATTACATTGAGGTCAATCGTGGATGTGTTTGAAGCCAAAATACAGTGAGAAGGGCAGATTTTCTCAAGTTCACCAAAAATTTTCTGTTTGAGGGGAACATTCTCAACAACAGCCTGCAAACACATAACTGCATCAAATGACTTCTCAATAAAAAGTTTGAACTTTGAAGATAAAAGATAGATCAGACAATATCATCAAGCACAGATATTAGGTAGAGACTAGATGCTTAGCCAATTAGACTTCACACATGGACAGTATCGATGGACATAAGGTGTCATTTCTGATATAATAACTGAAAATACGGGGCAAAGTTCAAATTACAACTAAAAACCCAGACCAAACCAGAGCCTACCTCTATGACCATATCCACATCTCTGAAGTCTGAGTAGTCCAGACTACCTTTAAGCAATGAGAGAGCTTTGTCTGCCTTATCCCGTGTCAGCTTCCCTCTAGCTACCAAACCTTTTACATTTCCTGTAGCAACAAAAAACTATGAGAAAGTATCCAATACTATCACGAAGGGAAGTTGGCTAATGCATAAACCAAAAAAAGGCTTGGATACAATATCAATGATTTGAATACAAGTGGATTTAATAATCTGAGATAAAACTATATATGAACTGTTAACACCAAGAGTGGTTTACCTTCTATCGTTCGTATGCCCTTCTGAAGAAATTCAGAGTTGATTTCTTTGAGAACAACAGATATATTGCTCAATAGAAGGGCAGTGGCTATGCCAGAACCCATTAGACCTCCCCCAATGATTGCAACCTTCTTTATATGCCTTGGTTTAAGCCCAACATCAGTAACCCTGGGCACCTGCATAAGTCACAATTCAGAAGACGACACAATGGAAAAAGAAAGAGGCTGAAGTAATAACTTGTTAAAGAAATAATTACAGACCATTCACAAATCAATACAAAATGCTTGACATTAATTAGGACTTATAGAGCAAGAAAGAATATTTGGTTGAAGTACTTGGAAATTAAGGTACAATGGGGTCAGTCAAACTACAAACCAACCAAAAAATCAAGCAGGTGGACATCACTCCTTGTGTGCAAACACAAGGAATGCAGCAAACCGATCAACCCTGAGGATTTACTTGCAACAAAATTGTACCTTTGATGTTGCACGTTGGGCAAAAAACACATGTACGAGTCCTTTTGAAGTGTCTGATACAACTAACTCTTTGAAAACCTTAGCTTCCTGTTGAAACTTCATTTGTTAGAATATATATATATATATATGAACCGGTGGAATGCAAGCTGTTTTCCCAGACAGCTGGTAAAAGATGCTAGATTATATCCAAATCAAGAACATAAGTAAAAAAATGAAATCTCAACAATACAACTATTACCTTCAGAACTCCACTATATCCACCATGAATGATCCCCTCCTCAATCGCGTCAAGGCATACTTGATGCTGAGGCATATTGGGAGCAGTCTTCCTGGCTTGTTGTCTGGCAACTTTTATTATCTCGTGAGCCTCAGACAGGGAGCAAAGCTTGTCTGTCCTGTGCAGAGACCGTAGCCATGGCTTCCGTGCCGCTGCAATGTCCAAAGCCCATAGTCGAGATACTTTCAGCAACTCTTGAGAAGACACAAGAGCATCAATAAGACCAAGCTTTGCCCCTTCTTCAGACATGATTGGTTTGGATAACTGAAAAGTGACATAGGCCATAGTTAAAAGGGGCGGCTTAATTGGAATCAACTGGATGGACTTTAAATGAACATAATTTTAAGCTGCCAAAAAAACAAATAACAAATCGAGCAAGTAGAGGGTAGGCCCAAAATTTTAATAGTTTGCAAACAAGATATGAGTAGATGGACCAAATACCAGCATAATCTCAATTGCCTTTTGAAGCCCCGCAAGCCTGGGAAGACGCTGTGTGCCTTAAAGTGTAACAGTATTTTCACACTTCAGTCAACAGTATCATGCATTCATGATGCTAGAGTACAGCTTACGTAGAATAAAGTTATACCTCCAAATCCTGGAATAACACCGAGTGTCAACTCGGGCAGGCCAAGTTGAGTTCTTGGAGCAGCAATGCGAGCATGGCATCCCTGCACCGCATCTACTAGTTAAATGTATTCAGACAACAAATCAGCCAACTAAAACTTTAACAAAAAAAATCTAAACTAAAAACTGTCGGCCTAGATTCGAGATCACATACCAATGCCAACTCCAAGCCACCTCCAAGAGCGAGTCCTTCCACGGCAGCAACAACAGGCTTCTTTGAATCTATAACACAGACATCAAAACTATCAACCGAAAATCATAACTGGTCAGGCAAAACGGATCGCAGCAATTCTACTTTCGTAAGTAATTACCTTCCACAGTGTTGACCATCAATTCAACAGACACATCAGGCATAATTGAAACATCCCCTGCCCAACAAAAAAAAAGATTTCTCAGCTTCCTAAACTTGCAGCTAAAAAAAACAATCAGCACAGCAAAAACAAACTCCTACAAATCATACCGGTAGCGTGAACCTTCTCGAAAACATTGATATCAAAACCTCCAGAAAACCTTCCTCCATTACCTTCAACGGTTCAACCACACACACATCAATAATAGCATATATATAAAAAAAAAAAAAACACATTCAACTCTCCAAAGTCGACAACGAATCACACAATTCAAACACAAGAGACTACAAATTCGTAGCGGAATTACCAGTAACGACAATAGCCTTGACGTCGTTTCGCCTCGCCGCCTCATCGAACTTGTCCTTCAGCCCCGCCAGAACTGAAATCACACGCAACAGAGTCAGCACAGCTAAACAGAAAGATCGCCGGAAAAGAAAAGAAAAGAAAAAGTTGACGGAAGGTGAAGAGGTAGCTCACTGGAAATGGCCAGGGCGTTGACGGGAGGATTGAACATGGTGATGACGGCGACGCCGTCGCTGCCGACCTCCATGGTGACCTTGACCTGCGCCATGGATCAACGGACCAGAAGCGAGCCCTGGGGTTTTGTGAAGAAGAGAAATGGAGAAAGCAAAAACGAAGATGATGGAGTGGGAGATCAGACTATTGAGTATGGGTGTTAGTATTGATTCGTTTTCTGCCGAATTCTGGAGGAGGTTGATAACGCTCTTGGTCTCGGCGGTCCGAATTGACCAGAGCAGTCGTGATTAGTTTTGGTGCGCCACGTGTCCAGTGATGCAATTTTCACGTGGGAGGATCGGGTGCGGGTGAGGAACATGGAGGTGGGTGTGGACGGGGAAGCTTCTTGGATTTGATTGGGTAGAAAAGTCGTTGGCGGGTTGTTAAAAGTCTTTTCGTAATGTTCAAATCAGAAAATGAAATAATTTTAATTACAGAAGACCTGCATCAAGCTGCTCTTTTAATTACAGAAAATGAAATAATTTTGTGTTTGCTAACTGTATAGTTTGGGAAATTTTAAATGAAACATTATGTAATAAGTAACAGAGAGAGTGATTTTCTTTGGTGTAAATGCTCAGATTTCCTTACAACAAGAAAACTGTACAAGAAAACTGACTCATGGCTGGAAGTCTGGAACACTGAAAGGAGGCTAACAGAAGAACACTGTACAAGAAAACTGGTAGAAAATTTAAGTTACATATTTCACCATGAGTGCGAATGCTCGCTGTTTCTCCAGAAATCGTGAAAGTATTGAGAAGGCAAGAAATATATTAGCAAGATATATAACAAAAATTTACCATGTAGCAATCAAGCTGGCCATGATGTTAATTTGTATGTAACAATCAAAAATGATATCATGTGGTGTGCGATTAAACCATCTGCAGCCTACACCAGCCGGATCGAACTATGGTTGAAGCTAAAAAAAAAATCTAATCTACAATATATTAATAACCTTAGAAAAACAAAAACTTATCTAGATCCTTCTAAGAGTAGTTCCTAGTACTGTCTTGCCAGCTGACACTGACAAGTCAGATTGAATTTACCTTCGGTAAATCTTGTGTGGTGAATTCTTTTTACAGTTCTTTAAGCTTTTGGTTTGTTTCCCCCATTTTGGGGAACGGCTGGAGGCCTAGGAGGCACCGTACTAGGGGATGAAACTGCTGCAGTAACCATCTGCGATGTCCTGGCTGTAGGTGGAACAACACCATTGCTAACTGGCCTCTGCTGACTACCTATTTCCATTCTTGGATTTGAAGTTCCATTGCCGATGATTTGTTCTCTTTGAGCTACAGCTTCACTTCTGGCTAAAGATGAGCACTCAGCTTCTACAGTAAAAAAGATTTAAGAGGTTTATTCATTTTCATTGTCAAAGTGGTGAAAGATAAAGCATCAACACTGCAAATCTCAACTTCACCTAAAATAGTACAGGAGAGGGATGTGTGTAATGACAGCTGAACAAGACCAGGAAACCATATTCCCCAACAGTTTGATTATGATTGTAAAAGTTTTATATTCTTAATCCAGGTAATAGAAGGTTGAACTTGCCTTTAAGTTCTCCACGAGTGATGAGCATATTAAGACAGCCTCGAAACTTTGCTAACACAACCCTTTCTTGTTCTGTATAGACTTCTGTCATTCCTTGTCCGTTAGGCAACTGTGAAGATATATTGTATCCATCCCCTATTAACCTACTAGGAGAAGCGGCTGACATGAACATTGTATCTTGTTCATCACACATCAAGGCCAAAGTTCCAGGAGACATTGGTCTCCCTTTTGGCCCATCAACACCATCGGAATTAGAATCTTCGGGGCTGATTTGGTCAGCTTGGTTTGCTGTAGTGCAATCATCAGTCACAACTTTCTGAGTATCAGATTCCTTTTGGCTTTGCAACCCGTCTTCTGTGGTTGTAGCAAGGGAAGTTTCTGCCTCCTTCTCTGCAGCACTTCTTCTGTCTGCACAGATTGGGCAGATAGTTTGAACCAAAAACTATTACCCCAAAAAAAAAACCATAAACTACCTGCAAGTGTCTTTGCTGCTTCTTCTGCTACCACAACCAAAACTGAGCAGAGCTCCTTTAAGTCCTGTGGTTGGATGATGTCTGCTAGGAGAGACCTTCAAAGATCATATACGACTTAGATTTGAATCACGTAGATCAACAGTAGCTTATAGAAACACCAATCATACCTGTATGTGAACTTTGAAGGCCCTAATCCGGCAGTACCAAGGCGAGTAACAGGAGCAGAAGACGAAGATGGTGCAGGTGGTCTGAGATGGTTTGCCTGACAAATATATGGCATGTTATAAATGATAGTACTCCAAATTATAGTGCCAAGATGAATTCAACCAATCACACATAAATTTCATTGATTTTAATTTCCAAGCATCAATCAACCAATATCTTAATTCTGGCCTAGTAGAAAATGAAATCTAATAGGAAAATTTTGTTTCCATTTCTTACGCCACTAATTTTGGAAGTAAATACTGATACCACAAAAATAAATTTACCTGTGGATACTGTCCTATCCTATGAGCTGACTGATCCTTGGCTGTCTGTCCAAAAAAGATTTCCTGACCTTTTCTTTTCTTGGATATCGGTGGGGATGATATGTATCCAGAGGATCCGATAGCATCAGTAATGGCAGCATTTGCTGCCTGCTGAAGATATGCTATGTTGTTGTTATGATCACCATGAAATAGAGCTTGTCTCTCTGCACTTCCTTCAAAGTTTTTGCAGTCTATGCACTTACAGTTCTCAGAGCAGAGAATGTTGGCTTGGAAGCATTCACAATATTTCTTGAGGCACCCTGATTTCTTGCAGTGGCATCCTTTATTGTGTTTTGCCAAAACCACAAGCTCACCTGCTTCCTCCTACACATTTCCAAATCAGTCCATTTTCTTATCAGTCAGATGGTATTATGCACAGGAGACCAGTAGGTTCTATGCGGAGCAGAAATTATAAGAAATATATTAACTGGAAGGTATACAATCCAATAACAGGACTAAAGGAAGTGGTTCATTTTTATAATGGTATAAGACAGTGTAAAATAATCCCTCAAAAAGAAAAAGGCGTGTGCAGCACAAACTGCTTCCCACTAGAAAATTTGGGTTCTCTCATGTACAAGCCAAGAAAACAAAAACGCCGTAGAACTTTATTGAGCACACTAGATCCTAGCTTTTAAGCTTATAGGACAAGACTCCAGATGAGACGAAGTGAAAAAAATGAAATTAGAAAAGTATTCTTATTCTAGAAGCATAATACTAAAAGCAAAAATCCAGAAAAGTTGGGTTCTCTCATGTTCAAGCCAAGAAAACAAAAACGTCGTAGAACTTTATTGAGCACACTAGATCCTTGCTTTTAAGCTTATAGGACAAGACTCCAGATGAGACGAAGTGAAAAAAATGAAGTTAGAAAAGTATTCTCATTCTAGAAGCATAATACTAAAAGTAAAAATCCACTGTGCACACGTTAAATAAATAGCTAACACGATAGCTAAAAAGTGAAACCATAATTTGTTGACTCAAAATCATAAGCATAACCAAAGAGATGGCCAGGTGGTGAAGTTCAATTTCAAAGTGGCTCGTGGCAAAAAGAAGTCACAAAGACTAAGTATACAAACCCGACTATCCCGTGGGCCATGTGGGCTGCTTGCAATTTTTGGCCTAAATGCATTTGGATTGCGCTCCAAAGTAGCTTCTACTGCATCTCGCCTAGCACCTTCATTTTCAACATTGTTGCAACAGTTTACACAGTTGCAACCATCACAGTAAATTCCAGATGCAAAACACTCACAATACCTGGTCATCAGATAGTAAGAGAGTCAACTTCATATCAGGGTTTAATTGTGTGTGCTACAGTTCTTCGATGCACAGAATCAATATGAACAAAACCTTTTTGTTGGCAAGTTTCATTAGCAAAGGACATTATGAACAACTCTTTAGTCTTAAGGTCAGGGAAAGAAAATTAGTCACTGTAGCAAAATGGAAAGTGCAAACAAGTTATGGACTTACAGCTTTAAACAACGAGAGTGTTTACAATTGCACTGTTTTTGCTTCTTAGGAGTGCCATCTTTACCATCAACGTTCGGTCTTGGTCTTTTTGGAGAATCCGGTTTCCTATGAAAGAAGACAACAGTGGTTATAAGACCAGTAAATTAACTTGCACATGAGAATTTTCACTCCAACACCAACATAGGCATCTTCAGATGTGTCAATATGCACATTAACTATTACAAAATTCAATCTTGTTTGTACATCAAGAATTTAACATCGAATGTACACAGATGGATCAGCAATCATAGAAACTTGGCATCTATACCCAAATAACAACTCACTTACCAAACAAAGAGTTGCAATTAAACAATGAAGGAAAGAAAGTCAATCACCCAAAAGCCAAGTGGTAAGGCAGTTCTTCTATGGAGGGGAAGTGTAGCAATAACATCAGTTAATTCTCACAAATCTTAAGGAAGTATGTCAACTTAAATTATAGAAATTATTTAGAAAGAGGTCAGGAACTTCTGAATTTCTGAGTAAATTATCACAAAGAAAACTCCAATAAACATTGTAGTTTCTGGCAACAGATAGCACAAAAAATGCACCTTAGTACATATAGATCAAACGCAATACTTCAGTAACGCAAATTAAATACTCACATTCATTGAGTTGTAAAAGTAACTGAAATTCAACACTGCAAGTATATAACAAAAAAAAAACCCATCACAGAATTCAAAAATATCCAACAATATAGAAACTTCACCCTCCAGAATCAATCTCAACATTGTTCACTAGACCTTAGAGTACACAAGCACTCAGACTATACTCAATCCACCATTTCTGAGAACACCCTCCAATTTTAGAGCTCAACTCACATCTCACTTCACAATCCGAAAATCCACACTTCTCAATCAAATTGAACAACTAAATCGAACTATATTGAGCAATTAATATACCACAAAATCATCAAGCATCAAACTTTTTCAAACAAAATTCAAAAAGCTAGATACTTACACTGGCCTAACTGAAGGTACAGGTGGTTGCTGCGGCGGTACCGGCATCCCCACCACCTGCGGCCTCGGCTGACTCTGAGGTGGCTGTGGCATGGACACCCCAGCCACCTGCGGCCTCGGCTGACTATGCGGTGGCTGCGGCACCGGCATCCTCACCCCCTGCGGCCTCAGCTGACTTTGCTGTGGCTGTGGCACCGGCACCCCAGCCCCCTGCGGCCTCGGCTGGCTCTGCGGCGGCTGTGGCACCGGCACTCCAGCCACCTGCGGCCTCGGCTGACTCTGCGACACAGTCGCGGGCGGAACCTGAGGCTTCTGCGCCTCCGGAAGCGCCACACTTCTCGCGGTGGCGCCAAGCGCCGTGAAATCGAGCTGCCTCGCAAGCTTCTTCGCCGGAACGTCGCCGCTAGTTGACGTCGTCGCAGTGGCCGATACCGCATCCGATTGCGGCTCAGTCGGAGCCGAATCGGCCCCGTCGCCTTCCCCCATGGAAATCCAAAGCCTCACTAAAAAAATAAAATTTCAAAATTTCGCCCCCAATTTTTTTTGTAAACTCAAATCCACTGATTACAGCCGGAATTCGACGAATTCAGATCCGGAGACTAATCGCAATCCCTCCAAATTCCGCCTTCCGGGGAATTGCGCCGCTGCGGAGCTCAAAACCCCCTGCGGCGGAGCTCGATGGTGCCCAGTGGCCGAAACCGGAGACGGCGTCGAATTGCGGAAGCAGAGAGTTGAAAAATCTAGGGTGCGAAATGTGGGGTTGAGAAAAGAGAGAGTCTTTGGAAGATTCGAGAAGAGAGAGAGAAGGAGCGAAGGCGCCTCTTTTAGTTGGTGTTCTTCTTCTTCTTCTTCTTCCTCGTCTCTCCCCTCCCTCTCTCTTCCAGGCTTTTGAATTTCAATTTTGGGAATATTGGACGGTGGAGATTCATAGACGAGTGTAGATTTTGACCGTCGGATATATTCGTGTCTAATCGGGGAGAGAATGTTTTTCTTACCAAACTTTAGGTGAATGACCGATCGGATTAAGCCGATTAGAGGTGGGAAACGGGCCGGACAGGGTTCAGTCTATTTTATGCGGGTTAAAATCATGTTTGTGTTGTGTTCGGGCCGGCCTATTTATTTATCGTGTCGGGTTCGGACCAGCCTATTTTCTTAAACATCAAGCTTGGCCCGACCTATGACTCATGTCTATATCGGACCTGGTCCGGTCCATTTGTATTATCAGACACAATTACAATAAAAAAATTATTATATAATTAAAATATTTATTTATAATAGTAAAATAAATAAAATACTACAACATATTGTATAATTTTATTTTTAAAACGTTATGTATGTCAAAACAATGACGTTTTTTTCACTACTTTGATAATATTTGTGAAATATTATAGTTAAATAATGAAATAATCAAGACATTTTAATTTAAAAGTTCTAATATTAAAGTCTAATAATTGTTTAGATATTTCTATAAATAATATAAAATTATGTGTTTAATAGGCCGGCCCATTAATTTATCGTGTTTGGGCCGTGTCAGGCTTAAAACGGGCTCGGGTTGGGCCGGGCCCGTCGGATAAAATATCTCAGCACGGCCCGGCTCATTACAATAACGGGTTCGGGCCGACTTTTAACAGGACCGGCTCATGCCGGACTCGGGATTTTCGGCCCATTTGCCACCTTAACGGATGATTAACTGCATTAGTGAATCACAATGATTATTATTATTTTTACATTTAAACATTGTTCTTTTAGATTACTTATTTAAAAATGTGCATACATTTATGAAGTTCAAACTTATGGTCTAACATTGTGTTTACATTTTACAAGTAATATGTTTGTGACAGCTTGTCTCATGCCGTAATTTTGTTATTCGGCTTACGTCATATGCTTATAAATGTAAACCATGGTGCGGATATGGATATGGAGTACTATTATTTCACAACAATTTTATGCCATGCGAAATGGATTGTCTTTTTATAATTTGACACATTGACTTGTTTTGGCTCATATTTTGACAACATATTATTATAAAAAGTGGTTTAAAGATATGAAGACCAATTAAGCGATGTGAAATGGATTGTCTTTTTATAATTTGACACTTGTTTTAGCTCATAATTTGATCACTTATTATTATGTAAAGTGGTATAAAAATATGAAGAAGCAGAAGAGCTATGAAGAAAGCAAACAAGTGCAACACATTTTGTGGTGACTATGACAAGGATAGAATTGTTATCTTTTTACCCAGCATTTTTTCTTCAAGAACTTACTGTAATTAGCTGATAACATTGAGCTAGTCCTCTTATAAATTAGCCTGTACAAAATAACTCAGCGCTAAAAAGGACCCACCGCATCGGACTTTGACGTTGAATATTCCGGTGGTGAGGCCAACCATACTTATGTGGCTGTGAACTTGTTCGAATGTTGCCTTGAAGCGTCCCCCACGATGTGATAGAAGTGATCGTAAATTCATTATATAGGTAACAACAAAACCATGACCAAGGTTTTCGTACCTTGCTCACATCTAAATTCAATCTTATCAACCTTCTTTCAAACAACAGCAAGAAGATTCGTGTGTATACCAACCGGACCAGACCTTATCCTGATGCTGATGAGGGAAGACAAGGATTTGAAGATTGAAGTTGCTGAGTTGAAGTCCATTTTAGCGAAAGCACAAGCTTCAACTACATGGTAACTAATGAGCCGAACCGGGGCCTTTGTTTCATGGACCAATGGGGTTCGATGTTGAAGCTTTTCCGGGCAATCTGATCCTGACTTGGCACAAGATGGCTATGTTAACAGAAATGCATACAAGGAATGAACTGTCAGGACTACTCATGACATGTCCAAGCATCCTTTCCAGAAGAACAAGTACGATATTGACACACAAAGCAAATAGGTAGTACTGAATACTCCATATCGACAACACCGCCCGCAAAACGTGAGTCACATGAGAGCATGTAAATAGAGTCGGTGAATAAACTGAACAGCATACTAAATCCTAAGTTCAACCTCCCTCACATTCTGAAGACAAAATTACAGACATGGTGAAGAGGAAATTACAACTGCAAAACGTGTTCCAGGCACACCTTTTAATATGCACCTCCAATTCGGTCTCGCCCCATTCCACGCCGATCGTCTCTTCCCCGATCCATGTACATAGGCCGGTGATAGTCTTTAGGAGGCAGGCCTCCCCTTAATGGTGAACGGCTTCTCTGTCTAGCATCATGCGCCCAATGGCCACGGTAAGGAGGAAGTGCTGGTGGTGGTGAAGGGGGAGACAGTGGTCGCCTTTCAAATGCTTTCCTTTCAAAGAAACTATCCCTCCTGCGACCTCTATCACCTCTATCCATAGGCATTGGCCTGTCGAACTTGGTCCTTCCTCTGTAGTTGTCTGAGTAATCCAACCAATCTCTTCGCATTTGGTGGTCAGGAAACCTGCCTTCATGCCTCGAAGGTGGCAGCCCAGCACCAAACTCTCTGGGGTCCTCTCTAGCCCAACCACGAGGAGGAGACCTATAGCCATTCAAGGGCCTTCCAGGGGGAGGATCAATTGGAGGACCAGGGAAACGTCTCGGTGGAGAATTTGGAGGCGGTGGGCCAGGATATCCCCTTCGAGGAGTTCCCCTAGGTCCATCCCGGAACTTGTTGCAGCTGTTACAGTGGTCCCGCCTTGCGAAATTCAAGTTGCCACATCTGCACATGGTTAATTACATGCATTAACTCCATGGAAAAACAAACTAAAACTTAGGTGGCCAGAATAAGAAAACAAAACTCTTAGAACAACAACTTAAAGGGTTAACAAGAAGCTGAAGCTTACACAGTAGCTACTAAATACAAAATCATTTGCTCATTGTGATAATGGTCACCAGAAATCCTATTAATGTAAGGAACAGTATTCAATTAGGGAGCTTAGATGCATAAATATAACTCTTCAAAACGTGCGACAGTTTTCTGTGAAGTCCCTATATGTGCCTATTTTTGTTGGCAGGTAATCACTGAATCACAAGATTCAGAACCATCTCATACAATGATATAGCATTGGCGAAAGACAACGGCAGAAAAACCTCTTAAGATAGCGGAGAAGGAAAAGGAACAAAAAGAAAAACAAGGGTAAGTAACTCACAAAGGATCAGAGCAAAACCAGTCTCCTTCCCGTGGGCGCACATTTGGATTGTTTCTACTTCCTTCACCTCTAAACGGCCCCAGACCACACCGTGGCCCATCTAGTTCTCTACCAGTTGGTCTGCCGGCACCCCTTCCTCCTCGAGCATAAGGTGAGTTGTCTCGTAATCGACCAGGATCCCGTGCACCGCCAAACCCACGACTGTGTTGTGGTCCACCTGAACGACCATACTCAGAACTGTAATGATGATTTGTATCCCTACGACACACAGGAGAAGCAGAGCCACCACGTATTTTATATCCTGGAATAATGTAGCACAATGCAAAGATGAGAACCACCAAAATGAATTACAAAGAAACATAATGAGTATAAAAAACTTGTAGTAGTCAAAGGGATTTGGAGTTGCAACGACTGTTACCATCATTCAGGGCATCTCTTCATTGTAGGTAGGTAAAACAAACATAGTATAAGTGTGGAAGACAGTAAGAAGTTCAAATCCTTTGTCCCAAACAACTGGCGTATATTACCATTAACATACAGCAATAAGCAAGCCAACCTCACAGTCCACGGCACACAAGGCAGAAGGCACCATTGAGACGATACAATGACAGAGAATTCATATATTTTTTTTAAAACCAAACCCAATCTACCATATGAGCCACTACAAGCCATATCCAATACCTATAAAACCTACAGAGTTGGAAAACCCAGATTCGGAGCAGCCACATCTTTATGGACCATTCGCGGTCACAAGGAGGGAAAGCTTCAACCATAACTTCAGCCTACAATTGGAAGATACATGTGCACCTAATTGATACTCAGCACAAAGTACCATTATCCGCAAGCGAAATCTCCCCAAGACCCTCAGTTGAAATTTGCCAACAAGAAGTAGCAGTGAAACCAATATTACATGCCCACTGCAAATGAACTGCTAAAAAAGAACACCACAGAGCTTCAACCGCCACACCAACTTCCAATTTGAATGTTTGTATAATGGACCATCTTGGCTCTTTTAAAAAAAAAAAACTATTTATATGAAATTCAACTATGAACCCCAGATAAGCTCTTTTGTCAATCTTCCCCTAGGAACTATAATGCAAAACCATTCTGACCAGTAGATGCAACTCCCAGGGTGACCATTCGAAATAAGTAACTCCCTGTTACTATGTTGCCAGTGTCACTATACTTTGTAGAACTTAGGAAATGAATTCTAAAGAAGTTAGATCCACAAGTTTTTAGGTTTCTGCAGCCTTTTATCAATCAGCACCCTTTGCATATTATTAGTATAGCAAAAAACACCTAGAACTTTGCACAACCTAGCTGACATACTCCCCAAGGTGACCGAGTCTACACCTAATTTAACACTGCAGATTACCATAGTTCATCCTAGTTACTCTACATATCCAACTTGCCTATCAGAATAGAAGAATACAAATATGAAAAATGAGACCCATACAAACATTATTCCAACCACCAAACAACATCCTATTGCCACGCACATCCAAACCTGAGGAAATCTCAGGACCACTTCACCATCACCTTGCAGTTGACCCAAATTTTCATCTTCCAGTAGCATCCCCAAGTAGACCAGCCTTACTGTTGGTTTGATTTGAATGAACCAACATTAAACATATGTCCCTCTCTAACTTCCAATCTTGACAGGCAGCAAATAAAACTCTTACTGGATACGAGCCAGACACTATAATCATCAACCCCATATACTGATGAAATTTGAGACCCCGAAACACCGCAACCACACACAACAAAATGAGGCCCCGACGCCTATTTTCAACGATGCAGCAACCCACAATTGCAGACATGTACTGATGTCTCCCGAAAAAAAAAAACACCCAGAATACGAAAACTATAATCCCCCAAAACCATGATCCGCGATTGCACTCACATCAACGTGCCTTCCCTCAAGATTCATGTTCTTGCAGGCAACATTCGGAGCTGTAAGACACAACAGCATAATTTATTCACAGTTTTACACTGCATAAGTGGTCATAGACCCACACGTTTCGACAAACAGGCAACAGGTTCTCAACACCCAATCTTTCATCCTTAATTATCCTGATTAAGCAACATACCAAAAACTCAATGCCCTAACAAGTTCCAACATATGATTTTAAAATGGTTCAAAGTCAACCTCATGCATACATCAAATTATCAAAAACTTCATAATACAGATCTAGTGCTATTAAAACTAATCACAAATTTTCCAAAAACCTAATCATTTCGAATAGCTCAACACAGAAATCCAAACGCAGCATGAGTATGAATAACACGCTCTCTATTATATATACTAAACCAAATCAACATAGAAGAATTAAGAATCAGAGACACGAACCGGGGCTATCGGCGTAACGATCGGGACGAGCGTACTGAGGCGGAGGACGCTCGTGAGCGACGTCGCCGTCGCTGGTGGAGGGGCGGACGACGAGGCTGCTGAGAAGAGGCTGATGGTGCGGTGGGCTTTGGTCCTCGTTTCTCGAGCCCATGGTTTGTTTTCCGTTTGGCTTCGCTGTTGCGATGAGCTGCAGAGCTGGTTTGTTTACCCGGAGCCCTGACCTTTGCTTTATACACGCTGTGCGAAATTACAAAAGAGGGTGGCACTTTCCGGTTGTGTTACGGACGATGTTGTTGCGTGTCGAACTAATAGGTAGGGTAATTTGGGAAATCGGTATAGTAGCGTGGAGCTGGGAGCTGATTTTTCTACGGAAAGTAGAAAATCTGTTTATATAGAAAGTGCGCTGTGAATTTTCTTCTTAAAACTCATTTATGCGAAAAGTTCGTTGTGAATTTTCTCACAAAATAAATCATGCCCGCAGAATTACTTTTATTTTTTATTTTCTACATAATAAAACTGTATTAAAATGACAATCGGTGCCGAAATTGTATAGCAAGAATGGGTATATAGTTGGAAAAAAGTTTGCAAGGAGCTTGTAACGTAACGTTTTTGAAAATGACATAATATTTGCCCACTGGTATATCTTATGTTATTGTCTTCAAACCAAGACACTAATAAAAAATCAGTTTGACCAATGACCATAACAAAAAATTTATTACGAAAACGATCATCCTTGTTCCTAATTTTGGGAATATATGATAATTAATATCAATATAAATCGAGTATTTGTATATGAGGGGTCATTTACACATTTCCTATATTCATAGCGCTTTTGCTTGTGCACCAAAGTAAAAAGGCTCATAGGCATTGTTTTGTAAATGATCAGCATTGTTTGCCTGTGAGAAAGATAACATCTTATAAATGATTAACATTATTTTCCGCAGAGATTTTGGAAAAAATAGATATATAGTGGTTATAACAAGCATATAAAACTTGTGAATCATTCTCAAGATATGTGCCATTAATTTGATAGAGATAAAGATTGACTTGTCCTAAAATTAGCAATTTAGTTAATGTTTTCATTAACTTAGAAATTTAACAATTTAGTTACTGATTATATTGAGAGAAAATTACATAAGGATTCATGCTTATCGATCACCGTAAGATGGCATGGAAATGCATGGTACCATCAAGTGAGTCACCGTGAAAGTAACACATTTTCCAAATAGGCTTGTAAGAAAGCAGAGGGGGTTTAGTCTGTATCTCAAAATCACGATTGAAGTTATGACTCTAAATCATAAAGGTGAAAAATGAAATCATTACATATGACTTCACGAATAATCAGCATATAAATTTAGAGGATAGTATCCATCATGAATCCTACAATTATTTAAGTGGATGAAAAAATTCATGTCAAATTTGTCGTGCTGCGAGGGGGCATTAGAGTCGCACCTTGCCATACTTGTACTTTTTAATTAGGATCTTGATTATCTCACTATAAGTAATTGTTGCATATGTAAAGACACCAGTATAATCATTTTAATTGCCTCAAATATCTCATATTGCATATTTAAAAGAAAAAAAATACATATCATTTCTGCTAGCTACGGAAGAAATAAGTAGGATGGAATCATCCTAAGAATAATGGCACCTAAATGCAACATAGATGAGACTTGAAAAACATATATTAATTATTTGTATGAAATGATCAAATAAGTATTAACCCCAAATCGGTTACGGCAGTCATGTAGTATATATGAAGTTGGGAATTGCATGTGCTAATGAATACTCAACTTTAGCTATCTAGTAGCTGGAGGTGGAGTTCACAGCTCAAGCTATATTTATCCATTATAACACTACTAATTTATTGTCACATGGTGTCTAATCTAGCTTGAAATCTATACTCTAGTTAATATTTTGACACCCCGTATTATAAAAATCAAGTTTATGTTCATATATTAAGAGATATGACTGTGAATTATTTGTGTTGAATGATTGGTGATCAAGTCATCAAGTGATTTGTATGACAAATTTTATTCATAACGAGTAGAATGAGCCAAACATAAATGTTTGGGGTAATAAGTAGTGTAGTTAATTTTTTGTGATTGAAGTTCGCTTCTCCATAGTTAGGAGATAGAATCAAAATTGTCAACTGACCACCCTTGTATCTGACCCAAGACCATAGGACCGTTCAACCTTCGTAAGAACTGACATTTTATTCTATAGTTAGTTGATAGTTTGAGGAGTAATCCAATTAAGGAGATTATCCACTAAAAACTACCAATTTCATGACACATCCTATACAGTAGTTCCATATGCCAATTGTACATTGTGTATACTAAACATGATAGACTATTTGGATCGTAAGGCTCTCCACAACGACGTAGGAAAAACATAGCTAATCATTAAACATTTCAATAAACTAGGTCGGACTTCGGTCCATTCGGTTTGGTTTTAGATATGAACCAGGAACTAAACTGAATTTAAACATAGGTTCGGTTCATTTCGATTCACGGTTTTTTAACATGTACAACCGAAAATTGAATTGTTTGGTTTGGTTTTTTTAAAAAAATTGAAAATGTCTGTTTGAATTAAATTAAAATTGGCATATTGAATGTTTTGGGGTTCCCCCTTTTTGTTTTTTACTTATTTGAAAAAATTGTAAATATAAATATGTAACTACAATACTACGGAAAAAATGAGGGTTTAAATTTAAATTTGTAGGCAACATACTACTCTAAATTTTTTATTTACACGACATCTTGAAAATTTATAGATGCATATATAGTCTTATATATATTTTTTAAACATATATTCTTATATTATATTGAGGCGGATTTAGTAATTACACATATGCTTATATATATATAATTATATATATATGTTTGTTTTAGCAAACTTATTTGAAACATACATATATATACATAGATTATACATACATATATAACACTACAAAAAAGAACACATATAATTATATACGATATAAAATCTAAAATCACATTAATCAAATTAAATATTTGGTATGATAAACGTAAAACGACATCGTTTTATGAATAGTCCAGTTTTTCGATTCAGTTCATTTTTTTGACTTCGGCTCGGTTTTCAGTTTTTCGGTTCGAAAGTGACATCCCTACTAAAAACTTGATATCCCAACTGGATGAAGTATAATTGAACATTAGGCTCTCCAGCAACTAGATGTACCAACTATTAAACAGTTCAAGAAACCAAGCATTCTCTCAACTAGGAGTCATATATATGAAGAACCATCTTCTGAATTAGTGCTTCTATATCTTTTCATTTTTGATAAACGGGTATGTAACGATGCTCAGAAATATTGGGACATCGCATGTATTAGTCATCATACATACATGGTAGAACGAATTTAGTTTTTCCATACTGAAGTTAATAAGGTGATCCGTCTAAAACATCGTTTGAAATGAAAAGAAGGAAACTATGTAATTACAAAAATTTGGAGGAATAAGAACAATTTTCACTACCGTAGAAGCACAAATCATATTTATACGAGTTGCTTTACACATCTTCATGTGCAGTTTGTCGCACTACCCTGCAATAGACACACGCGTTAACGCGCCAAAGGGTTCTGGGCCTACCTATAATCCCGCCACAACGCCTCCCTAGCAAATACAAAAACCAATAAACTACATGTCGTCGAGCTTCGTACACGTGTTGAAATCCTATAATTTAGGGCCCCACGGTATCGTCCCACCTTGACGCTCTTTATGCAATTTAAGAAAAGTATAGGGACTCAAATCGAAAAGAAGATTCTCGAAAAGCCTTACCACCAACAGTCGGACACCTGGACCTAGAACTATCTTCCTCCGCAACCAGATCCATTGCAGTTTTCTACACTATTCTACGTGGCGTAATCTAAACCATCCGAAATGAGAATCGACAGTAAAGACCAATAACGTGTGACGCCTCTCCTCTTTTTACAACATCCTGACCGCACTGGATCCAGTTAATTACGTACTTAATTATGTTGGAGAAAAATAAAATACAAAACGGGTTACTACTCTCAATCGGTTGCTTTGTTCGTAATTAACAGGGAACTTCACCTCTCTCAATCTCACTGGTCATTTTCATCACCAGAAACCACCGCACCAGACCTTCAATTCCACGCGGACGACCTCACTCTCGCCGCTCCTCAGGCGCGAAGTTAGGTGGAGTTCATAGACGTCAAGAGCTTGGACACTGAGAGCTCGAGGCTCACCGACTTCAAATTTTTCACGAGGCTCCGATTGTTCCTCGCACCCCGTTTCAGATCCGTTGGATGATCGCCACGTAGTGAAGGTATTAAGCTTCGTATACGTTGATATGAATGTGAGATTTCTTCGAATCGCAGCTTCGAGGATTAAGTTTCGTTTGGATTGATCATTTCACTGCGTTTTAGTTGAATCTGAATTTCTATTTTTTCTTGTTTTTGCGTAAATTTGATGGATTGATGAGTACGTTGTGTGTAGTCAGTGATCTCTGTTCTTCATTAGGAACTTCGATTTAAATATGGTGAAGAAAATGAGAAGCGTGATTAGCGATCGAACTGATAAGTGTATTACAAATGATCTTATACACCGGTTGATCACTTTAATCACTAAAAATCACTTCAACCGTTTAAGAAGCATGCATTTTGTACCTATCTGATGTCAATGTGCACGGAAGTTTCATTTTCTGTTTCCTCTATTCTGTGAAAATGGCTCGGTTGCAGCTTGTTATGTGGGTCCGTCAGCGTGAAGCGTACTCGATGTACAAGCGGTTGTCTTCGAGAGATTATATGAATGCCGCTGATATGGAATCAAAAGCGGTTGATGATACTTTAGACGTGGAAGACAATTCAGGTAACAATATTTATGGATCATATGTATGTGTGTTATGTGGCTTATTTCAGTTTTTGTAGCACTGCTTCAATCTTGTTGTACTTATATAATGTCAAAATTTAGTCCTTCCATTCGTTAGAGTAATTTTATGGCTTCTTGAATTCGTTTTGGCGTATGGGTTTGATAAAGAGAAAATTCTATTTTGCAACTGATTGTTGGAAATTAGACAGAAAATGAAAAGGGATATCATGTTTTGAGTAAACTTTTTTTTGCGCGTAGATAAGGAATATAAATCGTCTATGATTCAGTGAAAATATCTTAGCTCTGGTTTGCATCTCAGCTCTTTTGCAGAACAGCATTGTTCCAGAACTTTCAAATCCCTCATGGAAGCTTTCCTTACCTCATGTCCTAGTGGCAACAATATCTTCGTTCTTGTTTGGGTACCATCTTGGGTCAGTGCTGACACTTCTTTTCATCTGCATCTCTCTCTCTCTCTCTCTCTCTAAAATAATTTCATGTTGAACATTAAAGTATTTACACTGTACTTGTGTATCTTTCGTTGGACAGAGTAGTCAATGAACCACTTGAAAGCATTTCTGCAGATCTTGGTTTCAAGGGGAATGCCTTGGCTGAAGGTGACATCAAGTTTGATATTGTTTTATGTGTTTGAAATGTGTTCCTACCTAAATTCTGACATAAGCATCAAACGATATATGTTCATAATTTTATACTTTTTTTTATGCAATGAAGGTCTGGTGGTGAGTACATGCTTGGGAGGTGCCTTTATTGGATCGTTATTTAGTGGATGGATAGCTGATGGGGTTGGACGTCGTAGGGCTTTTCAACTGTGTGCATTTCCCATGATTATCGGTGCTGTTTTGAGGTGATATAAATATATATACTCTGAGTACCAGTTGTCTCAAATCCCTTTCTATTTTAATTGAGAAATACAATATACATGGACCTTTGTTGTGCCATATTGGTCTTATCTTAATAAATGTATCTTTGGTCTAGAAGTTAGATTCTTGGTATCTCTTGTTGGTGCTGAACTGCTGATATATTTTTGAGTTGGATTTTTTTTTTAAATTCATACTATTGACTTTGTGTATTCTCATGCTCCTGCAATATTGCATCTATATTGGCCTTCATTTTTCAGAAGTATAGTCTATTGGTATCCATGTTTGCTGGCATTTATACCTAACTATTAGCTGAACTGCTCCAAAAATTCATCTCCTACCTGATTTTTCTCAAATATTACGTGTTTAAAGATTTGCGGCTAAAGTTTCTACCTTCATTCTCAGTGCAACATCCAAAACTCTTGCCGGTATGCTTATAGGAAGGTTTTTTGTTGGGACTGGTATGGGTCTAGGCCCTCCTGTTGCTTCTCTTTATGTAACTGAGGTAATCATTGTAAGCCTTTTTTAGTTTCTATTGCACCATGTGTGTCTTGTCTTATCTAATGTTTCCTCATCTGTGTGAACAGGTTTCCCCTTCTTTTGTGAGGGGTACTTATGGTAGTTTTATCCAGATTGCAACATGCCTTGGACTTATGGGGGCCCTTCTGGTTGGAATCCCCGTGAAAGAAATTGCTGGCTGGTAAAAACATGATAAGTTTCATCACCTCTCATTCATTATTAACATTTCAAATTTACTATCTAAATTTATGTGTCAGGTGGCGTGTTTGCTTTTGGTTATCTACAATTCCAGCTGCAATACTTGCTTTAGCCATGGTATTCTGTGCAGAGAGTCCACATTGGCTACATAAGGTCTTCTCTATTCAAAATTACCTCTTGTTGCTCGTATGGCTTGTGTCTTTGGGAAACTCATATACGAATCATGCCAATAATGAAACGATAAACCATTTCTGTTTTTTTTCGGGCTCTATATTGTCCTTTCTTAAACTTCTTGAGCACTAGTTATAACATAGTAATGGCGTTGACTCGAAAAATAAAATTAAAATATTAAGAGGGGAAGAAGACACGTTACTTCGGATAATAAGCATTATGTTCTGTTGTTTCATGTGAAACAAAGTTTCTGGGGGATCTTCCCCATCTTTATGGTTTAGGAATATGATAAGTCTTTCAATTTTTGGGAACTGTATGGTTTTAAACTTCTGTATATTAGAATTCTGAACCATGTCTATCATGTGATATAGCAAGGAAGAACTTATGAGGCAGAAGCTACATTTGAGAAACTCCTTGGTGGATCACATGTCAAAACGGCAATGGTACAACTAACCAAGTTGGACAGCGGAGATGAGACTGATGTTGTAAGCCTTTCAGAATTGTTCTATGGTCGCCATTTCAGAGGTATATATAAACCTTTCCTATATGTATTACTTATAGTTTAGCCATACATCGTTGGTGTATTCCTTCCACTCTTTGTTGTGATCTTTCGGCTTTCCGGAAGTTCTCTGTTATTTACATATTCCTTTTGCAGTTGTTTTTATTGGGTCAACCCTATTTGCTTTACAACAGCTATCTGGTATAAATGCCGTCTTTTATTTCTCCTCGACTGTATTCAAAAGTGCTGGAGTACCATCAGGGCTGGCAAATGCCTTCATAGGAATTGCAAATTTATCAGGTAACTCTGATTTGCAGCAGCATACCTTCCTCTCTAATCTATTGCATACTCTTTTCTTGACCGGATGAATTCTTAAAATTTTCAGGATCTGTTGTCGCAATGGCTTTGATGGATAAAGTTGGAAGGAAGGTGCTACTTTTATGGAGCTTCTTTGGCATGGTAAATAGAATTCATATACCAAAATGGGTTAAAGCTGCATATAATTGGCATTGATGTTGCAATATAAAGATAGTGTAATATCTGATAGAGGCTTGGGAAATTTAATAACCATATGTGTTACTGTAATATTGGCTTTTCAAATTTACCTCAATACCATGCACAGCTCAACTGCTAATTTGACTCAAAATATATAGGGCTTATTTTCTTTTTGGTCCTTATGTTTTATTCGCTCAGGCAATGGCAATGGTTGTTCAAGTTGTTGCAGCAAGTTCTTATGCATCGGGGTCTGGCTCAGTGTACCTGTCTGTTGGTGGAATGCTGATGTGAGTACTAACCTCAGATACCTGCTAATTGTTAGTTGTTCTGTACTAATCACGAGATAAGTTGGGTATTTAAATTTCACTCAGAACTTTCTGGTGAAACAATCTAAAGTTATGTATGACTATCTGTGCAGGTTTGTCTTAACATTTGCCCTCGGAGCAGGTCCAGTTCCAGGTCTCCTTTTACCAGAAATATTTCCCGGCCGCATCAGGG
Source organism: Argentina anserina (assembly GCF_933775445.1). Classification (NCBI taxonomy): domain Eukaryota; kingdom Viridiplantae; phylum Streptophyta; class Magnoliopsida; order Rosales; family Rosaceae; genus Argentina; species Argentina anserina. The sequence continues at coordinate 2,004,814 of NC_065872.1, read as the reverse complement.
CAAAAGCAATGGCTGTCTGTATGTCAGTGCATTGGGTAACTATCTTTCTCCTTTCTGCTTCATCTTCGTCTTCGTTTTACACGAGTGTTACGTTGAAAGACTTACTGCACTATGTTAACAGTTCGTTGTTGTTTTGCTGCTTCAGCATACCACCAGTATTTTGATTTGGTTTCTTGCTGTATGAAGAATCTGAAATCAAGAAATGGATTTCTTATGAATGATATTTATGGTTATCTATGATTATTAAGATGTTGTAGTTGGTGTTTTCAGGTGATAAATTTCTTTGTGGGATTGCTCTTCTTGCAACTACTTGAAAAACTTGGCCCACAGTTTCTGTATTCCATGTTCGGTACCGTTTGCATGATGGCTGTTGTTTTTGTTAAACGAAATGTGGTGGAAACTAAAGGAAAATCGCTCCAAGAAATTGAGATAGCGCTTCTTCCACAAGAATAGACCGCTTTCCATGAGAAGTGTTTTGTTAGTGAAAGTGGAAGCACAATGGGTCTCAAATGACCTGAAAATGGTAGGCAGATCAGAATAGAGCGCTTAACCGGAATGGTCAAGAAAAATTCAAGATAGCAAGTTTATATAAGATTATCGTGGGCAAAATTTTTGGTGGACACCTAGGTATTTGCGCAGGTATGAGAGATGTATTAGTATATATCCATGTGTTAGACAGTGAGGGGCTTTAGGTGCCATAAATATGTAACTATGTAACTGTGTTTAAACTTCAATTCACTATGTAATATTGAAATGTGTGATAAAGGGAGTTATGGTGTTACCCGTTGAGGTAGCTTTGTGGATACATCACGTTATCGCCAGAGTTTATATATTTATAGCGTTCTCAGAATTGAATGTAGATCAGGATTACAATACCCGGCAGGAGACAACTTCGGTTTTGATTGATGTTCTTCATGCATTTTCCATTTTTGTATTTCTTTGCCTGCTGAATTTGTCCAAGTAGAGAAGAGATTCCCATGCCTACTAATTCAATCCAGACTGAAAGCATTCTTTTTGGATCATGAATGGTATCACTACCAACTAAATCCATACCTGCTACTTTAAAATCCTCATCTATTTAGCCCAATCTTTGCATGTCGTTGACAAAAGTAACCTTCTACAAATGCAGCTACTCTGCATTCATGGCCTGTACCTCCAGCAATACCTCTCATGGCTCCTCCGTGGGTTCAAGAGCTCCATTTCCCTCACCTGCACATCCCCATCACTATCGATCGAATGACCCCGGTGAAACCGTCGGGGCCTATTCCTGCAACTCTTGGCGAAACTCTTTACCTTTCAAACCTTGATGACATGATCGGAGCTCGAGTTTTCACTCCAACCGTATATTTCTACGCGTCGCATGACCACCGACCTGTAATGAAAACACTACATGATGCTCTAGCCAGTGTGTTGGTTCCTTACTACCCTTTATCAGGTAGGCTAAGGGAGGCCAGAAATGGGAAACTGGAAGTGTTTTTTGGGCAAGAACAGGGAGCACTGCTGGTGGAGGCACACTCTGAACTGGCCCTGGCCGATCTAGGAGACCTCAAAGTCCCAAACCCAGGATGGACACCACTCATCTTTAGGTTCCCAAATGAAGAACCATACAAAGTCCTTGACATGCCATTGGTGATAGCTCAGGTCACTAATTTCAGCTGCGGTGGGTTTAGCATTGGCTTGAGAATCTGCCATTGCATCTGTGATGGTCTTGGTGCTATGCAATTCCTCAACTCATGGGCTGCAACAGCAAGAGCAGGCACATTGATCAGTATCCCCGAGCCATGTTGGGACAGAGAGTTTTTCAGACCTCGCAAGCCACCACTGGTGAAATTCCCACATATTGAATTCATGAAAATTGAAGATGGCTCAAGCCTCACGATGAGTCTTTGGCAAACCAAGCCTGTTCAAAAGTGCTACAGGATGAGCCGCGAGTTCCAAGCCTTGCTGAAAGCTCTGGCTCAGCCTAAGGATAACGTGTCTAATGTCGCATGCAGTACTTTCGATGCCATGGCAGCTCATGTGTGGAGATCATGGGTGAAAGCACTTGATGTAAAACCATTGAACTATGAGCTTAGGCTAACCTTCTCTGCCAATGCCCGCAGTAAGCTAAAAAATCCATCACTTAAAGAAGGGTTTTATGGCAATGCAGTATGTCTAGCTTGTGTCACAAGCACTGTGACAAAGCTAGTTCATGGCAAGCTTTCCCAGATTACTCACCTGGTTCGTGAAGCCCGGCTTGGTATTTCAGAAGAGTACTTAAGATCAACAGTGGACTATGTTGAAGTAGACAGGCCAAGAAAGCTAGAATTTGGAGGCAAATTGACAATAACTCAATGGACTAGATTTCCAATGTATGATTCTGCTGATTTTGGATGGGGGAGGCCTATATATGCTGGTCCTATAGATCTCACTCCCACACCACAAGTCTGCGTCTTTCTGCCAGAAGCCGAGGCTGATCATCCTAGTGGGACAATGCTCGTTTGCATTTGCTTGCCGGAATCTGCTACTCGTAACTTCACACAACTTCTCTCCCTCTCACATTCCGGTGATCTAAATCATGTTGATACTATTATGTAGAAGTTGAAAACGCGTTGATCACTATGTGCTGAAAAGCTGAAAAGCCTCACTGTCAAGTATAGAACCTTGAATTATTCAATAATAAAATTCATCTGTTTTAGCTAGCAATAAATCAATGAATTGACACTTGGATTAGATGCGCATAGAGGAAAATGAAAAAAGAAAGGAAAAATCAAAATCATACATACAACTATACAAGACACTAATACTACTTAAAACAAGCTAGAAGAAGCGTGGAATCGGATTCCTCGTGAAGCAAATCGCTTTGCTGATGCTGCGGCTCAGTATGGATTAGTAAAGTTGTGCTTCTTGGAATGGGATTCATGTCCGCCAACTTTCCTCATGGATGTGCTGAGAGCATATGGTTTAGCAGGCCCTCCCTAAAAAGTTTCCCCGGTGGGTTTTCTTCTTGTGCTGCTCTACTTTATTTAGTTGCTTCTATGTCTTGTCAGTTTGTACTCCCTTTGTTTGTATTTCTCCTGCCTGTGTCTTTCAATGAATTCGCATTCCAAAAAAGAAAAAAAAAACAAGCTTAAAGTGGAATTAAGCACCCAATTCAACCCAAAATTTTGTAGGAGCCAATACGATCCGAACAGCAGCCACCAACTGAAAAGCGCTCAATTGATGGAATACCATTGGCCACAGACTGCCAAATACACACCGAACACAGCAATAACACACCTATAAATCAAACTTAAGCACAAACGGCCATACCCAATTCACAAGTTACACAATCGCACACACAAAGAAATACAAATCAATGGCAAGACATAAACAATTCATGAGAAAAACAGAAAACCTAAAAGCCTTGAAAACCATTCTCATCTATTATCAACAAATAAAAGCACCAGACCAACAAAACGAAGAAAAGCAAGGGAAACATAAAAATTAACCTACATCAATGCCTAATGGACAGACATAAAGAAACGAAATCGCCTAGCAAGGAAGAGAGAAACAGAGAAGAAAGGAGGAGAACTAATCGAAACATGCAGAGCCAACATCTATCTACCTCCACGCACCAACTGTCACCAAAAATATATGCATACTGATACGAAAATAAGATTATTTCACAAAGCCAGGGATGGTGAACACTTGCATATATACCTCTGGAGAACCATGTGGAAACAATGCAGATTACAAATCGTCCAGGACTCAAATAAATATATAAATTCAGAGTAATAAACTTATTACAACAGAAAGCAACCAACCGTTTCTTGATCAGGAAAAGTGGATGGGTTGGTATGGTATTCAAAGCTGCGAAGAGGCATGAATTGGAGTGTTAAGCAATTCTTCGTGTCCTTGTCTACCTTGGTCATATCAACTTCAAAATGAAATGGTATGACTGCAACATGTCTCTTATGAGTACCCAGCTCACTACAAGTCTTGACTGCATCATCAGGGCGGCCGATTTCGGTGACAACAAGGAAGGCTTTCTGGCCTCCAATGTGCAAAAGTTGACAGCGTTGTGGCTGACCCAATTCATCAGGCAACTCCGGGATCCTCAGGTCACCGATTTTTGTGATGGTTTCTTGGTTGTCAGACAATGACATAAGATACACCTGTAGACGATAAGGCTGATAATGATAGGCAAACATGAGCTTCTGGTCATCGTTCCCCTGCTGCAGGTCCAGGACTAAAGCTTCGTTAATAAAAGGAAAAGGCCCTCCCTGGCACATAGTGGAGACCATTCTCCAATCTCTGTTGGGGTGGGCAACGTCAAAGCAAAACACTGGACAATTTTCATGGGAGGCAAAGATCTTGGTGCTGGCGATTGCGTAAGCGAAGTTGCCATCGCCATAATATGGAGAGCGAGGTTGGAAAAATGGAGGATGGGGCAAACCTTCCCACCTGCCTAGTTCAGGGTCAAATACCTCAAATGTCGGACTATCGTCATCGCCGCTGACCCTCTCATACGAAAGAGTGTACAGTTTGCCGGCCAGCTCCACCGTCAGAGGTTTATATTTGGCTGCTTTTAAATTGGCCTCAAGCATTCTGATCTTCTTCGTATCTGTATTTGCTTGTGTTTCAAAAGCATACACATTTGGACTCCATACTGAGTCAGAATCTATTGTACAGAGGCCGTAAGCGGAGCAGGGTGTCACGCCGCCGGTGAAAACAATTTGGGATCCCCAAACACCGCAACCCACGGATCCCGGAAGATGCGACCCTGCCTCATAAGCCACTTGCCGTAATGGTACTGGATCGTCGACCGGTGAAGATGAAAATAAATCAGAAAGATTGATGGCGCGGACAACATGAGCCACCCAGTTAAACCTGTGCTCAAGTGAACACACGAAGAATGACTTGTTGGTCTCCTCCAACTCCCACTTTAACTCCCTGGGCTTCTTCTTCTTCCCACCACGCGTATGCTTATAAGCCTTATTGCGATGTTCACTGAACTGCCGGAGCGGGGGTTGCTGCCTCTCTTCTTTGCCGGAGCGGGACATGTTTGGCTTTGGCTTTGCTTTAAGCAACTTTGGGTTTGAGATCAATTGGCAACCAGTTCGCTCGTTTTTATACACAGCACACCCAACCCTCAACTCCTTGTTGCAAACGGATTGGACTAATCCGACTGCCGTTCGGAATGGGAAATTCTACATGGGTCTACTTTAAGGATAACAAATCTGACCCGGCCCAGCTATACTAAAATTGTTTTTTTTATAAGAAACATTTTTGGATTTTAAAGAAAGGACGTCATCCTATATTGATAATGTAAGGAAATCAACTTGAACATTTAAAGCGCCCTCACGGAAAAATTGAAATATGCGAATCTCCCTAAAAGTTAAAATTATCAAATAAGATTTCTAAACATAATAATCAGAGACAACTTAAGCATCATAATCATAACATGTTAGGTTAGACCTAACTTGTTTAAATAATTGTTAAACAAACCGTACGATAAGAGGGTGTCAATACCTTAATGATCACCAAATTAGTTACATAGAGATTATTTATCATATACACCTGGAAAAAATTTCGATTGAAAGCAACTAGCGGCGAGAGGTTAAGCCTCCCTTTATAGTTTTCCTTGAGCTCTATAACTCTTGGAGCCATAAATTTTACATAAAATGTGACTCATAAGGCTTTTAAATTGTGACTCGTTTCACCATGGTATTATATTTTGTAGTTGTAAATATAAATTACAACCAGAGAAGTTATTTACTACATTAAGTACCGATCGATGTCTTGAGTAAATAAACTCTGGGTAAATAATTATACGAATTTTACCGGGTTTGAATCACCTGCCACGTCATGGACGAGGAGTCACCGACTCCCCGTGGCTGTAAATATAAATATAACAGCGCAACCGCGGTGGTGTTTGACAGTAGGGTAAAACCTCCCTAAACAGCGAAGCGCGACTCAGCTTTCTCCTCCCAGCTGTCCGCTTTCCCCAATTCTTCAATCCCTCTGCTCCCTTTCAATTAATACTCCCCAATTTCTTCTTCTTCTTTGATCCAATCCCAAATGATCCCACCGCCTCTCACTTAGGGTCTCTCCGATCGAGTCTCAGCAGTGGCACAGCCCGTAAATATCCGTCAGAGCTGGGGGCGAATCAGTCTCGTTCTCAGGCTCCGGCCTCCGCCTCTCCCTGGCTCTTCTTCCTCCGCCGCCACAATGCGCCTCCCTCCCACACCCTCCGCTACCTCCCCAGCGTAGAATCCGTCTCCCGCCACCGCGTCTCCGATCAACCTCCCCCTCCGAAGCCGGCCATGGACCAACGTAACACCTCAAGCTCGTCATCTCCTTCGTCTTCGTCGTCTTCTTCTTCTTCTTCCCGTTATGCCCCTGTGGAGGAGCCGGAGTACCTCGCGCGCTACTCAGTCGTCAAACACTCGTGGCGCGGCCGCTACAAGCGGATTCTCTGCCTCTCCAACGCCGCGATCGTCACCTTGGACCCGTCCACGCTCGCCGTCACGAACTCGTACGACGTCGCGTCCGACTTCGACGCCGCCGCGCCGATCATCGGCCGCGACGAGAGCTCCAGTGAGTTCAATTTGAGTGTGAGGACTGACGGCAGAGGCAAGTTCAAGTCCGTCAAGTTCTCGTCGAGGTATAGGGCCAGCATACTGACGGAGCTCCATCGGATTCGAGGCAACCGGCTCGGGGTAGTTGCGGAGTTTCCAGTGCTTCATCTCCGGCGCCGGAACGCCGAGTGGGTTGCTTATGTAAGTTGACTCCTCCTGCAAGTTTACCTTACTGTTCTATTAGCTCTGTTAAACTTTGTTGTAGTAGTAGAAGATTTGGTGTCTACTAATTTGATAGTTTCGACTAGTAGTTACAGTTAGAGTCTTAGCTGAATGGATACAAAACACTTGAGATTGCGAAACTAGGGATTCTAGCTATAGAGCAAATGAGATTTGAGTGTTGCTTTACCTAGTAGTGTAGTGCTGCTGATAGTGTTTGTTATTGCATAGATTTAAAATAGGTGAAATTGAACACTGATTGCCGAATTTCATAGCGACGTGTGTTTTTAGGTATAAAACATTGAACATATATGCATATGAATGGAAACCAGCAATAGGAAACAATTATGAGATGGCAAGAAAGTTTGTTTTGAAATGCTTAGAGGTGAAATGCAACCCTCTTTACAGGGTGGGCACATGCATTTAGTCTTTGAATTGTGTACGTGCTCAATATTTGACAGAAGTATTGCTCTTGATATCGTAGAGAAATTTTAATGTTCTTTTTAATCCATATTATTGTTGATTGGTCACGTTTTGTTTATTGATCATGGAATCTGGTTTTTATATGTATACTCTTTGCAATGCTTTCTGTTTCTTCTGATATAGCACTTAATGGAACATTTACCCACTTTGAACGATTCAAAGCCTTGTGGGAAATACAATAAAACTAAGTTGATAACAGGCTTTTTTTAGCTTATACATTATTAAAACTATACATGCTGGATTAGTGCTAATACTACTGCTTTAGGTTTATTTAGTGCTTTGCAACTATGAAATTGATTGTTTTTTTTACAATTGATTTTTGTGCAGAAACTAAAAATTACATATGTGGGGGTTGAGCTTGTTGATTTAAAAGGTGGAGACCTTCGCTGGTGCTTGGATTTCAGAGATTTCGATTCCCCTGCCATTATTTCCCTTTCTGACGCTTCTGGGAAGAAAGGCATTGAAGGAGGTTTTATTCTTTTCCCTTCATACGGAAGAAAATCGAAAGCTTTTCAAGCTGCTTCTGGAACAACAAATTCTGCCATCATTGCTAATTTGGTATGACTGACTTTGGATGTTCAATTTCTTACTTTGCTGCAAATTTATGTAAATGCTCATTTTCTTAGAAGCGATTAAAATTTATGACGTGCCAGCACACCAAAATGCGTTGAATTATGCCTCTTGGACAAGCATTTATATTATTATACATTTATGCAGACCAAAACAGCAAAATCTATGGTGGGGTTGTCACTATCTGTGGAAACTTCTCAGTCTCTCACTATAGCAGAGTATATAAAGCAAAGGGGTAGCACATTTTAAACACTTCTTTTTGTTCCTGTAAAGTAGTCTATTTAGCTATTCATTAATACATTTATATGGACAATCCAGCAAAAGAAGCAGTTGGAGCAGCTGAAACTCCATGTGGGGGTTGGTCTGTGACAAGACTGCGCTCTTCTGCTCATGGAACTTTAAATGTTCCGGGATTGAATCTGAGCGTCGGCCCTAAAGGTGGACTCGGGGAGCATGGTGATGCTGTATCTCGTCAACTGATTCTTACAAAAGTTTCACTTGTTGAAAGACGCCCAGAGAACTATGAAGTAAGCTGATAAACTTACTGAAACATATATAATTAGCTTATATCAAATGTTGAGAATAGTCACTAGATGTGTGCAGGCTGTTATTGTTCGACCGTTATCTGCAGTAAATGCACTTGTTCGATTTACTGAGGAGCCCCAGATGTTTGCAATTGAGTTCAATGATGGATGCCCGATCCATGTGAGCTCTCATTCCACGTAACTTTAACAATTGCTTCCTTTCAGGGACGTGCAATTAATGTTTGTAACGTATCTTGTAGGTATATGCAAGCACCTCTCGTGACAGCTTACTTGCGGCAGTTCGTGATTTGTTGCAAACAGAAGTAGGTAGATGTGTTCTCTTGTGCGTATTGAAGGGTTTACCCAGGACTTTTGCCATAATCTATCCACTTTATGCTGTTTGGCTGACCTCTGGCTATAACTTGTGCAGGGCCAATGTGCTGTGACTGTGTTACCAAGACTGACGATGCCTGGCCATCGCATTGATCCACCTTGTGGCAGAGTTAATCTACAATTTGGTCTTCAACGACCTATTGCAGATATGGAAAGTGCATCCATTCATTTGAAGCACTTAGCAGCAGCTGCCAAAGATGCAGTTGCTGAAGGTGGTTCAATTCCGGGATCAAGAGCTAAGCTCTGGCGCAGAATCAGAGAGTTCAATGCATGTATACCATATAATGGTGTCCCTCCTAACATAGAAGTACCTGAGGTGACATTGATGGCTTTAATAACAATGCTTCCAGCTACGCCAAATCTTCCTCCAGAGTCCCCTCCCTTGCCACCCCCTTCACCTAAAGCAGCTGCAACAGTCATGGGCTTTATTGCATGCTTGCGTAGATTATTAGCTTCAAGAACTGCTGCTTCACATGTCATGTCTTTTCCTGCTGCTGTTGGAAGAATAATGGGTTTACTCCGAAATGGTTCAGAGGGTGTAGCCGCTGAAGCAGCTGGCCTTATTGCAGTTCTTGTTGGTGGTGGCCCTGGGGATACAAATATATTGACAGATTCTAAAGGTGAGCAGCATGCAACAATTATGCACACAAAGTCGGTGTTGTTTGCCCAACAAGGTTATGTGATTATACTTGCCAATAGACTAAAGCCTATGTCTGTATCACCACTATTATCAATGGCCATTGTTGAAGTTCTTGAGGCAATGATATGTGATCCACATGGTGAAACAACACAATACCCAGTGTTTGTTGAATTATTACGCCAAGTGGCTGGTTTGAAGCGTCGTTTATTTGCTTTGTTTGGACATCCTGCTGAGAGTGTTCGGGAAACAGTGGCTGTGATTATGCGTACGATTGCTGAAGAAGATGCAATTGCAGCAGAGTCCATGCGGGATGCTGCATTGCGTGATGGTGCTTTGTTGAGGCATTTATTGCATGCATTCTTCCTCCCGGCTGGTGAGCGACGTGAGGTTAGTCGACAGCTTGTTGCTCTTTGGGCAGATTCATATCAACCCGCTCTGGATTTATTGTCTAGAGTTCTGCCTCCCGGACTTGTTGCTTATTTGCACACAAAATCTGGTGGAGTTCTATCAGAAGATTCTAATCAAGAAGTTTCCTTGACCAGTAGAAGGCAGAGACGCTTACTTCAGCAGAGGAGAGGTCGTACCGGAAGAGGAGCAACATCTCAGGAGCATTCCTTGCCTTCTGCAAATAATTATGATGTGAATGACACCATGACACAGACAAGTGGTGCTGTCTCAAAAGTGTCCGATAACTGTCAAAGGCTTGCAATAGATCCACATTCCAGACAGACTCTGACCATTCAATCTCCTGGTGCTCAGATTGGTGAAAGTTTGACTGGTGAACCATCCTCTACTGGGGCTCCACAAAGCAATCATACATCCTCTACTGTGGCTTCAGCTGATGCTCAGTCAACAGGCGTTCATGCTTCATTGGCAGCAAATACTACAATCTCAACAGATTCTGACTCCAATGTTGCTGCTTCTCAGAACACAGGTCTGCCTGCCCCTGCTCAGGTTGTCATTGAAAACACTCCTGTGGGATCTGGTAGGCTTCTGTGTAATTGGCCTGAATTCTGGCGAGCATTTAGCCTTGATCATAATCGTGCAGATTTGATCTGGAATGAGCGTACCAGGCAAGAGTTAAGGGAGGCCTTGCAGGCGGAGGTTCATAAGTTAGATGTTGAGAAGGAGCGTACCGAAGATATTGTTCCAAGGGGTTCAACAGTAGATGTGACTGGGCAAGATAGTGTGCCACAGATATCTTGGAACTACTCAGAGTTCTCTGTTAGATATCCTAGTCTGTCTAAAGAAGTTTGTGTGGGTCAATATTATCTGCGATTGCTGCTAGAGAGTGGCAGTGGTGGCAGGGCACAAGAATTTCCACTGCGCGATCCTGTTGCCTTCTTTAGAGCACTCTATCATCGGTTCTTATGCGATGCAGACATAGGGCTTACAGTAGATGGTGCTGTTCCGGATGAAATGGGTGCATCTGATGATTGGTGTGATATGGGAAGACTAGATGGTTTTGGAGGTGGTGGGGGATTTTCAGTTAGAGAGCTTTGTGCAAGAGCAATGACAATTGTATATGAACAGCACTACAAAACAGTAGGCCCCTTTGAGGGTACTGCTCACATTACAGTTCTGTTGGACAGGACAGATGATAGGGCTTTGAGGCACCGCCTTCTTTTGCTCTTGAAGGTACACAATGCTTTATTATCTTGAGATGAGTCCCCTTGATGGTTCTGTTCATGTTCTTTTTTGGGAGCTGGTCTGGTGAAGAACATCTATTTGTTAGACTTTTGCGGTCCTTATCATGTTTTGCATCTTTGCAGTTTGTACAATAGAATAACATCCAATAACACATAGGGTCTATCTTATTTTTTGTTTACACATGTATTATTATTTTATATGCTCAGCGCTTTACTTTTTTGAGTGCATCTGTTTGACTAAGTGCATTAGTGTTTACCGGAAAGCTTCTACCTTCACTTTTTTTTCCCCCATTTTTGGAAATAAATATTCAATATAGTATCTTCAATACAAGAAGTCCCGTCACCATTTAGTATGTTTTGTATGTTCACCTTTAAGTTGACTGATAGATCCTTAATGTAATGTAATAGTTGAGTGTATGTTAAATGAACAAGATCGTTGGTTTCTTATCTCATGCAAAAAATGTTCTTTCAGTCGTAAGTCATAACTTATTTAATTTTACCATTTGTGAAGGCGTTAATGAAGGTGTTATCAAATGTGGAGGCTTGTGTCTTGGTTGGAGGATGTGTGCTAGGTGTTGACATGCTGACAGCTGTTCATGAAGCTTCTGAAAGGACTGCTATTCCTTTGCAATCCAATTTGATTGCTGCCACTGCCTTTATGGAACCACTCAAGGAGTGGATGTTTTTTGACAAGGAAGGAACACAGGTTGGTCCAGTTGAAAAGGATGCCATAAGAAGATTTTGGTCAAAGAAGGCAATTGATTGGACAACAAGGTGCTGGGCTTCTGGGATGCTGGACTGGAAGAGACTACGTGATATTCGTGAACTCCGTTGGGCCCTAGCTGTTCGAGTTCCTGTTCTCACACCAGCCCAGGTCAGTTATAAAATATATGGAACTTAAATCTCATCTACTTTTTTCATTTGCTGTGGGTTTTCTCCCCAGATCTTGGTTTGAATAAGATATTGTGAACGTTTTGGATGAATTAATCAGTTTTATATAACTATTGTATAGATATGATATTAATGATTATGCTCAATTTCTTGGCTCGTAGTTCAGTTAAAAAGTTTTCCTTAATTTTATTACCGGCATATGCTTTCTAATTTCGGGTCAATGTATTTATTTTTCATTGGAAGAACTCTTTATTCCTTTCTTTTTTCTTTTCTCTTTTCCTTCTATTTCTTTACTTGGCTTTTGAATTCAGGTTGGGGAGGCGGCATTGTCCATTTTGCATAGCATGGTATCTGCACATTCTGATTTAGATGATGCTGGAGAGATAGTTACTCCAACTCCTAGAGTAAAAAGGATATTGTCAAGTCCACGTTGTCTTCCACATATTGCTCAGGTAGATTCTAGCATGTTCATTTTCAATTTCCTCTTGTTGCCATTGTGAAGAAGTAATGCTAGATAGAATATTGATATCACTATTTTGTTGTCCAAATTAATATAGGCCATGCTTTCTGGTGAACCAAGTATTGTAGAGAGTGCTGCTGCATTACTGAAGGCTGTTGTTACCAGAAATCCCATGGCCATGATTCGTCTATACAGTACAGGCGCATTTTATTTTTCCCTAGCATATCCAGGATCAAATCTCCTTTCGATTGCCCAACTCTTTTCAGTGACTCATGTTCACCAAGCATTTCATGGTGGTGAAGATGCCGCAGTTTCCTCTTCCTTACCTCTGGCGAAACGCAGTGTCTTGGGTGGGCTTTTTCCTGAATCTTTGCTGTATGTGTTAGAACGTAGTGGTCCAGGGGCATTTGCAGCTGCAATGGTATCTGATTCTGATACTCCAGAGATTATATGGACTCACAAGATGCGAGCAGAAAATCTGATTCATCAGGTACTTGGATACTGTTGTATTGGCAGATTTTATGTGTTTTGCTTGCTATACCTTAATAGGATATTAATGAACTTAAACTCTCTTCCTTCCTCCAGGTTTTGCAGCACCTTGGTGACTTTCCCCAGAAATTGTCACAGCACTGCCATTGTCTATATGAGTATGCTCCTATGCCGCCAGTGACATACCCAGAGCTAAGAGATGAGATGTGGTGCCACCGTTATTACCTCCGGAACTTATGTGATGAGATTAGATTTCCAAACTGGCCAATTGTTGAACATGTTGAGTTTCTACAGTCATTACTGGTAATGTGGCGTGAGGAGCTTACAAGAAGACCTATGGATCTTTCTGAGGAAGAAGCTTGCAAAATATTAGAGATATCCTTGGAAGATGTGTCAAGTGATGATGCCAATATGAAGCATTCCATTGAGATGGGTGAGGATAGCTTTAGCATAACCAAGCAGATTGAGAATATTGATGAAGAAAAGCTTAAGCGACAATATAGGAAACTTGCCATGAGATACCATCCAGATAAAAATCCTGAAGGAAGGGATAAGTTTCTTGCTGTACAGAAAGCTTATGAGCGCTTGCAGGTAACATATCTGCCTACAAAACTGCTTTGATGGCATTAATCTACACGAGCATGCTTAAAACTGTAGTTATAATTAGAGGTCTAAAATTTCAGCTTGCTCAGAATCTCTAGTAACACAGACTTACCTAAATTAACATTTTCCCCTTATGATTGTAAGATAGGTTCAGAGCCCTATACAGGGGGATGCTTTCCCCTATCTGTTTAATTGTTTATGTTTTCCTGGGGATGTCCTTCGTGGGGATACAATCGCATGTGCACACTTATTTTTGGTATTTATTGTGACATAGATATCTCTTGTGCTTATATACTGTCCTGTGTCGTCAGCAAGTAACAATCTTCACTATGTCAAAACATTTATAAACTCAATTTTAATTTCAGCTTCTGTTTTAAGTTTGCTAAGAATGCCGCTGTGTCTGTAGGCCACCATGCAAGGCTTGCAAGGCCCTCAAGCTTGGCGGTTGTTGCTTTTATTGAAAGGACAATGCATCTTGTACAGAAGATATGGAGATATATTGGAACCATTCAAATATGCTGGTTATCCAATGTTGCTCAATGCAGTTACTGTGGATAAGGATGATAACAATTTTCTTTCCTTAGAGAGAGCACCTCTCCTTGTTGCAGCGTCAGAGCTTATTTGGCTAACGTGAGTACCTCTTGTTCCAGATATCTATAATTGGAAATTAATGTTTTGATTAATAAAGGTGATATAATTTTTTTTTTCAAATGTTTAGGTGTGCATCTTCTTCATTGAACGGTGAAGAGCTTGTGAGGGATGGTGGCATACAGCTTCTTGCAAATCTCCTCTCTCGTTGCATGTGTGTAGTTCAGCCAACTACATCCGCAAATGAACCATCTGCCATAATTGTTACAAATGCTATGCGCACCTTCTGTGTTTTGAGTCAATTTGAGAGTGCCTGGGCTGAAATACTTGAATATTCTGGATTAGTTGATGACATTGTGCACTGCACCGAGCTTGAGCTTGTACCTGCTTCTGTAGATGCCGCTCTCCAAACTATTGCGCACGTTTCTGTGTCCACTGAATTGCAATATGCCTTGCTTAAAGCTGGTGTCTTATGGTAAGCCAGCTTATACACATGGTTAGCTTTTCAGTTGTATATTGTTAAAAAAAAAAATCTTTAGCAGTCTGGCATATCTAGTATTCAATTTCATCTACATTCTTTTCCATTATATGTCTAAGATTACGGATAAGAAGAACATAAATATATAACTGGATAAAAGACTTTATCCATAACCTAGAAAAAGATCCTACCATTCAAGCAATAACCAGCTGCAATATAACTGGTGCTGGATATGTTCTTCTGCAGTAGCTGACATGCCTGTTTAAAGTGGCCTTAAAGAGGACTACCTAGTGGCTAGAGCCTAGAGGATTGTTTCATTTGTTTGTAATATAGTTTCCATCCAGTTAACAATTGCTTCAACTAGTGGGATATAAGTTTCTACTGGTGGTAAAAGAAAAACAGTTGTAATATTTCTTAGGGTGAGGATCATTTGTCCATGTTCATTAGAACAAGACTTAAGTTCTGACACTTGTTTTGATCATGGACCATCCTACAATTCAAAGCCTTAAACATGATTAAAGAGTTCTAAGGTTCTTACAGGAGAGTAGAAACACTAGTTATTTCTTGGTGCCAATGTAAATGGTAATTGTTTGTTAGTGACGCTTGAACCTGACTGCCTTTGTCTATTAATTTATCAAAGATTAATTGTCAACTTATGTAATTGGATTGTGCTAGGTACCTTTTGCCCGTGCTGCTTCAGTATGACTCAACTGCAGATGAATCTGACACAACAGAATCACATGGTGTTGGTGCTAGCGTACAGATCGCAAAAAATATGCATGCTGTACGTGCATCGCAGGCGCTGTCACGGCTCAGTGGTTTGTGTAGTAATGAGAGTTCAACACCTTATAATCAGACAGCAGCTGATGCCCTTAGAGCTTTGTTGACTCCAAAACTTGCAAGTATGTTAAAAGATCAAGCTCCTAAAGACCTACTGTCGAAATTAAACAATAACTTGGAGTCTCCAGAGGTACTACTTTGTTTTTTAATGTTACACCTTTCTTCAAATGGTCGCATTATGCTATGACACCGTATAGTTCAGTTTGTTTTGTTTCTTTGTTATATAACCTTAAGGTTGATTTTTAAATCTTCTGTTTGTAGATTATCTGGAACTCTTCCACCCGAGCAGAACTACTGAAATTTGTGGATCAGCAACGGGCAAGTCAGGGTCCAGACGGCTCATATGACCTGAAAGATTCGCATATGTTTTCGTATAAGGCACTATCAAAAGAACTCTATGTTGGCAATGTTTACTTGAGGGTGTATAACGATCAGCCCGATTTTGATATTAGTGAACCAGAGGCCTTCTGTGTCGCCTTAATTGATTATATATCATATCTAGTACACAATCAATGTGCTTTAGAGTCAGAACTTAAGAATGAGCCAAAGCAGGATGGCTCATCCCTTGAAACATCTGAGCATCCTAGTGATATTGCTATTGCATCAGTAGATGAACATAGTCCCCCAGTTGATGATATGGCAGTATCCAATGGCAAAGTGTCAGAGAAAGAAGAATTTAAAGTGGTCAAGAACCTTAAGTTTGCACTGAATTCACTTAAGGTATCTCGCTCACTTTTCTATGCTGATTCACTAACAGACAATCCAAGCCATGTATCTGACCTTTTTTTGGTGTTTTTGTTTTGGTAGAACATACTGACAAGCAGTCCAAACTTGGCATCAATTTTTTCTACTAAGGACAAGTTGTTGCCTCTTTTTGAATGCTTCTCTGTGCCTGTTGCATCAGAAAGCAACATACCTCAACTCTGCCTGAGTGTGTTGTCACTCCTGACTACGTATGCCCCTTGCTTGGAGGCTATGGTTGCAGATGGATCTAGCCTTCTCCTTTTATTGCAAATGCTTCACTCAGCCCCAAGTTGTCGTGAGGGGATTCTTCATGTTCTATATGCTCTGGCAAGCACACCAGAGCTTGCCTGGGCAGCTGCCAAGCATGGGGGAGTAGTCTACATTCTTGAGCTTCTCTTGCCTTTGCAGGGTAAATAGATTTACTTAGCTTTGTTGTGCTTAAATATTGATTGGGAATACTACATTTTTGACGATATAAATCTATATGTGCAGAAGAAATTTCCTTGCAGCAAAGAGCAGCTGCAGCTTCTTTGTTGGGGAAGCTTGTTGGGCAGCCAATGCATGGGCCGAGAGTTGCTATAACGCTGGCTAGGTTTCTTCCTGATGGCTTGGTATCAGTTATTAGGGATGGACCTGGTGAATCTGTTGTAGTTGCCCTTGAACAGACTACTGAGACTCCAGAACTTGTATGGACACCAGCGATGGCTACTTCTCTGGCCGCACAAATCGCAACGATGGCAGCAGATCTATACCAAGAACAAATGAAAGGCCGTGTTGTTGACTGGGACGTACCTGAGCACGCATCTGGGCAGCAAGAAATGAGAGATGAGCCACAGGTAGCACATGATTATGAATATATACATTGAAGTATGTCTTAATATTTGAAAAACTCACACTTTCAATCTCATGCAGGTTGGTGGAATCTATATTAGGTTATTTCTAAAAGATCCTAAATTCCCTCTCAGAAATCCAAAGAGGTTCTTGGAAGGACTGCTAGATCAGTATTTGACATCCATTGCCGCCACACATTATGACATACAAGCTGTTGATCCTGAACTTCCTTTGCTCCTGTCTGCTGCTTTGGTTTCATTATTGCGAGTACATCCTGCCCTTGCAGATCATGTTGGATACCTTGGATATGTGCCCAAGCTTGTGGCTGCTGTCGCGTATGAAGGAAGACGAGAAACAATGGCATCGGGGGAGGTGAACAATGGAAATTATGTAGATAGAGCAGAGGAGTCTGATGATGGATCCTCACAGCCTACCCAAACCCCCAGAGAACGTGTGCGCCTCAGTTGTCTGCGTGTTCTGCATCAACTAGCAGCTAGCACCATATGTGCTGAAGCTATGGCAGCAACTAGTGTAGGAACACCTCAGGTGCGTAACTTATTTTGTCCTTATGTATATATTCACTCGGGTTTCTACTAATTGCACCAACTGGTTTAAAAATTTACTTAAAGTATACAATTTGCATAAACAATTCAGGATTCTATCAATTGGATAGTTTTCTTTGAAATTTTCTTATTGGATTGAAATTTAGTACCAGGGGGCTAGTGTGTCTTTGCTGTCCTATATGGTGCTATTGACTCAAATCTCCACTTTACTGTAATGCAGGTTGTTCCGCTTCTAATGAAAGCTATAGGATGGCAAGGTGGAAGCATACTAGCTCTGGAGACCCTAAAGCGTGTTGTTGTTGCTGGAAACCGAGCTAGGGATGCACTTGTTGCACAAGGACTTAAGTAAGTGAAAAGAGCACTTATTGATCAAATTTTAGATGCATTGGATACTTATTTTTCCTCGAAATGGTTGCATGTCATGTGCCCTACAGATCTGATGAATTTCAATGCCAAGTTATGCTAACCCTGCCAACTCGATGGCAATCATGATGTATATTGTAGGCTAAGCTCAATTTCAAAGAGTAGATTTCATAGATTTTAAGGCACATTTATGCTTTTCAATTCTTGTATCAAAATGATTTGCATGTTCTGCATATTACAAACCTGATGACTTTCCAATGTCAACTTAGGCTAACTCTGCAAACACACACCACTCGATAACAATGATGTGTTTTGTAGGCTAGGCTCAAATTTGAAGAGTTGAACTGGTTTTGAGGCAAATACATACCTGTCAATTCTTTATATTAATATGGGTTGTGATATGTAGGGTTGGTCTTGTTGAAGTACTTCTTGGCCTTCTTGATTGGAGAGCTGGAGGAAGGAATGGACTTTGCTCTCAGATGAAGTGGAATGAATCTGAAGCATCTATCGGCAGAGTGCTAGCAATTGAGGTTAGAACATTTTCATAAAATGATGTCGTTAATTGTCTTGTTTGTCATTGCCTTTGTACAAATATTCTGTTGACATTAGGAGATACAATATTTCAATAAACTTCACCACTTGGATTAGTTGGGTTGTTGGGCATTACAAAGATATTAACATTTAAGTTCTTTTCGTTTATAATCTGCTCAAAATTGGACGACGCATGTCCTAGATACTTGTTCTCTTCAATTGATACCAAACAATAAAAGATGTTGGTTATTAATATTTTGATTGGTTGTATTCATAATGAAAGCACAGATAACAACTCTTTTGTCCTAATGTTTGAATTAGTATGTTTAAATCCTTCCTTGAGTTTTCCAACTTTCTTTGTCACTGAGCGTATTTAAATTGTGGTTTATCTTTTGATACAGGTACTGCATGCATTCGCAACGGAGGGAGCCCACTGTACTAAAGTTCGGGACTTGTTGAATTCGTCAGATGTAAGTCCATATGCATATCTTTATTCAACGCTTCTTGTTGCTGTTGCCACTAGACAACAAAATAATTACCTTGTCCATTGACCTAAATTGAATGGGTTACGTGTGGTTTTGTTACTAAAACTGGATTGAGTACTAAACCAGCCTAATCATATAATTATCAATTTGGTAACAGCTAAGATTGACGAGGTAGTCTAAAACTTTGTTCATTTTGGGCGATAATTCTGGAATACACATTCAGTAAAATGTTAAACTTAAAAAAAAAGTGTATGGGGCATGCTATGATTATGGCTGAACTGGCACATGTGTTTTTTTTTTCATGTTTTAAACTGAATAAAGAATCTTGTTTCTTCAAGTGAGAATGAAACACTTACGGCTGCTTTTGTTTTCGCTGGAAAATGCTTATTCTTCAGGTTTGGAGTGCTTATAAAGATCAGAAACATGATCTTTTCCTTCCTTCAAGTGCTCAATCTGCTGCCGCTGGAGTTGCTGGGCTAATCGAAAGCTCATCATCAAGACTCACTCATGCCATTACAGCTCCTCCATCTCAACATTCTACATCGAGACCTCCTACGTCAACTATATTCGTATCAAATGGAAAAGAAGATTAACTATCATAGTATTTTTCAAGATATACTTGATACTAAACATTTCTGTATAGCACACTGTACAGTTCTGACATCTTTTTGTATACGTCAACACTACCTTTAGTGTAGACTGGTAGCTTTTGCAATTTTCTCAAACAGTGAGGGACAAAGAATTATGCCTTTTTCCATGTAGAGATAGGGATTGCCCACTTGTATATTGAGTTGTGTTGGTTCCTGATGTCAATTGTAATCTGTTTGCGGTAATATTCGTTTGGGTTTGTCACTTTTCTTGTGATTACTTGTTTCCCCCCATGTTTGGGTTTCAGCAGAGGTATTATTTTGCATTAACGTAAGCTGATAGGAGTATGAATACAGAGTATTCTTTGCGCTCACCACTTCATAACCATGGTATCTTATTTGATAGATTCAAACACAATGGTTTAGGGGTGGCAATGGTATATAAAACCATCCCAACCAATTCATATACCAACCGTATCAAATACGTTGGTATACTAAATACTCGGTATATGGTATATGGTACAGTGTATTGTACTAACATTAAAAATATAGTAGGTAAGTGGTATAGATTTTCCATATATCATGGTATATCGTACCTACCAATTTATATTATATTAAATTATTTAATTATATATCTTTAAATTTCAACAGTAGATTTATTGAAAAATAAATCCAAACCGTGTAAATCTATTAACCTTAATCTAATCTCTTTGAGTTTTTTTTTCTCAAGTACACTTTTTTTTTCGTCTTCAATTTTTTTATTTAATTATGAATGAATCGATTCAATCGAATTCCCAAATACAAATGCTTAGACCTATCAGTAGCACCATCACTGTTTACAACATGTCAACATATATCGCATTTAAACCTATCATTTATTTTTCAATTGTTTTGAGAATTCATAAGTACTTTAACAGTTTGACTATTTGGACTTTGGCTTTCTATTTATGACTTTGTATTTGGTAATTTGGTTGAAGTTATATAAGACTTTGGAACTCTATTGCTATTTCACTTATTTGGATTGAGCATTTAAATTGTTGGGCCTTAAATATGTTGGTACAAGCTCGTTACCAACCGTACCAACCGTACCAACCGTACCACTTAATTGATATACCAACGTTATTGGTTGGTATAAATTATGGATTTTTCATACCAAATATATATTAGTTGATATATAGTATTGAAAAATTAAGACTGGTATACCAACCAATCCAGCCTTACAATGGTTCTTCCAACACAGCACTGCAGATTAAGCATATAAGTTTTATATTACTAGGAACTTTTTTTTCTCTGATGTGTTGCTAAGCATGCTCTCTCGCTTTTACGTCCTTATAGACTAGAGTGAAAGGATTACTAACCGAAGTCCATATAGTTAACAAGGAAAAAGCATAAAAAGTAGAACATGAAAACCATATATTGAGGCATGTTTGCACACATTAGTCCTGATTGATAATTTGATATGATATTAAGAAGATTTTTTTTTTGGTCAACAATCTTTTAAGATTCGAGCTCAGCAAATACTATAAGCATGCTAATTCTATAGTAGAGGGAACTCTTTCTTTAAGGTGTTTGATTCTCAGCATGCTTTCTTGCCTCCAGTTCCTCATCCACCATATCAGCTCCCCTGTCCATTCCAAGGGGCCAATCCAACGCCGAACAGGATCAACAATAATCTTCTCTAGTGCAACAGCATTCTCTACCAAGTACACGACATGTTCAACAGAAGATTGATGGGCTCGATACCCAAGAATTTCTACCACCTTGAGGCTATGATGAGGGAATTTGGTAGCTTTTCTTACTGTTGTGTTGACGTATGGTCGGAAGTCCAACTGCATAAAGGAAAGAAGAACCGAGAAGATGATTAAGGCATTTCTTGTCAATCCCGCAGACCGTTTTAAGCTCTGCATTCAGCTTATATATACTTGTATTTCTTCAAAAGTGGTAATGTCAATTGTCAAGAACAGAATAAGATCAAATTCGATCAACAAACTGGCCGGCAAGCAGGTCTACACACACACACACACACACACACACATATACATATATATATATATATGATAAGTTTTTTTTTATACTATATATAATAAGTTCGATCATAGAGTATATATGCATAGATCGATATACCTTTAGTACAAGTCTGGATGTGAGGACAAGCCTTCATGAACGAACACAGATGATAAAGAGACAAATGGTAATTTGTGTCAACATTTAATTCCAATTGCTTCAGATTTTCTAGTAGAGGGAAGTCAAAATTCGGATTGTACACCTGCAATCAAGCAAAGAGTTAACTTCATACTTTCAAAAAGGAGATAGAAAACAGCTCGAAAGTAATTATTCCTCCTATATACTAACCACTCCACAAATATTCAGCTTCAGAATCTGTAAATGAGAAAGGCAACATGAGAGTCTGTTGAACGCAAGTGTTGTAAATCAACTTTATCAAGAGATCTCTCAGATATATGGACCTCTATCAGCATGGGCAGGTTACTAATTAGCAGGTCTATCCAAGCTCCCCCTATAGACAAATGAAACAATATTTGCGTGCAAATCTCAATGGTTTTGAGGTTCGGACAATCATTTATTGTCAAATACTTTACTGAGATTGACGGACCAACAACTCTTGTGCAAAACACATTTTTTGCAGCTGTCACAGTTAATCGCTCAAGAACTGGACAGTTCGACAAGAAGTACTCCAGAACTTCATCGCTCATAACAATCTGCTAAAGACGAAGACCTTCGAGGAATTTGAAACCATTGTTGTATCGGCAAGGGTGTAGAGTTGGAAGGTCAGCAGACATGTGCTTCAAATTTTCATCCTCTCCACCGATACCTAATAACTTTTGGGGAAATGCATATTTATCTCTGGTGCAATCATTTTGTTGTACAAGAAACTGAAACTCAAGTACTTGAACTTTCTTTTCCATTGCAAACTCAATCCACTTATCTATGGAATTCTTAAACTTCCTATTTAGAAAGAAGTAAGCCCTGAATCGTTCAATATTGTGTCCTTCATGCTGCTCCAACACACGGTCCACCCATTTGACATATTCACAGCTTTTCTGATCTATTAACTTTTGTTCTAGGGCTTGGAAGCGGTGAAAACTATCACCAACAGAAAAATCAACATCTTGAAAGTTGAGACTCATAGTATTCTTCCACAGATGCTGCCATCGCTTGGAAAGAATACTAGTAGCTGCTGCTTCCTTTAGCGAAAGAAAAGACACAATACTAACAAGAACTTCATAGGGCAATAAACTGATTCGGTCCAGCAAGTTCTGCTTCCCTTTGCTTCTCTTTCTCTCTTCCAACTCGCATTCATCCTTAACAAACCAACAAAAAAAACACGTGGATCAATTCAAAGAAAAAAAAAACATGCATCAAAAGATTAACCAAATATAGCTAGCGTGCTAGCTGATTGTACTGCAAAATCCAAATTCCTCGATCTACTCGATTTCATATTTGAAAATCGATCATATGTTTGTTTTTTCCGTTATGAATATATATTTGTGCCAAAATCTATAGTAATTTGAAGTCTTTGTCGCACAAGCATCATTTGTTTTTTTTTTTAATTTCCTGAAACATTTATGCAACAAGCTAGCCATTGCATGCCGATTGGCATATCTATTCAGCTGCTGCCTGCCTATTTTATTTTACAGCTCTTAACATGACACAAAATTTGCAAATTTTAACCTTTTCCTTTAGTTAATTATCACATTCTTTCAAAGAATAACAAGCCCATATCAAAGAATTCAGTATGCAGATAAATAAAGATGATATATATATATATATACAGTCTTTATCCAAAGTGAAGCTTCACTCTGAAATTACAGAGTGAAGTTCCAATTTTGACACATTTTTCGGTCAAATTTTTTCACCATAAGCGATTCAATATTTAGGTATGTTATTCAAGATCATCTCTACAAAGTTTCATCCAATTTGACAATGGTTTGAGCTTTCAAAATTGAGATTTACACGAACGGTTCACGTTTGACAATTTTAATTCATTCATTCATTTAATCTAAATTCAATACCTTAACGATGTCCGAATTAGATGAAATTTTGTATAGATAATCTTGAATAGCATACCTAAATATTGAATCATTTAGGGTGAAAAAAAATTGACCGAAAAATGTGTCAAAATTTGAATTTCACTATGTAATTAACCATGTATTAAGCGAGATCTTATAGGTTTAAATGTTGAAGAATTTGGAAAGTAGTTATCACTCTTTAAATAATTGTAACGGAAATTTGATTGATTGTAATAAAAACTTGAAGGAATTACACTCCCAACGAAAACTTATTGCAGACTTGATTATAGGCTAGGGTTTTAAATGGAAAGTGTTGGTCACCCAATTTATTGTAAATTTGTAATTAAGGTGGGATGATAATGCCTGACAAACATACAAGATGTTAATATATGATTCTTTTTCTATAATGGACACTTATATATCCGTTTTCTTTTTATGAAAGGTGAACTTTAAGCACTAAATAACGACGCAACTGCTCCAAATTAGGGAATAGGTTATGGTGTGTACTGTGTACAACTAGAAGCTCAAAAAGTTGCAAAAAAACGAACCGCAAATTAATAGTACAAACAATTGCCCGTGCAATCGTATTATTCACTAGCCAAAAAGATGAAGCATAAGGAAGCTCCAGAGAATAAAATGCACTAATAAAGAAACCAACGGCATGCATAGTTCTGCTAGTGAAGGCTACCACGCTCGAAGTGTTTGTGTTCTCGATCATGAAGGAGAGTACCGTCGACCCTTTAATTCGTTGTCACTCCTTAGCCTCTTAAAACATCTCACTAGCATCTTCCGATCGATCCCCCACTAACATTAGGAAACATAGCAACTCAATTAGAAGGATCGGAGCTGCAAATTGAGAAGGGTGACCTGCAGACTCGTAGACTTGCACTCCTTGCCTCTCAGTCACACAGTTTCAATAAGTGATCCTTGCCTACCTAGCTTGGGAGAAGTTACATGTGATCACTCTTCCAGTATTTTAATTGCAGGCCATACTGAATCTCCCACCAGCAAATTCGCCGGAGGCAATAATTTTCAAAGAAGCAAATCCAAGCTCTGCAGCTACATATATCCCCCGGCCAGCATGCATGCAACTGAGTCGCCCGCACAATGCCTTCAAACCATCATCCGCAATTCTAGTTTATCATCTGCTTCAACTGCATCATGTACCATCGGATTTAATTTTAGATTGAAGAACAAACTCCAAGCTGCAGTACTGCTAACAATAGAGCAAGATTGAACATAACCGCGGCGGCAGTAATTTCTTTCATGATGTTGATTTCAGTGGCATATATGTTCATTTTAAGCTTGCTTCGCTCCCTACAGAATTACAGATAGTACTAGCTTCTCTATTCTCAGTTATTTGCTCTTGTTTTCCACATTGTGCTCGATCGGCGGGTTTGGTAATAGACTAATAGCTGCTTGTTTCGCACGAAGATCATTATTATAACGAATAGGTTGCCACCAACAACAATGAAACTGACAACAGAATCCTATATATACATTTTGAGTTCGATTAACAACTTGCTATACCAATGAGATTTATCGACTTCTATCGACTTTTATATATAACGTCCGGGTATCGTTAAACAAGTACGATATAGTAAGTTAGTAACGAAAATGACTTGCGTCTCAAGCAAACACGCCCTATATAACAGCAATAATAAGCTCACATGCTATATCATGGCCATTGTTGCTAGCTAGTTTACTATATATAATTAAACAAATAAGGCCTAGATGTTCCTTTATTGTTGTATTCAACTGTCACTTTCCGATATATCAATCTAAATGAACATCTAGGTAGCGATTGTTATTGTGCCGAACTTGTAGATCGATTTTCCAACGATAAGTACGAACATGCATGTATGGTTCGAGTCGATCATTCATGTACATGCTACAGTGGTACTGATTCTAAACTTCTAATATCATCCTTTTTATCCCCCATTAATTCTAATCCATCACATAATTGAATTTGCGGGCTTCTTACGAACGAAATACATCTCTGTCATAATCTGATTGCTGTTACAAACCTGATCTTTTGTTATAAAAAAAATAAACCTGATCTATTTTTAATTTTTTTTTATCAAAAACCAAACCCGATCTTGAACGTGGAGTTTCAGTTTTTGCCTTAATCTTCTTCACGTCTGTCTCTGGTGCAATATGCATGGTTTTGTAGCCGTGTAATTGGTTGCAAATGTGGCGTTTATGATTTCATCTTTAACTTCTTCTTTTATTCGATACGATGTCGAACTATCTGCCTATGCATGGATTGATGTTATCACACACATGCATGTAACAATGTATAGGTACGTACCAACTTAATTATCTGCAGAATTCGGAATTCATGATATAAGAAAAAGTAGCGGATATATAATCTTTCGGAGGAGTAATTCTTCAGTAGTAATCTAATTATCTGATCAAGAAGTACGTATGCATATATGTAATGTATGAACCATTATGGTGCGCTAAGCTCCCTAGCTAATGGCACTTGGCATGGCTATACATACAGGCTACAGATCGACGGTGCGCGGCTCTAAACGCTAAATGTAACATGTAACATGTACCACACAGGTACTCTACTGTATATTGTTTGGTTGAACAACTCTAACCTAACCACATAACCCCTTAAGCACGGGATCCATCAACATCCTATCTTCCAACACGTTAGGAATTCCTTTTCTTTATTCAAAATTGGCTCCCTTTCGTTTCTTCATATATAAGGATTGTGTAGCTTATATATTGTCAGTTGATCATGTTGCATTGATATCTTATCACTTGGCTCTATATGTACCACATTATCATCATCTTCTCCATTAAATTGTATCATTACTTGTGAAACTCTCAACTGTTTTGGCCACCATAAATTTAATGTTGCAACCATACTTATATAACTAAAATCATAGAGATTTTTTTTTTTTGATACGTATAATTTTTTCTTTTGCTGGGACAAATTATATGCAATCATCCCCGAACATGGCATCGTGCACGTTCCAACGATTATGTCTTTCGTAATTTATATTAGAGAAATGACAAATGGTAAGAGACTAAGTTTTGGGTGTTGATTTAAGTAAAGTTTGTGTGTGTGTGTGTGTGTGTGTGTATGTTTCTTAAAATCCATTTATCATATGGAGCCTGCTGCGTACTTTCTTTCTCTTTGGTAAAATTTGAGACTGAATCCAGGAATTTATCCTTTCGAACGCGCGTGTAACTTTTGTGTCTAATATTTAGAGACGTTCTTATGTAGTTGCAATATCACGTACAGATGAAGAAAACACAAACAATCACTACGAAACATATATATGTACGTATATAGGCATATAGCTCTAAGTTTCTAATTAATAAACATAAAGCGCATACAATGACTGCATATGCATACATAGGCACACACGTAGTAGAACGATCAGCTAGCAATATTGTTGATGCGTACCCGTGGCTTCATGGCATGTATATTTATGTATGGTACGGTGATCAATTGATTGATTCTGGATTGATATACACTTGTATCTATATTCATGATTAGTCGGTGCCG
Source organism: Argentina anserina (assembly GCF_933775445.1). NCBI lineage: Eukaryota > Viridiplantae > Streptophyta > Magnoliopsida > Rosales > Rosaceae > Argentina > Argentina anserina. The sequence goes on along the minus strand of NC_065872.1, from coordinate 1,977,787 downwards.
GACATGATTATTGAGTTAGTATATATATATAAATACATGTATACGTCGGTTGATATGGTTATCCAAGTATAGCAACCAATTGTAAAAGAATCGATTTCAAAACCAAGGCCAAAACGAGATCCGATATATTAATCTGTAAGAACTTGGATTCATGAAACACGTACATTAGAAAGAGCATTTCCATCATTCCATGACACTTGTAAGTGCGGGGGATCCAACAGACATGACTTAATATGCTACTTCTTGAATTCCCTTTCGCATTTCTAAGTCTGCGTAAATATTATCTTAGATGTGTAATTAGAACTTATACTACGTACTCAACATGTATTGCCATATAATTCGAATAATTAGTTAATCTAATCCTTGGAACTATCTGTTAATCAGGGAACATCCTTGTCTAACTCTTAACTGTCTAACAATTAGATTTCATAGAATGTTCATGTGACCTTGAGCCTTGACAAGTCTTTTTCATGCTTTCTTTTTTAGGGTTTATTTTATATTTGGTTCTCCTTCATATCTATATATTATGAAATGTGATTAGCTGTGACATCTGGCTGCTGTCATATTATATTTACCCGGTATCCATCAGTCCAGAAGAAAAGCCATGCACATCTTTAGTTTCTTGTTGGATGGAGTTCTTTCTTAGGGAGGGAATAACGACTTTTAAATTTACACGGCTTCTTCATATCTAAATGAATTAGTTGGAGCTTGTTCATCAAATTAGAGCCATATCCAAACTTACGCAACACAGAACTTTGTTCATTGATCAATTATTAGCTAGCTACATCATATGAAGTTGCTGATTTGATTGATGTCCACACACCTCTATACCATATACAATACAATAGTAAAATTCAAAGGACACGATGAATCATATGGTTAATTAGGACATTTATAAATTCGATGAATTCAGGAATAAGTAGTAGTCAAGTGAAGAAGGATCAGACAGAAACCTTTAGCGCCCATAGAAGCAAATTGCTAACTACCAATTACCAACTAAGACGCAATTTACCGGAGCCACGTACTGCTGTAGTCTGCTATACTCGTCCTAAATGGTCGCTCTAGCCTGAGTAGCCTCGATCGTATTGCATGCATGTAGTTTCCACCGTGAGTCTTTGATATCGATCGATCAATCAGATATCTGTGAGCTAGTTTGTCTTCCACCTTCGGCTAGCTAGCTGGATTTGAATGGTTTACACGTACATGAAAATGAAAGGATGTACGTTGATCCAATTCCTAGTGTAGGGCTGCACTGTACGTTATGCATGTCAGCATTGATTTCAAAGAGCAAAATAACAAAACAAGTTTCCAGATAACTTGAGAATATATGAGCTAGATATTCCGAGTCCATTATCTCTGTTCGGGTGTAAATTTGTAGGATAAGAGGATATGACATACGAATTGGAGGAATTTTATGAGGTCGCTGAAGCTGTGTAGTCAGGCCCCCATAGTTCCATGCAGTATGTGTTTGATGCATGCCTCTACAAAACTTATCTACGTGATTAGGTTTACATAACTTTTTGAAATTAAGAGTGATCATGACTTAAAAACCCCGACTATACGCGTACGATAACTCTAAACTATTTTGCACACTACACTATCACACAACATGGCCAAATTTTAACATTAGAACACATGCTTATTTTGAATATCTTCTTGATTTATCATTATATAGCTCGATACCACATGAGTGATCGGATGATAAAAAAATAAATCTCTCTCTTATTAATAATTTCATTAAATAATGAGATGAGAAACATCACGCTATGCAATCGACACCTTTGTAATAATCTCATTACTCATATTATTTGTGTTCAATCAACATCTTAAACTTTGCCTTAAAACTATATCACACTTCACATACATCGTATCAAATACACATTACATTGGCCGATTTTCTTAAGCTGAACAAGATTATAGTAATGAGAATGTGGCAACCCCACCTTATCCAATTTCACATGGCTACTTGGATGCACACTACCCTAATCACTCGCCATGTAACGCTAATGAAAACCTTATATTAAAATTGTTATCATACAAACACCAACATAATAATGTAGTTAACCCCATTCCTCAATCATTAGGTCAATATCACTTACCAAAATACATATTTCATTATTTAGGGGTTAAATATATAAATATTCTATTGTTGTATTTCCAGGCTGTATCCCTCCTAAATAGACGGTTGCCTCGTTGTGGAGAAAGTGAACCTTTCCGGGGCCCACCAAAACTTAAAGGACCTGGTTATTAGTTAACGGCTATTCAAACTGCTTTGTGGTAATACCGTGCCACCCTTACGCGCACTAGTAATTTACGTAGTTGCCACTACTCACTGTTTAGTGCCCGTTCTACGTCGTCGTCAAAACAAACGTCTCGAACATGGGTTCTGCTAGGAGACGCTGAACACAAACTATTTAGTTTGCCTACTTAGTTTATTTCTTGGTTTCCTAATTAGCTACATGAACACCAACAATACAAGCACGTTCATAATCATAATTGCAACTTTGCAAGAGTCTTAGTTTCGTCGGTCGTATATGATACATGTTTACCAAATAGTTGTTCGTGTATATTGTGACTCTAAGCGACGCCAGCTAGTTACTAATAACTTCTTCGATCAAGAACAAGTTGAGTGCATTGTTGGCTAACATTGAATCTTTTAAAACTTTTAATGGCCGGGTTTGTATTTAGGACAATATCATCATGTATAAATAGAAGTGAGCTATCATTAGGAATGCAAGACAGTCGGGACTAAAGTTGAAATTGACATGTGAAGACTATGAGTAGGAAGATGCTTGATTCTTTGAAGCAGTGAGCCAGCAAAGATTGAACAGTCAAAACTGGGAGGCATGGAGGACAAAGCAAGGTTATTAGTTATCTCAAACCCATAAGGATATTTGTAGTCTTTGGGGTATATTATCACACACTCGGTCAGTATTATTAATCGATGTGACATTAATTTAAGCGTGTTATAATGTAATTATTTAATATTTTGTATATGGTAGTATCTTTTAATTTCTATATTATTATTTAATTACAACTTTATTTTTATAAATGATAAATTTAATAAATGTATCATTAAAAATATTAAAATTTAAAATTGTATTTCATAAAAATTATATTACATGAACTTTAATTAATTTAAGTTACATAAATAATAGTTACAAAATACTAGTAATCATGATCATTTGGTGTATCGGTCGGCATTTCCGAATAATAGACATCATCAGATGACGGGAATAACTCACGTTGCCTATATTTTTTACATAGTCATAAACTATTCGTTCTATTTTAAATGATTGTTATATTTGTCGCTTTTATTTGTAATTTAATTAAAAATTATTACTTTTAATAAGTGATTATTGTTTGTTCCTTCATTCAAAATTATTAGTATTAGATCTGTAGTATTGTTGTATATTTAAGAAATTATTACACTATAGAAAAAAAACAAATTTAATTCAAGTTTAATATTGTACTATATTATTTTAACAAAGAAAAATATAGTTTTTCTTTTTCAAATAATGAAATATATATATATATATTCACTAAACAATGTTGTTATGTATTTATGAAATTATTAACAAAACAACAATAAAAAATTATTTTTGAGACGGAACTCACGTTTGATAGTGTGCCATAAAAGTGTACCAGAACTAGCACATCGATCGGAGACGAAGTGTGCTACAATTTAGAAATTATGACACAATAACCCATGGATTGGAAATGGCCTTGCATATTTTGCCCCATCAAAGCAGAGATTTCTTCATCACCAAACACCAACAGAAGATTAACAACCTCAAAGTACCAAATAGATGCATCCAAATGTGTTTATATATCAACAAAGGTTCGTGGATATGCATGGTGTTGACATGTTATAAAACTATGTTGGTTGAGGAGATGGCACCTTTGAGAATTGAATGGTGTTTTAAAAACCAAATTTAATTCGTTTAATCAATTAATCATATGGCTACAAAAATAACAAATCAAAAGTGTTATAACTTAGGTGAGGAGATGGCAGATTTGAGAATTGAATGGTGTTTTAAAAACCAAATTTAATTCGTTTAATCATGTGGCTACAAAAATAACAAATCAAAAGTGCTATAACCCCTTATTATTATAGGAATATCGTGTTGATATGAATGACAGTATGAGTGTACAGAAGCTTTTTTGAGCTGATGAATATTCAACTAGTATATATGAAGCGCAAAATATGGTTGAGCTACTTGCCCATCTTTTTGGAGATTAATCGTGCATAATTTTCAAATACTTACCCATCGAGCTAATATGTAGGTCAACCATTAGTACGTGGACTATTTGCAATACAATTCTACGTATATCGTTCGTATGGTTACAATTTTCTTGTTAACTTGTGTGGAAGCTACAAGATTGATGGTGACAACAAGTTTAATTTGTTTTTTTGTTTTCTTTGGCAAGAAGGACAAACTAATAATTTAGCATCAATTTGTAAAAGCTTAATTTTTTTAAAATATAAACATCTTGTTCCTCGCAAATAAAACAACCAAAGCAAATCGATTACAACTGCTTATTTGCCAAAACTCGTTGTCTATGGAAATATCGACAATATCCTACAAAAAGACCAATATGTTGATATGTAAACAGTTACCCTACCGTCTCTTGAGCAAACTGAATCAATAACAAAAATGTACATAGTGTTCCGGGAGAATTACTATTCTACCCTTTTGTGTGTCTTAGCCTAATAGGTTTCCTGTTAGGAGATAGATTAGCATCTCCGTAGTAGATTAGGACTCCGAATCCTACGGGATTGTGGTGTTGTAAATGCCTATATATAGGCCCCCATATCATTCAATAATATACAAGTATTTCATCCTCAAACACGTTATCAGCACGAAGCCCTAAAACCCTGAATCTTTTAGAGCCTTCCGAAATTTTTTCCCTTGCATCCCTGCAGCCCCGCAGCCCTACAGCCATGCAGCCCCGCAGCCCTGCAGCCCCGCAGCCCCGCAAAGCTTCCTCCGCATTCGCCGCTCGCCGCATTCGCCGCTCGCCGCATTCGTCGCTCGCCGCATTCGCCGCTCGCCGCTCGCTGCTCGCCTCAAAGCATTCAAAATTGCTTCTCCCGCATATTCACGCAAGAGACGTGAAAGTCACAAGCAAGGACTTCGCTCAAGAGAAGCTACTCCCGTATACTACAAACCTCCCAAGGTAAATTTTTATAAACGTTTCCGCTTTTGAACGTATAGATATATTATATCGGGCGCTATTAGCCTTCTTCTTGTCTTAATTCCGGCCTTTCTTATAACGCCGATGAGACTATAGAGGGATGGGTTTCCCCTCTTGGTCGATGTTTTCTGTGTGACGGTCCTGGGGGAGTCACGATTGTTTTGAAAGGGAAGTTAATCGATTTTCGTGTGGTCGCCTGAGTGCACCGCTGTTTTGGGTGCGATCATGAGTATCGCCGCTTGCATCGATTTTTTCTTGTGACCATATACGTCACCCCTTCTAATTCCTATTATACTTGAATCTAATCGATTCCGTATTCGTTTTGTAGATGTCATCGCCATCTCGACCGGAATTTGGCCTTCTTGATCTAGAAGGAAAGGAATACCACCGCTGGGTTTCCGACATGGAACTCGCGTTTGAGAGCCGAGGGATTGAAGGCATGTTTGCCGACCCTCCTGCTGATTTCCCACCTATGGCTAAGACTCAGACTCTCATCTTTATGAGACGTCACATCCATGCAACTCTCAAGAGGCAATACTTGAACGTAAAAGATCCTAAAGAATTATGGGACAAACTACGCTTGCGGTACAACAACGTTCATGATAAGCTTCTTCCTGAATTGACCATTAGATGGGATAACATCCGTCTATTGGACTATAAAAGAGTGGATGAGTTCAATCAGGATATGCTATGCTTGCAATCCGATCTTGGCACCGTTGGTGTCATTAAGACCGACCTAGATCTTCTCAATAAGACATTGGACACGTTTCCAATCAACTATGAGGTTCAAGCTCATACGTACCGCACTCATGTAGAGGAAGGGAAGATCCGGTCTTTTGCCGACTTAATGGCACTCTTAGCTAAGAAGGAGAGACATTCTGAAATTCTCCTCAACAACAACAATAGACCTGTTGGCACTAAAATAATTTCTACGCCACAGGCTAACTATGGGAAAGCTCCTAAGCAAAAGAATCAATCAAGGAACGCTCCATATCAGCACCAAAATAACAACTCTCGTGGTGGGAGGCAACAAGGCCGATCTCGGCCTCGGTTCAATACATGGACCCGTGATGGTGGTGGCGCCGCACCCTCAGGGGGAGGCCGTCCCCGTCCCACACTTCAAGGAGGCCGTGCGCCTCCTAATGCCTCCACTTCCGGTAATGGCAAGTCTCCATGCTTCAAATGTGGCTCCTTTAAGCACTTTAATCGCGATTGTCGCGCTAGCAAAGAGATGATCAAGGCTTACTCCGCCTACAAGAAGTTTCTACAACCCGAATCGAATCATGTGGATGAGGACCATGAGATCGAGACTCACCATATCTCCATGAAACCCGAGCCCCTTGCTTCTAAAGCTAGGCCTCCGGTTGCTACCATGGATACTCCCGACTTTGATTAGTCGTTTTAGCTTCTTTAGCTTTATGATTCAAGTATCGTTATGGCCGACCGCCATTGTTATTTTCATTGACTTTGTAATAGTCTTTTTGGAATTAGAAGTTTATGTGTGATGTATTAAAGATTGGCATTCAATAAAATTTCTCATTTCTTGCTTACAAGACGATCTCTTTGAGAATTTTATTTATCCGACACTTAGCATGATGATCAACGTGTGCAACTCACGTGGTTTTTAAATTGGACGCTTTTTGGGTCACATGGGACCCCAATAGCACTACATTGTGAATTTGGAACTTAAAATTCGGAAAACGAACCTCGGAACGTCGAAAACGACGTCGTTTTGCCTTGGCCGGCCCCGGTTACTATTCCGGCGTTTCCGGCACGTTTTGCCGGCGTATTCGCCGTCTTCCGGCCATTTCCCGACGTTTCCGGCACCGCCACTTGACTCCTGCCGGCGTCCCCTGTCGGACCTGAAGTCCCGGCCTCCATACCGGCCAGTTTCGACAGCCGCCGGCCGGTTTTTCCGGCAATAGGTGCCGCCGGTTTTCCACCGAGTTTTTCGACGATTTTTTTTCGTCGTTTTCTCGTGATTCTTCTGGCATATTGCAGCAGCCCCTGCTGCCACGTTTTCCTCGTCCAAAAATTCACCCGGTTTAGAGTTCTTTTGACATGGTTTTCCGTTTTGTTTTTCCGGTTTTCTCCAAGTCCGTTATATGCACTCACCGGTACTCTTTGTGTGTGTTTCCACACCATTTTTGGATGGTTTATACCACCCTCGTTTACTGTTTGGTATTTCACTGCTTCAATACCATGATTTCCAACTCTTTAGTTGAAGAATGTAGTACTATTGCCATGTGATACATGATAGGAGCACTTTGTGCAACGTTCTTAACATGTTTTTACCTCAATTTGTTCTTTGCTTAGCCCTTATTGTTGTACTATTGAGTCATTGAGTCGTAGTAAGAGTTTTGAGCGGTATTAGATGTATTTTTGTGCTTACATGAGTTAAAACGCATAATTGGTTTAGAGTCCTAGTTTGACTAGGAATCCTTGTTAGGTTTTGAAACTAATTATCTCTTACTTATTATTTTATTTTCTTATTTTCAGATTGGATTGAAGAGATAATTAAAGAAAAAAAGATGGAGCCAAGTCATGCAACAATTAAATAGAAGATGATCATTAAAGGCATAAAACATGGCATGTTTTAGGAAATAAAACATGGCATGTTTTAGGGATTAAAGCATGCCATGTTTTAGGGAATACAACTTTCCATGTTTTAGGGATTAAAGCATGACATTATTATAGGAAGAAAGAAGCAATTTCAAACCCTCCATCTTTCCTCTATATATACATGGCTTCACCTCTCAAATAGGATCACTTCTCATTTGCATTCAAGAGCCAAACCTCTACCAAAATACTACCTCAAACATCCTTTACCAAAACAGCAAGCCATTCTCCCCATATACAAATTCCATCTCCACCGAAATCACCATTGAAGACACACCTCCAAGGTTCCTACAACGTGTGATTTTCGCAACTCTTCTCCACGGGTTTGTTCGTTTTTGATTTTTTACAATACTTTGTCTATGAAGATTGTAGTATGATGTTTGTGTGGGATTATTGTTTTGTATTAAGAATCGAAATTTTCAGATTGTTTTATTGGATTTTTGGTTCTTTGCCAAATTAATGGTTTCCTATAATTAATGAGTTTGTATTTCTATTGTTGTGTTCTAATCATCTTTCTCATACTTTTAGATAATTTTCAGATATGTGCATATGAATTTAGTGCTTGGATGTAGTCCCTAAGATTGTGTTTGAGTGCTAGATTCATCAACCATATTGACACAAATCGAATCATGCCCTAAGTAGGTTCGGTTTGTGTTGATTAAAAGTGGTAAAAATTCTGGAAATTTGCATGTAAAACCATGGTGGGTGACGCCATACATGAAACATGTCTCCAACAAAGATTTGGTGCTTAAATGTAATTGAATTTGATTTATACTCTAAGTGTTATTGAATTTGATTGCATGCAAATTTAGATTAGGCCCTAAGTCAATCTAAATGTTAATTGAAATCTTGCATGATTAGATGATCCCCTAAGGCTCTAATTGTATTGGTGTCTAAAAAGTATGTAATTGGTTGAATTAGAATGCATGATAGGTTCGAACTTGTAATTATGTGGTGTAATGGTAAATTTGGTTTAAGTTTGTTAAAGAGAAGTCGATCATGTAAATAGTAATTTAGGTTTTATTTTAGTAGTTAATAATCAATCTCAAACCCCCCATTATTTGTTAACACTAAAAGTTTAGAGTTCCCTTCAATTCCCCGGAAAGAACGATCCCTGCTTATTCTATACTAACGATGATATTTTACAGGGTTTATTATAGACGTTTTAACAAAACGCTCTATCATTTTGGCGCCGTTGCCGGGGAATTGAGAAAATCTCAATTCTTTGAAGTGTTAATTTTGTACTATATTGTATATTTGTAAAAATAAATTCATGTGAATAGTAACATTCAGTAAAAACAATTATAAGTTTTTTTTTACATCTAAAAAAAAAGTAAATCTGTAAATTTTTTTTTACTTTTTTTTGTAAGTGTAAAAATGTAAAAATACTTATAAATTGTAAAAATAAAAAGTAAAAAAAACTTTATCTTTGTAAAAATAAATTTTGTGTACAGTAAATAGTAAATTAAAAAAAAATAAAAAATAAATGTATGTGAACAGTACTAGGTAACAGTAAAATACGCACAGTAAAAATTAAACTTTTTTTTTAAAAAAAAAATTTGTGATAAATGTTTTAATTTTGTTGTAGTATGCATATAGGATACTTGTTATACTTAGATAATTTTTAAGGAAACTAAATGTTTATTTATGCTTAGTTTATTGTAAGTTATAAAGTGAACGGAATAGGTAAAGTCCATTTTGTTAATATTAGCCTTAACCCTCCATTTGTACCTTGCTAAGGTCACTTGGGGTTGATGGCGGCTTTTATTAACACTTTGCGAGCAGTCTAACACACAAATTTATTCCGAGCTGAGTAAGGGGCATGCTATTTTCATTACCCTGGTTCAAGGTTTACAAAATTTGATCTCAGAGGCCCATAGACTGACATACATCTCGGTGATGGAGTCGATAGTGGAAACATCCTTTCGAGGGTGTAGCCTCCGTGGTGTCCAACAAATGAGTCATGCCTTGCGACTATTTCTGAATCTAGCTATCCAGCCTTCTGAAACAAAAGAATGAGTTTGTGTCTAGACAACATACTTAGGCCGCATGTCCATCTCGCTTTATAACTTAGAAAATAACTTTGTATAAATAGATGTATATAGTTTCAAAAGAAAATGATATTCTAACTTTTAAGGTATATCGGATAAAGCAAGACCCTTACTTGGGGCTGTTTCAGTCTGTTGCACAGTTAGCTCTTCTGCTCCACGTACCTTAAATGTTAGGATTGTGTGTGAATAAAATCAATTAGACTTAGTAATACTTTATGTAGATTTCGTAACATTAAAAATAAAATAAAATAAAAATTAAAAAATTAAAAAAGAATAAAAAAACAAAAAAAATGAAAAATAATAACAAAAAATGATTAGAGGAAAGAAGTTCCAAGTGGGCCAGAAAGTTCTGTTATTCCATTCGAGGCTTATGTTATTTCCAGGGAAACTTCGTTCGCGTTGGGTTGGCCCATTTGTTGTTACTAACGTGTTTGCTCATGGTGCAGTTGAGATTAAAAGTGATACAACAGGGAAGGCATTCAAGGTGAATGGGCATCGACTTAAGCCCTACTATGAGCCATTTGAGGAGCACACGTATGAGGAGACAATTGTGAGAGATGCGCCTAAATGAGAATGAACATGAGAGAGTCTAGGCTGAGAGACTATAAAACTCAAGCGCTGCATGGGAGACAACCCATTTCAACCGTATCTGTGGAGGAGTCGTCTACGGGAGTTTGAATTTTCTAATCCCTTCACTCTTATGGTTGACTTGTATATGTGTTGATATGTGATCTTATTCTATGCTTGTGAATTACATTCTTACTATTGAGCTTACATTGAGGACAATGTAATTTTCTCAGTGTGGGGTAGGGTTGCAAGTTCATTGATTATTTGTGTCACGATAAAAAAAAATTCCAAAAAAAAATTATTGCTTTATTGAGTCTTAGGATGCCCCTAAAGTCTAGGATGATTATGTCTCTAAAATACATAGATGATGGTTTTGCATTTCATACGAATTGAATTGTAAGTTTCATTGATGATGTGGATTTGGTATGAACATGTGAGATTTCGATTGATTGATTATGACATACATGTTTTGGTCAGTTTAAAGTCCATAACAACCTGTGAGTTTTTTAGCCTATATGTACTTTTTTTTATGAGATGTAATTTGAAATTTCGTGATTATTCATGAACCTCATTATTCTTTGCATATTCAATAACTATGTGTCATAGCTTTTAATGGACTCTAGAATTTACTAGAACTCACTTTGGTGATTGTTGAAACATTTAAGTCATAAAATGCTCTGATTTTGAAAATGATTTATGGATCATTTCTAGGAATACCACCACTTTAGCCAAACAACCATGTATCCCTATATGTGCCCTGTTTGGGACCCCTTAGTTGAACCACATTTGAGCCTACATTGAGCCTTTTATTCATCACCTATGTTATCTCCATGCTTAGTATAGTTACCTCTACCTTGTCTTATAGATTTGGCAGAATTCTTATTGAGATGATGTTGTGATGATACATGAAATAAGTGTGGGGTGGAAGACATTTGAAAAAAAAATCAATAAGCTTTTAAGCAAGCATTGCCGGAAAAAAAGAAAAAAAGAAAAAAAAGAGAATGATGAACTCGGCAAGAAAAGAAAAAAAATGTTATGTTGTCTTTCATTTGTGATTTGGAGTTGAGTTGTAATTGAAGGTCTAAAAATTTTTACTTGACCTTTGTCCATGTTCACTTTGTGGTTAGAATGATGATTGTGCCCAACTTGTTATATTCGGCCCCTGATGGTGTGTGGTGTCATAAGGATGATGTTTACTCTGCTAAGTCTATAGGATTACCTTTGTGATTCCTTGATATTCCATGCCTTTAGCTACGCCTAAACATTTACATTATCTAATGATCCTAATGATTCTTAAAATGAGCAAATCTTGGTTTGTGGAGATGATCACAAGAGTTGAGCATATGGTTTTGGTCCATTTGTGCACTTAGTTGTTAAATGAGGTTTTCCTATGTTATTCACAAAGTGCTTTCATTTGTTGAAATATGCAAGTTATTTGATGCCTTAATATCCTTTCTCTTGCATATACTTATGTGTGAATTATAACCATGAATCTGAGTGAAAAGAAGAGAGTATGCCTTGTGAGGATGATTGGATTGACTAAACATGTTAAATGCTTATTGTCTCAAATCTGACTAATTCATACTATGAAGCATGTTTATGAAACTTGGAATTTATGTGTTTACATTCAAATGCTTAAACTTGAAAACTATGTGTTTTGAGATTCTGAGACAATCATTTAGGGGCAATAGTGTCTCATTTAGTTTTGTTTTGCTAAGGGACTAGCAAAAGCCAAGTGTGGGGTAGTTGATAGGAGCACTTTGTGCAACGTTCTTAACATGTTTTTACCTCAATTTGTTCTTTGCTTAGCCCTTATTGTTGTACTATTGAGTCATTGAGTCGTAGTAAGAGTTTTGAGCGGTATTAGATGTATTTTTGTGCTTACATGAGTTAAAACGCATAATTGGTTTAGAGTCCTAGTTTGACTAGGAATCCTTGTTAGGTTTTGAAACTAATTATCTCTTACTTATGATTTTATTTTCTTATTTTCAGATTGGATTGAAGAGATAATTAAAGAAAAAAAGATGGAGCCAAGTCATGCAACAATTAAATAGAAGATGATCATTAAAGGCATAAAACATGGCATGTTTTAGGAAATAAAACATGGCATGTTTTAGGGATTAAAGCATGCCATGTTTTAGGGAATACAACTTTCCATGTTTTAGGGATTAAAGCATGACATTATTATAGGAAGAAAGAAGCAATTTCAAACCCTCCATCTTTCCTCTATATATACATGGCTTCACCTCTCAAATAGGATCACTTCTCATTTGCATTCAAGAGCCAAACCTCTACCAAAATACTACCTCAAACATCCTTTACCAAAACAGCAAGCCATTCTCCCCATATACAAATTCCATCTCCACCGAAATCACCATTGAAGACACACCTCCAAGGTTCCTACAACGTGTGATTTTCGCAACTCTTCTCCACGGGTTTGTTCGTTTTTGATTTTTTACAATACTTTGTCTATGAAGATTGTAGTATGATGTTTGTGTGGGATTATTGTTTTGTATTAAGAATCGAAATTTTCAGATTGTTTTATTGGATTTTTGGTTCTTTGCCAAATTAATGGTTTCCTATAATTAATGAGTTTGTATTTCTATTGTTGTGTTCTAATCATCTTTCTCATACTTTTAGATAATTTTCAGATATGTGCATATGAATTTAGTGCTTGGATGTAGTCCCTAAGATTGTGTTTGAGTGCTAGATTCATCAACCATATTGACACAAATCGAATCATGCCCTAAGTAGGTTCGGTTTGTGTTGATTAAAAGTGGTAAAAATTCTGGAAATTTGCATGTAAAACCATGGTGGGTGACGCCATACATGAAACATGTCTCCAACAAAGATTTGGTGCTTAAATGTAATTGAATTTGATTTATACTCTAAGTGTTATTGAATTTGATTGCATGCAAATTTAGATTAGGCCCTAAGTCAATCTAAATGTTAATTGAAATCTTGCATGATTAGATGATCCCCTAAGGCTCTAATTGTATTGGTGTCTAAAAAGTATGTAATTGGTTGAATTAGAATGCATGATAGGTTCGAACTTGTAATTATGTGGTGTAATGGTAAATTTGGTTTAAGTTTGTTAAAGAGAAGTTGATCATGTAAATAGTAATTTAGGTTTTATTTTAGTAGTTAATAATCAATCTCAAACCCCCCATTATTTGTTAACACTAAAAGTTTAGAGTTCCCTTCAATTCCCCGAAAAGAACGATCCCTGCTTATTCTATACTAACGATGATATTTTACAGGGTTTATTATAGACGTTTTAACAAAACGCTCTATCAATACATTCGATGGGATCGACCTTCGTTCCGATTCCCTTTCTTACAATATCCTACGGCGTATTGTATAGAATTGTTCCCGCGTCACTGACTCTCTTAATTGTCATTTTGTAGATGTCCCGCGGTGAAATCGAATGTCTAGCTGATTGCGGAACCACCCACACTGTCCTACGGCACAGGCAGTTGTTCACGGATCTAGTGTTTTCGACTTCTTCGATGACTACAATGATTGGCTCGAAATCCATCATTCAAGGAAGAGGCACTGCTTCTTTCATGTTGCCTAATGGTACGACTCTTAACGTCGTAGACGCTCTTTATGCGCCGAAGTCTCCCCGCACCTTGCTAAGTTTTAAGGACATACGTGCCAATGATTTTCACCTCGATACTTATGTTGAGAATGGAGAGGAATATCTTTGCGTTACCTCTGAGAAAGCAGGCCATCGCCGCATCTTAGAGAAGATGAAGAGTCTTGGGAATGGTTTGTATCTTACTTCCATTCGGATCTTTGAATCATATGCGGTTGAACGCAACTTTTGTGATTCGGACTCTTATATGCTTTGGCATGCCCGTCTCGGGCACCCTGGACGTGATATGATGATTAGAATTCTTAAGAATTCACATGGTCATCCATTTTTCAAGTCCCGGAAGCGATTGGACGATCACCTCACCCGTGCTCCGCACGGTGAGGCCGTGCCGACCCATGCACCGCATGGTGAGGCCGAGCATGCCTCACTCGGCAGCTCCACGGCTTTCATGCCGTCGGTGGCGGCATCCCCTCCTTCACAGGAGCTTGTGATGCCTCCCGTGCTTTCACATGCCTCCATGGCAATTTCTGATGCCCATCGCTCGTTTTGCAAAGCTTGTTCTCTTGCTAAATTTCAAGGAAGTCCTTCTTTTGCTAAGGCTTCAACCGAGAACATTCCATTCTTACAACGTATCCAATGTGACATTTGTGGACCTATTCAACCAGAATGCGGACCTTTTCGATATTTTATGGTATTGGTTGATGCATCGACGCGTTGGTCACACGTCGCATTGCTATCCACAAGGAATGCTGCATTTGCTAAGTTATTAGCTGAGATCATCAAACTTCGGGCTCACCACCCCGATTATACTATCAAATCCATTCGTTTGGATAATGCTGGAGAATTTACCTCCAAAACTTTTGATGATTACTGCATGTCTATTGGGATCGAAGTTGAACATCCCGTTCCTCATGTTCATTCACAGAACGGTCTAGCAGAGGCTACCATCAAGCGTATTCAGCTTGTTGCTCGGGCAATGGTTATGGGTACTAACCTGCCGGTCTCTGCGTGGGGATATGCAGTGTTGCATGCAGCGACACTTATTCGTTTCCGACCCGCGGCTAACCAAGCGTTTAGTGCGTACCAGATGGTAACTGGTTACGAACCCAATATTTCACACTTACGCATCTTTGGTTGCGCCGTTTATGTGCCTATTACGCCTCCGCTGCGTACTAAGATGGGTCCTCAGAGACGATTAGGTATCTATGTTGGCTATAATTCCCCAACGATTGTCCGCTACTTAGAACCAACCACCGGAGATCTCTTTACTGCAAGATTTGCAGATTGTCACTTTGATGAGACATGCTTCCCGTCGTTAGGGGGAGATGGGAATGTTATCATTCCAAATGAACGTCAGGAATTGACGTGGTGTGTCCCCACTATGTCTCATTATGATCCCCGCACTGCTCAAAGTGAGTTAGAAGTGCAACGCATTATCGACCTCCAGAAAGTCGCGGATTCGATGCCCGACGGCTTTGTGGATATTGCTAAAGTGACGAGATCAAACATACCCGCTGCGAACGTACCGGCACGGTTGGATGTCCCGAAATACGGGCGTGGAAGACAAGCTCCTGGACCTAGCAACGTTGGCGCCGCCCCTGACAGTGGGACGGAGGCCGACGGCGGCACCACCGTACGCCGTGGTGTTGCCGGCGCCCCTTGTGGCGACGATGCTGAGATGGCCCAGCATGGAGCAGCTTCGGCCTCGGCTCCTCAAAGAAAAAGGGGGAGACCGATAAACTCTAGGGATTCAAAACCTAGAAAGAAGCGAATGACTAAGGCACAGCGCGTCATCAACGATGAATCACCATCGTATGAAGTTGTCTCTGATTACAGCTATGTCCATGAATCAACTCAAGTGTTTCCGTGGGACGCTATGGAACCTTGTTTGATGCCAGAGAACAACGAAATCTCAGTGAACTACACAAGTGAGCAGTCGGTCCGAAACCGAGCCACTACATGCATTGATGACGTTTTCGCTTATTCCGTCGCACTTGAGATCATATCTGAAGACGACGTTGAACCTCGCTCTATAGCTGAATGCGAACGCAGAGCAGATTGGCCGAAGTGGAAGGAAGCAATCCAGGCAGAACTTGACTCATTAGCGAAGCGAGAAGTCTTCGGAAAGGTTGAATTGACTCCAAGAGATGTCCAACCTGTTGGACATAAATGGGTCTTCGTTCGTAAGCGTAATGAGATGAACGAGATCGTGCGTTATAAGGCAAGACTCGTGGCGCAAGGATTCTCACAACGACCTGGTATTGACTATGAAGAGACTTATTCTCCTGTTATGGACATCATTACCTTCCGCTACCTTATTAGTCTGGTAGTGTCCGAAAGACTAAACATGCAGCTTATGGATGTGGTCACAGCTTATCTCTATGGGGATCTTGACACAGAGATATACATGAAAGCTCCTGAGGGACTACCTTTACCTCCATCAAGTGCCTCCAGACCACGGAGTGCTCATGCAGTCAGATTACGTCGTTCGTTGTACGGGTTAAAGCAATCCGGAAGAATGTGGTACAATCGGTTGCATCAATACTTGGTGAGAAGGGGTTACAAGAATGATGAACTATGCCCATGCGTGTTCATACGAAAGACAAATTCCGGATTCGTCATCGTTGCGGTCTACGTTGATGACATGAACATAATCGGTACTCTTGATGAGATTGAAGAGACCGTGTCTTATCTGAAGTCGGAATTTGAGATGAAAGACCTAGGGAGGACGAAATTCTGTCTCGGCCTTGAGCTTGTGCATAGGGCCGACGGCATCTTAGTGCATCAGTCAAATTACACGCAGAAGATGCTTCGACGTTTCAATATGGATCTATGCAGTCCATTGTCTACTCCCATGGTCGTCCGAAGTCTAGATATCAAGAAGGATCCCTTCCGTCCTAAAGAGGATGATGAAGAAGTTCTTGGTCTTGAAGTTCCATACCTTAGTGCGATTGGGGCACTATTGTATCTTGCTCAATGCACTAGACCGGACATATCTTTCGCAGTGAACTTATTGGCTAGATTTAGCTCCGCACCTACGCTACGTCATTGGAATGGAATCAAGCATTTGTTTCGATACTTGAAAGGTTCCCTTGACATGGGATTGTTCTACCCCTATTGCAGAGAGAACACCGCCACGGTATCTCCCCACACCACCGCCGTTGCCGACCCCGGCCTTGCCGCCGTACGCCGCAGCGACGCCGCCGGCCGCCATGGCGTGGAGACCGTGCGCGGTGCCGAGAGCAGCCACCGGTCCCGTGCAGCTCTTTCCCCCGATGCAAAGACTCCAAACAACTTGTTAGTTGGTTATGCCGACGCAGGGTACCTCTCTGACCCTCACAAGGCTCGTTCTCAAACCGGTTATGTGTTTACCATTGGGAATACGGCGATATCTTGGAGATCCACAAAGCAATCTCTTGTTGCTACTTCTTCGAATCACGCGGAGATCATCGCTCTCCATGAAGCAGTGAAAGAATGTGTTTGGCTACGATCACTTGTTCGCCATATTCGTGATTCTTGTGGATTAGTCTCTACAATTGATCAACCTACGTGCATTTATGAAGATAATGTTGCTTGCATAGAGCAGACAAAGTTAGTTTCATCAAGGGAGACAACACCAAGCATATTTCGCCTAAGTTCTTCTACAACGTTCAACAACAGAAGTTCTTGAATGTTCAGATCAATCAAGTGAGTTCAGAATCCAATGTTGCAGATTTGTTCACCAAGTCTTTGCCTAAATCTACTTTTGTGAAACATGTGAAGAGCATTGGCATGCGTCGTTTATCGGAACACTAGAGTTTGGTAGACTTCAGGGGGAGTCTACATCACATGTTAAGATCCTTAAGTAGTTGGTGCGTTGTGCTCTTTTTCCCTTCGATCAAGCTTTTGTTTTACCCAAGAGGTTTTTGTTTTGCTTGACAAGGTTTTTACCGAGGCAACGATGTGTGCACCATGCAACCTAGGCATGCGACACAAGGGGGAGTGTTCCGGGAGAATTACTATTCTACCCTTGTGTGTGTCTTAGCCTAATAGGTTTCCTGTTAGGAGATAGATTAGCATCTCCGTAGTAGATTAGGACTCCGAATCCTACGGGATTGTGGTGTTGTAAATGCCTATATATAGGCCCCCATATCATTCAATAATATACAAGTATTTCATCCTCAAACATATAGAACAAAAAAACTATAATAGATTACACCATGATTAAAATTCATCTGAAAACCAGAAACAAAAACGTTATCCCATCTATTTGTAAAAAGAAAAACGACTTCCTACGTGAAAGCTCAACTCATCTTTATGAAATGAAGTAAGATTGATCAAATATTATCCATCAAAATAAGTATTACTATACAAAGATCGAAAACAAAACAAAAGTTGATTGACGAAGAAAGTAGTGTAGTTTACAGTTAAAACTTAAAACCAACAAAGGTCGGACTCAGACACCAACAACAATAGTTGGCAAATAAATGAAAACCGAAAATTGGGAAAGAAGAAAGGGCAGAAGCGGCATTCCAGTCGGCATCGGAGGTTGAACTTGCGGCGGAATTAAGAGGTGGCCAGGTGGATAGTATATATTAAAGTCGATGGACTCCAATTCGCACACCACCCAGTACCCACTGAACCGCTGGCCCTAAATCCCTCTTCTCCTTCTCTCTCTCTCAATTTTATTTCTCCCTTTCTGTTTTTTTTGAAAGAAAAAAAAAACGAAAAAGAAAGCTTTGATCGCGAACCCTAGAAACTACCGGAGCTGAAGCACCGCCGATCCCGAATGACGCAATAGCCTCCTCCGTCACCACCACCTCTCTGTACGTACCTCCCCGCTGCTTTGTTAAGCTGGTAAGCGCCGACGACGGTGGCGATGTACACGCGGTTTGGTTCCATTTCTGTTGAGTCTGATCTGAAAAAAAACGGTGCCGCTTTTTGTTTCGGAGATTTTGCAGTGTACTGAATCGAAATGTGGAAAGCTTTAGCTTATTCATCGGTTTTATAGCTTTTGAAAAAGTGGAGATCTGTTTTTGAATTTCATTTTGTTTTTTTTCTTTTTTATTTTGAAAATTTGAATTTACTGTGTGATTTTCGGTTGCGCATTATATTAGCAATTAGATGCTGTGAAATTTTGGTTTTTGAGGCGTGGGATTTGTGTGATTTAATCCTCACTAGTTATGTGTGAGAGGTAAGTAGCTCAGATCTGCTCTGATTTTCTATGCATGTGTGATTTTTCGGGGTTTGGATAGAGAGAGTAATGATTGTGTGACTGTAAATTAGAGGTATTTAAAGTTTGTTTCCATTAATTTTTACCCCGATGATTTTGGATTTCGCTGTTACTTTACTTTTCGGGGTTTCGTTTTGGTTAGTTAGCAATGATTGAAGCTCAGAATTTATGTGTCAAAATTTGAAGCAAGTTTCCGATTGTATTTTGTTGTTTTCGAAACGAAAAAAATATGCACAACTGCTGTAGGACACAAGCTTTTATCCTTCAACTGAAAAAAAAGCTTCATTTTTTAGTGACGTTTTTGATGACTTTCGGAATAGGAAGCTGTATTTTTGCCTGGGTGATTTGTAAGGACCGTTGATATTGTCAGTATCTCGTGGTTTTTGACATAAATTGCTAGACTTGCTTGCTGTTGATTTGGCTGGTGTTTTCTGTGGATTTAATTGGCCGGTACATCCAGTTCGTTTTGGAATATATGTATTGATGAGGTGTTTTTTTACTCTTGCAGTGTTCTGATTGGTGACTCTGGACTGTGATTAAAACTGTTATCATGGTTGCGACTGCTGCTACGTCGTCGTTTTTTCCGGTTCCTTCTCCCGACTCTGGCGCCAAGAATTCGAAGATCGGAAATGGGAATGGCAAGTTGGGACTGAAATCAAAATCTGCTGCGGCTGGTTTGCAGGTAAAGGCTAATGCTCAAGCCCCTCCGAAAATTAATGGAACTAGTGTTGGTTTGGCCACTGTCGGAAGTGGAAAGAATGGGGATGACACGCACGGACTTACGCAATCCCCTCCTGCACGGACTTTCATTAACCAGTTACCTGATTGGAGTATGCTCCTTGCTGCTATAACCACAATCTTCTTGGCAGCTGAAAAGCAATGGATGATGCTTGATTGGAAACCTAAGCGGGCCGATATGCTAATTGATCCGTTTGGTTTGGGAAGAATTGTTCAGGATGGTCTCGTATTCCGCCAGAACTTCTCCATTAGATCCTATGAAATAGGTGCTGATCGAACGGCTTCTATAGAGACGTTAATGAATCATTTACAGGTACTTGACATTTACAGTTTATTTTCTGCTGTATTTGAAGATGTTTTTGTTGGACACAGTTGTTGTTAGAAAGTGGCTTTCACGTTATTGAATTAGATTGCATCTTCTTATCTTATGAGGTTGCTTATGTATTACCTTCTTTTATCTCTGCAGGAAACAGCGCTTAATCATGTTAAAACTGCTGGCCTCTTAGGGGATGGCTTTGGTTCAACTCCAGAGATGTCCATAAGAAACCTGATATGGGTTGTAACCAAAATGCAGGTTAAGGTGGACCGCTATCCTACTTGGTACGTAAAAACTCCAAGCATGCATCTTGCTGTTTGACCAGTAAAGCCGAGTCTATTTATACAGTCACTCATTTATTTTTGGCCTAGCTTGTAAAGTACAGTATGCAATGGTTTGGAGTCTGGTCTTTTTTAGTATATTTTGGTCATGCTGTGGATTCTTGAAATTGGGAATATATGTCTTTGGCATCATTGGAAATCTGAGCGAATTACAGGAGCTGGGGAATACTTCTTTAACATTAGAATTTGATAGTCGCAAATAAAGATGACCATAGACCTTTAATAACTTGTGAGCTTTATTGAAAATCTGCATTCCGGCACTAATGAGTTGATGTAATTGACTATTTCACAATGCAGACCAACTGCTCAAAACCTTTAGTAAAAGGATAACTGTTTCAGGTTTAAACTATTTCTGGACCATATCTAGCTTACAAATCCTGCAGCCAAGTAGATTGGCCATTGTTGTTGAGTTGCATAGCATCTGTTAGTCAATTACGTTGTATAACCAACAATAAATGGCCATTTGTTATTTTCCTTCGACTTTCATCTGATGGACTTTAGTAAAATTTATGTTACAGGGGTGATGTTGTTCAAGTTGACACTTGGGTTAGTGCCTCTGGGAAGAATGGTATGCAGCGTGATTGGATTATCCATGATTGCAAAACAGGGCAGATTTTAACAAGAGCATCTAGGTATTTATTTTCTCCTTTTATCTTTACAAAAATATATGTTACAAATGTATTTGCAGATGTTGCAGAGTTTTTGACGCACTTATTGATTCGGGTTACGATGTATTTGCAGTGTGTGGGTGATGATGAATAAACTGACTAGGAGGCTTTCCAAGATACCTGATGAGGTTCGAGATGAAATAGAACCTTACTTTATGAATTCTCCTCCTGTTGTGGAGGAGGATGGCAGGAAGCTGCAGAAACTTGACGACAACACAGCGGACCATGTCCGTACTGGTTTAACTGTAAGTCAATCATCTTTGCTCATCATTCTTGTTCTTTTCCCTTAGCTGCTTTGTCATGATAACTATATTCGTATTAAATTCTTATTTGCAGCCCAGGTGGAGTGATCTGGATATCAACCAGCATGTCAACAATGTGAAGTACATTGGCTGGATCCTTGAGGTAGGTTGCTGATTCTGATCACCATTTGTTTGGTGCCTATAATTCTTATGAATGTTATAATTGAAACACTTGTTGCTACAGAGTGCTCCCTTGCCAATCTTGGAGAGCCATGAGCTTTCTTCTATGACTCTGGAGTATAGGAGGGAGTGTGGAAGGGACAGTGTGCTTCAGTCCCTGACTGCAGTGTCTGGTGCTGACATTGGGCATTTGGCAAGTACTGGCAATGTTGAGTGCCAGCACATGCTTCGACTCGAGGGTGGGTTGGAGATTGTGAGGGGAAGGACTGGTTGGAGGCCCAAAAAACCCAACAATCTTGGGATTATGAGTGGGCTTCCAGCAGAGAGCGGATAGTCCTGAAAGTAATGCTGGAATGAATGAGCTACAGTAATCTCTTCTTCCCGCTCGCCGTTTGCCTCCTTGCCGATTGCTTGTGTAGAGTTCTGCTCGTGTTTCTTGGATTCATACATGTTTCTTCTTTTTATATATATTGAAAGTAGTCCCATTGTAATTAGGCCTTGTGGTGCACTTCTCTCGCCATCTCCCTCGTTCGAAATAGCCTCAATTATGCTTTGCAGCTTTGGCCTAGTTGGTTTTTGCCTCCCAGAAATCCAGATGTATTGATTTTGTGCCACTTGGAACCCTAGCTGTATGGGAAACTACTCCAGGTATTATCCTGGTTAAACTGGGCAAGACATGTATATCTTTGGAATTCTTTCTAGTTAGATATGGAAAAATTATTTCATTGGTTCACATTTGGATCTTTTATGTTGGAAGTTAGCTCCATCTCCAAGTCACCACCTCTTATATATTGGGAAGTTAGCTCCACCTCCAAGTCATCACCAAGAAATAATCTTCATTTTTCACGGCTCTGAAACATGAATAGGTAGAAATTAGTTGCAACTCTCAAAAAAAGAAAAGGAAATTAGTTGCAACTCCCCACCTCAGAGCATGAGACCACATATGATTCGGCAACGGTCACGAGTGGGTAATGAATTGGAATTAAATGGTGCACGACACTTGCTGATTCACAAAGTTCAATTTCGGTGTGTGCCATATTTGGATATAAGAAAGGCACTGAATATGGTGCCTTGCCGCCTTGGGTTAGTACCTTGCACCTTCAAACCAACAGGATCAGCCGCCCCGCTGGAGGAAGGATGCCGCCAAGCGAAAGCCGGAGAAGGGACGTTGCTGCGGCCGGCGCGAAACTCTAGTTGCATTCTGGCAGTGTATGATAAAAAAAGTGAAGGTTGCGCGGAGAGATCCCAATACTTGTTACCAATAACATCTTGTTATTGAACTTGGAAATAATATTCTTGCATGACAATCCCCAGCTAGTGCGCAATC
Organism: Argentina anserina; assembly: GCF_933775445.1. NCBI lineage: Eukaryota > Viridiplantae > Streptophyta > Magnoliopsida > Rosales > Rosaceae > Argentina > Argentina anserina. The sequence goes on along the minus strand of NC_065872.1, from coordinate 1,954,729 downwards.
AAAGAGATTATTGAATCCCAAATTGGGGATATGTTGTGAAACATATGTTGTAGAATTGGTTAGAAGCTAACCATCTACACCTACTGTAGATTTTTTTTTTAGAAAACAAAACACTTACTCTAGATTAGGCAGCAATATCCCTTCTAAGTTCACTTGGGGGTCTGCCATTTTTAGAAAACCCATAGAATTATCTGTCCGAGGGCTCCATATTATTGCGTACTGCTCTGATAAGCCAACGATCGAATTGCATGACGGCTGAGCGCTTACTGAATAGTCCACTGAAACAAGTTTTCCTATATGGAGAAGGAAAGTTAGATTGACAAGTATTTTATAGGGTCGGGGAAAAAACCGAATTCGCTTGAAAACCAATCCGATCCATCCAGATTTCTTAATCGGATAACTGATAAATATTTGGGTTGAAAAAAGAAAAAAAACCGATCTGATCCGGTTAAAATCGGATTGGATACAGACCCGATCCGAATCATTTAATTTAATTACAAATATATTTTTTTTAATATACATGACACTTCATTATTGGTTGATGAATGAAAATTTGAACATATGGTTATGATAATTGATTTCATAATATAGTGACAAACTTATTCTTTAAATTTATTTTTGAAATTTGTATGTATAGAGTGCTTAGATAATTGAATCGCTTATACATCTTTAAATTTGAGTTTATAGACAAGATTTTTAATATTTGGGTTTTCACCAAAACCGATCCGATCCAAACCTATCCGAAAATTAAGATTGGTTGAACATCTAGATTAAGGTCTATAAAATTTGGATATTATTGGACAAAATAAATAAACGATTAATTCGAATTAGATATGAATTTACCCCAGATCCGAACCGAAATTCGAATGCCCAACCCTAGTATTTTATGCAATTTATGTGTGTAAACCAATATCAAGCAAACTCCAATCGATTCGCAATTTAAGATTCTTTGGGCTTTTGACCAGTGGCTACTTCCACTACTCATTGTGGACCTTATGGGACTTTATGGCTTGAAAAATAAAATAAAAATAGAAGTAAGCTGAACTGCTGAAGAGATTGCTGAATCCCAAATTGAAGATATGGAGCTTACATGGTGCTCTAATAAGCTACCGGTATCGGGGAGCTTGCGATTGCATGACGCCGGCTCTTAACACCATCCTCAAACACTTCTGTTTGGGTCACTAGCTCTCGTGACAAAGCTCGGCGATTTAAAATCTAAAATATAGTGATATTAGGTAAGTCATGCAAAGTTGTAGAATTTAGCAATGTGGTATATGAAAAACTTGTTACGCATTGGTTCTTCTATCATGACAATCCCCAATTAGTGCTCGAATCAAGGGGCTTAACCGCGCAAAACTAACGACAATCCTGGTTAAGATTCACATCAATCCAGCTAACTAATCTAGACTTGCTCTATATGTTGAGATGTGATTGTTAATTGGAAGACGTCTAATCCAATGAACCTAACCTTTCTCTTGCTCCTATACCTAATTGAGTCATGGTTTGTAATTAGATCCAATTGGTCAGATAAATTAGTTAAAGCTGTTACATTAAAGGCCAAATCTGTGTGCCGCTTGCTGGTTTTATCAGTGATCGATCATGATTCACAAGTTCTTGACTATTCACAGTACTAACATGAGAAACTTTATTAGGTAGTATGTACAAAGGTTTTAGAGGATGAAATGAAATGAAATAATACAAGCCACGGCTTCCCGACAATCCAACATTTGTCACATGCTTGTCGCCCTACTGCGTCTTCCTAATTTTTGGTTTGGAATCCCTTTTAGGTTAGTTCCTTGGCCACTTCATTTTCTTAACGTTGATAAGGATCCAAGCTTAATTACTAACACGTCTTATTTCTAATTTGATATACATTCTAGACTTATTCGGATTACGTATATATGATTCTTTTCTTTTTTAGATATGTAAAACTTTGTTATTCGGATTAGGTTTGGTCTAAAAATACTGCTTACTATATGGAGAAATTAAATGGAAAGATGGAATATTGAAGCCCTTCACGAGTGATATTTGACCTAGCCCGGAATCTTTATCACTGTGTAAGTACGCATGCAATAGTAGGAATAGAGATACAAGCTTTGAAGTTTAAATATCCTTGAACTTGCATTTGAATATCCTTGAACATGCATTTGAATTCAAATGCATATATATATATATATATATAGTTCATATCCAGAATGAAGCTTCATTATGAAATTACAGAGTGAAGTTCCAATTTTGGCACACTTTTCGGTCAATTGTTTTCATCATAAGTGATTCAATATTTAGGTATGTTATTCAATATCATCTCTACAAAGTTTCATTTAATTCGACAATGGTTTGAGCTTTTAAAATTGAGATTTACACGAACGGTTCATGTTGAACAATTTTAATTCATTCATTGATTTAATCTAATTTCAATATATTAACGATGTCCGAATTGGATGAAATTTTGTAGAGATGATCTTGAATAACATACCTAAATATTGAATCACTTATGATGAAAATATTTGACCGAAAAATGTGTTAAAATTGGAAATTCACTCTTTAATTTCAGAGTGAAGCTTCACTCTGGATAGAGACTATATATTAATATATATATATATATATAGCCCGTCTTGGCTGTGGAGGTTCGCACCACTGTTTTGGTGCAGATTTCTATTTTTACACCACTTTTCGATCGAATTTTCTAATCTCCACCGTCTAGTATCTAGATAATATTGCGTAGATCATCTCTGCAAAATTTCAGCCAATTTGGTGATCGTTAAGACCCTCAAAATTGCGTTTTTCTGTTAAAAACATGAACGGTTCATGTTTGACAGAATTCAGTCCGTCCATTTGTTTTTCAATTTTGAGGGTCTTAACGATCACCAAATTTGCTGAAATTTTGCAGAGATGATCTACGCAATATTATATAGATATTAGACGGTGGAGATGAGAAAATTCGATCGAAAAGTGGTATAAAAATGGAAATCTGCACCAAAACCATTGGTGCGGACCTCCTTATTTGAGAATATATATATATATATGAGTCTGGCTCATGTGGAAATTCCTTGTATAACTAAACAAACACAATTCCAGCCTATAAAAAATGTACTAGTACGACTGTTTATATATATTGGCCGAGAGTGACAGGAAACGGATACCGATTGAATGTACCGACAGAGGGCACAAACTTCTAATCCGCTGCTGCCAAAAAGATTCAAAACAACCGTAAGTAGTGGTTCCTTACCGACCACACGCGCCCCTTCCATTGGCTTTCTTTCTTCTAGCTTATGATCGATCTATTTATGTCTAATAGATGCAAACTGTCCATCTCAGTATAGTAGAGTTGCAGGTTTGAATCTGATACGTACGTACCAGACCAGTAGTTCAGAACAAGGAGCAAACCCTAAGCCGTGCTTACAGCTTACAGCCTTACACTAACGTACCGTACGGACCTAACCAGTGCGTGAATGACGGACTGATTACTCGCCGGAAAGCTAGATGACGTCAACGACTGAACGTGTGGAAGAGATGATGAGTTATGAGGACACTGAGCTGACCTTGGGACTACCTGGTGGCGGAAATCGTGGTTATTCGACTACTGGTGTAGTGGTTTTCGGAGAGTTGATGAAGAGCTCGATGAATCGCGGGTGCATGGAGACCATTGATGATCCTAACAACCTTGACCTGGAAAGCTGTCATGGCAAGCATCGTGGCCAAGCTAAAGTGGACGATGAGCAGTCGACTGGAGCAGCTAAGTGCTCTTCCAGTAGTAGTACCACTACTGCCGTGAAAGCTCCAAATGAAAAGTACGTAATTCTATGTGTTTTGGTTTGTATGTGTGTATTAATAGTTATTCTTAACTTTTAACCATAGCGTTTGTGTACATGTGTATGGTGGGAAATTGAAGGGATCCAGCAGTTGGGTGGCCGCCGGTGAGATCGACAAGGAATAAGGCCTTGGACTCCAAGAACTTAAAGAACATCAGCAGCAGTAAGCATGTGAAAGTGGGTGCTGATGGAGCTCCTTACTTGAGGAAAGTAGATTTAGAGATGTATACAAGTTATGAGGAGTTATTAATAGCCTTGGAGAAAATTTTCATTTCCTTCACCGTAAACGGTGAGCGACTACGTACTAAGCTAGAACTTGCATATAATAAACTACTTATTGCATGAAGTGTATATATGTATGTATATAGATTAATAATATTTTGTTAATTAGTGGTATTATGACTCAATTAATGCTTAATACAGGGAACAAGTACATGGAGGATGATAGGAAGCAACAGGTGCTTCTTATGAAACCTGCAGCAGTGAATGGCACAGCGGAATATGATCAGTATGCGGTGACATATGAAGATAAGGATAACGACTGGATGTTAGTTGGAGACGTTCCTTGGAAGTAAGCTATAGATAGTGCAACACTATTTCATTGATTTCTTGTATAACATATTTTCGTAAATTTAGCTGATGATCGATCAAGATCAGGGAACTGAAATATAGTATTGCTGGGTGCAGAATGTTTAAGGAATCATGCAAACGTATCCGGTTAATGAGAAGTTCAGAAGCTGCAGTCAGAAATTGATAGACTCCAGTCGATCGTTGATCACAAAATACATCATATATGGGACCAGAGACGTCCCTACTTCCACTCTTAATATCTTCTGTGCTCATTAATTAAAGAATCTGATCATCATTGTACTTTTTACTAATGTTTTACAGTACGTAGTGTCTACAATTCTACATTGTTAATACTAAATACTTGCACTGATATCGATTCTTTTTTTTTTGGGGTCAAGACACTGATATCGATTCAGTGATTGCTTTTTGGGAGTATAATTTGCTTAAAACACGGTCCTAAATTATGTATGATATATAGTGGTTCTGTGTAAAAGTGATCGTGTGAACCTGGTTTTAGAACAATCTATTCTGTCAAATATAATTGCTATCGTTTATATTAGTTCACAGTTGAACGACTTGTGTCATAATGTCTTGCAGTGGTGGTTCTTCATCAAATATTTACTTGCCTTAGCTTTTCAGCCTCAAATTTTCCTGTGAAATGAGTCGAAGAGTCCCATGGCCCTATCTTTGATTCATGAATGTAACATTAAACTCGTATGTGTATGTCCAAGAGGTTGAATAGCTATATGAAAGTGAAGATTACGGCATTAACATTCACATGATTTTTACTGTGTTTTGGATTTTATTTACTGTAACAAAAAATTTATCTGATAGAAGCAGATTTATGTAAACTCGTAAGGCAATTATTGGAGCTCCAAACCCGGCCTGAGTTACCTGATAAACTGCTTAATCCAAATTAGCCAATGCAAATTCCATAAGAATTTACAAGGAAATGTTAAGTGGACCATTTGATCCTTCTCTTCTCTTGGTGCTCTGATTCGATTTTCTCCTGTAATTAATCAATTTGATCTTGGCTTTCATGCTATGCATATTTAATTATGTTTTCCCCGTTACCAACTTATTAAGGGACACCCTGTTCCTGCGGGTCTAGGTACAACAAGAAGTATGGGACTCACTGCAGGCTCTTTGTTTTTGTCATTTTGCTATCATGTTGATTCCATCATTGATTCATTGTTTTTCTGAACATGTTAATCAAAGATTAACACTTTGCTTAAATTTTCTGAGGACCATGGATTGCCCATAATGATGACACCAAGTATCATTATGGTTGCTTTTTCTTTGGTTGGAATTGAAGACTAGATTGTTGATTAAACAAAATATATTTCATCAGTTAAAGGCGCGTCAACTCAAGATAAATTCAGTACATGTGACATGTAGAAAATAGTCACTTATTTAACTGTTTAAATTTTTAGAATTTTAACGTATACTACTCGTTTAAACAAAATATATCTCATTAGTTAAAGACGCAACAACTCAACATTAATTTTAGATAAATGTATGACATGCCGAATTTTAGACGCAACAACTCATTTAACCGTTTAAATTTTCAGAGATTTGACATATACTACTTGCTGAATTAGACGGATTTACATAAATCTAAGCCTACCTAAAATCTAATTACTTTTTTTTTTAGGATAATGAAAAGAAATCAGTAGAACCATGGATAACAAACAGGGTCGGGTGCTTCCTGCTACAAATAAGGCTGCCATGGGCAACCCCACATAGTGCAATAATAGCAAAAGCTGAAAATCCATCTCGGATCTTATTCATCTCAGCCAAACATAGCTTCAGAATATTGTCAATTTCTTTTTCCTCTTCCTACCAACTGAACTGAACGTCTGAACCCCCAAGTTATAAGCTTTATATTTTATTCTCATTCTGTGTAAACTATATTTCCTTTTACCTATTTTGTGTTGGTGAAGAGTGGAGAGTGGTGCCTGCAATTTTCTCAGAAAATGCCACACCGTCTCTCATCTCTTCATTCGAGGAAGACCTCTTATTCATCTTCCATGGAGGTCAGAGTTGAGAGAGCTTAAGCTTCTTGGTCCAACTTCAACAACAGGGGGCATCATTCATTTTTATAGATCGATATCATTTCAAAAGGTGAAAGCTTTCACATCCAAACACGCCCTTTCTCTTCTCTGCCTTGTGTGTTTTTTTGTTGTTTTGGTTTTAAAGTAAAGTCATTTGCTTTCTCACCCAAGATTTGGTGGGTAGTTTTGAGGCTATCATGAGCTCCTCCTCTGCTTCTCTGCTTTGCTGAAAAAGGGTCTCTCTCTCTCTCTCTCTCTGCTGTTTCTTCACTCATACGTTCACACCCAGAAGCTCAAATTACAGGTATCTTTCCTTATTTGATGTTCATTGTAGCTAACTCCATAGACCCAAGTTTACTTTTTTTTAAAAAAAAACTTGAAAACATTAACTTTATTGTATGCATTGTATAGATCAAGGCCAGGTTTTGGTTTTCAAGAGGGTTCTGGGATAAGTATGATCTGGGGTTGGTTCTTAGTTTTTCATATGTACTGTGGTGTAGATCCATTTTTGTAGTTTAGTTCATTTTTGGGTTCTCATTTTCTTATTCCAGATCTGGATTTCAGTGGTTTCTGTTCCAAAATCTAACAACTTTCCTGCATTTGGTATTTTGAATGATTATTGCCAAAATGAGCCTTGTATCTGTAACTTGCTATTTCCAAGACTGAAGTATTTATGAGTACAAAGATGATTCATGTTTTGAATTTCACTTGAAGTTTGATCTGAGTTTAGCATTTCTGGTTTTGATAAAGAATGTGGTCATTCAGATAGATGATCTTGTCCCAACTATGGTTTGAAGGTTCCTTTTGAGTTGATTTACAGTCCATAAGCTCTCACTGAAGATATTCAGTTAATTGCAATGAGAGACTTTTCTGGAAAATCAGGATGCTCGATTATCTTAGCCTTGTTAGGTGGTGTTCTTCTTGCTCTGGTGTAACTCCGCTGTGGAGTTTCTATATTGGTTTTAACAAACTTAGTTTTCATCGTCTAGTTGGACATGGTAGCTACTGTGTTCGAGGTTAATCTAATGGAAAGCTGTAGATAAACTAGGGTAGCCCGAAATCTGTTGTAATCAGCAATTTATAAGCTGACCATTCTCTTGTTCTCATGGATGTATTGACTTGATTGTGCCTATGACATTAAACCAAGTTAAATTTTCGCTGATTATGTAGGACTCCAACATGCTGAAGCAAATTCTGAGCAAGTTTCCTCGCAAGCCAAAGTCAGAGTCACTAGATTCCACTGGGAGTGATTCTGGCAACAATAGTCCCAACTTGGGCAGTGGTTTCCAATGTACAATTGGTGGGAGTTCTCTTACAAGCAAATTAAATGTCGTCAAACGGGTGTCTTCAGCTGTTTTCCCAGCAAGCATTGCTGCTGGACCAGAGGTAGTCGAGCCTCATCTGTCTTTCAAAGAGGTTTCAAATCCACAGAAGCAGAATCTGTTTATCAGTAAGTTGAATGTCTGCTGCGAGATTGTTGATTCTAGTGATCCAGGCAAGCAAGATCTTAAGCGTGAAACATTGATTGAACTAGTTGATTTTGTTTCTTCTGGATCTGCAAAGTTTACTGAACCAGCAATATCTGCCATGTGTAAAATGTGTGCCACCAACCTGTTTAGAGTCTTCCCACCCAAGTACCGATCTAATTTTACTGGTGGTGAAACTGAAGATGAAGAACCTATGTTTGATCCTGCTTGGTCACATCTGCAAATTGTGTATGATCTACTGGTTCGGTTTATCAGTTACAATTCACTTGACCTAAAGGTGGCGAAAAAGCATATAGATCATTCTTTTATCGTACGATTACTTGACCTCTTTGATTCTGAGGACCCAAGAGAAAGAGACTGCTTGAAAACTATTCTGCATAGGATCTATGGAAAATTCATGGTGCATAGACCTTTCATACGAAAAGCTGTCAGCAATATCATATATCGTTTTGTTTTTGAAACTGAAAGGCATAATGGCATGTCTGAGCTGTTGGAGATTTTTGGGAGTGTGATTAGTGGGTTTGCTTTACCATTGAAGGAGGAGCACAAGATATTTTTGTGGAGGGCTCTGATTCCTCTACACAAACCAAAATCAGTGGGTATTTATCACCAGCAATTGACATATTGTGTTGTACAGTTTATAGAGAAGGACCCGAAGTTGACGGGTACTGTAATAAAGGGATTGTTGAAGTACTGGCCAGTAACAAATAGCCAGAAGGAGTTGATGTTTCTAAGTGAGTTAGAAGAGGTTTTGGAAATGACTAGCATGGATGAGTTCCAAAAGGTCATGGTCCCTCTTTTCCGAAGAATTAGATGCTGTCTCAACAGTTCCCATTACCAGGTAATTTGATCCCGTATTGCCATCATAGCACTAGGTTTTGTAATTTTTCACCATGTTTGGAGATATTCAGTAGCATCCCAATTTAGGGATCATGATGAAGATATTGCCGATGCCATTTTCATCCCTTTCCTCTGTTTTCTTCCTATATCAGGTGGCTGAGCGAGCCCACTTGCTATGGAACAATGAGCACATCCTCAACCTTATAGGGCATAACCGCCAGGTGATTTTGCCACTTGTCTTCCCAGCTATTGAGCGGAACACCCAAAATCACTGGAATCAAGCAGTACTCAACCTGACAATGAATGTGAGGAAGATGTTCTGCGAGATGGATGAGGAGCTGGTACTTGCCTGCCAATGTAAGTTGGAGGAGGAACATATAAAGTCAAATTCTGCAGCTGAGAAGCGAAGGTTAACCTGGGAGCGCTTGGAAACTGCTGCTGGCGTCCAACCTGTTGTAGCGTGTAACTTCTTATCTCCCATCAAGCCTTCTAGTTGTCCTGTTGTCTTCTAATCTCCCTAGTAACAGGATTGTGGTGACAGCTCTGATTGAGTACTAGGAATCAGCTGTGAGTTGGATGGACAAAGTTTGGGATAACAAAGAGTTGCATTAGTAGTAGTGCCTGGATGTTGTTTTGAATTTTGTTGATGGTAAATTTCCTGTGCTGAAGCTTGTGGCAGACTGCCCTCTGGCTTGTCGCCCTTTGGCTTGTCGTTGTGTTTGTTGACACATCTTTCGTAAGTTGCATTATATTTTTCGTGATCATGCTTATGAATATTAAGCCATTGGCTTTCAAATGCCAATAGAAGATCGATGTATAGCTAAAATTATTGTTCCTTTTCCCATTCGAACATTTTTGTGTTACATTTATGCACCGTATTTTTAGCTGGGTATGGAGTTGAGATTAGAACATAAAACCGAATGTTGTTACCATGAATTGACAACTTGCTCAAATCTGTTCTTCGTGTTATTTAATCTGGTTTTGCTTGCTGTTAGGTTCTGTTCTGTTATGAACCAAGTGCTGCAGCATATGATAATTCAATTCATCATCATCTGCAATCCGTGTTGAAACGGAATCATACAGCTGTACGAAAATAATTAAAAGAGAAGAGTAGGTGTTGCTGCTATTGACTTGTATCTTGGTTTGGAGGGTACTGAGGATTGGAATCCAAAGGGCATCACTGAGTCTCATGCATGACGTGAGTCTCACCTGAAGCTCATGATAAAAGGAATCATGAAAGCGGACAGGGAGCCCTATATCGTTGACGATGCGTTACATGATAAAATGGAGCGTTATGAATAGTTGGATGTCTACTTCTCATGTCCATATCTTAAAGATTATATGATAGGAAACATTAGAACATCATCCAGTTCGGTTTGGTTGAAGCCAGTAACTTCATGTTCGACTGCAACGGTAAATCAGATCTTCACTATACATTGTATTGGTCAGAATTCAGAAATGGGATAAACTTATCTTCAAACCAGATATGGGCATCGTTAACATGTCTTGCATAGATATCAGGTCCAAGCCGATGGATGGCAGGGTCAAGCAAATAGCAAAATTGGCAATCTCAAGCAAAGACCAAGTATGACTGTATGAGAGCAACCTGTCCAAAACATTAAAGGATCGAAAGATCAGGCACGTACTAAGTAGAGAGCTATGCCTTCAAACACTGATTCCAAGGTCTCAAAAACTTTAACTTCTGATGACTTGTGTACAATTTTCAACACCTTATTAAGTTTTTGGCAGTGTCATGAACTAGTCTTCCAGTCGAGCAATACATCCCACTTTCAATAACAAGATAATGTATGATGGGAAGTGGAAGCAAATATGGTAAATGCACAGTATCTGTATACTAAATATTTGATTGAGGCAGGTAACCATCATAATGATAGCTTATGCTTAGCAAAGATTCTCCAAGCAAATTATGCCAATTCATGATTATCAGAATGTTAGCTTGCACAAGAGTTAGTTAGGGTTTAGGGCTAGCATTGAGAAACTCTTTCAGACCGGCAAGAGTAAACACTGTGGTGCTAGTACATGGATCAGGTGTGCACTGTATAGCACTGTCTGAACAATTCCCAACAGTAGATTGAACCAGCAGTCTCAAAAGACATAAATGCAGGCGATGGAAGTGAGGATTGTTGTAATCAGGATTGAGACAACATTCACAGCATTGTTGTCAAGAAAGTTGAGACCTGATATCTTCTTGACAGTAGGTCCCGGTTTCCCAACAACCTACAAAACACAGTTAGAATGAGCGTACTTCAACATCATATTTTGAAGTATGAAATAATTGAAATAAACTGAGCTAAGCAGTTACAACTCTAGCCTTAATAACAACTGAATCATGTTTGTCTTACCTTGTTACGAACAGTACAGAATCCACTGAATTGCAGTGTAGCTCCCAAAAGAGAATCAATGACACTCCCACAAAGTCCAGCAAGACTAGATAGAGGTATCACATATAGCTGCTTTAGTGTACATTTTGTAGTCAGAAAGCCAACGAGCACAAATGTCAGCCCGATAACAGACCCTGCTGCAGCAGCTGCCAGTAATCCTGCTTTAGTAACTCCTCCATTGGTACCTTTACGCACAGGCTGCCAACATGTGTCATATGTGTAACTAAATTAGCATCTGTAGTGTAGTCTACTACTAGTCTTCCAACTAGTTTTCTTATATATCAATAATTCATACTCTCCCAATAATGATTGGATTAACCGATTAACCCACCAATATTAAAAGTAAGGCAGGTTACCACTGTACTATTAGACCACTGGTCATCTTGTAACAGCTAAAGAATAAGAGATAACAAAATCGCCAAACATAAGCTAGCTGCTTGCAAATAGGCTTCTACAAAGTTATGTGAGACAAATGGTGTGCAGGCACTGCAGACCTCTTAAAAACTAAACCATCGAGTAAAAGTTGGAAAGCTGCTAGATAAAGTATGAGGTATGCTTATGCAGCAAGGCAGAATAGGAAGTAAACTCCCATTTATTTTTGAATTGAAACTTAAACCAAGAACTATAATTTCAACCAAAATGATAGAACCAAATTAGAAGATGCAGTGCAACCGAAACACCAAATTAACCTAATCAACCTCAGAGGTCCTAATTTGCAACACAACAAGTCAACAACTATATGTAAAGAAACAAACCTTGAATGTAGTGATCAGCCTCGGCTGATCATCACTAAGAATCCCAAGCTCAGAAGACCAAGTGTCCCCATTGCAGCAGGAGTAGTGTCCTATAACCCCTCCCATCAGTGCAGTAATCAAACTCGACTCCTTGGAATCCAAGCATCTTTCTTCCAACCCCGTCACCCACCACAGCACCACAACCACCACCGATGAAATCCCCGCATTTGATAACACCTGTATCCTGAAAATTAACCCAAAAAAAAAAACTTAAAGTAAAAAAAAAAACAAAGATTCTAAGCACGAGGAACATGAAGAAAACGTACCAATTGCGTTGACCGCCTTCTTTGAACTCCGGGTCAACCCTGCGCTTCTTCTCCTCACCAACCTTCGTAAGCTTGGACGATGAGAAGAAGAAGACCAGCAACACAGCTCCGTATCTATACAAACATACTCATAGCAAAAACAAACATGAGAGCTTTGATGGTTTGGGACTGATAGATATGAGTAGAGAGGAGAAACTGGGCTACCTGTATCCGACTGCAATGTGGAGAGTCATGACGGCGAGGCCGGCGATTGCGCCGGAGAAGTCGAGTGATTTACGGCGGTAGGCTCGGGCGGCAACGAAGGAGGAGATTAGGAACGCGATCAACGGCTGGATTTGATGCGAGTCCATGGCTATCGGAGCAGGTTGGATACGCGTAATAATAATAATAATAATAATAATAATAAGTGAGTAGTAGTAATAATGGCAGGGGGCTGCTGGGTGCAGTGAAATTAAATTGTTAGCAACTAGACAAATTAATTAGGGCAATTGCTGCTATTGGTCAACAAAAGTGGCCTAATCGTTGTTCTGGGCTTCTGGCCTAGTTGGGTGAGTTACTTGACTTGGAATAATCACGAAGTTGTTACTATGCTGCAAGATGTTTTAATTGCGCAAATGCTGATACATGTTTTTTGATCCCTACCAGAACTGGTCCGATCAATAATGGTTATTTCAGATTCCGGCACGTTTAGCTTGCAATCGAGATTGTTTTGGCAGCCATAGTTTCGTTCCTGTTGTTGTCTATTAGACATGAGAGTTGGTGGCCGCCACATTGGCTGCGTTAGAGAAGATGAGTGAGTAGTGTATCACTGTATTGGTCCAACTCAATCCAACCTAAGAGAATATGAAATGCGGAAACGAGAGACAAAATTCTGTTTGGTAAGAGCATATGAAGCTAAGCCGGTAAATACTAAATACAGTAAGAAATCATGGTATGACGAACACACTACCTGATACAAAACAAAAAAAGGTCGATAAAATCCTCCGCTTTATCTCCCTCTTCTTCCCCTTCCCCCTCCTCTTCCTCTTCCTCTTCCTCTTGTGTGCGCTCCATGTTCCATTCCATAACCGCCAGCATCATCATCATCCCTTCTACCCCATCCTCTCCCTCCTCCGCCCCTTCCATGTTCTGTTCCATAACTCCTGTTATCATCTTCCCAATCTCTTCCCCATCCACTCCCTCTTCCACGTTCCATATTATAAGCGACATCATCTTCCCTTGCTCTTCCCCATCCACTGCCACTTCCACCTCTTCCGCATTCCATATTATTAGCGCCATCATCTTCCCTTGCTCTTCCCCATCCGCTCCCTCTTCCACTCCCTTCATGTTCCATTTTGTAACCGCGGTCCTCATCTTCCCATCCTCTTCCCCTTCCTCTCCTTCTTCCTCTCCCTCTCCCTCTCCCTCTCCTCTCATTTCCCATTCCACTACCCCAGTCGTCATCCTTCTCATACTTAAACATGCTCAATTTAATATCATCTGCCCCCACATTTTGAGGAGGACCCGTCTGTACCTGGAATCAGCATAATGACATAAAAACCTCGTAAGGCAACAAGAAAAACACTAACAAAAATGAGACTCAATGATGAGAGAATACTAACATGAGAATCTTCTAAATCAAACTGATTTTGAAGCTGCCAAGCAAGTTCCTCATCACGACGAACATCTGCAGAAGGAGCGGTTATGGAAGGCTTTGCACCAGCTTTCCTCTTTTCCCATTCTTCCAAAGTGAACACTTCCGACTCTTCCTCCCTCCCCTTGCCTCTAAACTTTCTACCTCTCGAATACCTACTATCCTGGTTTTGATGACTCATTTTCTGGAGGAGTTTCTGTGCTGCTGCCTGGTTCTGAACAGGGACAGCTTCAACAGCTGTAGAGGCCATGGGTACATTAGAATGTCATGATACTATTGCAATAAGAAATGACAGCATGTAGTTATATTCTGATAAGTAATCATACTAGGACATATTAATAAGAAAAAAGTTGTAGGCTTCATTTTATTTGAACATCTACCTTCTTTTGGCCTTGGTGCAGAGCTGCTAGGTTTCTCTTCAGTTCTTTCATCAATGGAATCCGTCTTAGGATTGCCATCCATGTTGCTTCTCTTATCAGGATCATCATTATCATTTGACTTTGAATGAACGCTCTGCTGCTGCTTTTCAGTTGGTCTCATGTCAGAAGATCTCAAAGTAGCATCGCTGCTCTTGGTGTCAACACCAGACTGATCTGCAAATCATCACATGTCGCCCACAAGTTAAACATGTATTACTAACAATGACTGCTCAACATCAATTGGAAAGACGAATAAACTTATTAAAAGAACTTAAATATCAGGAGCTGAAGTACTGACAAGGCTTGTCCTGCCGAGGAAACTGAGTTCTAGGTGCCCCAACTTGCAACTTCTCAAACGGAGGAGGGCCGCTACCCTCGCTCTCCTTTGAAAGCCTCAAAGTCGAACGTGAAAACCCCGAATATTTTTTATTCATCTCCCATTCTTCATAAAGGGACTGAACAACACCTCCCAACACAGTCAAGACTTTAGGACTCAAACACACAATCCCATTTCGAACAACAGCTTTATTTTCCAGGCGAACCTGCACATCAAAAGCCAGTGACACATTACAAAAATGTTAAGCAATGACTACTAATGCAGGCTTCATATATACCCCCAGTTTACCTACACTAAAAGCATGTACGAAATTTCGAAACTTTTAATATAATTCTCAGCTTTTCTCAATTCTCACGATAACAATTGAACAATAGACTACTCTGAGTGTTCCGACAGTACCTTAGTGCCGGGAACGACGTCGTCGGAGAATGAAGCGATATGCGAGTACTCTATAGCAGCTACCTCACCATGTCCATCACTGAGCCCAAGTTTCAAAAGCCGCCGGCTACTATTTCTCGCAAAATCGTCCGCATTGCTACTCGCAATGTCTCTAACCCAAGCTATCTGATCAAACCAAACCTAGCAATGAATTTCAAAGCAGCAGCCAAACAAAGCCTTAGTTATAAAATTTAAATTAAAGAAAAAAAATGAAGGAGTGTTTTGCCTGGAGGACTTTGGGGCCGAGAAGATGAGACGACTTGCGAAGAGTGACCGGGTCGGGTAACGACTTGGCTCCGACGGATTTGAGATCCGTGTTGAGGAGCTCCGATTCGACTGAGCTCACCACCGTGCGCGCGTCGTCGGTGAGAGCTGACTGGATCACGATCATCGCTTTGAGTTGCTCTAAGTCGCCGAAGCACCATCCTCGGGCTTTTAGGGTTTCGATTGCTGCGTCGGAGAGTGCGCCGGAGCTTTCCTCCATTTCTTTACCGCCCTGTTTTCTTCGTTCTGTTTTTTTTTATGGGCTATTCTTGTATATTTATTATTTAAAATTTCCACTGGGGGTATAACTGTCTTTGCGTGCAACAAATCCGAACGAATCTGACCGTACTCAGAGCCAATTCGGCAATTTTTAAGTAGAATCCGACGTTTTTACAAGAGTTTATTCCATACACGGGCCGTGCATATACACAGATTAGAAGTGTAGTCACGCACCTCTGGTGCTACCAGTAAGGCGGCGTTGCTGCGAGATTTGGGTTAGGCTCCGATTGATGAAATTAAAAGAACAATCATATTGGGTGCCAGGATATGAGGCTAGGCCTACCTATACAAGGTTGAATGGCTCGCCGGAGCTCATAGCTTCACTGGAAATTCCTGATTGAACGTGCTACTTCAATTTCGATCTCAACACAACGTGGGTGAAATTGTGAAAGTGTGGTCGAGAGACATGGTTTTGTAGAGGAAGAAGAGAGTAGGATGTTGATGCTGATGTTGTTGCTGTTGCATGACGTTGGATCGCTAAGATGATGTGAGATAGAGAAGTGGTGGCAGTGATAAGCTCGGTGGAGTTTTCTTGGAGAGAGAGAGAGAGAGAGAGAGAGTCTCTCGTGTTGAGGTTGAAGGAGATTAGGCCTCACTCGCGCAACAAAAGTGAAATAGGAGTTTGATCTCAAACGATCTAAACTTTCTTCCACGTGGTGAATTGAATGGCTGAGATGCCCAGTGTATATGGGCGGCCCAGAATAAGTTTCGCATTTCTACGGGCACATACATTTTACACGTTTGAAGAAATGTCGGATAAGTGTCAGATATGCCCGAAAAATCGCCAGAGAAGATCAAAGAGGTTTAGGAAATGACAATTTTACCCCCGGGTGTTTTCTCATTCACCAACCGAAATATGGGGCGGAATAAAACGACGACGTTGGAGAAGTTGAGTTGGGCCGCATTACATGTATTGGATAAGGAACTTTTTGGGTCGAACTAGCAAGGGTGTAGTGGCCCATGTATTTAATGGTCTGATTTAAATTTTATTGGAACTTTTTCAGGTTTTAATCTTGAGCTAGGTACCATGGCGGTGATCTGAAGTTCCAAGAATTGATGTTCAAACACATTGGATAGTAATGTAAGTTTTCAAATGGAAAAAAGAATTGTTTTTAAAAAATTATGATTTCTTTCAAAAGTATGGGTTATAGCACACGGTTTTTATGGTTACATCGCATGTTCTTATTTGTCACCAAAATTTCAGACTTTTAAATGATGAGTTTACAGCGTCTTTCAAATTGACAAGACTCAAAGATATTGACCCTATATATATATATATATTTTTTTTTTTACAATTTACCACTGGAGTTGTGAAAGAAGCAAATTCATGAAAGAATATAATGAATTAATGATATATAAACAAATTGCAACGGACTATGATGAGTTAGCTAGGCATCATCTAAGAAATGAGGTTGCAGCCTTACTTCAAGCCCGCATCAATTTTTGTATACGTGACTTCGTCTACTTCAATCATATTGTACGCTCCAGTGAAGTTTAGGTGGTGTTGGAAGTAGATAGAGGCAGATACGTTGTGGATGACCAAGATTTTGTTCCCCCAGTATATTTAAAGCATGTTCTTTGATGGTTTACTAAAATGAGTGTTGCTATCATATGGTTGATAGTTAACCTGTTTCAGTTCACGATACGTATACGAGTGAGACTACATGAAGGACAAGTGTGATTTTGTGAACCACTCTCACCAACCAGTAGTAGATCGACTTTTATCTATTGTTCATTTTCTGCACCTCGTGTTTTGTTAGAGAAGTAGACAATGGTTAAGATCAATCATATATGAGGTAAAATTATTTTCCCTTCTGGATCAATTTCGCAGGCGCACACATACCTATATATACAAGGTTTCTTCGACTTATATATCTTTAGCTTTGTCAATCTTGAACAAGAAAAATGGAACATAGATAACTTGTGTTCTACATTTGGAAAAGTTCGGACGTGCAAGCTTCATCCTAACTTTAATCGTCACATCCGAGTCTGAGGTGAACACAAGCATACAGGCATGTGCCATGAAAGCAATGCATTGAAGCAAGCATTGATATCGATTATTATCTTTGGTCATAACTTCCTGTCAAAACTGGCCGAGCAAATGCCCAACCATATTATATATACTGATGTACTTACAAATTCGATTGAATCCAAGTATCCAATCTGCTTACATATTAAAAAAAAAACCCTAGATCTGATCTTCATCTGTTGCAAATATATAGCAAAACTGCAGATCGATGGGCAGAACTAGTTATTAACTCTTTCTTAACTGTAATCTATCTATGAACGAAAACGTCTTCGATCTCCATTTATCTTGTTCTTGGAGTCATTAGTCAATACTCAATACCATTGAAATTTCAGACCAAATTTCCTTCAGAGTTCTGCACACCAAACATGAACTCATAAAGCAATAACTTCCACCACCAGAAGTAGGATCACATGCTTGGATTTTCTTTCGATCTTGAAAACCACATATTCACAGGAAATAAATTTACCGATCACTTTTTATTTGCCCAACTTGTGCCCACTCTTCCAAACTTATATTATGTGTCCAATTACTCAATTATTATCTAAATATGAGTTGAAAAAAGACACATGACATGCATTTAAAAGAGTGAGCACAAAGTGGGTAAATTTGATTTTTATATTCACATGGGGTTTTCCTCTATTTTCTTCCACTGATTCATACACACATGTATAAATAATTGATCGTCTACTTTGCTGCATAACTATTATAAGATGAATTGTTCATATTTCAATGCATGCGGGTCCTCATGCATTTAGTTACCATTAATATCTCAACGTATTTTCCAACTACAAGTAGCTAGCTAGCTGCGAAGGAATAATATGCAGAATGCAGTTGGCAGGAAGCAAAACCCTTTTGTTAACCAGTTTTTAATTGAAATGGTTGATGATGATGATTGTGCTGAATCCATGGATGGCCCTCTTCTCTATATTAGCTGTCTCCTACTTCCCATATTGAATGCATACATGAATTTCTAATCCTAAGCTAATTTAGAGGCTTGGAGCTACACCAGACTTGAAGAGTAGGCTTGATTTCTTGTGTTCATGTAATATATATGGCCCTGTGTATTTATGAATATTTGACTTGATTTACTATGTGGAATGAATATAATGTAGTTAGAAGTAGTTAGAAGTACTAAGCTGCTTGACTAGCAATAATATACTTGTTTATATATGATCATAGTAGGAATTGCTGAGATCACAGCTGGCTGGTGTCATTTGGAGTTTTACTTAACATTACCAGAACAAACACAAGATACACAGAAGGTAATCTCTTTTGGTAATGATGATGGTAATATTACAAAAGATACTTGCGTTTTATGGAATCAACTGGCCACACAATGGTGAAACGAAGCTATGAAAGGAAATTGACTCATCCATTGTCTTTGTTTACTCTCATCATTACTATTCACGGGCAACTTCAATTATTAGTATGCCGTATGGCAGCTATACAAAGTTCGAAAACAGTAAAAACTGAAATTAATCTGCGGTTGAATTTACATTGAGTATCGTTTAAACCCTAATTTTTTTTTAAACATCAAACTTTCTCCCAGAATCTTAACTTTTTAACCTTAAACGGCCAACACACTCTTATAGGGGTGGACTTTTAGACACCGAAAAACCGAAAACCGATTAAAACTGTACCGAACCGACACCGAAAAACCGAAACCGAAAAAAATCGATCTATCGATTCCGGTTTTACATCAAATTGAATAGTTCGGTTTCGGTTTGCGGTTTCGTCGGTGTAAAAAACCGATCAAACCGAACCGAATTCAATCGACATATATGTATTTAATCATTAATATTTAATATAGTAATAGGTGTATATCATGTTTTTATTGACTAAGAGTTATATACGATATACATGATTTTACATGATAATGGCCTCAAAATGTCTAACTTAATTGCTCACAGTCTTTAACTCATTAAATATTACGTTTGGTTAATACTCTATCGTAACTTTGTTGATTTTATTTGTTGTTTCTAACTTATTGCAATCTAGTTTACTTATTTACTAATTTGAAGTACTAAACTTGTAGCTTACTACTTTATTTTGATTTTAACTTTTGTTTTAAGTCAAGTGTGAAAAGTTATTACAAATGATAAGTTATTAACCGAAACCGAACCGAACCGAACCGAATTATAGGTTAACCGAAACCGTGGTTAATATATATTTTTTTCGGTTTCGGTTTTGAGAAATACAAAACCGAGATCTCGGTTTCGATTTTCGGTTAGTGCTCTTAAACCGAACAGATGGAACCGAGTCCACCTCTGCACTCCTACCCGCCGTTTTTCAACTTACCGTTAAATAAAAAGGAACAAAACCCAGTAATCACTGTAATCCCACCTTCCCCGCCGTTTCATTCAAACTCCCCTCCTTAAACCCCCAACCTACGCGCCACGCGGCGCCAACACACGCGCCACTTCCAACCATCCGACGAAAAAAGACCTTCCACTTTCCGAAGCGAATGGACCGACTCGAAGACACCGGGGCGAGTGGGGAGTTCCAAAGACGCCTTCTGTTTCCCGCGGCTATTTAATGCCGGGTGAGAAACCCTGTCCCTGCTTAAAAACTGTGAGACACTTTAACGTGCTAGCTCTCTCTCTCTCTCTCTCTCTCTCTCTCTCTAGATTTTAGTTAGAGACAATAAAAACCAAAACCAAAACCAAAGAGACTATTAAATGCAGAATCCAACCACCCTTTCCAGCAATCAGAGACGACATTATCTATCTAGCTCCTCATTCTAACCCCACCCATCTTCGTCTCTCTCAGTCTCTCTCTCTCTCTGAGCTGAGCTGAAAGTCCACAGTTTCAGATCAGATGAGATTCTAAGTAACTCTCTGCCGCGGGGGGTGATATACAATGTGGAACTCGGCGGAGAATGCGTTTGCGAGGTCGGCGTCGTTCAGGGAGGAGGGGGAGGATGAGGAGGCTCTGCGGTGGGCGGCGCTGGAGAGGCTGCCGACATATTCCAGAGTCCGACGTGGCATTTTCAAGAACATTGTGGGTGATACCAAGGAGGTTGACGTCAGCGAGCTCGAGGCTCAGGAGCACAAGGTGCTGCTGGACCGGCTTGTTAACTGGGTCGAAGATGACCCCGAGCACTTCTTTGAGAAAATGCGACTCCGATTCAATGCGTAAGCGTCTCGAAACATTTGGTAGTTTAGTCTGTACCAAATTCTATTGCTGAAGTCTCTGCTTTTAGTGGTTCTGAGCAACCAAACAGATTGTACTCTCTAAATTATGTGACTTTTATGTTGATAATTCTTATCGCTTGGATCAAATTGGGGTGTGCAGAGTTGATTTGGAGTTTCCGAAGATCGAAGTGCGGTTTCAGAATTTGAAGGTTGAAGCTTTTGTCCATGTCGGAAGCAGAGCGCTGCCAACAATTCCGAATTTCGTTTTCAATATGACTGAGGTAGATTTCTTCTCTCTAAGTTTGGTTAGATTTTCGTTACCCATATAACGGTTTGGTTGGAAAGATCAAATTTTTTGTATTTGATTGTAGGCGTTGTTGAGGCAATTACGGCTATTAAGGAGCAAGAGAAGTAAATTAACGATCTTAGACAACGTTAGTGGGATTATAAGACCTTCAAGGTACATAATTTAGTTTCAATTAATACCGAAGTTCTGAATTATCAGTAGTAAGCTTTATGTCTAATGATCTGTTGTTGTTGTCTTTTAAGGTTGACGTTGCTACTGGGTCCACCGAGCTCCGGCAAGACGACACTGCTATTGGCTCTCGCCGGACGCCTTGGAACTGGCCTTCAGGTATTACATTAAATTCAGGTTTCACAAGTTGATGAAACCCGCTGGTTTAGTAACTTCAGCTGTAAGTAGTACTCATTTGGTGTTTGATCACTTTGAAGATGTCAGGTAAAACCACATACAATGGCCATGGCTTGAATGAGTTTGTGCCGCAAAGGACGGCGGCCTATGTCAGTCAACAAGACTGGTTTGCCGCGGAGATGACTGTCAGGGAGACTCTTGACTTTGCAGGGCGGTGTCAGGGTGTTGGATTCAAATATGGTAAGGTTTGGGTTATGTACGAATTATTTGTGCACGGTTGGTGTTGGATGAAATGCTTACATGAGAGCTTGTCACAGATATGCTAGTAGAACTTGCCAGAAGAGAAAAGATTTCGGGGATAAAACCTGATCGTGATCTTGATATATTCATGAAGGTACTTGTTCTTGCTAAAAATGTTGATTCCTTTCATATGTGATGATTACTGACGTATTGTTGTTTTGCAGTCATTAGCTCTTGGAGAGCAAGAGACGAGCCTTGTGGTAGAGTACATCATCAAGGTATTTTCTCGATTCAATTTACTGAAGTTCCTACTATGTTGTATCAAAATTTCTTCTTTGATTCTCGTTCTAGTACTAACATATTTCTGACAAAGATTTTAGGGTTGGACATATGTGCTGATACGTTGGTAGGAGATGAAATGATTAAGGGAATATCAGGGGGCCAAAAGAAGCGGCTTACTTCAGGTGCATACTTGGTGTAACAATTTTTGGTGCTAGTAAGTTAAAGCTGTTTGCTGATAAATCAACAATATGATCTTCAGGTGAATTACTAGTAGGTCCAGCAAGAGTGTTGTTCATGGATGAAATATCAACTGGGCTTGATAGTGCCACTACTTATCAGATCATTAAGTATCTGAGGCATTCAACTCGTGCACTTGATTCCACCACTGTTATATCTCTACTTCAACCTGCTCCAGAGACCTACGAGTTGTTTGATGATGTTATACTTTTGTGTGAGGGCCAAATCGTGTTTCAGGGACCCCTGGAAGCTGCTCTTGACTTCTTTTCATACATGGGGTTTACTTGTCCCCAGCGAAAGAATGTGGCAGACTTCTTGCAAGAAGTAAGCTGTGATAACTATGACTTTTTTTGTTTTTTTTTTAATTTATGTTCTCCTTCATGAAGGCTTTGATATATATTTGTCTTCATTTGAACACAGGTTATATCAAAGAAGGATCAAGAGCAATACTGGTCCAATCCTGATCTTCCGTACCGCTACATACCACCAGCAAAGTTTGTTGAAGCTTTTCAATCATTTCAAGATGGGAAGAATTTGTCTGAAGAGTTGAAAATTCCTTTTGATAAACGCTATAACCACCCTGCAGCTTTGGCAACTTCGTGCTATGGCATGAAAAGGATGGAACTTCTCAAGACAAGCTTTAACTGGCAGGTGCTACTGATGAAGCGGAATGCTTTTATTTATATATTTAAGTTCGTTCAGGTAATTGTTCAATTATTTGATTCTTCAAAATGCAGTAATATTTTTCCAGCTTAATCATCTGAAAGGTTAAATGATTTCCGTTGCTGATTTTAAAGTACTATGTTCTGCATGCCAGCTTCTTTTTGTTGCTTTGGTCACAATGAGTGTCTTCTGCCGGAAAAAAATGCACCACGATACAATTGATGATGCAGCCTTATATCTCGGAGTACTGTACTTTTCCATGGTTATTATTCTTTTTAATGGCTTTATGGAGGTGCCAATGTTAGTCGCCAAGCTCCCAGTGCTTTACAAGCATAGGGACTTGCATTTCTATCCAAGCTGGGTTTACACTCTTCCTTCTTGGCTCTTGAGTATTCCAAATTCACTCATAGAGTCTGGATTTTGGGTGGCAATCACATATTATGTCATTGGATATGACCCTGCAATTTCTAGGTAAATTGATTATATCTTTCCTCAAGTACTTGACATGAATTGTGAAAGTCAGCAATGGGATGAGATTCTTGGGTTACTTGTTGGATCTGCAGGTTTTTTGGGCAGTTCCTGGTCTATTTCCTTCTGCACCAAATGTCCACAGCTCTCTTCCGTCTCATGGGATCCTTAGGTCGAAATATGATAGTTGCAAACACCTTTGGATCGTTTGCCATGTTGGTTGTAATGGCTCTTGGAGGATACATCATCTCTAGAGGTAAAAGTAATAACATTTTTTCAATTTCTGTGTGTTTCCATAATCTCATACTTCATTTCTTTACGCAATTGTGACAGACCGCATACCAAAATGGTGGATTTGGGGTTTCTGGTTTTCTCCTTTGATGTATGCTCAAAATGCAGCTTCTGTTAATGAATTCCTTGGACACTCCTGGAATAAGGTAATTTGCAATTTAGAAACTTAAATTATTCTGCTAGTCATAGGAGGGAAGGCTTTGAACTGGTGGTACAAGTACCAGCAAATTATTTACATGCCTCTATTATCACAAAAGAAGGTTGTTTTGATTTTTCTTATATGAGTTCTCAACCAGACCATTGTCAACATCTATTATACCAGAAGATGATACTCACTGAAATTGTGATTAGTTTTGCTGTGTTACAAACTTAAAGAAAAAGTACGCATTAGCGAGAGCCAGTGATATGAACATTAATTTCTCTTTTCTATTTGTTGAGTTAATTTCTGAAGGTCTATTTAGAAGGGGGGAAATTTACCTATCATGTTACTTATGTAGGCACATGGGTACGAGACAGGTCTTTCATTAGGTCAGTCATTACTAAAAGCACGCAGTTTGTTTCCAGAGAGATACTGGTATTGGATTGGTGCTGGTGCTTTGCTTGGATATACAGTTTTATTCAATATGCTATTCACATTCTTCCTTGCTTACCTCAACCGTAAGTCACTAAATGCTGCTTGAACTCCTATTTACTTCTGGCGTTGTATATAGCCCAACCAATTTAGTAGAGCCTAAGGAAATTGATATTTAACATATACTACAGCCTTGGGAAAGCAACAAGCTGTAGTTTCAAAGGAAGAGCTGGAAGAGAGAGAAAGGAGAAGAAAAGGAGAAAGTGCTGTTATTGAGCTGAGACAGTACTTGAAGCATTCAGAGTCACTTAATGGTATGTCAATTAACTTGAAGATTAAACTGTTTTTAAAAAGTCTTGATCAGTTAAAACACACATAGCCCTCAATTAGATTACTCATTTTTTGGCCATTTGCTAAGCAGGAAAATACGTAAAGCAGAGGGGAATGGTGCTCCCCTTTCAACCACTTTCCATGTCTTTCAGCAATATCAATTACTATGTCGATGTCCCTCTGGTGAGTGTTTAACGCTATCTGTTTGCATCATCTATTATTGGAAACATGTTAACTATATTTTTTCTGATCCAAGTACAACCACAGGAAATGAAGCAACAGGGAATTCAAGAAGATAGATTGCAGCTGCTGGTTGATGTGACTGGGGCATTTAGGCCCGGGGTGCTTACAGCATTGGTTGGAGTAAGTGGTGCTGGAAAAACCACCCTCATGGACGTGTTAGCTGGCCGAAAAACTGGTGGGATCATAGAGGGGAGCATTAATATATCTGGTTATCCAAAAAAACAAGAAACTTTTGCTAGAATTTCCGGTTACTGTGAGCAATCTGATATTCACTCCCCCTGCTTGACTGTCGTTGAATCACTACTGTTCTCTGTTTGGCTTCGCTTACCATCAGATGTTGACTTGGATACGCAGAAGGTATTCACATAAACTACTTGATGCTTTTGTATGTCTTCATCATGAGATCATTTCAGCATCTAAAATATTGAGAAAAAAAATTCAGGCTTTTGTAGAGGAAGTGATGGAACTTGTTGAGCTCACTCCATTAAGAGGGGCATTGGTTGGTCTGCCGGGGGTGAATGGGTTGTCAACAGAACAAAGAAAAAGGCTAACTATTGCTGTAGAGCTTGTTGCTAACCCATCCATAGTATTTATGGATGAACCCACATCTGGGCTAGATGCAAGGTCTGCAGCGATTGTGATGAGGACTGTGAGAAATATAGTCAATACTGGCCGTACGATAGTGTGCACAATCCACCAGCCTAGCATAGACATTTTTGAATCCTTTGATGAGGTACTCTCTCATGGTCTATGTATGTTTTGTATCATATTTTGTATAACTGATATGGCTACCTCCTAGCTTCCTTTCTGAAAAATATCACTTCCTAACTGAGTGCATATTTCTAATCAGTTCCATATTGCGTTAATATCTGATTGATCCTCCAATAAAATCATCTGTCATTGCAGCTTCTGTTTTTGAAGCGCGGAGGTCAGGTCATATATGCTGGTCCACTTGGACCCAAGTCTTGTGAACTCATCAAGTACTTTGAGGTGAGATCATGAATGCCAGGATGTAAGTTAGATTATGTGCTATCAGGTGTATAAACATGACATATGAACATCTGTATCTGCAGGAAATTGAAGGAGTACAAAAGATTAGGCCTGGATATAATCCTGCTGCATGGATACTTGATATCACTTCTTCAACTGAAGAAAATCGTCTGGGGGTGGATTTCGCAGAAATTTACAGAAGATCAACCTTGTTTCAGTAAGAATATTTCTCTATGGATTTTAGCTGGGTAGCTTTTATCTGCTTCTTCATCTAATAGTACCTCCATTCCTTGTTTCAGACATAACAACAACTTGGTTGAATACCTAAGCAAGCCGAGTACTAACTCCAAAGAATTAAACTTTCCAACCAAGTACTCTCACACATCATTTGAACAATTTCTTACTTGTCTTTGGAAGCAAAATCTGTCTTATTGGCGTAACCCTCAGTATACTGCAGTTCGGTTCTTTTACACAGTCATCATCTCCTTGATGCTAGGAACAATTTGTTGGAGATTTGGGGCAAAGAGGTTTCCTTTTTTTTTTTTGTACCTATCTCTCGACTTAAAGTAACTTCACAATCGAATTAAGCATATAATTTTCTCCTTCATTACATACAGGGAGAATCAGCAGGACTTATTGAATGCCATGGGATCCTTATATTCAGCAATCTTATTTAGTGGAATCACCAATGCCACTGCTGTTCAGCCTGTTGTTTCTATAGAAAGATTCGTCTCATATCGAGAGAGAGCTGCTGGGATGTACTCGGCGTTACCATTTGCATTTGCTCAGGTTTACCTTGATCCCAATTTATTTAGGCATAATACCTGATACTCCTTAAAGGTTATGTAATCATGTATCAATCGTTTCTGCAGGTTACAATTGAGTTCCCTTATGTGTTTGCGCAAGCGGTCATCTACTGCACAATTTTCTACTCAACAGCTGCATTTGACTGGACACTCTTGAAGTTTGTTTGGTATTTATTCTTCATGTACTTCACAATGCTATACTTCACCTTATACGGAATGATGACAACAGCCGTCACACCAAATCATAACGTAGCTTCCATCATTGCTGCTCCATTTTACATGCTATGGAATCTTTTCAGCGGATTCATGATTCCTCACAAGGTAATAGAAGTGACTGCTCTGCTTTCTTTTTTTGTGCTTTATATTGGAGCATCATTGTTGAGCTAGTCTCTATAACAAGCAACTATTTATGCTTCATCAGAGAATCCCAATATGGTGGAGATGGTATTACTGGGCAAACCCTGTAGCCTGGAGTCTGTATGGCCTGATTGTTTCACAGTACGGTGATGATGACAGTCTTTTGAAGCTAGCAGACGGAGAACGCACAATGCCGGTAAGGCAGTTCATCGAAGTTGGTCTGGGATACAGGCATGATTTCCTAAGTGTAGCAGGAATTATGGTTGTCGGTTTCTGCATACTTTTCGCAGTAATTTTTGCCTATGCCATAAAAGCATTCAACTTCCAGAGGAGGTGATGTCAAGTAACTAGCATTATACGCGTATGATCAGTTCATTTCACATATGGTAACATGAGCTCTTATCAAACTATTGATGAAGTGTGTATAGCTACAGATTACAGAACAATTATTCGTTGTCTTTAGGGGAGTATGCAAATAACAGCTATAAGTAGCTGGAAATTCTGATGTATAAACGGTTATTCATGATTTTGATATGTTGTTTTATGTTACAGAAAATAATTTTTTTGGTAAGTTACATACAATTAGGATTTTAGCATGTGAAAATTTTGTTCTGAATCAGTTGTTGCACACTGAGAATCAAGTCAAATGGTCTCTTACCAATGGAAATTGAAGCATAGAATGCCATATTTCGGACTGGGCATGGACCGAAGACAATAAACCAACTGCTATAATAAGTAAGGCAACCATGAGTGCCTCCGACCTGAACCAATCGGAAAAGCGACCGGCCGAAGATCCAATCAAGCAATTGAAGCCCCCTAAGGTTCCCCGGCCCCAGCAGACAGCGGCCCGATCAAGGATTCAATATTTATGGGAACTTATGAAGCGGATCGTTCTGAACTTGGTATGCAATCAAACTTGCCCTAGTTCGCTCTTTGTTGTTTTAATTTAAGGTTTCTGATAATTAGTTTGTCAAAAGGGATGAACACGAGTTGTTTCTGATAATTTATGTATTATTAACAAACGCATATAAATTACCACTAAGTTAGATTACCTAAGCCTGAAAAGTTTGTTAGATTACCACTATATGCTGTAATCGAATTTTGGAGTTTTTCTGAACAAGTTTGGAGAGAGCAACTGTACGTGTACATGTTTCATTTGGGTATTTGGTGTTAAACAACGATAAGCGTGGCCCGTGGACCAACTGTACCGATATTGTCTCAACTTAGCCACTTCACAAGTGTTGGGTTTTAGTCACAAAAGGCCTCGGTACAATTGGTTATTATCCACCCACTTATAAGCTTTATTTTCTTTGTCACTTCTTAGATGTGAGATCTCTCCTCTCCAACACGCTCCCTCACGTGCAACCTAATTTTTAGGTCTGCACGTGACAGATTAACATCTCACATACTGGGATGAAAGAAACTAAGGTCCAGTAACCAACGACACTTAGTGGTCATCCAATCGGAAATCCTCCGATGGCATGACAAAGTGGCACCCAACTCGGGCCCACGAAATATTGGAGGCGCGACTGGAGAGGGACCCGCTCTGATACCATGTTAAACAGCGACAAGCGTGGCCCGTGGACCAACTGTACCGATATTGTCTCAACTTAGCCATCTCACAGGTGTTGGGTTTTAGTCACAAAAGGCCTCGGTACAATTGGTTATTATCCACCCACTTATAAACTTTATTTTCTTTGTCACTTCTTAGATGTGGGATCTCTCCTCTCCAACACGCTCTCTCACGTGCAACCTAATTTTTAGGTCTGCATGTGACAGATTAACATCTCACATACTGGGATGAAAGAAACTAAGGTCCAGTAACCAACGACACTTAGTGGTCATCCAATCGGAAATCCTCCGATAGCATGACAAAGTGGCACCCAACTCGGGCCCACGAAATATTGGAGGCGCGACTAGAGAGGGACCCGCTCTGATACCATGTTAAACAGCGACAAGCTTGACCCGTGGACCAACTGTACCGATATTGTCCCAACTTAGCCACCTCAAAGGTGTTGGGTTTTAGTCACAAAAGGCCTCGGTACAATTGGTTATTATCCACCCACTTATAAATTTTATTATAAGTGATACCATTGGAGAGGAGAGATCCCACATCTAAGAAGTGACAAAGAAAATAAAGCTTATAAGTGGGTTGATAATAACCAATTGTACCGAGGCCTTTTGTGACTAAAACCTAACACCTGTGAGGTGGCTAAGTTGGGACAATATCGGTACAGTTGGTCCACGGGCCACGCTTGTCGCTGTTTAACATGGTATCAGAGCGGGTCCCTCTCCAGTCGCGCCTCCAATATTTCGTGGGCCCGAGTTGGGTGCCACTTTGTCATGCCATCGGAAGATTTCCGATTGGATGACCACTAAGTGTCGTTGGTTACTGGACCTTAGTTTCTTTCATCCCAGTATGTGGGATGTTAATCTGTCACGTGCAGACCTAAAAATTAGGTTGCACGTGAGGGGACGTGTTGGAGAGGAGAGATCCCACATCTAAGAAGTGACAAAGAAAATAAAGTTTTATAAGTGGGTGGATAATAACCAATTGTACCGAGGCATTTTGTGACTAAAACCCAACACCTGTGAGATGGCTAAGTTGGGACAATATCAGTACAGTTGGTCCACGAGCCACGCTTGTCGTTGTTTAACATGGTATCAGAGCGGGTCCCTCTCCAGTCGCGCCTCCAATCTGTCGTGGGTCCGAGTTGGGTGTCAATTTGTCATGAGCCCAAGATTAGTGTCATTATTATGCCATCAGAGAGTTTTTGATTGGATGGTCGCCAAGTGTAGTTGGTTACAGGACCTTGGTTCACGTGCAGACCTAAAAATTAGGTTGCACGTGAGGGACGTGTTGGAGATGAGAGATCTCACATCTAAGAAGTGATAAAGAAAATAAAACTTATAAGTGGGTGGATAATAACCAATTGTACCGAGACCTTTTGTGATTAAAACCTAACACATGTGAGGTGGCTAAGTTGGGACAATATCGGTACAGTTGGTCCACGAGCCACGTTTGTCACTGTTTAACATTTAGATTATAGTTTTCATCAGATTATTAAAGGTTTCCTTGTCTTGGTGGCGTATATGGAAAAAATTTCCTAGTTCTATTCTGAATAGGATTTCCTTGTCTTGGCTGGGTAGATTTATCACAAATTTTCCTTTTGCAGCATAGGAGAAGATAGAGAACAAGGGGCTTCAAAGGTTGCTGCAGACAGTTCTACTGAAATAATCCAAGAAAAACCACAGCTTGTTGGAGACTCTCCGACGACCGAACCTGACAAACAGATGGAGAACAAGGGTTCACAGCTGCCCGAAGCGACAGAATGCTTCAAATCGCCAGACCCGGTCCCAGACGGATGGAAGCTTTGGACCCACGCCAAGAATTTTTGAAAGCTCCTTCTTTCCTTACTGGAAAAGATACACAGGAGAAGAAACTGCAATTTACTATAAGATTGATGATCGTGGTGAAAGATTTTATAGGTGGAGATCACTGTTTAATGGGAAACCGATGATTCATACTGCTAACAGATATTCTTATACAATTCTGGAAGACAAACCTCGAAGTATCGAAGAAACTTTTCTCTTTTTTTTCAGTAAAGCGCTTAGGGAGGAACTACCATTTCAGGCTGCCGGCGACTTTCCGACTGAAAATGATGAAAAGACGCTTCCTTTTTGCATCGAATGCAATAAGGGAACCGATCATGAATTTATCGATTGCCCCTACAAAGTAGATATCTTAGCTTCTATTGATTGGTGCAAGGTGTGCAATAAGAAAACTGATCATGTCACATCCGATTGCCCGGACCAACAATTTACATGTGTTGAAGGAGTTGAGGTACTCAATTTCTGTCTTCGTTGTGATAAGATTGGTCACCTGACTAGTTTATGCCCTGTTGAAGACTCTGACTCTGATCTCGGCTATGATCCTCCCTCCTGTGACTCTGAGGATGATTGGTAATAAGGGTCGCCCATCGGAGGATTCTCAGAGCTGTTATGTAGCCAGTACCCATGGATTGTTTTTTAATTAAGTTGTTGTATACTTGTATCAGACCTTGCAATATTCAGTTTTCTGTCCGCCCTGAATTCTGATTAGCATAAAATTAGCCTATAAATTAACCCTACAATCACACTTGATAATCGATAGTAGTAGGGGTCTCCCGCAGAGGATTGTATCTTCAACAATTGCAAAACAGACTCTAAAACTCAGAACAGACACTAGACAAAAACGACATCAGAAACTATACTTAGACTCAACTAAAAATCACGAAATTAAAACTGGAGAAATTAGACACACTAACAAAGGCACACGAAATTAAATCAGATAATCGGAGTTGAATTACTATACTAACAAAATTCGACAAGACAGTAAACAGAAGAATAAAAACAGAAAAACTAAATTGAGGTTTTGGTTTTGTTTACGAACATGTTCAATTCATTAGGATATCTTTACTCAAGTTAAGCCAATGGTGTGTTAAATTTAACCTATCAACCATTCTTACTTGGTATGTTAAGAATGATGTTTTCAACTCAGCCTAGCATCTAGAATGGAACCTAGAGTGATGTTCTCGCTCAGCTCTCACCTAGAAGTCAATAAGGTCTAAAGGATTATGAATAAGGCTAGGCAATGTCAGTACTAGTGTTGTCCTAATCTACCTAGACATTGGATTATGTGAATGGGGCTCAAGTCATTCACTCACTACTCTAAAATGCAAGTAGACATGATGATCATACAAGACACTCATAGCTTTACAACCTACCATGCATACTAATGTTACACACCACCAATAAACACACGGAGCTGATCAATGAATAAGCAATAATCCAATAAATATCCGAAATCCACAGAACATAATATATAAACCTATGTCTAGGGCTTAAAGCAGTCCCTAACTATAAGAAAATTAGATACTCACCATCCTTGAAAACACACAAAAAGAAGAAGAAAACATGAATTCTGGAATGAAGAAAAATCTAAAAAGATGGAAAAACAAGGCAAACGATCGATCGTTTAGGGTTGATGATCGATCGCTTCTGGCCCCCTAACTCTTATGTGTTCTCCTCTTCTCTTGATGTCTCTCTGGCTTCTTTAAGAGCTGAATGACTTTTCAATTTGTTTCCTTGTTAATCTCTAACTCCTTGCTTCAAATAAAAGTCATAATCGTCAAGAATCCTCATTGAATTAGAAATTCATGCAATTTCCTTATTTTAACGTTATTTCCTTAGTTTGCTTCAAATTATCTAATAAATATAAAATCAAATAAATTACGAAGAAATAATAACAATAACAAAGAAAAACATAGGATTGCATAATAAGAATGTCGCATTAAAATGTTACCTCACTTAGAATAATTTGTTCCAATCATGCCATTGATAACGTTTCATATGTAAGTGCTACCACGACAGCTCCGAAATGCCAAATCATCAATGCTTTTATATATCTTAATTTTGCCGGTGAACGAAGGTGACCTTGTGTGGAGTGTTTCATAATCGACAAGTCATCTCCTCTGTCTTCATTTTCAGCATGGGAATTGAATCATTCCTGTTTAGAGAAAAACGTTGAAGTATGAACAGGTTGAGGATGGTTCCTACGGTGTACCAAATCAAGTAATGAAGTAGAATTGACAAGCATGTAGAGCATAGAAGGCCATAGCTAGGTTCAGTTGCTCTATATAAACATTGCAGGAACTATCATCGATCCCCATCATTTTCCCACACTTTCTCTAAAGAGGAAAGAATCCGTGGAGATAAAGAGTTAAATCGAAAGAAGGCCGGTGACTAGCCGGTAAAAGAACTCGTTTTCCAGTTTCACAAGACACCGGCCTCATTAATTTCAGGCACCGACTTTCATGGTGAAAGTCTATGACAAGAAAATGTGTACGTCCAGCTAATTAAGTTGGCCAATACCTATAGCATGTACTGATAACTACCCAATTTAGCGAAGCAGTTATAAATAAGAACTAACATAATCCCTTATCAGCAACATTGTTACTGAATAGCATTATAGTCAAATCCTCACTTCCTCGCTCAGATTAAGTTCATGAGTTCAACCAACCTCTCTCATATCGTCCCACTCGATTTCAACTCCGTCCACACATTACCCGACTCCCACTCTTGGGACTCCTCCCCGGACCACCACTCCTTCACAGAGTTCATACCCGTCATTGACCTACACGACCCGAACGCCGCCACGCTCATACGGCTTGCCTCCGAGCAATGGGGTGTGTTCCAAGTCACCAACCACGGCATTCCAATGAACATAGTCCAAGAAGCCGAGCTACAAGCCCGAGGGTTGTTTGAGCTGCCAAGGGACCAAAAACTCCGGGCACTCCGATCACCGGAGAGCTTCAGCGGTTACGGGCGGGCTCCCATTTCAGCCAACTTCACAAAACTGATGTGGTCGGAGGGTTTCACGATGATGGGGTCACCGTTTGAACATGCTGCTCAACTCTGGCCAGATGACTACTCGGTCCAAACCCACTTCTGGTACGTACTCACAGCATGAAATGCATGAGCTGCCTGTCAAGCCTGTCAAGTATTTTCCTATGTAATATTGATAATAGCCTATTTAGAATTTACTATCTGTGTGACGTTTCTATCCCTGAAGTATGCCCTTCTTGCAGTAATGTAATGGAAGATTACCAAAAGAAGATGAAGGGCTTTTGTGGAAAATTGCTTCAGTTGATGCTTGGATCATTGGGCTTAGATCATGAAGATGTTAAATGGCTGAAGCGGCCCAAAAAGAGTAGCAGAAGTAATCCACAGGTCTTGCAATTGAACTCGTACCCGGTTTGTCCCGACCCGACCCGAGCCATAGGGTTAGCTCCTCATACAGACTCCTCAATTTTCACTGTGCTAAACCAATGCAGCATAAGTGGCCTGCAAGTACTTGAGGAGGGCATTGGCTGGGTTTTGGTTCACCCGATCCCCGGTGCACTTGTAGTCAATGTAGGTGATTTGATGCACATTCTATCGAACGGACGGTTCAAGACTACAATGCATCGTGCGGTTGTCAATGAGGAACATCACCGCATCTCCATTGCTTACTTCTATGGACCACCGTACGACGTGAAGATATCACCGCCGATGAAGTTGATCGACCAAGATCATCCTCTCCTATACCGGCCGGTAACTTGGAAGGAATATCTTGGTATCAAGGGTACACATTTCAATTGGGCGCTTGAAAAAATCAGAAATGACTTAAACCAAGCACCATGTATATATGACTAGAAGACCTACTTAGTGTACATAAAAATATATATATATATATATATATATATATAATTTCTATTCATAGTAAAAACATCACTCTGAAATTACAGAGTAAACTTCCAATTTTAGCACATTTTTCGGTCAAATTTTTTCATTCAATATTTAGGTATGTTATTCAAGAATTTCTATAAAATTTCATCTAATTCAGACATCGTTAAGATATTGAAATCAAATTAAATCAATCAATGAATTAAAATTGTTCAACGTGAACCGTTCGTGTAAATTTCAATTTTAAAAGCTCAAACCATTGTCAAATTAGATGAAACTTTGTATAAATGATCTTGAATAATATACCTAAATATTGAATCGCTTATGGTGAAAAAAATTTGACTGAAAAATGTGCCAAAATTAGAACTTCAAACTGTAATTTCAAAACGAAATTTTACTTTGGATAAAGACTATATTTACTCATCTCATTTTCATTTTCTTCACCCACTTGACCACTTGTACATTGTAAAAAGCGTAAATTTCAAAGCTTAAATGACTAGTTAGTCGGATATTAATAGAAATGGGCTTTGTTCTTCCATAACTTGAGCGGCCAAGTAAAGCAAACCGTACATTTTAAACTTGAAAACCGAAATGACTGGAGAATGATAAGCTTTAACATCCAAAAGCAGCAGCATAAGCCATAGATGGATATCATATTAATTGAGGTTGTTTAGAAGATGATCGTTTGTATTGTAAGCCTTGTTTCTGACATCGCAGGAAACTCTCCTATGGGTTAAACCGGGACTGCTAAGATCTAAAAACCGTCTCATGTACTTACTACGACATAACGATCCGACATAGACAACTAGAGGTGCCATTGCCGACGAGATCAGGATGTGTGATGCCGATGGTAAAAGACTAATTCACTTCCATAGCTTCACACACTTATCATGGCTTGCTGAAGCTACCATGCCAGCTGAACTTGATGCTGCCAAGGAAGACACTAGCTTGTCATGTGCATGCAGCGTCATTGTCTTCTTGTCAGTCATGTTCCAAAGTTCCAATGTCTGAATAAACACAGAGCACAATAAGCACAGAAGCATTTAGCAGCTCAAATAAGAGCAAGTCATTGCAAAACAAGTTTATCTTTAAGCAAAATTCCAGTTGACCAAGTTATGTTTTTTTAAGCAAAATTATATTTTACCACGTATGTGAATTAAAGAACAAACTCATATAGAAGTTGCTGAACAAAGTGATTGTTTGAAAACTCAAATGCAGTTGTCAGGGAGAGATATCGCAGCAATGACCCACCTCATAACAGCCAATTACCAACAAATATGGGTAAGTGGGATGGAACACGCATGTCCGGAAGTTGTTGCCAGAAGAGTTTAACTCATAAAGGAAATCAGCTTTACTACCGGAGCCAACTGACCACACTCGAACCAATTCATCACTAACAGAAGCTAAATACTCTCCTGTTGAATCCCAGCATACAGAATTGACAAGGTTCTTATGACCCTATAAGACAAAACAGTAAGTTAAAAGTCTGAATAAATCCATCGGATGTTTTTTTTAAGAAATCAATTAAATACAAAAGACATAAGAAAGCTAGAGATGCAGCTTTATGAATTGCTTCAAGTCGTCAAGTTCATGATAGCTTCACACTTTCATTTTGTTATGCAAATAACTGCATTACGCTCATATAAAGTAAAAACTCATTCAGGCAAGAATGTGGATATCACTATTGCCCATTTGTGATCAAGTTAAAGTCGATACCCAAGATAACTATTTTGGCTCACAACAAACCTGCAATTTAAGCATGCAGACTTGTGTCTCTACATCGAGTATGGAGACAACACTATCACCAGCGGCAGCGAGAATCCTTCCAAGACGAGGTTGAAACCTCACCTGAGTTGCTCCACCCTGATAAATAAAAGTATTATTGAAGCTGACTACAAATTACCAAACTATGTTAATCCTTATATAGTAGCGAAATTAACACCATATGCCATACCTTGAAAACTCCAGCACAACTGCCATTCTTGATACTCCAGTATCTTATCTCACTATTGTTATCACAAGAGCACAGAAGATCCTCTTTAGTAGGGTGGAAGTCAAGTGACATAACAGTTGTAGAATGTCCCACAAAAGTACGAAGTGAATAGCCAGGCTGCACAATTATAAGCATTCAATACATTAGATAAATTACAAGTGGACGGTTTAGACTTAACAAGTAGGAGAGTAATAATGCAAAAATACGAAAAATATCCAAAAGACCATTTGCCAGGTTTTCCAAATTAGTTGATCATGTATTCAATTTTGAGAAATAATTAACAAAATGAAAATTAGCAGTGAGCAAATTCTTGTATTTCACTTAAAAACTATGGATTGGCCAGTAATTAGCACACATTTATTCCAATAGAGAAGTGTAATGCTAGCAATCACAAACGGTTGTCCTAAAAAGTAAAAAGACCCTATGAAGGTCAATCCAGTGACAGGTCAATGCAAATATGCACTGCATGATAAATATTTGACCGAGTAGGAGATATATGAAAAATAAATGTTGCCTTGACCGTGAAAACAGGAAAATGTATTTACTAACATTATCAACATCCCAAACCCTGACAGTCTTGTCAGCGGAGGATGTAGCCAGCCTTGACATACTAGGACTGAATCTAATATCTGTTATCCATTGAGTATGCTCTTCCAGAGTAGACTTCACATTGAAGGATTCTGTACACCACAATACAGCCTGTGCACAAAACCATCAAGATATAATGACTATTTTGTGTTTAAATGGCTTAATATGAACTTAAGTAGTATTTCATATAATTGCAAAATATCCAAGTGTTACTGCCAGTTTTATGTAATATACACTTCAATCTAACTAGTACTCGCCTTTCGATCGTGCCCACCAGTGGCAAGTGTTTTCCCATCTGCTGAGAAGTGACAGCACTCGACCTTACTTGCACTTGCAGAAATAACCCCAACTTCCGAAAAAGTGAAACCTAGTTTTATTAAGAACAAGTGTTAAAGCATTCTACTAGTTTCTAGTACAGCACAAGCAAACCAGACATATTGTGATGTATCAGTGACATAGCAATAGAAAGTCAGCATTGATAGTACCTTTGCTGACATCTGAACACCGAGCAACTCTATCCCGAGGGTCAGCATCATCATGTGTCAAGAATTCTTCAACATTATCCTCTAAAGATCCATCATCCACAAAACGGTCCATATCATTCTGCAAAATACAACCCTAGTTACTGACTGCCAAATGAACTGCTAATAACAATATGGTGCGATGAACTAGACTGTATGAGGCAAGCCTAGAAAGTTGTGGTCTACAACTTAAGACCTAGCAATAGGGAGAAAAATAGAAATGCAGTTGACATTTCTCCATCCAATATATCAACCATACTGGTCCATTGTGGTCCATGCCAATAATAGCTATACAGCAGAGGGACATATAATCACCCTAAATGCAATTTACGCAAATAAGTTGATGAAACAGTGACTAGCTTCACACCAATTTATTTGGTACTGGGGCAACTGAGCCTAGACCATCAGAAGCAAACATAAGTAGAGACTTTGAGGAACCGCCATTATGGGGCAAAGTTGGCATCGAGATCGCATCTCCTGCTGTGTGAGTGGAAGGCGTTGAAGGTGAACTGGGGGATGGTCCAGTGGTATTAGCAGTCCCTGAACTATTGGCAGGACCTGAAGATGACACTGGCTGCTTCCTCTTTCGCCCCATTTGATTCTTTGGAGCCTTTAGAAAACATCGAAATAAATTAGAAAACCACCCTGGGAAAATCTAATACAGCCCTAATCATAGGATCATATACAGACTGATGAATACAGACTAAAAACACTTTAGTACCCTACACCAGGCAATATGATGAAGTTCGAATTTCATAATAAAATGCATGTCATGCTGGATTGAAAAGCAATACATAGAGAAAATATCCATATCGTCTTGCAATACACAAAAAAAGGGTAATTAAGAATTTATAAACACTGCTGCACATGTAGATAATTTGCATCTGAGGTCAAGTTGCACAAAAGAAAAGACATAATTGAAAGGATCTATAGCTATATAAACAAACTACAAACCTGATCACTGCCTTGAAAGGAGTTGGACATGCTTCCACCACCTGTAATGCTACCAGCACCAATGATCTTGTCTTGCTGTTGAAGGTGTTGGTTTGAACTCTGAGGGTGTTGACTTGGAAACGGATGCTGTGAATATTGTTGTTGTTGCTGGTGTTGATTGTTGTTTTGCAGCTGCTGTTGCTGTAACTGGTAAGTTGGTTATTCTTGTAAGCCAATATGTTCTGAAAGCTTAAATTTCAGAAGGTCTAATGATATTAATTACATCAGGAGGTCTTCCAAATTCAGACCCATGAATGATACCTTCATAAGCATATCAGCATCTGCACCAGGCAATACAGGACAACCAACTTGAACAGGCGATCCAGTGTTAGAAACATCAACGTTAGATATATTTCTATTGAGAAGCATGGGCAGTCTTCTAGTCTCCAGGTCACTGGCCGATGGGGAGGCTAAATTTTGCTGTGCCTGAAGTAGAAGTTGCTGCTGGATCTGATATTGATTAAAGGGCTGAGATGAGTGCATCATGGAATTTTGCTGCTGGAGAATTCCAGGCCGAACCTAACAGGAAAAATAAACATTAAATTTTACTGGACAAGAAAACATGAACGGAGAAAACTGCAGTGAAAATCCAATTTCATAGTAATTATCTACACATGATCGGCATTATATATTACTCGTGTTCTTAAACTAAACTGATCTTTTTATTTGTGATAGAACCTGGAATGTGCGAGCAATTTATGGTAGGAAATATAAATAATCTGCAAAACTTTCCAACTTTCCTCTTAACAATAAGAGAGACGTTCAAACAAAAGCAGACTTCTCTAAAATGTTATGACTGTCGCCTAACATAACAACAATGTTTCTATAGTCACTAAACAAAGAGTAAATTGTAATATATATATATATATAAATAGAAAGAGAGAGAGAGAGAGAGAGCAAGAACATAAGTAACATACACCATTTGGAAAAGAGATTAATTGTTACTAATACTTGACATTTGGTGTATTGTGTTAAATACATTTCATGTAAAAACCCTCAGGCCTTTTCTTCCAACAAAAAATAAATAAATAAATATATAACAAACTAGGAATTAAAATTGGAGAGAAAATGCAAGAGATAGTACAATGAGCCTTACCGTTAAAGGCCAGCCTTTCAGAGTCAAATTGCTACTGCCTTCATTTGATCCTAACATAAACAAATTGATCATTCATTGGTACGGGAAGAACTATAATCTCAATATTAAACTCCAATCAGATATCAAAAGTAATTAATGGTAATGGAAACATGTGTATCCACCATGAATTAGTGGATTTCGAAATAACTATCAAAGTAGTAGTTGATTATAACATATCTCCATATCAGATCACATCCAGTTATTCCTAGTACAAAAACATAAAATCAATACCATGGAGACCCATCAATGATCCATCTGGCCCAGCAGCTCTTGGGTTCATCATCTCAGTCTTTATGTCCTGTTTCACCATGCAAATAGGACCCAAAATAAGAAAACAGGATTTGTGATGTTAAATTTTTATCAAGAAACAGACTCAGACATGATAATTACCTGCATCAATCCAGGAAGTTGCTGACTCCGACTGTGAGCTTGTTGGAGACTCCCCAACACACCTCCAGGTGTACCATGCAGCATTTGACTGAGAAGAAGTTCAACAACTTTCATATAAAACAAAAATTCCATGCTAGGTCATGATAAATATAATTTGTTAGAGATATACCCAGGAGACTGGCCACCTGCCGTGGCTACTTTCACCAATGATGCACGATTTGAATCCATAAGCTGACTCATATTGTCACCCATCCTTTGCTGCAAGGTGAATATCGGCAAACAGTCGTCAATAGATGAAAGGAATCTATGTTAGAAAGAAAGTAATTTATGTCAAACTTATTACCTTTAAAGCCGCATCATCCAAAGCATCCCCCCT
This sequence comes from Argentina anserina, assembly GCF_933775445.1. NCBI lineage: Eukaryota > Viridiplantae > Streptophyta > Magnoliopsida > Rosales > Rosaceae > Argentina > Argentina anserina. Next base: position 1,914,579 of record NC_065872.1, on the reverse strand, counting down.
GGGAGGCTTCAATCTGTCCTCATACATTTTTGTTGTCATGGCATTTGCAGTTGCAGAGTTCTGCCTCAAAAGAGGATCCATTCCAACAAGCCCATTGGAAGTTCCATTAAGAAGTGGGGTCCCATCTCGTCTTTGCTGTTGCGGCTGCTGTTGTTGCTGGTGTTGTTGTTGCTGGTGCTGTTGATGTTGCTGTTGATGTTGCTGTTGTTGTTGTTGTTGTTGTTGTTGTTTTTGTTGTTGTTGCTGTTGTTGCTGTTGTTGCTGCTGTTGTTGTTGCTGTTGTTGCTGCTGCTGCTGAGCAGCATGCCTTTGCAAAAGATGCTGCATTTGCATTTGTGGATGCTGCTGAGGGTTCTGTTGCAGCTCCCGAGCCTTGTTTACTTGAGTCTGATACAGAAAGCAAAACGAGGCATTAGATCTCCATAATTGCATTAAAATTTTATGAATCTCAAGATGTTCATTCTTTATAATCCTTCAAGAGAACCTGCCAAAAAAGAGTGCAACATTCCACTTACACCGAATTCAAGATGCAACAGTTAAGCTCTCCAATCTCCCAAAAATAAAAGTTAAAAATACACCCACAAATGTTAATTAAGAAACAAATAGAAACTACTAGAAAACCAAAATACTCACCTCAATATAAGATGCAGCTGATTCAGAGTGTTTTTCATTTGTCCTAGCGATAAATATATCCCAAAAGACAGACCACCATTCAAAAAGAAAGCCACCGGGTGCATCAATAGCTGGTATAAATGTACAATCCAAGAAAACAATCAATTTGGATATGAACTTGCAATTTGCAGTAAATCTTATTCATAATACAACCATGTTCTTACCTACAGGATCTGTAGAAACTTTTCCTTCCGCTTGAAATGCCTTTGCAGAAGTATGTAAATTTCTCTTCAGAAGGTAATCATATATATAAACATCCAACCTACGATCCATACAATTATGCCCACATGTCAGAAGTCAGAACCCAAACATATTTAAGGCTTCTGAGAAACACAGAGGGATTAAAATGCAAATCATGATATCTAAACTGATGCTAAAACGATAAATCAATGCAAAGACAATGAAATGAAATGCCAGATATTTTGCTAGTTACTTTTGGAAATTTGAATTAAATCCTTTTATTAATTAACTCTTATATCTGACTGAGCAAATTTGTTTAAGAAAAATAACCCATATGAAACATCAGAAGACTTTCAGCCGTATTTTCTTGGTAGGAAGAAAGAAACAACTTTCTGGAGTTTCAGTTTCCCTGTTATCTGGGCTCCACATATTAAGCTTTTTCTCAGCTGGTAGTAAACTTTTTCTTCTTTTTGTTTAAGAAAAATCTAAGCTTTAGTGTATTTAGTTGAGGAAATTCTCAAATTTTGATACAAAACAGAAACTGAAAGTTAAACTCGTCTCCTTTTTCTAAGCTTATGTTCTGGAGACGAAGACACATATTGGATAACTGCAAATACAACGAATCTCCAAATCCCACCCCTCAGTTCAATCAAACAGAGCCCAAAGCCAGAACTGAAGAACAACCCATTCAATCACACATAACAAATATACAAGATCACCAAAACATGGTTGAAGCTCTTAATACCCATTACAGAATAAGATCATCAAACAACAACCTTCAAGTCCCAACAGACAACAGATTGAAAAAGCATGATCCTTTAATCAGATATGAACAATCAACAACACAAAGGGCAGCCCCAAATGCATAGAAAAATGGAGAACCCATTTGGAAATTGACAAACAAATGGTGCCCCTAAAAACATAGAACCCTAGAATCAAGAACCCTTAAAGCCCAAGTGAGATGATAACAATAAGAACAAAAAAATGACTAAAAAATAAACAGAAAGTTCAGAGCCTAATAAGAATTAGAGATGCTTACATTTTATCAGCTTCCCAATTGGCCTGAGAAGCCATGATGGGTGATATGCGTTCTTCACAAAGATGATAACTTTTCTTATAAATGCTTTTCAAGTTTGTATCTTTTTGCTTTCTCTGAGTTTTGTTTTTCTCTTACTACTGCTTCTCAGCTTTTGCTTCTTCTTCTTCTGGCTTCTTCACTATGTTCTATAATAATTAATAAAGTTGAAGAAGACCATAACCTCCTTGTTGAGTCAATATTAAAATATTATTTCCTTTTTTATTAATTATTTCCTTTATGGGTTTTTAATTCCACGCAAGCGGTGTGGCGAAGTTCATGACTTTTTATTCTCTTTTTTCCTCTTCTTTTTTATCTTCCTTGTATTGACCAAAAATTCCAAAACTTAATACAAACTTGGTGGGCAAGAATGCATGTTTTAGTTGATTATATGGATTGTGGCTACGAAATACTTAAGCATTGCTCATTGCTCTTTAAACAAATTTGTGTTCTGAGTTACAATTAAAGAATTGATAACATAATCGGTCATGTGATGTGAGATTGTGTGATATAAACTTATATAATTAAATCACTACGTGTAACTTTATTAAATTATTACTGAAATTAACATCTTTCTTTAAAAAAAATATGTTGAAAGTTTCTAAGAAAATATGTCGATTTATGTTTTAACTTATTTTGTTTAGAGAAAAAATTGCTTGATTAGTAGAACTAATTATCTTCTATCATTTCACAAGAACTCATTAAGACTCAAGTCTTACGACTAGGAATTCTTGGAGATAAATAACAAAGGAAAAGATTAAAATAAGAATTAGGAAGGTTAAGCACATTTTCTCTTATTTCTTCTGTTTCTGTTGGGATTGTAAAAGTTGGCACATCCTATGATTCCTATCATAGACTGACAGTGTCAGAATGTCTCAATGGTTTACCTGTTTGTCAAAATGTTATTTTTACCTGTCCCAGAAAAAGAGGAGAAAAAAAAGGTTGACTGGCACAGTTCATAGAAAGTCAAGGACAAAGTAGTTGGAAACATCAATATTGCCCTTTTATTAATAGATTAGGATTGTCTGGCTTCTAATCCATCATTTTCAAGATTAAGATGATTACTGATGAGAAAACCAATGATTGACTGGCAATTAAGCACCTAAACCAATCCATATCAGAAACATAGACACAGATCACAACTCACTTGATGCTAATCATCAATAGCTGCTGGTACTGTAAATTGGCAAACATTGCCACAAATAAGCCTTCAATTATTTCCAAAATCTAGAACAAAGAAATTACTTCACTCTCCTCCTTTCCCATGTTCTGAGTTCTAATTACCTGAATCTACAGCTTTTCAAATCAAAAAAATCCTGGTGTAAACATGGCCTTATAATGAAAGACATTCTTCTCTAACTAGAAAAAGATGAGGCTACTTCTCATTCCTTGAAATCATCCTTGTCATCAACAGGAAGGCCTTTGTTTCTCCAATACACGGCAAGACCACTGCCACCGAGCTGCGAATTGGCAATTACAAGAATAGAATTGGGTTACAAGTTCTGAGAACATTCATAAGTTAACTCAATAGGATCTAAAGGGCGAGACATACCGCCATACAAACAACGCTAACAGCTGAAGGGACAGCAACTAAGGGGTTCGTGAAATGCTTTTGAGCTAGTAAAAACCCAAGTGCGGAGCTCTGCAAATGATATTACCAAAACCGTAAGTTAGGGTGTCAGTGAACAGTTATCCTGCTTGTCCTAAGAATACATGGATGCAGTATTGAAATACTACCAGAGAATATGTTTACCTGCATCCCACACTCTATGGATATGGTACGAGAAGTGGATTCACCGAAAGATATCCTTGAAACCCAATAGCCAATGGCAAATGCAGCAGCATGTAAAGCAGCCACTGGGAGTATTAATTGCAGTCCTTGTGCTTTCAAGACTTCAGAAACTTGTCCAATCTATAAAATGATAAAAAATTAAAGCTAAGTAATATGCACATCAACTTTCACTATGAATTACTCACTCCAATCATGAACTTACTGGGCTTGCACAGAGAAGAGTGGTGAGGATTACTCCAACCAAAGGTGTCACTGAGCTAATTTTTGAAGTGAACTTTGGGAATTTGCCAGTACTGTCACATGAAGCAGGTACACCAGTGAAGATTACAACATTTATGTCCAGATGCATTTTAATAATCTGATGATAATTAAAACAAAAATATTATTACCTCCAATAATTGTTGGCACTAAAACAACCTGGAAAGTGCTGATTGCTAGGCCCTGCAAGGATGATAGATAATACAAGAAATCAAAGTCAATACCTCTGTTAAGTAGCAATGAGAATCTGTAATCCTACTGCATAGTAAAACAAACCATTATAAAGATAGTGTAGATATCCCTTTATTTTAGTTTAGATTATTGTGGATGAGTGTGTCATTTTGTTACTAATATCCAATAACTGATGAAAAATGAATCCTATAGGTTGGGGAAACTTTTGTTCATTATTGGTTCAGATTTTACACACGGTACCTATGACCAGCTATACGTGAGATCAACAGATTGATGAGTAAATTTATTGATCATCAGTATTGCACTGATTATAGATCATGTTTGGACTTACCTCAGCATCAACTGGAACAAGCTGGCCAGCAAGCAGCTTGGTAAGAAGCGGTGTCATTATAATAGCTCCTATTGTTGAACATCTAGACATAGTCCACAAGATAATATATGGTTTAATACAAGACATTTAGATGCAGAAAAAAGAATATTGTTTCAGACACAATTGTAAACTTCCCAGACAATTATATGGCATGCAACTCACGTCGTCATGAGAACAGATAGTGCAACATTCCCCTTTGAGATATAAGTTGCAACATTTGATGCCTGACCGCCAGGACAGCAGGAGACCAGAATAAGACCCGTAGCAATAGGTGCAGAAAGCTTTAGTTTCTGAAAAGAGAGGATCATCATTGTAGCATCCATAATATGTTTATATGAAGGACTAGCCACCTTCCCCCCTTTTCTAGGGGACGACAGGATCTTAAAGTGAGGCAGAAAAGAAAGAGCTCTTATGTACTAAGGTCTGTACTAGCAAAATTTGTACATCTAATAGCAGAAATACTGATACTAACACCTGTTATAAGATCTCAAATGGTATAAAGGAGAAACTCCATAGGAAAAGCATATTAAATGGAGTAAATTACAGTGAAGCCATAAATCCTTACCAGGGCAATGACAAAACCTAGTAAGGGTTTGATTATGTACTGAGCGAGAAATCCTACACCGACCTGCAGCATACATTTAATAACCATTACAATTAACTAAAATTATCTGTCAAAGCTCACTGACTTAATGAAAGGATGCTACTTACAGTCCAAGGATTACGCAAGCATCGTCTAAAATCTTCAAAGGTTAACGTCAAACCCATAGAAAGCATGAGGAAACCAAGGCCAAGGGTGAAAAGGTCTGTCTCCAACCAAGTTACCTGAAGGAACCCCAACATTAAGCTTGATGATCACTAGCTGATATGTCATATAGCAAAAAGAATGGAAAGAGATCTTACAGCAGATGGTTTGTAGATCCCAACAATGGTGCCAATTATCACCTATGTCAAGGAAGTAGGAGTCAGAATTCGCAAGTCTTTCCAGAGACATTGTTTAGAACAGAACTATGCTTAAGAAAGTTTGAATTGGGAAGACAGGATCATAGTAACTATATACATTAGTGTAATGTGATACCTACCCATAGAGGAAATAACGTTGTCAAAGTTTCGATTATTCTCTCATACTGGCTCATGCCACTAGCAGTGGGAAGACCTCCAGATGCATTTGTTGCCGCCTTGCACAAAACTTTGGAGTTGCTACATGAATATATGAAGGATGTAAAACTGACTGGTAAGTATCCAGGAGAAGCAGATTATCCATAGAAACTATGAAGTCCTAACTATGCGTGAAAAGAGCAGCCATCTTGGTAACTAGTTGTTAAAATGAGACATTTTACGTTGTGTACACATTACTGGCAACTGGTGAACACTATCTGGTCATTTTGGTGTGTTGGGACAGGAAAAAAAACTCAAAGGAAATAGGAAAGTGATACAGACCTGATCACAGTAAGAATGAAATATTGAACTATAAGTTACTCATATTTGACTACAAATAACATTAACATCTGAGAGTAACTAAGAGGTATAGGTCTACTCGACATTGATCCAGCTGAGCTCTCTAAACAAGTAAGAGCGATCTCATTTCCTTTTGGTGTATACCACACCTCCAAGAACCAATACTAACTAAAGAACAGTAATGTAGCTCTCGGGTTTGCTTATAAACTGAACTATGGTACCCAATAATTCCCACAAACATAATCAACATATTATGTACTCACAACTTCACATATATTCTCATTTATGAAGCATTATCAAAACAAGGGTACCCTCAAAACAACACTAAACTACACACCTTGAAGTATGAACTATCGAAGAACCAGCAGCAACAATCGGACTCCATGTCTTGCTTTCAATTGCACAACTCCTTCCCTTCTCAGACACAATTCCACCTCTTACATCTGAAAACCAATCAATTAGAATCAACTAAACGCTTGAAACGGAGGAAAACAATAAACTGTCCCAATCCCCACAACAGAAAAGAATTGAACTTGAGCTCCCATATCACCAACAATCTAAACCCAATTGCCAAAACGGATACCAAACACAAACCCAGAAACGAAGAGCGCATAAACTAAACATACCAATATGGCTTTGGAGCCTCCTTGAAGATAAAGAAGAGCTCTGCCTACAGTAGGCTTCACAAGTATTTAACTTGAAATCTTTGAGAGCAAATCTAGACAAGGAAGACATTGGGTCAAAACCAAGGGATTCAATCAATAGGAAAAGATCAAAAAAGTATGGGGCTGTTGAGTTTAAAACTTAGAATAGTGAAGTGGGGAGATAGGATTGTCTGCATATGGGAACTTGGCTCCAAAACTGGTTACCGGGTTTGTATTGTTGTTGGTGGTCGTGGAAACCAATGAGCCACACAGATCGATAATCCATCTAAGTGGAATCTAGCCTCATCCGAAACTAGGTAGATTGGTCTGTTTCCAAATTAAGTGACAGATATATATTTTACATAGTAGACCTGGAGCTCTTACGACTTTGATGTGTAACTCTCCAGCAGAAAATGAAAGCTCTCGGCTTTTAGTGTTGGAGTTCTTGACAGAAAATGCATGAAGAAAACTGCGTTTTTGGATCAATATATACATTTCGGCCTCAAAAACATAGCAATCGAATCAAATATAAAACTAATAAATCTTCAGTGCTTCAGTGTAAGAAATGAACAATTTGACAAAGTGTCATTATATTTTCCAAATAAAAAGAAGGGAAAAATCGTATCAAGTTGAAAGAATGAAACTGGTCTTTGTCTTCTGTATTTATATATTTGGACCGTCCCAGCCAGTCTAGGCTCAAGCGAATTGGGTTTCTCCTAGCCCGCTTGGGCCGAATAAGAAACTTTGAAGCCCATCCGGTTAGCATAAGCAATCTTAATCGTTTGTGATCAAGTATGGTTCTTTGTCATTGATTTCAAAACCAAGGATGAAGGATTCCAGGAATTTTGTAGATAGCTAGGTGTAGTATAATGGATCCTATGAACTACTGACTATTTTTCTCTACCAACTAGATCACCGGTGCATCTTGTATTCTTGTACTTGCTAGCTACCTAACAATGTATATGTACATTTTACATACGTATATTTATCTAAATAAGCAGTTTGCACTTAGATTTGGTGAAGAAGTCGATCAAACTCAGAGAGGTTGTTCAATTGATCGATTACTGGAGGTGAGTCTGGGCGAGTTTGATTCGTATGATTACATGTTAACGTTATAGTGAAATAGGTGGTGAGTGTGCGAGCTAGGAACAACAAAAATGCACATATCATCATGGCTTCATATCAATTACTCTGAACTTCAAAAATGTAAGTTAATCTTCGAAATATGTCACTTTTCCGTGCATTATGTAGGTAGGTCCGTTTCCTTTTTTCGTGTTCTTTCCTAACTAAGGTCACATCGGTTAGTTAATTGTGTTTATTTGAAACAATTCATCAAACACTTCATCTTTATTAACTTATTAGTGAATCTTCACCCTCGCCCATTTTGTGCATCAAGTTACATTAGAAGTTAGACAGTCGGTAGGAGTCGGAGGCACAGATGGTACTGTCATACTGGGGAAGATAGCGCAGTCTTGAGTAGATAATAGAAATGGAAGATGATGTTTGGCAGGATAACAAATCTTTACCATATCGGAAAGATCAATCTATATCGGACAGTCAATCTATTAATTACCAGTACTTACTGCATCAATAATTCTGTGCAGACCAAAGAGGATTGCGATGTGTTATTCATGTTATAATCAAGGAGAGTGAGAATTGGGGAGTGAAACACATGGTCACATGATCTCTTTGGACTTTGGCTTCGCCTTTGGTTTGTAGTAGACATTCGGCATCTAACCTGCATGGCTGCAGCTGGTTGATATATACAGCTTGAGATGTTATTTGTTTTGTGAATGTCTGATATAGGTGAGGGGGCCGAGGACCAACTCCAATGCAAAAGAAATTTCAACTCGATCATCTAATCTTAAGCCAACATTTTACCATATTTGACATATTGGAGTTCCAATATTTATGATCATGAAATTGTGAATTGTATGTTGTCATGTCATATTGAGTTTCTCTTTCGCGTACGTATAATTTATAAAATTGTTTAACTAATATATATCATTCTCATTAATTATTTGCCAATACATCAATCGAAACATGTAACAATGATGACACATAAAAAAAGATAAGTTGTATATGGAATAATTAACCATTTCTCATATTTTTGTAAACTCAACTATGGTTGCCTAGATCTCACTTAAGCAATTCATCGAACACCTTCCGCCGTATTAAATTTGTACCGTATTCCTTATTTTAAATTCTGTCAATGGCGCTCCTCGATCATCATACCCACACAGGGACAGTCAGCCGTGGGAAACTGTATCATCCATGCCATATGGCCTTAACATTATGATAATCAATCCTTGCCGGTTGCTTGCTAGACTTGGTCCTCATCGATCATCTATTCCATCATGATCCTCATCATCATCATACATTGATATCATTGCTGGCCCTATGTCTACGTACGCTACCTGGTTTAGTCTGCTTCTGTTCTTTAGCCTTCAGCAGATTACTACTACACCTTCAAACATTAACATGAACATGATCGATGATTCTCAACAAGCAGGCCAGGACATCAAAGTGGAGTTAACTAGACAGCTGAAACCCGCAAAATCTTATCAGAAGGAGTGAAGGACCCATATGTATGGTTTTGGGGTAGTTCATCACCCTATCTGAAATATATGTCTTGCATGACCCCTGGCTCAAAATGTAGCTTCTGGAGATTAATTAAGCACATGCCGCTACATAGCAAACTCTAACTACTTTCGTGTATATTACATCCCAGCTTTTGGAGATTTGTTGCATCACACAGTGGCTGTTTTGGCCAGTTAGGGTTCCGTCGAGACCTTCTTGGCCAGTTCGGTGACTAGTTTACTACGTACTTCACTTTGTCTGCTTCTTCAAAAACGAAGAATTCATAACCAGTAACCACCTTTGTTTTTTCTTTGCTTCTTCTTTTGTTAGGTCGAATGTAATAGTCTAATAGCTAAGAAAGCGCCGATCGATAATTCGATCATACACAGTGAAAGGCATTATTGTTTGGTTAGCTACCCATTTCATATATGTTTAAGGCAAATTAATACTACAGATTAGGTGTTCTTAAAGTACATATCATATATGAGTTTTGCTTGGAGTTTAATTGAATGGAAAATTATTGGCACTTAATCTGCATAAAGTTGCCTACTCGAGTTGGTGATATGCATGAGACTTGACAGTTGAGATCAATTATTTGCTTATTGGATCATACCAAACATTCGTGAACTTGACAGATACTACTCCTAATTTGATGAATAACAGAAGCAATTCAAGGAAGAACAAGATAGTGTAATTAAGAACCTAGCTACTCATAATATATTTAAGATGAACAAATGAAGAATATGTTACGTGGCTTAAAACAAAATTTATGGGAAAAGGACGGCAAATTTGATGCTTGATTAAAGGGTCTAGTTGGGTTGATGGATTTTGGACTCGTTTTTAATTCAATTTTAACAAAATTTATACAATTGTAGAATTTTCAAAATCTGTATAATTTTAAAAACAATCTCTGAACTTTTTTTTTTACAAAAAAATCATTCTCCATCCTAAAAAGAATATCATTTCTTTTATGGTCTTTGTATAAATTATGACATTATGAAATTCAATTTGATTTTCATTTAATTATACACATTTTTATTTAATTTTATACAATAAAATAATGAGTTATTAGAGTATTTTCATCATCTATAATAAAAAAATTTAAAAGGAGCTATAAGAGATGCTCTTAAAAAATTATAATGCTTGAATGATTAATTTGTAACTTAATGTAATTTGTTACACTTTGACTACACCCTACTATAAATGATCACATTAATAGTACTAATATATCTACAACTCCACTAATTTATTCTTCTTCTTTTTAAGACAACTCCACTAATTTCAATTACATTACAATCACAACAATGTGTGATCAAGTTTTTCGTCAAATTCCTCTATCTCCGTTGTTTAGATACTTCATTTTTGTAATTACAAACTCTTAAATGAAAAGTGAGACGTATAATTTATAAAAGATAAATATTAAAATCATATCTAAATCTTCAACATACATGTTGATAGATAGGCAATTAGGCATTAAGAGAAATTATCTCCTAATGTTATGCGGAATGCTAGTTTTACTCATAATTTCCAACCCAAGTCTAGCTCAACTCCACATTGGTCAAAAACAGATCTAACAATCTTGATCATCGGGCTTACTTGTTACATCCTCACTCTCTCATGGACTTTTTACCAAGTTCAATTCAATCAATTGCGTGAATAATTTTGTTTAAAATCCCAGGCTGCTTTGGGGTATATGAATGTTTGAGCTGTCTTCCACCGGACATGGACTCACGCAGGCCGAAAGGCCAGCCCCAATCGCCCGATTGCCACAAGGCAAGTCCACCACAACCCACGCGCCTAACGTGGCTGTAGACAAAATCAAAGTACGTTATTTTCGTATTTTTCCTGATTTAACTAAATACGATAATAAATTAGTAATAAAACGCTTTCCTACTATTTGCCAGCTTACTGTTTCTGTTTCCCCTCTCAGCTTTATTGTTCACTTTCCCTCACCCCCTTTGCCCTCGTGATCCCTTCAAACCCTGTCTCTTACAAAACCTCTCTCGCTCTCTGCCTCACAGCACCCACTCACTCCCCTCTACTCTATCCCTCTCTCATGGGTCTTCGCCGGAAAATCGATCCTTCCACCCAAACCCGCCGTGAGAAACCCATCACTGTATAACCCACATTAGAACGTACAAACTAACCCCCTACATTTGTTTCAATTCGTGTGTTCTGTTTTGAAGGGGAATATGAGTGTGAGATTTAGATATGCGGTTTGGTCTGTGGCTGTGTTTTTGCTGCTGGGGAGTTCCGGTCGGGTCAGTTCCGAGCCGACTCGCGACAAGCAAGCTCTACTTGCATTCATAACCCAGGTGCCGCACGCCAACCGGGTACAGTGGAACAACTCCGTCTCGGCCTGCAGCTGGTTCGGAGTCAAGTGCGACGCGAACAATTCTTATGTCTACTCCGTTCGGCTACCCGGTGTTGGGCTCGTGGGTCCTATTCCACCCAACACCCTCGGCCGGCTGTCTCAGCTCCGTGTCTTAAGTCTCCGCTCCAATCGCCTCACTGGCTCAGTGCCTTCAGATTTAGGCAACTTGACACTTCTTCGGAACCTCTATCTCCAAGGGAACGAGCTGTCCGGGGAGTTTCCGGCTGGATTGACTCGGTTACAGCGGTTGAACCGGCTCGATGTCAGCTCTAATAACTTCACAGGCTCAATTCCGTTTGCGGTGAACAATCTGACGCAGCTGACCGGGCTGTTCCTCGAGAACAATGCGTTTTCCGGGAGCTTGCCGAGCATCTCAGCCGGTAAGTTGGACAAGTTCAACGTCTCGAACAACAACCTCAACGGATCAATCCCTGCGACCCTGGAGAAGTTCCCTTACTCCGCATTCGCCGGGAACTTAGATCTGTGCGGCGGTCCATTACGGTCGTGCTATCCGTTTTTTCCGGGGCCAGTACCGGCGCCCGGGACGCTGCCTATAGTCCCAGTCCACGACAAGTCCAAGAAGCTCTCCACCGCCGCCATTGTTGCCATCGTAGTCGGTTCCGTTCTAGCCCTCTGCCTTTTACTTCTGCTTCTCCTTTGCTGCATCAGAAAACGACGCCGTCAGCACTCCCCCAAGCCCCCGAAACCCCCCGTCGCCGCGACCCGCTCGGTCCCGGCGGCGGAGGCCGGGACGTCGTCGTCCAAGGACGACATCACCGGCGCGTCGACGGAGGCCGAGAGGAACAAGCTAGTCTTCTTTGACGGCGGAGTTTACAGCTTCGACTTGGAGGACTTGTTGAGGGCATCGGCGGAGGTTTTGGGTAAAGGAAGCGTGGGAACGTCGTACAAGGCGGTGCTGGAAGAAGGTACCACGGTGGTTGTGAAGCGGCTGAAGGACGTGGTGGTGACGAAGAAAGAGTTCGATATGACAATGGAGGTTCTCGGAAAAATTAAGCATGAAAATGTGGTTCCGTTGAGGGCGTTCTACTTCTCTAAGGATGAGAAATTGTTAGTCTATGACTTCATGACCGCCGGTAGCTTATCTGCTCTTCTTCACGGTACGTTTTCTCATTCTTTTCCCTTTTAATTTGTTTTTTTTCATTGAAACGTAATTAGCCCTGAAATTAAAATACTAAGAATGTGAAATGCAGATTGGTGTTTTGAATTGTGGGTATGTTTTATGTTAGAGTAGATTTAAGAATGAATGTAGTGGTGCTTCAGGGTTTGGTCGCTGATTGTGAATGGGTACCCTCAGCTTTCTGGGATTATTTTCTTTCATGGTGGGAGGTTGAGCTGTTTCAGCCTTGAAAATTGTTAATTACAGTTTGTGTATTTAATATGCGACCCAGTATTTGTATATTCCTTCTGGTCTTCGAGGAATATTAGGCGGAATTAAAACAGAAATACCTTGAGTTCTTCTTTAATTTCCATTGCTGTTTCTGTGCAAACATTCTTTGTGTTTGAAGCTGCTGCTATTTCTGTTTCATTGTTTTTTTATTTTAATTTTGGTCCTTTATAAAATAAGAAAAATCAGAGAAAATTAAACAGAAAATGAGCCGGTGGTCGTCATCATTCAGCATGGTGGTCACCGGCCAATGTCACCGACATCATTTTAACTTTGGCTTGAAGCTTTATTATTTCTTCTTTTAAGAAAGTGTATCAGCTCTCATGTCTAAAAAAAAAAAGAATGAGAGGAATGTGAAATTTACGAAAGTAACCATGGTGACCTGAACTGTGTGATTTTGGATATGCAGGGAGTAGAGGCTCAGGTCGCACCCCACTGGACTGGGACAACCGGATGAGAATCGCGCTTAGTGCCGCGAGAGGCTTAGCACATCTCCACGTGGCGGGTAAAGTGGTCCACGGCAACATTAAGTCATCCAACATTCTGTTACGCTCCGATAATGATGCGACGATTTCGGACTTTGGGTTGAACCCGCTGTTCGGGACCTTCACCCCGCCCAACCGGATCGCGGGTTACCGCGCTCCGGAAGTGGTGGAAACCCGAAAAGTCACGTTCAAGTCCGATGTTTATAGCTTTGGGGTGTTGTTGTTAGAGCTATTAACGGGGAAAGCACCCAATCAGGCTTCCTTGGGTGAAGAGGGAATAGACTTACCTAGGTGGGTCCAGTCCGTGGTTCGTGAGGAGTGGACTGCTGAGGTGTTCGACGTGGAGCTAATGAGGTACCAAAACATTGAGGAAGAGATGGTTCAGCTCTTGCAAATAGCCATGGCTTGTGTGTCCACTGTCCCCGATCAACGGCCGGCAATGCAAGAGGTAGTCCGTATGATCGAGGATATGAACCGGGCCGAAACCGATGACGGCTTACGACAGTCGTCGGATGACCCGTCGAAGGGATCAGACGGTCATACGCCTCCACAAGGGTCCAGGACCCCACCTAGTGTCACACCCACACCTTGAGTGAGTCGTAAGAAAGAAGGGAACAAATGTAAAGGGATTGGAAATGGAAGGTGGGTATGGTCTGGTTGGTCCGAATATCTGTTTTTTCTTTTTTAGCTTTAATTTTGTTTTTTTTTAAATTTTTTGCAATGATTTTTATAAATGGGAGGGTTTTTAAATTGTTGATGATGTTGGGGGAGGGTGGTGGGAGAGTTCCATGGACTGATTGGAATTTGACAATATTTGATGGAATTGGGTTTTCCTTAATTCTTTCTCTTTATAAATTCTCACGATCTTTGTCTCATACGCATGGCTGTTGTTGTGAATTCTCTTATCTTAATTGATTTTTTAAATTAGATTTCTCTAATGGGTGTTGAACAATGACCTCCTTGGGACAATTCAAAACTCTCTAGTGAACTTGCCCTCTTCAATGGCTAGTCTTCCCAATGCATTTTTGTAAACCCTAATTTTGACACAAATTATGTAATTCAAAACTCTCAAATTTAACATCGAATTTGGTAATAGTTTCTTGAATGATAGATTGTTGCCCTAAATAGTGAGGCTTGAGCAGCACTCAAACTTGCATTTATTGCCGATGATTGTAATTTGAGGCTTTAAGTACCGTCCGTAGGTCCTGGTAAGTACATGATTGGGAAGCACCACCGGCACCGGCGGAGTATACGGTGGTTTTTGGTCCACCTGTCGGTAGGGGTAATTAATTGAGTATCTGAAGGCCATCACGTAGCGGAGGATTTGTCCGGCTTGGACTATTGGGGGTGAGTGCAGGAATAATAGGGTGGGGTGGGGAACAGCCTGGCTTTTTAAAAGAAAACGAGTGTGCCTTTGACACAGATGTGATGTCAGCCGTTGATCTACGCGACCTTCTACCCTACAATTTGTTCTTTATTATCTTTCTTTTCGTCTTTTTAATCTTCCTCTATAAACCTCATCAACGTGGTCGAACTCAAGATCTTTCATTTATAATATTATCAATATCGTATTAAAATTATATTATGCCAAAAAATACGAAAGGATTTCGGTTTATAGAAATTGTGGTTTTGAGTACAAGTGATCAGTATCTAGATTTCGTGCTCTTGTGAGCCATACAAAGCATAATGCAGTTACAAATTAGAGGTTTAGTACCAGAAGTTTAGTCGAAATTCTGATGATTTTAGAAAGGGGGGGGTGTTTAGTTTCTGAAGGTGGATTTTGGGGTTACGGACATAGCACATTGTTGGTGTGTATGAATGTGGACCATGACATTGACTTTACATCACTAAATTAACCACTTTTTTTCTTGTCGAGACTTTTGATGTGGATGCTTCACAAATTTATGTGCTTGTGTAGTTGTGTTGGTGTGGAATCCGTGGATAACTTATGTAACATGGGTTGCATGGTTAGACGTTCCAAAATCTGATTTAGTCGTCGGTCATTTTCCGAGTACTGAGCGTCTTTCTAATTATGTCGTTACTTCCTTGGAAAAATTGGTGTCTCGCACGAACTCTAGCCAATTGTCAATTCGTCATGACCAATCTAATACGGAATGAGAATGGGGGCACCGTGATTAACCCTAGTTCAAGTCTTGAGGAAGATTGTATTTCACACGCACCAACATTACACATGAGAAAAAAGATTTGTTGAAACTTGAAAAATCAATGATAATGGTGACACTGATAAAGCTTTGCTCCATGGCCTCTTTGGGATAACATAATTCTGTGGTCCATCCAATTTGATAAAGCTGTCTCTCTTTGTAGCTAAAGCAAGTAGCCAAGTACCCTCTTTGCTGGGTTTCCTGAGCTTTTAAATTATCTAAGTTTTTCCATGTATAGTTGACCTAATCACATAATAACTTCAATAATATCCTCCATATGTAACCAACTCTTCAACTAATTACTAGGAATAGAGTTTCCAGTCACATAATTTTCCCAGTAAACCCTGATATAAGAGAAAGAAAGAACAAAAACCAATAGGTGGTGTCGTGGTGAGTCTTAATCTTTACTCACTTGCTCACACATCCGACAAGAGAAGAAGAAGATGATGAAAATGAAGACAAAGGAGAAGTGGGGATTGGATCATAAGGTATGATTGACCAGTGTACCTGTGTATATACAGTTGTGCTCAGTCTCTTGTCTTCTAAGTTCAAGTTTTGAAATATTTTGAAAACTATTATTGTAACCTGCAAGTTTTCACATTTGGAAGGACTGGTGCTCCAAGTCAAGCAAGACTTCAGTTCTTTTCAAATAGAATAAGGTAAGCTCCATAGATGGACAAACCTAGCTCATAGCTAGGGAAGAAAATTCAAATCAAATATGATGATCTTTGGAGTTGAATTAAAAGCACGCTTGGTGTTATTAATCTCATTAATTTGATGACACAGACGGCTTCTTTTATTAATCAATAAGAATTAGAGAAAGTCTTACCTTACTAAACCAGAAAGTATTATGTGCAGTGTTATAATCAGTTACATGTATAAATGTACGTGTAGATTTGGTGATTTGCAAAATATGTCTACCATCAGATCAGGGTTTTATTTTCTGTATCACCATTGTGATCAAGTATTGGTTAGTAATCGAAACTTGAAAGATAAACACAAAACTTCACCTCTTCAGTCCATATGTAATCTATCTACATTGCAAAATACAAAACTTGTTTCTCTTTGAAGAACAAATCATGAACAAATCTGTGTTATAGTTCTAATTTATGAACACAAATGTTATAGAGCAGTGAGTATAGTGAAGGACACAGCATACAGTAAACCCCACTTTCTATTCCAAGAGTTCCAGTGTCGTATATATTTGCTCAGCTTCAGGGTGTGATTTGTCACCAGCAACAAAAGAATGAGTTTCTTCTCCAATTTGAATCCAGCTGCATCCAGGAATCTTTCTCAGGCCCTTCTCTTTCATTAACTGCCTCACTTTCTTAACCTTATCCCATCTTCCTGCAACTGCATATGCATTTGATAGAGCTACATAGTTTCCAGAATTCTCTGGCTCTAATTTCAGTAATTGATTGGACAAATACTCCTCTAGTTCTATGTTGTTCTGTTCTCTACAAGCTGCAAGTAATGATCCCAGTATCTGTGCATCAGGCTCCCAAGGCATTGCCGCGATAAGCCTAAAAGCTTCATCCACATTGCCACTCCGAGAAAGAAGACTAACTACACATCCATAGTGCTCAATTGTTGGATTTATAGTTTGACTGGATAACAAGTCATCCAAAAGCTCCAAACCTTCAGTCACAAGACTGGCATGGCTACATGCATACAAGGCATTAGTAAAGGTTACACTGTCGGGTTGTAACCCTTCTTCCTTTAAACGCCGATACAGGGCAATAGCTTCCACAGCTTGACCATGTAACCCGTAACTAGAGATCATTGCATTATAAATAGGTAACTCCTTGTCTGAAACCATATCAAACACTCTCTTTGCTTCTTCTACAACACCACATTTAGCATACATATCTACTAAAGAGGTTGCAATTGGGGTTGAAAGGTACAGGGAATGTCTAATCAAATACCCATGTATAACTCTTCCATGCTGTAATGATGTTATTTCAATGCAAGCTTTAAGTACACAAATGATGCTCACAACATTGGGTTTGATTCCTGCTAGTTGCATCCGATGGAAGGTCTCAATTGCTTCATGGCCAAAACCATTCTCTGCCAAACCAGAAATCATAGTAGTCCAAGTGACCAGGTTTGGCTCAACGCCAAGGGACTGCATCTGCAAGAACATATCTTGAGCCTCATTGACCTGGCCATTTTTCAAAAAACCAAATATCAGAGAGTTCCAAGTTATCACATTTGGAGGCACACTCTCCAGTTGCATCTGATAGAACAATTTCAATGCCTCACCACTATGTCCCAATCCTGCATAAGCCGCCAACAGTGTGTTCCACAGTACAAGATCTCCAGTTGTTGCAGATTCGAAAGTTCGTCTTGCATAATCAATTTTATCACATTTGGCATACAAGTCTACAATGCTACTTGCAACAACCACATCATCCTCAAGGTTGTTCCTTATACAATAACAGTGCGCCTCCTTGCCCAAGTTCAAGTTTCTAGTATCTGCAAAAGCAGACATTAGGGATGCAAGAGTAACAGAATCAAACCTTAAGTTTTCTAGCCTCATCAAGCGGCACATTTCAAGAGCTTTACCAACCTCCCCAGTTTGCACATACCCTGATATAAGCAAATTCCATGTAACCACATCTTTCTCATGCATCCTACTAAATACTATTTCAGCATCCTCAATCATACCTACCTTAGAATAAAAATTTATAATAGAACTCCCCAATATGGTATTCAGCTCCAATCCACTCACAACTGCCAATGCATGTCCCTGCTTACCTTCCTCTACCACACCTAAATTAGCCGAAGCAGAAAGATAGCTAGATACCGTCACATGAGTAGGCTCAACACCTTCCTCCCTCATATCACAAAACACACTAATAGCTTCCTCATTCAATCCATTCTGCACATAACTCACGATCATCGAATTCCAAGTGATCACATTCCTCTCAACCATTCCATCAAACACCATCCTCGCTTCATCCACAGCCCCACATTTTCCATACATATCCACAAGACTACTAGCAACAAACACACAAGCATTGCAACCCGTCTTAACCACATATCCATGAACTGCTCTCCCAACACCAATCCACTCTACCGCCCCGCAAGCCTTCAACACATTCGGAACAACAAAATTATCAGGAAACAACCCATCTTCATGCATCTCCATAAAACCTAGCAATGCCTCTTTGTATAAACCCAACCTACAATTTAGTCCAATGACTGCAGCCCAAGAAAACACATTTTTCAACCTCACTCTCTTAAACAGACGATTCGAAGCTTTCGCTGCGTCACATTTCGCGTAGAATATGACCAGCTTGGTTTCAATGTACTCATTTCTCGCAAAGATCTCACCTTTCTTGATTATCCGAGCGTGGATTTGCTTACCGGTTTGGAGAGATCGGTTGCAGACACACGCCTGGAGAAGCTCACCGTAGATTTCGGGGCCAATGTGAATGTTTTTTAGGTCCATTTGGATGAGTAAGTCTACAGCTTCTTGAATTTTGCTCTGTTTGGAGAGAGTGGACATTTGATTGAAGTAAGAGTTTGACATAGTTTGATTGTGGGCGGCATTTTGTTGAAGCTTTGGGAAATGGGCTTGTGATTGTTTTTGGCTTTCTGTGGGTATGGAGTGTTTGGATGAAGAGAGGTTTGTATTTGGGATGGTTCTGTAAGGTAAAGAAGCCATGACTGAAGAGAAACCAGCGGAAGTTGAAACTAGAGGAAGATATGGTTGGTTTGGTTGGTTGGTCGTTAATCCTAGATAAAACGGGAAGTGTACAATCGTCAACCAAAACAGGTTTTGGTTTTGTCTTGGGTTGGGTTACATTTCATTGGGCTTTACATGGATTCTTCATTGTATTCAATATGAAATTTTCTGCAAGAATATGACTCGCTCTCTTTCATTATGTACATTTGGTAATTCTGTACAGAAGGATATTAACAAATGCAATAAGGTTTTGAGATCTTATAGAGCAATACTTGATTCTAATTTCCGGTTTGAGTTCAACATTTGAATGATTTGATGAACTTGGTAGCGGTATCAAGACACCGAATCCAATGTGCAGATCAAGTTTGATGTTTATAGAGACATAGATTAATATATATATATATATATATATATATATATATATATTGAGAAAGTTTTGACACTCATAGACATGGTATAAGTTCGTGTCTTCATTGATACTCTAGCTTAAATGCGTGTCTTATCATTTTTTTTTATAGTAACTAAGCAGTTGATATATATCTTTTCATAAGAGGCCGACCAAAGTGATTCTAATTCCATACACCACTCTCTCCTGTTTCAGATGCTACATTGCACTCATTCTTGACATCTTGACCTAAAATTTATAAAAGATGCTGGGCATTCAACTATAGTATTTCTGAATCATAAGAATATAATATGAATACCGATTTGATAACGCACAATCTTTTAAGGAAAAATTAGAAATACTTCAAGTATGTACTCCTTTCATTGTACAATATTCAAGAACTGATTTTCAACACAGCGCGCACAAATTGTGGCTGAGATAAGTATTGAAGTATCCAAATAATATATTCAGATGATCGACCTCAGCACAGCTTGCAGTCATTATCCATAAAATAATGAAATTAATTCTAATGCCAAAGTGAGGAATATATCCTTAGTGAATATAGAATTTAGCAGTTCAATCAGCTGGTTTCGCTCATGCATCAAATATTTTTAGTTTATCGTGATTCTTATTTGACAAACCTTACAGCCCCTCAATGTAGCTTTCATTGTCTTTCCGCAAAGTTGATCAAGAATATTTCATATATATATAATGCTTCATAAAGCTCATTCGTTCTTATGATTTTAACCTCCAATTTGAACAAGTTGATACAACTTTGAATTTTCATATACAATCACTTCCTGAAAAGTGGATTTAGATAAATTCGACATTGCGCATTTCTTGCATATACGTACCACTTTATATTAACATTGTTTTATAGGTTATATAAAACATATGTACGTGCACGCTTTAAATTTTGACGGTACTGTTTGTTATGTCTATTAAGTTTATATTACACACAAATACATAGTGTATTAGATAATTCATCATTTCATCTGCAGTACATAATCTCACATATAAAAGACCTGCACAATTTGTCAGCCAATATATTGAGAAATCATTTAGAACAATGATATATTCGAAAGAAAGCACCCCAATAGGCTAACATTTATATCATAAAATTCTGTACTGTACGTTAGGATCGTTAGAAAAATTCTCAAGCGTTCCAAAGATTGCTTTGCATGAACATTAGCTAACAATTATATGTGGTTTTGTATTACTTTTCCCGTCCTATTACAAGCTAGGGAGGAGAAAAAGGGATATGAACTTTAGTATGAGAGTCAGAGAGTCTGTATTTGGGAAAAGTTAAACGTTGGAGGGAAATTTTGTGTGGAAAGAATGGTGGTCCTTGATCAAATGGGGCTAATTAAGGCTTTACATAAAAATAGTTGTCCATAGGTTTGTGACAAGAAATATACGATATAGGCTATTTGGGGACTCATACTTTTTGGCCACGTGAGGGTGAAACTAATTGGAAACTTCGATGCATAAATAAGTTGTTGAAGCCCTTGTTAATCTGAAAACATGCTAGGGTTTCCGATTAGTAACTGAATCAGTAGACTCTTATAAAAAGTTTAGAGTAGGGTATAGATTAATTCGAGGATCCATGATCGATAACTTCAGTGAATAACAAAGCCAACTTAAGCCTGGGCGAGTCCATGCCATGTCGATCTTGACCGTACCCTAGAATATGAATATGAATTTCTGGCAACAAGTTGTTTATGTTACATAGTTTTCAGGCTTGTTCATCACCTCGGTTTCAGTTTTCTACACAGATTGAATATGGTCATCGTAGAACGGGAAAGCTAAAGGAGGAGGAGGAGGGTGGTGGTGGGAATATTCCTTTATTTTTGTGCCCAGACAAAAGGGATATTCAGATGAACGAGATATGGAGGAATATCACGACGCGTGTCACCAGAGAATCTCTTTCCCTTTCCCTTTGCTTTGCTTTCCCTCTGGAAACAGCAAAAACAGAAACAAAGAAACACTTGATTTTGCGAGAGAGTAGATGGATAGATAGAGGGAGAATCTGGAGAAAAGTTGTGGGTTGGAAGGTAGCTTGTACTAGAAGACTGGTTTCGTTTCAGAAAGTGACCAACCATCATTATATACCACTCTCTCTTTCTATTTGAAACTGAGAAAAGGATTTGAGAGAATTCGATGCAAATTGCATTCCTCTGCATATATACACGGTGATAGTTTTCACCAGAAATAAAGGGTATGTGTAGACATGCAGCTCTTCAAGACATACATATCATGAAATCCTCAGCAAAAAATAACTCTCTTATAGACCATTTTTCGATCATGGATGATGGATCCATGCCATACATATCATGCAGGCAGAATGAACCCAATGTCCCAGTCCATGCATGCATGCAAGTGCATTAATAAGCAGATGCATTAGATATCATGCAAGGCTATCGTATGCATATAAGTATATCTACATATGAACATACGTATTGAAGGTTATACGTACAGTTGACTGGTTGCAGAGTGCAGACACGTACTAGAACTATATTACAGCTGCAAGTCGAAGCTTTTTTTTTTTTTTGGTTACAAACTTACAATAACTAGGAGTTTATAAGTTAATTTTTTGTTTATTGTGAATATGCGATGTATATAATGTCTTAACTTCATTTCTCAGAGCGAATTATTCATATATACGTACGTACAAATCATCTGCTATGCTCTTCCGTATAACTGAAGGCGTGAAACTGCGGAAAATGATATTTTGCATGACTTATTTACTAAATAATTAGTGAACAATCTTTTTCTAAAAAAAAAAAAATGTGAACAAGGAAGAGACCCTGATTATATCATGTGCATGCCGGCATGTCAGGCATGACTCATTGATTAGTTGCACGGACTTGCAACTCGACTTTTAAATTATTAGTTATCAAATTTTGTAATGAATTTAAGAAATTAGTAGACTCACTTGATCTATCGTATATTATTTTCCTGGTGTACGTGTTGTTGGGTTCTTATTTATCAGCTGTGTGGTTATTCTTGAGAAAGAAAGTGGGCATCTCTCATTTGTACTTCAAAAGTTCAAAGTTAAATTAATTTAACTTTCCAAGAGTTGTAACCCATTGTTTATATAAAAAAAAAGAGTTGTAAACCATTACCAGCAGTTACGTATAGTTAGAAAAATCCTTGGACTCAATTCAAACACCATAAACACAATATAGAGAATCGGAATCCGGAAAAATTGTTATAGAGGTTCAGAACCCAGAAAAATTCCTCCAAATTTCTCCAGAGAATCTTCTTACCTTCCTACCCACTTCATCAAAGGTCAGTAGCAGAAGAAGGTTCCCCTCTTTAAATTTTTTTTTTGGGGTTGCTAATGGTCTTTAAATTCCCTTTAAGCTTTGTGGCTTTGTTCCCTTAATTTAGAGTCGTAGAATTGGAAGGAAGATATTCCTTCCCTTAGCTCCTTAATATTTTTATTCGTAAACATGAATGTCTCATCTTTTTATTAGATATTCCCTCATCTCCAAAATTATATTCACCTTCTCTCTGAATGCACTCGATTTCATAGCAATTATGCAACTTTTGAAACCAAAAAGAAAGTTGCATGCTGCATACATATGGAGGAATATATATTATCTTAATTATATTAAAAAGATACTAATCTCATTTTGAATATGTCCTATAATAATCCTATAATTTGGTGGTAAAAAAAAATATGCATGGGGATGATTTTTAGTATATGCTTAGCTTGCTTCTCTCTTTCCCGGCCAATGGCCGTTGTTCATGTTAATATGTAATCATCGTGGAATCATTTAATCATATTATTATGTGAATGATTTGTTGAGGACAACCCGTAGTACCACTTGGCCGTAGACGTGTCCATGCCAATCTCTACAATCAGCTGCTAAGCTTTCGACTTTGGAGCTAGGGTTGGACTTTTGATGTGATATGCGTAGGATCACAACCATGGAATCAACCATTCCTTTATACCATCTCTGTGGACTGCATGCTTATACATATTTTTTACTGTTGAATACGCCCAAACAAAGCTTTTCACGAATTTTTGTACCTTAAGCATACGTTAATCGGAGAAAGATTCATTTGAGCATGAAATATTTAGTGTGTAAGCATGTACGATCTCGGTTGAAATTTCACTAAGCCATGAGCGAGTCCTAAATTAAATTCCAACCTTGCGAAGCATGCAATGCAGTAGAGAACTGTTCTCTCAAAAAAAAAAACAGTGCAGAACTGTAGAAGTTGAAAGCTTAATTATTGTGAAAATTCTGAAATATTTGTATTATTGAGAGTATATCTGATGCGGATATACGGTGCTCCTACTTCTTAATCGATCATTCTACTAGAACCAATCAGTTACATTTCTCTTAATTATCATATAGAAATAATAGATTTTTTTTTGGCAAACCTATAGAAATAATAGAATGCATAACGAATCCTCATTTCATGATCGAACTAATTAAATCATACACCAATGCTATTGGAAGTAGAATCCAAGTTGTAGGGTATAAACTTAAAATCTAAACCATATACATGCGAATAATAGGTTCATAGCAGAGGTCAGTACGATTCGAAAGGCTTGAGAAAAGTTTAAGAAAATAATTATAAAGATAAAGTTAGAGGATAAAAGTACAAACACAGTGAGAAGAAGAATCATCTTTAAAATTTGGTGAATTTTGAATTCATCGTGACAGAAACGAAGAGATACAGAGAGAAGCCAGTAAAGTCTCTATGTGCATCTCTAATAAAACAAGCAACTGAAGCACGGCTCAAAGCACATGACCCTCTACTGTCAGACACATCTTGATTCCTTCTCTCTCATTTTGAGCTTTTCCTCCATCTGTTTTTGCCTTTGTTCCTTTGCAAGAAGTTACCATCCTTCTTTATCCCTTTGCTTTGTTCTAGCTTTCTTTTATTCACTCACTCTCTCTCTCTCTCTCTCTCTCTCTCTCTCTCTAAGATTGATCCTCTATATATCTATCTCAGCCATGACCACTTTATTCCCTTGAACTCACCCTAAAAAAGAAGACGATCCTACCTCGATCCTCCTTGTGTTCAGAAGCAACCACCCCCTACCTTTCTCCTTCTTTATCTTCTCTCCAACCTCTCTAGCTTTTGCTAGAAATTTAGAAAGAGCCAAACAGCTTCTTTTGATCTTGTTTGTTCCCACATACCCTGTTGTTGTTGCCCGATATCTTCTAAAAACACTGTTTTTGTTTTCTCATAGACTACCCAAAGTGAGATCTTCTTGTTATTCCTATCGAACATCTTGCATTAACTAATTGGAAAATGGGTGCAGCATCACCTTCTGAACTAAGCCTTGAGTGCAAGCCTCACAGCTACTCCATGCTCCTCAAATCATTTCCCGACCATCATCTCCAGGCTGCCCCAACGACACAGTCTCATGACCTGAAGCAGCTCGAAGAGATCCTCTCTCGTCTCGAAGAAGAGCGTCTCAAGATCGATGCATTCAAGCGCGAGCTTCCTCTCTCCATGCAGCTCCTCACTACTGGTACGTCCTATGATTCGGAGTTTATATTCATGTTCATGTTATGAAGTCACCAATGGATATTCAATTTTTTTTTTCATTTGCCTTGAAGTCAGTTTCCAAAACCCTTTTTCTTTTATCTCTTTTTCATTTATAGAAGTTAGAGCTTGCTCAACATATTTTCCAAAGAGTGCTTTAAGCCAGCAAAAGAAGGATAAACAAACATAAAGCTAAAGAACTGAATACATAAAATAAATGATCAATGCAATGTAAATAATACGATTATTGATTTTGTTATAGCTGTGGAGGCATCAAAGCAGCAGCTACAAGCTTACAGATCGTCGTCGGCAAATAACCAAGGGCCAATTAGGCCGGTTCTTGAAGAATTCATCCCTCTTAAACATGCAAACTCTGAAGGCTCAGAGAAACCAGCAAATAGTTCTGACAAGGCAAACTGGATGACCTCGGTCCAACTATGGAGCCAAGCCGATGCAACTAAACCAAAAGGCCAAGGTGGCATGGGGTTCAATGTCAGCCCCAAGCTAGCCCTTGATACCAAGCAGCAAAAATCTTATGGAGGAGGAGCCTTCCATCCATTTTCGAAAGATATTCGCAACCCGGGTCCTTCCCCTAATCTGCAACCTCTTCCGGAGTTGGCTCTCGGGTCCCCGGAGAACAAAACCGGCGAGAATATCGATCTGGACAACAAGTGCTCCGAGTTGGGTGATAATGGTATGAACTGTGTTGTTAGCACTACTCAAGATCAACAAGGCAAGGCCATAGAAGGCCAAACAGGTACTATCACCACCACTAACACCAACACAAGTACTCAAAACAGTAGTCACAGGAAGGCACGGCGGTGCTGGTCGCCGGACTTACACCGGAGATTCGTCAGCGCCCTGCAAATGCTTGGTGGTTCTCAAGGTAATCATATATAATGAAACACCGAAGACAGTCATAAACTCATTATAGGATCATTATGATATTGGGCGTGGCCAAATATCTGATTTGTTTCTTTGTGTTTTTTTCAGTGGCCACGCCAAAACAAATCAGAGAGCTCATGAAGGTTGAAGGTTTGACCAATGATGAAGTTAAAAGTCATCTGCAGGTATTGACCATGTTTCAGACCGTCCAGTCTTTTCTGTTCTGATTCAAAACAATGCAGGCTAACATGAACCTCATGATTTTGAATCTCTGACACAACCCTGGTACTAACCCTGCATAATTGTATATTCTGAATTGAATACTAACGTTTCAATTATTTTATTTACAGAAGTACAGGCTCCACACTAGACGGCCCAGCCCAAGCCCACAGGTGGCCGGAGGTCCAACGCCTCAGCTGGTGGTTCTAGGTGGCATCTGGGTTCCACCGGAGTATGCTGCCGGAGGTCACAATGGTCCCACGGCTCTTTACAATCCAGCCTCGCACGCGCCAACACATTACTGTGCAACCCCAATGTCACAAGACTTCTACACCACGGCACAGCAGCAGTCGCAGTCAGGCCACCACCAGCTGCACCACACACTCCACCACCAGCTCCACGTGTACAGAGCCAGCACTACTTCCCGGACCCAAAGTTCGCCGGAGTCAGACCTGAGGGGAAATGGTGACCAGTCCGAAAGCATCGAGGATGGAAAGTCTGAGAGTGGGAGCTGGAAAGCTGGGACTGAGAGTGGGGAGAAAGGCTTGGCTGTCCGGAGATCGGAAGACCGTGAGGAAAGCAATGGAAGTCAGATCACACTCAAGTTCTGATTAAGATTAGGGTTAGGGTTTAGGAGTAAGGTTAGGAATACCATTTTGTATGGTGAGGACTAAGATGTTTATTCTAAATTTATCGTTATTTAATGTGAAATATAACGGGAGTGACTGTGAGGTTAACTTAGTGTGTAAAAAAGGTCGTAAAGGAGAAAGTGAGTGTTTGTTTTGTTTTCCTTTAGGCATGAGATTCTGTTAAATCGAATAATCCACTTCTATTTCTGATTATTGTAGTTCATTGCATGTAATAAATAACATTTTGTTTCTCTTTTAAAAGTTGTAGTTCAAGCTGTTAATTTGCTATCCAGCTACAAATGGCTTAGAATAACTGCGAAATCTGAAGATAATGTTTGATCTCAGCTCCTTTTTTTTTCCACCCGGGTCTCACAGAGACACATGAGAAGAGGGTGCCTCGCTTTGCCCAACTCCGCTCCTCCTCCTTTGCCTTGGGTCTCCTAGCATTCACAGACACACGAGCAGGGGGCCTCTAATTGCTCGGAATGTTTAAACAATTTCAGAGCAAAGAGGATCACTTGTTCTGTAAGCACGCACAGCCTGTTTCCTCTTTACCTTGGTATGCATATTCCCACACCATACTCGAAAAAGCTCTATGCTTTCAAGTTTCAAGACACCAGCTAATAATCCACATGAGTCTCATGCACACCGCATGTATTCAAACACGCATTCTAATTCAAAAGAGTTATGGCAGGTAATAAATCTAATTGCGAAAACAATTCCTCTACAGAGTTGTATTGTATCGCAACAGCATGTGAAACTACTGGCAGATAAGAAAGCACGATATATGATATACATCATAGATATAGTAAGCTGATTCTTCACTAGACTGTTACAGATCTACAAAAGCTTCATACACTATGAATAGGACTGCTTGCTACCCTAACCTCACCGCCCAACAACCACAAAGGAGAAAGTATACAATTCAGTATGTGGTGCAGATTCAGTTATCTTCAATAGCTACAGATGACTTCAGGCATTGCCAATAGCCAGAATTGTATCCCTCAACCAATATCATCAATCACATCTTCCCCTGTTGAGTTTTCAACCAGCATCTGCAAGCAATATGGTTTGTAATCAAATCTTACCATATATAGATGAAAGTTATTCACTTGGTGCAGCATATCAATAGAGATATTGAGGGGAAAACATGATTTAAGATTTCACAAAACCAAAGATCTCCATTAACATACCAAACTTAAACGGGTATCAGATAGCCTCTTTATCACAGAATGCACATTCAAAAACCAATTCAAAACAAGATGGCTAAAAGTATAGATAAGAAGTGTTCGTGGATAGACAAAATAATTACATTTTCAAAAGGAACAAAACAACCAACCTGAAGTTCGTCTTCACTGCTTTTGAGTTTTTCTCTGTAATGTTTTACTTGCATAAAGCAATCATGTAGCTGCAGATATCAAATAAACATGCATTACAGATAAACTTTTAGAATTGTTGCACGTACAGAGTTTACTGACTACCAGTCTGTCGAAGAATACCTTGGTCAACTGCTTCTTCTGGTTTAAAGTTTTCTTCTTTGCATTTGCCAACGCATCCTCCAGCTTCTGTCACAGTGAGACCAGAACAAGTTCAGCATGTGAAACAAAAAGACTTGGGAGTAAAATTGAGCAAATGAAAATAGTGCATGAGCTGGAAAGTGACAAGTAATCAGAAACTTGGGAGAACCTGAGATTGCTTCTGTAAATCCAAAACCAGTTTTCCATCATCTTTTAGCTTCTCTTCCATCTCAATAGTCTGACAACAGAATATAATTAAGTTACTGACTCGTACAGATTTGATATCATCCTCACTTCAAAGGTGACTTTCCCGTGTGTGTGTGGTGTCTGTGAGCATGGCAGCACGTTTTCATCGGCATGCATTTTTTTTGGGTTAAATCTGCATGCATTGACCATAGTTTCCTGATGAACAATTCAAGGCCATTTACATAAATTACTCGACCACCAAATCTTCCTATTGAGAAACCCTATTGGAATTTATGCTTCTTGGTTTCTCCTGCAACTGAGAAAATCTAAGGTAACAACAATCAAGTTCAAGCAAGATTTGGAGGTGTCAAATGAATGAAATTATTTTTCGATAGATATGACGAAACTAATCTAATGCATTATAGAGGACCATATCAATAATGGAGACCATCAAGGTACTGCCATTCTTAAAATACTAGTGTTTTCCCGGGAAAACAAACCTCCTTTTTCAATTCTTCAAGCCTCTGTGTGGATATTTCAAGCTGTTCTTTTACCTGAGATACACAACAGGACAAAAAGAAAAGAAAGAAAAGCAAAGTAATTAAGAGGACCAGAAAAAAAAAAAACAAAGCATGAAATTCCCGCAGAAAGAAATGCTACAAATGCTTTACTTGCCTGATCATTGAAATCACCGCTTGAATGGGATAAAAGCTCCCTACTATTTTGGTCAACAGAATTTGCACTGCAGAAAAAAAAAACCCGTACATGGTCAAGTTAACTCTATTCCAATTCCACGTATTTACCTTATGTGATTTCTCATTTCTTTATTTCTCCTGGTCATCTAAAAAAAAGATACTAAATTACTGATGGCAATCTATGATAAGGGGAAGATGGCTGCAATTCTCTTACAGAGGACATATATAACTCTTAGAAGCATTTGGGACTACTATCCGATCATGAAGATAGGAAGAAGTTTTTGAAAACTGAACATCCAACAGGCAATTTCAAATTCCAACATATTCTCAGTTTTATTAACCGCTACACTCAACACCGATTAAGGCAGCAAAATTGAAAAAATGCTACAAATGCAATATGCTGGCAGTTTCAAAATTAGAAAAATTGCATATTCATGTGACCATAAATCCAACAATTTGCCTAACAAAGCAACTGAATTCAGCTTTACAATCACCCTATTCGCGCAATCTAAATATAAAGCTAAGTTGCACTCCAGCCTCTGACTACTACAAGTAAAAATAAGAAACAAGAAGAAAGGCATATCTTACCTGTT
The DNA here is from genome assembly GCF_933775445.1 of Argentina anserina. Classification (NCBI taxonomy): domain Eukaryota; kingdom Viridiplantae; phylum Streptophyta; class Magnoliopsida; order Rosales; family Rosaceae; genus Argentina; species Argentina anserina. The sequence continues at coordinate 1,884,621 of NC_065872.1, read as the reverse complement.
CCACCTCCTCGACTGTTGATCTCTATCCTTCTCAACAACATCATTCCGAAGATCCATTATGTCCACCTCCATCTCTCTATCAGATTCCACAGTATGATTTCTCTTCCCCCAACCCAGCTCATGGCTCCTGCTGCTTCCTTGCTCCAAATCTTCCAACTCCCGACCCCTCTCACGATCTCTATCTGAGTAATGCTCACTCATTAACTCATGATCATCAACTCCACGCCCGTATCTCCCATCCCTCTCCTCCTCATACTCCACAGACCGCCGCTCCCTCGATCGCACAATGTACCTATCGCCACGCTCCGTCGACCTATCACTATATCTATCCCTATACCTCTCCCTAACATCATCATACGCCATTTCATGGTCCCTACCCCTACTACCCCAGCTTCTCCCCCTCTCGAAACCTCGTCGGAAAGTCTCCCTCCCTCTTCCTCTCCCTCCACCGAAACCTAACCTCCCTCCTCTACTCCTCACTCCATTCACTCTCACCACTCTCCCATCCACAGTCTGATTCAAAATCCAAACCTCCACAATGTCAATAATTTCAATTCAAAACAAAATTCAAAATTCGATTTCATGAAAACAGAATCGGAATCACTCACCCGGCCGTTCATGTCGTTGATGGCGTCGATCGCCGACCGTGGATTCCTGAAAGTGACGAAGCCGTAGCATGTGCCTCTACTCGTATTATCATTCACAATCTGAAAATTAACAAAGAAAAGTCCTGATCGGAGCAAAAATCCCCAAATTCAAATGCTCAAAACCCTAGGAAGAATAAGGAAGAGACTAAATTGATAGTGAGAGAGTGGTGTGACCTTAACGGCGACGACGGCACCGTAGAGATCGAAGACTCGGCGAACACTGTCCTCGGTGGCGTCGTAGTGGAGACCGCCGACGTAGACGGAGCTGTCGTCGTCGATCGTCATCGCTCTCTTTCTATCTCAGACTAAGCTCCTCTCCCGCCTCTAGTTTTTTTTTCTATTTTTATTATTTTAATTATCTATTTTGATGTGTACGAACGACAAGTCGTTTTGTATTTGTCATCGTAGCTCATTAACACGTGTAGCTCACATTATCGGTTTTGTGACTCGATGATAAACACACGCATTGTGAGCTTTGTAGAGGAAGAATCGAGCCTCATTTCTTGCGAGTGTTTGAATTGAGAAGCTAAAATCTTGTGTATTTATATATAAACCGGTAAAAGATTAGGCGATATTAACTTTTTAGAGGTAAAAACTAAATCATATGTAAATACATAGAGAATAGAGAATTCACAATTGAACATGAAATATTGTCTTCACAAACACAAGGTTGGGCTACATAATATCACATCTCAGCCCCCTCTAATTATGTGTCTGCAGTAATTCATCAATATATAGGGTTCGGTTTCGCTAGCTTGTCACATGCACTGAATGTCCTTATATACCTCTGAAAGACATGGGCGGATCCAAGGCATTGACCGGTAGGCATTAACTCAACCAAGTTTTTTTGGGTTTTAAAAAGAACTAAGTATATATCATTATTTTTGTGGTATTTGTATTTGTTCTCAGCCAAATTCCTCTGGATTCTACTCATCATACGTTTTTGACCTTTGTTATTTAGTTCTCTCTACCACACTTTCTTCTTTTAGTTATTTGTTTTAGTTATGTCTTCTAGTTTCTGATTGATATATGTATATATATATATACAGTCCCTATCCAGAGTGAAGTTCTAATTTTGGCAAATTTTTCGGTCAAATTTTTTCACCATAAGCGATTCAATATTTAGGGATGCTATTCAAGATCATCTCTACAAAGTTTCATCTAATTCGAACATCGTTAAGGTATTAAAATTAGATTAAATCAATGAATGAATTAAAATTGTTCAACGTAAACCGTTCGTGTAAATCTCAATTTTGAAAGCTCAAACCATTGTCAAATTGGATGAAACTTTGTAGATATGATCTTGAATAACATACCTAAATATTGAATAGCTTATGGTGAAAAAATTTGGCCGAAAAGTTTGCTAAAATTGGAACTTCACTCTGTAATTTCAGAGTGAAGCTTCACTCTGGATAGAGACTGATATACATACATATATATATATATATATATTGTAAGACAGTTTTCTTCTTTTTAAATATTCAAAATTCCTCAAGTAAAAAACTCTTCTAATTATCTTCCTCATATCTATTGATTTTGAAATTGCAAGTATGAGTTATTGAGATTCAATCTAATTAATTTAAAAAGAAAAGAAAAATGTTGCGTTTTTTTAAAATCATATTTTTATATTTGTATTCACGCCCATTTTTATTTTTAAAGACTCATTAACATTTACTATTTACATGATTATAGCAGTAAAAAAAATGTTATCATTCGGCCAAACCTAAAGCCCACCCTATGCCTAAATCATTGATCCGACACTACTGAAAGAAAAGAAAACATAAACCATTTTCTACTCATAGGTCAACAACTCAACATGATGAAACTTATGTTTCTATGTAATATAGTATTTCATATGAAACATCGAAAATCATGAAGAGGGGTAGCGACGCTTTGAATGGCCCGGGACTTCATTTGTTGGTATCATCTCAGAGTCGGTTCTTAGTGCCAGTGATGGTGGTGCGACGCGCTTTTGTTCTCGACTTCTAGTTTGTTGGGATTCGGTAAAGCTCGTAGGAGCGGTGGCTAATTTTAGTGGTAGACCAATTATGTGAATTCTTCCATGTATTCTATGGTAAATTAGTATGCGTCCACATCATAATATATATCCTTTTATTATTATGTGGATCTTTAATTTAGGAGTTGTCCCCCATCACAATAAAATTGACCTGATAGTGAAGTACGATGTCGTTTTGACGGCGTGGGAAGTAACTCATAAGTGAATGCTCTCTCTCGTAAAATGGTGGCCCTACTTCAATTTTATTCATTGTGGGGAAATAATCTTTTTACCAACACATTCAAGGCGACGATGTACGAAAACTTTATCGGAAGTCTGATTCCGACTTCAGAATTAGAAGCGGAAACGGAAACGCGCTCTCAAAAGAGAAATTTTTGGAAGCGTCGCGAAAGCGCAACTTTCCAGATCAGAAGTATCGTGGAAGCGCGAGGGTTGTTGGGTTTTTATAGTTTTCTTCTCTCTTTCATGACTCTAATATAAATCCTTTTAATGATCTTCATATTATAAGGACTTGATAATTCATGAAGATAAATCAAAATCTCGAATTGAATGAAAACCCATAAAACATATAGTTGAAGCCTCATTCAAGCAGGTTGAATGAGATTTGAAGATTTGTTTGAGATTTTTAGTTTTGTGTGAGACAATAATGGCATATAAGATTATAGATGAGTTTGATTTGGAGTAAGATATTGATTGAAACTAGGTGAGTGAAAAATCAGTGTTGTAGATTTTGGGGCTATACTAGGATGAATCAGAGAGAGAGAGCGCAGAGTCATTCAGCTTTGGAGCACGCTACTCATTGTAAAATGTAGTTACATATCTTTTTGATTCCACACACTTGGTCGGTGTGATTGGAGATATCGTCATGTGTTTGATGTATTGACTGAGAGGTGATGCATATCATTGTGGTTAACTACACTACTAGTATCGTGTTAGTTATTGAATTATTTGTGTTGTTTATTCTAGGCCAATTACAAAATGTTTATTGAGCTCATTTTCTATCATATTGTTTTTCTATAATGTTAGTAATTATTTTTGTTGTTTTATATAATGAATTTTTAGATATAAATATATATTATTTTATTATAATGTTTCCAAAACTTATCCGCTTCCATTAAAAAAAAAACGCTTCCGCACTTCCATACTCTTCACTTCCACGTACACGCACCCAATTTTATGTAGCTTAGATCCAATGTAGGTCTCACCCTAAGGCCCAACCCGCTCAATCCTAAAGGGGCAATCACAGCCTGGCCCGACCCGTCCTAATGCAAGGGCCACCCCAAGCTTTTTCGATTAGGGTAAGATAAGTGTTGTGCAAATAAAGTCCGGCCATACTTTACGACCCAATCCTAATGAGCCTTTTAAGGCCTAGCCTGGCCCGACCCTAAAAGCTCGTCCTTTTGGTCCTAATAATAACATTTGTTTTCTATTTTTTAAACATATTTCTTCAATTACATATACAATAGAACTTATCTTTATTTTTGATTGATTTTATAAGTTTTCTTTTCTATTTATGCTTTGTTAAATAATCCTTGATTTTGAGTGGAAGTTAATTGAATATAAGCATTTTGGCTTATATTTTATAAATTTTTAAGCTAAATCAATTATATATATATATATGCAAAATATGATTATAAATTTAAAAAAAGTCTTATATTATGTATATAATTATATAGCTAAATTTTGAGGAAAAAATAACTAAAATGTATTTATTTTAATTTTTTTTATAAACCTAATACAAAATTCAGCCCGGTTTGACCCTCTTTAGTCCTATATGGAAGGCCGACTCTACCTGATTCTATTATCCCTAAATGAATGGGTCGTTAGAGTGGGCTAATGACTTACATATTGCTGCCTGAACCCGGATCTAAATTTTATTAATTTGGTCAAATCCCGGTCCGCCCTAGCCCGGCCCCGTGATGACCCCAATTCCAACAGTATCATCTTGTAACGGAATCACGAGGAACTGAACAAAAATATAACGCCAAAACTGTGGGCTTTTATGGCTCCGGTATGACCCGCGGGCCTTTCAACGATGTTTCCCTCCATCCCTCCCATCATATCTTATCAAAACCTAATTCTCGTACTAGTGGACTAGTGGCATTCCTTCTAGACTTCTAGTATATAGTGATGACTGATGATTGATGGATGAACCTAGCTACCTTCAAGAAAGAGATTCAAGGATTGTAAGTCCCCATCGACTAGCGTTTGCTTTAACACACTATGATTTGGAATTAAAGATCTTATTCCACCACATTATTCAGATATCTGATTTAGGTAGTTAATTTTTGTCATCAAAGTGATTTGGCTCGAGTTTTATTCTGTACAGAATTACAATATCTATTCAAATATCTAATTCGAACAATGAAGTACATTAGGTAATGGTATTATCTAAAAAGTATGACGGGTTATTTTTGAATTATCGAATGAGCTAAGATAAGAACAATCGAGCAACCGAAATGATCCACGTCTAAGAAAAGAAGATTCTTCGAGTTGCTCCTAAGTCCCAACAACAAAAACTTGAAGAAATCACCCCCTACTTGGATCCATTTTCACCCAAAGCAAATGTGTCTAAGATACGGATACAAAGGGTGGCCCGAGGATGGTGCTAGCTCTCTCCTACCTCCATGTGAAGCAAAGCAGTGTCGAGTCCACATTCATGTTCATTATTACGTCGACGGGTCCCGTTCACTTTGTACAGTTGTACACCCTTATTTCCTTCCCATTCTTGGCCAACCCGGCCACATGCGCCTATCTGCATGTTCAATTATCACTCGAGCTGGAGGAAAGTGAAATGGAAATATGATGAATTCGAATTGGGATTCAATCTCTCATCTATTCATGTAGAACTGTTGCAGAATCACAGTCGATCATGGGGTATCAGATAGAGGCCAACAACGAAATGGTGAAAGGTAGCTAAAGCTGTAGGTGTCTGGGCATTTCTGTTCTTACATTGCGAAAGTTGAATCCTCTTTTCCATTCGAGGTTGATCATCCTCAACTCAATCAATCATGATTCCATTTCTGGCCCTAGCAATTACAGTACATGCATGACACCAATTCATATTCGATCCTTCTTTTTCCGGTGGAAGTCTGCATTTTTTTAGCATAATCATCGATGTACGTGTACCTTTTTTTTAATATTTATTTAATAAAGTACAAAGCAGGGTCAAGATCAAAAACTTCTCAAGAAAATCCAAAGGAAAAAAGAAAAATAAAATAGATAATTCTAATATCAAAACCGATAAATTTGGAAATACCAAATAATAAGCTTGTAATAACTTAGCGAGCATACTAAAGGGAATATCATACAAAGCAAAAAAGTCATTAGTGAGGCCTAAATTGGTCATTCTGTCAGCTACCGCATTTCCTTCTCTGAATATATGATTGCATCGAAAAGACATATGTAATACTTTAGATAGACAGTTGTGCCAACAAACTCTTAAGTTCCACGGAGAAGAGAAAGATTTGGAATAAAAACATGCCACCACACTTACGGAGTCACTTTTCAACCATAAGTAGAACCAACCTCTAACAATAGCAATTTTGATGTACGTGTACCTACGCATGCATGCAATTACGGAATTACATGGTGCGCTAATTTTCGAAAAATCAACAAATCATTCAGTTTGAAACGCCATTTTCACTAAAAATATCAAAGTATATAACATGTTAGAATGTTAGATCTACAACAATAACATATAACACAACCATGAATATATATATATATATATATATATCATAAAACCAACAAAAATACCTGAGATTAATCTAATCACTATCAAAAAAGAATAATGTAGGTTTGTTTAGGTGGAGAATACAGATTTGGAATCCAATTCAAGTTCCATCACGTACCATTTGGTGTAATGCATGTTTGGTCGAAGGTAGCATTCTTTGAGTTTATAGACCCTAATGAACAGATAGGATTCCCAAAGGGTGTCACTAGATTGGACCCTTAATTAAATTGATTCCTTCTTCCATTATGGAATACGTCAGGTTGCGGTACCAGTGTGCTTTCTCTTTCAAATTTCTGTTCTTAATTTGAATTCTATAAACTTTTTTCACAACAAAGATCAATTTTGAAGGTCACCAAGAGACACTGAGCTAGACAGCCTCCTATATCTACGTACAACTTCTCCTGCGAGGATCGACTGCTTCTGGGGCGTGCTTCAACAAAGACTCTTCTTTTAGTTATGGCAAATACCAACCTGATTCAGTTTAAACAACCCGAATTAGATTTACATTTTTTTCCCATATTTTAATTAACATCTTGATCAATTCTCATGAACTCATAATTTGTTCGAGTGATGTACTAATTATATTATCGGATTGGATAATTACCACGCAACATACACTTCCCGGTTTTATAAGTTGACATGAACGAGCTAGTTTTACAAGGCTGAATAAGAGGAACCATCAACTTAGCCATTAGCAGGCCATTACCTTCGCTAACACGGCAACCATAAAAATAGAATTCTTTCCTTTTCTTTGAGAATTTCCCCTTTTCTTTCTGCTACTTAAAGAACCTGCTAAACCAACATATGGTAATTAATGAATAGTTCCTTAATTCATAGCTGGTGCAACACGAGTTTACAAATAAAGCTCAAGTAGTAGTAGGAGAGTAGTAGTTGTTGTAGTAAAAGTAAAAAAAAAAAAAAAAAGAGTAACAATTTAAATACGATTGGCACTATGATTAACAATCCCAACCCAGTTGGGTCGCTGTTGCGGTTGCTTCAGGCAAGGGCATAACCTGCCAAGCCGAAGCCGCAATCAGAGGTCGGCTATGCCAGCCGATTGTCAGGCAACCTTCCTTCTCTTCCACTCGATACCCTTCCGCCGAGAACAACGTTAGCAGCATACTCGCCTGCTTGTACGCATTCGACCCTAAGTGGAGCGGCCTGAACCCGGCTTCTTCTAGTCGGGTTCTCCACTTCGCGAGTGGCTCGTGCCTCTCGACACGAGCCAGTCCCTCACAACATACCACGTTACATATCTCTCGTTGTATGTACATCTCCGCTAGGGTCTTGTCCGGCTGCATGGTGCCACAAGCTTCGAGCGAGTCGAACATGTTGGAATAGTAGTATAAAGCCTCCGTGAACCGCTCCAAGAACCCTGCTTTGTTGTGGTCCGCTTCTTGCTCCACCACCGTGACAATCTTCGGGTTAAGGTTTCTGATCAAGCTCAACATCATTTCAATCCGGCTCAAATCGGACCCGAGAAGTCTATGGAGCTGCATGATTGAGTTCACTGCTACTGCTTCCTTTGGACTAACCTGAAGCATCCACGGCTTCACGTCCTCTAGCCGCAAAGCCGCCACACCGCGGAAAGCAAAACGGACATTAACGGAGCGAGCCAGCTCCGCTAGCCGGAGACCGATTTCTCTCAGCGAGTCACGGCCGTCAGGTGACGGCGGTCCAATTCCAGTCAACCTAAGCAAGGGAGGCCCACCGGGGCGTAGAGCAAGAGCCTGAATCAGCGCCGGCCATTGTAGTCCGTGCATTAAGTTGAAGTCGATGACATGGACGCAATCGTGGCCGTGGAAAGCCTCCAAGATCGCCTGGTTCGCCGTGAAGTGCGCGAATTTGAGGTAAGGGCAGGCCTCGTAGAAGTAGTGGTAGAGAAGCTCGTTCTCGTGAGCCGAGCCCACATCGGAGCCGACGCTCTGTGGCGTGAACACACGGCGGCTGAGGGCGTCGATGAAGTATCCGGCGACCTTTCCGATACCGCAGCCGGTGTTCACACGTGTGAGCAGCGCCTGCATGGTCTCGATCAGCGAGCCCGCCAGCGGGAGATCCCCGTGCTGGACGGATTCGGCGCACGTGACGAGCAGCTGCACAAGCCTTATCCCGGAGTCTTCCTCCAACGCCGTGACGAGCTGGTGGTTCTGCAGCGGGGGCGGTGGCGCGGCGACTGGGATCGGTTTGATTTCTGTCCAGGTGTCGGAAGGGAGAGTGGTCTGATTGGTGAAGATGGCGTCAGGGAAGTCGAGATCGGAGATGGGGAGGTGGGAGTTGAAGTCGGAGGCGGAGAGGAGGGAGTCGACCCAAGAGGCGAGGTCGGAGGGGTTGTAGATGACGGTGTCGGAAGCAAACTGAGCAAGGTCATCTTGGGAGTTAACCATGACGTTCTCCAATCGCTCCAGCCGCTGAGCGACGTGACGTAGGTCGGAGGAGCGGACCTTGTACCCTGCCTCCGCCAAGTAACCGTCCATCTCTTGCGGCTTAGTAATAGAGGCGAGAGAGGAGGAAGACGACGAGCTCGAGCTGCTGCTGACGCCACCGGAGTTACTGTACGGCTCCATTAGGGGGGAAGATGAGTTGTTCTTAGTTGGATGAGGATGAAGATTCTGCTCTCATCTCATGATGGACGTAAAAAAAAAAAAAGAGAGAGATTAGTGAGAGTCGGAATGTGTAAAGGTGAAGGGGTAGTTTAGAGAGTGGGAAAGAGATAGGAAAGATGGGAAGGAGATGAAGATGAAGAATTGAAGATGGTGAAGTGAAATAGGAAGACGAAAGGGAGGGAGAGGGGGGTTTTGATATGATATGAGACCGAGTCGGAAAGAGAGTGTAGGACAGTAGATAGATAGAGAAACGGGCCGACTGATGACGCGCTCCACTGGTCCATTACCCACCTAATCTATAGTGTACATGGTTATTTTCCTTTTTCTTAAGATTATTTCAAATTATTGATTTAAAATAGTGATTAAGATGGAGTATTACGTTGAGAATTAGGGCATGGTTTTGTGGAACACCGTAAGGGGGATTAGAAATCCAGTGATCCACGTCAGGCGGAGTCCGCCGTGTCTGGAAATCCGCCGGCCTAACTGGGCCGGTCAACTATATAATAAGTAAGTGCTTCTCTCATCCTTGGAATTTGGAAATGCTAACGACGACTCTTTGGACTGCGGTGAACCTTAGCTCATTGGTTGTATACGTGTTTAGCTTCTACCGGATATTTTTCCGGTCCTGAGTTTTTCCACCGGATCAGGATTCAAAATTGAGGATATCGAAGAGGGCTGCAGCATCAGGTCCGGATCGAGAATATTTCTAACTGACCCTTAACCAAGAACCAAGATTCCCTGATCTTGATTTAGGTCTAAATAATAATATGTTGCAGCCAGGTGCATTCAGTACGAATTAGCACTAAAAATAATATAAGTTGGAGTCGATCATTCAGTACTTAATTACTATAGGATTTACTGCTCAAGCAAGAAGCAGCTGCAGTTTGATGACTTCTGCTCAACTGAAAATTAATTTACGGGTAAAAAATTAAGGAACTGAAGTCCGTTGGTGCTTAATTAAGCTTTACGCAGGTCCTTTTACATTGATTAGTTATATGATTACCAGTTTTATACAGCTCAAGTTTCAGGATTTTCCCTTCAGGATATTGCATGTCGGTAAAATTAGATAAATTATTGCTCGAGGAATGAGTAGATTATAGTAATGATGTGTTACGCTATATAATCTATGGTGATGATTGGTTCCAATAAAAAAAACCCATTATTGGTTACCACTAATATTCTAATTAAGAATAAGAGATAGAGAGTTCGCATAATTCTCTTATGTATTACGAACCAGAAATCATGAATTTGACTCACAACATATTAATTGATCTTATAATATATATAATTTAGCTTTGTAAACATGATAATATTATTATTTTTCTACAAAGAAAAAAAACAAGACAAGATTATCACATATATCAATTTTTTTCACTTTGTAATGGTATTCTAAACTCAGAAAGGTATGTGGTCCTATATACTACCTGATCAGATTTATTTCACCTATACATAAAATGAAATGCAGCTTGTCACTTGCTTAGGTGCCACACTACAATCAATAAATGTAGCAATTTCATGTAGTTAAATATAGATAGTAGCATTGTTCTGCGAATATTTTCGCATCAGGGAGACAGGTGTCATGTAAAGACACTATTGATGGGACATTGTTAATTAGTATTGTTAATATATATATATATATATTACTTCGTGGGTGTCATTGTTAATGTGAATCAAGTTGGATTAGATAAAGAAAGGATTAATAGGTTTTCTTATTTACTTACAAAAGTAAGACAAGGAAATATTCATAATACTGGATTTAGTTATCCACAAGTTGCTCTTAATTAAGCCATGCAGTCATGTCACCATACTATTAAGACAAGGACGAGTACGATTTAATTATAGTTAGGAGGACTTATTATTGAGTAAACCAAATCACCAGCCGATCGAACGAACTTAGTTTTAATCAACGGAAAGAAGACTACTACACTATAGTTTTATATCACTTGAGTTTCAATCATAACCACATCGACCTGAATGGCTGAATCCACACTGCTGAACAGTATTTTTTTAATGTCATCAACTTACCGTATTTAATTACTGGTTGATTAGTATTATCAAGCACTGAAGCTAACCACAGATCGACTGTGCTTTGTCACGATCTTTTACTTACCATCTCATACCTAAATTCTTAATTAACGTACAGAAGAGTAAGTTGATATATTTACTACTTGCAATCTTGGTAAAGTTATATGCAGATTCTGTTAGATTAGCTTTATTGATCTTAATTACTCTATCAAATATGTACTTTACAAATACGTGGATTACCCACTGAAGAAGTACTTTGAAGATAACGTAGCTAATTTTCAATAATCCATTTGCAGCTTATATTGTTGTTAATTAGATGTTAACGGAATGATGGTCCTCAATTTTCTGTATCTTTTATTCTACCTAGTGGCCGGGAGGATCTCCCCGTTGTAGGCTACAAATCAAAATGTTAATAGAATTGGAAATCTGAACTCGCTCGTGTACTAGATATATATAGCCCTTCTACCAAGGGATTTTTTTTTTGGGTATTTTAAAAGAATATCTCATTAATCAACTTTTTATTGCATTTTCACATTTCTACCGTTTAATTTTTAGAGTTTAAGTATAGATCACTTCTAGAAATTTGTATATTCCAGCCGTCGTGGGTTAGAGATAGAGCTCTGGTAGACACAGACAAGAGTGCCGGGAGGGGGGAGCACGGCTAGCACTTTACGCGCCGTCGTTTCATGTCGTCGGTTGCCGAAAGCAGCAATGTCCACACTTTTAGTGTATTGTGGACGTCGACTCTCTAACCCGCCTATATATATATATATATATGGCCCTTCTAGTGAGGGATCCATTTTTTAGTTTTAAAAAGTGAAAGGTCACAGGGTTCACTGTCAACTCTTAGAGTCTAATGCGTATATCACTTATGTAAAAATTCAGTTAAAATTGAGGTGTTTAAGACTTTCAAAACTAGAATTTAAACTCATAAACATGAACAGTTCAAGTTTGACATATTTGGTGCGTCAATTGCTTTCATCAAGTTTGATACCTTAACGATCACCATTTTATCTTAAATTTTACAAAAGTGATATACACATTATACTCTAAAAGTTGATCGGTGGAGATGTGAAAATGTAATCGAAAAGCTGAATGAGTTATCATTTTAAAAGACCAAAAAAAAAAAGAATCTCTTAGTGAAAAAGCCATATAAATATATTTACGATACATTGAAGATGTGAATCAATTACATATCATGTTTGACGTATATGTTAAGCGGAAAATGTAACATGTTTATAGGAAGCCGCTGCTTGCGCGCGGTGTTTCGATGGGAGTACACTGTCCTACGTATAGGAATCTGATGAAGATAAATTTCTTTAAGGAAACTAGTTCTTCCTAACTGGGAAGAGTTAAGAGTCAAATAATAGGGAGGGATAATGATAAAGAGTTGATTATATGTATAATCAAGGTGGTGATTCGCATAAGGTGGTCCAGTACAGTGGGTAACATGCATGCATGGAATATGGGACCAGGGAGATCGAGCGTATATTGATATTAATCATATTATAGATCACAGGGGAGCTTATTGATAGGATTGATATATAGATTTTTCACAGAGCCCAAAAATGAGGCATGAATTTAAGTGAAAAGGGATGCAAAGTCGTAATGCTCGAGGATGACTAGCCTAGGACGATGAGAAGGAGAGGACCAAGAGTTTAAGTTTGATCGGGAAGGTAATAGGTTATGGACACGTAGGGAATGAGTCACGAAAACTATTTCTGCTTGGTTGCGCTGGCATTGGTTTTATGAGGAGGTGAATCGAAGAAGGTGGAAGGTGGTGGGTGGTGGTGGCTCGATCGGTGGTAGGGATCACTAACTGTGAGTCTGTGACTGCTGTTGCTGATCGATACTGATAGCTCTGAAGAGAGATAGATCCGTGGATCTGTGACTGTGAGGGGAAGAAGATGAGAGAGGGAGACGATCTCTGAGAGGTACATGAAGAGAGAGGGGTATTTGGGACCAGAGCGAACATGCGTGTTGTGTATGGGACAGACATCTCTCTAGGTCTAGGGTTGTGTCCCCTTCAATTCCCGTTGTTTTTGCTGACACTATCACGTTATGATATTCACCACCAACCTCTCACCTCTGAAATATAAAGATCTTTAATCATTCAGCAGATACATATAACATATTTCAGAGATGAAGATGACGTGTGCGTGAGTGAGAGAGTAGAGTCCCTTGCTCCTCATGATTAAACTAGATCGATCTGAGTCATCTCCAATGGCATTTAACTTGAGCACTGTAACAAATATATCTTTTACTGGTTATAACTTATAAGTCATGACCGTGGGATACGTGATGTCTGATTTCTGGACCGGTATTTCCACTTCGTGATACAATGGTGTACTACTGTGGAGTATTAATTAGAGAGTTATATTACGATAGATTTGTCTTCGGGATCCCACATAAAAATGTCTTAGAACAAAAAAAAAAAATACTTATAAGTTATGATCCAATATTTCAACGGTAAAATCGTTTTTTTTTTCATAACTAGCTACAAGTGTTGCGTGTATGTTAGTGTTAATAAATAACACAGTATTAACAATAATATATAACACGGCCGCAACACATATGCGATTGTAATTTGAAGTTTTGAACCATGAATGCAGGTATGCAAGCATGTAAATATGCGTAAGACAGAACCTTAACTAATCAGAAGAAACGATGCAAATTAGAGACACAAGTGTGTGTCTCAGTTCTGTTCGCTATTTTTTGACGTCCTTGGTTTGTTGTTCCACGAGCTATAGCTCTCTCTGCGTTGGCAATTTCTAATTTGGTCAGATACATGTGACGTAATCGGTATCAAGGGGCAGACATAACCCTCACTCATAGATTTCGCAAAAAAGTACTACTCGCATTACTTCACCTGCATCGATATATCATGTCTACACAGCTAAACATCACAACCACCGTTACGTACTGTACTCGCCACATGGAATCACAGCTCAGAAAACCCTAGGTGGCCGGTGTGCTCAAACACCTCAGAAACAACAATGGTGGAAATCGCAGCTGGGAGGGTCCAAAGCAAAAGGCTAGCTCTTGAAGCACTATTGGGTAACTATGATTTTAAGTATTGGGATTCTGACATCTCCTTGCGGCCGGGGCTGGAGAAAACAATTATCTTACTGTTTTACTTGGTCGGGTCTCTACTAATTTGAGTATTTGACCTAGTTGCAGGTCGATCTCGAACCAACCCCACAATCAAAAAGGTTGCAGATTCTCTGCCAATGTCGATGTCGGCATTGGTCACCAAATTAACGGCATTAACTGCCTCCTCAGTGTCACGATCAAAGGGGAAAAAGTTACATATTAACCCTAATGGAGAAGAAAAACGACTGTACTTGGTGAAGACGCGTTTTTCACTGTAATATTTAACCAGGAAGGAAGTCCGTACAGGATAGGGCTGCAGCAATGGCTGCTCCGCTTTCCCTCCACATTAGGCCGTATTTCTTTTCTGACAATCCAGTTTTACACCAATCCACCGCCATAAGGGTCCGAACTACCGCCGCGGCGGCTACTAAAACCAATGAAGCTCAACAACACCCATGTCTTACGTTACTAGACAATTGCTCCAGCATGTCCGAGCTCAAGCAAATCCACGCGCCGCTCCTCCGTACTGGTCTTTTCTTCGACGCATTCAATGCCGTCGCCTTTTTGGCTTTAGAAGAGTTCGGAAACCTTACTTATTATCGTTTAGTACTCAGCCAGATCCCCAATCCCAATGGTTTCACTTGTACTTCAATTATCCAAGGCTATACGAACAAGGATTTGGCCCGGGAGGCTATTTATTTCTACAAAGAAATGATTGTACAGGGTTGGGTACCTGACCGGTTTTCATTCCCTTCTTTGTTCAAGTCATGCAAGGATTTGATTGAAGGGAAATTAAACAGCTGCATTGTCAATCTACCAAGCTAGGCTTCGCTTCCGATTCCTATATCCAGAACACTCAGATGAACATGTATTCGAACTGTGGGTGTTTGATAAGATGAGTGAAAAGAGTGTGGTGTCTTGGGCGACCATCATCGACGCTTATGCGCAGTGGAATCAGCCCACTGAAGCTTTGAAGCTCTTTGATGAGATGGCCAGGGAAAATGTGGATCCTAATGAGGTCACTTTGCTTAATGTTTTGACTGCATGTGGGATGGCAAGGGATTTGGAAACTGCGAAAAGGTTTTGGGTCGCATTTGAAGATCAGTACGGCTCTTGTGGAAGTTTATTGCAAGTGTGGTTGCGCACACTTGCGCGAGAACTGTTCGATAACACACATGAGAATTAAGAACTTGTTGTGTTGGAACATCATGATCAATGGATATGTTGAGGAAGGTAATTATGATGAGGCGTTCCTATTCTTTCGTAGAATGCACTTGAGGGAGAAAAGGGGGATATAAGGTGACCATGGCAAGTTTATTGCTTGCTTGCAGCAAATTGGGGGCTCTAGAGCTAGCTTGGAAAGTGGCTGCATGCCTAAATGGCTAAATTGTGAAGCAGAAATTGAGATTAACTCTTTTAGTACATGTCTACCAAAGCCCAACAGCCCAATTGGTTTTACTGTTTATCTACATCTAATCTCCAGAAGCTCCTTGCATTGGGCCAGTCATTTCTAAACATCATTATTTAGAGCTTCAGTACAAAATGGCAATACCGTAAACTGATCAACTGATCATTGTTGCGATCTAAAACTAAACTCAGAGTACAACACGTATTTCTGCTGATTCTTCTTCTCCCATTGATTTGTTCACACCACAGATCAAAATTGTTGAGCAGTCTCTCCAACTTCCTAAAAGCTTCTCAGTATGTTCCTGCATCGCAAGTCATTTCGGACTACATTTAAGGATATATTCATTTAAGGTCCCGCCTGTGCTTCCCTGCACCATTGTAAGTGAATGAAAGATAAGTCAGATTGTATTTAAAAACATCGGAATTTTTTTTCCAACTAACAATACAAATTCCACTATCAAGTAAATGGAAAGACATCTCCTGTCAGTTATCAAGTTCTTGGTAGAATGATCAGATATGATCATCAAATAAACTTTGAGATTAAATGGAGATAGAAGCAAGTATGAAAAGCCAAAATAAATGCATGAATGAATGTAAGAGATGTGCATGGCAAAGAAGCACCCCAACTAATTGCTCAAACTATAAATCCGAGGTTGTAAAAGAACACAGGATTCAGATACTACCTTGCAAGAACCCCATTACTCGTCTGTGATGTGAACTGAAATAAATTGCAGAAAACTTACTGGCTACACAACTCAACCTTCAATCTCCTTCTCTGCCGTATCAAAGATCTGCACATAATTATTTAAAAAGCATGAATTCCAGGACAACAACTCAATAGAAACAGAGTACCGATCCATCTCTAAGTGTAAAAAGGAACCATCTTGTTGCCTACCAACCTCTCAGGAGATAACCTTTTAGTTTCATTGAAATCAAACACAAAATCACTGACCAATTGCAAATAGGCGAAAAATGATTGCACCTGGATTGAAAGAGAACACACAGGTTCCAATGAATCACAAAACATGAGCAAACATGTACAGGGTAAAGCAGATAAAATAAAAGGGCATGCACTTGTTCCTCGTCCAAAGTCCAAGTCCATTGGAATATTGTTGGCAGCCGTTGGACCCTGAAAACCTGTCCTTTAAAAGAAATTCGAAATTGAATAAAATGGCACAATGGGTTTCAGGCGTCCGCAGTCTTAGAGGTAAAACACTTTCAAACCCCCAATCATGATGGTTGCATCTGAATTCATCTACATAGACCAAGAAATGACAAAACAAAGGGACAAGAAATGCAAAGCAAGGAACTAAATAAAAATGAAATAACCATGGATTGAAACAAATTCTAAGGAAGAAGATGATATTATCATTGATTGAAACAGGGAGCATACATAACACAGATAATTGGACTGAATAGAAAAGGAAAACAAAAAAAAACTAGTCTATGATGCTAGAGCAGGAAGCAGCCAACCGTTTCAGGTCCGGGATAAGTGGATGGGTTGGTTTGGTATTTGAAGCTGCGAAGAGGCATGAATTGGAGTTCTAAGCAATTATTCTTGTCCTTGGTCATATCAAGCTCAAATTGAAATGGAATGAGAGCACCATGCGTATTGTGAGAACCCAGTTCATCATAAGGAGGCTCATTTTCCACAGGTTGCTCGATTTGGGAGACTACAACACAAGCTTTCTGACCTCCAATGTGCAAAAGTTGACAGTATTGTGGCCGACCCAATTCACCAGGCACCATTGGCATCCTCAGATCACCGATTTTTGTGATGGTTTCTTGGTTTTCAGACAATGACATAAGATATACCAATAGACTCCAGGGCTCATAACTGTAGCCGAACATTATCTTCATGTCATTGCCTCCCTGCAGGTCCAGGACTAAAGCCTGGTCATCAAATGGAAAAGAGCCGCCATCACACAACGTAAGGACTTCTCTCCAGTCTCTGTTGGGATGGGCAACGTCAAAGCAGAACACCGGACCTTGTCGTTCGTCGTGGGAGGCAAAGAGCTTTGTGCCGGCAACTGCATAAGAGAAGCTGCCGTGTGCAGAACAGGGAGAGTCAAAATCGAGAAATGGAGGCTGGGGCAAACCTTCCCACCTGCCTATTGCAGGGTCAAATACCTCAAATGAGGGAGGATCGCCGACCATCCAATACGACAGAGCGTACAGTTTGCCACCCAGCTCCACCGTAAAAGGGTTCAATTTCGCTCCTTGGAAATTGGCATCAAGCTTTCTGATCTTCTTTGCATTTCCAAGTGTCTCGAAGGCGTAAACATATGTATGCCAAACTGAGTCAGCACTTATATCACCGAAGCCGTGAGGGCAGCAGGGTGTGACGCCGCCGGTGAAAACAATTTGGGATCCCCACAGCCCGCAACCCACAGATCCGGGAAGATCCGAACCGGCCTCATAAGCCACTTGCTGTAATGGTACTGGATCGTCCGCCGGCGAAGATAATAACAGTTCCGAAAGCTTGAGGGTGCGGACAACATAAGCCGCCCAGTCCTTACTGTGCTCTAGAGAACATAAGTAGAATGATTTGTCGGCCTCCTCCGACTCCAACTTCAACTCCTTGGGATTCGGTGTTTCCTTGGCCTTCTTCTTATTCTTCTTCACATTAAGCGAATCCGTATGAACCTTGCGGCGATGTTGACTGCACTGCCGGAGCGGGGTTTCCTTGCCGGACATATTTGCTTTTGAGAGGAGAGGCAGTTTGCTTTGCTTTGGGTTGGGGGGTTTGTGTTTCAAGACTTGGAAGCGGGAACTAGTTTGTTTGGTCGTTTACGTTTATATACACGCACACCCAAACCGTCAAACTCCTTGTTACAAAGGGTTTGGACTTTGGACTAATCCGACTCCGCTTCGGATTCAGACTTCTAAGTTACGAACGTTTCTTCTGTTTTTCTATGGCAAAAGCCATGCTACGGCCCAATTATTATTTTGTTTCTTTTCTTTTCCTTCTCATTTTTCAGACTTCTAAAATTAATCATTAATTTCACTTGTACTGTTCATTGTAACACAAATACAATACACCGAAGTATTTAAAAAAAAGAAATTAATAGAAGAATGTGTAGTTCTCACGAATTATTAAAATCACAAGCTCGTTATATGCCCTCAAAATGAGAAATTCCAATGTTCACCAATATTTTCTGAAAACAAGATACAACGAGTGATTTATGGTTCATACCACACTAACTGTCATACTCTTGGTGAAGTTCTGTATACATCTCTAACTTTCTTCCTGTTATGAAATTACATTTCAGATTCTCTTATCTCTATATTATGAACTTCATAAAAATAAACCAACACCAAAACTGTATAGCTCAGTTCAAAGCTTGAATTATTATTTTCAAGGTTGACGAGACCAACACAATTTACAGTCTTGAGGTTACTTCTCGCTCTTTTTTTTTGGTCGAAAGGTTACTTCTCGCTCAAAAACGTCATTTATGACCATTGTTGCTAGTTATCTTTTTTACAGCAGTATGACACTTTAGTGAATACAAGTCTGAAAACTTTTATTTTCCTTCTCTACTCCTTTAAAAGAGTTGTGGTTACATTTAGTGGTGGAACCAGCGATGTTTTTCAATGGGGGCAAAATTTGCGGAGGAGGAGGAGAATGAGAAGAAGAATAAGAAGGGGGAAGTTAGCCTAGGCAAGGTTTAAAAAGGCGCTCCTTGAGGCAAAACGAGTCAATTTCGCCTCAAGGCTCTATCTGTGAGACTTTTGACACAAAAGACGTCGCATTTTACGCTATATCACGTCTTGAGATGAATTTAATATTGTTGTGGACGTGTATCCAACAGTTATAGTGATAAATGGAGAAGAAATTAGAATGAGAGAATTGAAACTTATACGTTTTTTTATATTTAAAATGTATGAATTTAAAGTATTTTAATTATTTATTTCAATTAAAAACTATTTTCATCTACATTTATTTACTTATTTGATTATAATCTGAATATTTATAAAGCATGAAAGGCTTCGCCTTGGCGCCTTAAGGCTTTCAAGACTTGAGGCTTCGACAAAACGTCTCGCCTCACACCTTCGCCTTTTTAAATCTTAGGTCTAGGAGAAGAAGAAGTCAGCAAGAAAAAAAGTCAGAGTGGGGGCAGTGGCCCCTGCTTACCCCCCTCTGAACCATAAAGAGCTTTAAATCATTCAGCAGATACATATCTCAGAGATGGAGATTATGTGTGAGAGAGAGAGAGAGAGAGAGAGAGAGAGAGAGAGTCGTTTGATATGGATGAAGAGAAGGAGACTGCACTTAGCCTCCACAGCGAAAAACTAGCAATTGCATTTGGGCTCATAAGTACAGCACCTGGGACGACAATACGAGTAGTGAAAAACCTTCGAGTCTGTAGTGATTGCCACGCTGCAACCAAGCTTATCTCCAAAGTCCACAACAGGGAGAAAATAGTTCGGGACAGGAATCGGTTCCACCAGTTCAAGGACGGATCATGTTCATGTAAGGATTTCTGGTGATAAACAACAATTAACTTAATGATACACTTCCAGATTCTTGTTCAATCAGAGTGAAACCACAAAGCTATGAAGTATTTTATTCATAGCATTTCCATATACAAGGGCTTAATAAAATATTGGAAGAGGAAGTTTACGTGGGAAGACATAAAACTTCAGGAAGTGAAGGTATCCTAGACAAAATACCACCTTCCATGGGTGCCTGTGTGATCTGCACGTTATGAACTATCCCAATATAAATCACATTCTGTAAGGTCTTTATTCTAATTGCCTATCAATTTTCATCTTTAAGGAAGCCATATGTTTTTCTTCTTCTTCAAAGCAGTGTGCTTACAGTTAATTCAAAACACAGACAAAAAGACAATCAGTTGAGTCTGCCATTACTCTCAACAAAGCTCAAGCAGTTGCAGCAATTAAGTGAAGAGATTTAATAGAATCATATATGTACAATTATCCTTACTAACTAAAAATAATGTGTTATCTGTAAGAAGAGGAAATTTTCTAATATGTAGAAAGCTTATTTCAAACCTACTAGGTTTGGCATACCTATCTAAATTAATTTCGCACCTTTTTCAGTTTCTCTTCGTTAAGTAGGTCTGGCATACCTATCTAGGTAACGACAAGAAGTTGCCTAACCATTTCACACAGGGAAACTGAGAAACAACAAGATAGCAGGATGAAATAAGCTAACTGAGAAAGAATCACATGACAAATTTTTCGGCCAACAAAGTGTCGGTTCATATTGGTCCTCGCACTATGCAAGCTAGCACACAACCATTACTTCCAAGATTTAACTGACAAGAACACGACCCCAAACAATGGGCAGATGAAAAGAAAAGAGCTTAATCAAATCGTAACATAACTTTAAGATAATCTTTATCAATTGCAGCTATTCTCTCAGATATCAATCATTATAATTGTGCATATAAATACTGAATAACTCCTAAACACAGTTCTTAAGATAATCTTCAAACATACAATACCTCTTCAGCAGCTAATAAGTGATTATGCAAAGATAGGAATTCTCATGTAGACCCAAGTTTAGCAGAAACAGCTTTTCCTTGATTTTCATTGTCAAAGTCATCATCATCATTCTCGCTGTGAGTCTGCTTAGGCAATACTGATACACCCTTTGATGGAGCACTGCTAGGTCCAGTTACAGATTGCTGATAAAACACACCACCAACGATTGTCATTAGGAGGCAGACCAAACCAAAGGGGCTGGCATGCTTATCCCATATCATCACATTGATAGCAACTGTAAGAAACTTGTTGACAACACCAGTCACTGTAAATGCTGTTGCAGAGACTGCCTTCCTCGCTGCAAACCCAAAGAAGCTGATGAGCAGACCAAACACACACGACAATGACACCGCAAAGAACGCACCAGGTGCAAAGAAGTTCTCAGTCTTGGATCCCAAAGCAGCAAACACCTCAACATACTCTCCTGTAATGATCCAGAAAGGCGGAGCCATCATCAATGACAACAAATTGTTGTACAACACAAAACCCCAAGTGTTCAACCCGAGATTTGTCACCATATGCTTAATGTACACCATCTCAGTCGTAATGGTCACCAGATACGCAAACGCCCACGAATAAGCAGTCAAAGTAAAACCATTATCAGTGGCCACATACCCAACAGCTCCCCCCAAAATCACTAACAAAGACAGAAACGTAAGCTTTGACGGGCACTTCTGGTTCCTAAACACCGTATCAGCCAGCGCAACCAAAATGGGTGTACACGACCGGAACACGATAAAAGTATCCACATTGGCATGTCTAAGCAGATTGGTATTGGTGAAAATGGCAAGATAAAACACAACAGCAGCAGGCAAGAACTTCTTAGCTGTTTCCCATGTGAATGCATCATGGTGCAAAAAGCCCAACTTCCCCAAAACCCAAACCCCAACAGCAGAAGTGAGGTACTGCAGAGCGGTCAGAAGACCAGGGTAGTTGAATTTGGTGATGGCAAACTTGTTGATCACAGCTAACAAGCTAGAACAGAGTGCATAGCCAATCAGAAGACTACTAGTGGCGTAGTACTGCTTAGGATCAACTCTAATTGCAGACATTGTGACTAACTAGAACACCCCAATTCAAAATTCAATACCAAAATGTAATACAAGATGTTCAACAATCTCAAAGAGCTATAGAAAGAGTGGAGTGAAACCCAGAAAGGTAAATGAGCCAAAATGAAAAGGGAACAGCTTCATAGCGAAATCTGAGATGTGGGTATTGAAGATTTAAGCCGATCTAGTACAGTTAACTCATAAAAATTGAAACTTTAAATATATGAAATTGAGAAGAGAAATGGTAAATCACCGACACGCTGAAAAGCTCGGATCTTGAACCCAAATCAAAGCAGAGGACGAGGTTGAGATCTGAGGGAGAGCTCGGAGAAGCGAAATGGAGACACAGAGATGGAGAAGAAGCTCTGCAAATGCTGAAGAATTGAAATGTCTATGGCGTTGATTTGGTAGCGGGAGTGAAACGGCAGCGTTTTGGTTGGGACTACGTCGTGTATGGGTCAATGTGAGATACTTATATATCATTATGATCAGAAAAGTACGATTTGTCGACCCAAAATATATCATATTCCACCGTCAAAATGAGAAAATGTAAACAATCAAGCACAAAACATAGATTTCTCTTACCCTCTTGTTGTGGCTTTGGAAGGTGAGGAAGACCAAAAAGCCAAGGGAGAAGGGATCCCGTAACACATTGCACATCAAGTTTTTCACAAATTTGCAACATTGGTCAAGAAGCCCATGTGTTCTTGACCATCCCTCCTGGTCTATGAGTTTGTAATGAGTATGTAGAATATTAACCAACTAATTGCTAATTTTGAAACTACTGTGGAATTTACGTACCGTAATATCAGAGTAAAATTATCAAAAGTAATCAATTAGTATAATAAATAGTTTAACAAAATATGGGGAAATTTCGGTGGTAGTCTCTTCCGGAATTGGGGTGCATATGTGATTATATTGTGAGTTGAAGTAGTACTCATTGTTTGGGCCAAATATGAACCAACCCTAACACTTCCGTAGTTTGAGGTTTTATTTCCCTCCAAATTTCTTAATAAACCAAAACCTCCTCCATCCTAAACCACTTAAAATGCTAAAGCAAAGCATAATGCACGAAGCAGCTCAAATAGATCCAAACGGCTTGGAATTAACCAATGCAGAGCCACCTTCAACAAGCTCATGGTCTCCTGCACAGACCCATCTCTCGGAGACTTACACTACGCTGAGAAAACGTTCACTCCCATCCAAACCCCTGGTTTGTTCATTTACAATGTAATGATTAAAGCCGTATCCAAAGGGACATGATTCAGAATTGCCATGCATTGAGCTCTTTCGGCGGTTTTTGTGTATGATGAAATGCCTGAGAGACATCTTGTTTCTTGGAATGTGATAATTTCGGGGTGTATTACCAAACTGAATGGACGTATAACAATAGTTAACATCATTTTATTGTTGGAGCTTGCTGGCTCTTACACAATACATTATCCATAAGCTAAAGCTACGTACCTACCCTCGATGACAGACACATATATATTAGGTCACAGGTAGCAGGACAAAAATGTAGAGGAAGACGACGTCCATGCAAGACCTTCTACTTCGATATATAATATTGTTCTACGTACGTGAAAAGCTCTACCGCCTCTACGCCGGCCACTAATATTGTTCTACGTTCGTACTAAGCCATAACTATTAAATATCGACTTGGTACGTACGCACCGTCAATTTATTCAGCATGATAACAATACTAGCTAAGTAGCTATAGTACGATATATAAGTCACTTTTTATCAATGCTCACGACACTAAGCTACCGATTACCTAGTAGTTTAGTCTCTCTACTCATGCAGCTGGAGCATAATCATAATCTGAATCATCATCGTCGTCGCTGTCCCCTTCAGAGTTCACAGCTGGGGAAAGACAATCATAATACTTATTACGATTATCCTTCCCATAGCATCCAATATCGACATGCTTAATATTGCACCACATAGCAACATTAGTGTTGGAGATAGGACTCATTTTATAACCTAATGAGTAGGAGCGAGAGCTGAAGTGATCAAAGCGCTAGCAAAGAGTTTGGATTTGATTACTTGGGTTTCCTGACCAGTGCTATGAATGGGGGATGGGTGAGTAGGGATGCATGATGTCCTTATATATAGTGAGGAAAATTTGAAGAATATGGAAGAAGATGGATGGATATGTGCTACAAGTTGTCGAGCTTCATTAGGGCACAAGAGATTCGCGTGTGGAGTGTGAGCAATGCATGAAGGGGTGTGCATGGACCATCGATTCTATTAGGTTGAGGTATATGGCCCAACCAGCTCAGACATCCAAGTGACAGGTCGGCGTGCCATGTAGGTAAACAAACAGAACGTTAATGTCGGCGAGCATCTATCTTGACCAATTTGGCTGATAAAAAGTGAATCTGGAAAAGATCGATCTAGATCTCGACCAAATGGCTCTTTAGTGCAGGAGGGAGTCATAATCCCTACATGTACATATCCATCCATTTCCAATATGTATAACAGAGATAATTTGGCAACGTGGTGGTATTTTCCATTACATAAATTCCACACTGAATTTCTGAAAATGAAAGATGGTGGCGCTTTTTGATAACGCCACCTAGGGTCCCTAGAATGACATTTTATATGAGCTCATTTTATTGACACTGTGCCGCGTATATAATGTCCACATATGAGACTTGACTATGGTGTACCAATCAGAAAAAGAAGAAAATAAACGATTGGCAGAGAAAGACAGAGAGATATAGCTATAAATGATCAGATCGACAAGTTGTAAATATTTTCTCAGAAATCAGTATTAGTATCTCCTTCATTTCTAGCTGTATTTTCGTGATTCTCGATCATACCTGAGGTATTTGGTTGATTGTCATGCGTACGTACGTGTGGAATTTAATTTTGTATTAGTCTAGACCTAACCAGTTAATTAATATAACTACACAATATTAATTAATCATGATCAATATATTGAGCGATGGAGTCATGCAAGTATAAAGAACTGGGTTAGTTGAAACTGCGAAGACGCTTATGACTCTGCACGTCACGGTCATCACCACTTCTTTGATCGATTGAGATAGGAGTGACGGAGCTCATATATATATGACAATCGCTCCATGTCTGAGGCCTCCGGAGGAGTAGTTAATTTATTGATGATTTGAGCATCACGACTGTTAGGGTTTAAGGATGAGTTTACAAACATTGAAAACTCTATTCTCGCATAATCATGAGTGGAAAAATATATTAAACTTTCTTAATCGATCTATATATATTGATGTCCTATATATATAATCAGAAAGCATATACTTTTGACAACAATTATCGCACAATCCCCTCCGTGATTCACGCCAATACTCCCCCTTAAGTTGGCGCATACATATCAATCATGCCAAACTTGCTAAGTGAATCATAAATGCATTTTTAGACACTCCCTTTGTGAGCATATCGGCAAGTTGCTCTTCTGTAGGAACAAAAGGAAAACTGATGATTTTTGCGTCTAGTTTCTCCTTTATAAAGTGACGATCAACTTCCACATGTTTTGTACGATCATGTTGCACATAATTCTGGGAGATATCAATATCCGCCTTGTTGTCACAGTACAGCTGCATAGTACACTGAGGCTTAATACCCAAATCTTGTAGCAAATTTCTAAGCCATAACAATTCGCACACTCCCTGAGTCATACCTCTGTATTCTGCTTCAGCACTAGATCGAGCTACCACATTTTGTTTCTTACTCCTCCAAGTAACAAGATTACCTCCAACAAAGGTAAAATATCCTGATGTGGATCTCCGATATGTAATATTTCCAGCCCAGTCTGCATCTGTGAAGCCACAAATCTCAAGGATATTGTTGTGATTAGAAAACATTACTCATCTCCCTGGAGCTAACTTCAAGTACCTCAAAATCTTCACAATAACATCTATGTGATCCACACTCGGATTATACATAAACTGACTCACCACACTTACCGCATACGCAACATCTGGCCCGGTATGTGACAAATAAATCAGGCGTCCAACTAGCCTCTGATAACGAGTTTTGTCAGTGGACACTTGATCTAGGTACTCTGCTAACCGATGGTTCTGCTCAATAGGAGTATCAATTGGAGTGCAATCTAACATACATGTCTCAGTTAGTAGATCAAGGATGTACTTTCTCTGACACATATAGATACCATCACTTCCCCGGGCTACCTCAATGCCCTAGAAGTACTTGAGTGTACCTAGGTCCTTCATCTCAAACTCTGTGGCTAGCTGCTTTTGTAATCTGTCTACCTCAATAGTATCATTACCAGTAACTACCATGTCGTCAACATATATGATTAGGGCTGTTACCTTCCCTTGTTGATGTTTGAGAAATAATGTGTGGTCTGAATTACTTTGCATATAGCCAATTTTCCTCATGAATTGTGAGAATCTTCCAAACCAAGCACGAAGTAACTGTTTAAGACCATACAAAGATTTTCTCAATCTGCATATGAAGTTATTTGGAGAAGCGGCCGCATACCCCGGCGAGATATCCATGTACACTTCTTCTGTAAGTTCTCCATGAATGAATGCATTCTTAACATCAAACTGTCTAAGTGGCCAGTTTAAGCTAGCAGCACAAGAGAGGAATACCCGAATAGTGTTTATCTTTGCAACATGTGCAAATGTCTCATCATAATCTATGCCATATGTCTGGGTGAACCATTTTGCTACTAGGCGTACTTTATACCGGCTCACTGATCCATCTGGATTATAATTCACTGTAAACACCCAACGACATCCCACAGTCTTCTTGCCGTGTGGTGGAGATACAAGATCCCAAATATTGTTGTTTTGTAATGCTTCCATCTCTTCCTCCATTGATTTCCTCCATTTTGGATCTCTTAATGCATCATGCACTTTGTTAGGTACTAATACAGTAGATATTTGATTCACAAATGATTCATATGACTTAGACAATCTTTTGGTAGACATAAAATTTGCCACATGATACTTAGTTTTAGCCTGAATGGTAGGTTCATACTTTTTTGTTGGCTGACCCCGAGTAGACTTATTTGGAAAGACATATTGTCTACTATTAGCCTCACTAGTATTAGTCCCAATAGAATGACTAACTTCAGATGAGTGATCTTCTGTACCAGGAGAGCATTGGTCAGGTGTAGAAACAGTAGTAGGAGAGACATGATGGGCAGTTGTGTTGTCATATGCTGGTACCTAAATTTCTGGAGTGACTTCACCGCCGGAATCATCCGGTGGTGCATGTGTAGCTGACATATTGGTATTCTCAATAGAACCTATCACCATATCTACTGGCTTACTTATCTTCCCCTATCCATGATACAGCTCTTCAAAATATGAAGTCTCCCCCTGAAGAGCAGTATTGGAAGAGGCAAAATAGCTCATGTCCTCAAAGAAAGTAACATCCATAGTGACATAGTAATTCCCGGTAGGCGGATGATAGCATCGGTACCCTTTCTGATGTTTGCCATACCCAACAAACACACATTTAACGGCCCGGGCATCCAACTTAGATCTCTGGTGTTGGGGAAGATGGACAAAAGCAACACAAGCGAAAACACGGGCATGAAGATTATGAAAAAAGGGTAAGGAGACATGAGATGCAAGCACCTCATATGGAACTTTTTCCTGAAGGGCACGAGAGGGAAGACGATTAATGAGGTGAGCGGAAGTTATGACAGCATCACCCCAAAGGTATTTGGGCATATGGGCACTAAAAAGAATACATCGAGCCATGTCAAGTAAGTGATGATTTTTCCTTTCAGAAACGCCATTCTGCTCAGGTGTATAAGGACACGTTGTTTGATGAACAATTCCGTGTGTGTTAAGGAACTCCTGAAAGACATGATTCACATATTCCCCCCCCATTATCAGAACGAATAACTCTAACTGTGGCATTATATTGTGTTTGGACAGTGGTACAGAAGACTTGAAAAGAGGGAAAAACCTCATCTTTAGTTTTGAGGAGAACAATCCTTGAAAGACGGGTGCAATCATCAATAAATGACACATGATACCGCATCTCTGACACAGTAGACTCTTTGGAAGGTCCCCAAACATCAGAATGAATCAATTCGAAAGGAAGAATATGTTTATTTGAAGTACTAGGGGAATAAGTAGATCGATGACTCTTACCCAAAACACATGTCTCACAACGTAAAAGTGACTCATCCACACTAATGAACAAAGTAGGCATAGATTTTTTCATAATACTAAAAGATGGATGCCCTAAACGACGATGACATAACCAAACTTCACTTAACTTGTCAGAAGTGGAGATTAAAGCGGTCCGAGACTGTGTCCCTGGTTTCTCCCCCGCATATGTCTGATTCAGATGAAACAACCGACCCCGCAGATACCCTCGACCAATTAACTCCCCGGTCAGAAGATCCTGAAATATCACATACATGGGAAAAAATGTCACAGAGCATTTAGCGTAAGCGTTCAATTGGGGAACATATATCAAATGATGAGATAAAGCAGGTACATAGAGCACATTGTAAAGCTCTTTTGTGGGAGTAATACGAACTGACCATTTCCTTAATACGGGAAATGCCTCACCATTAGCATTAGTAACATAGGGCACTGGTGGAGGAGACAATACGGTAAAATAAGATTTGTCATAAGTCATATGATCAGACGCACTCGAATCAATAATCCATGTATCAAAACCAACAAAGTTAGAAATATTTAAAGCCATACCAATTTTTTGCCACGACCAGCTATGGATGCGGTGGGTATTGTTATCAAAAAACTGATATAAACCTCTCTTGGGTGCACTTGCATTGTCGGTGAACCTACACTGACAATCAAAAATACTAATTCTGGGCCGAGTCGGGTCTGGTTTGTCTGAATCGGGTTGAATCCGGGTCGGCTCAGATACGAGTCGGATCAAATACGGGTCGTAGCTGGGCCGGACCGAGCAGATCGGATCCAAATCCGGAGCCAGCGGCGATTTCAACGGGCGGGTCTAATTTCGGCCAGACTTTCACCGGCGATGTCAACGGAGAGCTTGATGCGGCGGTTCCCGTGGAGGAGAGCTTGCCACGGCGCCTGCGGTACAAAGGTTGCAGCGGCGGAAGGAGATGTCGCCGAGGGAGACCGGAGACCGGCATAACAAGGATGGAGTAGAGCTTATCGGCGGGAGAACGCGGCGGTTCGAGCTGATCGGAGAGGAGCTCGGCGGGGTGGCACGCGGGGTGAGCAGAGCTTATCGGCGGGAGAACGCGCGGGGTGAGTTGAGCTTATCGGCGGGAGCTTGGCAGTTCCGAGGGAGCTTGGAGCTAGAAGCGGTTCCGAGTCGGGTATTTCGACTTTGCTACCAACTTGCTGACGTCGGAGGATGGACTGTGCTCCGAGATATGGTGACAGAAAGCTTGGCTGACGAGCTCGCACACCGCAGAGAAAAAATAAACCCAGAAAAAAACAGAGCATTGCTCTGATACCAAGTGGAAAAATATATTGAACTTTCTTAATCGATCTATACATATTGATGTCCTATATATATAATTAGAAAACATATACTTTTAACAACAATTATCCCACAATCCCTCTGTGATTCACGCCAACATCATGTACGTAGTTGCGTGCTGAACATTAATAGTTTAGAACTTTATATCTAATCTCTTGAGTTTTGATGACATTTATATAAACATTAATCTCTTCCAAATAAAGTAAACTGCGAAGCTCTATCGTTATCACTTAGTAGCTCAATGAATACAAACTTTTCATCAGCAATTCTTTACCAGAATATCAGAAAGTTTGTATTTAATTTATATCAGACGATGAGCAAACTGACCGCGCGCTTGGAAAAATACATGAGAATTATAACTGAAAAAAGGTCAAGGAAGAGAATATCGTAAAGCAAGTGCACTGAGCTAAGCCATTACAAGAAAGATGGAAAATAACAACTGCGTATGAACAAATTTGCTTTCTTCAGGCCCGTCAAATTGGTAAGTAAGTAGCTCGTTTCAATTAGTATATGATGAATTGATGATCTTATCATCCAGGTAAAGTATTTCTAAATGATTGTTTATCCTAAGGCTGTGTCTGTGTCTGTATATGTGCTTGCACATAGGGAATTTAAACTTATTTATCTTGTGCTGGAAATTAATACAGACTTCAATATTGAAGGAAACAGCAGTGTTCATAAACCACATTTAGCTCATAATCTCTCATATTAATAAAACTGATTAGCATCTTCCAGTTTCAAATTACAAAAATAAAATCAGACTGCGCGCAGCCACAATTCAGTAGTTACTGATAAGAAACTGAAAGATAGTATCCTGACAGCTGACGAGCTACAAAAGGCAGAAAATACTTGAGGGGTTTGCAAACAACCCCATATGATTTACTTGCCACTCTCATAATATTGACTGGAGCATAATGTAAGCAATTTCGACTCTGAACATAATTATTCTTAATGTAAGCATTTTGACTCGAACATAACTACTCTTATGCGGCTGGAGCATAATCATAACCACCATCATCGTCGTCATCATCGCCATCCATAGAGGCCGCCGGAGCATAGTCGTAGTCCGAATCGTCATCATCTCCATCCCCTTCCATGCATACTGATGCCGCCGGAGCATAGTCATATCCATCATCACCATCATCATCCCCATCTCTATGCTTTTTCCACCATGATATTGAAGCTGTCTCGAACTTTGAAAGGGGAAACATTTTCTCCTTCTGGGAGATTGATTTTCTTTCAACTAAAGAGTACCCTGAATTAGGAAATGAGGGAAATGGGATATTTGGTGTTTAGGTTTGGATTGGTTATGAAATTGAAGTTCATGGATGGCCATATATATAGAGGGATGTCGTGTGTTGAGAGTGTGGAAGTTGGCTGGAAGAATGTGCTTGCCTAATGCATGTCGAACGGTTCACTTTAGTTAGTCTTTGGACGCATCACATCCATGATTTACATATATATCTTTACAAAACTGAAGACGTAACTGTGGTAAATTTGTTCGAAACACAAATGTGCACTATTGCAAATAATGAGTTGACCTTTATTCTTGGCTTCTTGCACCTGGAACATTTTTACAATTTTTTTTATCTTTATTGTAATAATCCGAATTTTTTTAGAAACTAAATGTCGAGTATTTTTGATAGAGCGTTCGTTTAGAACGTCTATAAAATACCCTGAAAAACATCATCGTTAGTATAGAATAAGCAGGGATCGTTCAGTCCGGGGAATCAAAAGGGCCTCAACACTTATCATGTTATTGGGGGATTTGATTTGGATTCTAAAACTACAACGTAAAATAAATCCTAAATTACTTTTATACAATTGATCAACCATTCATCACATAACCAAAACACGAATTCTACTCAAGAAACATGTATGACACGTATAGAACAACATATAGGCAGCAAGTATTTTCGATTATTTCTAAGTCCATTTCAATTCCAATTCTAATTAGAGTCCGAAGCGGTTCATCTAATCGTTAAGACTTCTTAATTATTTAGAATCAACGAAGCGTTCAATCCTAAACATATGCTAAAGAGAGTTCAACATAACGAAGCGTTCTAGTTAAACAACAAAGTAGCACATAAGCACATTAAGTCGAATTGGAGACATGTTACACAAGCATGGCGTCACTCATCTTGATTAAACATGCAAATTCCTAGAACTATCACAGCCCTATATAAGTATCCATAATTGAAACACGAAGCGCATATTCAATCGATGAACACTTTGGTGAATTAAATCTCAACCTTAGGAGAACCATGGCCTTGGCTTCCTCAAGCATTGATTTAGATGTACAAATTCAAGGAATTAATTGAAATAAAACCTAAATTAATTTCGAAATCCTACTGCCCATAGATGCTACACACGACATACAAACATATTTCATGAGTTCATGCAATCAAAACATAAAACCAAAGAAGTCTGAATTTATGTTGTTCATATATGAAACCAAAAATAACATCCAATGATTCATACAATGAATTCGAAATTTGCAGAAAATAAAAAGAAAGATTACAAGTCATGGATGAATCACACATTAGAAACCTTCTAGGATGGAGCAAGGATGAATTCGAATTGGTGGAGGAGGAAGATGAGGACGGCTTGGTGATGATGGATGAAGGTTTTTGACTTGAATTTTCTGGATGTTTTTGGGCAGCAATTCAGCTTTGTTTGTGAGAGAATGGAGATGGTGAATTGTGAGGGAGGCCATGCCTTTTATAGAGGAAGGAGGAGAGGAGGGGCTGCTAGGGTTTTGAATTGGCTGATCCATGTATTTCCTATTTTTTCTTTTCTTTCCTTCTCAATTGAATGATGATCATCTTTGTTGTTCACATGCATTCTCCCTTCTTCTAGACCACATGCATTCTTCAGAATTATCTCTTTGTTCTCTCCTTCCTTTTTCTTCTTTTGTTTCCTTCTTTTCTTATTTTTTCCATTTAATAGCCCGATGAACCTTCCCTCCTTTAAGGCTGCATACTTCTTCCTTTTCATCTTATTCAGAAACTAAATTATTTCTTTCCTTTTTCTCATTTTGTTTCCTTCTTCTCCTCTTTCTTTCCATAATTTCCAAGTCATTATCTCACATTTAATTCTGAAAATAAGGAAAGGAAATAATAAATATAAATCACATATGTTACAGAATTATCGAATAATAAAAATCCTAACCAAACTAGGTTTCCTAGTTCGACAAGGAATACTACTCTATAGCACTCTCGACAATTTCTGCATTTTACACCCGTTTTAGCACCAAAAGGGAACGAACGTCACTAAAGACTCCTAACTCGACTCAATGACTCTATACTACAATAATAAGGGCTAAGTAAAGTACGAATGGAGGTAAAAACATGTTAAGAACGTCGCACAAAGTGCTCCTATCAACTACCCCACACTTGGCTTTTGCTAGTCCCTTAGCAAAACAAAACAAAACAACACAAAACTCTATTGCCCCTAAATGATTGCCTCAGAATCTCAAAACACATAGCTTTCAAGTTTAAGCATCTGCATGTAAGCACATAAATTCAAAGTTTCATAAACATGTTTCATGGTATGAATAAGTAAGAAATGAGACAATAAGCATATAACATGTTTAGTTAATCCAATCCTCCTCACAAGGCATACTCTCTTCTTTTCACTCAGATTCATGGTTATGATTCATACACAAGTATATGCAAGAGAAAGGATAATAAAGCATGAAATAGCTTGCATATTTCATCAAATGAAAGCTCTTTGTGAATAACAAAAGGAAAACCTCATTTAACAACTAAGTGCACAAATGGACCAAAACCATATGCTCAACTCTTGTGATCATCTCCACAAACCAAGATTTGCTCGTTTTAAGAATCATTAGGATCATTATACAAGGTGAATGTTTAGGCTTAGGTAAAGGCATGGAATATCAAGGAATTACAAAGGTAATCCTATAGACTTAGCAGAGTAAACACCATCCTTATGACACCACACACCATCAATGACCAAATATAACAAGTTGGGCCCAATCATCATTTCTACCACAAAGTGAACATGGACAAAGGTCAAATACACATTTGTAGACCTTCAATTTCAACTCAACTCCATATCACAAATGGAAGACAACATCTTTTCTTCTCTTTTTCTTGTATTGCCGAATTTATCATTTTTTTCTTTTTGTTCATCTCTTTTTTTTTCGGCATGCTTAAAAGCTTATTCATTTTCATTTTTTTTTCATGTCTTCCACCCCACACTTATTTCATACATCATCTCAACATCATTTCGAAAATAGTTCTGCCAAGTCTATAGGACAAGGTAGAGGTAACTATACTAAGCATGGAGATAACATAGGTGATGACGAAAGGCTCAATGTAGGCTCAAATGAGGTTCAACTAAGGGGTCCCAAACAGGGCACATATAGGGATACATGGCTGTTTGGCTAAAGTGATGGTAATCCTAGAAATGATCCATAAATCCCTTTCAAAATCAGAGCATTTAATGACTTAAAAGTTTCAACAATCACAAAAGATGAGTTCTAGTAAATTCTAGAGTCCATTAAAAGCTATGGCACATAGTCATTGAATATGCAAAGAATAATGAGGTTCACAAAACAACCACGAAATTTCATATTATCACTCAAGAAGAAAGCATATATAGGCTCGAAAACTCACAGGTTGTTATGGACTTAAACTAACCAAACATTTATGTCATATTACATTCAATCAAAATCTCACATGTTCATACCAAATCGACATTATCAATGAAACTTACAATTCAATTCTTTTAGAATGCGAAACCATCATCTATGCATTTAGAGACAAAATCATCCTAGACTTTAGGGGCATCCTAAGACTCAAAACAACACAATTTTTTTTCGATTTTTAAAACATTTTTTCGAATTTTTTTCTTTCTTTTTTTGTTTTTAACATGAAAATAAAGCAAAAATCAGCAAACAATGATCATGCAACCCTACCCCACACTTAGAAAATTACATTGTCCTCAATGTAAGCTCAATAATCAGAATGTAATTCATAAGTATAGACTAAGATTACACATCAACACATATACAATTCAACCATAAGAGTGAAGGGATAAGAAAATTCAAACTCCCGTAGACGACTCCTCCACAGGTACGGTTGAAATGGGTTGCCTCCCATGCATCGCTTAATGTTTATAGTCCTTTAGCCTAGACTCTTCACTTCTTTTTAAGTTGTAGGCCACGCCACTTAGAGTTCTACACCTCCAAATTTGTGCCTCTTTGACTATCAAAACTCAATCATGTTCACCCACTCTTAAACTACATCGTATCAAGAAAAAGAACATTAGAAGAGTGAACATGGGAACTCAAAGAATAAGTTAGTATAATGTTAATGATTAAGTAAAAGTTAGTATAAGTGAAATTAATTGCAAATCATGAATCAAAAGTTAGAGTGTGGTGCAACTCTGCGTCTTACAACACTTGTCGTCCTTCCCAAGTCATTGAGAGCTTCAATCAACTGTTAAGAATAGAATTCTCCAACTCTTTCTTAAAATCACTATCTGGCAACTAAGGTATACAAAGACACACAAAATGTTAGAGATTAAGTATAAAATGAAATAAAAGAAATGTTAGCAATTGAATAGAAATATAGTTAAACTTAAAGACAATTTTTTTTCTTTTTGTTCGAAATCTACAAATGTAAGAGTAATACTAAGTCTAATTGATTTTATTCACACACAATCCTAACTTTTAAGGTACGTGGAGCAGAGGAGCTAACTGTGCAATGGACTGAAATAGCCCAAGGTAAGGGTCTTGCTTTATCCGATATGCCTTAAAAATTAGAATATTATTTTCTTTTGAAACTATATACATCTATTTATACAAAGTTATTTTCTAAGTTATAAAGCGAGGTGGACGTACGGCCTAAGTACGTCGTCTAGACACAAATTCATTCCTTTGTTTCAGAAGGCTTGATAGCTAGAATCAGAGATAGTCACAAGGCAGGACTCATTTGTTGGACACCACGGGGGCCACAACCTCGAAAGGATGCTTTCCCAATCGACTCCATCACCGAGATGTATGTCAGTCTATGGGCCTCTGAGATCCAATTTTGTAAACCTTGAACCAGGGTAATGAAAATAGCAAGCCCCTTACTCAGCTCGGAATAACTTTGTGTGTTAGACTGCTCGCAAAGTGTTAATAAAAGC
Source organism: Argentina anserina (assembly GCF_933775445.1). NCBI lineage: Eukaryota > Viridiplantae > Streptophyta > Magnoliopsida > Rosales > Rosaceae > Argentina > Argentina anserina. Next base: position 1,848,922 of record NC_065872.1, on the reverse strand, counting down.
CGCCCACAACCCCAAGTGACCTTTGCAAGGTACAAATGGAGGGTTAAGGCTAATATTAACAAAATGGACTTTACCTATTCCGTTCACCTTATAACTTACAATAAACTAAGCATAAATAAACATTTAGCTTCCTTAAAAATAAAAATAAAAAATTTAACTATGTGTAACAAGTTTCTTATAGGCATACTACTACAACAATATAACAAATAACAACTTAATATACACAATAAAAAATTTTCGTTCTATACAAGTTTTTTTTTTCTTTTGGAGTTACTGTTCACAGAAGCACTATTTACGATTACTATTCACAGAAACAAAATACAATTATACAATTCACAATATAACACAATAGTAACACTTCAAAGCATTGAGAATTAATTAATTCCCCGGCAACGGCGCCAAAATGATAGAGCGTTCGTTTAGAACGTCTATAAAATACCCTGAAAAACATCATCGTTAGTATAGAATAAGCAGGGATCGTTCAGTCCGGGGAATCAAAAGGGCCTCAACACTTATCATGTTATTGGGGGATTTGATTTGGATTCTAAAACTACAACGTAAAATAAATCCTAAATTACTTTTATACAATTGATCAACCATTCATCACATAACCAAAACACGAATTCTACTCAAGAAACATGTATGACACGTATAGAACAACATATAGGCAGCAAGTATTTTCGATTATTTCTAAGTCCATTTCAATTCCAATTCTAATTAGAGTCCGAAGCGGTTCATCTAATCGTTAAGACTTCTTAATTATTTAGAATCAACGAAGCGTTCAATTCTAAACATATGCTAAAGAGAGTTCAACATAACGAAGCGTTCTAGTTAAACAACAAAGTAGCACATAAGCACATTAAGTCGAATTGGAGACATGTTACACAAGCATGGCGTCACTCATCTTGATTAAACATGCAAATTCCTAGAACTATCACAGCCCTATATAAGTATCCATAATTGAAACACGAAGCGCATATTCAATCGATGAACACTTTGGTGAATTAAATCTCAACCTTAGGAGAACCATGGCCTTGGCTTCCTCAAGCATTGATTTAGATGTACAAATTCAAGGAATTAATTGAAATAAAACCTAAATTAATTTCGAAATCCTACTGCCCATAGATGCTACACACGACATACAAACATATTTCATGAGTTCATGCAATCAAAACATAAAACCAAAGAAGTCTGAATTTATGTTGTTCATATATGAAACCAAAAATAACATCCAATGATTCATACAATGAATTCGAAATTTGCAGAAAATAAAAAGAAAGATTACAAGTCATGGATGAATCACACATTAGAAACCTTCTAGGATGGAGCAAGGATGAATTCGAATTGGTGGAGGAGGAAGATGAGGACGGCTTGGTGATGATGGATGAAGGTTTTTGACTTGAATTTTCTGGATGTTTTTGGGCAGCAATTCAGCTTTGTTTGTGAGAGAATGGAGATGGTGAATTGTGAGGGAGGCCATGCCTTTTATAGAGGAAGGAGGAGAGGAGGGGCTGCTAGGGTTTTGAATTGGCTGATCCATGTATTTCCTATTTTTTCTTTTCTTTCCTTCTCAATTGAATGATGATCATCTTTGTTGTTCACATGCATTCTCCCTTCTTCTAGACCACATGCATTCTTCAGAATTATCTCTTTGTTCTCTCCTTCCTTTTTCTTCTTTTGTTTCCTTCTTTTCTTATTTTTTCCATTTAATAGCCCGATGAACCTTCCCTCCTTTAAGGCTGCATACTTCTTCCTTTTCATCTTATTCAGAAACTAAATTATTTCTTTCCTTTTTCTCATTTTGTTTCCTTCTTCTCCTCTTTCTTTCCATAATTTCCAAGTCATTATCTCACATTTAATTCTGAAAATAAGGAAAGGAAATAATAAATATAAATCACATATGTTACAGAATTATCGAATAATAAAAATCCTAACCAAACTAGGTTTCCTAGTTCGACAAGGAATACTACTCTATAGCACTCTCGACAATTTCTGCATTTTACACCCGTTTTAGCACCAAAAGGGAACGAACGTCACTAAAGACTCCTAACTCGACTCAATGACTCTATACTACAATAATAAGGGCTAAGTAAAGTACGAATGGAGGTAAAAACATGTTAAGAACGTCGCACAAAGTGCTCCTATCAATTTTCAAAGTGTTAAACTTGTGAAATTAATTCAAGACGACAATTGGAGGTTTTGCGACATTTCAAAACGAAAACGGAAACGTTCTCAGAACGTTTAATTCGAAAAACGTTACGTTTCCGAACGTATTTATCGACTTTTATTTCGTCGCTCGGTTGCGAAAACTTTCTTCACGAAAGTTGTAGAGCTCGTCGATACGAGTTCGTGGATATGTGACGTGTTCTAATCGGACGACATACGTAAAATTTATTAACGACGGAAGTTAGTTTTCGATTTTGGGAGGAGGTATAAAAGGAATGTTTTTCAGCTAGGGTTCCCATAATTGGAAACCCTTTCGTTCCTCTCTCACCCCGCCTCCCTCGGTTCTCTCTCTCTCCCCGAAACCTTCCTCTCTCCCTTCCGATCGCTCTCCCTCCCCGATCTCCGCCCTCAGCCCTTCGTGGCCAGCACCGCCACTCCCTACGGCCTCGCAAGCTTCGCCACAAGCAACCCTGAGCTTGCGGCGCTCTACCTCACCGCCGAGAGCATCGCTCGTTCCCCGAGCTCCTTCGCCGACACCGTCCTCCTCTTACCTCCGGAGCCTCCACGATAAGGGTTAAACCCCGATTCGCCACACGGCCTCACCTCCACTCGCATCGACTGCGCCGGCCTCCCTAACATCACCACCGACGAATCGAAACCTCCACTGTTGAGCTAGGTATGAATCGATGATTTGATGTTGTGTGTGTGCTTGTATGATGATTTGGGGGTGATTGGGAGAATTTGGATTCGAATTGGGGAAGAATTGGCAGTGAAGGAGTGTGGGAGATGCCGCCGCCTCTAGGCGGCGCGTGAGGGTGCTAGGGATAGCCTAGGGGTAGTCGGAGGCCGTAGGAAGGAAGAGGGGGAGGAGGGGGAGAGTTTGGGCACGGCAGTGGCATCACACGCGCCTTGGTTGGCGTCGGCGAGTGAGCCCCACGCGCAGCCTGCCGGCGGGTGGCGCGTGTGCCCCACGCGCCGCCACGTGCGGCGGTGTGACAGTGTTTCCAATAGGGGTATTTTGGTAATTTATTTAAATGTAATTGTAAATTTTATTTACTACGGTAAATGTAATTAAATTTTACCTTCGGTAAATGTAAATATAAATTACTTTCAGTAATTGTAAAAAGTAATTTGTAAAAGGGTAATTTAGTAAATTTTATTTACTGAATGGTATTTACATTTAAACAGTACGTATACGTACAGAAATACGTATATAGTATTTATACGTACAGAAATACGTATATAGTATTTATACGTACAGAAATACATATATATTATTTATACGTACAGAAATACGTATTAATTGTGTATTTGTACAGTAACCGTGAATAGTACAGTGAACAGTAACTTCGTATAAACCAAAATTTCTGAACAGTAAACGTTTATTACTGTTTTGGCATTTAAAGGTTTACGAAATGTTTCTAAATTCCTTTCTTATCTTTTCAAGGTGATCGTTAAATCGAGGAAATGAATTACCTCCGGAAATTGTGGAATTACGCTCAAGTCAATAAGGTGAGTAAAATCTCACATATTTACGAATCTACCCTCGCGGTGATTCAAGATTTTGCATGAGTATTTAATAATGAATTACAACATGTATACAATTTAGTGGATTACATATATACTGTATAATGGTAATAAGTACATATATATATAGTTCATTATATTATATACTATTATTAATTCATTAGAAATGGTCATTTTGATGACGGAAGATTGTGTATTGAGCATGTGTTGTGAAATATGACATGTATAAGATATAGTGGACTATATATATATTGTATAAATGGTAAATAAGTACAAATATATATAGTTTGCTATATAATATACTGTTATGATGTTATTGTGAATATATTGATCATGTGATTTGAATTGTACAATATGATGTGAGATCATTGTGCGTGATTTTTAACATTGAGATTGTTAAAATGTTGATTTGTCTTCGGACGTGATTGGTACAATATGATGTGAGATTATTGTACGTGTTTGGCAAGTTGGAACCTAGCCTTTGGCCGGGCGAAAGTTACGATACAGTTAGAGCTCTAGTCTGTCAGCCATAGTACTTCATGTGAGGTAACGGGTGGTTATCTACTCATCAGTACTCAGATTGTTTTGGATGTTGGGTAGCGGGTGGTTACCCAATATCAGCATAGTACTTCATGTGAGGTAACGGGTGGTTATCTACTCATGAGTACTCAGATTGTTTTGGATGTTGGGTAGCGGGTGGTTACCCAATATCAGCGTAGTACTGCATGTGAGGTAACGGGTGGTTATCTGCTCATGGGTACTCAGATTGTTTTGGATGTTGGGTAGCGGGTGGCTATCCAATATCAGCGGTGTATTACGAGAGGGGTAACAGATGTGTACCAGCGTTCTTGATACTCGTATTATAAATGCATTTGGGTAACCAGAAGGGTTACTTAATTTCTCATGAGCGTTCTATTTTCATATTTCCTTGGGACAACCTGATGGGCCGTCCATTGACTCATGAGGGCATTTATATTTGTTGATTGTGATTTTTCGTATATATTGATATGCGAATTGTATTGTCATTTTACTCATACGAGCTATAAGCTTACCGGGTTTGTGTTTACAATCCCGGTGCACCAATTCAATGGTGTAGGGGATAATTCCGCAGGTACTGATTAGTGGAGATCGAGTGACGACTCCGGAGATTTGAAGTCGTGCGTGTCCGTTCGTGGTGAGATTTCTAGCGTGGATTTTGTGTGTGAGAATTGGAGTGATTTTAGACGTGAGGATTATTACATTTTCCATCATATGTAATGTCGAATTATAAATTTGGTTTGTAATAATCGGTTTGACTGAGTTGTATTTGGAATTCAGAGATGATCCGCTGTGCACGTTAAATGATTTCGATTTCATCGAGCTTGTTTGGTGTTTAACGACTTTGAGATTTTGAGTTTTTATGCTTGAAATTTTGGAGTCGTTACATTCATAGTTTTTGCATTTTATATAAGATGTAAAGATGTTATTCTGTGACCAAGAAGAAGGGAACACGTTCAATTTTTCGATTACTTGTTAGTTGTGAGTTGTCTACATCTGCTTTTTCCTTTGAATTTTCTCCTGAATACAATTCTTTTATTTTACCCGACGGACAATGATACTGATATATCTTGAACATGGACGTACATTTTCATAAGCTATTGCGAACGTTATTGTACATGGAGATGTGCCAAAATTTCATGCATATTGAAACTCTCCCAAGCCAACAGTAACACGCCCAACCCAGATTTCAGGCCAATTTCCGCAGTGTGCATCAGTTTGCGGCGACCGAGCGCCAGTAAAGCAGTGGAGAATTAATAGATGTTAGATGTATATATGTATTATTGTACTTACATTTGTCATTTGTGATTTGTTAAGGAAAATAGCTATATTAATTTATTAATGAGAAAAATATGTTGTGGCCAGTTTACGTAATCCTGATGCAGTCATGCAGAAACTATAAGCTTGAAAGCAATGGAAGAAGGCAACATGAGAACAGCAAAGTTCAGTGGGAAGCCTACCGTCGATTTTGTTCATACGAGGGAGGAATTTTATGCGTACTAGTCTTATCAGAGATGGCCTCAAACCTAAGGCCGGGTGTATGCTTGCTCGTTACAATGATCCGGACCGAACTTGGAGCTTTCATACTGGTATGTAAAATCAGACTGATAACTTTGTGTTCTTAGATGCCTGTATTCTTGTATGATATATGGAGAAAAGTTCACCAAAGACAGCTGTTTGGGACTTTGGGTCGTTCGACTTTGGCCTGATTTTCGTTTGTACGTCCTACTAGTCCTATTAGTACTAATCTTGCTAGCTCTTACTCACTGCGCGCCTTCTAGCCAAAGCGAAACCAGTAGCAAGTAGTCCTGATCATAAGCAGCTTTTAGTTGTACTTTTAGTCTATCAAATCCGGGTGCTTTTAGCTTTTAAGAGAAATGTAGTGTTGAACATGCTACTACATTTCTCTTGAAAGCAATGTTGAACATGCTACTACATTTATGAGCAGGGTCAAAACAATAATATCCGTTGTCAACCGTTGGCTGAAAGAAAAATTAGAGTAGCATGTTCAACATTGCTCATTGTTCACCAACTTACCCTTATATACAGTACATCATTACTCTCCAACACAATGCGAACCAGGAGATGGGAAATGGACACTTTGGTGTTTATGATTTGGTTTTGTTAAATACTGAAGTTCATGGATGGCTATATAACGAGAGGGATGATGCCGCTTGGCGCGTTTCTCATCGCTGAAGTCGTGTGCTGAGAGTGTGGAGTTGTGCTGAAAGAATGTGCTAGTCTGGGTTCGAGTGGAATAATCAGCTTACTGTTGTATCTGCATGACAATGATACTGGTGTCTCTTTATCATTTTAATAAACCATATTCAATCGAGGAATTATACCACTCATTTGTGTTTACATGAAGACATTGCAGCCACTAATTTCAGAAATGAACACACACCAATCAACTTGTGGCTAAGATGTTCCAAAGCCAACGAAGCAAGTTGCTTTGCATGGGCACACACCAAAAACAACACAGTCACACGCCCACCACAACCTCAAAATGGCTAGCACACATCTTTCCGACCAAGTTTTCAGGCCAATCCCCGCTGCGTGCGTCAGTTTGCGGCGAATTAGCGCGGCGAATTAGCACCATAAAACCGAATAAACTACCTTGCCACCCACGTTCCAAAGCCTTCAAATACAAAGACTTGGGGCTTCAAACAGCGCAAAACTACTCAAAGTGGGCTGTTAGACTTAGCTTAGTAGACCAGAGCTCGCCAAAATCAACCATCGACGTGGAACGGTTAGTCGGTTTTCTGTACGAGGATTTAGTTCACTTGTTTGATGATCAGGGAATTGATCGGACGGCGTATGATGAACGTGTGAAGTTCAGGGATCCAATCACCAAGCATGACTCTATAACTGGCTACTTGTTGAACATTGCCTTCTTGAAGACTGTCTTCACTCCCAAGTTCCAGTTGCACTGGGCCAAACAGGTAATCAGTCTAAGATTTTGCTGAGTTCTGTTTTCTTTCTCAATAAGATTAACTATTAGATTATTGGAAATTTTAGGTTGGCAATTGAATTGTTTCCAGAAAAGGAAATGATGTAACTTAGAATCTTTGGATGATGCATAGCTAACTCTACATTAAAGAGAGTTTCAGGGAACCTTTTATGATATGACTATGTTGAAGATGTTAGACAATTGTGTATGTTCCTGTTCTCATTTATGATGAATATAAATGTTGGATGATATGTTGTTGAGAAGACAAACTCAAACTATAATTTTCATAGTTACGGAGAATTGAATATGAGCTCTGTACATCTATTGTTGTCTGATGATTACTTTGAGGAGAATATATCTGATAGCATTCTCAAACTCTGTAGTTCAAAAGTTTTCAATCTATGTAAATTCAATTATGTATGTTGATGTCCCTTAAGCATTGCAGTGGCATGGTATTGTTTTAGTTTACTGATTAAGCTGTTATATAGTCAGGACCATATGAAATCACTACAAGGTGGACTATGGTTATGAAGTTCATCCCTCTGCCTTGGAAACCAGAACTGTTCTTCACTGGCACTTCTGTTATGGGAATCAACCCCGAAACCGGGAAGTTCTGCAGCCACGTGGTACCAATCATTTACCTCATGATTCTTCACAAAGAACAATACTCATGATTTATTAATGTCTAAAAATGTTCATGTATCTGTAATGTACATGTAGGACTTCTGGGATTCCATAAGAAACAATGACTATTTTTCTGTAGAAGGTTTGTTAGATGTAATCAAGCAGATATTGGCAGACTCATTATTTCACTTTCCATTATCGTGCATAATGATTCTTTCTTGACTTTCTTCTTGAATTGTATGTAAAACCTTGCAGCTGAGGATCTACAAAACCCCAGACTTGGAAACACCAAAATATGAGATACTAAAGAGAACAGAAAATTATGAGGTGTGTTCTCCTTTAAATGAATAGCCAAATTAAGTTGCATTCCATCAAACTTAGGGTTTTAGACCTCATTCTCTTAAGTTTATTCAATTCCAATTAATGAAATGATTTACATATTAAGGTATATTTGTGTATGACTCAATTTCATTGGAAGGATTTACTGTTTTACGAAGTTGATTCGTGGATTGATTCTATAGGTAAGAAAATACTCTCCTTTTATAGTGGTTGAAGGAAATGTAGATAAGCTGTCTGGATCAGCTGGTTTCAATGATGTTACTGGGTAAGTGGTTGTGTTCAATGTTTTAAAAAACTCGTCTCAAGGCTCGCCTGAGGCTTAAAAAGCTTAAAGGTACTTACATAACGCCTCTGTTTTTCGGTCTGGACACCAATGCTCACCTTTTACGCCTTATGTTACGCCTTTTACGCATTATGTTACGTCTTTTACTACGCCTTATGTTACGCCTTTTACGCATTATGTTACGCCTTATGTTACGCCTTTTACGCTTTATGTTACGCCTTTTACGCATTTTACTACGCCTCAAGTTTTAAGGCTCAAGGCTCTCAAGAAAACGCCTTGGGGTACGCCTTCGCTTTTTAAAACATTGGTTGTGTTACAGCTTAGTTAATCATGTGTACGTAGTTTATTTTAACTTTTGTCACTTCTCTTCAATGATTTGGAAAATGGGATTTGCTTAGATACATCTTTGGAAAGAACTCGAAAATGGAGAAGATACCAATGACAACACCGGTGTTCACTGAGGCATCTGATGCTGAATTTTCCAAAGTATGCATCAAAGTATGTCTTCCACTAGACAAGGATCTTAGCAGGTGGAGAATGAAGAGATGATGGATATATATTGTACTTAGATTTGTCCATGTGAATAGTGACTAATAAGAAATATGTGCTGTGGTCAGCTTACCAGATCCTAATGCAGATACAATTAGCTTAAAAATAATGGAAGAAGGCATTGCTGCTGTTATCAAGTTCAGTGAGAAGCCTACTGAAGACGTTGTTCGTGAAAAGGAGAAATTACTGCGTGCTAGTCTCATCAGAGACGGTCTCAAACCGAAGGCCGGTTGTATGCTTGCTCGTTACAATGACCCTGGCCGAACTTGGAGCTTTATACTGGTATGTAACATCAGTCTGATAATGTGTTCTCACTTCTCAGATATCCCCAAGTTTCATCACATAAGAAGAAAACTTCACATGGAGAGAACTTCACCAAAGAATATTCCTACTGTTGAAACATCATCTACTAAGTTACAGGATATCTAACTTTGACATGAAGCTTTGAAATTACTGCAAGAAACTCTTTTTTAAGAAAATTTCAACTAAAATAATTCAGCTGAATTGTCTACCCTTTCACATTTAAAAAATGACATATGTTTTGTTCATCCGACATTGGCCTGATCTTTAATAGCTAGTAGTGATCTACTGAAGCAAAACCAGTAGCAAGTATTTTGATCATTAAGCTTTCATTTGTACTATTAGTCCTCTTTTGGCTATCAAATCCTACAGAATTTTGCTTTCTTCGTTCTAACGATTGATTTTTGATTTTGTTTTAATGCTGATGGCATTATAGAGAAATGAAGTGCTGATATGGTTGGAGGAATTCACATTGGAGTAGTGTGTTCAACATTGCCTATTGTTCAACTAACTTTCCTCATATATCATCTTTCTCCAACACCAAGTTATTGCTGTAAGATTTATTTTTCCTCTTTAGAGTTTACTATTATGTAACCAAGTTTGATCAAAGATGGATATATGTGCCTGACTGCCTGATGCTTAATGTCAACTTAACCCCACAAGAGAAATTAATAGGTAGAATTTTCTTTTGAAATCCCCCAGATTCCATCTTACCCTCACCATTTCCTCATAAAACAGTTTGGAAAATCTTTCTAAGCAAACAAGCTTGGAAATTTCCTCATTATTGAAGTTGGTTCGTTCTTTCTGTTGTTAGAAGATGATGGGTCATGGATTGAGTTGAAGAACAGCTTAGCATGTGGAGCCAGCTGAGAATAGGGACAGTGACAGAGAGTTGTACCCATCCATCTATATCCATGTGAACAACTGGTCGACACCTCGTGCATGATCCTCAATTTTGCCTGCCCTATACAACATTACTAATCCACTTGCATACCAGCCAAATATAATATAAGATTATAAGCCCTGTGGCTTTGTTCTTGACGGCTCCTTAACTGTAACTATTTCACTAGTCTTCTTCAACCCCTGGCTTTTTTGTCAAGTAGTAACTCATTTTTCTTATATTTCTTTCGGTTTTTGTTGATGATTTTGACATTAAATGAATATATACAAACTTGCTCCTCTTTGCGGTATCTAGCCTATTACTCTGCTTTATGTGTATCCCTTAAAATGTGCTCCAATTTCTCTCACACTTGGATGAGATTGTGGTTGCGTTGAAAGATCTGAATATGAAGGGCGAAGCAACAAAGTCTTCTGCATATTTGCGTTGAAATTCCTTAAAATAATATCGTCTTCTTAAAAAAAAATCACCGAAAAAAAAAGTTCACCGAAATATCAGATCAAACTCGATTTGACCCGATATATCACATGTTGACCGAATATTTTGAGTTAATCAATATATTAAGGCGATATGACATTTATCTCATCAATTTTAAAAAAATCAGCGATATATCGTCAATATATTCTGATATTTAGAACACTAAATAAACACACATGAGGCTCATCATCATCAAAGCCCTCGTTGGTCCTAGCCGAGAGAGAGTTTAGAAAAGTCAAAGGTCAAGCTGCTGGCGCCGGCTTTGTAAACGCCAAACCACCCCGCGTGCCGTACACATCGCCGCTTTCATGGTTTCCCCCTACAACTCATCACCACCAATTTAAGCACACTCCCTTTGTCACATATCTCTCTCTCTCTCTCCTATTTTTAGTGTTTAATATTATCTCACTTCAAAACTTTGAATCTCTCCCCCATTCCCTTTTGCCCCTCTCTGTATCTCTCTCTCTCTCTTTTCTCTCTGATTGTGTTTGGCTGGCAACGAAGTACATTCCTCTGAGATCTGGTGGTGGGTTTCGGCAACCAAGGTCAGTCTTTTCGATCTGGGTTCTGCCTCATTATCAAGCCCGCAGCTTTTTTCTACAACGTTCTTGTAATGTATCTTGGGAGTTATGATCTGTTTTCGGATTGTGTGAATTTGTATGGATGTATTCTGTGAAAAGTTCGTTCTTTTGTGTGAGGGTGATATCTAGTTTATGAAGCATTGGTTGTTTATCTGCTTATTTATGTGGAAAGAAGTGTTCTTTATTGGAAAACTCTGATCTTTGAGTTGTAGTTCATTGTGTTTAGTTCCAACTTGTTAGAATCTAAGTGTGAATGAGATTTTACTATTTTCCTTTTTAAAAATAGTGTGAATGAGATGATGAGCTTTGTTCTATTTCAGCATTTTCTTTAACCGGAGAATTCAATAATTATTAGTGATTTTATATCTTACATTTGAAAATTATTATATTGGTTAAATTTCTATTTCAGTCTAATTTTAATTTATTACATTAATTAACACCCAATTTTAAGGGTATTTTCGTTATTTCATTATTTTTCAATTTAATCTTTCATTTTTCTACAATTTCAACTTCTATTTTTTTTATATTTTAAAAATAAATTAATTAATTCATATTATTTCATTATAAAATTAATAAACATTCTTCATTTACCATAACTATTACAGATAAGCTGAAGTTCACAATTACAAAATAAACCAATATATATTTCAAATTATATATGTTCATCAATCAACAACTATATTGTTATAATAATATGCTCAAAAATTCTATTATAGATATTTAATTATTTCAAAAGCAAAATAAAAGGCTTATACAACAATTGAATAATTTGAATGGTATAAAATATTTGTTATAAATTAAGTGAAAAATAAAGTAACGAAAATGACTTTAAAAATTAGTATGAAATAAAGTTATTAACAGTATTAATTGACGGAATGAATTAAAATTAACAATTTGAAGTAAATAATTTTTAAATACGAGACATTAAAAGTTAAAATGACCCAATAATTAAGTAATTTCTGTTAAATTTACCATGATATTGTGTACTGGTTCTTAGATTGGGACCCTTATGTCAGTGACATGTAGCTGTAAATCAGAGAGGACCCTCTTTCTGAAAAGCTTCATTGGCTTTCCAAAAGTCATTTTCCATGGGATTTTAATCGAGAAAGTATAGCAAGTTGCCTTTATGTTCTGTAAAACCAGTTCTTACCTTTCTTTTTCGTCTCAGGTTGTTCAACTTCTGTGATTAGAATTGTGTTGTAAGACATTGGTTTATGATTTCGTTGTGCATTTGATCTGATTCGATGTATTGAATGTTTATCAGGGAAAAATGGCGGAACCAAAACCAGATACACCCTTGATCCCACCATCGTCTACGCCCTCAACCAATCGGAACCTCCCAGACTTCAAGAAATCCATCAAGCTAAAATATGTGAAGCTTGGTTACCATATTCTCATCACCCATGTAATGTATGTTTTCCTTTCCCCTCTTGTAGTTGTTATTGCCGCCCAGCTCTCAACATTTTCGCTGCAAGATCTTTATGATCTTTGGGAGCATCTCCAATACAACCTGATTTCAGTGATCATCTGCTCGGCCCTCCTGGTGTTCCTATTCACTGTCTACTTCGTCACCCGTCCTCGCCCTGTGTACCTTGTCAACTTTTCTTGTTACAAGCCGGAAGAAACTCGAAAATGTACGAAGAAGATCTTTATGGATCAGTCTACGATGACTGGTTCGTTCACAGAGGAGAATCTACAGTTCCAGAGAAGGATCCTTGAGAGATCCGGCCTTGGTGATTCAACGTATCTTCCAGAGGCTGTACTCAACATTCCTCCAAATCCCTCAATGAAAGAAGCCAGGAAAGAAGCTGAGGCAGTGATGTATGGTGCCATTGACGAGCTTTTTGCCAAGACCTCTGTCAAGCCCAAGGACATTGGAATCTTGATTGTCAACTGCAGTTTGTTCAATCCAACTCCATCGCTTTCTGCCATGGTTATCAACCATTACCAGCTTCGAGGGAACATAGTCAGTTACAATCTAGGTGGAATGGGATGCAGCGCAGGGCTCATCTCAATTGATCTCGCTCAAAAGCTTCTTCAGGTGCATCCTAACTCTTATGCGCTGGTTATCAGCATGGAGAACATTACATTGAACTGGTACTTTGGCAATGATCGTTCAAAGCTCGTTTCAAATTGTTTATTTCGGATGGGAGGAGCTGCCATACTTCTTTCAAACAAAAGCTCAGACAGAAGAAGGTCCAAATACCGATTGGTTCATACTGTTCGCACGCACAAAGGTGCTGACGACAAGTGCTTTAGCTGTGTTACCCAAGAAGAAGATGACGCCGGGCATATTGGTGTCACTCTATCAAAGGACCTGATGGCTGTAGCTGGTGATGCTTTGAAGACCAATATCACCACATTGGGGCCTCTTGTTCTTCCAATGTCGGAGCAGCTGCTTTTCTTTGCGACATTGGTGGGTAGGAAACTGTTTAAGATGAAGATCAAACCTTATATCCCAGATTTCAGACTTGCTTTCGACCATTTCTGCATTCATGCCGGAGGAAGAGCTGTCTTGGATGAGTTGGAGAAGAACCTGCATCTATCTGATTGGCATATGGAGCCATCAAGGATGACACTATACCGATTTGGAAACACCTCAAGCAGTTCACTCTGGTATGAGTTAGCTTACACAGAAGCAAAAGGAAGGATTAAGAAAGGAGATAGAACATGGCAGATAGCTTTTGGGTCGGGATTCAAGTGTAACAGTGCTGTGTGGAAAGCTCTAAAGACTATAGACCCTGCCAAGGAAAAGAGCCCGTGGATGGCTGAAATTGATCAGTTCCCAGTCGATGTTCCAAGAGTGACAACCTTCTAAATTTCTGAGTTTGGTCTTCCCCGTTCTTATGCCACTACCATTTCGGTGGCTTTTGCTAGATTTTTTTTGTTCTTAATGAGATGTTTAGAATTGGTTTTCTTACTTTTCCACATCTAAGGTTTTAGGAAGGACTTTCATTGCTTCATTTAGAGCAGATTGTTTGGTGGTCTAGGGTGCAGTGCAGGATAAATTTTACCTTTGTACTAATGCTACTGGGCTTTATCAGTATCAGTATCAGTTGAGGACATGTATCTATGAATATATAGTACTATTGAATTCCGCCTTTCAAATGGATGCAACGCAGTGAATATCTAGTTTGGCTTCAGATGATGGAATTGGATATCCGAAATAAATGAGTTTGTTTACCATCTTTCTTTCATAATCATTGTGGTGCTGTTGATTCAGTATACGCTAAAAAGAGTTGATAGACATCTCAATGACATGAAGATGCACCCTTCGCCTTTGATAAATCTTAAATGTGCGGCCAGAATGGAATAAAAACAATGCTAGTCCAAACATTCTTTTGATACCAGCTATGCACTACGGCATTATGACAACAGACCTCCCAGAGTAAGCCTAGATTAATTAAGAAAAAGAGGTTCCAATCACAATTATCCCTTACAGATACTATCAGACATGAAAATTAACTAGCAAAGTAATAAATAAAACACATAATTCTATGTCACAAAGAAGATTCTCCTCAGAATTTGTCCCCCATCACTACTCCTTGGTCGACTTGTTGATAAGCGACTTGTGAATGTGAGGAATGACACCTCCACCAGCAATGGTACCTTTAATCAGAGTATCAAGTTCTTCGTCACCACGGATTGCAAGCTGCAAATGCCTGGGAGTGATACGTTTCACCTTCAGATCTTTGCTGGCATTGCCTGCCAACTCTAAAACTTCAGCAGTCAGATACTCCAAGATAGCTGCAGAATAAACTGCAGCAGTTGCTCCCACTCTCCCATTAGCTGTGGTCCTTTGCTTCAAAAGACGGTGGATACGACCCACCGGGAACTAGAAATATGTCATCACATAATAAATTAGTAAATGGCAGAAATCCAGCAACTCTAGTGATGAAACCATAAACTGAGTTGTAAATAATAGACAAAAAGTAAGCCAAGAGATTCAAAATCCCATTAAAAACCAAATAACATCATGGGTGAAGCTATGTCTTTGATATGAATGTCTTCAAAAGATACATTATGACAATCTTCTGGTTTACCTATATGTGTTAGGTTGGATATTCCATGAAAGGGATTCCATTCCTTCACTGGCCATTACAGAGTTCATTCATGAAAGTTAATCTAAATTGGGAGGTTGCAGGTATCTAACTAAAGATCCTCCCTACCATCATGATCCAAAAACTTCTGTAATTAACATCTTTCATATTTTATATTCCAACACTACTCATATCGTATAGCTGGAGCTGAGAGATAACAAGCATATATGAATCAAAGGACTGGTAGTTTTCTACACCAAAAACTATGTATGAATTTGCGAAATAACATTAAACTTGTTCCACAGTAAAGCCTAGCCCTTGGGTGATGTTTAATGAAACACATGGAACAAGAACAGACTGCAAGCATAGTATTATTCTAGATATTCAAAATCTTATCTTATCTCAACAGTTACCCCTGAAACTTCATAATGTAAACAACAAACTAAAATGGAGCACATCAATTTTAAATGTAGCTACTACTGAAGAAACTTCAAACTTCAAATTCGACAGTCCAATGTATCAAGCTATCCAAATCTCTTTAAATGAATTTCGATTCTCCTAACACCATGGTTAAACGAACACAAATCCTTCCTCTAGATCATTCCATTCTAAAACGATCCAAATCACTCTCAATTAATCCAACCTAAACCTAAACACTTGAGTTCCAAAACCCACGTGGGAATTTCAATTCACTTTCTGATCACCAAAACAAACCAAAACCCAGTTCCAAAACCAATAAAAGTTCCAAACTTTACCAAATCAAAAGCCCCAAAACCATCATCTAGCAATCAAATTCAAAACCCTAAATCCCAAAACCGAGAAAGAATAAAAACAAAGAAGCAAGGAATCACCTGAAGGCCAGCTCGTGAGGATCGGGAGGTGGGTTTCTTCTTGTCCTTATCTTTGTTGTTTCCGGCTCCTTTGCCGTGAATCAAACCCTTCGCGCCTTTTCCTGACATCTTTTCCCGCGAAAAATAAAAACCCCAAAGATTTAATCTTTTTGATTCTTCGAGATTTACAGAGCTATCTAGAGAGAGAGACACCAGATCCTTATAGAGAGATAAAACCCCCAAACTCACAAAATAATGGTCGGCCTCAGCTTTACAAAGCCTACCTAAGCACCCCCACTTTGTCTATTGTCTATTATACCCTTGTATCTGCTTCCTATTTACGATTCACACAACTCCCGGTGTTTGTGTCCTATTTGTTTTCTGAATCTTTGAAAGGCCTTTTACCTCTTCACATGCTTATCCATTTAGGATTTACTCAAATTTTCCTTTCTGAGTTTTGTGAATATTAATTAATTTGTTAATCCATCATTCATTACTATCATTAGGAGCAATCTTCCTTTTTGGATACACCCAGGTTGATGTATTCCAGTTATTCCAATAAAAATCAATTTCCCAGCAAAAAAAAAGCAAGAGAAGAAGCTGAAAAGTTTGATTTTTATAAGGTAATCTGAACAAGCAGTAACACAAGGAACATGGTCTACATCTCAACAGTGCAGAAGTGAGGACTAAAAAGGTGTACAAAAAATTTGTTTTGTTTCATCTGAACTGTGTGCCAGGAACGGCCAATACACTCTGGGCAAGGGGTCTCACACGTTCACTGATGCTGTGGCTGCTGCTGGTGCCTCTTCCTTCTCTTTTGACTTGCCCTCATCCGAGATTTGGAAGCCCTCAATCTTGCGAGAGACCTCTTGTACAGGTGGCTTCACCTTTCCGACTCCCCCATTTGCTGCCTGCGCGTCACTTTCTTCTTGAGTCAGGGGGCCGGTCTGCCATATTCTGATGGTGCCGTCTTCGGATCCAGAGGCATATGACTCCCCTCCTGGTGAGAAACGAACGCAGTGCACCGGACCGTGGTGACCCTTGTTGCAAGCTGCATTGAAGATACAACAACAGAATTTGAAACACAACTTGAAAAAAAAGAAAGAGAGAGGCGCATCATCCTCCCCAAAGAGGATTCAGTAAGAAAAGCATTCCGGACTTCCGGTATGGTTGACTTACCAATCTCATCACCGGTGTGGAAATCAAAAACATGAACCCACATGTCTTCTCCACCAGCAATGAACTTGTTCCCAAACTTAGGTTCCAGAGAAACCGATTCTACTGTGCATGGCATGTTGTAGCTCTTCACCAACCCAAAGCTGGAAAAAAAATATAAGGCATAAGCAAACTGCGCAGAAACTCTAATGAATACTTGATATTCTTACTCATAACTTACTAATTTGCATCCCAAAACTTTACTGTAGACCCATCAGCAGTTGTGATGTAACGACCATCTTGACTGACTTCAGAGCTGGTCACAGATGACTTGGTGTCAAGAGTTTGGACTATTTTCCCAGTTCTTACATCCCACAATCTGCACATTCACCATTCACTACCAGTCACTTTATAGTAAAACACATGTGTAATTGCATAGAGAACAATGAGTCACCATAAACATCAACTCATTTGGTAGGAATATACACCTGACTCCCCCCATATCAGTGCAAGAACTTAAAATGGTCTGATCACTGTGGAGCCATGCAGCAGTTCTAACTGAACCAGGGGATTTGTCCACTTCTCTCGGAGGGGCATCTGGGCGGTTCAAGTCGTATATACGAATGACTTTCTCTACTCCTCCAGTAAGCAAAAGGTGTGTATCCTATAACCAGATTGAGAGAACTAAATAATATACAAAAATACTTTATAAAAAATAATATAAAATAAAAAGCATGTCATAAACTGATAAAAGACATGAAATCACATAAACTATTGACAGTCAGACCAGCACTAACTGATGGAGTCTATATATAATCATAAAGCTTTAGCCATGATGGAGTCTTCAATACATAACAACTAAGCACCCAAAGAAGCATTCAAAGTCTACCATTATTATGAACATCAATCATTGAATACACTGGAATACGTGGGTTACATTCAATATTATCATATCTAGCACGACTTTCCATAGCAGATAACACTACAGAAACAAATAAATAAAGCATATTCTGTATGTTCAGTAAACTGCAAGTTCATTTCACTTCTACGGATCTATCATGTCAAAAAGATGAGCATACCTCTGAAAATGCACATGCTCGAACTATGTGTTTGTGTTCAAATGAGTGTAATACATCTCCTGTTAATGCATCCCAAACTTTCCTGCATAAGAAAACAACGCATGCGAATAACAGTAACTCAGTTTTCATTTTCAAATCACATGCAAAAAATAAAAGGAAAGCTGTTAAAATATTAACATATAAAGCCATACGCAGAGAAATCTGCAGAAGCAGTGGCAGCCCTCAGAGCATTAGTATCCAAACAGCAACTCCATACTGCACCCTTATGACCTTCAAAAGTTCCAATCCAATCTCCGGTTTCTCCATTTCTTAGCATGGGACTAGAATCTAACATCACAAACAGGCGAAAGTTACGTATCCGTAATCCAACTACACGACTTCAACAGATTACAAGAACAATTCCCAACCACAAACCATTAAAGAACAACTACAGAACATGATTTTAACACCCCATATGCTCAATGTGCCTCATTCATCGATATTAGAAACACACTACTGTTCATTATACTAATACTGCAGCTCCAAAGTTTCTTGACGAGACTTAAACCTCTGATCCAAAAACATTTTCTTTCAGCTGGCCAGCTGGACCATATATCCTTAAAACACATCTCGTTGCAAGTTTACTTAATCTTCTAAAACTTAGAACCACAGACTATTGGAAGCACCATATGCAAACTCTCCATTACGATTCAGTACCAATCAACATACAAATAGTTCTTGCGAAAACAAAAACCCAACCACACACAAATGACACACATTTGCACAGCATTATACAAAGTAACAAAGGACTAATCAAGCATGTAACTCAATCCAAACACAAAGAAATCGGATATTGAAACACATACCCTTACTGGCACTGATGAGGAAGAAGCCATCGGGAGTGATCGGACTGTAAAACAGATCCACAACCGGCCGGGAATGGCCGTGGCAAACCAGTGGGACAGCGACTTTCTTCTTCTCCATATAAATCCGAAACCCACAATAAAAACAAAACAAAGATGCTTTCTTTTTCGTGATCTGTACCTAAAAGATTGAAACCCTAACCCTAATCAAGTCAAATTGCCCTAAAAATCAAACCTTTGTTCACAATTTGGGGATTTTTTCTTTTTTTTGAACGCAGAGACTAAAGAAAGAAAATTGGCGGTATTTGGACACAGGTGGAAAGACGATATCAATGAGAAGTTAAATAACAAATCCACACCTCCTAACCCTCAACAACAATGGCGGAATCGAATCTAAGTGAAGAAAATTACAGAGATATGAGAAAACCTAATTTGGGAAATCTAAAAGAAAATGTTAAAAAGAGGAACAGTCTCACTCATACTGAGGGCTAGGCGCAAAGACCATGTTTGGCCACTGGTTCGCATTATATAGATCCCACTCTTGGGTCGAGTATAATGGGCTTTCCTCAACTGATCCAATGCAGGTTAGGCAGCTCACATGAGTGTTTAGTCCTCTTGTTTTAGAGTAAAGCGAGGTGAGTTGTGGCATGTTGGTTATTTACAATAAAATGTTCAACTTAAATCTCTATTGTAGTTTCACTTCGGATGAAAAAAGTATTCTCATATTTGTTTCATAGTATATACCTAGTTCGTAGTTTAAATATTTCAAGACTGGAAGTTGAGTCTGATTCTTTAGTATTTATCAATCTTCTTCAACATGATAATATTGATTTGCATCCTCTTGAGACATTTATAATAAAACTGCATAAGCTTAATGTGTGTCTTTGACTTTATTGATGTGAAGCATGTCCACACATAGATGAATATGGTAGCTGATATCCTTGCTAAGCATAGTACATTTAATAAATAGAGAAATATGTATTTTACATGACCCTCATACGCTGGTTTTTGATGTTTTGCTGGATGACATTGGTGGTCTTTTTATGCTTTGTAGTTTTTGCTTCGTTACTTTCTTTTGTTTGGGTTAATGGCCTCATTTGTACAAAAAAAAAGGTTTTCTCATACTGTTATTGTGAAGCGTGTGAAAACAATGAAAGTCTAGAGACTAGTTACTTGATTCAGACTGCGACGTACTACATATATATTTCATGAAGTAGTTTGGTTGTATTTTATTATTGGAGTGCAAGACATCGGTTCAATTGGTTAGGAGATGCGTTATGCTTTCTAAACAACGAGCAATATCATAAAACATTCAATCATGTATTCGATGAAATCTGTAAGTGTTTCATTCACTTATGTTTCACCTTGATGAAATGTGTATATATGATCTATCTCAATGTTGAGAATAGTGATATCTCCTAATTGAGATTTAAGAAGAAGGTTATGAAATAATCACCTTAACTCAGTTACATAAGCGTATCATATCGTCTTGCGAGTTTCACTTGTCTTGTCTTGTCTTTTTATTTTATATATCTTGTTTGTTTAGTTTAATTTTAATAGAAATAGTAGATCATAAAAGAAAGGACTTCCTGAATTTCCACCAATTCCTAATTTGTGCCCATTATCCTTATAAATCATTCTCCTTTAGCTCAATGAAAAAGATAACCTAACCAAAAAGAAACCTTCATAAATAAACACCACCCTCCTCACTTTCTCTCTACTCAAACGACACAGACGACACCTCTCTTCTCTCTCAAACTTCTCTCCCACACAGAAAACCCCCAAATCTCAAATCTCACAGCTTTCGATTTCCCGATTCGACCCACAAAGACTCGGCCTTTGCTCGACCAGCCATGGCTTCAGTCAGCGTCGATACCAAGCCCGTTGAGGCCGCGCCGGAGGAGACCTGCTCAGCAAAGCTCGCCGCCTCCAAAACCGGCGAGGGGCTCCGGCCGTACTACCTCCAACACATTCACGAGCTCCAGCTCCTTGTCCGCCAGAAGACCCACAATCTCAATCGACTCGAGGCTCAGAGGAACGAGCTCAATTCCAGAGGTGAGCCTCTAATTTTTACTTGAAATTCTTATTTTTTGAATCCCT
This sequence comes from Argentina anserina, assembly GCF_933775445.1. Classification (NCBI taxonomy): domain Eukaryota; kingdom Viridiplantae; phylum Streptophyta; class Magnoliopsida; order Rosales; family Rosaceae; genus Argentina; species Argentina anserina. The sequence continues at coordinate 1,827,645 of NC_065872.1, read as the reverse complement.
AACCCTAGTAATTGGGGCCGGAGATATCAATTGGACTGTTTAGGGTTTGTTTCGATTGGTACTGGACTATAATTTAGTTTGGGTTAGTGTTTGCTGGTCTAATTTGATTGGGTTCTTAGTTATTGTTGATTGATTATGAAAAGCTCTGACTTTTGGTTTTTAGGGACAAATTTAGGGCAAAGATTTGGTTTTGGGGTTGGGTTACTTAATTTCTGGGTGAAGTGTAAACCTTGGTGGAAAAGATGAGTGAACAAGTGCACTAGAATTTGTCTTTGAAGATGTTGGAACCTTTTGTGATCCTTGTTTCTGTAGAATTTTGCATCATTGTGTTACTTAACTGGAGTTTTTGGATTGAATATCTGATGTTTATGTGTTTCAAACAGTGAGAATGCTCAGGGAAGAACTACAGCTTCTTCAGGAGCCTGGATCATATGTCGGTGAGGTTGTCAATGTCATGGGAAAGAACAAGGTTTTGGTTAAGGTAAGTGGGTGAATGTTTGAACATCCAGTGACGTATTGTACACTATGTCTGTAATTTGGTAACGATGCTGGACACTAATTTTGGCTGGCTTTGTTTTCAGGTTCACCCGGAAGGGAAATATGTGGTAGATATAGATAAGAACATTGATATCACAAAGATCACACCATCAACAAGAGTGGCTCTCCGCAATGACAGCTATGTTCTTCATTTAGTCCTGCCAAGCAAAGTAGATCCTCTTGTCAATCTGATGAAAGTTGAAAAGGTTCCAGATTCTACATATGATATGATTGGTGGCCTGGATCAGCAGATTAAAGAAATTAAAGAGGTTCTCTTCTGCACAGTTTTACTCTTGAATTTAGATTCTTTGCTTGCTACATATGTCTAATAGCTTATCAATTTCTGCTGCAAGGCTATTATATCTTACATCTTATAACTATATTTCCTGCATGTGTTATATCTGGCTACTTGTGTGTCGACGCTGTTACAAATATTGTTTGGATACTTGTAGGAATGGGATTAAACATAGCTTGCAGGCGTACCCTTTTCAGTTTTTGCCTTTAATCTTTCTTCTTATGGCCCGTACTTTCTTTTATTTTCTTTTCTTTTGTTTGAGGTGCCCTTGTTGGTTTTACACGAGATAAAGAGGATGCAGTTGTTTACATATTCCAACTGTTTCTCATCTTCTTATAGATGTTACATTATTTTAGATGTTACATTGATTGTTCACTGGTCAACCTCAATCTGTATTTCAAATTTGACTAAAATTATATTCTGTGCTTGCTGTACCTGTCTAATTTGGTGTGTCTGTGTGATCATACTTCTTGCCATTCTTCGACATGTCTAAAAATGATATATGTACATATTCGCAGGTCATTGAACTTCCAATCAAACATCCCGAACTGTTTGAAAGTCTTGGAATAGCTCAACCAAAGGTACAGTTATGTTTCCAAGGTGCTGCTTTTTAGTTATTTGGTTACCTATAGTCACTAATTCCATGGTACTCTTTCTACAATACAACAGGGTGTCCTACTTTATGGTCCTCCCGGAACCGGCAAAACCTTGTTGGCTAGGGCTGTGGCTCATCACACTGACTGTACTTTCATCAGGGTCTCTGGTTCAGAGTTGGTTCAAAAATACATTGGGGAAGGTTCCCGAATGGTTAGAGAACTTTTCGTCATGGCCAGGTTTGTTTAATCCCTTATAAAGCATCCTACTCTTCCATATATTTTCACTGTTGGCATCTTCTTGATTTCTGAATTCTGTTGTTCATTAAAAAACTATTTTATAAAGTGACTCTAATAAGCTGTCTGTTGCAATTTGTATTGTATCATACCCCTAGTATGATCGAACTATGCCGATCTGGATAGAATTAGGGATGTTTCTGTAGAGTATGTCCTGTCTGGTGGCACACAAAAAACAAGAAAACCATATCTTTGGGGAAGTGTGCACTTTTTAATGCCATTTTCTCAGAGCGTTCTGAAAATGTGAAACTAAAGCTCTTGAGATTATGTGTATAGGATCTCAAATCAATTAATGATCTGCAACTCTTCAGCTCTTAACATTGTTCGTAGTTTATCAGCTACCATTTTCTCACATTTTCACTTTTGCATTCATACAGGGAACATGCTCCATCTATCATTTTTATGGATGAAATCGATAGTATTGGATCTGCTCGCATGGAATCTGGCAGTGGCAATGGCGACAGTGAGGTCCAGCGGACTATGCTTGAGCTTCTTAACCAACTTGATGGATTTGAGGCCTCAAACAAAATCAAGGTACACTGCATTTTGTGCCTTTTGAAAATTATTATTTTACAGTTCAGAAGATTATCTTTCATTCTAACGACCACAATTATGTTTCAATTGCACCTTTGACAGGTGTTGATGGCTACAAATCGTATTGATATACTGGATCAAGCCCTGCTCAGGCCAGGACGCATAGACAGAAAGATCGAATTTCCCAACCCTAACGAAGAGTCTCGTTGGGACATTCTAAAAATCCATTCAAGAAGAATGAATTTAATGCGTGGAATTGACCTTAAGAAGATTGCTGAGAAAATGAACGGTGCCTCTGGTGCCGAGTTGAAGGTATTGTTGTGTTTCTTTTTACTGGGGAGTTGTAAGAAGTCGGTGATTTGTCTGGACATATAACATCTAACATTCTTGTTTTCATTTCTTTCTTGCAGGCGGTTTGCACTGAAGCAGGAATGTTTGCACTGAGGGAGAGGAGAGTACATGTAACCCAAGAAGACTTTGAGATGGCAGTTGCCAAGGTTATGAAGAAGGAGACGGAGAAGAATATGTCCCTACGCAAGCTGTGGAAGTGATGTGTTCTTATGCGTACTTATTACTGCTTTTACCTGCCAAGTTCATTAACTGTTGAAAACGCACCAGAGTTCCTTTGTTTGTTTGGGATCCTTTTGGTACCAAATTTCAGTGATTACTAGCTAGACTTGAATGTCTACATCATCTATTCAGCTTCATTTTCACTTTCCTTTTTCACTTTCCTTTAGTAAACTATTGGATACAGCAATCATTGAAATGTCTATGTTATCCGGTTAGTGGGTATCACGAATGGAGAAGGCATTGAATTATGAACTACAAAAGTCGTTCTTATTTGGTGGAAGATCATTGAATTTCGTAGTTTATATTGTTATTGTATCCCTGAAACCCCGATAGGAAGCAGCAAGGCATGAAGTAGGTCATACTCCATACCAAGATCAAATGATCAGATCTTCAAAGCTTTCTGGGTTCAGCAAGTGGAGACCAACTCGATCAATATTAACAATTACTTTTTCTCTGAGCATACATCTTTAGTCGACGACCATCAATCAGAGAGACGTAAACGTCTTTGATGAGTTCTCAGACCACGTGGCAAAAGTTAACGGCGGAACCCGCGTTCTGAGTTGGCCTAGCCATCAATTCCGAATAAAAGATGATCTCTACTTTCATTGACTAATATATCGAATACAAAATTTCTTTCGTCCTTCCTACCAAGTACATACAGAGCTTATCTTCCAAAATCCCAAAATCCTTCTGGTTCTGCAGAGAGAAAAAAAATGACCAAAATTGATCCACAAAATTTGCAGTTCCTTTCATTATTCATCGTCCTCTTCTTTCCACGGCTTTTCCAAATATCAAACGGGGACGTAGGAACTGCTGCTCACTACCCTCCTCCTTATCTACGTAAGTTCGTCTTTAGCTCATGAACCGATTATATTATTAATATGGACATTGCCCTCATCGCAAGTATTGTACCCTTTAGCAACGGACTGTTATGGAAGCGACTCTTCTCAGTTTCCGTCGAGTAATTTGTTTGCGGCTGCTGGAGATGGAATTTGGGACAATGGAGCGTCGTGTGGGAGGCAGTACTTGGTGAGATGCATTAGCGCGGCTCAAACGGGGACGTGTATTCCGGACAAGACGATTCAAATCAGAATTGTGGACTATGCTGCCGGCGTTGCTACCAAGCCGTCGGCGGCCGGCACCACCATGGTGTTGTCTCAGACGGCTTTTGCTGCTATTGCCAAGTCAACTGCTTCTTCCATCAATATTGAGTTTCAACAGTGAGTCAATTTAATTGATAGATCTCCTTACCTTCATTGAGTTCATCTAATATGATCAAATATTTTTCAACTTGTCCTGATAGAACGAAATTTACAGGAATATAGAATGGTGTACGTAGTACTTCAGACTAACTTGATCCATTTAGTTCTTAAATTAAGCTGTCTTTAACATTGAAATATTCTGGGATACGTACAATTCTAAATTTCTAATGACAGAGTAAAGATTAACTGTATGCATTCCACTGTTTTCTTCAACCATTGAACCACACAAGAGAAGTTGCATCTGTTATATACGCACCATTGCATGCAGTTGTTAATATCTGTTTTGTTCTTATATGCAGGGTGTGATTGGTTTGATTTGTGTATCATATATTCATGAGCAGAAGTGCCGGAGGCAACCCATGGCCATGGCGGTTAAAATGTGCATTTTTGTGGATTTGAGATGTGATTACAGATTCTAGAAACGCTGTTTGGTTGGTGCTTGCACGTTTATTTATCTACGTACAGATAGAGATTAATTGTCATCTATCTAAGCAGAATATGTCATTTTCATATTTTAGTGTATACAAATAGATGTAGTTGTTTGATATACTTTTCACTAGCCTCATCATGAACTTTCCTGGTTACTGCCTCAGCCTCCGCCTTTGGAAGCTTCTGCTCAACTAATGTTTGGTAATCCGTATTCCGTTATCATATATGAAAATTATATAAATTCAAAGTCATAAACGTTGATGTTCAAATGTTCAAACGTACTCTTTAATAATTCAGATTCCATTAATTTGCGTAATCATATGATCTAGATGGTTGATAACTTGATATTATCTTTGGTATATGATGTGGAGATCTGATCAGCACATGGTTTTAATCTTTGAAATATATAGGAAGCAGGTAAATATTTAGATCAGGAGTTATTTCCAAGATTGGAAATAAGCCACACGAACGAAATTGAGAGTAATTATTTTGTGTACCCAACACATCACGTGGCACTATCATGTAATGTAGTGTGCCGAGTCAAATCATGTGGATCAATACATTTATCCATTATCATGTTTGTGTGACTGTATCCATATCTATGCAGTTGCAGAGTAATCAATTATGCATGTCTGGAATTGAATTGGGAACGTAGAATATATTGGCAATTTGGCATGCATGGGTCCGTTGAAAGCGATTAGTAGCTACTAGCTAGTGACTCTCCGACCAGTCAAAAAGGCCAGAGACTCAGGCCATGACTTATAGAGCCATTCATATTAGCTAGGGACCAGAGTCGACACCAGACTAGTTTGCTCCGCTGTAGTCAACACGTCCAAACCCTACTTCAATCTGTTCTTGAGAGTATTAGAAGTTTAGAACTATGTAAGAATTTTAGTTATGCTGGAGGGCACCAAATGTGTATCATCATATTCGGAATGAATAATCATGATAATGATGTTTGAAACAGTACGGGTTTAGGGTGAGGAAGGCTGCAACTACATGAATCATTCATATGTATGATTCAAATGCTATAATTCTCATTGTTGTAAAGATTTAAAAAACAAAATATTAGTCACTCCTCGCACTTTCACAAACTCGACAATTTACTCTTTCAAGTTTCAATTTCAACTGATCATTCTTTCTATTTTCAAAATTCGAGCAATCTGGTACTTTAGTCATCTCTCCATTCAATTTAGGTGTTAAGTTTGCTCAGTCAGCAAACTGAGTAAAAACTTAAAAATAAAATTTAAAGAGTTAGAATACTACACTGTTTTGTTAAGAATTTCGAATTACTTTCTTCTTTGAAGTTGTAGAAGACATATTATAGGTCATTTTAGAGTTAGAATCTCCTAGGAATTATTTTTATAGAATTAGTTATGATTTTTTCAAAGTTACAAGCCTGCAAATGTTAAACTATGTTTATGTTTTTTTACTCAATTTTCTTCTATCTGAAAACTGTACTTTTATGTTAGGAATTTTTTATTATTTTCTTCATAAAAGTTGTAGTAGATGTCTTAAAGGTCATTCTAGAGCTAAAATCTCTTTAAAATAATTTTTTCTTTTTTACAGAATTAATTATGATTTTTCAAAGTTACATGTATGCAAATATTAAATTCTGACTCAGTTTTCTTTTATCCGAAAACTAAAGAAAACTGTACTTTTATGTTAGGAATTTCAAATTATTTTCTTCATAAAATTTGTAGTAGACATATTAAAAGTCATTCCAGAGCTGGATTCTCCTAAAATGATTTTTATAGAATTAATTATGATTTTCCAAGTTTACATGTCTGCAAATCTTAAATTATGTTTTTATGAGTTTTTGACTCAGTTTTATTTTATCTAAACACTTGTTATCAGCCCAGTCAGAGTCACAGAAACCTTCTAATTGAAAGTGATCATTCTTTTTCATGACAATACCTCGTGTCACAGTTCCTTTAAGATAACGAAGGATTCGTTTGACAAGATGAAGATAATGAACACAAAAGACATGCATGAATTGACTCACCAGGCTCACAACATGAGTGATATTTGGTCGAGTAATGATTAAGTAGATGAGTTTTCCAACCAAACACTGATAATAAGAGGCATCACTGAGAAAAGAATTGAAGTATCAAAGTATGAGTAACCTCTGCAATATGTATGTGTCTGCATGGACTACATGGAATTATGCAGGGGTCCTGCATGGCTATTGTCGTTTTTCCTTTTCGGTGTCGTCCTCGAGTATGCAAGAGGTGATCGTTTCTGCTTCTTTGTGTCATCTGAGTCATATCAGTGCATTAATGCACATTGTGGGGTTGTTGACTTCCTCTTTGCATCTTGCACACATCTGCTCTCTCTTTCCCATATTCTTATGGGTTTATACATGCTTAGATTAGTTAGCCAGCTGTTGTGATTAGTCCTTGTCCTAGTTTGTAAAGTAAAGTAGGTTGTAGTTGCTTTTTCCTCTCTTTTTCTGCTATTTTATGCTGCTGCTATTGCCTTGTAACAATTGAGTAAGAAATACATATTCATATTTTCCACTGAGTTCATATCTCATATTCCTCTAAAATTCAACACGGTATCATAGCACTGATCCATTCGGACCTGCTTCTATTTTCATTTTCATTTTCATAATATCTTGATCATTCTTCCATTTCCACCATCATGGTTGGAGGCAAAACTGCTCCTTCATCCTCAGATTCTAAGGTTGAGGTCATTGATTCAAACACGAGTCAACACCTCACCTCCACTCTTCTAGACGAATTCAACTACATATCTTGGTCAAATGCCATGACTTTAGCCATTGAAGGTAGAATGAAGATGAGCTTTATCAATGGAAAGAAAAAAAAAAACCAGTTGCATCTTCTCCAGATTTCAAGGCATGGCTTGCACAATACTAGATGGTAAGGTCTTGGATCATGAACTCTATGGAACCTAAAATTGCAACATATTTTCCGATATTATGATTCAACTTTGAAAATGTGGACTGCTGCAAAAGAATTATATGGTGATCTCAACAATTTTGCTCGTGTGTTTCAAATTAAGAAAGATATTGCTGAACTTCATCAAGGTAGCTTGTCTTTTATTGAGCATTTGGGAAATTTGACAGCAAAGTAGAACGAGCTTGAGCTGTATAGGGTCATTTACCACTGATGCAATAACCATCTTGAAGAGAACTGAGGAAGACAAATTGTTTGAGCTGTTGATTAGCCTCGGACCTGAATATGAAGATCTCAAGAGTCATGTGCTAATGGCATCATATTTTCCATCCTTTAATTCTGTTGCAACACCATCCGCATAGAAGAAACTAGAAAGAAAGTGATGTGTTGAAGCTAATGTGGGAAGCACTGTGCCAAGCACTGAGTCCAGAGCCTTTGCAAGCACAAGGCCTTATAGAGGAAGGAGGCCATATTTGAAGTGTTCTCACTGTGAGAGCATTGGAAGGTTAAGCATTGGTCATCAGAAGGAAACATGATGGATCTTACACCCTGAGTTAAAGCCAAAGAATTTTGGTGATGGAAAAAGAAAAGCAAAACAGAACTATACCCCTAGAACAAGCTGCTCAACCATTGATGCTTCTGAAGACCCCTGCAGCCTTGCATAACTTGCCCTACAAGACCCATGCAGTCCCTGAAGACACATACACATTGCAGAGGTTACTCAGACTTTGATACTTCAATACAGAAGTATCACCATTACTAGTAATACTGTTGTTGTTGATCATCAGCGGCCCGAGGCCAAATTTATCACCATTTATAACTATCCAATATAGCATTCCACTAGTAGCAATGCTCTGGGACAAAATTAGTTGGTCAAAACTAAAGCCTTGGTGACATGACACTACTGAGTACTGAGTCTCTCCACTCACCAGTCTTACCGGAGAAGACTTCAATGTTGAATTCGAAACAAGGTTCACTCGGCTCATCAGTAGGAAGAATTCTCACAACCATGAACTTATACTTAGAATTAGTTTTGATTGCCTTCCTTCTTCTTGATTACTTTCAGCCATAACAATATTGTCGTATTTCTCCTCATAGTAAGGCTCACATATGAATCCAACAACAAGCTCTCAGCGGAGTTGGCGGTATCTGGGTGTGGGAGGAAGATTAACCAGTTGCATGATCCGTGGATTGCCAATGTGATAATTACAATGATCGTTGTTGTCTGTGTAGCACAAAACCAAATCATTCAATATAGCTAGTACTTGTGGAAGTGGAACTTTTTTCCATCAAATTGAAGAAACTCTTCATTTTTAGAGTCACTTCTTTTGTGTCATGGATCAGTTCATCCCCATATTTGTTTAAAATAGTACCAAGTATTGAGGTTTTCTTCTTACTTTAGAGGCACAGAAAGCTGCCAATGAAATAGGAATCCGATATGAGACTACTAATGAGAGTGCACCACCTCTTTGAAATAAGCTTGCATCGACAAACATAGTCAGCACTGGGCAACCGACAAAGGATTTCACCTAATAGATCTTCGGGATGTCATAAACATTGATGGATGATGGTCTTCCTACTGCTAGTCGTTTTGATTCTCTAAAGTCGTGAGAGGAAGCTGGTTCTATTACTCTGCTGCGTTTTTTATTGGTAGCAACATTTGTGCCATGGCCTCTCGTTGAACTTCACTACGCACGATGCTTATCTTTTAATCTTGAATCAACTTAAAAAAAATCTCACAACTGTTTCTAGCCTCCTATTATAGAGTCACAATAACCAATCCCTTTTGAAGTAGGATTTCAAGTCAGAGAAGAAAATGCAATGGAATTCCTAAATCGAGTAGGAAACTAAGTCGATTCACGAGGCCTAACATTATACACATGAATGTAAGTGAAAGTGAATATGGTTTTCATTAGCCCTCACTGAACTCAGCCTCCTCCTTTTGAAGCTCCTTGGCGACACGGTCCCTTCTATTTATAAACACGAAGATGTTCTTCCTCAAATCCTAGTGACAATTGGATTTCCTAATGACAACTGGAGTGGGGAGAGCACGCTTCCGGCACGTGCTTGACTTGAGGCGATAGGCCCAACACCCTCCCAGCCCAAGTTATATGATTAATGATTAACAGGCGCGGACGGCACGTCGTATAGTAAATACCGCTCTATCCAATATTCCCAAACACAGCCCTAACCTTCTTCGTCTTCCTCCCATTTCTCCATTGATCATTTCTCTCAAGAATTCCAGGTACTTATTTTATTTTAATTTAATTGAAACAAAATTAAGCCAAGTTTTAATTTGATGATTCAATTTTCATTTTCAATTTCAATTTCAATTCTATGAGAAGGTTCTGTGTAAATTTGATTTGGGGATTTGATTTTAGGGTTTGGGCGGTTTTCTGAGGCCGATCAATGAAGGGGGAAGTGCAGCTAGAACCACTAGGAGGAGATAGGGAGCCGAACCCTAGTAGTGATTTGGACCCTTTGTTACAGGACGACGAGTCGTCTTCTTCGTCTCCGGCGAGCTCCAGTGAGATTAGGAATGAAGATATTGAGAATGGTTCTATTGCTTGCTGCCGCATCTGCCTCGAAAGCGATGCTGAGCCAGGTTGAGTTTTCGGGTTTAAAGATGTTACATTTTTGATGTGATCATGATATTGTGTTTGTTTCGTTGGTCAATATGTGTTGTTTTTTGGTGAAAGGTTGTTTCTTGATGTTGTTTTGATACATCAAGGTGTAATGTTTCGCCCCCGAAGGTGTTGGTGTTTGCCTATGTGATCCATTCGGAAGTTGAAATGAGTATGGTCTGGTACAAATCAATGATGCTTTGATGTTTACACTTTACAATCTTTATTGGCTGTAGGAATTACTCTTTGTAGGTCTTAAGTTTAGCTGAATTTAGGGTTGAAGAGAATTTTTTTGTACGCTGTGGTCAATGTTTATGCAACCTTAGGACTTAGTTTTTTGCTGCTTAGGCATATGAAAATGTTTATTGCTTTCTTTTAACAATTTTAATTCTACAGGGGATGAATTGATCTCACCATGTCTGTGCAAAGGCACACAGCAGTTTGTGCATACATCCTGTCTTGATCACTGGCGCTCAGTTAAGGTAATAACCTTTATTTTTAGAGTATTTCATTTGGCATCTGTTGTCTCTTTTCCCTCAAAGAGTGAAGAATTGCCCTGAACTTTTTCCCTCGGAACTTCGCTTTTCTTTTTATAGGAAGGATTTGCTTTCTCGCACTGCACCACTTGCAAAGCCCAATTTCATCTTCGAGTTGAATCGTATGAGGACAACACTTGGCGTAACATAAAATTCAGAATCTTTGTGGTTAGGGATGTTATCCTTGTATTTATAGCTGTACAAACAGTAAGTGATTGGTTTTTCACATTATGCTGCCTAAAATACGCTATGCCGGATGGTCTTCATCTGCTGTTTTTACTTTCATATACTGTTGGAGTTCTTATGATAGCATTTATTCATTATTCTCCAGGTAATTGCTGCGATCGGTGGCTTTGCTTATCTGATGGACAAAGATGGCGCCTTCAGGAATTCATTCAGTGATGGTTGGGATCGTATTTTGTCAAAACACCCTATACCATTTTACTATTGCATAGGTAAACTCTTATGCTGATAAAACCATTATTTGAAAATTATGTGGTGTAATTTTCTTTGCTTCATTGAAATATTTCAAAAATCTGGTGCTCACAAGTTTCAACTCGCAAGTATACAATTAACAACTCAGGGTTAAGTTGTTTATGTTTTAGATGCTCATTAGAAATAATGATGATACAAGAAATTGTTATACTTCATTTTTGTAGTGAATCGGTCAACAAGTTAGTCAGAGAAACAGAACAAGCACAGCAAACCAAGAGAAACAACCACAAAGAAAAGAACACAGGAACACAGATTTAAGGTGGTTCAGCAAATAGCTTTGCCTACATCCACCGGACAGAAACACACTTCCACTATGATAATAATGGGTACACAAGAAAGACTAAGAAGACAAAGACTCTTCTCTTCCTATCTTTCTCCTCTCTGCCCTCTCTCACCCTCTAACCGAGAATGGAACACACTATGCTCTTTGTCTTTGTGATGCCTAAACCTAGAGCATAACCCCTCCTTATATAGCCATAAGGACAACAAACATATTTCCTCACCAAATAGGAATCTTATTCCTAATAGTGGTAGGCTATAAAGCCTTCTCCTTCTACAAGTAAACCATCATCAATAAGGATTCCCTATCCTTATCGGAACACCATACTCTAAGAAACCATCTTAGGAAAAACACATGGGCTGGAAACCCAACAATTTTCTGTATCAATAGTGGCAGAATGCTAGAGCGCTAGACCTTCAGGGAAAATAATGGTTTCGAACAAGACAATCATGGATTCATGGTATTAGTTTCCGTACACATTTCTGTTTGAAGTAATTTGGGCATTTCTGTGTAGCATCAAAATAACTGTGTTTTGAAGAACTAATTTGGGCATATGGCATACCCACTCATGCACACACTATTCTGCCCCTTTCGTCATTTCATCCTTGTTATTACTTGAATCAGTGAAAGCTAATAGTCAGCTGTGTTACTCATAGTAGTGTCTGGGGTTTATGTCTACTAGTTTTGTATGAGAAGGATTATGATTTCACATTTGTTCTTAATCTCTTCCTTCTGTTGACTTGTATTGCATTGCTGCTTTATGCACTTGTTACCAGGGGTTTTGGCCTTTTTCGTGCTGCTTGGATTTTTTGGGCTTATACTACACTGTTCGGCCTTCAATAGCAATGACCCAAGGATGGCTGGCTGCCAGAACTGTTGTTATGGATGGGGAATTTTGGATTGTTTCCCGGCGTCTATGGAGGCATGCTTTGCCCTGGTCATTGTTTTCGTTGTCATCTTTGCTATTCTTGGCATAGCTTATGGTTTCCTGGCTGCGACTATGGCCATTCAGAGAATCTGGCAGAGACATTACCATATCCTGACCAAGAGGGAACTCACTAAGGTTAGTTGCACACAGTGATTAGCTTTTGATAAACTTAAAAAGAAATTTATAATCTGCATACTTTGGATAATGTATCATTCAGAAATATAAGATTCTTATAATTTCAACATTTTGCAGGAGTACATTGTGGAGGATCTTCATGGTTGCTATGCCCCACCAAAGTTGGATCCCGAACATGAAGAGCGTCTGAAAATGCTCAAGTTACTATAGTGATGGCATGGATGAGGCGTTTCAAATTGCCTTTGGAGTGTTTGATGTATCAGAATATGACATTGGTGATGTAACCACAACTCTTTTAAAGGAGCAGAGACACTCTTGTATTCACTAAAGTGTCATCCTGCAGGGCTGTAAATTGTGTTGGTCTCATCAACCTTGAAAATTATATTTCAAGCTGTACAGTTTTGTGGCATATTTCTTTCTCCTGGTTTATTTTTATGAAGTTCATAATATAGAGATAAGAGAATCTGAAATGTATACAGAACTTCACCAAGAGTATGACAGTTAGTGGTATGAACCACAAATCACTTGAGCAGTGTTGCATCTTGTTTTCAGAAAATATTGGTAAACATTGCTTTCAGATGGAAATTTCTCATTTTGGGGGGCATATAACAGCTTGTGATTTCACAACAGAATGGTAAGAAGACTTGTGCGTTCCGCACTCCCTTGCAATAAGATGTAGAATGATACAGTAATGAGATTATAACAGTCAATTTATCATTATTCATTAATGCGATTAAAGCACGTACAAATTTCAATAAAAAATGTTGACCAAGGTTTTGACATGGTATGACACCTCTAAAACTTGCGTCGAATATGCCAGTACGAGTTTATATCTTAGTACGTACCTTCAATCCTTCAAACTGTTGGCAAAACCTACCCAGTAAGATTTGTTTCTGGGTTCATACAAAGTTGGGTTCTCTAGTGTCACACTCACCCACTCAATTCTTTTAAATTTTCTGAAGAAATAGCGAGCTTTTGCGTGTATGGTGGAATATGTAACTTAATATTTTTGTGCAAGAAGCAAATCAATTAAATCTTTGTGCGGTTTTCTTGTACAGCGTTGTTCTGTTAGCCTCTTTTCAGTATTTCAGTTAAAGATAAATGTATTGTTGTAAGGAAATCTGAGCATATTTAGACTTTTTTTTGTGGTCAATATTTAGACTCTATTACAGTATTACTTACTACATAATATCTTCATTAAAAGTTTTCCAGTAATGCAGTTTCCAAACACAAAAATGAACTACCGTTTTCTTCTTACAGCCTCACATTTGTGAAAAGTGAAAACTACACATTCTTCTATTATTCTTCCAACAATGCATTTGTTATTTGTAAATTGTATCGTGTATTACAGTGGTTATTTGTTAATAGAAAAAAAGTCAAAAATCACTTGTAATACTTTATTAAAAGATAAATTTTTATGTAATTATATTTAACACAAAATGTATTTGACTTTCGTCTCAAAAAAAAAAAACAAAAAACAAAGTAAGCTGGCAAATATGTCTGGCAAGGAAACCCTGCTCCGGCAGTCCACTCAACATCGCCGCAAGGTTCATACGGATTCGTTTGACGGGAAGAAGAAGAAGAAGGCCAAGGAGACACCGAATCCCGAGGAGTTGAACTTGGAGTCGGAGGAGGCCAACAAATCATTCTACTTATGTTCTCTAGAGCACAGTAAGGACTGGGCGGCTTATGCTGTCCGCACCCTCAAGCTTTCGGTTCTGTTATTATCTTCGCCGGCGGACGATCCAGTACCATTACGGCTTATGAGGCCGGTTCGGATCTTCCCGTATCTGTGGGTTTCGGTCTTTGGGAATCCCAAATTGTTATCACCGGCGTGACACCCTGCTGCCCTTACAGCCTCGGTGCAATACGTGCTGACTCAGTTTGGCATACAAATCTTTTACGCCTTCGAGACACAAACAAACGCACAAGAGATCAGAAAGCTTGATGTCAATTTCCAAGGAGCGAAAATGACCCCTCATGGTGGAGCTGGGGGGCAAACTGTACGCTGTGTGGTATTGGATGGTGGGCGATCCTCCCTCATTTGAGGTATTTGACCCTGAAATAGGCAAGTGGGAAGGTTTGCCCCAGCCTCCATTTCTCGATTTTGACTATCCCTATTGTGCACATGGCAACTTCGCTTATGCAATCGCCGGCACAAAGCTCTTTGCCTCCCACAATGAACAACCATGTCCGGTGTTCTGCTTTGATGTTGCCCATCCCGACAGAGATTGGGGAGAAGTCCCTACTATGTGCGATGGTGGCTCTTTTCCGTTTGTTATTATGTCATTGTCTGAAAACCAAGAGACCATCACAAAAATCGGTGATCTGAGGATGCCATGGTTGTCTGCTGAATTGGGTCAGTCACAACGCTGTCACCTTTTGCACATTGGAGGTCAGAAAGCTTGCCTTGTAGTCTCCCAAGTCGAGCTCCCTGATGAAGACTGGCCTCCTTATGATGAGCCGGGTTCTCACAATACGCATTCCATTTCAATTTGAGCTTGATAAATATGACCAAGGACAAGAATAATTGCTTGGCGTAGGAAGAGAGATCAAAAATGGAATTCTCATGCATGCACTACACATCTTTTTGAGTCGGAGTTTCTTCTCTACTACATTCTTGAGGTTCATCTCGGCCGCTAACAAAAATAAGATGATCACCGTCTCTAATCACCTCTATATCGTCGATTTCAGCTCCACCATATTTGGTCAGAACTCTAGCCGGAGTGCAACCGAAATTCTTAGCACCAAGCTTGAGTAGCTCCTCGAAACTGGCAGGAAGTAACACAAGCTTCCCTGAAACTTCACCCTTTTCGGGGCAACTAATTGTCACTCTAGCAGGATTAGGATTATTCTCAGTACCCTCAGGAGTGATTTCTTCGGGTTCCCTAGCCGAGAACAAGTCCTTCTCTCCTGTGTGTGCAGCTGACATTATCCCGAAGAGTGAGTTGTGGAAGTTGTTAGTCCTGCGCCTTGGGCGGCTCCGACCCCATGATCCCCCATCTGGTGCTGGAAATGAGTTTTCCCGAGAGACACGACGGATATTTGGCTCACTTGTAAATCTCCCAAGGAAGCGAATACCAGTCTTCTGCTCAGTAGGATTAATGGCAATGGCAGATTGATCTTTGGGCTCTTGTCTTGATTGAAAAAGGTTCTTTATCTCTTCATGTCCTTGCTGGTCAGCTAGAGCTCTTGCGGTCCAGCCATGGAGGTCTGGTTTGTCGATATCAGCCCCTCTTTCCAATAGAAACTTCACAATGTCAATGTTGTCTTCAGACACTGCAACATGGAGAGCCGTGTAACCATTGCCTCTAGGAGTTGTGACATCACCTCCATGTTGAATTATTTGCTTGAGCAAGTCTAACTTGTTTTGCTCAGCAGCAAAGCAAGCAAATTGACTAACATCTCCATCATTCAAAGTTGCACCATTGTCGACCAGCAGTTTGGCAATCAATTCATGACCGTTCTGTAATGCCTCCCAAAGTGGTACATTTCCTTCCGAGTCTGTAAATCACAGAACACAGTTATGCTCATGTTTCAATATGTCAGTAAATGGGAACAATACATGTTCATGCATGCACAGTTCTTACAACAAACAAGGCCATTATGCATCGACTTCTTTCACCCTAAATAATACGAATGTACAACTTGTTTGTCGGCAGTGTTAGGAAAATCATGTCATTAAAAGGGTAACAATTCTGGTTTCCAGTTGGTTGCTTAGCTAGCTCTTCCTAAGATCTATTTGCGCTAACCAAGAGATTACATAACTATCAAGAAGTAACATCAAAGCTTTCCCATAGAAGATGCATCTTTCGTTCTTGCAATGTTGCTTGCATGTTGTGATAAAATATGGAAGATGATTCCATCTTTAAGATAATATACTCGATAAGATAACCATGCCAGATCCCCAAGAGACTCAAATAGGCTTTATATTAGTAATGCAGTTACTTATTTAAGAAAGAAGTGAAACGCAGATGCATGCCTCTCGCTCAATCATGTGTATTTAAGCAAGAAAGAAGCTGTTTTCGGATCATGTTATGAAGTCAAATGGTTTTCCTAATAGATACATATATATAATCGGTATGATGACATTGATTCAGTGTACTACAATAAAACATAATGCATCAAATAATTGTATGATAAAGTTAGCAGTTAATTAGGAAAGTCAACACTCAACAGATATGATATTCTAACTTGCTCTCAAGGGAAAGAAAAACTAAAGTCCTCATACATCCATAAGGGAACAAAATCAGGTCAAGCCAATTCCCAATAGTCAACACTTGGGACTTGGATCCCACACACAAAAATAAAATTGCACTAAAAAAATGTGATCTATCACAGCTGCAACATGACTACAGAAACTGAATCTGTACTGGAATTTTGTATATTATATAGGTCTGAATTATGTTTCTTATTGAACTTACAAAACACCATGCAAGCAACATTGCTTAAAGTCCACAAAATGGATCATTATTTCACTACAAGGCAACGCTCTCTAAACTGATATGATGTCTGGCGTTTATTATATGATCTATATTTCTAGGTGGGGAACTGAAAATTCAAAGATTTACTCCGTATCAAGACAAATGCATGTAATATGATCAACCTTTATACTGATAAAGTCAAATAATGACGTAAAGGACTTGGTCTTACCTCTACTGTTGGGAAGGGCTCCATAGTCCAATAGTAGAAGCACACAGTTCTCACTTCCTTGGGATGAAGCTATATGCTGGTGTTTTATAAATAAATAAAAGTAATGTTAGAAAGCATATTCAGAATTTTGTGTACTAGGAGAAAGTGAAATCAGTAGCAGAAGAATTTACACACCAGAGCTGTTCTTCCATTGTTGTCTGATTCATTCGGATCCAAACCTCGTTTCAACAACTGATGCAACAGCATGTCATCTCCTCTCATTGCAGCAAAGCATAGGCTGAGAGGTAGATCCATTCTACCACGAGCTAGCATGTTTTCAATTTCCATCAATACTCCCTCCATATATGGATCCTTGGTTTCTTTCAAATGCTGGATAATTGAGAAACGCATGTCAAAATCCATTCGAAATAGAAACCGAGGAAATTTTAGTAGGAGGCTAGATCATGTTAGCAGACCTGGAGGAGGTTATTCATTATTATAGTTCCATCCCCAACATTAGCTTGCACTATGCTTAGGAATTTAGTTCTGTTCAGCCGGAGTAGCTGAGTCAATCTTTTGGTCCTAACTGTAAAGAGCTGTGGCCTATAACAGAGTACACCTATTTCACCAATGAGATCACCAACATTCGCCTCACCAATGACCTGCAATTAGTTATACATTAGGCAGTCAGACTCCTCACCATCAAGGTTGCCAACATCAATCAAAGGTAAATAAATTTTACATGTCATAGTCAGATATTGGAGTTTACCTGTTCAACTCCATTCTTCAGAACAACTAAATCCTGTTAAGAAATTCAAACAATTTGTAATTTTTTCAGAAAGTAATCCGGAATAGAAAGAACAGTAAAGAGAATAATGCCTTTAAAAGTGAAAGTAAAACAAAAGATCAATTATTACCGCAGCACCAGTGACAAGTATATAGAAATCTGTGGGTGCTTCATTCTGCAAGATTACATCTTCTTTGGGAGGAAAGTACTCAGCTTTCATCTCTGAGACCTATGATTGAGAAGCGAAAAAAGAAGAATCGGCTAAACATATTACAGAACATATTATAGAAGTTCACTGTAAGACAAGTACTTCAAGAGAATTTTCAGATTGGTTGAACTTACCAACTGGAAAAGCAAGTCATTTGAAACCCCATGAAACAAGTACACCTTATCGACAAGAGAGTAAAACAGATAATGCGAAATGCTTGAGCGGATGGCTTTAGGAAGTGAATCAAGAGTCTCTTGTTGCTGCAGTCCCTCTGCATCTGTCCTGAACTTCAGACACAAGTGTGCAAGCATTTGATCCTGCAGGCGAACAGGCAGTTGGTTCCTCTGAGCAAAACCGGAGGCAGCTTGTATGGTATCCCTCTGTGACAGCCAATGTGAATTTTGAGATTACATATTGTTAATTTTCTTCTACCAAATCTAAAAAGAAAGCAAGAGTTTACTAACAAATTTTCGTGTCCGACTGGTCCCGTGGACAACCAAGTTGGTCATATTTCCGATCAAGTATGATGTCAAGCCAAGGTTGAAAAGCATGTAGAATATGTCAAAGATCATTTCCCTTGTATTGACAGGATGCAAATCTCCATAGCCAACTGTTGTGAGTGTAGTGATAGACCAATAAACTGAAGTCACGTATCGAGTCCAGATACTTTGCTGAAGAAAATCTTCCATTGATTTTCCAATCCATGTGTTCGCGGGGTCACGATAACGGGCTGCAAGAAGGTAATAGAAGCATCCAGCACTGTGAACCGCAAATAGGGTGACCTACAGAAATATCATTCAAATCCCAGTAAGATGGCAAATCATAAGAAAATTACTTATCTCATATAAACAATTCCCGAATCATTAGAAATACTTACACAAATAAGTTTTGCACAACGAACCCAAAAGTAATTATAGTTCCTGTCTTTCTCCAATCTGTGAAAACAGAATCATGCAAAGTTAGTACAGAGGAAATATGCACTTCCCTATCCGGAGCTAAATTAAAGAAAACCCTGTACCTGCTAAATAGAGCACTAACTCTTCTAAGACGCCAAAGCCGGAGCATGTTGAAAAAGCCATAAGACCGGAGAGGTTTAGGGGAGATCTTCCTAGCAAGTTCAGAAGGAATTGTGGATATGACATCAAAGAGTAACCACGTACTTGCGTACTTCCAAGCAATCTGCGTTTGATCGTCAACAAGTAGATATGTAGCCTTATCTAGGTAAGCCACAAAGAATGTAAGAACAATATCTATAGCAAAGAAGCCATTGACAACATTGTCGATAATGGCGAGTGGTCCATGTGGTTTCTTAAGAAAGCCAAATTCAAAGGGGGAGACCCAAGCAGTGTAGATGACCAGAACAACAAGAAATGTCTCCCAGGTCCTGCAAGAGACGATTTCACCTGAGCTGAGTTTAGCAGACGTTTAAAAAAATTCTCACAACACAGGCACCATATAGCTTGCATTATATTAGTCAAACCGAGTAAAGAGTTCCCACAACTAGTAGAAAATCAAAATCGCTTTTACAATGTAGATTTCAAACATAATATCTTTGTTTAGTGACTAGCAAAATCAAAACTTGACTTTGTTTCCTTTTGCACCAAATTCAGAATTTGCCAAGAAATCAAGAAAAGAGACCAAACTGATTGCTTTCCACAGTCCACACAAGTCAACCAAAAAATGTTATTGAAGCCTCCAATTCCGAACTGTTATTGAGACTTGAAAGTTGAAAGCTGTCTTCCTTCTTATTTCAAAAACAAACAAGCTAAGAAGTAAGAACACTGTAAATTTTGTAAATATGTCATAGAATAGAACGCTTTTCATTAACAACCACGTTTATCACATAGCATTCAAGCAAAACATGCTTTGGAGGGAAAAATAAAAATAAAACAGAAACAATCGAATCATTTTGATCACCGGAAAAAGGAAATTCTTGAAGATTTAATGTCGTCTTTTCTCACCGGAAAACGATAACAATGGAAGAATCAACGTAACAAAGAAACTGTAACTCCAAGAAATCGAAAAGAAGAAGACAAATATGACCCAAAACAAAAAACAAAAAAAAGCACACCACCAGTTGTAACGTTGTCACTAAACCACGAAAGCATGCAAAGACGATCACCAAGTTTTCAATGCCGTGTTCTTCAAAGCAGAAACCCAGAAGAGAAGGTAACCGTTTAAAAATAATTCAAGTGAGCTAGTTAAGTCAAACCAATTATGCAGCCACCCCCGAAATATATTACTACATAAGTATTCGGATCGAAAACAAAGTCGACGAACCTGTATCGCTTTTCGTACGGCGAGATAATAAACCGGCCGAGCTTAACTCTCCGGTTACTAGACCTGGCGCCTAGAGACGGCAGTATTCCGGTGGTGAGGCTATAATGGCTACCGTCTCTAGACAAGTCCAGCTGCTCTTGGCCGCACATTGAAACACCTCTGAACGTCATTGCGAAGTTGGTTTTTGTCTTGAGATTGTTTCAGAGTCTTTTGAGTTAGTGAAACAAGAGAGCTTCTGTCTCCTCCGGGTTTAAGCCACCCAGAGATCGCTATAAATAAGGTGCTTGGTCTCCCTAGAAATATTATAATTTGGATATATTATAATGAAAAGGGAAGGTAATAATTCGGTTTTAAACTCGATACGACTACACTGTCCCTCGTTGACGTCATATTTTACGGTTGAATTTCCTTATCGGACCCATTCCTAGTATACAGTGGTATATCTAAGGTTTTGACTCTTTTGGCCCTATGATTTTGAGGTTTGTCTCCCCCGCCAAACACCCTTAACCGTCCAATAAACAATTGAGTAAGAAGTAGGAGTGGTTTAAAATGTGTCTCGGACCCGATCGCACGTGTTATTGTGTTTAATGGAAAAAGATGCACATTTTTATTTATCAACATCTTTTTATTTTGTTGTATATGTTTCTTATAGGAATGGTATAAATTTGCGAGGAAACACTTTTTAGTATTAACCTTTGGCGGTTAGTGTTATATGTAAAGAAAATGTGTTACGTGCTATGATAGTGTGCACCTGCATGTGTATCTTTGCTATCGATAATTGTTTTGCATGCCGGGTAGACTGTGTAGTAATGTTTGATGCGGACATTGAAATGAATTGTAAACTTCCCATATATGGAGTTTGCAATTTGGTGTCTAGATTTTAGACTCACCCACCAAATGGTGAAATCCAAAATAGCTAGACTACAGTTTATTACGACATTCAAGATAGCTAGACTACACTTTATATACATTAATGTGTACATATGTTGATGAGTTGATCTCGTGTTGCACATGTTCATCAACAATGCACCGACCATTTTGTCGCATCTCCAGCAACATTGTTAAAATTGAAATGTGTAATTATTATTTATTTTTTTGTAAATACGAGTTCAGGCAGCATTGCTAACATGTAGCAATCTTCTTTTAAAGGGAAGATTTAGCAATCTTTGAGAATACAGTACATTGTTTTAATCCATTGACTCATATGGAAATCCAAAAAGAAGGGAAGTGAACAAAATGTGCTTATTAATGTTTGAAAATATTGTGGGCCCTTCTGGCCATAAGAGATCTTTTTTTAGGTATTTTAAAGAGATATCTCATTCACTAATTTTTTTTATTACATTTTCACATCTCGACTATTCAACTTTTAGAGTTTAATGTGTATATCATCTCTATAAAATTTCAGCTAAAATGATGATTGTTAATGTATCAAACTTAATAAAAACAATGGTTGAAAATATTGTGGGCCCTTCCGGCCATAAGAGATCCCTCTTTTGGGTATTTTAAAGACATAACTCATTCACAAACTTTTCGATTATATTTTCGCATCTCCACCGTTCAATTTTAGAGCTTAATATTTAGATCATCTCTGTAAAATTTCAACTAAAAAAATGATCGTTAAGGTATCAAACTTGATGAAAGTAATGAACGCACAAAATCTGTCAAACCTGAATCATTCATGTTTATAAGTTTAAATTCATGTTTTAAGTGTTTTAAGCACCTTCATTTTGACTGAAATTTACATATGTAATCTACACTTTAGACTCTAAAAATTGAACGGTGGAAAAATGAAAATGTAAGCGAGAAGTTAATCAAGTGACTTATCTTTTTTTTTAAACAAAAAAAAAAGATCCTTCACTAGAATGGCTATATATATATAACCTAATTTTATTGCATTCAACTCAATTCTAATATGAGATCGTTTTGAAACCAAGGAAGATCATATTCCATCTCGTGAGGATCGATCCACTCATTTATATTTTGTTGACCATCCTTTCCATATTACTTCGATATATCGATACCTATCTAATAGAATTACGTACGTGAGAGATTGATTCTTGAGATGAAAAGTAAATATAAACTTTGCTCTTGTTTCCTTTTCCACTCGTTATTCTTGATCCGTCGCAGATCGCTTTCTCTTGCGTACTTTCTACGTAAATCCAAACATACCCGCTGTAATCGATATCAAAGTGTTTGGCAACGAGGTGTTACAATAGGAGAAAACAAAAACAGAAGAACACACCTGTAGAGACATCAGACATGCATGTTTGCGTAAAGAGAGCGATAGGTTTTACGTCTGAACGATGATCCAAACTTACTGATACGTACATATTGGCAAATTCAAGAAACTAGCTATATATGACTAGAAAATTAAGTATAAAGAACTTTATATCCTAATTACTTGAATCGATGATAGTGAAACATGTGTAATTGAATAATTTTGTCCGTGATTAGGTAACGTGTTTCACGAGAGTTAACAAAGAAGTTCATATGGTTTCCGAGCTATCGATGGAATTGAATAGACAATGACAAGAATGATCGAGTTCTCCGGCTCGCTGATCCTAGCAATAATTCGGCATTATCTCATACTTGGTTTAATATATGATATATGGTTCTATAAATGGAATTAATCTGCGTTTTATGTTATCCTAGATCTTAAAGATCAGTAATATGTCGCTACCAATTAAGAAGGCAACAACCTCTGGAATCTTCATACTTCTTGTATACTTGCATCAGTTGCATGCATAGGACTTCCGAATGTAGATAATGAAAGATTGAATCCAACTAATATACACTGATCAGTTGATCATCATCTGTAGGACGTGGTACAAATCGATCAATTTCGTTAATTATTATGTAAAAGAGTTATATATCATTTCATAACCAGACCAATTTTTATGAGAATGAGAGGCATGTAGAGATTTATTCCATTAAATCAAATTGTCGTGGACAATCATGCTATGGATCAGCTAATTTATTCGTCGTCTCATGTGAGGCCATGGAGGTGTGTCGTCTGCATCTAGCTCAATTTTTAAAGTTCTCAATCCATTTGATAAAGTTGATTAATTTCGTCAACTTTGATATAACAATTTATTCGGTTCTTAATATATCTCAAGTTATTTTCTCAGGACTGGATAACATATATGTTGTTATTATTAATTTCTTCAATAGACGTACATCGAATGGTTGCTATTTAAAAGTCGTCCTGATGTACAAACTAAATAAAATTATCATCACTGAAACTATATAACTAAAAAGAGATCGACTCCCTCGCTTTATTGTTCTTACATTATTTCCTCATTTTTTTTACAAACAAAATTAATTAACGAGCTAAAACACGTACATGAACTCGTTTTGGAGTACTTTCGCACCATCAAGAAAAGATTATTGATCTCCTACGTAGTACGTACTACTTGAATCTTGCTCAATTTGTAAAAAACTCCTCATGCATGGTAAAAGATCAAGGCATAAGCAATACCAAATAGAAGCTAGAAACGTACACATAATAAAATACCTTACGTACATTTCACTCCGACGAACTCCGGCAATCCAACCTTGCTCTCTACAAGTTAATTATTGATACTGAAATGATTATTTGTCCACCATGTTTATATAATAAAGTCATCAATTTTAGGCATCCACACTGAGTCGTGTAACTTTCCACTTTAAATCTTTAATTTCGCAATTTGTAACTTTTGAAGCCACATATGCTCTTCTTTATATGTCGCTGTGGCGAATCTCTTTGACCATGGATGATGGATCGATCGAGAGTTATGCTAATAATAATATATGAGCAAAGTATAAACCCTAGCTAGCTATTCCAAATTAACATTCTCTAACACTGTTGCATGCGCTAATGTTCAACACGCACGTCTTGCATGTTTGTGATTTTTATATCGATCAATGTGTGTGAAAGAAACAATCTTTTCGTTCCTTTTCAAGTGAAGAAATTCATCGACAGAGTTATGAATCTGATAAGAAAGTTCATATGAAATCCATTGATTAAAGACGATCGAGTTGAAAATTGAAAACCATTGGAATTTGGACTTTGTTTTGTTCTTTTCTCCAATGACTAAAATTTCGGCGAGAACGGTAATATCGAGGATCCGAAAATTAAAAATTTTAATTTTAAAAAGTAATTAAGTAAATTGATGGAATTTATATAAAAACATGGAATTTTTTATTGAAACTTTGAGGAATGTTTATTTGATCAATTATCTATTATATGTCATGAGAAATTATTATATAATCGTCGAGCATTATTAAAAATTTACTTAATATATATATATATATATATATTTACCCAAATGAATGTTATGTCATCACGTTTTATTTACATATGACATTAAACATGAAAATACACGAATAATTTAGAACCACGTAAAAGATCTATGAGGTACGAAATTTTCACTATCTTCATCATGTCATTGATTAAAACCCTGAGTATATTGTGAAGAATAGTCATTAAATGATACCGTCCTTTTATAATTTTGCATATATTGACTTATATGTCAACCATAGGGGTCGTGGGTCATTGACTGTGAGTTGTGGTATTGGTAGTTCCCGTTCGGATCAAGCATTTCTCGACTTTGACCACAACCATAGCTTTGTGAAGATTGTGCATCAGATTGTGTTCATATGTTTTCACTTGATTGCATCTCATTAGAGAATAAATATGGTAGATATTGCATGTTGAATTCTCCCATAAGAGTAATGTCCATCATTACTTCCTCCTAGACCGAAGGGGTTCGATTCTCCTCAACAAATAGTTCGGTTTTATTTCAATTTTAGGTGAATGTTGAGACATGAAATGCAATATATAATAAAAAGAGCCATATATAACAATAAGTTGGTGTAGTAGAGTTGACTATAACTTTGTGCTTACAAAATAATGGATCAGATGCTCGATTCTTCTAACCATTGATTTTTATTTTATTTGAAGTTGACCTGACACGTGGCGATATTATGAAAATATCGAGAAATTTTAAAAGTTTCCGGATATATTGGGAAATATCGAGAAATTTCGAAATTTCAATCGAAAAATTCTTGGTATGTAACGGATATATCTATATGCCGAAAAATAAAAAATTTTACGAAAATATCGATAAAATTATAGATACTTTAATTCTTATTTTCTCTACCCACGACATACACGAGTACGTGAAAGATAGTTCTGGCAGGCAGAACTGCAGAAGCAATTAGATTTGAAAATCATGACTGTTGCTTCCATGTAGCTGTCGATCGATGATTTATGATTACATACCAAAAAAAGAGCACTGGGTTCCCAATCTTGACTAGCACAGAAATAAAGTGACCGATTGTCATGTTTGGTCTCAAGAAAAGGCGAATTGAGTTCGCCCCACCATTTTCATTGGAAATATGTTGAATTGATAAGATACTAGCTAGTTCCACTTTACTTCCATTATTAATAAAACCTTATACGCCTGATGTTTAATAAACCTTATACGCGCGCATGCATGCATGCATGCATAGGTAAAACCTCAGGCCATAAATATGCCAATCAATCGTCATCAACTGATGCAACATAGTAGCTTGTACAAGTATTTACAACGAAAGCTTTAGGTGTAACTTTCTTTGTAATTTACAAAAATAAAAGAAAAGCTAAAGCAAAGACGAAGACAAGGAAAACAAGCAGGCCGGGTTTGATCTTCATCGATCACATTATTCACGTAGTACTTCTTTGGCTTTTAAGAAGATTCATCGATCACTTCTTGCTTAGCTAGGCTTTGAGGAGAAAAACTTATTTCTGATCGAACGCAATCAATAGCTTAGTCGGCTTAGCCTAATTTCTGAGGGTCTGTTCGAAATTGTCCCGAAATGTTATATTACATCATCCATGACAGCATCAATGTAGAAGGTAGTTGTCTGTAGATCAATGTTGACAGAGGCGGAATAGGAATACTAAAATGTAAAATTTAATAATTAAGGGTGTTCAGATTCTCTTTCAGAATAGAAAGACTGAAAGATACACACAGAAGCCAGGGCAACGTTTTATTTTGTTTCGATAATTGAGTATCTACCTGGTCCCAATTTGATCTCATGGGGCCATGGTACGCTTTCAACGAAATACAAGGGGTCTTGCAATAGTTGTCTTTCCGTGAAATAGTCTCAATACTAGGCTAGTATCGCAGTTTTGCTTTGCATCGGTAGGCTCACGGGTTTAAACTTGACCAGTCTTTTCTGGACGAGTGCTTAAGGGTTTTTTTTGGAGGGCTAGCCTTAATTAGATTAGGTAACACACACTTACGCATATATCCCAGTAAAGTCGGACTAATCTATGCATCCCACAGGGTATGAAACCGAACACCCCATGCCAGATACACATGCCCGACAAAGGCCACCGCTGGCTGGCAAACCGAGCTCGTGCGAGGATTCGAACCCCAGACGTTGTGGTTAGCAAAGACAAGGTTTTCCACCTCACTACCTCTCGGTGGTTGAGTGCTTAAGGGTTTGCACATATCATTTCGATGCAATAATGATTTGAAAATTCGATTAAAATGTTTAGGAAAAATGGACTCATGTAGTCATGTTACCTCTACTATATGATTTCCCCAAGCATGCATAATCTTCCTTCCCCAGGTCTTAAAAGAACTTTCAGTATTATATCAAATTATTCAAATAGCATCAATCAGTAATTTATGATGAATATTATATCCTGATTAAGTAGAGTTAGAAATCTTTGCGTATGAATAGGTATGCAGGTTCGATCTGCATGCAGTTAGCATAGAAATATTAAGCTCCTAAAACTTTTGGTTTAGTACTTTAGCTAATTCCTTTACATGGGGGATGGGGCTATTTGAGTATATGTAAAGTCAATTAATCGTATAAATGGCAGTGGCAGATTCAGCCCAGAAAAAAAATGTGTAACATACAGAGAGCACCGAGCCACCAAACCCTTTATATCTACTTCTCTCTATCATTCACTCTTTCTTGTCGAATCTTTCTTCTTGTCCAAACAGATCGGCAAGGTGATCGGCAAAGAAGGCTGTTGCATTCAAAAGATTCGTGAAGACTTCAAAACCACCATTAAGATCACCGAGACGCCGACGCCTTCGTCGTGCCCATGAGTATATATCCCTCATTCCCTCTGTGTCATTCACTCTTGTGACTTGCTAAGTTGCTGGCTTGCTGCACTTGGTTGGCTGATCCCAATCATAAATCAGAGGAGGACTGGAGGACTGCATGCCACTACCAAGCACCGAGTAAGATTTCTGAATCCCGAGTTGTCCTCTGTCCCAATCATGAACTTCATATGCATGTTATGATTGTTATATTAATGTATTATGTATAGATTATGTTTCAATCTACATGTTGTGTAAGTATAATCTACATATGTTTTGTGAAGAAATTTTGCTCTATTTGGAAAGAGAATGTAAAGTCATATCAGTATCATTCAAATTCTGTAAATTCTATATTGGTGCTTGTTTCTCTGTTTTATGTGAGAGGGTGGATTGATATTGGTTGAATTGGGTTTTTGTCTAATGATTGTACTCTTCCGTGTAACTGCTACTGTTGTAGAGCTTAGTACTCAATCATTTGTGTAAATGTTTCCTCACTTTTGCATCTTATGTTGAAAAATGTTGCATTGTTGGATTTATGAAATTTGTAGTTTCCAAATGGGACCATAAGATGCAAAGTATTCAGAATTAGAACTTTAGGATGCCAATCTCCAAGGTTACTTGTGTATTTTAAGTGAAAATATATAGAGCATAATATACTTGTGTTTGATTAAGAGTCTTAGACCGATCCTTCACCATGTTTCAATCTAGATTAGCTTCTTCATATCAATTTTTGTTGAATAAATTATTCACCATGTTATATAAATTGGTCTAATTAGACAGGAAATGACTTGTGAGCTTGACATTATTTGGTTGTTGTATAGGTATCCAGGAATATTTAGGTTTAATTGATAGGAATGGTTTGCTTGACTACTTTTGGCTAGTGATTTAGTGAAGTTTAATCGACTAGAATCTATCATTGAAGTAGTGAAGACCTTGTTTATTATCATATGATTATATTGGATTATAAGAGAACTCAATTTCCAACTTGCATTTGTATTTCTGCAACATATTGGATTATATATAATTACTTCAAATATTGCATCGAACACTTGTTCAATGACTATGAGATTTATGATGTATTGTTCGAGCAAATGTTTTTATCTGCCTAAATTAACTCAAGTGACATTTCAATTCTGAATTGTGACTGATAAATGGTATAATATAATTAATCAATATATATATATATATATCTGACCTTAATTACAGGCGCTGTGCACTATGCATGACTGAAATTTAAAGGGCGCGCAGTGCCAGGTTTGTCTAGCTAGGTAGGAACCGAGTCAACCAACCGAGCATAATGAATATAGTTATAGCTAGCAGGATAGATTCAACTAGAATCAAATGAATTTCATCAATTAAGAGACGCTACCTACCATGTTAAAAGCATTGCGTAGATTCAGCCATTCAGGCCATACTAATTAGAGCTTGAAGTTAGTTAGATACTAAGCCCCCTCCCCCATAATAAGTTAGGCTTCAGAAGTCAGAAACACAGAAGTAAACCACTATGATGGCACGTACAGAAATGGGGAGGTAGCTATTTATGAAAATGATCATGATTGGTGTGTGCGTTGTTTCTCCAAGTCTGGAGGTAGATTTGGTTACACAAATCAATCCCAGGCCGGGGCTAAAGTGTTTAAAGAAGCAAGTGATTACGGTCGGCAAAATCACAATGATCATGCCGGCTACGACCACAGCTTCTCTATAACCCCTTCTGTACGTTTCCGCAATTAACACTACCAATTATACTGTCTGGTACGGTAAATTAGATTAGTGTTTAATTCTGCATCGTTAACTAAAAACATGGCTTAATTGCACTATAAGATGGTCATTGATGGAAAATTGGGTCGGTGGTTGAGTTGCGGGAAGTGAAATGGGATAGGACTAGAAAACTTGGAAGAAGCAAATCAAGCAATGAAGCAGCAGCTAAGACAAGATCCAGTCAGCTCATGGAGCCCCTCGTGGCATTGTATATCAATATGACCTAGAAATGGCAACCAACCGGAAGGAGTGATCGAATAGCCGATTGGGATTTGGGACCTAACTTGGGACCGTTCCAAACCTGCAGTAGAGGACATCAATGATTAAATGTCCCAGGTCCTTCCCACCACCTTAATAATTCATTCATTTTTGAGTCAAAGCCTTGCATAAAGATATGAGAAGCATTATTGAAGAGACGGGGGATTCTGGGTTACTATATTAGCCAATACTACTATTAGGTTGGAGCAGTGGCCGGATCCAGAATTGAATCATTGGGATGCTTGAATTTAACTATAAAAAAATAGTGAAGATTCTCGAAATTACAAAATAATTAGTAAAATTGAATAAAAATAGAGATATCTAGTTGGTGAAAGTAATGAGGTTTACTCTTCTAATGCATATATACAAATAACATAAATTAACCAATCAAATATTCATATAGTACATCGCAATTCGCAATTTAGATTCATTTACAAGAGCATTTTATTAGCGGTTCGAAAGATTAAGAACCAACCAATGAAAACTGAATTAAAGATCGTGACTGATCAATAAAGTTTTGGAAAGATAAGAAATGAAAATAATTCAAATTTGGACTTGTAGACTAAATTTTTTTTTTTTGAGAAGTGTAGATTGGACATTTCTTTGAAACCATGAAGAATTTTTTTTTCGAATGCTTCGGTTGGGACTCAAACTATGTCAATTTAGTCTAATTGACACCTATAACTATTGAAAAAGAATTTTCATATATATATTAGACAAAATGATGTATATAATCATAATCTAACACAATTAATACACAATTGAATAGATTAGCGACGTAATAACTAGTAACATAACTAGCATTTTAGAATAAGAGATATTTGATTGAAAACACGTTATTGAGGAAGATAAGAGTAAAGTATATAAGGAAAACAAATGAGTAGAGTTAGTATTTGGGGATGCTTTCACTAAGAACTCAAAATCAAAACATTTATAACATAATTTTTTTTTCTTGTCTTGACCAATGGGGATACTTGAGTCCCCCTAAAGAGGCCTAGATCCGCCCCTGGGTTGGAGTGTTGGACCCAATAAATTGACAAACGCGCCAAGCTACAGAATAATTTTTTTTCATTCCAACTTGGAGAGTCGTATCAGTTGTCTTTATCGGAATTCTTCATCAACGTCTTCAATTTCTGCATGTGGGATTGTGGTCTCAAAATTCTGGAGAGCGGACCACCCAAGTTGCATGGCAGCTCATGTGAAATACGTTTTGGTTAGCTTCATTAACCAACATGTAACCACTGGAACTGACCATCACCCTTAATTGGCTGATAGATAGCTTGGGTTCGTATCACTTCTTCGAATTCGATACATGCATATGGTATATAATCGTATCAATTTAGTCGATCGGGATCGATATGGTATAATCGTTCAATAGTTCAATTGTTTGATAATTAGAAAATAGAGAAATATCTTTTGGGATTTGGATAACATGAGGGAAAGTTATAAATTATGATGGAGCAACAACTACTTAATTGATATATAGACACAACGTTGAACGTTGGTCGAAAGAGAAAATCGCATGTGGAGTTAGTGACTTGCGGACTGCAGAGTGTAATAAGTAATCTGAAAAAGGTATAATTAGTTGAAAATTCTGTTAAGATTTCGAGGTTGTGATCCTAAACAAACAAGTAATAAGTTTAGCATGTTCGAGCTTTGATTAAACTAACAATTTGGTTTAGGGTTTCTTCTCATCATGAACAACTTGATTTGATCTTCTTCGATCTTCTTCCTCTCCCTTGTGAGGCACAACTTCATTCAGCGTGATATAGTTATAGAACGATGGGAAAACTCTTCCCTAACCCAATTATTTATCGGTTTTGCAGTAATATATACCAACTGATAGACTGATAGTTCACCATTCGGAACCCCCGATCCGGGAAAAAAGTTGACGAATGACATATAAAATCGGTTAAACAGTTACACAAACGAGTTGAGTAGCCTGAATATTAGGGATCAAAAAGGGATGCAACTACTCTTGATTAAGGCATAGAGCAATATGCATGCAATCTCATATAAGGGCTGCATTGAGTGCCTAAATAAGACTTAAGCGCCCAATTGCTACGCATGACACTAATGAGCTAGGAGGGTTGATGAACATGTCTACTGATCGATATCGGTGGCTTTGATCGAGTTGAGCCGTGATTTCGTGAAGGGAAGGTTACATTAGCTCTGTACTATACTTTTCTAGGAAAGGGTTCGAGAAATGGAAGGAGACCTGCTTAAGTTTCTTTTTGGGCCTCTTAACTTATCGTAAACGCAAAGATTACAAACATATGTGCCTCCTCTTCGCTATTGCAGGCCTATTTGGGCTACCCTCTGAATTGCTTGGATTTGAAGTTCCCACACACCCACCAATAAGCTTTGCACACGCAACTTTCTGATCAACTTCATACGGGCAAGTCTCGGCGGATGTCCCACTTTGCACTGAAGTTGAAAATGAAGCAGCGTTGGTCGGAGCTCCCCAAAGTTGGGTGGTTGAGACAATTGTGCCAATTACTCACTTAGCATCGTTCAAAATTGGCAAGTTCCCTAGCTACTACAACCTCGACAGTGAGAAGTTAGTTTGTATTATGTGCCAGATTAATTTTAGAGCTCCAAAACTTACTCCAAGAGATTGAAAGTTTGACCCCATGAGTGAACAAAAGAACCAACATGTTACAAGGTCGTTCTGTATTTTCAGGTTGGAAGTTTGAATAGGTTAGAATGATAAATATGAACGTGTACGGACTAGCCGAGACAAGCGGACGATTCAAATTAAGGACAGAGACGACATAGCGCATCTGGGGAATCTTCCTTCTTCTAAATCAACGATGCTACTGCTTTGTACCAATTTGAATCATACTTTGGCCTCTTTCTTCTAAACTTGGAGAGTTCAGTCGGAAGAATACGTCAAAAGACTGAGACCAAAATTTCGGGGAAGCTCCAATTTTCAGTGGTTCATTATCGTCGACGACAACTCATTCGTCATGCATCTGCATGGGATATATTCATTTCTTGCTCTCATGTTGGGGTTGAGGAATGAGGATGGTATCATCGACCCGGTTGAGGTACAGAATATGATGTTTGGAGGCTGTAGGTAGTCCTACGTACACTTAAACAATGATGGCATGCGACTTGCGTTGGAGAAACTTGTTGGATTATAATTCTGGTTATGAAACTAATTCCATTTGCGCATCTAACCAATAAGGAATTATCGAATGGTATATACTCGGATATATTGAGCCATTCATGAGTTATATACTCAAACGATTGGAAGACTAGCTTGTTCATAAAATAAATGAAAATATCAAAATTTGATCAACCAACACGCTTCACACAACAACATCACGTGATAAGTACCTTGACATACATAACAAGAATTCTAGATATTACAATTGGAGAGCCAAGAATAGATTTTATTGTGTACACGACATATATGTAAACGATGCAAGTCATTTATATCATTTTGACTATATGTTTGTATTAAAAAATCATCGATTTTAACCCTCCTCAATGGGTCATGTATATCCGAAGATGAAACTGTAAAAAAAGTTGAACAATAAAGGAGATGTAATTTCAGCGAGGCTATTATAGTTCATTTCAAGGACTGAAATATCCATAATTTCTTCGATATTTCCGCGAAAGTTTTCATTTTTTCGGCATATGGATATATTTGTTACATACCAAGCATTTTTCAATAGAAAATTTTGAAACTTCCCGATATTTCCCGATATATCCGGAAACTTTCGAAATTTTCCGATATTTAATTTTATAATATCGCCACGTGTCA
The DNA here is from genome assembly GCF_933775445.1 of Argentina anserina. Taxonomy (NCBI): domain Eukaryota; kingdom Viridiplantae; phylum Streptophyta; class Magnoliopsida; order Rosales; family Rosaceae; genus Argentina; species Argentina anserina. Next base: position 1,794,435 of record NC_065872.1, on the reverse strand, counting down.
TGCCAAATTTAAATAAAATAAAAGATCACTTGTTAGAATAATCGAACCTCTAATCCATCCTTTCTCGATATTTCCCAATATATCCGGAAACTTTTAAAATTTCTCGATCTTTTCATAATATCGCCACGTGTCAGGTCAACTTCAAATAAAATAAAAATCAATGGTTAGAAGAATCGAACATCTGATCCATTCTTTTGTAAGCACAAAGTTATAGTCAACTCTACTACACCAACTTATTGTTATATATGGCTCTTTTTATTAGATATTGCATTTCATGTTTCAACGTTCACCTAAAATTGAAATAAAACCGAACTAGTTGTTCAGGGGAATCAAACCCCTTCGGTCTAGGAGGAAGCAATGATGGACCTTACTCTTATGTGGGAAATTCAACATGTCTTATCCACCATGTTTATTCTCTAATGAGATGCAATAAAGTGAAAACATATGAACACAATCTTCACAAAGCTATATTTATTGTCAAAGTCGATAAATGCTTGATTCGAACGGGAACTACTAGTACCACAACTAACAATCAATCACCCACGACCCATATGGTTGACATATAAGTTAGTATATGCGAAATTATAAAAGGACGGTATCATTTAATGACTATTCTTCAAAATATACTCAGAATTTTACTCAAGGACATGATGAAGATAGTGAAAATTTCGTACCTCATAGATCTTTTATAGTAATTTTGTACCTCAAGTAATTTCATGTTTAATATCATATGTAAATAAGACGTGATGAACTAGTCTCCATTTGAGTAAATATATATGTATATATTTTAAGTAGATTTTTAATAATGTTCGCCGATTATTTCATCCAAATTACTATAATTCACTAGAAACTAATAGTTATATAATAATAATTTATTACGATATATAGTAGATAATTAATTAAATAAATATTTCTAAAAAATTCATCTAAAATTTTCATGTTTTTACTTAAATTTCTATAAATTTACTTAATTTTTTTTTAAATTAAAATTTCAAATATTCGATAAACCCTAAAATTTTAGTCTATCTATCCATTCTCCCGCATCCAAAGACCGAATCTAAATGGAGACCGGCTAATCCGGTGGGAAAGAACACCCGAAACTCAAAAAACCCAACGTGGTCCCTACATACACGTGCCTTAAATTATTTATTGAACGAACACGTGTCGGTCCTTATCCATTTTCCCCCACTTCCCCTTTAAATTCGCAACCTGCAAACTGGCATCATTACTCCAACCTTAAGGCAACGTCTCTCTTCCTCTCTCTATTTTTCTCTCTAAAAATGGCCACCAATCTCATCCACTTCCGGCCCGCCATCGCCGTCCCGTGCGCCGCCGCCAACCGGAAGCCCGACCAGCCCCGCACCTCCAAGTGGTGGAGCCCCCTCTTCGGTTGGTCCGCCGATCCGGACTACATTGACTCCAATAAATCCCCCGAGCCGGCTGAGGAGAACAAGCCGCCGCCGCCGCCGCCGCGATCCCGGTTCGCGCCGGGCTGTTTCACGGAGGAGAAGGCCAAGCAGCTCCGGCTCAAGATGATCGAAACCGAGACCTTCCACGACGCCATGTACCACTCCTCCATCGCCACCAGACTCGCATCCGATTTTAAGAGCCGGTCCGATCTCTGAGCCGGCGTGAACAAACAGCGCCTGGATAATCGGATCGGAGTCATTCCGGAGCCCCAGATCATCTATTTTTAATTTTTTTTTTCCATAAAGTAGATTCAAGGGGTTGAAACTGTCAAGTTAAGAATGTTATGTATTTTGTGGTTCATTTTAATGTTGAATTAATTGCGTGATTAAGCAGATTAAGATTGTAATTATTGATTTGTATATACTATCAAGTCGTCTGAATTTGGTTCTGATGTCAATTGTTTTATCCGCCTGTCTGATCTATAACGATGACGATCAACAGATGGGACCTGATGGGTTTTATTAATCTCTATTCTCTAATCAGTGAATTAGTGAGTAGTGACCAATACCATCTTTAGGGTTTTAGTCGTATTTCATGGGTTTATCAGAAGTCTGAGATTTGATGTGGGGCTCAAAGTTCAAGTAACTCTAGTGGGATACATAATATTTGGATCATGGTTAAGATACTGAATCATAGAAGGAATCCGATGACGGAATATGCCTCTGCGAATCACAACTATCTAGTGCTCTTGTGGAATGCAAAAATGTCCGTGACTTCATGATAATGATATCTACGAGACTAGGACTACTAACACCAACTAGATTTTTTTTTTTTTTGAAAAATAGAAGAGCAAGTCACCTAGTAAAGATGACCCGATCCTATTGTTGTTATTCATATTACTGTGAGGCATCGAGAGGAGAAGCTCCTCCACCCCGAGCCACACTAGCATCACTAAAACAATCATCAAATAAAATATCTTGCAAAAAAATAGGAATCTCGGCAAACCGCATGTCCACTTCCCTACCTAACCTAGCAAAGTGCGCTAAGCGATGAGCTGCACTATTTGCTTCAAGAAACACATGTCGGACATCAATGTAAACAAATGAGGACATGAAGTTCCTTCAATCTTCAACAATCTTCCACCAACTCAGCTGATTGAGTAGTAAGAGCACTGACCAGGAGGGCATAATCACTTTCAAGCTACAGAGTCTTCCAAGTTCCAACCATGTTGGAGCGCAGCCTAGAGACCCATTCGGCAAGCAACTGCCTCCGCTTGCAATGCATATCCCAGATTCGTCAGTTTAACCGACCATGCTCCCATCACATCCCCTGCCTCATCCCTCACAATCATCCCCGCACCTCCGCTACCATCTTCCTTGTATGCCCCATCAATGTTCGACTTCAGTCGCCCTCGAGGAGGAGCCTCCCACTTAGTTGCCCGGCGTTGAGTCGGAATGTTCTAAAGTCAGGGACTATGAATCAGAGGCGAATTCCCTTAGAACATGAGTGTTTGTTTTAACATATTTTCGGTAGAACAAAGTCTTCTAAGGCATCCATATCTAGGATAGTTCGATTAGATAGCTGTCAAGTTTAAGAGTATGAACTGTAGAAACATTAACTAGGAGTGCGGCAAGGGGCCGTAAGTCCTCTATGGTATATCAACATTCAGAACAGGTACTCTACGGTATATCAACAATTCAAAACCAAGATCACGAAGAGCTAAACAGAACAGCCTCAATGTGTTTATTGTAATCAGTTAATCAATCTTGAAAACTTGTTGGGAGCCAGTGAAAAGGAAATGAAATGTACTGTTGATTATTTAAATAACTGGATACAATTTGGAAATCATGAGACCATATCAAAACTGTTTTAGTATACTCTGGGAGCTGTAGAAGCATTGAGCTGCAAAGAATCCACAAACTAATTCAAAGTTATTGAAGAGATCTGAGCTACCTCATATCTCAGACTATGCTCTGCAAATTTACTTGCTCTCAGCATCATAAAGATCCGTCCTGAACAAGTCTGTTAAGGATCAACAGCAGAATAGGAAGAAGTAAATAAAGCAAGAGATATAGAGTTGCAAAAACTAAATAACAGTGTTAGTCTGAAAGATCTTGAGTAGAGAAATTAATAAGGGCATAACTCTGATGCTGATCTTGAGTGAGAACTTTCTCTTAAATGGTTAAATGCCAAGGATTACTTCAGAACAACTGAACAACAGTTCTCTCTTGGAACCACATGAGCATACAGTGAAGAACTCTTACTGCAACATAAGTGGATGAAGCACTCTATTATCTATTTACTGAGCCTGACAGTAACCTATTCCACAATTTGAAATCTCAAATCCATTACCATATCACGAATATATATTTGAGCTTGTGATATGAAAACAATTAAAAAAAAAAACTCCAACCATCTTCTTCCTCTTATGAAATGCCATCGGTATATAACTAATAAGTAATGAACAATTCGAACACATAACAGAAAGAAGAAGAGAACTTCACGCAACTATACAAAGAGCAACGACTTATCTTCCCATTTTGCTCTCAACCATCCTAAACGGCCTATGCATGTCTACAGAGACTCTTAAAGATCTATCCTCCTTTTTCCTACAATTTACCACCAGAACATCATCATTGGCAAGACTGAAAGCAGATGAGCACATTGGACTTCAACTAATACAAAGATACATGCTTTATCACACTCTTTCACACTCAGACATCGTAAACCATCTGCTAAGATTCACATGCACTCTCTTAAAGATCTAAAACATATGCTGGTGTGCAGTGTGCCTTACCCTTAGTTGAGTTACACTACAGCCACTCATTGCAAATGCATCCCCTAATAGTCCACAATTTCTAATCGAAAAGCGAAAAAACAAACTCGTTATGGCATCAAAATACTAAAATCTACAAAGATTCAGTACGTAATTATATCGTTTTCAACTTATAGCATCCTCAACCATTCAAATGCAATAATCAATACTTGCGCATTCTTAATAAAGCACAGTTATTTCTCAGCAATTTAACATCATAACGGAATTCGATATCAGTAAAAGGATACACCAAATAAGTTCCATGAGCAAATGCTCCAATCAACACACCAAAAAACAAACGATCCCGTAAAACTGGCTGTTTCCTTAGTGTGAGTCGAACTGAACAAGAAACAACAAGCACCCACATGTTAAACACGAACAAGATCACAAACTGAATCCCGACATGTTAAACACGAACAAGATCACAAACTGAATCCCGAAAGCAAAAAAGGCAGAAGAATTGGGAAACTTACTGAGAGGAAGAACAGGGGCGTAGATGAGAGGAATCAAGAACTTAATTTGATCCGACTTGTTTCTCCTCCTTATTTGAACTGCCTCCCTATCATGCATGCAACAAATTCGTAATCGATTATTATTGATTTTTTGAATTGAAAAAGAAACAGGGTCGGGTTGTGAAGGACTCACTGATTAGCAGGATTAGAAGAGGAGGGCCAGGTGGCCATGGCTTGAGATCTGAAGAGAGGGTTGGTTCAGGTTCTTCGCTTCAATACCAGAATCGGGTCGTGTATGGTCTCTCTCTTCTCCCGGGTTTATGCGCCCACTGTTTTACTCTTTCTGTTATTTTTTCTTTAAATTTATTTTCTAATTGAAGTATTTCGTGACACCCTGGTCTTGTGCCCCACCTGCAACGTGATTTTTCTTGCTGTTGATCGTAGTGTGACTCCGACTCCTACTGCTATTGTTGTTAGACATTTGTTTCTCTACACCCATGGAAGAACAACAACTATCTACACACCATTTTTCCGGCTTAATTAAATTTATCGACTATCTTTTTTGATCACTCTCATGTATACCAACTTAAATGAAAATTATGTGTCATAGATTTATTATGGTATAACCATGGTTATATATATAATAACACATAATAGAAATAAATTAATTATTAATTTATGAAATTTAAGAGTTAACTATGATATAAATATAATAAATAAAAAAGACACGTAACTTTCATCTAAATGAGTGTGCATAGTCAAAAAAAGTGGTGGGTAAATTTACTTCTCCTTCCCAGCAGGGATGGATCCAGAATCCCAAATTGTCTAGGCTAATTTATACAAGTACACTAATTTTTTTTTTTAGAATCGTAATTCATTAAGCTGCAATTTCTACAAATATACAATAATGTAATTTAATGTAATTTGTTGCAATGGCAGACTCGTGATCTTGTATGAGTGGGGGCATATTACTTATATGAACCAAAGAGCAACCATAACTTGGGAAGAAAGTAGTAGATTTTGAAGAAAAATGAGCTGGAATATTATGTTTGTTACTAAAAAACCTACTTTGTTGTATGAAACTATGAATATCAATTTTCAGGTTTCATATAATTTTCATCTTCATATTTAAACTAAAGGCAAATTGTCAAATTATGAGATAAGAAAGGAGGAACGGGATCACGGAACTGTAAGTTGCAGGAGGCTTGTGCAAATATTCATATTAAAACTCACTATCTTAGTACCTCACTAACTGTACGGACACCAAAATCAACACCCATTATACAAGATTTTTCACACGAGGAGGTTATTATCTTAGTTTAAGGTACAAATTTTTATTTTTAACTAATTTTTCAATCTAGTTTTCACATATCCATCGTCAAATATCTAGTTAATAACGTATAGATCATCTCCACAAAATTTCAGCCGATTCCATAACTGTTAAGGTACTCATCACTTCGATTTTCTACTCAAAATATAATCAGTTCAGGTTTGGCAAATTCAATACGTCCATTGGTTTTGATTAGTTTGATACCTTAACGATCATGAAATCGGCTGAAATATTGTGGAGATGATCTATACGTTATTACCTAGACATTTGACGGTGGAGATGCGAAAACTAGATCAAAAAGTTGGTAAAAAATGAAAATTCATACCTTAAGCTAAGATAAAGATCTCCTTATTTGAAAAACCTTATATATATATATATATATATATATATATATATATATATATGTGTGTGTGTGTGCGCGCGCGCGGTGAATTTTAGCCCAAAAATTCATATGGGCTTCTGCCCGTATAACCTTATATTTGTATCTGTCCCTGCTTCCCAGCTGATCCAAATGGATAACACTGAAACCATAAAGCCGCGTATGCATGATGATGAGCTAAATCCGTTAATTAATCTGCCACAAAATTAGCCTCACGGTAAATGTGTGTGAAGATATTGAAATCAATCTGAGGAAATTAAGTAACGAATATCATCAACCACCGTGTTGATTTTCCAAGGTATATTACGGCCGACGGACAGTAATATACTTTCACTTTCAAAGGTGGCTTTCCTGGTTGATTTGATTTCCAGGTTTGATTTTATTTTCACAAAAGAGTAGCTTTCCTTCTTCCCTTCCAAAAAGAAAAAGAAAAAGAGTAGCTTCCTTCTGTTAGATGCTTGAGCCAACAGAGTGCTATAAATTGTGTCATTCTATGGAAGCCCCCGAGCCAATATGACAATAGATTATTTGTGTCCATTTGTGTATGTTGTTAGTACCCTTATATGTTCAGACAGGTTCCGATTTGTAAATGAATTTAGTTGAATTTTTCTTTACAGAACAGATCCTTGCACATGTCGTTTGCATCAAATAATAATAATAGCAGATTAGCAGATATGTTTTATTTTCTTGGAACATTGATTTATTTATAAAGGATAGGGCTAGACTTTCTGACACCGAAATAACCGAAACCGGCCATAATTGAACCGCACCGAAGTCGAGAAACTAAAACCGGATGAAATTGCCGTGTCGGTGTCGGAAACCAAACCGAACTGAGCAATTGGTGCCGGTTGTGGGTTTCATACTTTCAAAAAATCGGTGAAAATCGAACCGAGCCGAGAATTGAGAGGTAATGTTATAACTTGTATTTGGTGAACATATATAATTGGGTGCTTATGCAAAGAATATATTTAGTAATAAATATATACGTGCAAAAATATGTGATTTTGTACAAAGTAATATGTGATTTTGATTTTTGTATATGTACAATCATGCATGCAAATATCTAATGTAATGCTTAAGAGTTTTATCAACTAGTCTTCATGTTAAGATAAGTCTGAACATCTGGTAATGAAGCTCATGAGGTTTAATGCTTATTTTGGTTAACTTGTTGTGTTTCAGCAAAGCACAATACAAATTTGAGTTATTGATTATTGTTTTGGTAAATATAACTTAATTAAAGTATTGAACTTGTAGCTTACCCCTTCACTTTTAATATTTTTATTTTCATTAGTTAATTACGAAATGTCAATAAGAATATTAGGTTTTGTAACCGAAACCGAACCGAACTATAAGTTAACTGAAACTGCGGTTTCTATATATATATTTCAGTTTATGTTTTAAAAAACATGAAATCGAAAGTTCAATGTCGGTTTTCGATTAATGCTCATGAACCGAACCGTCGACACCATTGTCTTTTTTTTTGTTAAAGCTTGACACCTTGTCAGCCCTAATAGAATGGTCTCAAATATCAACTTTTTGTTACTGAAATCCTCAGTGGGACTCTAGTTTCAAGAAACTTTCGCGCTGCACTGTTAATGGATTAGGGATGAGGCTGAGAATGAGTTTCAATGCAGAATCTGAATGCGAGTTTTATTCAACAGGAACAATGGGCCATGGTGTTCAACTAATAACAGCAGTACAAAATTCTTTGCACAATAGGCACAGAGGAAACAGTGGAAAACAAAGCAAAAGTCTAAATTATTACAGTCGTTCGGTTCAAAATCTCACCACAACAAGAATCCCATGGACACTGCTTTCATTGTCTGGTGCTTCAGCCCACTGCAGCAGATGCATCAGCAGGACTGTAGGACGACCTTGCGGAGGGAGCATCACAACCTTTAATACTCTTCTTGGGAGCAGCTGGGGCGGGCGCTGGTGAGACGAAAATTCCCAAATGAAGGAGCACCTGGTCTGCCTGATATATAGCTAGCTGGCTGTCGGTGAATATGGTATTAGCCACTGGGGCAGCGGCAACCCCAGTTGTCATGTTCATTTGGTTGCCTGATGCGGTCACATTGAGTGGGAACTGCCCATCGTCGCTATTCCGGCTTGTGTATATATGTACGTAAAGGTCTGGAACTATGAGGTACTATGGTAAGTAGGGAGGATATGGAACTGGAGTAGCTGGAGCTTTTGTTATTCCGAAATGCAGTTTAGTGTGCCTGCTCTGAGGGATGCAAAGGCATTATATTGTCTGTTGGTGAAAAGACGGTGATGTCTTGGTTTGATGTGCTGAAGCTGGGTGTTGATTTGGTTGGCTGTCTTTGTACTTTTCAGAAGCTTGATGAATGTAGTGAACTGACTGGCCTTTTCAGGAACCGCCGTCACTGGTGCTTGATGGCGCCGGAGCAACTGCTGGAGATTGAGCAGAAATTATGCGCGAATGAAAAATCACAAAAAACAAAGGAAGGTGTCATTGTTTTAGGCTTTTATGTGTGTGTGGCTTGGTTCTGAATAATATGAGAGAAAGGTACTAAGGTGGAGGAGTTGAGAAAAAGATGAAGAGGGGGTGACGTCATTTTGAGGTGGAAAGACGGTGTCATCTAGAACCCAACAGCGTAACTCCTCCTTGGGAAGTAAGCAGAATAGAGAGGAGCTTTGCTTGGCGGGGCAGGAAAAATAGCATGATGGAATGTGTGTTGCTTATTGTTTGGTGCAGACTCTACAGAAGAAGGCTTGTAAAATTAAGTATTCAAAAATATAGGCAGTACTGCAGGACCAATTTCTGCTATACTTTGGTTCTATGAGACCCTCTGATATAACATCTAAACAGAAAAAAAATTATGCCTAACTACCATTATTATTTTTATTAATGCCTAACTACCATAAGAACTTAAAGTTAACTGTAAAATTTCAGATAATCTCCAATTCTTCATATAAATTAATCAAAATCATATGGATCAGATTAGCATTGTATTTACTTTAATAACACATGAAATCTTGATGAGGCACCAGAATAAATGGCTCGAAAAATATACCAACAATAATATGTCGAAAACTTTAGGAAAATAAAGGCAAACATTCACAGACTTATGTAAAATGCATGAAATTGATTACAATTGTTTCCTAGATATATCTTGCTACCAAAGGAAAAGGAAGAAGAGCATACTGGGAAGAGTGAAGCCCTGGAATTTCCTTTTGCTGATTGATTGTATCAGTGAGTTAGAAATTTCCTGCAATGAAGTTTTATTAGGAGGAAGAGCCAAAATAGGGGCTTTTGAGGCCTACATACTTGGTTCTTGTTCTTGAGAGTTCGATTACTAACGTCACGAGGGGACCTCTCAAGATTGTTCGGTAACATCCCTTGAGGGGATTTAACACCCTTGGTCGCCTTCGTTTCTCTCGGGTCGCATCTCGTTATTCTTTCACATTTTATAGAGCGTGCCCCCTCTTACCGTTACAGTTTCTATCACAAAACTTACACTACTTTGACTTAGCAGTGCAGCGATGTCGTGCAACATCAAGTCCTCTGGTTACTATCAACTTCAAACGTTCTTGTTCTTGTTATCCTCTTTTGTTTTTGTAGATGCGCTTGTGCATTTCATTATATATTTTTTTCCGATGCTGATGCATCGCCTATGCCTCCATGTTTAATTCTCAGTTAATATAGCTTAACGTCCTTTAAAAAAAAATAGAAACGCCTCGGTTTGAAATAAGAGGTGAAATATCTCACTACACCCCGTTTTACACTCAACCCACCCATGGGTGGTTCTAGAAAGAACAAAATTAGCCAAATCACACGGCCGAGATAGTCGCGTCAAATCAAAGCGCCCAAGCCTCAACCTCATAAGTTATATGTACTCCCCTCCGCCTCACACTACCTGCCTCTAAACCCTATCGCCGCCCTCTCTCGTTTCGCCGCCTTCACCAATCTAATGGTAACTCTCTCTCTCTCTCTCTCTCTGATAAGGCCTTAGGTTTTAGCTCCGATCGGTGTTTTTTTTTTTTGAAAATTAGGGTTTAGTGTTGATCGATTGGATTCTAATGATTTCCATTTTGTTTGTGTCAGGCTTTGCCGAACCAACAGACTGTGGACTATCCGAGCTTCAAGCTCGTCATCGTCGGCGACGGTGGCACTGGTAATATTTCTTGATCTTCTGATTTGGTACTGCTTTTGATTTCTCTGATTGTTATTGATCGATTTGATTTACGGTACCAGTATTTAAATCACAATTACTGTGGTTTATGTTCAAAAGTAAAAAAGATGTGCAAGGCTGCTAGGTTTAATTATGATTATGAGTGGGTTTTTTTGCCCCGAGATGAATTTGGTTTAGGGTTTATTGATGCTTCTATGTCATCGAAGCCGCCGATGGATTTTAATCTATATAAATTGCGGCTGAATGGTATTGCATTGTGCAGGAAAGACTACTTTTGTGAAGAGACATCTTACCGGAGAGTTTGAGAAGAAATATGAACGTGAGTGCCTGGTTATTTTGAATCTGTGGCTTTTTTGTGTGGCACTTGTCGCTGGTGTTTGGTGTTTGGTTTTGCGTTGTTTATTTGTTTTTTGTGAAAACAGCAACTATTGGTGTGGAGGTTCATCCTCTAGACTTCTTCACAAACTGTGGAAAGATCCGGTTTTACTGCTGGGATACTGCTGGGCAGGAGAAGTTTGGTGGTCTTCGAGATGGTTACTAGTAAGTGATAATATAGTCTGCCGTATTTTGGTTGTTGGTATTTTTCATAGGAGCAAGCAGTTGACTTGACTATGATATATTTTATATGTATGCTGTTGTGCTGGATCTTTCAACTTTGTTTCTATGATTATTGATGAGTTAAAAAAAATCGAGGAGAATGTAATGAAACGATATAGAAACAAAGAAGTAAATTATTAGGGAGGTTGTGTTCACCTGGCTTTCTCTCATATACTTTGGACAGAACTTAGGTCCATTAACACTGTTTTGCCATGATTTTGTTTTATTGTCCATTTGTAACAAGGGTTGTATTTTTTTCTTGTCATCTAAATCTTTTTTATTTTGCAGCATCCATGGGCAATGTGCCATCATTATGTTTGACGTGACTGCAAGGTTGACATACAAGAATGTTCCTACTTGGCACCGTGATCTTTGTCGGTAAGCTCAATAAATCTGAGGATTGAAATCTGTTCTTGTTTTTATTGTCTTCTTTAACCCATTGTTGATAAACTCTGACATTTGTCTTCCAAAATATCAGCGTTTGTGAGAACATACCCATTGTGCTATGTGGAAACAAGGTTGATGTGAAGAACAGGCAGGTTAAAGCTAAGCAGGTTACCTTCCATAGGAAGAAGAACTTGCAGTACTACGAAATTTCTGCAAAGAGCAACTACAATTTTGAGAAACCCTTCCTCTACCTGGCTAGGAAGCTTGCAGGGTAATTACTGTAGTCTCACTTTGTATAATAGTATAGAAGTGTTGAGTGTTGACACTCATGCTTAACAAGTTAACATCATTATTGTGTTTCTCTTTCAGTGATGCCAATCTTCATTTCGTCGAGTCTCCAGCTCTTGCTCCCCCAGAAGTCCAGATTGACATGGCTGCTCAACAACAGTAAGACCTTATTTGTTGTGATCTTGCTATTTTGTTTTACTTACATTAAGAAATTTTGAAACCAAGTACAGATTTGGTATAGAAGTATATCATGATTATCATCTCACTGGTTTTGTTGATATTCTTCCAGGCATGAGGCGGAGCTTATGGCAGCAGCTGCTCAACCTCTTCCCGATGATGATGATGATGCATTCGACTAGGGTCCTTGTTGGAAAGACTTCTATTTATTTTTCAATCTCCATTGTTTCTTTGCTGGGCTTTGGAAACTTCAGCCATTAAGGCAGAATTTGGATCTGGTTTGAGCATAATTCTCTATGTATTGACTACAGTGGGTTTGGAGCATAATCATTTATGAAATTCTATTACCGTCTATGTTTCTATCCTTCAATCTGATGCATCCCAAATGAGTAGTTCCAAGTTTGCTGGGATGCGTGACCATTTGCCGCATTAGTAGGTAGGATTTGCGGTTTGGTTTTCATTTCAAGTGTGGACTGTAGACTTTACCAGCTATTGAATACGCACTGGGCCGTGCTTTGATTGATTATGAACAGCGACATAGTACTTGGGTGGTGCAGTAGTTGCCTTGTGTGCAGCCGATGTGGGCTTTGTGAGGAATTGATGTTATTTCTTGAACTACATAATTGGGTTGGAACAACTAATAACCTCCCACTCTGGATTTTGGAAGCTAACAAGTCGCAACTAGTTGCAATGTCGACATGTAGCGTGCTTTACGAAGATTGAAGATTCTGAGAGTGATACATGGTAACCGAAAATAAATGTTGAAATTGACGTGAAGAATGATAAACGAAGGTTGTATCTGCTCCAATGTAGAAATAGTTGATGTTACGCCAAACTCGCAGTTATATCACAAGTTCACAACTGATTAGAGTGTCGGTACTGAGGGAAGTCTGCATCTGCATTAATCGAAATCATTGAATGCTTAATGACCCGACTGTGGATAGGGACGGGATTGTCTGAGCTTAGTTGATGATTGATGTTGGTTTTTCTAGTACTGTTTTGCTGTTGCATTATCAAGTGCATTTGGTATGCTAGTACTTTCAGGTCTGTCTTCATGTCACAAGTTAGTTAGGACTCGGAAGGGGCTATTGTGTTTGGGTTTGGTTCTGTTCCAGTGATGTGTGTCTTGTGTTTTGTACTATTTGTAAATCAGGAACAAGAAAACATAAGTTAACTGTGTTAGTACCATGATCATGAGAACCATAACATGTGAAGTCCACATGGCCAAATAGATGCATACATGTCCTTTGGTTTTCTTGAGGATATATTATTGGCAGTGAAGAAGTGTCAAAATGCCGTCGTCGTTGAAAATTTGCATAAAATTTTATTGTAGTTTGTTATTCTACGGAAAATAAAAAATATGAATACTCTTCTCAGCATACGATCTCGCATACACAGTAGTGCAAAATCTAATGGTTCGACTTGACACTTGTATCAATACCTTGTTAATAAATTGCCTTAATTATCACGGAACCTATTGATGATCCGATCGGTCCTCTTGGTTTTGGGGAGCACCAAGCACAAAGGCAGAAAGGGATCGAAGGACCCAAAGAAAAGCCACTAGCTGGGTCGCAGGAGGAGCTGAAGGCGCAAGCAAGCATAGTGAATAGTACGCGTGCTTGTGCTTCATTGAAACGACAATAGTGGCTTCCCGGTCTCACCCTAGTGTGATTTCCCAATTGCAAAAGGACTTGTCCTTTTCCATGTCTGTTTTAAGCAACTAACCGAAACAGAACCGACCCTCTTCTATGGGATTCCACTCTGGGTAATACTGGGACATCTACATCATTCCAGCCGGGATTCCCTATAGAACAGTGGAGCGGGGGCATGCATGTGAATTCTGAAAGCTGCTAGTCTTAGCCTAGCTTTGCCACCATGTCTCTCTTGTCTATCATGACCTCGACAATGTCCAAACTTCAGGGGGCTATATTTCCCTATCTATGATCAACTTCCACAAGATCCTCGCGTTAGTGTAGATAACATATATTCCTAACGACTAAGTAAAGAAAGAGAAGGGTGGCCCTTTGGAGCTGGTAAATCGTCGATTTTGAAATGAAGGTGGCTTTCGGTGTCGGTAGGCGGTCGGGTAGATTGGCTTCATATAATATGTGATGTGATATCAATGTGTCTGGCTTTAGGCAATGTGAGCTAGCTATCAGAAGCAGCACTATACTAGTAGCACAACTAAGCAGGGCCACAAGGAATGTGATATCGATTCCAAAGCTAAGAAAGAACTGCTAGCTGCTGCTGCAAACTGCATAAAGTTCTCTTCTTCTGATGAGTCATATCTTTTAGAAAAGTCTGTTTCCATTGCTATTATCCGTGAATGGGATTTCCTAGCAATGACTACTTCTCTGTCTTGGTGAAATGGCTTCATCCCTCTTTCTTTTTCTGTTTTATATTTACCGTACTTGCTAGCTAGGTATATTGTGAACTTTCTATCATTGCCCATTTGCACCTTTTTTATTTTTTGAAAATCTAAGTCACTTAGTTACTCCACATTGAAAAAGTGACGAAAACCATGTCGTAGCTTGTCATAAATATTGGATCGATCACATCATCTTGCCGAGGTGTTAATATATTTTATGTCCGTGACGTCTTAAATGGTTCAATTCGAGAAATATCGGCATGTTCCATAAGTATTTGTAATCCATTAATTGTTTTCAGTTTGCATGCATTACCACTGAAGAAAAATTACTGAAATCCCATAAAGGGGAATGCTCTGCATCACTCTTCTTCACAAAGACAAATTCGTGTTGTGCCTGTATTCGAGTGCTGTGTATATGCATTTACCTGCCTGTCTATGTTAGTCTTTGGTTAGCTAATACATTTGAGTGCAATAGTGAATGAGGATTGTGAATCATCGTCACTTGGCCCATCATATGAGTAGTCGAGTAGATATGAAATTCAAACAGATCGATATATGAAGGGAGGGAGGGGAGGATCAGTATTCAAGTAGAGAGAAGCTAAAGTACTGCCAAAGGTATCTAGGCCCCATCAGCTTCATCCTAATGTATATGTTGTCCATGGTGGGGCGTGAATGATGATGGTGATCTGATGATCGGACTTGGAGGGAGGAAGTATTAAGTCATGTCATTCAATATTGTAGCATTAGGGCAGGCTAAGGCCAAGGGTGGCCTGTAGTAGAA
The DNA here is from genome assembly GCF_933775445.1 of Argentina anserina. NCBI lineage: Eukaryota > Viridiplantae > Streptophyta > Magnoliopsida > Rosales > Rosaceae > Argentina > Argentina anserina. The sequence continues at coordinate 1,779,294 of NC_065872.1, read as the reverse complement.
GTAACTGCACAGTATATACAGTACCTCATTTTCATGTAAACTTGGAACAGATCGACCAGGACATGTACGTTCTGCAATGCCAGCATGTGCTTACGCGTAACGGGACTGGCATGAATAGGGGAGAGTACCAATCAACTGTCACTGTCTATGGTTATATGTATATGCATCTATCTCTAGCTCTTCCCTCCTTCCCTTCATCCTCCTCCTCCTACTGTTCTGTTATATTATAGCCAAACCTGAATTTAAAGCCACCATTGATGATCCTTTCCCCCCCCCCCCCCGCCCCCACCACCCCTCTGTCTTTGGCTCAATATTGCTTAATTAATTGAGTTTGATCCGATGGTCTGTCTCTATTTCCACATATGCCATAACATTGCTTTCGATTTCAAGTCACTTCGACACTTAGAAAGCGCAATGACTTTAGTCCTCATTATATATTGTTTTGCGTAGACAACTTCCGAGATTAAGTTACCCTTTTCTAATATGAGAAGGCCATTCTCCGAAAGGCCAAGTAAGGACTCTAACTTGTACTTAACTCATAACTAATTATTCCAAAAGTATGATTATCTCAACTAATTATTCAATTTGAGCTTGCATCATCTTCATCACCAAAATCTAATTTAAATCGTAATTAGGTGACCAAACTATTTTAAAAGTATGTAACTAGGCGATTGCGACATTTCTAGATATAAATACGGGTATGTGAGTAATGTGACGGACCTTGCATCTAACTGAAATATACCATGTAGATGTGTTCATTCCGCATTTACTTTTAAGAAATTCTAAAGCATCGTGATGATATTTCCATATCTTTGGAATGACTTCTCCTTGCTGTTGTAATGAGTAGCAATGTTCTCCATTCTTGTGAGAATCCTGCAAAAGCTGGTCATGGATAAACTTATAAGTTATAACCATGCATTGTGATTCCCCTTTTATGACTTTGTGGGGTTCTTCAACCTTCATCACAAATTGAATGGATGGTTTGATCATTAGAACAAAGAATCTATAATCAATGTAGAATAGTTTAGACAGTATTTTATACCCAATTATGCTCGAGAAGAATTAACTAGCAGTGATCCAATTATGTATGAAATGAAAGGAATAGTGTGAGCTAATATACTAGGTTACTTTACTTGAGGAGTTGAGGTATCACATCATTGACAGTAAACATTCCTCCAACACATTCCTAATCTGTTCTCGGTGAAATTAAACATTTCCTTGTGCCATGCAATACCACGTGCCTCGATCTCACTCCCTCTTTTTAATATCCAGAGTAAGAAAAATAGAATTTATCTTGTCTAAAACGGAGATTAACTTAGCAGTAAACTAATCGAGGGTGGCAATTAAGGGTTTGTGAATCTTGCAACTTAGAAGACATGGTTGTTGGGAAGAGACATGCATGGACAGAGATGGTTTCATAGAGACAAAACATATATATGACAATTTTCTTGATGGAAATGTGGCACTTTGTGCTTCCAATTGTTACTTGTTGTTGTGCATGGATATCAATGAACTTATAAACATATTAGCTAGTTTATCTCATTGGCGATGAGAAGGAGAAAAGCAAAGTCTCGGGAAGGTAGAAGGAAATTAAAAGGTAGTGAAATGAATATCACAGATGGCAGCGAACAGTACTCTAGGGTTTGTAAGTGATCGATAAAGAGGAAAAAAAACTGACCCTTTAATCACGAGGGTTCGATAAGAAAGAGAAGTACGGACCTCTACTTGCTCTGTGATTCTTTACTGCCAGAGGTTGTTATCTTCGATCGACCATACTCATAGTCGAAGACAAACCTCACCTGCCACTGCCCAGTTTGCTTTGTTATATGCAGTGCATGAGATCGATATGGTTTTCCGACACTACCCCTGTTGGCTTCTCTAAGAATCTAGGGAGCTAGGTTTCCATTACTACGTTCTTTTCGTGGTGGAAATTGGAAAACCTTCATTATCTGTATTAAGCCCTAGCTAGCTAGGTGTGTTATTCCTATTTCATACACTCTGATCAGACAAACTTCAAATCAGTGACTATCCGATTTGAACCGAAACAAACGAAATACGAACATTGCATGTTGTTGTTTGGGTAGAGTAGAGTGGTAGATTGATGTGTCTTTGTCCATCGTTTTCGAATAATTTATCAACATTAACCATAAGATTGATCACATCAAAGTCTAATTGAGGAACAAAACACTGGTTTCTCCAGGACTATGCATGCATCTTTACCTATTTGCAACAACTGTTGATAACTAAACTGCTATAAAACAAATATGGAATATTATAACAAACTTCAAATCATTCGGTAATTAATTTTTTTAGAAATTTTAAAACTTCTTTTTTTATATTTAAGAAAATATGGAAAACGGTGGGAGCCAGGTCATCGGGAATGGCGATTTGGTAAGTTAAGAGATGCAATATCTGCCAAAAGCTTGAGTTGATGTAACGAAATGACTTCCGTATGAGGACAAAGTTTAGAGAGAAGTCAATGATTGCGCGACACGTGGAAACAATCTGAAACCGTCATACCGTTGATTGCGTGGACGAAAACACGTTATTCATAGATCATGTGACGCAATATATATCTTTTCGAATTAGAATTGTCACGAACATTATTGACAACTTATAGGGCATATTTGCCAAGAGCATTTTGCAAGAGAAAATAAATTAAAAAGAGAACATGCGTTGTGGTCGCTAGCACAATAAAGTTTTTAATAAACTTTATAAATTGTTTATTAGACCGTTTAATAAATGAATGTGTGCATGGGTTGAAACTTGTAATTAAAAACTAGTGGATTGTCTTTCATAAATTCTCGTAATTAAAAACTAGTAGATTGTCTTTCATAAATTGGAATAGTGAGTGGTGTGCTCCGTTTCTGTCGGAGCCCCCTCGAGTCCTCGTATTGAAACCTAGATTTCATAGTGGTGTTGTCCTCTTTAGGGAGGCGTGGTTGTTCGGGTAAGTCGGCGGCGACGACAACCAATAAGGCAACAACGAGATCTACGGCTCTCTACATTGGTGTTAAGGTATCGATTCTAAAAATATGGTCCGAGTTTGTTTGTAGAGTTGGGAATGTTTTAGTTTGATTTTTGAATCAGGTACTGCATCCTCACCTTACTTCGAAGGGTGGCGGCTTTTTGCATGTCACGCCCAACGAAGGTTTCCAACCCATATCAGTGTCCTTGGTGCTTTTGGGGGTAGGAGCTTTTTCGACTTTCGCTTTTGGTCAAGCGTTATGGTGGTCTTATCGGATTTGGTGAGCTCGTTCTGATGGTGATTCTTCAGTGGGTGCTAGGTTGACCGCTAGAGATGCCAACGACAAAGGTCGGTGGTTTGTTGCTGCTGCTTAGATGTCCATAGTAACAAGGCTTATGGGCATGTACTTCTCTCTTTGGGCCTAGGTCTGTATGTTCCTATGATGATTTTACCCTAAACAATAAGTGAGCCTCATCTCATAGTTCTTTAGTTCTTTTTGGATTTCAAGTTTATAGTTTACGACACTAAGATTACTATACTTAATTTAATTTAGTTCGCATGGTTTTTTTAATTTGATGATGCCCTAATATGGATAGAGTGGCGGATCTAGGATTAGAAGTTTGTCTAGGCTAATTAGAAGTACTTTTTTTTAAATTATTTTTCTTCGTAGAGATTTGGAATTGAAGCACAACCTCACTAGAGGAATATTAAAAAAAACTAACGAAAATATAAAAATATGAATCTTTGCATGCTAGAACTGTAACAAATGAGTGGAAAAATCATTGTTTAGGAAAAAATTAATTCAAATAAAGATAGTGAATAAATGGGAGTAAAAAAAATTAATTTAACCAATTTAATCAAAGAAAGAGGAAAAATTATATGGAGACAACAATTAATTCAATATATCCTTAACTTTCAGCCAATACAGCCCATATTTATGTTGTATTCTTAGATTTCATATTAATGACAAATCGTTGTTTTTCTATAAAAAAAAAGGTGTGCATGGGTGGCAAGTGAGCTACTCTGGGTTCAGAGCAATTAAGTATGTATGGCCTGTGTTCGAGAGATGTTTTTTACAAATTAAGGAAAAATCATTACAGCATTCGTCCCATTTATAACATGTCATGCTTTCGCTAAACCAACCTCATTGAGTATGCATATGTAATCTTTTTGTTTATTTCCTTATTCTTAACCTCATTATTACTACAAGAGAAACCAAGAATTGAAGGAGATTGAATTACATTACTTTCCTCAAAAGCCAATTCCAAGAGCAGAAAATTCTCTATCCAACTCATATAAAGTGATCAAAACTAACATACATTTGTCTGTTTAGCAAAACGATGGTGATGGAAAGTAAGAAAAGGATTGAATTACATTATTTTCCCAACAAGTCAATTTAAAGAGAACAAAATTCTATAACAAAGTCATTCAAAGGGGATCTAATAAACTCACCACGAAAAGTGCTATTTTGCAAAAAGCACGCGCATACGCATGTCTCTTTAATCTGATGGTGATCGAAAACTAGTCCACTTTGATTGATTGACCATCTTCATATCTAAACCACGACTAAGTGCGCGTTATCAAAACAAATATTGTGATTACCCTTTGGCATAATTACTTGGATGAAAAACTTAAAGATCACCAATTTTCTTTGAATCAAATCGAATTTGGATTTGGCATGAGTACTTATGGATACTCCAATCAAGCTTCTCATGAGGTCAGAATGTCTAATTGTTATATATAGATAACCAACTTCAACTTGAAGAGGGTAATGCCCATATATGGAATGACATGTGTATTATTAGCAGCATATCATCATCCTTGTTTGTAGGATGAATATAGGGAGCGGTGACTTATGATTACAAAGAAAAATTATAAGATATGGTGGGGGAGGGATTTGTAATCTAATCATATGTGCAAGATCCCATCTTTTGCTCTTTGTAGCTTGTCTTTACCAACTAGATCTTTTCATCACCTTCTTCTAAAGGCTCTTCTCTATCTTGTAGCTCGGAGATGGAGGGAAGAAAAAAATAGTGATTGCCTAGCTCCAATTATTCATTGCACTTGCCCCAAATTTTATCAATGAATCTTGTTCAATCATTTATTGCAGTGATATACTGAGATAGAATTTAGAGAATGGAATGTCCAACACATGTAATTCTATTATTGATAAAAAAACATGTAATTCAATTATTGTAATTGTGTATATCTTTGTTAACAAGATTATTCATATAATTATATGTTTATCTATCGTACGTTTTGACATATAAATTTAGTGAACAATTCCAATTTAGATATAGAGTTTACGGTATTCGGAGAGGAGTCGCGGAATGTTTTACATTGTCCTCCATTGCCTGTATTCCGAGTTTCCTTTTCAACTTCAAGTATAATACACAGTTACCAAATACTGGTAATTTGTAGATAGTAGAAAGTTAAATTTTGTTCATACATTGTGAAATACGCGTACTTCCATCTTTCATGAAGTGACAGCACAAAGATATAACATACTGGGAGTCTGGGACACAACCATTGATTGATCTCTGTAGTTTCTTCTGGTGATTCTGCTAGGTACCATTCAGATCCTAATAAAGGTAGGAAAATAAGAAAACAAAAATGCAAATAATAAACAAGTTTTCAAGCAAAGGTACCTCACCGGCCATTTAGCTGCAGCCTTTCTTGGTTGGATTACTTTGGTCATTTTCGAAAACTCCATGCCTCGTTTAAGTGATTGCAGATTCTACTTTGTCCGTTTGGGATTTTGATTTTGCAGAGTGAAAATTATGGTGGGAGTAAACCTAGCTTCTGATCAATGCTGTATTTGCCTGCTTTTTAAAGTTTGATTGGTATGATTGTATCACCTCTTTGCATATCTAACTAAAGTTAGACAGTGAATATGCCTTCAAGGACGAGTTCAGATCTTTCTTGAAAGCTTCAATTGGATGCTCTTGCTTTCACTTCTAACGCAGACTGACACACACTTACTATTCCATATAAGCTTCTCGATTAAACTTGATGCATCATGCATGCTTATTTTATCAAGGTACAATGATTGACGACTCTTTACACTCTAGTCGATTCATAGCTCTGATTAATACTACTTGTATAGTACGTTGTATTGTTGTTTTACAGTTTTATCAATTATCATCGATATATGTATGTTTCTGATTACCATCTTGTCAACAAAACTCATTCTCGAGAAAGTCATTGTTAACAATATATCATAATTATCTTCTAACTCCTTTCCCAAAAATAAAAAAAAATCTCTATCTTATTCTGATTTTTTAACACTTGCACTCGTATTTAATTCAGCTTCATAAGCGGAAAAGCTTTTAATTTCTTTAATTGGATATACTTGACATTTATGATCTTAACTGATCGACTAAAAACGTATTTATCGCTTGTGCTCTTACCTCATATATCGTCTAAAAACATATTTATCCCTTGTCTCCTTGTTACACACAATCTTTCAAGACATTCACACTAGTACACAACCTCATAACTGGAATTAAAAAATCAAAATCAATTTAAAACTTAATACAACATGTATGTCGTACTGTATAAATCATCGTCAGATATATATAATTTATGAAATATATGCTTATCATTATGTCCTTATTGAATGAGTATATACACTGAATATATATGTAAACATGGATTACAACCAGTGTTCTAAATATCGAGATATCTCGGTGATATTTAAAAATCGATAGGATAAATGTCATATCGCCTCAATATATCGGTCAACTCAAAATATTGGGTCAACATGCGATATATCGGGATATATCGGTTTGACCCGATATTTTGGTGGACTTTTTTTTTTCGATAATTTTTTTCGTTGACTTTTGTTTTCAGTGATTTTTTTTTCTTGTTATTTTTTTTTCGGTGAATTTTTTTAAGGAGACGATGTCATTTTGAGGAATTTCAACGCAAATAAGCAGAATGTGATTTATGAAGATGATTTTATCTCATAATATGAGGCTGGAGATAATGAAGAAGATGAGTTTGACTTTGATTGCATGAATGCATAATCAATATCTCAATCTATCTTTTGTGCACCTATTTTTGTTCAATTAGTACTTATTAGTTAATATTATTTGGTATATTTTGAAATATATGTTTATAAATATATTAAATTTAAATTAAAAATTAACAAAAACGATAAATCTGATATATCCCCGTTATATCCTTATTTTACAAAACCGATACGATGCCGATAACCGCTATTTAGGCCATTGATTACAACCCTCCACACTGTTATCAATTAACTTTGTAACTTATTGCATAATTGGTCAAATTAATCAGAGGTTATTGTGAACAGGTTACTTTGTCGAAGTCGGGGCATGAAGATGGTGAACTTGGTTGGGGGTGGGGCCGTGGGGGTTGGCATGCAGGTATATGAACTCGATCATCGATCGAAAGGTGTCATGTAACGGTTGAGGTGCATTTTAAATCCGTAGGACCCATGAAGGGCACATGGGCCAACATGTCTTGGGTCTATTAGGACAGGATTATGGGAGGGTGCCTTTGCGTGGGTACCCATTGTTTGGGTCAACTAGAACATATTTCCCCACCCAACCCACACAAAAGGAGCCCTAAAATAGACAGCCTTGTTTCCATGTGCTCAAGTTTAAGAGCAACATTCCAAAACTACAACCTTCTTTGTGTTTTGCCCCCTCTTCCTTTCTCATCCTATCATTCTATCTCATCTCTCTTTCCATCTCCTTCAATTCCTAATTCCCAAGTTATCATCTTCCTGGGAACAAGAAGGTAGGAAATTAAGGAACTATACCACTCGATCTCGCTCTATGAACATTCCCTTCATATATCCTTCCCCATTTAAGAAACCACCACGGTTATATATTTACAAGTAGTTAGGTTGCTCGATCCATATATATCTATGTTCAATTCACACAGAGTCATATTCTAGTAATAAGCACAAATATATTCGCGTCTTTATGAATTTGATTTTGTTTTCAATTGTAACGTACGAAAATGTGTATACCATTTCAGTTACGGTGACTACAAGTGTTCTATTTATAATACTGCAACTTACATTTATACAGCGAGTGCCATGTTGGAAACTATAAATATAGGTGTTGAATTGGTTACAACTAATTATTTAAATGTCAAAAGAATTATGGGTTTAAGAAACATGGATTATTAGCGTGTACATAAACTATGGAGTTGACCAGTAATACTTTTCTAAATTATGTCCATGATACATACAGGTGGTGCTTATTCAGATCAATTAATAAAAGCAATAATGTTAGTAAACGTCCAATATTAATTTCCATGTCTCCATAAGGTTTGTTAATTTGGGCAAATACGATGTTTGTCTTCATACAAATAGTTGGATTCATCCTCAAAATAGAACGTTATGCATCATTATAAGATAATGGATTAACTCTATTTATTATGTTACCAAGCATAGTGAATTGACAAATGCGATATGGTAGACCATGGAACTTTCCATAATCTAGCTTTCTAGAACTATATTCCATAATCAAGCTTTGATTTCTAGAGTTCCAAATAATAAGCGAGGTTCGTTGAAAATTGAAACTAATGCCCCTCCAATGAAGAAATGCACACAAGTATTTAATGGAGTGTTAAATATAGGAGTTGATCAAGAAAATAACCAATGGGGTAGAAAGAGTCTTCCTAGTTATGGGTAAAACTTTTAGTTTAATTACTTTGGTGCATTATATTAGATTTTTAGTTAGCTCATGACAATATAAAATGATAATCGAAAGTCTCATATGGCTCGAAGCCTCAGAACATTCTTACATCAGAATGTTCATCACCATCACCATCACCATCCCATTACATTATTCAACTAACGAAAACTTGGTTTTTCGAAAAAGAAAAGGCTATGATATTTTTCGATAAAAATAGAAACTAAATAACTTTTTGAAACTCTACTTGTGGGATAGAATAATACTAAGAAGAAAAGACAAGGGTAACATTGTCCTCAACGAATTGAGAGAAATACCTATTAACAAATCCCTTCTCTCCCCTCTCACTCGTTGACCCTTATAATTCCAATGGCGGCCCCTACGCCGTTGGCCTTGCTATACTTGGCTTCTCTCCTCTCCCTCTCTCCCTCCTAAAAATTAAAACCCACCTCCTCTCTCTCTCTCTCTCTCTCTCTCTCTCTCTCTCTCTCTTACTAGTATTAAAACCAAGACACACTTAAAGTAACAGACGCAAGAGTTGGGAGAGCTAGCTTGGAGAAAGAGAGAGGCTAGTGATCAACATGGAGCTACTGTCCTGGCTCAAGTTTGTGTCTTTGTGTTTCATTCTTGGAGTTTTTGGTCTGAGGATTCTGGTGCTGCTTTGGTGGAGGCCCAGAAGAATTGAGGAGCATTTCTCCAGGCAAGGGATCAGAGGACCTCGTTATCAGTTCTTCATTGGAAATGTCAAAGAGCTTGTGGGGATGATGGTCAAGGCCTCTTCTCATACCATGCCTTCTTCCTGTCACAATATTCTCCCCAGAGTCCTCCCTTTTTACCATCACTGGAAAAAAATCTATGGTAATTCTCCACCTTCTTTTCCACCCTCTCTTTCTCTCATGGTTTTCATTGTTCTATAACACTCAACAAAGAAGAAAATGAATCATCACCCAAGTTTTCACAACTGGTTTTCGATTTCTTGGCTTGGTATTGCATTCATGTTAGTGAATTGGAGAGTATGATATGTCTTGTTCTCTCTTTGGTTTTCTGTGTTTGAGAAGGGATTGAGTCTTCAAGTTAAATGATTAAAGTGGTAGTGATGGGGTGTGCTAGCTAGCTTGTAGCTGCTATGCATGATTGTTCCTTTAGCTTAGTTTGAGATGGTGATCAGAATTTGAGGCTTTTTAGAAAGGACTCATTTTTAGTTTTGGGTACTTCTTCTTCAGCCTTTTTCAGGCTGCTTTTTCTGAGCTTTTTGGATGCTTGATGTTGAAGTTCTGATTTTGTTCTTTTCCACAGCTAGCTATCTGTTTATTTTTTTCCCTTCTTCTTCTCTCTCTTGGTATAATCCGTTCTTCTTCAAGAAAATGAATTTACCACCAAATTCAGACAGATTAATTTTGAGGTTGGCATCAACTTTGTGGGGGAGAGCAAGGCTTTCATTTGCTTTACAGTTTTTGATTGTCGTCCTCTTTCGTTTGTTTTCATTTGGGAGCTTGGAGCCCCCAAATGAAAGCCTCTTTGTATGTATGCATCTGTTTGGTATTGCTATATAGATTGTTCTTGAGTTGTCTTCTTCTTCCTCCCTTTACTTTCTTTTGTTTTTGCTGCTGCTACTGCTGCTCGCGCGCGCGCGCTCTCTCTCTCTCTCTTCTCCCCCATTGTAGGGTCTACACTATCCATTCCATGCTTATAACTAATTGTACGATTAGTTAAGGTAGTTAATCATAAACCTTGTTTATCATTCTTTCGTATAGGTGCAACATTTCTTGTGTGGTTCGGACCAACAGTTCGTCTCACCGTCTCCGACCCCGATCTCATCCGCGAAGTGTTCACTTCCAAGTCGGAATTCTACGAGAAGAATGAGGCTCACCCTTTAGTGAAGCAACTAGAAGGCGACGGCCTCTTGAGCCTCAAAGGTGAGAAATGGGCTCACCACAGAAAGATCATCACCCCTACGTTTCATATGGAGAATCTCAAGGTACGTGACTTTCAAGCTAGCTCTTGTCTTGAGGTTTTCCTAATTAAATGTGACATGTAATATTCCAAGTTCCATTAATATTGATGATTGATGAATTTTTCAGTTACTCATACCTCTCATGGCAACGAGTATGGTGGACATGATGGACAAATGGTCAGCAATGTCGTCCGACTCTGGTGAGGTTGAGATTGAAGTCTCCGAATCGTTCCAAACCCTAACCGAAGACATTATTACCCGAACTGCCTTCGGTACCAGCTATGAAGACGGCAAAGCTATTTTCAGGCTACAAGCCGAGCAAGTGCTCTTCGTTGCCGAGGCCTTTCAAAAAGTCTTCATCCCCGGTTATAGGTAACATTCGCATAAGCAAAAATAAATTTACCGTCTACTATGTTATATATGTTGTCAAACATGAACTAACACTTCAATTGGTTTTTAGATTTGTACCGACGCGACGAAACATAAACTCGTGGAAATTGGATAAGGAGATTAGGAAAAAGCTCATGGAGTTGATCGATCTCCGGAGGGAAAACTCGATCAACAATGTGAATGGAAAATGTTCCAAGGATTTACTAGGGCTCATGATTCAGGCGGCCGATGATTCTTCTTCGCCCTCATCCAACATTGACCCCATTACAGTGAACGACATTGTTGAAGAGTGCAAGGCCTTCTTCTTTGCTGGCAACCAAACCACATCCAATTTGCTGACGTGGACGACGGTTCTCTTGGCAATGCACCCACAGTGGCAGCAGCAGGCACGTGAGGAGGTGCTCAGGGTGTGTGGATCACGTGACATACCCACCAAAGACGATGTCGTAAAGCTCAAGACGGTAAGCAAACATTAGGACAAAATTCATGTCCTGTCTCTTTACCCCATGTTTGTTTCCTCGTAACAAAAACCAAACTGCCTCCTTTTTTTTTTGCTCTATCATCTTACATTTCTCTAAACACGTTAGGGTATTTTAGATATTTCATTATTATTAATTTACAGCGGAAATTGTTATTGTGTGCAGCTCAATATGATCTTAAACGAATCTCTAAGGTTGTACCCGCCCACAGTCGCAACGATTAGGCGGTCGAGGACGGATGTGGAGCTTGGGGGATACAAGATCCCCCGTGGAACAGAGCTTTTGATCCCGATTTTGGCTGTCCACCATGATCAAGCATTATGGGGAAATGACGTAAATGAGTTCAACCCGGCCCGGTTCACGGATGGCGTGGCTCGGGCCGCCAAACATCCGGTGGCTTTCATTCCTTTTGGGCTTGGGATCCGGACGTGCATAGGGCAAAATCTAGCGCTCTTGCAGGCGAAATTAGCCATCGCCATCATGCTCCAACGGTTCTCGTTTAAGATGTCCCCCACTTATCAACATGCACCAACGGTCCTGATGATGCTTTACCCTCAATATGGTGCACCAGTCATATTTCAGCGTCTCCCCCAAGATCAAGGAGAAAATGAAGAGTCTTGATCTATCTCTACTCCTATGCATACCAATCCTTTGTGTGTGAGTGCGGGTATATGATCCCAAAGCTAGTCGACTGAAAACCCCATTTTGGTCGATTTGGTTTTTTATTTTCTTCGTCTTTTTCTATGCTGGGTTTTCATATAACTATAGGAGCTAAAGAGGCAATGTCTTGAGAGAAATGTGTTGAATTCCCTTTAACATAGCGTTACTGACCCCTCATGAATATTACCATGGTTTTTTTACCAAAGGAAAGGTACAAACCTTGGCATGCAAGCTTCTTCTATCTGTTTAGGAATTAGTAAATTGCTAAGTTGCTAACAAGTAGGTAGCTAGCTTCTTCTTCTTTCTCTCGTTTGTATGTAATGTATATTCTGTTCTGTTGCTACAAAGTTTTGTACCATCAGTTTCCATCAATGAATCTTTAATTGGTTGCATCAATGGTTTGTAGTTTCACTAACAAACTCTGAACCAAAAGTCCAAAACGATTATTATATGAATCGATTAGTTTATTATATCATTTATTACGCTCGATAAATTCTGATTTCTCAGGAAGATTAGTTGATTACAAACCAAGTTGTTGCAACCCGATAAAATAAAATGTAGCAATGTAGGTTACCAATGCAAAGCTATGCGTACATCCACAGTTGCTTATTTTATGGCTCACTGTAGCTCACTCTAGAGCAGCTGTCTATATCTATGATGTCTGATGGCTACAAGTCTGCAAGTTAAAGATTAATCAAAACTCAAAGTATATAGATTTCTTATGTCCAAAACCATTAAGGGCAGCAACTATAATGATCTTGAAAGACAAGCCATTGTTCTCTCACATTGCAACAAGTTCTGACCTAATTTAAACACATAAATTATCATAACATGGTGTGGTCAAATCCTTCACCATGCACACACGATTATGTTATACAAGAATGAATGTAATTAATAATTCTTGATTAGATTATGGTATTGTTTAGTAGAAGCAATACTAAACTGAAGCAAGGAGTGAGACATGATATACCCAAGGCATGAAATTTTGTTTTAATTAATCATGAAGGCAAAGATGAATGTGAATCTAGCATGCAAATACACTTGTTATTCTTATTTTCTCAGTTTTAGGGCTTTTCTAGAGTTTGTTAGTTTAGTTTGTAAGATTTATTTGTATTGAGAGATGTAATTGTAACAACCTAGCTACCTTTCTTTTTGTATTGCTTTTTGGGATCTCCTCATGCTCTTGGAAGGTAGCTATAGTTTTTTGGGGGGTTTTTTGATGGTCCCAAAAGTAGCATGTGGGTTTGGAGCTTTGGAGCTACAAATCAAATCTCCCCTCTTCTATTTCAATTTCTATTTTGATGTATTTTAGCTTTTGTTAAAGCCTTAAAGGAATCAAGAAGAGCATGCCAATAAGCATGTGATCTCATCACTACACTTAACCCTAATTTCCTTATCTATATGACTCATAACGTTCCATTTCTTCTCACTTCAGTAATACAGGGAATGAATCAGCTTCTTATTTATTAAAATTCGATACACAATTGGTATCACTTTTGTCATACGAGTTTGATTTAAACTCTAAATTTACCGTAATAGGAAATAGATAACGTATAGTTATATGCAACATGTGATAAGATAGAGGATCCATATATCAATCTCTCTCGCACTCGCTCTCAATGAGGGGCATGGTGTTGAATATGTATGGGGGCAGTAATGGGTGATTACAACCTGATTATTCTTCCTTATCATGCAAGCGTGACTAATTATCTAGAACAAAGTGCTAGCTAGCTCTACATGGACCATACCATTATTATGTATTGCGCATTCCCTAATCTTGAGTGAAGTGTTCTTTGCTTTGCTTTCTATCTGAAAATCTGAATAGAAGGGAGTGAGATAGGGCATGAGGAAGAGCCAGAATTGCCTTTACGATACTCCAATCACATTAAATTAAGAATATGATGTTCTCACGTACCCATGATTCTCCACCCAATTGTTTAGTCTGCATCACACTTCCCCTCATAAAATAGTTATCCATGTACTAATCTTGGCCTTAATTTTTAATTTACAAAGCATGCTTCTAACATTAACATCTAGGCAATGTCTCCCTCATCGAGCTAGACGACAAACCCAGCTTCTCCAATGGATCCATCTCAAAAGGTCAAGCTAGCTAGCTCTATGGTTTTGTAAATACATACATGCAAGACAGCAATGCAGAAAAACTTGGAGTAAAGTTGAGGTTATTCATTTTCTTTTTGTGCAAGTAGCTAGCCGTTTGAACCCTAAGAACTGCAAGCAGATTATAGCAGATTATATATATCTGTCAGGAACAAGAAATACTGATCTGTCTCAGGAATTGAAATGGGTTTTTTGTCCCTGCTCTCTTCATCCAGATTAAAAACTCGAGTTTTATAGATCCCTAGAAAATGGTTTAAGATGAGGGTTGTGGCAGAGTCATTTCTATTGTATAATTTTTCCCTAATATATTGAATCAAAACCAGCTAGCTAGCTAAGTTTATATTAATGAAAATCCCCCACCTATGTCTCCCAATTTTGCAGCCCTGCCAAAGCAATTGAGCTGGCTCATGTAATGTCTGCCCTTGATTAATGCACTCTGTCGGTCTGTCATAGACTAAAGGCCTCCTATGCCCTTCTGTAATTCTCTTCTGCATTATATGATTGGCCATTGCTAGCTCTTTCTTTATGATCTACATATCAACCATATCTCACTGTTTTGCCATATCTTTACCAACCATTTGATTACTGAGATTGCTCAGAAGTCTCAGTTAGTTATATTGGAATTATGACAGATATGTAGAAAAATCATTTTTAATAGAGCATGATGAAGGATGAGTGTCCCCTCCTGCTGAACATGAATTTTTCAATGCGACTGTGAAACTATGTGACAATGCTGACGTGACCTGGTTGATTAGCTAGCTTAATGGAGATCATATTACGTGGTTTGTTTTATGATCACTCGTTAGGGTCATCATATTACAAGACTATGAACCAAGTCGATCTCAAACAAACAAACCAAACTGATTGATTGAACGTCTCTTACCTCAGTAGTTTAGAACACAGAGAAAACACGTTTACTTTACTCAAAAGAGTGGCATGAGAGTAAGATTAGAACAGGACCAAGAAAATAGGAATAAAAAACAATAAATGGTGTAGTACAGCTTAGGTATAGAGGAAAGGAAGCTCATAAATACATGTAGAAATGCCAACAACTTGAAAGAAGCAAGATCATAGTAATAGCTCTGTTATTTTCGAATGCCATGTTATGTGTCGATATTGGGATATTAGTACAGATGAGGACCAAAGTGTATCTGTCAAACCAAAATCGTGAAAGAAGCAAGATCATAGTAATAGCTCTGTATCTGCTTCATCATATAGTAATAGTAGCCACACCTAAAACATTGTTGAGGAGGTAGGAGTGGTACTGGTACTACCCTTATAGGTTAAGGACCATGGAGGAGGATTAATCCAAACAAGTCCCAGTCATCTCTGTCTATGTCTGTGTCTCTCTCTCTCTGAGTGTTTAGAGGAGGATCACAATCACATGGGAATCCCAATCATGGAGGAGAAGAGAGTGAGACAATAGCAGGGAGGATGTGGTGGGAGCCAAATAAATGCCGCCACCACCACCCACACTCGTTTTTGTTAATCCGAAACTCCAAAAGAGCCTTTCTTGCTAGAAATTTAAGAAAGGAATGACACCTTGGAACCTTGTTGCTCATTTCAGTGACAACTCCACCTGTGAGATTGCCTATTTGCTTCTCTTCAAGATGGAGAAGATGAGCAAATTTATATTCTGAACGCGTCTGTAAACTTGAAGAGTGCCATGTGTTTATCTGTATAGTCAAACACATTTTGTGAATAAGATAGTGGTTATACCAAGCATATAAAACTTGTGAATCATGCTCAAGATATGTGCCTGTAATTTGATAGAGATAGAGATTGACTTGTCCAAAAATGAAGGAAAACAAATGCCCTGGTGGTGCTCCTAAGTTTTAGGAAATATTGACAGAAATGATACTTGGTATCTTTAGCCAGATATGAAGATAAATTTCTGGGAAGTTTTCTTCCAGGTCAGAGATGAGATTCATTATGATTTTAAGAAAGTGGGTTTGCAATCCTATATTGCATAGATGAAGCCCAAGAAAAGAATTAGATCTGAAGCCCAAAAGATGGTAATTTCACTTGCAAGCATTGTTCTTGCTGGTTTTAAATTGTCATACAAGGTCCCAGTTCATTAGAGTTGATAGCTTTCTATCATAATGCATACCAACTTAAGACGCTTCAATTGATCTCAATAACAATCAAGCTTTAGTTGTACAACAAAGAAAAGAATATATGTCTGAAATTTCACTGGATAATTCTGTCGCATTATGTGAAATCTTCTCAAGTACGAAAAACAATGAATGAAAATCCAGCTTCAGGATTCAACTGGATTGTCCAAAAGAATGTCAGGGAGGAATGTGCATGTGAACAAACAATCTGCTGAATCATTTGATTTCTGAAGCAATGAAACTTTGCTGGTGTAGTTTAACGAGTTCGTCAGGTCAAATGCTCACGATCCTCAAGCAGTGGCATCAGATTGAACAAACTCCTGAGTTGGCCTGATACCGGTATTGGAGAAATTGCAATCTTGCCAAAGTAAATTAAGGCCTTGTTCCAATTGGGTAATTAACACCATTCAGAGCTTTATGCCTAGTTTCCAAAGGATGGACCAAACTGATATATATTTCCCATAGAACAATTCTGCAGCAGAAACTGTAAAGTCTGTAATTCATGGCTGCATAATCAAGACTTGAAGCCAGATAACAGACAGATGTGGTATGTATACAGCTTGAGATGGGGGAATGAGAACACAATTTCTGAGGTCTTTCAAGCCAAAAGGAGCATGCAGAAAAAGTAAAATTTTCATTTGTTCATGTAAGCTCAGTAACAATCTACCATCGTGAAGCTTAATACCTTTCATATAACCATCATACCAATATACCATCTGCGACACATATTTTTCAAATTTTTTGCTCACTGGTTCAAATGAATAACTAATATAATCACCAAAAATTGAAGCAGATGTGAGGGACCAAATGAGTAACGCAACATAACCAGGCAGATAAATTTAGAAGGAAACATATAATGAATAGGCACTATGGAATTCAGCAGTCTACAAAATCTGGACATGAAATCTTTATACTGCTGAAACTTGGAAATTTAGCAATTTGGTCACTGATTATTTTGAGAGAAATTACATATTCTATTAAGTGATTCACCATGAAAGCAACACATTTTCCATATTTGCAGTTACGATAATTGATTATACATCTCCCAACAAGAATGTTTAGAGCTATAAATCGCAACCGTGAAGCCCACAAATTGCCCAAAGAAAGCATGACAGATTTACACATGAATGTGTGAGGATGTGCATTCATATAAATGTGTATATATCATATTCATCCCACCTTTAGCAGAAGTTATATGTAAAAGTTGTCAAGTAACAAATTTCAAGGGCACCACTGAGTATGTTGCATCCCAGTAGGCTTATAAGCAAGTACAGGTAGTTGAGTCTTTATCCCAAAATCATGATTGAAGTTCTGACCAAGTCATAAATTTGAAAATAATGAAAACATTAAGTTCTTCATACTATATATTTGACTACACAATAATCAGCAGAATTTTTTTTCTCAGGTAAGGTTTCTTGCTACTTCACTTCATTTTAGACAATGGTTTTGTCTTGACTGAATCAATATATGCCCCTTGTATACAGTTGGAATACCCAGACAAAATAAGCCAAGCACCAAATAGAGGACAGGGCAGCGTGAATCAGAAAATGAAAAAAAAAATGAAATGCTACCTGTACAAGATGAATGTCTAACAGATTGAGACTAAAACAGAAATCAACGAGTCAAATAAGTTATACATGAATGAGCTGAAGCAGAGGTTTGAAATAAAACCTTTCAAGCATTCCACATCTCAGGTCATCCCTTGTCAGCCACAAGATTCTTGTCTTACAACCTTCAGCAAAACAGGCATCTAAGGCTCACAGGTAGCCTGAAAAAGAAGAATGCAGAAACCAAATGTAATACAGCATCATAAGCCGTCCTGTAACTGAGAGAAAGCTGGCAAGCCCCAGCATCAACTTTGGAGACTTGAAAGTAAGGGGACAATCCTCCTACTTCAGCCCTGGAAAATGCGGGGAAGCATAAATACTCATCCACAAATGAAATGTCATACTTCCAAGTGATAGGGTGGCAATCAAACCATATACTCATATAAACAATGCAACATATATCTCATGACCAGAACATCTAAGAGAAAGCTGCAAGCTGTACCAATAAGAAAGAGGACCAAAAATCAAACAAACATAGGGAAATTAAAATATAAGTTCATCACTTGCAGGAATTCAACCATAGCACAGTAAGAAGTTACATGCATAGGCAACTTACTATAGTAAACATATGATGAGTCTCATAATTATGATATAGCTGTTAGTAAAAACCAAGAGAAAGACAAACAGAAGAGACTAATTGATACACAAAGATGTATTTGATAAGATGTGTACTGAGAAAAGTCTGTACTACATTGAGCTTGAACTTTGAACTGAACCACTATGTTTTTAACTAAATACAAAAGGATATGAAAACAACTCATCTTCTTTCTTACAGTGCAGCCAGGTCATTATGAGTATCATTCACCAGACACTACAGCTAGAAGGAAAAATTGAATCACACGACATAATTCTACTTTTCTGTCATCTAATTTGAATGTTGTTATCTGCAGATATTAAGTTTCTAAGTTCCAATAAATGTTCATCATTTGATATATGAAGTGAAAGACGAAGATTTGTCACCAATTCTTCTTGTTCCCAGCTTAAAGGTCCTGATGCATGCAATGCCTCTATCGTGCAACGGTAGGCTTGCAGCTCTAACCTATGAATCTCAGCAGCCAATTCTTTCTTCGTGGGAAGGACACAGTTTCCTTCCTCATATCCCAAGTGACAAACAGATTCAGCATCACAAAACTGGTCTTCAAAATCTCCAGTAGAACCAAAAGAAACACGATGAGGTGACTTATAGGGATCATTGCTACCGATGCTACAGCTACCTACTGAGCACGTAACAGTATCAACATCATCTGACTTCAAGTTAACAGCAAACAAACACCCAACATTACCATTTGATTTCTTCTTTTCTAGATCAACCTCAGACAATACGGTTGTTCTGTTGTTAAGAGTAGCACGTATTTCTTTTCCACCCAGCATCTGACTTGGCAAAGCAACATCTACCTGTTCAGCTAATCTAGATAAGTTGCTAGCAATGACTCTTTGACACCTTCCATCTCTCTCAACTGCTCGAAACTTCTCAATAGCTCCACCATAAGCTTCATTTTGGGAATACAAGTTTGATGACCCTCTCTTCAGATTCTGAGAGGCTGCAGTGTGGAATCTCTTGAAAGTGACTTTCTGAGCCTTTAGAGTTGAAATTTCACCATGCTTTTCATTCTCATATTGACTTGAATCCTGAGTGCCGAAAGTGAAGAAGGAATTAGCACATGAAAGCAATACAGACAACAACTTGTGAACTGTATTTCAGAGATTATAACAGACTAAATTCAATTATAAAATTAAATAATTCAAAATTGAAATGTGGCAATCGCCTAAAGATTAAATTCGACT
Source organism: Argentina anserina (assembly GCF_933775445.1). NCBI lineage: Eukaryota > Viridiplantae > Streptophyta > Magnoliopsida > Rosales > Rosaceae > Argentina > Argentina anserina. The sequence continues at coordinate 1,759,547 of NC_065872.1, read as the reverse complement.
AAAGAATAGATATCGGATGAAGCATGATATCGCAAAAAAATCCTCAAACTTCAAGAATTTTGCTCATAAAACTCTAACATTTAACATGAAGAAACTGCAAAGCAAAACAGATTCAGATGATATTACCTTCCCTACCACAACCCATTTGTCATCTTGCCAAAACTGTCTGACTCGAACTTCCAGTTTCCCGACCTTGTATTCCCGGCATGATCCAACTATCCTGACCAAAAAGTACTTATTCCCTAAAACCTCAGAAATGGTTGCCATTTTCCATGTGAAATTGTCGAGAACCTCAACAATATCACCAGGCACCCAATTCTCTGAAACTTCCGATGGAGGAGGGCAAGGCCTAATTGCTGTTCTGTGTACCCTCTCTACCATGGTCGCATCATTAGCAGCCTCTACTCTATCATATCTAACAGTATACTTGTGGCCATCACGGCAGATGATCTTGGCACAGCACCAAGATCCTGAAGGCACCTCTTTTTTCCTCAGGACTTCAACATTGCTCCCTTTTTTGAATCTCATAATGCTAAATATACAAACTCCCCAATTCTGATCGCAAAACCTGCTTTTGAACAAGAGAACAAACTTAGTCAAGAGTCTCAGTTTAGAAATGAGATGATAATAGTCTCAACATCTCACAAGGAACAGTACAGAGGATCCAAGGTGATCAAATGATTAATATAACGATTAAAAGGAAAATCCATATTTTGGGGAATAAAATCAAACAAATAAGATCTCTCACATCTGTGTCTTATCTGGGAATCATGTAAAGTTTCAATTTTTATCCACCAAACACTGCATAAAATCTAAAACTTTGAAGAATTCCATTACTTTTAAAATCAAAGAGAGATTAAAAAGGATCAGAAATCTAAATCAAGCTGCCAAAACATATGCTCTGTCTAGCTGCTGACAAAATGCAAGAAGATGAAAAGCACCATACTTACAATTCCTAAGTTTCTCATTGATTATGACCTCAAAAAACTCAAATTAGCACTCAACTGAGCTCCAACAACTCCATGGTATAGTTTTATCGACCAAATTCCATCTACCAAACAAAGCAAAATAAACAAAACCCCAATTGTTTTATTCTTGTTTCCACCGTTTTCACAGCAAATAAGGAGTTGGGTCAGAGAAAACAGATTGACCCAAGAAGAAAAAAATCACACCTTTTCTGCAAATTTGTAATCTTCATTAAGAAGAAGAAATGAACTGAATTAAGGAGGGAGGATTCAAAGCAGAGATATTGATCATGTATTGTAAATGCAGGAAGAGATAAAGAGAAACGTAAAACAGAGAGTTAAACTGACCTTAATGTCAATTCAGAGAGAGATTGGCTATCAGAAAAGAAGTCTGAAGTCTGATGATGATGATTCTTCTTCTTCTTGTGTCTGTTTTAGTTATTGATAATAATTATTAAAAGGGTCCAAATATTTAGCTTAATAAGCAACGAATATGGCATGGTTTCCATGCCAAGTTGCCATCTACCCAAGAATAGAGCTTGGTGAGGTGGGCCTTAACTGTAACATCTTATGGTAAATCATGGTTGTGCACAATGACACATTACCCTCTTTCTTCTCTGTTTCATATTTACTGCAAAGACGACAATTTTGTTTTAGGGTTATTGCTTGTGTAGTTTGTTGTTCTTCATTTTGATAATGCAAGTCAAAACGCAAGAGTAAATATAATGCACGAATAAATAAGGTAAAATCGTTATGGAGTGAGGAGTTATAGATTTTCAGGACCCAATTTAATTCACATTGTTTGTATATTCACAAGCTAATTGGTATATTTTGATAAATAAAAAAGAAGAAGCTGATTGGTATATTTTTGTTTGGAATATCTTTCATAAAAGAGGTTCATGCTTGGGGAGATGGAGCCAGAAGAATCGGTTATCCTACTCAAAAGAAGATGATAAGGTAGTGAGGCAGTGTAATAAGTTGGTCCTCATTGTATTCTTTCAAATGAAATCTATTCAAAGTTCCAAATGAGTGAACCTTATTGTTTTGAGTAGTTTAAATTTGCTTTAAAAAGAAGAAACTAATATAAGGTTTTCCCAAACACAAGTCTTATATGTATTGGAAAGCACAAGTTTTACAGCCATACTGATCGACTTCTCTGTATTAAACATTGCTCTATTTCCTTTGCTCTTTATATTCACACATGCATGATCATTGTTGGTAATTCCTCTTACATATGCATGAATGTATGATATCCTGCATTTACAATACATGCATTATCATTGTTGATATTCTGCGGGAGGAAAACTGTTACTTAATAGTCTCGATCAACCTACTTCCTCAACCATAAACCATGTCTAACTTTATTTTGACCATCGATTCCTTCACTCAATTTAAGTTCACCCCTCACGGTCAACAAAATGAGTTGCATTAATTTGGTCCATATTCATCAAATTCATTTCAAATTTTTCGTTCAAGTTAATTTCGTTTTTGACAGTTGGGAATTACATAACATCCTTCCTAATATATTGGAATTTCTTTGTCAAGGGTGGGCAATTTATGTTTAGACACGTGAGTTATTGTATTCTAAAGACCAGTTTATACTTTATAGCAACTAGCAAGACCGAGCTCTGAGTTTTTGTAATCTCCCAAATATAGAGCCATGGTCAAGTTGTCATACTTTGAATCGTAGCAATTACTATTGATTTTGACTCATTAACTCTGAACATGTCAACACGCACATTGCAATGAAAAATAAATGAGAAACACAGAGGGAGAGAGTCGAGAGAGTTATAAACTAATGTGATCAATGAAGAGCCTAATTTCTTCATCAAACAAAGTAGCTAGTTGTCAATTTAATTAATCATGCATAGATAACAAATTAAAGTCCTTTTCCCGATCCCTATCGCCAGAACCACACCTTGTTGGGCAATATGTACGTAAGATATTAGGACAGCCACCATGAAAAAGGTCACACCCCTTATATATATCTTAACAACGTTTTGGATCATAGATATATTAGAATTTCAGAATGAGATATGATTCTGGTATAAAGTGTCTTATATGATCACTTGATCATAATCTTTTGGATGACATGATGAACTTTAGTCATATATACGTTACATTATGCAGATATAAAATGTTATTTTCATAGTCACGTTAATTTGTAAAACAGCATATATATATATATATATATATATATATATATATATATATATGATGTTAGTTGGCTGGCTACATTTTGGTCATACATATATATAAGAAGCAGCCTGCAGATACATAGCTAACCACGAAGAATAACCTAAAGTATATATGTTAGCATGCAACAACTCCAACTCTAACCCACCAATCAATCATTCATCACTATGTCAAGGTAATGAAATTATAATACTAAGCTAGTTTATATCAGCGTATTAACAAGTAGATCGATGTATATGTGTATTGGACTAATATGTACGTTCCTCTCATATACGTGTATATATGTAATTATGTATATGTAAAGGAAGTACTGTCTGTCTGTCTCTGATATAAACATATTCATATGTGTTGCTTGGAAGCAAAAGACAGCAGCATCATGATTTGAAAGCTGTTGTCGAAACAATATATTGCAAACTGATTAAATATGTCGTATTGCCTATATTTATTTGATTAGAGATGATAAAGAGGGCCGCCGAATTTTATTCTGTTTTACAAGGTACTCCATAGCCAGAATGCATTTCTTGTTGTTTCCTCGCAAGGGAAAAAGATCGAAGAAGAAACCAAACGAATTGGTTAAACGAGGTTCACGCATATATGCATGTGTTTGTTGCTTCTAGCTAGAGGTGTGGAATCATTGGGATGGATTGGTTTCTTCTTCTAATATACTTTATGTGTTTCATCAATTCTACAGGTGTTTAGAAATTATAATACAAGAGTAAAAGAATATTAGTTTTTTTATCAATAAAAGAATATTAGTTGGAAAATAGAAACATGAAATATATTTAAGCCAAAAATCCGTGTTGTATAACCCACAAATTTGAGTGAGTTTCATGATTTTGAGTGAAAAAAATCTCAGTGTCAATTTTGTGTGTGCAAGTTATGATGTTGGCTTCCACTGGGTGATTAAGAAAAACCATATGAAGTCTAGAAGTGGTAACAAAGTGTACCAAAAACAATGCAATATATAGAATGAAAATACAAGATAGAACAATAACGAGTAATAGCAGCGGAAAATATAGAAGAATTTCACTTTTCTATTGAACAATTCATATTACAAAGATTACACCTTAATCTATGATAATATAGTTCTCAAAAATAAAATACTTCTTACTTGATAGTCACAATCAAGCATGAAACAACCTCACTAAGATCGTTGCTTCAAATGTCGATACAACCTCACTAAGATCGTTGTAGACACACGGATGATCAACCTCACTAAGAACGTTGATGTTGCCACTAAGGTCTTCAATGGAGTCACAAAGATCTCCTAGCACTAAGCTTCTCTTTGTGTGAATTTTCTTCTCTAAGGATTCACCTCTTTTCTTCTTTTTCTCTCTTTCTCTCCTTCTCTCTATTTCTTCTTCTCTTTGGCCGTGTCTCCCTCTTCTTGGCTCTACAGCAACTGCATGAATATATCCTATATATATCACACCTGGCCATGCACTACCTAACCCTAGTACAAGAATAGGTAATCAACCTAAATCCTTTCCTAATACATCATTCTATATAAAAGGAAAAACAATACATATGGAATACATCTTAAACTAAATATATTTGAAACTATTTTTTCCCAAATATACTTTATTCTCTCCATATATGATCCCATATATATTTCCATATATGTTTGATTCGACCAACTCATAGGATCATGCCGCAAGGTTGGTTTCCTAGTCCAACTAGGAAATGTCATCAATGCTCCCCCTTTGTTGTGCTTCATTCCTCTTTGTCTTCATCACCTTATGGAGGCCAATATGTGTACCTTCAATCTCCCCCTTTGGCCTTCCATGCACCTTTTACCATCAAGTACCTACACACTCACAAAGAACCTCATAAGTACAAGTTTAACGAAAACCTAACTTATATCATAAGATGAACCTCCCTAATTCTCCATAAGAGAATATATCACTTGAAGTCAAGAATCAATGATCATCCTTTTCAAGATATCAAGTGACTTGATCATAGGTTCAAATAGACAATAACCAATAGAAGCACTAGAATGCAAATAACCATAAAAACATAGTTTGTGCATAGCACTTAGAGTACAAAGCAAACCAAACAAATTGAAAATAGTTCTTAACCAAAAATAACACAAATTAAAGCATTAGAATAGTAATTAGGGACTTGATGTCTCCCCCTAAGGTGATGAAGCCAAAGGAGGAGAGGGCCTAAGCAGCCTAGGCATGACCACCACGATGACCACGTCCACGCAGAGCACTCCTCCGACGTCCACCAATGGAGTTGTAATTTGTCCATTCATGAGGTGTGAGATCTCCATTCTGAAAGGCAGGACCATTTGATGGTGGAGGGGAAGGAGGAGCAGTAGGGAAAACTGCCATGGCTTGGGAAGGTGGTTGAGGACCTTGAAGACGTTCGTGATCAGCCAACCATGCAGTCCGAGTGGCAAGCATGTTTCTTTCTGCACGACGCTCTCTTTCATGCAACAGCTGCACACGATTGATTTGTGTTTGAAATTGAACACCAAGCCGAGAGAAGGCGTGATTGATGTCAGCTAGGGTTACCGGACGGACAGACTCAGCTTGTTGATGACGAGAGGCAGCTTCACGTCGTGCATCATCTGTGTTGTGGTGATTGCTCCTGGCTCCGTCCATGATAGAGAGTCCTGCACACTTGACACAAACCGTGAAGATAGTAGAAGAGATAGTAGGATGTGAAGGTAAGCACATAGGAGACAACTATATATAGAGAGGTACAAAGACATAAACCCTAAAGCAAATCGGAGTAAAAGGAAAATCACATTAAAGTCCAAGCACGTATCAACAAAAATCAGGAAATCAAAGATTGAAGAATATCAAGCAACCCTAGCTGCACAAGGAAAGATAACCAATCAAGATACATGCACATCTTACATGCCTTGAGGAGAAGGGTAAGTCACACAACATGAGGCTGCAAACGGAGAGTATTCCGAGAAGTTTCCTGCCCACCAATGCATGCAACATGCAAACCTAGATGTATACGGCAAAACAAAAGATGTAGCAGCAACCTATAAAGCCTAGAAGATATTTCCTTCTAAAACATGAACTAGATGATAGATCAAATCACAGAGAGTACCTAACTCTTTCCTAGAAGGAAATCGAACACATGCATACGGCAAGAAAGAAGATTAGAAACCCATGAACCAAAAACCATAAGATAGCCAACGCATGAGTACGAAATCGATACAATAAAATGATCAACAATGCAAGTGATCTACGGTATGTAGGCAAAACTAAACACCACAATGTGAACATAACAACCACTTACCTGCATAGACAAGGATAATTCTAGTAATACCTAGAGTTCGAAACAAAAATCAAGGATGTAGACCAAACTATGAAACAGAAGCAATTTTGGACCATACACGCAATGAGCTCTCAACATGACACCTAAGGAAGTACACAGTACACAATGTCAAGATTATGGATACAAGTCCAAGCAGACCATACAACTATAGGAGGAGTTATGACAATTACCTGGACATTCTTATTGAGGAAGACAATACACTTTATCAATCTCACAAACATGCATCCTCGAGTAATACACATGACCATTAGCCAATAGTAAGATGTGATGTGCAATGAGGATACTTCATAATGGGAAAGAAAATGAGGAGTGATTAAATGCGCAAGCCAACTTAAACGACATTCCCCCCTATCTCTCCAGTAAATCGCCTTATAACATCATAATTCGTATTTTTCTTATTTTCATAATATAAGCTCAGTACATTGCTGAGACAAGTGTTTTTTTTTCAGCCACCGTGGAGACCAAGCCAGCCCATTCCAACAGGTATCGAGTAGTTAGTCAATCCCTGGAGAGGAGAGCTAGCCTGGCCTAAAGAAATCATATCCTCCGGGGAGACCAAACCAGTCCATTCCTCTAGGAGTCGAGTAGTTAGTCAACTCCTGGAGATGTAGAACTAGCCTGGCCTAAGACTGCATGCACAAATTCCTTAATTTTTTTTTTCTTGCATGCAGTCACAATCTATAACATGTATTCAACTACACCGGCTCATGATTAGGTGACTCAACTCAGATTTATCCATCACTATGAAATATGTGTACGTGAGAATCAAACATACTGGCCAATGATCATAAATAATATTTGAGAACACTAGATGAGAGATCCAAAGTAACAATGTCAAGGGCTCTAAAGAACAAACATGTAAAATGCAATAACTCATCTATAGTAAGATAAGATCAAGGACAAGGAACGATTACCTTGACATAGGTACTCAGAGAGACTGTTATTTGTCAATATTGAGAGCAAATGCCAATGGCATTACGTAAGGTCAGAAATCGTTCTGTATCTAGAGGTTTGGTGAACAAATCTGCCCATTGATAATTAGTAGAAACAAATTCTAATGATAGAATATTCTTATCAACAAGTTCACGAATGAAATGATAACGTATATCTATGTGTTTAGTCCTAGTATGTTGAACAGGATTTTTGGAAATATTAATAGCACTTGTATTATCACAGAAAATCACAAGTTTACCCTGTGGAATACCATAATCCTTAAGCATATTCTTCATCCAAAGCATTTGAGTACAACAACTCCCTGCGGCAACATATTCAGCTTCTGCAGTAGACAATGAAGTACAATTTTGTTTCTTACTATGCCATGCAACTAAATTCTTACCAACAAAGAAACAACCTCCACTTGTGCTTTTTCGATCTTGCAAGTTACCTCCCCAATCTGCATCAGAATAACCTGCAATTTCAGCATTAGTGTCATACGTATAAAATACACCACATGTTATACTTCCAGAAATATAGCGAATAATTCGTTTAACAGCTTCCAAATGTGACTCTTTTGGATTGGCCTGAAACCTGGCACAAACACCTACACTGTAAGATAAAGCAAACTACCAATCATACTACGATATTTAGTTTGGTCAACAGACTTACCATCAAGATCATGACATAACTTTATGGTGGTACTCATAGGTGTACTAACAGATTTCTTCTCAGTCATACCAAATTTCTTAATGAGGTTTTCAGCATATTTTGATTGGGATAGAAAAATGCCATTATGATTTTGTTTAATTTGCAGACCCAAAAAGTAAGTAAGTTCACCACACATACTCATCTCAAACTCATTGGTCATGATTCTAGTGAATTCTTTTACTAAAACATTAGAAGTAGAGCCAAAAACAATATCATCAACATAAACTTGTGCAACCATGAGATGACTTTCAACATGCTTAACAAATAGAGTTTTGTCTACAGTGCCTCGGAAATAACCTTGAGAAACAAGATAAGTAGAGAGTTTATCATACCAGGCACGAGGTGCCTGTTTAAGACCATAAACAGCCTTTTTAAGTTTCCAAACGTAATCAGGATGATGAATATCTTTGAATCCCGGAGGTTGTTCAACAAACACTTCCTCCTGTACTTCACCATTTAAAAAAGCAGTTTTTACATCCATTTGAAATAACTTAAACTTACGTTGACAAGCAATGGCTAACAAAAGTCTGATGGATTCAAGTCGAGCCACCGGGGCAAAAGTTTCATCAAAGTCCAGACCTTCGACCTGTGAATATCCTTGAGCAACTAATCTTGCTTTATTTCTTGTGATTGTGCCATGTTCATCCATTTTATTCCTGAAAATCCACTTAGTACCAACAACATTAGTGTTCTCAGGACGAGGAACAAGAATCCATACCTCATTCTTTTCAAATTGATTTAGTTCCTCTTGCATTGCATTGATCCAATCATCATCTAACAAAGCCTCCTTGATATTTTTAGGTTCTATCAAAGAAACAAATCCAAAACATTTTAATTTGTTAGTTTCTTTAACTCTTTCTTTGACAAAACTTACTAGAGCTTTATTGATGTCCACAATTTCCGTGTTGGAGCATTCAGAGTCGTCTTTTGTGGTTGAAGTAACCTCAACCGTCTTCCTTCTTGTACGCATGCCTTCACCAGTATCTCCAATGATATCATTGAATGAATGATCTTTTCTAACCTGCTTGAATCCGGTTCGATATTTTACTACCGGTTGTAGATTTTGATCCACTTCTGTGACTGCTTCCTGTGAGTGTACATTCTCATCTTTTGAACTCGTTAGATTTTCTTCAGATAAATTGGACTCATTAAAATTATCATCAACAGAAACATTAATGGAATCCATGACAGTTCGAGTTTCTTTATTATACACTCTATAAGCACGACTGTTTAGAGAATAGCCAAGAAAAATACCTGAGTCTGATTTTGGAGCAAATTTTGCTAGATGTTCACGGTCTTTTAGAATATAACAAGGATTTCCAAAAACATGAAAGTAACTTACATCAGGTTTCTTACCTTTCCATAATTCATAAGGAGTGTTCTTTGTACCTGAACGAAGAAGAACTCGATTCCCAACGTAGCATGCAGTATTTACAGCTTCAGCCCAAAAATTCTCACTTAAACCTGTTGAATGCAACATTACCCTTGCCATGTCTAATAGGGATATGTTTTTACGTTCAGCTATTCCATTCTGTTGAGGAGTTATGGGAGCTGAAAACTCATGAAGCACACCGTAATCTCGACAATATTTAAAAAATCTGGAATTTTTAAATTCAGTTCCATTGTCAGATCTAATTCTAGCGATTTGAAGATTAGCTTGTTGTTTTTCCACTGTAAGTTGTTTACTCAATTTTTCGAAAGAATCAAATGTCTCACTTTTATCCTTTAGAAAATCAACCCAGGTAAATCGAGAATAGTCATCAACAACAACAAAAATATATTCCTTACCAGCCATACTTACAGTAGCAGAAGGTCCCATTAAATCCATATGTAACAACTCCAAAGGTTGAGATGATGAGGAAGCATTCACAACTTTATGATTTGCACGAGTTTGTTTACCTGTTTTACATCCTCCACAAATAACATCAGTACGACCACTTAATGTAGGTAAGCCTCTTACTAATTTTTGACTAGATAGTCTAAGCAAATCTTGACAGTTTAGATGACCAAGACGCTTATGCCAAAGCTCCATGGTTTCCTCAACTGAGCTAGTCCTGAAACACGATTCCGAGTTGTCAGATTTTAAATTAGATGCAACATGATAACAATTATCTCCTGATCTAACCCCTCCCATCACAACTGTACCATCTTTGTCAAAGACCACACAACGGCGTTTGTTAAACCAGACATCTTCATACTCATCAGCTAATTGACTAACACTAATAAGGTTATTTGATAAACCTTCAACATAAAGAACATTATTTAAGCAGTTAAGATCCTGAGATCTGATTGAGCCTTTTCCTCTAATTTTTGCTTTCTTCCCGTCTCCAAAAGTAACAGCACCTGTCACACCTGATTCTTCTAAGTCAGAAAACCAATGTTTGACACCCACTATCAATATACCAAGTGTCCTCTTGTCTAGCAGATAATGCAGTAATAGCAACATTACATGTAGCCTTAATATCATTCGATTCATAATCTATATCAATATAGCACAAATTACAAAACGCTTCTATGGAATCATGATTATATTTTTTTCTCCAAACCTTCTTACCTGAAGGTCTCCTAACCATATCTGCGTCCTGTTTAGATTCTTTATACGATTTAGACAAGCCAACAAAACGAGAGATATCAAGTAAAAGCTGACTATGTTCTTTCAACTTACTTCGAATATCTTGTATATCTTCCTCATACCTATCATTCGAGTTTACAATATTTGATTTGAATGAGGTCTGAAGTTTTTCCGATTCTACATGTTCTTTAATGTATTTCTCACATTCCTTTGAACCTGATTGTTCACGGACAAAGTTAGTGTAAAAATTCGGATTTTTAGTTGAGCTACTCTTACCAGTATATCCAAGTCCAGTTCGATCGTTGTAGCTTTTTCCTGTACTCAGAATATCAGATAGTGATTTCGAACTATGTTGAAACTTTTCAACCTTGGTATTCGTTCCATCAAGCAAAACCTGCAACTTGCCAAGTTTAGAGTTTAATAAGTCAATTAAATTATTCTTTTCTGTTACCTCACTTTGTAGCATTTGAATTTTGGCTAACAGATGCTTTCGTTCAATCACTTGACCACCATAGTCATTTTTCGTCCGCATGTGCAGTTTCTCCTCTTCCCATTTCACTTTTTCGTTTTCCAGCATCTCTACTTGTTGTTTTAATAGAAGATTTTTTTCAGAAATTTTCTCTGCAGCTTTTATAACTCTTGCTTGATATTCAAACATCTCATTATCTTCATAGCTGTTGTCTTCATCTTCTTCTTGATCCTCATTTTCAGAACCTGCATAATCTAACGAGAAAGAAGATACAAGAGCAAATGTTTTGTCCCTTTTTGTGGAGCTATCATCATCGTCACTCCAAGATGTCTTGTAAGCCTTGTTACCTGAATCAGTCTTTTTATTCCCACAATCAGTAGCAATGTGGCCAATGCCACCACAAGTATAACATTTCTTATTGTTGTTACTACTACTTCCATACTCATACTTTCTTTGAGAGAAATTTTCACTACGTTTTTCAAAATTTTTATTATTAAAACTTCTCCTAGAATTAAGATTATTTTGTTTGTTCCTATTATTTTTCTGATTCAAAAATTTCTTAAACTCTTTAGTCAACAGTAATATTTCATTGTGTTCAGAATCCTCAGACTTTGATTTTGAGGGTTCAGTAACCTTTAAGGCAATATTTTTTGAATTCTTACCTTTTGGTCTTTCATCCTCATCCAGCTCCATCTCCCAAGCCTTTAGATTTCCAATCAACAAGTCCACAGAATATTCGTTTAGATTATATTGCTCCTGGATTGTTGTCTTCTTCATCCTGTATGACTTTGGAAGAGATCGTAATATTTTCCTTACAATATCGGATTCTTGTAATGGTCTTCCAAGGCTTTCACATAAACTAGAGAGATCAGTAAAACGACTATAAAAATCATCAATAGTTTCATCATCTCTCATTTTCAAGGCATCAATTTCAGAATAATATTGTTGTAATCTTTGTTCTTTTACAATATCATTACCTTCATTTAAAACACAAAGTTTATCCCAAACCTGTTTGGCGGTAACGCAATTCTGAACTCTTTTCTTTTCATCTCTGCTCATTGATGCGTAAAGAGCATTTAAAGCTTTGTGATTTCCTTCACTAGCTTTGATTTCCTTGTCAGTCCACTCATCTTCATCTTTTAATTCTTGCATAGCCGATCCTTCAGGAGCTTTTGAATCAACCTCTTTCATTGGAGGATTCCATCCACGTTCGACACTTCTCCATGCATGGAAGTCAATGCCATATATAAACGATCTCATTTGGAGTTTCCATTGAGCAAAATCCATGCTAGCGAGCAAAGGTGGCTGATTCAATCCTTGACGTTCCATCTTGAGCTAGATCTACCGGACACCTCCAGTACCTGCTCTGATGCCAATTGAAAATACAAGATAGAACAATAACGAGTAATAGCAGCGGAAAATATAGAAGAATTTCACTTTTCTATTGAACAATTCATATTACAAAGATTACACCTTAATCTATGATAATATAGTTCTCAAAAGTAAAATACTTCTTACTTGATAGTCACAATTAAGCATGAAACAACCTCACTAAGATCGTTGCTTCAAATGTCGATACAACCTCACTAAGATCGTTGTAGACACACGGATGATCAACCTCACTAAGAACGTTGATGTTGCCACTAAGGTCTTCAATGGAGTCACAAAGATCTCCTAGCACTAAGCTTCTCTTTGTGTGAATTTTCTTCTCTAAGGATTCACCTCTTTTCTTCTTTTTCTCTCTTTCTCTCCTTCTCTCTATTTCTTCTTCTCTTTGGCCGTGTCTCCCTCTTCTTGGCTCTACAGCAACTGCATGAATATATCCTATATATATCACACCTGGCCATGCACTACCTAACCCTAGTACAAGAATAGGTAATCAACCTAAATCCTTTCCTAATACATCATTCTATATAAAAGGAAAAACAATACATATGGAATACATCTTAAACTAAATATATTTGAAACTATTTTTTCCCAAATATACTTTATTCTCTCTATATATGATCCCATATATATTTCCATATATGTTTGATTCGACCAACTCATAGGATCATGCCGCAAGGTTGGTTTCCTAGTCCAACTAGGAAATGTCATCAATGCTCCCCCTTTGTTGTGCTTCATTCCTCTTTGTCTTCATCACCTATGGAGGCCAATATGTGTACCTTCATAGAACCAACACTAGCAGGGCTAGACTCGAGTCACTCGACTAAAGTTAGAAACTTAGAACAATTTACTGCTAGACTGCTAGTAAACCACGTTTGCATGCATGTATTGGCTAGGTTCATAAGATAAGGTTAGGAAGCTAACCAGAAACCCAGTACTATAAACTTAACTCATAATTACACATTTAAACCCATAACCCTTCATATGATCGATCAGATGAACTTGGTGAAGCATGAGCCTTGCAATGGATTCTTAATGACCATGATGAACTCTTGTTCTGCGCCAAGTCAACATCCTCTTCCTCCACACCACCTCCTGGCTCAGACTTCCACATCGAAATCGCTACAAAATACTCGCGAAGTACTACCAAACCAAAGCCACGGCAAATAATCATGACTAATTATGATGGATTAACCTTCCTAAAATCCAAAGTAATTGAGGTTTCACTCATCGTATAGAATGCAATAGCTTGCAGGAGTGACTATGCCGATGCATGTCCTACTGTTCTTGTAGTTTCAGTAACGGAAAGAGTCCTTTTGCTGTGATTTTAGATCACAAACAAAATTCGTTCAAGTTTATGAATATGATTGACAAATAATAAAAATAATAACTGATTAAATAGATAAATGATCCGGGTTGGATTGATTGTAGCCAATGATCGGCCAAGAATTGTATTATATTAGATCTCCAATAGCGAATTTTATACCCAAAACCATGAGTACTATGCAGATATATAAACTTGATGACATAAAATTATAAATGTTTCAATTCGTCATCAGATTACTCATCATGTATATTAAATCTCCAGGTAGCGAAAGCAAAAGGAGAATAGCTAGCAACAATTTATATATGCTTACAATTTGGCTGGACGAGAGAAAATCCAAAGTGTAAAACCACAGAGAAATATAACTAGGGGAATAAGGTGAATGACATTCTCTCCTGAAGGATTATGATGATGTAGACCCATTTCCTTTTTGGTAAGATCATCAGAATTTGGATCGTAAACAGGCAAATCCTCCGGGGAGGCAACTGTTGTGGTATTCAGGAGCGGAGAGCCTAGACACACGGACGCAGGTGAGAAGTTCACCAGAAACTCCTCGGAGGCTCGCGTGGTGCTTGAAGATCGATGCATTTTCAGGGCTTACAGGTTACAGAGAGGTATGATGGGGAAAACTAAAGGCTGTGTTTATCAGATCTTATAGTTTCAGAAAGATAAATGATACAAATCATCAAACAATATGCAATGGAGCTTTGCCAACTTTGTTAGGAATCCGGGAAGTCAAGGATAACAGCTTTGCTTGCTGAGCCCAAAATGCATTTGATTCCCTTGAATTTAGCCTATGGTTGACAATTACATACCGAACTATAAGGTTGTGAATGGTCTTACGATGTTAACCCTGTTTAAAAGCAGCTTCCATTGTAATCAAAGGTCTGCAGGTCACTATCACCATGTGCATGACTGCATGCAAAGAAGTCGAATACATGCAAGGGCAGCAACGATGACTTTATTTTAGTACAAGAACAAGTTTTAAGAGCAGAGATACTAGGAGGATGTCATGTGTAACACACTGAATAAGGAGAAAAACTAAAGCATAATATAGTTACAACATAGTGGCCATGCGCAGAAACCAGAATATGAAACAGGTGGTGCTGATTGATCATTTTAGCAAGCAAATGCCAATGTGTACAGATGCATACAGAAGAGGACACACTGAATCGACAAGTCTTAGGTAGCTGACATGACTTGTCTAAAAAAAAAATCAAATTTTAACACACGAAGATCTGAGTTAGCAGAATGGCTGCAAAGCCTGGAAAACTCCACAAAACTTTTACAGATAGCTTGCAAGTCTGATTCCTTCGGACAATTCAGACTTCCAGAAATATGCTGGTGGGGATGAATCTTGCCTCCAGTCACTCTATGAAATATCTGTTTCTGAAAGGTGAGAGTAGCTGTCCAGTCTGCTGTTTGATCTCGCTGCTAAACTCAACCTCCATCAAACGATGATTTTCCTTGTTTCGCGTCATTGAGAAGGAACCATTCAGATTATCCCCTTCAGTCACACGGATTGGAGGGTTCAAGAGGAAAACCTGTTCAACAAACACGGGTTAAGCATAGAATTACTAAAGAGTATAGCAATATATATTTCGATAAAGAACATGCACATGCTCCAAGTAATTTGTGATGCCTCTGCATGTCATTTGTTTGCTGAAACTGTGCTATGTTCATAACAAAGAAAGCCTGCTATGTATTACATAAGGGGAGAAAATATCATGACACACAACAATGCACTTAAATTCATCTAGTGTAGAGTATTTATACATTATTCACTGGCCTATCAATTTACAAATTTCAGTTCCTAATAAACATTTGGCCGCAGTGCAAACCATAATGTTGAGATTTATTTGAATTTTGCACCAATATTTTCAATCTGCATATAGAATTCTAGACAATAAATCAATTTTTTTTTAAAAGGGGTTTGGAAATAACAAACCTGTTGGCCCCAGTGCGTGCCATTATCTACACTAGGAGCAGTGGTCAACTCGACTTCATTCTGAGCTGGAACCTCCTTACGTCCCTGGTACACCAGATCAAATCAAGTATCATGTTATGGTGAGCATACAAATATTCAAGGAACCTAGCACTTGAAAAGATAAAGGATAGTCACGATTAACTTACTCGAAAATGAACATCAAACCATCCTGCGAACCCACAGAGCCTTGTGTTTGGAAGAGTTACTGTCGATGAAAAGCTCGATCTCACTTCGAGGATGTCACTGACGGAGGCAGTTAAACAGTCAATCTCTCTTAGTATAGCACCTGTCCCTATAACTTGGTTGGGATGAAGGTTGTTCCACAATGATGTCTACGAAATATTCAACAACATCACTTTAAGATGTTAACACCATGAAGGAGCATGGTAAATTCATATGCAAGTAAAAGGAAATGATGAACATGAATTGTTTTCCCTTTGCATAGTAATAATAATTAAAGGCAGAATCATGACTAAACAGGATTTTAAAAATAATTTTTTCCTTTTTAAAAGAGAAACATGTAGGACTGAAAATTTCCAAATGTTAATTACATTTCAAAATGAAACAAAGGGGAAGGTAAAGACCTAAGTGCATCCTTGAATTTAAAAAATTCAAGGAGCAGGAGAGAGAAGTTCACGGAAGCGATTATGAAGTTTTGAAGCAAGTTTTTTTGGAAAAATATAAATAACAAAAATGACAAATGAATGTTGCATTATTGTGCACACATCAACAATCTTGTCAACATTCAATCACCTGAAGATAGTATTTCTTCTGCTCTTCAGCAAAAGGTTTTGTTAGAGCACCCATATCAACACCATAATAAGATTTTGTTTCATTTGTGAAATGATACCAGCCTTCCATCGATGATTTAAAATCATTTTGTTTTTGATCTCCTAACCCAGATCTAATAGGTGCCACCCACATACGAGCATGACTCGGATACCTGTAGAACAAACATTTTGTTCCAAATTAGATGGTAGAATCATAAAAAAAAAGTGCACAAAGATTGCTCGATCAACTTAGTAAATCAAAGGGAACAGGCTCGAGATAAAATTCCCATCATAGTACAATTGCACTACAAGAATCAAAATAAAAAACAGATAACTAACAGAGATGAAGGATTTGGCAGGAACGCCTAGTGTAAAAAGACGAGCACTATATGGGAATTTAACTGCAAATGATCTCATATGACCTTTTATGTGGCTTATCTCAGATGCAAGAGATAGATTTAAGTGCATAATTATAGACAAATAGAAGCCTTAGCAATACCACAGACCACCAAAACCCAAGAAACAAGTAGAGAAGTGTTTTTTGAAACAAAAATTTGCTTGGGGCCCTCTATTTTTCATCTGTTTTCAACACATGTGCATGGTGGTCTTACAAAATCACTACACTTCAACAATGTGACAACTGCGGGATTTCTAGCATAGAAGATAAACATTCTCCCTTACATAACATGTAGACAAAAGAAACTACCATGAACTGTATATTCATACAGCTGAAGTTTCAATATTAAAACCAGAGGGAAATTAGCAGTTGAAAAAACCAGCCAAAAGTTTCAACACAATAGCACACTTACATGACTCCAGTTGGCTTCAACCATCGGTCACGGGCACATATCACAGAGTCAAACATCGATTCACGCAGTAGGAAATACCCCATCCACTCCGAAATTATCACATCAACTGCACGCCAGTACATAAATCATATAAAATGACACCAATACAAATAAACACTCCAAAACTTAAAAACTCACATATACCAACCTTTCTCTGGAAGTTGAACATCCTCCATAGAGCCCTGAATCACCTCAACTACATCCTGCACATTATTCGCTTTCACAAGCTCGCGCGCATGTTCAGCCATGTTAGTGGCTTCCACAGCATACACCTTCCTAGCACCAGCTTGCGCAGACCAAATCGCGAGAATGCCACTCCCCGTTCCCACATCCAACACAACCTTCACCACAGTTCAACCACATTAACCCCAAAATTCAACACTACCAACAAAACAACCCCATTTCACCACACATCATACCCAAGTTAATTTTTTTTTTTTAGTTCCTCAGTAAAGTTCATTCCTTTAAACTCCTTAACACATAATTCCTCTTGCAAATTAACCAAACTAACCCCAAATTCCAAGCTTTCAACAAAATTAACAAGTTATTAACAAGTGAATGCTTACTTAGTATAAAGGTTGAAGCTTTTAAGCAGTAAAGATGAGAACTTTTAATGGGTTTCTTAGAGAGCTCTACCTTGCCATTGAAGTGGTGCTTGTTCTTGAAGACGGCGTTGTAGTAAGCGTCCATGCGGACACGATCGGAGAGCATCTCCTTCTGGTGGTAGAGGAAGGCGTAGGTGCAGAAGTAATTGGCAAAGTCGACGCCTTTATCCACCGACGCGCGGCCATTGCTGGCGGCGCCGATTGTTTGGTCTGAAACGACGCCGTTTGTGTAGCTTCCCATGTTTGAGTTGGGTAGTATGTGGTCAATGCCCTGAAAGACCAAACACGAAAAATGAGAGAGGAGGGTTTTTGGGGGTTTAGGGCAACGTAGTAGATGATCTTATGTAGTCGAGTCCACGGTGCTGCCTCTGCTACTCTGTTTTAGGGTAAGTGAGTAGGTCCCATAATCTTCCTCATTAGGGTAAGTGAGATAAAACATTAAATCATAATAGAGGAAAAACCGAAAAACGGATAAGTTTATTCGTACAAGTTTCATCGTACTAGTTACACTTTTAGATTTACACATTTTCCTATCAATCAATATTCTTTTACAAATAATTACTATCTATTAACTATTGAAACCATTTATTCTGTAATTTTGTTTACTCGTAGTGGTTACGATGATATAAGTAGTGTTTGTCATGATATCAATTTAATATTTTTTTTCGAGATTGTCTGTTGTGCAGCAAGGTATGGTATACACACAATTGTGTGTAGTAATAAAAGAGTAATGGGTTATCATAAAATGCACTTGTATGTGTGGGGGTAGATTGTGAAAAAAAAAAGCTTCTGCATGTGCATAACAGAATTTTTCCCTTTTTTCCCACCATTTCTCTAATTCTTTCCCTTCTCACTCTTGACTTTACGGTCCTTACTCCTTACCCATCTCTTCCCCTCATCAACTAACAAATGGCCTCTAGCCATTACAAGTTCATGTGCTTTGTTGCTACAAGTCTTAACCCCTTGACCTCACCTGATTTTTCTATTATGCACAGACTGAATCTAAGATTTCATCGTTTTGATACGAATCTAAACACTTGGAGTGTTGCAGATTGTTGTTTTCTGAAAGTGATAATATGATCTATCTTATGTTGTCCAAACTAGTCACGCGTTAGTGAGTGCATTGGTGCAATGCCGGTTCTCCCTTTAGCATAAACTAATTTTGGTGCTGTTGGTTTCTTCACCCCTCTATGATCCGTGAACCTCAAAAGTCAAAATTATTATTCCAGGACTCGGTCCTGCAGTCTTGTTACTTTAGAACCTAATCTTCAATGTCTTTTCAAGCTTTAGGATAGTATTATATGATTCAGTCAGTGTTGAAATGAATATTTCAATGTAACTCTGTCTGTCTTGAGCACCATTAAGGCCAAATTAAGCAATGTGAATGTTTTACCTCATCAGCAAGTGTTGTCTTGATCACTTGCAGCAGGGTTCATTAGTTTAATGTAATTGAATGAGTCTAGACTTTTAAAATTTGATCACTAATATGCATGTCTATAATCTATATGGTCAATGACCAGGTCACACATACATTGTTCCTCACCTTATTGGGGGCTTACCTGTGAAAATGAAGCTATTTGATTTTAGAATAGGGTTTATTTATTTCTGGAAAATGTTTCCAATAATTGGCATTAAATAAAAATGAAAGTCAGACAAGTAATTAGGTGAACTTCTTGGTGGTTTCTTTGGTTCCATTTGATTCATGACCCACATTGTTCAAACTTTCAACTCTTGGCCGATCTATATAGATTAGAATTTAGAAGTATCCCTTTGGTTAAATATTCACAGCATGTTAGACCCTAGGAGCTAGCCAATGAAGGAAACTAATAAATTCAGGAAAAAGTATCATGTTGAAGGAGAGAAGAAACTCCAGTGATCATATAAAAAAAAACTCCAGTGATCTCCCTCTCTCTATCTCTCTTTCTCTTTCTCTCTTAACCTGAAACCAGAAAATGCAACTTTGATTTGATGGAGGACAAGAAAGCCAACATAATAGCTGCTTCATCAGTGATCATCCTCATCATTTTCATCATCGTCGCTCGCGTGTCTCTCAAGCTTTCCAGTACTTTCTATCTCATTTGTGGAGCAGGAATTGCTGTGATCCTTGCTGTGTTTGCATGGCTAATAATCAGACATCACTACAATTACAGGCGAAAACAGATGGAATCACAGTACAAATCCGAAGGACGTGAGCTAAGGATAGAGTACAGCTTCCTCCGAAAAGTAGCTGGAGTTCCCACAAAGTTTAGGTTCAATGAGCTAGAAGAAGCCACAGACAACTTCAAGGCATTGCTTGGCCAAGGGGCTTCTGCTAAAGTGTTCAAAGGCATTCTAAGTGATGGAACTCCTGTTGCAGTAAAAAGGCTTGATGTGGAGGAGCGGGGCGATAGGGAATTTAGATCAGAAGTTTCTGCAATAGCTAGTCTACAACATGTGAATCTTGTGAGGCTTCTTGGATATTGCTGTGTTAGTCCTGCAGGGCCCCGGTTCCTCGTGTATGACTTCATCTCAAATGGCTCATTAGATGGTTGGATTTTCAATAGAAAGGTAAGGTCTAATCGCCGAGGAGGGTGTTTGTCTTGGGACTTGAGGTACAGAGTTGCTATTGATGTTGCCAAGGCACTTTCTTATCTGCATCATGATTGCAGGAAAAGGATCTTGCACCTTGATGTTAAGCCGGAAAATATTCTCTTGGATGAGAATTTTAGAGCAATTGTGGCAGATTTTGGTCTGTCAAAACTAATGGGAAGAGAGGAGAGTAGTGTCATGACAACAATAAGGGGCACTAGAGGGTACTTAGCTCCTGAGTGGCTGTTGGAGCATGGAATTTCAGAGAAATCGGATACTTATAGCTATGGAATGGTGCTCCTTGAGATGATTGGAGGCAGAAGAAATGTGAGTTTCATTGAAATGGGTACTCATAATAGGCCTCATAGGAAATGGCAATACTTCCCCAAAACTGTGAATGAGAAAATGAGAGAAGGCAAACTCATGGAGATTGTTGATCAGAGACTATTAGATAGTGGAGGGATTGATGAGAGAGAATTGAAAAGGCTAGTTCATGTAGCCATTTGGTGCATACTAGAGAGGGCTAGTCTCAGGCCTCCTATGTCTGAAGTGGTTGAAATGCTTGAAGGTGGTTTGATTGTGGAGCAGCCTCCTGATACTCAAATGACCATTGTAGATTTCTTGTCACTAGAAGAAGAATCCCAGCCACAGATCAATGGTCATCACGGGCCAGACATTGTTGCTGCCTTGGCAGCTCAACAAGTAGATAGCAGTAATGAAAACTCATCCTCAGTTTACTCATATGGAACTGCAATGTCTGCTATAACACCGAGATAACTCAACTCCATTATGGCCTTCTTCCTTAAACTCCGTGGTAAATTTTCTGCAGCTTGTAACATATATGAGACTTTTTCTGTATACTCAAAAAATTGATGTTCTATCTGTGAATTAAATGTATGATGACTATGATCATAGAAAGGTAGATATTTCCATGTACCTCAGCTCACTGAATCTTTCGCAGCCACTTTTTTGGGCCTCTTTAGCAACCACTCAAAGACAGAGACTTTGATCAAGTGGATCAAATTTGAGCAAGTTGATCATTCTGGACATTTTGAAAAGCACTATTTCTACCATTTCCCAACTGCTAGATTTTTCAGCATTCTGGCTAGTCCGCTTGCAACAAGAACAATTACCAACTAAATATTTTATAGAAAATGTCATCCACAATAGTAACGTCTAGAAATTGGAGAAGATTACAACTTACAAGGGTACTTGATTCCAATTATATGATAAAAGAAAAGTGGGGACCCTCTTAATATAGAGAACCTATGTCCCCCAACTTCTCATCTCATCTCATCTACATGTGGCAGATATCTATAGTGTTATCAATGATCAACCGGAGTAAAATGCTTCAATGATCATGATAAACGGTTGAGGTTTCATCTCATTTGAATACAACCAGAAACGACATCAAATAAAAACGACAGAACAACAAACTTTTAGTTGGGGAGGAGAGGAAAGTCAGGAAACAGTGTGAGAGAGAGAAGAGAGACAGGAGGGAGAAAGATCAGCCCACCAAACCTAGTCGAGGTATGTAACAATGGTGCAAAACCCAGTTTTTCAGTTATTGTTTCTGCTCAATTTCAATTGGGTTATAATATCATTTGTGTCCCATGTTTCAAAGATACCATCTTTATACTTACATATTGCGTTAGTCTGTGTTAAATTTCAAGCTTTAGTATTTGAGTATTGGGTGTTCAAGTATTACCATTTTTGGTTTATAGCTTCAATTATAAACCTTTATGTTCAGATGGTGTCAGGGTAGAACCTTTATAAATTGACATTTATAGTTCTGGTTTCTGGGTTGAGGGGTTGTTGACTTGTAGTGAACAATGTCAAACACTTTAATCACAGCTGGGATCTCAAATTGGCATTTCTATGCAAGACAGGGACCTCATTTTAGATCATCAAATGATTGACAGGAGTCATAGAAGCACCATTTGGCACATTTGACATTTTGGAAAACTAATTTCCCAGCTTTTAAAACACTCACTTGATGTTGTTTGTCTTGGCCCTTTATGATTAGATATGGTTATTTCAGTTCAATAAGAGAGGAAAATGCCAATTTTTAGGTGTAAACTCGATTAGGTGTTCTAGGAATATTGCTGCACTGTTTTCCAGATCCTTTATTTATAACTTTTGTTTGAGCTATCCAGAAGTTAAGTTCTTTTCTAAGCTGTAGGGTTTGTTTCAAAATGCTAAGTGTAATCTAAATGTTTGAACATTTAGGTTTTGAAGTTGAAAAGCTACAGCATTGTAGATGTCTGCAGAGAATCATATTCGGACTATGACTTTTCAGTGACTAACAAAAATGGAAAATTCTGATGTGGTTGTTATTCTGCATAAATCTAATCATGAATACAGATGTATAAAAAACCAGAAGTGTTACACATAGGGTAATTTTGCCACCTTCATAGCCTTGTTGTGTTTCCTTTTTTTTTTTTCTAGGTCTATAGGTGAGGTGATCCATGAGTATTCTGAATTAGCCATAAACAGGTATCAGCTAATAAATCGGAATTGGTGGTGTTTTATCATTGCAGGTTCTGTGCTCCTTTATCTTTACAATTTCTGTAGTAGGAGTGTCATTGGTGCTATTTTCCTTGAGAGTGCCTAATATGAGCTTTACATCTCCATCTGTGGGTGCGGGTTAGTTTTTTTCACATTCTTGATGTCATTGTAGTTTGGTGAAGTGGTCTCATTAATGGTGTTCATGCTCATAATGAGCATCACTTTCATTTCCATGTTAACAATACTGTAGCTTGCCTTTCTTGTAATGTAGCTTGGTTCTATGTTTGTATTGAGCAGGTTAGTGAATTATTTGATTAGAAATAACATCTGGGGTTCATTGATAAAAATTAAAAAAAAAACATTTGTGGGTTCTGTTTATTATTAATCCTTTCTTATTTTATATTGTTGTAATCTATTTGCAGGTGGTAGAACTGTTAGAAGGGCATTTGAATTTGGAAGAACTTATGTAGTCCGACCTAAAGGGAAACACCAGGCCACTGTAGTTTGGCTACATGGCCTTGGTGATAATGGCTCAAGGTGGTTTTTGTCCCCGTTGCTTGTGTAAACCATTTCTAACAAAGTTGACAATATTGAAGTCACACACAAAAAAAAAATTAGTGACTTTTGTTTATTGTATATTATATTTCACACTACCATTATTTTTTTCTGATATCCACTACATGCTTAGAATTTTATTTTAACTTTCTCTTATTTCATACTGTTTTTCCTTCTGCAGCTGGTCCCAGCTCTTGGAAAGCCTCCCTCTTCCAAATGTAAGAATGAATACATTAACACTATTAGAAGTTGAATGTTCTCGTTATGCCATACTGAAATAGTGTGATGCAGATTAAATGGATATGTCCAACCGCGCCTACTCAACCGATTTCAGTTTTTGGTGGTTTTCCTTCCACTGCTTGTAAGATTCATAGTCTCATACTCGTATTAATATATGTAGCCTTATGTATTGATCTTGCAATGACATCTTGTTTGAAGACAAACCATTTTAACATTTTGCCACTCATAAGTCATGACTACTGACAAAAATTTCAGTTGAAATTAAGTAAGGCTATCACAACTTCACATATTTGAATTGCTTGTCTGATATGGATAGGGTTTGATGTTGGAGAGCTGTCAGAAGATGCTCCAGATGATCTAGAGGGCTTAGATGCTTCAGCAGCACATGTAGCTAATTTACTGTCAACAGAGCCAGAAGACAGTATGTTCCTCTTGCTGTATTTCATTCACAATCTGATTTTTATGTTGTGAACCCCTATGGGGCATTTCAAACTCCTCGAGATCTTTGGGTTGTGTTATAGAGATAACTTTAAATCATTATTCCCCGACCTTAGATCAATCTGGTGTATGCTGCAGTTAAGCTTGGAGTTGGAGGTTTTAGTATGGGTGCAGCTACAGCTCTATACTCTGCCACATGTTTTGCTGTAAAGAAATACGGGAATGGTACTCCATACCCATCCAATTTGAGTGCAGTTGTTGGACTTAGTGGATGGCTTCCATGTTCCAAGTTTGGCTTCTCACTCTACTCCTCATCCAAGGTAACCCCTCTGTCTTGTTTTGCAATTAGTTACAAGTCCTTTTTTTTTCAGGTCCTTGAGTAAGAAGTTTGAAGAAGCAAATGAAGCTGCAAGACGTGCTGCCTCGTTACCACTTTTATTATGTCATGGAAAAGGTGCTTTTCATCTCTAATGCATACATATCATGGGTCTTATTTGTCTTTTACCTATAATTGTGTAGTCTGTCCATGTTCCCAGTGCTCTGCCTATATGCACAACATTATAGTTATTCTGATATGCTGCAGGTGATGATGTGGTTTCTTACAAGTTCGGTGAGAAATCTTCACGAGCTCTGAGTGGAATTGGATTTCAGGACGTGACGTTCAAATCTTATAATGGGTATGTGGTCTGAAATTTTGTTGAAAAGCATTATTTTGGTTCTCTAAAGAAATTATATGATTGTTCTGTTCCAAAATGCAGGCTTGGTCATTACACAGTTCCTGAAGAGATGGATGAGGTCTGTACTTGGCTAATTTCAAAGTTGGGGCTTGAAGGAACTTCTTCATAGTTTGCTTCCCAGAAGAAATCTCAAGCAACATCAAGAGGCAAAAAATTGAAGGGAGGTGTAAGAAACATCAAAAATTTAGTGGTTTGGTAGCGAGTTATGACCTATGTCCTTTTAAGGCTTATTATTGTTTGGCTGGTGGATAAAAATCATAAAATCCATATTCGTATGTGATAAGATATTCATTATTTGGATCATATAACATGCAATTCGAACATAGTGGGTAAAAGTTTTGTTTTTCTCTCCGAAATTTTAAATAACAGAGAGAATATGTTTAGGGTTTAGGGTATTTAAACTGATGATCTATTATCTTAAATTTTGGTTTGATTTAGGCTTGTGTTGCGACTCCACTTCCTTAGTTTCATTGTTGCTTTCTTCACTATCTCAATTGCTTATTCAGCTGAAAGTTAACAACCATGTTATCTGTGCAATTCTCCATTTCCACTCCTTTGGTTGCTTTCTTGTTTCAATTCAACCCTTCTCTTTTTTCCCCTTCTGGGTTCATCACTTTATCGCAAGAAAAAGATAACATAAGGAAAGACAGGGTTAAACAAAATGCAATTCAGACTGAAAAAGAGGGAAATGTAATTTTCACTAGCCCGGTAGCCCACAGCTCCTCTAAAAACTTGATAGCCTCTCCATGCACAAATTATCAATTAGACAATTACAACAAACTACCTTCTACTTTCAGATTCCACAACAAGGAACTGCAAAACGTGTTTGAAATGGTACCAAAAAGATGTCAAACTTAAGCAAATGGGATCAACACTGTGCATACAAAATTACAAACAATCAATACAGTCAGGCAGCTTTGATTCTGCAAACAGGAGGTCCCTTCATTAGCCATCCACGCTACAAAGATATGGAGAAGAATGACGGGCTCTAACAACCCTCTGCAGGAGTGGTTCTTTCCTCTTTTCAGAAAAAAAATTGCGGTTTATGCTCACGTTTGGGCCTCTTTAACAATAGTCACATCCCCCCATCCACACACTGGTGATATTGCAGCCAATGGTGACAGCAGACGCTTTTCTTGATCATCATCAACTTCTGTCGACTCACGAGGTGTGGTGATTGTTAGAGATTCAGTGCCATCTTCTTCTGGACACAATCAGACAAGAAAGCAGCATAATAATGTTAAATGTCGAAGCAACTGGAGACACTATTATCTTATTTAAAATAAATAAATAATTAGAAACATAAAGCCACTAATATTGAGTTCAAAATACTACCCGACTCATGGTGGTATTCAGGAGTCTGTTTAACGGTAGTAACTTGAAGGCTTTCTGGAAGAAGACAGCTGCACAACGAACCTGAAATTCCAAACAAAACACAGACTTAACAAAGCCTTCACTATTGATTTAAGCAAAGCAAATAAACAAGGTCCTCCATGTGTGAGTACTTATGCCTATGAAAGTGACCAATTCAAAGAATATGAAATGAAATAAAGACAAATCAGACAATCAAAATCCAAACCCTCATGCATGATATCATTTTGCACATTTAAATGTCATTCAGTACACCAAAAATGGGTGCTTTTCTATCCCAAATATGTTTTACTAATCAACCATGGACTTAAGACTATTGTTATCAACAACTAGAAGACTGCATAATCAAACATAGTTCTCCAAAATAAAGCACCCAAAACAGAGTGAGTACAAGAAGTCCATAGTATAAATTCTTTTTACCTAGACGAGCAAGCCGATTCACCCACCCAGGAATCTGTCTTTCAGTCAACCTGAATGCCATGTCATCTGTAAAATGGTTGCAATTCTTGGAGATAAGGTGATAGGTATCCCCATGATACTCCGCAGCAACATTCTCAATAAATGTCCGAAATTCAGAAGGAGACATGTTTATGCGACCAAGTGAAATAGAGGATCGGTAAATGAATCCCGGGCAGGCCTTTGGTTCCACTTCAAAAACTCCACTAACAGGTAAGTCATGAGCTCCAAAACCATACTCTTTACCATGAACTGTTCACAATCAAAGAAGACAATATGGTTAACAGTATCTATAAAGATGAGAATCAAAAGCTACTGATCAGTCAATATGATTTAAGACAACATACTTCCGTATGTGTTTGCAACTTTCAGATTCCAAACAAGAAAACTAATTCATCTGTCACTACACCGAAAGCTCTCTTCTTGTAGAAGCCCACACTCACCCACAAAATTTCATCGAACATCCACAATATATAAGAGTCATACCAAGAAACCCCACTCAACACTACCCCATAACCACAATGACCCCAAATCTAACTTGTTACTATTCAGTACAAAACAAACTCTGCTCGATACTAAAAACCGAAATCACAAAGCAGTATACACATGTTTCCACCACAAACACATCATTACATTGCATTATGAATCAGAACCACATCAGATTTATACCTACAACGTTCGAGTCCCACATCCCCAAACAGCACATAGCACCATCCCAACCAGGTCTAAAGTACCAATCTTGAAAACCTCTACACCCTAAAAACATAAATGCATATTCACCGCAACTACCAATCACCCAGAAAAACCCAATAACCAAAAACCAAAACATAACCAAACCCAGATCACCAAAACATGAAAAACCAAGAGACCAATAAAGAAAGATGAGATTTTGAAACAGGGGCAGACCTTCAATACCGGAGTGGAATATTCCGAGACCGACCCAAACTGAGTAATTGTTCATAGGAGTGAGGTCGTAGACGTTCAAGATCACCGGAGTCTCGTACCTCTTGTCGCTCCGATCAATCCCACCGCCGGAACTGGAGGTGCTCTCGGCTCCCATTTTGCTCCACAAAACTTTTTGAAATTGCAAAAAAGACCCGGATTACAAATTGGTTATCTTTACTAGTCCATCGAGGGCCTTTAGAGTTCAGAGAGAGAGAGAGAGAGAGAGAGATCGGTCTCTCTGGGCAAAGAGGAAAGGTGAGGGACTTTTTTGGAATTTAAAATTTTAATGATTAATTGAGAGAGAGAGAGAGAGGATTGAGCAGAATCGTCGTCGGCCACTTTGCTTTATTAAACTCTTGGCTGTCATATTTGGATAATACTATAAATCTATAATGTCAAGGAATAAACAAATTTGTCGATCACTCTTTATATGCATATTCATATCTGTTTATCTAGATAAAAGTCACGTATCTTTTTTATTTTCTATAGTTATATCATAGTTAATTATTACATTTGTTAAATTAATTATTGATTTATTTTTACCATATTATTAATTTATATAAATAACTATAGTTATATCATAGTTAATTTAGGATACATGACTTTTATTTATGTAGATGAGCATGAGGGTGTTAAAATAATGTGGTTGACAAATTTACTTACGGAGGGATAAGGTAATTGGTCACCTTGTTTCTATTATTTTCACACAAAATGAACAAACACAAATGTATCGTGTGTTTACAAGCCGTGAACAGAAAAAAATTCTCTGATATTGGACGGATCTGTGTGTTTCGAACTCTTGTGTGCACGTTTGGTGTTGTTAATTCATGTAACTAACTCTGTCATAATTGAAATTTGGATTTCATATAAGATTGTCTCGGTCCTCCAATTTAGCCCCTCAACATGGACTAGTTGAATGATGTTGAATATATATTACTTTTGTGTCATTTGCACGAGATTTGCTTTAAGGATTGTAACGTTTGATCTATTATGACGATTAGATATAGAATCTAGATTAGAGAAGTTGCCAGGTCCAAAGTCTTGCATTGCTATTTAACTATCAAAAATAAACTGAACTGCTTACTGTTATCGTATAAAGAGAAAAAGACAAACTCGCAAGGCAAATATATAGAATTCTTGTTTTCTTCAGACGAATACATTTTTTTCACTCTGGATAATTTAACTCAGCAACACTGCTCCACACTCCAAGCAAGGAGCAGATTTCGGAGCATACGAGTTTCCGTTTCATTCCTTCTGATTAATCCACCCGAGCCAAGAGCACAGGCACTTAACCCCGGACATTTCTTTAATCAGAAATGTTAATCATCAGCAAGCAACTGACAGCAGCCGATTACAGACCTTTAGCAAACTTACTTTTCAATCCTTAAAATGAAAAACAATTTCGCTGACTCGACATTCTTCTGCAATCATGGCTGGTTGTTGTCTGGGGTTGTCCGTCGTCTTTCCCGGAGACGTGCACTCTGCCTCCTAGTAGGGGCAGCTGAGCCACCATCTGAAGTCTCATTCTCGGTGTCTCTTGAGGAAGAAGCAGCTTCACCCTCGTAGCTTTCTCCCCAAAGCCTGGTAGACCTCCTTCTCATACTAATATGTGCTCTAGTTCTTGTGCCAGGAGACCAACTGCTGCTCCTCAAACTGGACCCAGATGTAGGTCGATATATTCTAACTAGAAAGAATACAGTTAGCCATCCTCCTCCATCCTGTTCAACTGCCAAGCTGCTGTCATCCCTATCCTCACCGGTTGAAGATCGGAGTGTGCTGAGCAGATCACCAATATCCCTCTGCCGCTCCATACTCCTCCAGGAACGCTGTCGATCTGGGTCTGCCTCTGATGGGCGTGCTTGTGGGTGCTCCAGCCTTGCATGCTTCCTGAGATCTGTATAGGTTCCGCTAAAACTACATGTCTCACACGAACAGTTTCTCGATTTGGCATTCATGAAACAACGAGCAGGGTCCACAATTATCCAATCTTTTACCTCCCCACGGCAGAGTGGGCACACAAGCTTGGGCTGTTCCTGGTGTTCACAAGATATGGGAATCATGGGTGGGGGTTCTTCCTCAGTTATGTCAGTTTGCACATCAGTAATTATTGATTCAGAAGTTTCAAAAGGAGGCAACAGAGCATCCGAAACCATAGTTTCTTCTTCAGGCAGCATCTCTGGTGAATTTTCTTCTGAAAATGACTTGCAGAACTGGTCTAGACAGTTTGAATGGCGGTAGCTTGTGTCACACATGTAAGGGCGGCACCCCTTCTCAAAAGATGAACATATGAGGAGAACCGCATTGTGCGGGTGTTCCAAACAAACTGGACACCTAGCTTCTTCCCACTCTTTCACAGTTTCCTCAGTTTCTGAAGGAAGTTTGGGAGTAGGACGCTTTGTATGACTGGAGCTGCCTGGATAGGGAGATGCTCTGTACCTCTCCCGAGACACAGAACGATCCCTTCTTTCCTTAGGCATTTTGAACTACCAGAGATACTTCCCGCTCTTCCCAAACAATATAGGCAGGTTGGAGCTAAAAAAAAGAACAAAGTATAATATGAGCAACACCGATAACTATCTGCTTGATAAGAAAAATTAACAACACTTGATGTGCATACTCATTACGAGCAACATGAATATCCATTACATGTACACAAGGAGAGTCGTAACAAATTTAACAATATAGTGCTAATTAAACAATAGTGCTAAAACGCATCCAAGGCCATATAATTTTTACAAAGAAAACACACACATTTGACAATCACTAGTTTAACAATAAACAAGTTCCAATACGCATAAAAAGTGCTATCAATGAAACTCTCGCTACACTATGAATCAGTAATATTCCCATGAGAATTGAAAACATACGCCTTCGCATACTATCTATGAAGCAACAATTCATAATAAAAGCATCCAGAGCACTTCCACAACAAGCTAAACACTACCAAATTAAGAACACAAATCAAAACTCAATATAAAGATCAATACAAACCAGAAAACCAAACCACCTGTAACGCATTTCCTTAAATCACACAACTAAAAGCATCATCAAGCATACATGTAATTCCCAGCTCTTCCTTTTTCGTCCGAGGAAATCAAACACAGTTCAGCCACAAAAGGGACTGATTGTATAGATAATCCAGATCAAAACTAAAGAGCTCATTATAAGATATGAGCTCAATTACTATACTTTACAATTAGTCACAGCTCAAACACAAATGGGGAAAGCTGCGCAGTAATAATCTTCAATAGCTTAAATACACAAACAAACAAGACCCTTTTCATTATTCATCCAACAAACCAAACCCAACACCCCAATTTCACCAGAAAACCAAAACAACAGAAACGCCCAAAACATTGAAACCCCCAATTTCATCAA
Organism: Argentina anserina; assembly: GCF_933775445.1. Taxonomy (NCBI): domain Eukaryota; kingdom Viridiplantae; phylum Streptophyta; class Magnoliopsida; order Rosales; family Rosaceae; genus Argentina; species Argentina anserina. The sequence continues at coordinate 1,728,285 of NC_065872.1, read as the reverse complement.
TTAAAAAACAAAACTTTAACCAAAACCCAGAACGGTTAGCTCAGAAGAATTCGAATCAAGGCAGTAATTAGATCCGGGTACAATCAGACCTCAGAATTAGGTGAGAAAATTACCGGATTACAAAGTTGTTCAAACTTGTGGAACCCTAGCTCGACATGTCGGGATTCAATTGGGATTGAGTCGCGGCGACGACTCTGAAAAGCGCTTCCGGAAAAAGCAGCTTTGCTGGGATAAATTGATATGGAGATGAAGAAGGAAGCAAAATTCTGTTTTTCTTTGTTCTAGGGTAACTGATTGAGAGAGAGCGAGAGCAGCCACCCAAGAAGAAAAAGAACAAAGAAAATAGAAAAAAGAAAAAAATGGTGAGAGCTTGTGGGAGGCTTATACATATACTTGTATATATAATCGTATAATCTGACTAGGACATCGTGGTCGGTCCGAGGGTGCTGACGTGGACCACTCATCTTCCTTGTGTTTTGCGTTTTTTTATATTTATTTTAAATTTTTGAAAATTTGAAATTGTAGAGGATGTAATTACATTGATTATGAAATCTATTAAGGATTAAACTTACTGAATCCACGCTAGCAATTACTACGCTATTGCGGTAACTATTGATTCAGAAATTTATATTTTACTTATAGATTTAGTAAGGCAAGACATTTGAATCTTCCTTTTGAAACAATCTATAATCAATTTTAATAAGAAACTACATTTGAATCTTCCTTTTCCAAACTTTGAATTTAGTTGTGTCTTTAGTCATTGATCATTCATGGGCATTCTCCAATACTTGTATCGAAATTGATAAGTTTGAGGATAGGAACTTGTGTTGAAATTGATAAGTTGAGGGTAGGAACTTCTATTGACATTGATAGGCAAATGGTGGGAACAATATAAGAACTAATTGGTGGGAAAAGTTAGTAATCCAGCTAGGTTTGTTTGTGCAATAATAGCCAGCCTTTCTTTAGGGCCACAATCACAATTCACAAAGAACAAAGAACTTACCATCTTATTACAGCAAGGAAATCTTCTGATAGTAGAATGTCCATAATTTGTAGGACAATTTAAAATGCCTCTTTGAGACAATCAAATTTTCCTACCAGACCTCAGATAAGGACTATTTACACTTTACAGTTAATGTGCAACAGTGCAGGACCTTTGCAAATCCTCAAAGAAACTATCAAAGGCAACAATCTTGTTCTACCTTGGTGACAGATTTTCAAGGACAAATCAACTACTGAAGCTCATTCTTTAACGTACTTCAGCATCCTATACGTAATGCTAGCCATTACCCTATTGCAAACGGTGATTGCAAAAATTTTCATCCAGCTTGACTATTTCTAATGCTCTAAGCACATGACAGTGGACGGCAATTATAATCCATGTCTCAGCATGTGCTCTTCCTGAGGTTCAGCCTGCTCCCGAAATATTTACACTAAGCGATCTAATGATATATAGTCTCTAGTAGCAGAGACAGATGCAGTATGTAGCTCACCTCAGTTCAATTTCAGCGGTTTCAATTGATGTTCATAGCAGCAGACATTGCCCGTAACTCCTTTGAGATTTCTGAGAATGGTGGCCTAGATTTTGGATCAGGTGACCAGCATCTCTTCATTAGGGATCTCCATGTTGGATCACACCAGCTTGGTATTTCAGGACAGAGATTACCTTTGATTATACCAACTGAAAACATAATAAGGTGTTCTAAAATTTCAAAAAAAATTAAAATGATCGCTTAAAATGATCGGTAATACTCTATGTAGCACGGACACAGACACGAGTGTCAGTATTGGACACGATTCGATACGTAGACACGGCATATAGAATTTTTTTTGGACACTTCAATTAAAATTATTTTAATATATATATATATATATTAAAAAATTAATTTAAAAATTTGAAAGTATTTATATGTATATATATTAAAGTGTGCATAAATATAACAAAAACTGAATCTGTTGGAATGGTTGATGATTTGTTAGATCATTTGGATAACCAAGGTTCGAATCCCACCACAAGCATTTTTATTTTTATCATGAGTTTCTCTCCTTATATATATATATATATATATATTAAAGTGTGCATAAATATAACAAAAACTGAATCTGTTGGAATGGTTGAGGAATTGTTGGGTGCCTTAGATGACCAAGGTTCGATTCTCACCATAAAACACTTTCACTTTTATTATTAGTTGGTGCGTGTCTGCGTGTCCGATTTCCGACACTTGCGTGTCCGGGCCGTGTCCAAATTGAGTTCGCGTGTCCGAGCGTGTCCGAGCGTGTCCGAGCGTGTCCAACACGGACACGCAATACGGACCCTTGTCCACGTGTCCGTGCTTCCTAGGTAATACTTGTATTCAGTGTGAAGCCGAGTGCTATTTACGATTTTGGGGCTTAAGTTTGGTTGTAATTTCAACATTGCCACTGTTCGTAGGAGTTGAAGTACCTGCTTCAGCTTGTGAGTTCTGACCTTTTCTTTGTGGATGGGACTTGGGAGTCTACTGAATATTGTCTTTGCCTTTTTCCGAATTCCTGAAGAATTTCAGTAGTATGTGATTATGTGGTTATAACATGACTTCAATGAAAATCGTGATACTTAATTTGTTCTTACTATGGAGAATTTGTGTATGAATTTATTGCTTAGTATACTAACATGTCGTTTAATTGACAATTGGTAGCAACGATACAGGGGCATAAACGTAAATGTTGGATGAAAGGTATCGTCATCTTTGTAGTATTTTTCGCCCCTTTGCTCGTTGGATGATGGTCCTATCCGTACAACGACATGCTTCTTTTTTTTTTCTCTTAGTCTAATTCCGAATAACATTAAGGGGTACACCACGTGAAATATGTGGGGGGTATGTATAATAATTTATCTTCGGGATTCTAGATTTTGAGAACTGTGTGCTCTAAGCAATATGTAGCACGTACATTATCTAATTCAATACAAAATTTCTATGCCTATATTCTCGTGATTTTGAACAAATCTTATCATATTTCTCGGCTTTACTTCGATGTAGAAACATCTTTCTTTATGGATATGATTACTCGAATACTTACAAACCTAATGACCATCAAGATCACCGTATACTATGTATTCAAAACTCTCGAGCCATCTTCAGAATATCGATATTATGACTCCTTTAAACCATCCTGTTAATGCCATCTTGTTCCCGTTGTCCTCAAGATAGAGATTAAGATCAACTTTGCTGTGTTGCATTTTCATGGATAGACGTCATGTGTCTCTCGCTGCATTTCTGGTTGTGAACCGTCTAAAGCACGTGCGGAGGGCGTGCTCTCCCACTCCTATTGGTATCAGGAATTCAGGATGTCAAAACCAAGTGTGAGGAGGAAAAAGAAACATGTCGGGTTTATATCTAGAAGCAGGGTTGGGTTGCAGAAACCTAAAAATCTCAGAGAGATTACACACCATGTCCCCAAAATCCTCGTCAAAGCGTGCCAAGCCAATCAGCGACTCGCCGCGTCGGCATAAGCGTGTGAAGGGAGTCAGAGGCTTGGTTCGGTGCGAATACAAAGGCGGGCCGAAGCTCAAGTACGACGAGTATGCTGATAAGTCTCTCTTCATTTGTAGCCTTGAAGGTTACAAACCCGCATGCGTTTCGCCGAGCCGTCCTCCGGCGGGACCGTTTAAGCCCTGGGATGGTTGTATTGCTGTTCGCGCAATCAATCTACGAGATCTGCTGACGTCGGAGAGACCAGAGTTTCGGAAACTGGCGTCTCTGACCGACAAGGATCTGTCAGGCCAAGTGGGTTGCGGTGTTTTCGGGTCCAAGATTGTTTTCGTCGGCGGCATGAAGCCCAACTTCGACCCCTATCGTTATGGATTTGCATTCGGCCCAGATATCAGCACAGAATCTTATGCATTTGACATCCATGACCCCAAACAAGGAATAGTCAAGATGGCCGGGGATTTGAACGGAGGGAAGGCAGATCCGTCGGTGTTCGAGTTTGCCGGCAAACTCTATGCAGTGTCGTGTAATGACTGGGCGGTACCCCGTTGCGATTTTGTTTCATTTGAGGTGTTTGACCCCGAAAAGGGTACTTGGTCAGTTCTTCCCACCTTTCCTAATGAGGGCAGGCTTGGCAGGGTCGACTCTTATGTAATTGTCGGCACCAAATTGTTTATGTCTAGCGAGAGCTCCCCGATTTGGTGTTTCGACCTTGCGGCACAAGAGCCGGAATGGAGGAGAGTCCACGGCATGTGCAGAGGCGGCCGTTTTCCATTTAAAGGCCGAGCTCTAGTGGTGGACATGCCGGAACATAGTAACAACAAGTTACTGTTTTCGGCTAAAGTTGGCTATTGGACAAGGCTAGGGGTTCATCTTATGTGCACGGATGAAAACCAGGAAAGTCTCACTAAAATAGTGGAGGACATGCCTGTGCCGGCTGAGCTCATCCCTCATGAACCAAATTCGTGTCATTTGCTCCATCTGGGGGGAAACCTTGCCTGCCTTGTCGCCACCCTTACTGAAACCGATAATACTAAGCCTGTGACTCATACCGTAGTTGGTGCTGCCGTGCCATTTCAATTTCAATTCGATATCTCCAAGGTGGACACTGACAGGAAGAATTGTTTCACTCTCCAATTCCAGCCTCCTAGGTTTTTCGAATACCATTCTGACACTCTCATATTTCCTTGGATTGTTGGTTGCTTTGTACTCTGAAGGACTTTTAACTTAAACTGTTTCTCTTATGCTCTTCTTCTGTATTATTGTCTGTGGTACTTTAATTTATTCTGTAATCCTACTATTTATCCAGTTTTTTCGTACTTCTTTTTGATGATTTATCATCCCTTACATTAATTTTGTTGCAATGAGTCCTATGCCTTGAGGGAATTGCAAATTTCAAGAATGGTAATTTCAGTAATGATGTTTTAAAGCTATCTTCAGCGTGTGTGTCTTCAAGAAGGTGAGGGCATCTTAGCTTGAAGGTCAGTATTATATGTACATTTTTCAAATTTATTTTTGGAGTTGGAGTGTGTTAGTTCTGTCCTGATAGGGTTTAAGTTACGTAGGTTAAAATGCTGAAATAGGATATAGGAGGATGTGCATTAATCTTTGACTGTTTTGTGCTGGTTCGAGTTTTATTAAGCTAGAGTACCAGTGATGTGCATGTCTGGTGTAAAGAGTCTTAGAGCCCCGCTCCATGGGTAAGTAAGATGCTGTCTATACTAAGAGATCAGACATTTTCATCTGGACTCAAATTGTCTTGTTTGGACCGAATTATGCATATATGCAATGGAATTTCATTTCATAGTAATCAGTAGAGGTTATACCACTACTAGAACTGCTGCTAGATTATGAGAAACTGACTCGTGAAGATGAGGGAAATTACCATGTATGCTGTGAATTTAATGGTTTCTGAGTCATGTTTAGAGTGAGTAATCTGTTCTTGTTACCAAATCTATATGGATTTTTAGATTTTATCGCATATGGTGTGATTATTCATACTTGTATTCAATTAGCAGTGTAGACTTCATGTATATGAAAATTGAGGTACTGCATATTTATGCTCATCGAAAATGAAAATGAATTCGTGTTGCATTGTTATATCTGTGTTGTTTCATTCTTCTTTTTCGTTATCTAGTTTCGTTGTCCGAGTACTCAACCACTTGTAGCTGAGCAAAGTTTTGGTTTGAATTTCGTTTTTTTTTTTTTGCTATGTTGACATTGTTCTGTACATTAGATCATAGTGTAATATAGACTGATAGATATCCATTGGTTTTCACTATTCAGTGTACTGTTGTGCGGAACTCATGATCTTACCCACTAAATTACCCTAGTTCACAATATGAGTTAGATTAGGGAAGCAATAATTCACATATTTAGAGCAAATGATCTTCTGGACGGTTTTTTTGTTTTTTGTTTCTTGAGTTCTACAGTTGCAAAGGGCTTAGTTCATTGCAATAAATTATCTAACTCACTGATACTGATCGATTGTGGTTCACTCTTCAAGTATCCTCTTCCTTTTCTTTTGGTATCTAGAATAGATTTAAAGGAAATACTTGCAATCAATTTCAAGCTTTCAAATTTTACGTAAGCGGGTGGATGTTTGTCATAATCTCAATGGAAAATCATGAAGTTTTTGGCATACTGCTTCTGGTAAGTTTGTATGCCATGTTTTCTGGTCCTCAGTTCTCATCTTCACTAGCTGATGGTGTAATACCTGATTCTAGTCAGAGAGTCTGGTTATTGCTCGATCAATATCCAGGAGACTAGAACTGATATCAGCCTGCCTCAATATCATAAGGATGATGCTATAATCTCTTCAACTTTAAATATGATAACAGCTCCAAATGACAAATGATTAGTTCTAGCATAAAAATTGGTACAAGATGACATCATATATTTTCCAATAATACAAGTCAATTTAAAATTTCTGGACATTTTACATCTTTGCTGAAATTGTCTCGTAAGAACTTAACTGTATTCCAAATAGCTTGTTAAAACAATGTAACCTAGGCTGTATCTTCAACCACGGCAGCAGCATGGCTGCGAAATAAAATTAGTCACTCAGTCACTGTATGCCTAAAACGGCTCTTTAATATCAGGTCCAAAATGGACACCAACTGCGGGTTTGGTTCCGTGGTTGGCTTGTCAGCTCGCGCAACCCAGTTCCCTTTGGCCAAATTTTTTGCTTTTGCTTCTCTATTATTATTGTCTTTTTTTTTTTTGAACATCCTCCAGAGGGCAGAGGGAGAGATAGAATAGGGAGTTGACTATTACATTACCGTTGTAAGAAAATGAAACTTGATAGTAACAATGCTAGAGAGAGCAAAGATTCATGCACATAACCTTAGCTATACACTAGGGAACACTTCTTTGGATTTTTTTATTCTTAATCTGTTTTCATTCATTGGGACTGTGGTGGTTGATCCAAAGTTTGTCATGTAATGATTTTGGTAGCTTTGGCATTTGGAAATACAAGAACATGTTACTATAATAAAACCCCAATCAAAACACAGACTCCCCCATCATGGTAGTTTAGCATGAAAATTCTGAGAAGTGCTTCTGTTTTCCTTTGTATATTCTTCTGCTGCTTTCTTTGCTCATCTCATGCAACAGATACATTTAGGCCTGGTCAATATTTGAGAATATCTGAAACCTTGGTTTCTGATGGTGGAGTGTTTGAGCTAGGCTTTTTCTACCCCTCACTTTCTAAAGGATACTTAGGGATCTGGTTTTAGAATGACAAAAGGAGAAGGCCATTTTGGGTGGCAAACAGAGATGACCATCTTATGGATCCTCATCCAGCTCTCTACTTCAATCCTTCTGGAATGGCGATCGTTGATAGTAGAAATTCACCGTATATTTTCGCTTATGGAGCAACTCCAACCACTAATACAACAAGCGCAAGGATTCTTGACTCCGGAAATTCAATCCTAATGGAAGGAGGAAAGATTGTATGACAAAGCTTTGATAACTGGTAGATACATTTCTTCCTAGAATGAAACTTGGGGTGGTTAACATGACCAATTCTCAGTTGAAGTCTATGTTTTCTTGTATCATGGAGAAGCCCACATGACCCTACAAGTGGTCGTCTTGGTGTAAGCTTGGATAACAGCATAGCTGAAGTCAGTGTCTGGCGAGCTAATGGTAAAGAGAAACAGATTATTGTCAGAAATATTACTTTAGGTATGTAAACCAAACTGTATTGATGTATTGAACCGATATGTAGTAAGCCTTGCCAAAATATTACTTTCTCTGTAGTCTGTACTACTGGACTACTTGTCTGTATTTTGTAAACAACAGGAGTTTGCAGATTCTATATTGGCAGGACAGACAGACAGTATGAAGCTATTATTGTCACAATTAAGTTCTGCTGACAGTGGTAGAAGTTCACCTGTTTTAGAACTTGGGAAGACAAAAGATCATGTTTTACCAATGCTTAGCTATTCCTGCATTGTGGCAGCGACTAATAATTTGTCGGTTGCTAACAAGCTAGGAGAAGGAGGTTATGGGCCTGTTTATAAGGTGTTTGTTACCTTGTACTCCTGAGTTTTTAAGGCATTCATATCAAGGTTTTGTTGGTGCTTCTGCTTGGATTAACTATTCACATATATATCGTCTCAGATTGTGATCAAACAACTTAGATGTATTTTATCTATAGTTTAACTGAAGTGACTGTACCTTCTGTTGTTCCAGGGTAACTTACTGCAACATGAAATTGCGGTCAAAAGGCTTTCTAAAGGATCTGGACAAGGATTGATGGAGTTCAAGAATGAAGTGCAGTTAATCTCTCAGCTTCAGCACAGAAATCTTGTTAAGATTTTGGGGTGTTGCACTCAACGTAAAGAAAAAATACTAACATATGAGTATATGTCCAACGGTAGTTTGGATTCTTTCATTTTTGGTATGTATTTCAATTGTGCTAATTTCCCTTTTTTAATTTAGCCATCAGTGCTTTCCTCATTTTTGAGACATTGTTACTGATGCAGATCCAGTAAACAGAAGACAACTGAACTGGAGGCAGCGGATACACATAATCGAAGGGATTGCTCAAGGCCTTCTTTATCTTCACATGTACTCTACACTAAGAATTATTCATCGAGACCTCAAAACTAGCAACATCCTATTGGATGCTTATATGAACCCCAAGATATCAGACTTTGGTTTAGCTAGAATCTTATCCGGAAATGAATGTGAAGCTGAAACAAAACGTGTTGTTGGAACATTGTAAGTACTTTCATATCTTAAAACTAAAAAATCAAAATACGTACATTAAGTAAACTTATGCAGATAGAATTGAATTGATCTGTTTTGTTTTCTTATGAAATAGTGGTTATATCTCTCCCGAGTATATATTGCAAGACCTATTGTCAACAAAATCGGATGTATTCAACTTTGGAGTCATTGTTTTGGAAATTATGAGTGGCAGGAAGAATACAACCTTTTATGAGTCAGAATATTCTTTGAACTTGCTAGGACATGTAAGTAAAATTGTATATCTGGCTCTTATTCTAAATCGTGTTCCCTATTTTTTTTTTTCAAAAGTTACAAATGTACGTGAAACTTGTTTGCAGGCCTGGAATTTGTGAATATCTGGACGATGCGAGGAGATGTTAGATCCAACATTAGTAGCTGATACAAGTTCAAGGGATGGTCCTGTACTCTGCATTCAGGTAGGTCTTTTATGCGTTCAAGATTGTGCAGAAGATAGACCAACCATGACAGAAGTTGTTTCAATGTTGAGCAACGAAGGAGCTACTTTACCTATCCCAAAGCAGTCTATGTATTCTAACTTAATGTCTGAGGTGGATAAAGCATTAAGCCATTAAAAAGTGGTGCCTCTTCATTACTGATCTTGTTCTTTCATTTGATAATTTGCATATACATATTCAATGATATATATAGACTGATTTACACTATATATTAATCTCTCAACTAATCACTCCACTACCGATTGTTTCCTCCACTATCTCTTCATTCACCTACTACCATCCACTCACACTCCCCCTCAAGTTGGCGCATACATATCAACCATGCCCAACTTGCCAAGTGAGTCATAAAAAACTTTCTTAGGTACTCCTTTTGTAAGCATATCGGCAAGTTGTTCTTCTGTAGGAACAAAAGGAAAACTGATGATCTTCGCGTCTAGCTTCTCATTTATAAAGTGACGATCAACCTCCACATGTTTTGTACGATCATGTTGTACAGGATTCTGTGAAATATCAATAGCTGCCTTGTTGTCACAGTACAGATGCATAGCACATTTAGGTTTAATACCCAAATCTTGTAGCAAATTCATAATCCACAATAACTCGCACACTCCCTGAGCCATACCTCTGTATTCTGCTTCAGCACTAGATCGAGCTACCACATTTTGTTTCTTACTCCTCCACGTAACAAGGTTACCTCCAACAAAGGTAAAATACCCTGATGTGGACCTCCGATCTGTAATATTTCCAGCCCAGTCTGCATCTGTGAAGCCATAAACATCAAAGATATTGTTGTGATTATAAAACATTACTCTTCTCCCCGGAGATGACTTCAAGTACCTCAAGATTCTTACAACAGCATCCATGTGGTCTTCACTGGGGTTATGCATGAACTGACTTACTACACTTATTGCATACGCAACATCTGGTCTGGTATGTGATAGATAAATCAGGCGCCCGACTAGCCTCTGATAACGAGGTTTATCAGTAGGGACTTGATCTGGATACTCTGCTAACCGATGGTTCTGCTCAATAGGAGAATCAATGGGAGTGCAGTCCAACATACCTGTCTCTATTAGTATATCAAGGATGTATTTCCTTTGACACATATAGATACCATCACTACCCCGGGCAACTTCAATGTCTAAGAAGTACTTGAGTGTACCTAGGTCTTTCATCTCAAACTCTGTGGCAAGCTGTTTCTGTAATCTATCCACCTCAACAGTATCATTCCTAGTAACTACCATATCATCAACATATATAATTAGGGCTGTTACCTTCCTTTGTTGATGTTTGAGAAATAACGTGTGGTCTGAATTACTCTGTTTGTAGCCAATCTTCCTCATGAATTGTGAGAATCTTCCAAACCAAGCACGAGGTGACTGTTTAAGACCATACAAAGACTTTCTCAATCTGCATACGGAGTTACTTGGAGAAGCGGCCACATATCCAGGCGGAAGATCCATGTATACTTCCTCAGTTAGTTCTCCATGAAGGAATGCATTCTTAACATCAAATTGCCTAAGTGGCCAGTTCAAGTTAGAAGCGACAGAAAGCAATACCCGGATAGTGTTTATTTTTGCAACAGGTGCAAATGTCTCATCATAGTCTATGCCATATGTCTGGGTGAACCCCTTCGCTACTAAGCGTGCTTTATACCGGCTTACTGACCCATCTGGATTATGCTTCACTGTAAACACCCAACGACATCCTACTGTCTTCTTGCCATATGGTGGAGGTACAAGCTCCCAAGTATTGTTCTTTTGTAATGCTTCCATCTCTTCCTCCATTGCTTTCCTCCATTTTGGATCTCCCAATACATCATGCACTTTGTTAGGTACTGATACAGTAGATATTTGATTCACAAATGACTCATATGACTTAGATAATCTTTTGGTAGATATAAAATTTGCTACCGGATACTTGGCTATAGTCTGAAGGGTATGTTCATATCTTTTTGTTGGTTGACCCCGAGTAGACATATTTGGCAAAACATATTGTCTACTATTAGCTCTAATAGAATGACTAACCTCAGGTGAGTGATCTTCTGTACCAGGAGAGCATTGGTCAGGTGTAGAAACAGTAGTATGAGGGGCAGTTGTGTTTTCATCTGCTGGTTCCTGAATCTCTGGAGTGACTACACCGCCGGAATCTTCCGGTGGCGCTTGTGTAACTGTTACATTGATAATCTCAACTGAACCTGTCACCATATCTGTTGCCTTACTTGTCTCCCCCTCTCCAGGATACAGCTCTTCAAAATATGAATTCTCCTCCTGAAGAGCAGTATCAGAAGGGGCAAAATAACTCATGTCCTCGAAGAAAGTAACATCCATAGTGACATAATACTGCTTGGTAGGTGGATGATAGCACCGGTACCCTTTTTGATGGCCTCCATACCCAACAAACACACATTTAACTGCCCGGGCATCCAATTTAGACCGCTGATATGGTGGAAGATGGACAAAAGCAACACAACCAAAAACACGGGCAGGAAGATTATGAAAAGAGGGTAATGAGACATGAGATGCAAGTACCTCATATGGAATTTTGCCTTGAAGGACACGAGAAGGAAGACGATTAATGAGGTGGGCAGAAGTGATGACAACATCACCCCAAAGATACTTAGGCATATGGGCACTAAAAAGAATACACCGAGCCATTTCAAGTAAGTGACGATTTTTCCTTTCAGAAAAGCCATTATGCTCAGGTGTGTAAGGACACGTTGTTTGATGAACAATTCCGTGTGAGTTAAAGAACTCCTGAAAGATATGATTCACATATTCCCCCCCCCCATTATCAGAACGAAGAACTCTAATTGTGGCATTATATTGTGTTTGCACAGTGGTATAGAAGGCTTGAAAAGCCGGGAAAACCTCATTTTTAGTTTTAAGAAGAACAATCCACGAAAGACGGGTGCAATCATCAATAAATGACACATAGTACCGCATTCCTGACACAGTAGACTCTTTAGAAGGTCCCCAAACATCAGAATGAATTAATTCAAAAGGAATAGTACTTTTATTAGATTTACTAGGGGAATAGGTAGACCGATGACTCTTGCCCAAAACACATGTTTCACAATGTAAAGAAGACTCATCCACACTAAAAAACAAAGTAGGCATAGATTTCTTCATAATACTAAAAGATGGATGCCATAAGCGACGGTGCCATAACCAAATTTCACTTAGCTTATCAGAAGTAGAGATTAGAGCGGTCCGAGATTGTGCCCCTGGTTTCTCCCCCGCATATGTCTGATCCAGATGAAACAACCGGCCCCTCAGATACCCCCGACCAATTAACTCTCCGGTGAGAAGATCCTGAAATATTACATACATAGGAAAAAAGGTGACAGAACACTGAGCATCAGCGTTCAGTTGGGGAACAGATATCAAATGATGAGATAAAGCAGGTACATAGAGCACATTGTGAAGCTCTATGGTGGGAGTAATACGAACTGACCCTGTCCCTAGCACGGGGAATGCCTCATCATTAGCATTAGTAACATAGGGTACGGGTGGAGGCGACAATATGGTAAAATAAGATTTGTCATAAGTCATATGATCAGACGCACCAGAATCAATAATCCATGTACCAGAACTAACAAAGTGAGAAATATTGAAAGCCATACCAATTTGACCAGTTGGGCTGTGATGATTCCCAAAGCCTGGTGGTGGTCTTTGTCGATGAAGGGGAGCTGATACCACAGCTTGCGGAAGAGGTGGTGCCGGAGAACGAGCATGAACAGTAAGATTGGAAACGACAACCGGTGCCGGAAGACTACGCTCTTGCTTTTGGATATATGTGAAAGCGGTGAGTAGAGAACCCTCCATTTCGTGTCCAGAACCCATTAAAAGAAACAATGGAAAAATGAGGGATTAGAGAACCAAAAAACAAAACAAAAAAGGAAAAATCTGGCTCAGGTGCACTTGCACTGACGATGCACTGGAACTGACGGTGGACTTGTTGAATCTGACTGAACCGGGTCGGGTCGTGGAAACCGGGTCGGGTCGAACCGAGTCTGGGCCGAGCGGGTCGGGGCGGGGCAAAATGAAAAACGGGTCGGGATTTTAGGTTTTTAATTCGAGAGGGAGCTTGAGAGAGGCCGATTCGAGAGTGATCCGGCGGCGATGGCAGAGGAGCGACTTCGGGCGGAGGCAGCAGCGGCGTCGTCGGACTTGTGGTGAGGAGCGGCGCGGCGGTGGAGGAAGCCGATCTTGGTCGATCTCCGGTCGAGAATGCAGCGTCGAAAGGTGGGAGATCCGATCTGGGGCAGATGACGATGTCGATGTTGTTTTCGAGCGGAGTATGGCTGGAACGAGCTGGAGAAGCACGAGGGGCAGTCTATTTGGCGCCTTGTGCTGGAGCAGTGTAATGATACTCTGGTGCGGATTTTGCTCGTGGCGGCGGTGATTCGGAATGGGAGTAAGATTCCGAGTTTGCCGGCCAAGGAGCTTGTTCCTGGAGATATTGTGGAGCTGAAGGTTGGGAATAAGGTTCCGGCCGAGATGCGTGTTGTGGATTTGATTAGCTCGACTTTGAGAGTTGAGCAGGGCTCTCTGACTGGGGAGAGTGAGGCTGTGAATAAGACTAACAAGCCGGTTCCGGTCTTCAAAGGAGGAAGACGACGGCGCTTGATTGTTGCAAAAAAGGGCAGCACGTCGGGTCGAGTGCGGAGGAACGGTCGACTTCGGGTCGAGCGGCGCCGGAGAGCAGCAGCAGCGGTGAGCACGAGGGCGGTAACCGGCCGGAGAAAAGAAAAAAAAGGGAAAAAAAGCCAGAAAAAGGAGCACGAAGGCTCTGATACCAAGTGGTAAATTACTGATCTTGTTCTTTCAATTGATAATTTGCATATACATATTCAATGATATATATAGACTGATTTACACTATATATTAATCTCTCAACTAATCACTCCACTACCGATTGTTTCCTCCACTATCTCTTCATTCACCTACTACCATCCACTCACAAGAACTTCTTGACATATTCATCAGTTGCAGCAAGATAGCAGCTAGACTAATTGTATACTTAACTCGTCTGAGATGAGAAAGCATCGAAGTATCGTATTTGTACATGGCTCTTACTACCAAAAGTGCATGGAATTTCCTACTTCGATCAGGAATAGAGTTCTGGATTATAATGTTAGCTAACAGTTTAAATGTGAGTTGCAGAAGATTGATTTATACTTATATAGGTCAACCATGTCTTGTGTTGTTTCAAAGCTGAGCGATGGAGGGGAAATTGTTTATACCTGCGTGTGTATTCCACCTTAATGATAAAAAATTTAAAATGACTAATCGAATTTCGATATTTTCTTCAGTGGAAGTGTGAATGCATTGTAGCGTCCAAATAAGGAGTGTGTGTTAATCACTGTTTCTGAACCAAGAAATGTACTTGCAGGTTTACTGAAGTTATATGTATCTGTCCCTTCATCGATTCAAAAGCCAGATGAGATGCTCAATTTGTTATGCCTCCATTTAATCATCTCAGAAACTAAGATGCAGCCATCCCATTTATTTTAGCAACTGTCCCCCTCTATTTGGTTACATATGATAATTTCTAAGGTTAATGTAGGTCAAAACTGAACTAATTTAAACCTGATGATATGTCAACCAACACATAGCATGAAGACTGAGTGAATATTAGCTTGCACCCCATGACTCGGAGCTACCCATTAATTCTGATATGTCTCACACAATAACTATATCCAAGACATTAAAAGATCAAATACAGTTTCTGATAATCTATTAACTATTGCACTGAAACTGTTGCATCTCAACAAACATATATAACTTTTGTCTAGAAACCACTGGGTTCATAAGTATTTTAGATTCATAAAATCATAAATAGTGTATATATAATTGTGATGTGGGGTTGTCAGATTGGCCATGTTTTGCTCAGGGTTATGATCCGTTACATAATTGGAGGAGTGGAAGTTTTGTTTAGACAGTGATATATGAAATTGCTGGTTTCCACCTCCTCATTCTGTTCATTTGTCTTCATGAATCAAATGTTAGATCCAAATTTCAAGTTTATGTTCAAGTAATTTGGACCACAATGAAGCTTTGATATTCCATATTCTTACATAGCCTTTGCTGGATACATGATTAAAGAAATGAATGAAATTTCTCTTTTCTATTTCAATATGATCATTTGCAATGATGACTGATATTTTGGCCCCATTTGAGATCACATAATTTAAATCCAACTTTCATGCAATACAGAACACAACCAAACCAGTAAACACAAAATCCAATTCTACCAACCTGTTTCCTAAGTGATATTTGATTGAATCACAGACAATTTAAATATTTAAAGAAAGAAAAAGACCAAAGCTGTTGGACATGTTTGAGTGTGAGGGGAGAAGAATGTATGGGGCAAGTGATGGAGCTTTGAGTCTTCCTATACATATGTCATTCTGCAACCCTGCAATTCTTGCCAAGTCTGTTGCCTGAAACTGAAACCAAAAACTGAAAGAGATAAGATCCTGCTGAAAAAAGTGCAGAATTGAAAGATAGAGTTATAGAAAGGGATGAGAATTGATTCTAGGATATGAAATGTACAGAGGGAGAAATTCAATGTGTTTCTGAAAAGTCCAAAGTCCAATTAAATAGGCAGGAATGACAAGATCTTTGGTGTCATCCAATAATTTCCTTGATCAATCAAACCCATATTGCTTTTCCTCTCATTTCTTTTATATAAGTTTTGGTGATCAATAATAATATGAAATGATATATGCTCATTAAGGACCCACAAGATCAGCACCATGGTCTATGGAATGGGGTAGTGAGCAACAAGAAGTCCAGAACCACAGTGATTGGGTGATCTTTGTGGTCTGATCTAAAGCTGAAAAGTAGGGATATGATGCCTTTATATGGTGGGGAAATTGAATCAATTGATGAAATCCAAGTTTGAACATTATTAATTGGGATATGGAACTAAATACAAGAGTTAGTATTTCTTTCCATGATCCATTATAGAATCTGCTCAACAAACAAATCAATCGTAAGTAACATACTAAATATAATGTCTTTAGTGGAATTGTCTTGTTATGTCGTAGTAGTCGTCCCCTCGATAAGAACAAGACTAAATGTTGTGAAAATAAACTTTCATGCGAGGGGATATGAACACTTTAGCACCACATGAGGTTTTATGAACAAGTGATTGTCCGGTAATGAACAAGGAATATCCACATTTTTTTAAATGCATGAATTGATCATATTTCCTTTCTCCCATAACAATTTGTTATGTCGATATGTTACATGTGTTATTAACCACATGACAAATTTGTAGACTTTAGAAATGAAAACTATCCTAAATTAGGGATGATAAATTAATCTAAGTTTCAATGCTTTGGACCCAATACAGGTCCCCTACAATCTATACATACATGGGTTCACATGCTTGACAAGAATATCATCAAAGAACAAGAAGAAGAAGATATTAAGGGGAGCACCATCCAAAGAGTGAGGTGGATATGAAATTGGGGCACGGGTTTTCGGTGCACCCACCCACCCACCTCCGGCCCACCAGGCCTTTGAGCTTTGCCTTTCCTCAGATTCATGTGGGCCACGCTTGTCCCCTAAATTTACCAAAAGCGCCCTCACTTTGCAAAGTAACCCACCGTTCGTTCTTTACGGTGGCAATTTTGACTGGCCGATGAACCGAGATAAAAAAGAAAAAGAGGTTGACCGGTTGGCACGACATGTCGTTTAAGGGAAGCGTGGGTTTGGATGTTTCCCACTTTTTACAACGGTGATTTCTTGAGAAACGGAGTTGGAGCTTTTTCTTTAACCTACCCTTTTTGACTCCTTAGTTTCACATTGTATTGAGGGAAGATGACGAAACTGCCACGAGTGTTATATCGTAGTAGTGTACGTTTACATGAATCATACGACCCATCATTAACCAGCTCAATTCGTACTTGGATAAATATTGAAATCAATATGTTTAAGATTTGGTATCCGAATTAGTACGTCTATTCATGTTTCACATCTCATCAAATCTCATATTGATAGGTATATGAGAGACTTTCTCACACACTATATTGGCCGATTCATGATACAATATTCGATTTTTTGGTAGCTAGATTACTCTATTAAGTAGTGAAATAGCTTACAATTAGATGCACTACTACTGTGCATTAAACTAGTTCTCTCGGCCAGAATAAACAGAGGTATGTGTACATTTGCACGATTCATGAACAAGTACTAGTGCGATTCTTAGACATAGATCATATATATTCTTCCATGGAAGACTTTTACATAAGAAGTTGACAAGGTGCTGAACTACACCATTAAAATCAAAAATCTGGGTAAATAAGATAGAAAATTGGGTTACAAGTTACCTAAGGGATTTGGTGTAATGGTAATGCAGGCCTCAGCTGTATGTTGGGCGAATGCTGACGTGATATTTATGGTAATATGAAGTCACTAGTGTGATCATCGGCGTATAAAAAACACCCCTTGAGAAGACTTGTAGCATATCTGCTCTCGCCCCAGAGTGGCAGACCCGTCCACAATTTTTTGTACCAAAAAAAACTGGGTTACAAGTTACAGTGCCTAGTTTGGGATCTTTTATAATACTGAAAGATGCGTCACCATTTATATTTCGGAAGCCACTTTTGAGAAACAAAGCATAGTGGTTGTGTCAGCTGAGATGAGCATGCCTAGAATATCCATCGACCTAAAAGCTCGTTTCTTTTGTTGCAGTCTTTTGCTTGGTTGAGTTCAGCTGTAACAATCACGATTATACTGGAACAAAAATCCAGCATCGACTGTATGGACTGCACTACTTACTGTGCACCTAAAAGTGTTTCGTTTCTGTGTTAATTTATTTTCACGACCAAAATAGCAAATCCACCGAATCCTTTCTACTTCTTTTGGAAGAGCCTCACATGATTCATCCATAAAGTTAAAACGATGGCATCGTAGAAGTTGTGGTTGTAGAGCAGGTAATATAATTTCCTTCAATTACTTCTCTTAATCACCGTAATTAGCATGCGTCTTACAATTTTGCTTATATATATATATATATATATATATATATATATATATTGATCCTCTCCTCTCCTGATCTAGGCCATGCAAGATCGGCCAAATCCTAGATCAGGAAGGGATCCAGATCCTTTCTCTAGACTCCTTGGGGCTTCGAAATAAAAATGGGATCGAAGTTGTTTAAGTAAGGATTTAAGGTATTGAGTAAAGATGAAAAAGACTATAAGATGTTATAAGTCTATCAATTTGTGTAAAGAGCGTCAAGCAACTTAAATTGAAGTGCAGACGTACTAGTTACCAAAACAAAATTTACTATCTCTATTAGCAAAAGTAAAACTGTAAGAGTATGTAACTTTGTTTGACCAAACAAAGTAGCTAGGGTGCTAATTCTCACCAGGCTCTCTTATAAAAACCCTCTAAAAAGCAAAGCAACAGGACTTCACAAAACATATATACATGCTTTCTCCTCCGCATTATCTCAAAACACTACTATGATGGCAGCTATAACTAGCACTGAATCATCCGACTATGACAGTAGCTCTTCCTCCATAACCATGCCCGACTCTAGCCGTAGCTGGATGAGCAATCTAAGCTTCAGCAGCCGGCGCCGGAGCTCCGTCTCCGTCTGTTCCTCCGCCACTTCTGAGGCCTCCCAGCTCAGCTCAACTCACAAGCCCCACAAGGCGAACCAAGCTGCATGGGAAGCTATGAGGAGACTACGAAGCTCCAAAGGCCGAGTGGGACTCGACCATTTCCGGCTCCTGCGCCGCCTCGGCAGCGGCGACATAGGCAATGTGTACCTTTGCCAGATAAGGAACCCCGGCGCAGCCGTGGCGGGGCTGCCTAAACAGCCGCAGTGCTTCTACGCCATGAAAGTGGTGGACCGAGAAGCGCTTGCCATAAGGAACAAATTGCATAGAGCTGAAATGGAGAAGGAGATTTTGGACATGCTTGACCACCCATTTTTGCCGACTCTCTATGCAGACTTTGATGCTTCTCATTACTCTTGCTTGGTTATGGAGTTTTGCCCCGGCGGCGACTTGTACGCTGCCCGTCAACGCCTGCCCGGAAAGCGCTTCAGCCTCTCATCTGCTAGGTAATATATCTCGTTTCTTTACTATACCGTGTTTAACTGTCTGAAACTACGTCGTTTAAAACTTTCATCACATAGTAATTTAACCTATATTATTTCAAACTTTCATTTAGCTACACATTATTGGTATATATACAAGTAGTGCTTTACTAATTAGTTAAATTTTTTTAGGAAGCATTAACTAATTCCAATTAAATTTGTGGCTTATTATGGTAATAGCTAATGTGCTCATGTTGAAAATGACAGGTTTTATGCTGCAGAGACACTACTAGCTCTCGAGTATCTACATATGATGGGCATTGTTTACAGAGACTTGAAGCCGGAAAATGTGCTGGTTAGAGAGGATGGTCACATAATGCTTTCGGATTTTGATCTATCTCTTAAATGTGATGTCGTTCCAAAGTTGCTGAGGCGTAAACTGGAGTTGGAATCCAATACTGAAAAGATTGTAAGGAGCTCATCTATGCCGTCTTGTGCAGCTCCCATGCAGCCTGTCCTATCTTGCATATTTTCAGCCTCCACCAAGAAGAAGAGAGCTACAGTCACAACAATAACCGAACATGTTGGTGATAGTGATGATCATGACGACGATCAAGGTGTTAATCAACTAGTACTTGACCCGGAATTGGTAGCAGAGCCTATCCATGCCCGGTCCAAGTCATTTGTTGGGACACACGAGTACTTAGCACCGGAGGTGATCTCAGGGCAAGGTCATGGGAGTGCAGTGGATTGGTGGACATTTGGGGTATTCTTGTATGAAATGTTATATGGGAGGACACCTTTCAAAGGTGAAAACAATGAGAAAACCCTCATCAACATTCTTAAGCAACCATTGAGCTTTCCAAAGCTAGTGCTCAATGATAATAGGGTTACTAATAGTAACAGCAGCAAAGAGTTTGAGGCAGAAATGGCCAAAGTGCAAGACCTCATAAGCAAGCTTTTGGTGAAGAATCCCAAGAAGAGAATAGGAAGCTTGAAGGGTTCAGTTGAGATCAAAAGGCATGAGTTCTTTAAGGGGGTGAATTGGGCTTTGATCAGGTCAGTTCGACCTCCTCAAGTTCCTGCTAGCCATGATCATTTGCACAAGATTAAAACTAGTAGTAATAGTAGAGGTAATTATTTACCTAAGTTGAGCAAGAAAGAGAGGGATGAACCATATCAGATCCCTCATCATCATATTGACTATTTCTAATTGCTTAGTATTTATGTATTAATTATGAATGTACATTAATACCTAGGTAAAACAGAAAGTATGAAAATTACTTATCATCATGCTTGAAATCAAAGAATTAAGAACTTATTTAATCTGTTTCCCCCTAATTATTTATGAATGAGAATGGTTTTTTTGTTTTGGGTCTTTGACCAAGTGTTAGATTCTTTGTCCATGTATCATTGTATTGAATGATATTGATGAATAGTAAAATTTGTGTATAGGTGTAAAAGTAGATAGAAGAATGGATGATACCCATAAGTCCATAACTGTCCCAATGTGATTTTCATGAGAACCCCATGAAGTCATGTTAATACAATAATTACTGTTGTCATGATGGAAAAACTTATAATAAAAGGAAATTGAGTTCATCATTTAATAAAAATTGAAATATTTTGCTTTATGCATATGGGCAACTTTGATGGCCACTCCTCACATTCACATGCTTCTTTCTTCACCAAGAAAAGGACTAAAGAAACCATCATGATTCATTCGCTTCTTTTTGTTCTGCTAATGTTTTTGTTCATTCATGGAAAATAAGTCATTTTCTCCTTTCCACCTTTACTCATAGTTGATGAGAGATTCCAAGATCGAGTAACCCATTTTCAATAATTTTCCAAACTAGGGCTCCATCGGATTCAAATGAACCTTTTGTTTCGTAGTGAGATCCAAAAGATCCTTTACTATAAATCTATAATATGATTAATATGAAATCCTAGCAATATGCGTACATATAAAATGAATGAAACTTTCCATGAGACCATGATGGTGTCATGGTGTGATATCATTCGTCTATATATGCAGGTTGTCACTTGTCACTGACCCAACTCAAGCATGCGTAGTAGAATATGGCATTGATCATTACGCGTTCGTGTATCAGTTAAATCATAATCTGCAACGTCGGGCGCTACAGTCTCAATATGTAAGGATTTATACATGTCTACAATCACAGTAAGATGTCAGTACATATACTTATGATTTTTGATAACTAGGGATCTAATGGAGGAAGTCAACGATATATTTGCATGAAAGGTCAAGAGAGGTTTCAAGAGCTTCCCTGCCTTCCCATGCATATTATCCATATATACCATTGATGGAAACTCCAACTGATCGATCCAGAATTTGCAGAAGTACGCGTGAGGCTTATTCTTCCCACTCATCACTTAACGTTTCACAAAAAGAGATAGCTCCACCCAAGTGTTACCAAGTAGATATACGTAATGTAACGTACGTACGTATATGTACGTATATGTATGTTGATCGAATACGTACGTGTGTCATCAGCAACTGGGAAGTACCAGCTAGCTATCAGTATGTCATGCGCATGCATCAGAAAACCAAAACTTCTTTTCTGCAATTTGCTTTCGGAATTATCTGATGATTCTGATCTAGCTAGCTGCAGACTGTTTAAAAGCAAAACTATAAAATTAGTAATGAGATGATCAAGCCACCAAGGCTACTTATTGTATTGTTGCGATGCCAAATGATTATACCATACACATTTTTTTGTGTTGCACTATACTACTCGATCACCTCTTATCTTCAGCCAATATATCATTACTTTTGACCAAGAAAATAGCTGCCTTTTCTCATGGCTTTCCCACCTCCAAAGAATCATATAATTCTGAAATCATTTAACAATTCCATAAATATACTGCTGCTAATTATCATTTTAGCCGTTCGATGAAATTAGCAAAAGTGATGTTACTGATGTACGTAGCTTACTTTGATTCTTGATATATATATTTTTGTTACATTTGGATCAAATCGATCTTAGCTAACACATGATTAGTTCGATAGTTTTACTTTCAATTTGAAGGTATTAGTATGTACGACTAAATCAAGATATATTTTAGTGGTGGGGCTCAATAATTACTGTTATCAACCAATGCAACCACATAGTTATACACTTATACATTCATTCAATTAATTTAGGGAATTATGATTGGAACTATTACTACAATAATTATGATGTCTCTTTTGTTAGTTCTGATGTAGAGCATCATCAAATCAGATCAGATGTCATCTCATCACTAAGTAGTTAACGTTCGCTATACTTTTAGAACCCCTAGCTATCAGATGTTGGATATCATTCATATCAATTCTTCGCTTATCATGATATCGTATTGTGCATTTGTTCTCCTAAATTTCTAAATGTTAATACATTCAAGCCTTCAAAACAGTAGGCCAACCTACCCAGATTGTTTTTCGGTCCATACAAGTTGGGTTATCTTATGTCAAACTCACCCACTCATTCGTTCTTAGATCAATATTACGAATAGATTATCAACCTAAGGGAACCAGCCCAGAGAACGATGAGCATACAACATTTTGGCATGTGCCTTGAGCTTAGAAAGCTAACATTCCGATATGATCTTAATCTAGCTTAACAATAAGTAGCTACGTACTTTTTTTCCCAATTTTGAAGTTCAGAGGCTTATCCTTTGAGGAATATAAGCGAAAAGCTTGAACAAACAAATTAAGTTTTATCTCCTTGCATATTGTCGGTCTAAACTAGAATTTTCAACACCAATTAATCATATGTTTAGGACTACTAGAACACTAAAACAATTATGATCTGAGATGATATATATGTAGGGTGATATTACTCTACGATGACTCGATGGCTCAAATTTTGAAGTTTATAATTAATTATATGAAGTCGGACGAGATTATTAACTAGGAAAATGTTTTAGCGTCATAATATGGTGCCAAATTCGGCGTCGTAATCTCACGTGACATGCAACGTCATTTTATCAAGTCAGCAATTACAATAATCACAAAATGTCATTTTTAAATAAAAATACAATCTTATCCTTATTAATTTAACGACTTTAGATTATTATAAAAAATATTATAATTCTTTTTATATAATTTATTTTTTCAAAATGCTTTCAAAATATAATAAAAAAATACGATACATACAAAATATGCTTGAAATACATAGATATATGTGTGTGTACGTGTGCACGCGTGCGATATATATATGCGTGTGTGTGGGGGTGCCTATATGGTAATTGTATTAATTAATTAAAACTATTAATTAATCATAAATATAAATTAATTAAATAAAAAAGTCATTAATCTTGACATATTTGTTACTAGAAAGATTATCAGCGACATAATTGTATTAAATATGGTATTAATTAAGATATGTATACTCTAGGAAAAATAATATTTATTACCTTACATATCCCCTTAAATCGATTATACCCTAATAAAAAAATATTTTATTTCATAAAAAAAAAACCAAAAAAATCTTACCAAAATTTTTCATCTAAATATAAATGTTTTAATTACCTTACATCATCTAAAATTTAAAAATAAATATATTTTGTGCATATATATACATATATTTTGTGCATATATATTTTGCGCGTGCACACACATATTTCAAGCATATTTTTCGTAAATTTCAATTTTTTAAATTGTATTTTAGAAGCATTATTGTGATGAAAAAATAGAAATGATAAAAAGAACAAATTTTTTTATAATAATTTAGAACCGTTAGATTAACAAAAATACAATTGTATTTTCATTTAAAATTTATATAATTTTAATTATTGATGTGTCATGTGACGTAACATGTCACGTATGATTGCGGCACTAGATTAACGTCATATTATGACGTCCTAACGCTCCTCAATTAACTATATGTGTATTACTATAAATCACCAATGGCTATTGGATTAACGTTTGAAAATGAGTAAAGGTCCTTTGCTGATGAGTTGATTCAATAAGTTCACCCAAAAACACAGTAGTTGGTAAAATATGATTACTGCATCTGTCTTATTTCAACGATCGAGGTGAGTATTCTTCACCACAAAGAAAGCTACATAAAACCACTACCCAACAATGGCTATTTTTCCTGACATTGTATATCAATGAAACCACTACCCAGATACAGTAGCCACTGGCCACCCACCCAGATACAAAAAACCATGAACTCCTCTAGATAGAAAGAACCGATATATTACAATTAACGTAAATGAGTTTTATGCAACATACAATTGTGTAAGATAACATAACATCACCTTTATATGATCTGATCTCTCACCTATATATGATGTGATTAATATTTGTGTATTGATCCGAAAAATCCTTAGATTTTTTTTCCGAAAACAAACACAGATGAGCTTAGTTGAGTTGAGTGCCACTGACCACTGTGGATCAGCTGCAGCAGATACAGATTCGATCTATTAAACGTGTTATATCTCAGGAACACCTTGAGCTGTTCCTAAGCACACGTGCCCGATCTCAGAAGCAGTTTGAGGTGCATGAAAACCAAAGCTCCTTCTAGTGCCCACCCATGGTTTTGGCCATTTGGGGAGCTAGCTAGCTTTCAGCTTGTTTTCATCTCTTATTTCAAGACCGACTTACAGAAAAGATGGAGTTCTGCCTAATATAATACTACTGGGATGAGTCATATTATACTTGTATAATGTAAGAATCTCACGTCAGTTCTTGTAACCCCAATCGATAATAGGAGCAGGATCTCTCATCTCCATGTTCTTGAGTCTTGATCTGATTAGTGAGCACTTGTTTTTACTTTTTTGACCTCTGTACATCCAAACTTCCGTCACAAAACCATGGACATTTAGGTAATACAAAGCAAAAGAACAAAACCGACCATTCTTTGAAAACAAGTGACTCAGATACCAGAATTCATTGAAAAACCATCTACTCTCTCCGAACACCTGGACATCTCTCTCAGTTTCAACCAGCTACACGCACCCAAGTCCTTTATAAATATCCATCCATGCATTAACTTTCACCGTTCATCCAAAGCTTTCTGAAAACCTTGCTAGCTTCTTAAACTTCCTCCCAGCTCTTCTTAGTTCTTACTTGTATCATTCCATTTATTCATCGACTCATCTACTACTAATACTCTTACAATGGCAAAAAATGTAGCTCAGTCTCCCATGACTTCATTTGACCAGCAGCTGGCTAAGCGCTGTTCTCAGGGTATGTTCTAGCTTGTTTACCTCACCTTTTTGACCCAGTTGGTCTTTATATATACATATATGATATATCTGAGGTTATAATTCATACCAGTATGAAGGTTTTAGAGGCATGCGGTAATTCATGATATTAAGAATCATGGGAACTGGGACTCCTTTGAGGTTACTATATATATATCTTTTGCCTTGAGCTTGTAAAAAGATAGTTACAAACTGATACCAGATATGCTTAAAATGAGATTAAGATTTTTTATTTGATCATGGTTCCCTTTTTGCCAAAGAGCACATAAAGGGCTTGTTCTTGATCAAGTGGATAAAGTATAGGACCACCCTCTCAAGTTGGGGACCCTATCCAATACCTTACTGATATACTCTTTTTTTTTATCCCAAGAATTTTATTTATTTTTTAATTTTCTCAGGACAATAAAACTCTTATGAGAAGAACACTAGCTTGATAATTTTTTTGGAAGTTTAATCTTCAATATTTATTGATTGATCAGAGGGTGTAAAAGCTGGAGTCAAGGCAGCTGTTGTTGCTACCATTGCTACTGCAATTCCAACTGTAAGTTTTCTTTGGCTCAACTATGCAAATATGTATGTATGAAAGGGGTAATTAGCTATGACAGCTAGAACTAATTAAGATTATGTTTTGTATGCAGTTTGCTAGTGTGAGGATGCTGCCTTGGGCAAGAGCCAATCTGAATCCCACAGCTCAGGCTCTCATAATCTCTACAGGTTTCCAATCCTTAACTCATTCAAGTTCCTGATAAAAAGCTTCTTTCTTCATTTATCAATATGTATGAGTAGTAATTATATATTGAAGGAGTTTTTGTTGATTATTGTGGCAGCTGCTGGAATGGCATACTTCATAGTGGCTGACAAGACTATTTTGGCAACCGCAAGGAAGAACTCCTTCCACCAAGTCTCTAACTAAGAAGCAATACCAATCACTAATTTGAGTTTAAATTGCTGTTGTGATGCTGATGTGAATCCATCCTGTTGATTATAAATAATAGAGATGGAGTTTCATTGTAGCACTAGAAAATTTATGTAATCAGTTATCAACCTTTAATATAATGCACCTTTTTTTTCCCCCATCTCAGTAACTGGTTCAATTTCTATCCAAGTTCATAATTGACACTCTTATGAGTCTTACCTGCACAACTGATCAAAAATGGCATATCAACTCAAATGCATACAGTATATGGACAGATGAGAGAGGAACATCTGCATTCATCACCCACCCCTCAAGGCATCTTCACCAATTGTCATTACATGAACAAGAACCATCTCTAAAATGGTGGAAGCGATTCCTATCTCTTGCAATAATTTCCCTATTGAAGATCTTGGATATCAGTTTTGTAGCTGAATGGCAATTTCCACATACTCGAAGATTCTTTACAATTCGAATGGTTGTGCCTGGCTTTGTGCTGATCAAACCGAAAGCAATGGCCAACTTCTCACTATGATGACTCAAAACCCCTTCCTTCCATTCCTCATCCATATCATAGAGTACTTCAGATGTATCAGGTACAAAACCAGCCATATCCAAAAGCCTATCCATTTCTTTCAACATCTCATAGATTTCCTCACTTAAAGGATGCACTTTGTCACCAACCAGAAACTCATGAACAACACTATCCACCTCAATAGATGTACTTCCAGGAACTTTCTTGATTCCCATATCGTTCAGCGTGGTTCTTATTCTCGCTACATCGTCCCACATACCAGCTCCTGCATAGATATTTGATAGCAGCACATAAGCCCCGGCATTTTCAGGCTCTAATTCGAACACATGTTTGGCAACATATTCACCCATCTCTACACGCTTATGAGTTCTACAAGCCCCAAGAAGAGAACCCCATACAGCACCATCTGGCTTCATCTCCATGGTCTTCATCAGGGCCTCTGCCTCATCAAGTAGCCCAGCTCGGCCTAAAAGATCTATCATACATCCATAGTGTTGTAGTTGTGGTGAAATGTTGTAGTCTTTGGTCATGGAACTAAAATATTTTCGTCCAAGGTCTACAAGACCACCATGGTTGCAGGCCGATAGAACTCCCACAAATGTGATATCATCTGGCTTGATTCCTTCGTCACCCATTTTCGAAAAAAGCTCAAGTGCTGCATTTGCCTCCCCATGCATCGCTAAGCCAGTTATCATTGCATTCCAGGAGGCCAAGCTTTTGTCTTCCATACCATCAAACACTTGTTTTGCTGCCTCTATGTTTCCACATTTTGCATACATGTCTATGAGACTAGTCTGAAGAGGTGCATTACTCAAACTCTGCAGCTTCTTATCTATATAAACATGGATCCATTTTCCAAGATCAAGAGCTCCCAAATGAGCACAAGCAGGAAGAATGCCCAAAAACGTGACATCATTAGGCTCTGCATTTGAACGTAGCATCAACCTAAACAGCCCCAACGCTTCCTTGTACTGGCTCTCATGCGTGTAACCACCAATCATCACATTCCATGAGATCACATCCCTTATTTGCATACCATCAAATAAACCTCTAGCTTTATCCAAAGCACCACACTTTGAGTACATATCAATAAGCGCATTGACAAGCCTTACATTCGACCCAAGCCCCTGCTCTTCAATCCAATCCGCAACCCATTTCCCCAATTCAATCGACCCCGACCGTGCACAAGCAGAGAGCACACTAACCATAGTACTCTCATTAGGCACCACATTTGCCCTCCTCATCTCCTCAAACAACCCCAACGCTTCCTCAAACCGGCCGCTCTGCGCATACCCCGAAATCATAGCATTCCAAGAAACAGCATCTCTTGCCAACATTTCATCAAACAACCTCCTCGCATCGTCCATACAACCCCTCGAAACATAGCCAGTAATCAAAGCAGTATACGAAACCGCATCTCTCAGACAACTCTTATCAAACACCAACCTCGCATTCTCCAACTCACCGCTTTTTGCATACATATTAATCAACGAAGTGTGCACAAACGCATCACACCCAAGTCCCAGCTTCAGCACATGTCCATGGAGCTGCTTCCCTTCCGGGGAAGCCGCCCCAATTCTCGCACATGACTTCAAAACAAAAGGGAATGTATAAGAATTAGGCTCGGTACCGGAGAGAATCATCATTCGATAAAACTCCACGGCGCGTAACGGCGTGGAGGACAAGGAGTAGCCTCGGATGATTGTGTTCCACATGACTGGATTAGGATCCGGAACTGATTCGAAGACGGTGAGGGCGTAGGAGAGGCCGCCGCCGTGTTGCGAAAGGGCGCAGAAGTGGATGAGCTTGCTGAGAGCGAAGTGGGTGTTGTGGAGGCCGGTTTTGATGAGGTGGGTGTGGGCTTGTTTGAGGGCTTGGATGGATTTGGATTTGGAGAGGAGAGTGAGAGAGGGGTGGGATTGGAGGAGAGAGTAGGGAGGATCGGAGTCGGGGAGGATGTGAAGAGTGGACGGCGATGCGGTGAGTAACGAAGACGATGATGATGACGAAATTGAAAGCGAAAACGCCATGGTTGGAGCTCTGTGGTGCAGAGCTGAGCTTAGTGAGGATAAGAGTGACGCTGACGGTTTGAAATACGGTTGGTAGTTATTTTACCCGCCAAAATTAATCCATTTAAAGGCGGGCTGGTCCAGACTGTGTAAGCCCACGTTGACGCCAAGCCCACTGAAAACCTAGTTCGCTTTTGGTTTTTTTTTTTTTCCATTTTTTCTCTGGCGAGAGTTTCTATTTACACATCCAAAATAACTAAGTGTATCTCCATTGCTTATTACATATCTAAAGTGGTTGAGTATACCTCCAATAAATATTGATATTTACACGTGAGTTCAAAAGTCAAATAGAAAAAAAAAAGGTCTACTTATTAGTCATTTCGAAGGTGCAAATAGAACTCTCCTTCTCGAGCTCACGTCTCGTCTCTCATCTCTTTCCAGCGGATTGTGGCAGCCTTCCGCCTAACCCAGGCGTTTGTGACATGAACTAGTTCGAATTTACTGAGGGTGTGTGTGTGTCTATATATATGTGTTTGTGAGAAACTGGACCATGCTATCTGGTTTTGTTCATCAGTGAAAATATAGCTATCTAGGAAACCAAAGCATGCAGAACTCGATGAGACTAATGATCTAGTGGAGTATGGCATCAAGTTATTTAACAGAAACATCACTCGTACTTGGAACATTCTACACGAAAAGAAAGCAATGGAGTTTCGTCTTCAGCTAGCTTCAGCAATTAACGTAGGTTCATGTAAAGTAAACCTAGCTATAGCAAATTATTTGGGAACTTTGACGATCGGCTAAGTTCAAAAGAATGATCAGCGATTCATGGTGATAGCTCGAGTTCAACATCATTAACTGTTAAATAGGATCCTGGGTTTCCGTTGCCTATAATACAAGCAATCCCTCGTATAGTGGTTGATTAGTACCTAGTGATTATATTGTAATAACCCGAAAAATTCATATCTAATTTCCAATGAGTTCATGGATATTATTAAGTTGGTCATTGTCCAAATTTTATTAGCCGAGAATGAAAACGAAAGGGTTTGAAATATTAATTGTTCGGAAACGTTCAATTTAACGAGTCTAAGAGTTGACTTTTGACTCATTGGGATTCTTAGGAAACTTCTTACATGAAAGTCGTAGAGCTCGTCGATACGAATTAGTGTACACGTGGCACGCCTAAATCGGAGTTCATATGAAAAAGTTACGAATCAAAAGATATTTAGATATTTTGGAAAATAGTATAAATAGGGGAATTAAAGAGAAAAATAGGAGAAAAATCAGAAATTCAGATCGGTACTGTTCACGGGTACTGTTCACCCATAAAAAAAATCCGGAAATTTCTCTCTCGAGCAACCGACTTTGGGCCGCCGAATCTCCGCCGTCCGGCCACCATAGAGCGGCGCACCGGTCACGTTTGAAAGGTTGCTGCATCCCCTGTCGATTGTTGGTAGCGTCACCCGCCATCTCGCCGCCGTCTAGGAGCGGTGAAGCCCGGAAGTTCTTCCGAAAAAGCATATTTCGCCGAATTTCAACTCGTCGGATCTCCTTCCTCCGGCAACCAATCGGTACGATTATTGTTTAATTTTGAAGGTCTCATTCCATACTACAAACTCTCCAAAGGATTTAACCCCAATCGTTGTGTGCTAAGAGAATCGAAGAAAAGAAATTCTAGGTTTTTTAATTGGGGCTTTTCGGTTCTTGTTAAATTGAAGTGTTTAGGCTCATAATTAGACTTTGTGGTGAACTAGGAAGTTGTTAGGAATGTCATTTATATTGTGGTGGTGAAATTTGATGATGATTGGTGACGGTCGGTGAACAGTGACACCGCATGAATAGTACTATGAATAGTGTTCTGTAACAGTAAATGTGAACAGTGTTTTGGTAAAACAGTAACAACGAACAGTGACATGACAAACAGTACATGTGAACAATGTTTTGGTAAAAACGGCAACTGTGAACAGTGTTTTAGTAAAAACTGTGATTAGTACAACATGAACAGTGTCTGTGAACAATGTTTTATGAACAACATTTAGTTGTACTAAAATCGTCACATGGTATTTGAAGTATCATTTTCTAAGCATTTATCATGCTATTAGGTGACTGACGAAACAAGTGAAGAAATTACTTTCAGTGTCGTGGAAGTTGCACGCAGGAAAGAATGTGAGTAAAATCTCACATATTTACGAATCTACCCTTACGGTGATTTCAAGATTTTTGCAAGAGTTTTAAATATTGAAATACGACATGTATATGATATAGTAGAATATATATTTGTATAAATGGTAAATAAGTACATATATATATATATAGGTTGTTATATTATATACTGTCATGAATTCATTGTGAATATGTCATTTCGATGACGAGAATTATATATGGAGCATGTGATTTAATTTGTACAATATGAGGTGTGATTATTGTACGAGGTTTTAACATGGTGTTTATTAAACGTTTTGTCTTCGGACGTGTTTATGAAATATGACATGTATATGATATAGCGGATTATATATATATTGTATAAATGGTAAATAGGTACATATATATAATTTGCTATATAATATACTGTTATGATTTTATCGTGATGATGTCATTTTGATGACGATATTTATATATCGAGCATGTGATTTTGATTTGTACAATATGAGGCGTGATTATTGTACGTGATTTTAACATGGAGATTGTTAAAAATGTTGATTTGTCTTCGGGCTTGATTTTTGTACAATATGAGGTGTGATTATTGTATGTGATTTTAACATGGAGATTGTTAAAATGTTGATTTGTCTTCGGACTTGATTTTTGTACAATATGAGGTGTGATTATTGTACGTGATTGGCATGTCGAAACCTAGCCTTTGGCCGGGCGAAAGTTATGATATAGTTAGAGCTCTAGTATGTCTGCCGGAATACTGCATGTGAGGTAACAGGTGGTTATCGGTTCATGAGTACTCATATTTTTGGATGTTGGGTAGCAGGAGGTTGCCTAATATCGGCGGTGTACTACGTGAGGGGTAACAGATGTGTACCAGCGTTCATTAGTACCCGTATTATAAATGTATTTAGGTAACCAGAAGGGTTGCCCGATTTCTCATGAGGACTTTCGTTTTCATATTTTGGACAACCAGACGGGCCGTCCATCCACTCATGAGTGCATTTATATTTGATGTTTTTGTGGATTTCCGTATATATTGATATACAAGTTTTATTGTTGTTTTTACTCATACGAGCTGTAAAGCTTACCGGGTTTGTGTTTACAATCCCGGTGCACCAATTCGATTGTGTAGTGGATACTCCGCAGGTGTGGATTAGCGGGAATTGACGGACCGCTCAGAGGACTTGAAGATATTTAGTTCCAGCTTGTGTGAGGATTTTGTGCGACTTTCTTGTGAGGATTATACATTTCCATTTGTTATAATGTCGAATTATAATTTGGTTTGTAATAATCGGTTTGACTTAGTTGTATTTTAAACTCAGAGATAATCCGCTGTGGCATTTTAAATGATTTCGATTCATTGAGATTGTTTTGGTGTTTCACGACTTTGGAATTTTGAGTTTTTATACTCGAAATTTTGAGGTCGTTACATATAAGCATTCAAAATTTGATTCCAGAATTGACACCAAGAAAAAGATGGCATTCACGAGCAATTTCATTTCCATGGTTTCAATCCACCAAAGAATAAGGATAGGATAACGAAAACGAGAATTGGGAGGAAATAATGATGTGTTGTCAACTTGTCATTGTTAACATATGGTCATGCCTGTTCAAACAGCTTTTGTCAATCAAATTAAGACATTGAAAGAAATTCAGATATTGGGTGATTAAGGTTTCCAGCTAGTGCCATCTATCTGGAGAAAGAGAAATACATATCAATCCACATCTGATAATGTTATTAATCACAATAATACGAGTGCAAGACATGAGTATATTCAAAAATTCGAAAGGCACGGCTATTTTCTGTTCGCTATGGCTGTAGGTTTGGGAATTGGGATGTGGAGTCTGTGGAGGATTCTCCAAAACCAAAAGTGTATATTATTGAAGGGAGATGGCCTCATCCCATCTTCCTTTTGAGAATAGTCATGTATGGACAATAAGGATTGAAGGGGCACTGTCTACGGTTTTATAAATCATGGTGGAATATTCACCATGTCTGGTGAAAATGTGGCGATTAGGATTCTCTCTTATCAAATCGGAGGTCAACACGCAAGCATCTTCGTGCCACCTCAGCTTATATGTACTCTGTGTGTCATTGACATGTCAGCAAATGTGTGCAACCATATAGCTAATGCCATGGTCACTTGGACACAGGGCATGCATATGTATGCATGCATGAATGAATCTGTTACTGGAGCACTATATTCTGGTTCTTGAAGAAGCTTTGTGATGGGTTTACAAGTTCAAATATGCTTCTTCTTCTTCTTCCTTTTATCATTCTGATGGGAGGTAGATAGGGTTGCTGACCCCAGTTGACATTAAAAAGATATGCTTCACCCAAACAGTCTTCTGCTGCAGAATGAACAAAGGTTCTCTTTGGGAGGCCTCACATTGATACCTGCAAGAGCAAACTAATGCCCACATAGAGCGAAAACACATCCCTTCAGCCAAGACAGAAGCTAATTCCGGCAAACATAACATGACCTGTAGAATAGGTGGTATAAAATAAAAGCTATTCACTGGCTAAGAAAAAGGCACAGACTAGATGAAAGTTGCATGCATGCAGAGTTATATTGCAGTTACTCAATGAAAAAATCTAGATGGCCAGATCTTACTTATTATGTGGCACTTTTGTGATATACCAGGTTCCCCAGCTCATTCTGCATAACCAGCGTCGGTCCGCCGCGATGCTTATTCCAATTAAACTTACTGAAAGTTTGAAAGCATTTCTTTTTCCTTAAAGAGAGTAGAACTGCATGGAAGGCTAAGATTTGCTACCCCGTACCCACAGTATTTGCTTTCTTCACTCCAAGATTGATCTCCAAACACGTGGTCCATCACCACCTGATAGAGGACCCAGTTAGTCACCTCACAAATCACATTTGAGTTTGTACAAAGGCGGACTTGAGGTATCACCCACACCGGTTTGATCCTCACTGCAAACATGCCTAGTTGGTTAATGATTTGTAAATTCTCCTACGGAAATTCATACATGAGGATTGTGTGAAAGATACATGTCCGTCGTAAGTCCTTCAGAATTGAGATTGTGAGTTTACCCTGACGATGATGGTGTAGCATAACCAACCTCTCATCTAAACTTTTGTATCCAAAAAAAAGAACATATACATTAACAGTTTATACAAATGAATATTTGTGTATACACTAAGGAAATATTAGTTAGAAGCCAATGGAAAAGGAACACCGAGTGAGGGCTTCTTACTACTTTTCAAATTCATTGCTCTCTAAATATCATCAACGAAAGTTCTTATTCCCACAAATAAAAGTTCTTTTTCTCTATCTTGTATGAAATGAGTTTCACATGAGTCTTACAACATATTCATCGAAAGTTCTAAATCCATATGATATGAAGTAAATAATTGGATGATTAGCAACAATTTATACATTGATGGCTAAAGGTAGCTAACCAAGCAATGTGATATGAATCTTCGAATGGCATTGAATTATTGTTAAAAGGCAAAAAGCAACCTAGACAAGGTTAGAAGAATTTGGTAATGGATGTGCATTTAGAGGAATTGATTCTCAGCGAGTAAAACTAGTAGAAAAGTTCCTCTCTACCTCCAGTTAACATGACCCACATCTGCATGAACTACTCAGGGAAGGTGTATGCAGAAACTGGAAGTGAAGCACTGAGAAGCAATCTTGGCGTGTGATGTGTGTGTTCATGTAAACATTAATATCAACTCCCCACGAGAAATCAAATGTTAATTAGAGATGTGAAAGGAGAAAAAAGCTAACTCTGCAGGACCATATCTTCCTAGTAATTGATGTATAGAGTTACACAACGGTGATCCCATAAACCAAATAATATCTTCCGATCACAGCGGTGGCAATCATGCGGTGTTAGTCGCTCAATAGATGATCATACAATAACTGATGTAACAAGTACAGGTTAAGCAATACAGAAGGGTGATCAGATAACTTACACAATCAGATTGTACGTAGTCCTTTTGACATAAAACATAAACAGGGAAGATATATTCTATGGGCCTCTTTCAACTTTCAAGTAGCGGCTTCCCCTCATAACACCTTCATACTGACAAGAAGAATAATAGTTTCAAGTGTTTTTTTGGCAATAATGCATGAAGAATAATGTAAAGATAAGGCAGGGGTAGGGGTCAGATGTGGATTTTATTGGGAAAAATTATGCGTATGCATGAACTCAACTGGCTAGTTCTGCCCACCACCTTTAGAAACCCACTTGCCATACTGCTCTTCTAACTCTCAACAGTAGTGAAAGAAACTGAATTTACTAGTTGAGTAAAGACTCCTCAAATATACATGAAGGAACAATCTTAAGGAATCATCTATGCATATTTAGGAAAACCTATATGCAGAAAGCCAGAGAATAAAACCAGAACATCCATGGCCCCCACACATCTAGCCTTGAACAAGTACTATATAAACATCCCAACCCGAACAACAAGAACAACTCATCGACAAAGTAGTATTCTTCTACAGCAGGCGCAGTTCAACCAGAGCTACTACATCCCCAATTCTTTTGTATTCGAAGTCCTTACAATCCTCAGGTGAGCTCTACCTCTTTCCTTCTGCTTTCTGTTCTCGAATTCAGATCATTCCCTTTGTTTGAAAGTCCTAAAGCGGTTAATGTTATATATGAAAATAAAATAAAAATAAGACCCGAGCGCTGCAGAAAATATTTCATCCCTCAAAGAACTGATGAGTTAGCAGAATTAGCATCCCTACCGTATACGAAATACTGTTTTAGTTCTTTCGTGGCTACCTCAGCGATCACAGAAGCAATACATCTTCTCTGGTTTACCTAGATGATCTGATGAAGCCTCTCAATAGACTGCTAATCACATAAAATGAAAATTTTAAAAATGTTGGCTTATCACATGCTAACTCTCTTATTCATTGCATACACATGAAGAATGAGCTGGGCAGGAGGAGACTGGATGTGTGGTGCATGCCAGCACACGAACTTTAAAAAGCGGGAAGCA
Source organism: Argentina anserina (assembly GCF_933775445.1). Classification (NCBI taxonomy): domain Eukaryota; kingdom Viridiplantae; phylum Streptophyta; class Magnoliopsida; order Rosales; family Rosaceae; genus Argentina; species Argentina anserina. Next base: position 1,692,236 of record NC_065872.1, on the reverse strand, counting down.
TGTCAACTTTGTGGGTATCCTAAGTATGGTGGCCCTGATCCCTCGACATATGCATGCAACAGAACAGAAGTATTGGCAGGGGACTGGTTTTGCAATTGTGGAGCTCACAACTATGCACAGAGACCAAATTGCTTTAGATGTGCTGCATTTAGAAATGACTACGGTGGTGGGTACAACATGATGGCTTCCGGAGGCTGTGGATCTGATGGCAGTGCACCACCAGGATGGAAAGCTGGTGACTGGATTTGCACTAGGTAACTTACATCTAGAAATTGATAATATTTCAAAATTAACTTTTTTTTTTCAATATTAACTGGCATGCATATTCTATTAGATAATATAGAACCTAGAGCTAGACTAGAAGTTAGCAGTTCCTACTGAAACTGCATATTGCAAAACAGCTAGCCCCATTGTTTCACCATATTTTGCTACAGCTATAGCATTATCCTTCTTTAACTTCAATATTACATTTCACTCAAATAATATGTACTTCTAGTTCTATAAAATGCTGTCATTTCTCTTCAGTTTCCTAATTGTTATGGCATTTTCATTGTGCACAGAGTTGGATGTGGAGTGCACAATTATGCTAACCGACAGGAATGTTTTAAATGCAAAACTCCAAAGGACTACGGTATGTACTAGTTTTCAAAATTCATTAGTTTCCCAACACAACTAAGTGACTCAGATTATGATTGTAAATGTTGCTTGGTCGCAGGTCTGTAATGCATAATCAGATGCTGATGTTTAAGGAAATGAGGTGCAGAAGACTCCAACATCTCGGATCCGTTCTTAAATCTGTCAATTAAATTCCCCCCCCCCCCAAAAAAAAAACACTTTTCTTCTGAGATAAATAAGATTAGGTTGATCGTGGTTGAAGGCACATTTTCTCAATCATACAACTGTATCAGGGAGGGGTTCTGATTATGTTGCAAGGTGCAACTGAACTAGGATTTCTCTTCTACTCTCTGTGTTTTACATTAATGGAGTTACTTAGTTTTTTGCAACTTCTATCAACTTTCACTCAGGGTTTGTGTGTGTGGGTGGGGAACATACAGAATTGATAATTCAAGACTACTTTACGACATGGTCAACCCACGTAGAGGTTACAAAGATCAACAGAAAATTGAAGTTGGACCGTTAACTAGAGTTCTAGATTCAAAACAACAAGAAAATAGCCCAGAAAAGGAAAACAGATATTGGATTCGAAGAATCTCTGAGTTGTTCTCTTTATATGACAGAGCCTTCTGACACTGCAATAATTTACAATCCCTTTAAGCATCAAATATCCGAGCAACCAATAATTATGCAGATAAGAACCAGATGCTGAGCTTGAGCGCTTCAATAAAGCATAGATGCATATATCAGAAGTTCAAAGCAAGTCAAAATCAACTTTTCCCTCCATATCTCTTGCATTTCATTTGATGGCAAACAAAGCACACAAACTCACCCTAAACTGAACATCATGGGCAATAGCTAGAAAAGAGGAGTTATCATTGGATTCTAACACCATAATGCCCTTTCTAAATTTGGATAAAAGTTTCAACTCCCAACTAGGGCCTAAAACTTCATGAGCATATTAGTTTTCAGGTTCCCTTCATTGACCTCTAAATCAACAGAGCTATATACCACTGTCAAATGGAGCTCATCAAAATAGTATGGTTTGTTTCCCCGGCCTACATCTTATTACTTAGCTTATGTAAGATTCTGGGTGCAACAAGTATAACTCATCATCAAGTAGAACTGATCAAATGTCAATTAAGTGTTCCAACAGAGCCTAACGAGTACATGCAAAAGGGAGATCGAACACATGATATAGAAATAAGTAAACTTTAGAAGTGATCAAACAAATGAGTTAGTGGGATTTAATTATTTAAATCAAATGTTTTCTGGGATCAGTCGCAATAATGCATACATGTTAACGGAAGAAGTTGGTAAACGAACCTGCTACGTGGAGTCGTGGAGGAGGAGAACGCCGGAGCCGAGATCGGAGACCGATGAAAAAGTGGCGCGGAGGTGGAGGCAGTACGTACAGGTGATCGGAGAGAGTTCATCTGCAAAGGAACCTGGGACTTATCTATCGTTCTGTTACTCTCTCCTATATCTCAATTGCTTGAAGCAACGATGTGCCGTCAAATTGGGTTTCTATGGCATTATGCTTCTTGTAATTATATAAGGTTTTCAGCCAGTCATCGCATAGAACATCGAAGCTTGTTGTCGACTGATTATATGCCATTTAAGGCCCAAACCATTGTTTTGAGTTGAAACGGGTTGTGGTTTTATATTTGAGGATATGATACAGAACAATGCAGCAGAAAATGTCTTTCAACTTTGAAGGAAACATAGAACAAATTTTCTTTCTGTTCTGATCAAAGAAACGAACAATATGAAAAATTAAATAAGAGAAGTGAAATCTTTGCTTCAAGTCCATCAAACATACAAACTTTCATAACTCTTTCTCATTAATTATATGAACTAAGGGCATGTTTGTTTGGTACATGGGCTACTACCAAACATGAGACTCTGCTGAGCCTGCTAGAGGAGTCCCAAAAACGAGAAAAACTGGTATTACACAGCAACCCCAAAAACCTTATGGCTATCGAAGCCCAAATCTCGTTCTTCTTCTTTTATCTTTTACGCAGAACTCTTCTTCTTCTTCTCGTCGTCTCCCATCACCGCCTCCCATCAAGTCTCTCACTGTCACCCATCAAGTCCATCTCTTTCTTCAATCCGGTGATGCTCGGATTTCTTTGTGCGCGCCGAAAAACTTGGATTCTCAGCTCCCTCTCGACTTTCTCCCATGGCCCTGCCGTGATTCACCACTCCCAGATTGTCCAAACACAGCTGATTTCTCACCCCTTGCTAAGAGCTTCTCTAGTGACACTCGTGGCCGCCACTACTACAACACCGCCTGCCAGCTAGGCTCAGCATGCGGCGTCCCTATGGCATGCGATACTCCCCTCCAGGGCCGGCCCTGACATTTTAAGTGCTATAGGCGACATAAAATTTTGGGCCCCTTAAATAAAAAAACAATCTTCTTCAACTAACATATGATAAAGAAAATTGAAAAAAAAAGAACAATTATCACTATGACTTAACAATATAATTTCTTAGTTCAAATAAAAATCTTACAATTACAAAAAAAAAACAGTACCTGATTATTGAAAAATGACTCTTCTTGCATTTTTTGCTGCAAAAGTTTCAATTAAGCTTGAATAATCAAGCTTGTGAGCCAAATCTTTTTCAATTGACAACAAAGCTAGACCGTTCAATCTTTCATGTGACATAGTTGACCGAAGATAGGATTTGATCAACTTTAATTTTGAAAAACTTCTCTCAGCAGAGGCAACAATAACATGTATGGTTAGTAGAATTCTGTAAGCAACCCAAGCATTTGGGTAACACTCATCCCTTTGCTTCAAATAGTTCAATACATCAACTGCCCTCTTTGCTTCTTTTGGTATAGCTCTTCTTAAGTAGTTCAATTCATCGAATAAGTCACTTCCATTAACATCAGAGACATCACCATCTGTTAACAATTTTTCAAGATTCATACAATAGTCCCTCAAACTATTATTATCTACATATTTCAATTTCTCCAACTTGAATAAAAATCCAAAATCTTCTTCATATTTCTTAAATTGCTCAAACCTACTTTGAAGTGAAGAAAATGCTTGATCAATTGTACAAAGAAAGTAACTGACCTTGAATGATTCTAACGCTGATGGTGTCACCTCATCTTCACTATCACTTTCATCAAAATGCCTTTTTTTTCGAGTATTTCTTTTTTCACGAAATGCAACTTCAATTTCCATCTCACTTGCAATTTCTTTAGCTATAACTAAGGCCTCATCAAATCCAGTTTCTCTGTACTTTTGGATAAATGACATAAGTTTCTCCAATTCTTCAATAGCAACATCAATATGCATGTCTTCAGTTTGGAGAAATTTACTCACAATATTGATAGCATGCAACAAATCATACCAAATAACCATCCCCAACAAGAATTCAAAATCCATTTCATATGTTGCCATGCATTGAGCAGTAGACCTTGTTTTAGAATCATCACCATCTTTTTCCAAGCACTTTAAAGCATCTCTTATTTTAGGAGCTTGATATCTAAATGCTTTCACACTATCAACACGACTCTCCCATCGTGTTTCAGACAATGGTTTAAGACTGAGCCCATCCACATAATCCCTAAAAACATGCCATCGCTTTGTCGAAGATGAGAAGAATGAATATATCTGTTGTACCACTCCGAAAAAATAATCAGCTTTAGGATTACAGTTAACCATATCACATATTGCAAGGTTCAAGCTATGACAACCACAAGGTGTAAAAAATGCTCTAGAATTTACCTCTAGAAGTCTACTCTGAACACCCTTGTGCTTTCCTCTCATGTTAGATCCGTTGTCATATCCTTGTCCTCGTATATCACCAATATTAAGTGTATGACTGTCAAGTGCATTTGTAAGCTCATTAAATAGTCCAAGTCCTGTTGTATCATTCACCTTCAAAAATCCCAAAAAGAATTCTCTCACCACAATAGGACTTGCTGTAACATCTACACATCGGCCAATAAGAGACATTTGCTCCTCATGAATAGCATCTGGAGTGCAATCAAGTATAACAGAAAAATACTTTGCTTCTTTAATAGTTGCAACAATAGAAGCTTTCACCTCATTTGCTAGGAGCTGAATCATTTCGTTTTGGATCTTGTGACTCAAGTAATGGTAATGAGTTTCTTTCTTCAAAACACGTCTAACATGTTCATGCATCACTGGATCAAACTCAGAGATCATCTCAATCACTTGTAAAAAACTCCATTGTTCTCTTCACACAGTTTCTCATTATTCCCACGAAATGGCAAATTATTTTTGGCAAGACTTTTCACAACTGCTAGGATCCTCAGTAGTACTTGTCTCCAATGCTCTATCTCCTTCTTGATTTGTTCTTCCAACCCCTGATCAATTGTTGCATTCTTTTTCAATCTTATTTCCAATTCAATCCAGCTAGTAAAGCAACTGAGGTGATGCTTATTTCTTTCATGGCTTGCAAGTCTTGCCCTAACATTTTTCCAATCATTCAGTCCTTCATTACCAAGTTGGCCCAACAAAGTCTTGTTATGATCTTTCCTGAACAATTTGCAACAAAAACAAAATACCTTGTCCAAAGAAATCGAGTACACCAACCACCTCATGTTCTTCTTTTCACCATTAGGTAAGACACGATAATAATGATTAGAACTAAAACGTCTCCCCTTGTGATCATCTGGATAGGTGAAATTACTTTCTCTTTTAGGACCTCTTTCAACTATAAAATCTCTGGAATTATGTTCCATCTTCTCCCAATTTCCTAGATCATCAATATCGAATGAGAAATCAAATGTTGCACTTGAACCATGTTGATCATCTTCCTCTTGCATATCAATATTTTCACCTGCATCTTCCATATCACTATTACCTCTTGCATCTTGTTGAACATGTTCAGTATAATTTCTTTCTTCCTCTTGCATATTAATATCATCACATGCATCTTGTTGATCATCTTCAGCTATAACTATTTGTTCCTCATTCTCTAAAAGATTTGGCTTGTCCATGTTACCACTACCATCAACATTCTCATTCTGATTGTTCTCATGCTCAGTCTCATTGTTCTCCTGCTCATTCTCATTGTCATATATATTCACATTAGTATCAGTGTGCACTTGTTTAGTTTTTCTCTCAAGAAACCTCTTGAAAGATCCGGCTTCACGTTGATCTAATGCAGCTCTTTGTTGCCTCCTCTTTTTTTTTTTTGAGACCCTGATAGTTGACTTTTAATTCTATTTGGAGCCATTATATAGCAATCTGATTCAAAAATACAAAAAGATAATAACTTAATAAGACTACTCAAATAACTCAATATATATGACACTTATGCAAACCAAACAAACTAACTGATCTAACATTATAACTTTCCAATTGATTAATATTACTCATCCAATTATAACTTATGAGTTATGATCAATAGTTAATAAGACGATATTCATCATTGTTAAACGAAAAATAGCAAATCAATAGCAAATCATTAGAGAGAATAGATATCTAATAATTATGTAAAATTACAAACCATAATAAGCATTCAATCCATTCTTACATTTCCAAACTTTTAGAAAACACAGTACTATGTTAGGATTTACTGTATTCACAATTTCAATTAAAGCAATGTCCAATCTTATGAAATTAAAGTATTGAAAACAAGAAATAATTGAGAAAGTATTTACCTTGTAAGAAAATAAATATCTTCTGATCAAAACGTCCAGGTCTGACTAGGGCTGGATCTAAAATGTCTGGTCTATTTGTGGAAGCAATAGTGATGACTTTCCCCATTCCTTCAAATCCATCCGAGCAAACAAGGAGCTGGAGCAACAAGATACCATTCAACAATTTTAAGCTATTAGCTACAAAATATAAATAAAATAAAAAAATGAGTAAAAAGTTCAATCATTCGTTTATAACCAACCTAGTTAAGAGTAACATCATGATCTTGGAATCTTGTCCACCAGAACCCTTGATCAAACCATGCTCCCTTCCAACAGTATCCAACTCATCAATGAAGACAACTGATGGAGCCTGGGCAGTGGGCACACAACTATGAAAAGCCGAAAAGGTGAGAGGAGATGAAACGCAAAAGGCCGAAAACTAAACCAGATCCTTTTTGTTTTTCTTTTCATTATATATACTATAAAAAAAAATTGGGCCCTCAAAAATTTGGGGCTCTAGGCCCATGCCTCTTGGGCTTACCCCCAGGGCCGGCACTGCTCCTCTCCAAGGGTCTTTGGAGGCGGCGGGATCTCCGTCGTCCTGCAATTCATTACAAGCTTAAGAGCGAATGGTCGTGGAATGCTGCTCTGGATGCTCGCCTTGCTCACTAGCTTCACCGGCCAGATTCGTCTTGGTTGTTGTTCAGAGTTTGCAACTGCCTGGCGTCGATAGACCGGAGTAGTGTAACTAACTCAACTACCAAAGATGAGCAATCCTCCAACAACAAAAGTGAAGCCTGTGATTCGAACTCCGCAGTTACTTCTAACAAGAATGTAGAGAAGTTTGTTGATTATACAGTTACTAGTTAGTTTGTGAACTCTTCTGATTATGTATTGAATGTTAATTAGGAGCAGTTTGATCAATTTATTGGTTTTTTCATCAATTTTTGTTGTATGTAGCTTTTACTTTTCTGGCAAAGTAATTAAATTAATGCAGTTTGAACTTCTTCTTGTGTTCTTGTCTTCACTCCTGTTGCAGATGCAGCCATTAGTCCAAGATCCACATGAGCACATATTCCACCAAACATGGGTCAGGTCTTGAGTAAAATAAGTTGGGTTTAAGGAGAGTGGGCTGAGATAAGAAATTAAGCCCTGCCAGGGTAATCCAACGCAGCAAACTTCCCCTAAATGACATTAAATATCCTAAATGTACATGGAGCTTCGTTCACAATCAATAGAGAACTAATCCAGGAATTTGGAATAATGGAAAGATTGTTGATCTTAGTTTATAATCAAAAAAGAACTAATCTATGAATTTACAATAATGGAAAGCTTGCTGATCCGATTAGTTCTAAAAATACACCCAAGAAGGCAACCATCATAAAGTAATAATTGAATGATGAAGATTATAAGAAAAGCCAAAGCCAAGCTCTAGTGGTCGAACACAGTAACATCAACAAGTTACTGTTTTCCATTGAACCTGGCTACTGGACTAAACTAGTGGTTCATCTTAAGTCCATGGATGAAAATGCGGAAAGTCTCATTGAAATAGTGGAGATGACTCTATCGGCTGAGCGTGAACCAGTGGATTATTGTTTGTTCCATCTAGGGGTAACCTCGTTTGCCTTGTCACCACCTGAACGAGAGAGAGCACAAAGAAGCCGTGTGGTATCTATACCATACACGGTGTTGTCCTGCCAGTTCAATTTAAATTTAATATCTCCAAGGTGCACATGGACATGAAGAATTGTTTCACTGTCTAGTTCCATTATCCTCGCAAATTCAAGTACCATACCAGCTAAGACTGTAATGTAGCACCCTTCACACTCAGTTGCTTTGTGCTCTAACCACTTTTTTGTATTGTAATCCTACTATCTATCTATTTTTTGTTCTTCTGTTTGGTGATTAATCATACATCACTTGCATTAATTTTGTAGGCTCTATCTACAAACTCTTTAATCGTGTAGGCTTGGTGCAGTGGTTGGGCTCTCATCTTAACGTACTTCAGTTTTTGGGTTCGAATCACCCTATTGTCATGTGTTTTGTTTTGGTACTTATATTATATTTAGTTTTTTTTATACTAAAACATTCATAAACGAAACATACAAGAGGGTCAAAGACCAGAAATACATATATAATGAAATATCCATTATCAAAACCTGGAAAGACAAAAATTACAATGAATATAAGGGTCAAAGATTACAAACACAATCAAATTTCCACAAATTCAATCAATATGATAATCAACAAGATCCAAGATTGCATCGTGCACACGATCCAATATGATAATCAACACGATGGAAAAATACCTTAGCCAACAACTACGTTGGTGTTCAGATGTCTCAATCGCGGATGGAGTAAGTTTTTGTTGACCCAAACCGTCGGTGCTTCGATCCAAAGTTTGTTGCGGTCAGCTAAAGTGATGATTATATGCTAGAGGGGCTCCGATGGGGTGAGGGTTGGAATCTCCCACAACGTTTCACCATTTGTGGGTCAATTTGAGGATTTTCAGAAAATTAAGGTTTGAAGAGAATTAGGGATTTTCATAGTGAGAGGAGTTTTGGAATGACGAATTAATGTTGTAACGGCTAAATTGGTTACACAGGCTCTCTAGGTCGCGAGTTTAAATAGGCTCTATATACAAACCGTTTAATTGTGTGGGCTTGGAGCAGTGGTTGTGCTCTCATCTTATCGTACTTCAGGTTTTGGGTTCGAATCACCCTACCGTCGTGGATTTTGTTTTGGTACTTATATTATATTTAGTTTTTTTATACGAAAAATTAAAAAAACATCCATTTGTAAAACGAAAAATGTATGAGTGTCAAAGACTGGAAAGACATATATAATAAAATATTCATTATAAAAAACTGGAACGATAAAGATTACAATGAGTATGAGGGTCAAAGATTACAAACACATTCAATTTTCCACAAAGCCAATCAATATGATAATCAACAAGATCCAATATTGCATCTTGCACGATCCAATATGATAATCAACACGATGCTAAAGTACCTCAACCAACAATTGGCGTTCAGATGTCTCAACCATGGATTGACTAATTTCCTGTCAACCCAAACCACTAGTACTTCTATCTAATGTCTGTTCGGTTGGCTAGAGCGATAATTATCTGCCATAGGGGCTCTGGTGGGGGTGAGAGTTTGAATCTCCCACAATCGATAATTGGGGAATTGGAATTGCAGTAGTGATAATTATCTACCATAGGGGATCTGGTGATGGTCTCTTGTGTTTCACCACTGCAAGTCAATTTGAGGATTTTTAGATAATTAGGGTTTGAATAGAATTGGGGATTTTCAAAGTGGGAAGATTTTTGTAATGATGAATGTTGTAACGGCTAAATTGGTGGCACGGGCTCTCTAGGTCGTGAGCTTAAATATGCTATATATACAAACCCTTTAATTGTGTGGACTTGGAGCAGTGGTTAGGCTCTTATCTTATCGTACTTCAGTTTTTAGATTCGAATCACCCCACCGTTGTGCCTTTTGTTTTGGTACATATATTATATTTAGTTTTTTTATAAAAAAATCAAAGAAACCTCCATTCATAAACAAAACAAAAATTATAACAACTTTAGAATCTCAACAACACCATAATCTTGTACAAACTCTAATCAGTCTTATATTGCACAAAAGAAAACCTGGATGACAACAAACAACTAAAGATCGAGGACACCAATTACCGTAGAATGAGAATATCTCATTCATAACGTTGTTTTGGCAATGTTATAGGACTTGCTACAACAATGTTCCTCATTATATAAAATCCGATCCTGACCATGATTTCTTAGATACCTCACATACAGTTTAATAACACACAAATTAAATGTAGAAGACAAAAAAAAGTGCAAAGGGATCGTGCGAAATAGATTGAACCACATGCGGAACTTTGTGGGTTTGGTGTAACGGCTAAAATGGTGGCACGGCTAAATAGGCTATATCTACATCAACAAAAATTTAATTGTGTGGGTTTGGTGTAGCAGTTGGGCTCTCATTTTATCATACTTTAGATTTGGGTTCGAATCACCCTACCAACGTTTTGATACTTCTATTATATTTATTTTTTTTATGGAAAAAATGAAAGAACATTCATAAACGAAACGAATATTATATAACTTCATAATCTCAACAACACAATAATCTAGTACAAACTCTAATCAGTCTTACATCGCACAGAAGAAACCCAGGATGATAACAAACAACTAAAGATCGGGGACACTAATCACCATAGAAGGAGAATATCTCATCCAAATCGTTGTCTTGGTACGTTGAGTTGTTTTAAAACTCATCCACTTTTATCACATTGCGGTACTCGTTACATTTCCAGTCCACTTTATGACTAACACATTATTGTTTGTGTTCTATGCATCGTCTTTATTATATATTATCAAATACATTGTTAGCCATCGACTCAGAGGGAAAAATAAATAACATCATCCTTAGATCTTAACTTTAAATAATGAACTTAACTTAATTTCATGATCAAACTGAGTTCCAAGTTCCATCTCCATCAAGCCAAACATTTGACTTAAATTTGATCAAAGGCATCTTAATCATGTTCAACTCGATCCGAAGAGCCCTCAAAACAAGCAGAAAATCTCAAAACCTAAAGTGCACGTTTGGTACCTAGGATTATTGTGAGTTACTCTATTTCTAATACTTGGCCTACTCACACTTGAGTAGCCTTAATGAGTACTAGTTTGAACTATGTTTGGGAGGTCGCACTACTTAAGGGAGGACAATCATTTCTAGTTTGCTGACTTACCTCTCTTCATTTTTCAACCTAGATTGATAAGTCCATGTCTAATACTTGCTTTTTCTTTCTTCCTACCAATAGCTTCAATTTCCTCCATGACTGATATAATCTTTGCAATACCCATAACACATGTTGACCAAATTTAAGTTTTCATCAATTCAACTAAATTTGCACTATCCAACATTCAGAAAATCATCTATAATACATATAATGGTAGAACAACCCATTTTCTTGACAAATGTTCATCAATCAAGTTTAATTTCCCAGTACCCGAAATTATACGAATAACCTTGAGAGAAGCAAAAAAAACTCATAAAATACCTTATTCCTCATCTTTCTTCTTCTCTCACGTACAAAGCTATCGCACATTCTTTTCCTCATTTTCTCTCTCCTTTATAGTAGCTTGAGATAGATTATACAATACTCCTTTCTCTCTTAAATTGATTATATAAATCTGGGTTTTGTATAATACATTCTTCCTCTCCAAAACCCATAAAACTAAATTCAAAATGGAGGTATAATTTTGAGATCAATGAGGCTTATTAGAGAGGAAGGAGGGAGGTAAGAATTGAGAGATGAAGAATGAGAAGTGGTGTTATCGTGGAAGAGCCATTATGAGTACTCATAATAACACGGGTTAAAGAGGCTGAACAAGTTTCTCGGTGCTAGCTAGTGTCATTAAGTTCAGCACCTCTACACAAATGAAGGCCAAATTATGAGCACCTCTTATATAAGGCCATACTAGTTAGTACTGTCAAACAAACATGCACAAAAAGACAAAAGAAACCTAGGACGACACACGTGCGAACCAAAGTACAGTCATGGCCCCACAGTTCCCAGTTCGTAACCGCTTTCGTGTCACCTGCCTATAAAAACGTTAAGCTAAACCAAATTACGGAGGCCGGAGTAATAGTCAAAATCTTTTACCCCGAAATCACAGGGTTTAGGGGACGCGTCAGGGTTTAAGGCGCAGCTTCTTTCTTATTGGTAGTGGGTACGACTCAGAGTCACCGACTTCGCTCTTCTCTTCTTAACCGAAACACACTAGGTTTTAGCTCCTTGGCGGCTAGGGTTTTCATAAAGTTTGCTTCTTTATTCTTTGATATATAAAGGGTTTTAAGCACTTCCTCAATTCCAATTTGGGTTTTGCTTTCTTTGATCATCAGGGTTTATTGGTCTGAAGTTTTAGTTTCAAGTTTGGTTCTTTGTGACTTTTGCAGAATTGGGTGTTGTTGATTAGACCCTGCTTGTTGTTTTGGTCATCATCTGGTCAGTTCTTTCGATTCTTCACTGCTTTAGTACTATAAATGTTTATATTGGGATTTCGAGGCGTTTAAGGATTGTGAAGATTAATTTGATATATATATATATATATATATGTGTGTGTGTGTATGTGTGTAAATATATCATTGATGCTAGGTGGTTTAGAAGCCTAAGGTTTCATCTTTATTTGATTTTGATTACAGAGGCAAGGTTTAGAGTAATGTCTAATATGAATTATTCTGATCAAACATCGTTTATGCCGATGCAATCATTATATTCTGGAGCTAGTGATGCTGTTAATTGCTGGCCTCCTTTTGCTATGAACAATGAAGATCAACATTCTCAGTTTGAGCAGCATGCCCCGCCCTTTAAGAGACCTAGAAATTCCGAAGAGCCCCAATCGAATCCAATGCCTTATCCCCCTTTGAACAACTCTAGGGTGCACCCGTCGAATGCTCCGGTTAATAGAGGAATAAACAACATTTTTTACAAGACTCGTCTGTGTGCAAATTTTAAAAATGGTTCGTGTAGGAATGGTGAACACTGCAACTATGCACATGGCATTGACGACATTCGCCAGCCGCCTCCCAATTGGCAAGAGCTTGTCAGTGTGCGCGAAGAGGATAGGCCATTAACGGGTAATTGGGAGGATGATCAGAAGATAATTCAGAGGATGAAGCTCTGCAAGAAGTTTAATAATGGGGAGGAGTGTCCTTATGGAGATAGGTGTAACTTTCTTCATGAAGAACCGGCAAAGTTTAGGGAGGATTCAGGTAGGTATAGAGAGAATACAGCAATCAGCATCGGGACGACAGGAGCACCGAGTAGCACTAGTTTGGAGGATAATAGACCGAACACTGGTGTGGATGTCTTCCGAGGAAATTTGAAGCCATATTGGAAGACTAAGATCTGTAATAAGTGGGAGCAAACAGGAAACTGTCCGTTCGGCGAAAAGTGTGACTTTGCTCATGGACAAGCAGGTATTTGCTTGTATGTTGTACCTTGAATTTAGCATTGTCACTATATGCGTTTTGGTCCTCTGCTTACTATGAAGGTTAGAATTAATGAACAGGCATTCCTAGTTTCTTTACATAATTTTATATCAATATTAAACCTCACTTGACTCTGAATTTGGTCCGGAATCCATTTGGCTCTGGCCTCTAGACATTGGCAAACTTTTGTGGAATAAACCTGTGAAACTGTTGGACTGAGTGAATCTTGGTAATTGATACCTGAATAAGTGTTTGCTAAATGCATGTACTTTGATCTCTCCAACTGTATTTTGTGTTTCTTTTTGTGGTGTGTTGCATTTAAAATTTAAACCTTTACTTGGTGTATATATTATCATAGAATGGCATGCTTGTCTGAGCATGTTGTTACATCTTTCCGTGCTCATGAGATGATTTTGGATTTGGCTACAAGGTTATACGTTGTTGACCTAATACTAATCATGTAAAATTGAATTTTTGATCTCAGAATTACAGTTGTCTGGTATGCGGGTTGAAGCAGAAGTCATGATGAGTGCTCCGATTGCAACAAAACCACAAGCTGTTCCCATCAATGATTCATCTACAGTTGTAATGCCAGCAATGCCTGCTGCTGTAAACGAAGAAGCGGAGGGTAAGAAGTGTGGACTTAAATGGAGAAATTTCAAGAAGATCAACCAAATCAATCGCATATATGGTGACTGGCTTGATGATGTCCCACTCCTGGAGAGCTGAGTTCAATTTCAGCTCTTATGCTGAAGCCAATTTCCAGCTCTTATGCTGAAGCCAATTTCCAGCTGATATCTGAGCTTTGCTTCCAAGATTGAATATTTAGCAGTCCAGGATGATTTGGTTTCTGTATTTGGTCATCATTGGTTCTGGATTAGATCTATAGGTTTTATTTTTCTCATCCTGATTCTGGTTCCCAATTGTGACATAGTTTTGTTGCAAAACTAGCCATTGTTTTACAACATCAAATAAGAGAGTTTCTTGGCTATGGTAAATGTGATTGTACTGTGCCATATCAGAAATAATATAATTATAATTTTTACCAACATTTTCTCATATGATTGGATCCTACCAATACTATGTGGTACGTTTTGTTGTTCAAACTCTTGGATGCTGCATTCTTTTGTACTATATAGCAAGGAGTGAAGCATTTCTGGCCACCACAACTTTCCACCGAGCAACTCAAGTTTTTCCAGCCTACTGAACCAAAGTTTGAGCTCACTAGTGATTCAATACCAATGTGATCCGTTTAAGTGATCATCTAAACATAAGAGCGCTCTAGAGCTCACTAGTGATTCAACCCCGATGTGGCCAATATGATTCAATAGTAAAGCCTGGCAAATTTTGATCCTGCGGCTGCCAGTCTTGCAAGTAGCCAATGAGCCATGGGGTTCTCAATCGGGACAGTTGTCGATACACCAGCGCTCTTAGTCATTACCTACCTCTGTTGGCTTCCTTCCAAAGCAATTAGTCACAGCAATCAACCAATGGAAACATGGTCAAGCTATCTCTCTTCTCTTCTTCCTCACTCCATCTCCTAACTCTATCCAAAAACCTTGTTCTCCCCAGTATCACAAGAAGAACCCTCTGCTCAATTCCCACCACTATGTCCATTAACCTCCAGTCCCATGCCTTTGCTGGCAATCCTCTGAGATCCAAGACCCCAAAGCCCAGTGACCCTTTTTCACCAACCCAAGCACTTGAGACACTCAAGACTCAACTTTTGGACAGTACCCACCTACCCTCTTGCTCACCAAGCTTCAAGGTCCTGCCTTTCAGAAAGGGCAGGCCATTGGCATCAACCAGTGGTGGGATCAGTGATATGAAGCCGAATTGGTATCTGGGGTGGATCAGTTTGGCCGATTGTAGAGGCTTGTTGGGTGGTTGTGGTGTTGAGTTGAGTGGTGATTCATTGGTGTATCTGGGTTCAAGGCCTGAGGAGGATGTGGTTTATTGGGCTATTGATGTGTCAAAGGAGGACGGCGTGGTTCCTAAATTGGGTGGGAAACAGTTGTGTTTTGTTGAGCTGAGAACGCTTATGGTGGCTACTGATTGGGCTGATGAAAGGGCCATGACAGAGTTGGCTGTTGCCGGCCATGTGAGTGATTGAGATTAATGCTTTCAAGTTTGATCATCGATGCAAATGGTGACATTATACCATAGTAATTTTCAATTGAAGTTTGATCTTGGTTTGATTGCTTTCGCATATAGATGAAATGTGTTGTATGGTTTTGGTGTGTGTGATCAGGCCAGGGCTTTGCTTGAATGGCACAGTACATCACTGTTTTGTGGACATTGTGGAGAAAAGACAGTCCCCAAGGAAGCTGGGAGACGCAAGCAGTGTTCTAGTGAGCTTTGCAGAAAGCGAGTTTATCCTCGTGTTGATCCGGTGTGAATATGCTTTCATTGAATTTGATTTCAAGCAGTAGCTGCTTCAATTCCTTGTATAATTGTTTTATAAATTGCCATTATTACAGGTTGTCATAATGTTAGTGATTGATAAAGAGAATGACCGTGCTCTGTTAAGTAGACAATCTCGATTTGTGCCTAGAATGTGGAGTTGCTTGGCTGGATTTATAGAGGTTAGAGGCTTGGCCAACTTGACGACTATTTGGTGGTTTAATTAGCAGTTTCATTAGTTTGGATCATTTTGTTGTCCTTAGCCAGGAGAAAGCTTAGAAGAAGCTGTGAGGAGAGAAACATGGGAGGAGACCGGAATTGAAGTAGGAGAAGTTGTTTATCATAGCTCTCAACCATGGCCTGGTGGGTACATTGCAAACTTCCTACCGGCATCACACATATTTTTTTCGTTAACTGTATTGATTGATTGAATTCTCAATTTGGCTTGTTTCCAGTTGGACCAAGTAGCATGCCATGCCAGCTGATGGTTGGTTTCTTTGCATATGCCAAATCAGTTGAGATAAATGTCGACAATGAAGAGTTGGAAGGTATGCAGGATAATTTTTTGTTGCGTTCATATTAAAGCCCTATGAGAATGAAATCCCTGGCTCGTGAGGGAAAAAAGATTTTGGTGTGATTTCTGTTTTATCTTTTTCCATGAGAAACAACATAATGATCAACTAGTGAACTTAAAATAATCTTGTTATTGTGACCTAAACAGAGAGTCATTTTAGTGATAGTCTATTAGCATCTGCGAGAAATATATGTTTGTGTATATATTTATATAACAATGATACACTTCGATGTACTTGTATTAGATCAGTTGAAGTTCTGATGCTCCTCTTTAAACTTATGTTTGACTAGACGCCCAGTGGCACAGTAGAGAAGATGTTAAAAAAGCTTTAACATTTGCTGAATATGAGAAGGCACAAAAAACAGCGGCAGCTAAGGTTGAGCAGATGTGCAGGGGTGTTGAGAAAGGGCAGAACTTGTCCACTGGCTTCAATGTGGAAAGTGGCGAACTTGCGTCCATGTTTATACCGGGGCCATTTGCAATTGCCCATCACCTCATCTCTGCTTGGGTATATCAGGATGCACCAGATAGTGTCAAAGCACATCCAAAACAACCTTGTGGTTCTTCTTCAAATTTGTAGTCGTGATTCAATTCATCTATGTTTCAAGTTACTGGATTAGTTCTCTTTTAATTTTGAACTAAGCTCCAGGTTACTTTTAGGATTCAGACATATTTTCCATTTCCAAAATATTCCTACCATTCCATCCCTGCAACAGTTTATTGATAAATTTTTGACCAATCAAAATTGCTAGTCCAGATATAAATCTGTGTATATATGCTTGATTCTTATAAACTTGGTTACGTATAATACTAATCTCTTTCCCTTGCGGGTTAAAATTTATTTATTACTGTAAATTTCAATGAATGAGCAGGGAAGCTAGACAGAGCATTATATAATGATTATAATCAGTGTAAAAACACAGACTAACCTGACTACGGCAGGTGCGTTGCTTTTCAACATTTCCATTCTTCATACCACCCATTCTTCAATTTCAAGATCAAAATGCTTCTAATAATGGGAGAGAGGGAGAAGCACATTGAGCCCTCCTGTGTCCTTTGCCCGTTCTATGGCTGAACTGGCCAAGTGTCCATGGGATCAATACAGAATCATCATGAGGCAGAACACCCTGCAAATCATTAGAAGCAATGAGATGATGATGATGATGTTCACTTCCCTCACCAACAGAACCTGCATCGTGATTATTAGCAGATTTCATGCCTCTTCCATGTCCCTTCTCTTCGGTGTCTCTTATCGCAGGAGGCGCAACATGTTCCATCGTTATGTCCGGTACAACCACCTCAAAGCACACTGCGCGCATTTGCCATTCCAAACAAACTACTGTAAGTGTGTTCCAATGACACCGTGCATTTTTGAACATCTACCTGTTAGTTTGTATCCAATCACTTAATGTCCACGCTCACCGCTTCTACATGACTTTGATGAATGTAAATAAGCTTATATGCTCCTATTTTAGAAGTAGACAACCAGTAGACTCGAAAGCTCAAGCCGTGGAAAACTGGAAATGCAGATTAGAAAGGTATATACTATATATAGGTGATGCCTCACCCTGCACCAGCAGTAGCTGCAGCACCAGCAACCCAAAGTCTTTCGAACCAGAACCTGTGCAAGCAAGACTCTTAACATCATGTAAGACAATCACTAGACACAATCTGTATGTTTAAACTTGTAAATAATGTAAATAAACCTATGAAAGCTATCTTGGTTCTTATAAGCAATTAAGTAGCTTCAATTGTGTACCTGGCTTTTTACTAGCTTCTGCATGCATCAGCGGCATGCACTCCAATCCCCTACTGATACTGTACATTTGATTATCTTTTTATCTCAGTAATCACAAGCTGAAGCCAATAATACTGTTGTGAATACACTGATTCACCTCCATCTTTTAAACTCCATCACTCCAAGCTGAAAAGTAGGCAAAACAATCGGAAAAAAAATTGAAAAAGTAACTGTTTTCTAATTTTATTAAAAATTTGTTGACTTTTTTTTTATATTTTGTTTAAATTTTTTAGACTATTTTCAATTAAATTAGATGACTATTTTATAATTGGACTAAGTTGATTGACCTTTTTATAATTTAAGTTTTCAGTACCAAATTATAATTTGCTCTTGTTCACTTTTTTTAAAATAATTTGTTCTAAAATTTATAAATTGAAAAATCATAAATTAAATTTGAAAGAATTCTTGACTTATTTAGATGGAAACTTGTATTAACATCATAACACACGGTATTAATTAAGATTAGCGTAAACATGAAAAAAAAAACATTTGTTACCTTACATGTCTTATAAAATTTGATAAATTACCATAAGATCAGAATCACTTATAAGGTAACTTTTTAAATAAATATTGAATTAATAAAGATAAATTATTTTTTTTAAATGACATAATGTAATTTATTTCAATTGATGATTTGTTAAAATGAGGTAACATGCCACTTAATTCAATTAAGACGCTAGCGGTGCTCATTATAGAATCGGCCAGTTGTTATAAGACCATTGGCCGTACGATATCCAACTATTGGAACAGAACTTCGATTTGAATGACAGAGCCAAACACTGATCGATCGACAAGTAGACATGCGTGTCTTCGTATCCATTCACCTAAACCCAGTTGACACGCCAATTCTGGTTCTTATCAAATGTACCATAAGATTTGTCTCAACTCCATACAAGGATGAAAAGGAAAATATAAAAATGAATAATCAAGAATATAAATAGACCAATACAACATCAGTTCAACTGCCTCGGCCACATTTGATTGGGATATATATAGGCCGTGTTTGGTAGAGTTTTTTTGCTGAGGTGATTATAAGCTAATTCCCTCGGTATGTTTAGTAAATCTAATGTTTCCACTCTCATTTTAAAAGTTTAATGACCCGATTTTTCGGTATCGATTATTTAATTTGGTAGAATTGTAGTAAACTTTGTTCGATTAATAAAACACGTGGTTTCGCTTTGCCACGTTGTAAAATCGGAAACGGAAACGTTATGAGAACTTTTAATTAGGAAAATGGGTTAATTCCTCCTATGATACCTAAAGTATGGCTACTTGGACAATTTGGTACCTGATGTATGAAAACGGACAATTTGGTACCTAAAGTTCTCATTTGTAAGCCATTTTGGTACCTATATCAATTTTGATCATATTTTTAGGGTTATTTTCGTCATTCTAGCCCTAAACTCATTAAATTTACATTTTCTTCATTTCTTCATATAATTGTGGCCTCTTTGGAGATAATTAAATTGATATATCTACTCCACTTAACATCTACTTCGCACAAATCAAAAATAATGTTTTTTTTCTTAATATACTTATTGTATCCTAATTATTTTTTGCAAATGAAATAATTGCATTTATGCGATTGTAATTTTTTATTAAAATATATTTTTTAAATTACTTATAATTAAAATTAATTTACATTATGAAAAATTATATACGTAAATCATCACAAATAGTAAGTGGATGAGTTATCAAATTTTTAGTGATAAGATGAAGTAAAGTAGAGATAAAATGACAGAAATAACCCTGAAAATATGGTCAAAACTCACATGAGTACTAAAATGGCATAAATTTGAGAACTTTAGGTACCAAATTGTCTGTTTTCATACATCAGGTACCAAATTGTCCAAGTATCCAAACATCAGGTATCATAAGAGGAATTTACCCTTAGGAAAACGTTACGTTTCAGTGACGCGAGAATCGACTTTTACTCCGTCACCCGTTTGTGAAAACTTCCTTCACGAAAGTTGTAGAGCTCGTCAATACGAGTTCGTGGACACATCACGAGTTCTAATCAGACATCGTACGTGAAAGTTATTAACGATTTAAGTAGTTTCTGATTTTGAAAATGAGTATAAAAAGGAATTTAATGGAGCTAGAGTTTCCATTTTCGAAAACCCTCACCCTCGCCTCTTTTTCTCTTTGTCTCTCCTCTCTTCTCTCTCTCCCTCTCTCGAATCGCCACCGGCGATCCATCCCTCTAGCCTCTGTGACCCTCACTGTCTCGTCTAAAAGCCTCGCACGGCCCTCCGCGTCGGACCTCGAGCTCGAGACGCCTCGCCTCGCCGCCGTGAAGCCGCGCGACATCCCGAGCCCCTGCGAGATTTCTGTCGCCGTCCAAACCCCACGCCGCCGACGCAAGCTCTCGCCCCTCATCCCCATCCATCCTCCAACGCCGCCTACGAGTAATTGGAACTCGATTCGATCCGCAACACGCCCTCCACGAGGAATCGACCACGATCGACGACCCATCCCTTTCCGACGTCGATCCGAAGGCTCCACCGTACGATCTAGGTATGATTTGAATTGTTGTGATGTTGTTGTGTGATTTTGGGTTGAATTGGTTCGATTTGGTGGCGGATCGGAAGAGGAGGGGAGAATATCGCCACCTTAGGCGGCGCGTGAGGAGGCTGGGGGCGACGTGAGGCCGTAGGAAGGGTGGAGGAGGTGAAACGATTGGTTTGGGGCGGCAGTGGTGTCCTACACGCCGGTTTTAGAGTCGGCTCATGGGCCCCACGCGCTGCCACAGTGAGTGGCGCGGTCGCCGTGCGGCGGCTCGTTAACAGTAATTTTAAACATTAATTTTGCAAAATTTATTTTTACGTACAGTGAATGTAAAAAGTAATTTACATACAGTAAATATAAATTTATTTTACGTACGGTAAATATAATGTAAATTACGTACAGTAATTATAAAAGTAATTTCGGAAGGATAAATTGGTAATTATTATTTACTGAGATAGTATTTACAATTGAATAGTACATAGAGGTACATAAATACGTAAATAATATGTCCTCGTACAGAAATACGTAAAAAGTATGTACTCGTACATGAATATGTATTTAATATGTATTTGTACATTAATACGTGAATAGTAACTATGTGAACAATAATTTCATAAAAACAAGACATTGCTGGACAGTAAAATATTATTACTGTTTCGGCATTTATGGTTTTACGTAACGATTCTAAATTCACTTCTTATCTATTCTAGATGATCGATACATCACGTAAAAGATTCACTTTCGGAATCGTGGAAATTACGCTCAAGATTATAAGGTGAGTAAAAATCTCACAGTGACGAATCTACGCTTGCGTAGATTCAGTAATATGCTAAAATTTAAAGAATGAACTATGATATGTATATGATATAGTGGATTGTGTATGTGTATAAATGGTAAAATATGTACATATATATGGTTTGCTATGTTATATATTGTTTTAATTTCCGTTGCAAATAAGTTCATTTTGGTGTTAATGATTATTTATTTGAGCATGTCGATTTGATTTGTACAATATCATATGATGTTTATTGTACATGGTTTTAACATTGAGTTCTGTTAAAACGTTTTTAGTCTTCGGACGTGTTTTTCTGTCTTCGGACCAGTCTTCGGACGTGTTGGCATGTCGGAACCTAGCCTTGGCTGAGCGACAGTTACGATACAGTTAGAGCTCTAGTCTGTCTGCCGGGGTACTGCATAAGATGTAACAGATGAGTTATCGGCTTATGAGTACCCATATTTTTGATATTGGGTAGCAAGTGGTTGACCAATATCGGCGGCGTACTACATGAGGGGTAACAGAGGTGTACCAGCGCTCATGAGTACCCGTATTATAAATGTATTTGGGTAAACATAGGGGTTGCCCAATTTCTCATGAGCACATATATTTTACATTATTAGACAACCAGATGGGCCGTCTAATGAGTCATGCGTGAATTTATAATTGATGTTTTGTGGATTTTCGTATATATTTTTATGCGAGTTGTATTCGTTGTTTTACTCATACAAGCTGCAAAGTTTACCGGGTTTGTATTTACAATCCGAGTGCACCAATTCGATGGTGTAGGGGATAATTCTGCAGGTGTGGATTAGCGGAAATCGACTGACAACTCTGAAGACTTGAAGTTGTTTATTTCTATCTTGTGGTGAGGATTTGTGAGGATTTTTACATTTCCATTTGATATAATGTTGAATTATAATTTGGGTTTGTAATAATCATTTTGACTGAGTTGTACTATGAACTCAGTAATGATCCACTGTAACATTAAAATGATTTCGTTTTATTGAGATTGTTTTAGAGTTTTCATGACTTCGAAATTTGAGTTTAATACTCGAAATTTTGGGATCGTGAAAAAAAACCCACTTCTACTTCTACTTCTACTTCTCGGGGTATTGTAGCGGGGATTTAATGAAAATTTCAAATACCGATAAGTACCCCCATAATTTCAGGTAATTACAACCTCAATTAGTGTTTTCATTCCGTTCCCAAATTCATATCCCACTGTGACGACCCGAGTTGCAGTAATCCGCCCTGGAATGTTATGTTGGTTTTCATCAAAAATTTGTTGAGCGGTTAAGGTAACCTGTTATACCATTTCGATTCATGATTTTAGCTCCTTTTCCCATATGGGTTATCTTTTCATTTGCCTTTGTTTTTTTTTCTATGGGTTTTGATTAAGTTGATTTGCATGAAAAGATTGAAATTTTAAGTATAAAGTGTTGATCTTTCTTCTTGGTTTTACATGCATATCTGTAATTGATAGATTAAATGGCTTTAAATGTAATGTGAGCTTATGAGACTAAATTGTTGGTGAAATAAAGACACTTGTTGGGTTTGAAATATGTTATGTGTTGAATGTTGTTTCTTCTAGGATTAGAATATGTGGGATCCATTTTAGGATTTGGAGAATGCATATTGAACTGTGAATTTGTTAGAATACATGGTTTGATGATGTTGGGAGATATGGTTATTTAAGTGAACCATTTACCATTTAATAGCTGAAGATATGTTTTATATTTTGCAGATGTATTGTGGTGGTTGAATCAGAAGGTATAAACCGAAATGGGTAGCATTAAAACTAGTATAAGGTTAATGAGAGAACAACAATACATAAAAGCTTCATATCGTTCTCGCTTATTTGTAGTTGGCAATGTGCGATTATATATATGTTCTTCTGTTACACATAATGAGCCCTGAAATCATATTGATGTTCTTTTGTTATTACTATTGGTTGAGCATGAACTAGCTGTGATAGATGACAACGAATTTGATTTATTATACTTTTGCATATGATAACAGTTATACTTTTCTTTAATGGTTGGCATATGGGTTTTTCATTAATCGGTGGTGAGATTGTGAATTGCTTTTGTGTTTCTTGTTTATTAGGTGTGTAATTGTGTACTGGATTTTTGTTAATAGAAGAGTACTACAGTCTAGTTAGATATAAGATTGAAAACATTGATTAGCCTCTCCAGCTTGCTAATCAATTTATATGTGGTATGTGGTCATCTTAAGAGCTGTACCAGTTATAGAGTGAACTTATGACTAAAATCAAGGCGCTCATTTCATTCTTCCTTTTGTTTGAATTTACTTGGATTAGTTCTTTACTTCTTTATAAAAACTTGATCACTGTACATAAATAAATTCTAGATGACAAAGTTTTAGGTAGTGTACTCCCTACTGGACTGTGAATCCATGTAATTCATCTAGTTTATATTTTGATAATGAGTTAATTGGTAATCTTTTACTTCATTGTTGTATGATGAATTGAGGATTAGTCTGGATATTTTCATGATATCTTTATTTGAAATGAGGGTAAACCAAAATCATAATCAGTAGAAGAATAGGTGAATGTTGTGGGACAGCATGAGCCCAGATATTAGTGGATATTTGCATTATGAGAATACGTAGACTCACAATATTTTTTTCAAAGTACTCATCTGGATGGGTTGTATGCCCATATTTGACTTAATTAGCAATATCCCCTGACTTCCTGAATTGTGTTTTGCCAAGGTAAAATGATTTACAAATTTGCAAGGTTCCATAGATTTGTATCTTTTAATTTGTAGTACTGCTTCGTTTTATTAGCTTTATATTTTGTAGTTTGGATTAGTTATTTGTGTTGTTGTTTGGATTATTTTTATATTTCGAGAATTAGTTCCGTGCATTTGGATTCACTTTTATTGGTTCTATATTTTGTAGGTTGCTTGGACTAAAGTTGAACAACAGTAAAAGAAACAAACTATGAAGGAGATCATTTTGATGTGAATGTTTATGCAATTGATCGACCTAATGATCATTGATCAATGTACAAATTTTTTATATTTCTTCTGTATTGTCATAGGAAAATATCTTATGAAGGAGATCATTTTGATGTGAATGTTTATGCAATTGATCGACCTAATGATCATTGATTAATGTACAAATTTTTTGTATTTCTTTTGTATTGTCATAGGAAAATATCTTATGTATACAAGTTAGTTCAATTGATTGGATTGGATTTGTGAATCTAAAATATTGATAATTTTAATAGTTACTTGTTGTCAATGAAAAATGTATGTTGTTATTAAGGTTACCATAGGAAACCAAAATTATTTATTAATGTTAGTTGTGTCATTTTTCTGGTTAAATTACTGATCAAAGAATTTTATATTGTAGACTAAATGTGCTCTGTTTCTCTCGGAGCCTCCTCTTTTTTGGGGTATGAGCTCTTTCAGTTTGTGCTTTTGATCAAGTGTTGTGGTGGTCTTGCCGGATTTTGGTGGGCTCAATCTAATGGTGATTCTCCGGTGGGTGCTAGGTCGATTCTTAGAGGTGGTGGCGACAGAGGTCAGTGGTTGTTGTTGCTTGGGTGTCCACAATAACAGGGCTTATGGGCATGAGCTTCCCTCTTTGGGCATGTGTCTGTATCTTTCGATGACGATCTTACCCTAAGCAATAAGTGAGTCTCGTCTCATAATTCTCTAGTTCTTTTTGGATTCCAAGTTTAGAGTTTACGACATTGAAATTGCTAGATTTAGTTTAATTTATTTTGCATGGTTCCATTAATTTGACAAAGGCCTAATATGGGTCGATCAACATGTACTCCTACATTTCCTATCAATGACAAATCATCGCTTGTTTAAACATAAGACATGAAATCTATTCTTAAAAAATAAAATAAAAAAATCATAAATCATTTATGTCTAAATTGATCATTGTACAAACAAAAGTAAATGTCAGTTTGATTCACCAAATGCATTGTCACGACTTTTGTCACAAACAACCACTTATAAAAATCAATTTATTAAATACCCAATTATTTTACTTATTAACTACATATTGTTAAAAATAAGTATAAATCAGCTTTTCTAATAAGCTAAGTTATGCCAAAAATAACCATAACACCGGTGGCCACTCATTAAACGTGTGTGGGGAACATTGTGGCTCGACTACACCCGCTCATAGACCACTTGCTATGTGCTACTCGACCCTACTCAGCCATAGCGAAAGTGACTAACTAATTAACCCGTCAAATATTGTTGTTTCAGCCCTAGCTAAGCTAAGTGATTAAGTCCGGCCGCCTGATCTTGTTGTTTCTTCATCCTCTTCACAGTTGGTGCCTGTTGTAATTTTGGTGAGTGTCTGAGAGAGAGAGAGAGATGGGAGGCAGAGAAGGCAACGGCGGCGGTTCTGAGGGTTTTTCTGTTTTGAATCGGCTAATGGTCAAATACCGCCCGATCATGCCAAAACCGTTATACGGTGGCAGCACACCTTTGTCCACGCTGCCAAAGAGAACCAAGAGAAGGTACGTTAGGACCGAACGCATATATAGAGAAGAACAGAGGGGGAAACAAGAAACGAGTACGGACGAGCAGCGCGTGGAGACACTGCAGCTGTTGCCTCACCTGGTTGAGGAGAGTGGTAGCGGTAGCAGTGGTATCGACCGCTCTAAGCACAGTGGCGGATCATCTAACTTTGAGGTTGACAGTGTTGTTGAAGATTACAGTCATTGGTTGAGCTTGGGTGGAGGAGGAGATCCGAAGGCAGCGGTGGGAAAGAGGGTGCCTGATCCACCGGTCGTGATGGAGCAGATGGGAGGAGTGGAGTCGTGGGTGACGGTGGAGTGTGTGCGAGGCTCATGCATAAAAGCTCCGAGTTCTTCTCAAGGGTTTGAGTTTCCCGGGGTTCGTGTCGACGAGGAGATAATGATGAGATTAAAGAAGGACGAATGTCCGGGGTTTATATCGGATGGTTGGAACAGAGTGCGGTGGCTGAACGGAGCTTTTAGGACGATGGTGAAGATGACGAGGCTGCAACCGTTAACGGTGTTGTTATGGATGAATGAGGAGCTGCCGCACACGACGAACTCGGCGTTCACGTGCCAAGTGAGACTGAAATACACGGTGGTGGAGGATCAGAAAAAGGACAAGAGATATTACTACTCGGGGTTGGTGCCTTGTGATTTGTGGAGGATGAACGGCGGAGGATTTGCATGGCGGCTCGACGTTAAAGCTGCCCTCACCCTCGGCGGTTGATCTAACTCCGTTATATCAATCAGGTATATATATTTTTTTTTGCCGAATATATATATATATAAACTAAAAGAGAGGAGTGAGTGATTATAGTCATTTAGTGGTGTTCTTTGCTCGAGGGTCTACCCCTCTCGTGAGTCGTGAGAGGAGAGGACCACTATGCCTTAGAACTAAGGGTCGGCAATGGTCGATGTAGGGTATGTTTACTAAATCGTAATGGGAGAGAGAGGGAATTGGGAGAGGAGGTGTCATTCCTATATCACATGTTTACTTGTTCTCAAGAATCGGAAATGTGTTTACTAACATATAAGAATGAGAATTATTATAAATTGATTACGAAAATACCCTTATGTATAACATAACAGTAAAATAAGGTTACAACATTTGAAATACAATGTGATATAATCAAATTCAATACAATTAAAACCTGCTGAGAAAATGAAGTCAACTAATATGCTAAATTAGAAAGCCAAATGACCAGCAATAATGTGTAGCAGATGCCTAAACCTATTAGTGTTGCTGCAGTTTAACTAGCTGCTGCAGTTTTTGGCATAACCAGCTGCATTGGTACTACCTCGTTTTGATTTCCATGTTTTTGTTGCCTTGATCATCCATCTTTTGTATATCTATGTATCGAAAAATCTAGTGTTAGATCAAATTCAAACTATTGCTCAGTGGAAAAAAAAATGTCAGTGCAGACTTAGTACACAACCAAATCACAAGATGCTGGCTTAGTTAAACTCAGATCAATCATATATACTGTAATATAAGTAAGCAAATACAGATCAGTGAAACCTTATACAGATTGAGGGTGTCTCCATGCCTAGTGTGCAGTAGAGTCCAAACCAAGTGTTGCTTCCTGAAAGATTAATGGAACAATCAGAATAAGTGAAATGCTCATAGCCAAAACTACCTACAAGCAACCTTGTGTTCAACTAGAGAACTACTATGATTCGAGTACATCAACTTTAATTCAAGCACATTCCATAAAACATTAACACACAGAATGTTTTCTTCAAGTCATCAGCTATATAAGATTTGCAGAATGAGGATGACCACTCTTCTGGAGAATAAACAGGAGCACCTTCCATATATATGGGAAGAGAATTATTCCTCATATACGACCTAAATTAACGATAAAAACATAGTGTGCATTATAGATCATAATCTGAATATGAGTTCACCAAGTATAATCAACTTTGAACAATTGGACATGAGTTTATCAATCATAATCTGACAATGATAAGAGCAACCATAAACACCAAACCACCCCATAATACACAAATTTTGCAATCGTATTTGATAAAATCAGAAGTCTCCAGTCTAAATCAGATTGAATACAAATTGATCCACAACCATAGCCTAAAACATCAGTAAAGGGTCACTTAATTGAAGGAGAAACAGAATGATTCCTTGCTGAATCATTCCCTTTACGGGAAAGTAAACACGCCCGTAATTTTTTTTTCGATATAATTTCTAAAATGAAAAAGAGAAGAGACAAACATGAGAAGAAGACAGTAAACTAATACCGAAGACTACATATCGGGCGATGTAGAAGCATCGAAGTAAAATATTAGAAACTATAACTAGAGGCGGATCAGATCCATGAACTAAATTTAGTCTAGGCTAGTTTACTTCCTTATATACAATCGGTTCCGTCAATATAATTTTGCTATTTTTTTCTTTGGTTAAAATAGTATTTCAATGCAATCACCTTATTAAACTCAAATTTAGATCAAAATAATTGGGGAAAAAATAAAAAGAAAAGTAATAATACTAGTAGAAAAAAGGACTATAAAATAATAAATATTTTATGAAAAAAGGAGGGAGAAAAGAAAAGAAGGAAGAAAATTTAAAAGGTTGAAAAAAAAAACTATGTTATGATTCAAACCCAGGATATGGGGATAGACTGTCAATTACTTGTAGAGACCCTAACCAACTGAACTCCACATGATTTTAGTTCTGCATGTGTAAAAATAATGTCTAGGGTGCAGCCCACAGTGCCCTTCAACACAAGTCCGTCACTGACCATAACTAGATGCACAAAACGCATCTATCTATTCTAGAAAGCCAACACGAGATAACAAGACACATGAATGCACCTAAATGTATGGTGCATTATGAAGTAACCACATCTTGTTGAAGGGGAAAACTTGGCAGCCTAGCCCGGGCCAGTTGTAGCTAACCATGGCCGCTAATAAGCGGACATGTGTCAATTGCAACATCTATTTTTCAATTTATTTTTTGACTTGAATCCATGCTTCAATTTATTTTCTATTTGAGTTTTCTGAGGTTTTTTTTATGTGGGTCTATTAGAACCTTGGTCATTTGATAGCTTGCTTTAGTCATATTAGAGACTCGATCTTTGTTTTTACTTCTTAGTTTAGGACCTTTTCTAGATAGTTTTCAAAGTGTATGTGTTTGCATATTGAGGAGACTAAAGAAAACAATGGTCTTTTGGGGGAAATAGAAAAGTGAGTTTTAGTTAGAGCATCTCTAACAACTTCTCCATATTTTCTCCAAAATAGAGAAGTCAATTTCAAAATCTCCAAAATTTTCATCCTCAAACTCTAACAATTTTCTTATTTTACAGATTTCTCATTTATTACAATAAGAAAAATATTCAATTTTATCATTAATTATTACCATAAAGTATTATATATTCTTATATTTTTAGCTTATAATAAATTATTCATATTTTTGATTGGTTGTAATCTAAGTTTAAATTGTTGGAGAAAGTGTAGTATTTAATATTTGGTTATGCAATTTTTTTGCCAAATCCTGTAAATATGGAGAATCATCTCTCCTTTTTTATATATTTCTCTATTTTAAAAAATGAGACGAAGAAGCTATTGGAGTGAAAATTTGACAATTTTTCTCCAAAATCTCATTTTTCTCCAAAATGCATAATCTATTAGAGATGCTCTTACCATTTAAATCAAAACCACATTCACCTAAAAATATAAGCTTTTACACGCCGAGGATAAGGGGACGCTGGATTAGAGCTTGGAAGAGGAGGGGTGTGGCCTTGGATTTGGATATCATCTTAAAGTTAAATATGTGTTAATAACGGAATAAAATTAAATTACAAAAGGACACATGTCGTCTTATCATTGGATTGGGTTAGCTCATACCAGGTTAATTAGCTAAGTATTATTCCAAGGATTAACCATGAGATTTGATGTCGGACGACGTGTACGTCGGCGCATTAAAGAGTATCTCTCTAACGTTGCTCTACCTTCCAAATAGTTGCATTTTCCATCACTTAACCATGTACAATTGTCCTTCACTTTGCATTTTTGTTCGTGCCATGATACACGAATGCGTGATAGATGAGAATAGTCTTGATTCGTCTACAAAACAAGTCTCCCCTCTTTGTAAATGCGATTGCTATAGGGTTTTATAGTACCACCGAATCTTGTGATTCAAGTCATTCAACCAGTTTGAAGCCCATGGGGCATGTTTGCATATTCAGCTATGCAACAACTGCACTTGGGGAAAACTGATTGGGCTGATAAAAGGGTTGTGGCAGATTGGAAGTAAATTTGCCGATCACTATTTATTTGTCTACCTTATACTCACCATTTTAAACTCATGTTATGTGTCTTTTTCCAACTCATATTTAGATAATAATTGAGCAATTGGATACATGACATGAATATAGAATGGTTGGCACAAAGTGGGTAAATGAATGGTGGTCGGCAAATTTGTTTCCGTGACAGATTTAGTTATTGTCGGCCTATGTAGCACGGACACGTCCTTCAGCTAGCGTATTGCGTGTCTGACGCGGACACAGCTACGGACACGCTTAAATACGTCCTGCCACGTGTATTGTGTTTTGAGTACCGCTCATATATGCGTATTGTGTTTTGGATATAGATCAAACACGCGTATTGTGTTTCAGACACGAAATAAAGAGGGACACATAAGGTTAGTTTTTTCATTTACCCTTTTTATAGATATATCGATTAGATCAGGAATCTCTCTCAGACTTGCCGACAACTTTCTCTTCCCCTCTTCAATTGTGCAATTGAAGTTTTCCAGGTAACCAAGTCGATTGGGTTGGAGATTTGGCATCGGGTTACCTTCTATGACTTATCTCTACTCGATCTTCTTATTCTTCTCTCTTGAAGTTAATCTAATTTGTTGTTGGTGATAAAGATGTTGCTAGAAGGGCCATATATTATCGGCAACTGTAGTAGTGAAACTAACCAAAAATAGATGGAACAACAAAGCGAGATTTGAAGATTTGGGTCCGGTTATGTGGATATGACTGGTGTTTAGATACAAAGGAGGACCAGTTCAGATACAAAGGAGGTTTACTCAAGTGAGACAAGGCCACGGGGTAAGGGAAGAGTTTCTTCGAACCAAAAAAAAGGGGGAGGGGGGTGGAGTTGGCCTGTAAGACTAACACTAACTTGTGAGGTTGAAAAGTCATGAGTTTAGACATTTGGAGGCCTAGCTAGTGACAATTAAGTAAATGGACTATAATATTCTTATAAATTTTAAATATTATTTTTGAAATAAGGTATATATATATATATATTTATAATTAGATATATATATATATATATATATTTAAAATAATATTTAATTAACGTGTCTAAAATGTGTCTGTGTCCAAGAAGATTTTCATATGACGTGTTCGCGCAACGAATTGTGTTCAACACGGACACTGCTACATAGTTGCAGGCCATATAAGTGCTTGTGTTAATGCTTTAAAGTTTCATTATTGATGGCTTGATGCAAATGCTGGTTTTGACATTGTAGAATAGAAACTGTTGCAGTTTGTTAGTGGTTTGATGATATTCGAATAATATGTATCAAATATATAATGTGGTTTTGGTGTGTGATCAGGCCATGGCTTTTCTCTAGTGGCGCAGTACATCATTGGCACAGTCCTCATTGAAGCTGGAACCGCATGCAGTCTTCTAGTGAGCTATGCAGTCAGTTTACCTCGTTGCTCCGGTGTGAATATGCTTTTACAAATTTTCGATCTCAAGCAGTTACTGTCTTCGATTTTCCATGTTCCAAATTACTGGATTGGTTCTCTTTTGATTGTGGAGGAAGCTTAGATTACATTTTACATGCATTTAGGATGTCTAAATTTCTCTGCCTTTTCGAGTTTTTGAGAACATATATACCTGCCATTCCATCCTTGCAACAGTTTATTTTCGATTGCTTCATTGCGTCCAGATGTAACGTTTGTGTAAATATGTTTTTCCTTTTTAAAAAAAATGTTGTGTAAATATGTTTTGAATCTTATATATATTCGAAATAATTGACTTATGTACTAACGTATTTCTCATGTGGGTTGAAATTGATTTATTACTGTAACATTTGAATGCGTGAATAGGGGAGCTAGACAGATCATAACATAGTGCAAAAACGCGAATAACCCGACTCCAAGTCATTGAAACTTGATCAACTTCAGCTTCGATCAGGTGTGTTGCATTTCGAGGCCTTCCTTCTTTATATGACTCCAGTCGACCTTCAAGATCAAAATGATTCTGTTTATGGAAGTGAGGGAGAAGCAGAGCTTGGTTTATAGACATATAGCCCTCACCAGTGACAGCAAGATTTTTGTACATAAGGGTCTGCTGGTTCTTGAGCTCTATTTATCCACCATTTCCTGTGGCCTTTGCCCATTTGATGGTTGACCTAGCCAAAGCATCCATGGGATCAATACATTTCTTAAGAAGTGGATCATCACGAGGCAGAACACCCTGCAATTCATCAGAAGCGATGATGACAATGTTCACCCCCCTCACCAACAGAACCTGCACCGAGATTCTTAACAGATTCCGTGCCCCTTCCATGTCTCTTCTCTTCAATGCCTCAATTGCAGGAGTCACAACATGTTCCATGGTTGCTTTGTCTGGTACAACAACCTCAAAGCCCTGTGCATTTTCCATTCAAAACAAACAAAAACTGTTCCAATGATACCAAAGTTGAACCAAAATTATATGTGCTAGTCAGTGTCAATAATGTGTTCATCGCTTCTACACGACTTTGATGAGTGTACATAAGCTTGTATGGTATCAATATTACAAAACCACTAGACTCGAAAACATAAGCTATAGAAATGCAGACGAAGACAAGCATATACGCCATGCTTCACCCTGCACAAGCAACCAAGACTACTCTTAACATCATGAACATCATGTTAGACGACCACTAGACCCGAAATATGTTACAACTTAGAATTAGTCTACAATGTAAAAAAAAAAAAAACTAGATTAGCTTAAGTTTATATAAGTGCCTTTAAATTGTATACCTGAATACTTAGCTTCTGTTGGTAAAAACCAGCTGTTAAAGTTGCTTCAGCACCAAGCACCCCAATCCTCACATTACTCCCAGCTTCAAGTGGCTTCATCTTTGCTTCTCTGAGTTCTCTAGCAACACACTCACCAATATGAAGAAACCTCAAAGAACAGTCCTGAGAAATCTGTTCATGCCAAGCATGAGACAGATGGCATGGCATGACTATGCATCTAGCTCCAGAATTCTCTAGGAATGCTCTTTTTTGGCACAAGCTGTCGATGATGGCCCGATTTTTGCTCGAGTATTTGGCCTTAGTTGCTTTTCTCTTGAGTGATTGAAACAAACTGCGAATAGGAAGCTCCTTATATTGTGCTGTATCACTGCACACAACAAAAGGTGGGCATTCACCCCCATCTTTCAAACTCCACCAAACAAGCTTCTCCAAGAAAAGTAGGCTAGAATATACAGACACTCCTCCAATGATGCCCACAGTGTTTGGTTGGCTAAGCACAAACTTGGAGACTTGTCGCTTTTTTAGAGCCATACCTTTCTTGGGTTGATCAGACAGATTCCCATTCCCATTTCCACCTTTTCCATTAGTTTGTAGAACTGAGGATACATGTACAGCTACAGATGAGCCTGATTTGGTTCTGTTCTGTGTTCGATTTTCGCTTAGAACACCGAGAAGCAGAGTTGGACGATTTTGGGTGTGGAAAGACATTGTCAAGCTACCCCTGCACCATTCAAGACCCCATGAGCATATTTCTACTTCTACAAGTATCCATGGTCTTACTTGGAGAAAAAGAAACCAAGAGCACAAGGATCTAAAGAAAAGAAACTATGGAAGATTTTCAACTCCCCAGATCCTAAACCCAGAAGCTACACTAAACTAGTGCAGCAGTTACAGTTCTACAGACCAAATACCAAAGACATGGAGTTGAAATGTAGTGAGGCATTTCCAGAACACTAAAGACATGGAGTTGAAACTTTTGGTGAGCTTTTATATATGGAAGTAAACAGACTAAAGGTCCAATCATGCAAAGTTACAAGGAATCTTCTCATATGTTTTTGTCAGGTTTGCCAATATGGTTTCATTCTCAGCCGTTGAAGAAACAAAGTTATAATATAATGCAACTGACGGAAATATCTATTAGTGAAGACTTCCAGTAATCACCCTGGCCTTGTATTGATCTGATCATTCTGATCACGATTGCAGTGTACCCCCTAGACTTAATCAACTGGGATTTACTACGAGGATAGGTAGTGCTTAACTAATTGTCTGCAGTAAACTTTGGTAGTCTTAAACGCACCCAGAAGTACAGTATGATACACGGTGTTTTCATCGTTGTTAGGTAGTGTTAAACATCGTTGTCGTTTGTTTCTCTTGATATTTTGAAGCAATTTATCGAACATCTTGTTTGTTTACTTTAAACGTCAACTGGATCATGAAACTACTCAAGTGTTATAACTAAATGACATCAGTACCACTTCTTTTACATTGTAGTTTCTAGATGATTGATGTTCTACAAACTTAACTATCACGTATATATTATATCACATTAAGATCATTTCAATTTCTTTAACCTTGTAAAGTAATTCGTCGAACACCTTAAAAGAGCAAAATATGAACCTGTTGAACGCATGAACCGGTGCACTGCCGGCACCCCTGGATTGGATCCACAATTGCATCCTCCAATCTTCGATCTCCAATCTCTAATCTCCATTGGCCGTAAGATCGATCTCAAGAACTTTTGTTGGTATTTGATTATTTATCAAGAAACAACAAAAGGTCTTCTTCAATCTATATCAACCAGTGAGTTCTAAATTCATCATGCATGACATGTATATACCATTGGCCATCGTACTTCAATTATTGGAACTTCGTTTTGAATCGGCAAAACACAGATCGACAGGTAGATATGTCTTCTTCCAAGTTTCATTCACCTAGGCCTAGTTGATTTATTAATTCTTGTTCTTATCACATGTATCATAGTGTAGTGATTATTGTAAGTCTTCCTCATCACCAGTGAGATCAGTGACACTTGTATCTTAACTCCATTGGTTGAGATGACATTTTTAACTTATTGTTATCATTTTCATGTCCAATCAAGTTTGGTTAATGTTACTGTTATTTCATATCCTAAATTCAGCGGAGCCAAAATAATGTTGAGCATGAATGCTTTGGCTGTTAAAATTTAATTTGCCGGAGTTTATGGCCAAAACTTATAGAGCGACTTCACGATAACTTCCGAATGAAGAACACTGTAACGTGTTAATTAACTTTACACTTCTATGCAAATTAAGCTAAATAATAGTGTCTGAAGCAAAAATATCTTCTGGGTTGTCCGGTTGAAGATTCAGGCGATCTCCATGAACAATTGCTTTCTGAAGGGACCTACTCCTTTGCTAGTTTGTCATTCATTCAGTGGTTAAAGTTTAAGATGAAGGTAAGAGTATCGATATGCACCAATGACCAATCTCTCTTCACTGTTTTAATCCAGCTATGAATCGTTGAGAAATTGACCAATATATACAAACCAGAAACGATAAACATATCATCATCCTTATCCTTCTCTTCCTCCCCCATCATCACATCACTCACTACTCACTAGTCAATAGATGGATCATTTGTTCATTGTTTTAATCCTTGCACTTGATAGGTTTCTTTCCGTTGTTTCTTGGTGAATACGTATGTTTTTTTTTTACGGTTGTAAGTAACTGGCAGCGGAATCTGTCAGCATGAATAAGTGCTATGGGGTTTGGAGGTACCACCAAAACCCAATGACTCCAATCTTGTGATGGAAATGGGGCTCCAACCCATGTGAAGCAGACATGGTCGTACTTGCATAAGCACCTCGGACTAAGGAGAAAGGGATGACGGCTGTGCGAAATTGTACGTCAAAAACACAAAGCATATTTGTATATCATTGTAACGGTCCACATTGGTGTGTTAAACATATTACCACACAATTTGTTTAGTCTAAGATTATGATAACTAAGTAGATTAAGATCTACTTATAACCTCTTGTTCTGAATGTTCAGCGGAGTGGTATGTAATGACTTTCAGACCACATAAAATTTATAAAAACCTATATGCATTAGTTTTCCGTAAAAAAAAAAAGTAGATTAAGATCTCAATTTTCTCTAACAAAAGCATAAGGCTTGCACAAATTCTTCTTCAATTATTAGTGGAACTAATGTTCATCGATCCGACCTGACTTATAGATACTTGACAGATGAATAAATGTACGTTTTCAAATACGGACACATGAAAATCGTCGGATTCAACCTTTCAAAGATTGATTTAACTAATGAGTAAAATTATCTCAAAAACCTCTTATAAAAAAAGAAATCCTCGGGACGTATTATATGTTGGGCCAAGCCGAAGACTCATCAAAAGGCCAGCGGGCCTATTTAACACTCAGGGTATAATCGTCTTTAGGTAAGCATCTCCGGCAGTCAACATGCACCCGAAGAGTCTATTCGACGTGCATTTAAAGTGAATTTGAGCGTGTAGTATATTTTTACCCAAGATACGCCAGGAACTATGCCGGAAAATGGCTGAATACGAGCCGATACGTTCCGTAAAATAACTGAAAAGACAATTGTACCCTTGTTCAACACCTACCAGATCATCTTCATTTCCTCTAGTCTTCTTCAGCATAGTGCTTTGCTCCCTCGAAATGGCTGCCTTCTTCCAGAGACTAGCCAAGGCCGCCCCGGCTGGCTTCACCGCCGGAGCCGGGAATTCCATGTCCGGCTTCCGCTTCCCGATCGGAGCACTCGCGGCTGTCTCCGGCGGAATCTCGTACATCTACTACCACTCGTCGCCAAATTCGGTTAGATTCTCTCGCCGATTTCGTCTAGGTTTTAGTACTGTTACTCACAATGTAGTGCTAGCTCAGTGGTTTTGGTGTGTGAAGCACTGGATTAGGTTTTGGTGTATGATCTTAATTTATGTTTGAAAATTTCAATTTGAATAGTCTGGTTGATTTGATTCTGGGAATGTAGAGTTGCGGTAACTAAAATCATGAGGATAATAGTGAATTTTATTTGTGCTGAAGCTGCATTCGGATTCTTTGGAGTGATTAATATGTGCATTTGGTTTTGGTTTTGGTAATACAACTAGTGTGCTTCATAAATTAATCGATATAGCTCCGCGTAATTGTTCCGATGTGTTAGCACTTAGGTTTACAAGTGTAAGAGCTGCCCCTTATCGGCATTGCTATCTTCGTAAAACCTGCGGGTGATACATTGACATGCAACATCTTCAGCTTAATGTTTGTTCTGTGCTATGAGCCATAGTAGCTAGTTATTTGTGAGTACTTCTGTTCTTTCGCTATTGAGAGTTGAGTACTGTTGTTTCTTTCACAGGTATGTTTAGATGAAATCAAAGAACAGTCTGGTCCAAAAGTTGGTGAGTCTCTCTATTTTCCCACACACGCTCTGAAGAAGTTTGGTTGGAGTTTTAGATGGTATATATTTAGCTTAAAGGTTTTCATCTTGTAGTATTAGAATTGTATCATATAGAGCGTGAATCGTGGACATGACCATATGTCCTGCTTTGTCACCCCTAATCCATACTGAGTAATTGCTTTTAATGTGTGTTCTCAGCACTTAATCCAGATAAATGGACTGAATTTAAGCTGCAAGACACGGCGAGAGTTAGCCACAATACTCAATTGTTCAGGTATAATCTTTTAGCCTCTCTCAATCATCATCCACTTTTTTTTTCACATTGTTTGATATTTTATATTTCTTCCTTGTTTCTCTGTGATGGTCAAATAGATCATGAGTTGCCTACATACATAGCATTCAAGACCATAAGTGGGCGATTAGTATGGAAACGGGCATCATACTAACATGATTAGAATGTGTCAATTTGGCAGATTCTTAATCTAATTACATGACAGTGCACTATAAAGCGCAGTGTTTTCAACTTTAGACAAAAGCATGACCATGTCCCAGATAAACGTTATACTGATTATCTTTTCAACAAACTTTGCAGGTTTACCTTTGACCCAACCGCCAAGTTAGGTTTGGATGTGGCGTCATGCCTCATTACAAGGTATACTCTGCTTTGTCATAGAATTCCTAATTCATTGGAGGTCTACTGTATCTAATATTCTTTGACGTTGTCTTGTTAACTCTAGGGCCCCAATTGGACAAGATGCTGAAGGGAAACCAAAGTTTGTCACACGCCCGTAAGTCTTTATTTCCAAACGTCACTGTTCTTGGAACTTTATTATGTACCATATGCAAGTCTTTTAATCATTCCCTTTTACTTGAATCCATTTATATGAGTTCTGGATTTTACTTCCATCACTTCAAAGATAATTCTGGCATGCCTATATATCCAGGTATACGCCAATATCGGATCCAGATTCCAAGGGATACTTTGACTTGTTGATTAAGGTATGATGATGTGATGTCTATGCAAGTCACCTATTCTGCTGCTTTGCTTTGTGCTTTTAGGATTTGTTGATTCATGGATGTAATTTCAAGTTTCTTTCCTTTTACCCGAACTGTATGTTAGGTGTATCCAGAAGGGAAAATGAGCCAGCATTTTGCAAGCTTAAAACCGGGCGATGTACTTGAAGTTAAAGGGTAATCTCATTTTACCAGTGGCAATGGTTAGTAGAGGATACACTTTAAGTTATCTCATAATCAGGTGCATTCGCTTCTTTCAGGCCCATTGAAAAGCTGAAATATACTCCCAACATGAAGAAACATATTGGCATGGTAAGCAAGTTCTCTAGAAACAATTCTTTCTCATTATTACCTGTCTCACATGTAATTTCTTTATTTCATCCAGATTGCGGGTGGTTCTGGTATTACACCAATGCTTCAGGTGATCGAGGCTATACTCAAAAATCCTGATGACACAACCAAGGTGATTCTAAGTTTCTAACTACAGTATTATTCAGAACTTTACATTTGGCACACTTGATTGTCATTTTTTATGGTCTATCCAGTGAAAAATATTCACTTTACTCGACTGAACATATTGTCTAATTGGGAATATTTACTTTTGATGGCATAGGTGTCACTGCTCTATGCTAATGTGTCTCCAGATGACATACTGCTTAAACAGAAACTTGACCTACTTGCAGCTGGCTACCCTAATTTGAAGGTAATTTTTGCCTCTTGATCAGATCACTATTGCTATCAAATTTGATATTTATCTCACAGAATATGACTGTTTTCTATTGGGGGAAAAAACCCAGGTATATTACACAGTTGATAATCCTACAAATAGTTGGAAAGGAGGGAAAGGCTACATATCAAAGGAAATGGCAGTTAAAGGCTTACCTGGTCCCACTGAAGATACACTCATCCTTGTAAGTGTTATTTGGGAGAGCTGCTCATGTACATGTTGCATATACTATGTACAACCTGAGACAATTGGGTTTTCTAGTTAACTATTTGCTTTAACTCATCGACCAACCTTCATTTGAACTTGTCAACTTGTGCAGGTATGCGGTCCTCCTGGGATGATGGGACACATATCTGGTGGCAAGGCTAAAGACTGGACACAAGGAGAGGTACGAAAGGCATATCGTGTTGATGATATCGCTAATTTGTAATGCTTGACTACCATTTCGCTCTTCTTCCTGTTTTTCTGTCTGATAAGTTCCCTATTTTGCTTTGTTGCAGCTCTCTGGGATACTAAAAGAACTCGGTTACACAGAAAAAATGGTTTACAAGTTTTGATTAGCCAGCCCATTTAGGATTTGAAGTGATTACTAGGAAAGGAACAGTTTGCTCCAATAAGATGTTTTCATAGGAAGCATACACAACTAGTCTCTGAAGCAGAGTTTAATACCGATTTAAATGGAATCCTAGTGTGCATGGGAATCAGCTCCCTTTTGCATGATGAGCCGAGTAACTTGGTTTCATGAAAGAGAAATATTTGTACTTTTGCAGGTGAATTTTATATTTGATACAAATGTTTTACCGCTGAACATGGTAAAAAGAATACAACTTGACTACCAAACTCTGATTCAACTTCGTGATATTTAGCCGATTTATAGAAAATAAACAAAGTTTTTCATTCCTATTGAAGGGACCAAAAATTGTGAATATGGGTTGGGGCCAGTTTTTTGTAGCAACTGGTAAATAAAACCCGAGCAACACTTTGCGCTCTCTTCCAATCGATCATCGCATTACCTTGCAATTTTCAAGGTTCTAAGGTTTCTGAGTATAGCTGGGTTTGCTTTTCATGCTTCTTATTACGTTGTGCATCGTTGCAACAATGTCTTCATTATATAGATGCACCATTTGAGCTTTGTGCTATTTAATATGTTTGTATCAGGGACTTGAATGTGAGTTTTGACACAGCAAGATTGCGTGGCTGAACCCGAAAGCTTGCTGGTACTGGTTGGTTGGGGATTGTCTTAATCCCACTTGTGCTTTTCGGCATCCTGTAAGGCTTCTTCTCTTATGCTGCTTCTCTTGTTTCATCAATTTTTGGAATTTGTTTGTAGTTAGTTAATGGTACAAGTCATGATATGTTTTTAAGACATTTTACCCATTTCGCTGTATCAATCATATTATTTCTAGTGACAGTATGAACAGTTGAAGTGTGTATTACTTCATGGTGTTGATGGTTTCCTCTTTCATTACATCCGTACTTTTCTTTTCGGAATAGTTTAGTGAAAAATTTATCAATTCATGGTGGCTATAGATCTTTTAAGGATAGTTTGTAGTCGCTCGGTTGTTTGATTACTTGTTTTTGTTTATTGAAGCCATTGGAGGAGAGGCATGAAGCGGCACCATCAGAGCCCGCTCCATCTTCCATATCTGCAACCAAGAATGTTCCTTGTTACTTTTACTTGAATGGGATGTGCAATAAAGGTGATAGCTGCTTGTTCTTGCATGACACTGACGGCAGTGCATCAACTGGGAAATGTGCGAACACTGCGTCCTCTGCAAGTACTGAAGAACTTTCTTTAGAGAACGAGGCTTCTGAAGTGAATGAAACAGTATCAGCACCAACAATTTCACCCCACAGTGCTTGTGAAACTGTGGCAAAGCAGGATCTTAATTATCAGGAACAAGTACAGATATGTGCTTCTCCTCATGTTTCTGAATACGGGGATGAAGAGGCTGATGAAATTCGATCGAACTCCTTGCTTCTTCCAGCTGAAGGCTCTAGTGACGGTAGACCTTCTCTATGCACTGATCGAGTTCAGAGGAGGGAGCTGATGACCTTATTGTGCAAGAGGAACGGTGGGATTCCTCTCCAGGCTTTGATGTTCTTGTCGATGGTAAATCAGAATATTTAGTTGGCGAGGATAGCCCTGAATACTTTCCTACACTTCACAGAGAGCACTGGGGATTAAATAAGGAGTGGCATGATTATGACCTGACAATCCAGATGAGTATGATCCTCTGCGTCCTGCTGCTGTACTTTTGTATGAAAACCAAATTTATGACTCCTATGATTGTTTAGATACCAGCTACCTTTTTGGTAATGAGGGAAGTATCCATGGCTATGGAGAGGATATAATGTTGAATTCCATATTGTCCCACAAGAGGAAGGGTATGCCAATGGAAGATGACCATGATAGCTTGGATCTCCGAAATCACTTGAGAAGACGAAGAGCGATTGATGATTGTTCCATTTCTGGATTATCAAGAATTCATGACTCACTTCAGTTGATTGATAGAAGCCAGGAATTGCCTCAAAGGCATGATATGGGTTGGCCCAGGAGATTGGCATCAGAAGTGGGAAACAGAACTTATGACACACGCAAGGAGAATGAAGCCTTTAACAACGCTGTAATTCAACGTCCTCCGCATAGACAATCTCACCAATACAGATCTCAGAGACATAAGGAAAGAAGGCTGGCCAAGCCACAGTTTCCTCTATCAGAAGCCACAAGGAAACCAGTGCCAAGGGAAAAGAGATCATCTAAAGAGGATTCAACTGCCTTTACAGGACCCAAGTCCCTTGCCCAGATCAAAGAAGAAAAGAGGAAAGCAGAAGAACATGGAGGTGGTAAACCTTTCACTGAAATTCTAAACGAGAAAAGGAAGCTAGCTCACAGAAGTGGCTGTGGCAGCAACTGAAGAAAGATACTTGCAGGACAGACTCTTAGTCTATGTTGTTCATGACCATTACCAGGTAGAGTTAGATTTAAAGAAATATACTAGATGAAGATTGTGCGTGTGGTTGCCCCCTTTTGCAGAAGGTCTACCTGCATTTTTCGGATACCTTCCTCTTCAAGGCAGTTGATACGTTGTTCAGCATTTTTTGGTAGTACATCAGTTGAGCCTACTTTTGCCTAACCTAGATGACAAACTTGGGCACCCTAC
Source organism: Argentina anserina (assembly GCF_933775445.1). Classification (NCBI taxonomy): domain Eukaryota; kingdom Viridiplantae; phylum Streptophyta; class Magnoliopsida; order Rosales; family Rosaceae; genus Argentina; species Argentina anserina. The sequence goes on along the minus strand of NC_065872.1, from coordinate 1,650,084 downwards.
AAAGACAAGCCATTGAAACAAAGCTCAGTTTGATTTCTGTACAGGGAGAGCATCTATCGTTTCACCGGTATCATTTCTGCACTTGATTATTTGCTCCTTTTGTTTCCTTTCTATTCCGATTTTCGCCTATATCTGGGAGTAACATTGACTATTCTGAACTTCTGATGCATGATGTTCTCGTTTAACTTGTGTGTGTTTTATTCCACTTCTAGTCTTCTACCATATTAGTTAGCCGAACGAGAACATTAAGAAGAATCAAGCATTGATCATGTCATCAAGTTTGTTTATTTTATCACCACCACAGCTACTTGACAGGAGAATCAATCCTAACACATTCACTCTTTTGACCAATTAGTTTTTAGAAGTTTTAGATTTTAGGACATGAAGATTGACCAAGAAGGCTTCAGAAGGCCAGAGAATAAAGTAATGACCCAGCCCGCCTAATGGTCCACACGGCCTCTACGAAGTAATGACCAACCGGTGATCTCACTAGAAATTTCTATATTTTTAAGAATGTTACATGTTTTAAGAGAAATTTACCAAGTAGTTTAGCCTCCAATCCCCCTCCATTAATGCCCTGATATACAAACAAAATGTACAGTTTTAAAATGTTCTAATCCAGCTAGTCGCATTGATCATCTTTCTAGCCTTGGTTTTGGAAATTTCGCAGCTCCATTATTGTTTTCCGAGTATGAAATCACGTTTTAGACCTGATAGGCTCAACGCCTGAGACTTTATAGCTCCATTTAGGGGTGGGCATAAAAAACAGAAATCTCGATCCTGTCCCGAAATTCATAAGCACGGGACGAATGTCCCGTCCCGTTTCATAATAGTGGGATGAGACGTGCGACGAATAATTTCTATCCCGCTTAGTCTCGTCCCGTCCCGTCCCACCTTTAATGAAAACTTAAAAATTCTTATATATTTATATCAAAATGAAACTAATTTATGTTCTTAATAACTCCAAAGTTATATTAACTCAAATAGTAATGGTAAATTATAATATTTTGAACATAATATATATTTTTTTTGTTAAAATTTCATTATTGAATATTACTTTGTTAATGAAAAAGTAAAAATATAGGAATGTGGGATTTGTCCCGTCCCGTTCCGATTCTGTCCCGTCCCGTTCCGATTCTGTCCCGTCCCGATCCCGTCCCGATTCAAAAAGAGTGTGATGAGACGTGGGATGAGCCACATCTCGTCTCATCCTGTCTCGTGCCCGCCCCTAGCTCTATTAATGTCTATTCAATCTAGTGAATAATTTTCAAACAGAATTTCATTTGATATAAAAGAAAATGGATATGTCAACCGCTATTAATACTTGTTACCGTATAGTTGTAGAAGACTTTTTCGTTCATAATGACACACTTGTGTTGCCGATATTGAACCATAATATCCGAAAATTCTCATGACCTCAAAACCTCACATAACCGCAATCAATTCTTCGTCTCCATCCAATTTTGATTTCTTTCTTTCCCTAACTCAAGACACCACGGAACTTCATTGTCAAAAAAAAAAAAAGACACCACGGAACTTGCTTCAGGTCAACACACACACACACACGAGGAAAAAACCCAGTCCTAGCCCATAAAAACGACATAAAAGCTCATGAAACGACACAAGATGCCTCTTTGTCATTTCTCCTCCTACAATAAAAAAACAAAAAAGCCCTCCGGAAAGGAAAAGTCCAACGACTCCTCATATTATTATAGAGCTCCCTCCCTCAGCTCACCACTAACCACTTTCCAAAAACCTTCTCAAAATCCGCCTCAGAATCCTCTAGACTTGTTCACCTTCATCATCACCGATCCCAGGAATTCGCGGATCTGAGCAGACCCGATCGGGAATCAAAGTCGTTGATGGAGGGATTGCAGAGGTCGGAGAGCACCTTCCGGAGGCAAGGATCCTCCGGTTTGATTTGGGACGACAAGTTTCTACAGCGCGCCTTGAATCAAGTCGAAGCCGAGAAGCAAGCCGAAGCCGCCGCCGCCGCCGCCCAGGGCGGGGGCTCAGACGCTCCTGCTGCGGCTTCTGCCAACGACGGAGGAGCTGCGGGAGGGAGGGGGTATAAACCGGTGAAGGTTGCGCCGCCGATGATGGACCCGCCGTCGCCCAAGGCCGGGTGTTGTGGAGTGTTTGGGAAGCCGGCGGCGGCGTCCAAGCGGCCCAGATCGAACAAGCGGAGGTCTAAGTAGGTGTGGCTGATTTTTGCTCAAATTTTTATTAGCTTAAAACAAAATTAAATTAAATCAAACACTGCATGCTTTCAATTTTCGATCTTTATTTTTTCTTCTTGTGAGTGATTGTAATGTTCATGTTAATGGTAAAAATGTATAATTAAATACTTGTGTATCAGTTTACATTCCATTGTTCATGTTTGGGTTTTTTATTTCTTGCTTGGTTTTGCGTTTTGAGTTGTCGGAAAATCTAGATGATAGTTTGTTGTGGATTTTGGGTTTTGATCAAGCTTCTCTAGTACATACTACACAAGGATCATTTCATTATTTTCATTAATAATGAGATTGCTAGGATATAGTTTACTCCACTTTGGTTGAATTAGCCTAAGAACTGTCTACCCTTTTAGCTACAAAAAAAATTGTTGCTATAATTTGACGATCAATTTTGAGATTAACCAATTTCGGATCAATTTTCTTTATTTAGGGTTTATGTTGCTAATTTCCCAAGTGACGTAGTTCTTTGTTCAATCTTATGTGTTTAGCCTTTCCTGCCATGACTTTGAAGTGGGAACTGGTAACTTGATTTATTCAACGAAGTTGTGCTGCTTTTTATATTTAATCTGGTAACCAAAAACCAATATTGACTTGTTTCCAAATGTGGGTTTAGTTTGAAAGTTTCCAAATTACATAATAACAACACTGTGGCCCTTTAGGTTTAGGTCTAGCATTTATGTGTTATTTTGATTTTGCTTATTGAATAATATTTTTTGATCTTTTAATTCAAAAACAAAAATTCTAGCTCCATATTTTTCTTTGAAATTGGACCGTAGTATTATTTAGACAATAATGTCAGAAACCTGGAGGGTGTGCTGGTTGGTTTATATAGTTGGTATTTTGGTTACTACCTACTTTGTTTTCATCTGAATTTTTTTTTTTTTTATATCTTTGCCGGCCGTCCGGTATATTCTAATAGTTGGTTGCCTCTCTGAGGATCTATTTTAGAGTTAATTTTGATATGAGTAGTTGATTACAGCATCGAATCAAACTTTTATGCTGTAGTTTGGATTTAGGTCGTCATCAATACAGTGCCTTCGATCATTCTCAAAGAGATAACAAGTAAAAATTAGTGCTTCGACACAATGATTAGAGAGGCTGCGTTTAAGTTAATGTTATTCATTTCCGTATTAAAAACGGAAACATGGGCGATTTTGGTATCGGCATCATTATTAAGAGATTGAGATGTGAAAAGGAGAGACAGCTAATACAGCTATCAGCTAATTCGTCCACTAATCCAAAATTCTTTTGGTTTTTATTTCAACTTCAATGAATAGAGTGAACCATGAGCCCGTGAGTATTCCAGAAATCATCCAAAGTGGACACGTATGGATAGGATAAGGTGCACACCAAAATCATATTATTAACTTTGTTTCTTCTTTCTCGTTGTTTTGATCTTAATTTTGCAGCCTGTTCGGCTGTTCTTGTATCAAATTGTTTTGAAGAACATCAACTCTACTGTTGATAGTGATCCAAACACCAACAAACCGCATCAAGCTAATTCACCATGGTCGACAAAGGTCAAGACCAATTCGGCAACTCTACCTTTCCTTTCCTCCTTTTCTCCATCACCAATGACCAAGATCTCTCATGACTTCATGCTTCGTTAACAAACAGTGCAAGACTGATTGCAGGTGACTGGCTCTGTATCGTGATATTCATATCCTAATATACGTAGAATTTACTTAATTAAAACGGATAAATAGTACAATCGTGAATGGTGGGAAATTGTTGAGATTAGATGGACTAATTACGTGTTTAATCAAATTTGAAACATGAGAGAAGTCGACTTGTTGAGATGTGTTGATCCATTGGCAAATACGATGCCTTGTTCAGATGACCAATCTTCGTTTCTTAGTTTGATGAATGAAACTAATTGTCATTTTCATAGTTTATTACTTTATTCATCATGTTTAGGATTTAGTTTACTTTTCATAACCCTACAACTGCTTTGCACAATTACCAGAACTCCAGAAGCCATCTTAACTTATCCAATTGGCAATCATCAGCAGCCGCAACAGAACACCATTCTCTTTGCTTGGACAAATTCAAGAAAGTCAACAGTCCAACATGGGAGGAAATTAGTACCAGAAAAAAGGTCCAGAATCAAACCGGCAAACCATTCTTGACTCGCAAGTCCTATTTCTCCCTTCTGTTTCCATCCTCATATTTTCTTCGTTCTGCTCTCCTCAGAATTCGATGAACCTATTTAATATATTGCTGATTACTTTTTTTCTTTGCTTCTGACCTGTTTACTATTTGGAATCAACATATTTCTATTTTAACAATGCTCATATGTACCTCAGGTAATACAACTCGTGCAATGATTAAATAGTTTGAAGTAAGTGATCCGCCCAAATATTAAGATATAACTTTTGAAATTGCATATATACAGTATCATTTCTAACATAATATGTAAGACAATAATCTGTTAGAATTAGCAGTAAACATGTAGATACACATTCCATTGTTTCCCAACCCTAACAACTTTTCACTCATAGTAGTTGAACAACATAAGAAGGAATGAGTAAGTTGCAGTCTCACAAGCACCAGACGACTTCGTTTGAACCATTTCAAAGAAATCGTACTTAATTGCTTCTAATATCTCACAAATTTGTTCATCCATCCATTCATTTTAAATCGTACTCAATTTCTTTAATATCTCACAAATATGCTTATGCATCCAATCATTTTGAATATGTGCAATTGAAAACAGAAACTGATAGTCTTCTATCACATGAGAATCATGGCGATGAAACCATTGTTTTCCTCATTTCCATGATCATCTCACTGTTCTTCACAATCCAATCACCCATGCACGTGCATGGCATGGGTTAATCACAGTGTGATCGGCTGAGCTTCTAATGATCCGATGCCCAAAATGTTTTTAATTTTGGATAAGCAGCCCAAAAGGCCCACTAAAGAGAAGGCTAAAAGAGCATAAAACACAGTGGGTAGTTAGTGAACAATTAATCAAGTCCAAATTTATATGTTACATAATGTAGCGTGATATTATGCACATCCTAACTTGAGAGTATCTCAAATAACTCCTCTAAAATCTAAATAATCTTTAGATTATAGAGGAAAAACATCAATTTTTAACTCTAACAAGTTCTCTAAATCGTCATTTATAATAGAGAAAGTGGGAAGAGAGAGAAACAAAATCTCTAAATTTGTAGAATTTTCAAAATTTATATAATTTTTAAAATAATTTCTAAACTTTATTTCTTACAAAAAAATATTCAATCTCCATCCTAAAAAATAACAAAAAAAAAAGAATAATTGATTGATCATTCTTTTTTTAATCTTGATATAAATTACGACATTATGAGATTCAATTTGATTTTTATTTAATTATAGACATTTGTATTTAATTTTATACAACATAATATATGAGTTATTGAAGTTGAGACATTTTTTTTAGATTTAGTGTTTTCATCATTTATAAAAGAAAATTGTAAGAGCAGCCGTTAGAAATGCTCTAAAAACACAATATTGGCTATCTCAGTCCACCTCACGCACAAGACTCAAACAGCAGCTTTCTGGATTTTAGTTCTGAACAACAAAATGTATAGCTTCTCCATTGAGAAATACAGAAAACAACCTGTCGAATGGGTCACAAATGACCCGAAACCTGAGCCAACAATGCAATGCCATGCCGGTCCGTACGTTTTATCAAACTCCTGCACATGAAACTGCGACTTAGTGTATGTATTTATACCGTGCATAATATATTCGATGAAATGTCTCAACCCCTACAACTTGTCTGTGTATTAAAACAAGTAAATCAAGCACAATACAATGGATAAATGTATGAATTAAATCAAATTATTTGTTATTTTCTATATTCTATTCGAGTCCTCTAGATCCAAGATCCAGAATTCTGTGCTGCTGATCGAGGGGGTCAGAGGACAGTGGTCCTATTAATGATATAGAGAGAGAGAGAGAGAGAGAGAGAGAGAGAGAGAGAGAGCTGTGTTTTCAGAATTCAGCACCAAGAATAAGATCTGGGTCAGTGCATTGTCTTCCTCACACATTCAATATTGTTCCCCTGTGGGGTTGTTCTATACGATCCATCCTACATCTTCAATCATCCTAAAAGAAGGAAGAGAAACTCCAAAAAGAAACTCCAAGAAGCAAGAACGCTATCGTGTATATCCAAACACATTTGTCTTGGCCTCTCAATGACTCATCCCCATCAACAATTATAATATGAAATCAATCAAAAACGTACATTAAAATTTAGATGTTTGATTAAGAACACGAAAAGTTGGCTAAGAACATCTGTGTACCTTTTTGAGGTTGTAAGCCATGTGTTTAGGGCTAAACTTCTCCAAACTGTCGTATGTTCTTCTAGCGCTGCGGAAGGCATGGACTTGCATGAAGCCAGGCATGTCTGTAACAAGGACCTTCACTTGAAGAAACGAAGTCACTGAAGCCAAGTTGCTTTCGACGTGAGACACGGACTTTCTTGAAGCCTCGACCACCACAACAACCTTCTTATCTGGTTCTTCTCTTTGGCTCTGATCAGCGTGCTCGAACTGATCTAGAACCTCTTGACGTGTTTTCGACTTCCTGGATAAACTGAACCAGCTACGTAAAACGGGGTACTTATTAACCACGTCAGGTTTAGAATCCGGCTTAAGGTGACGTCCGGGGCTCGGTTTGTACGAGGACATGAAACCCTTCTTCTGCTTCTTCTCATGGTCGTGAAAGGGGGTATTCATTTCTCAGACTCGTTCGTCGGAGTTGGACTCTCTGGCAGTCTGGCTTTCTCTTTCTTTAGTTAATGGTTTGTTTGTTGTGGTACAAAACTATATAATGAGCTAGGAAATGGAGACTGTGGAATCATGGCCACAAAGGAAAGGGGTGTAAATTGAATGATTAATGGTTGATTAGGATGGTAACATATATAGTTTATAGAAGCAAACCATGTGTGCTTGCCTGTAATCATGGATATTTATATCTTCCATATGCTCGATTAGTTTGGTAACTTTTTTGAATAAGAGTGATAAGACAATCAACTCGTCTGTTGTTTTTGAGTTGTGCCATTTTCAATCAATGATATTAGTCAAATTAATTCGTATTCACTACCTTATGCCTGATTAATGGTGTTGATGCATGTGCTCTCAAACACCTTAATTAGCAACCATTTATCTAGTGCATGCATTTCGTTATTGAGAATGTTGCTAGCTTTCCTCTCATGCTAATGCATTCACTTGTCGATCATATTGTTCGTAAACGAAATCTTCATTTAGTTTGTCTCTACTAGGCTGGATTAGTACATAAATTATTCCTTTTTGATTAGAGACTACTCCAGATTACTACATGAGCTGTAAACCTGGCTTGCCAATCTTTTTTGTGCTTGATTCATTGTGTGGTGATCTTTAAGATTAACGTAGATCCAAGCTAGATAGATATATATTTTGTTGTTCTTGCCTGCTAAAATCAATAATGTCTATATATGAGCCTGTGATGATGGTGGAGGCTGCTAATTACTGTTTGGGGAAATATTTGTCTACAATGGTTTTTGGTTTTCCAGACAGAATGGAAGAGGACCCCCAGACCCTCCCTACCTTCCACCGCTAATTTTGTTGGGGGTAGCCAAATCCCAACAAAAGGGTCGCTGTCTTTGATTTGCTTCTCTTATTTACAACCTATATACTATATATAATTGATCTATTTACATTATAGAGTAGGACAGCACAAGTAAGTTTGTATAAGATTGTAGCTAGCTCCTTTTTTTTTTGGTCTGACAATACTAGCTAGCTCCTACTCATATATTTATTTGACTGTCTTCTGTAACCACTTTTTTCTTTCAAATTCTTTTCCTTCAAATTAGAATCCTCAGCAAACCATGCATGAAAGAAGAAAAGAGTTGATGTAACAAAACAAAAAAGAGAGTTGAAACGATAATGAGCTCTTCTCAAAGAATATTTTTGATTAAAATTTTCATTATTCTGAAGATTTGGGCCGATACCCTTGGTTTAAATTCAGTCAATGGAACTTTGCTAAGCATCTTCATGACCTAACATGTGCACCATCTTTGAAATAAAATTTCGTAGGAGAAAAAAAATTACGGGATCAAATTTCTATCTACTGTATATGTGATTTATATTCATAACAAGGATTTGTCCAATGGTTCCTGTAGACTCATAAATTTGACCAGCTCTGAGCCACAGAACCCTTCATATATCCAAAAACCCACCTAAGAAAATACTGAAATATGCGCTTTGCCTGCCATATTTCTTCCACATCAATTGTCACATAAAATTTGTGGGGTTGCAGAAGCATGTTTATTAATTATAGTAGCCATTGATGGTGTGATGGATGAGTCTTTATAATAGTTGCTTATCTTCATAATAATAACTCCATTTTCCATGTAGGGTTTGAAGTTGCAATTAAGCTCTAGGGGGCCCCCCAGTTTCCAATGGACACATTCTGTGGGCTAAAACCTCAGCACCAGACCTTTCATTGATCGAGTTGGGGGGAGGGTCGTTTTTTATTTAATCTGGGTTAATCTGGCTCATTCTCTAGCTCATTCTCATACGTCTATGACAATGAGAGCTGAGTATGAGGGCCTGAGATGTGAGCTGTTTGTTAATCTGGGTTTCTTATGTAATCTCTCTTTTTTTTTAATCAAATTATGTAATCTCTTATGTACGTACGTAATCCACAACCAGTCCAAGAACTCACCAAATATCTGAGATTTGTAGCAGATGATTCAATCCACAGAAAATGGCCAGTCATAGCCGTATGTGAATCAAACCATTCTAATATTACAAGAAATTGAGATGTAATTTTAAATATTTGCACCAACTGCCAAATTTTCCTTTGAAGTACCACAATATGCATCATGAGTGACTAGCAGAGATAGGGCAGATAAACCAGCAAGACTAAGAGCTGCTAATCTAGGGAGAGTAGAATAGTGTTAAATACAAAAGTATAGCTAAACTTGATTAGCTAAAAGGAATAAGGCTACGTGCAAAGTTCGCTGTAACTAATATGAGGAATACATTAATATGGAATTAAAAGGAGCCTAATCACCCTTTCCTTGAGTAGAAAATGGAGGAAGAGAAAACAAGTATTACAATTTTTCATATCGATCTGCCTCGATATCTATCCGCTGGTGTTGTTAGATGTCACACGTCAAGTCATCATGGCATTCATCTTTGAGCCATCGCTATATTAAATAGGTTAAATGATACTCTCTCCTTTTCGAGCTTCTTTGTTAATCTTCATATAACTATAACTCTTTTGTGGTTTACCGTTTTAAAACTATAGTGGTTGACGAGCTTAATTGAAACGAGTCATGGTAACTTAATTGCAGCTCGTCCATCTGCCTATTACTTAGTAAATTATCTAGCTAAAGCTACCAATGCGAAGTAGATCGATACCACCTTAACTTAAACTCTTGGCATTATAAGACCAAATGCGCAGTGCATAATTTTCATACCTCTTAGTTTTACCTCCTAATCCCTTGATCTCTGAGTTTTGTCTAGTACTTTCATGCGAAAATTGTAGAAATGGGAGTTCCTTACAGCCCAAAACAGTGGTTAGTTCAATATATACATGCTCTTTGTTTTGGACTGAAGGGAGCTCCCAAATTCTTCTCTTTTCATATATATTTATTCCTTGATCAACCTGGAGGGCATGCGATAAGGCTTTATCGGATCAGACAATAATGCCTTTTGGATAGAAAACATGTTACATAAACTTCATCGGCAGTATATTTTTGCAGTGATATATCGCTTAAGTTGGTATGCAATTTTTTTTTTATTTTACTTCCTCTTACTTTCGTTTGCATCAAAACATAATGGCCTCCGGTGCTTACTGAATCATGCTTCATCTTCTTTTGTGGCAGCTAGCTCTTGTCAACTTACCAAATTAAGCTTGAAGAAGAACGCAAGAACATTTGTTCTGGACCGACGGAGAAACACTGAAAAGAAGAAGCGCATTTGCTTGGTTGCATCATCAATTCATCATAGTGAGCCTCCTCCCCTTTATTCTAGCTATCTAGTGCATTGTTCAAGTTGTCTAAGATCGATATTGTGACAAACACTAGCCTTTTATCTTTGCAAAATGCATAACCCACTTTACGAGTATAACATAACATGCATTTGCTTTATAGTTACCGCTTGTTTTGTTACTTCCATGCATGGTTACTATAATTGACTTCAAAAACACCGGGGAGATATATTTACAGGGCAAGAAGTAGTAAATTATTAATTACCTCTATCTAAATCATTATTTGATGTAATCGACTTAGTAAACGATTTTTGTTTCAATACATATTTTACAGAGATAATCTTTATTGATCGATTAAGTTTTTGAACAGTTAACATTATAGAATCACATTACTAAAAGTATAAAAATAAGAAAGGTTATAGACACAAGTATTTTCCTTGCTAATGACATATGTGGAATTATGGATCACACGGACTTTTTTCACATAAATCAAGCGCAAGGAAGACTATCCTTCATGTGTATAGAATTAGAACGCAGGCAGGTCATGGTTTTCTGTTGGGGTTTGATCTGGGCTATTGCTTCTTGCTGCTGCTGCTGCACAATGCATTTCTCACGTGTGCAAGACCTCAGAGGTTGATCTCCAACTATGGGTATCACAGGAAGGTTGTCACAATTACAGATCTCAATCATGGTGCCATCCGGATCATGGAAGAAGAGCTGATCAACGTTGATTCCTCCTTCCTCTACGCTGCTCGTCACGTACTCGATCTTCATCTCCTTCAGTTTGTTCTCCACTTTGCTCATGCTCTCACACTGCAAGTTCATGACATTCATCTAGTCGTTAAATTAATAAGAGGATTATTACATTACACTAATTGTAGCAATTCATTGATACATACACGAAGAGCTAGCATATGCATGCAGCCTTACATTAGTACGTCCATTCGATAAACAAGAACATAAATTGTGTAAAGTAATGTAGCAATGGCTATTGAAATGACAATTTTTAATCGAAAAAATCACGATACAAATTATTTTCAAATAGAATGAAAAAGAGCTGACCTGGAAAGAAATGTGGTTAGCTTTGGGGTTAATGTAGCTGATCTTGGGCAGCGTCTGAGGGTCTTCAGCTTGAAGAAGATGAATGCCAATCCCATAGTTGTATAACCTACATTAGATATGATTAACAAAACGAATAATTAATTAGATATTACACAATTGTCAACAGCTTTTAGCAACGTTACTGTTAGCTATCATACCATGCACCATTGAAGTCTAGGGAGCCAGGCCTCCTAATGGGAAAGAAGCCAAGAACGTTTTGGTAGAAATCGAGGGATTTCTCGAGCGACCTGCATACCAGTGAAATATGATTCAAGGACTTCAATTGCAGAGGATTTACCATTCTTTCTTTCATACTAGTTTTCCTTGATCTTTAAGCAGCTTAGCTACAATTCAACAAAGCACAATCCAAAGAGGCTGGAACTTGAAAAACCTAGCTAAAAACTTCAACCCAACAACCGATCCGATAGCAGAAATAGAAGCTGATGATGTATTATAAGCAAATGGATAAGATAGAAGAGAGCTACAAATCAGGGTCTGTATATATAGAGAGAGCTTGCTTGTTATAATTTTAGATAATGATGTCGATTACACATTTTACACGAAGGCTTCCACGTTGATGACTCATTCCACAGATTGGCATTGTAATTTTTCAACCTACGACACGTAATGTTGCGCTGCAGCTAACTATTGCCTCATTTGTTTCAAAGAAAATTCCATGATACGTTTATTATTATTATCCTTCCTCGATTAGTATTGGCCTTGTTTTCACTTGGGTTGGTAATGAAAAATTGAAGCTAAAATTGGGTAAAAGAGTTTGATACATCCGGTCAGAAACTATGCAGTATGTGCAACAATTTCAAAATTCTTAGTATGTTTCATATTCATGTTACCAACTCCTAATTAGTAATGTCAAGGTAAAAGTGAGAAAAGAAATTGACGTGATGAAGCTGGAGGAGCGCGCAGTGTCTAAATCTGTTGTCGCCAGATCAGGCGCGTAAACTGATAGAAAATAAGGCAAACCGAAATTCGGGCTTTCGGTTGCTTACGTTGCCATCAGTGTCTTACAAACCAAACTATATGGCAAAATGGCAAATGGGGGAAACTGATTTAAAAACTGCAATAGAATAAGCAGATATACCTGAAAATCAGTAGATAACAAGAAGCCAACATGAAATTGGAAAAGATTCAGAACTAAGAAACCATTGAACAATTCAAGGTTCATTATCAACTCTAGAAGCTTCCAACCTTCATTTCCTCCCTACAGTGTTTCCTTAACAGATATACATGAAACCTTAACGATTTTGTTGGCAAGTCAAAAGGAATTAGAGATGCACGGGACCTCTGCTGAATTTGCAACACTGTCAAACTCACCAGCGTTCTCAAATGTATTCAAGCAAAAAAATTCAAGTGTGCAGACGTTGGTGCAACGTAAATAAGCTATGAAAAGAAAAATCAAGTGTGCAAACCTCAATGAAAGAATAATTCATATAGGCATAAGGAAACATGCAAGAGAGACGTAAACAACTGAATCTTATAATGCCAAATCAATGCCAGGATCTCCACTGTAGTGAAAGATGGACTCGTACCAGAAACAAAGGCATCATTTCTATCCATGAAATTCAAACACTTTTACACAACTGATGATGCTCACTAGCATCAACTTCCAAAACTACATCCCAACCAGTCCGCTCCAGGTTTGTAAAGAACTCTGTGGTACTATCGAGTGTATCATCAAAAGAATGTGTATGTAAAATCAAAACCTGACTAATTGGAAGACAATAATTGCTTCACTACAGATGTGACAGTCTGTCCATGGTTGAGTTAGCAGCTCTTGATCTAGGTCAGTAAAGTTTATCACTAAAATCTGAGGAGGCATTATCTGTACGCAGCGCATCTTGTTGTTTCCTAAAAGTCCCAATTATAATGTACGGAAATATAACCATCCCTGCCATAAACAGCGTGAACTGCAACAACGTGAATAGAGTAATTAGACAGTTGCCACAAGTACTCAACTGTTCACCTACATAAACAAATGAAAATGAGTTTTGAGATGTACCAGGAGGGGAAGCGTCAAGAACCCCCATATTGGCCACAGTGCACAGGAGAACCTGCCAAAGAGCAATCAACAAGTCAGAAGATGTAAATATAACACATGGTGAATGTAGAAGCTAACTGAATTACAGTTTCTCTTACAGGCAAAAGGAAATGGCACCAAGTAGTGTCACAAATGGCAGAGCAGATATACTCGCTATTTCCCATTTCTCATCAAAACGCCCCACACTCCATGCTGACATACTTGTGTAACAGAAGATGATAATATTCAAAACCACGCCGACCATCCCAATGTACAGGGGCAATCTACAAGATACATGAAAGAGATGAGGATAATGCAACTTTGAATGAAGTTTTTGTTTCAGCCAAACTAAATGTCATTGAATCTCCGCAATCAAAACACCATCCAACTTGTGAGGAACTACTAGTCTCATGCAAGTACAGGTTAAATGGTTAAGCCTTACAGGAATACAAATGTAGAAAACTTACAAAAGACAACCCAAATCTTAGCAAAACCCATGCAGGGATGTCTTGACCATAATCTAACCACGCTTGCTGGAAAGGCAAACATACATATTTTCCTTACATAAACTAACTATACTTACTACCCTTGTGAACAGTCAGATTTACCTTACTAACATAATCATACTACACAAAGAAGAATTAGGCCATTCTACAATTCAACATACATGAAGCAGCATATTGCTAGCACTTCAGGGGATAAACTTATAGCAACCAACTTGCAAGGGAAAGAGTACATTGTTCGATGTTTCCTAACCAAATCTGCTAATTCAAATGGAAGAACAACAACGCATTTATGAAAAATCAGGTAACTCTTACCACTGAACTTGCTAACCAAACAATACAAGTAGTACACATTAATGTGAAGTTGTGAACAAACCAGACAAAGCATAAAATTGTATATACCTTCTTACTCGGTCATCATGCCACAAGAGAAATATCAAGTTGGACTTGGAATCACCCAAGTATACAATGCCTGCTGCCGAGACAAGCCACATCACATTCTCCACAATCTCCCTCTTTGACCAGGCTCTCGGACTCAAACCTGACGAGCTATGCAACACTGAGCATGCATCATCCTCGAGATCATCCCCACTCGACGCATAGCCCTGGCTATGCCTCTGCCTTATGTATCCACCAGTTGGTGTGCCACCCGACATAGTGACACACAACACAATCAACACCAACACCACACAACCACTCCAATTGCTAAACCCAACTCGAAAAATCCACAATTCCACCCAAAAAAAACTAAGTACTAACACTCTTGCCCTGTTCTACTGATCCTTCTGAACCTCTGATACATCATTCCTAACCCGCAATGTGTTCCAATATGAGCAATAACAATAACAAATTGAATCTAAAACACAAAGAAAACCCAGTACAGGTTTTCGATCAGCTAAAATTAAAGAACCCGGAATGCTGATCAGAGCAAACAAACTCAAGCAACCAATAATGAATCAAAAGCTCAATTTCCCGCAAAACCATCTGAAACTCTGAACACAAGAAACTAAACAATTCTCAAAGAACACGAGAAAGAATTTCAGAACAAACCCATCTCCAGAGCTCGAAATCCAAGGCCACCCAATAACGAATGCCCCAAATTCTTCAGACCCATTTTCGGAACTGAGCCGCCCTACGAAACCCAGAACCCAATTTCACCCAAGAAGCAGTGGAGTCGTCGTAGTAGGAGAAAAGCAGAGCAAGGGTAGTTTAGTCTTTTCTGGAAATAACAGAGGAGGACGAAGAAGAAGAAGAAGTGAAGGATGTCTTGATGCGTTTGGGGAGAAGAATGTCAAGGAAGAAGGAACCTTCCAATTCTGCCATTTCTGATTTTTAGCTTCGTCTTCTTCATTTGCATTTGTAGTTTTGCTTCGAAGAAATTTAATTTTGGTAACGTGTTAATGAAATCTTTGATTTTTCGAAATGGTGACTGGTGAGTGTGAGGTGTCCTTCCATATTTGGCTTGATTTTATTTTCTTTTTATTCACATTGTTTTATGGAATATCTCAAACAGTATAATAGTCAATCAGTCAAATTGGACGGCTGTTAAGCGACACATCATGCGCAATAGCTGACCAGTTGATCAACACTCTATGGAAGAGATGCGATCATGATGCATGTCGGAATCAGATGATCGAACCACTGTCGCTTTGTCCAACTAGCCGTTGTTGGCTTGTTGCGACGTAGTCGGATATAACTTGAAAGAGTACATAGACGATTTAGGCGATGTGCTAAAGGATAATTTGTGTTTTGTAGGTATTGAAATTTGGCGGAGATGGATTGTGGGAGACGAGTGAAGTTTGTAGGTATTGAAATTTGACTTGGTTGTAATTTGGCTTGCTTTTATGTTGTGGCTGCTTTGCCTGTTTGGAAAGCAAAGCCCTAGAATCCTACAATTTACGGCACCAAAGAGAAAGAGGAGGCTATGAACATTACCTTTGACGCCACTAAAAGGGAACACTGGCAACACTAGGGTGTTAGAGAAATAGAATTGGGATACTTGTGCCAACCTGGGATGTTAGTTATTGCTCTCCCACTCCTCACTTGGGAGAGAGCAATTCGAGACTAGTTGGGACTTAGGAGCTGGGATATCAACACAAGGGGGTTTCTTGATCACCTATATTCAAGAATTGAGGGGAAAAACAAATGTCACATGCAAGTGAAGATTGCTCAGTGGATTTAAAGTTAGTTACTCCATCAGTGTTAATAGCTATCTGTGTTAATACTTAATACATTTGTATGTTCATCATCATCTCCAGTATGTAGTATGCTCCCTTTAATTAGTGTTGATATGATGCTTTGAAGATGAACTCATGAAAGTTGGAATGATCAGAAGTTCAGAACCGTGAAAATGCAATGTGAAAAGGATAGACATATAAGACAATCTAGGTATGGATGATTCTTTCTTGGTCTTCTTTCAAATACTGATGTGATACCTAATTTTTTCAAGGGAAAACGCCTAACGAATATGATTCAGATTTTCAGAGCTTCAAATTCTTGTGTGGAAATTACCAATGGAATAAATGGAAAATCATGTGAAGCCCACAGCCATGACTTGCTTTTAAACCCTACAAAAGAACTCGACCATGCCCTGTCTCCCTAGACTTCTTTCAAACATCCATTCCATTAATTCCTCCTCAAAAAGGAAAAGCAGTCTCATCATTCTTCACTTAGTGCTCAGAATAATTGGTTTCAGTTTCTGCATCACATATATAACACTCAAATTTCCAAATCAGTACTCACACTCTGCAACAGTACTCCAAGATGATGAAAACCCTATTGTGGAAAATAATGAAGTTGCTTATGTGAATGGACTAGTTTATCATGAACTTAAACTCAATTTTTCTAAATGATGGAGACTGAATGAGAGCAAAAGATGGAAGACTTTACGGAGAACGATAAAGTCGAATTAGGCAGCTCATGTCTGCATGCTTTTCAGGAACACGCAGGAGTCTTACATAAGCAGTTTTGGGTTTGATTTTAATTCCAAGAATAAGTTAAACTTGGAAAGGAAGAAAATGTGGTCACAATGCCAACACCTATCAATTCACATGCAAGATTTTTATGCACGAAAACTAGTTGAAGTCTTAATATTCCCCATCACAGGATTGTGAGCTAGGGTCAAACAATAGAAGAGGATTAGTTGATTCAATCATATACGTAGCTATCTCGATCGCTAGCTAATACGTCTTCAAAGATTGGCTAGTGGAAATTTTAAAAGAAAGTAATCCTCTTGCTTTGGAGATTAGGAGTAATGCCGATCATGAGATTATAAAAAGAGCAACACGATAAAGAAGTATGAGCTAATGGTCTTACTTTGTTAG
This sequence comes from Argentina anserina, assembly GCF_933775445.1. Taxonomy (NCBI): domain Eukaryota; kingdom Viridiplantae; phylum Streptophyta; class Magnoliopsida; order Rosales; family Rosaceae; genus Argentina; species Argentina anserina. The sequence continues at coordinate 1,632,920 of NC_065872.1, read as the reverse complement.
TATAATAGCAAGTTAAAGCAACTGGCCAAAAAGGTTGGACAAATGGTTAGGAGCTCAGGACATGACTTGGGTGCACATCATCTTCTAGAAATGGTTGAAACTTGAAAGAGTGCAATGTCTGAATTAGAAATGTTAACAACCATTTTGCGTGTGCTTAATACTCATCTTCCCATACAACACAATGCTTGTTCTCTCGATGATCCGTGGCGCCTATTTAGCATTGTCGACATTAGAACTCTAGCTGCAAGTTTTGATTCAATTTCTTTCAAACATGTTTATAAAAAAACAAACTTTATTGCTGAGTAGCAAAACTTGGTCACAGATAGAGTTCCTGATGAGGCTTATAATGTTTTATTATTTAATATTGTACAATGTGATGAGACTCATCTTTTTAATACATTTCTTTTCGTATAAAAAAAAATGCTTGTTCTCTTGGTCTATAAATCGATACGTTGTTATGATTACTTAATTGGTTTATTGATATAAGAGGATCTTAATAGGCTTGTATCATAATGTAATCACAGGAAGAGGATCTATCGTATCCATAGCCGTGATCATCACCCATCAAGAACTCAACGACTAAATGTGTCATGGTCTCATGGATTTTAGTGAGACCAAATTAGCCTTTGTGGAGTAGAGGCAGATGATAGATATAGTATGATCACTATGATGTGCAGTGGGTCAAACACGACACAATACTGGGAAATCTTGTGTATATTAATGGCATTTGGCACTTGATGAGGTTGTGTTGTGGTCTGTGAAGCTGTGGGACCAATGGGGCACCTCCTAAATTTATTTTGAATATTTGTCCATATTCTTCCCTTTTGGTGCAATCAAATATATAAAAGACTGGAACTTTCATAGCTTTCAACCCTCTCACTCTCTTTCTTTCCTCAGACTCAAACAACAGCTATCTTCCAACTCTTTGGTTGGGAACTGTTTTGTTCAATTTGTTTGAGGAAACAAGTGATTCATTCAAAGCCTCACTCTTTCTTTGATCCTTTAATGGTTTAGGTTTGCTTTGCTTTTCTTGTTTCTTGAACACACTCTTGTGCTTGGTAGGTTGTGCAAAATGAGGTGAGGAAAATGGGGGCCCTAAACTCCACTGAAGGTTAAATGGTGAGAGGCATCTCCATCTCTTGCTTGAGTGCTCTCTTTGCCCCCCTAATTTTGTGCTGTCTAGCATTTCATGGTTTTGGCCTTTTGGGTTTTCTTTCTTTTCATCTTTTTATTGTAAAGATAAGATCTTTGGGTTTCTGATTATTCCCTTTGGATGCCTTCGCTCGTGAACTTTCAAGGCTTTTCAATGTGGGTTTATGAGGTAATGAGTTGATCAATGTTGGGTTTCTCTTGTTTCCAACCGGGGGTTGACTCTGGTTCTGTGTCTGTGTAGCTCTGTTGGTTTTAGCTTTGGATTCTGAAGCTGGTGTTAGATCAACTTTGAGCTATTTTCAGAGGGGTTTTTGACTACTGGAGGGGAATTTGAGGTTACTTTCTTGGAGGATCTATCAATAGTTCTTTGTAGCTTGTAGAGAATTTCGAGATTTGGGGTCATGTTTGAAGTTAACTTCGGTGGTACTGATGTGAATTGTTGGCATCTGATGAAAAAAACAGTAGGTCATTATGATAGAAAGAGATAGATATTAGATTATTGAGGTGGAGTGTTCTGGTATATTGGGTGTTGCAGGTGTTAGAGGAAGAAGAGATGGACAGAAGAAGAATGATACAGCCTCCATTGGTAAACTTCTTTGACAACTTCTTCCCATTATGCAATGGAGTTATGACTTATGAATACATAATGGGCTTTGATTTCATTTTCAAGCTAACATTTTCTAATTGATTGATTTTCATGTCTCATGAGTGTGTATGCTATAATTTTAGGAATCATTCTACTAATTTTGTCTGGACGAGATAAGACTAATGACTTAATGAGAGCTACTCGAGCTCCCCCCAGTAGTTTATTTATAGTTGAAAGATGTAGAATTTACCCCTTTTCCGGAATCAGGTTATTAACTTATTATATTAAAACTTAGGTTGAAGATATCTCCCATGGCATTCTGTTTGGTAATATCTATGGGTTTCATGTGTTGTGGGAATTAGCTGCAATCTCATTCGTAAAACTTAACAATTTCCACAAGTTTTTGAAAGGATCTCTAATTCTACTTCAGTTATGATGTAGTAACAAGCTTAAGTGTTAATCTTCACAACAATTTGTCTTCCAAATTAGAATGAATGATAGAGATTATTGACAAGTAAGTAATTGATCATTACAAATACTGTATAAATTTCCAGGTGGATAGCACAGCATGTTTATGCAGGGTTGATGCTGGTCTTAAAACTGTTGCTGGAGCAAAGAAGTATGTCCCTGGGGCAAAGCTTTGTCTTCAACCAGACATTAAGGCATCCATTCATCCAACTAGGAGTAAGCCTGGACGTGGTGAGAGTAGCCGCAATCAATCCCCTCTTCTTCCTGGACTCCCTGATGATCTTGCTATTGCTTGCCTAATTCGGGTCCCAAGAGTGGAGCATCGCAAGCTTCGCGTAGTGTGCAAAAGATGGTACCGTCTTTTGGCTGGAAACTTCTATTACTCCCTCCGTAAGAGCATTGGCATTGCTGAAGAATGGATTTACTTGATTAAAAGAGATCGAGATGGGAAAATATCTTGGCATGCCTTTGACCCTGTATACCAGCTGTGGCAGGCCCTTCCTCCTGTCCCCAAGGAGTATTCTGAAGCCCTTGGATTTGGTTGTGCTGTACTCAGTGGCTGTCACCTGTATCTGTTTGGAGGAAAGGATCCTCTAAAGGGATCAATGAGACGAGTCATTTTTTACAGTGCCAGGACCAATAAATGGCATCGTGCACCTGACATGCTTCGCAGACGACATTTTTTTGGCTCGTGTGTTATAAATAACTGCCTCTATGTTGCTGGTGGGGAAAATGAGGGGATGCATAGGTCCTTGAGATCAGCAGAAGTATATGATCCCAACAAGAATAGATGGTCCTTCATTTCAGATATGAGCACCGCAATGGTTCCTTTCATTGGGGTTGTTTATGAAGGAAAATGGTTCCTGAAGGGGTTAGGATCTCATCGTCAAGTCCTGAGTGAGGTCTATCAGCCGGAAAATGACAGCTGGGACTCTGTGTATGACGGAATGGTTGCAGGCTGGAGGAACCCAAGTGCTTCTTTAAATGGGCATCTCTATGCTTTGGAGTGCAAGGATGGCTGCAAACTCAGAGTCTATGATGAAGCAACTGATTCTTGGAGCAAGCATATCGACAGTAAGATACATTTGGGTAACTCTAGGGCCTTGGAGGCAGCTTCCCTGGTTCCCCTTAATGGTAAATTATGCATCATCAGAAATAATATGAGTATTTCACTCGTTGATGTTTCGAAATCAAATGATGCTGGTGGAGCAAGCGCTGAACATCTGTGGGAAACTCTAGCAGGCAAAGGGCAGTTCAGGACGATGGTCACAAATCTGTGGTCAAGCCTTGCCGGCAGAAACCGCTTGAAAAGTCACATAGTTCACTGTCAGGTTCTTCAAGCTTAGTAGACCTGTAAATTGTATCAACAAGCAGAGGTGCTTTCGATGATTTATATGCTTCTGGATTAATGGATTAATAGAAAAGACCCGAAGGATCGCCATATTATATGGTATACCTACATAACATGGCGATCCTTTGCTAGGTGGTTGAGGATGTTTGTTTTTGCGGACTTTCTTTTGTTACAAATATCTATATGAGACACAGGATACTACGATTCCATCCTTTTAGTTGTATCGCCGAAAGTTATTATGACACTTTTGACATTGGTCACATTGCTGTGTATTCGACAAATCAAATCAAGAGTATTCTCCAAACTGTAACATGAATCATGAATGAGAGCACAAAAATATTACATAGATCACATACACAAGTTTATCTGCATTACAGTGCTTGGAGAGCCCCTGATGCAAGTTATTTGCTCATGTCTTTCCTAGTTGTCATGGCTATAGAAGACTATATTACAACACCATCTATTGGCAGCACCGCAGCAGAGTAAAAAGAATGGCACTCCCTACATATTCATAACATACAGGCGTGCTTATGCTGTTACACGTTACTCTGCACGAGATCATGAGAGGAATGACCTTGCCAAGGATAAGCACTTTTCCTTCTGCCTTTTGTATTCGTTGTATCGCAGGAAGAAATAACTGAGATAATCGAACTTGATTGGGGAAAACTTTGCCTGCACATTATCGACCGGATTATAAATAAAGATGAACTTGATCGATGTGTAGTGGAGCGTAACTTGAGAAAACAGTGATATTACCTGGATTAATCCCCACAAAGCCCAGTACAAGTGCGAAGCTAACATATATGTATTTGTCTCAACATAGAGAGCTTCAAGATCTTTGTCCGATACCTGATGGTGTTAAAACAATGATAACAAAAGAATTTACCAAACTTGAACATGCGGAACTTCTGTAAGAAATAGCAGTGGGTCTGAGAAATATATAATTTGACAAAACCAACCATCCATTTGTATATTTTCACAGATAAATAGCCTCAATATCTATTTGTGAAGCTTGCAAAAAAAAAAAACAGAATCTATATGTGATGTACCTCCTGTGGTTTGTCAGGTCCCAGATAATGCCTGAAGAAATGGTATTGTTCTTCCTTGTTTGGGTATCTGCATTTAAACCATGTTCAAAGGTAATCTTATGTGACTGATAAAATAGTATAAATAAATGTGAGAGAGAGAGAGACATACAAGCTGTAGTCACATTCATAGCCTGCATATTCATTGAAGTGATTACCAATGTCAAAGCCTCTGTAGTTGTATGACCCATACTCAAAATCAATGAAGTAGAGTTTCTCTGGATAATCATCAGAAAAGAACTGTAAGTAAACTAGAAAGTGGAACATTAGGTATTAGTTCATTTTACATGTCAAGAAAATTATTCTTGAGCAAACAAATATGGAATCTAAATGGCGCCTATTGATTTTTGTCCATTCAAACTACATAATATGCTCAAAATTTAGAGCAATAAGACCAAAAATAACTCTTATAAACAATAGAAGGTAATGCGATTTGCAGGAGTCAGCAATAAACAAGGCTAAAAAGAAGAGCACATTGTACAATACCTTCTTTGTCATTGACCATTATATTTCCAGAAAGCAAGTCATTGTGAGAAAAAACCACGGGAGCTTTAAAATGGCTAGTTAAGTCCTGTTCCATTATCAGCGGAGGCATCTTGGATTAAATACCACAACTGGCTTATATAATAATAAATCAGCAACAAGAACAACCAAGCAACAATAATAGTGAAGGATACCTTGAGCTCAACTACTTCATGGCGAACTTCACTAAATGAGATAGTTTCATAGATCTTCTGCTTCTCGCTGTCATCAAATTCAAGAGCAGAGGCTGCAACAAGGAGGCAGCTCAACTATGAGGAAATCGCACATATGACCCAAATTTAAATTTAATAAGGCAATTGTTTACCAACAAATTGAACCACTTATAGATATGAAAACAAAGTAAGGTAACTGATCATCAAACAAAAGGTACCTTTCTCGTAGAACTTGAAAATGTCACTCCACAGCTGAGGTTCCTTGGAACCTGGAATTTCCACCTGATGAAACCGGCGAAGTTCCCTGGCAATTTCTGCTGTCAGCTTTGGAATTCTCATGTCTGCCGAGATGGGAAGAATTTAAGATCATGTCAATAGACTGATTCAGTTCACCAAGAACCCTGAAAATGCATATAATCTATTTCAATGAAAATGATCGTCCTTCTTGAATTTTGTATACCACTTTGTACTGAACCAAATCCCTCCAAAAACATTTGTGGAAATGAAGCTCTTAAAATATCTAGTTGGTATTCATAAATTAACAGTCGATTTTCCTTTCTATCTTATGCACAACTTTAACATATTCGCTTCCCATTGAGACTTCTTTCATTAAATAAATGTTTACTCATCAAAAGAAATGAACATCACCCACCTAAGGGAACAAGAGTGCGTGCATTTATAAACGACTGCACCATTCCATTTCCAAAAACAGCAAGCAAAGTTGCACCAAACCCCGCAGCCGAGAGGTACTTAATCGCCTAAACAGATACACAGCAAGCAAATTACCAAGTGAAGCATACACATAAAAACACCATCAACATTACACATTGTAATCCTAACAACATTACCGAAACCAAATTCTAATCTCAGCTCACAAAAACTACCTGCAATTCACGCTCGCGGTTGATAACATAATCAGTGTTAGGTCCATACAATCTAACAGTCACGGCAACCTCATTTCCATCCTCCTCCTTCACCGTAGCCTTCAGCACTGCTCGCAATCAATCAAACACAAACACATCAAAACCACAAATGTAAACCGCAATTTCACATTAAACAAAAGCCTAACAGAAAATCCAAAACTCCTTCTCAGCTTAAACAAACCAATTCAATCACTCAAAAAACAACAAAACAAACACTCACACAGATTCGTGATGCCGCCGGAGACCGTCTCGACGGCGAACCGAGAATCGTCCAAATCCGACCACTCCTTGAACAGATCCTTGCACAGCTTCCTGCGAATCACAAACAAATCACAATCAAAACCACGCAAATCCGAATCACGCCTTTTTTCCGGCCGCTGAAAAACGAAAAAGCGCCGGAAAATGTAGAGAGAGAGAGAGACGGACGTTACGAGAGGCGTGATTTGGGGGAGAGGGAGGGAAGGGTCGACGGATTGAGAAGAAGAGCGGATTTGGATGTGAGAGCAGTCCGCCGGAGCTCCGGCTACTTCTCTGGCGTCCCAGATGTTCTTCACCGCTCCCATTTTCGCCTTCAACGATTTCTCTCTTCTTCTTCTGGTTTTGAGTTTTTTTTTTTTTTTTTTTTTGGGCTTTGGATTTTTCAAACGCAACGTTTTAGTGAAGAACGGCCATTTTATCGGGGGCTATATATAAGCGCCGGTTTTTCCGATTGGGCGGGTGATGTGAAGTGACCGGTTTGCCCCCACTCGAACTAGCTCTTTTTTCTTCTAATTACTTTTGGGTTGATTAAGTTTTATGGCTTGTGTGAATTGGAAACTCTTGCTTGTATTACAAGGAACTAAATGTCGTCGGTCTTCATAATTGAGTTTTTTTTCTAGCTTGTTCTTTTTGCTTCAAAATTTGAAGCATATGATGAAAGAGCGTGTTATGCGTGTTCTGATTAATCTAAGGTGCATGAATTGATAATAACATTGTAATAATATTACTTAGGACTTGTGATCTTTTACGCAATAATTATAATATTGTAATGTTTTCCTAACCTTGACTTTAGCAAATACGTTACAAATTAAATAACACGTGCAAATGTACCATTACAACAAGTGCCCTTTTTTTCTTTGTCAACGTCCAGAGGTGATGAGATTCAGCCATGTGTTGAAGTGTGGTTGGTATTTTAGTCTGTTAAACTTTTGCGGCCCATTCATTGTGAAGGACAGCCGGGCAGGATTTGGTTGGTGATAACTAAAAAGAGTCGATATGGCATTCCCTTTCGGTCTCTCGCATTTCACATCAGAAGATTCATTCAAGATCTTGCTCGGATTAAACATTGTCTAAAGTTTCGAAGCTGTCAATTGAATCCATTTTCACGCATCTTGTTGAATCTAAATACTTGTAATAATAATAGCAAAGCTTCAATTATTGAAAAACAATGACTTTAAGATTGACGAAAAATAATGTTGAAAGACAAAACTATATAAGGATTATACTACGAATTTGTGACATTTCAATAATCCATGAACCATCTAAATCCGATAAGACAATCGGATTCAAAACTAATCGGAGCTAAGCAATTATCCTCCACAAGCTAAACGACTTTAATTTAAAATCATGTGGAAAAAGATAAGAAAGATTTATTTGATTTAGAGTCTCATTCTAATCGCCTGTTGGAGAGCTACAACTAAATTCAGTTATATAGAGCAAATTGGTTAGGGTTTAGGCATCATGAGCTTTAGTGTCATATTCACATTGCCGCCGCCCCCAGAGCAAGAGTAAGTAGGCTCAAGCCTAGGGCCCTACATTTAAGGAGGCTCAAATAAGAAAAAAATGAAATAAAAGAAGAGTTGAAAGACACGTTATTATTTAATATATGAAAAACTACCATTACATCAACTAAATAAGTAAGATTACAATAATAAAAAAGTCTATTTTTTCATTCATTTTCAAAATTTTTTCTTTATATCATGTAAGAGATCATAAAATAATCATAATTCGTCGAAATTTAAACTCGTGACTTATTAATAACTCATTTGTAAAATATTAATTTATTTTATTTTTATGTTTACGGTTTTTTAAACATTTATTTTGGAACATCAAAATATTTTTCACTTTAGTCTTCATAAACACTGGACCGGCCCTGCATATTCCTTGTCTTCTGCTCTATCGCTCCCACTAATCTCAGTCTCATAAGTCATAACTCCCATATTATGGCGAGATTATAGTCCACAATTTGTTCAGAACTATTTTATAAAGAAAAAACTATTTTATGAAGAAAGTTCGCAGCACATAAATATTTTCTTGAGAAAGTTCACAGCAAATTTTCTCACAAAATTGTTTTCCACATATGCCCTCACTATTGATCATGTCTATTTCTATATATGCCCTCACGGCCTCACCCACACCTTCTTACACGTTGGTCTTGATTCCCTCGGTCTCAAACTCTAAATCGGGATGCAGCGGCAGCTCTTGAACAAGCTTAGTTGGAGACCCATCAATGGGTTTGCTCAGTTTACTCAAAGGGTCAGTCTTTTAAGTACTTACTGGTTTCACATAACTTGAAAACTTGGTCTCCATTTTTGATAAAAGGGTTTTGGGCTTGGTTGGTTTTGCAGAGAGCAATGCACGATAGGAACAAGGAGGCAATGGAGTTGATAGCCAAAGGGTGGAGCGCTTTGAAGGAAGTTGATAGAGTAATTGACTATTGTGAGCTCAACGATCGCCGACTCATTCCTCTATTAAGGGTCTGTCTCTAATTTACAAACAAATAAAGACTTCATTTTTGAGTTCATGCGGGTGAGGTTTGAGTTTTGAGTTTGGTCTCAATGCCAGAGGTGAAGTTAGAGTTGGAAAAGTAGTGGGAACCCAGAAAGTTGGTGTCTTTGATTAGTAATGTGAAGATGCAGAGTGTGTACTGATCCACAAGTTAGACCAGAATATTGTGTAGGTATGATGAGGTTCAAGATGAAAGGAGCCAGCAAAATGGGGTCATTGAATTAAAGAGGAAAATGTTCTTTTTGGTTTTGATTTCTATGTATGTTCGTATGTGTTTTATATGCTTTTGGTTTATGAGAAAATGTGGGAAACAAAGAGGAACCAAATTGAAATATGGGTTATCGATGGATTTGGTTTTAGGTTTTAGGAGGAATCAAAAGAGGGTATTATTTATAATAAAAGGCTACTGGCATAAAATCCATGATTTGCTTTTGATTGCCATCATTAGTTTACTCACTGTTGGTTGATTGCTGGGTAAGATTTAGCCTTCCAAATCATAGGTAAGGTATAGAGTATCATGCAAAGCAAAGAGGGAAGGATGGAGCAACCGTTATTAGGGTTTTGAAAATGAATTAGGATAATAGAAAAAGTAGTCTTTGTTCTGACATGATTGTTTGATCACACCAGGCAGCAAAGGAGAACTTTGAGTTGGCTCTAGAGACTGACAACTCAAATACCCATGCCAGGTATTGGCTGTCCAGATTGCATTTGAAATACCATGTTCCAGGGGCGTGCAAAGCTATGTAAGTGTACTTTCTGAGAAGTGTTATCGACTCATTTCTTTGTAATTTTGTGTTACTTCACTGCTGGTGGTCTGCATTCCCAACATTACTATGTGATGCATGATGGGGTATACAATTAAAAAAAAATTCGTTTGATTGATTTGCTGTTTACTTCATAACAGAGGAGCTGCTTTGTTAGTTGAAGCGGCAAATATGGGTGATTCAGATGCACAATATGAACTTGCTTGTCGTCTTAGAGTTGAGGTACACTCCCAAGTGAATTGTATCTTTTGCCGCTATCATACAATTTGTATAGTGGACTAATTAATTTTATGGGTTTCGTTCCCAATATGTGAAGTTTGATGACTGATGTGATTAAATTTCCCTGCGAGATCAATATTCTGCTGTTTCTGGTTGGGGATCCCAATTGTTTTGTTGCTTTTTCTTTTTCATCTGATTTTTTTGATGATTTTATTATTACTTTATGATGGATGCCTTCTTGGGTGTTTTCTCAGAACGAGTATGTCCAATCGGATCAGCAAGCTTTCGATTATTTGGAGAAGGCAGTTGATCAGGTAGGTTTTCACTATATTTTTGCAAATATTAGTGCTTCTAGAATCTATTTTAAGTTCTAACTTGAGCTCGGTACACTGTTAGTTGCATCCAGGTGCACTATACCTTCTGGGTGCTGTGTATCTGACTGGAGACTGTGTCAAGAAAGATGTTGCCTCTGCCTTGTGGTGTTTTCATAGGGCATCAGATAAGGTAATGAAGCTCCTGATACTGCTTACCCATTTCCAACCATGATATTCACTGAGATTGATTACAATAGAACTGTAGTCGTAGTTGTAGAATTTCGTTCAATTTGATCTGGTTCAGTAGTAACTAGTAATAGGTACTTGTTGGGCAAAGCTGCGGATCTCTAAATGGGCTAGGCTAATTGATGTATTATTTCGTTGTTTAACAGTGTCAACATCATAAAAGGATTACATTTTTTGCTTGAGCAGCACTTTCTTGCATTTACAAATGAGCTCAGTCAGTCTGAATCTCTCACTCCCTCTAATCAAGGAAGGTGCATGACATTTTATCGTTTATATAATATGGCATGCTCAAAGGTTAAGTCTATGTAGAAATGGAATCGGTTGCTATCAATTTTATGTCAAAATGGAATTGGTTGCTAACCCGAAGTGGGAAATAGAAACAAAAATCTGGGGAGATAACTATATATGTTCTAGTTATTATCCACAAAATTAATCTCTGTACACGTCTAATCTTCCTAGGATCTACTGAGGTATTATTGTTTCTCCAATTAGAGCACTCTTCTAAAGTGTCCTTACTTTTCATACATTTCAGGGACATGCTGGCGCAGCTATAGCATATGGGTCTCTTCTTCTTCAAGGTCTGTTCTTCCATACCATGCTTCATTTGTGTTGTTGCAGAATGGTTGCCAAGATTCTCACGATTAATTGGAATAGATTAAGTACTGGCCACAGGTTCATTTCTATGATGGGTGATTCTTATATACAGATAGTGGTTCTTGCTTACAGCCAGAACTTGAATTCCATGCTCAATTTCTCATGAAAATGTACCCTTAATGACATATATGCATATCTCAGGTGTTGAAGTCCCAGAATCTGTGATGAAGTTGACTGCAAAAAGGGGTTCTTTAGCCAGAAAGACGAGAAAAAATGCAGAAAGCTTTGTCAGAGACCAGGCAGGAATGGCAAGAGAGCGGTTTCAGATTGCTGCAAAAGCAGGATGTGATCTTGGACTAAAATGGTTGGAAAGACTTGACGAGGAAGAGAAGCATCTATTGACCGAAAACAAAATGGTAGAAAATGTCAAGGAGTAAAGGTGTGCTAGTTATGGAGTTAACCTCGCGTATTATACCGTGCATAAATGGTACAGTCGAATTAGAGAATTCTGCTCCTGCTCAACTGGGCATGGAGAAGTTTTCATGAACAACTACAGATGTTATTGTAGTACGAGAATCTGAAAACTTCTGGGAGCGTTTTCCGTCGGCTTTTATTGGGAGATTTTCGTGGTCAGAACGCCGGAAAGAAAATGGTTAAAGTTGCAGATGAATGAACTATGGAGTGCATATTTCTTATGTATGTCTTCCGATTGTGTCATTTCCTCTACAGTTCCCCTAGTTCTATCTACAATACCTTCAAAAAGAGCTTACTGGTTTTAATTAAAAACAAAACAAGCAGAAGTAGAAAGTAATCGTCGCAAACGCCATTAAGCATTCATCCCGCATTTAGCAGTGAAAGATTGCGCAAATGTCCATTATACCCTCCACTTCAGTATAATCAAACTCCACCCACGTTCAATACGCGTGTAGACCAGTCGAAGATATTAATCTTCTACCCAACGTCCCACACCCAAACTCCTATTCGAATCTCCCCAAAACATATAAACCACAAAGCACGAAGGCCGCGTTCGTTCGCCAATCGCCATAAGATATCCCAGCCTTCCCAGGCGTTCCCTGCCTCAAATCCACGCGCGCATTTAACCACACGCGCGAAGCACTTCATTGAGTCGGGCTCTCTAAAAGGCCAATATTTTCTTGTCCATAACTTTGAAAGCGACCTTCTAGGTACACCCATTCCTAGCTGATTCACAGTGGGAACACATAAAGAGGAAAATAGTGGGACCAAAAACTGTAGCCGGCTCAGACGGATTATGAACGAAGTTCGCCAAATGAAAATGAGGTATCAACGAAGGAACATCATCCACTACCGTTTTAATTCTGCTGGAGAAAGGCATTATATACAATTATGTAGTCGATTAAAACTTTAAGTCACCTTCCACGATCACTTGTTTGGCATTGCTGAAAGCCAGTGTATAAACTTTCCGGCGAACCTATAGTTTTCAAGTTTTTTAGTAACAGAGATAACATAATTTCGACGATGTTTACCAAATTAAGAACCTATAGTAATTGAGATTATCTTTGGTAAGAGATGACTATATTGGGTCCAGAGCTATAATTTGACCCATGTTTAATATTTATAATTCATAAAAGAGTGGAGAGAGTTAGATTTTAGCCCTCACAATATTTTATTGATTTACATCATGTTTTTTTATTTCTAATATATTACTTTCTTATCATAATACTTTAATATAATTATTAGGAGAAAAAGAAATTTGGAGACTCCTTTTAAGGGTATGTTCTGATAATGAATTTGATTCATATTTTTTTCATAATTCACAAAGGCTACTTGTATAATCTTAATTATAGTGTTTAATTACCAACCATTGATCTTCATCATATACAACGTATGGACGTTTCGATTATTCCTACATCCCAAAGAAAGGGATGGAGAGTAGTTTATTGTTGTTGCATGAGGTCCCGCAAGAGCTGGAGAGCCAAAGAAAGGGCCAGATTTAGACCTCTACACCCACCTTGGGCCCTCTGTTGTTGGTGGAGTTGATGAAATGTCAAAAAGGGCAACAGAGCTCAATACTTACTGGAGATGGCCTGAACCCGCGTACAAACAGAGCCATCAAAATCAAAATCAAAATCAAAATTATGTATATATATACGTTAAAAAGAAAAACAGTAGAGATACTATTGATAATTATATCAGATTTTTTTAACGGTGGAGATGGACCCTAAAAAAAATGAAAAATAAAAAACTCTTCATTTCCTACTTTAAAAAACTTAAAATAATAGTACTTTTTCCCCCGTTGGTCATTTTCACCAAATACGTCGATAGAATTAACCCACCACCACCTCCGCCACCTCACTCTCTCTCACTATCACTCTCACTCTCACTCTCACTCTCACTCTCTCTCTCTCTCTCTCTCTCTCCCCACATTTCACATTCATATATAAAGTTATAAACCCAGAGACGGCTCCCCCATCGATCATCTTCTTCACCCCCAAATTCAACAGAAGCTCTCATTTTTTTTTTGTGAGGGCTTTTGTGTGTTTTGTCAGGTGTGAAAAAAAACACGGTGATCATGAGTCTGCGAACCATGTCTTGGGCCGAAGCCGTCACCGAGTCGGCCCGGAAAGGCGTTCGCCCCCGGCCCAGCTCCGCCTCCTACGTCCCTCCTCATCTCCGCGGCGGCGGCTACAACGCCTACGGCCGAGGTTTCAGCGAGCCGGCTCAGTACGGTTCTCACCCCAGCTACGGCGGCTACCGGGGAGGCGGCCGCTCCGGTCCTGGTCGCGGCGGACGTGGAGGTTTTGGTTTCGGCGGCCGGAGCCGCGGTAGGGCGCAGCCGCCGAGGCCGGTGGATGACGTGTGCGAGAGGCTCGAGGAGGTGAAAGTGAGCGGCGGCGATGACGTCAGCAATGCGGGTATCAACTTCGATGCGTACGAGGATATTCCGGTGGAGGCGACCGGCGAGGACGTGCCGGCGGCGGCGGGGAGCTTTGGAGAGATTGACTTGGGGGAGTGCTTGAACAACAACATCAGGAGGTGTAGGTACGTGAAGCCGACGCCGGTGCAGCGCCACGCGATTCCGATAGCCATGGCCGGAAGGGACTTGATGGCCTGTGCTCAGACCGGGTCGGGTAAAACGGCGGCGTTTTGCTTCCCCATTATCAGTGGAGTGTTGACTGAAAAGTCAATGGCGGGGTCTGAGAGTTGTGGGGATGGGTGGACTGTGTTTCCTCTGGCTCTCATTTTGTCTCCGACGAGAGAGTTGGCTAGTCAGGTGTGTGTGTGTGTGTTTTCGCAGAGTTTTGGGGACAATGTAGTTAGAATGTTGGTCTGGTTTTGATGTTTTTCAATGTTGATGTGGCAGATATACGAGGAAGCTGAGAAGTTTGCATATCAGAGTGGAGCAAAGGTGGCTGTTGTTTATGGTGGAGCGCCGATGGGCCAGCAGGTCTGTGTCTCCATTTCCAGTGATTCTGATTGTTCGTAATGATGCATTTCGTCACGTGTTTCTGATTTCTTGGAAGTGTTGGAGTGTAGAACACTAGACTATGCTGTGTTTGTGGTTAATTGTTTCTGTGTTGTCTGTTGAACTTGTTGTATGCTAATATTGATATTATGAGTCATGGTGTTATTTTCGAGACTATTTGTTACTTGTCATATGGTCGACAAGGATTGATGGTTTTCATTTTGATTGGCTATGAGGTGTGATTGCTTTTGGTATATCATGGCTGTTCGAAGTTGTGTTGTATTGATATCTTGTTAGAGAGTCAGACAGGTTGATGCAGTATGACTCTGTATTGTGTCTTCTTGATTCTTCCAATTTACTAAAGTTGTGAACTCACGATCCACCATTCTCTAAATTCTGGTTTTGAAAGATGGAACTTTTGTTTGTTGTGTTACTGATACTTTCTTTTGACCCTGCAGCTTCGTGATCTGGAGAGAGGAGTTGACATCCTAGTCGCCACTCCAGGGCGCTTGGTGGACATGATTGAACGGTCACGAGTTTCCCTCAAGATGATCAAATACTTGGCACTAGATGAGGCTGATAGGATGTTGGACATGGGTTTTGAACCTCAAATAAGGAAGATTGTTCAACGGATGGACATGCCTCCCCCTGGTGCAAGGCAAACATTGCTTTTCAGTGCAACATTCCCTGCTGAAATACAGGTGGGTCAAGTAATTGTTAATGCTCTAAAATGTGTTTCTATATATGGAATTCAACTAATAAATCTGCTAACCAATAGTTGAGGAATCAGTAAGCTCAAAGTATGCCATGTTTTGTTTGTGGTGTCGAAATAGACCCTTTGCTTAGGATGCATGTATTTTGGCATAACCTTCGAGAGCTGTTCCTTGTTTTAATACTATACGCTATAATGTGTCTTATCATTTTTGTTTCCTGTAGAGGCTTGCGGCAGATTTCCTCGAGAACTACATATTTCTGGCTGTTGGGAGAGTTGGGTCAAGCACTGATCTTATAGCACAAAAGGTTGAGTTTGTCAATGATATGGACAAAACAAAGCATTTATGTGGTCTTCTTAAGAATCAGAGGGACAATGGATCTAATGGAAAGGTATGGTTTCAAGTTTTCATTTGCTTTCCGTTGTTTGTTATACTTAGCATTGATTTGTTCATGACAGCTATGTTTTGATTTAGATCCTTAAATTTTTGTTTTTCTGAACTATCGCTGCATAATTGTTTGTGAGTCAGCTTGCTTTAACCTTGGTATTTGTTGAGACCAAGAAAGGAGCAAATCAGTTGGAAAACTGGTTATCCAGAAAAGGATTCCCCGCAATAGCAATACATGGCGACAAAGTGCAAATGGTAAGACTATCTTATCTCTTTAATTCGATCTATCATTTTACGGTACTGTTTGTTAAAGTGTTATTCCTTTCCTGTACCTGCACTCATTATTTGCTTGTCAATTTTGTAGGAGAGGGAACGAGCTTTGAGGTTGTTTAAGTGTGGTACAACTCCAATACTGGTGGCAACAGATGTTGCTTCACGAGGTTTAGATATCCCACATGTTGCCCATGTCGTCAATTTTGACTTTCCAAAAAGCATAGATGATTATGTTCACAGGATTGGTCGTACTGGACGTGCTGGTAAAACTGGTCTTGCAACTGCTTTCTTCAGTGAAAAGAACCAGCCACATGCAAAGGCACTAGTGGATTTATTGAAGGAATCAAAGCAGGAGGTTCCTGACTGGCTTAAAAATTATGCTGAACAATCATCTCCTTATGGTGGAGACCAGGGCCAAAAGTATGGTGGCAGTAACTTTGGTGGATATGACTTTCGTAGGAGTGAGAATCATTATGGGTCTGGCAGTTATGGTTATGGGGATTCTTCTGTGGGTGCTGGCGCTCCTGCTTTTCGTGATGATTCAGGCTCATATGTGGCTCGTTCATTTGGCTATGGTGCAAATTATGGGAATTCTTATGTGGATGAACCTGCTGCTTCAAAAAATGTTGCTTCTTATAATGTGGGTGAAACTGATGCTGGTTCTTTTGGCCATGGAGGAACATATGGGAACTCTTATGTGGATGAGCCTGCTACTTCAAACACTGATGCTTCTTATAATGGGGGTAACACTGATGCTGCTGGTACCACTGGTCCATCGAGCTTTGGAAATTATGATGATATTGTTGCTGGTGGGTGGGAATAGATCTGCAGGATAGTCATATTAACAGTAAATGAGGAGTGATATCTATAGATAATGGTGAAAAAACAGCTTCTGAAGATCAAGGACTAACTACAAGATGGGAGAATTCAACTTAATATCCCCTTAGTTTCTTTTAGGAAAAGGTCTGATACAAGTACTAGAAAGCATGCTGAGCTAACTTGCCTCTTGACCTTCATAGTATCAAGAAGCTTGTTTCATTAGGTGTTAAGATGTGATCCTTTTGTAATGAACCTAATCTCTCAGTATGTATTTTGTCAGCATGCTTTTGTTATGATCCATAGCCTCAGGTTAATATATCAATGAAAAGTTATCGAGTGATCTTCTACTGCCCTCTCTGATCTCTTCGTTTCCCTTCTATTTACTTTGAAGATACATGTTTGTGCTGATATGTTGAGAAATGCGATAGAAGCTAAGATCAGGGATCAAGCATTGTTTTGTGTTCAGTTGAATCGCCTGAATCATGGGAGAAACTGTTTACTCCTTTGAAACTCCTTTGAAGATATAAGCTGTTGCCAATATAAGCTGCAATTCGCACTTACTGTTTTACTTGTGGAACTTCATTAGGATTTCTTTGATAAGGATCATCAAGAATCAGTTGTTCAATTAATGACATGGATATGATGAGCCTGCCATTGCCTTGCATGGATTTGGATTTGGATTTCGATCACAATTGTATATACAAATGAATGTGCCTTGTTGCTGGAATTGTCTTCATGGTCATTTTGGTGAAATATAGTTTCTTTCTCTAAAAAAACAACATTATATCACCTGCAAGTGACTAGTGTATTGTGAATGATGTAATCATGTAAAGAAACTAGTAGTGTGAAAAACATGAATAAAGTCCAGTACGTTTTTGTGAAATTACACAAGATCAAAGAGCACAATGAATTCCTAAAAATGGAGGAATGTTAAAAGTTAAAACCCCATTGGTTCAATACTTGGATCCAGTCCGTCAGTAAGTAAAACTATATAACGTAAATATTTTGAGGGAAGCGTTCTTATTCCTACTTTCTATCAGTCTATGCCTCAGTATCAGTACTTTCTTGCAGAGTAACTGAACTAGCACCATGGTTTAAGACACAATTGCAGGAAGGTCGACTTGGATTTTGCAGGAAGCATTTGAGCTCGGCTAGTTTAGTTACGTGGCTGATTGATGAATTTCTTAATTTGTTGGTCCTAGTTTTTGCATCTTTTTTTCCTTCATTTGATATGAGATCTAAACTTTGCTGTCATTCATTTAGCCTTGGACATCTGTTTTTTTCATTTAAAGCTTTTGCGATGCTTTCTCAAAATGCACTGTTCAAGCGCAACAGCCTGTGAAAGCAATAGTATTTTAGCAAATCCATGGAAATTAAGCAACATATATAGCCTCTGCATGGCATGGTACACTACGTTCCACACTGAGAAATTTAATTCCACTGAGAAATTTACAATCCCTAGTTTCAAATGCCAAACAAGGTAATTCATGCATGGAAATTAATCAAATTATGAATTCCTCTTCTCATTCTCAGTGAGTATCCTCTTGCATGCTTCGTAGCACATGAAGGATATCCCAGCAGCAGGAACCAGTTTCATATAGCTTGGTCCTAACCCTCTGTACAAGCCAGCAAGTCCTTCACTTTCAAATATGCTACAAAGAGCATGAATTATGTTCTTGTATTGTCTCCCATTCACCTGCATTTGCTTCCGAGCCACCTCGAGTGGGAAAGTTGCGGTGCTTGAAAATGCAGCAGATGCTGAGCCAATCAACAGTGTCATTACATTTCCGATTTCCTCCTTTTTGAAAGCCTTCTTGTAAGCTTTTGTGAGTGAATCATAAGCGAAATAGTTGGAAGCAGCATATGGGATTACTCCTATAAGACTTGGTGTAAGGCCTCTGTACAGCTCTCCAGGTCCTCCCTCCTTCACAATCTTCGAAAATGCATCGAAAAAGTTTTTATACATTCCTCTCTGCAACCAAATCAAACTAAACGTCTGAGTAATGCTTCAAGGTCTTAGAAAACCAGCTAATGAATTAATAAACTAGTCCTTTCAGGCCATGTATTATTTGAGTTTACCTGGACAGTTAATCGTGTTTTTAACAGCTCAAGAGGGTATGTGCACAAGGTTGAGCTGACTCCAGCAAGGGCGCCCGCGATTGATGAAACAGGAATAGGGATTTTCAGCTCTTCCCCAGGTCTAGTCAAGTACTTGTTCACCATGTCAAAGACAAATAACTGTACAAATTAACTTTCCATCAGCTAACATAAATTAGCATGTTTACCCTGAAGTTCTTG
Source organism: Argentina anserina (assembly GCF_933775445.1). Lineage (NCBI taxonomy): Eukaryota > Viridiplantae > Streptophyta > Magnoliopsida > Rosales > Rosaceae > Argentina > Argentina anserina. Next base: position 1,613,822 of record NC_065872.1, on the reverse strand, counting down.
GCATCAATGATCAAGGACTAGAATTGCGCGAATTGTAGCTCTAGGGGTTAAAAATTTAGCCAAACCTACCTCAATACCCTTGCTTGGCGCAACACGAATGACATTGACCAGATTGCCTCTATATAAGCCTTGCCATCCATCAGCTCCCATGATAGATTGAAATACTGCACTGGATGAGTTGCCACAGCTCCCCACCATTAAGTTGGTCCTTATGGTTTCCAATGGCGCAACTGCTGTTCTTGACACAACACCTGCTATTGCTCCACTCAACAACCTTCTTAGTGATGCATTACCTATCTTGATTTTCGTTCCAAAACCATCGATTCTATTCTTCAACTTGTTCATGGTCCCAACCTCTGCTTCTTCTTCAATCTCTAGAACTTCTTCCATCACCAACTCTTCAACTCCAGCAACCCGAAAACCCAAATCTGGTACAGGCACATATCTCATGTATGTGGAGCTCAGTAGCTTTGTGGTGCTATCCATCCTAAGATTCTGTGGATTTGGTGAAATACCAAATCCCATTGCCGTTGCCACTTGACCAATACTTGCAAATAAGCCACGAGAAGCATTCTCTAGAGGACTCCATTGAATTTTCATTCCAGAACAAAACAACTCAAAGTCTTCTCTTGCATGTTCAATCACCTGCAGTCTTCTTCTAGCCATCAAGAACCAGTTATGTTTATCTGATAATATGGAATGAATTTTCGAGCAGAAAAGGAGTTGCTTGGCTTAAAGGGTATGCAAAGGATTGATCTTTTCTGGAATGAGAGAGCGATCTATGATACATAGAGAGAGATTTTTGCATGGTCATGAGCTCTGTGACTGAACTACCAATTTCAATGCTTTGGCAATAATTTGAATGGAGTTTATCTTGAATTTTTGTGGTATGTCGCTAGCGTATATTAGTGTTTCGTTGTGTTTTACAATGCTTTAGTTAGATTTTCCAATGCCAAGACGATGCTTCTTGGCACTTTGAAAGCCACGAGGTTCAGATCAAACTGATTTCTTGATTGTCAAGGCGTAGGAGAATTCGGTGGTTGAGGTTTGTTTTGCGGCTTAAGTAGAATGGATAAACGGTTTACTTGAAAATCTACAAGGAGATTAACTAAAGGGGGATGTGTTACACAGTACACACACTTCTAAATCATATCCCCAAGGAAAATAATAGGGAGACCAGTTAAACATAGGTCAAAATCACGTCGGTATAGCTGGTTGCTTGAGACATAAAGAGAGGAAAAGAGAATAAACGCTTTCACCTTAAAAACAGAAGTCTTGCATAATAATTTTTGATACACAACAATAACTAAGTTGTTGAATCTCCTTCAAAACTTCGACGGATAATCACGGTCATGGGCTCATGGCTAGGAATTTCATTTTCTGCCTTTGTTTGAAGATCCCTTGTTAAATGGCCTCTTAGATCCTTTGTCAAATGGCTTTTTAGATCCCTTGTCAAATGACTTTGAAGAGCCCTTGTTAAATGGCTTCTTCGTAAGGTTTTTCCTTGGTTTCAACTGACCAGGGGTCCCTGAAGAAGACTTCTCCGGTCTGTTGTTCCGCTTCTTATCTTTCTTCACATTATACATGTCAACAGCCTGTCACACAGAATTGCACTCAAATGTTAATAATTTAATTTTACCAAATTCTCTGGAAAGAACCCATTGCCAGTAAAAGAGAAGTGAACCTTGTTAACATTGAGCATCTCATGGGAGTTCTTAGAAATTAGCTTGTTCAGAATTTTATTGGTTTGCTCCTGCTCTTGCGTGTGTATCCCTTTCCCACCTATAACTGGTAAAAACTGAAAGTAGAAACAGAAAAAGAAAGAGGATTAAACACTTTGATCACTTAACCTGTGATAAGCCCCCATACGATGTAATTGCTAGGAGATCAAACAGCATACCTTGCGATACTTTCCTTTATGTTTACCAGGTTTTTCACCTGGCAATTTCTTATCAAACTTTCCACCACTGGCTGTTGCAGTTGCTGCAATTCCAGCAACACTCCCAAGTTCATCTTTAGTAACCTTTTGGGGTGCAGCCTGGGTTCCTGTTATAGGCAACCTTGTAGCAGCTAGTTGAATATGACTGCAAAAATAGTTTAATTATGCTCTTATAATGCTAAACATAGAACATATTAAGATTATTGAGACTTGGTTAATATGTGAACTTCCAGTATTAAAGATAGCTAACTGAACTTCTAGACTTCATAATTTTGTTGTATATACATATTCTCAGTGCATGTCCATATAGCTAGATGATGTAATAGGTTAACTTAAGATGAACTATCTACGGGTTAAACACCATTGAGAAGTGAAAGGGGGATACCTTGGCAAAGCACCAACTTTTGCAGCTTGCTTCAAGTTCTGCAATCTATTTTTGTCTTGCTTTTCAACACGATTCTTTTTATCTTCTCGTCTTTTGGAAAAAGGATCCTCCCCTGGTACTGCAAAGGAAAGTGACAACCATGAGAGAAGAGCAATTTGAGATTGACAAGACATAGATTTACAAGATCCATAGGAATCCAGTCAAAGACTTTTACGATGTACTATATTCAGTATCATTATAATCATAAGCAGTAAAGGACTCGTATAGCAACAATGATTGAAGTATTTACCATCAGTCATCTTTGCCTCAATGATAGGTACATTATCCTCATCATTTGCACGATCATATCCATAACGACGTTTCCAAGTTTCACTAGACTCATCATACGCAATCTTATCTTTCTTACGGTTCTTTATGCCTGCATGAAAACTAAAAATCACAAATCCAGTCCAAAATCATAAAGTAGATGCACAATCTCTCTCTCTCTCTCTCTCTCTCTCTCTCTCTCACACACACATATGGAGAGAGAGAGAGAGAGAAAGAGAGAGGTTTCTTAAAACTGCAATGACTGACCTTTCTTTTGGGCAAACAGTTCCCATTTTGTAGGAGGCTTAGGCTTTGGAATCTGTAGACAACAAAGGAAAATGTTATTGCCAGTCCAACTTAAGACAAAATGAAACAATAGCAGCTCATAAGATGTTAAAGAAAGCAACCATGTGCATTTCTCTCATAACATGTCTGCATGCTCTTACCATGGAACATCTGAACCATGTCCCTTTCCACAGGCCAACATTCCACTCAACCAAGTCGTACAGGGAACCATATTTTGACAGCACATCAGGAGATTAATAAGTATTTGGGGTTGCTTAGACTCCTAATTACTTGCTAATTTGCCATTAAACAGAAAACATGCCATTCCTCACCATGAACTAACACTCCACTCAGTTTCTAGTTAAATAGCACACAGCATTGTGCACCATCCAATGTTCAAGTACAATACAAAGGTTACAGCTCAAAAACTGTATATCCAGACTGTATATAGACAAACAAAGCTTGTAACATGACAAACTAAAAGGGATCAATCAATCACTTACATGCTTTTCTCGGGGCAATCTAGTAGTTGGAGCAGGCAACTTCACAAGTGTTCCCTCAATGTCTTCAGTCGAAGGCAAATTGAATAAATTATTCGCAATAGCTTGAACTAACTCAGTTCCTTTTGCAATATAATCCTTCACCAACTCCTCCCTAGCATTCAATAAAAACAACAATATTACTCACTAAACAAAACCATTTCACATCAAACTCAACAGCCAAACTCTCATAGACATGCTAGCCTATCAGCACAGTATCAATTTTAACATCAAATTCCTACCCAAAACCAACACCCTGAAATTCATATAGATAAAAATCCAAACTTTAACAAAAATTAATGATAAATGCAAAAACCCAGTTCCATAGTTGTAGATTAAGCTTCAAAGATATCAACTTTGAGTTCAGTAACCATTTTTATATAAATCTCTAGCAACCAAAACCCCACAAAACACAGTACCATACAGACACCAAAACAGAAATACAAACCTGGAAGAAGGGTTGGAGGGAAATTGATGATGAAGGTCAACCGCCATGAGATTACCCAGGTCGATTTGAAACGCCGTCGTATCGGTCTCCATAGCTACGAGCTCTGTTTTGGTACTCGAAAGCTGCAGAAGAAAAAGAGAGAAAGAAACCAAAGGCTTTCCAAGGGTTTATCTAACTCCTACCAAACGGTGCCGTTTGTTGCCCTATATCTTATTGGGCTTAAAATTACATAAAAGCCCATTGGGTTTATGATTCTCAATTGGCCCAAAACGCGTGAAAGCTTTTGCTTTAACAATGTAGACGTTTCAACGTAGAAACCAATTTGGGAATAAAATCCCTAGACTCCATGAAATCACAGTGACTCGATCACAATCTCCAGAATCTGATCGCTACCCAGATTAGCCCTCGTTCATATCCATCTCATCTGTAAGTTCAATTCTCTCAGTTTTGGGTTTCAATTTTATTATCATAACAGCTCAAAGTTTCGATTTTTATTGTGCCCTAATTTGTTTCCTCAGCAATTTTGAGATGGACGGAAACAAAGACGACGCTTTGAAATGCTTCGGAATCGGGAAGGAAGCTCTCGACGGCGGCGACCGCACCCGCGCCCTGAAATTCTTGGCCAAAGCTCGCCGCCTCGATCCGTCGCTTCCGATCGACGATCTGCTATCGTCGGCCGGTAAAGACTCCGATCCTCCGCCGCCTTCCGACGGCGCCAAGCCCGACGCGCCGTCCGGTTCGGGCCTCGGTATGCCTCCGCTTCGTCAAAGGAAGGCTTCCGCTTCCGGGTCGAGTTCCGGGTCCGGGTCGGGCTCGGCGGGTGGGTACACGGAGGAGCAGGTGACGACTGTGAGGGAGCTGAAGAGGAAGAAGGACTACTATGAGATATTGGGGGTGGAGAGGAGCTGTAGTGTCGAAGATGTTCGAAAAGCTTATAGGAAGCTCTCATTGAAGGTCCATCCTGATAAGAACAAGGCCCCCGGAGCCGAGGAGGCCTTTAAATCGGTGTCGAAGGCGTTTCAGTGCCTGAGCAATGCTGAGAGCAGGAAGAAGTACGATGTTTCGGGGTCGGAGGAGCCGGTTTACGAGCGGCGGCGTGCTCCTAGGCACCATCATGGTGCAGGAAATGGGTTCTTTTATGAGGGTGGTGATGTGGATGCCGACGAGATTTTCAGGAACTTCTTTTTCGGAGGAGGAGGAATGGCGCCGGCCACCACGCAGTTTAGGGGGTTTAGTTTCGGGCAGGGAATGGGGGGAGCGAGGCCTGCTGAGTATGCCTCTGGTGGGTTCAATGCGAGGACACTTATTCAGTTGCTGCCTGTGCTGCTTATATTGCTGCTTAACTTTTTGCCGTCCTCTCAGCCTGTTTACTCGCTGTCGAGGTCGTATCCTTTTGAGTACCGGTTTACCACGGAAAAGGGGGTCAATTTTTATGTCAGGTCGACTGAGTTTGAGCAAGATTACCCGTCTGGTAGTGCAGACCGCGCCAGGCTTGATCAGCAGGTGGAGAGGGAGTATTTCAATGTTCTGTCGCAGAATTGCCGGCTAGAATTGCAGCGTCGCCAGTGGGGATTTGTTCGTGAGACGCCACATTGTGACATGTTGAAGCAGTTTGAGGCGGCAGCTTGATTTCTTCTACTGAAGGTCCAAATCTATCCTGCTATCTTTTGCATTAGATGATACAGTGTTCTATATAGTGTAGAGAAAATGTTTAATAAGTGAATCACTGCTATTTTAATCTTGCCACTGACCGTAAGCTTGACACCTAGTGTTCTATGTTTTTGATCTTTCACAAATGCTAGGATGGTAGTATGCAAAAGCTGTTGAAGGGAATCAGCTGATTTTTCATTCTTTCTGTTCTGGTGAATTCTGTTGATATGGCTGGTTGAGTTTTAATTGTTGGACAATGTGTTTGCTGCACTTTGACAACTTTCTGATTGTACTTTGGTGGCACTATTGGTTTGCTAAAAAACTTGGGAACAACAAAACGTTTTGTTTTCTTTGTTACCTGTGTAAATGTTTAGTATGAGATAAGGTTTGCTTTTGCTGATTGGAAGTGAGTCAGGACTAGTTGGTTCATTCCAATCTAAGCGGATCATTTTATCTCAAACACATTCTAAACCCTAATAGAGTAGAGCTAATCTAAGTGGTGCCCACAAGTTAACCCTAATGTGTTGTATCATCAAATCAATCCAGGGTTATCAAGGCTCGTATTTTCTTTGAATTAACAGTGGTGAATCTCAATATGTCGCACTGTTTATTGATCTGAATTTGGGAGTTCCTCTCTTGCAGATTGTTCTTTGGGTGCCAGTCTCTCTGTCTATTCTGGTTGCACAGTGCATAAGCAGGAGAGATGACGGACAATAGCTGCATATTTGTGTGTTTTTAGTTGGTGTATCTGGATAGCCTCTGCAGCCTCCACAAGTTTTATATTCTTAGTCTGAATATAGGCACAATGACCGCAAAATTGTCCGAGATTAGTATTAAAGCTTTGCGATTGTTAATGTTGCATACATATCTTGTTCAATACATACACTTTCATATATGTATGTGGAACTAGGCATTTTTGTCACACAGTTCGATTGTAGCATTCGATACTTTGATCAATGTTATAATAATTTTAGAACGGCTACATGAAAGATATTAATCCGCATCTCTTTTGATTCGATAAAAAGAGAAATTACAACCAGATTACAACGGGAACTATCTATGCTACAATAACTTTAGTATGAATAATGAATGCATGGGGATGATTGTTTGCAGATGATGGACGTATGTCTCCCCTTCCGAGTTATCATTGCCAATTGAACCTTGGTCTCATAATTTCACATTTTCACATCAATGAGAGCCGATGAGGGCTCGATACGCAATAAGACCCTGCATCATCTTCTAGAGGTGACAGTCTCTTAAGAAGGTCCTGGATCATACTTACTGAATGAGTTATGAGTGTGCTTCAAGAACATATATATGATCTTAACTGCATCTCGCGTGGTGGACTGAGATCCGATCGGACATATGAACTTTCTGCATGGTACACTGTCTTATCCCCAGCCTGGATGATGGTTTTCTTTGGCAAGACATAGTAATGGAGAACACTGAAGGGCGAGTACGTTCTATCTCATTAGAGCCTGATTGTAGGAAAATCTCTGGCCGGCAGCGATCCGGTTGTTTTCGAATCAATTCCAAAATGTAAAAAACCTGCTGCATGCAACACTTCTATGAGCATACGAAAGCAAATCAAATAGACACACTTTCCTATTTATGCATTCCTGATTTTTCTAGGAAAGAGTAAATTGGTAATTGTAGGAAAAGATTTTACTCTATTTATCGAGCCTCCCCCCGCACCTCAATTCTACGGTGTTGTTGTTTGTGTACAATAATGTCGGCAGCAAAGTCATGTTACTGGTGCTACAGATGCAGCAGGTACGTTAGGATATTGAGTGTCCAGAGTGTGGCAGTGGCTTCCTCGTAAAGTTTGGCCATAGACAACCTCGCAGAAACAATGACGAGGTCGGTGATACTAGTGATCGGTCTCAGATCAATCTAGACGGAACTGAAAGGTACTGCACCGTGTGCCGAGAAGCATTAGAATTGGAGAATGAGCTCGATGAAGTTCGAGAGATGTCATGCAAGCACATCTACCACTCCCATTGCATCTTGCAGTGGCTTGAGCAGCGAAATTCATGTCCTTTGTGCTGGCATGAGCTGCCGATGGACTCTCCGGCAGTGGGAAGGTTCGCCAGCGGCACCAATAGGCAGCTTTCCGGTTTTGTTTACACCAACCTGGAAGGCGGAAGAGGAAGACACAGAGGTGGAATGAGGCAGTTGCTTACTCTTTTGTTTCAACAATTAACAATATAAGATTCTTGGATTTCTTGCTTATTATCATAAAACGAAAGCAAAAATTTCACTTTAATCCAACTTAGTAGCTCAATTGTGTTGTTGTTATTCAATAGATCATGATGAATAAAGTTAGATTATGCCCCAAGATATGTAAAGTTCAACTTTCGAGCCTAGCACAACAATGCACATGTATATACAAATATATAACACTCAAATCCTAGCCTAGCCATGACGAGAAGTTGGGTAATCTTGTCAGGTTTTAATCATGTTTCGCAAGCTGGTTCTTTAATGCATCCCAAATCGAACTGTCATTATCCTTGGTTAATATTAAGTGTATGTAATCTGAAATACTATGTGTATATGCCAACCGAACCACCGGAGGCGATGTAATCTATAATCTTACAGCCGGAACACTACTGATTCTCTCTCACTCCTTGCTTAAGGAAAAGGATGTTGGCAGCATGTCATGCATCTGGAATTTTATCTCTAATCCTTCGAGGTAATGACCAGCAATCCCAGCGCTCCTATGATAATGTACTGCGAGAACCAAAACACAAAGTAAATAAGAAACTAGCCTGCTTCTGTCAAGGAAGCAATGTTTGATTTCAAGAACCCCCAAGCTTGTGGGCTATGGATGCCTGAGATATATTGAGGGTATTAAAATTAAATGAGAAACTATAAAGATCGTTTTGTCAAGTTAAGCACATACACATGAGAAGACATTCTAGATTTCAATAAAGGCATACCTTGATTATAGGCTTTTCTGTCATGATTATTGTCACCCAACCACCATAAGGCAAAAACCTGCGGAAAAGCGAAATACAAATCAATACAATACATCCAGTAAATGAAAACTCCATGCTATATGAGTATTGCAAGTATGTACATAGTACACAGTATTCATGAATATGTATATATGTATGAGTAACGGATCCATGATAGAAAATCGAAAAATTCTTCTTGATTTCAGACCTCCGCTTTCAAGGATAAGTAAGCCAATGCTATATAACTTTACTAGTTATGACTCAAATTATAAAAGCCACTGATTTTATCATAAACTGAACCATCTGAATATATAGTTTAGTCATGCTGAAATTTACATTGAACAACTATGTAAACCAGCATTAAGCAAGTTTGTCTTTGATAGTTGCATCAAATATGTAAGGCATACATTTAGACTTGCACACGTGATTAACATATTATTGCCTCACAGTTGTTAATCTAACTGAAGCTCAGAACAAAGTAAAACAAGAAAAAAGACGTACCCAACAGCTCTCCCCATGATATGGTGTTTTTGCAACCAACGCTGGCCCGGAGCATAAAGGACTCTATCATCACCAGGGTTATTGTCTCCTACAAAAATAAACCAACACCACAGTTACTTCCATAATATTTATGATTATGAAAACCTAAAGTTTTGAATCAATACATCTTAAGGTATTACTACGCCATGGTGTGATACTTCGACATTTCTTTCATTCACTTTATTAAAAATTTCAAAATAGTGGAATAATCGAGTGAAATACAAATTAATTTGATACTTCTGTGTTCATGAAAATACTTACCTTTTGTGAGGACATAATCTTCTCCAGTGTCTCTCCGCTCGTGAACCTACCGGAAAAGGATTAGTAACACAAAACATAATCGTAAGATGACATGAAACTGTATGATGTCACAGGTTTTGGTTTCTGAGGCAAGGCATTGAATTATCTGTAAAAGTTGAGTGGAGCTATTAAAAGAGAGGGAGGGAAGTGGAGAAGGTAATCCCCATCATTTTACCTTAATTACTCGATGAACAATGGGAATAGGGCGTCCCTGGAGATCAAGTAAAAGATAACCCATCACATTTATAGACAAAACAATATCATAGGCAAGTATCAGAATGCAAGAAGACTTGGGCTTTCCCAGAATGGATTAAACAAATAACATTTTAGCAAATATTAAGTAAAGAAGTAAAATCAGATAGGAGAACATACATCCACGTTAAACACCACTACTTCTCCTGCACGAATAGGATCCTTGCTCATATGCAAGAACAGTATGTCACCCTGAAAGAGACTCAACATTCAAGCCAACAAACAAAAAAGTAGGAGTAAAAGAAACCACTCGAGTTTTTGCGCATTCAATTCAATTGTAAAATAACAGATAGTCAGGTCCAAAACTCAAATGAAAAGCAAGTGAACCAATCAAGGGCTACGAAAAACACCAATATGTGCTATAGTAACAAATTCCGCGTTCTTCCTTCTGAACCCCAAGACCCGAATAAAGAGACACATTACTAACCACCATTCATCCACATTCTTTTTAGCTAAAAGAGTAATCGCATTGCAACTAGAATAACTAAAATACTTCCCAAAGTTTCATTATATACACCATTTTCATACAATCTACCACATCTTAGCCATTCAATTCTTACCCAACTATAGAACACAGTCATTGTTCAAACACATTAACAGGGTTTCCCACAAAGAAATTGACAGACTCACCCTAGCAAACCCAGGTTCCATGCTTTCAGAGAGCACAACCACCACAGGTGATTCACTCCCAGTCATCAAAATCAGCCCTTTCCATATCATCAGCGCCGAAGTGACAATCAAGCCTGAAACACATAGATAACTCGTAAAGGTGCAATCTTTGAATCCGAAACAATAAAAGGTGAAGACTTTGAAATGATAAATATAGGTACTGACCGAGACTGATGGCTTGGGTGAGAGCTTGCCTGATCTGAATTGACTTGATGGAGTCCACGGTGTCCCCGAACCAACCCATTTGCTAAGTAAATGTGAGAAACTGAGAGCTGCAGAGTTCTATGGTTTCAGAGTTTGAAGAATTTGGTGGGGTGGTAAATATGAGGGATCAAGATGAAGAAGACAGTAAGGTAAATACGTTATATAGTTAACTTTTGTGTGGCATTTGGGGTCTTAAGAGCATCCGCACCCATAAATTGCATTTGATCAAGCAAATGGTAGGGCCAGAAGCAAATTTTGCTTCAAGCAAATCGATTTCATATTTACTTCCATCACTTCAAAGATAATTCTGGCATGCCTATATATCCAGGTATACGCCAATATCGGATCCAGATTCCAAGGGATACTTTGACTTGTTGATTAAGGTATGATGATGTGATGTCTATGCAAGTCACCTATTCTGCTGCTTTGCTTTGTGCTTTTAGGATTTGTTGATTCATGGATGTAATTTCAAGTTTCTTTCCTTTTACCCGAACTGTATGTTAGGTGTATCCAGAAGGGAAAATGAGCCAGCATTTTGCAAGCTTAAAACCGGGCGATGTACTTGAAGTTAAAGGGTAATCTCATTTTACCAGTGGCAATGGTTAGTAGAGGATACACTTTAAGTTATCTCATAATCAGGTGCATTCGCTTCTTTCAGGCCCATTGAAAAGCTGAAATATACTCCCAACATGAAGAAACATATTGGCATGGTAAGCAAGTTCTCTAGAAACAATTCTTTCTCATTATTACCTGTCTCACATGTAATTTCTTTATTTCATCCAGATTGCGGGTGGTTCTGGTATTACACCAATGCTTCAGGTGATCGAGGCTATACTCAAAAATCCTGATGACACAACCAAGGTGATTCTAAGTTTCTAACTACAGTATTATTCAGAACTTTACATTTGGCACACTTGATTGTCATTTTTTATGGTCTATCCAGTGAAAAATATTCACTTTACTCGACTGAACATATTGTCTAATTGGGAATATTTACTTTTGATGGCATAGGTGTCACTGCTCTATGCTAATGTGTCTCCAGATGACATACTGCTTAAACAGAAACTTGACCTACTTGCAGCTGGCTACCCTAATTTGAAGGTAATTTTTGCCTCTTGATCAGATCACTATTGCTATCAAATTTGATATTTATCTCACAGAATATGACTGTTTTCTATTGGGGGAAAAAACCCAGGTATATTACACAGTTGATAATCCTACAAATAGTTGGAAAGGAGGGAAAGGCTACATATCAAAGGAAATGGCAGTTAAAGGCTTACCTGGTCCCACTGAAGATACACTCATCCTTGTAAGTGTTATTTGGGAGAGCTGCTCATGTACATGTTGCATATACTATGTACAACCTGAGACAATTGGGTTTTCTAGTTAACTATTTGCTTTAACTCATCGACCAACCTTCATTTGAACTTGTCAACTTGTGCAGGTATGCGGTCCTCCTGGGATGATGGGACACATATCTGGTGGCAAGGCTAAAGACTGGACACAAGGAGAGGTACGAAAGGCATATCGTGTTGATGATATCGCTAATTTGTAATGCTTGACTACCATTTCGCTCTTCTTCCTGTTTTTCTGTCTGATAAGTTCCCTATTTTGCTTTGTTGCAGCTCTCTGGGATACTAAAAGAACTCGGTTACACAGAAAAAATGGTTTACAAGTTTTGATTAGCCAGCCCATTTAGGATTTGAAGTGATTACTAGGAAAGGAACAGTTTGCTCCAATAAGATGTTTTCATAGGAAGCATACACAACTAGTCTCTGAAGCAGAGTTTAATACCGATTTAAATGGAAACCTAGTGTGCATGGGAATCAGCTCCCTTTTGCATGATGAGCCGAGTAACTTGGTTTCATGAAAGAGAAATATTTGTACTTTTGCAGGTGAATTTTATATTTGATACAAATGTTTTACCGCTGAACATGGTAAAAAGAATACAACTTGAGCCAGCCCATTTAGGATTTGAAGTGATTACTAGGAAAGGAACAGTTTGCTCCAATAAGATGTTTTCATAGGAAGCATACACAACTAGTCTCTGAAGCAGAGTTTAATACCGATTTAAATGGAATCCTAGTGTGCATGGGAATCAGCTCCCTTTTGCATGATGAGCCGAGTAACTTGGTTTCATGAAAGAGAAATATTTGTACTTTTGCAGGTGAATTTTATATTTGATACAAATGTTTTACCGCTGAACATGGTAAAAAGAATACAACTTGACTACCAAACTCTGATTCAACTTCGTGATATTTAGCCGATTTATAGAAAATAAACAAAGTTTTTCATTCCTATTGAAGGGACCAAAAATTGTGAATATGGGTTGGGGCCAGTTTTTTGTAGCAACTGGTAAATAAAACCCGAGCAACACTTTGCGCTCTCTCTTCCAATCGATCATCGCATTACCTTGCAATTTTCAAGGTTCTAAGGTTTCTGAGTATAGCTGGGTTTGCTTTTCATGCTTCTTATTACGTTGTGCATCGTTGCAACAATGTCTTCATTATATAGATGCACCATTTGAGCTTTGTGGTATTTAATATGTTTGTATCAGGGACTTGAATGTGAGTTTTGACACAGCAAGATTGCGTGGCTGAACCCGAAAGCTTGCTGGTACTGGTTGGTTGGGGATTGTCTTAATCCCACTTGTGCTTTTCGGCATCCTGTAAGGCTTCTTCTCTTATGCTGCTTCTCTTGTTTCATCAATTTTTGGAATTTGTTTGTAGTTAGTTAATGGTACAAGTCATGATATGTTTTTAAGACATTTTACCCATTTCGCTGTATCAATCATATTATTTCTAGTGACAGTATGAACAGTTGAAGTGTGTATTACTTCATGGTGTTGATGGTTTCCTCTTTCATTACATCCGTACTTTTCTTTTCGGAATAGTTTAGTGAAAAATTTATCAATTCATGGTGGCTATAGATCTTTTAAGGATAGTTTGTAGTCGCTCGGTTGTTTGATTACTTGTTTTTGTTTATTGAAGCCATTGGAGGAGAGGCATGAAGCGGCACCATCAGAGCCCGCTCCATCTTCCATATCTGCAACCAAGAATGTTCCTCGTTACTTTTACTTGAATGGGATGTGCAATAAAGGTGATAGCTGCTTGTTCTTGCATGACACTGACGGCAGTGCATCAACTGGGAAATGTGCGAACACTGCGTCCTCTGCAAGTACTGAAGAACTTTCTTTAGAGAACGAGGCTTCTGAAGTGAATGAAACAGTATCAGCACCAACAATTTCACCCCACAGTGCTTGTGAAACTGTGGCAAAGCAGGATCTTAATTATCAGGAACAAGTACAGATATGTGCTTCTCCTCATGTTTCTGAATACGGGGATGAAGAGGCTGATGAAATTCGATCGAACTCCTTGCTTCTTCCAGCTGAAGGCTCTAGTGACGGTAGACCTTCTCTATGCACTGATCAGAGTTCAGAGGAGGGAGCTGATGACCTTATTGTGCAAGAGGAACGGTGGGATTCCTCTCCAGGCTTTGATGTTCTTGTCGATGGTAAATCAGAATATTTAGTTGGCGAGGATAGCCCTGAATACTTTCCTACACTTCACAGAGAGCACTGGGGATTAAATAAGGAGTGGCATGATTATGACCTGACAATCCAGATGAGTATGATCCTCTGCGTCCTGCTGCTGTACTTTTGTATGAAAACCAAATTTATGACTCCTATGATTGTTTAGATACCAGCTACCTTTTTGGTAATGAGGGAAGTATCCATGGCTATGGAGAGGATATAATGTTGAATTCCATATTGTCCCACAAGAGGAAGGGTATGCCAATGGAAGATGACCATGATAGCTTGGATCTCCGAAATCACTTGAGAAGACGAAGAGCGATTGATGATTGTTCCATTTCTGGATTATCAAGAATTCATGACTCACTTCAGTTGATTGATAGAAGCCAGGAATTGCCTCAAAGGCATGATATGGGTTGGCCCAGGAGATTGGCATCAGAAGTGGGAAACAGAACTTATGACACACGCAAGGAGAATGAAGCCTTTAACAACGCTGTAATTCAACGTCCTCCGCATAGACAATCTCACCAATACAGATCTCAGAGACATAAGGAAAGAAGGCTGGCCAAGCCACAGTTTCCTCTATCAGAAGCCACAAGGAAACCAGTGCCAAGGGAAAAGAGATCATCTAAAGAGGATTCAACTGCCTTTACAGGACCCAAGTCCCTTGCCCAGATCAAAGAAGAAAAGAGGAAAGCAGAAGAACATGGAGGTGGTAAACCTTTCACTGAAATTCTAAACGAGAAAAGGAAGCTAGCTCACAGAAGTGGCTGTGGCAGCAACTGAAGAAAGATACTTGCAGGACAGACTCTTAGTCTATGTTGTTCATGACCATTACCAGGTAGAGTTAGATTTAAAGAAATATACTAGATGAAGATTGTGCGTGTGGTTGCCCCCTTTTGCAGAAGGTCTACCTGCATTTTTCGGATACCTTCCTCTTCAAGGCAGTTGATACGTTGTTCAGCATTTTTTGGTAGTACATCAGTTGAGCCTACTTTTGCCTAACCTAGATGACAAACTCGGGCACCCTACAAAGACAAGCCATTGAAACAAAGCTCAGTTTGATTTCTGTACAGGGAGAGCATCTATCGTTTCACCGGTATCATTTCTGCACTTGATTATTTGCTCCTTTTGTTTCCTTTCTATTCCGATTTTCGCCTATATCTGGGAGTAACATTGACTATTCTGAACTTCTGATGCATGATGTTCTCGTTTAACTTGTGTGTGTTTTGTTCCACTTCTAGTCTTCTACCACATTAGTTAGCCGAACGAGAACATTAAGAAGAATCAAGCATTGATCATGTCATCAAGTTTGTTTATTTTATCACCACCACAGCTACTTGACAGGAGAATCAATCCTAACACATTCACTCTTTTGACCAATTAGTTTTTAGAAGTTTTAGATTTTAGGACATGAAGATTGACCAAGAAGGCTTCAGAAGGCCAGAAAATAAAGTAATGACCCAGCCCGCCTAATGGTCCACACGGCCTCTACGAAGTAATGACCAACCGGTGATCTCACTAGAAATTTCTATATTTTTAAGAATGTTACATGTTTTAAGAGAAATTTACCAAGTAGTTTAGCCTCCAATCCCCCTCCATTAATGCCCTGATATACAAACAAAATGTACAGTTTTAAAATGTTCTAATCCAGCTAGTCGCATTGATCATCTTTCTAGCCTTGGTTTTGGAAATTTCGCAGCTCCATTATTGTTTTCCGAGTATGAAATCACGTTTTAGACCTGATAGGCTCAACGCCTGAGACTTTATAGCTCCATTTAGGGGTGGGTATAAAAAACAGAAATCTCGATCCCGTCCCGATTCTGTCCCGAAATTCATAGGCACGGGACGAATGTCCCGTCCCGTTTCATAATAGTGGGATGAGACGTGCGACAAATAATTTATATCCCGCTTAGTCTCGTCCCGTCCCGTCCCACCTTTAATGAAAACTTAAAAATTCTTATATATTTATATCAAAATGAAACTAATTTATGTTCTTAATAACTCCAAAGTTATATTAACTCAAATAGTAATGGTAAATTATAATATTTTGAACATAATATATATTTTTTTTGTTAAAATTTCATTATTGAATATTACTTTGTTAATGAAAAAGTAAAAATATAGGAATATGAGATTTGTCCCGTCCCGTTCCGATTCTGTCCCGTCCCGATTCAAAAAGAGTGTGATGAGACGTGGGATGAGCCACATCTCGTCCCATCCTGTCTCGTGCCCGCCCCTAGCTCTATTAATGTCTATTCAATCTAGTGAATAATTTTCAAACAGAATTTCATTTGATATAAAAGAAAATGGATATGTCAACCGCTATTAATACTTGTTACCGTATAGTTGTAGAAGACTTTTTCGTTCATAATGACACACTTGTGTTGCCGATATTGAACCATAATATCCGAAAATTCTCATGACCTCAAAACCTCACATAACCGCAATCAATTCTTCGTCTCCATCCAATTTTGATTTCTTTCTTTCCCTAACTCAAGACACCACGGAACTTCATTGTCAAAAAAAAAAAAAGACACCACGGAACTTGCTTCAGGTCAACACACACACACACACACACGAGGAAAAAACCCAGTCCTAGCCCATAAAAACGACATAAAAGCTCATGAAACGACACAAGATGCCTCTTTGTCATTTCTCCTCCTACAATAAAAAAACAAAAAAGCCCTCCGGAAAGGAAAAGTCCAACGACTCCTCATATTATTATAGAGCTCCCTCCCTCAGCTCACCGCTAACCACTTTCCGAAAACCTTCTCAAAATCCGCCTCAGAATCCTCTAGACTTGTTCACCTTCATCATCACCGATCCCAGGAATTCGCGGATCTGAGCAGACCCGATCGGGAATCAAAGTCGTTGATGGAGGGATTGCAGAGGTCGGAGAGCACCTTCCGGAGGCAAGGATCCTCCGGTTTGATTTGGGACGACAAGTTTCTACAGCGCGCTTTGAATCAAGTCGAAGCCGAGAAGCAAGCCGAAGCCGCCGCCGCCGCCCAGGGCGGGGGCTCAGACGCTCCTGCTGCGGCTTCTGCCAACGACGGAGGAGCTGCGGGAGGGAGGGGGTATAAACCGGTGAAGGTTGCGCCGCCGATGATGGACCCGCCGTCGCCCAAGGCCGGGTGTTGTGGAGTGTTTGGGAAGCCGGCGGCGGCGTCCAAGCGGCCCAGATCGAACAAGCGGAGGTCTAAGTAGGTGTGGCTGATTTTTGCTCAAATTTTTATTAGCTTAAAACAAAATTAAATTAAATCAAACACTGCATGCTTTCAATTTTCGATCTTTATTTTTTCTTCTTGTGAGTGATTGTAATGTTCATGTTAATGGTAAAAATGTATAATTAAATACTTGTGTATCAGTTTACATTCCATTGTTCATGTTTGGGTTTTTTATTTCTTGCTTGGTTTTGCGTTTTGAGTTGTCGGAAAATCTAGATGATAGTTTGTTGTGGATTTTGGGTTTTGATCAAGCTTCTCTAGTACATACTACACAAGGATCATTTCATTATTTTCATTAATAATGAGATTGCTGGGATATAGTTTACTCCACTTTGGTTGAATTAGCCTAAGAACTGTCTACCCTTTTAGCTACAAAAAAAATTGTTGCTATAATTTGACGATCAATTTTGAGATTAACCAATTTCGGATCAATTTTCTTTATTTAGGGTTTATGTTGCTAATTTCCCAAGTGACGTAGTTCTTTGTTCAATCTTATGTGTTTAGCCTTTCCTGCCATGACTTTGAAGTGGGAACTGGTAACTTGATTTATTCAACGAAGTTGTGCTGCTTTTTATATTTAATCTGGTAACCAAAAACCAATATTGACTTGTTTCCAAATGTGGGTTTAGTTTGAAAGATTCCAAATTACATAATAACAACACTGTGGCCCTTTAGGTTTAGGACAGCGCATACCATTACGCCTTTATCATGTAGCTCCCTATTTTTCTTTGAAATTGGACCATAGTATTATGTAGACAATAATGTCAGAAACCTGGAGTGTGTTGGTTGGTTTATATAGTTGGTATTTTGGTTACTACCTACTTTGTTTTCATCTGAATTTTTTTTTTATATCTTTGCCGGCCGTCCGGTATATTCTAATAGTTGGTTGCCTCTCTGAGGATCTATTTTAGAGTTAATTTTGATATGAGTAGTTGATTACAGCATCGAATCAAACTTTTATGCTGTAGTTTGGATTTAGGTCGTCATCAATACAGTGCCTTCGATCATTCTCAAAGAGATAACAAGTAAAAATTAGTGCTTCGACACAATGATTAGAGAGGCTGCGTTTAAGTTAATGTTATTCATTTCCGTATTAAAAACGGAAACATGGGCGATTTTGGTATCGGCATCATTATTAAGAGATTGAGATGTGAAAAGGAGAGACAGCTAATACAGCTATCAGCTAATTCGTCCACTAATCCAAAATTCTTTTGGTTTTTATTTCAACTTCAATGAATAGAGTGAACCATGAGCCCGTGAGTATTCCAGAAATCATCCAAAGTGGACACGTATGGATAGGATAAGGTGCACACCAAAATCATATTATTAACTTTGTTTCTTCTTTCTCGTTGTTTTGATCTTAATTTTGCAGCCTGTTCGGCTGTTCTTGTATCAAATTGTTTTGAAGATATCAACTCTACTGTTGATAGTGATCCAAACACCAACAAACCGCATCAAGCTAATTCACCATGGTCGACAAAGGTCAAGACCAATTCGGCAACTCTACCTTTCCTTTCCTCCTTTTCTCCATCACCAATGACCAAGATCTCTCATGACTTCATGCTTCGTTAACAAACAGTGCAAGACTGATTGCAGGTGACTGGCTCTGTATCGTGATATTCATATCCTAATATACGTAGAATTTACTTAATTAAAACGGATAAATAGTACAATCGTGAATGGTGGGAAATTGTTGAGATTAGATGGACTAATTACGTGTTTAATCAAATTTGAAACATGAGAGAAGTCGACTTGTTGAGATGTGTTGATCCATTGGCAAATACGATGTCTTGTTCAGATGACCAATCTTCGTTTCTTAGTTTGATGAATGAAACTAATTGTCATTTTCATAGTTTATTACTTTATTCATCATGTTTAGGATTTAGTTTACTTTTCATAACCCTACAACTGCTTTGCACAATTACCAGAACTCCAGAAGCCATCTTAACTTATCCAATTGGCAATCATCAGCAGCCGCAACAGAACACCATTCTCTTTGCTTGGACAAATTCAAGAAAGTCAACAGTCCAACATGGGAGGAAATTAGTACCAGAAAAAGGTCCAGAATCAAACCGGCAAACCATTCTTGACTCGCAAGTCGCAAGTCCTATTTCTCCCTTCTGTTTCCATCCTCATATTTTCTTCGTTCTGCTCTCCTCAGAATTCGATGAACCTATTTAATATATTGCTGATTACTTTATTTTCTGACCTGTTTACTATTTGGAATCAACATATTTCTATTTTAACAATGCTCATATGTACCTCAGGTAATACAACTCGTGCAATGATTAAATAGTTTGAAGTAAGTGATCCGCCCAAATATTAAGATATAACTTTTGAAATTGCATATATACAGTATCATTTCTAACATAATATGTAAGACAATAATCTGTTAGAATTAGCAGTAAACATGTAGATACACATTCCATTGTTTCCCAACCCTCACAACTTTTCACTCATAGTAGTTGGAACAACATAAGAAGGAATGAGTAAGTTGCCGTCTCACAAGCACCAGACGACTAGCTATTTTCATACAAGGATAAGAGGTTCGTTTGAACCATTTCAAAGAAATCGTACTTAATTGCTTCTAATATCTCACAAATTTGTTCATCCATCCATTCATTTTAAATCGTACTCAATTTCTTTAATATCTCACAAATATGCTTATGCATCCAATCATTTTGAATATGTGCAATTGAAAACAGAAACTGATAGTCTTCTATCACATGAGAATCATGGCGATGAAGCCATTGTTTTCCTCATTTCCATGATCATCTCACTGTTCTTCACAATCCAATCACCCACGCATGATGCATGTGCATGGCATGGGTTAATCACAATCTTTTAAGTGTGATCGGCTGAGCTTCTAATGATCCGATGCCCAAAATGTTTTTAATTTTGGATAAGCAGCCCAAAAGGCCCACTAAAGAGAAGGCTAAAAGAGCATAAAACACAGTGGGTAGTTAGTGAACAATTAATCAAGTCCAAATTTATATGTTACATAATGTAGTGTGATATTATGCACATTCTAAGAGCATCTCCAACAATTCTTTTAAAATCTAAATAATCTCTAGATTATAGAAGAAAAATATCAATTTTTAGTTCTAACAGCTTCTCTAAATCGCCATCTAGGATAAAAAAAAGTGAGAAGAGAGTGAAACACAATCTCTAAATTTGTAGAATTTTAAAAATCTATATAATTTTCAAAATAATTTCTAAACTCTATTTCTTACAAAAAAATATATTCAATCTCCATCCTAAAAAATAACAAAAAAAGAAAGAATGAATGATAAATCATTCATTTTTTGATCTTGATATAAATTACGACATTATGAGATTCAATTTGATTTTTATTTAATTATAGACATTTGTATTTAATTTTATACAACAGAATATATGAGTTATTGAAGTTGAGACATTTTTTTTAGATTTAGTGTTTTCATCATTTATAAAAGAAAATTGTAAGAGCAGCCGTTAGAAATGCTCTAAAAACACAATATTGGCTATCTCAGTCCACCTCACGCACAAGACTCAAACAGCAGCTTTCTGGATTTTAGTTCTGAACAACAAAATGTATAGCTTCTCCATTGAGAAATACAGAAAACAACCTGTCGAATGGGTCACAAATGACCCGAAACCTGAGCCAACAATGCAATGCCATGCCGGTCCGTACGTTTTATCAAACTCCTGCACATGAAACGGCGACTTAGTGTATGTATTTATACCGTGCATAATATATTCGATGAAATGTCTCAACCCCTACAACTTGTCTGTGTATTAAAACAAGTAAATCAAGCACAATACAATGGATAAATGTATGAATTAAATCAAATTATTTGTTATTTTCTATATTCTATTCGAGTCCTCTAGATCCAAGATCCAGAATTCTGTGCTGCTGATCGAGGGGGTCAGAGGACAGTGGCCCTATTAATGATGGAGAGAGAGAGAGAGAGAGAGAGAGAGAGAGATTCGTGCTGTGTTTTCAGAATTCAGCACCAAGAATAAGATCTGGGTCAGTGCATTGTCTTCCTCACACATTGAATATTGTTCCCCTGTGGGGTTGTTCTATACGATCCATCCTACATCTTCAATCATCCTAAAAGAAGGAAGAGAAACTCCAAAAAGAAACTCCAAGAAGCAAGAACGCTATCGTGTATATCCAAACACATTTGTCTTGGCCTCTCAATGACTCATCCCCATCAACAATTATAATATGAAATCAATCAAAAACGTACATTATAATTTAGATGTTTGATTAAGAACACGAAAAGCTGGCTAAGAACATCTGTGTACCTTTTTGAGGTTGTAAGCCATGTGTTTAGGGCTAAACTTCTCCAAACTGTCGTATGTTCTTCTAGCGCTGCGGAAGGCATGGACTTGCATGAAGCCAGGCATGTCTGTAACAAGGACCTTCACTTGAAGAAACGAAGTCACTGAAGCCAAGTTGCTTTCGACGTGAGACACGGACTTTCTTGAAGCCTCGACCACCACAACAACCTTCTTATCTGGTTCTTCTCTTTGGCTCTGATCAGCGTGCTCGAACTGATCTAGAACCTCTTGACGTGTTTTCGACTTCCTGGATAAACTGAACCAGCTACGTAAAACGGGGTACTTATTAACCACGTCAGGTTTAGAATCCGGCTTAAGGTGACGTCCGGGGCTCGGTTTGTACGAGGACATGAAACCCTTCTTCTGCTTCTTCTCATGGTCGTGAAAGGGGGTATTCATTTCTCAGACTCGTTCGTCGGAGTTGGACTCTCTGGCAGTCTGGCTTTCTCTTTCTTTAGTTAATGGTTTGTTTGTTGTGGTACAAAACTATATAATGAGCTAGGAAATGGAGACTGTGGAATCATGGCCACAAAGGAAAGGGGTGTAAATTGAATGATTAATGGTTGATTAAAATGGTAACATATATAGTTTATAGAAGCAAACCATGTGTGCTTGCCTGTAATCATGGATATTTATATCTTCCATATGCTCGATTAGTTTGGTAACTTTTTTGAATAAGAGTGATAAGACAATCAACTCGTCTGTTGTTTTTGAGTTGTGCCATTTTCAATCAATGATATTAGTCAAATTAATTCGTATTCACTACCTTATGCCTGATTAATGGTGTTGATGCATGTGCTCTCAAACACCTTAATTAGCAACCATTTATCTAGTGCATGCATTTCGTTATTGAGAATGTTGCTAGCTTTCCTCTCATGCTAATGCATTCACTTGTCGATCATATTGTTCGTAAACGAAATCTTCCTTTAGTTTGTCTCTACTAGGCTGGATTAGTACATAAATTATTCCTTTTTGATTAGAGACTACTCCAGATTACTACATGAGCTGTAAACCTGGCTTGCCAATCTTTTGTGCTTGATTCATTGTGTGGTGATCTTTAAGATTAACGTAGATCCAAGCTAGATAGATATATATTTTGTTGTTCTTGCCTGCTAAAATCAATAATGTCTATATATGAGCCTGTGATGATGGTGGAGGCTGCTAATTACTGTTTGGGGAAATATTTGTCTACAATGGTTTTTGGTTTTCCAGACAGAATGGAAGAGGACCCCCAGACCCTCCCTACCTTCCACCGCTAATTTTGTTGGGGGTAGCCAAATCCCAACAAAAGGGTCGCTGTCTTTGATTTGCTTCTCTAATTTACAACCTATATAGAATTGACCTATTTACATTATAGAGTAGGACAGCACAAGTAAGTTTGTATAAGATTGTAGCTAGCTCCTTTTTTTTTTGGTCTGACAATACTAGCTAGCTCCTACTCATATATTTATTTGACTATCTTCTTTTTTTTTTGGATTTGACTATCTTCTGTAACCACCTTTTTCTTTCAAATTCTTTTCCTTCAAATTAGAATCCTCAACAAACCATGCATGAAAGAAGAAAAGAGTTGATGTAACAAAAAAAAAAGAGTTGAAACGATAATGAGCTCTTCTCAAAGAATATTTTTGATTAATTTTCATTATTCTGAAGATTTGGGCCGATACCCTTGGTTTAAATTCAGTCAATGGAACTTTGCTAAGCATCTTCATGACCTAACATGTGCACCATCTTTGAAATAAAATTTCGTAGGAGAAAAAAAAATTACGGGATCAAATTTCTATCTACTGTATATGTGATTTATATTCATAACAAGGATTTGTTCAATGGTTCCTGTAGACTCATAAATTTGACCAGCTCTGAGCCACAGAACCCTTCATATATCCAAAAACCCACCTAAGAAAATACTGAAATATGCGCTTTGCCTGCCATATTTCTTCCACATCAATTGTCACATAAAATTTGTGGGGTTGCAGAAGCATGTTTATTAATTATAGTAGCCATTGATGGTGTGATGGATGAGTCTTTACAATAGTTGCTTATCTTCATAATAATAACTCCATTTTCCATGTAGGGTTTGAAGTTGCAATTAAGCTCTAGGGCGACCCCCAGTTGCCAATGGACACATTCTGTGGGCTAAAACCTCAGCACCAGACCTTTCATTGATCGAGTTGGGGGGAGGGTCGTTTTTTATTTAATCTGGGTTAATCTGGCTCATTCTCTAGCTCATTCTCATACTTCTATGACAATGAGAACTGAGTATGAGGGCCTGAGATGTGAGCTGTTTGTTAATCTGGGTTTCTTATGTAATCTCTTTTTTTTAATCAAATTATGTAATCTCTTATGTACGTACGTAATCCACAACCAGTCCAAGAACTCACCAAATATCTGAGATTTGTAGCAGATGATTCAATCCACAGAAAATGGCCAGTCATAGCCGTATTTGAATTAAACCATTCTAATATTACAAGAAATTGAGATGTAATTTTAAATATTTGCACCAACTGCCAAATTTTCCTTTGAAGTACCACAATATGCATCATGAGTGACTAGCAGAGATAGGGCAGATAAACCAGCAAGACTAAGAGCTGCTAATCTAGGGAGAGTAGAATAGTGTTAAATACAAAAGTATAGCTAAACTTGATTAGCTAAAAGGAATAAGGCTACGTGCAAAGTTCGCTGTAACTAATATGAGGAATACATTAATATGGAATTAAAAGGAGCCTAATCACCCTTTCCTTGAGTAGAAAATGGAGGAAGAGAAAACAAGTATTACAATTTTTCATATCGATCTGCCTCGATATCTATCCGCTGGTGTTGTTAGATGTCACACGTCAAGTCATCATGGCATTCATCTTTGAGCCATCGCTATATTAAATAGGTTAAATGATACTCTCTCCTTTTCGAGCTTCTTTGTTAATCTTCATATAACTATAACTCTTTTGTGGTTTACCGTTTTAAAACTATAGTGGTTGACGAGCTTAATTGAAACGAGTCATGGTAACTTAATTGCAGCTCGTCCATCTGCCTATTAATTAGTAAATTATCTAGCTAAAGCTACCAATGCGAAGTAGATCGAGACCACCTTAACTTAAACTCTTGGCATTATAAGACCAAATGCGCAGTGCATAATTTTCATACCTCTTAGTTTTACCTCCTAATCCCTTGATCTCTGAGTTTTGTCTAGTACTTTCATGCGAAAATTGTAGAAATGGGAGTTCCTTACAGCCCAAAATAGTGGTTAGTTCAATATATACATGCTCTTTGTTTTGGACTGAAGGGAGCTCCCAAATTCTTCTCTTTTCATATATATTTATTCCTTGATCAACCTGGACGGCATGCGATAAGGCTTTATCGGATCAGAAAATAATGCCTTTTGGATAGAAAACATGTTACATAAACTTCATCGGCAGTATATTTTTGCAGTGATATATCGCTTAAGTTGGTATGCAAATTTTTTTTTATTTTACTTCCTCTTACTTTCGTTTGCATCAAAACATAATGGCCTCCGGTGCTTACTGAATCATGCTTCATCTTCTTTTGTGGCAGCTAGCTCTTGTCAACTTACCAAATTAAGCTTGAAGAAGAACGCAAGAACATTTGTTCTGGACCGACGGAGAAACACTGAAAAGAAGAAGCGCATTTGCTTGGTTGCATCATCAATTCATCATAGTGAGCCTCCTCCCCTTTATTCTAGCTATCTAGTGCATTGTTCAAGTTGTCTAAGATCGATATTGTGACAAACAGCCTTTTATCTTTGCAAAATGCATAACCCACTTTACGAGTATAACATAACATGCATTTGCTTTATAGTTACCGCTTGTTTTGTTACTTCCATGCATGGTTACTATAATTGACTTCAAAAACACCGGGGAGATATATTTACAGGGCAAGAAGTAGTAAATTATTAATTACCTCTATCTAAATCATTATTTGATGTAATCGACTTAGTAAACGATTTTTGTTTCAATACATATTTTACAGAGATAAACTTTATTGATCGATTAAGTTTTTGAAGAGTTAACATTATAGAATCACACTACTAAAAGTATAAAAATAAGAAAGGTTGTGTGTCTGTACTGGTATAGACACAAGTATTTTCCTTGCTAATGACATATGTGGAATTATGGATCACACGGACTTTTTTCATAAATCAAGCGCAAGGAAGACTATCCTTCATGTGTATAGAATTAGAACGCAGGCAGGTCATGGTTTTCTGTTGGGGTTTGATCTGGGCTATTGCTTCTTGCTGCTGCTGCTGCACAATGCATTTCTCACGTGTGCAAGACCTCAGAGGTTGATCTCCAACTATGGGTATCACAGGAAGGTTGTCACAATTACAGATCTCAATCATGGTGCCATCCGGATCATGGAAGAAGAGCTGATCAACGTTGATTCCTCCTTCCTCTACGCTGCTCGTCACGTACTCGATCTTCATCTCCTTCAGTTTGTTCTCCACTTTGCTCATGCTCTCACACTGCAAGTTCATGACATTCATCTAGTCGTTAAATTAATAAGAGGATTATTACATTACACTAATTGTAGCAATTCATTGATACATACACGAAGAGCTAGCATATGCATGCAGCCTTACATTAGTACGTCCATTCGATAAACAAGAACATAAATTGTGTAAAGTAATGTAGCAATGGCTATTGAAATGACAATTTTTAATCGAAAAAATCACGATACAAATTATTTTCAAATAGAATGAAAAAGAGCTAGACCTGGAAAGAAATGTGGTTAGCTTTGGGGTTAATGTAGCTGATCTTGGGCAGCGTCTGAGGGTCTTCAGCTTGAAGAAGATGAATGCCAATCCCATAGTTGTATAACCTACATTAGATATGATTAACAAAACGAATAATTAATTAGATATTACACAATTGTCAACAGCTTTTAGCAACGTTACTGTTAGCTATCATACCATGCACCATTGAAGTCTAGGGAGCCAGGCCTCCTAATGGGAAAGAAGCCAAGAACGTTTTGGTAGAAATCGAGGGATTTCTCGAGCGACCTGCATACCAGTGAAATATGATTCAAGGACTTCAATTGCAGAGGATTTACCATTCTTTCTTTCATACTAGTTTTCCTTGATCTTTAAGCAGCTTAGCTACAATTCTACAAAGCACAATCCAAAGAGGCTGGAACTTGAAAAACCTAGCTAAAAACTTCAACCCAACAACCGATCCGATAGCAGAAATAGAAGCTGATGATGTATTATAAGCAAATGGATAAGATAGAAGAGAGCTACAAATCAGGGTCTGTATATATAGAGAGAGCTTGCTTGTTATAATTTTAGATAATGATGTCGATTACACATTTTACACGAAGGCTTCCACGTTGATGACTCATTCCACAGATTGGCATTGTAATTTTTCAACCTACGACACGTAATGTTGCGCTGCAGCTAACTATTGCCTCATTTGTTTCAAAGAAAATTCCATGATACGTTTATTATTATTATCCTTCCTCGATTAGTATTGGCCTTGTTTTCACTTGGGTTGGTAATGAAAAATTGAAGCTAAAATTGGGTAAAAGAGTTTGATACATCCGGTCAGAAACTATGCAGTATGTGCAACAATTTCAAAATTCTTAGTATGTTTCATATTCATGTTACCAACTCCTAATTAGTAATGTCAAGGTAAAAGTGAGAAAAGAAATTGACGTGATGAAGCTGGAGGAGCGCGCAGTGTCTAAATCTGTTGTCGCCAGATCAGGCGCGTAAACTGATAGAAAATAAGGCAAACCGAAATTCGGGCTTTCGGTTGCTTACGTTGCCATCAGTGTCTTACAAACCAAACTATATGGCAAAATGGCAAATGGGGGAAACTGATTTAAAAACTGCAATAGAATAAGCAGATATACCTGAAAATCAGTAGATAACAAGAAGCCAACATGAAATTGGAAAAGATTCAGAACTAAGAAACCATTGAACAATTCAAGGTTCATTATCAACTGTAGAAGCTTCCAACCTTCATTTCCTCCCTACAGTGTTTCCTTAACAGATATACATGAAACCTTAACGATTTTGTTGGCAAGTCAAAAGGAATTAGAGATGCACGGGACCTCTGCTGAATTTGCAACACTGTCAAACTCACCAGCGTTCTCAAATGTATTCAAGCAAAAAAATTCAAGTGTGCAGACGTTGGTGCAACGTAAATAAGCTATGAAAAGAAAAATCAAGTGTGCAAACCTCAATGAAAGAATAATTCATATAGGCATAAGGAAACATGCAAGAGAGACGTAAACAACTGAACTGAATCTTATAATGCCAAATCAATGCCAGGATCTCCACCGTAGTGAAAGATGGACTCGTACCAGGAACAAAGGCATCATTTCTATCCATGAAATTCAAACACTTTTACACAACTGATGATGCTCACTAGCATCAACTTCCAAAACTACATCCCAACCAGTCCGCTCCAGGTTTGTAAAGAACTCTGTGGTACTATCAAGTGTATCATCAAAAGAATGTGTATGTAAAATCAAAACCTGACTGATTGAAAGACAATAATTGCTTCACTACAGACGTGACAGTCTGTCCATGGTTGAGTTAGCAGCTCTTGATCTAGGTCAGTAAAGTTTATCACTAAAATCTGAGGAGGCATTATCTGTACGCAGCGCATCTTGTTGTTTCCTAAAAGTCCCAATTATAATGTACGGAAATATAACCATCCCTGCCATAAACAGCGTGAACTGCAACAACGTGAATAGAGTAATTAGACAGTTGCCACAAGTACTCAACTGTTCACCTACATAAACAAATGAAAATGAGTTTTGAGATGTACCAGGAGGGGAAGCGTCAAGAACCCCCATATTGGCCACAGTGCACAGGAGAACCTGCCAAAGAGCAATCAACAAGTCAGAAGATGTAAATATAACACATGGTGTAGAAGCTAACTGAATTACAGTTTCTCTTACAGGCAAAAGGAAATGGCACCAAGTAGTGTCACAAATGGCAGAGCAGATATACTCGCTATTTCCCATTTCTCATCAAAACGCCCCACACTCCATGCTGACATACTTGTGTAACAGAAGATGATAATATTCAAAACCACGCCGACCATCCCAATGTACAGGGGCAATCTACAAGATACATGAAAGAGATGAGGATAATGCAACTTTAAATGAAGTTTTTGTTTCAGCCAAACTATATGTCATTGAATCTCCGCAATCAAAACACCATCCAACTTGTGAGGAACTACTAGTCTCATGCAAGTACAGGTTAAATGGTTAAGCCTTACAGGAATACAAATGTAGAAAACTTACAAAAGACAACCCAAATCTTAGCAAAACCCATGCACGGATGTCTTGACCATAATCTAACCACGCTTGCTGGAAAGGCAAACATACATATTTTCCTTAAACTAACTATACTTACTACCCTTGTGAACAGTCGGATTTACCTTACTAACAAAGAAGAATTAGGCCATTCTACAATTCAGCTGAATTCTATGAACATACATGAAGCAGCATATTGCTAGCACTTCAGGGGATAAACTTATAGCAACCAACTTGCAAGGGAAAGAGTACATTGTTCGATGTTTCCTAACCAAATCTGCTAATTCAAATGGAAGAACAACAACGCATTTATGAAAAATCAGGTAGCTCTTACCACTGAACTTGCTAACCAAACAATACAAGTAGTACACATTAATGTGAAGTTGTGAACAAACCAGACAAAGCATAAAATTGTATATACCTTCTTACTCGGTCATCATGCCACAAGAGAAATATCAAGTTGGACTTGGAATCACCCAAGTATACAATGCCTGCTGCCGAGACAAGCCACATCACATTCTCCACAATCTCCCTCTTTGACCAGGCTCTCGGACTCAAACCTGACGAGCTATGCAACACTGAGCATGCATCATCCTCGAGATCATCCCCACTCGACGCATAGCCCTGGCTATGCCTCTGCCTTATGTATCCACCAGTTGGTGTGCCACCCGACATAGTGACACACAACACAATCAACACCAACACCACACAACCACTCCAATTGCTAAACCCAACTCGAAAAATCCACAATTCCACCCAAAAAAAACTAAGTACTAACACTCTTGCCCTGTTCTACTGATCCTTCTGAACCTCTGATACATCATTCCTAACCCGCAATGTGTTCCAATATGAGCAATAACAATAACAAATTGAATCTAAAACACAAAGAAAACCCAGTACAGGTTTTCGATCAGCTAAAATTAAAGAACCCGGAATGCTGATCAGAGCAAACAAACTCAAGCAACCAATAATGAATCAAAAGCTCAATTTCCCGCAAAACCATCTGAAACTCTGAACACAAGAAACTAAACAATTCTCAAAGAACACGAGAAAGAATTTCAGAACAAACCCATCTCCAGAGCTCGAAATCCAAGGCCACCCAATAACGAATGCCCCAAATTCTTCAGACCCATTTTCGGAACTGAGCCGCCCTACGAAACCCAGAACCCAATTTCACCCAAGAAGCAGTGGAGTCGTCGTAGTAGGAGAAAAGCAGAGCAAGGGTAGTTTAGTCTTTTCAGGAAATAACAGAGGAGGACGAAGAAGAAGAAGAGAAGTGAAGGATTTGGGAAGAAGAATGTCAAGGGAAGAAGGAACCTTCCAATTCTGCCATTTCTGATTTATAATTCGTCTTCTTCGTTTGCTTTTGTATTTTTGCTTCGAAGAAATTTAATTTTGGTAACGTGTTAATAAAATCTTTGATTTTTCGAAATGGTGACTGGTGGGTGTGAGGTGTCCTTCCATATTTGGCTTGATTTTATTTTCTTTTTATTCACATTGTTTTATGGAAGATGTAACAGTCAGATCAGACGGTTATTGAGCGTCACAGTTATTGAACGATAAGTGGCGCTAAACAGCTGACCAAGTGATCAACACTCTATGGAAGAGATGTGATCATGATGCATGTCGGAATCAGATGATCCGACCACTGCCGCTTTGTCTAACTAGCCGTTGTTGGCTTGTTGCGACGTGGTCTGATAACTTGTAGAAAGTACATAGACGATTTAGGCGATGTGCTAAAGGATAATTTGTGCTTTGTAGGTATTGAAATTTGGCGGAGATGGATTGTGGGAGACGAGTGAAGTCAAGGTTTTTGGTTGTAATTTGGCTTGCTTTTATGTTGTGGCTGCTTTGCCTGTTTGGAAAGCAAAGCCCTAGAATCCTACAATTTTACGGCACCAAAGAGAAAGAGGAGGCTATGAACATTACCTTTGACGCCATTAAAAGGGAACACTGGCAACACTAGGGTGTTAGAGTAATAGAATTGGGATACTTGTGCCAACCTGGGATGTTAGTTATTGCTCTCCCACTCCTCACTTGGGAGAGAGCAATTCGAGAGAGCCATAGACACCAAACCCGTCGCCATGGCAACGGGAAGTACTAAGCCGTCCGTCATCGCGGCCTACAAAAGCAACAAACATCTCGTAGTACATTGATCGCAATCCTCTGACTTGGATTTGGATCTGGAAGGATAGATCACTATATGCGTACTGGTATCGGAAAAGACGAACAAGTCGCTCTATTTGATTGCACGAACAGAGTATCGAGTATATTCATATTCTCAGCGTCGAATTCCTCACAAAACATAAATACGTACATGGATTTATCGTCGACATCTCTTCCTCTTCCTCTCATTCTCACTCGCCGTAGATCTGTTCATCATCCCTTCCCTCTTTTTCCTTCCAAACCCTAACCTTCTTCTTTTTTGTAAATGGTCAAACCCTCGCCTGCTTTAAGCATATGAAAATGCAAGTATTGCAACATTTGGTGGATAGAATTGTGGACCAAATCAATTATAAAGACAAACCCATTGTACAAGCCAACCATGTCCATCATTGTTAAATACGACACTTCCAGGGATTGATGGCCCAAGAACTACCTAGACTGGTGCAGATCTAGAGATATCAGATACTGTATGTGTCTGCATTTGAGTTTTTGTTTGCCTACAAATTAAAACCATTGCTCCATGATCAACCAGCAGCAGGAGATGCATCCTTTACTATCTTCTGCACTTCTGGATTCACACGTGCCACCAAGTTCATTGAACAGATTCATCTTTTGCTTTGGGGTCACGTAAATTCGCATTTATAGGTAGGAGAATTGCATTCTCTATTTCTCCAAGACTCTAGATGCTGCGTTCTTGACCCGTTCTCCACTGTTTCATCACGTACCTTAATTGACTAGTTGGGACTTAGGAGCTGGGATATCAACACAAGGGGGTTTCTTGATCACCTATATTCAAGAATTGAGGGGAAAAACAAATGTCACATGCAAGTGAAGATTGCTCAGTGGATTTAAAGTTAGTTACTCCATCAGTGTTAATAGCTATCTGTGTTAATACTTAATACATTTGTATGTTCATCATCATCTCCAGTATGTAGTATGCTCCCTTTAATTAGTGTTGATTTGATGCTTTGAAGATGAACTCATGAAAGTTGGAATGATCAGAAGTTCAGAACCGTGAAAATGCAATGTGAAAAGGATAGACATATAAGACAATCTAGGTATGGATGATTCTTTCTTGGTCTTCTTTCAAATACGGATGTGATATCTAATTTTTTCAAGGGAAAACGCCTAACGAATATGATTCAGATTTCAGAGCTTCAAATTCGTGTGTGGAAAATACCAATGGAATAAATGGAAAATCATGTGAAGCCCACAGCCATGACTTGCTTTTAAAACCCTACAAAAGAACTCGACCATGTCCTGTCTCCCTAGACTTCTTTCAAACATCCATTCCATTAATTCCTCCTCAAAAAGGAAAAGCAGTCTCATCATTCTTCACTTAGTGCTCAGAATAATTGGTTTAAGTTTCTGCATCACATATATAACACTCAAAT
The DNA here is from genome assembly GCF_933775445.1 of Argentina anserina. Lineage (NCBI taxonomy): Eukaryota > Viridiplantae > Streptophyta > Magnoliopsida > Rosales > Rosaceae > Argentina > Argentina anserina. The sequence continues at coordinate 1,581,419 of NC_065872.1, read as the reverse complement.
TTCCAAATCAGTACTCACACTCTGCAACAGTACTCCAAGATGATGAAAACCCTATTGTGGAAAATAATGAAGTTGCTTATGTGAATGGACTAGTTTATCATGAACTTAAACTCAATTTTTCTAAATGATGGAGACTGAATGAGAGCAAAAGATGGAAGACTTTACGGAGAACGATAAAGTCGAATTAGGCAGCTCATGTCTGCATGCTTTTCAGGAACACGCAGGAGTCTTACATAAGCAGTTTTGGGTTTGATTTTAATTCCAAGAATAAGTTAAACTTGGAAAGGAAGAAAATGTGGTCACAATGCCAACACCTATCAATTCACATGCAAGATTTTTATGCACGAAAACTAGTTGAAGTCTTAATATTCCCCATCACAGGATTGTGAGCTAGGGTCAAACAATAGAAGAGGATTAGTTGATTCAATCATATACGTAGCTATCTCGATCGCTAGCTAATACGTCTTCAAAGATTGGCTAGTGGAAATTTTAAAAGAAAGTAATCCTCTTGCTTTGGAGATTAGGAGTAATGCCGATCATGAGATTATAAAAAGAGCAACACGATAAAGAAGTATGAGCTAATGGTCTTACTTTGTTAGTATAATAGCAAGTTAAAGCAACTGGCCAAAAAGGTTGGACAAATGGTTAGGAGCTCAGGACATGACTTGGGTGCACATCATCTTCTAGAAATGGTTGAAACTTGAAAGAGTGCAATGTCTGAATTAGAAATGTTAACAACCATTTTGCGTGTGCTTAATACTCATCTTCCCATACAACACAATGCTTGTTCTCTCGATGATCCGTGGCGCCTATTTAGCATTGTCGACATTAGAACTCTAGCTGCAAGTTTTGATTCAATTTCTTTCAAACATGTTTATAAAAAAACAAACTTTATTGCTGAGTAGCAAAACTTGGTCACAGATAGAGTTCCTGATGAGGCTTATAATGTTTTATTATTTAATATTGTACAATGTGACGTCCTTGAGACTCATCTTTTTAATACATTTCTTTTCGTATAAAAAAAATGCTTGTTCTCTTGGTCTATAAATCGATACGTTGTTATGATTACTTAATTGGTTTATTGATATAAGAGGATCTTAATAGGCTTGTATCATAATGTAATCACAGGAAGAGGATCTATCGTATCCATAGCCGTGATCATCACCCATCAAGAACTCAACGACTAAATGTGTCATGGTCTCATGGATTTTAGTGAGACCAAATTAGCCTTTGTGGAGTAGGAGGCAGATGATAGATAGTATGATCACTATGATGTGCAGTGGGTCAAACACGACACAATACTGGGAAATCTTGTGTATATTAATGGCATTTGGCACTTGATGAGGTTGTGTTGTGGTCTGTGAAGCTGTGGGACCAATGGGGCACCTCCTAAATTTATTTTGAATATTTGTCCATATTCTTCCCTTTTGGTGCAACCAAATATATAAAAGACTGGAACTTTCATAGCTTTCAACCCTCAGACTCAAACAACAGCTATCTTCCAAGTCTTTGGTTGTGAACTGTTTTGTTCAATTTGTTTGAGGAAACAAGTGATTCATTCAAAGCCTCACTCTTTCTTTGATCCTTTAATGGTTTAGGTTTGCTTTGCTTTTCTTGTTTCTTGAACACACTCTTGTGCTTGGTAGGTTGTGCAAAATGAGGTGAGGAAAATGGGGGCCCTAAACTCCACTGAAGGTTAAATGGTGAGAGGGATCTCCATCTCTTGCTTGAGTGCTCTCTTTGCCCCCCTAATTTTGTGCTGTCTAGCATTTCATGGTTTTGGCCTTTTGGGTTTTCTTTCTTTTCATCTTTTTATTGTAAAGATAAGATCTTTGGGTTTCTGATTATTCCCTTTGGATGCCTTCGCTCGTGAACTTTCAAGGCTTTTCAATGTGGGTTTATGAGGTAATGAGTTGATCAATGTTGGGTTTCTCTTGTTTCCAACCGGGGGTTGACTCTGGTTCTGTGTCTGTGTAGCTCTGTTGGTTTTAGCTTTGGATTCTGAAGCTGGTGTTAGATCAACTTTGAGCTATTTTCAGAGGGGTTTTTGACTACTGGAGGGGAATTTGAGGTTACTTTCTTGGAGGATCTATCAATAGTTCTTTGTAGCTTGTAGAGAATTTCGAGATTTGGGGTCATGTTTGAAGTTAACTTCGGTGGTACTGATGTGAATTGTTGGCATCTGATGAAAAAAACAGTAGGTCATTATGATAGAAAGAGATAGATATTAGATTATTGAGGTGGAGTGTTCTGGTATATTGGGTGTTGCAGGTGTTAGAGGAAGAAGAGATGGACAGAAGAAGAATGATACAACCTCCATTGGTAAACTTCTTTGACAACTTCTTCCCATTATGCAATGGAGTTATGACTTATGAATACATAATGGGCTTTGATTTCATTTTCAAGCTAACATTTTCTAATTGATTAATTTTCATGTCTCATGAGTGTGTATGCTATAATTTTAGGAATCATTCTACTAATTTTGTCTGGACGAGATAAGACTAATGACTTAATGAGAGCTACTCGAGCTCCCCCCAGTAGTTTATTTATAGTTGAAAGATGTAGAATTTACCCCCTTTCCGGAATCAGGTTATTATATTAAAATTTAGGTTGAAGATATCTCCCATGGCATTCTGTTTGGTAATATCTATGGCCTAAGTTTCATGTGTTGTGGGAATTAGCTGCAATCTCATTCGTAAAACTTAACAATTTCCACAAGTTTTTGAAAGGATCTCTAATTCTACTTCAGTTATGATGTAGTAACAAGCTTAAGTGTTAATCTTCACAACAATTTGTCTTCCAAATTAGAATGAATGATAGAGATTATTGACAAGTAATTGATCATTACAAATACTGTATAAATTTCCAGGTGGATAGCACAGCATGTTTATGCAGGGTTGATGCTGGTCTTAAAACTGTTGCTGGAGCAAAGAAGTATGTCCCTGGGGCAAAGCTTTGTCTTCAACCAGACATTAAGGCATCCATTCATCCAACTAGGAGTAAGCCTGGACGTGGTGAGAGTAGCCGCAATCAATCCCCTCTTCTTCCTGGACTCCCTGATGATCTTGCTATTGCTTGCCTAATTCGGGTCCCAAGAGTGGAGCATCGCAAGCTTCGCGTAGTGTGCAAAAGATGGTACCGTCTTTTGGCTGGAAACTTCTATTACTCCCTCCGTAAGAGCATTGGCATTGCTGAAGAATGGATTTACTTGATTAAAAGAGATCGAGATGGGAAAATATCTTGGCATGCCTTTGACCCTGTATACCAGCTGTGGCAGGCCCTTCCTCCTGTCCCCAAGGAGTATTCTGAAGCCCTTGGATTTGGTTGTGCTGTACTCAGTGGCTGTCACCTGTATCTGTTTGGAGGAAAGGACCCTCTAAAGGGATCAATGAGACGAGTCATTTTTTACAGTGCCAGGACCAATAAATGGCATCGTGCACCTGACATGCTTCGCAGACGACATTTTTTTGGCTCGTGTGTTATAAATAACTGCCTCTATGTTGCTGGTGGGGAAAATGAGGGGATGCATAGGTCCTTGAGATCAGCAGAAGTATATGATCCCAACAAGAATAGATGGTCCTTCATTTCAGATATGAGCACCGCAATGGTTCCTTTCATTGGGGTTGTTTATGAAGGAAAATGGTTCCTGAAGGGGTTAGGATCTCATCGTCAAGTCCTGAGTGAGGTCTATCAGCCGGAAAATGACAGCTGGGACTCTGTGTATGACGGAATGGTTGCAGGCTGGAGGAACCCAAGTGCTTCTTTAAATGGGCATCTCTATGCTTTGGAGTGCAAGGATGGCTGCAAACTCAGAGTCTATGATGAAGCAACTGATTCTTGGAGCAAGCATATCGACAGTAAGATACATTTGGGTAACTCTAGGGCCTTGGAGGCAGCTTCCCTGGTTCCCCTTAATGGTAAATTATGCATCATCAGAAATAATATGAGTATTTCACTCGTTGATGTTTCGAAATCAAATGATGCTGGTGGAGCAAGCGCTGAACATCTGTGGGAAACTCTAGCAGGCAAAGGGCAGTTCAGGACGATGGTCACAAATCTGTGGTCAAGCCTTGCCGGCAGAAACCGCTTGAAAAGTCACATAGTTCACTGTCAGGTTCTTCAAGCTTAGTAGACCTGTAAATTGTATCAACAAGCAGAGGTGCTTTCGATGATTTATATGCTTCTGGATTAATGGATTAATAGAAAAGACCCGAAGGATCGCCATATTATATGGTATACCTACATAACATGGCGATCCTTTGCTAGGTGGTTGAGGATGTTTGTTTTTGCGGACTTTCTTTTGTTACAAATATCTATATGAGACACAGGATACTACGATTCCATCCTTTTAGTTGTATCGCCGAAAGTTATTATGACACTTTTGACATTGGTCACATTGCTGTGTATTCGACAAATCAAATCAAGAGTATTCTCCAAACTGTAACATGAATCATGAATGAGAGCACAAAAATATTACATAGATCACATACACAAGTTTATCTGCATTACAGTGCTTGGAGAGCCCCTGATGCAAGTTATTTGCTCATGTCTTTCCTAGTTGTCATGGCTATAGAAGACTATATTACAACACCATCTATTGGCAGCACCGCAGCAGAGTAAAAAGAATGGCACTCCCTACATATTCATAACATACAGGCGTGCTTATGCTGTTACACGTTACTCTGCACGAGATCATGAGAGGAATGACCTTGCCAAGGATAAGCACTTTTCCTTCTGCCTTTTGTATTCGTTGTATCGCAGGAAGAAATAACTGAGATAATCGAACTTGATTGGGGAAAACTTTGCCTGCACATTATCGACCGGATTATAAATAAAGATGAACTTGATCGATGTGTAGTGGAGCGTAACTTGAGAAAACAGTGATATTACCTGGATTAATCCCCACAAAGCCCAGTACAAGTGCGAAGCTAACATATATGTATTTGTCTCAACATAGAGAGCTTCAAGATCTTTGTCCGATACCTGATGGTGTTAAAACAATGATAACAAAAGAATTTACCAAACTTGAACATGCGGAACTTCTGTAAGAAATAGCAGTGGGTCTGAGAAATATATAATTTGACAAAACCAACCATCCATTTGTATATTTTCACAGATAAATAGCCTCAATATCTATTTGTGAAGCTTGCAAAAAAAAAAAACAGAATCTATATGTGATGTACCTCCTGTGGTTTGTCAGGTCCCAGATAATGCCTGAAGAAATGGTATTGTTCTTCCTTGTTTGGGTATCTGCATTTAAACCATGTTCAAAGGTAATCTTATGTGACTGATAAAATAGTATAAATAAATGTGAGAGAGAGAGAGACATACAAGCTGTAGTCACATTCATAGCCTGCATATTCATTGAAGTGATTACCAATGTCAAAGCCTCTGTAGTTGTATGACCCATACTCAAAATCAATGAAGTAGAGTTTCTCTGGATAATCATCAGAAAAGAACTGTAAGTAAACTAGAAAGTGGAACATTAGGTATTAGTTCATTTTACATGTCAAGAAAATTATTCTTGAGCAAACAAATATGGAATCTAAATGGCGCCTATTGATTTTTGTCCATTCAAACTACATAATATGCTCAAAATTTAGAGCAATAAGACCAAAAATAACTCTTATAAACAATAGAAGGTAATGCGATTTGCAGGAGTCAGCAATAAACAAGGCTAAAAAGAAGAGCACATTGTACAATACCTTCTTTGTCATTGACCATTATATTTCCAGAAAGCAAGTCATTGTGAGAAAAAACCACGGGAGCTTTAAAATGGCTAGTTAAGTCCTGTTCCATTATCAGCGGAGGCATCTTGGATTAAATACCACAACTGGCTTATATAATAATAAATCAGCAACAAGAACAACCAAGCAACAATAATAGTGAAGGATACCTTGAGCTCAACTACTTCATGGCGAACTTCACTAAATGAGATAGTTTCATAGATCTTCTGCTTCTCGCTGTCATCAAATTCAAGAGCAGAGGCTGCAACAAGGAGGCAGCTCAACTATGAGGAAATCGCACATATGACCCAAATTTAAATTTAATAAGGCAATTGTTTACCAACAAATTGAACCACTTATAGATATGAAAACAAAGTAAGGTAACTGATCATCAAACAAAAGGTACCTTTCTCGTAGAACTTGAAAATGTCACTCCACAGCTGAGGTTCCTTGGAACCTGGAATTTCCACCTGATGAAACCGGCGAAGTTCCCTGGCAATTTCTGCTGTCAGCTTTGGAATTCTCATGTCTGCCGAGATGGGAAGAATTTAAGATCATGTCAATAGACTGATTCAGTTCACCAAGAACCCTGAAAATGCATATAATCTATTTCAATGAAAATGATCGTCCTTCTTGAATTTTGTATACCACTTTGTACTGAACCAAAATGCCTCCAAAAACATTTGTGGAAATGAAGCTCTTAAAATATCTAGTTGGTATTCATAAATTAACAGTCGATTTTCCTTTCTATCTTATGCACAACTTTAACATATTCGCTTCCCATTGAGACTTCTTTCATTAAATAAATGTTTACTCATCAAAAGAAATGAACATCACCCACCTAAGGGAACAAGAGTGCGTGCATTTATAAACGACTGCACCATTCCATTTCCAAAAACAGCAAGCAAAGTTGCACCAAACCCCGCAGCCGAGAGGTACTTAATCGCCTAAACAGATACACAGCAAGCAAATTACCAAGTGAAGCATACACATAAAAACACCATCAACATTACACATTGTAATCCTAACAACATTACCGAAACCAAATTCTAATCTCAGCTCACAAAAACTACCTGCAATTCACGCTCGCGGTTGATAACATAATCAGTGTTAGGTCCATACAATCTAACAGTCACGGCAACCTCATTTCCATCCTCCTCCTTCACCGTAGCCTTCAGCACTGCTCGCAATCAATCAAACACAAACACATCAAAACCACAAATGTAAACCGCAATTTCACATTAAACAAAAGCCTAACAGAAAATCCAAAACTCCTTCTCAGCTTAAACAAACCAATTCAATCACTCAAAAAACAACAAAACAAACACTCACAGAGATTCGTGATGCCGCCGGAGACCGTCTCGACGGCGAACCGAGAATCGTCCAAATCCGACCACTCCTTGAACAGATCCTTGCACAGCTTCCTGCAAATCACAAACAAATCACAATCAAAACCACGCAAATCCGAATCACGCCTTTTTCCGGCCGCTGAAAAACGAAAAAGCGCCGGAAAATGTAGAGAGAGAGAGAGAGAGAGAGAGAGAGACGGACGTTACGAGAGGCGTGATTTGGGGGAGAGGGAGGGAAGGGTCGACGGATTGAGAAGAAGAGCGGATTTGGATGTGAGAGCAGTCCGCCGGAGCTCCGGCTACTTCTCTGGCGTCCCAGATGTTCTTCACCGCTCCCATTTTCGCCTTCAACGATTTCTCTCTTCTTCTTCTGGTTTTGAGTTTTTTTTTTTTTTTTTTTTTTTGGGCTTTGGATTTTTCAAACGCAACGTTTTAGTGAAGAACGGCCATTTTATCGGGGGCTATATATAAGCGCCGGTTTTTCCGATTGGGCGGGTGATGTGAAGTGACCGGTTTGCCCCCACTCGAACTAGCTCTTTTTTCTTCTAATTACTTTTGGGTTGATTAAGTTTTATGGCTTGTGTGAATTGGAAACTCTTGCTTGTATTACAAGGAACTAAATGTCGTCGGTCTTCATAATTGAGTTTTTTTTCTAGCTTGTTCTTTTTGCTTCAAAATTTGAAGCATATGATGAAAGAGCGTGTTATGCGTGTTCTGATTAATCTAAGGTGCATGAATTGATAATAACATTGTAATAATATTACTTAGGACTTGTGATCTTTTACGCAATAATTATAATATTGTAATGTTTTCCTAACCTTGACTTTAGCAAATACGTTACAAATTAAATAACACGTGCAAATGTACCATTACAACAAGTGCCCTTTTTTTCTTTGTCAACGTCCAGAGGTGATGAGATTCAGCCATGTGTTGAAGTGTGGTTGGTATTTTAATCTGTTAAAACTTTGCAAAAAGGACAGGATTTTGGGTTGGTGATAACTAAAAGGGGTTGATTTGGCATTCCCTTTCGGTCCCTCACATTTCACATCAGAAGATTCGTTCAAGATCTTGCTCGGATTAAACATTGTCTAAAGTTTCAAAGCAGTCAATTGAATCCATTTTTACGCATCTTGTTGAATCTAAATACTTGTAATAACGTAACCAAAAAAAAATTGTAATAATAATAGCAAAGCTTCAATTATTGAAAAAAAATGACTTAATTGACGAAAAATAATGTTGAAAGACGAAACTATATAAGGATTATACTACGATTTTGTGACACTTAAATAATCCATGAACCATCTATATCTGATAAGACTATCATATTCAAAACTAACCGGAGCTAAGTAATTATCTACAAACTAAACGACTTTAATTTAAAATCATGTGGAAAAAGATAAGAACGATTTATTTGATTTAGAGTCCCATTACAGAGAGCAAACTGGTTAGGGTTTAGGCATCATGAGCTGTAGTGTCATATTCCCATTGCCGGCCCCGAGCAAGAGTAAGTAGGCTCAAGCCTAGGGTCCTATATTTAATGGGGCTCAGATAAGTGGAAAAAATGAAATAAAAGAAGAGTTGAAAGACTCGTTATTATTGAATATATGTAAAACTACCATTACAACAACTAAATAAGTGAGATATATGAGATTACAATAATAATAAAAAGTCTAACTTTTCATTCATTTTTAAGTTTTTTCTTTATAGCATGTAAGATATCATAAAATAATCGTAATTCGTCGAAATTTAAACTCGTGACTTATTAATATCTCACTTGTAGAATATGAATTTATTTTATTTTTCTGTTTACGATTTTTTAAACATTTATTGTAGAGTATCAAAATAGCGAAAGTCTTCATAAACAGAGGGCCGGCCCTGCATATTCCTTGTCTTCTGCTCTATCGCTCCCACTAATATCAGTCTCATAAGTCATAACTCCCATATTATGGCGATATTATAGTCCACAATTTGTTTAGAACTATTTTATAAAGAAAAAAAATATTTTATGAAGAAAGTTCGCAGCACATAAAATATTTTCTTAAGAAAGTTTACAGCAAACTTTGTCACAAAATTATTTTCCACATATGCCCTCACTATTGATCATGTCTATTTCTATATATGCCCTCACGGCCTCACCCACACCTTCTTACACGTTGGTCTTGATTCCCTCGGTCTCAAACTCTAAATCGGGATGCAGCGGCAGCTCTTGAACAAGCTTAGTTGGAGACCCATCAATGGGTTCGCTCAGTTTACTCAAAGGGTCAGTCTTTTAAGTACTTATTGGTTTCACATAACTTGAAAACTTGGTCTCCGTTTTTGATAAAAGGGTTTTGGGCTTGGTTGGTTTTGCAGAGAGCGATGCACGATAGGAACAAGAAGGCAATGGAGTTGATAGCCAAAGGGTGGAGCGCTTTGAAGGAAGTTGATAGAGTAATTGACTATTGTGAGCTCAACGATCGCCGACTCATTCCTCTATTAAGGGTCTGTCTCTAATTTACAAACAAATAAAGACTTCATTTTTGAGTTCATGCGGGTGAGGTTTGAGTTTTGAGTTTGGTCTCAATGCCAGAGGTGAAGTTAGAGTTGGAAAAGTAGTGGGAACCCAGAAAGTTGGTGTCTTTGATTAGTAATGTGAAGATGCAGAGTGTGTACTGATCCACAAGTTAGACCAGAATATTGTGTAGGTATGATGAGGTTCAAGATGAAAGGAGCCAGCAAAATGGGGTCATTGAATTAAAGAGGAAAATGTTCTTTTTGGTTTTGATTTCTATGTATGTTCGTATGTGTTTTATATGCTTTTGGTTTATGAGAAAATGTGGGAAACAAAGAGGAACCAAATTGAAATATGGGTTATCGATGTATTTGGTTTTAGGTTTTAGGAGGAATCAAAAGAGGGTATTATTTATAATAAAAGGCTACTGGCATAAAATCCATGATTTGCTTTTGATTGCCATCATTAGTTTACTCACTGTTGGTTGATTGCTGGGTAAGATTTAGCCTTCCAAATCATAGGTAAGGTATAGAGTATCATGCAAAGCAAAGAGGGAAGGATGGAGCAACCGTTATTAGGGTTTTGAAAATGAATTAGGATAATAGAAAAAGTAGTCTTTGTTCTGACATGATTGTTTGATCACACCAGGCAGCAAAGGAGAACTTTGAGTTGGCTCTAGAGACTGACAACTCAAATACCCATGCCAGGTATTGGCTGTCCAGATTGCATTTGAAATACCATGTTCCAGGGGCGTGCAAAGCTATGTAAGTGTACTTTCTGAGAAGTGTTATCGACTCATTTCTTTGTAATTTTGTGTTACTTCACTGCTGGTGGTCTGCATTCCCAACATTACTATGTGATGCATGATGGGGTATACAATTAAAAAAAAATTCGTTTGATTGATTTGCTGTTTACTTCATAACAGAGGAGCTGCTTTGTTAGTTGAAGCGGCAAATATGGGTGATTCAGATGCACAATATGAACTTGCTTGTCGTCTTAGAGTTGAGGTACACTCCCAAGTGAATTGTATCTTTTGCCGCTATCATACAATTTGTATAGTGGACTAATTAATTTTATGGGTTTCGTTCCCAATATGTGAAGTTTGATGACTGATGTGATTAAATTTCCCTGCGAGATCAATATTCTGCTGTTTCTGGTTGGGGATCCCAATTGTTTTGTTGCTTTTTCTTTTTCATCTGATTTTTTTGATGATTTTATTATTACTTTATGATGGATGCCTTCTTGGGTGTTTTCTCAGAACGAGTATGTCCAATCGGATCAGCAAGCTTTCGATTATTTGGAGAAGGCAGTTGATCAGGTAGGTTTTCACTATATTTTTGCAAATATTAGTGCTTCTAGAATCTATTTTAAGTTCTAACTTGAGCTCGGTACACTGTTAGTTGCATCCAGGTGCACTATACCTTCTGGGTGCTGTGTATCTGACTGGAGACTGTGTCAAGAAAGATGTTGCCTCTGCCTTGTGGTGTTTTCATAGGGCATCAGATAAGGTAATGAAGCTCCTGATACTGCTTACCCATTTCCAACCATGATATTCACTGAGATTGATTACAATAGAACTGTAGTCGTAGTTGTAGAATTTCGTTCAATTTGATCTGGTTCAGTAGTAACTAGTAATAGGTACTTGTTGGGCAAAGCTGCGGATCTCTAAATGGGCTAGGCTAATTGATGTATTATTTCGTTGTTTAACAGTGTCAACATCATAAAAGGATTACATTTTTTGCTTGAGCAGCACTTTCTTGCATTTACAAATGAGCTCAGTCAGTCTGAATCTCTCACTCCCTCTAATCAAGGAAGGTGCATGACATTTTATCGTTTATATAATATGGCATGCTCAAAGGTTAAGTCTATGTAGAAATGGAATCGGTTGCTATCAATTTTATGTCAAAATGGAATTGGTTGCTAACCCGAAGTGGGAAATAGAAACAAAAATCTGGGGAGATAACTATATATGTTCTAGTTATTATCCACAAAATTAATCTCTGTACACGTCTAATCTTCCTAGGATCTACTGAGGTATTATTGTTTCTCCAATTAGAGCACTCTTCTAAAGTGTCCTTACTTTTCATACATTTCAGGGACATGCTGGCGCAGCTATAGCATATGGGTCTCTTCTTCTTCAAGGTCTGTTCTTCCATACCATGCTTCATTTGTGTTGTTGCAGAATGGTTGCCAAGATTCTCACGATTAATTGGAATAGATTAAGTACTGGCCACAGGTTCATTTCTATGATGGGTGATTCTTATATACAGATAGTGGTTCTTGCTTACAGCCAGAACTTGAATTCCATGCTCAATTTCTCATGAAAATGTACCCTTAATGACATATATGCATATCTCAGGTGTTGAAGTCCCAGAATCTGTGATGAAGTTGACTTCAAAAAGGGGTTCTTTAGCCAGAAAGACGAGAAAAAATGCAGAAAGCTTTGTCAGAGACCAGGCAGGAATGGCAAGAGAGCGGTTTCAGATTGCTGCAAAAGCAGGATGTGATCTTGGACTAAAATGGTTGGAAAGACTTGACGAGGAAGAGAAGCATCTATTGACCGAAAACAAAATGGTAGAAAATGTCAAGGAGTAAAGGTGTGCTAGTTATGGAGTTAACCTCGCGTATTATACCGTGCATAAATGGTACAGTCGAATTAGAGAATTCTGCTCCTGCTCAACTGGGCATGGAGAAGTTTTCATGAACAACTACAGATGTTATTGTAGTACAAGAATCTGAAAACTTCTGGGAGCGTTTTCCGTCGGCTTTTATTGGGAGATTTTCGTGGTCAGAACGCCGGAAAGAAAATGGTTAAAGTTGCAGATGAATGAACTATGGAGTGCATATTTCTTATGTATGTCTTCCGATTGTGTCATTTCCTCTACAGTTCCCCTAGTTCTATCTACAATACCTTCAAAAAGAGCTTACTGGTTTTAATTAAAAACAAAACAAGCAGAAGTAGAAAGTAATCGTCGCAAACGCCATTAAGCATTCATCCCGCATTTAGCAGTGAAAGATTGCGCAAATGTCCATTATACCCTCCACTTCAGTATAATCAAACTCCACCCACGTTCAATACGCGTGTAGACCAGTCGAAGATATTAATCTTCTACCCAACGTCCCACACCCAAACTCCTATTCGAATCTCCCCAAAACATATAAACCACAAAGCACGAAGGCCGCGTTCGTTCGCCAATCGCCATAAGATATCCCAGCCTTCCCAGGCGTTCCCTGCCTCAAATCCACGCGCGCATTTAACCACACGCGCGAAGCACTTCATTGAGTCGGGCTCTCTAAAAGGCCCATATTTTCTTGTCCATAACTTTGAAAGCGACCTTCTAGGTACACCCATTCCTAGCTGATTCACAGTGGGAACACATAAAGAGGAAAATAGTGGGACCAAAAACTGTAGCCGGCTCAGACGGATTATGAACGAAGTCGCCAAATGAAAATGAGGTATCAATGAAGGAACATCATCCACTACCGTTTTAATTCTGCTGGAGAAAGACATTATATACAATTATGTAGTCGATTAAAACTTTAAGTCACCTTCCACGATCACTTGTTTGGCATTGCTGAAAGCCAGTGTATAAACTTTCCGGCGAACCTATAGTTTTCAAGTTTTTTAGTAACAGAGATAACATAATTTCGACGATGTTTACCAAATTGAGAACCTATAGTAACTGAGATTATCTTCCGTAAGAGATGACTATATTGGGTCCAGAGCTATAATTTGACCCATGTTTAATATTTATAATTCATAAAAGAGTGGAGAGAGTTAGATTTTAGCCCTCACAATATTTTATTGATTTACATCATGTTTTTTTATTTCTAATATATTACTTTCTTATCATAATACTTTAATATAATTATTAGGAGAAAAAGAAATTTGGAGACTCCTTTTAAGGGTATGTTCTGATAATGAATTTGATTCATATTTTTTTCATAATTCACAAAGGCTACTTGTATAATCTTAATTATAGTGTTTAATTACCAACCATTGATCTTCATCATATACATACAACGTATGGACGTTTCGATTATTCCTACATCCCAAAGAAAGGGATGGAGAGTAGTTTATTGTTGTTCCATGAGGTCCCGCAAGAGCTGGAGAGCCAAAGAAAGGGCCAGATTTAGACCTCTACACCCCCCTTGGGCCCTCTGTTGTTGGAGTTGATGAAATGTCAAAAAGGGCAACAGAGCTCAATACTTACTGGAGATGGCCTGAACCCGCGTACAAACAGAGCCATCAAAATCAAAATCAAAATCAAAATTATGTATATATATACGTTAAAAAGAAAAACAGTAGAGATACTATTGATAATTATATCAGATTTTTTTAACGGTGGAGATGGACCCTAAAAAAAATGAAAAATAAAAAACTCTTCATTTCCTACTTTAAAAAACTTAAAATAATAGTACTTTTTCCCCCGTTGGTCATTTTCACCAAATACGTCGATAGAATTAACCCACCACCACCTCCGCCACCTCACTCTCTCTCACTATCACTCTCACTCTCACTCTCACTCTCACTCTCTCTCTCTCTCTCTCTCTCCCCACATTTCACATTCATATATAAAGTTATAAACCCAGAGACGGCTCCCCCATCGATCATCTTCTTCACCCCCAAATTCAACAGAAGCTCTCATTTTTTTTTTGTGAGGGCTTTTGTGTGTTTTGTCAGGTGTGAAAAAAAACACGGTGATCATGAGTCTGCGAACCATGTCTTGGGCCGAAGCCGTCACCGAGTCGGCCCGGAAAGGCGTTCGCCCCCGGCCCAGCTCCGCCTCCTACGTCCCTCCTCATCTCCGCGGCGGCGGCTACAACGCCTACGGCCGAGGTTTCAGCGAGCCGGCTCAGTACGGTTCTCACCCCAGCTACGGCGGCTACCGGGGAGGCGGCCGCTCCGGTCCTGGTCGCGGCGGACGTGGAGGTTTTGGTTTCGGCGGCCGGAGCCGCGGTAGGGCGCAGCCGCCGAGGCCGGTGGATGACGTGTGCGAGAGGCTCGAGGAGGTGAAAGTGAGCGGCGGCGATGACGTCAGCAATGCGGGTATCAACTTCGATGCGTACGAGGATATTCCGGTGGAGGCGACCGGCGAGGACGTGCCGGCGGCGGCGGGGAGCTTTGGAGAGATTGACTTGGGGGAGTGCTTGAACAACAACATCAGGAGGTGTAGGTACGTGAAGCCGACGCCGGTGCAGCGCCACGCGATTCCGATAGCCATGGCCGGAAGGGACTTGATGGCCTGTGCTCAGACCGGGTCGGGTAAAACGGCGGCGTTTTGCTTCCCCATTATCAGTGGAGTGTTGACTGAAAAGTCAATGGCGGGGTCTGAGAGTTGTGGGGATGGGTGGACTGTGTTTCCTCTGGCTCTCATTTTGTCTCCGACGAGAGAGTTGGCTAGTCAGGTGTGTGTGTGTGTGTTTTCGCAGAGTTTTGGGGACAATGTAGTTAGAATGTTGGTCTGGTTTTGATGTTTTTCAATGTTGATGTGGCAGATATACGAGGAAGCTGAGAAGTTTGCATATCAGAGTGGAGCAAAGGTGGCTGTTGTTTATGGTGGAGCGCCGATGGGCCAGCAGGTCTGTGTCTCCATTTCCAGTGATTCTGATTGTTCGTAATGATGCATTTCGTCACGTGTTTCTGATTTCTTGGAAGTGTTGGAGTGTAGAACACTAGACTATGCTGTGTTTGTGGTTAATTGTTTCTGTGTTGTCTGTTGAACTTGTTGTATGCTAATATTGATATTATGAGTCATGGTGTTATTTTCGAGACTATTTGTTACTTGTCATATGGTCGACAAGGATTGATGGTTTTCATTTTGATTGGCTATGAGGTGTGATTGCTTTTGGTATATCATGGCTGTTCGAAGTTGTGTTGTATTGATATCTTGTTAGAGAGTCAGACAGGTTGATGCAGTATGACTCTGTATTGTGTCTTCTTGATTCTTCCAATTTACTAAAGTTGTGAACTCACGATCCACCATTCTCTAAATTCTGGTTTTGAAAGATGGAACTTTTGTTTGTTGTGTTACTGATACTTTCTTTTGACCCTGCAGCTTCGTGATCTGGAGAGAGGAGTTGACATCCTAGTCGCCACTCCAGGGCGCTTGGTGGACATGATTGAACGGTCACGAGTTTCCCTCAAGATGATCAAATACTTGGCACTAGATGAGGCTGATAGGATGTTGGACATGGGTTTTGAACCTCAAATAAGGAAGATTGTTCAACGGATGGACATGCCTCCCCCTGGTGCAAGGCAAACATTGCTTTTCAGTGCAACATTCCCTGCTGAAATACAGGTGGGTCAAGTAATTGTTAATGCTCTAAAATGTGTTTCTATATATGGAATTCAACTAATAAATCTGCTAACCAATAGTTGAGGAATCAGTAAGCTCAAAGTATGCCATGTTTTGTTTGTGGTGTCGAAATAGACCCTTTGCTTAGGATGCATGTATTTTGGCATAACCTTCGAGAGCTGTTCCTTGTTTTAATACTATACGCTATAATGTGTCTTATCATTTTTGTTTCCTGTAGAGGCTTGCGGCAGATTTCCTCGAGAACTACATATTTCTGGCTGTTGGGAGAGTTGGGTCAAGCACTGATCTTATAGCACAAAAGGTTGAGTTTGTCAATGATATGGACAAAACAAAGCATTTATGTGGTCTTCTTAAGAATCAGAGGGACAATGGATCTAATGGAAAGGTATGGTTTCAAGTTTTCATTTGCTTTCCGTTGTTTGTTATACTTAGCATTGATTTGTTCATGACAGCTATGTTTTGATTTAGATCCTTAAATTTTTGTTTTTCTGAACTATCGCTGCATAATTGTTTGTGAGTCAGCTTGCTTTAACCTTGGTATTTGTTGAGACCAAGAAAGGAGCAAATCAGTTGGAAAACTGGTTATCCAGAAAAGGATTCCCCGCAATAGCAATACATGGCGACAAAGTGCAAATGGTAAGACTATCTTATCTCTTTAATTCGATCTATCATTTTACGGTACTGTTTGTTAAAGTGTTATTCCTTTCCTGTACCTGCACTCATTATTTGCTTGTCAATTTTGTAGGAGAGGGAACGAGCTTTGAGGTTGTTTAAGTGTGGTACAACTCCAATACTGGTGGCAACAGATGTTGCTTCACGAGGTTTAGATATCCCACATGTTGCCCATGTCGTCAATTTTGACTTTCCAAAAAGCATAGATGATTATGTTCACAGGATTGGTCGTACTGGACGTGCTGGTAAAACTGGTCTTGCAACTGCTTTCTTCAGTGAAAAGAACCAGCCACATGCAAAGGCACTAGTGGATTTATTGAAGGAATCAAAGCAGGAGGTTCCTGACTGGCTTAAAAATTATGCTGAACAATCATCTCCTTATGGTGGAGACCAGGGCCAAAAGTATGGTGGCAGTAACTTTGGTGGATATGACTTTCGTAGGAGTGAGAATCATTATGGGTCTGGCAGTTATGGTTATGGGGATTCTTCTGTGGGTGCTGGCGCTCCTGCTTTTCGTGATGATTCAGGCTCATATGTGGCTCGTTCATTTGGCTATGGTGCAAATTATGGGAATTCTTATGTGGATGAACCTGCTGCTTCAAAAAATGTTGCTTCTTATAATGTGGGTGAAACTGATGCTGGTTCTTTTGGCCATGGAGGAACATATGGGAACTCTTATGTGGATGAGCCTGCTACTTCAAACACTGATGCTTCTTATAATGGGGGTAACACTGATGCTGCTGGTACCACTGGTCCATCGAGCTTTGGAAATTATGATGATATTGTTGCTGGTGGGTGGGAATAGATCTGCAGGATAGTCATATTAACAGTAAATGAGGAGTGATATCTATAGATAATGGTGAAAAAACAGCTTCTGAAGATCAAGGACTAACTACAAGATGGGAGAATTCAACTTAATATCCCCTTAGTTTCTTTTAGGAAAAGGTCTGATACAAGTACTAGAAAGCATGCTGAGCTAACTTGCCTCTTGACCTTCATAGTATCAAGAAGCTTGTTTCATTAGGTGTTAAGATGTGATCCTTTTGTAATGAACCTAATCTCTAAGTATGTATTTTGTCAGCATGCTTTTGTTATGATCCATAGCCTCAGGTTAATATATCAATGAAAAGTTATCGAGTGATCTTCTACTGCCCTCTCTGATCTCTTCGTTTCCCTTCTATTTACTTTGAAGATACATGTTTGTGCTGATATGTTGAGAAATGCGATAGAAGCTAAGATCAGGGATCAAGCATTGTTTTGTGTTCAGTTGAATCGCCTGAATCATGGGAGAAACTGTTTACTCCTTTGAAACTCCTTTGAAGATATAAGCTGTTGCCAATATAAGCTGCAATTCGCACTTACTGTTTTACTTGTGGAACTTCATTAGGATTTCTTTGATAAGGATCATCAAGAATCAGTTGTTCAATTAATGACATGGATATGATGAGCCTGCCATTGCCTTGCATGGATTTGGATTTGGATTTCGATCACAATTGTATATACAAATGAATGTGCCTTGTTGCTGGAATTGTCTTCATGGTCATTTTGGTGAAATATAGTTTCTTTCTCTAAAAAAACAACATTATATCACCTGCAAGTGACTAGTGTATTGTGAATGATGTAATCATGTAAAGAAACTAGTAGTGTGAAAAACATGAATAAAGTCCAGTACGTTTTTGTGAAATTACACAAGATCAAAGAGCACAATGAATTCCTAAAAATGGAGGAATGTTAAAAGTTAAAACCCCATTGGTTCAATACTTGGATCCAGTCCGTCAGTAAGTAAAACTATATAACGTAAATATTTTGAGGGAAGCGTTCTTATTCCTACTTTCTATCAGTCTATGCCTCAGTATCAGTACTTTCTTGCAGAGTAACTGAACTAGCACCATGGTTTAAGACACAATTGCAGGAAGGTCGACTTGGATTTTGCAGGAAGCATTTGAGCTCGGCTAGTTTAGTTACGTGGCTGATTGATGAATTTCTTAATTTGTTGGTCCTAGTTTTTGCATCTTTTTTTCCTTCATTTGATATGAGATCTAAACTTTGCTGTCATTCATTTAGCCTTGGACATCTGTTTTTTTCATTTAAAGCTTTTGCGATGCTTTCTCAAAATGCACTGTTCAAGCGCAACAGCCTGTGAAAGCAATAGTATTTTAGCAAATCCATGGAAATTAAGCAACATATATAGCCTCTGCATGGCATGGTACACTACGTTCCACACTGAGAAATTTAATTCCACTGAGAAATTTACAATCCCTAGTTTCAAATGCCAAACAAGGTAATTCATGCATGGAAATTAATCAAATTATGAATTCCTCTTCTCATTCTCAGTGAGTATCCTCTTGCATGCTTCGTAGCACATGAAGGATATCCCAGCAGCAGGAACCAGTTTCATATAGCTTGGTCCTAACCCTCTGTACAAGCCAGCAAGTCCTTCACTTTCAAATATGCTACAAAGAGCATGAATTATGTTCTTGTATTGTCTCCCATTCACCTGCATTTGCTTCCGAGCCACCTCGAGTGGGAAAGTTGCGGTGCTTGAAAATGCAGCAGATGCTGAGCCAATCAACAGTGTCATTACATTTCCGATTTCCTCCTTTTTGAAAGCCTTCTTGTAAGCTTTTGTGAGTGAATCATAAGCGAAATAGTTGGAAGCAGCATATGGGATTACTCCTATAAGACTTGGTGTAAGGCCTCTGTACAGCTCTCCAGGTCCTCCCTCCTTCACAATCTTCGAAAATGCATCGAAAAAGTTTTTATACATTCCTCTCTGCAACCAAATCAAACTAAACGTCTGAGTAATGCTTCAAGGTCTTAGAAAACCAGCTAATGAATTAATAAACTAGTCCTTTCAGGCCATGTATTATTTGAGTTTACCTGGACAGTTAATCGTGTTTTTAACAGCTCAAGAGGGTATGTGCACAAGGTTGAGCTGACTCCAGCAAGGGCGCCCGCGATTGATGAAACAGGAATAGGGATTTTCAGCTCTTCCCCAGGTCTAGTCAAGTACTTGTTCACCATGTCAAAGACAAATAACTGTACAAATTAACTTTCCATCAGCTAACATAAATTAGCATGTTTACCCTGAAGTTCTTGGCATCAATGATCAAGGACTAGAATTGCGCGAATTGTAGCTCTAGGGGTTAAAAATTTAGCCAAACCTACCTCAATACCCTTGCTTGGCGCAACACGAATGACATTGACCAGATTGCCTCTATATAAGCCTTGCCATCCATCAGCTCCCATGATAGATTGAAATACTGCACTGGATGAGTTGCCACAGCTCCCCACCATTAAGTTGGTCCTTATGGTTTCCAATGGCGCAACTGCTGTTCTTGACACAACACCTGCTATTGCTCCACTCAACAACCTTCTTAGTGATGCATTACCTATCTTGATTTTCGTTCCAAAACCATCGATTCTATTCTTCAACTTGTTCATGGTCCCAACCTCTGCTTCTTCTTCAATCTCTAGAACTTCTTCCATCACCAACTCTTCAACTCCAGCAACCCGAAAACCCAAATCTGGTACAGGCACATATCTCATGTATGTGGAGCTCAGTAGCTTTGTGGTGCTATCCATCCTAAGATTCTGTGGATTTGGTGAAATACCAAATCCCATTGCCGTTGCCACTTGACCAATACTTGCAAATAAGCCACGAGAAGCATTCTCTAGAGGACTCCATTGAATTTTCATTCCAGAACAAAACAACTCAAAGTCTTCTCTTGCATGTTCAATCACCTGCAGTCTTCTTCTAGCCATCAAGAACCAGTTATGTTTATCTGATAATATGGAATGAATTTTCGAGCAGAAAAGGAGTTGCTTGGCTTAAAGGGTATGCAAAGGATTGATCTTTTCTGGAATGAGAGAGCGATCTATGATACATAGAGAGAGATTTTTGCATGGTCATGAGCTCTGTGACTGAACTACCAATTTCAATGCTTTGGCAATAATTTGAATGGAGTTTATCTTGAATTTTTGTGGTATGTCGCTAGCGTATATTAGTGTTTCGTTGTGTTTTACAATGCTTTAGTTAGATTTTCCAATGCCAAGACGATGCTTCTTGGCACTTTGAAAGCCACGAGGTTCAGATCAAACTGATTTCTTGATTGTCAAGGCGTAGGAGAATTCGGTGGTTGAGGTTTGTTTTGCGGCTTAAGTAGAATGGATAAACGGTTTACTTGAAAATCTACAAGGAGATTAACTAAAGGGGGATGTGTTACACAGTACACACACTTCTAAATCATATCCCCAAGGAAAATAATAGGGAGACCAGTTAAACATAGGTCAAAATCACGTCGGTATAGCTGGTTGCTTGAGACATAAAGAGAGGAAAAGAGAATAAACGCTTTCACCTTAAAAACAGAAGTCTTGCATAATAATTTTTGATACACAACAATAACTAAGTTGTTGAATCTCCTTCAAAACTTCGACGGATAATCACGGTCATGGGCTCATGGCTAGGAATTTCATTTTCTGCCTTTGTTTGAAGATCCCTTGTTAAATGGCCTCTTAGATCCTTTGTCAAATGGCTTTTTAGATCCCTTGTCAAATGACTTTGAAGAGCCCTTGTTAAATGGCTTCTTCGTAAGGTTTTTCCTTGGTTTCAACTGACCAGGGGTCCCTGAAGAAGACTTCTCCGGTCTGTTGTTCCGCTTCTTATCTTTCTTCACATTATACATGTCAACAGCCTGTCACACAGAATTGCACTCAAATGTTAATAATTTAATTTTACCAAATTCTCTGGAAAGAACCCATTGCCAGTAAAAGAGAAGTGAACCTTGTTAACATTGAGCATCTCATGGGAGTTCTTAGAAATTAGCTTGTTCAGAATTTTATTGGTTTGCTCCTGCTCTTGCGTGTGTATCCCTTTCCCACCTATAACTGGTAAAAACTGAAAGTAGAAACAGAAAAAGAAAGAGGATTAAACACTTTGATCACTTAACCTGTGATAAGCCCCCATACGATGTAATTGCTAGGAGATCAAACAGCATACCTTGCGATACTTTCCTTTATGTTTACCAGGTTTTTCACCTGGCAATTTCTTATCAAACTTTCCACCACTGGCTGTTGCAGTTGCTGCAATTCCAGCAACACTCCCAAGTTCATCTTTAGTAACCTTTTGGGGTGCAGCCTGGGTTCCTGTTATAGGCAACCTTGTAGCAGCTAGTTGAATATGACTGCAAAAATAGTTTAATTATGCTCTTATAATGCTAAACATAGAACATATTAAGATTATTGAGACTTGGTTAATATGTGAACTTCCAGTATTAAAGATAGCTAACTGAACTTCTAGACTTCATAATTTTGTTGTATATACATATTCTCAGTGCATGTCCATATAGCTAGATGATGTAATAGGTTAACTTAAGATGAACTATCTACGGGTTAAACACCATTGAGAAGTGAAAGGGGGATACCTTGGCAAAGCACCAACTTTTGCAGCTTGCTTCAAGTTCTGCAATCTATTTTTGTCTTGCTTTTCAACACGATTCTTT
This sequence comes from Argentina anserina, assembly GCF_933775445.1. Taxonomy (NCBI): domain Eukaryota; kingdom Viridiplantae; phylum Streptophyta; class Magnoliopsida; order Rosales; family Rosaceae; genus Argentina; species Argentina anserina. The sequence goes on along the minus strand of NC_065872.1, from coordinate 1,559,360 downwards.
TTATCTTCTCGTCTTTTGGAAAAAGGATCCTCCCCTGGTACTGCAAAGGAAAGTGACAACCATGAGAGAAGAGCAATTTGAGATTGACAAGACATAGATTTACAAGATCCATAGGAATCCAGTCAAAGACTTTTACGATGTACTATATTCAGTATCATTATAATCATAAGCAGTAAAGGACTCGTATAGCAACAATGATTGAAGTATTTACCATCAGTCATCTTTGCCTCAATGATAGGTACATTATCCTCATCATTTGCACGATCATATCCATAACGACGTTTCCAAGTTTCACTAGACTCATCATACGCAATCTTATCTTTCTTACGGTTCTTTATGCCTGCATGAAAACTAAAAATCACAAATCCAGTCCAAAATCATAAAGTAGATGCACAATCTCTCTCTCTCTCTCTCTCTCTCTCTCTCTCTCACACACACATATGGAGAGAGAGAGAGAGAGAAAGAGAGAGGTTTCTTAAAACTGCAATGACTGACCTTTCTTTTGGGCAAACAGTTCCCATTTTGTAGGAGGCTTAGGCTTTGGAATCTGTAGACAACAAAGGAAAATGTTATTGCCAGTCCAACTTAAGACAAAATGAAACAATAGCAGCTCATAAGATGTTAAAGAAAGCAACCATGTGCATTTCTCTCATAACATGTCTGCATGCTCTTACCATGGAACATCTGAACCATGTCCCTTTCCACAGGCCAACATTCCACTCAACCAAGTCGTACAGGGAACCATATTTTGACAGCACATCAGGAGATTAATAAGTATTTGGGGTTGCTTAGACTCCTAATTACTTGCTAATTTGCCATTAAACAGAAAACATGCCATTCCTCACCATGAACTAACACTCCACTCAGTTTCTAGTTAAATAGCACACAGCATTGTGCACCATCCAATGTTCAAGTACAATACAAAGGTTACAGCTCAAAAACTGTATATCCAGACTGTATATAGACAAACAAAGCTTGTAACATGACAAACTAAAAGGGATCAATCAATCACTTACATGCTTTTCTCGGGGCAATCTAGTAGTTGGAGCAGGCAACTTCACAAGTGTTCCCTCAATGTCTTCAGTCGAAGGCAAATTGAATAAATTATTCGCAATAGCTTGAACTAACTCAGTTCCTTTTGCAATATAATCCTTCACCAACTCCTCCCTAGCATTCAATAAAAACAACAATATTACTCACTAAACAAAACCATTTCACATCAAACTCAACAGCCAAACTCTCATAGACATGCTAGCCTATCAGCACAGTATCAATTTTAACATCAAATTCCTACCCAAAACCAACACCCTGAAATTCATATAGATAAAAATCCAAACTTTAACAAAAATTAATGATAAATGCAAAAACCCAGTTCCATAGTTGTAGATTAAGCTTCAAAGATATCAACTTTGAGTTCAGTAACCATTTTTATATAAATCTCTAGCAACCAAAACCCCACAAAACACAGTACCATACAGACACCAAAACAGAAATACAAACCTGGAAGAAGGGTTGGAGGGAAATTGATGATGAAGGTCAACCGCCATGAGATTACCCAGGTCGATTTGAAACGCCGTCGTATCGGTCTCCATAGCTACGAGCTCTGTTTTGGTACTCGAAAGCTGCAGAAGAAAAAGAGAGAAAGAAACCAAAGGCTTTCCAAGGGTTTATCTAACTCCTACCAAACGGTGCCGTTTGTTGCCCTATATCTTATTGGGCTTAAAATTACATAAAAGCCCATTGGGTTTATGATTCTCAATTGGCCCAAAACGCGTGAAAGCTTTTGCTTTAACAATGTAGACGTTTCAACGTAGAAACCAATTTGGGAATAAAATCCCTAGACTCCATGAAATCACAGTGACTCGATCACAATCTCCAGAATCTGATCGCTACCCAGATTAGCCCTCGTTCATATCCATCTCATCTGTAAGTTCAATTCTCTCAGTTTTGGGTTTCAATTTTATTATCATAACAGCTCAAAGTTTCGATTTTTATTGTGCCCTAATTTGTTTCCTCAGCAATTTTGAGATGGACGGAAACAAAGACGACGCTTTGAAATGCTTCGGAATCGGGAAGGAAGCTCTCGACGGCGGCGACCGCACCCGCGCCCTGAAATTCTTGGCCAAAGCTCGCCGCCTCGATCCGTCGCTTCCGATCGACGATCTGCTATCGTCGGCCGGTAAAGACTCCGATCCTCCGCCGCCTTCCGACGGCGCCAAGCCCGACGCGCCGTCCGGTTCGGGCCTCGGTATGCCTCCGCTTCGTCAAAGGAAGGCTTCCGCTTCCGGGTCGAGTTCCGGGTCCGGGTCGGGCTCGGCGGGTGGGTACACGGAGGAGCAGGTGACGACTGTGAGGGAGCTGAAGAGGAAGAAGGACTACTATGAGATATTGGGGGTGGAGAGGAGCTGTAGTGTCGAAGATGTTCGAAAAGCTTATAGGAAGCTCTCATTGAAGGTCCATCCTGATAAGAACAAGGCCCCCGGAGCCGAGGAGGCCTTTAAATCGGTGTCGAAGGCGTTTCAGTGCCTGAGCAATGCTGAGAGCAGGAAGAAGTACGATGTTTCGGGGTCGGAGGAGCCGGTTTACGAGCGGCGGCGTGCTCCTAGGCACCATCATGGTGCAGGAAATGGGTTCTTTTATGAGGGTGGTGATGTGGATGCCGACGAGATTTTCAGGAACTTCTTTTTCGGAGGAGGAGGAATGGCGCCGGCCACCACGCAGTTTAGGGGGTTTAGTTTCGGGCAGGGAATGGGGGGAGCGAGGCCTGCTGAGTATGCCTCTGGTGGGTTCAATGCGAGGACACTTATTCAGTTGCTGCCTGTGCTGCTTATATTGCTGCTTAACTTTTTGCCGTCCTCTCAGCCTGTTTACTCGCTGTCGAGGTCGTATCCTTTTGAGTACCGGTTTACCACGGAAAAGGGGGTCAATTTTTATGTCAGGTCGACTGAGTTTGAGCAAGATTACCCGTCTGGTAGTGCAGACCGCGCCAGGCTTGATCAGCAGGTGGAGAGGGAGTATTTCAATGTTCTGTCGCAGAATTGCCGGCTAGAATTGCAGCGTCGCCAGTGGGGATTTGTTCGTGAGACGCCACATTGTGACATGTTGAAGCAGTTTGAGGCGGCAGCTTGATTTCTTCTACTGAAGGTCCAAATCTATCCTGCTATCTTTTGCATTAGATGATACAGTGTTCTATATAGTGTAGAGAAAATGTTTAATAAGTGAATCACTGCTATTTTAATCTTGCCACTGACCGTAAGCTTGACACCTAGTGTTCTATGTTTTTGATCTTTCACAAATGCTAGGATGGTAGTATGCAAAAGCTGTTGAAGGGAATCAGCTGATTTTTCATTCTTTCTGTTCTGGTGAATTCTGTTGATATGGCTGGTTGAGTTTTAATTGTTGGACAATGTGTTTGCTGCACTTTGACAACTTTCTGATTGTACTTTGGTGGCACTATTGGTTTGCTAAAAAACTTGGGAACAACAAAACGTTTTGTTTTCTTTGTTACCTGTGTAAATGTTTAGTATGAGATAAGGTTTGCTTTTGCTGATTGGAAGTGAGTCAGGACTAGTTGGTTCATTCCAATCTAAGCGGATCATTTTATCTCAAACACATTCTAAACCCTAATAGAGTAGAGCTAATCTAAGTGGTGCCCACAAGTTAACCCTAATGTGTTGTATCATCAAATCAATCCAGGGTTATCAAGGCTCGTATTTTCTTTGAATTAACAGTGGTGAATCTCAATATGTCGCACTGTTTATTGATCTGAATTTGGGAGTTCCTCTCTTGCAGATTGTTCTTTGGGTGCCAGTCTCTCTGTCTATTCTGGTTGCACAGTGCATAAGCAGGAGAGATGACGGACAATAGCTGCATATTTGTGTGTTTTTAGTTGGTGTATCTGGATAGCCTCTGCAGCCTCCACAAGTTTTATATTCTTAGTCTGAATATAGGCACAATGACCGCAAAATTGTCCGAGATTAGTATTAAAGCTTTGCGATTGTTAATGTTGCATACATATCTTGTTCAATACATACACTTTCATATATGTATGTGGAACTAGGCATTTTTGTCACACAGTTCGATTGTAGCATTCGATACTTTGATCAATGTTATAATAATTTTAGAACGGCTACATGAAAGATATTAATCCGCATCTCTTTTGATTCGATAAAAAGAGAAATTACAACCAGATTACAACGGGAACTATCTATGCTACAATAACTTTAGTATGAATAATGAATGCATGGGGATGATTGTTTGCAGATGATGGACGTATGTCTCCCCTTCCGAGTTATCATTGCCAATTGAACCTTGGTCTCATAATTTCACATTTTCACATCAATGAGAGCCGATGAGGGCTCGATACGCAATAAGACCCTGCATCATCTTCTAGAGGTGACAGTCTCTTAAGAAGGTCCTGGATCATACTTACTGAATGAGTTATGAGTGTGCTTCAAGAACATATATATGATCTTAACTGCATCTCGCGTGGTGGACTGAGATCCGATCGGACATATGAACTTTCTGCATGGTACACTGTCTTATCCCCAGCCTGGATGATGGTTTTCTTTGGCAAGACATAGTAATGGAGAACACTGAAGGGCGAGTACGTTCTATCTCATTAGAGCCTGATTGTAGGAAAATCTCTGGCCGGCAGCGATCCGGTTGTTTTCGAATCAATTCCAAAATGTAAAAAACCTGCTGCATGCAACACTTCTATGAGCATACGAAAGCAAATCAAATAGACACACTTTCCTATTTATGCATTCCTGATTTTTCTAGGAAAGAGTAAATTGGTAATTGTAGGAAAAGATTTTACTCTATTTATCGAGCCTCCCCCCGCACCTCAATTCTACGGTGTTGTTGTTTGTGTACAATAATGTCGGCAGCAAAGTCATGTTACTGGTGCTACAGATGCAGCAGGTACGTTAGGATATTGAGTGTCCAGAGTGTGGCAGTGGCTTCCTCGTAAAGTTTGGCCATAGACAACCTCGCAGAAACAATGACGAGGTCGGTGATACTAGTGATCGGTCTCAGATCAATCTAGACGGAACTGAAAGGTACTGCACCGTGTGCCGAGAAGCATTAGAATTGGAGAATGAGCTCGATGAAGTTCGAGAGATGTCATGCAAGCACATCTACCACTCCCATTGCATCTTGCAGTGGCTTGAGCAGCGAAATTCATGTCCTTTGTGCTGGCATGAGCTGCCGATGGACTCTCCGGCAGTGGGAAGGTTCGCCAGCGGCACCAATAGGCAGCTTTCCGGTTTTGTTTACACCAACCTGGAAGGCGGAAGAGGAAGACACAGAGGTGGAATGAGGCAGTTGCTTACTCTTTTGTTTCAACAATTAACAATATAAGATTCTTGGATTTCTTGCTTATTATCATAAAACGAAAGCAAAAATTTCACTTTAATCCAACTTAGTAGCTCAATTGTGTTGTTGTTATTCAATAGATCATGATGAATAAAGTTAGATTATGCCCCAAGATATGTAAAGTTCAACTTTCGAGCCTAGCACAACAATGCACATGTATATACAAATATATAACACTCAAATCCTAGCCTAGCCATGACGAGAAGTTGGGTAATCTTGTCAGGTTTTAATCATGTTTCGCAAGCTGGTTCTTTAATGCATCCCAAATCGAACTGTCATTATCCTTGGTTAATATTAAGTGTATGTAATCTGAAATACTATGTGTATATGCCAACCGAACCACCGGAGGCGATGTAATCTATAATCTTACAGCCGGAACACTACTGATTCTCTCTCACTCCTTGCTTAAGGAAAAGGATGTTGGCAGCATGTCATGCATCTGGAATTTTATCTCTAATCCTTCGAGGTAATGACCAGCAATCCCAGCGCTCCTATGATAATGTACTGCGAGAACCAAAACACAAAGTAAATAAGAAACTAGCCTGCTTCTGTCAAGGAAGCAATGTTTGATTTCAAGAACCCCCAAGCTTGTGGGCTATGGATGCCTGAGATATATTGAGGGTATTAAAATTAAATGAGAAACTATAAAGATCGTTTTGTCAAGTTAAGCACATACACATGAGAAGACATTCTAGATTTCAATAAAGGCATACCTTGATTATAGGCTTTTCTGTCATGATTATTGTCACCCAACCACCATAAGGCAAAAACCTGCGGAAAAGCGAAATACAAATCAATACAATACATCCAGTAAATGAAAACTCCATGCTATATGAGTATTGCAAGTATGTACATAGTACACAGTATTCATGAATATGTATATATGTATGAGTAACGGATCCATGATAGAAAATCGAAAAATTCTTCTTGATTTCAGACCTCCGCTTTCAAGGATAAGTAAGCCAATGCTATATAACTTTACTAGTTATGACTCAAATTATAAAAGCCACTGATTTTATCATAAACTGAACCATCTGAATATATAGTTTAGTCATGCTGAAATTTACATTGAACAACTATGTAAACCAGCATTAAGCAAGTTTGTCTTTGATAGTTGCATCAAATATGTAAGGCATACATTTAGACTTGCACACGTGATTAACATATTATTGCCTCACAGTTGTTAATCTAACTGAAGCTCAGAACAAAGTAAAACAAGAAAAAAGACGTACCCAACAGCTCTCCCCATGATATGGTGTTTTTGCAACCAACGCTGGCCCGGAGCATAAAGGACTCTATCATCACCAGGGTTATTGTCTCCTACAAAAATAAACCAACACCACAGTTACTTCCATAATATTTATGATTATGAAAACCTAAAGTTTTGAATCAATACATCTTAAGGTATTACTACGCCATGGTGTGATACTTCGACATTTCTTTCATTCACTTTATTAAAAATTTCAAAATAGTGGAATAATCGAGTGAAATACAAATTAATTTGATACTTCTGTGTTCATGAAAATACTTACCTTTTGTGAGGACATAATCTTCTCCAGTGTCTCTCCGCTCGTGAACCTACCGGAAAAGGATTAGTAACACAAAACATAATCGTAAGATGACATGAAACTGTATGATGTCACAGGTTTTGGTTTCTGAGGCAAGGCATTGAATTATCTGTAAAAGTTGAGTGGAGCTATTAAAAGAGAGGGAGGGAAGTGGAGAAGGTAATCCCCATCATTTTACCTTAATTACTCGATGAACAATGGGAATAGGGCGTCCCTGGAGATCAAGTAAAAGATAACCCATCACATTTATAGACAAAACAATATCATAGGCAAGTATCAGAATGCAAGAAGACTTGGGCTTTCCCAGAATGGATTAAACAAATAACATTTTAGCAAATATTAAGTAAAGAAGTAAAATCAGATAGGAGAACATACATCCACGTTAAACACCACTACTTCTCCTGCACGAATAGGATCCTTGCTCATATGCAAGAACAGTATGTCACCCTGAAAGAGACTCAACATTCAAGCCAACAAACAAAAAAGTAGGAGTAAAAGAAACCACTCGAGTTTTTGCGCATTCAATTCAATTGTAAAATAACAGATAGTCAGGTCCAAAACTCAAATGAAAAGCAAGTGAACCAATCAAGGGCTACGAAAAACACCAATATGTGCTATAGTAACAAATTCCGCGTTCTTCCTTCTGAACCCCAAGACCCGAATAAAGAGACACATTACTAACCACCATTCATCCACATTCTTTTTAGCTAAAAGAGTAATCGCATTGCAACTAGAATAACTAAAATACTTCCCAAAGTTTCATTATATACACCATTTTCATACAATCTACCACATCTTAGCCATTCAATTCTTACCCAACTATAGAACACAGTCATTGTTCAAACACATTAACAGGGTTTCCCACAAAGAAATTGACAGACTCACCCTAGCAAACCCAGGTTCCATGCTTTCAGAGAGCACAACCACCACAGGTGATTCACTCCCAGTCATCAAAATCAGCCCTTTCCATATCATCAGCGCCGAAGTGACAATCAAGCCTGAAACACATAGATAACTCGTAAAGGTGCAATCTTTGAATCCGAAACAATAAAAGGTGAAGACTTTGAAATGATAAATATAGGTACTGACCGAGACTGATGGCTTGGGTGAGAGCTTGCCTGATCTGAATTGACTTGATGGAGTCCACGGTGTCCCCGAACCAACCCATTTGCTAAGTAAATGTGAGAAACTGAGAGCTGCAGAGTTCTATGGTTTCAGAGTTTGAAGAATTTGGTGGGGTGGTAAATATGAGGGATCAAGATGAAGAAGACAGTAAGGTAAATACGTTATATAGTTAACTTTTGTGTGGCATTTGGGGTCTTAAGAGCATCCGCACCCATAAATTGCATTTGATCAAGCAAATGGTAGGGTCAGAAGCAAATTTTGCTTCAAGCAAATCGATTTCATATTTTGCTCAAGCAAATCGATTTTTTCACACACCCATTTACAATTTGTTTGAGCAATTCAATTTTGTCTTGTTGTGAAATAATTAATTTTTTTATCAGATATATTTACAACCAATAATAATGTGCCACGTGTCATTATCGACTCGATATTATTCAAAATTTCCGATAAGATTTTCGACTAATAGATAATTGACACGTGTCACTACCACGTGTCATTGTCGCTAAAATAATTGGAGCAGATTTCCGATAAGATTTTCGACTAGTAGAGAATTGACACGTGTCACTGTCAGCAAAATAATTGGACCAAATTTCTGATAAGATTTTCGACCAATTTGCTATAAAAACGTCTAATATCACTCATTATAACTCATCCTTCAATCTAAACACTTAGCAACATTTCCTTGTTCATCACTCTGATGAATCCTTTCAGCTTTCACAATTTTTTCAGGCGGAGACAACGTCAACAAGAAGAGGATGACGATATGGAGCAATCATTCGTGAATCAGGTGGTCATGGCGGAAGCACAACACGATGATGAATCAACACGACCAAGCGGTTCACGTCGCGGTAAAAAACCGAATAAGCCACGTCAAAGGCTATCTAGGGGACACAATCTCATGGAAGATTACTTCATCGAACGTCCAATTTTCGACGCTCAAGACTTTCGTCGGAGGTACAGGATGAGCAGAGACCGATTCAACATTATCATGACGGACCTCTGCAACCACGACATGTCTTGGCATCAAAGAGAAGACGCCACTGGTTTGCTAGGGCTACTTCCCCAACAAAAGATGACCGGGGCTCTACGAATGCTAGCGTACGGGTCAGCCGCAGATCAGTGTACTGAAATTACAAGGATGAGGGAATCGACTACCCTGAAATGTATGAAGGAGTTTTGCAGCCAAGTTGTTCATCTCTATGGTCCAAGATACCTCCGTAGTCCAACACCGGCAGACCTCACGCGACTATTAGCTAAAGCAGAACGCCGAGGTTTTCCAGGTATGATTGGAAGCATCGACTGCATGCATTAGGAGTGGAAGAACTGCCCAACCGCCTATCAAGGGGCATACTCGGGCCGAAAGGGTCGCCCAACGGTTATCCTAGAGGCAGTGGCCTCGTATGATACGTGGATATGGCATAGTTTTTTTGGCTGTCCTGGAGCTAAAAATGACATTAATGTGCTCCACCTATCGAATGTGTTCTCAGAGATCCTTGCCGGAAGAGACCCAACTGTCGTCTACGAAGTCCACGGACAGAGGTACACCACAGCTTATTATCTGGCTGACGGAATATATCCAAGGTACTCTACATTTGTCAAAACAATTTCCAATCCCCAGACGCCGCAAGATAAGCTCTTCGCAAAGAAACAAGAGGCATACCGGAAAGATGTGGAGAGGGCATTTGGCATCTTGCAATCTTGATGGGCAATTATACGTCATAGTTGTACATTGCACCACAAATCGGTAATGACTACCATCATGTTAGCTTGCATTATATTGCATAACATGATTGTTGAGGAAGAGTATGTGGATGATGAGGATGATGATGAGGAAGAAGAAGAAGACTTGCAAAACCCATCGAGGGCTTTCCGGGTTTATGATGGGCCGGTGAATGCACAAGGGAATCGAGTTCTTTTTGAGCCAATCAGTAGAGATGGAGCTAATATACAACGGTTTCACGACCGTGTTGCCGATCTCGAATCCGCTTACATCCATCGAGAGCTCCAGAAAGACTTGGTGAAACACATTTGGAGAGTGGAAACCGGTGAAATACTTTAAATATGTTTTATTGTGTGTTTTCATGATGTTTGTGTTTAATTATTAAGCTTGTGTTTAATTTCAGTATGTGTTTTAATTTAATGTGTATTTCAATTTCAACTTAATAAATAAATTGCATTTTATTTCTCGAAAAATTTAAATTACATAAAATGACGAGCCAAGCCCAGATTTATTCTTAGTACAATACTATAACTACTATGGAAAAAGCACGCGATTTGGGTGATAACAATCCGAATATGTTTCATCGGTAGGTTGATCTTGACTAGCTTCTCCTTCATTAAGGATTGCTAGTTTCCTCTTGGTAAAATACCTTTTCGAGATTGGGGTCATAGCCTCCAAATCCATTGTCATGATCCTTGTGTCATTCTCTTGTTTCTTCAATCGTAACTCTTCTTCCGCCCTTGCTTCTTTTCGCTTTTGAATGTCTATGTACTCCGCATAATAATTAAGCTCACTTTCATTATGGGCTAGCCTCTTGGTATGCCATGATGCTTGGTCACTTGCAATGGTATGCAAAACCTCCACCCGTTGCTCAATAGGAGTCTTACCATGTTTCTTTTGGCGCCTAGCTTCCTTTGCCGCCTTGGTTCCCATTGGTCTAGGTGGACTCGATGGAGTTGCCGTGTTGCTTTGAGGTGTCTCATTCAATTGGTCGTCATCCAAATTGATGGTTGGAGATGATTCAGTTGCTGAAGGAGTACCGTGGTAACTACTTGCATATGGAGATGGAGTAGTAGGTAGCACCGCAACGAAAGATGGATGATCTTTAACCACTTCCCAACATTCAAAGTGTGTAAACTTTTTCTTCTTGGCATTATAGTAACATGATTGAGCTTGTCGTTCCTGATGTAAAAAACTTATATTAGGTATTTATTTAATTACATAATTTAAATAAATTAGATAAAACAAATAATGTAACCAATTAGATATATTAAAACAAATAATGTAAACAATGCTACATATTTAAACAAATTAAATAAAATAAATAATGTAAATAAAATTAGATATATTAAAATAATTAAATATGTAAACAATGCTATATATTTAAACAAATTAGATATAAATTACATAATTGAATTCATATAATCAAATAAAAATTATAATATATGATAACACAATGTACTTACTTCGTCCATTAGCGAAGTGCCGCTAGCTATACGTTGTCGTGATGCCGCCAAACATTCGCCCCATTTTTGCAAGAGTAGCTTGAACTTGTTGTAGTGAGAAGCGAGCGCGATTCGGGTCCTTGGCTCCTTCGGAGGTTTCTCACCCGGTGCTAGCACCCAATTTTGCATATAATTGCCATGAATTGTCTCCCACAATTTGTCCCTCTTTTGTTTGTTACCGTCATATTCATCAATGCTATGACGGACAAAAGAAATACACATTTGTAAATCTTCGGAAGGAAGCCAATGGGTGCCTATTGTTTTAGAAAAAAATGCTAAACGAAAAGAGAGAGGAGATACGAAAAGAGAGAGGAGATGGAGGAAGATGTGAAATTTGTTGTGCACAAATTGGTGTGAGTTCATAACAAATTGAAGTAGTATTTATAGGCAATTTTTTGGGAGAATTTTGAAATTTTGGGGATTTTTTTACAATTTTTTGGGTTTATTTCCGTTATGATCAAATAGTAGCCGTTGCCAATTAATTCTGACCGTTGGATCGAAATTTCTGATTCAAAATGGAATGCCCAGATCAATTGGACCGTTGGCCAATCTACTTGACACGTGGCAGCCATTCATTGGCTCGCTTTTTTTTTTTGGCGCGTGCGTTGCACGCGCCTAACATAAAAAAAATTCGCCCGTGCCTGACGTCACCCACGGGCGGTGGGCTCCGCCAGGCGATCGAGCAAACGCCGGAGCAAAATTTGCTCGAGCGATCGGACGAGCACCGCGGCTGGGTTGACTGGGCGAGCAGCTCGCCTCCTCCTGCTCGCCGGTGCGAGCCTCCCCTTCTCCTGCTCGAGCTCCTCCGGCTGGTCCCTCCTCCTGCTCGAGCACGCCGGCAAAATTGCTCGCCGCTGCGGATGCTCTAACATAATAACATTCCTCCATTTTTGGTAAAACATTGTGCTCTTGGACTTTATGTAAAAATCGCACTGCTAGTTTCTTTACACGTTTACATCATTCACAATACACTTGTCACTTACAAGTGATATAATGTTGTTGTATAACAGTCATTGCACAAAGGGAAATGATTTCTTTAGCTTGTGTGTTTTTTTTTGGATATTTACTACTTCTAAACGTCACACAATACTATAAAATATTATAAAATGCTATAAAATAATATGATAATACTCATAAATATAAGAGGGAAATGATATAAAAATTAAATTTTCCTTAACTTTACAAAAGTTTACAAAATGTCACATAATTTCACGAAATTTTATAAAACATTACGAAATGTCACGAAACACTATAAAATAATACGATAATACTCATATATAACTCAATCTAAGGGGAAAATGACATACAAATTAAATTTTCCGTAACTTTACAAAATTTCCCTAAACACTACAAGATAATATGATAGTACACAACTCATTCGTAGTTAAGGTAATCATTTTATGATATTAAGTGAGATCAAATCATTCAAATAGGAGTGGGCATAAAAAACAGAAATCCTGATCCCGTCCCAAAATTCATAAGAACGGGACGGGACGGAAGTCTAAAAACGTTCGTCCTGTCTCGATCCCGTTCCGTTTCATAATAGTGGGATGAGACGTTGGATGAATAATTTATATCCCACTTCGTCCCGTCTCGTCACACATTTAATGAAAACTTAAAAATTCGTATATATTTGTATCAAAATGAAACTAATTTATGTTCTTAATAACTCCAAAATTATATCAACTCAAATAATAATAGTAAATTAGAAACGTTGTGCTCATTTCTACTCTGATTTCAAGAAGTTAACGTGTCATTAGCATGATTACTAACACAAATGAATATTTAACAAAATTATGTCATAGTATCATATTCAACTAACACATCATTAGAAGGGTAGGGATTCGAACTCTCTTGTCTTATATAAAAACTAAAAAGGGTGTTAGAAAAGACCTAAACAAAAATTTGGGCCGGGGCAAACTCACATCCACAAAATGAGTCGGGCCAAAGCAAACGACGTCGGCCTATGAAACTCTCCTATAAATATCCCTCAAACGACAATTTCAGTCTTCTTCTTAAACCCTAATCCAATCTTCGCTTCCCTCATCGGAAACCCTAGCCTCCTCTTCGCACAGTAATCCCCAAAACACAATGGTACCGTCTCTCTCTCTCATTTCACTCCAATATTGCAATTAAATTTCTGGGTTTTTGATTCCTGTATTTGATTTTGCTTGATTTCAATTGCAGACTGGAGAAGCTGTGAACCCTAAAGCTTACCCCTTGGCTGATGGCCAGCTCACCATCACCATTCTCGACCTGGTTCAGCAAGCCTTCAACTTCAAGCAGCTTAAAAAGGGCGCCAACGAAGGTTCTACCCTGATTCCTGTTTCAAGTTTGAGTCTTTGGTTTTGTGGAAGTTCAGTTTTGTTGTTGTTTAATTTTAGGGTTTTAGGGTTTTGTAGAAGATTTAATGAGTTTTTTTTTTGCAGCTACTAAGACCCTGAACAGAGGTATTGCTGAATTCATTGTGATGGCTGCCGATACCGAGCCGCTTGAGATCCTTCTTCATCTTCCCCTGTTGGCTGAAGATAAGGTAAGACATTTTCGATGTTGATTTCTATTGGTTTGTGGTTTGATATGTAACATTGGTGTGTTACGTGGTTTATGTTTATCATGTGTTGTAAGACTTCATTAATTGTGCACATATTGGACTAAGTTTTAGATTTAGTATAAACAGTATGTGTAGTTCATTTTTTGTATCACGAGTTGTTTCATTGATTACGCCACGAAGTTAAGGGGAGATAAATATGCATTTGGTTGTGTTTATGTTTGTATAAGGACATCTGCTTGTGATATATACAAACCCTAAACGATTCAATAAGTTAGTGAACATGATTATGGTGTATGTGCAGTAATGTTTCCCCTAATTTTCTGGCTTGTTTGTAGATAAGCTCTGCGAATCCGATTCCATTTTATAGTTGCTATGTGTCTTGCCTTGATGTTTTTCCAAAGAAATACAAGCCTTCTGATGTTTATCTATTTTATTCATTATGGATATCAAAACCGTCTTCTGGACAATATTTTTCATTGATATGCTTTGCTTTTGTATGTTCCTGTACTTATTATGATTTAACTTTGAGACTATGGATCATAAAATCTGCCACTGAAAGTATTGTAATTGAATTCACAGAATGTGCCCTATGTGTTTGTGCCATCAAAGCAAGCTCTTGGACGCGCTTGCGGTGTCTCAAGACCTGTCATTGCTTGTTCTGTGACAACAAATGAGGGCAGCCAAATGAAAGTTCAGATTCAACAGCTTAAGGTATTCACTTCTTACTGATGTTAGTATACTGATTATTATAGTTTTTCCTTTTTAATTTTGTCCTATAGGCTGTGTTGTGATTGTTATTATGTGTGAAATGCAGGATGCCATTGAGAAACTCCTTATATAGACTATTGTGGAGCATGTGTTGGTGTGATTCGGTGTGATGGGCCTCTCAAACCTTAGTGGTTGCTACTTCAGAGGCTTGGACTGATGGAGTTGTACTACTAGGAAAAACTTTTAGTGTTGACTTGTACTAAAGTTTTCATTTCTATGAACTGCTAAGCAGCCAGCTCTAAACTCTGTTTGCAAGTATAAGCTATTGTTGCTATTGTAACAACTTGCATACTATGAATTGAGTTATTTGCTTTTATCCTTGTTTACTTTAATTCCATGGTAAGTGGTCATTACAATTTGGTTAGGCAGAGTTTTATAAATTTATGACTATTGTATCTTTTCCTAGGCATTTATCTTCTGTAAGCCATCTGAAATTTAGGAACTTGACTTGCCTGAGTGGTGCTTTATTCCTTGAACCTCTGTATTCTTCTCAGGCTAGCAACGTGCTTGGGTTTGGATATGTTCTTCACTAATTTTTTTCTATCGGTTAGTTGCTTTAGTCTCGGCTCAGAATGCGTAGGGTGGTCAGCCATGGTGGCAACCCATACTTACCTGAGACTGAACCGTGACCGGATAGATGTTTAGAGAACTGAGTAGGTAGAGAACTGCAGAGCAACAAGTTTGAGTTGTTTTGAGAACGACAAACAGGTACATTACAAGACATTATAGTACACGCTGCGATGATTCAAGAGTTGATGCCGCGACCAGGAAGGATATAAGGATTCATAGGTAATGATACTCGGGCAAAAACAATGGAAAGTATATTCTAAAATTACAGCCCAATTGTCTAACATTTGGTAGATTCGGGTTTTTTTTATAGCAAATTGGACAGATTATCTTTCACAACTATTTGCATATGCATGTATATAACAATTCGAATTGGTGGAGACCATTTGCATATAATTGTTAACCACTAATTTAACCAAACAAGCCGAGCTCAAATGCTTCCTGCAAAATCCAAATCCTTCGTGCAATGGTGTATTGCTACACATTGAACCGTTCCTGCTGAGGTCTATCAAATCACGGTACTACAGTAGTTGATCAAGGTCAGAAGAATAGCAGCATATGGGGCAACGGGGATTCATATATATTATGAACACGAGCCAGTTGATGTATGAAAATTAAAACAGAAAGAATAAAAGAATTCTTATTCAAGACAAAAAAAAATATTGGATATTTGATGTGTCAATATATAGAATTTGCACCAACCTAGCATCTTGTGGTCGTGCCGGAGTGGTTATCGGGCATGACTAGAAATCATGTGGGCTTCGCCCGCGCAGGTTCGAATCCTGCCGACCACGTGTTTTTGTTGACGCCAACAGATTAACTCCCTCAATTGATGAGCTCATTTGATCAAATCGGAGGATCCAATCGGATATGGTTTCAGTTCTTTGGTGCACAATGTTCTACAAACATTCATATTCATACTTTCTATCAGTGCGGATCGTAGTTGCTTAATTTCCATGGATTTGCTAACATTAGTATGTTTCACAGGCTGATGCGCTTGACCGGTGCATTTTGAGAAAGCATCGGAAAAGCTTTAAATGAAAAAACAGGTGTCCAAGGCTAAATGAGTGACAGCACACTTTAGATATCATATCAAAGAAGGAAAAAAGATGCAAAAACTAGGCATGACCAACTAATTCTTAGTTATTCATCAATCAGCCACTAAACCAAACTAGCGAGCTCAAATGCTTCCTGCAAAATCCAAGGCGACCTTCCTGCAATGGTGTCTTAAACCATGGTGCTAGTTCAGTTACTCTGGACGTACAGCGGCAGCAAACCTCTTAACAACTTTGTGGATAAGTTTTATAATGTTGCTGAGATATCGAAAAAATTCTTGTGTAACTTCTGGACGGAGCACTAAACCAACAGGGTTACTAGTTACCACATTGGGCCCTTCCTGCGGAGATCTATCAAACCATGGTACTAGATGATTAAGGATGGAAAATTGCCGCAAATGGGGCAACGGGGTTTCCACTTCAGCCAACGACAAATGCAAACTCCATGAAAAACATGCAAGCAAGGTAATTGAACAGCATCACGTATAATATCATAGTCATCGATACAAATAACACAAGTCCCACGTTTTGTAGCTTCAAAATAACCCTGCTTAGACGCTTTAGTCGCTTCATCATTAATATGATGCATAAAATCAACTTTGGTAAGCCGTTGCACATGAATAAAACCGGTTTCTTCTGCTTGAAAACCCTCGGTTTCTATATCTTGCAGGAATTCGTGAACAAGACGAATTATCGGATCTCTGCGACAACTCGAGGGATTAGGTCTTCTTTATCATCTGGATGAAAGCGGTCGTCGATAACGTTTAGCGTATTACGCCCTGATTGTAACAGTGACTTGGCGTTGGGGGATGAGCCAATATTCTTGAGCAACTAAATCTGTTGAAAAACTGTGGATGGTTTTCAAGTAGAGCAAAAATAGGATCACAAGCTCATCATCATGTCGTGGAATCAGATATCGCGGAGCAAAACCAAGGCTGAAGGATACCCAATGCACAGTGGCATCCTCGTTAGAATAGGCGGTCAGGGTCGGTACTAGAGACATAATTTCCGAATGAAGTAGTGAATAGCAGCTGCTACTGCTGCTTCGGGCCGGGGTTGAACCTGCAGTACAGGACTTTTTTTTAGGTAAATTCCCAAACGAACAAAGAAGCTGGGTTGATTAATTAACAAAGAAACTTTTAGCAAATTCACCGATTAATTCATCAATCAGATGATTACCTCTATAACCCTCAAATACAGTATACATACTGTTTTAGGGTTTCAGAAGCTTTTAGGAATAGTAGATAATAACGAAAATTTAATGGAGAAATAATAGAGTATACAGTGAATACAAGGACTAACAGTTATTTGAATCCTACTCAAACTTCTAACTCTATTAACTGAAAATTAATCCTCTAACTAAATCCAAGCGTGACTAGTTCAAACTTGTTTTTATGATAGATTAATTGGATAAGCAAATTAGAATGTTATCCCAAAACGCGCTAATAATTATCTATTTCTAGTTATTCGACCAAAAAAAATTATCCATTTCTAGTTAATTATCAGGAAGTTCATAATTGAAATGATGAAAAAAGATCGTCTACCCGCACAGAATATGAAAGAGCACCAGTATGATCGTTGATAAGTTGGTGATTCCTCGTTATATTATTGTATAACGACATGAACCACAAGACAGAAGAGTTTGGTACACAGAGCTACAAAGTTACAACCATAGACTTGTGTGTGTGTGTGTGTGTGTGTTATATATTATTCGAAATGGCGGATTGGTGGAGACCATTTGCATATAGTTGTTAAAAGGAATCTCACATGCCATGTTGTTTCCGGGCTGCCAGACTAAACTGGGTTTTGAATATATATATATATATATATATATATATATATCTATCTACTAAGTCAGCGATGCTAGCAGCGATGGTGGTTGATTACAAGTTTGATTTTGTCTAACCTGCTCTAGCTAGTAGCTGTTTCCACCAAACACTGAGAGAGATTAAATATCATAACTCAGATCTGGTATTTGATCAAGAATTACAAATCCGTAATAGTCAGACACAGATGAGCTATTTCATGAATTTGGAAAGCTAGCTACGACCCTTAAGAAGCAATTAATAGAAGTCAAGTTGATCAGGGCCTCATAAAACTATTAGTGATATATAGCATAACATTGTCAGTGATGGCATCCAAATTAGGGCTTGAGAAAACTGCTAGTTGATCAAATTAATATGCTAGATAATTCTAGTGTAGTAACTTGGTGTATACTTTTGCAATCAAATTTTGCAATGCTGTCACGTTGTGCCCAAGTTTCATTGATTTGTTTTTCTTTGTCTTAGATTTTTAATATATATAGTCTACACTATAGTTGAATTCTCCATCTCATTCCACCCAAGCCTCACGGCCTCAACCCCCCCCCCCCCCCCCCATACCTTGCTTCCTTATCCCATATATTTCCCAACATCTCATTCCACTCTCATCTTCATCATCACAATGGCAGCTTCCACACATTCCCTCCCTCTCCTCCTCCTCGCTGTCGCTGCAGCCCTCTTTGTCCTCCGTGCCGAAGCACAAACAGCACCTGCCCCGGCCCCGTCCGGCCCACTGAACTTCACCAGCATCCTAGACAAAGCTGGCCAGTACACCACCTTCCTCCGCCTCCTCGCTCAAACCCAAGTGGCCACCCAAATCCAGAGCCAGCTCAACTCCACCACCGAGGGCCTAACCGTCCTTGCACCCACGGACAACGCCTTCACTAACCTCAAAGCCGGTACCTTGAACGACCTCTCCGCCCAACAACAAGTACAGCTTGTTCTTTACCATGTTCTCCCCAAGTACTACACTCTCGACAATCTCCAAACAGTGTCGAACCCCGTGAGGACTCAGTCCTCCGCCTCAAACGGCGGCGGATCTTACGGGCTCAACTTCACGGGATCCGGAGGGAACCAAGTGAACGTGTCGAGCGGGGCGGTTACTACTCAGATCAACAATGCATTGAGGCAGCAGTTTCCGTTGGCTGTGTACCAAGTTGACAAGGTACTGTTTCCTAATGACATGTTTAGTGAGGCATCACCGGCTCCTGTCCCGGCTAAAACTCCGGCCGGAAGCACAAACACGACGAAAGAAACGGCGGCCCCGGAGCCATCTACGGATGGGACCAGTAGTTCGAGCAAGACGAGTGTGGGATTCCTGGGATTGGCTTTAGGGCTGGCTTTATTTTTCATGGGGACTAGCTAGTAAGTAGTGGTTTTGTGCAGTGTGATTTGTATCAACAACAACATTCTTCGATCATGTGATTCTTGAATTTCTCTTTGTTTTTTCTTTTTGTCGAATGAGATTGTTTGATTGTTATGACTTATGAGACTTTTTCCTTTCCTTGTTTTCCTTCTGATCGGATCGATCAACGTAAAATATTGCAAATAATAATGATAATGAGGCATTGTGTTTTTCAGTCAAGTAATTAGTTTGGATGGAGCTAGCCATAGGAATTCACAAGGTCAGTAAACCACATGACGTGAAAAAGTATAAAGAACACGCATGACCAGATAAGTAATTAGCTGATTCAGAAAAGAAAAATCAAATTGTTGGTATTACTTTTAATTTTAATTGCAACAATATGGTTTCTAAAATTCGGCACCAGTTGATCTTGATTTAACCTTAATCCTACCCAATGTTTTTAAAAACGAACACGTACCTCAAGGCGTTTTCTTGAGAGCCTTGAGCCTTAAAACTTGAAACGCATAAGATGTAAGCCTTATGTTATAAAAAATTAGTAGTTAAATGTGTAAATATATAATTATACACATACAAAAACAACAAATATACATAAGAACTTACTAATTTATTGCATTTAGATTTAATGAAATTCATAATTCAAACATTTTAGATAGTTTTTATCAAATTAAACATTATATAAATAAATATAAAAAGATACTTAAAAATATTATTTTCGAATGCGCAGTAAAATGCGTAAAAGACGTAAAAAACGTAACATAAAGCGTAAAATGCGAGCCTCGGTGTCCAAACCGAAAAACAGAGACGTTATGTAAGTAGCTTTAAACTTTTTAAGCTTCAGACGAGTCTTGAGACGAGTTTTTTAAAACATTAATCCTACCGAGTAGAAAATTAAGCAATGGATATACTAGTAGCGAGAAGTAGAAAAAATTAGGCAGATAATAATTTCGAAGCTCACATATATATGCGCAATATGTTGATTATGTTCTATATGTATCGATGACATTCTGTTTGGGCAAAACAGGGCAAGCATAATCGATTGCCTTGCTAGCACTTGTTTCATCACTATTGCTGTATTGCACTCCTAATAAAGAAGCCACCGGAGATGAAGCACGAGTTACCCATTTATTGCCATATACGGCATATACATCATGATTTGGAACATGGTTACCATACGTTACGAGTACTAATACCGTACATGTAAACTAAAGTGGTCTACTTCCCCAAGTCTCAACTATATATTTCTCAATGGTTTATATTTGGTTAGGGTTTGGAATAACGGCTCTTGTATTCTTACTTAGTTCCAATTGGTTGGTTAATTCATTTGTAATCACGAGTCACACGTACGAATCTTAAGTTCATCTCGTTTACAAAGTCTTGAGATGAATTTTTCATTCAGCTCATATATAATATGAACAAAAGCCGGTTGATCATTCAAAAACAAAAAAGAAAACAGAAAAGTAATAAACTATTGATATCAGAAACTGCACAAGTCTAGCAACTTGTGGTCGTGCCGGAGTGGTTATCGGGCATGACTAGAAATCATGTGGGCTTTGCCCGCGCAGGTTCGAATCCTGCCGACCACGTGTGTTTTGTTCCCATCAGCATTTTACAACACAACACCTAGGCTCTTGTTCAAATCAGTGATGACTTTCTAACCATTTCATTCCCTAAATCTTGATCACCGCTCCAACTCTTAAGTCAGCACACGAGTTATCATCCTAGTATGGACGAAGTACTACTGCGACATGAAACATAAAAGAGGGACAGTTATTCAGAAAATTACAGAATAAAAGAGGGACAGTACGTGCATCCTCATCCTCGATGGTACCAGAAATACGGCTTTCATCTCATGATCAGTTTTATATTGGAACTCAGAGATCGATCGATAGCTGGTTTTCAGTTACATTATGAGATTATCAGATCTGCATTGCTGTCTGTTCAATCGCTACAAACTCCTACAAGTTAGAAGAAGAGAAAACAAGTACTTGGTTGATGAGTGATGCTGCTGCCTGCTGAGGCTGTGGACTACACGAGCTTCCTTGCTGACAAGTAGGTTGGCATCCTGCCGCGCTTATTATACGTATGTGGTACTTCTTGTAATCTTTTGATTTGAAAAGGTCTAGATCGATTTTCCTTCACATATATAGAAATTGTGTTTCATTGTATGAAACCTAGTACATATACAAGGTACAATCGATCATGACTTGATAAACAGAATAGAATCTAATCACAAAATATGCACAATAGCTAGCTAGCGAATCACTATAGGAAGATTACAAGGAGACAAATAAAATACTTGTCTGTAACGAGAGATTCTTCAAGAGGTGAGAATCTACTACATATATAGTTAAATCATATTATACTTATCAAACTAAGGAAATCCTGATTCTAGTGGTATTAGGATTTAGGAATAAGATTACATGTGATTAGCAGGCAGTTGAAGCTAACCCTAAGCCTATATATCACTTGTATGCGGCAGAAAATTAAGGACAAAAATAACAATGTCGACTTATCAGCTTCATGATGATGACCATCTGCTTAACAATGACCATCTGCTTAACAACAATCAGAATGAAACTGGGAATTTCCACCCCCCCCCCTATAGAAAAGGGCTTAGATAGTATAGTAGAACGCATCGAGACTGTCATCCGTATAAAAATGCGGTTGAGGTGTGCTAATATTTAAAATTTAAATTTTAACACTAAAATTTAAATTTTAACACTAAAATTTAAATTTTAACACTAAAATTTAGCTAAAAATACAAGTTTTTTAATAATCTGAGGTGGACTAGCCCGTGTGTAGCTACGTCCTTTTCCGAATAGTAGAAGGTAGCAGTGAGGCAGCTGCAACTAGTTTGGTGGCGAAGACGTCCAACTTTGTTCAGAAGGTCTGGAAGGGAGTGCTCATGGGAATATTCAGGCGCCAAGCTTAACTATTTAGAAAAAAGATATGTTGTAATGGATGAACATCGATTAAGTTGTAGAGAGCATTATTATATTAAGTAGCATATATTTGCTGGTTTTTACAGCTGGATCTCTCGATCTTATTATGATATCAACTATTGATATTGGCTTAAATCGTTAACCATTGGTTTCGACATGATCAGCGAGCTGTTGTTTAGGATTGCCAGAAATTAAAGCTTCAGCAGGATGATACATTAAGAACCAACAAACTACACCATCCAATCTCAAATATAGTATATGCATGAGATAAACTTTAGCCCTTACTACTAGCTTGTTGATCTTTCTTTCTTTGTTTTTAGAGAAAATTAGTGGTAAATTCATCTTTCAAGTCCATTTTTCAGATAAATCCACTCTTTTTTTTTAATATCACCCAAAACATATATTAACCTTCCTTATATGATTTTTTCTATAATTAATGTATTTAAATTATTTATTCGAGTTCATGTTTTTGCCCTTCTAGCTGTAAATGGAAAATATCTACATAATATAATTATTATAATTTTTCAAATGCTATAAACGTGCAACAATTATAAACACAAATGTTCGTATAATTTAAATGTTCAATTTGATAAATTGGCCTTATCTTAAAGAATAGTCAAACGAAAGGAATAAATTTATGCTATTTCTATTTCTGTTTTAATCGATCAAAAAGGAATAAACAACCACATGCTTTCCATTTTCAACCCTCACACACTGTCGCCTAAAACATAGGTACAATAACTGGTTACTCAGGTAGGATACACCTAACCAATAGATACAACTCAACAATGAATGACATATACCTATTTAACATGACTCAAATTATCATACCCAATGGCACATGAACCCTATAACAACAAACACCATAAACACAAACAACTCATACAATTGAAAAATTAATATCTACCAAGCAGATCAAAGAAAAACAAACCAGAATAATCATATGTAGAAGTTGTCGACAAAGCAACGCCACCTACCAATTGAGTGATCCATTTATATCACAAATATCATAAATAAAGGTGGAGATACTGATTGAAACCCCATACTTAGATTCATATAATGAGATTACATAACCTCATGATCCCCCTATATTGATTTTTGTTGCTCAAATCATCTTATTCATATTGAATTCAGTTTACTCAATTATAGTTGGGTTTGGAAAAAATAACATATACTTCAATCATGCGAAACATGTCATTTTTGGGCTTTATGGTTTTTGTATTTGGTGAGTGACACATCTAATAAATACTAGCAAAATAAGGTTCTTTTATTCAAGTTCAAATATTATTTTTTTAAGAAAAAAAATCAATCTAATAAATATGTTGGGTGTAATTCTAAGTGGTGGATTTAATATAAAATTGATATAGCTTTTTTGGTGTATATCTAAATCCCCTTGTTTTTATAATATATATCTGGTATGCGTATGTGTCAACTTATGATCATTGCAAAGAAACTGCAGACTAGAGCCAACATGCAAAGATATGAGTAATTATATTATACAAAGAAGTACGATAAATAACATCTACAAAATTCTACAATTTAAATGATCCAATCACCGAACAGGTCGATCAATGTTCTCTGCATAATATATATGAACTGATAATGTTAACTATCAGAAGCTTTCTAGGTACCTTTTGAACGATTTACATCTTCTACATTACACACGGAACTAGAAAGAGAGAAAAAAAACTCATATCAAAAGTAGGCAGTACCGCAGTACTTCTTTGTATACTAGTTCAGTGGAAAAGAAAGATCATGGTATTAGAAAGAAAGCAATAATAAGAAGGAATATACTGCTTTTTGATGACTTAGTGGAGTTGCGTTCCCCAACAGGTTCTGTCTGGCTTTTGCGGGAGTTGCGTTTTCGTTTTCTCTTCCTTCCTATTGTGTTTACCACTTTTTCAATGCAGTAATATATAGTTCTTCATAAGCACTCACATAGATCACATGGACAATTCCCCACTGGACAATTTCTCCATCATTTTGTCAACTCTGGTTTGTGACCCTACGATACATGGTTCTAGTGTCGAACGCAATAAGTTGAAGTCCAGACTACTATCGAAGTATCGATCACGCGACTCGGTTTCAACTTTTCAAGAGAGTTGTGCAGCACATACATGAAGCTTAGCATGCAGGCACACCATATTTTGTTGCTCGTAAAAATTGACACGAGGACCACTGTAACTAACCACCCTTTAAGCCTCAAATCCTTATGATCGCAATCTATACCTGCTGACAAGATTGCACTCATATATATCTGTGATTGTTGCAGTTGAATACTTCATAAACAAATTGATTGAAGCGAGCTGCAATGCAAAAGAACTTATCATATGTATTATATATCACCACTAAACTGTTCAACGGACGTACAGGAATGAGCGTGAACCCTTTCCAAGATTGTGGGGCAGCAAAAGCACTTATAGAGAGGCCTATATACACATCAATCTAAGGTCGGTTCATCCATATCTTTCTTTGGATCTCATTTTCACCTTCACAAGCAAAATAATTTAAACCTTCTAGTACTGTATGGAATTTGGATCAAAACACAATTTCAATCATTCATGAAACCTGCTACCACTCAAGTTGAGATAATGGCATAATGCTAATCTCCAGCAATCAGATTCTTCACCTAGGTTAGTAGTGGAGAGTCACGATTCGTTTGTTTGTATTACACTCGCTGCCTATAAAATGGGGGGAAAACACCTGAGACATGACACCCAAGAAACTTGTGGCTTCCTTAGTTTTCATAACCATTTAGCTACAACTCTGCTTTCCCTAGTTTTCCAGTTGATACTTGATACATGGTCGGTACTCTAGCTCTAATGCCTTACTTATTAACTGAAACTAAGATAGAACTTCTTCCTAGGATCTAAACCATACTGATACTAAACACATTTGCAATGCTGTCTATTTTGATCTTCAGGAGGAGAAAATGAGTTGGACTGTCGCTGATGCTGTGGACTACAAAGAGTTTCCTGCAGACAAGTCCAGAACTGGTGGTTGGGTTACTGCCGCGCTTATATTAGGTATACATACACTTTCTCACATCTCTCTATCAGTTGCGATACTGATTTCGATCATAGTCAGGCTTGACCGATTCAAGTAGGTGGTTCATGCAAATGTATAGGGTGTTTAGCAGACTTGTATAATTTAATGAGCGAAATGCATGCACTTTTGTATATATAATGTTTCACGAGCACTTCTAAATAGTAGTCATCACAAGTATATAAGATCTTGAAGCCATAAGTGAGAACTTTCATGTGTCATCATTCACTAAAGCCAAAGTGCTAATTAATTACTTGACCAAAATGATTGATAAACTGTATATAGGAATTGAAATATGTGAGCGGCTATCAACTATTGGAATAGCAGTGAACCTGGTGACATACCTAGTCGGGACAATGCATCTGCCAAGCTCAACTTCGGCAAATATTGTCACAGACTTTGCAGGCACATCATTCCTTCTCTGTTTGCTTGGAGGCTTCCTGGCCGATACCTTCCTTGGCAGATACAAGACAATAGCAATCTTTTCTTTAATACAGGCATTGGTAAGTTCATGTCAATTTATACCACAAACATTTCTAAAACTTATGATGATCTTTAAATAATATAATCTTGAAATATACGTACATGCAGGGCACTGCTGCCTTAGCAATATCAGTAAAACTGCCGCAGCTGCGCCCACCCCATTGTGATATGACTACTGCCAAAAACAACTGCAAACAAGCCAATGAGTTCCAAATGGGATTTCTGTACATGGCTTTATATATAATTGCATTAGGTACTGGTGGATTGAAATCAAGTGTTTCAGGATTTGGAACTGATCAATTTGATGAGAAAGATGACAAAGAGAAAGCGCAGATGGCCTATTTCTTCAACAGATTTTTCTTCTTCATTAGCACAGGAACCTTGATGGCAGTCACAGTCCTTGTCTACATACAAGACCAAGTGGACAGGAGCTGGGCATATGCAATATGTTCCATTTCAATGTTCATAGCCATCTTGGTGTTTCTCTCAGGAACTAAAAGATACAGATATAAGAAAAGCAAGGGAAGTCCCATAGTTCAAATTTTTCAGGTTATTGTGGCTGCTACAAGGAAGAGAAAGATGACAGTGCCATCCGACGTTGCCTTGCTGTATGAGAATTATCCTGAGGCTTCAAGAATTGGTCACACAGAGCAGTTCCGGTAAGTACTAATTTGTCTACAGAATTAGGCTCCCTTTC
This sequence comes from Argentina anserina, assembly GCF_933775445.1. Taxonomy (NCBI): domain Eukaryota; kingdom Viridiplantae; phylum Streptophyta; class Magnoliopsida; order Rosales; family Rosaceae; genus Argentina; species Argentina anserina. Next base: position 1,532,772 of record NC_065872.1, on the reverse strand, counting down.
TGACCCCTTCATAGTACTTAGACTACTTACCAAACATCAGGCATATTATGTTGTCTCAGTATCAAATGGACCATAAATAGTTCTTTAATTTCGTCATTTTCATTTTCTATCCATGTTGGCCCTTTTTGCATAAGTAGTGTTATTACTGATCTTGTTCAATTTTTATTATAGTTTCTTGGACAAAGCAGCTATTGTGGCAGAAGAAGAATCTGAGAGAAATGAACCAGTAGGTTCTGTTCCGAACCCATGGAAGTTATGCTCAGTAACAAGAGTGGAGGAGGTGAAAATGATGGTGAAATTACTTCCAATATGGGCCACAACAATCATCTTTTGGACAACATACGCACAGATGATGACCTTCTCAGTTGAACAAGCATCCACCATGGAGAGATCTATCGGAAAGTTCCAAATCCCAGCTGGCTCTCTCTCGGTCTTCTTTGTGCTAGCCATACTGATCACACTGGCTGTTAATGACCGTCTCATTATGCCTGTTTGGAAGAAATGGAAGGGCCAGCCAGGTATACATACTGGAGAGTCGGAGAGAGAAGATGATCAATTTCAAATAAGTCATCAAACTTATATATATTTTTATCTACTAGCCCTCTAGCAGCATTAGTATTAAACACCACCACTTTGAACTGAAACTTATAAGTTATAACCACAAATGCACACTCACTAGAAGTACCAAAAGTTTTAAACTGTGAGTACCTATGATCATCCTTCGGATAGACTATCTATTTAGTTAATATATATCTTATTTTCTACAACAGGTTTCACCAATCTCCAGAGAATTGCAATTGGCCTTGTTCTATCGACTCTTGGAATGGCATCAGCAGCACTAACCGAGAGGAAGAGGTTATCAGTAGCTAAAGGAATGAGAACTATGAGTACAGGTCCTGTGCCTATTAGTGTGTTCTTCTTGATCCCACAATTCTTCCTGATTGGTTCTGGTGAAGCTTTCATCTACACTGGCCAGCTCGATTTCTTTATAACTCAGTCACCAAAAGGAATGAAAACTATGAGCACAGGACTCTTCCTGAGCACTTTATCCCTAGGATTCTTTGTCAGTAGCTTCTTGGTTTCGATTGTAAAGAAGGTCACCGGGAGCAAAGACGGGCAAGGATGGCTTGCAGACAATATCAACTATGGAAGGCTTGACTATTTCTATGGACTTGTGAGCGTTTTGTGTGTCCTAAACTTCGTAGCATACCTTGTTAGTGCAAGGTGGTACAACAAAAGAAAGCTTACCAAACCATCTAATGGTTCCTCTGCCGAGGATAAGTGTTAAGTTGGCATCCATGAATCAGAAATTGTTTGATGGTACTCATTGTCAACAGAAGTCTGTTGTGCTTGGGAAAAGTTCTGCCTACTTTAGTTGAAGATCACAAATCCACAACCAGCTTCAAGGGGATGCAGAGAAATTATCCCTTGTCTTTTGGACTAAGCTTAGAGTCGATAGGTCTTGATTCCCATTTTGAATGGAAGGGATAGGTCTTGAATATTCCGTGTCAGTGTTGTTGATAGTAGCTCCTGTTCTGATTGTAAGTGTTAGCTAAGCAGAGGCTTTGTAAGTAGTACGTACAGTGTATGTGACTGTATTCTACTATTCTTGTAGGTTCCTTTCGGTTTTGCTTTCTTGATAAAAGTTTGAATGGTTATAGAGAAATGACAATGGACATTAGAGTTGAAAAGTTCAACATGCACTGATGCACCTTCAAATCATCGCACCTTCAAGAGATGCATAATGAATGCATATACTACTTAATTAGTATGAAAGGGACGGGGTGTGGATAAGGGTACTGGCCTCAAAAAATCAAAATGAATTTTGTTTGCCTTTTATTTCCCTTCTTCCTTTGGTGTGCCCTACTTTTAGGGCATATATGATGATGATGTTACGATTTGAATTTCAATTTGAATTTAATAAACCACAACTAATTGTACAACATAGATGTTTGATTGAAAATTGCAGTAGGAATTTGAAGCAACAAGAGTAGCAGAGTTTACAGTAAATTTAATGCTCAGAAATTCAGACCTACAATTCTTCATATTACATGGAACAAACTTAAGATTATATAATCCTTAAAAAATAATTTCAAAAAAAGGGCTCAAGCTTATATGGTAAAGCGAAAGTTAACCTACCTAACCATCTTGTGGTCTACCAGAAAGAAAGCTTAATAATTAAAAAAAATTAAGTAATTTATATATAAAGTATCTACCTGATTCAATGAAGAAAAAAGAAGCAGCAAGCAGCAGTTGCAATAGATCGATCAGCAAGTGGCTGAAAATGAATTTCCTAGTTGAATGTGGAAAGCCTTAACTACAACAGATGATCAACTCTGTATACATATTAAGCTTAACTTTGACCATTTGTTTTGACAATGATCATTTGTTTTACATTAGGAGTTTACACACAAACGCATCAGACATGCGCCAACAAACTAGAATGAATCATCAAATATGATATATTGGATAAACTCTAAACTTTAGCTTCCTTTCCTTTTTCTTTTTGCTGCCTGAATCAACTTCTAATTAGTTAATCAGTTGGTGGAAAGAACTGCAGAATAGAACCAAACTTCATCCAAATATGGCTTAAATAAAAAATTAACGTTGACTAGCTAAATTACATGATCGATGTAATTGAAAGATACAAGCAATCATGGAGTTTGATAAACACCTAAGATTTAATCACCTAACCAAACCTGTTATTTGCAGGCAAGAATTGAAACTGCATAATGTCTAAATTGATGATAATATCAAAAATTGAGAAGCTTCTACCTTCTAAACAATTGGCAACTTATACATCATATCATGGTATTAGAGAAAAAGAATCGATGATAACAAAAGAAAGCATATACTACTTTTAGTGATTTAGTGGAATAGAAGATACTAGCTAGGCTGGGGAGAAATGTGGCTGTAGGGACTGGCCTGAGATCCCCATCAGGTTTGTCTGGTTATGGGTTTGGTTTGCCTTTTCGTTCATTCCTACCTTCTTATTGTGTTCACTACTTTCAAAATGGCCGGTGGATTTGATATTATCATAAAATTCTCAAATGCAGTAGTAGTTCTTAGATGCAATGTATATAATAATGCTTAGTTCTAATAAGCACGTAGAGATCACATGGAGCCACAATGGCCAATCCTCCACTGGACCTTCCTCAATTTTGTCAACTCTGATGTGTGACCCTACGATATATGGTTTTAGTGAACATAATAGATTAAAATCCAGACTACTTTTGAGTTGGTTTCAACTTTCAACTTTTCAAGAGAATTATGCAGCATATCTGTATGAAACTTAGTTAGCTGGAAATCTCATGACAATGAAAACCATAGATCTCACATTCCACATGCAGATACCGGTTTTATTCTGCTTTTCGACACTAAAAAATGGAAATGATAGTGTGACAATTTCAGCATGAAGACCATTGTAATCACCTTTAACCCTTATGAGGACCATTCTAGAATGCTTGAATTTCTGCAGTTAATTGATCCGGTCCATGACTAGTTTAAGATCGAAGGAAGCTTTGATTTGAAAGAAATTAACATGAATTGCGCTAATCTTATTGTGGGACAGAAAAAGCACTTATAGAGTAATAGAGGGTTATGTATATACGTAGCTAAGGTAGATTCTTCTATATATATCTGTGGATCACATTAACCAGCTTCACAACCAAAGTAAACCTTATACTGTTCGAATCAAAACAAAATTTCAATCAGTCAAGAAACCTGCTTCCACTAATGTTTTGGGATAAGACTAATCTCTAGCCAGTAAAGCTTTATCATAACAACCAGCAATCAGTCTTTTCACTTGAGGTAGTAGTGGAGAGTCACTTTTTATGTGTTTGCATTACACCTCTTGCCTATAAAAGGGGGGAAAGCTCTTGCCAAACCCAAGAAAGTTGTGAGTTCTGTAGTTTTATTCACCAGCTAGCTACAACTGCTTCCTCGTTGAATTTCCCGGCCAGTGTTTGAAACATGGTTGGTAATCTAGCTCTCTTTCCCTTAACTGAAACAAAAATAGAAATTTCTTCCTGGGAACCATGTTAACCATACTGAATCTAAACACAACTACATTGCTGTCTGTTTTGATCTTCAGGAGGAGAAAATGAGTTGGACTGCCGCTGATGCTCTGGACTATAAAGGGTTTCCTGCTGATAAGTCCAGAACTGGCGGTTGGGTTGCCGCCGTGCTAATACTAGGTTTGTATATACTTGTTCTATTGTCTTTCATGACACTTGAGGGACTGATCTGTTACAAGGTTTTGTTCAGCATAAGTAAGTGGTTCATGCAAAGGTGATGGGGGTTTAGCATACTTTTTTTAAAAAAAAAAATAATGAGGGAGTTATGCATGCATTTAAATGGTAGTCATAATGTTCTGGGGGTTTAGCATAAATAATGTTCCTCAAGCATATTCAAAATTCAAATGGTAGTCAACCCAAGAGTTTAACATATATTAATCTTAGCTTTTAATGAAACACCCTCATGTGTCATCATTCACCAAGGTGTTAACTAATTTCTTGACTAAAATGACTTGTTATAGGAATTGAAATATCTGAAAGGCTATCAACTATGGGAATAGCAGTAAACCTGGTGACGTACCTAGTTGATACAATGCATTTGCCAAGCTCAACTTCAGCAAATATTGTCACAGACTTCATAGGCACATCCTTCCTCCTATGCTTGCTGGGAGGCTTCTTTGCGGATTCCTTTCTTGGCAGATACAAGACCATTGCAATCTTTGCTTCAATACAAACATTGGTGAGCACTTTTTCAGTTTTTAGTTCCCAATTTATCAAAGATTAATGATGATTTTTATATGATATACTCTTCTTTTATGTACAGGGCATAGTTGCATTAGCGATATCAGTAAAATTGCCGCAGCTGCGCCCACCTCATTGTGACATAACTGCTGCCAACAACAACTGCAAACAAGCCGATGAATTTCAAATGGGATTTCTTTACTTGGCTTTATATATAATTGCATTAGGGATTGGTGGGCTGAAATCAAGTGTTTCAGGATTTGGAACTGATCAATTTGATGAGAAAGATGACAAAGAGAAAGCGCAGATGGCCTATTTCTTCAATAGATTTTTCTTCTTCATTAGCACTGGAACTTTGATGGCAGTCACTGTCCTTGTCTACATACAAGACCAAGTGGACAGAAGCTTGGCCTATGGAATATGTTCCATTTCATTTGTGATAGCCATCTTGGTGTTTCTTTCAGGGACCAAGAGATACAGATATAAGAAAAGCACTGGAAGTCCCATAGTTCAAATTTTTCAGGTTATCATGGCTGCTATAAGGAAGAGAAAGATGCCACTTCCACTCGACATTGCTTTGTTGTATGAGAATTATCCTGAGGCTTCAAGAATTGCTCACACTGATCAGTTCTGGTAAGTTCAATTTGGTTACTATTTTAGGCTCCCTAACCCTATTTAGTAGTTTCAGTTTGGACAATATATTCAATGACAACATATTAATTAAGTTTCTATATTTTCATTTCTAGTGTTTATTCTTATCTGGTTCAATTTTTGGCTAGTTTCTTGGACAAGGCAGCTATTGCGACAGAAGAAGATTTTGAGCGAAACGCACCTGCAGGTTCTGTTCCAAACCCATGGAAGTTATGCTCAGTTACAAGAGTGGAGGAGGTGAAAATGATGGTCAAACTACTCCCAATATGGGCCACAACCATCATGTTTTGGACAATATACGCACAGATGCTCACCTTCTCAGTAGAACAAGCATCCACCATGGAGAGATCTATTGGAAAGTTTCAAATCCCGGCCGGCTCTCTAACAGTCTTCTTTGTGCTAGCCATATTGATCACACTGGCTTTTAACGACCGTGTCATTATGCCTGTTTGGAAGAAATTCAAAGGCCAACCAGGTACACATACTGGATGAAGAAGATGATCAGAAGCATTATAGTATTACTAACAACACTTTGAACTGAACATAACAAATCTTAGAACGCCAAGTACCCCATGCCTTGCACTAGAAGTAACAATACTTTGAACATAAGGGATCCCATGACGTAATCTAATTATGTATCCAATGTCTTTCTTTCTACAACAGGTTTCACCAATTTACAGAGAATTGCAATTGGTCTTGTCCTATCGACTCTTGGAATGGCAGCGGCTGCAGTGACCGAGAGGAAGCGATTATCAGTGGCTAAAGAAATGAGAGCTATGAGTACAGGTCCTCTGCCGATTAGTGTGTACTTGTTAATCCCACAGTTCTTCCTGGTGGGTTCTGGTGAAGCTTTCATCTACACTGGCCAGCTTGATTTCTTTATCACCCAGTCACCAAAAGGAATGAAAACTATGAGCACAGGACTCTTCCTGAGCACTTTAGCACTAGGCTTCTTCGTCAGTAGCTTCTTGGTATCGATCGTGCGGAGGGTCACCGGAAGCAAAGATGGGCAAGGATGGCTTGCAGACAATATCAACCGTGGAAAGCTTGATTATTTCTATGCGCTTTTGAGCGTTTTAAGTTTCATCAATTTTGTAGCATATCTTGTTTGTGGTAGGTGGTACAAGCCAAGAAAACATACCAAAACATCTAATGGTTTCTCTGCTGAGGATAGGTGCTAGATAAACAAATGGTCTGGTGTGGTATCTAATCTATTGTGCTTTGACTACCTTAATGAAGTTGTGATTTCAGACTTGGGTCCCTTGAAAGAGAAATGGATGAGTAGAAACTAAAAGGATTCATGGCATGCATGCATCAATAGTTGGTGATGTTACCCATAGTCAACTGGTATCTTTAATTTGAATGAAGTCTTGCCTACTTCAGTTGAAGATCACAACTAGCTCCCAAAGGGATGCATAGACCTTTTCCTTGGCTATATAAATCTTAAGGTTCATGTTTTCTCCACTTTGAACAGATGTGTAGAAGTTGAATATGCACTGCCCGTCTTAATAGTTGCCATGCTGATAATTGTTAACTAATAAGCATATAAGATTCTGGGTTTTCTTTTAACGTAGTTCCTTCTTGGTTTTTCCTTTCTAGATACAGGTTGAATGGCTATTAGAGAAGTGAAAATGGTTTGGATCTGAGAAGCTCAAAGCCTTCAAACCATTGCCGTTATGCCGTGATATGGGGGAGGCCAGAAGCATGTTCATCATGAACATTTCAACGCTCTAAACTCCTCTAATAATTTAAATCGGTTTCAAACTGACAAAGACCCAAAATGAAACCATCAAAAGTGGAACTTTCTCAAACTTATGCAATAACGGAGAAAAAAGAGCGTGCTTCTCATTTCTGAGTCCTGCATGCTTTGCTGTAACAGCTTAAAATCCAAAGTGAAGAGTAGTCCTATATATGGGGCAACTGCCACTAATGCATTATGCATCAGTTAAACTTTACCGTCTACCATGCATGAAAACTATTTGGCAGATCACAAATGTCTCACCTAAAAAAGTGCAACAGTTCTTTTCGCTATTGCTTGGGACAAGCATTATCTGTGATGTAAAATGTCGGATAGGAACTTTACACATTGAACCCTAGAAGCAAAAATCATATATGGAACAAGGAATTCAACAAGCTTTTTACTACACTATCGGGATATCAGGTTCTCCACATTTATGTTTCCTGTAGGCCAACCAGAGGGTCAGACCTCTAAATTGCCATAATGGAGATATCCCGAGATGATATAGAGCATTCCGGCAACATAAGGTTAAGAAATTGACACATAAACATCAAAGGCAGAAACACAATCAATTCAAATCGCCAGCATAAGTAGGATACTCTGGGGGACAATAATTCACATGGAAAATATAAAGATACAACAAGCTCATGTTCTCTACCTGAATTCAATAAGAATCCCAAAACATTTATAACCTCTCCTAATCACAATGATAAATTGCCACAAGGCCCCGACCAAGATCAACATCCGACACCACATCTAAGTTGCGAAAACTATCAACTGTAAAAGTGAAACAAGACTGAATCTGAAGAATAATACATAAAACATATAACACCACCACATTACCCAGAAACAATAAGCTGCTAAGTGAGTTTTCTAAATAAGCAAACACCCCACTTGCTACATTGTTCTCGCCATTGCCTCTAATTTCAATTCTCTCCGTGGCAATTACAATGGTGGAGTTCCCACTTACCCATTAGTAGAAAAAACCGAACCTCACTCAATCCTGAGTCTCGTTCTTCTTCCCATCCTCGTCCCTCTCCTCCAACAGCTTCCCAGCCTCCACATTGTCCTGGTGCGCCTTCTTCTGCGCCTCGGCGGCCTTCAGCGCCTGCAGCTTAGCATGATTGTAATACGCCACCCCGAAAAACGCAATCAGATACCCTATCAGATTGATGGGCGTCACAGTATCCTTAATCACCGACCACGAGAACGCGATCAGCAGCCAGTCCTTCACCACCCCAGCCACGTTCATCGTCAGCGCCGACGTCTTCCCCACCAGCAAGAACACAGCCAGGTTCAGCGCGAACGCACAGAGCGAATTGGTGCCGAAAATGACGAAATCGAAATGGAAGCTGGACGTTTCCTTCAGAACCGGGAACTCGACGGCGATCCAGGGGATGCAGAGGAACGCAAAGCAGCAAGGCGCGACGTAGTAGAGAGAGGTGATCGGGTTCAGGCTGATTCCCTTGGCATTGAGGAGGATCTGGATCAGGACGAGCCTGGTGGCCTCGAAGACGACGGCGAGGAGCTGGAGGCTGACGCCCCAGGAGTTGAACTTGGCCTCGCCGTAGGCGGCGACGGCGACGCCGAGGGAGATGGAGAGCATGTTGACCATGGTGTCGGACTTGAAGGGGTCTTTCTTTACGAGGATGCCGATGGAGTAGACGGCGACGGGCATGAGGGCCTTGAGCATCTGGATGAAGGAGACGGAGAGGAAGATGTATGCGGAGTTGGAGAACCAGAGGGAGAGGGCGTAGAGGGCGCCGATGGGGACGACGGAGCGGAGGTAGAGGTCACGTGACATGGAGACGGGCTCGACGAGCTTGAGGACCTTGACGAGGAGGTAGGCGAGGGAGGAGCAGAAGGCCATGTGGATCATGGTGAGGGAGATGGGGAAGGGCCAGTTGTAGAGCTTGCGGTCGAGGATGTACTTGTTGTAGACGATGACGGTGAAGCTGAGGAAGATCCAGATGGCCACGTAGGCGTAGGAGAGGAGGACCTTCTTGACGACACCGTCGGAGAGCGCCATTTTCCAGATTGGATCTGCAAATCTGGAAGAACCCTAGATGAATGAGGTTGTTAAAATAAGAAAGGAGGAGGAAGACTTTGAAGAATGGCTCGAATCCCTATAGAGAGAGGAGTTGGAGGGGGGACTGGGGCTTTTGTAATGGGCTTTAGGTTGGACTGTTTCTTTGGTGAAGGTAAGAAGAAGAAGATGACTTACAAGGTGTGTGTTTTGTCGGCTAGATTTTGGCTACACCATGTTTTGAGGGTTTTTTCTTCAACTTGTCATGAGTTTCTTGCATCCGGCCTAACCCGTTTTAAACGTCGGAAAAATCTCTTAATTCGGGTCGGAACGGATGTATAGGGAGACTCGAAAGTTTTATTGCTCGTGTAAATGTGAGAATCAGCGTGATACTTCACGGTATCGGCGTTTGATATATTGAAATGTGGTGTATGTTGGCGTACGTTTTTTCTAAGGGGTTTTTATGTGTACCAAACGGTTTTTTCTTTCTTTCTGTGGTTTAGCAATAATTGATGTATTATGCATTTGGTTTACTTGCATTGATAGAGACCCCGTAACAAATAGATATGCTTAAATATTTTTAACGTTCTTGCTTATGCATGTCGACAAAGTATGTATGGGGTCTAAATGAGGGTGATTAATTATGGCGTTTGGATTCATAACATGGGAAGTTGAAAAAGAAAACGAGTGAATTAGATCGCAATTAAAGGGGAAAAGACTAGGAAGGAAAATGACGCTTTTGTCTTGAGCAATCAGGCCAGTTGCGTATGTTGAAGGAGTTCCTCATGTGACTTCCAAGGATTGACTCGATCTGTTAGAATCACACTTCCAAGTGCTACATTGCCAAATGTTTAGGGTCTTCGTTTACATGTAGTTGAAAAGCCCATTGTTGTTAATTAGTGTGTATTAAGCAGTTAATCCATACCTAAAGCCCAAATTTTCTAACCACAGCTTGATGGACAGTGACAAGAGATAAGCCTAATTTGTCCACCATGCTCGACATGGGTTTCAAACTTTGAAAGTATATGATATGAGTCATATGACAATGTATTGGAGCATCGATGGTAGCTAAATTCGCAACAGACAATCTAGTACACCAATTTTCTACAGTCTTAAACTAGTTTAAGATCACGTATTACTTAGAACCAGTGTACCACTAACCTAAACCACCTTGCATTTGCAAAATGTAGTTTTTGCATCTCACATGAAGATAAACAATTCGTGAAGGTATCTGCCTGTGCGGAAAGATTACACAAGAGATTTAACTTTCAAATATCTTAAATAACAAAGAAGGGGGAAAGTTTTCTAATAAAGCTATGAACAAATCATGATTAGAACAAACTGGGCATGACTGTCCAAGTAAACTGCTTTACTAAGCACACAGGTAGCAAGCCTCTAAAAGTCTCTATGATTCCTCCTCATCAATTAAACTAAACAATGTCTAATCTCTCTATTATGTCCCACATGCCCCAGAAGAATTCCCCTTCCCTCTTCTTTCTCAGCGACCTCAGTCCAGCTTTCTCTATCTATGGCCAGTTGGCCACAGATTCACAACCGCGTGGTGAAAATTTTGATTCCTCTCCCAGTTGAACAGTAATGGACTAATGGAGTCACCACAAAAGTTAGAGACTTTAAAACAGTCACCTCCCAAAAATGCACAGTCCCTCTCTCACTCTCTCTCAGCTTCATAGTCTCTCTCACATTCTTGTCTCCAAACCTCATTGCTTATTGGAGCTAATAATACCACTCACCCACTAACCCAAGTCACATGAACTATACACCCCCAAATTGATTCTTTCAATCATTCATTCCATGAAAACCCACCAACCATTTTTGTGTGCACAACCAACACCTTCTTCTACTTCTTTGATCTTGTCTCTCAGCTCAGCACAGATCCCCTGCACCACTTAAAACCCATTAATAAAGGTTCAACCTTTATCAAGAAATGAAACCCAGAACTCCAAAAAGCCTCAATCTTTGCTCTGTTTCTTGCTGATTGAGCTCATTCTGGTTCTGGGTTTTGCCCTCCCATGGAAACCAGCAAGACCCAGAAGAAAAAGAAGTGGTTTTTACCACTGGTGCTGTCTCTGCTCCTCTCCACTCTCCTCATCTTCATCACTGTTGTCACTTCTTCAAGCTCATCTGCTTCGAGACTGTACAAAGCCCACGTCAAAAATGACATCCCACACTTCGTGGAGTCAAAGCTCAAGGTTTCTGGTGCTAACAAGGACCCTGTTCCCAGATTGGCTTACTTGATCTCAGGTTCAATGGGGGACGGTGAGAGCTTGAAGAGGACGCTCAAGGCTCTGTACCATCCGAGGAATCAGTATGCAGTGCACTTGGACCTTGAGGCTTCGCCGGAGGAGAGGTTGGAGTTGGTGAGGTTTGTGAGGAGTGAGCCCATGTTTGAGAAGCTGGGGAATGTGAGAGTGGTGGTGAGGGCTAATTTGGTGACTTACAGAGGGCCAACAATGGTGAGCAATACGCTTCATGCCGCGGCGATTTTGTTGAAGGAAGGTGGAGAGTGGGATTGGTTTATCAATTTGAGTGCTTCTGATTATCCTTTAGTAACCCAAGATGGTAAGTCCTGGGAATTTAAGTAGCCAAGTGTCATTTTCGCCTTTCCGGATTGTTTTGTGCAAGTTGTTTAGAGCATTGGATGTTTCAACTTTTTAAATTAGTTATTGATGTAGTTCTTGTTTGTCATATTTCTTTAATTGGAGTGGGAACTGGTTTTTGCTTGTTATGGATTGCCTTAAAATGAATTGGTTTTGCAATTTCATAGCTGTTGTTTTTACCAAGATGTCACTGATTTCGCTTATTTCCATCTATTTTTATGTATTAGATTTCTGGGTTCCATCTTGTTTTGGTAATCACAAAAGCAATGTTTACAACTCACTATTAATACTGCTTTTGCTCAATGCTAATTACAGAAGCATTTAGATATTGCTTTGTCTACTGCTTGAACTATATTACTGAGCAAGTGATGAAAGAGGCATCTGCTCTTTTTAGCTTCTTTTATGACCTCTGACTTGGAAGTCTTGCTTCCTACGTTTGTTTCATATCCTGTCATTTCAACTGGATCTGTTTAGAACTATATTTGGTAACACAAAGAGTACTGATCAATTATTGCTGCATGGTCATGTACAGATACAGATGACTGAGTGCATGTGTTTGTCTTTTCTGCTCTACAGATATGCTTCATGTCTTGTCATCCATTCCCAGAACTCTCAACTTTATAGAGCATACCAGTGACATCGGCTGGAAGGAGTAAGTTGCTCATCCTGCTTCTTTGTTTAGTGATATTCTTTCTTTTTGTTTAATTCTAAAAGTAGGAAGATGAAGCCTTGCAAATTTATATATAGCTCCTAAAGGGTTTCCATGAACCCCTCAGGTACCAGAGGGCAAAACCAGTTATCATTGACCCAGGGCTGTATAGTGTACAAAAGTCAGATGTATTTTGGGTAACAGAGAAAAGGAGTGTTCCAAGTGCATATAAGCTGTTTACAGGTGAATCTCTGCTTCTGTTGCTTCTCATTCTTGTTGAACCTATCTGCCTGCTAATTGATTACTGCTGTTCAACAAGAATCAATGTCATGGTCTTTTACAGAAGGACTAGATGAACCGCTAGGTTAAGTGATGTTTGTAGATAAACATGAGATCAGCCTTTAAGTATGATTATTGGCCAATTACCCAGGTAGTCCATTACCAAGGCACTTATATAGTATTGCTCAGAACTCGAAACTATCACTTGCAGTTCTGCAAAGATTAAACAATATTTTAGTCCATCTAGTTGGTCAGATTATGCGTTGTGTATGGCTTTCATAGCAAAAGGTGTTCGGTTATCTGTTCTGTAAGATAAGTTACATGAGCTACTCCCTTCTGCTAGTTCACAAATACTAATTAGGAAAAAGGTGTTATTGTGTTTCTTTCCTTTTGTGTTTCTTGTTTTGTTCATGCAATGATTGCCTCCTTGGAATAAATGAGGCCAGAGTAAACTATATTGTCAATTTTCATGTACTTGAACGAGTATATACTGAATCTGCGCACTACCTTTAGTTTTCACGTCATCTTTCCTTTATGAAAGGGATTTGAAAACAATTATTTGAACTGTGAGTGATGTACATAATACCTGATTCCTTATTTTGCTCAATAATTCATCAGGTTCTGCTTGGATGATGCTCTCCCGTCCTTTTGTGGAATACATGGTATGGGGGTGGGACAACCTCCCAAGGATACTCCTTATGTATTATGCCAACTTTCTTTCTTCACCAGAAGGGTATTTCCACACAGTCATCTGTAATGCGGAGGAGTTTCGAAACACTACTGTGAGCCATGATCTTCACTTCATATCATGGGACAACCCCCCAAAACAACATCCACATTTCCTCACCAATGATGACTACCAGCGCATGGTAGACAGCAACGCACCATTTGCCAGGAAATTTGGCAGGAATGAGTCAGTTCTAAGCAAGATTGACTCGGAGCTATTAGGCTGCAATGCTGATGGGTATGTACCAGGAGGATGGTTTGGTACTGGAGCAAATGAAAATGCTTCAGTTCCGGATTACCCAATAAAAAATGTTACCACTCTTAGGCCAGGTCCAGGTGCTGAAAGACTAAACCGTCTCATCACCGGTTTGATATCTGCAGAAGATTTTCATGCGAAACAATGCGCTTGATATCTGAAGAGCCCAGATACACAATTATTCTAATCCTATACCTAGTAGGCAGAAATGGCAGATTATTGATCTTAATAATGGTAGATATGGCAGATTAGCAGGCTATAGAAACTTAGTGGGAATGAGAAAAAATTACCTTCCCAGCATATATTCATTACCTTATCTTAATATTGAGTGCAATATTAGTGTACTGTAAGTTGCATATTCTTGTATTAATTTCTTCTATGCTTCCAGCAAAAGTTCAAGTAAAGACAAATATTTCTCTGCTGCATTATTCAATTTTTTGCTGTATTGAATCAAAAGAATGAAGTGATATATAGATAAATACATCTAAGGAAGGAGTCACCGGATCATACATCCTCTAAATTTTCGATTTTACAAACAGAATCCAGCATCCCAAGCATTTCTTGTGCTTGTGGAGGACAAAGATCACCGACAAGCATTTCTTAAGCCACTCAATTTACCTCTATCACACTGGAACCAGGTTTCTTTTTCAGTCCACCCTCTGATATCATATCTCGGACTTTCTTTGCCTCGAATTCTAAGCCAGCTTCCTTGTACAAATTATGTGAAAGAACATGAATACCACAATCTGCTACTCCCATATCAGCGAGCTTTTTCCAAATTCTGTTCCCCACTTCAAGATTCCCATGAACTCTACAAGCACTTAGTAATGCCCCCCACACGTTGACATCTCCTCTTCCTAGTCCTCCCATCTTCTCTTCTATAAACTTCTCAGCTTCCTCTAACATGCCTGATCTGGCCAAAAGGTCAACAACACAAGCATAGTGTTGAGGCCTGGGTTTAACCCCATAAAGGGCACTCATTTGATCAAACAATTCAAGTCCCTTGTCTACCATTTTCGCATGCCTACAGGCCGAGAGAAGGGCAACGAATGTGGTCTCTGTCGGCTGAATCTTATCTCCAACCATTTTTTCAAACAGCTCCATCGACTTCCTTGCATCACCATTCATTGCAACCCCGGCAATCATAGCATTCCACGCTTTGGCATCCTTATCCACCATGCCCTCGAAAACCTTCGTAGCTGCTTCGGCATACCCACATTTGGAGTACATATCAACCAATGCAGTGGCCAATATCACATTCGACTCAAGCCTGTGCCTCTTAGCATACGAGTGCACCCACAGCCCTTGCTCCACCGCACCCAAATGAGCAGCCGCAGTGAGAACACTAACAAGCACAGACTCATTCGGCCTCGTCCCCGCTTCTTGCATTTGCCCAAACAAACTAATCACCTCTCCAAACTCACTCGCTCGCGAATACGCAGCCATCATCGCGCTCCACGACACGCCATTCCTCTCAGGCATTTCGTCGAACACCTTCCGTGCATTCTCAACTTCCCCAATCTTCCCATACCCATCAACCATCGCCGTCCACACCACCACATCTCTGTCGCAGCTTCTATCAAACACCGATTTCGCAGATTCAATGTCACGAACAACCAAGTAAAACTCGATCAGCCCGCTAACGACAAACGGGTCGTCGGAAAACCCGAACTTAGCAACATGGGCATGAACCAACCGTCCAGTCAGCCCAGAACTTAACATCGAGCAAGCCTTAATCAACGGCGGGAATGTGAACTTGTTAGCGACGAGGCCATAATCCAACATGTCCAGATAGCACTCGATCGCGGCCGGCGGCGCGTGGCGTCTGATCATGGTGTTGTACATGAAAGTGTTGCGGTGGCGGCGGCGGTGGTGGAAGATGGAGCGAGCGTAGGAGAACCCGGAAGCGTGTTTCGCGGCGGCGGAGAGGAGCGGCGCGATATCGTACGGGTTCTCGGGTCGGGTCGAAGTGAGGATGTGGGCGTGGATTTGCTTGAGTTGGTTTAGGGTTTTGCATTTTTGGCAGAGGAGAATGAGGTCGTTGGTTCTAACGGTTTTTTGAATCATCTGAACAAAAAAATGGCGGGTAAGTGTTTTGGGACTTTGAGGTTATTAGGTGGGAGTTTGATCAAAATGAGTAGGAGCCGTCTGATCTATTGACTTTTTTAGTCAACGTGTGTTTCAGATGCTGAAGAATTAGCAGCAGTATTCGTCACTACTAATTGCACCTTAAATTCTTACTAGCACCTTGAGGTTTAGTAATTAAAATCTTGGCAATTTCATCAAAATGACGGCCTCAACGTACATGATTAGACAGGCTTCAATACAGCAAGGGGAGCTATTTGAGATGAGGTATATGCATGAACCTCTTTGGCGCCTTCCGACGAACCCTACATTTTACAGCACTGAAACTAGGAGAGCGGGAGGCTTCACCAGAACTCATCAAAGGAAGCTTCAGCTCGCAGATCCAATCACGTTTAACAGACCTCGCTTTCCTTCCTTTTATTTTCATATGGTAGCCACCACGTCAATACTATAAACACCAGCTGCACTCTCCAATCTATACTGGGAGAGGTCACTTTCCGAAAACCTCATTGACGCCAGCCCTTGAAGAATTGTATGCAGGATGGTCGTGTTCTGGAGGCGTTGTTTGAAGGGTGGCAGGAGTTGTTGATGGCGAGGTCGAATGTAAGGCTGTAGTTGATGGAGTCTTGGTTGAGTTTGAATCAGTGGCGGACTTACATAGGAGCAAGCCCGGCTCCAGTTCGGTAGGTTTTAAAAGCTTACATTGTAAAAAAAAAAAATAGCCGGTAACTAAAAAGAGCAGACCCAGTGAGACAGTGACCCACTTACCTAAATTTTTTTCCGTTCACCTAAGTTTTAAACTTTGGATCCGCCACTGGTTTGAATTGGGTCAGAGAGGCATCGGTGATGGTGACGGTGACGGCAGTCTTGAGCCGAAGGACGGCTAAGGCCACGATGATGAGACCTACGACAAAGCCTATAATAATCCAGAGGAGCACGATAGCTTTGAGGAAGGTGACGATCTTGATGAGTACAGCTTTATGTTCAGGATTCATGGTTGAAAGAGGTTTTAGCTTTTATTTGAGATGAGGTATATGCATGAACTGAAGTACTGAACTACGTGCTCCTCTATATACTTATATAGTGGTAGCTAGCAATGTTAGGGTAAATCTTTAATGCTAAGACTCTCGAAAAGGCCAAGAAAATTTGATACGAGGGAAATCAAATCAATGCAAAATATGGAAATTAAATAATCTACATGTGATCTAAACTAGCTTGATTTGGTATAAATTTCCTAATGTGGCTGCTAGATATTACATGTTCTTCGAAGTATGAACAACTGAACAAGGTCGACAGTTGCAATTAGCCAAATAGTTGGAAAATGCAATTTCATGGCATAGATGCATTTTTTCTGTCCGGTTTTGGAGAATTTGCAGAGGCTTTGTGATGGGATTTACTTGAATCGTGTTAGGGAGTTGGTTACTGTGTTTTGAGGCTGCTGCTTCTGACAGGCTTGGGAATATTACTTTTCATAAGGTGGGAGATTTGTGTTCGTTTTGTTTATGTCTATGTAGGTTTTTTGTTATTGAGTTTGATGATTGAGAATGCATGAAGTTAAGTTGTACATTGAATTGCTAGCATTGGAGAAGATGCTGTGTAGTTGATGGAATAGCTAGGTTGATGTTCTCGTGTTGACTTAAACTTCATTTTTGGTTTAGAGTTGATCGCTATGTCAGGAATAGTATAACAATAAGCACATGCAAGTTTAGAGCAGATCAGGTTCATATCGGCTTGTGGCTTTTACTCTTCTTTTTGCAGGGTTCAATTTTTGTTGATTTTGGTTTGGATTTGTGGTTTTTGTCTAGATCGTAATGTTCGTGCTTTTTCAAGTTCTTGACATAGGCTAGTATCTCTTAAATGAGTTTCAAATCTAATTCAAGCAAGCATTACATGTGAAATTTTAAGTTACCCTAGAAACACAAATTTCACAGCTCTTGGGTCTAACTTATCCCTTTTATTTGACTGGATGTGAACAAAACAAACACAGCCAAAGGTTCTAAGGTGAGAGATATCAATTTTTCATGTTCTTCATCATTTCCAAAGGAGATTTAAAACCCAAAGTATCATAAGAAAGTCCATAGCGAATTTTATTCACAAAACTTCTTTCTGAAGAAAATTCATAGTGAATTTTACTCACAGACATTTTTCTGTAGAAAATACATTATACACAAAATTGTTTCCGAAGAAAGTTTACAGCCAACTTTCTTCACACAAAATTTAAAAAGTTCTTCTCAAATATTTTGGACATATCTAATATATTTTTTGTCAAAAGCACGATAAATATATCGATACAGATATTTGAAACCTTGTTCTTCACTACTATTTTTCACTATTTGATACTATGATTGTTGACACAAACAAATCGTGTTGGCAGGTGACCATGACTGCTTAACTAATATTCTTCTTTAAAATAAAATAAAATAAAATAAGACTGCCTAACTAATATCATTTCGAGTTTTTCCTTTGTTTGTAATCTTTTCATGGTGAAATATATATTATTTTTTCTCAAAAAAAAAAACAAAAAAACAAAACTGGAATCAAATATTAAGTTCAACTTTCTCTCACGAACCATACACGGAGAAGGGATATAACATTAAGTTGAGGACATGGAGCCTAATGCATTCCATGGTAAGGGAATTTACGTCCTCCTACTTCTGTTTGATAACTCCTGCTCTTTTGAAGCTATTGCAGACATAAACGGGGTTAGATAGTAAAACCAATGACACAATGGGAAGACATGAGAATTGAGAAATATGCATGCTCTTTCCCAATTTAGTATATATAGATCAAGCAAATGAGACTCCATAGTTTATTCATCTGCAAGTTTAACCATTTTCTTTCCAGTGTTGTGACCACGAAAAAGTCCAATGAAAGCGGATGGAAAACTCTCCACACCGTATGAGATGTCTTCAAGTGCATGCAATTTTCCTGTCCGGAGATGATCAGTTGTGGTGGATAGGAAATCCGGAAACACATTCATATGATCGGCTGCTAAAAAGCCTTGGATTTTGATTCTCTTGTACACCACATCTAGCATATTCGGTGCAGCTCGCTTTGTAGCATCAGTGTACTCGGAGATCACGCCGCAGACAGCAACTCTACCGAAAGTGTTCATGTTAACAACTGCAGCCTCTTGCATTTCAGCCCCCACATTGTCAAAGTAGATGTCAATCCCATCAGGGAAGTACCTGTATATCAAACACATACAATACAAGTTATTTATTCACCGTATGTTTGCCTCTAACTGCTACCTTTGATATTGAGCATAATTGAGTGATTACCTTTCCAGCGCTGCCTTCAAATCAGGCTCTTCTTTGTAGTTGAATGCATCATCAAATCCAAGCTTTTCCTTAAGCAATGCCACCTATAACATGCTCAAGTTAAGCTCAAGTAGTACTTCACCTTACACTAATGTACATTCTGGAAACTTGTGTGATTTTACCTTGTCTTTGCTTCCTGCACATCCCACAACATAGCAACCAAAAAGTTTTGCATATTGTCCGACCAAATTCCCAACCGATCCAGAAGCTGCAGAGACGAATACTTTCTCCCCCTTCTTTGGTTTGCATATGTCAAAAAATCCACCATATGCTGTAAGTCCACTGAAACCTGCAACAGGAAAATAAGCACATAGCTGACAAACTGTTTTGAAGAACAAGTACTTTTCTGTGTTCAAGCACAAGTGATCGTGGCACTGAAGTGGTAACTATGTACCTAGAATTCCAACTTGGTATGAGAGTGGGAATCCCATAGGATCAAATTTTCTCAACATGAATTTTCCTCCTTTTAGCAAACTGTACTCTCCCCAAGTGATGAGCCCAACAACCAAGTCATCCTTCTCAAACTCAGGGTTCCCAGAAGCCACAACTTTCGCAACGCCGTAGGCATCAATATCCTGTGATCACAAAAACAATTACACCAGTCTATAATAGAAGAATCTCTGTCATTCAAGCATGCATCACATTGCTGATAGCTTACCTCGCCGGGACTGATGGCAGCTGCAAAACCTATAGATTTCTGTGATGAGCTCTGAGTTTTCATGCGGTTTAGCTGGTAAGGGTCGATTGACACATAGAGATTCTTCACAATGATGTCATTGGAACCGGGGTCGAGGGAGAGCGAAAGGGTTGATATTTTGAGCTCGAAGTCGGACTCTTTCGGGTCTCCGTCTACCTGAGTCTTTATGGTGATGTACCTATTGGTTACCTCCATATTCAGCTACTAGATGGCTGAGGAAAACTCAATGAACACTAGCGGGAGAAGGATGAGATATAAAATAGGCCTCATTTCTGTACCCAAAAGCATCATTCTTGGGTCCTCAGTCAGCATTATGCTCCTCAGAAAAATCCAACGGCGGCCGGACATGTTGTTGTTCCTGCTGTTTAATATAATCATGGCTCATTCATTATCTTTACATAAACTAACAAGCAAGTTGCAACCCTTAATTTTTTGTAAGGATGCTTGGATATTGAATGCTGATATGAATCTTTTATATATGATACTTATGTAATGATGCTATCTACCAAATAATCAACGTCTTATTATTATTTTTTACCTCGATTTGATGCATTAATTATTTGTCTAGTATTGACACTCGCTACTCACTAGGGAGATCAGCAAAACATCAATCCTTTTAACATATTGTTCTGAACAATTATACAAACTAATATATAAGAAATGCTCACTTCTAATTGAATTTTATATCAATCAAGCAAATTGGGACTCCATGGATAGTTCATTGATCTGCAACTTTAACCATTTTCTTTCCAGTGTTGTGACCATGAAAGAGTCCAATGAAAGCTGATGGAATACTCTCCAAACCATCTGAGATGTCTTGAAGCGCATGCAGTTTTCCTGCACGCAGATGATCAGTTGTGGTGGAAAGGAAATCCGAAAACACATTCATATGATCAGCTGCCAAAAACCCTTGGATTTTGATTCTTTTGTACACAACATCTGGTATACTCGGTGCAGCTCGCTTTGTAGCATCAATGTACTCAGAGACCACGCCGCAGGCAGCAATTCTACCCAAGGCGTTCATGTTAACAACAGCAGCCTCTAGCATTTCACCCCCCACATTGTCAAAGTAGATGTCAATCCCATCAGGGAAGTACCTGCATATCAAAAACAATATATAAACTATTGTACGTGTGTTTGCCTCAAAACTGCTACGCTGGACGAGTTTGAAAGTGGGAAGTTAACCTTTGGAGAGCTGAATGTAAATCAGGCTCTTCCTTGTAGTTGAATGCATCATCAAATCCAAGCTTTTCCTTGAGCAATGCTACCTACAACAAGGTTTAACTCAAGTTCGAGCTAAGCAGTACTTCACGTTAATTAATAATTCTGAAATCTTTGTAATGTTACCTTTCCTGTGCTTCCTGCACTTCCAACAACATAACAACCGATAAGCTTAGCATATTGTCCGACCAAATTCCCAACTGATCCAGAAGCTGCAGAGACAAAAACTTTCTCCCCCTTCTTGGGTTTGCATACTTCAAAAAACCCACCATATGCTGTAAGTCCACTCAAACCTGTAACAGCAAATAAGCTCAATAATGCACTATATATGCTGTAAAAAACAAGTACTCCTTTTACATTACCAACTCGTACCTAGAATTCCAATATGGTAAGACAATGGGAACCCCATAGGATCCAATTTCCTCAACATGTAATTTCCTCTTTTAAGCAAACTATACTCTCCCCAAGTGATAAATCCCACAACCAAGTCATCCTTCTCAAACTCAGGGATCCTAGAAGCCACAACTTTTGCGACACCATAAGCATCAATAACCTGTGATCAAGAAAATAATGATCTAATCTGTAACAGTTATAGGAGCCTGCATTGTATTAGTAATGGCTATAGCTTAATTACTTCTCCGGGAGTGATGGCAGCTGTGGGCAATACAACTTTCTGTGAGGAGGTCTGAGTCTTCATTCGGTTTATGTGGTAAGGGTCGATTGACACATACAGATTCTTCACAATTATGTCAATAGAACCTGCAGGGTCAAGTGACAGAGAAAGGCTTGCGGTTTTGATGAGCTCGAAATCCGACTCTTCCGGATGTCCATCTACCTGAGTCCTTATTGTGATGTACCTGTTGGTTACCTCCATTTTCAGCTAACTACAAACCTGGACACTTCCCCTTATTTTCAAAAGAGAGAACACCTTGTATGTATATTTGCTTGATATATAATTATAGATGTTCATGTACAGTTTTATTCTATAACTTGTGGAGGCGCTTAGAACTCTAAGAAATGAAATTATTGCCTAATTAATCATTGCCACATTGGTTGCTTTGAGGTTTTGGTGGATATATAAGTTTTGACAAACAATATTTGTGATATGATATTTGTGCATGATAATGATAAGTATCAGATGGGCCATGCGTGGGAATGGTTACTTGTGCACAAATATCATATCATGCACATACCACATACCTATCATCAATTTAAACGTTTTTCAATGGATTTTGGTTCTTTCCTCACGTTTTTCAAATATCACATACCACACTTTGGACATCCCACATACCTATCATCAATTTAAACGTTTTTCAATGGATTTTGGTTCTTTCCTCACTGTCTCTCCTTGTTTCAATTAGGCCATCCTCTGCAGAAAAATCGATCATACGTTGTTGTATAACATACAACAGCACATCAGACCGCAGGACATCACAACTACCACTGCGTGTAATTTCTGACAGCCTATGCCAACCGTTCATCTCCTGCTGTATAGTATACATCGATGTACCACAGACGAACCCATCCTCTGCCTTATGTTAAGTTCCTTTTATGTATTCCTAGCGTTACGTATGGATCGTCCGAGAAAAAAAGAGTACATAGATTTTTTCTTCTTAGTATCATTATTTCCCTAGGTGCGTAATTAATTTCAAGTCCATAATAATATATTAATTTAATAAATTATTAATTTATTAAAGTATAATAAATATTTTCTTTTATTTTTTTGAAGACAAAAAAAGTTTTACTTTTTGTTTCCTAAGGATTATTCAAAATATTATATTGTCCGATGTATATTATTATTTTATTTGATTATAATTAAATTAACAAAATTCTTCAATAAAATTCTCATAAATATAAAAATTATTATATAAATTATGTCATTATTATATATTTGATGGAGTTTATATGAATTATTAAATTTCTATAATGTTACAAATTTAATGAAATATTAAGTTAGCACGTTAATCCCGAGTCAAGACATGTAAAAAATAATATTATAATAAAATTATTTATTAATCGAGTATAATGTAATTCAAATAAGTTACGATTTACCGTATACAGATTTAAAAAAAAAATACCATTAGGGATTATACGGGGTTTTACCCACCACCCCAAACCTCTCTCTGTCTCTTCTTCTTCTTCCTTCTCTCTGAACTAAAATCCCAAAACCTCTGAATCGCATTTCCCGCCTTTTCCACACAAACACTCTCTCTCCTAGGGTTTCGCACCTCCGCCGGTTCCAGAATCCACGGCCATGACGCCGAAGCAGCTCCTCTCCGTAATCGAATCGGCTCTACTCGGCCCGCTGCCGCCGAGCCCGTCGCGGAGAGTGGAGCTCATGCACGCTATCCGAGCCTCTCTCCCGTCGCTCCAGTCCCTCCTCTCATATCCGGTACTCCTCTTATTTCTTAGTTTCTCACAATGCAGAGGAAGAATCGTAGTTCTCGAGCTCTGTGTAGTTTTGTTCTTGTTGATTTTGTGCTGATTGTGAGTTCAATTTTGTTGCTGTAGCCTCCGAAGCCGGCGGACCGAGCTCAGGTTCAGTCCAAGGAAGTCAGGCTTCCCAATGGGCCGCCGATTTTGCTTGATGATCAGGATGTCCAGATTGTATGTAACCCTAGCCCTTAACATTAGGAGAATTGAAGCATTGTGTAGTTGAATTGGATAAAGCTAGGAACTGTTAAGTAGTTCTGTTACGAAATTAGCTACAATGTTGTTCAGCATTTGTGTCTGTTTTAGTGCGCGGCGAGATGAGTTCTGTCAGGGACTGACATTATGTACTCGTTAGATATACTATTGAGTCGGCCTTACAGTTCAATGCTTAGTTTTTTAGCCTATTTCAGTGCTCGTGTAGGTGATAATTTAGGATGGCAACATTTGGACTTTATAGGATTTGACTAGTGAAACATGTAGTATTGTGGTTTTTGCGTTTTGTTTGGATGTCTTCCTTTTCGAACAAAGGAGGGCGTCAATTTATCATGACTCTTCACTTAAAAAAAATGCAAATCACTACTGCATTTACATTTCGGAAAACTATTGATGATATTGTTTCAGCTTATAGAGCTTTAGCCTTGTCTTTTATGCTTCTTTTTTTTTTATCAGACTTTTTTCTACTCTGGGTAATGCAAATTTGCTTCACCATTTATCGAACAACTATTGATACTATTATTTCCACTTTTGTAGGCTTTGAAGTTAAGTGACGACCTTCATCTCAATGAGATTGATTGTGTACGCTTGATCGTCTCTGCAAATCAAGAGGTAAATCGTTGCTGTCATTTTAATTTTCTCATTATACTCAATTGACTTATAAAGCTATAATTTTTGTTGGACATCCAAATTCATTATGTGTTGTTTTTTCTTAGTGGGGCTTAATGGGAAGGGAGCCACTAGAAATTTTACGCCTTACAACAGGGCTCTGGTACACGGAGAGAAGAGATCTATTAACAGCTCTCTATACACTTTTGAGGGTATCTCTATCCTGATCCGTTTTATCATTCAAAATCCTTTTACTTATTACTTTGATCTTTAGTTTATTGCTAACGTACTATTGTTTCCACAGGCTGTTGTGCTTGATCAGGGACTTGAACCTGACGTTGTATCTGACATCCAAAAATATTTGGAAAATCTAATCAACGATGGGCTTCGACAGAGGTTGATTTCTCTTATAAAGGTTTGGAATGGTTATCCCTCTAAACTTTGTCTTGGGTTTTGGATATTCTGTCGAGAAAATTGTTACTTTGGGAAGCTTGAGAGTGTCTTATGATTTATTCAGACACGTGTCTTTGATTTAGTCTAATCTTCTATAAATGGAAGCAACTCTCTGTTGTTTCAAATGTCTAGTTTCTTTCGATAAAATTCACAAATACTGTTGATAGTTGATGCACCTTTAAGGAACTTTATTGAGTTTCATCGTAGGAACTTAATAGAGAAGAACCAGCTGGCCTGGGTGGGCCTCATTCTGAACGTTATGTTCTCGACTCTAGAGGTGCGCTTGTTGTACGACAAGCTGTGGTGTCTCGGGAAAGGCTCATACTTGGACATTGCCTTGTTCTTTCTATTCTTGTTGTACGGACAAGTAAGCAAAGTGTTTATGGGTTGTTATTACACTATAACACTGCTTTTTACAATATCGAAAGAGCTGACTCCACACATGAAATGTCCAATATTTATGCTTAATACAACTTAATTGATGGCTACACTAGGAGATATTGATCGATTTTAAATTATATGTTGCATAGTGCAGTACACCATTTGGATGCATTTTGCGTTTTGATTGACTCAACATTTTATTCTTGTCTGTTAAAGTAAATTTCTATGGTACTGAATATATATAGCTTTTACTGGACATGATATGCTTGTTTGAAACCAAGGATGTTGTCGGTATTAAGCAGTGACTTTCACATGCTGTCTTTTCTTAATACAGTTCATATTAATATCCTTTTGTTATATCTTGCTTGCAGGTCCCAAGGATGTGAAGGATATGTTTATCGTTTACAAAGATAGTGCTTCTGAACTTAGTGGGACTAATGACACCATAAAACGCCAGGCATGTTCCATTCTATGTTGAATGGTTTATTGTTCTTAATTGTATGTTTGTGATATTGGCTTGGAAAATAGTCAGGAGTTAAGCCTACTTCTCCTGTCGTAAACATGATTTTTATGTGCATCTATTAGGTTATCTATTTTTTTTTCTGTCCATCTGAGTTTTCATACATATATTTCAAATTTTTGCAGATCACATTCAGTCTTCTTTTTTCTCTCGTGATTGGTTTTGTATCAGACGCTCTGAGTGCAGCACCTGATAAAGCATCTGTCTTGTCCGGGGATGCCTCTTTCAGACATGAATTTCACGAAATCGTAAGGCAAAAAACATAGTGTTTCTTTTTCCTATTTTGAAATTGCTGCTCATCATCTGTGCTTCAGGTAATGGCAGCCGGAAATGATCCTAATGTTGAGGGCTTGGTCGGTACTATAAGGCTTTCTTGGGCTGTACACTTGATGCTAATACAAGATGCTCTTACTGGAAGGGATGCTATATCAAGTGTTTCATCGAGCGATTTGAGTTATCTACAGTCATGCTTAGAAGTAGTTTTTTCCAAGAATGTTTTCCAGTTTATATTAGATAAAGTTCTTAAAACGGCAGCATATGAGGTTGGTTCTTATGCACGGAATGTCTGTTCTTTTTTAATTGTTGAATCAAATGCTTAACCAGTTGCTTCTTCTTTGTGTTCCTTAGATCCTAATGTAACTTTGTTAAATAACTGAAATCAGTTCAACTTGATGAGTCATTTACTACGGGATTGGCAGGTCATTTCAGTTCTTATTTATAGCTTTACTATGAATAGTTTTGTGAATTACAATGAATCATATTGGATATTATAAGGAAATTGGGTACATTTGAATGGTTTGTGTCTCGCATATTCAAGTTCATTCATTTGGCATGCGGTATTACAGGAGTTGATAAGATCACAATAGGTACTTAAGATTTACATTCAAAAATCCAAATCTTTTTACTTCATCAGTTGAGGCCGTTGCTCCCAGTTTGTAGTTGCTTTCTTTTGCTTGGGTTGATTCAAAGCGTACGAAAAAGAGTCATTATCTTGGTTTACTTATATGGATTAAACGGTTCTCCAGTTGCAATGTCATAATGTTGGCCAAGTAGCTTTACATCTAGTCCCATTGATTAAGTTGGTTTCCTGTGCTTGGTTAATTGGTTGTTTGAGGCCAAGGGGATTGTAGCTTTTTTCTAGTGGATTGCGTCAAATGGGAATAGCTTACAGTATTGAATTTTTTACATTGTCTTTCATTGGCATTTTGAATTGATTTGTGTATCATGTGCAGAATGATGACGAGGATATAGGCTATATGTACAATGCCTATCTTCACAAGTTGATCACCTGCTTCTTATCTCACCCACTTGCCAGAGACAAGGTTAGGTGGAGTATTGTCAATCTAGTCTGTATTAATCTGTTATATGTGTGCATTTGTACTATTATGTTCTACCCTTGCATTTCCAATATTCTGTTTTCTGTTTCAACTCCTTACAGGTTAAAGAATCAAAGGAGAGGGCTATGAATACACTTAGTCCATACCGCCTGGTTGGATCACATGATTTTTCCCATGGTAGTAACCAAACTTCACAAGCCTCTGAAAATGGCTCTCTGCCATTCATCTCTCTTTTGGAGTTTGTGAGTGGAATTTATCAGGTAAGTTTGAGCTAAAAATTATATACTGAGGGCAGGGGAACTTTCTAGTTTTGTAAGAACAAGGTCAATTGTATTTTCTCATGTTTATTTTTCTTTTTTTATCATCCATCTCTATGGCTTTATGCTCCTGGTTTTTAGTTAAACCTCATATTTACTTTCTGTGTAAATGACTTTTTCCAGAAGGAACCAGAGCTGTTGTCTGGCAATGACGTTTTATGGACATTTGTGAACTTTGCTGGAGAGGACCATACAAATTTTCAAACCCTTGTGGCTTTCTTGAATATGCTGAGTACCTTGGTATGCAGACAAGTTTGAGCTAGTTAAATACTTTTAAGCATGCTTTATCACAAAACAGTTTTCCATGATTGTCTTTCATTTCAGGCTTCTAGTCAAGAAGGAGCTGCGAAGGTTTTTGAGTTACTTCAGGGCAAAGTGTTTCGTTCTGTTGGGTGGAGCACTTTGTTTGATAGCTTATCAATTTATGACGAGAAATTCAAACAGTCTCTTCAAACGGCTGGTGCCATGTTACCAGAACTCCCAGAGGGTGATGCAAAAGCACTTGTTGCTTATTTGAATGTCCTACAAAAGGTTTGTGAGTGCAAAAGCTTTTGTGATTGGGTGAAAATCTGTAGTAAACAAAGTCCATGATACATCACAATCTTCTCGTGGATTTTATGTTTGAGGAGTGACTTATTTCTGTTTTTGCAGGTTGTGGAAAATGGAAATCCCCTTGAACGAAAGAATTGGTTTCCTGATATCGAGCCTTTGTTCAAGCTTCTTGGTTATGAGAACGTGCCTCCTTATTTAAAGGTAAATTGATGTACTGAACTTGGTGCCCAGACTATCTACTATCTAGTTAGCATTTTGGCTTATTTTGTTTTTTTAGAAGCTTGTTGAATTTCACTTCACTGTTACTGATATATTATACTGTAACTACAACAGGGTGCCTTGCGTAATGCAATAACAATGTTTGTGTATGTGTCTCCTGCCCTAAAAGATACAGTCTGGAGTTATCTTGAGCAGTATGATCTCCCTGTGGTTGTTGGATCCCATGTTGGGAAGAGTGCACAACCCATGGCTGCACAGGTTGGTACTTTGATTTTGGTGGTTCATTTATATTTTCTTCAAATACCCAACTTCGAGTTTTTTGCCAGAACCTTTTTGGTTATTCTTTCAACCCTTTGGTTTTTGCAACATATCTATAAATAAGAGCTTAAGTTGGGCTGAGGGTAGCCTGGAGTATTAAGTCGCATCTTGCTATAGAGGCCCCCGCTGTATCTTGTTAGATTAAATCCTAACATTTTATTGACACAGTGACACTAGTTGGTTTCTCTGTTTTACGTCTAGGTTTCGGGTTGCTAGTTTGGCAGGAGGTTTACCTTTTCATATATCCTTTGTATATGTTGAAACTCTCATGTATGTTACAGGTATATGATATGCAATTCGAGCTCAATGAAATAGAAACAAGGAGAGAGCAATATCCTTCAACAATATCTTTCCTTAACCTGCTAAATGCTCTTATATCTGAAGAAAGAGACTTAAGTGATAGAGGGCGCAGGTAACTGTTGCTAATGTTTCTTTAATTTTTTGACCTCTACTTTGCCTGAAATTTTTTGTAATAAATTTGTTGAATAGTGATGAGGAGTTTCTCTGTTTGCAGATTCATTGGAATTTTCAGGTTCATTTATGATCATGTTTTTAGGCCATTCCCTCAAAGAGCCTATGCTGATCCTTGTGAAAAATGGCAATTGGTTGTTGCATGCCTTCAGCACTTTCAGATGTTAGTATATCCTAAAGTTAATCAGAAGCTTTTCTTTATGATTTTGGAGTCTATATGTTTCACGTATGTTAAACTTAGCCTTTTGGTACATAAAGCAAAATCATTTGCTTGGGAGTAAAGTTCTAAATTCATGTTGTAGAACTTGAATTTGTATGTAATGTGGATGGATATTTTTGTTTAATCTCATAAGAATTGATGCAGGATGTTGAGTCTGTATGACGTCAGTGAAGAAGATATTGATGGTGGCATTGATCAATCTCAGATTTCAACAGCAACACAATCTTCACTCCAGATGCAGCTACCAATTCTAGAATTGCTAAAAGTAAGTGTACATCATGTGCATCTGTTCGTATGTGCTACTCATTGAACGCCAAATCCAGCATGCATTTGCCATAGATTGTGCTGTAATTAATTTCATATCACTTCTGGTCGTGTTTAGGTGATCTTTCTTCTCCTTGGTGGGCTTGTCTTTGGTTTCATTCAATTTATTTGCTTATTGCTTTAAAATGAGTTATATCCTGAAATTATAAAAGCTGGGGTGGCTGTCCCAGATGTGAATCAAAGCTATGCAAGATTACTTTAAGAATTCATGAGTACCAACCAATCGAACAACTTTTTTCGTTTTCTAACTTGGCCATAAGTTTGCTAATAAATGTGGAATTTCATTTTCCGTGAGTAATCGTAATCAGTATAGAATGTGCATCCATTCTCGTTGTCTAAGTTAGTGTCTTGTTGGCAACAGGAAGCAATATTTACACTAACTACTTGTTACAGGACTTCATGAGTGGAAAATCTGTTTTCCGGAACATCATGGGTATCCTTTTGCCAGGTGTCAATACCATTATTACTGAACGGGCAAATCAAGTGTACGGGAAACTCTTAGAGAAGGCTCTGCAGCTCTCACTGGAGATAATAATCCTTGTCTTGGAGAAGGATTTGCTTCTTTCTGATTACTGGCGTCCTCTTTTCCAGGTAGATACTGTTTAGATTTCTTAACTATATTAGTCTCTAGTATTTCTTGCAAACTTTGTTATACGAACTTGGGCAGACTTTCCTCTAGGTGGATTTGTACCTTTATTTGAATCTGTTTATCATTATATATTCCCGGCATCTGATTTTCACTAAGCTTACCTTCCTGGATGTATGCCTGTATTTTTTTTTTTCAAACTGTGAATATTTTTTTTCACATGCCATGTTTCCCTAAGAGTTGTCCAATTTTATCTGAAGTTTTGCTAGTGTCAAGTGGCTTTGGTTTAGTTAACCATCACATTTAGCACACCTTCTGAAATAACTTTCGGTCTTCAATATGATAATGGCAGGTGTATAAAGTAACACACAGATCCTTATTTCTGTGAAAGTTAAGTTCTTAGGACACTAGAGAGAAAAGTTTGGCATGCCTATTTATGGCAACTGTGTAAAACTGTTTGTCTGTTTTAATCGGCTTTCATGATAGACTGCAGAATCACAAAAAAAAAAACTGTATCCTTACTAACAAAACATGCATGCACAAGCAGATAATGATTTTAAAAGAGTAAAAAGTAAGAACTCCCAATTTTTGTTGCCCTTTTGTCATGTCTGGAGATAATGGATGCCCCGCAACTATTTCTATGCCAGTAGTACATACATTTGGTTCATAGATTTACATGCATAAGACAGAACTAAGGTGCTTTTCGCTTATTGACTTGGTGTTCATGGAGTTCTGTGCCAACTTCTTTCAAGGATGCTACAGTCATTAACTAATTTCTTGCTCCTTTTCTTCTTTATTTTGTTCAGCCTCTGGATGTTATACTCTCTCAAGATCATAATCAAATTGTAGCTTTGTTGGAATATGTCAGATATGATTATCAACCACAGATTCAGCAGTGCTCTGTCAAAATCATGAGTATATTAAGGCACTTCGTTATCTAAAATTCTTATTTACTTTTTTCTAGCGATCTAATTGATTGAGGAATACCCAAATGTCATTCTAATATTTCTTTTTGGGTGACAGTTCTCGCATGATTGGGCTTGTGCAGTTACTGGTAAAGTCAAATGCTGCAAGCTGTTTGATTGAGGATTATGCAGCCTGCCTAGAAGTACGATCAGAAGAGTCTCAGGCTGTAGAGAACACTAGTGATGATCCAGGTGTACTGATATTGCAGGTCAGCTGGTAACTTCTGTTGTTAATGCCTCCTTTTTGCTAATTATTACAACTTAAATTACCCATGGCTTTTTTTCTTCATTATGTACAGCTTCTAATTGACAATGTCAGTCGGCCAGCTCCCAATATTACCCATTTGCTACTAAATTTTGATCTTGACAGTCCTATTGAGCGTTCTATGCTACAACCAAAATTTCATTACAGGTATAGTTGCTTTTATGTTGCCCCAACAGTTCTTGTCACTTTGTTTTTATTTCTTCTCCATGACATTGCCATTTGCAGTTGCTTGAAGGTTATCCTTGAGATCTTGGAGAAGCTTTCAAAGCCTGATGTAAATATGCTACTTCATGAGTTTGGATTTCAGGTAATGAGATAATCCCTAGCAACAGAGAAACATTTTCCACATTTTCTTCCAGTGTTGACACTTCTCTTTGCAGCTCCTATATAAACTGTGCGTGGATCCACTAACATGTGATCCTACGATGGATCTGTTGAGTAGTAAAAAGTATCAGTTTTTTGTAAAGGTAACTCTTGAATTACGCTTAAAAAAGTGTTGATATATCTTTGTTTAATTCTATTATATTTTTTCCGTTTCGCTCTCACATGTGTCTAATATGAAGTTTTCTTAACATTGCAGCACCTAGATACCATTGGGGTTTCCCCACTGCCCAAAAGGAAGAACAACCAGGCCCTACGCGTCAGTTCCCTTCATCAGGTTGCTTTTCTTTAATTACTTTTCTCAGAATTTGTGTGTTTAGTGAAAGCTGCCCATAGTTGAACTCATGGATAATATAGGGATTATATTGATTATTCATTGCCTTTTGTTTTGCCTTCCGTTTAATTGTCTTTCATTCCTATATGTTCGCCTTCATTTGTCATCCTAGTGCACCAACACCGATGCTTAAATGTTCTTATTTTAATGTGATTCTTATGAGCGTGCTTAACTATTATTCATATTTGCAAATCCTATATCTCTACATGGTTCTTATGATAATTTAAACTTTAACTTTTCGCAGAGAGCTTGGCTGCTAAAACTATTGGCAATTGAACTTCATGTTGGCGATATCAATAAATCCACTCACCTAGAAACATTTCGTAGTATCCTTGGGCATCTTTTTGGGCAGGAAACTCTGGAAATTGGATTTGATCACCTCACCAAGTCTTATTTGTCTTCTCCTCAAGATGGTGTTGAGCATGCTGGAGCTCAAACTGTTAGGAAGAGTAAGGTAGAAAAATTTTAAGTGATTTTTCTTTTCAGTTCATATTGTAACTTGCTAAAAAAATTCTTGATAATTAAGTTTAATTTTCCACATGCACTTCTCTTCTTACCTTTGAGGTATATTTGACCGTCTTTGACATATCTTTAGTTCATTGTTAGTTGATATTGTAGATTACTTAAGATTTTGGTGGGCATATAGAGTCTGAAATCATGCATATATGCTGTAATCTCAATGTACAAAGTCTTTGGGTTTCTTCACTCATTACCATTTCGTTTTCGGTTGGATGTCTCATTATAGTACTGGCTTAATAATCTCCATTGGTTATAGTTTCTTATACCAGTCCTTCAGGAGTGGTCTTCTTGAAGTTTCTAGTGGCTTAATAGGGGTTCGTACTCCATGAAATAGTACAATAACGTAGTTATATTCTCCTTACTCATCCTTTATTGGTATGAAATTCAGGTGTTGGAATTGCTTGAAGTGGTTCAGTTTAGATCCCCGAATACAAACATGAAGCTTTCTGAGATTGTTTCCAATTCGAAATATGATTTGTTGGTAATCTTCTGTTCCTAGCAACCATGTTTTTCTTTGACTTGCCAGTTCATTCTGGTCCTAATATGTGACTTTGTTTCATTTGTACCACACTAATGAATACGATTCTCAGGCAGAGGATGTTGTTTGTAATCCTACAACTTCTGGAAAGAGTGGTGTCCATTACTATACGGAGCGTGGTGATAGATTAATAGACCTTGCCTCATTCCGTGATAAACTTTGGCAGGTTGGTTGCGTCAATTGAGTTCCAGATGTGCAATTTTCATATAGTTGAATTTAAAACTTATGATTTTTTCTACTCGATGTTTTTTCTCCACAGAAATTCAATGCTGTTTACCCTCACTTGAGTAACATTGGGAGTGAAGCAGAGCTGAACGATGCAAAAGAAACAATACAACAATTATTGAGATGGGGATGGAAGAACAATAAGAATGTTGAGGAGCAAGCTGCTCAACTTCATATGTTAACTGCCTGGTCACAAATTATTGAGGTTTGTTTTTTCTATAGTATAAGTAGTTTATATGACAAATTTACCTTTAAGTTTCAAGCATTTCAGTTTTTGTCAATGTTGTC
Source organism: Argentina anserina (assembly GCF_933775445.1). Classification (NCBI taxonomy): domain Eukaryota; kingdom Viridiplantae; phylum Streptophyta; class Magnoliopsida; order Rosales; family Rosaceae; genus Argentina; species Argentina anserina. The sequence continues at coordinate 1,499,281 of NC_065872.1, read as the reverse complement.
ATCTTCTATTTGTCTAGATCTCTGCTTCCCGAAGAATATCATCACTCGGTCATCAATCTGAACTTCTATATCAGTATGTCCAGATCAATGTCTTTCTTATCAAATTTCTTTTCAAATCAATTTATATTTCAGTATGTCCAAATCAACGTCGTTTTCATTATATCTTTTTATGTTGCCCATAACTTCTATTGCCTTTCCATAAACAGAATTCTTGTAGCGTCTCTGACCGCTTCTGCTTCTCCAGACTGTTCATTGAAGATGGCATTTTTGTTGTGTCAAGTATGTTACTTTGTTCTTGTGATTGCACTATGTTGCTGAAATTTGGATTTTTGTATATCTCTAATTAAAGGAGGTTTATATAGGTTGCACTGACATGCATGGCAAAGTTACGAGATGAAAGATTTTCATTCCCTGGTGGCTTTAGTTCTGATAATCAGGCATGTCTTGATATAATCATGGCAAAACAATTACCAAACGCAGCTTGTAATTCAGTCCTGTTTAGGCTCATATTGTCAATTCTTAGACACGAATCATCAGAAGCCTTAAGGAGACGGTATGGTGCTGATCTGAGATTAGTGTTGTTCCTGTGCTTGTCTCAATTTCTGAATCACCATTTGACCATTGATCATTGTCTTTAGGCAATATGCACTGCTCCTTAGCTATTTTCAATATTGTCAACATATGCTTGATCCGGAAATCCCATCAACAGTTCTGCAATTTTTGTTGCTTGATGAGCAAGAGGGCGAAGATCTGGATCTCCAGAAGGTCTGTAGTTTCATAATGTAAATGTGAAGTTTGTAATTTGCTTAAATTGTAATCTGACAGACCTCAGTAATGGTGGCATTCTTTATGTTATTTCCTTAGATCAATCGAGAACAAGCAGACCTTGCTCGTGCTAACTTCACTACCTTAAGAAAAGAAGCTCAATCTATTTTAGATTTGGTAAGTGTTTCATTCCTTTTCTTATTGTATTGTATATGATAGATGACTTGTTAGTAATTGGGTTAAATTATGAGTTATGACTAGTAGCTGGGGAAGTAACTTCAGTAGTGGCCGGGTAAGCTGAGCCATTTTAGCTGAAATGCGCTTGAACCTAAAGAGCTTATACACGATGCTTTCATAACTATTTCATTGACTTCAGTTGTACTGTACACTTCTGAAAACCATGGTTATTGTTTTCCAAGACCTTTCATTACAATCATTTGAATTTTACAGTGTCCCTGATGTCTCTCTTATTCTTTTCCTTATTTTCAATCTTCAGGTAATAAAAGATGCTACTCATGGAAGTGAACTTGGGAAAACAATGTCACTTTATGTTCTGGATGCAATCATCTGTGTAGATCATGAGAGATTTTTCCTGGGCCAACTTCAAAGCAGGGGTTTTCTAAGATCTTGTCTTACAAACATCAGCAGCTTGTCTTATCAGGTGCTTGTTTAATCAACTAAGTCAGCGTTGGATAATTTTGATAAAATGAATATATACAAGTAGGGTTAAAGCAGACCATGATTGGGGTTGGATTGGGACCAGCACTTCATTTCTACTATGTTTTTTCATCTTCTCTGGTTAAGAATAATTAGTAGGAGAAAACATCTGCTGCTTTTTGGATAGTGTAAAATCCAAGGAGCAAGTATCCTCAACCCCAATATTTGGTGTATAACTTACATGTTTAAACCTTAACTCCATCAAAGTTTGGTGTAATTTTTCTTTTCTTTTGTGGTGTGGACTATCTAAGTTTAAACAGTATCATTGTCTTTTTGGGCATTTCTGTATTTCCATTTTTAGCTACTTTTGAACTTTAGATATATTACTTTCATATCTAGGATGGTGCACATTCTCGAGAATCAATGCAGCGAGCGCAAACTCTGGAGGCTGAACTTGCTTTGCTTTTGAGAATAAGCCACAAGTATGGGAAATCTGGAGCTCAGGTTATCTTCTCAATGGGAGCTTTGGAGCATGTTGCTTCATGCAAGGCAGTCAACTTCTTCGTAAGTGTTGCTAAGATACTTGGTGCAATCTCTTGTATCCCATTTACCTAATTAATTCTACTAGCAGGGAAGTTTGCGATGGGTTGACACTAAGAATCAAAGAGATGTTTCTGTGGATATGAAGAAGCAAAGGATGATTGTAACTCCTATTCTCAGATTGGTGGTTTCTCTGTTGTCTTTAGTTCATACATCTGAATTTTATGAGGTTAGTCATCATCCTTATTGTTAGAAGTTATGGTTTCCTTTCAAATATTGTAATTAGTTGTATAATTTGTAGAGCAAGCTTAATTCAATTCAGTCTACAAGTCCAGTAAACTACTTTGTTCAAAAGGATTTATTAATATCAGATTTTCTTAAACATAGTGAAGTTTTAATTGAGAACCTGATAGCTTTATGAAACAAAGAAAATGGTAGGAACTAAAGCATCCTAGATGGATCTCACACTTTGCTATTACAAATCCATGCATTGTTACCTGATTGGATCTTATAACTTGACTTCTGTAAACTTTTGTTTTTGAAAGTTGATATAAGGCACACCATAGGCATCCTGTTGTTTCTGTATACCATGAAAAACGTGGCCTTTGTTCTTATTATTTTCCTTAAAGTTGTTTCAGTCTTCTCTCTTTGTTTTTGATGTTTAGCTCCCCCTAGTGTTGCATTCCAGAGATGTCGTTTGTTAACAATTTGGGTATATAATAGGTGAAGAATAAAGTTGTTCGTGAAGTCATAGATTTTGTCAAGGGGCATCGATCACTTTTTGATCATGTTCTTCGGGAAGATGTTTCCCAAGCTGATGAGTTGATGATGGAGCAGATGAACCTTGTTGTTGGTATACTAAGCAAGGTATGAACATTACTTTTCTTTTTGTTTGCATAAGATTTGTAAAACAAGATCGGTCAATATTCCGTTCTAGAAGTCACTATGTCTCCTAAACGGCCAAGAAAGATAATTTTTTCTTTCGGCAGCTTCTCATGAATTTGTTATATCTGTTGTTCCATAGCAACATGTGTTCAGTTGTATACTTATATAAGCTGTCCTGTTTTTATCAACTTTTTGAAAAGTGTGATGCTTTAGATTTTCTCCCTCGTTTATACTTCATAGGTTTGGCCATATGAAGAGAGTGATGAATCTGGCTTTGTTCAAGGGCTTTTTTCTTTGATGCATGCTCTTTTCTCCCGTGACAGTGAGACTTTGAGTTCTGCTCAATCAGTTGGATTTGCTGAGGTTTGCACCAGCTACTTATAGTTAAGATACTGACTGTACCATCCTCAAAAGGATTTTGAAAATTTCTGTGTCTCTTGGCAAATGGACAGAATCACAGGAAGACAGAGCTTAACTTATTTCGGATATGCTTCAGCCTCAGCACATATCTATATTTTCTTGTCACAAAAAAGTCCTTCAGACTGCAGGTATGTATGGTTTGGTTGATCTGAATGATCTTAATGATGTACCCCTACAACATAGATCTGTTAATAAGCCTCTTGCTAACTTGCTTTCTTACAGGTCTCAGACATGCCTCCTGACTACAATGCGGCTGTTTCCTCGCAACAGCCGACATTGAGTTTGCTGGGGTCTTTCCTCACATATTTAACAAGTGCTCTTGAAAGAGCTGCTGAGGAAAAATCCTTACTTCTTAATAGGGTAATTGAGAACAACATTTTTGTGGTCTGGTCTCACGTATGCAATTTTTTTAACATCAAATTAACTATAATGTACAAAATGCAGATTCGAGACATAAATGAAGTATCAAGACAGGATATCGATGAAATAATCAATATGTATGCTCGGCATGTATCAGTCTCATCATCAGACAATATACAGAAAAGGTATTCCCTGGGTTTCTTAGGAAAAGTAGACCAATAACACGTAAATGTTTTTCTAGGTTGGTTTAGCTGTGGTGCAGTATACTGTCAGTGTGAAACTGTATACATGTTATATGCAAGTTCGACTGATGAACTTATTTTTAGTTGTTCAGCAGTAGCGCACAGTAAAACAAGTAATAGGTGGTGAAAAAAAGGGTTAAAAAAATTGGCAATTAAAGCCTAGTTCAATGCTAAGTTTTTGAATCAATTGCCCTGGGGAACAGGAAATACAAGTAATTGCTGGTTAAGATAAATGAACAACTGTGACAATTCAAGCCCAGTACAGTGCTGAAATTCCCTTTCAGTTTCCGTGAAAAGAAATAAACTTATGTCAGTTTAATAGCCACTATGTCTCTCACTATTGAATCACTCTGTAGTATCAAAACTATTTTCTCATTTTATTTCATTTTTATCATAAAATATCTGTATCCTAATTAATCTTTTTAATTCTATAGGAGGTATATTGCGATGGTGGAAATGTGCAACGTTGTCGGGAATAGAGATCAGTTAATAACTATATTACTTCCACTAGTGGAACATGTGCTGAATGTCTTCCTAAGTCATTTTCAGGACAGGTATGGATCTCATCTTCTAATTCCCATTCCCCCTGCCCTATTTCTCAAGAGAAGGGTTGCTGATGGGAGAATATGTAGGAGATCGTATCACTGTCAGGCCAAAATGCAAAAAGAGTTCATATTTATGTTAATGTTCCCCTATGGGGTCAGATCCGACTTTTAAATGTTTGTGATTAAGAAGACTGCTGGCTCCTTGTACTAATGGTTCATGATTTCATTGTTATTGAAGTATTTTTGGTATTGAATGGCAACTATCTGTTCATTGCAGCTCTTTGGCATTTGATCCCCCTCGTACTTTCAAGGCAATTACATATGGTACCAATTCTGGGCCCGTACAAGACATGTCTTCGTTGTGCGACAATCTTGTTTCAACTTTAGAAAGACTTGAGTTACTTAGTGAGGTATGCGTCTAACAACTTGTCTGCCTTGACATTACAGTTAGTAGTCTCATCTTTCTTTTTTGTTACCACTCAAGGATGATAAAAGCTGTATCGGGGTTGGTTAGGGGAAAGACAAGCTGGCAGTTTGGGATGTTATATTTTTGTTTCCAGAAATTCCCCTATTAATACTTAAGAGAGAGCCCTCTTTGGTTGTCATCTGTATGCTTTCGGAAGTCTTGATATTTTCTTGTATGTTTTTTTTACAGGACAAAATAGGCCACAATCTTAAAGTCTTTCGAAGATTAGTGACTTCGCTCAAGGAATTTACGATCCAGAAGTTGTCTTCATGAAAGTATTATGTGGATATAGTAGTTTACTCGATCCAAACCCAAATGAATGTACTGTAATATCATTGTAGTTGTATATGAAGATTTTGTGTAGATCAGTAAAAGAATTAGGGGCGATGGAAATCCAGTTTGAGTAACAAGACTAGTGGGATTCGCTTCAGAGATACTGCTAGTATCACTCGGTCGTACTTGTCGCAGCATGAAAACCCAAATAGTTGTTCGCTCTATGAGCAGCTGCATTCAACATGAATATATCAAAAATTTGGCTTCAAGAATAACTAAAATATCCCACAATCAAAATTGTAAAAAATGAACCTTGATTTTGTTTCACCAGCACATCCAAGACTACAATCACTACAATGATAGAGCTCCGGCATCACATTCGCCTGATCAATGGTGCACTCGAGCATGCACTTAGCCATGCAGATCTTCCTAAATTTCCAGATTCCGCCAAAGCTAAATTTCTCTGTTGATGATATTGTGGATGCCTTACCACCAAAGTATTTAACACCACACTCAACGGCACATAGGCCGAGGTCAACTAAACCATCCGGCTTAGCAGAACCTGAACCTTCTGGTGATGGCGATAGTGGATTTTGAAGAGACTCATGAAGGGGAGGCATTGGCCTCATTGCATGATCGTCACCTTTCTTATGAGCAAGAGCTGTTGGTTGTGAATGCCATGGCTAATTACTACAACAGCTCTGTCTAAAAGATATGAACTTTGGTTATGATTCATGTTGAACATAAAGCTCTATATATAGCATTGCTGGTCTAGGGTTCTTCTTACCTGTAAGGTAATATTAAGGGAAAATATTTTAATCAATATTATAATGTAATCTTTTGATAAGAATGATCAATTAGTTGGAGAAGTTGGCTAGAAATTGATCACGTATGCTAATCAAAAAGCACTCTACGTACAGAATGATTCCATTGATATTCCACCCATGAACTGATGGTTATGAACAACTTAAGCGATACGCATGATGTATATACCTGCACTTATAGTGTACACAATTTAATCTATATCAATGGAAGATTCGATCATTTAGCTAGATAATATATGACAGCTTGTTAAATTTTTCAATCCATGATTGACATGAATAACTTAATAAGGTATATATTTATGGTACTGTTAATCACGAAATTCCAGATTACAGCCGTACATGAGTTACGTACATGTGGTGTAGTTGATGATTTGATACCAAAATTCCTTGATTCATAACTAGACTTGTTCAGGTGACTATTAAACCATGTAAGGAGAGAGAGAGAGAGAGAGAGAGAGAGAGAGAGAGAGAGAGAGAGAGAGAGAGAGAGAGAGAGAGAGAGAGAGAGAGAGAGAGAGAGAGAGAGAGAGAGAGAGAGAGAGAGAGAGAGAGAGAGAGAGAGAAAGAGAGAGAGCAGTGGCGGATCCAGGAATTTGAGTTCGGATGGGCTTGAGTTTTTTATGAAACGAAAAAAAAAATATGAAAAATCTCGGCGGTGTGAAAGACTTATATTAAGTGGGAAAAAAGTGCACTTTGAGGGATCCTTACTCATTAATACAATATAAGAATAAACTAAGTAAATCTAATTATAAAGTTCGATAAATTTTCAAAGTCATAGATCACCATCTCATTGTTAACAAAATCAACATACTATTTTTTAGAATCATCCACGGGATTGAATGGAGACTCTAAAGGCAATGGTGCATCATCAAAATTTGGAGAAGCTACAGAAGGAGTAGAAATTAGATTTGAATTTGAAGATGAGGCATTAGTTATTGGATACCATCTAGTAAGGTTTTTACATTGCTTTGACTTCGACATTGAATCAGACAATTTATTAGAGACTACCTACAGATTAAGAAACAATGCTTATATTAGACAAAATGTAGCAAACATGCAAACACAATAGCAAGGCAAACACAACGGCAGGGCAAACACAGTAGCAAGCGAAATACAAAACTCCATCTTAATTGTGAATTTGTAATAGAAGTAATATAACCTAAAACTAAAATTAAATTACTGTAAATTAATAAGAAGTATCAATTTTAGCAATAATCATTTAACAAAGCTTAGAGTTCATACACAAAAAAAGCATAATCAAATTCTCAATTTAGTATTTGAAATCAATACACCATTGTTTGATTTGTCACTCCATGCCTGACTTTGTCCAGCCTCCAGAGACTCTAAGTAAAAACCAAAGTACCCAGTAAGATTAGAAACAAATTAAAACATAATCAAGTCAAATAAGAAAACCCAATTGAAAATAATCTTATATAAGCTTACAAATTGTTGATGAAGTATGAGAGAGTGAGGTGTAGAATTGAATGCGCAGTAGTAATGGAGAGACTAAGAGGGAGGTGAGATTTTGAATCTTTGATGGAATGAAGGAGATTTGTAGAATGCACTGAAGTGAGCAGTTGATAGAGAGTGGTGGACTGAGATAATTGAGAAAATTGAGAGTTATATCGGGAAGGATAAAGAAGAGTGAGAGTATTAGTGATTTAGTGTAGTACCAAGCAGTTGATAGAGAGTGAGAGACTGAGAGAACTTAGAATTATATCAGGAAGAATATAGAGAGTGAGTGTTAGTGATTTAGTGTAGTACCAAACAGTTGATAAAAAATGAGAGACTGAGAGAACTTAGGAATTATATCGGGAAAAATATAGAGAATAGAGTATTAGTGATTTAGTATAATAACAAAAAATATATATATACCTACATTTTTTTTTTCCCCAAAATTATGGGGTGGGCTTGAGCCCCCCTAGCTCTTGCCTGCATCCGCCGCTGAGAGAGAGGCCGATGTGGGGGAGGGAGAGTTCATATAATATATGGTTTCAAAGTTTCAACTTCCAATTAGTTTCTGGTATTCCTGTTTTCTCTAGTACTGTTCATCATCTGGATCTGAATGGTGTGTTAAGTTGTTTAATTAGTAGAGAATTCATGTCTAATTGTCTAAGCTGGAAGCCTGGATGGAATCAATAAAACTTGAAAGAAATGTGATTGTGAATCCTTGAGAGACAAGTTGGTCCTAATTATTTCTGCAGTAAATGTATAATATAGGACAGCCCTGCCATTCATTCTGAAATTGAGCTAATGCTTAGTAGCTGAGCAAAACATCCGTCCCACTTATGACATTGCCCTTCCGTCCGTGTTTATAAAACTAAATACCCCTTTATTCTTCGTGACAAAGGTTGTTACAGTCCAACCTTCTGTGTTTATACTTCCATTCTACTAGTATTATGCAATCTCTTTTTGTATGATACACGTAGCTAACTTTGTAGCAAGGAATATGGCTGTTGCGTTACAAAATTTCTGTGGAGTTACATGACTGAAAACTTTGAAATATAATGTGATGACATGGTGAGCAATTAGTTCAGATTTGGAAACATGGAATTGGCTGAACTACTCCAAAGGCAGTGCCGTAGGCATTTTTGCAGCTAGAAGTTACATTTTGTCCGGGTATAGCAGATCGAAGGTATATCGACTTCAACAATATCCCAGTGCAAGGAACGGAGAGAGTGCAATTCAGATTGATGGAGATATTGGTCCTCGATGTTCCATAGAAGTTTTTGAAGGAGACATCTCTTATTTGAACACCAGTTGTCTATAATCATGTATAAATGCACAAATATAAGCTACTAACATAATGCTTGGTCGTTCTACCAATATCATGAAGGGCTTGTGGCTAGTGAGTTTAATTACCAGTTCCTTGCAGGCACCCCTAACGTTACAGTAGTTTTGATCGATGATGATGGGGTTCTTGACAGAGTCCAGGAAGAAATCTTCGAATCTGACCCCTCGAACATTACCCCTGCCGACCTTAATGCATTTTACAAGAAGAAAATGGTACTTCATAACGCTTGATTTGTTTTTCAAGTTAAGAATTCGTGGTTTAAATGTCATACCACTCATACCTGCCATGTCTTTATCCGAGCTCCGTTCGTAGTTCCTAGGAGGGTGACATTGCTGACATGAATGTTCTCTACTTGAACGACATTCCCGGATTTCCCTAAGCTTCCAATGCTGTTTCCAAACAGAGAAGGGAAACATATTTGTTCACTAAATTATGTGTTGTAATTGTATATGCATCACTTGTGTTGTTTTCTACTATATGTTACCTTATTCCATGACCAGGACCGCATTTGATGTATGAGATGACTATATTGGATATATGGTCTCCAATTGATATACAATCATCACCTAGTAGCAACAATAAACATATTCAGACTGGTGAAAATGAAATTTGAAAATTTTCAAGTCAAAATTAGCAAAATCTTGTGTACATACCAGAGCCTATGATTGTGTTGTTGATGATGACATTTCGAGAGGAATGAATGTGAATCCCATTAGTGTTGGGACTATTTCCTGGAGCTTCAATTTTAAGATTTTCAATCTTGATTCCATGACATCCCTGTATCGTGACATGGGCTTGGGAGCTGTTTATAAAGTGAATGTCTCTAATATAGCTATTCTGGCATGATAGAACCTTCAAAGCCTGCACTTCATCATCACCAAATTTATAACTCCGGTATATATTTTCCACTAGATGTTAATAAGTGTATCGGATATACAAAATAATCAAATTTTCCTATGGTATGGGACTAGCTATTTACCGTTGGAGCCAGTGAAGTGCATCCCTCCTGAAAATGAAGGTTCAGCAGATTTAGGAACTGCCATATCAGAAACTAAGTAATGAAGCACATTTTAGAACTAGTTATTGCTTTTGTTTGTTTTCGAGATTGAAGTTTTTGTACCAGTTTGGGATGATATCTGCAAGACTGATTCCACCAGCCGCTTCCTCTTCCATTGATGCTACCAGGGCCAGCAAGCTCGAGTCCATTAACACCATGAAAAGCTAGCCATTGACCTGGATCAAAGTCCCTCCATGCTTCAGGTGACTTTGGTGCCAAAATTTTACCTAATATCTATATACGTCAATCAATCACCAGTAAAAGATTCATTTTGCTATAAATTCCAGCAATTGAAGAAAGACAATATCAGAAAAAATAATTGACATACCAAAAAATGAATCCTTTGGGGTTTGCATGGACCATAGAAAGTGATTGGATTTACAAGAAATCTCAGTTTGGGAATAACTAGAGTTGATCTTTCAGCTTCTGAGTTACATGTTGCATTCCATGCCTCCCAGAATGCCTTCAAAGTTTCAGAAGATGTAGTTCAGATTTCAGATGTATAAACCAAATAAGTAAAATATATATCTGACTGATAAGTAATAAAATTAGTACCAGTGCATTGTCTTTATGGCCACCACTGACAGCTCCATAGTCCAAGACATTAAAAGTAGCCCTTGTTGTGTTTGCATGTTCATGTTCTGAAGATGCAGTAATCACAGAAACTATCCCAAGAAAAAGTAGAAATAGATAGCTCCCCTGCAAATGCATGGATGAATTCGAATGAGAAAGGACAAAAAAATTCACAAAACTTACTCTTGAATTAATTGTTCTTGATTTTTACAATTGTTATGCAACAGCTTTTAACATCCTCAAGAAGAATACTTGGTTTTTTTCTTGTGAGGGGAGCCTCAAGAAAGAATACTTAATCCTCCTGAATAATCCTAATCTTTAAGGTAAAAAACCAAACTTGAGTTTGACCCGAAGAAATTCCTCATTATTTTTAGGAAACTATGACATGAGAATGTTCGATGTGAAAAATGTTATTGATCAGAACCAAGAGATCTTAAACAACCAAATAAGCTTAAGGGGTAGTAAACAACAGCAAAGTAATTAAACTTATAGCTTTCCCTCATCATGGCATTTGTGGTATTAGACACCACCAATAACAAGCTGCAGACTTTATTTTATCTACAAAAAAATAAAGAAGAAAACCCATCAGGAAATAGCAAATGATATGGTTCCAGATAACAGCATTCTAAACTTGTTGATTCTTTCTCAGAAATGGTGCAGTAAAATAGACCTTCAAGTTGATAATGCTGGCAGTTATGATTATGAGAAATGAAAAACGTTTAAGCAACTTAAGATACCAATCAGTTCAATCATTACCCTCTTCAAATTCCAAATAAGGGCTGACAGTTTATGTAATAGAAATGAACGAACTCACAGAAGCTGCCAGATGATTTCTCTTAAGGTTCTTAGACAAATACTGTAATATTTCTAAGGCAATGAGAAACTGTGGTGACGGATAAAAAGCTTATTTGGTTTTGAAATGCCAAGGTATTCTCTTGAAAGTTGAGGCATGTTCTATGACAAGCTTACAAATATGCAGAGGCTATGGTGTGTAGTTCCTATTTTCCATAGCCATGGATTTGTGAAACCTTTTTTTTTTTTCTAATATTTTTCAAAGATCTAACCAGAAAATGAGGGAGAAGAATGAACGAAAACTTTTCATGAAGTGATTGAGATTCATACTAATAGATGATTAACAACCTGATATATCTAATAATGCAGTACTCAGAGAAGTTAGAAAACTTAATGTATCCACCTTACTGTGTATAAGTGACTAATACGCATGCCATTATGCTATCAATGACGTTTACACAATCTCAAACTGAGCATGACGCGGATAGTAGAAAATACATTAGTTGGCTAATCTGCTTTGATAGAGAAAAAAAAATATTCTTCACTTTGAGTTCATAATTTTAGTTATGGTACAGATAAGTCACACAAGTCACCATTCACAAAACAAGGAGGACAAGCTGATTCTTGCCCAGTTCTAAGTCTATTGTCAAAAAAAAAAAAGAGTTAGATATTGTATGACTAGCTACAGTTTATATAGTTATGGTTTCTCAGAAGGTCCCTCTAGTCTTATAGTCATACATGACTCCTTGGAAAGGTGAAGTGTCCCCTCTCGGCTGAGTAAGATAGAATGTGTTGCTTCCTTCGCGTAGTAAATTGCTTGGTACTATAATACTCCAGAACCAGAATCAACCATGGATGTCATGCCTTGCTATGGCATTGTCGTCACCTATTAGCCCTGTCGAAAAAAGAGGTGGCTCAGCATTCAAATTGTTAACAAGAATTTGCAACTCTGCGTAAGTGGCCGATGCCAATGCCAGCTGAAGCGTATAGTTTCCGGGTTTGACCACATTCTTGAGTTCAAACTGTATCTGCCATGTAGTTCCTACATACCGGCCATTTCCTACATTTCTAGTCACTTGAGCATAAAACCAATCTTTATGGTAACTGTTAGTACCAACATTGTAGATGAGGTCCTTGTTAGGGTAACGCTCATCATAACGTGACCACAACCCGTACTGCCTAAAGTTGTTCAACTGACTCCCCTTGTACAACTTGTTTATGAGAGTTGGATATGGATTCGGTACGTAGAACTCGGCAGCTGTGCGATCAGGGATGCCGATTTCCCACAATGTAGGACCGATTCTCAGAGGTTTGTCAGTAATACTATCCAACTGGATCCTGGTTCAATTGTAATGTAAACCTCATACTTGTAGTCTGCAATTATCCCTGGAACAGATGCATATAAACTATAGTTCCCGGGTCTAATATTTTCAATGATGAAGTAGCCTTTTTCGTCGGTTTTAGTCCAAAATTGGTACCCCTTGCTTTCCCTTTGCCATGATCCAACTTCTCCGGGTGCAGCCATTCCCACATAAGCCAATTTTGCCTCATGAAGCCCCTCAATGTATCGATCATGTACTAGTAACTGGCCCGAAACTGATCCACGTTGATCCGAAAGAGGAAAATCTTGAGAGCTAATAAAATTGTATGGCCAATTTTTAACTTCTTCATGCATTTGATCTTTGGCATTGTTCCATAGCGTACGGATCACTGAATGACTATCTGAGCTTGGAGCTGCCGAGTTAAGATAGACAAAGACAGGTCCGAAAACCTTTTTCCATGCCTCACCATCTTGAAACTTCAGCCCAACTTCTTTCCCAACATAATGAGAGCATGAAAACACAGTCATGGAAGTGGGTCCAACGTGGGAGGTTAGGTCCTGCTTGAAAGGACCAGCTATACGAAACTCATCACTAGCTGTGATCATCCAAAATCCCACCGGTGGTATTTGCTTATCAATAGAAATCCAACCATGCACCTTGATATCTTTGTCTTCAGCCGAGTACTGATACTTATCATCCACCTCCCCTGAAAATTCAGCTCTGCTCGTCTCATTGTTCAAGAGAACAGCTTCTTTATATGCAAGTGGCCTACCTAGTGCTCGGTCCTCGGCTGTTGGCATGAACCTTTGCCTAGTGTCCGATAGCGCCATATACCGAAACTTGGCTTGTTGAAGCTTGTAAGCCACTCTAAGTGTCTCCATGTCCCCTCCTGGCCACCCTTCAAGCCGCTCGAAGATGGCATATGTATAGAACCCCGAAGTCCCGAACATCCTTGCTGCATTATGTACCTTTTGTCAACATTCACCGGAACTGTCACGCCCCGGTGGAGGTCCACTTTGTATGCGGTCGTGAACGAAACTTCTACTTGGTCCGGCCTCGCCGTGATTACTTTAAACTGTGTTCCATGCAATTTGTACTGTGTGTTTCTCGTCTCTCCGGGGTTATTCCAAACCACATCCCAGTAGCCTCTGTTACCTTCCTCATTCTTGGTTTCAAGCAAATTGTCTATTCCTCCATAGCTTATTCCTATAACATCCCCACCAGGATTAGAAAATGTCAGTTGAACAAGCTTGTTATCCAACACAACTCCATGTCGTACCATCTTGATCTTGACCGAGTCAACGTGGTCATGTCTTGCTAGTCCGAGACTTCTTGGTGCTCTTCCCACAACAGGAACAAAGAAAAAACAACCCAAAACGATCCCGGTTAACAATAATGCCCCTAGAATCCACTTAACCGATTTCCTCATATATCAATAATCTTCTCACTTTCCGAAACTACTTTCTCGATTTGTAAATCTCTGACGGCATAGATTTCCGTCACATAAGTACTTATAGTGCACAACATCTGAACACCCCTTCTAAAAACAACCCCTATTACCATCAGGAATAGGGAAAAAAACCACCTAAATGAACTAGGAAAACCCCACTACTCAAGACTCAATCCCAGCCACAAATATAATCCAACGGCTCACAAACTACTTCAATACAGAAATTTCACTACTCGTTAACACACACCAGACTTTTCCCTCTCTCTCTCTTTCCCCCAAAATCTCAGAACAAATCAAAAGCTCTACAACAAGATCCAAATCCCTAATTTTCCAGGGAAATCAAATTTCCCGGGAAAACAAAAAAGGACTCAACTTTCCGGTACCCATTTCCGATCAAAACAATGGCCAATGCTTGGAAGCGAGAGAAGCCATTCAGACCCATCTTCCTCTTCATCTCCGCAACTCTCTTCCTCCTCTTCTTCTTCTTCATCTTCTTCCTCACATTTCAAAACCCGAGCTCCTCCCTAAACCCTAACCCCATAGTCCTCCAAACCCCCTCATTCCTCGGCCCAATCCAGCCCTTCAACTGCGACCTCTGCCCCCAATCCCACCCAGTCATCGCCAACGTCGTCGAGGGCCTGGAGTTTCCTTTTCTGTACTCACTTGCCGATTTGGGAAAGTTGCCGGAGAAGCCGCACAAGAACATTGTGAGAATGCTGAAGGGGAAGCCTTTCCGGCGGCCGGATATCTCGGAGACGATTCAGGAGGTTTTGGGGAGGTTAAGGAAGGAAGGGAAGGGAAATGGGGTTGTGGTGGATGTTGGGGGCAATGTGGGCATTGCTAGCTTTGCTGCTGCTGTTATGGGGTTTCGGGTTTTGGCTTTCGAGCCGGTTTTGGAGAATTTGCAGAGGATTTGTGATGGCATTTACTTGAATCGTGTTAGGGGGTTGGTTACTGTGTTTGAGGCTGCTGCTTCTGACAGGCTTGGGAATATTACTTTTCATAAGGTGGGAGATTTGTGTTCGTTTTGTTTATGTCTATGTTGGTTTTGTTATTTAGTTTGATGATCGAGAATGCATGAACTTAAGTTGTACATTGAATTGCTAGTATTGATGCATAGTTGAGGTTTTAGAGAAGAGGATGTCTAGTTGATGGCATAGGTTAATGTTCCCGTGTTGACTTGGCTCGGTTACTTAAACTTCATTTCTGGTTTAGAGTTGTTCACTTGCCAGAAAAATAGTACAACCATAAGCTGATAAGCATCTGCAAGTCTAGAACAGATGGCATTCGTATTGGCTTGCTACTTATCTCTTCTTTTTGCAGGGTTTAATTTTTGTTGATTTTGGTTTGGATTTGTGGTTTTTTGTCTAGATCGTAATGTTTGTGTTGTTTCAAGTTCTTGACATAAGCTAGTATCTCTGAAATGAGTTTCAAATCTAAGTCTAGCAAGCATTACATGTGAAATTTGAGGATACATTGGAGTGTAAAGTATTGTAAACGAGGTTACCGGATCCATTGTTGGTGAGTGATGATTATGCATGTGCCGTGGTAGTGTGTGTGCTTCCTTGTTAGACTGAGAATACAAAGGTGCAAACCTGAGGCTTCTCTAAGCATAGTTTAATCGGGTTTAACCTATTACTCTTTCATTATATTGTCCGGAAATAGATAGTTATAGATAGGCTCTTTAATGTTTCAATTAATAGTGTGTTGCTAATGTAAACCCTGCTTATGTTACCAGTTGGTTGGTCGTCTGGACAACAGTGCTGTTTCAGCCGCTGGTGCAAAGTTGGCTTTTAAGTCTAATGAAGAGATAGCAGTTCAAGTAAGGACCGTCCCTCTCGATGATGTGATTCCAGAATCTGAACGTGTTCTTCTGCTCAAAATTGATGTTCAAGGCTGGGAATATCATGTGCTGAAAGGAGCTAAGAAGTTACTATCAAGAGCTGCAAGTGAAGCACCATATCTCATTTATGAGGAAGACGAGCGTTTGTTGGAAGCCAGTAATACCAGTAAAGCGGAGATCCGAAAGTTCCTTTCAAGTGTGGGTTACCGTCACTGCACACAGCATGGCACCGATGCACACTGCACCAAGGAGAGGTAACACACTTTGTCTTCCACATATTATATATGTTGCTACAAGAAACAGATCCAAAGGATTGGTAAAAATATTCTGAGACAACTCGTACACGATTCTCTTAGTTGAGTTATTCAGTGATCTTTTCAAATATCACTATACCAACATGAGCAACTGCAATTTAAATGGTGGAAATCTCTAACATATCTGACTCCATGTCTGGTGGTTTGAAGAGGAGCTTTTTAATTGTTTTGGAAAACCTCCTGTAAGAAGACATTGTAAGGTGTTCTGGTGTTAAAGAAATTGTTCGTTGAGATTAACTAGATTCATGTGGCTGGCTTGTCACTAGTTTCTGGTTTTCATGTATCCATTCATTGTAAAATTTTGTTTTTTGTTGTTGTGTTGTTCTTTCTGATGCCCTTTTTTTCATGAGGATGTTGACTTCAATATTTGCTATCTCAATATTTCATAGTCGCCATCAATGCCAACAAACCAATAACCACCTTTCTTTATAGCAATCTGCTAGTGTGAGAGAAGCTCCCTAGCTATCTTCTTGAACTATTCGAGCAATTGCTATTCCAAATGGCATAAGCCAAGCAACAAGGACAAGTTTGTAAGAATCAGGAATCGTATACCCGAGGACTATTACCTCCAATGAGAGTTGCACAACCTTCTTTAAGAATTTCCCGTACATTTGATTTTCCCCTTCAAGAATCAAGAGTAGTGCTACGTTCACAAACAAGTTTTACAAAAAAACTAATATCTAATTAAGTGGCATCATGCTTGGCATATACTAATAATACCAAGGGTCTAAAAGCGCTAGGCAGTATACAGGCGTACAACCACCTCCTAGCGCCTAGACGGTTAGGCGGCGCCTAGGCGGTTTCAAATTATTAAATATTTTTTATTTTTTTATATTTTAACTATTTTAATGATTAAAAATATATAATGATTTTTAATATTAATTTTAAAAATACTAAAAATAGTCTAAATTCACAATAACTTAAGTAGAAAGTCCATAAAAAATATTTGAAGAAAAGATAAATAATGAAACAAATGCAATAATATTAAAGCTCAAGTTATTTCTCTCCAAATTATTTCCTAACTCATTCAGTATCGGACTCAAACTTAAAATTCATATTTCTTTCCTCTTCTTCTGTTGATGAGATTCAGTTTTTAGAAAATAGACAAAGAATTAGAGCAGCGGCATCTTTTAGGTTTTTTTAATGTCAAATGATGGTTGACCGCCTAGGACTGAATATGGCTGCCTAGACCGCCTAGCACTAAATAAAGCCGCCTAGAACCGCCTAGGCAGCCGCATAATTCACAAAACACCACAGATGGCCGCCGAGGCAAAAAGCGCGGCGGCGGGTGACCTCCTAGCGCCTAGGAAGCCGCATAATTCACAAAACGCCACAGATGGCCGCCGAGGCAAAAAACGCAACGGCGAGTGACCTCGTAGCGCCTAGGCAGCCGCCTAGACCGCTTTTTAGAATACTGAATAATACCATGTCATCATTTTCAAATGACGAATATCTAGCATTTTATATTTAAATTTTTCAAATTAGCCTAAAAATGATAATCATGATGATAAAACAACTTCCTTATCGGAATAAATAGTAAATGAAATTGGCCAAAACTAAAGGATGACTTGCTGTCTTTGATTATTCTAAATTGTAGAACTATTTTGATGAGCTAAAATCCCGTTAAACGATGAGGAGATAGATTGAGCATCCACTCAAATTTGATATAGGGTTCCTAACTATCAACTTTATATGTATAGTAGGTTCCATCTGTTCATCATCAAAGATTAACTATCACCCCACACAGCAACACGATTCACAGATGAGTATTTATCTTCACGGATGAGCATTAATTACGATGGATGTTCTTAAAGATTTAAAAGGGGTAGCTATAATGTAAATTATTTTATTACTTCGAGAAAAAAAAGATATATCCTATAAGATATATCGGTAATTTAAAAAAAAAATCGGAAGATCTATCATTTCATATATCTAAACTGGTGGCGGAGAGGAGGCAGCTAGTGTGGGTAATATATACCTTTACACAAGTCTTGTTGTAACATCGTTTTAGATGATTAGCATTTCATCCATGCAACTTACATTGTTTTTTATGAACGATGAATCTAACCATTATACACCACATAGTATAGTGTATGGTTTGTCTACTTTAATAATATACAGTTTGTATTTTTTGAATAATTGTTTTCTATTTTTTATTTATAAAAATATGAATTCTTTATATTTTTTGAAAGTTTCAGATTCCACCACTGGTTATGAAGACATTAAGTTGTTATTGATCATATCGGAGTTTACTAGATATATGTAATTCAGTATTCTTTAGGATCCGTGTGTCTATATAAGGTTGCTCGTTGTTTAATTTATTTTAACTAATAATTGTGAGAAACTTTATACATATAGGGATAGATAGGCATCTATCAACTAAATTGAACTACAACAGAAGTCTCAACACAATGGCTGCATTTTGATCATCATCATCTCTATCATCCCAAACCACCATCAGCATCATCATCACTACCATCTCGCAGCTCTCCTAAAACAAATCCAAACCGATCGACCATCTCCATAAGCACAAGCGCCACACGCCCTAAGAAGATGCTCCCTGGCCATGTTGAGATACAACCCGTACAACTTTAAATTAAAATCTTTCTCAAACTCGCCGATGAAGTATTCATGGTCTGAAAGAAACCGGTTAGATTCCTCATCACCATCCAACGTAAAGGAGGCGCGTATAATGACGTCGTGGGGGATGGGGACAACAGGCTCACCTCAGCCAGCTATCTCGGCCTCACGGCGAGCTCGGAGAGCTAGGGATGCCGCCCATTGAACAGGCCTCCTGGCAACCAACCTAGGTCGGGCTTATACTTAAACTCTAAAGCATTTGGCGGCTTGGATGCAGTTAGTGTGGGGAATATGTACCTTTACACAAGTCTTGTTGTAATATCGTTTCAGATTATTAGCATTTCAGCCACACAACTTTCACTTTTGTTAATGAATACACTACATATGACAGTGTCTGATTTGTGTCTAGATATGTAAGACTTTTGATAGAACCAGCACATTTTGCAAGTATGGTTAGAATGCACTTGATATGTTCAGGTCATACAAACGAATGATTATATATTCCCTTCCAGTAGACATATATTGTGAATCCTATCACAAGATTAAGCTTGACCCACTTAATAAGATACATAAAAAAAGCATGTCATATAATAAAAATTCATCTCTTAAGCTAAAAAAAGTTTATGACATGTTTTTTTTTTTTATGTTGGCACAAATATTCTCGAGAGCGGCCAGCACCACAACTGCACAACATCATCATATGCCCTAAAGGAATTTTCTTTTTCTTGAGCGAAAAAACAGTTATAAAACACCGCCACGAGAGCGGCCAGCACCAGAGCAATCAAGTAAGAGGGCTCGGGGTTAGCCTGAGGAGGGATACCATTACAAATGCATGCATTAACAACGGAGAGACCGACCATAACAATAGAGTCCGCTAAGAAATTGGTTTCACGGAAGATATGCTCAGTGAAAACTTGCGAGAATGACTCTAGGAGAGATTTTATATCTCTAATCAAAGTCATATAATCCAGGGAGTGTCTTGATTTCCTTTTACCAAGTTGATGAGCGAGCCAGATCCCCTCCAATATGGATGGAAGGGATGCGTAAGTCTTGGGCAGCAAGTAATCCATTCTTTAGGGCTGAGGCCCGAGGCTTCCCGACAAGGACAAACAAAGATGGGATCCTTCTAGCACCAGAGCAGATAGGCATGTCATCAAAGTTAACAAAACCCCAAGCAACATCCTTTACTCTACAGCTCCATCAAAGTTCAATTTGCACCAATTTGGGGCAGGGGCATCTAGATGCCCGATGCGCTGGAGGAGTTTGCAAAATAGTTTTAAGACATTAAGTTTATTGAGTTATGATATTTGAATTTTATATTATTATTTTTCAATAAAAAAATTCCTTTAAAAAATGTAATATTTTGGATTTATCTTTGAATTTCTTTGCTATTATCTAGATCCCCAAATTAAGAACTGAAGCCACAATTGCAGAATGGGAGAGTTCGACAAGTATACAGGCCTTACCCATGATCTATATAGTGATTAGGGTTAGGGTTCATCTTATAATTAATCAATCCCAAAAATTTTCGAACAAGAACGAGCCTAGCTTTTTATTACTAACACAATACATGACGACCAGCTAGCTAATAAGAGATCCTGCACCTCAACTCCTCCTCATCGCCATCACAATGCGTAGAGAGATGGATTTTTTTGTTTGGCTTAAACTTTTTTTTTGTTTGGTCTTATAACTCTTATTGACGATCGAGGTTGTCATCAGATGAAACTCTCTCTTGATCGAGTCTCTTGTTCTTCGATGTCGTCTCAACGTAGCTCTCACCTCCTTTTCAATTGAAAGACATCCATTCAATTTAATTAAGGTTCCATTCTCAACCATTTGAATCGTGGTTAATCATATATAAATATATATATGAAATAGACTTACATGTTTGGAAATTAGGGTTTGGTGGAAACTGTAGAAGTGGATATGATTTCTGCAACCATTCCAAAATCATGAGTGCTCTTCTTGTGTGGTTTACAAGACATTCATGTTTTTGTTTGTTCTTGAAGCAGGCGACGAGAGGACGGGGAAGAACTCTGAGAAAAAAAGATAGAAGAATACAATTTTGATGAAGACATGGAGGAGTATAAAGCCAAAATAAAAACATTGAATCCTTAAAAATAGATGATGAAAAATGTAAAATATACGAAACTCAAATATTATAATTTGATGATGTGGTTATCTACTTCAGCTGCCACGTACATAAGGTGGTTTATATGTGATTCACCAAATAGGTGGTTCGTTTAGCATTATTATATTATTTTGGCCCGCTAGTTTGGGAAGGACCAGCTCTCTCCACCATGACATTATAAAATTGCTTCCCATTCTGCTCATCACGAACATTTTACAATTTTGAAATAAGTACAATTTGTGAGATAAAACTTTCTAAGCTTCAAGTGCTTTACTTTGTCAGTGTTTAGTAATCTATTTTTATTTTACATAATCTGATCCAAAAACTACTTATGTTCTTTGTCCAAAACGTTATCAGTTGCTAGCATTAGACTAAAGACTTTGAGCTACAAACACAGAAAAGCTTGGTACTTGGAAACTTACAAATATCACCGGAAAGAAGTGAACTTTGCCCTTCAGGCTTTGTTTGAGTATCTTTGAAATACAACAGAATGGGGAAATTTGGCCACCAAAGCTCCCAGTTCACAAATGATGAGTATCTACTACATTCAGTAAATAAGTGAATTGGTTTATCTTTTAAAGAAAGAAAACAGGTTTGTAGATAGAGCATACTGCCATACTCACTTCCAACGGTTTTTACCACCCACGAAGACATTTTCACCCGAAGTCTCAAGCTCCTCCCCTACTTTTTAGTAATTAAGCAGACTGAGTGTACATCCATAATATCATTACTAAATCTTCTATTAAACACTAAAAAAATGAAATTCATCACTTTGTTTCAGCACAGCATGTTCCTCACAACCCATTTTCCACTACTGCATATCTATATAAGTCAAGTCAAGTGAGGTGGATTGTAAACCATCAACAAGGTTTATACAAACAATTACATGCTCAAATGAAACTCTGTATATTACCGAACGCAGACAAAAGCTAAGTAATTGAAGAGGAAGAGGACGAAGAAGAAGGAGAGAACCCTTATACCTGGAGCGGCACTGCCTTTGAAGATTTGGGCTGAGGTTCCTCTTTATCTTTTATATTTCTCGGCTTTTATACCTTACATATGGGTCTAAATGTCTTTTCCCAACGTTTTCAGAGCGTATTTGTTCGTTTTGGTCGCATTTCCGACCAGTTTTAGCGCGTTCCTGACGTTTCCTTGTGATCATGTGAAACAACATTTCAAAACACATTTGGGACTGCGCCGGAGGTGATAAGTACGTTCTGGAAAAGACAATGTTGCCCCTCTGTTTTCAGTTGAAACTGTTTCAACTTTCAAGCCAGCTAGGCAAAACCCAATTGCTTACATTTTACCATTCTGATTCAAATAATGGGTAATGATTCTAACGTTTTAGTCGTAGATTGTGGGTTGTGAGAGAATATTACGGGTATGTAGTTCTGTAGAAATGCTGGATTGAATGTACGTTTTCGGCTTTCGATGGCCTTTCCAAATTGGCAATCGCCATTATAAGAACATAAACCTCCAAAAGTGCTTGCAAATGGAGCAAAACTTGCTCTCTTGCTTTTATACTCCATCTTCTGCGCCTATATGACAGTACTACTCGACCTCGCTATCTACACGATGACTCAAGTCGGTTTCTTTCAGTAGTACATAAGAGGGAACAAGTGAAATGCAGGTTTTAGAGAAGAACATAGTTTAAAGCCTCAACTGATCGAGCTTGTGTATGTTCATGAATTGTAGTAGTTATGGTTTCGATGAAAGTTGATCGATATCTTTCGTATATCTTAAGATCAGAAAAAAAAAATTAACAAAGAAAGAGATTCACGCAAGAAAACCCGCCTTTAGTCTTGGTGTATAGCCTAGTGAGATCCAAACACGACGGTAATTGATCAAGAAGCTCCAACTGAAAATGTAAATTTGTGAAGAACACCAGCTGATGACGGATCATTAAGGACTGGTTGCCATTGATGCCCTGTCCAACTCCTCATCAGAATCAATTGCATTTTTATAATCATAGTATGCTTTTACCTACAATACAATGCCAATGTAATGCATTATAACTAACTGAAAAGTTGTCAAGACTAATTAACTCCAACACAAAACCAGGACCTCATTATTGTTTTTTTTTTTTTCAGAATTTCGATCGATATTCAACAATAACCAATACCTGTGGTCTTGGAGTAACTGCTTCAAAACTATGAAATTCAGGATGATCAAAATTAGAGGGTTTCAGAACAATGTAAGGATTGTAAGCCCCTTTATTTCTATACCGCTCCTCGGTACCCTGCAGAGGAGACAAAGTGATATCAAAATGTGTTGAAAGAAATGTCTTTACAGACTGGAGACGATACTCCTACAACACCAAGGGAACCACAATTTAATCAACAGATTGGCGAATATATAACTTATAACCATCTGTCAGATCAAATATTGCTGGTCAGTTATGTGTGAATCCTTTCTCTCAAGTATTAATTTGGAGTACGTTTCATATAATTCAAAGATTCGAATTTTTTATTACAATTTCCCACCTTATCTCAAAAAGAGAAAATTATGATAATCATCGGTTCATAACCACATCCTACTAAAGATGCGATCAGGTTCTGATTTCCCCAAAATGCCTATGATATGGCATAACTCATAAGAAAATATTTTTTAAAGTGTAACATATGAGAGGTGTTAAGATAAGATATTTCCATCCTGAAAAGAATATATTAAGAAGCTGAAAGAGAAATATGTTTCAAGTGAAATTATTTTATGCTCAAATTTCTTTATGAAAATTTCAATGCACCAACAACCTCTTATAGAAGAGTGCCAAACTGCCCATAACAGTTTCCAAACACACGCAAGAACTTCACTTAGAACTAGACTTATAGACTTGAAGTATAATAATCTGAGCACACCTGAAATTGCGGATAATCTGGCGCACTAAATAAAGTAATGAGCTTCCCAGACTCCACGGCATGATCTATGGTGTACCCCTGATCCATGCCTCCAAAACCAGGCCTCTTCTCACGTGCATCAGGGCCTTCATGAGATCTGATAATCAACTGATGTTTTGACAATCTAGAATAACCACAATTTTAGTATATAATTCCTACTGTGATACAGAAGTAAAAGCAACAATAGATTAAGAGCAATAGAAATGTAAAGGGCTTTCCCTATGCAGTTTATATTTAAGCGCTAAGCGCCATGCAAGATGAAAGCATCATGCACGGTTTTGAATGAGAGAAGATGTATGGAATCCTCTTTACAACTAACTAGAAAAAATTAAAGATGATAATGAAATCAAACATTTTGTTTTCCTGAACCCCACTCAACATCCACCAAGTGAAGTAATAGCAAATCCATATCCATCTCCATACCATGCTTGCTTTCAATAACTAACCATTTAATTGTCATAACTCCTAAATACAACTAAAACATAGAAAGATAAGAAGACTTGATCGCTAACATAATTTGTGGAATTCATCATCCAGCTAAATACTGAATGATTGTGCAACTACCACCACAGTTGGAACACTAGCAACAGAGAATACTTAGAAGGTTTAGTGAAATACAAATTGGGGTTCTGAAGTCCCCTCAACACATGCCTTGTTTGCCAGTCACACTGCACTATCAATAGTATGCAAGAACAAAAGGGTACATGATGAAATACAAACCAGAAGATCTAAAGCAAATAATCATTGATAATCGACCAATCTCCCACCCTACCATACAATTTAAAACCAATTAAACACCAAGTCAACTATTATTGCCTCTGATCAAAAACACTACGAAAAGCAGAGTAAACTCCAGATTATGACAGTACCTTGAGCTGAAACTTCTTCAGAAAGTCCTCAGTGCAATCAGGACCCCAAAGAAGACCAACGCATTTGACAATGTTCCGAGCTAGGCCAGGTTTCATGTGGGGATCAGACCACATCACATCACCCGGAATCAAGTTCACAGAGTTCGTAGCATCCATCATAGGATCAGTGACCAATCTTCGAGCCTCAGATAGCTCATCTAAAGACCCCAGAACCAAAGGATTCGTCTCCGAATTCAAAGCAATCTTCTGTTTCTTCTTCCCCTTCGACTACTTAAAAGGTATAGCAGCAGTGCTCCGGAACAGCCCTCCATGAGCAGTATACACATTCCCATGTATAATAGACGCAAGAGGAAGCCTTTCAAAGCAATGCAAACATATATTATACACATCTGTTCCTACTCTATCTTTACCATCCTCATCCTCATCTCTATACTTGACCAACACTTCCTTCTGAAATCCATATGTACCAGTACAGTACTTGGATTCATGGTTGCCTCTCAACAGATAAACACTCTTCGGCATCAGGACCTTCCACGCCAGCAGAATCAAGAAAGTCTCAAGACCCCAAGCTCCTCTGTCAACATAGTCACCATTGAAGACACAGACTCTGTCCTCTGAAGGGCCCCAGCATCTCACAGAAGGAAGAGAACGTTGTGCAGCTGGCCATGGACGTCGCCGACGACAACGACTGAGAAGTTGGCCACAATCTTCAATCTTGACGCAGTTGGGTTCTTTACGGAGGATTTTGGATGCGGTAAGAACCAAGCTATCAAAGACAGGGACAGGAAGTACGTTACAAATTGGGTTGCCGGAATTCTTGAAGACCAATCGAAGACAGACATGAGGTTGTGGACCCAATCAAGGCTCAGCTTCCCGTCGGGCGGCCATTTGATTGGGATTTCTAGTTCCCGGTGTGGGCTGCCTCAAGATATTTGCAACTTCCCCAACATCCTCTCCGTCCTCTCCCCCACCCTCTTATTCCCTCGGGTGAGTTTCTAACTGTCTTTTTAAGCTTTGCCGATTGAGAATCCTTTCCGTATTTTGCAAAACAACTTCCTTTAAATTCTTTACTTCATTCTTCAACAACTCAATCCCATTAATTGCTGCATCGTTTTCCTTAATAATTGTCTTCCTTAATTTCAAATATCTACCAGCATGTTGTTTACCCTCTTCAAACGACTTCACCAACTCCTGCAGCGAGGGATCACTAACTTCGTGGCTACTACTGGTCGAAGTCTCTCTTGTGTTTCTAGAATTCAACCTCTCATTGCACTCTTCCACTAATTTGGACATCTGAACTTTATCATCCTCGGTAACTGCCTCGCACCATACAATCCCCGGTGTTGAACCCTTTAACAAATGAGTTCGTACTCTAGTGTACGAGCCAGAGTGGTCTACATGGCAGAAATTACATTTCCACTTCCATGTTCCTCCAACATCCGCCATTTTCTCAGTCTTCTTGACATACTTCCACAAGGGTGCTCTATCATCGATCACCTCAGATTCACTACTAATGTCCGCATCAACAAACTCAGGTGCTTCTTCAGTACTCATAGCTTCTGCAACACGTGAATAACAGAAATAATCTGTGTTCAGCAATTCCCAAAACAGCCAAAAAAAATTGAATTCAATAATAAAATCACAATATCAACTGCATAGAGGCAGCAGGCAATTGGTAAATGTACCAGTAAATGAATCTAGACGAGTCTAATGCTTTCATCATGAATGACAATCACCTCACAAATACCTCCATAATACAACCAAAACAAGCAGATGTATAAATCAAAACCAACACTATTATTATATTGGCATGATTGGTTACGGAATTGAATCTCTCAGGCTCTCAGCAAATAGAAGGATCTCTCATTTGAAACCCAGGTCAGCAAGCACACAAAATGGACTAGATAAAGAGTAGTACTACTTTACAGTAATATTATCTTCTTACAGAAAAAGAGAGGCCAACCGAAGCTCATTGGATTTTCATTCTTTGACAAATTTCTATGATCTTATTATGGCAACCCATTTGTTTCCCTTTCAAGTCGAATACTCCCCAAGAAAAAATTAAATCAAGCACTGGAATCAATGAACCCACAAGAGAAAAACAAGAACTAGAACAACAAAACACTAATTCACCTTCTATCAATCACAAAACGACCCCAGAATCCCAAAAAACAAAGAGAACCCAATAAACCTTATTAGTAAAGTGACCATAGAATCACACATACAAATCAAAACCAACACTAGAGCAAATCCATACAGAGAATTTGAAATAAATCAGTAACAAGATTCAACAACAGCGACATCAGTAGCAAGTTATCGACATATCTAATTGCAAAAGACAGAGAGCTACAACCAATACGCACTCAGTAAATCCTAAATCAGTCTGAGACGGACCAAATCTAGCAATGGAGAGAACCCTATACCTCAACTTCAAGCGGCGCTGCCTTTGAAGATTTGAGCCGTGGTTCCTCTTTCTCTTATACCTTACATACGGGTATAAATGTCTTTTCCCAACGTTTTCAGCGCGTATTCGCTCGTTTTGACCGCATTTCCGACCAGTTTTGGCGCGTTTCCTGACGTTTCCTTCCGACCAAACAAAACAACATTTCAAGACGCATTGGAGAGTGCGACGAATATGCCGGAGGTGATCAAGTACGTTACGTAAAAGACAATGTTGCCCCTCTGTTAAGCCGGCTAGGCAAAACCCAGTTGCCCATTCTGATTCGAATGATGGTAATTCTAACGTTTGAGTCGTACATTGTGAGAGTTGTGAGAGAACATTACGCGCACGTAGTTTCTGTAGAAATGCTTGATTGAATTGTAAGAACAGAAACCTCCTAAAAGTGCTTGCAGTGCAGATGGAGCAAAACTTGCTTTCTTGCTTTTATACTCCATCTTCTCCTGCAAGCATAGAAGTATTACGCTATAGCTATATCTCTATTTGGACTTTGGTGAATCAAACAAATCTGAGTACCAAACTATAGACGGTGAAGGAATTCCTTGAAGCTATCAATCATATACAGACATCTTATAGAATTGAAAGTTCAAAAGTATACAGGCCAAGTTTGAGCACAAGAGTAAGGTATGCTAAGCATAAGTTCACAGAAAAATGCGCACTGTCACCTGCACGAAGGAAAATGAACATGTAAAATCCAGGGTTTAACACCTATAGTGAACCCTATTAATGCAACTGCATTCAAGTTATTAATTAGTGCATACCTCAAATGGTTTTGCTATCACTCCTATCAGTACCACAATTCAATAACAGAAACCGCATGCTCTGCCGTGAATATTATTTTGGCCCGCTAGTTTGGGAAGGACCAGCTCTCTCCACCATGACATCATAAAGTTGCTTCCCATTCTGCACATCACATTACACCAGAAAGGCAGACATCAGAACATTTTACAATTTTCAATTAAGTACAATTTGTGAGATAAAACTTGCTTAGTTTCAAGTGCTTTACTTTGTCAGTGTTTAGTAATCTTTTTTTTTTTTTTTGACATAATCTGATCCAAAAACTACTTGTGTTCTTTGTCCAAAACGTTATCAGTTGCTAGCATTAGATTAAAGACTTTGAGCTTTACAAACACAGAAAAGCTTGGTACTTGGAAACTTACAAATATCACCGGAAAGAAGTGGACTTGCCCTTCAGACTTTGTCTGAGTCTCTTTGAAATACACCAGAATGGGGAAATTTGGCCACCAAAGCTCCCAGTTCACAAATGATGAGTATCTACATTCAGTAAATAAATGAATTGGTTTATCTTTTTAAGAAAGAAAATAGGTTTGTAGATAGAGCATACTCACTTCCAACGGTTTTTACCACCCACGAAGACATTTTCACCAGAAGTCTCAAGCTCCTCCCCTACTTTTACTTCCTACAGAAACAAATGTCCACAAAAAGTGAAAGTAATTATGCAGACTGAGTGGACATCCATAATACTATTACTAGATCTTCTATTGTACACCAAAAATAATGAAATTCATCACTTTGTTTCAGTATTCTAAGCGGGTTGAATCAACGAACCAGAGCCTCGTCATCGAAGACAAATCTAACTCTTGTAGTCTGGAAAAAGAACACCAGAACAAAAATAATCAGCTACTTCTCAAATATTAACATTTGAACTTGGCCACTAAAATTCTGATATGAAGAGTAGCTTGTACACCAACCATTTCTAGAACAGTAATTTACCTGAAACAATAGCAGTAATCCAAGGAGACCAACCGGAGCAGCTGGTAAAAGATTGTTTGTATATGCTAACCCACCAGATAGACCTGTTTCAGTTAACATGCTCTAACATTATGAAACAAATGCATGGTTCCACAAACCAAATGGTCAAAAACAGGCAAAAATCCGTACACACATCAGTATGAAACAAACTTCAGACTCCAATGAAACCAAAGCAATGAGTCTGATGCAAGACATTAAGCAATTGACTCGGCTCATATATAGGTCACTGAATTTTGGTAAGACAACTCAGCAAGCGAAACTAGAAGGCGAATTCAAGAGTAAGCATCTACCTAGTAGCACAATTGGAATCCGGTAATCCGGCTCAGGTATCACAGTCTCTCTGGTGGTCTTCACTTTCCTTCCAAACTGTCAAAGATGAAAATTGACAACAAAATTGGCACACAGAACATGATCACTAGCAAAATCCAACACCAACCTATCAAAACTCTTGCTTCCCACCAATTTTATTTTCCTCATTTATCCTAGTGTTCAACCTCACATATTTCAAAAGAAACACATGCCAACTCAAATTCAGGCAACAGAAAGCAAACCCAATACTTGAAATTATATAAGGGTGAAGTAACAAACCACTGAGGTCACCACAAGTGATCCACCATACTTTGTCATCAGAAAACTATGATTGTGTAATAGACTGCCAGTATTAGGACTCCTAAAGCTGCTCACAAATCCGCCAAGTTCTTTATCTGTTTGAAAAAACACACTCATCAATCCAACACACAGAAGCTACACTTTGCCATTCAATATACAAAACACACGGTAAAACCAACAACATTAAAATACCAAATCACCAAACTTACTTTTGGGAGAGAAAAAACAAGGAGCTGACAAGAGAGCGCTTGCCATTTCCTTCAAGTTTGGAAAACAAATGTGCTCTTCTTTGTGGAAGTGCAGGAAATGCTTCCAGACTCTGCTTTGTAAAGACTTATTTACTATTATGACCTCTTATGTTGTCAGTACAATGTGAAGTTGTAAACTTGAGAAAGGGTACTGTGGTCTTTAGGAGGTGAGGATTGAACGAACTTTATAAGGGGACAGAGTCGCCTTATCTTGTACAACCTGCGTGACCAGTCACCACCCAAGTATTAAAACCCACTTCAATTTGAGTTGAGCTCACAGATAAAGTTGTGATAAACCTCTTGTTTTGAAAAACAGAGAATTCTGAAAAACCTCATCGAATGGCAACTTCTTCTCTTTGTTTAACACAAATTTGCTCATTCAAGTCCTCAAACAAACCAGGTACTCTCTCTCTCTCTCTCTCTCTCTCTCTCTCTCTCTCTCTCTCTCTCTCTGGGCTATTTTATTTGATTGTGATATTACTGGTATTGTGGGTTGAATGCATTAATTTGATTGTGTAGGAGTGTTGATTGGAAATTTGGGAGGGAGTAAGGTTCTTCGGGTGAATGAAGCATTTCAGAACTCAAAATCGGCAAAGACTCAATCTTGGGAGATCAAGGTAAGACATTTAGACGAAACCAAGCTTACCCTATTGTTGAAATTAGTAAAATGTTGCATTTCATTGATTTTCTTTGCTCAAGAACATTTACTTGGACTCTACTATTGTGGGCATGAGTGCATGACCATATGTAAGTTATTAGATTTTGAAGGAACTGAAATGGGTTAAACGAATTGTCAAAATGATGACTTTGAGTTGAACACCCTTTATAAGCAATTTACATGAAACGAAATTTGGGGAAACAAGGTTGTTTAGGAGTTCGTATTCAATGCATACGAGAATTGTTGTTTTAGTTGGGAAATTCAGCTTGGATACTGAAGGTTGGTCTTTCCCTTTTAATTTACTTTGGTTTTGTCGTGCAGGCTACAGATGGTAAACCAACCACCAAAGTAAATAGCATAGTCTGTAGTGATTGTGAGGGAAATGGTAAGTAACTAACTTGCTGTCAACTCTATGTTAAGTTGAATATTAGCTCGATGCTTTATAATCAAATCTCCGAATATGAGCATGCCCGATTTCAACTAGTCTGCAAAACTTTCACTGTTCTGTTAGCATTTGCAATGGAGGGTTTGAGCTGACGGATATTTTGATTTATTAAAACAGGTGCTAAAGCTTGTTCTCAGTGCAAAGGTACTGGAGTCAATTCTGAAGACCACTTCAATGGACAATTCAAAGCCGGTGGTCTATGTTGGCTTTGCAGGTACCATTGTTAATTCTCTTTTCTCCTGCCATGCTAAGTGTTGATATTGAACACTTAAATGCTACATTCATAGATATTACCATTGTATTTATCATCATAATTTTAGTAAGAGCGAAGATCAATTATCTTATTTGATATATCTTAAACTTAAACATCCATTGTCTTTTCATCTACTAAACCCTCGGTTTCTCTTACAGTTTTGTGCATGTTTCTGATGTATATGTGTTACATTTCCTGCAGGGGTAAAAGGGAGATTCTGTGTGGAGAGTGCAATGGTGCTGGATTCGTAGGAGGATTCATGAGCACACACGATGCCTAGAAAAAACTGAACCCCTATCATAAAAGAGCATAACGAATTTGTGTTCAGTGTGTTCCTATAGTGAATTTTGTACTCCCTGGACGTATCAGAGAACTAATTGCTGTGGTTAGAGATTGTAAGTGCTACATAATGTTGAAAAAACAGACCAACCAGATGTGTTTGCTGCATGTCTGGTTCTCCTGTCTGTTGGTTACTGCATTTTGGTTGAATTTTATATATGGAACCAATTCACAAGTGAAGCCAATACTTGGAAGTTGGTAAAAAAATGTAAAACCTAACAGACGCTCTATCCACTGAGCTACAGGCGCTTGTATGATTGATGGTTAAATGATCCTTAATCTTGTAACTGTATAAGTTTCTTTATCTTCCTCATGTTAAATATTCGGTGAATGTAACTGCTACTCTGCTAGGGATGTTGGTTTCAACTTTCAAGGATATAAATGTGATCGGAGTTTATGTAGGCCGGGATGGAGAACATCATATGTAACACAACAATAAAATTAGAACAAAGATGGTATTATTGATCAATTCATAACAGACGAACTAAGCATAACCGAAATTAAATACCGAGCATCGGGTAATAATGATCGATCATTATTACCTAATTGTTCAAACTATGCACACGTTGCGCACTTGTACATTGTAGTGAGACAATTATCCTACTACAAATGCACTATACTATAATACTATATACAAGATCGAGAAATAAACCCCTGAAGACATTAGATTAAGCAGACATGCATCCACAGTGATTCCACACAAACCAACCCAACAGCCCAACAAACAACCCGGCCCAGTGGCCCAGTACCGTGTGTGTAGGAAATACACATATATATACCCCCCAAGATTTTCCCATCTCCCAAAGATTCTCGGTTGGGATACCCTAGGCGGCTGCTTCCTCTCCCATTAGTCCATTCAGTCGAACTGAACTAGTCCTCTAGTTAATCTCAGCTTTCCCCGATAATTTTTGTTTCTCGTTTCTCGATCTAAGGTATACATTGCTTACTTTGAAAATCTCTACTTTTTTATTATTCATATTATCAGTTATTTTCGTACACGCTGATGCTCACGATTTCGATAGCCATACCGCTGGCGAATGCCTCCTTTCTCTTCTCTGAAGTCTACCCAGACTATGAACACCCGATCGGATCTGTCAAGAACGGGTTATTACGTCCTTGGTCGCTCAACACATGTACTATTTACCTTACGAAATTGAGTTCTTAGGTCTCAAAGCCTGATTTATCTCTATCTCTCTCTTTTGGGTTTGCTATTCTCCAAATATCTTTATGTTATGGGTATTGTTCAGTTACTGTGTGAACTTTGATGCAGGGAGTTTGATTCATTAGTTGATAGAGAAGGCTTGAGGTTGCAGTTTCTTTGTGAGTAGTGGAGCTAGCTGTAAGTACACTGATCTGTATATAGATTACTTGTTGTGATCACTTTTCTTACTTTGTAACTGCCGAAAATTAAATTAAGGAAAATCTCTGTTTGTGCTATGAGGTTTCAGGTGCTCATAGAAAAGAAGGCGTCGCCCAACAAGTTGCAGATTTTTATGGAGTCTCGTTTTGACAAGTATTTGACTACGTTCATCTACTGTTGGTGCCGGTGTCATAGCACGACCTACGGGAAGCTGCTTAGCTGGTTCCCGATCCTCCTTCAAAAGTGGTGATGTAGGCGGGGCTTAACATTATTCGTGTTTTTTTTAGACTTAGTTTTTTTCTCTTCACATCTCCCATCTATCTATTTTCTTTAGTTATTCACTCGAGCAATTATAATCTGGAAGTCGATCCAGGTCATGGCGCAAAAGCAGATATGGTCCGGTATCTCTATCCGTTGCAGGTCGAGGACTCTTTCTCCTTCCCCTTCTTCAAACGTCATCATGCTTAGTGTTTTGTTAGCGTTTCAGGGCCTCTAGATTTGTGTTTCTTCCTGCATTGTATTGTCTTTTATGTAAAATTGTTATAGTTTTATCTTGTTTTTGTTGGTTTTGTGATGCATAATGAGCATATTAGGATCATAAGTAGTCATATGCCAGGCTATCCTTGCTGTATAGGTCAATTATTGATCCTTTAGTTTCATTTGGGACAAGCAGTTGATCTAGGTTATAATCAAGTTCTGAATTATGTATAATTGGATGACACCCGATAGAAAAATAAGTGATATGCACCTCAGTGGGTAGGCATTACATAAAGCTAAGATACGTTTATTTATACATTGTAAATCGTTTAGTTAAGTATCAGCAAGCTTATCCTTTGATTGAGACTTGTTTCAGTGACCATTTGCATGTTTGGAAAGCTTATACGTTCAACAAGATATATGCTTAGTTTCATGTAAATCAATCGGTCAAGTTTGATTCCTAAAGCATAGGACTGCATTCTGCAAATCAGCTTTTCTGAGTTTTGAACCCAGCAGCATTTTAACTGAAAATGACACATTTTGATGCACTATTTGAAGTTATTTTTTTCATGGAAGTTATAGCATATATCTGTTGGAGCTTTCAAGGATCTAAAAATAGATGATATAGTGCTACTGACTTACTAGCAATGTGGTCTGTTTGGAATCATAGAAACTGGTTGAAGTTAGGCGTTTACGTTGAAAGTGGGTTGTTATACGAATGTTTTCCTACTATGATTGCCCCAGGAAATGTCAATGTGTTTTCTCTACTTTTTCCTCATCTCTTTTGACTAATTATATTTACTACATGTTTTTTAAGGGTACTGCTGGAATAGTCTTTCGCTTTATTGGGCATGGACATGAAGCTTGGAGGGATGGTTTTGGTTGTAGAGGAGTTTGTAGGGGGGATGCCCTTGGGGCATTTCTTGGGTCGTTGTTGGAGGTGGTCAGGAAAGAAGCAGGTAAACCTACTTAGTTTCAACCACTATATCGAAATCTTAAATATTTATTGAGTGTTTTAAAACAAATGATCGAAAAGATACAAGAAGATAACAATAAATTAGGTCTAAAGAACAAGAAGATTGTGTATATCTTGGACGAAATCAACAAAGGGAAAGAACTTATTCATAAGATGTTAGTTGAAGGTCGGTGTTCACCATTCAATCAGTACCTGAAGACCCTTTTGAATATACTAATTGTTAGGGAAGTGGGTGACAGAATGTATTATTTATAGCCCGGGAACACCAAAAAGAGCTTGTTAATGTCAAGATAATTATAGATGACTTATCAACTGTTACAACAGAGAGCAAGTCAACTCTGAATGAGATAAAACAACAACAAAAAGATGATACAAGTGCAACATTGAAAGTCACAAGAGATAATAACGTTGCTCTAAATGAGATACGTCTGACATAGCAGCATTAAATTGTGTAAATGGCTAAGTTGGCAGAGGATGTCAAATCTGTGATGAAGCAAATGAAATGTTGTGTGTTATATTAGTAAAGGTGAGTGTTCGGTCTAAAATATATGACCGGACTGTTTAGTATTTTTCTTGATGTGAATTTTAAAAATTTAAGCATTTTTCTGTAGGAGTTTCTAGTAATAAGAAAAATAGACGAATTTTCAAAAGTTAAAAAGAAAGGAAGAGCATTAACTCAAATATCAAACTTGCATGTTTTCAGCCAAGTTAATGTGGAAGAGTTCGCAAAAAATTTTAATCTAGAGCTTCGATGTGGAATTTCGAGTGTTATGTACAATGGATAACACTTGAAATGTTTAAAAATTCTACATCGAAGTTCTGGATTAAGATTCTTTGTGAACTCCTCCACATCAGTTTTGCTGAAAACATACAAGTTTGATATTTGAGAGTTAATGCTCTTCCTTTCTTTTTAGTTTTGAAAATTCGTCTCTTTTTCTTATTGCCGAAAATTCTTACCGAAAAAATGTTTAAATTCTTAAAATTAACATTAAGAAAAATACTAAACAGCTCGGTCATATATTTTAAACTGGACACTCACATTTATTAGTATAACACACAACATTTTATTTGTTTCATCACGGATTTAACATCTTCTGTCAACTTAGCAATTTCCACAATATGATGCTGCTGTGTCAAACGTATCTCATTTAGAGCAGCGTTGTTATCTCTTGTGACTTTCAATGTTGTACTTGCATCATCCTTCGTTGCTGCTTTATGTCATTCAGAGTTGACTTGCTCTCTGTTGTAACAGTCGATAAGTCATCTATAATTA
The DNA here is from genome assembly GCF_933775445.1 of Argentina anserina. Classification (NCBI taxonomy): domain Eukaryota; kingdom Viridiplantae; phylum Streptophyta; class Magnoliopsida; order Rosales; family Rosaceae; genus Argentina; species Argentina anserina. The sequence continues at coordinate 1,463,816 of NC_065872.1, read as the reverse complement.
TCTTGACACTAGCAAATTCTTTTTGGTGTTCCCGGGTCAAAAATAATACATTCTTTCTGTCACACATTCCCCCAACAATTAGTATATTCAAAATGGTCTTCATGTGCTGATTGACTTTGATCAGTGTAGCAACAATGTTATGAATGGTGAACACTGATCTTCGACTGATATCTTATGAATAAGCTCTTTATCTTTGTTGATTTCGCCCAACATAAACACAATCTTCTCGTCTTTTAGACCTAATTTCTTGTATCTTTTCGGTTTGTTTTAAAACACTCAATGAATATTCAAGATTTCCGTATAGTGGTTGAAACTGACTAGGTTTTTACCACCCACAAAGACATTTTCACCGGAAGTCTCGAGCTCTTCCCCTACTTTTACTTCGTAAGCAAACAAATGTCCACAAAAAGTGAAAGTAATTATGCAGACTGAGTGGACATCCATAATTTCATTTACTAGATATTCTATTAAACCCCAAAAATAGTGAAATTCATCACTTTGTTTCAGTTTTCTAAGAGGGTTGAATCAACGAACCAGAGCCCCATCATCGAAGACAACTCTTACTCTTGTTGTCTGGAAAAAGAACAAAAATAATCAGCTACTTCTCAAATATTAACATTTGAACTTGGCCACTAAAATTCTGGTAAGAAGAGTAGCTTGCACACCAACCATTTCTAGAACAGTATTTTACCTGAAACAATAGGAGTAATCCAAGGGGAGTAGCTTGTAAAAGATTGTTTGTATAAGCTAACCCACCAGATAAACCTGTTTCATTTAACACACTTAGCATTATGATTCTATAAAGACAATTTGATACAGTCTGCAGAAAAGTAGAGTTGGCAGTCAGTTATCAAATGCATGGTTCCACAAACCAAATGGTCAAAAACAGATAAAAATACATAGACACATCAGTATGAAACAAACTTCAGACTCCAATGAAACCAAAGGAGCGAGTCTGGTGCAAGACATTAAACAATTGACTTGGCTCATAGATCACTGATGTTTGGTAAGAAAACTCAGCAGGCGAATTCAAGAGTAAGCAGCTACCTTGTAGCACAATTGGAATCCGGTAATCTGACTTAGGTATCACAGTTTCTCACTTTCTCTGGTGGTCGTGACTTTCCTTCCAAACTGTCAAAGATGAAAATTGACAACAACATTGGCACACAGAACATGATCACTATCCAACACCAACCTATCAAAACTTTTGCTTCCCACCAATTTTATTTTGCTCATTTATCCTAGTGTTCAACCTCACATATTTCAAAAGAAACACTGCCATCTCACATTCAGGCAACAGAAAGCAAACCCAATTCTTGAAATTATATAAGGGTGAAGTAACAAACCACTGAGGTCACCACAAGTGATCCACCATACTTTTTCATCAGAAAACTATGGTTGTGTAATAGATTTCTAGTATTAGGACTTCTAAAGCTGCTCACAAATCCGCCAAGTTCTTTATCTGCTTGAAGAAACACACTCATCAATCCAACACACAGAAGCTACACTTTGCCATTCAATATACAAAACACATAGTAAAACCAGCAACATCAAAATACCAAATCACCAAACTTACTTTTGGGAGAGAGAAAACAAGGAGCTGACAAGAGAGCGCTTGCCATTTCCTTTAAGTTTGGAAAACAAATGCTCTCTTGTTTCTGGAAATGCAGGAAATTCTTCCAGACTCTGCTTGTGAACACTGATTTACTATTATGACATCGTATGTTGTCAGGACAATGTGAAGTCATAATACATGAGAAGGGGCACTGTGATCTTTAGGAGGTGAGGATTAAAGGAACTTATCAGGGGACAGGGGCATACACATGACAATAAAATTAGAACAAAGATTTTATTATTGATCAATTCATAATAGACGAACTAAGCATAACCGAAATTAAATATTAAGAATAAAATATATATATATTATATATGTTTTAATATTATTAATTAATTAATATTTATGTAAATAAAAACTTTTTTATAGTTATTATTTTATTTTCAACTAGACTTGTATTGATTTAAGTTGGATTAATGTAAAAAAAAACTAATTTCATCATCATATTTAGTTTTCATTTTAAATTTTTACATTTTTCTATACTTCATATGAATTTTTATATAATATAATAAAATATCATTAACGGATATTGGGGCGGGTATGAGAAACAGATCCCCAGCGGTAGGGTTGGGCTCGGTCCCAGACCGGCACTTTTTTGCAAGGCTTGGGCTTGGACCGGTTGCTCTAATTTCGGGCCGGTTTCTATTTTAGAAATGATGGGATCGGCAAAAGCCTGGACCACCATTTACCCGGTGGGTCCTGTCGGGTTTTGAGGCATGTCAATGTTCAGTTTTGCTTCTGCATTCTCACACTCCTCACCTTCATTGTTTCACAAACCTGTTGTACAACATCAATATTTCAAGTGAGTATGACTATAAAACTACCAAATCGTATAACTGATAACTCGATTATCTTAATTTGATTTCAAATTTTCAGATTTCCAAATAGCAAAACTAATTCAAATAGTCAATCAAAATTGTAATGGTAGAACTAATTGAAATACCCAACCACACAATCAAAAACAAATATATAACATATTAAAAATAAGTCTCAAGAGCAAAAATTTCCAATACTAACTAAAAAGTATCTATGCCGAGAAGAAAAAAAAGGAGGAAGAGGAAAGTCTGACCATCAGAGAGAACTAAAGGATGTGTGGCGGCATTGCAGCTTTGGTGTCCAAACTCGGATGAATTGACTATTGCTAGGTTTTTAGGTTTTATTATAACAAAACAATCACATGTACTCAATCCTATTATAATATGGTAGGCTTGGAAAACAATCCAATAATAGGATTAATAGCATATAAGACATAGTAGGGTTTCTCGGGCCTAAGGTTTTCTAAAATCTAAAGGATTGGGACCGGACCGGGTTAGAGACGAACCAGACCGGACCGGATAAAACATTGAATTTTGAGTATAAAGCCCGACCCGAACGGGCCGGTTTGGTCCGGTTCAGCTGTTTTTTTCATCGGTTTTTATGCCCAACCTTACCCAACGGGTATGAAAACGGGGAATACCCATTATTTTCTAACGGAGATTGGGGCGGGTATGTGAATGTAATTGAAATTGGGTATATGTATGGTATTTCGATCTCCTGACCCTATCATGTCCATTGCCATCCATAGTTTCACATTCTTGTTGATTTGCTCTTCGATCCAAACCTAAAACTGCGCTAGAGCAGCAGCATCCCTGGACAAAAATTACCACTTGTCATATATCCATAAGTTGTAAGCATATTTTCCTTTGTAATGACAATGCAGAAAAGCTTTCTTATAACAGAATCAATAATATGATGCATCTTCACAAAGAAATGAACCATGTGTGTCTGTAGAGACTGTCATGCCTAATAAAGCCATTTTGAGCACTTTTTATCATAAATACATAAGTATTGTTATTGTACCCAAAAATGAAGTAGAAGCATCCACCACACTGTCAAAGCTTAAACCCCATCTGCACCCAATGTACATAAGCAAATGACAAACTAGATACCTGACTAGAGAATAGAATATCTAATTCAAAACATTTATACATATTCATCTATTCCTATGGATACATTTTCTTCCATAAAATTCAAAACCACATAAGTGAAATGAAAGCCTAAACTGCAGATGTTAAGGCATTCAACTGTGCTAACAAAGTGTGCATCAAAATTTCCCACCAAAATTTATATGCAAATTACAATTCAAAGGGTAATCATATAAAGTATCTATTGTGAATCTATCTGATGTTGAAGACATTTTAATGTTAAAAACAAAGAAAACCAAAAATGATAGTGAGAGCATAAAAGTATAAAAATCAGAACAAACCCAAGTTTGGAAGATGAATCAATTACCTTAAATGACAATTCCGCATCCCTTCTAACTCAACATCATTTTTCAGTGCCTTTGCCAAAGAGATAGGAGACACCCTATACATTCCGGTTTTGAATGCATATATACAGTTCTAGTATATACCAAATCGTATCTAACAATCAAGGAACCTAATAAGAGCTTAAATAACTCGAATATACTTCTCGAAAACTATCTCCAACCAATATCTGAGTATTCATGTTTATCTAACAGCAAGCCTAGAGCGACGCACACTTCAGAATCAATTTCTACACGCAACTCCTATGAAATTTTGACTGATTACTTTTACACTTTCATATATAGAGATTTAGACCCTAAATTTCTATCGCAACCTAATTTTAGCACAGATTACAACTAAGACTTCAAATCCATGAATTACTCTACTAAATAGCTAGAAACTTAACACGATTCACTTCGATTTCACTGATAATCACAAACGCATATCTTAAATTTTTTAGGAGTACCAGTGGAGAAGTCGATCTCGTTGATGACGAGGTGGTAGGATAAGACAATGAGGTTGTTTCTCTCGATGAACTAGCTCTCAACAAAGCCAGAAATGGACTGAAAACACCATAATCGCACAAATCAATTGAAATTGAAACCCTAATGCAATGAGCATAGGTTGAAATTGAAATCTGATAAAGTAAAAGAAGGATTGATATCTTGAAATAGCTTCGACGAGGTCACAACCTTGAGGTGGCTCCGTTGAGCCGAAGTAGTCAGGCGACGTCGAATTGAGATCTACGGCAGGCGGAATCAGATATCAAACACGGTAGGATTAGTCAAAGTTGAACGCAGGGCCTTGAATTGATTGATTGTTGGCAGGTGCCATGTCGGACGAGCCGGAGATGAAGCCACAACACCAAGTGAGGTGGCGACTGCGAGAGAGAGAGAGAGAGAGAGAGAGAGAGAGAGAGAGAGAGAGAGAGAGAGAGAGAGAGAGAGAGAGAGAGAGAGAGAGAGATGGAATTCTAGAGAAGTTTGAAAATGAAATTAGTCTAGAGTTCGCAGATTTATGACTATGAGAGAAGGTCTCTTAGCACCTAAACACTTATCGAGCAGCGATGACCTGAACGGCTTTGCTAGCTCCACTCCTCCGGCTAGGCGCCATCGAGGAACCACTAGAGTAGCTCCAATTCAATTTGGAATCGCTACTTGAACTGAAACGAGCACTAGAACTAAGGTATACACCGCAAGCGCCCAAAGAATTGAACAATTGTGGAGAGACTTTGAGAATGATTTGCCGGAACTGGAAACGAGGATCTAAGATGAAGCAGAGCACCACCGGTACTGCGTGAAGCTTCAAAACCCTAATTTTAGTGAGTGAGAGATGAAGATAACATTTTCAGAAAAGATGAGACGAATTTTGAGAGATTACTTCATTTTTCTCTTGAGAGTAAATAAATGCTTTCCTTTTGAGATAAGTCTTTTTGTTTCTTTCTTTTTTTGTAGAAAGGGCATTATGATCAATCAAATAATTTAAGCGCAAAAGTTTGCTATTTTTCAATTTCACTTTCAAATTTTGAAGAGAAGCCTATCACAATGCATTGCATGTTGTCTATCTGTAAAATATTTAACAACATGTTGCGTATTGTTATTTTAAAAACATTTAACATTGATGCATGTTGTTATTTTGAAATTCTTTAACAACGTGTCTTTCTGTTAGTTGTTGATATGTTGAATTGACAATTCCAAATAACAACACGCAGAATGCGTAGTCAAAAACTACATTAACAACGCACAAATAAACATGTTATAAAAAATAGTAATCAACAACGCTCTAAACACATGCATGTTGTTATTGAGATTTTGTCATATGTCATTTTTCTTGTAGTGTTAGAATTAATCAACTAATCAAGAAGGCATCTCAAAGTACACATTAGTGAAATTGCAATGCTTACCTGAATCAGTTAATTTTGCTTTAGCAGCATACTTCTAACTGCATCCAAGAGTGCAATGATAGAGCTCTGGCTTCATATTTGCGTTGTCAATTGTGCACTCGGACATGCATCTGTACATACAAATTCTCAGCCTGCAGGGAACTACTCCAAGGTCAGAGTGAAATAATTTATGAGGGATGGAAATCATGGAATCAGGGATGGTCTATGATGACACCTAGCAACACACTGGGCGGCATATAGGCCTTCGTCGACTAATCCCTCCGGTGACGGCAACGGCGCATTTGGAAGAGACGAAACCGGAGGCATTGCATAATCATCACCTTCCTTATGAGCAAGAGCTGATATTGCTAACAACATGATGATGGAAACCCTACTATTTTTCATTTGTTCAGTGTAATGTATACAGAATACATATTTATGCTTGGAGGTTTTCATAAATCAACCTATCTGACACTATATGAGCATTGTCGATAAAGATTTATACACTAGTTTCATATAAGCTAATCAGTGATTAAGAGGTTCCAAGTGAAGCAGCAACGTAATTATAAAAAATTGGAAAACCATTTCATAAATTTAAAGACTTGATAGAATGAAGCTTATTTACATGATGAACAATTGAACAATTGTTTTGCTATGGCAAAGTTAATGTGATCCCATGTCTCCAAGGGGGAGGTTTACAACATCAAGTGTAAGCTAATAGAAACACAAGATCACAAAAGCAGCGACACTATCATGACAATATTAAACGGAGAATCTCTCCTGAATGTTTGAATGATTTTTCCGTTTCTTCCAAGCAATGATTCTTCTCCTCTCTTGTCCAGCTCTGCGGCATCAAGCATTTAAATCGTATAAAGAGTCAGATCAACCAAAGAGATGCAAATGAGAATTGTTTTTGCAAAAGAAAATCAAAGTAACTTACATCGGCAACTTTATTCAATTTTTCCCTCACATTCTGCAACAATTGAGAAAGCTCACCATCCCATTTATAGAATTCCAAATCTTTTTTGTTGAGTATCATTTCAGCCACCTGAAGTAGGGGAAAAACATGACAACATTAGTTAAGAATATGAAAGATGGTTAGATGGTGTTTAAGATCCCTTCTTAAAAGTCCTTATTATTTACCACTCGTAAATTAAATACTTAACCTTCAGCTAGCAATCATGTAATGAGTGCACAACACGAAATAAATGATGAAAGCAGTTTCCCTAGGTCACATATCTATCAATGGAAATATCATTGATCTCCATAAACATTAATATGACTGTGCATACAACTTTGAAGCATAATTTGTATACCTTCTTCCCAATCATTCGACCACCAGCTGAATGAGCAAAGTATATATTGTAGAAGTGGCAGAGAAATGCTTGAGGATCCTTCTCCGACAGTTCCTTAAGATACTCAGCATATGTTACACCAGGAGCAGAAGGTTCTGGTATGGTATGGCCTTGCTCCTTGAACCACTCCAAATCTTTTGCCAACTTTTCCGACCTTTCCAATCCAGTATCTCTAAACTCAGCATCTGTAGGCAAAAGACCACATTTCAACATTATACATCAGACCTCGGCAAAGAAACAACACATAAACACACGAAATACAACAAGACGTGCACACAAACACACACAGAATATACGAAACCTGCCAAGATAACAATGTTGTGACGATTAACACAGCAAATCGATATCCCAAGCAATAAAAGTACTAAAAGGATATACATACGAACATATACAAATTGAAACTAAACGGAACAAAAGATACATCTCACCATATGTGCAAATCATTAAAAGCAATTGCTAGCTCCTAAACTCAACTCATTAGTACACCTGTATTCCAGTTTCACTGAACAAAGTACAATACCACAGAAACATAAATGATCAATGACTTCTTGATCGATGCACATTTACACACACCTAAGTGACACCAAAACCATTCACAACACTCTATAAACAACACTTATCACAAACCTTCAAACAATCAAAACTAGAAGCACATAAAAAGCAAACACACTAGTGTACAACTCACAAGAAGGGAAGGGAGCCTTGTCAACAATCCCCTCAAGAGTGTCATATACCAACTTGCTATCCACAAGGAACCTCAAGTAACCCTCCACAGTTGGGTCCCACTTGGCCACCGGCTTCTCCTGAGGCTCCTTCACCTCCTTCTCACCCTCCTTAGCTTGGTCCCTAGTATGCAGCTTCATCGCCACAAACCTCATCTCCTCCACAAACCCTTTACCCTCTCCCGGGTACCTCTTCTTCGGCGGCATCTCCGCCGTCGTCGCCGACACAACTCCGGCCTTCATGGGAATCCTAGTACTACTCATCTTGGGAAACGAAACTGAACTCTTGGGTAGGAAGTCCGAGGATAAAGAGGACTTGGGTGGTGGTAGAAAGAACTGGGGCTTGTTGAAGAGGGACTGGGATTGTGAGATTGGTGTTAAAGAAGCCATTTTTGAAGACCCAAAAACTCAAAGGTGGTGACTTTGAAGGTGTGGCGTGTACGGAGAAGTCTGTGATTAAAGAAAAACAAGAGGAGGAAGTTATATATTTTATGGGGTTGAGTTAAGAAGTTGGATCACGTACTATTCAAGGCAAAGCGATGGAGTATTGTAATGGGGAATTATTGAGGTTGATGATGGTGGTGGGTGGGAAGAGTTATGGGGTGTCTCTGTGACTCTGATTTGTGTCTATCAAGAAAGTAAAGTTTTGATCTTTGGAGTTTTGAGTTTTCTGTGTTTGATGGTTTTTATTATTAGTTTACTCTGTATTTTTGCTATTTCTGGCTATGGATTGAGGATAGAGACGACAGAATGTTTCCTAAACGACGTCGTTGGGACTTGTGGCTTGGATGGGGGCGAGATGGTAATAGTACTTGGAAGGGTTTTGTGGATTGGTGGAGTCTGTTGTGGAGAAGTATGGAACAGTCTTTTGATTTGATCGTGTGTTTCTTTGCTTGCCAAAATGACGTTATTGTTGGTTTCCCCTAAGAAATTAAGAAGTGAGAAAGAAAAACGTCTTTTTTCTCTTGTAAAAAAACTCAATACAAACTATGCCGAAATTCAACAACGTAGCCGAAAGATAAACACGTTTCAACCGATTTATTTTTAAAGAGAACGAAGCTTGGTGTGTAGCCAACATCGCTTATTACGTGAACTAGTTACGTGAGGTTAGCATTAGCTATGAGCCTGTAATTAGTTGTTGTTTTTTCGATAATGAAAAGAAAACACATTATAAACAAAAGACTCTAAGACATCTCAAAGAGGAAACTCAAAACAAACGGCATGTGCTACTCAGGGAGGAAGATCAGTTGTCCAACTAGCAAGATGAGCAAAGTGAGCTAGAGCATCAGCAGCAAAATTTGTTTCTCGCCACACATGTCTCTGATTAGTTGTTTGTATGAGATTGGAGTGTGATTTAATTATTTTAATAATATGGAAGTGTGATAACTACGAAATTAATCTTTGAAGGAGAGGACTGGACAACAACGACGCTTTGGCCGAGTGGTTAAGGCGTGTGCCTGCTAAGTACATGGGGTTTCCCCGCGAGAGTTCGAATCTCTCAGGCGTCGTTAATTGTTTTTACATTTTTGTTCATAGACTCGAACAAACACAGGCTCCTTCAAATGATCTGAATTGCATTGCAATGCAACGTGAGTCTATATAGTTTTCATCCTATCAGTCTGACAAGGGTTTGGATACAGAGGAAGGTATAATCCACCTCTACACATTTATTTTCTATTACAGTCACCCCATATTGCAGTGCTTAGTTAAACTTGGAGCACACTTTTCTAACCTCTCCTTCTGCACCAGTTTTCACCTCAATGCTACTCATTTTGATCATAGCTTTTGGGAACTCAAAATCAAATCTAAACCCTAGCAGTCCCCTTATGCTTCCAGCATAGTTTTGCAGTACGTTGCGCGTCGTATCATCACCCAAAAGCCTCTGATCAGACTCGAGAACTGCGTTGCCATCCCTCACATTCTTGAAGAAACTTGCATCAAATTTGGTCTGGCTACCTTTATCCAATGCCACACGTTTGGAGCCATCACCATCTTTGGGACAGAGAGCTTGGAGTTGTGCTAGAGATGCTTGGCTTATGGTTGGGTCAGAATTTCCGGTAGCTGTGAAGTTATACAACCGGTACCTGAAAAATAAGCAGTCCGTTTGGCCAATGGTGTGTGCCCCTACACAAATGTAATTCAATTTCCATAACTATATAGCATTTTTGGACATGTAAATGACAGTTTAAGAGTAAGGTGCTCAAGTAATGATCTACTATGTCACTAAACTATCTTTGATTGAAATTTTACTATATATTTTTAGCTACTTGAACCATTTGGTGAAGAGTTATCAAACACCTCCTTACCTCAAGATCAAACTAGCCATAACCCTTTTGTAGTTACTTCTAACATAGAGTCTTACCAACTAGAGTTACAAGATCGTGATCGTCAAGCCCTTTAGCAGCAAATTTCTGCCTTTGGATAGCAATGGAATCGAGAGGAGATGGTAAATTTGATGCCTGAGACGACAAAGAAATCCTGCCGTCTCTTCTTCCGGTAGGTACTTTCCAACTTGGACCGTCGCTCTAATGAAGAAACCATTTAGATGTTTAGTGTTATATATCAACATATAGCAACAGTTATTTAGACTAATGAAGCTTGGTTACCAAGTCAACAGAATCACGAGCAGCCAATGCAAGTATATCAGCACATGAAACAAGTCCAGGACAGAAAGCTTCTAGTTGTGCCTTTGCATCATCAATAACTTCAAATCCTCTTAACCCCAGATTCGGCAATGCATTCCTCTCTGCGGAGGTGCTCTTGATCAAAATCGAAGCATCACAGCCCTGCAAAAGAACATAAGCATCAATAGGAAAATGAAACCAAAACAACACCAAAATTTACAGAATTAACAAATAGTCTAAAAGTGCAAAACCTGAACAAAGCAATCATGGAAGTGAAGTCTAAGCAAGCCAGCTGCAACAGTAGGATCTTTTTTGTAGTATGATTCAACCGTGGACCGGACAATGTCCTCGGCTTTCGGACATGAAGAGGAGTAAAACCCGGTTTTCAGTTGACCTTTCACAGGAAGAATCATCACCAGAATGACAAATAGAACAAACTCTTTCATGTCTACAGTGAACAAGGTGTTTTTGAGTTGGGTGTCAATAGCTAGTTTACTCTCCACTATACACCAAAACATGAGGGACTAGTATGTTTATAAATGGATTTTAGGCCTGCAAATCCTTTCATTAGTGGAACGTGTGGGGCTGTATACACAAACTTTAGTAGTGGATTTCACTGTTAATATGCTTGTTGATAATGGAATAAGCCTCTCTGGGTTGGTTTCTTTGATCCTTTAGCTTTATTCCTCCACGCGTATTTCATCTATAGGTTCATTGATGTTTGTGGTTTCAAGTGCTTTCGGCCTTTTTCCTTGATTTGGTTTCACATTTGCTTTTGATTTCCTATTTTCACATGGAAACTTTTGCATGGAAATTGTTATGCTTAATCTGACTTAGTGCAACACTTTGAGTGCCTAATCTGATTAAGTTTATGATTGAATGCAGCCCTTTTATATGGCACAGTAATGTGAAAGGAAGGAACAAAGAAATTTGGATTGAAACAAAGAACCATTGCATTAGCGAAAAGATTGCCAGCAATACCAGCTGGACTTTCAACATTATCTGTTATAATTCTCTCCGAGCCAAGGTTACAATCATCTATCTATTAGATTGAGACTACAAACTTGCTTTTTAACTCTTGTTTATCAACATTCGATTTTGGTAAATATATCGTAATCATGTATACTAGAGCATTGCCCGGAAGACTTGGATTTCAAAGTTTTTCTGTTACAAATCTCTCCGACAGTTATCATCGCCAGATTTGATCAGTGTATTGTAATCATATATATGACTATATGAGTCGCCAACTTTGTAAGTACATATACAGCCAGATCAGGAATAGGAGCTTTCAAAAGTTGGATTAGAACATTACTTCTTATATTAATGGAAAGATTAATTATACAGAACTTATCAAATTCTACTGAATTCATTACAGCTATAATTATGGATTTTACATCGGTGTTAGTATAATTATGCATAGCAGATGCATGTAGACTTTTAAAAAATAAAACAAAAATAGAACAAGGGGAACAAACTAGTCCCCTATTTCATCTGCATAACCTAACTACTTAGCAAGGGACCTTTTTCCAGGCATCTTCTTCTAATCCATTTAATTGCAGTGGTGGCAATGAAAAATGCGCTCACAGTTGAGCTTTTACTTCTGATTTCTTTCAACGCTCGCAACGCTGATATAGTGCTTTTCATGTATAAGCTCTCCCTAACTACTTAGCAAGCTGTTCCAGAACAGGGACCTTTTTCCAGGCATCTTCTTCTAATCCATTTAATTGCAGTGGTGGCAATGAAAATGCGCTCACAGTTGAGCTTTTACTTCTAATTTCTTTCAACGCTCGCAACGCGGATATGGTGCTTTTCATGTATAAGCTCTCGATGTACTCTATCTCTGCAAGTTCCTTGTTTACTCTGCCAAGTCCATCACTCTTGGAAGTAGAGGGACCATCATCCCCATCATCAGATGCTTCATTTGAAGGTGCTGGTTCACACATTGCAAACAGCTGATCAAGTGTGCACTCACACTCCTTCACAAGCTTGTAAAGCAAGTCAGTGGTGAAGAATGGTTGTTGCAGGACCTTCTGAATAAAAGGCAAGCGCATAAGAGCGCCAGTTCTTTTATCGTACTTCTTGAGTATCTTTACCAGTCCTGTTTCAGAAACCAATTCAGCTTTCAAATTCCAAAATTCCAAATAACACCACAGACTACAAGTACCAAATGGCTTTAAGATCCACCAAATTTATATTCAAGGGACCAAAGTACATCAATTCTAAATTTTTAATCAACCAAAGAAGGCATCCAGCATTTTCATTGTGTAAACAAATATCCCATTATAGGTAGTACATATTAGCTACAAATCACGTTTGATGAAAGTATGCATATTAAACGACAACTTTTTGGAAAGTCATATCCAAGCAGATTAATAGATTGAAGTAGCTAATTATGTCAAACTTCTTATATAAACAATGTAAAAGTTATAAATAGAATTGATCCATTCAAAGCTCTCTGGTGTCCATGACTAACTATCACTCTTGTACATATCGACACCAGAGAGTAAGGAGCTTATATGAATACTACTACTACCCAAGCACAAATCATTGTTTCTTATCAACATGCATTTCCAATTTCATTTCTCAAAGCCTTAATGCAAATAACAAGACTCTCTCACAACAAGCTTTAGAACCCAATGTACAAACCTATAACTTAAGCATGTGAAACGCTAACGAAAACCACACGAAATCTGACAGCTAAAATTTCATCACACAAAATGAAAGGATCAATACCTGTATAGTTAAGGGCACTGTAATTCTCCAATAAAACCATCTCTCCATGAAAATCCACTATTTCCTTGCGTATCTTCATGACCTCTTCAGTGGAATGCTTCGCTTTCGCCACACTGTCCTGTATTTCCTGCAGTTCATAAACACAAAAACTAATAAGAAGCTGTACAATTCCAACATTACACTAGTAAAAACTGCTGCACAAGGCACCCAGAACACGGCGCAAGCCAGCGTTCCTTAACGGCGTTTTATTACACTAAACGGAATATACTCCCGCCTTTTACAAAGAGTGGTGCGAACCAGCTCAAATTGACAGGTGGCAGCCTCACACGCATTTTTAAATCACGTGCGGCTGACGATTTAGCAACGGCAGAGCGCCAAAATCACTAACGGCCTAACGGTCCGTCATATTAAACGGAAAAACAGAGATTCCGAGTAACTGGTGCTCATTCTCCGGAGGCTCATTCACCCCAGAACTACAGAATATACGACGTCGTTTTCGTGGTTTGTTTCTAAAGAAAACGATTACATCTCCAAATTAAATGGAAAAGAGTTCGAATTTCATCTCCAAATCGAGGAATATAACAACAATGACATACTAAACCTGTGAAGCATACCTTGAGTCTGATAATATACTCCTCTTCTTTCTCAACGAAGAATGAATTGAACTTCTCGAGCTCGTCCTCGAGAAGCTGAATGAAATTGATCTCCGCGGACGACATGTCGTCCGCAACAGCGTCGCCCTCGAGTTTGGGCCGCTTGGCGGGCCTGGTCGCGGGGTCGCCAGCGGACTTGGGCTCGATGAGCTTGAGACGCTGCTTGAGCTCCTTGTAGGAGAGGAACTTGTCCCGCCATTCCGGCAGGGTCTCGTCGATCTGGCTGCTCAGGCTCTTGCCGAACTTCATGGCGCCGAATAAGGGAAGTTAACGACTTGTCGTGTGGAGGGAGTGGGTGGTGGTGGTGGGGTGAGAGAGGGAGAAGTGTGGTGGGGAGGAGGAGGGGGATATAACGGGAAGGAGGGAATATTCGAGGGGTAAATGGTGGAATATCCTTTTGTGTGACTTAAAGAGTTTTTTTTTTGGTCAATGTCTAAAAGAGTATATCTTGGGTTTTATTCCCTTTCCCTCACTTCACATGTCATCACTCATCACTGTGTCCAAAACTCCAGGTAGAGAGAGAGAGTTTTTTATTCTAATTTTAATTTTTAATAAAACAGTTTTCTTCCATGCCTTTTGTAAAATGGACACGTGGGCTTGTCTGACTTAGGGGCCGGCTCGGAGGAGCTGTTGAGCTGACTAATGCTTACTGGGTCTTTGATTTTAATTTTTTGGACTAAGAGATTAAAAAACAAATTTTAGATAAGCGTAGAGAGGACTAAAGTGTTTTCATACGAAAATTTATTGAAATGAAAAATGTTATAAAGATGAACGAAAAAAGACAAACACAATTATTCTTAAAACAACTAACGAAAATTAGGAAAACTTAAATAATCTGTATTACAATGACTCACCATAAAATCTGAAATAGAATCTCATCAGGTAAAACTATTTGAAGAAGCACTGAAATTAACAAGGGCATCAGAAACTTGATTGCCCTCATGAAAAATATGACTCGATTTAAAATACATTTAGGAGATACGATGCAAGTTATTGGACCATTCCATACGAAGACTCCAAGAAACTAAATGAGGAAACTATAGATAAAAAAAAAGTTCACCTCTAACCATATGAACTTCCAATTTCTGACCCAAACTAGTTCAATAGCCTTAATGACCGTCATGACTTCTGCATTAATTGAGCTATGAATATTAAGAGATCAAAATATATTCACAGTATAACGGATGTGACATACTATATTATTATGTTCATGATTAGTTGATCATGTTCAATGATAGATCGTAACTACTCTTAGTATCTACGGCAAACCGTTTGGTTTTTTTTTCTTGTGATTTGCATGATATTTTGAACAATATTATTTTCTTGTAATATAACATTTATGAAATCTTACTCTTTATTGTCTCGATAATTTTTATTTCAAAATGTCATTGTGATTTTAAATACCAAATGAAGGAGTTGTGACAAATCAACACCCCTACAATGACTGATCAAGAGCTAGAGGTTGGAAGGTATCATGTGTAGATCATATTTCAAAAGTAAAGTTTGCCGCATTATGGGTTTGATATAATACACAAGGAGGATTACTTAAAAATTAGAAGTGAAGATTTAAAATTAAAGAGAAAAGCTTAAAGCTGAGCCGAGAAGAGAGAGTGAGCTTGATTTGCTGACTAGTGAAGCTTGGTATGATTCTGGTCTTCTGGAGATATCCTTCATGTCCTTATCTCTATCTTGGTTGGTCGTACCGCCATACAGAGAAAAATTATTAAAGGTCAACCCTGGACGGTGGGCTTTTCCCATTTTGGGCTTTTCGCGGGAGAAGATTCGGATCATCCTATCGGATATTCCTCCCGTCCTAGAAATGAGGAGTCTTTAGGAAGTTGGAAACCTCGCTATTTTGTTCTTTTGGTGATGAAATCTTTGCTTTACAGTCAGGCCAACGATCTTGTTTCCCCTGCCAAATCATGTTCTTCCCTTTCTTCATCAGCTCGTGGTGAACATGTTTTCCAAAAACACCTTGTTAGATTCGATATTCGAGTATAAAGTGCTCGCTCGTTGTCTTTTTTATTCAATTTCATTACTTTAGTTACGTCAATTGACTTATCAGTCACATTTTCGTCGCACTTTATAACTAAAAAAATAAAATATAAGCAATTATTGGACATTGTAGTGTGTTACTAAAGATTAGAGTAGAGACTAAATTATTCTCTCATTGTGATTCAGATAGCGTATTTAATATAGTAACTCACATAGTTAGGCTAACTAACCATTTTGTAACCTACCCTTAGTTATTATCAATGATAATCCCAAGTCCATCAGTATATTCTTCCCTTAGGTTCCTTTGTGCCTCCAAATCTTAAGTATGTATTGTCAACTACGTACTCTTTCATCAATTTCCCCACCCACACTAAAACCTCTATTTTATGGCTTTTTCATTAATCCTAATGGTGATTTAATTAAGACTGATAATGATAGATTACTATCATATATGCTATATTTGGTCGTGTTTATTCCCAATTTCTGACAAACTTAAGGGGAAAAGAAACATCCTTTGCCGCTTCACAAGTCATGCCGTCATGGTGATATGTCAGTTTTCCCTTTTGGGTTGGTTATCTTCGAGTTGTTAATTATGAGATTTGGCTTAGTTGCTTCGTGCTGGTGATTTAATTATCTAAAAGAAGCATATTCCTCGTATACAAATGGGTATAATAGAAAACTTCATGTTGCAGCTAATTAGAATACTAATTTGCATGAGCACCATCCTTAACCTTGATCTTTTTGTCTCGGCCCCAAGCGTGTCTATGCCCTTCTTAAGTCCTGGTCCAATTTGATAGTTGGAGTTTAGCCTAATTAGTCGTATTAACTTACACAATTAAAATCGAGCACATTAGTCTTATAAACGTACACTATTAAAATCGAGCACATTGAACTTCTGGGATTACTACTATATAATACTGGTTGATAAAATATTAATTAGAAATCTCACGTCGAGCAATGGCATCTATTAAGAAGATTTTTCTGGATATTCCTAATGACGATGTTTTTAAAACTATGAAATGTGTATGATACTTTGCTGTTACAAGACTTGAAAATTGAATTAGTATGTCCCGCGTTTAGTTCATTTCTTCACAGTTCCAAGAGATATTTAATTTGTTGTACTTTACATCAAAACACTTTGTTTAGGATCAAAGCCTCGGCCCAAGAGAGATTTGTTGTTTACTTCACGGTAGGACTCTCAATAGGTCGTGTTGGGTTAAGTTCGTGTCGGGTCAAGGTGTTTTGCGTGTCTTAAAATATAAATATAAACTTAATCCATTTAATAATTGTGTCAAAAATTTAAATATAAACTCAACCTACTTATTAAACGAGTTACTTGTTTCCAACATGTTTTAACTCATTTAATATATATATATATCGTGCAATTTTACATAAAATAAGTAATTAAAACAAATATTTAAACAAATAACAAAATAATTTATCTTATTACCTATATTATAGTTCAAAATGAGTAAAGATTTATTAAAACCGTAGTACAGATGATGTCACTTTCTAAAATTAGTCGTGTATATGTTAATTTTATATATAATTTTACTTAATTTTATATTAATCGTGTTATGTGAGTTCTTTTTGTATTAATAGGTTGATCAATGGTGACCCGATTATTAAATGGGTCATAACGGGTTAACCCGCCGCTGACCCGCTTTTTAATTGTGCAGGTTCAATCCGTTTTATTACATGTGAATTTTGAGTCGTGTTATCGGGTTGTGTCATAATTCACATACATACTTCACATTTTACAACAACCTGATTAATTAATGTTCAAGTGGAAGAAAACTCATAGTTTTTTTTTTAGCAGTTTAACCTAAACTTCATTAATAAACACAATTAGTACAAACCTAAAACTGGGCCACAATTACAGCAATAACAAAACATAAAAGGAAACAGGAAAGGAAATACATAAACCAACAAACAACCCCTAAAAACATAAACCAAACAGCAGCCCATGTAGAAGGGTAAAGACTAAGGCCACCATGTCGCCGCTGACACTAGCCGAAACACCCGATAAAGTGATCGTTATATTTAATGTCATATGGAGATTCAGCTAAACAGAACACCAAGAGCACATGATATCCTCATAGATCCAACATCATAGCCCATAAAAGGGTCTTCTATCACAACCATGCGACCACCAAGCAGAAAGATGCTTAATGGCATCGTAATCAAAGTAAAAGAAAAAAGAAATAGGAGGTATGGAAGGCCAGCCCCGGCAACGGTGATCAAACAGATAAGATAAGCGACAACTCACTTTTGTCATTGACCGGATGAAGATAGACAAGCTCTTTCACCACAACTAAAGAAACCAAAAAAAAGAATAATGGAGGGAGAAAGCCGAGCAGAGCTAGTAGAGCTAATAAAAGCGTTCTGCGGCATACAGAGAAATACAGTTGATCTGGAGAGAGACCTAATATAAGGTAAAAATTGAAAATTTGGGGGAATACGAAGAGAACAACAGATAATGAAAGAGAGAGAGAGAGAAAAATAAACAAGGATGGGGAGGATGTAAATAAATTAGACAGAGATGATGAGAAGAGGCTAGAATTTGGGTTGGTTGGGGGAAAAGCTTAAAGATAAGTTAGGAAAAACTGCCACTAACAAGACAGGCGAAATGAGATTAGAGCGACTGAGTTCTTTGGGGTGTTGGGAGCGACTGAGTTCTTTCTTGGTTAGAGAGAGGGAGGGAGAGAACGCGTGAAAGCCTGCTAAATGTGCGTTTAAGAAAACTCCTAGTTGTTTATCAACTACATCAAAGAGACAACAACGTTTTGGCTATTAAGTATTGTCAACACCATTGGAGGATGCACACCATCAGGAACTAACAACGCGTGGAAGCCACCCGCCATTTGCTTTACTCTAACCAAAGCATACCCTGCACATATATCTTCATGAAGACCTATCGTCCCTTCCTTTGTGTTCTTCCTCAGTTCCTCACTTCTTCTCTGTTTATTTTATTATCTCATAAATCAGTCATGTATTGATTAGATGGAGACCAAAGAACAAAGCTAATTTGGGGTTTTATGGAATCAAGCATGGAGAAATCCAATTTAAGATTCAAATCTGATGATGAAATAAATCAAGCTAATTTCGATTCAGAGATCGCTAGATTAGCATCCATTAATTCTATGAAATCCCAACAGATCATCATCAATAGTAGAGACCGGAGGATCATATCTCCTTCTTCCAGAATCAAAACGCTAGGCACCAATAAACACGACGAAGAAGAATCAAAACGCTAGGCACCAATAAACACGACGAGACGATGGCTAACAATGTTCCACTCATCCATGAGAAGATTGCCCGCTATAGTGGAAGTCGTCAACGAAGGTGTTGGGCAAAGCATAAATGAGTTTGAATGATCGGATTCTCCCATGGCAGCAACCACCCTGCTCTCATTTCTTTGTTTTACTTTTTTTCCTCACTCACCTCTAACAGACCCCTAACGTGCCAAGTTTAACAATTATATCCACGTGTTTAAATTTACGGTCAAGAGTTGCCGGTGTTGGTACTCAACGGTATATTGAATCCGTCTGGGAAGGTTCCTCTGGTGGTTTCGACTTTCGACTGTGTTGTCTAGAAGTATAACATTCAAATATTAAGAAAGAAGACTCTTCGAAGCAATTGATCTTTAGATATGATGATTGGTTCAGACCCAGCTGAAAGGTTATATATGGGATAATAGGAATATAGGATCGGATGATACAATATTGATACATAGTAACCTGCTGCATTCAATAATACTTCCGTACTTCAGCTATTATTTGCACAATTGCACTAGTGAACCAATATATGGACCTACATTAGAACGTAATACTTGATGACCTAATGAGATCGATAGCAGCGATGAGGTCTATTTACACCAGTAAGCTAAGATTGTCTCCAGCCGTTTGTACGTAAATGATTAATTAGACCGTTAGAGGATGAGCTAACTTCTTGCAAATTCAATTCTCAAACAATAATGTCATACAATTAATTAAGTGACCCTATTACGGTTTAGGCTTTAGGGTACTGACAAGCAAATAGTTTTGAAGCCGTTTACTCTAAGTTCCTGTAATATCATCTCATGCATGCGTGCATGTTCCCGTTGAAAAGCATATATCTATGTAGATGTGCAGAAACATATGAATTATTACAGTTCTCTCACTGCATGCAGTACTGTAAAAAACTTCCTATAATTGGTGTAGGCAATTAATGAGCATATATATATATA
Organism: Argentina anserina; assembly: GCF_933775445.1. NCBI lineage: Eukaryota > Viridiplantae > Streptophyta > Magnoliopsida > Rosales > Rosaceae > Argentina > Argentina anserina. The sequence goes on along the minus strand of NC_065872.1, from coordinate 1,443,724 downwards.
TATATATATATATATATATATATATATATATATATATATATAGTCCTTATCCAGAGTGAAGGTTCACTCTGAAACTTCAGAGTGAAGTTCCAATTTTGACACACTTTTCGGTCAAATTTTTTCACCATAAGTGATTCAATATTTAGATATGCTATTCAAGATCATCTCTATAAAGTTTCATCCAATTTGACAATGATTTGAGCTTTCAAAATTGAGATTTACACGAACGGTTCACGTTGAACAGTTTTAATTCATTCATTGATTTAATCTAATTTCAATACCTTAACGATGTCCGAATTAGATGAAATTTTGTAGAGATGATCTTGAATAGCATATCTAAATATTGAATCGCTTATGGTGAAAAAATTTGACCGAAAAGTGTGCCAAAATTGGAACTTCACTCTGAAACTTCAGAGTGAACCTTCACTCTGGATAGGAACTATATATATATATATATATATATAGTCCTTATTCAGAGTGAAGTTCCAATTTTAGCACATTTTTCGGTCAAATTTTTTCACCATAAGTGATTCAATATTTAGGTATGCTATTCAAGATCATCTCTACAAAATTTCATCTAATTCAGGCATCGCTAAGGTATTGAAATTAGATTAAATCAATGAATGAATTAAAACTGTTCAACGTGAACCGTTCGTGTAAATCTCAATTTTGAAAGCTCAAATCATTGTCAAATTGGATGAAACTTTATAGAGATGATCTTGAATAGCATATCTAAATATTGAATCACTTATGGTGAAAAAATTTGACCGAAAAGTGTGCCAAAATTGGAACTTCAATCTGAAACTTCATAGTGAATCTTCACTCTGGATAGGGACTATATATATATATATATTTAGATATGAAGATTCACTATGAAGTTTCAGAGTGAAGTTCCAATTTTGGCACACTTTTCGGTCAAATTTTTTCACCATAAGTGATTCAATATTTAGATATGCTATTCAAAATCATCTGTACAAAATTTCATCTAATTCGGACATCGTTAACGTATTGAAATTAGATTAAATCAATGAATGAATTAAAACTGTTCAACGTGAACCGTTCGTGTAAATCTCAATTTTGAAAACTCAAACCATTGTCGAATTAGATGAAATTTTGTACAGATGATCTTGAATAGCATACCTAAATATTGAATCGCTTATGGTGAAAAAAATTGACCGAAAAGTGTGTCAAAATTGGAACTTCACTCTGGATAGGGACTGTATATATATATATATATATGCAGCCGTGCGGATCCGCAGATTCCGGCGACGGTAGACCATAACAGCGTGGCAGACCAACACAGCCGCACTACTCACCTCCCAGCGATCCTGTATGTGCCGGCCGGAGCTCCAACGGCGACCCACAGTGGGCCGGAATCTGCAAAACTCAAGTTTCTAGGTAGATTCCGGCGATTTCGGCCACCGTGGTTCGCTGATAGAGTTCTGATTGGCACATATGGGATCGCCGGGAGGTGGGGAGTGCGGTTGTTTGGTCCGCCTCGCCGTTGCAGCCTGCCTCACCGGAATTGGCGAATCCGTACCTTACGTAAGATACAGCCGTTCACACCTGAAAATTCTCTTTTATATATATATGTATGTTTATGGGCAGTACTAATTAATTAGTAATTACTACTTAAAGCCTAGTAACCTATGGAACTGGAAATGATGCAGGGAAGGAGACTTTGAATAGTCGAGTCGACGGATTGGGGTGGTCCTCCAGCACGTTAATAACAACTTGATCGCGACATCGGCCAGCAAAGTGCCCTTAATTAGTAGGGTACGTTGTCGTATAACCAGTAACTAATCAATTAACAGTGAGTCATTTGTCTATGCAGATAGATCGATAATTCGATATCAAAATGTAGGTAACCCGTAGCCGTCTAGGTAAATCAATCGACCGTCCGGCCATCCTAATTTTCCAAAAAAAAAAAGACTTTATTATATATCAATTATCAAACTACCCAAGTAAAAATAAATTAGTCGTGTTGTTGTGCTTTCAAGTTTAATAATTATCTAGCTGATGATCGACGTAGGTACAGTATGAGCCTACTACACGTCTACGTACACACTGGACTGCGGCCTGAAAGAACTAGTTACAGGGTCAAAAAACTATCTAACAGCTATATATATGTTCATGCATGTAATATTGTAATTAAACTCTAACTCCATTCTACCTAAGATCATCGATCTCTTAGCCAAATATATACGTAAAGCCATAGCAATCACCCGTAAGCCATGGGCCAGGGCTAAATAACACTTAATTATCCGTTTGTATTCTTCATATCTATGATCAATATAGGCCTTGTAGCTGCAGATTGATAGACTGAATTAGGTAATTAATTTCTAACTTGGACCGACCCCTATAGCCGGCGCGAGCCGTAGAATGTATACAACATAGGTCTAATCACTTGACAGTATTTAACTATTTATCAAGATCAATTAACATTCTTGCTAGTAGTCGACCCCAAAGGTTTGATTTCGAATAGGCCGGCCGGAATGGATTTTTGGTTCATGCAGTCGTTTCTATATGACTTTTATTATGGAGATCTGAGGGTTGCACATGGGATTCGTTCGATCGATCAACATATCAGAGCTAATGTAGGTACGTGTAGTACGTGCTCCTTAACTGATTGATATATCGTTATATGATTAGCGTGGTGTCTGAGTGTCTCTACGTATGTATACACGGCTGGCTCTGTATTATAAACCCTAGTTAGTCAACTCAAAATCTCACATATACACCTACCCTTGAGGCCTTGATCTCTTATGTTGGACAGCGATTGCCCGCGGCCATAAAATTCTGACCTGGCCGCATGGTCACCGGCTGAACAGAATCACACCAATTTAGAAGGGAAGCTAGGGTACGGTATGGATGCCATAGTCTGGAACTCTGGATCAACGTCGACCGCGCCAAATCGATCACTTTGCATTTGTCTATAAATGCATATATAATATATATTCGCTTTAAGTATATAGTTCGGACAAGATAGCATCAACAATCGATCAAAGTGGCGGTCGAGTTCTATATATTGTCTCACTTTGGTAATAAGCTGTGTACTGCAGGATATAGCATGAAAGAGACTATTCGCGATCGGCAAGAGAAGATCCTGACGAAGTCTCGCTTGCTAGCAGCTGAGGTTCATATATATGACGATCATGCATGCATTCATCCATGACGAGATTGTGACGAGAGTCCATGGAATACATTTATTTTCCATTCAATAATTAATGCAAGAGTTAGAATTCTTTACCTAGCTAGTAAATGAGTGCAAATTGCATAATGATTTATGCCAACAAATATATAACACTAATAGCAGAGTCTAAAATAATTAGGACGTACTAAGACTAGTTCGAGCTCACTTTCCTTGACCAACACAGTATCAAACAATATGACTTACTGCACTGCAGAACAGCACAAATGAAGCACTGATCTGATCACTAGCTTCATGTTCACCAATCGATGAAGCAGCCCTATGACTATTAATTTCATGCAAAGGCAAAGAGACACTTGGCTAAACAGCCTAAACTAGGGGCAAGACTTTAACATATGAGAGGGATCATGAGCGGTGGGAGACAATGCAAGACTTCGAGGGAGGAAGTTATTTATTGGGAGGGGAAAAGGTTTAGTTTATAGATGAGAAAATTTAATACAAGAGGTGTATCTTAGCTAGTTAGCTTTTAGTTCGCCGACACTGTACTTTCTGCTCTCGGTAGTTATGCTCCTCTATCGATCTGGATCTGTTGCTTTTAACTACCACTTCTACCAGGCGTACTCTTTTAACTTTTCTGCAGTAACTGCACGTACTCTATATATTCTTCCCGGCCCTCATATGCCTAGAAGCAATCTTTCTTAGCTCTCTGTTACTATCTGTAAAATTGGCAACATGGTACGGTCAACAAAGAAGTATAGAGGCGTGCGGCAGCGGAATTGGGGCTCTTGGGTCTCCGAAATCCGTCATCCATTACTGTAAGTTAGCTATCTTAGCTTGGCATACATTGTTGACATCAAAATTCTTAGTGCAAAATAATGGCTAACAAGTTATCGTGTGCGTGTGATACGACAGGAAGAAAAGGGTGTGGCTAGGCACATTTGAGAGTGCCGAAGAGGCGGCACGAGCATACGATGCAGCTGCAATTTTGATGAGCGGCCGAAATGCCAAAATAAATTTCCCAATGAGTACTGATGATCAGCAGACTGATAGTAGTACTACTCCGGAAGCGAGTACTAGCAAGGATTCTTCGTCGTCAATACCAAATGGTTTATCGGAAATCTTACGCGAAAAGCTGAGGAAATGTAGCAATGTACTATCTCCATCCATGACGTGCTTGAGGCTGGACAATGAGAGCTCTCACATCGGAGTCTGGCATAAGCGCGCAGGTCAACGATCGGATCATTCAAATTGGGTCATGACTGCTGAACTTGGTAAGAAGAATATTAAAGCTGATGATAATACCAACAACCAGCAAAGTATCTCACCATCATCATCAGTGTCTTCAGAGTCTCCAGCGTCATCGCCATTAGAAAGTTCTATTCTAATAGCAGATGCTTATGAAATGAGTGAAGAGGAGAAAATTTCATTGCAGATGATAGAGGAGCTGCTTAACGAAACTGAAATATAAACGAGGGCTAGCTATTACTTGTAGTAAGTAAATCATGATATATATATGTGTGTGTGTGCTGTAATTATTAATTTCACTCATGTGGAAAAATAAATGTAAGAGCGCCAAGTGTAATTGATAACAAGGTCACTGATTCATCATATATAGTATACTCCGGTACGTTGGTTCTAAAGAGTTATAGTCAGCTACGTGTTTATAGGACGATGAAAGAAGAACTTAATTATAGCTTCTTCTAGTTTATCATACCTTAGCTCTTTCCATATCAAATTACACTTCGGCACTAGCTAGAGAAACTTCTCCTTTTGCCGGTTGCATCAACGTCGATATCTGTCCATCTATTCATACAACTCTATATTAATGGTGGTTAGAGAGCATTTCCAATGAAGATCATTTTGTTAAGGATGGTGGTTAGGGAGCATTTCCAATGAGGATCATTTTGTTAAGGACTAGTCGAGGACTAAAGAGACTCGCCAACTTTTCAATCTTATATTCAGCTTCCGACCATTTAGTTTGTAGATTTATATGAGCATATCATCCTTGTAAAAATTTGTTAAAATTGAAAATCGTTAAGAATGTGATTTGCTCATTATGAACTTGAACAGTTCATGTTTAATCATTTTGGTCGGTTCATTAATTTGATATACTTTGATACCTTAGCCATTATGAAATTGGCTGAAAATTTGTACAAGTAATCTACTTATATAAATTTAAAATCTAAATGGTTGAGATTAAAAAATATAATAGAAAAATATGTTTAATTAATAATTGAGTCTTTAGTCCTCAACAAAATGGTCCTTATTGGAAAAATTTTCATGATGTGTAATATTATACGTTGTCATCTAAACTTGTAATAATTAAGTGCAGAGCTCTACAAGATAGGCACTATCTATGTTTATATGTAACATAGTTAAAGCTGCATTTGGGGAAAACGAACAAAATCATTGAGGGTTCAAGTCACATATATACACGTCTCAATTGATTAAGAAGGAAACACCCATAATCGTCTTTTAATGATATCAAGCCTCACCAACATCTTTTATAGGTCCCTATCCCACTGCTGGGTAGGGGGGGTGGACTCGGTTCCATCGGTTCGGTTTAAGAGCACTAACCGAAAACCGAAATCGAGATCTCGGTTTTGTATTTCTCAAAACCGAAACCGAAAAAATTATCTATTAACTACGGTTTCGGTTAACCTATAATTCGGTTCGGTTCAGTTCGGTTTCGGTTAATAACCTATCATTTGTAATAACTTTTCACACTTGACTTAAAACAAAAGTTAAAATCAAAATAAAGTAGTAAGCTACAAGTTTAGTACTTCAAATTAGTAAATAAGTAAACTAGATTGCAATAAGTTAGAAACAACAAATAAAATCAACAAAGTTACGATAGAGTATTAACCAAACGTAATATTTAATGAGTTAAAGACTGTGAGCAATTAAGTTAGACATTTCGAGGCCATTATCATGTAAAATCATGTATATCGTATGTAACTCTTAGTCAATAAAAATATGATATACACCTATTACTATATTAAATATTAATTATTAAATACATATATGTCGATTCAATTCGGTTCGGTTTGATCGGTTTTTTACAGGGACGAAACCGCAAACCGAAACCGAACTATTCAATTTGATGTAAAACCGGAACCGATAGATCAATTTTATTCAGTTTCGGTTTTTCGATATCGGTTCGATACGGTTTTGGTCGGTTTTCAGTTTTTCGGTGTCTAAAAGTCCACCCATATTGCTGGGTCAATTGAAAGTATTTGAACCAACAAATGTTTTGTGATAAACTGGGCCTAAACTCACCCGGTTCGCCGCCAGACCCGGCCCAATGGGTGGGCCCACCTACCATTCAACGGTTAACTACCAGTCTCTCACAGAGCGCGAAACACTCAAAGCTCACTACCCCCGAAAACCCTATCAACCTCTTCGCCAATGCAATCACACCCTCCAGTCCAACTCGGACCCCCCAACTCACCTCGACTCGCCCCAACTCGGCCGCAATGCTCAAAGGCAAGCTCAAGCTCCCGGACAAGGCCCGCCGCGTGTTCCCCGACCGCCTCGGCAGCCTCGTCGCCGGCTTCGACGACAAGTTCCCCGACGAGGACGGCGCCGCGTCAGATTTGGTGTTCGAGTCGGGCGAGGAGCTCGAGACGATCCTGCCCAACGGGTACGGGTCGAGCGGGGAGAGCGAGATTGAGGTGGAGGAGGAGAAAGTTGAGAGAGAACAACCCGATTTGAGAGCCCGGCAGCCCAAACCCGAGAGAGATGGGCCGGTTTCGGTTTCGGTTCTGGCGGCAATTGCCGCCGATGATAAAAGATCTGATCTTGAGTATGAGGTGAGAGAAATTTTGAGCTTTGATTAATGTGGTGTTTGCATTTTTATTCTTTCATATAATTAGTAATGTAATTGTATATTGTTTATTTGTAATTAGGGTTTTTTATGCTTCATTAAGAAATTTAAAAATTGAAACTTTAGGGGTTTAGTTGGGTTTTAGTTTTTGTGCTAGATTAAAAGAATAGACTTTGAAGGAGCGTAGTAATGTTAGTTTAAATAAGTACAGTGTGGCTTTGTTGATCCCACCTACATTTTGAGCTTTCGATATATGTATCAGAACGGTATGTAGATCTTCTTACTTATTGTTAATTTGTCGTGGTTATTGGAGATTTGAGATTTATCGTTTTTTTTTGTGTGGATATAGGTTAATCAGCCAGAGGTAAATTTGGAGAAGTTGCAGAGAATAGCGAGTTTAGGTCTTCCTGATGGAGGAGGTTTGCGGGCGACAGCCTGGAAGGTATATGACATTTGCATTGTTGTTCTACCAGATTCTTACATTATGCATTTATGCTGCATAAATTTGATTAGCAAATGCACACTTTCTAGGTAGGTAACAGTGTACGCATGTAGTTATGTTGATATGTGTATTGTGTGTGTGTGTGTTAAATAAACCTCTGAAAACCTTCAATCGTAGTAAAAAAGTTTAAAGGTCTGGCAGTAAGTTGCCGCAAAGGTCATCACATCCCAAAACTCCTAGTTGATAGCCTGCGGAGAATGAATTAGTTTTTGCATTGAGCACAGGAGCAGCTGTTCGTTGAATCTCTTCAAATGTGCTTCCTAGCTAAAAGCTGAATAGAGGCTGTGGATGCAAATCCCATGAATACCAGACAGCAAAACTATAACATATATAGTCACTGTTCCATTAAATCTTAAAATCAGGTGGACATGAAGATACCCTTATCTTCTCTTTTCATGTTCATGCTTTCAATAAAGAGAATTTGCACCAGGACTTGATTCCACTTCCCCTTCTTTCCTTGCGTCAGATTGGAATAATATTACTTGGAAGAGTTTTCAGATGAAAAATGATAGTTCTACACATTTTAGTGTCTGATGTTGATTCATGGATAAGGACTCATCCACGAACTGGACTTTATAAATAGTATTCTTGAAGTTTGAAGTATTCTTGATTGACCCTTACATTTCATGCATGAAGCTGCTCCTGGGTTATCTACCTCCTTCTCGTGATTTATGGGAAAAAGAGCTGAAGGAAAATCGACAAAAATATGCCAAGCTCAAAGAGGAGCTCCTTTTAAGTCCTGTAAGATGCTCACCCAGTTGTATGGTGGTGACTGAATTAATGTATACTTCAGTTGCATTATTTTTGGTTAGTGATTATTATGTTCTAATCCAAATCTTTAATCTAGACAGTCAGAACTTGCAAGGAAAAATGGTGGTGCCATGAGTTATTGCGACCCGCCTGCTGACAGTGCTGTTGATGGGCCGCTGAAGAGATGTGAAATTTCCCAGGAAGACCACCCTTTAAGCCTTGGTAAGGCTAGTGTTTGGCATCAGTACTTTCAGGTAAACTGTCTTCTCATATAAGGGATTTTTAAGTTAGCTACCATGTGTATAATAACATGAGGCTTATCAAGCTGCACTTTGGTTGTAGCATACAGAGATTGCCGAGCAGATAGACCGTGATTTACCACGCACACACCCAGATTTGAAATTCTTCTCAGGGGAGTCATCATTCAGTCGGAAACACAGGGTATATGATCGTCACAACAATTTGTTTTTCTTTTCTCAATTTGATATCCTTCATACTGACATCGTTCAAGCTGGACTATATCAAGTGTACTGCTTACTCTTGTTCCTTTCTGTGATTGTTTCACTTATGCAACTAATACACTGACTGGATGCTCTGTGTATCCATTTTCAGGAGGCATTGAGAAATATCCTACTCCTATTTGCAAAACTAAATCCAGCCATCCGTTATGTGCAAGGCATGAATGAACTCTTGGCACCACTATACTATGTGTTCAGCACTGACCCTAATGAACAAAATGCTGTAAGGCACCTCCCGGCAGTTACTCATAACTTTTTATTCGATGTATCTATCAGCTGAAAGTTATATTGGAATAGTAGAATAATTCTTATCTCATCATATGTTTCTGACTCATGTTAGTACAAAGAGAGATAAAGCCGATGATGGTTCCATTTGCAGGCGAATGCAGAAGCAGATAGTTTTTCTTGCTTTGTTCGATTATTGAGTGACTCAGTGGATCACTTTTGCGAACAACTGGATAACAGTGCAGTGGGTATACTCGCCACACTTTCTCGCTTGTCAGACTTACTAAAAGCCAATGATGAAGAACTCTGGAGGCATCTTGAGTTCACCACAAAGGTGAAGTATATCATATTGCAGATGCATGTATCAATGCAGCATTTCCCTTGCAAAGTCCTCCAAACTCTTTTATTTTCAACAGCTTGGGATGAGTCTGACTTTGACATCTTATAGTATATGCCTTTGTAAGCAGGTGAAACCACAATACTATGCATTCAGATGGATCACATTACTACTCACACAGGAGTTCAATTTCCAATGTATCATGAGAATTTGGGATTCACTGTTGGGTAATCCTTTTGGTGTACAGGTCTGCTCTCTCCCTTTGCTCTCCGCTCACACACATTTATGAAATAAATACTAATCTGTAATAAGACAATTCAACAGGATATGCTTCTGAAAATTTGTTGCGCAATGCTGTTATGCGTGAAAACCCGACTATTGAGTGGTGATTTTGTGGCCAACTTAAAGCTTTTGCAGCACTACCCTGAAATTAACATAGAACACATCCTCCAGGTAGCTAGGGATATTAGCTCCGACTCATCTTCCTACCATTTGTCTTTGTCCCTGTAAATAAATCCTTACGCTGCACATGTTTTGTTGTATTTTATCATGATCTGTAATGATGAGTTGACTGTGTACTGATGCATGATCTAATTTGTACCCAGAATTTTCATTTGCACATATGTTTTTAAGAGTTTTGTGCCATTCATTTGTGGTGCCTTGAACTCAAGTCAGCGTCCCAACATTTGAAGATCTTAGTCAATATGATCAATGGTGGCTACCCTGTGAGGACAACTCACAAGTTGACCCTCACAATCAGCTGCAGAAATTCTAATTTGTGCAATTTGGCACGTTAGCTAAACTCCACACGCTGTAATGGACCAGAAATGCAGGGAAATGTTGAAACAAACAAACGACAAAATGACATGTAGAGTTTGTTTTTGTTACATTCGGAATTGAAGAACGGGCGTTTTCCGCCGTGTTGACAAACATCGACGGTTGATCTCACCTGATACCAAATTCTTTGGCCTCTCCCTCCTTATTAGCAATCTAGACCTCTTCATTCAGCAGCCAATGAACTCTTGAAAGCCTCCAGAAGATCAAAAGAAAATAAGACTTGGAAAACTTATGAAATGTGACAGTTAGGCACTTGGGCATATAATCTCAGTTTTCCATGACATGATTATGATGGCTGAGATGGGGTAGCTCACCTGTTCCACAATTTGACAGATAATGCATATATAATTTCAATTATCACTTTTATATTCTTCAATTCCTAGGTGTATTGCGTTCTCACATTGCTTCCTATTCTTTAAAGGAAATGACACCTCAATCTCTCATCTGCCATTCAATTCATAGTGATTGACTCTGAATTTGTTCCTACTCCTTCCTTTTTGCCTTCAAATTAAGAAAAAAGAAGAAGTTTCGTCTTGCTAATTAAGGTTTCTGAAAGCTCATGCATGTCAGCAGCTACATTGTGATTGCAGGACAAGAATTGAGACGAATTGAGAGATCATGGCGCAAACTGTGCTGCTGCATGGGGTACTTCATGCAACGATTTTCGAAGTCGATAAGTTGAAGGCCGGAGGTTGCTGCACATTCTTATGCAAGGTACATATATTATAGAGTGTTCTGTTCTTTTTGTTTCAGTTTCTAGAATTGAATTTTGAGGGTAATTGAAGAAAGATGGACTAATGTTTTAGAGATTCCCAGAGTTCAAGTCACAAGTTTCTGTTTCTATGTTTATTTTTAGCTCATTAATAGCCTGCAATGACTGACCGGCTGATAGAACATTATAACTTATTCAGTCAATTTTCCATGCTTAATACTTGGTTGTCCTTAGTCATTCTTGGTGGCTGGTATATCATTCATGATATTTCAACATTTAGTTATTAATACCAATAAGGCCAAATGGCCAATCACAATAATTATTTGAGTTAATTTGCTAAGAAAAATCCAACGTGATAATGAATGTGATAATTTTGAATCACTGTAGATGATCGAAGAGTCAGTTGGACTTGGGAAAGGTTGCAGACCATATGCAGTCATTGATTTAGAAAATGCAAGAGTTGGGAGAACTAGACTGCTGGAAGAAACAACCACAAATCCACAGTGGAATGAATCCTTCCACATTTACTGTGCTCATATGGCTTCTAATGTCGTTTTCTCCATCAAAGAATATAATCCAATCGGGGCCAATGTCATCGGAAAAGCTTATTTGCCTGCAGCCGAACTCCTCAAGGGAGAAGAAGTAGACAGATGGCTTAAGATCACAATGCATCATCACAGTAGACCTTTACATGGAAGTTCCAAAATCCATGTGAAACTGAGGTTTCATCCTGTAACAGAAACCTCTAATTGGTCTCATGGAATTAAGAGTCCTAAATATCCAGGGGTACCCTACACTTTTTTCCCACAGAGAAATGGCTGCAAGATTACCCTCTACCAAGATGCTCATGTTCCAGACAATTTCATCCCTGATATTCCTTTAGCTGGAGGGAAGTGTTACGAACCTCATCGGTGTTGGGAAGATATTTTTCATGCAATTTATAATGCAAAGCACTTGATATACATTGCCGGTTGGTCTGTGTACACTAAAATCACATTAGTAAGGGACACAAAGAGGCCGAAGATAGTAGATGGAAACCTGACTCTGGGAGAGCTTCTTAAGAAAAAAGCAAAGGAAGGAGTGAAGGTCTTAATGCTTGTTTGGGATGACAGAACTTCAGTGAAGGTACTAAAGAAAGATGGATTGATGGGTACTCATGATGAAGATACCGAAAGTTACTTTAATAATACCGGAGTTCACTGCGTGTTGTGTCCCAGAAACCCTGACAATGGGCAAAGCATTGTTCAAGATATAGAGGTTGGAACAATGTTCACTCATCACCAGAAGATCGTGGTGGTGGACTGTGAATTGCCGAATGGAGCACTAGGAAAGAGGAGAATTGTGAGCTTCATTGGCGGCATTGATCTTTGTGATGGAAGATATGACACTCAATTTCATCCCCTTTTCAGTACTTTAGGCACAATCCACCATGATGATCTCCATCAACCCAATTTTAATGGTGTGTCAATCGCAAAAGGTGGACCAAGAGAGCCTTGGCATGACATACATTGTAGGCTAGAAGGGCCTATTGCTTGGGATGTTTTGTTCAACTTTGAGCAAAGGTGGAGAAAACAAGGTGTGAAGGACTTGCTTTTCCAACTCGGAGATTTTGATGAGACCTTCATACCTCCATCTCCGGTTATGTATCCTGAAGATCATGACACATGGAATGTCCAATTATTCCGATCCATTGATGGAGGAGCTGCATTCGGATTCCCCAACTCTCCAGAAGATGCTGCCAGGGCTGGTCTAGTCAGTGGCAGAGATAATGTGATTGACAGAAGCATTCAGGATGCATACATCAATGCAATTCGTCGAGCAAAGAGTTTTATCTACATTGAAAATCAGTACTTCCTCGGAAGCTCCTTCTGCTGGCAGTCAGATCATAAGGACTTCAAATTTGAGGACATTGGCGCTTTGCATCTTATTCCAAAAGAGCTGTCACTAAAGATTGTCAGCAAGATTGAAGCTGGAGAAAGATTTACTGTCTACATTGTCATGCCTATGTGGCCAGAGGGTGTTCCAGAAAGCCAATCTGTTCAGGCAATATTGCATTGGCAGAAGTTGACAATGGAGATGATGTATAAGGACATTACACAAGCTCTAAAGACCAAGGGCCTTGATGCAAACCCTAAAGAGTACTTGACATTCTTTTGCCTTGGAAATCGTGAGAAGAAGCGAAGCGGAGAATATGAACCTCTTGAGAAACCTGGAAATGGTACAGATTACAGTAGAGTTCAGCAATCAAGGCGGTTCATGATCTACGTACATGCCAAGTGTATGATAGGTAAACCAACTAGTCACATATATTTTCCTCATTTTGAGCTGTTATGCTGTCAAACTTGATTTTGATACTGAACATCATGTACTAACTGAAGTTTTTGAAATGCCTGCATTTTGCAGTTGATGATGAATACATAATCATTGGATCAGCCAACATAAATCAGAGATCAATGGATGGCGCAAGGGATACCGAGATTGCCATGGGAGCTTACCAGCCATATCACCTATCCACAAATGTACCTGCCAGGGGACAAATCCATGGCCTCAGAATGGCATTGTGGTATGAACACTTAGGGTTGCTCGTTAACACATTTCTTGAGCCGGAAAGTGTGGAATGTGTGAGAAAGGTGAACCAGATTGCCGAAAAGCATTGGGAACTTTATTTAAGTGAGACCTTAGAGGGTGACTTGCCAGGACATTTGCTACCATATCCAGTAAATATTACTGAAAATGGAGAGGTCACTGAGTTACCTGGGGTTGAATTTTTTCCAGACACCAAGGCTAAAGTTCTTGGAACCAGATCTGACTTAATTCCTTCGATCATCACTACTTAAAAGCCTCCCTTACATTTGCCCTGTACTTCGGTTCTTTCCCAATTATTATTGCTTTCTCTGTAAATGAATTCAGTGAATAATACACATTTATTAGTTTCTTGACTCTGGTTCTTCTTAAACTTTCTTCCTATTTCTAGTTGACCAGGAATTTAGTGTACAACATCATTGATAAGAAACTTCAGAAGCCATTATTTAGATTTGATGAGACAAATTGCAAAGAACCTTTCACATCTCTCAAAAGTCATATTGGCAATTCCATGTCAAAACTAAGACTATCAATCAATACCTGTTTCCGTTTCAAAAATAATCAATACCTGTTTCAATTATTTGGATTTGATATTTTCCTTTGGAACCATTAGTACTAAAACTTTATGGTAGTCACCATTATTAGACTCCAAGTTCCATCTTTCACAATTAGTATTCAACAGTCCAGACTTATCTGTACTTGTTAGTTATTATCACACCTCTAAGGCTCTAACTACCATTGCTTTCAGAAGAAGTGATGATGTGCATGACTTATTCTCATGTTCTTCTATAATATACTTACAATCTTCTCAGTTCTGCCTCTGCCAAAATTTCTAAGTTAGATAACACCTAATTCCATATCTTACTCAACCCTCTATTATATATAATATATTGAACCAGTAATATGTTGCACATATCTTCTAATCTGTTCGATAATTTAGCCAACATCTGACCACAACCTAAGGCCGTACTGCTCCCTATTGGCTAATTCAGAACCTAACAAGGCCACACTTGAGATTGTGACCCAGGAATGAGAGGTAGTACTGAGTACAATATGATGAACTACATGTGCAGATTGCAAAAGATATATATATTTTTGATTATGAAGCTCTATAAGCCTCTAATCGATCGGTCTCCTGGTCACTTTCCTATCTACCTAGATCTAACCTTCAAAAACTCCAATCCTTTTGGCATGGAACGGCCTGACATGTCATGCGTGACAAAGGCTGCGTATTTTCAAAGAAAAGCCCACCAATAATTGATCATAATATGTACCATTCCGTTTCTTCTGGGTAAAACTCATATTACCCCATTTCCCAGTAAGCATAGGGATATCCGAATCCAATTTATTCAACGGAAAATGGCCTACAGTTCAGGTAATGTGACAAAGCTAACTCGAGAACTAATCCATACAATTAGTACTTAGGTAGTGTACGTACGAATTCCTTTCTAGCGCAAACTCTTCGGACGCTAGATCTTAATCACGTGATCAATTATTATGAGACAAGTTTTGTAAGAGAATTATCTCCATAAAACTGGGGGAGTCAAGCACACGTGGTGTATCAAATCAATCATATTACGATTTGGTATAATTAACACGTACGCGGTGAAAATGGTAAAAATTTATTTACATATAAGAATTAATAAAAAAATCACAATAAAAATGAATCAATAATATTAAGATGTACGCCACATGAATTGTGACAGTTATATATAATAATTTATTCACGGAAGTATTCTCGATCCTTCACGACCGTGAAAAAAGAATAACAAAAAAGTAAAGGTGAGTCCTTCTCTTCTTCCCCTAACAAGAAACCGATGAGGTCGTCAAATTAAAAACCCTTTTCTTTGCCGTGCGGTACACAACACAGAGAGGGACAGATTAGCCTGATAGGTCGATAGTAATAAAAACACACATTCAAAACTATTCAATTTCTTGCGTGGTTGCATACCTCACATTGCGACCCAATATTTTTACTTCTACCACATCAAAGTGAAAAAGGCCATCGACCAATGGTTGATCGATCAGCATTTTGGTTATAAAATACACCCCATATGGCTCAAACTATTCAATATCTTCTTTTTTCTTCTTTTTTTTTAGAAAAATATCTTATTTCTTCATTCACATGTAGTAGTTGAAGTTCCCACTGCTACCACCATAACTATTTATCCACCTTCATTCCTAGTCCTCATTCATGTAAAGACTGCCTCTCTTTTCTTTACTCACTACTTTTCAACCGGGTTTCCTCACCTTCTACTTCACAATTCTAATTCTTGAGTTTCAAGCTTTGTAATAGAAGACCATGTCTTCCATGTTAGGCTCACAAGGCGTGGTCTTTGCCACGGCCATGGCTGTCTCCGGTACTGTCCTCCTCCTCGCTTTTCGCCTCCAGAAACCGGCTGATCACCACCAAATTTCTCAGTCATCACCCCAAGCTCTACGATCTTGTATCTCTTCTGGTATGCATAACACTAGCCTACTCTGCATATTAGTTTAAGACGTATATATATACATGGTTTCTGATTCTTTCTCTTGCTGGGTTCTGCAGAGAAGAAGAGGAAGAGCAAGAAGAAGAGGGTGCACTTTGCAAAGGACGTGGTGGATCCAATTGGGGATGGAGAAGAGTTCAGAAGGCAGATCATGTCTGCTTCTTCTTCGTCGTCATCAGCATCACTAAACTTCAAAAAGACAAGTGGCGGTGCTCAGAAATATAAAGGAATGCCGGCAAACCGAGTGGCTCTCTATAACGGAATGCTAAGGGATCGTGTAGTTCATCATCGATTGGCCTACTCGCACTGATCGATCATCCCTTAATTCTCCCATCTCTGTATATTCTGGGGTTTGATTAGTTGTGTATAACTAAAGATTAGTCTTTTGTTAAAGTTTGTAAATTATTTTTCTTTTATGGGGTTACAAGGAATATCCGGAATTGTAAGGAATCTATGTGCCCATAGGTTTTGGTAGTTCTTGCCGTTTATATGTTTTGTTATAATATGATTAGGACGGTGTAGGATATGGTTCCTCCTTCAATATATAATATTTTGTTCATATTTCAGCTCCAATTCTTGTGGGTTTGGTTTTAGGCCTCAATGCAAGAGTAAAAGGTGAATTACCTTTAGTGTTCACCTATCTAAGGAAATCGATCATGATTTATGAGTGTTTCGATTAACACATGTCTGTATAATTCGAGTTAAACTGTTTGGTCTGTATGACCGTTCACATGATTGTTTGTTCTCAATGTCTTCATAGTTGCCTAATTATCACTATTGTTGTGACAATTAGGCAAATATGAAGACATTCGAGACAAGCAAGTACGTAGTAATTCGATTCAAACCTTAAGAAAGAGAAAGGAAAAGCTTGCGGAATGACTTAAGGTATGAGAAATGAGAATCAATCCAAGACTCCAAGTTGGTCTTCTGGAGCCTTTAAAGGGGAGCCCCTGACAAATAAGAAGTGCCGGAATTCGACTGTTTGTTCAATAATGTAATGTGGAGTATGAACTCTATGGTGTGTGTTTGGAGTTTATAAATTGCATCACATGCCTGTGTATGGAAGCATCGATGCATGGTGTGAACAAAGCCATGTGCTAGGATGCTTCCTCTATCAACCCATTATTTTCCTTTGGCAGAGCACATAAATAAATGAGCTATAGAGACTTCTACATTTGACCTTATAAAACCTTGGATGGGAAGCAAGCCATCTCTATGAACCAAGAACATTAAAACATAGAATTATTGGCCTCACTTATAGCTTAACAAATTAATATGATCACAGTCGATTCTTGACTCGATCACTCATCAACAAATTATGTATACAAAAACTATTGACTAAATCATATTAAGCCCAAAACATTGACCATTTAATTACTGCATATTGATTCAATGCAAACTTCTTCTTCTTTTTTGTGATTGGCTTGGATTTGAAGATTGATGTTTTCCAAGTGTCAAAATTCCCAACACTTAATGATAATGCGGTGGCCGGAGACAAGTAAACAAATGAAAACCAGTAGGAGCTTTGCAACATTATATGAGCAACTGAAATTTTTGTTGGTTACCAACTTTGCATTTTGATTTGGGAAGACAAATATTTTTATAAAGGTGGACCTATCTGTCTAGATGTTTCTGCATTCTCTTGAGGAAAAAGCTCGATGGCATCAATATTTTCAGAATATATCTGTTGCTTGTGGGGGTACTCGATCATGGTGCGTCCCATATGTCCTTTGTTTTTCTTATTATTTTTCTGCGAAGACGAATAATGGCTTAACTAGTTTTTCTCATGTCGTGGTGTACACAAACGGTTGGATAAATGATATAATATATGTTCTAAGATGGAATCCATTTCTTTGGGGCTGCTATAATCATTGCCACCAATAAGGAAATATAATTTTTGATCACATATACTTGTTTTTAGCTAGGTAAAATCGACCACTTGATCATATATATGTTAATTCGACAAGAAATGATGACACAAGCCACGGGAAATTTTTGGCTATTGGCCTAATGCACTAGCCAATTGTTAATCTCTTAGTTACAAGAGATCACGAAGGAAAAGTAACAGGAGGTTGTCTAATTGAAAAGATAATTAACAGGAGGTTGGACTTTGAATAATTGCATTACATCAGATAATACGAAATAAATTAACCAGTGTATGCTAGCGCATGCCTAGATATTTAAAACTCGATCAAATCCATGTATTTCAGTACTTTACAATTTCACATTGCATGGAACATATATAGCTTCACGCGTAGACCAAGAAATGAAGAAATGAAAATGGTTAGGTGTATACATATGGTCCCATTTAATCCATATATATTGGTAAAAGAGTTTTTTTTTTTCAATGAGAACCATTTTACTGAAGTTGAGGATCAAATACTTAATTATTAATTAGACATATTTTTTTATTATATTTTTTTTAAGTTAACCGTTTAGAATTTAGGTCTAGTAGATTATTTGTACATAATTTTAGCCAATTTAATAGTGACTAAAATATCAAAGTAGATCAAATTAGTGAACGAACTAAAATTATCAAACATGTATCATTCATGTTCATAATGAGTAAATCACATTTATGAACGTCTTAACGATTTTCAATTTGAACAAATTTTATAAAGATGATCTACTCATATATATCTACAAACTAAACGGTCGAGATCTAAATATATGATCGAAAAATGTGTGAATCTCTTAGTCCTCAACTAGTATTTAACAAGATGGTTCTCATCGGAGATGCTCCCATATTGAGAAAAAAGGGTCTCGCAAAACTTGTAAAACATGTACATCGAGCTTAGCAAGGATGAAGGAATAGAGGGGGACAATTCGGGACCAACCGAGCTAGCTAGCTGATCAATATTGACAGCAGAATCAAAGTGGAACGAACGTACCGTGTAAAATGAGCTCAATGTGATCAGTACGTACGTAGAAATCACAAATGTATGGATTATATGTAGTTTTAGACTTATAGTAGCAAATGAGCACGCAAGAATCCTACTTTTCGGTACTTCTAGCTGCCTGTATGCATGGAACTGCGAATCGTATGTGTTTCAATTCGAGTGGAACAAGTCATGTGATGTTAGATACTCACAGGTCCCCGGCGCCCCGGCGTCCAGAACGTATGTATCTCTAGTAAACTATTAGACTGGGTTTGGAGAACTGAAGCATGCAATTAAGAGTTCGACCTTGTTTTCGATCTATCCTCATTTTATAAACCAACTTAAGAAATTACATAATGCTAATTGAGAGCTTCGGCACTGCAGAAGCGGCAGAGAAATGCAGAAGCGGCAGAGAAATGCAGAACCGAAGTTGTTTGATTAGATGGGGAAAACCAAATGAAAATATCACCACACGAAATGGGTCAAAGTCTTCCACTGAGTAGCCAAAAAGCAAAGTTAGATTATGCGAATCTGAGAAACAATAGGAAGAAATGTGGAAGCTAGACAGGTGAAACCAGCAAGTCAGCAATATCTTGTTCCACTACTGATCTCCACTAACTACAACAAGTAGATCTTAGTACTGTAATGCATAGTATCGAATTAGGGTTTCGTGAGCTGAGACCAGAGAGCAGCACCAATTATATAGAAAGGCACACAATCACAATGATATTGTATGCAATTATTAGTGGAAGATGACCAGTTATACGTTCACAATAGTCCATTCACCGATCAACAACTCAGTGAAAAGAAGCATGCATGCATGACATCTGCAAATCCCATATATATGGCTACCCGCCTACCCAGATACTTCTTTAAATCACTTTCATGATCTCATCAACTTTATATAATATCTCTTACAATTGAGAAGCATTTCCTCCCTTAATTTAGTCAGCAAAAGAGACGATGCTTTTTGTCTTTAACCGTTCTTTTTGTGTGTATAGATTAGTGCTAAAAAATATAAACTATAAATCCCTTTAGGTTATTTAACTATATTCATTGTAAGTTCAAATTATGTATCTAAATTCAAGCGAATTAGCTTATACATTATAAATCCTCGAGTTGGAGATTGATATATGTATAAGCTAGCTAGTAGTACGTGTTTGCATATATAACAATGGAACAACCTAAAGTACCAACTATTTGGCAACCTAAAACTAAATCGCTGCGTGCGTAATTATTGGCATGGTTTAGCCGTTTACTCTTTCAAACGAAGACGTATAATTTTAACTGAAAGTCATTGACTAAAATAGAAATATGAAGAAGAAAGTCACACCACAAATGTGTCCTCATCTTACCTCATCCTTGCCTTGCATAATGCACTTAAAAAATTAGACGATGAACTAGAAAGTAGAGTAAAGAACTAAAGATGCACTTTCATTCATTCCAATTCAAAACAACCAATCAAATGGGAAAATGTTTGAATAGATTAGTACAAATGACTTCATCATTTGAGCACATTAGGTGTAAGTAGAAAAGGTTCAAATGACAAAGCATGGCATCTACCTGTTGCCTAAAAATAAAAATCAAACTCAATTTACCCACCAATAAAGTATGTTTTGTTGAAGATAAGGATCATGAGCTAAGCAGCATGTATAACCTTGGTCAGTACATGTTAATAATCAATTAGGCTAATATTAGTGGCACGTTGAGGTTTAAGGTTAATTAAGTATACGTCCGAGATCCCTTAACATAACTTTTTACAGCAATTATAATCAATAATCAGCATCCTTATCAGCAGACCAAATTTATTTTTCCTTCAATGGAGACATCCTAGTTATAATCAATCCTTGTCACTTTAGGGTGACATAATATCCACCATAAGTATGTGACATTTCACCAAACTAAAGCACTGATCATTTAGCCTCTCATTAATTCTCTTTTTCCGTTAAGAGTATAATCAGTATATCACAATTGATGATTAAACTCCACCAATCTAGCCCTAACCATATTTTCTTACCACGGGTCTTGGGATTAAACCAAGACTGTAACCCCTAGGTCTAGGCCCATCAAAGAGGACCGATTTTGGGCCTGGTGCTAGGTGCCCTCCTGATTTAAGTCCAAGTTACATCTGTGAAAAAACAAACCCACTAAATAGTACACACACCCGCAGTGGAAGAAGAAGAAGAAGAAGAAGGAGAAGAAGAATAGAGGGACGGGTCATTTTCATACACAGAAAAACGCCGCCGTTTGCAATCAGGTACTTCTCCTCCATAGAAGTATAGATACTCCGATGTTAAATATTCTCACTGTTAGTAATTGAGGAGGCTCAATTGTTATAACTAGGGTTTCTTAGTACAAGCTCATTGATAAGATTGTGAAGTTCGATATCGTATGTATATGAAGCTACCCAATTGATTTTGATAGTAAAGGTTGAATCTTGAGATGGTGGTGTTGGCCTGTTGCTTTTGACCTGTTTTGGATGAATAAAGCATGGATTTTTGATCCAATGGATGGTGTTTATGTTTGGTTTTGATTTGGATTTATGAATTTCCTGTAGTTTGATATTGTGTTAATTTGCAATTAGGCTTGAATTTTGACTCCTTTTGTGGTTCATGATATGAACTTATGTACACACTTGAAATGGTTTGTTGATGATTGATGCTATGAAGGAAACTACAGTAGTAAATGATTGGTTAACTAGCTGGTTGTCTGATTGAAAACCGATGTTTGTCTTCTCATTAAGCGGAATTTGATGGCTTTTCATGACTTTTATTTTCAGTAGCCATGAAGGTGCGATCATCGGTGAAGAAGATGTGTGAGTATTGCAAGACGGTTAAACGCCGTGGACGTGTTTATGTGTTTTGCACAGCCAATCCCAAGCATAAGCAGAGACAGGGCTTTTCTACATTTGCTTATCAAGGCACTGATGCTCCCATGTATGTGCCTTTTCATGCTCTCAAACTTTTTTTAGTTTCTATATATGCTATGTTTACTAGTTACTTATCTGAGTTTGTCTTTTCCATGAAAAGTCCATTCAACACTTCCATGTTAAGTTCGCCATATCATGTAGGAAATGTTAGGCGACTCCCAGTTCCTCCCTCTCAGACTCCCAAGTTACCATAATGCAGCCAAAGAATTGCCCATTGTTGAATTTCCTTTTTGTTAGGCAAGCTGTTGGATGGCGCTGTGGAGGGTTTACGTCTATGACTTGAGAATTTTACCATTTTACAGTTCTCATAGAGTTTACAATAGATTTGAGTCACTAATTTGGCTTGAAGAGAGAGTCTTAGAGCCAAGGATATAGCTAACTGATAGCCTTAACTTATGATCTGGTTGTTGCTATCCTACACTACTGCAACTATTGAGCCTGCTATTGAGTCTAGGATTTTCATACTAGTGGCTTTCTATCAAACTTTTGATGTTGAAAAACTTTGTGATATCAGGTTATAAGCATTAGGATTTCAGCCATACATTTGAGGGCTTCAGTACATCATAACCTTGTTAGTAAGAATCGCTGTAGAGTCGTAGAGGTCTTAATTTTTCTCCTTGTGGCCCTGTATGGAAGTTGTCCACATATTACTCATTCCGTCCTTTTAGGTCTAAGCTTGTTGATATGAGTCTGCATCCACACACACAATTTCCTCTTCAAGTGATTATGTACACTAAGGAAGCCATTCCATCAATAATATGATAGTTTGGTTTTATATAACTACTGATGGATATTTATACATTTCAGTAATTTCACAAGAAAAGCTTTTCTTTCTGTACTGATGGTTTCTTAAGAAATATGCCAATGAATCCAACTGACAGTTAAATATTGAATCATTTTCAGATCCACTCCCACTATTGTCGCCAAGCAGGAGATCAACTTTGGTCAGATATCTCACCTAGGTCTGGCATCTCTGATTCTTAGAAAGAATGAGCCGTCAATGCCCTCCCCAACCCTCGGATGGAGAGTAGGGTTGGCATCCCTGCTGTTCAAAAAGGTCTATTAGCTTTTGAGCCTCAAACCAAGAAGAAACTCAACTTTGATCCCAGTCTTTAGACTCTTTCTTCGCCGAGTTAGGCTTATGTAACTCGAATTGCTATCATTTCTCATTACATTATAGCATTCAGTCTTGCAACTATGGAATAATTTCGTCTCCATAACTCTGGACTAGCTATAGTAGAGACTTGTCGGGACATTACCTTCCGTATTTTTCATATCATATACTGTAATACAGATCTCCCAATACCTGATAGGGGATTCTCAATCATAGAGAGGCAATCATATCAGTGCTTCAATCAGACTCATCATATCAACAATTAAATGAAATGTCACCATGGGCCATTCTTACAAATTGCCCTCTCACCTTCTCTAACCACCCCTCTTCAAAACGCTGCGTTTTAAAATATTTACCCGGAGCGCCGTTACTAATTTAACGGCGTCGTTTAGGAGGCTCAAAAGCCAGTAGTTCAACTAGCTCACTTGCCCAACGCAACACATTCTGATCAAAGCAAGTGGGGAAAGCACAGCACCTGCTTCTGCTTATTTAATAATCCAAAAGCACCCAATCGCGAAGAATCGATTGCCCAAGAATCTCAAATTCCCCGAATCAATTCCTACTCCCCTGAAAACCCCAAAAATCGAGTCTTTCGATTTCAATTGGGCGTTTGTGGTTATTCTGGGGAACTGGGTTTGAGCTTCTGGATGATTTCGGCGACTTGATGGTGACGCTCACCGGTTCTATATCGGCTTGGATCCATCATTTTCTTGCTTGTATGGGGTAAGTCGCCGTTTTCCGATTTGAAATTTGTGTTCTTTTGTTGGGTTATTTATAGTAAGTTTTCACGGTAGTGGAAGATGTACTTTCTAAATTTAGAACAGAATTTCAGATTAAAATGGAATAATAATGATGGGTTTTTAGAAAGTTCAAGTCTTTAATCTTTGTTTGGGTAAAAATGGCAAAGCTTGACCTAGTGATTAGTGAACATGCCACTAAGTTACGAAGAAGCAATTAGAGGTCGACTGATTGAATATATTGAGCTATTTGGCAACTGGTTTGATGTAGAAGGGAAGTAGGATAAGTTGGTTATATATTGAGAATGGTTATTGTGGTATGGAATAGCTTGGTGTTTTGTTGGTGGAGAATTGGGGTTACATATGGTTTAACCCGGTTTATAACAGAGCAGTGGTTGTTTTGGATGCTGCACTAAACCGACACCGATTATTGCTGTGGATGAGCCTTCAAAGGGATTGAAAATCCAAGGGCGGACGGTGAAGAAACCTGGCATAGATGATGATTTTTGGAGCAGCAGTACGTATGACTTGGACAACAGCGCGTTGCAATCACAGAGAAGCCTCTCATCCATCAGCACCTTGCACCAGACCCTCCTCCATGGGAGCAGCGCTGGTAGCACGAGCAGCCAGCCGGACTTTATCAATCAAGGCAAGTTTCCTTTGCGTGTTGTTTTGATATAGTGATTCTTGGCTTTGTGTTTGCTCTGTGTCACTTGGTCAGCTTCATATGTGTTTGTGCTATGTTGAAGTAATTTAAACCCAAAGTACCAAACTTGTTACCATTACCCTATTGCCCCATGTCTTTGTTGCCACCCAATAAGAACTTAACGTTGCTAAGTCCAAAGTTTCCACCACTATGTTGCGAACATTATAAGTATAAGGTTAAGGTGCAAGAATAGTTGCTAAAGACATTGCAGATTCTTACTGTTTGTAGGATATTCCGAGTGTATATACATACTTCTCATTTCTATCTTCTCTAAAATGTTTGACCCTATCAAAAATGGTAACTAGGCCTAGAGGCTGTTTTAGAAATGAGTGTTCTGGGATGAGAGAATCGGAGGATCAGTGTGCAATTCATTGTAGGGGGAACAAATTAACCTGTCTCATTGATCATGGTAAAATGGGGTCTGCAAATGGAAGGTATCCCGATATAATAACAGCTTCACCCGTGGATTATTTGGTTGTGAAATGGTAAACCCAAACATTGGTTTTCACATGAATGTTAATAAGTCCTGTACATTATGAGGTGTGTACTCATATTGTGAGGTACATTTTTTTCTTCCAAGTCAGGTTTATATTTTCTTATGATTGTCTTCATCCTAATGTATTATTGACTCGTTCTGCTGCTACATTACTGTGTTGGCACTCTACTTTTTTCAAGTGTTATAGTTGGCTAGTTGTTCATGTGCTCTTTCATATTTGTGAGTATATAGATTGTTAGTATACAACATAACAATTCTTTAACTGCAGGTCTTGTTCTCTGGAACCAAACTAGGCTCGAATGGACTGGAAGCGGCAAGCCTAAAAATGAAGCTCTAAGAAGTCGGGAGAGCAGATTAAGGTAGGTCTCTTGTTTTTCAGTAACTTGTTATAATTTTAATTGGAGTTTGTACATATATATTTCACAACTCCTACTCCTATGAGTCCTATCTATAACCCCAGCTGAAATCATTTTCAGAGTAGCCTTTATATGTTTTCTGGAGATATTAATCGTCCCTATTGATTTAATGTCTCACTAGTTTTAATGTAGCAACTTGCAAAGTCTGATGAATTATATTAGGTTTTGCAAATTCATGAAAGGATTCTAAAAGTCTGTCTATATTGTTGCGGATAACATATTGTCATGGCTTCTTTTAATTCATATTACATAAACTATGTTGCAGTTGGAATTCAACTTATGAGAGATTGGTTGGACCTAAACAGAGACAGCCTTTTCCCCAGCGCGTTCCTTTGTCTGTAAGTCCTCACCCTCCTGCTCCTCCTTTCTCTGGATGCACTTATTTGTTCCAATGCATTTATCCCACTTCATCTTGTTAAAAATGTTAATAGTGATTATATTGGCAGGAAATGATAGAATTTCTAGTGGAAGTATGGGAGCAGGAGGGCTTGTACGATTAAGCAATCATCAGAATCTGCATTTTAATGTCAGGAAGATGGTTCATCTTTGTAAATCTCAGAGGTTGGCGTGTATAGCTGGGGCAAAGGAGGAATTAAAGCTACGAAGATATATCTTAATTGTAATATTACACTGATATTTTCCATCTTTGTTTTGCCCCCCTTTTGACATTGTATGCACCATGGATATGTTGAACATGCTCAGTGCCACGTTTAGCTGAAACATACAAAAGCAGTTGCCTTTGCTTGTGTGAATACTAAAGTTAATAGGTTCTACAATATACAATGGTGCTCGTTATATCGTATCTCTTTCTGCCCTTCTTGTCTGGGCTCTTATGACCGAGTTTCTCTAATTTTCTCAGGCTCACTGCCAAACTACTTAACACTGTCAAGCTACTTATTGTACGTACTGTAGTTCCTAATTTTTATTAATTTTCCAATGATTTCGTCAATGGAGGAAGGAACTAGTATTAAGAATCACAGCACCCCTATACTGATTCAACGAGACTTCAAATTAGTTGTTCGCTTGTTCAACGTTCATGTGCATCCAAATATTTCCAAGCATTCTCTGTATCTACATTTTGCACACGTACTTGGTTATGTCAACTGATGGAGAACCTTCTTGAAGAAACACGCATACATGCAAAGAATTTCTGAAAAATTAAAATATTGGATTGATCGGATACAAAGAATCAGTTCATTACAGATGAAAACATATCGACATTAATTGTCAATCTGATCTTCATCGAAAAACATTGTCAATCTGATTTTTATATTCTCCTCTGTCCAAAAACATACCAGAAGTGGAATAACGGTGTAAGATACTTGTATGGTTGTACCTAATTACCATATATCTCTTCCTTTTCTTTTCTGCTTTCCTTTTTTTGTTATTTATTCTTTACTGAAGTTGAAATATGTTACCAGAATGGCAGAATGATTAGTACAGCAGGCTAGGAAACAAGTAAACCCAACAGCAATTTTCTTTAATATGTTTTAGCACCACAATCTGGCGCCATAATACTATGTGACATGTCACATCACTATTTCACGTTAATAATTAAAATATTATAAAATTTTATTTTTAAATAAAAAACAATCATATTCTTGTAAATATTTTATTTATTTTTTATT
Organism: Argentina anserina; assembly: GCF_933775445.1. NCBI lineage: Eukaryota > Viridiplantae > Streptophyta > Magnoliopsida > Rosales > Rosaceae > Argentina > Argentina anserina. The sequence continues at coordinate 1,416,889 of NC_065872.1, read as the reverse complement.
TATTAAATATGATTTCAGGAATAATTAAGGGATAATTAATTACCAAAATAAAATAATATTACCAAAAAAATTCATATAATTAAATTAATCAATTATCTTCGAATTTGTGTATCCTCTTAATTAAGAATCTTACAAAAAAAATCTCATTTTTCTGTCACTAAATATGTCAAGAAATGTTTCAAATTTAATTCATGACTTTTTCAGTTTCCTAAATTTAATTTACATTTATGAATTATATTAATGATTACAATTATCATATATTCTCTATCGAATTATTAATTAGATTACAAAATTATGAAAAAAATCTCTAATAAAATTATTTAGGATACACACATCTATATTTTTATCAGATGAATTTAATTTTGAAAATATTTTTTGCGCGCACACACACACACACACACATATATATATATATATATATATATATATATATATTTCAAGCATACTTTCGTAAATATTAAAATTTTAATTGTATTTTAGAAGTATTATCATGATGATAAAAAGAAATGATAAAAAGAGAACCAAAAAAATATAATTTTTAGAATGATCTAGAGCCGTTGAAGTAATAAGGATATGATTGTTTTTTCATTTAATAATTATTTCAATTACTGACATGGCAAAGTGACAGTGTATGTCACATAAGATTATAATGCTAAAAATCTGACGTCATATTGTGGCGCCATAGCAGTGCTCTTCATTAAAAAAAAACCCTTCACGTTTGACGGAAATTAAAACTAGAGCTTGCTCAGGAGTCAGGACTGATAGAACTTAAGAAGTGACCATATTTTTCAATTTGATCAAATTAGTTTGTTTACAAATCATACGTACAAGATATTACACTTTTGCGTAGATGGTATGATTATATAATGCATTGATCTCTACTAGCTCCACTACACATACTGAACAAAGAGAACAAGCTGCAAACCAAAACCATGAGATCGATGACAAAAACAGCTATAGTACGTATGCGAGTACGATACCATCTGCAATATTTCCCGGTCAAAAACAGATTGAGTTAACATGCACCGAGTGGCAACTTGCATGCCAACTCTTTCATTGTGATCGATCTCATAATCTTCTGTGCTCCCTCCACTATGTGTTTACTGAGAAAACTTCGAAATTAAACTCATTCTCCACGCACACGCATATACGCACACAGATATTTCATATAATTTCATATTATGATCAAAAACTATCATTCGTCTTTTATCATCGACTTACAAATCATTTCTACAAAAACAAATTACTAATTAATTAGTTTCTTAAGTCTCATATAGAATTGATATATTTTAGTGACCGACCGAACTGTTAGGGAATGCGGAAGAAAGAACTGAAGAATGGAAATCGAAATAACTCACAACCACAAGCGAAAATAAAATGAAAGAGAACACCGGGATTTAACGTGGTTCGGCAAAGTGCCTACGTCCACGGGTAGCAACAATAAAGAACCTCCACTATACGAAGAAATGTTACACCGAGAGAAACACTACTTCAAGACTCACACTTGAAGGGATACACTCTCACACTTTATTTTGCTACACACACAAAACTCTCTACTTGGAGTTTTCTCTCTATCTCTCACTCTTGATCACACACAAGATGATCTTTCACTTATTGTTCTTCTATGTTTATTGCACCACTTCTCATGCCTTTATATAGGCAAACATCTTTGTGCAATTCATGCATTTGCATGTAACATGCATGGAAGCAAAGTCAATCTTCTTCCTTGATTCATGCTCAATGTTGGCATGCTCATCAATGCATTCTTCTTTCTTTGTCAAACAAATCAACCACCTACCACCATAAGGTTGTAGATTTGTTTCTTACATTCAACAAAGGTTGCTCCAAGTTTCAACAAAACCAACTCCACCAATTAATAGTTCACCAAAGTAATAGGTGTGCTTGATTTACTCATGTGAACATCACATAGTTTTCACACCTCCATTAGGGAGGGATTGACCATATCAATCTCCCCCTCCCGACTTAGATGGAGGGATGCGCCATTCCAGACGCGCTTATGCAGAACTCGAACTTCTCCTTCGGTATAGACTTCGTCATCATATCTGAACTGTTCTTGTCTGTATGAATTTTCTTCAGCAGCATTTCCTTAGCTTCCAACACATCACGTATCCAGTGATACCTCACATCAATGTGTTTTGACCTCGAGTGAAAACTCAAATTCTTGCTCAAGTGAATCGCGCTTTGACTGTCACAATGCAAGACAAACTCTTGTTGTGTATGACCCAATTCCTATAGGAATCTCTTTAACCACAAAATATCTTTGCACGCTTCCGTAGCTGCAATATACTCTGCTTCTGTAGTTGACAAAGCAACACATTTTTGTAGCTTTGACTGCCACGAGACAGCTCCCCCTGAAAACGTGATCAGGTATCCGGATGTGGACTTTCTCGTGTCAATATCCCCAGCCATATCTGCATCTGTGTAGCCAACTAGTTCAGACTTGCTACTTCCAAAGCATAGACTCATCTTTGAGGTTCCTCGCAAGTATCTCAGAATCCACTTGACAGCATTCCAGTGCTCTTTGCCTGGATTAGATAAGAATCTGCTAACAACACCAATTGCATGTGTTATGTCTGGTCTAGTACAAACCATCGCGTACATCAAGCTCCATACTGCTGAGACATATGGCATTGTTGCCATTTCTTCCTCCTCCTTCTGACTCGTAGGACTTTGCTTTGAGCTGAGCTTCATGTGACTAGCAAGTGGAGTAGCAACTGGTTTTGCTTTCTCCATGTGGAAACGCTCTAGTACCTTCTCAATGTACTTTTCTTGTGATAACCACAATTTCTTGTTCCCACGATCACGGGCAATCTCCATGCCCAAAATCTGCTTGGCTGGTCCCAAATCCTTCATATTAAAGGACTTTGATAAATCTGCCTTTAACTGCTGAATCATAGCAGTATCTTTGCCAACAATTAACATAGCATCTACATAAAGTAGTAAGATGATAAAATTACCTCCAGCGGGTTGTTGAATATAAACACACGGATCTGCTGACGTTCTTTTACACCCATGACTCACCATGAAAGAGTCAAACTTCTTATACCATTGTCTTGGTGCTTGCTTCAATCTGTATAGGCTTTTTTTCAACTTGCAAACCATATGCTCTTTTCCATTGACTTCGAAGCCTTCTGGTTGCTCCATATATATTTCTTCATCTAAATCACCATGAAGAAATGCAGTCTTCACATCCATCTGCTCCACCTCTAGATCCATGCTCGCAGCCATGCCCAAAATGACTCTAATCGAAGTCATCTTGACAACAGGTGAGAAAATCTCATCAAAATCAATTCCTTCTTTCTGGCTGAATCCTTTGACAACTAAGCAAGTCTTGAATTTTGTCAGTTTCTCATTCTCATCTCGCTTTAACTTGAACACCCACTTGTTCTTGAGTGCTTTTCGGCCTTTAGGAAGCTTCATCAACTCATAGGTGTCGTTCTTTAGTAAAGACTCCATCTCAGACTCCATGGCTAGCCTCCATTTGTCGTGGTCTTGATGAATCTTTGCTTCCATGTAACTTTCAGGCTCTCCGTCACTGGTCAAAAGGATGTAATTTGCATAAGGATCATCTCCATCATTAGTCACCAAAATATATTGAGATGATGGATACTTGGTGGATGGAATTTGCCTCCTGGTGCTTCTACGAACAGCTACTTGATTATTCACATGTTGCTCCCCCTGATCAAACTCCCCTTCATCTTCGACTTCAGCATCTCCCGTGTCAGGTACATTTTCAACTCTATCACCTTGCAGCCCAACGTTGTATTCATGCTGCAATGGTGAATCATAAATGCGACTATCACTTGTTGCATTTGGTAGTACCTCTTTGTCGAAATCTGCAATAGATTGGTCTTCATGGAACACCACATCTCTGCTTCTTATGAATTTCTCCGTCTTTGGATTCCACAACCGGTAGCCAAACTCTTCTTCACCATAGCCGACAAATATGCATGGTGTCGCCTTGTCATCCAGCTTTTTCCTATGCTCCTTGGATACAAGTGCGAATGCTTTACATCCAAATACTCTTAAATGTGAGTATGATGCATCTTTCCCGGTCCAGACTTCATTTGGAGTCTTAAATTCCAAAGGTACACACGGTGCTCTGTTGATTAGGTAGCACGCAGTCTTCACAGCTTCTCCCCAAAATTCTTTTGATAATTTTGTCATCTTCAACATGCATCTGACTTTCTCCATAATGGTACGATTCATCCGCTCTGCTACGCCATTATGTTGAGGGGTGCTAGGAACTGTCTTCTCATGTCTGATGCCATGCTTTGCACAATAATCTCTAAATTCGTGCGCTATGTACTCTCCGCCATTATCACTACGAAGACACTTCAATTTTCTTTCAGTCTCCCTTTCCACCATAGTGTGGAAAATTGTAAATGTCTGGAACACCTGGTCTTTGGATTTCAACAAATACACCCAAACCTTTCGTGAAGCATCATCGATATAAGTAACAAAATACTTATGCATACCTAATGATTCTTCTTCTATCGGGCCACACACATATGAATGTACAAGATCTAGAATATTTTCTTTCCTAGTGAAAGTCTTTGAAAAACTAATTTTCTTATGCTTGCCATATAAACAATAATCACAAGAGTCTAGTGAGTTTACCTTTGGTAACAGGAATTAGTGACTTCTTTGCCAACAATTGCAGTCCTTTCTCACTCATTTTGCCAAGACGTCTATGCCACAAACTTGGAGAAGATTCCTCAACTGCATTCAACTCACTCTTGCATATCTTTCCATAAGTCTTGTAGAGTGTGCAACACATTTTTCCTTTGGAAACTACAAGAGATCCCTTGGTAAGCTTCCACTTTCCATCACCACCATAATGATGAAAGCCTTGTCGATCAAGTACACCAGTTGATGTAAGATTGAGACGTAGACCAGGAACATGTCTCACATCTTTCAACAATAATTGACAGCCCACATCTGTCTGCAAGCAAATATCTCCAATCCCAGCAATATTGGAGTAGCTGTCATTGCCCATCTTCACTTTACCAAAGTCACCTGCTTTGTATGTAGTGAAGAACTCTACATGAGAGGTGGCATGAAACGAGACTCCGGAATCAACGATCCATTGAACTCCAGGATTATCAACTAGTAGATATTCACCTCCAAGTGACAGGAACTCACACTCATCATGAGACACCGCAGCAGCAACATTGTTTGTGTCCTCCTTTTGTTGATGAGTAGCGTCTTCTCTAGCTTCTTTGAATTCCCGCTTCAATTTGTTACAATTTTTCTTCATGTGGCCTGGAAGACCACAATGATGACATTTTCCGTTGAACCTTGTTCTAGATTTGCTCATACTCCTTTCGTGACCTCTGGGTCCTTTGCTCTTGCTCCTTCCTCTCCTCTCCGCAACGAAGAATTGACCATTTTCTGAACTTGATGAAGAACTCCTTCTTGTTTCTTTGTTCAACATATTATCTTTAATATTTTCCATAGATAATACACCATTTGGAGCAGAGTTACTTACAGTGACAACAAATGTCTCCCAGCTATCTGGTAACAACCCGAGAAGCAGCAACGTTTGTAACTCATCATCAATCTTCATGCTCATTGTGGCTAATTGATTGAGTACACTCTGAAAGTTGTTGAGGTGCTCGGTCACTCGAACACCTCCCCGATACTTCATGTTGACGAGCTCTTTAATGAGAAAAGCTTTCTTGGCAGTAGTCTTTTTCTCAAATAAGGACTCCAGCTTCAACCAAAGCTCATGCGCGCTGGTTTCATTGGCAACATGGTGAAACACACTATCGTCCACCCATTCACGAATATGACCGATGGCTTTGCGGTTCATCTTCGTCCAAATTACTGGTGAAATCTCACTTGGCTTGGCATCGTCTCCCTTGATCGGCTCATGCAAATCTTTGCAATAGAGAATATCCTCCATTCTCGGCTTCCAGGTAATCCAGTTGGAGTGGTTGAGTCTGATCATGGTACTTCGTGATCCTTCCATTCTAGCAGCTCCCAGTCAGAACCAGGAGCTCTGATACCACTGTTAGGGAATGCGGAAGAAAGAACTGAAGAATGGAAATCGAAATAACTCACACCACAAGCGAAAATAAAATGAAAGAGAACACCGGGATTTAACGTGGTTCGGCAAAGTGCCTACGTCCACGGGTAGCAACAATAAAGAACCTCCACTATACGAAAAAATGTTACACCGAGAGAAACACTACTTCAAGACTCACACTTGAAGGGATACACTCTCACACTTTATTTTGCTACACACACAAAACTCTCTACTTGGAGTTTTCTCTCTATCTCTCACTCTTGATCACACACAAGATGATCTCTCACTTATTGTTCTTCTATGTTTATTGCACCACTTCTCATGCCTTTATATAGGCAAACATCTTTGTGCAATTCATGCATTTGCATGTAACATGCATGGAAGCAAAGTCAATCTTCTTCCTTGATTCATGCTCAATGTTGGCATGCTCATCAATGCATTCTTCTTTCTTTGTCAAACAAATCAACCACCTACCATCATAAGGTTGTAGATTTGTTTCTTACATTCAACAAAGGTTGCTCCAAGTTTCAACAAAACCAACTCCACCAATTAATAGGTCACCAAAGTAATAGGTGTGCTTGATTTACTCATGTGAACATCACATAGTTTTCACACCTCCATTAGGGAGGGATTGACCCTATCACGAACAAACTCCGGTCAACTTACAAGCAAATGTCCTTTCATTTCTTCAACTACTCTTATATACTCTTATATACTCTATATATATATACTCTAAAAGCTAACTAGTTGTATTTGAAATCATCTTCCCCGCGAACATTGATCTACGCAACTTTGGCATATATCTATTCCCCATACAATGAATGTTCGGGACATTACAAAAAAGATAGCTACAACTTGAATGATCAATTATCAATAGCTACAACTTGAATGATCAATTATCAAACGCAATTTGGTACGTATAAACTATGCGCGCGCTTGTATTATCGGGTCATAAGTTTTGAAGTCATCGATCATAGATCTAGGCAAAGTCTTTTATGACTGAATAAACAAAGAGAAGGTGGAAAACTAAACAAGAAATTATGTAAGACGACCATGACTACATGCAGAGACTCAATTAAGATCTCGGAACTAGGTACAACAAATTTCCCCATATATTATTTTGCCTATTTGGACTAGTATATCTCCATTACTTTTCTTAACAGCTGCATTATGTCAAATATCCTGACTGGTATGGTACCACTTATTAGAGTAACTCATTAACTTGAACCTAGCCTCTTCGTGAAAAAAACTAGCATCCAAGTTGGGTGTGTAAATAACTATATATCCCCAGAATTAACAATTGCTTGTTTGGAAAACATCTTCATTGGCACACTGTAATAGTGTAATTCTCGATCAATCGTAGCTGGCATACTTGTCTCTCTTGGCTTTGAGAGCAGTGCTGCCAACTCATAGGGTTTAATTTACAGCGATTTGCATCCTTGGTTTAGTGCTAATCTCATATTAGAATAGCACAACTTTATCATTACCGAATCACTCACGTTCTGGCTTTTATAATCAAATAAAACATCCAGTAAACCTTTTGGTGATTACGTAAAGCTGTTCTGTATATCAGGGTTTCTACATGCATCCCAAGAAAAACCAAACAGTACCTACGAGCTAGGGTACGTGAATTCGTACTTTCGTTTACTCTATACACTGTTCGTCATAGAACAATGAATAAAGTAAGCTATTGGTTACCTTCTCTTTAATGTGGAAAATGGACATTCAGAGATTGAATAATGTCGTTGAAATTTCTGGTGTTGTCTGACATGCATCAAGTCGAAGCAAGTGGGGAGACGATCCAATGTTTCTAGCCTTATGATTTGCAATTTCACCCAATTTGCCATGTTTCTGCTCTGGACTTCTGGTGGCGCGCGCTTTGAGTTTCCAACCCCTATTTGGCTGGGTGCTGCCACTAGAAATAGGTAGCAAACAGGACCAGTGTATGATCATACTTCTCATGCTGGTCAGTGGTCAATTCATAGTATCATGTCGATGAACGAATGCAGATTAATCAAATTTGGACCTGAAAGTAAGAAACAAGTTCATGCATGCACCTTTTAACAACTATGTCATACTTGCTTTGGAGATAGAATTCAATCAAGATTCATTCAAAATTTGTTAACTCATAAATTATTGTATATATCCACCACATATTTTATATAACGTAACTCTTAATGTTATTGCTTATTTTTTTATTTTGATTGTTTCTTATTGATTTATATATGTAAATAAATTTTTGTCATTTTCACCGCGTGCATGTTAATTATATCACGGTGTAATATGATTGATTGGGTATACTACATAACATTGCTACGTGGTGTGGCAGTTACATAGAATAATTACTCCTCTTTGTTATACAACATGAATATGTAGCGGACTTAATGAATTACGTAGACTATATATTAAGATGATCACGTACAAACGGTAAAATTAAGTATTTAGTGTGCAAGTAATGCAATTATCACTTTTAGATTGCAGTTTATATTGTATGTAGTCGGCTTCTAATCGATTTGAACTTGCATTCTTATATATCTTTTTCTAAAGAATGAAATCTTTTAGTTTGATCATTATGTAAAACCACTATCCCATTGATTCCTACATTTTCAGTTTTATTGAATATGCAAGTAGCAATTCTTCTATTATGCTCTAATTAAAGCAAAAGTAGCAAGTTTTTTTTTTATACAAAGCAAAAGTAGCAAGTTGCTCACACGCATGTCTCATTTGGATAATTGGATTAGGTATACACTTTTAATGCACGGAAGGGTTCATGAATTATATATCTCGAGAAATTATTATATATATTCGCTACATATCTCAATTGACGAATCATATTAATGTTATTGGTCTATTTTTTATTGTGATTATTTTTTATTATTTCTTATACGATGAACTTTTTCAGTTATCCCCGAGAAGGACTCGGATCCTCTACTAATAAGCCTCTCATAATATTGCATAACAAGTCGATATTGGCCGTCCATTTTTAATTAACGGTTACGATCTCTTCAACTCTAACCCAAAAGCTATTTTCTCCAATCTCTATCTTGTCTCTCTCTCTCTCTCTCTCTCTCGATCAAATTATCCCCCATCTATTCTCTCTCTTTCCATCCCGAAATGCCTAGAGAAGAAAAATTGAGGCGGCTTTGCTTTGACTGAGTGGTCGATTTTGGTTTTTGGAAAACCTCTATGGAAACACCACGAGAGGGTGGATATTTGAGTTAGTGCTGTTCAAATGGAGCTCTAAGGATTGTATGATGAGGTTTGAGGGCTTCTATCTTGAGTAAGCTCCTTTGACTTGGTAATATTTCAGAAAAAACACTTGACTTACAAGTTACAAACCAAAGTGGAACTATCTTGCACATTCGAGATTCTTATCAAAACATACATGAGCTTACTTAATTTAGAGTCAAGCTAGGAACCAACAAGATAAGATTATATTATGATAGGAATTAATCATCATTTTCTGGGTTGCAAAAGTATTTTCATCCATGAAAAATGTTGCAACAGTAGCCCAAGTTCCCAGACAATTGGTGAATCAGTTTTTCTCTTTCGGATTCCAGAGGATTCAAATCGATAAAATGGCGCCGGAGGAATCTTGCTCCGGTGAGGCGAAAGATGACCGAAAGAGACAGAAGATATGCATCAGAGAGATGAGATGTACGAGAATTTGGTCCAGGAAGAGAGCATCGATGTTGTGATAATTAAAGGTAGGAGACGATCTCGAACGTTGATTATAAATGGACGGTCAGGATCGACTTATTAGGTAATATTAGGAGAGGATCCCAGTCCCCCAGAGAACCACTTGACAATGTCCGGTGGTACTCCGTTCTAATCACCGTTTGACACTTTGGGTTTAATTAAAAAAACCATATTTAAGCTAATTTATTAAAAACTATTTTGAGTTTATTTCTAAAACCTTATACCCTACATTTTAATACCCTAAATTCTAAAACCCTACCCTTTAAACCGTAAACTCTAAACCCTAAATCTTATACTCTAAAACCATATACCCTTAATCCTAAATTATAAACTATAAATCCGAAATTCTAGTTCAAAATTATCAATACACATGAAATTCATTTCACAAATAATAAAAATATGTAAAATTATAGTTTTGATGTAATAAATTCATGTGTCAATATATAATAGGTGAGGATGACCACTGGAAATTGACACGTGGTTCTCTGGGAGCACTGAATTTTTTTTCGTTCTTATATGTAAATAAATATACTTTTGTTATTTTCACCGCGTGGATATTAATTATACAATTGCTTAATATGATTAGCTGGGTACACCAGATAGCAGTGCCACAAAATAATTACTCTATATATCTCAAACTATCAAAACATATAAAATTGCCTTCTTTCTCCCGCTTGTTTCTAATGTTTATACATTAAACGGTTTAGCTTACTTGCATCTTATAATTTCGCTGATTGAGATCGGTTCAATGTATAGAATGGGCACATTGGCCAAAAACTTAACGTTTGGAAATTCCCTGAAACTAAAAAGATAGGATCAAGTGGATGGATATAGATAAGCTTACCTGATAGTTGATATTGTTCTGGTTGGCTTTCAGCTGTATATGGATATAGATAAATTCCAGTGGCCAACTTATTCTTTCTGTAAACGTTAATTATTAGCTGATAATACTGGAAGCTACGATGTATAAACCAACGTATACGATGTATAAATGACTTTATATTACTCCCAATGTTATCATTGTTTTCAGAGTTATTAGGTCGGATTATTATGTTTGTGACTCCAACCCCGTGATATGGAAGAAGTGTCGAGTGACACCGTCCATGATGATCGATGACCGATGAGGAATGCTAATTGGCATAATTTACCACCTTGGTACTTATCAACAAATTCATCCATCCAGCAGTTTATTAATTTTGCAATTGATAGCTGAAGCATACCTTATGTCAATATAGAATGATGAGGTAAGCCAATATATGCACACACACGTCATCTTAACCAAGTTGCAAGAAATGTTCTTCTAAAATAAAAAAAGTTGTAAGAAATGTAAATCACAAGAAATCAGAAGAAGAATTAAGCCAGAGTCGGTGAACAATATAAACTATAAAGAGAGAGGAAGTGCCGAAGTGGTCGGTAGCTTGGCGTAGTCTTAAACTAAAAGATATAGTACACGTAGTAGTGACTTTCGATTATAGAAACAGCAAAGAAATAGAATCCCGCAAGGAAAAGCCAATTCTTGTATCACGTTGAAGCCTCTCGAGGTTTTTGAAAGCGATCGAACCATCGATTGCAACCCACCAAATGAGTCTAAAATGATGATATATTTTGAGTCATGTATATACAATGGACCTACATATAATTAAAAGACTAATACTATCTTTGAACAAATGAAAATTCATGCACATATCTTATCGAGTCACCACCACTATGCTTTGTCCAAGAGAAGAGAACCCAAACGGGGAGTGTGACATTTGGGTCCCTTTGCTTCATCTAAACCGTGTTTAAAATTTCTCATAGTCTTCCAAAACATTTCATATCATGTGTTGCGATATAAAATCCGAGGGTTTTTGTTCACGCAGCTTGTTTCCTAGTTTTGTGGTCCATACAACTCGCACAAAAACCGGGATTAAGATCATGGGCTAATGGTGCGCCTATCTATGACTCTCCGAAACTTAAGTTAGATTATGAGGCGAAACTAAGGACTTAGAATTACATTACCATTTTTGTGATGTTTCTGATTGCTTTTATAAACGCATTGGGGGAAGTGCTGTTTCTTTTCTCTTGATGTAGGAAAGCGTGCTCGTACAATGTGCTTTCAATGTTCTGATGAGCTACTTTGGGCGACGCTAATGGCAGTGCCTAAACCGGAAGCAGAGTGACCCTTGACCGGTTGAGTCAGCACTATGCCCTGTTAGGTCAGCTTTAGTAGGCCTCGCGGCCGGAACAAGTGGGAATCTCGCCGGAATTTATCCCGCAACGGGAGGTGTTCACAATGTGTATACATGCATTGTGTGAATCCGACTCTCTGTTGTGGCCGTTACAGGAAACAAATTTTGACCACTTCTTAGTTCCCCAGTGAATGAATTGAACCCTAAATTTCAAGAACGTATAGTCTGCATTTTGACTTGTGTTCAATTTGTACGGCTGATCTGGGTTACTTGCAACTTCATGCATGTACTTCTTCAACGCTCGCACACCAACATGAAGCCGACGTCATCGTATAATTCATCTGATATAATTCTTGTAAAACAAGGATGCATGAATTTTGCATGAAATAAACGACTACAATTCACAAGCTTGATGTCTGAAATCTCATCACACTATAGTGATTAGGCATCTCACAACTCTTCGGCGAAAGATGAATAGATTGATGTGTAACTATATTAATTATTATGTGTACCCGCCACACTACGTGACACTGTCATATGTTGTATACAGCTAATCATATTACGCCATGATATAATTACATACATGCAGTGAAAATGACAAACGTTTATTTAGATATAAGAATCAATCAGAAATAATCACAATAAAAAATGGATTAATAACATTAAAAAAATACGACACATTTGATATGTGGCGGGTATATATAATAATTTATCGTGTAACTAAATGAAAATTATGTCTAATTAATGTTAATTTACCCATTTGTTAACGTCTTAATTATTATGTTAACCTACTGATCACACAGTGGTTTTGCCCATAGATCATTTTAGATAGTATTAACTATATATTAAGTCACTGATTAGTCACAGTGGTATACATTATATAGGTACTTGATTGGGATATTTTCTAGCAACTTGTTCAAGTCATTTTGTAAATACTAATTAAAGTACGTGATTATTGGATTGATTCTGTCTATATATCACAATTAACAGCCACTTGTCTTATATATTTTATATAAACGCGGTTTCCTTCATGCATGAATTAGCTGAACCTGCCCAAAAGCTCAAACAATATTAGTATCATTGCGGATTTGTATTTAATCTAATCTCGAACAATAACAAAGCAAAAGTAAGTATAGATTTGCGCAAATTGCAAATATTTGCCATAAGGATGATTGAGAAAGTGACCCTTTAGAAAAACTTGTAAATCCCTAGCTAGCATTATTTCTAGGCACTAATTGTGTGTTGTATGTGGTCGACCAATTTTTATCAAAATTAAGGGAAGTAAAGCTACGTACAACAAAACTAACCGTTTTGTTTCTCATCTAAACTAGGAAAGCACACAGCTACACATCAACTAACATATTAAATTGGCTAGCTGTGACCTGTTTCGTTCATTTAATCAAACCGTAGCCTAGTGGCAGATGATCACCTGTTTCATCTTGAATTTCATTCCCATTTGGGTAATATGATAGTGCATGCATGTACACTTTTTAATTATAAGAACAGTGACAAGCTAACCACTTTACTTTGCTTAATTCTTCTTCTATTTTGTGAGGTTGTGAATTCCGTCTATAAAAGTAAATCTGCTGCTGGATTCTCAATTCTATGGAAAAGGGGTTGTTGGACCACTATGCTTTGATTCAGTGAATGGAGATTGATGAATGATTTGTTACACCTTTATGAACTTGGTTGATTAAAGTTTACCATTCATTGGAAAAATATCACCCAACTTCTTTCAAAAGGACTCCAAGCTCTTTCTACAGTAAGAAATAAATCTTAATTAAGCTCAACAAACATAGACAAAATCAAAGCAGATACAGCTGCAGGTTAAATGAATGCATATTTCTTGAGGATTTGTCGCCAATTTTGAAAAATGTTGTAGGGCATCAACTCTGCGATGCTGCGATCGAGTACGTTTAGATTTGTAATCCACATAATTTTTTTTAAATGAATGTTATTCGCTAGATTTGATACAAATTGCATTCACATTGATATACTAGCATTTGTTCACAGGATGCAAAGTTCTTACCATCAAACACGACGTTAATAGCATCAGATTTGCTAGTTCTCATAATAAGGGTACAATTTGCATGTCATACCCTTGATTAGGTGGAAACCCATTCACATTCGGACATTAAATTTGATTATATACCAAACATATATATTCATAATATGCAAAATTCTATGTTAATCTCGTCTGATCTGTCAAATTATCAAACGTAAACGATAATTTTTTTGATACTTGCATATCGAATCAAACTGATCCAAGTTCAGTTCGAATCACGTCTCCGCATACATATCTCATTAATTACACTTTCTAACTAATGGAATCGGCAATTTGTATGATTGTATTATACTTAGTAACTGCACGAAAGATTATCTCCAAAACATTTCGAGCACTGTTTTATTATATCTCATTTATTACATTAATGAATCATAGATATATGTTAAGTTTTCGGCGACAACAGGCTGCAACGGCGGGGCGGACCACGACAGCCGCACTCTCTACCTCATGGCGGTCTCGTCTGTGCCGGTCGGAGCTCAATCAGCGACCCACGTCAGCCGGAATCGCTAGAATCTGCCCAGAAACTTGATTTTTGCAGATTCTGGGCAGATTTCAGCTGATGTGGGTCGCCGATGGAACTTCGACCGGTACAGACGAGATTGTCATGAGATGAGTAGGGCGACTGTGCTGGTCCGCCGCGCTATTGTGGCCTGCCGTCGCTGAAATTGGGACATCCGTACCTGAAGAACTCTGTATGTTAAGTAATTTACTTTTACGATATCAATGACCTAAATTTGAGGTTTTATGTTATGTTTGAGACTAAAATGAAAAGTGAAAAATCCAAAAAGAATTCCTTGCTTGCGGTTTGGTTGTACCTGTGGTGGTAAGGGGAGGCGGTTATAGTTGGGAATACCGGTTTTGGGGAAGAATACATTGCATTTGATTTGCATGTAGGGAGATGAATGTGAGAGCGACACCTATGTATCACTTCTCTCTTCCCAATATATAAATCTTTTCATTGACACACATATCACACCATTCTCCTTCAACCTTCTTCTCATTTCTCAATCCTTCCATCTTTTTCCCCTACTCGTCGGGGTTGTTTCTCTAATGCTCTGTACCCTCTTCACTCTAATCTCAGCGTTTTTCATCTTCAGCTTTGTTATAGTTTGTCTTCAAGAACAGTTTGGACTCTCCTCGATCGTTACGAAGCTGCAGTCATGCCTACCCTTGTTAATTACAGTGGTACGTTTCTGGGTTCTGCCTTTTAGTTTTGTGTTATTGTTCTTGTTTTGTTGACCTGTTATGATCTAGTTTTGAGGGAATGGTGTTCATGTTATTGATCTTTTGTTACCATTTCATGTTTGAGTCATACGTCTGTAGGCTTTAGCTGACTGGTGTTTTGTTGGTTGGAGAATGCTTAGATTCATGATGTTAGAATACATATGTTTGGTGAAGATCATAATCTGGCATATGGATGATTGCCTTGGTTCTTATATTAGCAATTTGATCCTTGGATGGGAGCTAACAGAATTGGTTTTGTTATAAAAGACGATACCATTGTGTAGATTTATGGAAATTAGGTAGCTGAGAAATCTAAAGCAGTGATCTTTTAGGGAAAAAATTGAATAGGATTGGTTGTCAATGATACATTGAACGATAAAAGTATAACCTTTAGAGAATTAAATCTAATACCGGATGAATAGTGAAACTGTTTAAATGTTGATCTGGGTTAAAATCACTCAATTGCATGTTTTGATCACTTGTTCCAAGTTCTGGATAATTTTTGCTGAATTTTTCGATTTGGGTATTTTTCAGGTGACGATCAGTTCTACTCCGGGGGCTCATGCTACTCATCAAGTGCCATGGATTTGGGTTGCCTGTTGTCAGTTGGCTCCAATGCAGATTTGTATTACCCTTCTAGCAAGAGGGCTCGTGTCAGTTCCCAATTTGACTTCAGAGGGAGCATTTTCGAGCAAGAGAAGAAATCTTCCATTGAAGTTCTCCCTGAGGAGTGCCTCTTTGAGATCTTCAGACGCCTACATGGTGGCAAAGAGAGGATCACATGTGCTTCTGTCTCTAAGAAGTGGCTTATGCTCCTAAGCAGTATCCGCCCATCTGAGAAGGAGATCCCAAAATCAGAGGACACTGAAATGACCACAGGCGATGAAGATAAGGAAGAAGGTGATGGTTTCCTTACAAGATCTTTGGAAGGGAAGAAAGCAACAGATGTCAGACTTGCTGCTATTGCTGTTGGTACAAGTAGCCATGGGGGACTGGGGAAGTTGTCTATTAGAGGTAGCAATTCATTTCGTGGAGTTACAAACCTTGGCCTGTCAGCAGTTGCTCGGGGTTGCCCTTCTCTAAAGGCACTTTCATTATGGAATGTGTCTTCTGTTGATGATGAAAGTTTGTTTGAGATAGCTAGAGGCTGCCCTTTGCTAGAGAAGCTTGATCTTTGCCAGTGCCCTTCAATTTCCAGCGAAGGTTTAATTGCAATTGCGGAGAACTGCCCAAATCTAACTGCTTTGAGTATTGAGTCGTGTCCCAAGATTGGTAATGAGGGCTTGCAAGCTATTGGAAAGTCATGCTCCAAGCTGCAGTCCATATCTATCAGGGACTGTATCCTTGTTGGGGATCATGGAGTATCTAGTTTGTTATCATCAGCATCTTCTGTTCTGATGAAGGTAAAGCTTCAGGCTTTGAATATCACAGATTTCTCGCTTGCAGTAATTGGGCATTATGGGAAGGCTATTACAAGTTTAGTTCTCAGTGGTCTCCAGAATGTCAGTGAGAGAGGTTTCTGGGTCATGGGTAATGCTCAATCTTTGCAGAGTCTGCTTTCATTGACAATCACTTCCTGCCGAGGAACCACAGATGTCAGTCTTGAAGCCATTGGCAAGGGCTGCACAAATTTGAAGCACATGTGCCTTCGCAAGTGCTGCTTTGTCTCCGACAATGGATTGCTTGCTTTTTCTAAAGCAGCAGGATCACTTGAGAGCCTGCAACTGGAGGAGTGTAACAGGGTTACCCAATCAGGGATTATTGCTGCCCTGTCCAACTGTGGATCAAAGCTGAGGTCTCTTACCCTAGTCAAGTGCATGGGAATCAAGGATACAGTTGTAGGAGTTCCTATATGCTCTCCTTGCACATCTCTTCGATCATTGTCCATCCGAAACTGCACTGGTTTTGGTAGTGCTAGCCTGGCTGTGGTGGGAAAGCTGTGTCCTCAGCTTCGCAACGTAGATTTGAGTGGTCTTTATGGATTAACAGATGCTGGGATTCTATCACTTCTAGAGAGCTTGGAGGATGGACTTGTCAAAGTGAATCTTAGTGGCTGCTTGAATTTGACAGATGAAGTAGTTGTGGCCATGGCTAGGCTACACGGGGAAACCCTGGAGGTTCTGAATCTCGATGGTTGCAGGAAGGTCACAGATGCAAGCTTGGAAGCCATCGCAGCCAACTGCTTCTTTCTTCGTGAGCTAGATGTATCAAAGAGTGGAATCACAGATTCTGGCCTTGCTGTCCTCTCTTGTGCTGAGGAGGTCAGCTTACAGGTGCTCTCCATATCTGGTTGTTTTGATTTATCAAACAAGAGCATCTCTTCCCTGAAAAGGTTGGGAAAGACCCTGCTGGGATTGAATCTCCAACACTGCACTGCAATTAGCAACAGATCAGTTGAACTGCTTATAGAGAGCTTATGGAGATGTGATATCCTTGCTTAATCAGGAACGGAACAACTCACCTATTTGCTGAAGCAGTAGCTCAGTAGCACATATGCAGGTGGTGTTCAGAAACTTAAAAAGTCTGGTTTGGGTCACAGGCAGTAGATTTTAAGCTCATACAGTCGGTTCGCAACAGGTAGCAATGTTCAGCATACAACATTTTTGGCCCTTACGCGGGTGGCGCTGCTGATAGTTCGGTGGCGTGGTTGTTTTCAGGGGACTTTGGCAACAAATTTCATCCACTTTTTTCAGGCTTCATGGTAAAACCTGTTTTTTAGCCTCTCATCAACGTGAGGCTGCCTCTTCCATGCCCACAGTTCCCTGAAACACAATCACCAAGTTCTGATTTAAGGTTCCCACTTGCATACCGGGTCCTCCTTTTGTCTTGCTGGATTGTTTGCTCTACCTGGTGTTTTTAAGCTCTGTCCTGCATTCCTCTAGGAGTGTCTGATTAAGCTTTCTTTAGTTTCAGTCTTGTGAAATTCAATTGTCTGAGATTAGAGTTCTTTCTTTTCATTTAGTTTCTTCTTGCACATGTTTATGGAACTTTGTTTTCCTTCCATGGAGCACTTTAGTGTGGTTGCTTTGTGCTGTTTGTGAGTTTGGATTCCTCTTACTTTTGGACTTTGGTGGCAACTGATTTCAGTTATTCGGCCATGACAACCTTGTTTGAGGGTGGTTCTTTTTCCCACCAGAAGTCCTAGTTATGCAGGTTTCTCCTTTCTTTATGAATTGTGCTCTGCAATTACTAGTAATAAAATCAGTCATTTTCTTTAAGCGGTTTGTTTTTCTGTCATACATGATATCTCAATATGGATCATAAACTTTCCATTGCTCAAAAATATTCTTGTGAGCAGCAACAATAGACTAGTGTTGATTTGATTCAGACATTGATCGGGGGAAGTGGAATTGCAGGGTGACAAGCTTAGAATACCCAACTGTTACAACCATCTCTCGTCAATGCCGCGAATTCATCGACTCTCTTTCTTTACTCGATCTAAACATGAGCTCCAAATTGAAATTTTCATGGAATCAGAGATGGTGTTCGATACTAACTGTTTCATTACATCAAATGATCTAGATAAAAGCTATTACTCTGGTCATTCATGTCCAGACCACAAGAGAAGGTTCAGTTTTGCAAGGTTTGCGATTGTTGCCAATTGTTATCAGAGTCCCAAACGGCATCTTTTCAAACGCTAGGTGTTCTTCTGCTTCTGTAATCATACCATCTCTGCTCACACACAGCTTCAGATTCAGAATAGAGTTTACTATCAAACACTAAAATCTATAGGTTAGAGAAGGATGAGAAAGCAAAGGGCACGGGTGTTGGTGACTTGGTGGTTGATGACAACAAGTAGGGTTTGGAAGAGATGATGAAATATTAATGAAAGCAACAAATTGCAGAAGTGAGATGGCAATGAAATGAAACTTGTATCAAAGGGTATATGTTGTCTACAGAGAGGACAAGGGTGTTGATGGAGGTGGGAGAAATGTCAGGATGATGCAACTGTTGCTGCCAAGGAAAGCAGTAACAGTAAGGCCTTTGAATTTGATTGCATGAAAGGAAATGAATAAACATAATGCTGAGCCAGTGAGCCATCTCTTCTGAAATCTAGTGAGAGATGCATATATGGCCTAACAGGCTAAGCTACTGTTGATTGTGTTATCATGAATGAAATGACTATTTGTCCTATGTATAACAGTGTCCTATGGATTGAGACAAATGTCCACTATGCAATAGCTAAAGTCTTACTCCTAGTCTACAAGGGGGACTGGTAGACCACTGATTTTGTCTCATTTCCATGTGGTTTTTCTGAACCACATTACAACTGTCCTGGGGTTCAGATTCTCTTCCCCACTCCTCTTTCAACCATGCCATTCATATGATCTTACCCAGAAAAAGAGGAATTTAAGCTGTGATTGGAAACTTTAAGTAAAACTACCAGTTTATCTGACTAATTCTGATGTCGGGGTTCTGGGATTTCCACCAGGAGATTGTGATAGGTTGTGGAAATAGAGTCTACTTGAGTATAGCTATCCTCAATATGCAATATGACTGTAACACATAATGCATATACACTTGCACTTTTCCAAATGAAAATTGAAACATTACTTGCTGTGTTCTAACTATTTCACGTGAGTCACTAAGTGAGATATCAGAAGTAACTAAATCGATATTATGGAATAGTCATGGTAGATATTATAATAGTCCTTTTGAATTTGGTGGTTTCACTGATTAGCAGTACCAGACATGCATTTATGCTACAATATTGTGAGATTTGATTGTAGAATGTTGTCTTGTTTACTTTTCAGGTAATATATTATGTAAACTCAATGGTTTCTATTACCATGTTATTAATTCTATTTTTTCCTATTGATTTGTGTGATGAATGAGCTAGTTATTGTTCAGAATAATATGAATACAACACAATGACAATACTAGAACTCTCCAGAAAAAAAAAACTCAGAAAGAGGTACCTCTTGTTAGTCCTGGAAGCATGGGCTGTGAAAAGGAGAGTATGGGTCCTATTCCATAGTACAAATTATCCTCTCTCATCAACCAATATAGAATGATCACAGTAAATTATAGTAATCATACTGATTAAGACAATGACAAATCACAGTAAATCATCCTCATTACTAATGCTTAATACTTAGTTGATTTGATGTATAGCATATTCCAATCACATAAAGATACAAAGATGATACTTCAAATCATGCAGAAAAGAGTGGACGGCCATATGTGGTTTATAAAAGATCAAAGGCGAAGTGGAACACAGGTAAAAGCCACACTTGTATGGTGACAAAGTACAGCAAGAGCACTGCCTATCCAATAATGTCAAGTATGCAAATATAAAAGTCAAGTCAGCAGAGAAAAGATTGAAAAAGATGAAGCAAAACTTGTAAACTCAAGTCACTCACACAGAAACCACAAGTCAGATATAATTGACAGTTAGCTCCAAAAGCAAAAGCTTCAAAACCCAGAAGCCATTCAAGTCCAGAGAGCCCTCTATTATACTACTGGGAGTCTTGGATTCACTGCATTACTCATCAAAAGCAACACAAGCAAGCTCATCAATCATCATCAGGATTCAAGACCAAAGGTCCAAAGCCATAGCTGATCTCAAGGTTTCTAGATTGGTTATGATGGCTGCTTTTCTGATGATGCTCATCTTCACTCTCACATTCCTTTCTTCCAGTACTTCAGGTAACTGAAACAACCCCATTTTAGTTGAAACATGTTAGCTAAAATCCACCTTGGTATCTCTGAACCTCTTATTTTCTCTCTTTTTCTGGGGTTCTCCTTCTATAGGTGAGCCATTGTTGCCAACAGATCAGCATGGTGATCTTGATGAGCAGCAGTTCAAGATGCAAATGAAGATGGCTTTGGGCTCGAGACCGCCGCGGTGTGTAAATAGGTGCATGAGTTGCAGGCCTTGCACAGCAACTCTTGTGGTTCCTCCACACCACAAGATGAAAAATCTCAAGGCCACACCATATCACTATGAGGGAGGTGAGACCTATTATCTTCTCTCATGGAAATGCAGATGCAGGAATAAGTTGTTCCAACCTTGAATAGCTTTGGCTTTTAATTATAGACCTATGATTATGTGTGTTGCTATATTTGTATGTACCTATTGGTAGCAGCTATGAGGATATTATAGATCACCACCATTACATAGTTTCAATCTAAAAACCCACTTCATGGATTTGTTGTCTTCATAACAATGAGTTATGAGTCCTTCCATAGATCAACTCTCTTACAAAGGTTCATATCCATATATGGCTATACTACTATTTCCTTGAAAAGGATCTACTTCTACAGTAATATGAGTAAAAAATTACGTCAACTACGAGTTTCACGATTTCAGTGGACTGCTTGGTGAAGTTCATTAGGATCCGAAGCCATGAAATAGCAGTGGAAAGCTATATAAATAGACCTGGATGGTTCATTTATTCACGATTCACGACTATATACTCTGGGATGTACTACTTCTGCATACTAAATACAAGGTGACAGAGTCCGCGCTGAAATTTGCCACGACATTTTGGCTGACATACAGTAGATTTAGGATACACTAGCTAGTATACGACTCGAGTGGAAATGCCTAACTTTGATGGCCTTCATGCAGATTTGCGTCACACCCAAGGAATTAGCAAGTCATTGTTCTAAGTAAATTGGAACTGGCCGTACCCTCTTTCGGTTTCCATATGATTTCATCTAGCTTGGCACATAATTTTTTGTAAAACTGCAACGAATGAACAAGTACAGTTTAGTTCAACAGAGTGGTGTATAGGGGAGTAACAATGTAAGAATTGTCAAGTGCCTGAATCTGTATAATTCAGTCGGAATCTGACCTTGTGATATTCAAGAGTATCACCAGCTGCCTTTCGAACATCTACCATGAAAATGGATGGGGCAACTTCGAAAATCTATATAAAGAAAAAATATAACGATCATGTTAAACAATTGCGAACTGATTTAAAGGCTTCCTCTAGAAAGATACTTAACATATGAAAAATGCATGCAGATAACGGTTAATTACCTCCAGGACAACTGCAAATTGTCCAGCCTTATTTGCAGATATCCCTTCAAGTCTTGTCTGTGGTGCAAAATTTGTAAACTTCATTAAAACATCTTATAAAAAATTGAAATAGAGCAAAACAACTTTCAGATAGCATCAAACATTCATATGCAATTCCTATTGGCTTCCAATACAGTAAGGTAGTCCAATCAGTTATACTACAACCTCATATCATTAGTCAAGGTGCCAGACTCTCAGAATAATTGTGACAGAAAATACCTTGAAATTACGCGTGTGGACCTTTAGACTCATCGATTCTGCAACAGCTTCTACATTTGAAATTATAACTTTGGCTGGTTTGCGGGAAACAAAACGAGTTTGTCTTTTTATATAATCCTGCAGGGGAAGAGAGTTTAGACTTGAGAGAGAGAGAGAGAGAGAGAGAGAGAGAGAGAGAGAGTACTGATAGAATTTGTAACAATTTACCACTCATCATCACATTTCTTGCATGATTTTGGGATTTAGCCTATATAGAGGTTTTACTAGACTGAGAAATGGTGACAATTAGAAATAGAATGATCCAATCAAATTGCAGGAAAACAAAGAACCATTTCTTATTGTTCTTAACAGGTAGTAACACTTTCATATAAGGGTTTAAAGTACAAAGAAGCAACAACTGACAATTCAACCTTGCCATGAAAACAGTAAGTTATGGATTGTCCCAACTGTCCTATAGATACTTGTGGCACTATGAAGCAATATTGGGCAAGGGTCATTCTGGGAGATATATGCAGAAAAACATAAAGTATACAACTATACCTGTCCCCTGTCGAACAGAGCAGATAGATTTAGCCCTTGGGAGAGGGTGATCATCTCAAATGCATTCATTAATAAAGGGCCACCGTCCTTATTATCTGTCCTTTCTTCTGCATATTGGTCCTGTGAAATACCAACAGTTTGCACAGATTTCATTCGTTAACAATTCACTAAATTTCAAGATGCATAAACAATGCAAAATGAAAAACCACTAAGACCCTCCCAAAGTATTAGTTTAGTGTCTTTGTTTTGGCCAGATTACTGTTTGTATCCTCATCATTTCTGTGTGTTTCGGTC
Source organism: Argentina anserina (assembly GCF_933775445.1). Lineage (NCBI taxonomy): Eukaryota > Viridiplantae > Streptophyta > Magnoliopsida > Rosales > Rosaceae > Argentina > Argentina anserina. Next base: position 1,393,601 of record NC_065872.1, on the reverse strand, counting down.
ACGGACTATCAATCTTTCATATGGATATAAAACACAGAATTTGTGACTTGCATCCGAAAGTTTCAACAACAGTTGAGTAGAACAAAAGAAATAGCTAAGCAACCTCAATGTCCTCAAAGACTGCACGAACATCATCTAAACTGACTTCCTCATCCTCCCTATACATAAGAGGTGCATAATTTTTTCTAAACCATGGATCCTTTTTGATTCCTTCAATCCGAATACGCTGCATTAGAACAATTAACAGTTACGAAAGCAAATTGAAACCTTAAACCTGATTCAGCAAAGCAGATATAAACCCTTACATTAAAAGGCAAAAGAAATACTCACAGTTTTAGGATTGGGATCAAGTATTTTATGAATCAATGAATTTGCCCCTGGAGAGAACCAAAACGGGCAGGAGAACTCTGCTGCATTAATCTACAGACAAGACAGAAGAAGTGTTAGTAACTATCTTAAATATGCTAATGATAATGGTCTATACAGCCAAAAATAGTAGGGTGATGGTGGCGTGTGAAGATTCTCAAATAGTTGATGTATGCATCATGTGATCCAGAGTCTATACAAGGCGAATCAAGGGGGGGGCTAATGAAGAGAATGATTGTGCTAGGCATGGACTGTGAAATTCCACACTTTTGTAAAAAAAAAAAACAAAAGGAATCCTTACTAAATTCAGTAAATTCATCAACCTTTTTATATAAGGTAGCAAGGCTTGTCTCATCAAATGGGAGGTATCCAGCCATTAAAACATAGAGGATGATCCCACACGACCAAACATCCGCTGCTGCACCATCATAACCTTGATTTCCCAGAACCTATTTGCCAATGATACGTAACATAATCAGCTCATGGTATGTTTTCTCTTTTCATTTCCCCCTCCATTTCTCACACATTCACATGCTCCCATGAATAGCTTTGTCTTTAAAGGTGAAGAGCTTTAGTACTAGGGGAGTATATACAACTTGTGAGACAACAAAGCAACCCTAGAAACTCAAAGATGGGTGCTGCATGACCTTTCATGATTATGTGGATGTAACAGGAAACTTGACAATCTTCTGTGAACCTATCTATGAGCTGTAAATGATAGAAGCTAAGAAACTGGGATGGATAAATACATACAAGTCCCAGTAACCATAATTTGGTGAAGAATAAGAAAGAAGAAGCAACCTAGATTCACAATGAGTAAGATGTCTTAAGAATGTTCTCCCCTTACTACCCTGTGACTACTTAGGATAGGGTATTCAGACAACTCTTAACCTATTTTCTAACCTTCACTGCTTCATTTCCTCTCTTCCACCTGATTTCTTAATTATAATGTTTGGCTATAATCTAAATGACATCATTTTCATCTCATCAAACTTTATAGTAAATGCAGCATGAAAGTGTGTAAAAGATCTACCTCAGGGGCAACATAGTTTGGCGTTCCACATGTTGTGTGAAGAGGACTTCCCTTCTGCTCAGTATATAGGTAATACAGGAAAGCCAATTAGAGATTAAGTAAGGATAGTAATAAAGGGCATGTGCATCAACATAACTGCCCATATGTTATTGAATGCAAACCGAATGAGATAAGGCTTACTTCCTGCGGCAACGCACTTAGTCCAAAATCAGAAACTTTCAAATTTTCGTAAGCATCAAGGAGAAGATTTTCGGGCTGAAAATTACAGAACTAATCAATATTAGACCACTTTTGGGAAATCACAGGACCAAGTGAAAATTACAGTAAAACTAAATGTTAAATTTCACCTTCAAGTCTCTATGGTACACACCCTTACTGTGACAATGAGACACTGCATCTATAAGCTGCTGAAAGTATTTCCTCGATTCATTTTCACAAAGTTTTCCTTGACGAGCCTTTACAAGTCGAAAATTAAGTGTCACGAGTCTCAGTCAGTAATAAATTCGCCATAACAATTGTCCCAAATCACTATTTCAAACAGCTAACAAGAAACTTACAATTTTGTCATACAATTCCCCTCCAGTTACAAACTCGAGAATTATATATATCTTCGTCCGGCCAGCCAAAACCTAGCATTCCAAAAACCAGAAAACAGTCATATCACCTGTGATGCCAAACAAGATGATACACGATTACACACCACTAGCTTCAAAACATCACGAAAAATCGGAAGATTACCTCATGCAACCTCACAATATTAGGATGCCTGACAATCTTCATTATCGAAATCTCTCTTTTAATCTGCAACGCAATTTCAACTAAAACTTAGCCAAATCCATCATCACAAACAAGGATTGCATCTGAACTTAAAACAAATTCCGAATTCGATACCGGATCAAATTAGAGCAAATTAATTGAGGAAGTAACTACCTGATCAACCATTCTGTGCCTGAGAATGGTGCTTTTGGCCAAGACCTTCATGGCAACACTCTCGCCGGTGTCGGCGTTCCTGGCGAACTTGACTTTGGCGAAGGTTCCTTCGCCGATCGTTCGCCCAACCTCATACTTGCCTACATTTCTCTTCGCCTTTTTCATCATCGTCTTCCCTAACCTCTCATTTCACGGCCGATCAAGCCTCTCCGAAACTCAAAATACACCTAAACCTCTACCACAGCCGCAAATAAAGCTTCAATTAAACGAACTTCTCAATCGAATAATGAAGGAATAGCAAACCGGCGACTGACATACGCAGCCGCCGAATCGGCGATTAAAAAGGATAAACAGATTAGGGAAAGCGTGGGGAATATTCCGGCGAGATGCTTACCTGTGAAATGCGAATATTCCGGTCACCGGAGAAGCAAACGAACGTGCTATCGGGAGCTGAATTGTAGTGGTTCTAGGCTCTCTGGCTCCGGCGAGGGCCTCTACAGCTGGAGATGGAAAGAGAGAAGAGGGAGGGTATAAATTTAGCGCTGAAAATTGAGAATGACGTCGGCTCAAGTGACGGGTCTTATAATGTATCTATCTTATTATATAGGCATGCCTCCTAGTCCTATATTTCATTCATATAATTTGCGTGACACTAAATACTATCCTATGCTATTGAATAAACATTCAGTTTTTGTATTATGAGATACGAGAAAAATTCTTATGTGCTTAAAGTTTTGGAAATGTAAACTGGTTGAAAGTAATTCAAAATTAATACGCTAAGCACATCTCCTTTTGAGTTATGATGCTTACACTAATTGTCAACTTCCAACTTATGAAATTGAATAAATTATGTAAATAGGAGATGTTATTATAAGATGCTCCATTTGAATCAAGTAGTTATGAAGTTATCTCTACATTTAATTGATTTGAGTGCTTCATTGTCCTACTATATAGCGTACGACTTATGAATCCAATAATAGTTAAGACACGTTTTTGTGTGCTAAGTTTAGCACTAATTCAATAATTAATGTAAGCTTATCTCATAGATAATGATGTAATGACCGGTGCAGCTGCGCACCGCCCGAAAGTTTGGATTAATAAAACCGTATAATATATAATGGATATACGACTTTAACCCCCATGTTACAATAAGTAATGTACTCTAAATACACCAAATTACGGTGATGTAGTAAATCAATTTAATATTTCTTGAACTCGTGACATTTTTCCAAAAAAAAGAAATCAGAAATTGTTGGATGAACAGGTTAGGGCTTAATGGACCAAATCTAACATTCTTGGGCCGGCTAGTATACATGTCCATATTTTCATAAAAGGGCCTGATTTTCTAAACTAATTTTTAGTATGTGTAAGCCGGTGAGTGTTGGTTACTGTCTTTAGATGCACCAGGAGAATGGAGGTGATGCTGATAGCGCTTCTCCATGGTTTATCGCAAACCACCATTAACTTTTTTGAGCGCAAATATACAATATAGGATACCAAAAGAATATGTAGAACAAAACTTAGATCGCTAGGCAGTGCATTATTGAAAACGAAGCTTTAGAATGCAAATTGATCGAGTAAGTTCCTGACCAAGTCGATTTCCACAATTTGTTGGATGATCTCATTGGAAAGATATTGATCTTCTCCGATGGCGCCCACAGAATATATAGAGCTAGAATACATAAGCTGAAGTTGAACTTAATATGCTAGTTAACAAATGTAGAGTCATAAACATGTGGTTGTGTCATTTAAGCTTGAAACTATATATTGTGATCTTGAGGCTTATAACTCAATGCCCACAGCTAAGGTGTGGAATCTCCTTCACATGAATTGAAAGAGAAGGCCACGGTAAGCTGCTATCCCCCACCTCAAATCCGAGCCGCTGCTCTTGCGCTACTTCTCCTATCCTCATTAACCGGTCACATACCGATTGCCGGAGAGGTGAATGACGACGGTGGACATACGGTGGTGTTAATGCAGAAAAAGGGAAACTCAGATTTGGTTCCAATTCGAGAAATTGAAAGAGGAATATACTGGGTATGAAGAATAAGTGAGAGACTTACCAAGTCGGAAGCTGGAAAGCTCGCCGAAGCCTTGATTCTCGCCAGTGAGCTCGAAGGGACACAATTAGTCCAATTTCGACTTGACAAAGATCGTCTCAAATCTCACATGTAATGATTGGTCGTGTAGAGCTTGTCGAGGGGGAGAGAATGGCGGTGGTGGCATGCCCTGACGTGGCCGGACGGCGGCGGCACGACCAGAACTATTTTAGCATAATTTACTGTCTCTCTATCTGTCTAAGCCATTTATAGTTGACATCTAAAATAGTGCGAAGAAAGGCTGTATACCTTGGTCAAAATTCATGAATGGTAGAAAGAGTCTTCGGAAAACAACTGTTTAAAGGCCTCTGGCTAATTATAGTAAATTGCTCTGATTTCAAATCTAGAAATGTAAAATTAGTTAATTCGACCTTGCCGTCTTCCTTTCATTTTGCATGATTATTTATACCCCTTGTCTCCCATACCCTTTTAGGTTTAGGCTGTAGCCATGGCTGGCTCTGTACCTCCCTTACCAGTAATGTCAGGATCGTTAAAGAAGAAAGCAACACATGCCTTGCGCAACTCTTTTACTCGAAAGGGTAGGAGAAGCAGCAAGGTCATGTCTCTCGAAATTGCAGATGTGCATGATGTTGAAGAAGGTCAGGCTGTTGACAAACTTCGTCGGGCGCTAATATTGGATGAGCTTCTTCCTAGCAAGCATGATGATTATCACATGTTGCTTCGGTTCTTGAAGGCCAGGAAATTCGACATTGAGCAGACCAAGAAAATGTGGTCTGATATGCTTGTATGGAGGAAGGAATTCGGAGCTGATACGATCAGAGATGACTTTGAGTTCAAGGAACTCAATGAAGTCCTGGATTATTATCCCCAAGGACATCATGGAGTAGACAAAGAAGGAAGACCAGTCTATATTGAGAGACTGGGACTAGTTGATTCTAACAAGCTCATGCAAATCACAACTATGGACCGGTATTTGAAATACCATGTTCAAGAATTCGAAAGAACATTTGATGTTAAGTTCCCAGCTTGTTCGATTGCAGCGAAGAATCATATTGATCAAAGTACAACTATTCTTGATGTTCAAGGAGTTGGACTAAAAAATTTCAATAAAGCTGCTAGGGAGCTTATTTTAAGCCTTCAGAAGATTGATGGTGACAACTATCCAGAAACCTTGAACCGCATGTTTATTATTAATGCTGGTTCTGGATTTAGAATGTTGTGGAGCACTGTCAAGTCTTTCTTGGATCCACGGACAACGGCGAAAATTCACGTCCTTGGGAACAAATACCAAAGCAATTTGCTTGAGATTATTGATGATAGTGAGTTGCCAGAGTTTTTAGGAGGTAAGTGTACTTGTGCTGATGAAGGAGGATGTATGCGCTCCGATAAGGGACCATGGAAGAATCCAGAGATTATGAGTATGGTTCAAGATGGTGACCATAAGTGTTCAAAGGAACCAGGAACTCAGGTGGCTGAGGACAAGAAGTCAGTGCAAGTATCCGATGACGAATTTCTGTATTCTACAGGACATTCCACCCCATCTTTACCAAAAAAATTCCAAGGATATTTCAAGCATAAAGATTATGCCCCACTGGTTGATAAAGCTATGGATGAGACAAGCCACATTGTTGTAGGGAGTGTCAAATTTGACACACTTTCCACTTCTAAGTCGGCAGATTGTTTCGATATGCCTGAGGTTTGCAAACATCAAAATGGATTTAGCGCCCGATTTTTGGGTGCTATTATGGCATTCATCTTGAGCATAGTGACTATTTTCCGGTTGCTCACAAGTAACATGCCAAGGAAGCTTGCTGATTCCACCTTTTACTCTAGTGCTGTCCGCCACGACGACACAATGGTGAAGAGCCGGTCTTCTTCTAAGCCTGCCCCTGCCATTTCTGATGCAGATTTTCAGTCTATTATCTCACGCCTTGCGGAGTTGGAAAAGAGGGCCATTGTTTTGAGCACGAAACCAGCTACCATGCTACCCAAGAAGGAGGACATGCTGAGTGCTGCTTTGAGCCAAGTTGATGCCTTGGAGAAAGAGCTTATGGCAACAACTAAGGCTCTCCGGGAGTCAATGTCCCGCCAAGATGAGCTCTTGGCATGTATCGAGAAGAAGAAGAGGAAGAGGAAGTTGTTCAAATTCAACTGTTGGTAGAGGGTTCATGTTTGCATCTTACTTAATATATGTCTCATTAACCGCATGTATATAATTGTACAAATTTTAAATAAAATACAACTGCTTTCTTCATGATTCTGCATGGTGGCAATGAATATTATGCTTGTATATTTGTGATCAAACATGTTATTATCGGAGATAAAATGTCACAAGCTTCTGTTGTATGAGTTTTTGAGCCTGATTATTAAAGGCTTTGGAAGGAACTGATGCCACAAAAAAAAAACTTGCATGGGAAAAGAATGAAAGCATAATTTATGAAAATCTGTATTCCTAAAGTATTGTCTTCTGTACCTGTTTTCTCTTTCGATTGGACCCAAACCAGATGAAAATTGGAAAAATGTGATAAACTTGCCAAGTTGGAATTTTCTTTTATAAGATTCCACATCTATCTCCAATCCTTTAAAAGTTTGGCCTTTGTTCCCAGCCCTCGCATTTGAATTTCAGGTTCTGAGTTATTTGTCTTTTTTTTTTTGTTGAATAATGAAATTTAATTCATTAATTAAGGGACAAGCCCAATTACAAATCCCGCTAATACGAGACCGGAAAACCAACTAATAACTAAGAGCATGGACCATCAAGTCAATCACACATGAAGAAGTAATCGATGACCAACAACTCACTACACTACATAAAACAATAAATACCGGAATACTACCTAATCTACCACACTCACCATTCATGCTAGCTAACATTGTCGTCACAAACGCTGGCCGTTGCCATGAAATAGTGAGGAGTGCCAAATTGGAGCATTGATGCCTGAGTAACTGATGCCAATCAAATCTCATAATACAAATTATATGGATACCCACAACCTTGAGGAGATGTACACTCAAAACAGTACCAAACAAGCCACCATCTCAATCTAATACATGAAAAAGTTGTGGCTGACGAAGTAGAGCCAAGAACCGAGAACCAAAACCAAGAAAATAGGGGGTGATAAATTGTAATACCCCGAATTTTCGGGTTCAAATTGTATAAATTCTTGGAAATTATTAAACTTAGAAAATTGAATAAATCGCCTTTTTTTTTTCACTTCACGACGATGTCAAAACAAAACGAAACCATATTCGGAAATTTAAATTTGAAAAACGTTACGTTTTGTGACTCGAGAGTTGACTTCTATTGTCGTCATTCATTTCTGAAAACTTCCTTCACAAAAGTTGTAGAGCTCGTCGATACGAGTTCATGGACATGTCACGCGCCTTAATCGGACGCTGTATGTGGAAGTTATCGTCAATAGAAGTTTGTTTCTGGCTTTGGAAAAAGTATAAAAAAAAATTATCTCTCTCTCCCCCCCCCCCCCCGGAGCCTCTACCCCTTGACCCCGAGACTCTCCCTCTCTCAAAAAAATCGCCTCCGGCGATTTCACCTCACCGGCCAACGTGGCCTTCACCGCCGATCCCAAAGGCACCGCACGGCCTCTAGCTTCCACCTTTTGATGTTACACGCCGTCGTTTGCCGCGCCGAAGCTCCTCCAATGATTCAAAGCTTCTACAACTCATCATCATCCAAGCCTCGTCTCTGGCGACGCAAGCACTCGGAGGATAGCATCTTGCCACCGACCCACACCCTCGGTGCCATCTGCAATCGATTTAGGGCCGAATAACGTCGCGCTTCAAAATCCACCACGAAACCGCTCACCGATGACGTCTCGAGCTCCTCCGACGACTTCCCGGCGGTCCTAGGGCCCGTTTTAGGTACGAAAACGTCCCTCTCCTTACGTGCTACGATTTTGATATTAGATTTGTTGTAATCGGAGATGGTTTCGGAGGAGGATGTGTAGGCGCGTGTGTCGCCGTCTGTGGCGGCGCGTGGGAGGTTGCGAAGGTGCAGGGAGACGACATTAAGCCGTGGAAGGGAGAAGGAGAACGAAGCAAAGAGTTTTGGGCGGCAATGGGAAGCCACGCGCTGCTGCCGGAGGTGGCGCGTGAACCCCACGCGCCGCCACGTGCGGCGGCACGTGAATAGTGATTCCGAACAGTAAATTTTGTAAAAAGTAATTTCTGTACGGTAATTGTAAAAAGTAATTTCGTACGATAATTATAAAAATAATTTCCGTACGGTAATTGTAAACAGTAATTCTCTGAAAATAGTAAATCGATGATTAGTATTTACTTGAACAGTAATTATAATGAAAATAATATATTGGTGTACATTAATACGTAAATAGTATGTACATGAACAGTAATACATGAAAAATATTTACGTGAACAATAATTACGTAAAAATCATAAATTGCTAAATAGTAAACAGTAGTACTGATTCAGCATTTGAGGTTTTACGTAACGTGTCTAACCACTTTTTATACAAATAGGTGATCGACAAAACAAGTGAAGGATTTACTTTCGGTATTGTGGAAATTACGCTAAGGAAAATAAGGTGAGTAAATCTCACTATGACGAGTCTACCATTGGCGGTGATTCATAATTACGCTTTATTTTAAAAGATCGAATCATGATATGTATATGATATAGTGAGTTGTGTATGTGTATAAATAGTAAAAATCGATACATAGATATGTGTTGCTATACTATATACTGTCATATTCCTATTTCTAAAGGAGTTTATTTATAACACTGATATTTATTTTATTTGATCATGAGTCGCTTGGTTTTTGTACAATAACATGTGAGGATTGTATTGTACGTGGTTTCAACTTGAGTTATGTTAAAACGTTTTTATGTTTTCGGATGTGTTGGCATATCAGAACCTAGCCTTGGCCGGGTGACAATTACGATTCAGTTAGAGCTCTAGTATGTCTGCCGGTGTACCGCATGAGGGGTAACAGATGTGTTAACTGCTTATGAGTACCCATATTTTTAGGATATTAGGTAACATATTAGTTGCCCAATTTCTCATGAGCACTTATATTTTCAGATATTATTGGACATCCAGATGAGCCGTCTTGTGACTCATGAGTACATTTTATAATTAAATGTTTTCAGTATTTTTCTCTTGTATTACTATGCGTGTTATACCGTTGTTTACTCATACACAAAACTTACCGGGTTTGTGTTTACAATCCCGGTGCACCTATTCGATGGTGTATGAGATAGTTCTGCATGTGTGGATTAGCAGAATTGGAGGATTACTATGAAGATTTCGAAGTTTCTTTATTCCTATTTTGTGGTGAGGATTGAGAGGATTTTACATTCTCATTTGATATAATGTTTTAATTATAAATTAATTTTATAATAATCAAATCGACTGAGATGTACTATGAACTCAGTTACAAGCTCACACTAAGGTTTATGATGGATCAGCAGGCTATTTTGGTGTTGGGTATCAAATAATTTGGAAACATATGAGATTGTCTGATTGGGGAACCAGATCCTCCACTGCTGGACAAAGTCACAATGATCCACATAGAGATAAAAGTATACCACAGGGTGGAATAGTAGTTTATCTTTAGAGCAAGTAATTCTTTGGAAATAAGTAGACAACTCAGTTCCATACAATTCTCCTTTTTCCCACAATAGTAGCATTGTAACTTAGTATAGGCTTCTTCTCAAAAAACAAAAAACAAAAAACAAAAAACAAAAAGAAAACTTAGTACGGGCTTACACATACAAGATTTTAGCATTTCTAACAATGGAAGTACAGAGTAAATACACTAATGACGAGGCTCATAATATCCAGAACCAGCCTAAAACCGAACCGCTAACCAACCCGACTCCAAGAAACACAACCATTACAATTGCAGATAGTTCAGCTTCTGGAACTGGTACTAGTTTTGGTACTGTCATCATGATGACACTTGTGAGATAACCATTGGAAAGTCCAAGCATAAATGTGAGGAAGATCATAGGGACTTCAGTTTTCAACCATGTTGGTCCATGTAGGCAAGCAGTGAAGATGGGATAGAATAAGAGCCTGGTGATACAAGCCCATGTTGCCTTTTTGATACTCTTCAGAAGGTAAACTGCAGTCAAGGATTTACCTACTAAATCAGCAAAGTTGTACACTGTGATCAGCAAAATGGGGTACCAATCTTGAAGAAGCTTGGATTCCAGATTTTCAGCTATAAATCCTGGAAAAATTGACAGAGTCACAGTATAAATTATGAACATCCCAAAAGCTGGCCCAGTAACTTTTCGCGCCACGGCCCAAAATTTCGGCCTAGGTGAGCAGCAAAAGGATTGATCTTGAATAAGTCTGCAGTGTTCCTGCATGACTCTCAGCTTGTATAGCAAATTGGAACAAAGTATGCAGCATAGGAGTATAATGATGGTGACAATAAAATACAAGTGGGCACTTGTTTTAAGTCCTTTAGGGGTCTGTGGAAGCATTGCCTTTGTTGAAATTCTCAGGACACAAATCAGAACACCTGAAACCAACAACGTACTCGCATTATAATATTGGCAGGGAAAAGTTCACATAATAAATATTAAGGTTATCATTTGCATGGTTACCTGAAGAAGCAGTGCCGGCAAAAACAGCCTGCATATACTTTCTGGGAAGCTTTCCAGCTGATCCCATCAAGCTTCCACCTACCACACCATCAGCTAAGCCACATAGTACAACTGATGCAACTGTGGCACCATAAGCTGCATTAGTATTATGAGAACTAACCCAATCTGTGATAGGAGCTGCGGTTAATGAGAGAGTAAACATCGAAAAACCCAAGTTGAGTCTCAGCCTAGGGCTCATTTTCTCCCACCAGCAACCCCAAGTCATCATCACAACAAGAACTAGCACTGAAGAACTCATGTATGCTACGGAGAAGACCTTCTCGACATGCTTGGTTGGATAGAGCGAACCAAAGTAATCGACAGCGGTGATGAATGCATTCCAAGGAAGCAAACTGCCTGCGCCGAGCAAGAAGTGAATAATGTAAGCAACCTTGTAAGCATCTCTCGGCTCATCTTGGAATACAAGGCCCTTTACTCCACTTTCCATTCTGTGGAACTCTTAGAATTGTCACGCTTGGTTGGAAACTTATTAAAGCGTCAGTTTAAGCGTGGAGTGAAATTAGGGAAGTGATTTCTGACAAGAAAGGAATCTCCGAGCTTTATTGATCAAAGGTCATGGAGTTTAGCTAGCTACGTAGCTAGGCTGGTTTTGCTATATCAGCAACTAGTCTTAGAGCACAAAAATAAGAGGTCAATTGAAGCTGAACACTGGAACAAGCTGGAGCGTGGAGCCAGTTTGCTAATGGATTTTGATTGATGGATTTGATTCATGTAGAAAAATTATGCTGAGTAGGGACATCAATGGATGGGTGGTGTTACATGTACTATTTATACATGCACCACTAGATTTTGGGTGATTAGAAACAAGAATACTGAAGGTTTCCAGAATTCTGCTCCTTGATCTTTTCTCTCACTTTAATGCTTCACAACTTGACCAAAAACTCGCAACCTCCATAAGATATCCAGAGGTCATGACATTTCGTCTAGTAAAAATAATGAGTTGAACACGATCAACTGGCATCCATATATCTATATACAAATATACACAAGTGAAAATAATGAGTTAAGGCTTTTGCAACTGGAACCTCTAGCTCATTAGACATCTACAATTTCTTAATTATTAAATTACATATATGTCCTATGATAAAAAACAATTTTAGACATTAAAATCAATAAAAACAAAAACATTTATTTATTTTCAGTAATAATCATTCAATAATAATGAAAATATGATTGTTTACATAGCATGTCAACCAAGATTTAGGTTTAACACGAACGGATGAAGACATAAAGATATGACCGTATCTTCTACCTCTCAACATCATATACATACCTCCTTCCCTCTTCTCCCAATTATAATATTTCATTTCTCCTAATTTGTTTTACTTGAAAAGTTAGTAAGCAATGACAATTAGAATATATATCTCATGATGTTGAGAATGATTTTTTTATTATTAGACTCTTATGATAATAATAATTAACTAGAGTTGATGTATTTTATTGATTACAATTGGTTGTTCGAATGATTACTTATTTGAATAAATTAGTCTAAAACGGATATTTTATAAAATCTTATTTACGGTTGAGCAAAGAATACAAGTTTAACAACATTATATATAAGAAAAAAATAATAAGAAAAAGATTCTTATTAAAAAAAACATGTAGAGCTCAGAATGAATGATGAGATACAAAAAGAAAAAAAAATGGAGGTCAAGTGAGTGAAAAGAGGTGTAATAAGTAACTAATAAAAATAAAGTCAATAAAATATTTAAGATTATTTTGATAATTAAATTAAATAGAGGTCTAGTGAGCATATGTATATATTCAAAAATAAAATAGAGATGTAAAGAGGAAGGTTTAGTGAGCAAATGTGGAGGTCCCGCTAGCAACACCCTGAGTTAATTGATTGAAATAAACTTATCTTGTTCATGAAGATGGCCATCTCTATTAATTAAGGAAAAAAGTTATTGAGTAGGCGAAGAAGACTCTTATTACTCGATTTATTCATTATCAAATGATGAGAACTCAAAAAGTTGCTAGGGACTTCGATTTATTCATTCTTGTCAATGTTGACTCTAAACCAAGGTAAAGGGGAATTCACTGGAGGAGAGCCAAAACCGGTTTCTGTCAAGAAGACTAATTGTGATGCTGTGAAAAAATCGAAAAGAGGAGGGCCTATCGGCGTGCCCTAGCTGTCACATTACTCGGTTCATTTGGATTAGCAGGAACTTGATTCTGTTGCTCTACGGTAAGGAATTTTCATTAGTGGTTACCATGTTACAGTTCCACTACTGCATTATTCCTGATGCTGCTGTATGGCCACAGACCACCAAGCTCGACAATGATCGAGGTTAATACTACTTGATCACTAACTAAAACACACAAGATTAGGGAAGGAGTCACATAGAGCTTTGAGGATATGTTCTACCTAAAGTAGTGAAGTGCATGCTTTCTCAGATCAAAGACAATCAGTTTTGGAGGTATTAGCAGGTGCTTGTTACTGCAGCCATTATTAAGGGTCTTTCTGTAGTGTGCCATTACACTTCTGCTCCCTCTTTTTCTTGCTAATAGAATTACAGGTACCAGGTTTAGCGGTGTACATTAAAGCCTAGAAAGGCAGAAAGAAGGGTATATACCAAAATGTAAGCAAGCAGTAGTTGAGGGGAAACTTGGATGCTGAAATCTCACCTCAGATTTGCAAAAAAGGGGATTCCTTTTGCTTTGCTGATCGGATGCTAATAGTTAATTAGTTCAATAAAATAATGTACTACGATGATAAATACAACGTTAAGCCTATATCAATTTAGCTGATGCCAACCATGAACAATCAGGCTTGGATTTGGATTGGTCTAGCATATCCCCAATACACCTAAAATTACTGTCAAGCCGACCGGTAAAAGGTAAGTGTCTGCAATAGTTACTGCAAGGGCTTCACGTATATTTTGAATGGGCGGGTGTAGAGGAAGCATTCTCTCCTCTTTCTCAATCTCTCCGGTTTCTGGTTTTACTTTTCCTGACAAAGTTGAGCAGAGAAGTTGGATTTGGCCGGAGCAAATAATAGTGTTAATTAATGTAATAACCCTAAAATTTAAACGATGTTAGTTTGATTTGGAATTCTATAAAATTTCGATTTCTAATTAGAATGAATGTGTTTGGTTGCGACGTTAGTAAACGAGAAACGGAAACGTTCTCGGAACGTTTAAATTGAAAAACGTTACATTTCCGTAACGTTTATATCGACTTTTATTCCGTCGATCGGTTGCGGAAACTTCCTTCACGAAAGTTGTAGAGCTCGTCGATACGAGTTCGTGGATATGTGACGCGTTCGAAACGGACATCGTACGTGAAAGTTATTCGCGTCGGAAGTTAGTTTCCGATTTGGAAACTAGTATAAAAAGGATTTTTTTGTTAACTAGGGTTTCCATAACAGGAAACCCTTTCACACCCGCCGCTCTCTCCCTCGAACCCTCTCTCTTTCTCTCTCCCTCTCCCCGAAATTTCCCCCCTCTCCCTTCGAAAATTTCTCGATTCAATCCAGCGACTCCGGCCTTCGTGTCTCTCACCGCCGGTCCAAGGAGCTTCGCGTCGACGTTCACAGCCACCCTCGAGCTCGCCGCATCGTGCCTCACCGCCATTAGCTTCCTCGAGACAACCCGAAGCTCGCCACAACTCGCGTCCCCACCAGCGGAGCTAGGGCACGGAGGAGGGCGGTACGACGTCGATCCTCGCCTTGGTACTCTCGGTTTTCAATTTGGAGGCCAGACTTTATCAACCCGAGTTCTCTCCAAGGATTTGAACTTCACCGGCGATCCAAGCTTTTCCGAGGCCAAATCGGAGGTCTAGCTTCGAATTAAGGTATGGTGTGGTTGCATTTGATGATTGTTTGTGATTGTGAATGAATTGGGATCGATTTGTGAGGATCGGAGGGTTGGAGGAGGAGAGGGTTACCGCCGCGTAGTAGTGGCGCGTGGGGGAGCGTGGAAGGTGCAGGAGAGGGTCTGCCACCGTGGGAAGGAGGAGGAAGAGATGAGGGATAGATTGGAAGTAGCGGTGGCGTGCTACGCGCCGTGGTTAGCCTCGGCGCGTGGGCCCCACGCGCGGCCGGCCGGAGGTGGCGCGTGTGCCACACGCGCCGCCGTGTGGCGGCGGTGTAATTAGTTTTGACTGAAGGGGTATTTTGGTAATTTACTGTGTAATGGTAAATGTAAATGTAAATTTTAATTACTACGGTAAATGTAATTAATTTTTACCTTCGGCAAATGTAATTATAATTTACTTTCAGTAAATGTAAAAAGTAAATTGTAAAAAGGGTAATTTAGTAAATTTTATTTACTGAATTTGTATTTACATTAAATCGTACGTATACGTACAGAAATACGTATATAATATTTATACGTACAGAAATACGTATTTAATATTTATACGTACAGAAATACGTATTAATATTTATACGTACAGAAATACGTATTAATATTATACGTACAGAAATACGTATTAATATTTATACGTACAGATAATACGTATTTAATATTTATACGTACAGGAAATACGTATTTAATATTTATACGTACAGAAATACATATATAATATTTATACGTACAGAAATACGTATTAATGGAGTATTGTACAGTAACCGTGAATAGTGAACAGTGAACAGTAACTTCGTATAACCAAAATTGCTGAACAGTACCGTATATTACTGTTTTGGCATTTAAAGGTTTACGAAACGATTCTAAATTCTTTTCTTATTCTTTTAAGGTGATCGTTAAATCGAGGAAAGGAATTAGCATCGCGAATTGTGGGATTACGCTCAAGTCAATAAGGTGAGTAAAATCTCACTGAATTACGAATCTACCCTCGCGGTGATTCAACATTTTTGCAAGTGTGTTTATTTAATGAATTACAACATGTATATGACTTAGTGGACTACGTATATATATAGTATAATGGTAATAAATACATATATATATATATAGTTCATTAAATTACATACTGTTATTAATTCATTAAAAATAGTCATTTCGGTGACAGAAAAATTGTGCATGTGTGATTTTAATGGTACGATATGATGTGAGATTATCGTACGTAATTTTTCAGGTGTTTATGAAATATGACATGTATATGATATAGTGGACTATGTATATATTGTATAAATGGTAAATAAATACGAATATATATAGTTTGCTATATAATATACTGTTATGATTTTTATTGTGGATATATTGTGAAAGTTTTAAAACGTACAATATGATGAGTGATTATTGTACATGATTTTATCACGAAAAATGTGAAATATTGTGATTTGTCTTCGGACGTGATGTGTGGTACAATATGATGTGAGATTATTGTACATGTGATTTTATCACGGATAATGTGAAATATTGTGATTTGTCTTCGGACGTGATGTGTGGTACAATATGATGTGAGATTATTGTACATGTGAGGCAAGTCGGAACCTAGCCTTTGGCCGGGCGAAAGTTACGATACAGTTAGAGCTCTAGTCTGTCTGCCATAGTACTGCATGAGGTAACGGGTGGTTATCTGATCATGGGTACTCAGCTTGTTTTGGATGTTGGGTGGCGGGTGGTTACCCAACATCAGCGGTATACTAAGTGAGGGGTAACGGATGTGTACCAGCGCTCATTAGTTACCATTTTGTGAAAGTATTAGAGTAACCAGATGGGTTGCTCGTTTTCTCATGATTTTCATTATGCTGTGTTGATGTGGAGTTGTGTCTTTTATGAGACGAGAGTTATTTTAATATTTTACTCATACGAGCTGTAAAGCTTACCGGGTTTGTGTTGCAATCCCGGTGCACCAATTACAATGGTGTAGGGGATACTTCCGCAGGTGCTGAGTAGTGGTGATTGAGTGACGACTCCGAAGACTCGAAGTCGATCGCATCCAGTCGTGGTGAGGTTCCAGCGTGGATTGTGTGTGCGATTTGGTGTGATTTTATTTGTGAGGTTGTGAGGATTATACAATTCCATTTGTTATATGTTGAATTATCATTTGGGTTTGTAATAATCGGCTTGACTGAGTTATATTTTAAACTCAGATGTGATCCGCTGTTACGCTTTAGTGATTTCGATTTATTTGAGATTATTTGGTGTTTAACGACTTTAGAATTTTGAGTTTTTAAGCTCGAAATTTTGGGGTCGTTACAGTTGGTATCAGAGCCTAAGTGCGTATTTGGCGATAATCAATATCATCCGGGAGCGATGATCCGACTGCAGGCGGGCCCCCATCACATGCTCCTCGGTATTGATATGTCGTCGGGTACGCGAGAGTGTTTTAGGAGCCATACCTAATGTTTGGTCCTCCGAGAAGTATCGTGATGATACTTCGATGATTCATCATATCCCGAAATTCCATGTTAATACCTATTGAATCTGTTTTAGTCGAATTCGAGACTTAACATGTATGACTGAGTGTTAATTGTTGAATGGTGATGAATTTGGAAAATGGCCGTGGACAGGGCCGAGGACGGACGAGAGGTCGAGGCCGAGTTAGGGCTGCAGGCCGAGTCCGCAATGTATAGAACCTTTATTAGGAGGCTGCTCCACTGGAAAGACAAGTTGATCTTGTTGCTATCATTAGAGACGATAGTCGTGTGTTGAGGTTGATCACAGACAGGAGTGAGCTGCTAGTGCTGTCATTTCATGACGCTTGGATCATATGGTAGCGGACCATTGGATCGAGAGTATTGGGACTTACTTGGTAATGATTGAGTACTCTGAGTTAGAGAAGACGATGATAGCCACATTCATTTATTGATAGTTGGCGGTGGAGGGGTTAGGATTGATTCCTACGCCTATGGGAAACTCTTTATGTGTCACTTCATTTTTGGAGTGTTCCTCGAAATTGGAGACAATGAAAGGCTTATCCTATTGTGATTGGAAGTAGAGAGTTCTCTGCTTATTTGATAGTGATTCCGGACCACACTATAATGTGGTCTGAGGAATCGATTGGTTGAGGCCGCAGTACGCGGTGATTGATTGTTTTGACATGGTGGGTTCCTTCGTAGACCCAGGAAACCAGAGTTTCGTATCTTTGACTCGAGGCGGATAATGCCATGAGAGCTTGAGTCATGGCATATGTCGAATATGTGGATCTGAAGAAGCTATCACAGACATCGTTGTGATATCAGAGTAAAGTGAGACGTTTTAGGAGATACTGTGTTACAGCACCTATAACGAAGACGCCGTATGGATGGGACAAATGAATTCAAAGACTTAATTACTGGTGTGATCAGTTTAGAGAGGCTACAATACACCCTGAGTTTGACATGCGATCCAGATACTGGAATGCTAACAGGTTTGAGTACATAGTTTCCTATCAGGGCAGAGAATTGTCAAGGAGTCTTGATAGAGAGCGTTGACCCATGTTGAGGGATGTTCAGTGTTTAAATGTTGAGGACTAGATTTTAGTTATGCAACTAATCTAGAGATGTGTAGACCATAGGTTGGAGGTGGTTAACTAAAATTTTCGTGACTAGCATCTCTAATGCTATTGGTAACAGAGTGGTAGGGCGTATGATACGTCCATAAAGTGGTAACACAATTATTGAATTGAGATTCACTTTTGTCGACGTGACATTCCAAACTTGTTTTGGTTCGACTATAGTCAATTGATGTTACGCATTGTTCTTGGCTGAGCGAGAAATATAAGGTGATGGAGAAATCTCAATGTGGCGATATGAATTAATTATTTTCTAGATGAGCATTTAATTGAGAACGCTGGTCTTTCAGGATTTAATCATTTTGGTATTGAGGATTGGAACTTCACAATGCCACAGGTCCAAACGAGACGCAATGGCGGTGAAGTAACTCTATTAAAGGTAAGGTATGAGATGACCTTAGCTTAGTGGTGTTTTAACGAATTTCTTTTTCGTGACAAGCACCTTCCAACTGGTAAAGAAATGGTTGAGAACCAAATTTTCTTTTCAAGTACAAGTGGCGTTAATGTTGGAGACTTAGAGGTTCTTTTCCTCTATGCAGCAGATTGTTTATTGTTGGATAAGGAGAAGTTGAATGAAGTGTTCAACAAGGGGTAAATTTTACAATAAAGAGTACCCAATTATATTACTGCTTGCAGAGAAGTTATTTTGGCCGAATGCGTTGGCCAGGAGGGTTCTTATTGAAAGTAAAGAAACAACTGTTTAGAGTGGTGGTATAGCAATCATCTTGGGTTAGTCTGGAGGAGATGGTGGACCCAATATCAGGATTCAGTTGTTGAATTGTTTACTGAATTTATTGTATTACGACGGTGGGAAAAATCAATACTATGGATGATGCCACTGGGGCGTTGTGTGGGACCATGGGTCATACATTTGAGGCATGTATGAACCAGGGGGTAAAGTATGTCTCAGTTGTGGTCGTGTTGGATTTCGCGCTGTAAGTTCGCCTGATTTTCATGTTCCACCGATGTGAGATAATCACCTTCTTGTCTGAACCCCAAATTGTGGCATACCACTCATGGAAGCAAGAAGTTGTAATTAATTTTCGACGGTAAGTTTGGTGAGTATGATGGGATGCGTGATGTGTCGCTCTTGTGGTGGCGGTAGAGGTTCTCTACTGCCTTGTGCGTATATTAGTCGATTCTCTGGTGAAATTTTTGGAGAGTAATTCTTAATCCAAGGTGGTGTGCTGTGGTGGTTGTGAACTCGATGAGTTAAGATTTCCTTATCGTGATACCGATACAAATAGGGTACTTGGGCGGGTATCTTGCACGACAACTTTCATGGTTATAATAAGATGATCTTGAAATGAGATTATTTTGTTAATTGGAAGGATTGGTATATTCGTTATTCTAGCGATGCATCGTGGTGAAGTCATGAAGTTATTGTCGTGATAAAGCATGTTTATTTGAAAATCACTATGTGTAATGTAAGTAGGAGGCATGAGTTAATCATTGAGTTGACTCATGTTAGATGTTGAGAGTTTTGACCATGCTCAGTGGTAGGAGCTACCTCTTGGCGTGAGGATAGTCTGTCAAATCGCAAGAGAGGGGTGAACTAGACAAAATAGGGCGTCAACGCCTCCATGCTGAAAACATCATTATGTTTCGAGAGGATGATTATATTTTGAGTAGCTCACTTGCAACTATTATTGTTAGGACATGTGACAAATTGTCTGATGGAGGAAGTTTAAGGTAACAGCAGATAGGTTAAGAGCTCGTATGCTGGATTGTAAGGTAGCTGTGAAATCATTTGAGATTGATTGAGTTCGCCTACAACGACAGTTACCATTCCAGCATCGGCATGGTACCCTATGAAGCACTTAAGGTAGACCATGTCGATCACCTATCTGTTGGGCCAAAGTTGGGTATAGTGAGATTTGACAAGAAAGAAAAGTTGGCCGAGGTATGTTGGGCCTTTGAGATACTTGAGAAGGTGGGCGAACTAGCTTATCGACTAGCCTTGCCTACTAGTATGTCGGGCGTTCACAACGTCTTCCACATTTCCATGTTGAGGAAGTATGTACCAGATGAGTCACATGTGATCGATCATGGCACCATTGAAGTGAAGGAAAATGCCACATTTGTGGTTGAGCCGGTTCGTATCCTGGATAGGTCCACAAAGAAGCTTCGGTGGAAAGAGGTTGAGTTAGTCAAGGTGTTGTGGAGTTATCATGATGAGGGTGATGCATCTTGGGAGCTAGAGTCAGACATGATGACTAGATATCCACAGTTTGTTGAGTGAGTTTGAATTTCGGGACGAAATTCCTTTAAGGGGGGTAGATTGTAATAACCCTAAAATTTAAACGATGTTAGTTTGATTTGGAATTCTATAAAATTTCGATTTCTAATTAGAATGAATGTGTTTGGTTGCGACGTTAGTAAACGAGAAACGGAAACGTTCTCGGAACGTTTAAATTGAAAAACGTTACATTTCCGTAACGTTTATATCGACTTTTATTCCGTCGATCGGTTGCGGAAACTTCCTTCACGAAAGTTGTAGAGCTCGTCGATACGAGTTCGTGGATATGTGACGCGTTCGAAACGGACATCGTACGTGAAAGTTATTCGCGTCGGAAGTTAGTTTCCGATTTGGAAACTAGTATAAAAAGGATTTTTTTGTTAACTAGGGTTTCCATAACAGGAAACCCTTTCACACCCGCCGCTCTCTCCCTCGAACCCTCTCTCTTTCTCTCTCCCTCTCCCCGAAATTTCCCCCCTCTCCCTTCGAAAATTTCTCGATTCAATCCAGCGACTCCGGCCTTCGTGTCTCTCACCGCCGGTCCAAGGAGCTTCGCGTCGACGTTCACAGCCACCCTCGAGCTCGCCGCATCGTGCCTCACCGCCATTAGCTTCCTCGAGACAACCCGAAGCTCGCCACAACTCGCGTCCCCACCAGCGGAGCTAGGGCACGGAGGAGGGCGGTACGACGTCGATCCTCGCCTTGGTACTCTCGGTTTTCAATTTGGAGGCCAGACTTTATCAACCCGAGTTCTCTCCAAGGATTTGAACTTCACCGGCGATCCAAGCTTTTCCGAGGCCAAATCGGAGGTCTAGCTTCGAATTAAGGTATGGTGTGGTTGCATTTGATGATTGTTTGTGATTGTGAATGAATTGGGATCGATTTGTGAGGATCGGAGGGTTGGAGGAGGAGAGGGTTACCGCCGCGTAGTAGTGGCGCGTGGGGGAGCGTGGAAGGTGCAGGAGAGGGTCTGCCACCGTGGGAAGGAGGAGGAAGAGATGAGGGATAGATTGGAAGTAGCGGTGGCGTGCTACGCGCCGTGGTTAGCCTCGGCGCGTGGGCCCCACGCGCGGCCGGCCGGAGGTGGCGCGTGTGCCACACGCGCCGCCGTGTGGCGGCGGTGTAATTAGTTTTGACTGAAGGGGTATTTTGGTAATTTACTGTGTAATGGTAAATGTAAATGTAAATTTTAATTACTACGGTAAATGTAATTAATTTTTACCTTCGGCAAATGTAATTATAATTTACTTTCAGTAAATGTAAAAAGTAAATTGTAAAAAGGGTAATTTAGTAAATTTTATTTACTGAATTTGTATTTACATTAAATCGTACGTATACGTACAGAAATACGTATATAATATTTATACGTACAGAAATACGTATTTAATATTTATACGTACAGAAATACGTATTAATATTTATACGTACAGAAATACGTATTAATATTATACGTACAGAAATACGTATTAATATTTATACGTACAGATAATACGTATTTAATATTTATACGTACAGGAAATACGTATTTAATATTTATACGTACAGAAATACATATATAATATTTATACGTACAGAAATACGTATTAATGGAGTATTGTACAGTAACCGTGAATAGTGAACAGTGAACAGTAACTTCGTATAACCAAAATTGCTGAACAGTACCGTATATTACTGTTTTGGCATTTAAAGGTTTACGAAACGATTCTAAATTCTTTTCTTATTCTTTTAAGGTGATCGTTAAATCGAGGAAAGGAATTAGCATCGCGAATTGTGGGATTACGCTCAAGTCAATAAGGTGAGTAAAATCTCACTGAATTACGAATCTACCCTCGCGGTGATTCAACATTTTTGCAAGTGTGTTTATTTAATGAATTACAACATGTATATGACTTAGTGGACTACGTATATATATAGTATAATGGTAATAAATACATATATATATATATAGTTCATTAAATTACATACTGTTATTAATTCATTAAAAATAGTCATTTCGGTGACAGAAAAATTGTGCATGTGTGATTTTAATGGTACGATATGATGTGAGATTATCGTACGTAATTTTTCAGGTGTTTATGAAATATGACATGTATATGATATAGTGGACTATGTATATATTGTATAAATGGTAAATAAATACGAATATATATAGTTTGCTATATAATATACTGTTATGATTTTTATTGTGGATATATTGTGAAAGTTTTAAAACGTACAATATGATGAGTGATTATTGTACATGATTTTATCACGAAAAATGTGAAATATTGTGATTTGTCTTCGGACGTGATGTGTGGTACAATATGATGTGAGATTATTGTACATGTGATTTTATCACGGATAATGTGAAATATTGTGATTTGTCTTCGGACGTGATGTGTGGTACAATATGATGTGAGATTATTGTACATGTGAGGCAAGTCGGAACCTAGCCTTTGGCCGGGCGAAAGTTACGATACAGTTAGAGCTCTAGTCTGTCTGCCATAGTACTGCATGAGGTAACGGGTGGTTATCTGATCATGGGTACTCAGCTTGTTTTGGATGTTGGGTGGCGGGTGGTTACCCAACATCAGCGGTATACTAAGTGAGGGGTAACGGATGTGTACCAGCGCTCATTAGTTACCATTTTGTGAAAGTATTAGAGTAACCAGATGGGTTGCTCGTTTTCTCATGATTTTCATTATGCTGTGTTGATGTGGAGTTGTGTCTTTTATGAGACGAGAGTTATTTTAATATTTTACTCATACGAGCTGTAAAGCTTACCGGGTTTGTGTTGCAATCCCGGTGCACCAATTACAATGGTGTAGGGGATACTTCCGCAGGTGCTGAGTAGTGGTGATTGAGTGACGACTCCGAAGACTCGAAGTCGATCGCATCCAGTCGTGGTGAGGTTCCAGCGTGGATTGTGTGTGCGATTTGGTGTGATTTTATTTGTGAGGTTGTGAGGATTATACAATTCCATTTGTTATATGTTGAATTATCATTTGGGTTTGTAATAATCGGCTTGACTGAGTTATATTTTAAACTCAGATGTGATCCGCTGTTACGCTTTAGTGATTTCGATTTATTTGAGATTATTTGGTGTTTAACGACTTTAGAATTTTGAGTTTTTAAGCTCGAAATTTTGGGGTCGTTACAATTAAAACGTCTATTATAAATCTGTAAAATATCATTATTAGTATATAATAAGCTTGGATTGTTCTTTCCGGGGAATTAAATGGAACTCTAAACTTGTAGTGTTAACAAATAATGAGGGGTTTGAGATTCATTATTAACTACTAAAATAAAACCTAAATTACTATTTATATGATCGACTTCTCTTTAACAAATTTATACCAAATTTATCATTACACCATATAATTACAAGTTCAAACATATCATGCATTCTAATTTTACCAATTACATACTTTTTAGACACTAATACAATTAGAGCCTTAGGGGATCATCTAATCATGCAAGATTTCAATTAACATTTAGATTGACTTATGGCCTAATCTAAATTTGCATGCAATCGAATTCAATAACACTTAGAGTATAAATCAAATAAGATTACATTTAAGCACCAAATCTTTGTTTGAGACATGTTTCATGTATGTCGTCACCCACCATAATTTTACATGCAAATTTCTAGAATTTTTACCACTTTTAATTTAGGGCGTGATTCTATTTGTGTCAATATGGTTGATGAATCTAGCACTTAAACACAATCTTAGGGACTGCATCCAAGCACTAAATTTATATGCACATATCTGAAAATTATCTAAAAGTATGAGAAAGATAATTAGAACACAACAATAGAAAAACAAACTCATTAATTATAGGAAATCATCAATTCGGCAAAGATCCAAAAATCCAATAAAACAATCTGAAAATTTTGATTCTTAATACAAAACAATAAACCCACACAAACATCATACTACAATCTTCATAGACAAAGTATTGCAAAAAATCAAAAACGAACAAACCCGTGGAGATGAGTTGCGAGAATCACACGTTGTAGGAACCTTGGAGGTGTGTCTTCAATGGTGATTTCGGTGGAGATGAAATTTGTATATGGGGGAGAATGACTTGCTGTTTTGGTGAAAGATGTTTGAGGTAGTATTTTGGTAGAGTTTTGTCTCTTGAATGCAAATGAGAAGTGATTTTATTTGAGATGTGAAGCCATGTATATATATAGGAAAGAGGGAGGGTTTGAACTTGTCTCTTTCTTCCTATAATAATGTCATGTTTTATCTCCCTAAATCATGACATGCTAATATTCTAGAATAAATCATGTCATGTTTTATGCCTTTAATGATCATTTTCTATTTAATTGTTGCATGACTTGGCTCAATCTCTTTTTCTTTAATTATATTTTTAATCCAATCTGAAAAAAAAAGAAAATAAAATCATAAGTAAAAGATAATTAGTTTCAAAACCTAACAAGGATTCCTAGTCAAACTAGGACTCTAGACAAATTATGCGTTTTTAACTCATGTAAGCACAAAAATGCATCTAATACCGCCCAAGACTCTTACTACGACTCAATGACTCAATAGTACAACAATAAGGGCTAAGCAAAGTACAAATTGAGGTAAAAACATATTAAGAACGTCGCACAAAGTGCTCATATCAGCAAGTTTCACATATTACCTAGAAATATGCATATGAACAAGAAAAGGCGTATTATTATCAAAATTGTCTGGAAATTGTAAATTCCTGTTCATATCATGTAATGGATAGCAAGAATCAATTGCTTGAATCTATTTCATGTTGGAATAATAAAGAATCAAAATTATGAACAAATTTACCATTATAGGAGTCTTTGTCATAGCCCAAACCTCATCACGGAGCAAAATAAGAAGGTACCTGGAAAAGGCAATAACGTTACAGTGAGTAGCTCAGAAATAAACCACACAAATGAAAGTAGAGTGAAACAAAGAAGAAAGCACTAAATTGAACACGAGAGCCACTCATAATATTCCATATTGAAATATGTTTTAACAAATTCTTATAGTAATTTCATATTCCACTGGTACAAACCTTCCAGAGGAAGAATCAGGTGCGTCGGAATATAGCTCGCAGATGTAATGAAAGGTCGAAGGAGATGGCCATAGCAAGAACTGGAGGAGGAGGAACATATGTGCTGATCGAGGGCAACAACTCTTCCATTGAACACAGTATATATTATGTGAAATTGTTCTCCTCTATGCATAATACAACACGAATAACAACACTCTAATCACAGTCACAGTTATCTCTTTCGCATTACATTACAACAACATCGAAACATAAACATCAGTTCTAGCATCTATTTTCCATTCCAACATTCTACATTGTCGAAATTCAAACACAGCATGATCATATATAACAATCAAGTTTCTAAATAACATATGACTTGGTGCATAAGCCTAAGAAACTCTTGTTCTTCTAGCTAGTCGTAATTCTCATTTATGTTCTACTCTTTGCATGCTATGATTCGTAATGAAACATTTACGATATCATTTAATGAATGCAATGAACGCGCTAAATTTGTCAAACTCGTACCGTTTTAAAAATTTTAAAGAATTTTAATTTTGTTGAAACTTTATATAAATGATTTACACATTAAACTCTAAAAATTAAACACTAGAGATGTTGTTAATATGTAATCGAAAAAATTGTTAAAAGACAGGTCCCTTAACATAACATAAAAAAAAAAATCAGTTAGTGGAAGATTTTTGACTTTTGAGCTCTTGGCCTTGTAACAGTAGAAATAACTAGGTAAATATAATTAATCCAAATTCGGAAATTCCACATAGGCAAGTAGTAGTCAAATCTCCGCTTCCCTTATCATCACCGTTGAAAACGAGAAAGAAAGAAAGCAAGTCAAAAGCGGCGCGCTTCGAAAGCTGACTCATCAACCCCCCAAAATTCTCTCTCTCCATGGACAACGAAACGACGCCGTCCCGTGGCTTCTACGCCTCCGCCCGAGCCGCCGGCGCCGGAGGCAAATTGAAGAAGCCGCCGTCGCGCAAGCCGCCGCCGACTCCTTACGCCCGCCCGCCGACGAACCTAGCCGAGCGGGGGAAGCGGCGCTGGCTCTCCAGCGTCGTTGATCCGGCTTACCGCCTCATCTCCGGCGGCGCCACCCGGCTGTTCACCTCCTTCTTCTCGCCGGCGAGTTCCGCCAATGCTCTACCCGCGCCTAACGTCCGGCGTCACGGTCAGTCCCCACTCTCATTCGGTTTAGGGTTTTGAGTTTAATAATTTGAAATCAGATTCAATTAGGGCATTGGATTGGTGTGTTTGTTAATTGATTGGGAGCATTGGTTAATTGAGGTCTCTGTGTGAAGTTTTACTGATTTACTCTATGTAAAAATTTCAATTGGTGTTGAAGTTTGTGAGCTTTTTCTCCACAGATGATGAAGAAGAAGACGCAGAGATTGAGCAGAATGCCTCAGGAGTGGAGCACAATGTTGATCCAAATGTGAGGCCTTTTTTTCGACTAGTTTTCTTCATTCATGATTACGCTTACTTTCGTTTCGTGCTTGCGACATTAGTCTGCACTATTAGTTTAACATGTGATGATAGGGTTGAGGTACATGATTATCGTGTTATCGTGTGATTGTGGTGTGTCGAGAAGCATTAAGTACGATTAAATACGTGTGGTGATCTGTACAGCTATGTATTCTTCTTTCATACGATCCTCTGAGTGTTCTTATATATCTGTTCTTATGTTGTTGTTTTTTCTTTTGCAGAATCGGGTGACCAGAACTGAAGAGGCAGGTCCTAGCAGAGCAGGAAATAGCTCCAATGATGGTTCTGGTTTTCAAGGCCACAGTAGCAACCTTTCTGATGAGAGTGGGCTTTCTGAGATAGAACAGCTACTGAAGGGGAAACAGTTTTCTAGGCAAGTATTGTATTGGTTACCTTGTCTGTTTTTTATATTTGGATTGCAATCACAAGCTGCATTTTTGCCATAGTTATGAGTAATTGTTGTACTAGTCATCTTTTTGGCCTAACAACTCACTATTCTCTATCAGGGATGAAGTCAATCGCTTGATGGAAATTATCCAATCAAAGACTGTTGAGCTTCCTACTGTGGTGCACGGAAAGGAAAAGCTTGGCAATACTGCTGGTGGAGAAGCCAAGGGGCCTGTAGTTATTCATACTGTTCCAAAGGTGTTATCTCGAGATACTCAGGAAGAAAGGAGTAAAGCTATTTGGGGAACCTCAACTCATCTTCCTCAGTCATCTGTAAGTGTCAATGTCGGCTTCTTTTCCCTGTGATGACATCTCATCAATATATCAACTTTGTCAAGTTTTGCTTATGAGCAATTTTCGCATGTTTTACCCTCCAGAAGAAGATTGTCTTCAATGTCTTGTTATATAAAAGCATGAGGTATTACCCCATAGTGTTTGCACAATCACATGTTCTAAATCATCATTGTTAGTCTTCTTTTTGATACATGAACTGATGTGATTCACTTGGATTATTTTATAATTAATATCTTAGTCAATCATCCATATGCTCACATTTTCAGAGACGGGAGGAGGTTGGCGCTTCACCTATTGATATTGCAAGAGCATATATGGGAAGCAGAACATCAGATATTGATGACAGGGCAGTACTGCATAGTAATGATATTGCATCAACCCCATTCGTTCCAGCACCTTCCCCTAGACCATCAACATGTTGGCCTGGTTCCATGGTACAAAATCCGCGTGATTATTCAACCCCACAGAGTGAAAGAGGCAGATTTGGCCTTCATAATTTTCCCAGAACCCCTTATTCTAGAACTATCTTTTCAAAATCCAAGTCCAAGGTATGTTATGGCTGTTCCTGGTTTTGAGTTGGAAATGCTAGTTCCACTTGCATTATTATTCAGATGGTATAATTTCTTTATTGCATGCCAGCGGTTCAGTCCATTACAAGGTGGTGATGATAAGGCCCAGAGAACATCATCCACTCCTTTTAAACACCTGCAAACTCCTGTTTATGGGCAGGTAAAGTTACATATGAAGGATGATCAATATCTATTTCTGCTTGGGGATGTTGCATCAGCATGTTCTTGACTTGAAAATCTTTCTTTTACATTTTAGACTTCTGGGAAGCCAAGAGGTGATGCATTGAATGGTGGTCATGGATCATCAGTGGGACCAATTCGCAGGACACGCCATAAAGTTGCTGTACAAACTCCTCCGAGAGGAAGTCCTTATGTTCATTCATCTTCCATTGAAACTCCTCAGGTGGTAAATTCCCACGTCCGTAAAGAGTTTTTGACGGCTGGCAAGAAGAATTTTGAACTTGGAGGATTATTAAGTGCCGACTCCCCATTCCAGTCAATAGATAGAAAGCCTTCCAGCTCCCAAGTAGGTGTTCATCCACAGTCTAGTCAAATTGCAAGAACTATTCTGGAGCACATCAATAGAAATTCACCCACTCCTAAAGATAAGTCTGAAGAGTTGAAGCTAGCCATTGGGTGGCAGAAATCCTCGACATCTGACATTCCTTCACTCGGCCAGAATGGAGATGATAGCATACTTTTAGGAGGGTCCAGTTCCCGTAAAGTCATAAACAATGATTTCCAGAAAAGGCCTGCTCTTGAGAATGCTGATATGTGGAACTCTCTGTTTAAGGTTCCACCTTCGAAGCCTTTTGAAAAAGCCACTGATGTTGTAAGCAATGGTCCTGCTGGTGATGCGAATGCTGGAAGATCTTTAGCCAAGAGCACAGAGGAGGTAATGTCTGTCCTTGTTAAATTACTGCTGTTCAGTAGTTGCATTAGTTCATGGTGAATAGAGTGTCTGATAGCTAATGAAACAATTTTGCAGGCTGTTCCGCAGACTACCATAAATGCTCTTGGTTCAGAGGTACTAAATCAACAGAAGAAGCCTCTCTTTCAACCTTCTGGGACTAAACGTGTTTTCCCTGCTATATCTGTTGACAAGCCTGAGTCAACATGGAAGTTTTCTTCTGATAAGAGCTCTACCTTCACATTTCCGGTGACTACATCTCCCTCTGTGTTTTCAGAACCACCCACGCCCTCCATTATGCCAACTTTCTCAGCTAGCCCTGATGGTCATCTGAAAGACGGAGATACAGCTGTTCCTACATACAGTTTTGGGTCCGAGAAGTCAGATCGCCTTGTATTTACATTCCCTTCTACCAGTGAGGCCACCCAGATTGGTAGTTCAGATATTAAGTTCAGCTTTGGATCAGATAAGCCAAGGCTGTCTTTCAAAGATGCCATTTGCCATTGATTGACAAGATATGACAGCATATTTCATCTTTTTCTAGTAGGTGTAATATTTTTTGCCCAGAGTTTCAAATATTGTAATTCAACTCATGCCTGGTAACTAGTCTAGTGAAGGTGATTTATTTCTTCCCAGTTTTGGGTAGCCCATATTATCACGTACTACATGATGTAATTGATGGACTTGTGTCGTGTCTATACGCAAAGCTATTATAGTGGAAAGCACACCACTCGTTGGATCACTTGCATGAGTGCTATTGTGTCGCACAGCTCATGGCTAAGCACATGTGGGTATTAAAAAAACAGTTCATTGTTGGAGATACGTGACAAAATAGTTTGGGGTGCAACAAGCACATCAAGTCGAGCAGCAAGAGATCACCACGATTGTCGTTCTATATTGGAAGTCAGCATAGATCTAGAGGTGTTTGTCTATCATTCACGTGTCTTGTTTTCCTTGTTTCTTTTCTGGAAGATAGCATTCAGTTTCAGGTGCCCTTGCCTTATTCAAGATATAGAATGGTTTTTCTTTACCACATTTACACATGGTAAAATTTGGTCACAAGTCACAACTGCACGATATATGAGTAAAACAAGTCACAACCTGTAATTGTTGCCATTTCACTCAACGTTCAATATCAGTGTGGCGTGGCATGAATTATTGTTGTCAAATTCAACACTGATCGATGTGGTTCGACGTGGTAAAAATGTTTTACAGTGGAGAGTACGTACTGTCAACCGTACGTACCTATAAATCAGTATTCGGTGCATGAGTGGCCAGACGATTTAATGATAAACACAAAGAACACGAATCATAATTCTTATTCCATTCAAAACCGGTGTGATTTAGCGTGCTAAAACATGTTGCATTTCATTCTTCGTTAAAAGTTTAGCATGAAGTCGTGAACTGCATGCGTATCACAATATCTTAGCAGACACATATTTGGAGATGGTAAAGAAGTTGTGATCAACATTCAACATACAAAATTCAATTTCAGGCACACAGAACATGATGCCATGGGAATCACATGTTGCTACCAATTTTCATAATAATGAACGAAACTTTAGTCCTTACGAAGGGGCCATAATCAAGATGATGATAGAGTATACGTGCCCCCACAGTATTCAAGTGTGGCATACACGTTGAGAGGACACAAAACATTCCCAAATTAAGAGAGAGATCGAGTCAAGGGAAAAGAAATAGTTGTCCAAAGTTGCAAACTTCAAAGTGATCGAGCTACGAGCGAATTGATGCGGCAGCGAAGGGGGTGAGGCCAGAACTCAGAAGACTCATACTGAGAAGACGACTGAGCTTTAGAGCTAGAGGTGAAATGACATCGAAATGAGATTGAAATTGACGTATCAGATTCTAAATGTCAGAACGTGAAGATGAGGTGGGTCGTGTCAGACCCGAAGCGGCATCACCAGAAGCAGAAGCAGAAGCCAGTGGAACCCTAGCTAGCTCGGCCGTATATATATATATATATATATATATATATATTACTACTGCATGCAGTACGTCATGCACCACCAAATGTGTACCTTCTTATTTACTTTGATTTGCCTTTTTCTTTTACAGTCTTACCAGAAACGAGGGAAGAAGAAAGTAAAACTTGACAGAACATACTTCAAGATCCCCAGGCCATTGCCTGGCCTCTTCTCTCTCGTCGGCTTTTCTTTTCTGCTTCAAATCATTTCTGGAGCAAAGTTAAAACTCAACCATAGATCATGCAAAAGGGTTTTACTCTGTTTAAATTTTCTTTAGTAGGAATGGAAGTGCTTTCCGAAGGGATGATGATTCTGACTAGAGAAGGGTATCGAAATGGGGATGGTGCATATATTCAGAGCAAGCTTAATTGGGGTCCATGAATTCCCTTTCACTTTTCACAGAGGTCATGCATATATAGTTGTGTCTTTATGGGTTACAGTGGTCTGTGCTTGGACATGGACACACACGTACAAAGGCTTTTCTTGGATATTTGCTGTCTTTATTTTCTTTTTAAAAGAAAAAGAAAATCAGAGAATTACCTTTCTTCTATTGCTCCAGAAAAGTGAAAAGTGTTAATCTTGCATGTATATATATTATGACACTGATCGAGTAATAAAAGTTACATTGATCGTCATTTTGAATCCTTTAAGTAAGAACTTCCTACAATTATATAGATTGTTCATATTTGCTAAACATCATTGTTTTGTGTATTCATAGAACTGTAATTTATAATTTTCTCCCAGTTACGGTAGAAAAGAACTCTGCGTAAATGTTCCATATCCTTATATATACTTTATAGAGATACAGGGTATCCAACAAATTAAGTCAATGAAACCCTAGCTAGTTATTGTGAAGCAACTTTGAAAGGTTAATTAGAATTCATTTTGTCGATCAATTGTTTAGTTCGATGGGTATGCTCATTTGCATGCTATTTCTTATCCAAAGAATGCATCTCAATTGGCTTCCTCGAGACTTATCGTTGCTTATTGTTGTTTAATTATCTCACGCGTAATCAACATTGGAAAACGGCTGTAAGTAACTAAACATTAAAGGAAAGAAAAATCAAAACAACCAGGAAACAAAGGGTAGTGCAAAACACTGCACCCTATAATTACCCACTGTCACTTGTGCGAGGACCCTCTATCAACCAAAGTGTTTTATAATGTCACTGGATGAGGATAAAGTTAATTTTGATTCGGAAATTATTTCCTAATTGCGTACGTCTATCCGCATGCATATTCGTGTGGGATGTTAAAATGTAGTCGTAGTGTCATTAAGAAAGCAAAACAAGCTAGCCTTGATACATTCAGATAACAAAGTAATTGAAGTACATAGGGTACGGTCTATTTTACTTTCTAGTCATTAAAAACAATCCGCTAAGCATAACTTGTGACAAGTACTAAAAACGTGAAGAAGAGGAAGAAGAAGAAGAATGTTCTTAAAACAACAAAGTGAGGGGTCAAAGCATTTCTTGTACTAAGAACTTTGATATCCGTTGATCACTGCTAATATATGTAGCCATAATTATCATGACAGTGATCATTTCAGCAGTGCAGCCCTAGACATCAGACGTTTCTCAGAGCCCTGCAAATTAGATTTATAGAGAAACAGATCAGACCACAGCCCTGCAATGTTATACTCAATCATAACCTAGCTTGCAAATATAATAAGCTAGAACATTGAAATTGGTTTCCAAATGTTCTCAGAGCTAAGGCAAATTAAAGGAGTGCAAAGATATATATTTTTTAAAGAATGCTGAAGTAAACATGTACTGCACGCAATTACTTACCTACATTGTCCAGCTTAGCCTGATTGTTAGTCTCCAACATCATCCCAAAATGAATATGAGGGAAGTGCGCCCACTGTAAAAGAAAATCAGAAAGGGATTAAACTAATCAATATAGTGAAAATGTTTCTGATTTGATTGCAATCTATTTAATTTCCATCTAGCTACTTACATTCTTGGCAGCAGTGCTGAAAGCTTCTCTATGGCTGATATCAGGGTTATTTGCCTTGATTCTCTGAATCTCCTCCCTACAAATTAACATCGATAAACTTGTAAATCATATTAAACTGAGCTAGCTTAACATCAGAGAATTAATAGCGTGCATGAAAATTACTTTATGAACTGATTATAAGCAGAGGGAACGCGCTGCCTCTTCTCCGGAGCTGAAACAGAAGAAATCAAAACTCATCAAACTATAAGAGAAAATTGTAACAAATTAACACATTGTAGATCAAGTAGTCTGCAAATATAACAATTATGAGAAACTAAATAACTCACGTCGGTTAACCCTTTCCTCAGTGGCTGCAGATATGGAGTCTCTGGTTGCAATCTTCTTGTTGCCTTTGGATGATGAACCCGAATCAATCCGGTAGTTCTGTGCGTTATGGTTGTGTTGTGCCTGAATTTCATAACAAAACTTCAAAATTAATAAATGAAGAACAATTATATATGAGAGAGATAATCAACTACATTTTTAATTTTATTTAATTAAAGCCTTGTATGTTTTTCAGGAATGAAGAAAATAAGGCTTAGGAAAGAACTGAATCAGCTGGAGAAAATCAGATGTAAAAATAAAGCATACAAACCCAGATCGATGTCTCTTGTTAGAAAAGAAAGGGCTTTAAGGATATCCAAAATAAGCTTATGTTTGCGCAGTAGAGGACAAAAGACCATGGGAAAAGAAATCATTAAAACCTAAGAACCATAACATTCATGTCAATCAAATCAAAGATGGAGAAAAGGAGCAGCTGGCTAGGGATTAGCTAGCTTTGAACTGCCTGGGTCAGGTCCTGACCCCTCTATCTCCAACTATGCTAAAGTAATCGTAGGGACTTCTGGGCATGGCGGCTCATAGCTATTTAGGGCTGTTGTGCTTTGAAATGCTCAATTTTTGAAGTCGTCGACTTCCCAAAAAGGAAGTAAGAACCAGAATCAGAACCAGAACGGAGCCCTAGATTTCAGAGGACTTGCATATATTATAATTTACTCCTTGTTAAT
Source organism: Argentina anserina (assembly GCF_933775445.1). NCBI lineage: Eukaryota > Viridiplantae > Streptophyta > Magnoliopsida > Rosales > Rosaceae > Argentina > Argentina anserina. The sequence continues at coordinate 1,359,210 of NC_065872.1, read as the reverse complement.
TAAGAGAATAATTAGTTAAATTTTTTAAATTGAAATAGCCACGAGTGTATAGAAACACCTGCACATCTTGCCAGGACAGTGACTGAAAGGAAGCGGCCATATTCACGGACCACAGATTGGTGCAGTGCCCGCATCGGACGGTCACGATGTCAAATAGGCTGCTGCATGGAACACTCACCTGCACAATTAACTGAATTAAGGCACAATAAATCATAAGTATATAGAAACAGATACTAAAACACCCGGTTCATGATCGATTAATGGATGATTAATCAGCTAGTTGAAATGATAGAGCTTTCCCAGAAAAAGATACAGAAACGAGAAGAAGAATATCTGACGAATCAGCTTGTAGGTCAATAATTCTGAATATCTGACGAATCATGACGAGAGGTTGTAGATCTTTTATTTGCTTGTACGCAAATAACAAAGTGTAAAATTTGAAACCCTAAAATGGAGTTCTAGGAAATTGCTAAAGTGAGGTGAGAAGAAGTCGATTTGCAAAAGAAGCCTAGTTTGCACTAAGATAATTAAACCCAGATTCTGAGTAAGGGAAAAAGGCAAGTTACAGCTGAGATACCAAAGTGGAAAATTAAAGGCTGGGGGACTTGTCATGATCAACCAAGCTAGTCTGTTTTCGTGTTAGTTTTCAAAGAAAGAGAGTTGCTATATTTGCAACACAAATTGATTAACCCAATTAACTCTCTCTCTCTCTCTCTCGTCTAAAATTGAACGCTAGCTAGCTGGTTTCAGGCCAGGACCTTCTCAGGTTACTTTTCCTTGACTGCAAAAGAAAGAAAAAAGTAAAGTCCATCGATGGAGACCTGACTATGCATACATACAACTCCAAAACAAAGAAAACTCAGTAAACAATAAAATCAAAGAGCTAAAATTCAGTGAACAAGTACTACCGAAACCTCATCATGACAAATCAAGATGCTTTAACAAATGCACACCAGATAACAAGAAAAGCTTAAATAATAAATGACTGGGTTTTGATGATAAAAGCTGAAAGCGAGCAGATCTCCTCAGCTCTCTATCAATTAAATTATGAAGAAAGAGAGAGAGATACCGCGAGAACAATATTGCAAAAGTTGCAGGGGATGTAGCAGAGTTGCTCAGGCACAGCAGCGATGCAGCTCGACATGATGTCTTTCTTCGACAAATTAATTATGAAGAGGGAAGCCCTTTAACCAACAAGAACAAGAAACAAAGAAGAAGGCCGGAAAGAAAGCAAAAGAGCGACGAATTCAAGCTCAGATAGCGATCTGTTTACAGATTGCAATTGAAACACCAAAGCCCCAAAGCAAAAGCGTCTTTGTGATATCCTTGCTTTGATGATGGGTTATGTTATGTATAGCTTACATATATAGAGGTTTGCTAGGATTAATTTTACTTTGGAGAGAGAGAAAGAGGGAAGGGTGATAGAGATTCCAATGAGGAGTAGTGATGAGGGTGAATGGGAATGCCCAAGAGAAGCAAGAACTGCTGGGACCAGGAAAGGAAAAGAAATTAAAGCGGGTTCCACCGTCTAATAGGCTTGCTTAGAGCTGTGTGGCTGGGGATTTTGAGGGAGGGTTAGGGTTGATGAGGCCTGAAATTAAGAGGGTCGGAGAATTAATGAGACTATAAACTGTCATTTTATTTAAGTCATTTCTCTGTCCACGTACCTCTGATATATGTATAAATCGGATTGAAGTAACTATATATTTCCACTTAAGAATGTACCACAATGGTTAACATCGATCGATACCATCTCCAGAATTTATGATGTTCTATATCTAACTGATTAATCAATCATGACTAACTAGCTACTTGACTAGTAGCATAAGATCTACATTGAACTTCTTCCTAAAAAGTACCATTTAGTCGATTTAGTGACATAATTCCACCTTAGTAAGTGAGAGGTTGTATATTAGATTACAAAGCATTTGAGTTGTTTACCTAATTGGAAAATTATATATATATATATATATATATAGTCTCTATCCATAGTGAAGGTTCACTCTGAAATTACATAATAAAGTTCCAATTTTGATACATTTTTCGGTCAAATTTTTTCACTATAAGTGATTCAATATTTAGGTATGATATTCAAGATCATCTCTACAAAATTTCATCTAATTCGGGTACTGTTCACCCCGAAAAAAATTCCAAAAAATTCTCTCCTGAGCAGCCGACTTTGAGCCGCCGGATCTCCGCCGTCCGGCCACCATAGAGCGGCGCACCGGTCACGTTTGAAAGGTTGCTGCATCCCCTGTCGATTAGTGGTAGCGTCACCCGCCATCTCGCCGCCGTTTAGGAGCGGTGAAACTCGGAAATTATGCCGAAAAAAAAAAAGCATATTTCGCCGAACTTCAACTCGTCGGATCTCCCTCCTCCTTCCATACTACAAACCCTCCAAAAGATTTAACCTCAATCATTGTGTGCTAGGAGAATCGAAGAAAAGAAATTATAGGTTTTTAAATTAGGGCTTTTCGGTTCTTGTTAAATTGAAGTGTTTAGGCTCAGAATTAGACTTTGTGGTGAACTAGGAAGTTATTAGGAATGTCATTTAGATTGTGGTGGTGAAATTTGGTGATCATTGGTGGCGGCGGTGAACAGTGACGCCGTATGAACAGTATTGTGAATAGTGTTTTTTGAACAACGTTCTGTAACATTAAATATGAACAGTGTTTAAATAAAAAGAGTACATTGCAACAGTGATTAGTAAACCATGAACAGTGTTCTGTGAACAATGTTTTATGAACATCATTTAGCTGTAGTGAAATCGTCACCTGATATTTTACGTATCATTTTCTAAACATTTATCATGCTATTAGGTGACTAACGAAAAGAGTGAGGAAATTACTTTCAGTGTCGTGGAAGTTGCACGCAGGAAAAAAGGTGAGTAAAAATCTCACATATTTACGAATCTACCCTTGCGGAGATTCAAGATTATGCAGAATTTTAAAGAATGAAATATGACATGTATATGATATAGTGGAATATATATATTTGTATAAATGGTAAATATGTACATATATATAGTTTGCTATATTATATATTGTTATGATTTCGTTGTGAATATGTCATTTTGATGATGAGATTTATATATCGAGCATGTGATTTGTTTTGTACAATATGACATGATGATTATTGTACGTGGTTTTAACATGGAGATTGTTAAAACGTTTTTGTCTTCGGACGTGATTTTGTCTACGGACGTGCGATGTGTTCGGACGAGTTTTGTCTTCGGACGTGATTGATGTCTTCGGACAAGTTTTTGTCTTCGGACCAGTCTACGGACGTGTTTTGTCTTCTGTAATAACTCGAATTTTTAGAAACTAAATGTCGAGTATTTTCAAAGTGTTAAACTTGTGAAATTAATTCAAGATGACAATTGGAGGTTTGCGACATTTCGAAACGGAAACGGAAACGTTCTCGGATCGTTTAATTAGAAAACGTAACGTTACCGCAATGTATAGATCGACTTTTATTTCGTCGCTCGGTTGCGAAAACTTCTTTCACGAAAGTCGTAGAGCTCATCGATACGAGTTCGTGGACATGTCACACGTTCGAATCGGACGTCGGCTACAAAAGTTATTAACGTCGGAAGTTCGTTTCCGATTTTAGAAATAGTATAAAAGGAATGAGAGGAGATTAAAAATCAGAAAATCAGTTTTTTTCCAAAAATCAGCTCGGGTACTGTTCACCCGACCCAAAAACCTTCTCCGACCGATTTCTCCACCATCCGACGTCGCCTCGTGTCGTGCCACCTATCAAACTGACGGGCTCGACGAGCTCCATCTTTTGGGCTACGCCTTGCACTCCGGCGACAACCACACACGACGTAGAAACCGCCGGAAGTTACTGCTGTGGCGGCGCCGCCTCCTCCGGCCACCATAGCTCGAGATTCTTGGGGGGTTTTGCTTGTCTCAGTCCCTGCAACATTCCCACAAAAGGAATCGAGCCAAATCGAAGTGTAAGTACCCGAATCAAAATTTCAATTTCTAAGGTTTGTGAATAGTGCCGAATTTATGTTTTTCGTTGTTTGGACTGTTTAGGCTCGGATTTAGACCTTAGTGTCAACTAGAAAGTTGTTGGAAATGTTGTTTAGGTTGTGGTGGTGAAATTTGGTGATGATTGGTGGCGGTCGGTGAACAGTAACGCCGCATGAATAGTAATTGTGAATAGTAACTCCGCGCGAATAGTGACTGTGACTAGTAATCTGTAACTGTGAATAGTGATCTGTAACAGTAACTGTGAACAGTGTTTTGGCAAAACAGTAACTGTGAACAGTGGTTGGTGAAAACAGTGATTAGTAAACATGAACAGTGTTCCGTGAACAATGTTTTATGAACAACATTTAGCTGTGCTGAACTCGTCACCTGATATTTTAAGTATCATTTTCTAAGCATTTATCGTGCTATTAGGTGACTGACGAAATGAGTGAGGAAATTACTTTCAGGGTCGTGGAAGTTGCACGCAGGAAAGAAGGTGAGTAAAATCTCACATATTTACGAATCTACCCTTGTGGAGATTCAGGATTTTACAAGAGTTTTTAATATTGAATTACGACATGTATACGATATAGTGGATTACATATATATTGTATAAATGGTAATAAGTACAGATATATATATAGTTTGCTATATTATATACTGTTATGAATTCATTGGAATTGGTCATTTCGATGACGAGAATTAAATATTGAGCATGTGATTTGATTTTTGTACAATAAGATGTGTGATTATCGTACGTGGTTTTAACATGAGTTTGTTAAAATGTTTTGTCTTCGGACGAGTTTTTATCTTCGGACGTGTTTATGAAATATGACATGTATATGATATAATGAATTATATATATATTGTATAAATAGAAAATATGTACATATATATATAGTTTGCTATATAATATACTGTTATGATTTTATCGTGTTTTATGTCATTTTGATGACGAGATTTATATATCGAGCATGTGATTTTGATTTGTACAATATGATGTGAGATTATTGTACGTGATTTTAACATGGAGATTGTTAAAATGTTGATTTGTCTTCGGACTTGATTTTTGGTACAATATGATGTGAGATTATTGGACGTGATTTTAACATGGAGATTGTTAAAATGTTGATTTGTCTTCGGACTTGATTTTTGGTACAATATGATGTGAGATTATTGCACGTGATTTTAACATGGAGATTGTTAAAATGTTGATTTGTCTTCGGACTTGATTTTTGGTACAATATGATGTGAGATTATTGTACGTGATTTTAACATTGAGATTGTTAAAATGTTGATTTGTCTTCGGACGTGATTTGGTACAATATGATGTGAGATTATTGTACGTGTTTGGCAAGTCGGAACCTAGCCTTTGGCCGGGCGAAAGTTACGATACAGTTAGAGCTCTAGTCTGTCTGTCGTAGTACTGCATGTGAGGTAACGGGTGGTTATCTGCTCATGGGTACTCAGATTATTTTGGATGTTGGGTAGCGGGTGGCTATCCAATATCGGCGGTGTATTACGAGAGGGGTAACAGATGTGTACCAACGTTCTTGGTACCCGTAATATAAATGCATTTGGGTAACCAGAAGGGTTACTTAATTTCTCATGAGCGTTTTATTTCATATTTCTTTGGGACGACCAGATGGGCCGTCCATTGACTCATGAGTGCATTTATATTTGTTTGATTTCTGGATTTCCGTATATATTGATATGCGAGTTATATATTTTCATTTTACTCATATGAGCTGTAAAGCTTACCGGGTTTGTGTTTACAATCCCGGTGCACCAATTCGATGGTGTAGTGGATAACTCCGCAGGTGTGGATTAGCGGGAATTGACGGACCGCTCAGAGGACTTGAAGTTATTTATCTCCAGCTTGTGTGAGGATTTTGTGTGACTATCTTGTGAGGTTGTTGTGAGGATTATACACTTCCATTTGTTATAATGTTGAATTATAATTTGGGTTGTAATAATCGTTTTGACTGAGTTGTATTTTGAACTCAGAGATGATCCGCAGTGGCATTTTAAATGATTTTGATTTCATCGAGATTGTTTAGTGTTTAACAACTTTGAAATTTTGAGTTTTTAAGCTTGAAATTTTGGGGTCGTTACATCTTCGGACATGATTTTTTTCTACGGACGTGTGATGTCTTCGGACGTGTTTTGTCTTCGGACGAGTTTTTGTCTTCGGAAGTGTTTTATGTCTTTTGGACTGGACGTGATTGATGTCTTCAGACGAGTTTTGTCTTCGGATGTGATTTATGTCTTCGGACGAGTTTTGTTTTCGGACGTGATTGATATCTTTGGATGACTTTTTGTGTTCAGACCAGTCCTCAGACGTGTTTGGCATGTCGAAACCTAGCCTTTAGCCGGGCGAAAGTTACGATACAGTTAGAGCTCTAATCTGTCTGCCGGAGTACTGCATGTGAGGTAACAGATGGGTTATCGGCTCATGAGTACTCATATTTTTGGATGTTGGGTAGCAGGAGGTTGCCCAATGTCGGCGGTGTACTACATGAGGGGTAACAGAGGTGTACCAGCGCTCATGCGTACCCGTGTTATAAATGCATTTGGGTAAACAGAGGGGTTGCCCAATTTCTCATGAGCACTTTCATTTTCATATTTTTGGACAACCAGATGGGCCGTTCATTGACTCATGAGTGCATTTATAATTGATGTTTTGTGATTTTTGTATATATTGATATGCGAGTTATATTTTTATTTTACTCATACGAGCTGCAAAGCTTACCGGGTTTGTGCTTACAATCTTGGTGCAACAATTCGATGGTGTAGAGAATAATTTCGCAGGTGTGGATTAGCGGGAATCGACGGACCGCTCAAAAGACTTGGAGTTATTTATTTACATCCTGTGGTGAGGATTTTGTGTGGATTTCTTGTGAGGATTATACATTTCCATTTGTTATAATGTTGAATTATAAATTTGGTTTGTAATAATCGGTTTGACTGAGTTGTATTTTGAACTCAGAGATGATCCGTTGTGGCATATAAAATAGTTTTGATTTATTGAGATTGTTTTAGTGTTTTTTATGACTTCGAAATTTGAGTTTCATGCTCGAAATTTTGGAGTTGTGACACACACACATTTATAAATACCTACCGAGACGATTATGGATTAGTACATTATATTTATAAATACTTGAATTTAAGACCATCTGGGCCTAGTTACATACATGGGGTGAAATTACATATTGCAAGAGCATTCTCCACTGAAATCATTGACATGCATGAAAAGAGTAGTATTGGTGCTTAGTTCTTGTCGGCACAACATAAATCAAAGATTTTCTATAAACACATCTATTATTTTGATATCTCAAGCTTTTAAGATCAACCTTTGTTAATGATCAACCATTTTAGACATGTATAGGTTCATTAATGATAAGGTGATTTTGGCCTTTTAACAGAGTCGTTGAATCCAAATGGAGAAAAGCTTAGTTAGTAATTGATATATCGATGTACGGATAAATAACGTACAGTTATACGTATTATATAAACAGATACATCTGTCTATATGACAAAGCCCGTCGTCCCTAGCCTATCCGAAAATAGTTGCATGTTCTACTATTTGTTACTTTGTACTTATAAGATAGTGCTGGGTACTTAGCCTCTAGCTAGTCTGTTGTATTACATGCCTACATGGTATCGAAATGGACAAAACTCGAAGTATCGTTTCTTGTTCTTCCCTTCTTCTGGTTTCCTTTGCAATGGAAGTATCTTTTCTCGAAAAAAAGAAAAGAAAAAAAGGACAAAACTCGAAAAATAACATAAGGACATGGGAAGAAAATGATGAAATCCCGAAAGATTATTAGGATCTAATTATCTGTCGATTTCGGCTGACTTCATAAACCACTGTGCAGTGCCTGTTTGGCTCGTGTCCCCTTCCTTGTCTCTCGTCTAGCTAATAACTAGCCATATAGCATGAGACGACGTGTGTTTTCTCATCCATTTTTTGCTGCTAACCCAGCTATATCTATATGTATCGATCCCCTTCTTTTAAGATTAACTTTCGATCATATTCTTCTCAAAAAAACTTTCGATCATATATAAAACACTCTCTCTGTTTCTCTCTGCTCTCTGTACGAATGTTTGAAGAAGAGATGATCATTAATTAATGACGGATCATTTCGATATCTATCAACAAGAAAATTAAATATCAGTAATACTAGAGCCGGTTAGTTTATTTCAAATAGTATGGTCAGGTTGTTGTAAGTAAATACATTACGCTAACGAATTATACACTTATATCTTTTATGTGTTTGGTCACAATTGTACATCTCTTTCTAAATATATTTTGATTTTTAATTTCCTTTTAATTACTTCAGACAAAATCAAAAGGTTATGTATCATACAATTCATCAATTGCTTAAAACGATAAACAGAAGTAAGTGATAACTAGTGTATCGATTGCGCGTACGTACATATACTCTTAATTAAGTTTTTTCCTATGCAATAAAATGGACGTTACATCTGAATGTCACATCCTTAATAATCTAGGAGCCGTGGGCTAGGCTTGCCCCATCTCTTGGGGCGTCAGACCTTGACATTCCATGCGAGACTACGTAGTTTGGAGACACTGATCATGATGACTAGGTACTCCAACTCAAAAGGACAAATGTACGTAGCTAGCTACCATGTAGTTTGTATACATTTTAATGAATATATATTAGTGAGAATAACAACGAAAATTTTCAGGCGATTGGAATACAAATTAGTAACTTAAAACAGACGCCTATCCTGAATCGACCAACGTACGTAACCCTATCTAGATAGTAAGGAATTATAAAATCTAGTGGTTAACCAACATTTCATAAAATTTACGTACTATAACTTGTTAAGTTAATCAGTTGTGCATGTAATTTTTCAATTTTGAGATTGACCGATTGGAATGGCTAGGCCGGGTTATCTAGATATGTTCGAACTAGCTTCCCATGCATGCTATCCTATCAATATGTGCTTTTCTTTAGTTGGGGAAATGAGTGATGTTAAGTAATACATGGTGTAGTTTTAGTCAAGTGAGAATTGAGATCCACGTACAGCCACAGACTAGACGACTTTCTATAGTTGAGTCGCAACCCTACAAGTGAAAAAGAGTGATTTTCATGAATATATCCACTCAGCTTGGTCCCTCAATAATTTGTCGATCAATTTTACATATCATTGATTTCACTAGATGAGAGATGGATTCTGAAACTATCAAATTGCGCGCATATATGGCCATTATTCGATCGCATTTACGTACCACAAAGATCCAAACACATTAAAAACACAAATCTTAATTGGTTTATGCATACGGTTCGAGAGTGGCTGTATTGTTCGAGACAATCCCAGTGGACCCGTGTTTCATGAAGACGATGGTGATGGCTCGTCCCAGAAGGAGTTCTTCTCTTTCATGAATGTAAGATCGAACGTATGTACAAACGTACATCAAAATGCATGTATGGACGACGTAGGTACTAATGTGTGCAAATTCTTATGGTTTGAATAATAAGGCATGGCAATCCATTTTTACAGGGGTTTACCACTTTAACTTGTTTATCTAAAGTTAATATGATCCCGGCCTGTTTTCTAATATTGGGGGTTACACACACTATCTTAATTTCAAATAATTCAACATCACTATTATAGTTCACTGTTATTATGGAGATAAAATTTGATTCAGTTTTATCCGAATATATGGTACGCCGGTACGGTGTTCATGTTGGTTCCCTCTCTGAGTACTACTCTATATAATAAAATGAACAAAATACTAGTCACTCCTTATATTTTACGGGTCTGAACAATTTACTTATCTGATTTTTAGTTTTAACTAATCACTCCTTAAACTCTTATTTTTTTTACAAATTGGTCAATTCTTTCACAGTCCGTCAAAAAAAATTGTTAACTCACCAACTGGGAGAATGTGAGAATGTTAAATGGCAGTGATAACCGTAGCTCTAATTTCAACTCTTACCCTAACAAATGTCAAATATAGTCCAAAATGACGGGATAAACTGAATTGCAGATGCCAAAACTCCCAACCATCTCTCATAATCTCATTACCAAAACTCCAAATCTTACCTCTGGAAAACTTCAACTATGGTCCGAAACTCCCCATATCCTCCATCATCGATCACAAAACCCATCAAATGATAGTTTGAACCCAGAACCCAGAATGCGATCATCACTGCGATTGGATTGTGGGATTATGCATTTTGCTTTAATTAGGGGTTGTGGGTTTTTGGATTTTGGTGGGATTTTTAGATTTCTTTCTATTACTTGGAGTCGTTTGGTTTTTTTTTTTTGGCATATCGGGGTCGTACTCATTTACAAGTCATCCATTCCGAGTGTTTGACGGACTCCTTAAAAAGGTTGTCACTCCTAGCGCATGGTGTTGCATTCACAATATTTCGAACTTAAGATCTTACTTAAGTCACATGCAGCAGTCCGTTACCACTACTGCAAGCATCTGTTGGTTATTTGTTTGGTTTGTTGGGGGTGAAGATATCGAGAAAACAAATTCTCCCTCATATGGCTAAGGAATTTAGGTGCAATTGCATTCGGGAGAACTACTTGCTATGATATGATCAATCTGCAATTCTTCCCGAGTTGAAACTTGCAGTGAAATTATATATTGGGCAAATCAAATTAATTAACTTCCGAATAAACTCACAAATATTTGAACTGGAGACGGACATCTTCAGAAAGTGCTGGTGAATTCCAAAATGCGTATTTACAGTCAGCACACTTCTAATTATAGATGAGAACTGATGCAGTTCTATATTTATGCTTGTGTGTCTACAATAAAGAGATTCAGCAATTTAAGAGACTCGGGCAATACGTATTTGATCAATAATCTCTTTAAAAAAAAAATCAGTAGCTTTACAGTGAGAGAGAGAGAGAGAGATAAAAACACCTAATTTGAACCTTGAAGGGCATTTGAGGAAGTGAGAAGATACTTCATGTCAACGTTAGTAAGTTAACATACATTATGGACGGAAGGTGACAAAAATGACTAATTGGTCGGAAATTTAGAGTAAAATAAGTAATTAGTTGAAATTGAAAGTTAAATAAGTAAAATGTCAAGACCCATAAATTATAAGGAGTGACCAATATTTTATCTTAACAAAATTTTCCTAGTTGCGTTCTTTTTCCGGATGTTGATTAGTAATACGTAATTGTTAGATAGGAGGCATAGGACGCAATAGTGTTATGTTAATAGATATAAAAAGAGTAACAGACACAACCCTAAACCCTAATTGGCACTGTTTTGGCACAAGTCCACTCGGTCGTAGGTCAGATTTAAGTCATAACTTTGGCTAACAGATCGATCGACCAGCAGTGACATTCACTATTATTCCTATTTGAGAGATCATTTTCCAACTTAACCATCCTATTTCAATTAAGACGCCTACGTACATCTGTAAACTTCTATCTCCAACGAAATTCAGGGTATTACCACGAGCAAGTAGCAACAAAATCCAGGGCCGGCCTTGTGTGCAAGGGCTCAAGACAAAAAATATTTGGGGCCCCAAAATAAATGCTCGAAAAAAAAAATTATAATTGTTCATAATTTCATTGTTGAAGTTGAAACATAGACAATTATAAAATTCATATAAATAAAGACAAAACAAATTCATTATTTTAAACATGAAAATGACTCAAAAGTCTTACGTTTTTAACTATTTATAATCATGAAATTATGTCTCAATTTAAATAGAGAAAGAAAAAACTAAAAAATCTAGGAAACACAAAATAAAAATACTTCGAAATTTTTACATCTTATGTCTTGGATTAAGAAAAAAAAATCATGAATTGAGAAGGTTTTTATGCCTCAAAATGATTGATGGAAAAAATATAATAAGAGAGAGTTGTAATCAATATTTATTGCATAACTCATGCATTGTAATAAAAAAATAATTATTACATAACTCATGTATAAGAAGAATTTTCTTCTTAATTATTTTCTTTCTAAATTGTAAGCATACAAAAAATTTTGTTAAGGCCCCTCAAAAAATTGTGGCCCTAGAGGTGCCTACTTTGTCTTGCCCCACGCAGTCACAAAGTCCAAAACCCCCGTCTCTAACAAGTCCTACTTCTTTGACTCCTAATTTACAGAAGAGTGATCTGTTATGCAAACGACCAAACATGGGCAATTGGCCAATTGGGCATCTTCGATCTGGTTGCCTGCTCCTTCCATGTTTGACAACGATACAAAAAAATATTCAATGATTTGAAGGGTCTGAAGGTCTGGCTATGAATTAATCGAGTCAGATACATAGCTAGAGAAGTAGTATTCATACAACGGGGACCTACGTCCAAAGCAGAGAGTTATACACGCACGGCTGGGCACCCAGAAATAACTAGACCAGAAACCTGCAAATGCGGGCTAGCCAGTACATTTTCATAAAAACAACAATGTATAGCTAGCCAACTCCATCTCTTATCGATCTGATCTGTAATGATCAAACAGAGAAGTACCCTCAGAAAAATGCAACGCTGTGTAGTCGGTCAGTTTTCATAGAAGCCATATATGAAAACCCAACCATGGTGTTTCATGTGAAACCTCTCAATGCTGTTCGAGATGGTAGAATGGATACTACCTACATACATGCATGATGCATGAGCGAGCATAATGATGACGACGAAGATCGCGGTGGTGGTGGTGGGTGGGTCTCACTGTGGGTGGCAGAGAACGACTGCTCAGTTCAAACAGATCAGAAGCTGGAAAAAATCTTGATCGACCTAATTAATATACCTAAAGAAGGAGATACTGTACATATACGTACCCGGCCTCGCTGATTGAGTCATTTGAGTGCGTATGATATGGGATAGGCCTATACTAATGCTACGTCAGGGTATCGATCAGGCTTTTGTGTTTAACTACGTTGGAGATCATTATAGTTTACAAAGGATTCATTTCTAAGGCTTTGAAATATTCCGACCACGTAGTAGAACAGTTACTACAGTAGTAGCCTAGTAGGGGGACTTGCCTGCGCGCTTATGACGAAGATACTCGAATAATTTAATCCGTAGCAATGATTTCACTTAATTTCGTGAACTATAGCACACAGTACGTCCTACTGTTCTACAGCACACAGTTCTTACAGCAACTCTAAAACTGACAAGATTCAAAGATATTGGTTTGTGATTCCTTCAAATTTTATTAACTAAAAGAGATGGTACATGATTATAAAGTTTTAGTGTTCAATCCGTAATAACGATTTTGCCTAAACAATAAAGTTTTTACGAAATTTCACATGAAACATACGTTATTTATCACACTTCTGATAAATTGATAATTATGGCACTAGAATATTTGGTTTGGCAAGAAATAGTCCATGTATGAGTTCAATTTTACAGGTTACAAGTGAGCTTCCAATTGTTGTTCTAACTTTAGCCTCTGGGAGTTTAGGGATTCAAAATTCCAGATACATTGTTAATTTTTAATCTATAAATATACCTTCGTTGAATTCTTTTAATTTCACCTAAAAATATTGAACTTTGCAATTTATAACCATGCCTAGAGTCAGTTCCAAAAATAAACCATGCCTAGAGTCTGTTTTAGTCTCAATCTTCCAGCCCACTGGGCCAAACTTCATTGGTTTCAAACATTTCCTTCATCAATGTGGACCAGAAGCCCTTATCAACATATTTATTGTTTTTTGTCCATAAACGTGTTGGCAACCATTAAACCATATCCGGCGCAAAAAGAAAAAAGAAACATAACCAATAAACACAACTCTTTTAATCGAAAATATTAACATAACTCTTGCTTTTGAGAGTTATGGATATCATTTATTTTATTTTCGAGAAATTTTTTAGAACTTTATTTAATATTAATTTCATGGGGCTAAAGAAATGAAAAAAATTGTCTTTGATCCACTCCATCCAAGTAAAGATAGGCGTTTTGATACCATCATGTCATGATATAGTCATATAGACTAAAGTCCATACCACCAGGTTCGAAGATCTCAAAACTTTATAAGAGAGTGAATGTAGTGAAGCATATGTTACAAAGAATTTGAAAGTCTCATACACCAACATGCTTTGGAGTCAAGATCATAATCAATCAATTAACTGTGCTAGTATAACGCCTAAAGTTTTTTATGTAACCTAAGAATGTAATTTTTGCATTTATCAACGTAGAAATGTTTATCAATATGCCCCTCTAATTATAAAGCAAAAGTGTCATATCATAAAATTAAACAATGTTGCGTTTATGAATCTTAAAACTATATGCGAGACTAAAATTGATGTAAGCAACCGACAAAATTTAATCGATTGACGCAACTACCAAATGTGCTCCTCTATTCTTATAGTGGAAACAAAGAGGTGCTCACTACTCATAGTCTCATACTACATTCTTCTAGAGAAATTTTGAAATTCAAAACATGAGCTCCACCGTAGTGATTGTATGGTTGTTAATTCAATGTAAATCGAGACGCTCAAAAGCTCAAGCGTCACAAGACCCCTGGCGGTGACTCACAGCCACCTAAAGTCAAACCCGACTAATTGTAACCGACAGTGTCAATCCAAGCCGTCGATCAAGTACACATGTCACCCCCACAAAGCACCGTGACGGTTCAAAAATACCCAGCATCAGAATGACAGACCAGCTCTTTCGAACTCCCTGGTGTTAGAGAGAGAGAAGCACAAATCCTCTGATTCAACAACGTGTCTGTTTCAGTTGGCTTTTGCTCATATTTAGTGTGTCTTGCCCTCTTTTCCTCTTGCCCCAAATTCAAAGCCCTTCAATTTTAATTGAGTAAAGTAAGAATCTTTATAACTCTGTTTTTTTAAGCTTCAATTTTGTTGTTGGATTAATTTAATTCAAGTTCTTGGTTTGGTTGTGTTGGAATTTTGGTAGGTGAAAGTGGAATGGCAACATCAGTGGAGAAGGAGGAGGTTGTGTCCTTAGAGTTACCAGCTCCTTCTGGTTGGATTAAGAAGGTGAATTGGTTCCTAACAAGAGAGAAATTTTGGGGCTTTTTGAAATGTTGAATTTAATTGGTAGCTAGTTTAGTTTAATTAGTGTTTGTTTGATGAATTTCACTAGTGTTTGTCTGGTATGGATGTTTTGTCAATATTGGGGGTAGAATTTGATGATATGGTAAAGGGTTCTAATCAGGGTTTGTTTTTTTTTTCTTTTTGAATTTGAGTTGAATTTTCAGTAATTGTGCTCTTATTGGTACTTTTGTATATACAAATGTGTTCAATTAGGTCCAAAGTTTTTGTTTTGATAGGTTTATGTGGAAAATGCATAATTTTGGCTATATGCACTTCGTGCATGGTTTTCTGGTGAACTAAGTACTTTTACAGAGTAGTTCATTTTGATGTATGGATTTAGAGTAAGGTGGGGAGTTGCAGGTTCTGTGATTTCGTTTGTGGATATTCTTTTAGAGAATCGTAGTTCTAATTACTCTCATATGAGGTTTGTGATCGGGTTAAATTGGTAGTAGTTTTTAAGATCCTAATTTTACAATTATGGATGTTGTCTGATATGGTATGATTCTTGAGTCTCAATTTGGGGTAGTGTGGGGCTTGAACTGTAAGGTCTGCTTTTGTGATGATTTCTGGAAGTAATATGAGCATTTTGTCCTTGAACTCCTAAGAGTAGGCTTAATATCTGCTAGTAAGGCAATAATTATCTTATTCTATTTCCAAAGATCTTCATAATTTTAATTGAGGCCAGAGTGTTGTTAAACTTTACTATCAGATGCTCCTGGCAAGTCCTTTTAATTTTTTTTTTGGACAGTGCAATCTATTTGATTATTAGTTATCTCTCTGCTAGTGTGTTATGTCAATGTAACAAGTCTATGCTCATTTGCAGTTTGTTCCCAAGCAGAGTGGAACTCCCAAGAAGAACGAGATCATATTTACGGCTCCAACTGGAGAGGAGATCTCCAACAAGAGACAGCTGGAACAATACCTGAAGGCACACCCTGGGGGCCCTGCAGTGTTAGAGTTTGATTGGGGCACTGGTGAGACCCCAAGGAGATCAGCTAGGATTAGTGAGAAGGTCAAGGCAACTCCATCACCAGAAAGTTATCCCCAGAAGAAGCGAAGCAGAAAAACATCTAAGAAGGATAGCAAGGAAAAGGAAGCTGCTCAAGAAACTGAGGAGACAAAAGCTAATGACGTGCAAGATTCTGGTAAGGCTGTGAAGGATAATGATACTGAGATGGAAAAGGCTGATGTGAAGGAAAATCAAGATGGGGATAAAGTACAAGATGCAGATACCAAGACAGAAGTAGCTCCTCCGGAAGAACCTAAAGTTGAGAATGAACCCAAAATACCCAATGAAGCTGAAGGGGACAAGAAAACTACTGAGGTTGATGTAGGAACCATTGGTGGGAAGGACGTTGAGGGTTCTGGTTCTGGAGAACTAGAAGGAAATCCAGAAGAAAAGATCAAGCAACCACCATCTGAGACACAGGAAAAGGAAGTGACTGGGGATCAGGGTGAAGCAGACATAGCTGCCACAAACAAGGTCGAACATGAAGGAGAAGGAGAGGAAAAAGGAAAACAGAACGAAAGTGAAATTAAGGAGAAAGAAGCAGTGCAAGGGAAGGATGAGGAACACAAGAGTTCAGGTGTTCACGAGTTGGGCAAGAAGATTGAAGCAGGAGCGACTAAAAATGGCAGCAACGGCAATGAGGCTGTGAAGGTTTAGCTTTGCCGGCTCACTAAATCCAAATTCTCTACCATCATTCTGACTCCCCCCCCCACATTTCTCTGAATATCTGTAATGTCAGTGTTTTTAATTTTAGCTATCTGATTGTTCATTGAAACATCCGACAATAGATCAGTAGATTAGGCTGTACCATGTACCCTCCTTTGTTATGTATTAGAAAGAATGTATCATCTTTTGTTGTGTACTAGAGGTGTAGTTGGCAGGGACCTCTTTAACATTATGTGTAAAATACTGGTGATGTAATACTGTTATGCAGTGATATTAATAAGTCGGTTGAATTCTCAATCCCCCCTTTTACTCATTTTTCTGGGATGACTAAATGCCTTCTCAAATGAATCAGTCATAAAGTGCTGCCATATCCATGTCAACCAGTAAGGGTTCTCTTCGATTCTATATGTATTACAGCTGCCCATAAAGGCATAGTCTTGCACAATCTGGTGAGCAATGCATCCAAAAACGAGAATTCACCAGTTCAGTTTATAACAATGTATAAAGAATGACGCAATTGAAATTTGTAGTTTTAGTGAAAGAATTCTGTTGTAGCCAAAGCTCAACAGAGACTGCAGATTAACAGTTCTCTCATGGAGAAACATATTAAGTGAAAGTAAGTAACCCTCCGTCTGTTTAAAGCCCCTTAAGCTGGCCAACTAGCCCAGTCAGTGCAGTCCATTTCTCGATTGCAGTGGCAGACGCCACAAATGCAAGTTTGGAGGCCTCTTGATCATTCTTAGTAACTGCAGAGAAAAAACATACATGAGCCCTAGCCATGACGGTGAAACTGCTGTTCCAAGGCACCTATATTGGTTGCAACATGGTCATATTTTGATGTAGTTCATAGCACATCTCTAAGTACAATCAGATTGAATAAGTTTGCCTGATGAAGTAACAGACCTGATGATATCAAAGAAGCTAGCGAGGAATTGAATGCATCCACCTCAGTCTGTTCCTCAGGACTAGAGCTCAGCTGTTGAGGAGGTACAAAGAATACAGTCAGAAGGCTATACCTTCATATTTGAACATAATAAAAACAAACAGAGATGAAAGGTACTGACACTATAAGTTTGATGATTTGAGGTTCTCTATATATGCCAGTTCACATTGTTTATAAAAACACATTCATAATATCAGGTGTGCTGATTGCATAAAGCAAGGACATACCTTATTTAAAGCTACATTAGCCTTCTTAACCCAATCTTTATCCCCGAGAACTGATCTAGCTGTAGACAAGTCATTACCATCGATCGCTTGACCTACTTTGCTCAGCCTGAACACCAGTCCCTGTAGATCTCCTGGAACACATCATTTCATCACGGTAAGGTTTGAGCATATCACAGAAGCATCATTATAGCTAAACTCAACAAACTCAGGACACAACCATACAATCAATTCCACATAGAACCACTGAACTACACTGACTAGTAACATAATGAAAAGATAAATTTGATCAAAATGCATGCTTCAGGTATATAACTGCAATTAGAGCAATCAAAGCAGGAACTCTAAAGACTAAATTGCTTACACCAAAATGTGTACTGACAAGTAATAAAATCAAGATTTCCCTTGAAGTTCACCAAAATAAATTCCTCATTCTAAACTAAACAACACAAAACTGTTATCAAATGATCAAGAATGTATGGGGGCTAGCTCATGTGGTTTTCTTAACAATATTGTAACATCATCAAGGACAACTCCAATCCAATCCAACACTGATCACAGTTCAAAGTCATAGAGTAAATACAACACAAAGTAACAAACTTTGACCTGTTTCTTTCTTGGCAGAGCTGATGACCAACTGTTTCTCAAGCCTCTTCTGCCTATCTTTCTTAACCTTCTCCAAAAGCTCCACGTCATCATCAGCTTCTAGAATTGCTGCATTGGAACCAAACCACCCTCCTCCAACCACTGAGAACACCAAGCTAGTCCCCAAGCTTATGGACAAGCCTCTCTTGGTCACAACTGGACCTCCTGATCCTAACCCTGTTGATCCTGATGATGACTCACCCTGTGCTTTGCAAAAGCTCACTTGTCTCCTAATACCAACTTTCTGGGCATAAATCAATGTTGTTGATGATAGGAAGGTGTTAGAGGCAGTGGCCATTTCTTCCCCAAAAAAAAGATTGATTCTTTTTAGAGCTCAATTTTTTTCTGGTATTTATTTTTGGTGGGAAAAATCCACTAGTATTGGAAATGACAAAAGATAAGGTTGCAGAGGTCAGTCCTTCACTCCTTCTCATCCAGTCAAATCTCTCCTCCATTTCTTAGGGCTATTATAGTAATTTAACTCCTTAATTGAGCCGAACTATAAAAGCGGCTCAGGGTTTTAGGCTTTTTACTAGAACAGAAGAATGGAGGAGGACGCCGTGAACCGGCAGCGAGAGACGGGCGAGTCAAAACGACGACGTTCGGAGCTTACCGAAAACGACGACGTGATCGCCGAGATACTGTTACGCCTGCCGGTGAAGTCGTTGATAAGATTAAGATTCCGGAGCGTATGCAAGTCGTGGCGTGCTTTGATTTCCGCGCCGGATTTCGTCGGCCGCCACCTCCGCCGCGTCGTCACCGGCCGCAACAAGAACAGGTCCCACCTCCTCCTTCCCGGAAACTCTCTGACTTCTATAGACTACAATTATTCGCTGAAGTGCTTCAAAATCGGTGACCTGAAATTTGATTATCCGGTGATGGTGTTCCGAAATCTTAGGGAGCTATTAACCGAAAGTAATGTAGAAATATAGTCTTCAAGCCGAATGTGTGTAATGATTTCAGTCTTGGACTGAAGTTGCGAGTGTACCAAGTGAAGCTTTACCTAAGGAGTTTCGTTTAAGGTTGAGGCCTCTAAGCATTTCGGAGAATGGTGAAGTTTTCTTGAATCTTGATAGAAATGTGCTGGCATTGTATAGTTCCAAAGACAAGAGATTTAAAGCTGTCGTTTTGACTCATCAGCATGGTAACTTTGATACTGTTAGTTACGCAGAGAGCTTAGTTTCTCCGGTGACTGGGGATCTCACAGAACTGACTTGCATTGTGTTTTTTAAATCAATATCTGATGATCACTTTTCTCATATTTGATGAAAAGTGCCAACTATATTGGTCTGCGATTACTTTATGCCATTTCCAAATATAGTCTTCTACTTGGTGGTTACTGCATTGCTAATACGTTTATGCCATTTCCATTTTGTGACTTGAGCTTTGGATCTTGCTGCTACTTTTATGTGAACTCTTTCCTCTTTTCATACTTTTGACCACATTGATACTAATGGAAAATAAAACTCCTTTTTGTATTGTTAGTGAGCAGTGTGATTGTGGCAGATGCAGGAACACCAACAGCTCCAAATTACTTCTCCCAATCTTTCCTTTGTACTCTGTAGACTATGAAGCATTATTGAAATATAGGAAGGAAGTCGATGTTCATTTTGCAACCAAATACCTTGACTATCCTATAATGATTCGAAATATCAGCCAATTAATCCCTGGTCATGCATCAAGCAGAAGGTTTGATTGTCGGGTAATGGTCCCGAAGTTCAGTGTGCAAATCTATGGTTCTTGTAATGGTTTGATGTGCTTAGAGGTTGACTACCACAAAATCATTTTGTGGAACCCATGTACTGGGGACTCCGAGCTGTTACCAGAAGCTACACGTTTCCATGATGATCAGTGTGCAAGGTATTACGGATTTGGCTATGATTCAACGAATAGAGATTACAAGATCGTAAGGGGGTTTTATGAGGTTAATATTGAAGCTGGTGAAGATGAAGCCATATTTGAGGTCTTTACACTAAAAACGCGTTCGTGGAGGCAAGACCATGGTTTTTCTATTTGCGCTTGGGCAGGGGTACTTAGTAAATGATGCTCTACATTGGGTCATGCAGGAATATGAAGATATGGGATATATAACTGATGATTCCAAAATACTGTCCTTTAATTTAAGGGAGGAAAATTTTCAGGAAGAAGTGTCATTCCCCATTCCCCCTTCTGGCAACGGGTATTATGAATCTGTGGAAATTGGGGCTATTGGAGGTTGTCTGTGTATCTGCTTTTAACTGGTTGATGGTGGTTTTAGAATATGGGGTAAAAGAATCTTGGACTGAACTCCTACAAATTTCTCTAGATGTTTTACCCAAAGATTGCAAATTACAGTTGAGGCCTTTATGTCTTTTAGAAAATGGGGAAGTGCTTCTGAATGCTCATAGAAATGTGTTGGCATTGTTTAACCCAGGGAGAAATACATTTTGAACTGTTGTTCAGACTCATGGAGATGAATGGTTAAATACAGCTATCTATGTTGAGAGTTTAGTTTCACCAGCAACTGACTGTGGCGTGGGCATGTGATACTAACAGTGGTCTAAATATCGCTTATATCGGTTGAGGGATAAAACGATATATTGGAGATATATTATATCGATATATATCGATATATATCGGTTTCATCGGAATTGCTTATTTTCAATAAAATTTATAAAATTATACTTCAATATGTGCCAAATAAACTTAAAAAATGTACTAAGTAAACTAAAATAAATAAATACTTGATTTTGTGACAATTAAAAATACACGAACGATACATAATAATAAAATTAAGTATTTAAGAAGAATTATTTAGGCTTGAAATTCATCATATATATTTAAAAATTAAAAATATATATGAAAAAAATGAAAAAAATAAATATATAAGTTTTTCAAAAAAAGAGAGGAAAGAAATATTAATTTTTTAAAAAAAAATTTAAAATTTGACCGATATTTGATCATTGACCGATATATTCAACCGATATGGGCGATATCGTATCGTTTTCTAAATATCACCGATATATTCGATATTTAGAACATTTAATACCAACATCGTTTTCTAATTTTTCTCTCCAAAATGTCTTTCGTATTCCATCAATTCGTAAAAATCTTTTGTCTGTCGCTCGTTTCACCAAAGATAATCTTGTTTTCTTTCTTTTTGCCCCAGATTATTATCAAATCTATTGCTTAAGAACTGGCCACCTATTGTTTCAGGGTCCTTGTCAAGATGGTCTTTATCCTCTCAAGTTATCCAGTGTCTCCACTCCTTATGCCCTAGCTTCTGTTCATTCCTCAATATGGCACAATCGTTTGGGTCACCCATCGTCCTCCGTTTCCACTCGTTTAGGGTCAGTTATTGGATCTAAAATTTCTCCTGGTTATTTTTGTACTCAGTGTGCACTTAGCAAGTCTCAGAAATTATCTTTTCCATCTCATAATAACTCTGTTTGCTCTCTTTTTGCTATTATTCATAGTGATGTGTGGCAATCCCCTACTGTCTCTGTAAGTGAATTTAAATATTATGTCCTCTTTACAGATGAATACTCCTGTTATACCTGGCTGTATCCTATGCGTCAGAAGACTGAAGTCCTCGCCCATTTTCAGACTTTGGTTGCCATGGTTCGAAATATTTTCAATGGTTCTATCAAATATCTCCAAAGTGATAATAGAACTGAATATGTCAATCAAGCCTTTTTTCACTATTGTACTTCCTTAGGCATCCAACAACAATTTTCTTGTCCATATACTCCTGAACAAAATGGCCTTGCTGAGAGGAAACATCGTCATATTGCTACAGTTGCTATTCCTTACTTCTTACCTCTGGCGTTCCTCAAAATCTTTGGGTTGAGGTTATTTTGACCTCTGTGTACCTCATTAATCTTCTTCCTACTCCTACACTCAACTGGGACACTCCTCACTTTCGTGTGTATGGTCATTCTCCCTCTTATTCATCTCTTCGCGTTTTTGGTTGTTTGTGTTTTCCTCATTTAGGTTGTTCTCCTTCCAATAAGTTGTCTAATCGGAGTCTTGAGTGTGTCTTCCTTGGGTATAGTCCTCACCACAAAGGTTATCGTTGTCTAGATCCCAAACAAATCGAGTTTATATGTCACGTCATGTTTTATTTAACGAAACAAGTTTTCCCTACAAAGGGGTGCATGTACAATCGCCATCATCTTGGGTTGATATTGAATTCACTCCGTTACATAATTCCAGTCCAATTACACCTCCGCAGGCCATCCTGCCGAGCCAAGGCTCATTATCCTCAGGCCCAAGCCAACCTAATCACTCAGCCTCCATTGATGTCGTTACCCTCCCTCAATCCACCGATCGTGTTGCCACGATCTCTCCAGTCTCACATAATGATGCTCTAGTTCTCCCTCACAGTGTTTCCCTTCCGACCAAACCGGCCTCCTCTGTGCCGTTCTTGACTCCGTCTGTTTCTACTCCACTAGATCTGAAATTTACCTCCCGTGCTGCTTCTCCACTTCTCCATTACTCTCGTCGCCGTCCGCCACCAGTGCTTCTCCCAGATCAGCCGGCCGCCACGCCCTCTGTCGCTCTGATCTCCCTGCCTTCTCTGGCCACCGTTCACCCTTCCTCTCATGTTCCTGTCTCTGTTCCAGTCGCGAATGCTCCCGCCGCATCGGATCTTCATCCAATTCCAGCTCCTCCACCAATTGTGGCTCCCGCACCTCTTGCGCCTCCTCAACCTATGACAACTCGTCTTCGTGACGGCATTGTGAAGCCCCGGATTCGCACTGATGGCACTGTAAAGTATCCTCTTCCTCAGGCTCTTCTCACTGCAATTGATTCAACAGAACCTACTTGCTATACAGAGGCGTCAAAACATGCGGTGTGGCGTTCTGCTATGGCTGATGAAATCAATGCACTCATGAAAAATAACACTTGGACATTGGTTCCTCCTTCCCCATCACAAAATACAGTTGGTTGCAAATGGGTGTTCCATGTGAAACACAATTCGGATGGCTCAGTTGAACGACATAAAGCTCGTCTTGTGGCTAAAGGGTTTCATCAACAACAAGGTATTGATTATGAAGAAACATTTAGTCCTGTGATTAAAACCTGCTACTATTCGTATTATGCTTTGTCTTGCTGTTTCTAGAGGCTGGTCCCTTCGACAATTAGACGTCAAAAATGCTTTCTTCATGGCTTTCTCAAGAAGGATGTATATATGACCCAACCACCTGGTTTCGGATCCGACTCGGCCTTCTCATGTTTGCAAATTAACCAAAGCACTCTACGGCCTCAAGCAAGCTCCACGCGCTTGGTTTCACATAATGGCTTCTTTCTTATTGTCGGTTGATTTCGTTCAAAGCTTGGCAGACTCTTCTCTCTTCATTTATCGGCATGGGCCTCATGTTCTCTACTTCTTGTTGTATGTCGATGATATTGTTGTTACTGACAATGATAATTCCATCCTCCAAGAGTTCATCGATGCGTTGGGACGTGGCTTTGATATCAAGGACCTTGGTCCTCTTCATTATTTTCTTGGTTTACAGGTCACCTCTCACGCCAATGGTCTTCACATTAGCCAACTCAAGTACGCTCATGATATGCTTATGAAGCATGATATGGTGCTTAGTCAACCAGTTAGCACCCCAATGTCTGCCAAGGCTCTCCTCTCGGCCACCGAAGGCGATCTCCTTTCCAATGCCACAGAATTTCGTGAAATTGTTGGTTCCTTGCAATACTTGACAATCACTCGCCCTGACATTGCTTACGCTGTTAACTCTATCTCTCGCTACATGAGTCAGCCACACAAACCCCATCTCATTGCTGCCAATCGTATTCTCAGGTACATCAAAGGTACTCTTGGTCATGGTTTGTTCTTCAGCCGATAATGTCAACCAACTTCTCTTGTTGCTTATTCTGATGCTGATTGGGCTGGTTGCCCTGATTCAAGACGTTCATTCTCCGGCTACCTCTGTTACCTTGGCACAAACTTGATCTCCTGGTGCTCTAAAAAGCAACCTACCATTGCTCGTTCCAAGGCCGAATCTGAATACCGGTCTCTCTCTCATGCCAGTGCCGAAACCACTTGGTTAGCCTCTTGCTTTATGAGTTAGGTGCTCGTTTCCAATTTCCAATTCTTCTACATTGTGATAATCTTAGTGCCACATATATGGCTAATAATCCAGTGTTTAATGCCCGTTTTAAAACACATAGAACTCGATTATCACTTTGTTCGTGAAAAAGTGGCGCTCGGTAGTCACCGGGTCTGTTTCATCCCATCTGTTGATCAACCAGCTGATTTACTTTCCAAACCACTTCACAAGCACCGTCATGCTCTCTTTGCTAACAAACTTGTCAGTTCGGGACCGTCAAGTTTGCAGGGGGATGTTAAAGCTACTCAATCTTCTCCACTAATTGCTCAATCTCCTTCATTGCCTACCTACTGATATGGCTATATCTATGTGCATCAATTATGCCAACTGATTGATTGCTAGAATCATCAGCTACATATTTGTATTCATAGCTGTCAACGATTATAATCAATACTAGGATATAGTGATTGTAGTAGGAAGTCTATATATTTATAAATTTTGTATCATTCAAGATCAATGGAAATCATTTTCTACAGGTAATATGGATGAACAGACACGCCATAAATGAACCTTAGTCAGGGATTTTAGCAAACCAAATTCGCTTCTAGGTAAAAGTAGTTAAAGGAGGGCCAGAGCCATAAACCACATCATGAAGCAACTGTCTAGCTAACTGATAAGCAGATTTGGTAGAGAACATACCTTTACTATCGTAGTGCCAAACCAACTTATCCGGCACACTACCAGAACTCAACTGTAAAGAAAGCACAACCTCCAAATCTAGATAATCAAATACCTCATCCAGTTTAGTTTTATTCCAACTCCGATCAGGAATAATAAAATCATTGACCTTAGTATCCAAAGTTGACGAGAGCACCCGAACAAGATGAAAGTCCCGAGGCCGGGGCAACCACAGATCAACAAAAGCTCGAATACATTAAGATGAAACTAGTTTATTTGATGTTTTGATACATTAATACTAGCAAGCGCCCACACACAACGTGTGTAAGAATTGTTTTTTTTTTCCTTTTTTTTTTGTAGTTGGTTAGAAGTTATCAGAAATAGTGGAATATGATTGTTTGTGGGAATGTGGGATAAAAAAGCTATGAGAAGTCATTTGTGCTTTTCTCTTAATTTTTATTTCAATTTAATATTTAATTATGTGCCATTATATCCTTCAAATGTTAAAATCAATTTTAAATTAACCTATAATCCAAAAAATTACTAGCGTTTTCACAATTCTTTTGGTTGAGAAACTCAATTTTCCTAAATTTACTTAATATAGATAGATAGATAGATAAATAAATAGCGCGTGTCCAATTATCACAAACAAATTATCGGTCTCCGAAAACGGGAAAAATGAAAACACAAAGGACCTTGAGGGTAAATAATCTCAGGAATCACGCCTAGCTCGGACTGTTAATCGGAGGGTAAAAGTAAAACCTCCCTAAACCCGAGCTTCGCTCATTCCTTTTTACCCCCTAAGCGTGACATCATAAACTCCTATTTAAAGCCCGAGGAGCTCGGTTAAAAATTCTTTTCGCCTCTCCCTTCAAAACCCCATAGGCTCTCGTATCCCAAACCCTATCAAGATCTGAAGAACTTCAAGATCCAAATCCTATCAATATCTGAAGAACTTGAAGTCCACCATATCTCAATGGTGGGTCCAGACAGAGGAGCGGGGAGAAGGAGGCAGAGGACACTCGGTAATGGCTCCTCCGTCGGCGCATACCTCCGTTATTTCGGAGGACGCGTGCGACGGAGCCCTCTACAGCTTCATAAACCGAGGCCGAGTTGCTCGGTATATCCCTGAGGATGTGTTTCAGTATCATACCCGGTAAGTTTTCAAGAATTATTTAAGATTTTTTAAAAGATTTTTCACTGATCTGTGCAATATGGAATTGAATTCATATATGGATGTAGTGATTGTATTCATAGCTGTCAACGATTATAATCAATACTAGGATATAGTGATTGTAGTAGGAAGTCTATATATTTATAAATTTTGTATCATTCAAGATCAATGGAAATCATTTTCTACAGGTAATATGGATGAACAGACACGCCATAAATGAACCTTAGTCAGGGATTTTAGCAAACCAAATTCGCTTCTAGGTAAAAGTAGTTAAAGGAGGGCCAGAGCCATAAACCACATCATGAAGCAACTGTCTAGCTAACTGATAAGCAGATTTGGTAGAGAACATACCTTTACTATCGTAGTGCCAAACCAACTTATCCGGCACACTACCAGAACTCAACTGTAAAGAAAGCACAACCTCCAAATCTAGATAATCAAATACCTCATCCAGTTTAGTTTTATTCCAACTCCGATCAGGAATAATAAAATCATTGACCTTAGTATCCAAAGTTGACGAGAGCACCCGAACAAGATGAAAGTCCCGAGGCCGGGGCAACCACAGATCAACAAAAGCTCGAATACATTAAGATGAAACTAGTTTATTTGATGTTTTGATACATTAATACTAGCAAGCGCCCACACACAACGTGTGTAAGAATTGTTTTTTTTTTCCTTTTTTTTTTGTAGTTGGTTAGAAGTTATCAGAAATAGTGGAATATGATTGTTTGTGGGAATGTGGGATAAAAAAGCTATGAGAAGTCATTTGTGCTTTTCTCTTAATTTTTATTTCAATTTAATATTTAATTATGTGCCATTATATCCTTCAAATGTTAAAATCAATTTTAAATTAACCTATAATCCAAAAAATTACTAGCGTTTTCACAATTCTTTTGGTTGAGAAACTCAATTTTCCTAAATTTACTTAATATAGATAGATAGATAGATAAATAAATAGCGCGTGTCCAATTATCACAAACAAATTATCGGTCTCCGAAAACGGGAAAAATGAAAACACAAAGGACCTTGAGGGTAAATAATCTCAGGAATCACGCCTAGCTCGGACTGTTAATCGGAGGGTAAAAGTAAAACCTCCCTAAACCCGAGCTTCGCTCATTCCTTTTTACCCCCTAAGCGTGACATCATAAACTCCTATTTAAAGCCCGAGGAGCTCGGTTAAAAATTCTTTTCGCCTCTCCCTTCAAAACCCCATAGGCTCTCGTATCCCAAACCCTATCAAGATCTGAAGAACTTCAAGATCCAAATCCTATCAATATCTGAAGAACTTGAAGTCCACCATATCTCAATGGTGGGTCCAGACAGAGGAGCGGGGAGAAGGAGGCAGAGGACACTCGGTAATGGCTCCTCCGTCGGCGCATACCTCCGTTATTTCGGAGGACGCGTGCGACGGAGCCCTCTACAGCTTCATAAACCGAGGCCGAGTTGCTCGGTATATCCCTGAGGATGTGTTTCAGTATCATACCCGGTAAGTTTTCAAGAATTATTTAAGATTTTTTAAAAGATTTTTCACTGATCTGTGCAATATGGAATTGAATTGGCAATTATGTTTAGTGAATTGGGGTTTAGATGTGGTCTTTAGGGTTTGTCAGTATTGTAGTTTGAATAAAAATGGGATGTGCTGATTCTTGATGGGTTTACAATTTGAAATTACCAATTACTCAATAGCCCTAATGTATGATGCAGTGATTTACTCAACAGGGTCCTTGACCGATGGGAGAATGATCTCCCATGCGGATCATTGGACCTTGAATATGTGCTGCTTGAGGATAACTCGCTAGTTATCCCCAAGCTTGGCACCGGGGTGGAGGAGGATCAGGACTATGTGGAGAAATTTAGACGTTTTGCTGTCGCACTTTTTGGAGGTGAGGGGCGTTGGCCGGAACGGGACGACTTCATTGCCAAACTCGGCATTTCTCAACTCAAAATGTAAGTTTCATTTAGATTTAATGATCTAATTCAAACATTCGCTGCTTCATATAATATGATCTAGGTGTGATAAGTTCTGTAGAGAAGGGCATTGAACAGTACGTATGTAGGGAAGGAATCAACTATAATCGCTAGGTAACACCATAAGTCAAGGCAGAAGTGTTGCTGAATGTGGGAATGAGTTTTTAATTGTGTCAAAAAGTCACCAGGTTGTCATTGTCAAGTGTTACCATGAAATCTAAGGCCTATTATGTTCAGCATCTTTTCTGAGTGACTGTTTCCAGTTTTATGACAACTTCTGATTGTATTCTATGTTTTGCATGTGTTTTTGCTTGAGCAGAACACAGTTTTGTGCTCTGTATTTCCACCCTCTTCTACAAAACCGTGTTCAGCAGGTATTGTTCCTGGCAGATTTTGTTGAGAGGTATAAATGGCAGAATGTGGTTTACAATGGGAGAAGGATGCCGTGGGAGTGCGCATTCAACCACTTTGATACACAAGAATATGCCAAAGAAAATGGTGGGGCGAAGGAGTGCATTGACCTCGAGTTAATATGCAAAAGAAATGAATTTGTCTTCAAGGTCTACAAGTACAAAGTCTACAACAACCGCTGTCCTGCAACAAAACTGAAGCTTATACGCAATATAATAAGGCACATTAACGATTATCGGCAGGTTAAGTGCGTTAAGCAAGGAGTGGAGCGGCGGGTGAGGTTACCTAAGTACACACATTATGAAATAGGAGCTTTAATTGAAGACTTATTTCCTGGAACATTGCTGCGGCTTTTCAATTTTCTGTGGAAGTTGGAAGCCGATTTGGATTTCAGGCATGAGAGACTTCACTTTAAAGAAGTTCTTAAAGGTAAGTCATTCGCACTGCTTTGAATTCTATCTTATATTTTTAAAAAGTTGTTTGGTAGACATACTGACTTTCTTTTATACGCAACAGGTTCAACCTGATATAGCTATGTGAAATCCTTTACTCTGAGACCAAATGTACAGAAATTGATCGAGCAAGGAGCCCAACCACAATTGAGTGTTGACAGCAATTTTTATCGAAGTATAGTTCAGAATCCCGGAATGCTGAAAATCCCTGGATATGTTCAACTTTTTAGTAGGAAAAATACTGTAGTAGGGCTGTAGGGTTAACCTTTTGTTTAGATGTTTCGGAGATTCAACTTTGCGATTATGTTTAAAGTCCCTAGTTAATGCACATTCAATTTTTTACAGTAAATGGGTTTTACCCTTTTGTTTGAATGTCGTCAGTACACTAGATAGCCCTCAATCTCCAAAACATCAGTACACTCATCACTTTAAAACAGATGGAATTTGGAAAGCTGTGTACGGAAACTTAGTTCCATCATACGAATTCAACAGTGATATTTCCAGAACAACATAGAAAAGACCAACCCCAACTAATTAAATGAGATCCCAACTCTGGAAGCCCCACAATCACTTGGAGATATGTTCTTGAATAAAAAATGAAACTATGTTCAAACATGTTTGTATGTTTAAAATGTAACAGAGGCATCCTGGCAAAGCAATGAAACTATGTTCGGTTTTTGCAGTGTGGCCTCCTTGTAAACGTTGCCCAACACCAACTAACAGGCATAGCCTCGTTAAGGCGCTTCACCAAACTTGGTCTACTGATGAACAAGAATAGTAGGGACAGGAATGACATCATTAAGAAGCTTAGTAATACTGAATTGCAATGGGCTGATGCACCGAAGGAGTACATTACAGAAGCTGCTGCTATGTAAAAAATAGGAAAAAATGATCAGCTGTACAAACTGGAATGGACGGAACGTGTTTATCACAAAGTATCGGCTAGGCCAAAATCATCACGAACAATCTGAATTTAAGAAACCAATGAAACCTTTCGTAGGTAGGAACCACATGATTACATGGAAGTGTTCTGGGGGATTGTTGAAGAAGTCCCACATCAGAAAATAACAAAAAGGAACTTATATGTGTACGTGTCTCTACATGTATTTTCAAACTTCCTGCACATCCCAACTTGACTTTGAAAGCAAAAGGCAGATATAACCAAATAAACCAATGGCTGCACTCTCAGTGCAGAAGTATGAGTCATGGAAATGGTTCTAGTATCATTCTGCATACTTTCAGATGAAAACTGGAATCTTTTTGAAATCATCTGGCCTCTTATATTAGCAGCAGAGCTGCGATTATCAGAAACAGCTCCTCCGGGTATCTGCAAAGCTGCGATAGAGAATCGCAATTTTTAAGCCATTATACTTTATATCCGTAGCTGGACAATATTTGAATGCGCCCGTCTGTATTAGCATTGACATTACATACATATGTTAGCTGCACAAAGTGATAGACCTGCCTACTGCAAAACTCTAAATCAATACACAATAACTCTTTATGAGGCAAATGCTTAAAAGTCAACATGTGTGCAAAGGCTAGAGCACATCATTCTACACAGTTGAACACAAAGTAGAAACAGGACATTATATTCCTGCACTATGTATCAGTTTTGAAATCAAACTTTTTAAAATATCATCCTATCAAAATCAAAACAAAACAGCAGCTCTTATCATAACCAAATTCCATTGACAGCCTCATTGCTCAAATTAGTTAGTAAAGAACATAGCCGTAATATACAAGTCCCATTTTCCAAAAAATATGCATACTGATACGAAAATAAGATTATTTCACTAAGCCAGGGATGGTGAACACTTGCATATATGCCTCTGGAGAACCATGTGGAAACAATGCAGATTACAAATCGTCCAGGACTCAAATAAATATATAAATTCAGAGTAATAAACTTATTACAACAGAAAGCAACCAACCGTTTCTTGATCAGGAAAAGTGGATGGGTTGGTATGGTATTCAAAGCTGCGAAGAGGCATGAATTGGAGTGTTAAGCAATTCTTCGTGTCCTTGTCTACCTTGGTCATATCAACTTCAAAATGAAATGGTATGACTGCAACATGTCTCTTATGACTACCCAGCTCACTACAAGTCTTGACTGCATCATCAGGGCGGCCGATTTCGGTGACAACAAGGAAGGCTTTCTGGCCTCCAATGTGCAAAAGCTGACAGCGTTGTGGCTGACCCAATTCATCAGGCAACTCCGGGATCCTCAGGTCACCGATTTTTGTGATGGTTTCTTGGTTGTCAGACAATGACATAAGATACACCTGTAGACGATAAGGCTGATAATGATAGGCAAACATGAGCTTCTGGTCATCGTTCCCCTGCTGCAGGTCCAGGACTAAAGCTTCGTTAATAAAAGGAAAAGGCCCTCCCTGGCACATAGTGGAGACCATTCTCCAATCTCTGTTGGGGTGGGCAACGTCAAAGCAAAACACTGGACAATTTTCATGGGAGGCAAAGATCTTGGTGCTGGCGATTGCGTAAGCGAAGTTGCCATCGCCATAATATGGAGAGCGAGGTTGGAAAAATGGAGGATGGGGCAAACCTTCCCACCTGCCTAGTTCAGGGTCAAATACCTCAAATGTCGGACTATCGTCATCGCCGATGACCCTCTCATAAGAAAGAGTGTACAGTTTGCCGGCCAGCTCCACCGTCAGAGGTTTATATTTGGCTGCTTTTAAATTGGCCTCAAGCATTCTGATCTTCTTCGTATCTGTATTTGCTCGTGTTTCAAAAGCATACACATTTGGACTCCATACTGAGTCGGAATCTATTGTACATAGGCCGTAAGCGGAGCAGGGTGTCACGCCGCCGGTGAAAACAATTTGGGATCCCCAAACACCGCAACCCACGGATCCCGGAAGATGCGACCCTGCCTCATAAGCCACTTGTCGTAATGGTACTGGATCGTCCACCGGTGAAGATGAAAATAAATCAGAAAGATTGATGGCGCGGACAACATGAGCCACCCAGTTAAACCTGTGCTCAAGTGAACACACGTAGAACGACTTGTTGGTCTCCTCCAACTCCCACTTTAGCTCCCTGGGCTTCTTCTTCTTCCCACCACGCGTATGCTTATAAGCCTTATTGCGATGTTCACTGCACTGCCGGAGCGGGGGTTGCTGCCTCTCTTCTTTGCCGGAGCGGGACATGTTTGGCTTTGGCTTCGGCTTTGCTTTAAGCAACTTTGGGTTTGAGATCAATTGGCAACCAGTTCGCTCGTTTTTATACACGCGCACACCCAACCCTCAACTCCTTGTTGCAAACGGATTGGACTAATCCGACTGCCGCTCGGAATGGGAAATTCTATATGGGCCATAAGAAGATTTTGGTCAAAGAAGGCAATTGATTGGACAACAAGGTGCTGGGCTTCTGGGATGCTGGACTGGAAGAGACTACGTGATATTCGTGAACTCCGTTGGGCCCTAGCTGTTCGAGTTCCTGTTCTCACACCAGCCCAGGTCAGTTATAAAATATATGGAACTTAAATCTCATCTACATTTTTTATTTGCTGTGGGTTTTCTCCCCAGATCTTGGTTTGAATAAGATATTGTGAACGTTTTGGATGAATTAATCAGTTTTATATAACTATTGTATAGATATGATATTAATGATTATGCTCAATTTCTTGGCTCGTAGTTCAGTTAAAAATTTTTCCTTAATTTTATTACCGGCATATGCTTTCTAATTTCGGGTCAATGTATTTATTTTTCATTGGAAGAACTCTTTATTCCTTTCTTTTTTCTTTTTTCTTTTCCTTCTATTTCTTTACTTGGCTTTTGAATTCAGGTTGGGGAGGCGGCATTGTCCATTTTGCATAGCATGGTATCTGCACATTCTGATTTAGATGATGCTGGAGAGATAGTTACTCCAGCTCCTAGAGTAAAAAGGATATTGTCAAGTCCGCGTTGTCTTCCACATATTGCTCAGGTAGATTCTAGCATGTTCATTTTCAATTTCCTCTTGTTGCCATTGTGAAGAAGTAATGCTAGATAGAATATTGATATCACTATTTTGTTGTCCAAATTAATATAGGCCATGCTTTCTGGTGAACCAAGTATTGTAGAGAGTGCTGCTGCATTACTGAAGGCTGTTGAGTGTGAGGACTGACGGATTCTACGCTGCATTAACCAAGTATTCTACGCGACGAGAGCTCCAGTGAGTTCAATTTGAGTGTGAGGACTGACGGCAGAGGCAATGTTAGGGTTTTAATCCTAACTACTGGGTTTAGAGTAGGAATTAAGACAACGCAGTAACAATTAATGAAGAACAGATAAGGAAATTTGTTGAATGAAGGAAAAAATATACTCAATTCATCGATAAGGTTCCATACAACCAGCTGAGGATAAATACAATGTCCTATTCATGGTAGCCACGTGTCAGCTTGACACTCGCCACGACAGGTCACTGTACAGCAGCTAAACGCTGCGTTTATACAAGTAAAGGATGAACGATATTCAGCTATTCCTTAGTTGACTGGGATGAATAAGTCAACACCCTAACATCCCACCCTCCTTAAAACAAACTTGACCTCAAGTGACAATGGATGAAGGAACAGTAGCGCGACCTGTAGAATTATAATCAAACTCTGGAAACCTGGCAATGATCTGCTCTGCATCTTCCCAAGTAGCTTCCTCAGAGCTAGCATTCTTCCACTGTATCAACCACTGAGTACCAGCTTTGCCTCTTTTTTTGAAAATCCTGCGTTGAAGAATGGTCTCGGGTTCCCACTGTGGGTTATCAGGATCAATAACAGGAGGTAATTGTGGAGAAATGACTGCAACAGGACTCAGAGATTTTTTTAAGAGAGACACATGAAACACATTGTGAATTCGAGCAGTAGGGGGTAGTGCCAGCTTATATGCCACCTTCCCAATCCTCTCAATGATCTGAAACGGACCAAAGTACCTCGGAGAAAGCTTGTTCCAACTCTGAGGATTCATGGAATGTTGTTTGTAGTGCTGCAGCTTAAGATAAACCCAATCATGTACTTGAAACTCCCTATCAGTGTGCCTTTTATCATAAAAGCCCTTCATTCGAGATTGTGCTAGCTGCAAATTCCTTTTGAGCACCTGAAGCAATGCATCTCTATTCTGTAGTTGATTATCCACATCTGCCACAGCTGTAGTGCCAGGGGTGTATGGGACCACTGGGGGAGGTTGATAACCATAAAGTGCTTGAAAAGGACTCATTTGTATAGCTGAATGAAACGCGGAATTATACCACCATTCAGCCCAAGGTAGTGCCTGCACCCATTCCTGCGGTTTCTCCCCGATCACACACCTTAAGTACTGTTCTAAGGTTCTGTTTAAGTTTTCAGTTTGTCCATCACTCTGAGGATGGTAAGCTGAAGACTTGTTTAGCTTAGTTCCCTGCTGCTTGAAGAACTCCTCCCAAAACAAACTCAGAAATACTGGATCTCTGTCAGAGATGATTTGTTCAGGCATGCCATGTAGCTTGAATATCTCTTTTATAAACAATTGAGCCACTGAAGCTGCAGAATAGGGGTGAGACATTGGTATGAAGTGTGCATATTTAGTGAACCTATCAATAACAACCCAAATGACAGATTTTCCTCCTGACAGTGGTAAGCCATCAATAAAATCCATAGATATTTGAGTCCAGGCTTTATCTGGAATAACATTCGGCTGCAGTAGTCCTGGAGGAGCAATTGTCTCATAGTGATTTTGTTGACACACATGGCACCTTGCAATATAACTTTTGATGTCCCTTAACATCCCAGGCCAAGCAAAACTTCTCTTGATTCGCTGGTAAGTTCGAGTCCTCCCTGCATGTCCACCTAACCTGCCATCATGCATTTCACCAATAATTTTATTCCTCCAATCTCCAGTTGCAGGAACAAAAAACTTGTGTCTATACTGAAGAGTATCATTATGCAGTGAAAAGTGCTTCTTGCTAGTTCCGGCTTGTCTCAGCTCAGTGATAATCACACTAGCCTGTGGATCAATGGTACAAGACTGCATAAGCTCGGTCATAAATTGAGGGATAGGTGTAGAAGAAACAGTGAGAGCAGCAAGGTCCAATTTTCTTGAGAGAGCATCTGGGGCAGCATTGTTTTTTCCAGCCCTATAATGTATAGAGTAATCATATCCCATGAGCTTGATCAGCCACTTTTGTTGAGATGGAGTGGTAATTTTCTGTTGTAAAAAATGCTCAATAGCTCTATGATCTGTATAGATTTGGAAATGGTTACCCAACAGATACTCATCGACCACTGGAATAGGATACTTGTCCTTGACTGTGGCTGCATTTAATGCTCGATAATCAACACACATACGCCATGTACCATCTTTTTTCTTCACTAAAATGACTGGTGAAGAAAACGGTGACACACTAGGTCTAATGACTCCATTGTCCAACATTTCCTTCACAATTTTCTCAATCTCGGCCTTCTGAAA
This sequence comes from Argentina anserina, assembly GCF_933775445.1. Lineage (NCBI taxonomy): Eukaryota > Viridiplantae > Streptophyta > Magnoliopsida > Rosales > Rosaceae > Argentina > Argentina anserina. Next base: position 1,323,566 of record NC_065872.1, on the reverse strand, counting down.
GTGAGGATATCTGTATGGCCTTACATTGACTGCTGCAGTGTTTGGTTTGAGTTCTATTTGATGATCATGATGTCTTTTTGGAGGAAGGACAGTGGGCAGTTGGAAAACATCAGCATACTCTTTCAATAGGATTTGAATCTCTGGCTGCATTGTGCTCTTGTACTTGTCCTTCCCTGTATGCAACATTTCCATAGGGCTGAGTTCCACCAAAACAGCTTCAGTCTCCCGCTTAAGCAACCTAGACATGGCTTTACAACTTATTACTGAAGCTTGAGGGTTAGTTTCTCCTTGCAGCACATATTTCTCCTGATCTCTGTAGAAAGTCATCATCATATTACCAAAATTCCAAGTAATATCTCCTAATGAGCGCAGCCACACAACTCCTAAAACAACCTCACAACCAGAGATTGGCAAAACATAAAAATCACTTGTGAACACATATTTCTGCACCTGCAATTCAACTCGAGCCATACCACTAGTATGCATGATGGCACCACTTGCTAATCTAACTCGCAGTGGCTGGATTTGTTTGATGGTTGATTTCATCCTTTTAAGCAACGCAGGGTGTATAAAATTGTGTGAAGCCCCAGTGTCAATCAGCACATGCACACTCTTGTTATCAAACACCCCCTTGAGTTGCATAGTGTCAGAATCCTCTTGTCCTCCCAAGACCTGTAGTTGCAATTCTGGTTCTCTTGTGACAATCACGTGATCATTGGCCGCAGTAGTAACTACTTCCTCATCGCTAACTGGTTGCTCTTCCTGGTCATCAGCAACAATTTCAAGTACAAATAGTTTACCTTGATTCACAGGCCCTTTTCGACAGTTGTGCCCTGGTTTCCATGGTCCATGACAAGCAAAACACTTTTTCTGAGCCCTATGTTCTTCAAATTCTGACTGAGTAAGTCGCAAATGATTACCAGGAGGAGTGGAGGTTGTAATACTTCTACTGTCCCCAGATTGCTGCTGCCTAGTAAAGTGGTGTGAACTTGCAGGCTGGACAGTTGTTGAAGCAGCCGTAGAGTAACTCTTGACATGAGAAGACGATTTGTTTTGGGATTTCTGGCCCCAATCAGTGTCCTCAAAGATACGAGCCAAATCAAAAGCTTCATATAATGTCTTTGGCCGGAGAGCCTTAACATGACACTTAATCTCCCTCTTCAACCCTTCTATAAAAAAGGATCGCAGTGTGTCGTGTGAGAATTCAGGGACACGCCTAGATAACTTCACAAACTGTTCCATGTATGCCTCTACACTCCCTGTTTGAGACATTCTTCCCAAGGCAGCTTGGTAATCACCTGTATTAAGACCTCCAAACTCCCTCATTAACAAGTTTGAGAAACCTTGCCAAGTAGGGGGGAACTCATGTTTAAATAGGTACCACCTGTCAGAAGCCTTCTCAGTTAAATGCATAGCAGCTATGGATAATTTCTTCTCCTCTGGAACCCTGTAAAAATCAAAAAATTGTTCAGCCGTGTGCAACCATTCAGTCGGGTCCCCTCCACTGAAGTGTGCCAGATCCAATTTCATCTGCTTCATGGACGGCAGCATGTGATCGAATGGCGTATCATGGTGACCAGTTTGGTAATAGTGGCGTGGGGATGGAAAAGGAGGATGAAATGGTGCGGCATGAGGGTTGAAACTTGTAGATTGGACTTGTGGAGGAACAGGATTGTGCGTGTAATGGTATCCTCCCGAAGAATTTGTGCGATATGCACTCGGGCCAATTTCACTGTAATGGTTAGTAGGAGCAGAACCAAAAGTAGAGTGACCATATGAACCAGATACCTGGCTAAAGGATTGAAAACCATTACCAGTCAGTTGAATGTGAGGACTCATTCGAGCATCCATGCCACTTATACTCTTTAAGGACATAGTACTCCGTGGCCTTACATCGAGTGGAGCCATAATGGTAGTCGAAGGGGGAGCTGATGTTACACCAGTACCCATAGACAAAGTGGACAGAGGAGTAGTAGTTGTAGCTAAACCCAGTATAACATCACAATGACCCAATTCATTATAAGACAGAGGAGTAGTAGTAGAGGAAACCATCTTACCACACAAATCTGAAGAATGAAGAAATGTGGAAGCACCAATTGACCCAGCCCTAAAACCTGGAGGAGGCATGAACGACGCCGAGAAGGTCGAGGAGCTCCCGGAGCCAGTTAAAATGGGAATAGATCCGACCGATAATGATGAATCAGAAGACGCATGAGGTGGGTCAGGAGGAGTAGAATGCGCTGGCAGCGCAGGAGGAGAAACGGGAGGAGATCTGGCCTCCGTGAGGAGGAGACGAAGCTCAGACAATATCTCAAACTTGAGCGAAGCCATAGAAGACTGGACGCTAGCCAACGAGTCCTGGACTTCTGTCATCGAGTTTTGGACCAAATCGAGCTGAGCGGAGGTCTCGGTCCGGTGAGCTTGGAAAGCCAACTCAACCTGAGCGACATCGGTGCCCTGCGACGACATACCAGTGCTTGCGGAAGCTTTGTTGCGGACCATCACCCTCAGAATCGAGGGCTCTGATACCAGATTGTTAGGGTTTTAATCCTAACTACTGGGTTTAGAGTAGGAATTAAGACAACGCAGTAACAATTAATGAAGAACAGATAAGGAAATTTGTTGAATGAAGGAAAAAATATACTCAATTCATCGATAAGGTTCCATACAACCAGCTGAGGATAAATACAATGTCCTATTCATGGTAGCCACGTGTCAGCTTGACACTCGCCACGACAGGTCACTGTACAGCAGCTAAACGCTGCGTTTATACAAGTAAAGGATGAACGATATTCAGCTATTCCTTAGTTGACTGGGATGAATAAGTCAACACCCTAACAGGCAAGTTCAAGTCCGTCAAGTTCTCGTCGAGGTATAGGGCCAGCATACTGACGGAGCTCCATCGGAGGCAATCGGCTCGGGGTAGTTGCGGAATTTCCAGTGCTTCATCTCCGGCGCCGGAACGCCGAGTGGGTTGCTTATGTAAGTTGACTCCTCCTCCAAGTTTACCTTACCGTTATATTAGCTCTTTTAAACTTTGTTGTAGTAGTAGAAGATTTAGTGTCTACTAATTTGATAGTTTCGACTAGTAGTTACAGTTAGAGTCTTAGCTGAATGGATGCAAAACACTTGAGATTGCGAAACTAGGGATTCTAGCTATAGAGCAAATGAGATTTGAGTGTTGCTTTACCTAGTAGTGTAGTGCTGCTGATAGTGTTTGTTATTGCATAGATTTAAAATAGGTGAAATTGAACACTGATTGCCGAATTTCATAGCGACGCGTGTTTTTAGGTATAAAACATTGAACATATATGCATATGAATGGAAACCAGCAATATGAAACAATTATGAGATGGAGAAAAAGTTTGTTTTGAAATGCTTAGAGGTAGAATGTAACCCTCTTTACAGGGTGGGCACATGCATTTAGTCTTTGAATTGTGTACGTGCTCAATATTTGACAGAAGTATTGCTCTTGATATCGTAGAGAAACTTTAATGTTCTTTTTAATCCATATTATTGTTGATTGGTTACGTTTTATTTATTGATCATGGAATCTGGTTTTTATATGTATACTCTTTGCAATGCTTTATGTTTCTTCTGATATAGCACTTAATGGAACATTTACCCACTTTGAACGATTCAAAGCCTCCTGGGAAATACAATAAAACTAAGTTGATAACAGGCTTTTTTTAGCTTAGATATTATTAAACCTATAAACATGCTGGATTAGTCCTAATACTACTGCTTTAGGTTTATTTAGCGCTTTGCAACTATGAAATTGATTGTTTTTTTAATTGATTTTTGTACAGAAACTAAAAATTACGTATGTGGGGGTTGAGCTTGTTGATTTAAAAGGTGGAGACCTTCGCTGGTGCTTGGATTTCAGAGATTTCGATTCCCCTGCCATTATTTCCCTTTCTGACGCTTATGGGAAGAAAGGCATTGAAGGAGGTTTTATTCTTTTCCCTTCATACGGAAGAAAATCGAAAGCTTTTCGAGCTGCTTCTGGAACGACAAATTCTGCTATCATTGCTAATTTGGTATGACTGACTTTGGATGTTCAATTTCTTACTTTGCTGCAAATTTATGTAAATGCTCATTTTCTTAGAAGTGATTAAAATTTATGACGTGCCAGCACACCAAAATGCGTTGAATTATGCCTCTTGGACAAGCATTTATATTATTATACATTTATGCAGACCAAAACAGCAAAATCTATGGTGGGGTTGTCACTATCTGTGGAAACTTCTCAGTCTCTCACTATAGCAGAGTATATAAAGCAAAGGGGTAGCACATTTTAAACACTTGTTTTTGTTCCTGTAAAGTAGTCTATTTAGCTATTCATTAATACATTTATATGGACAATGCAGCAAAAGAAGCAGTTGGAGCAGCTGAAACTCCATGTGGGGGTTGGTCTGTGACAAGACTGCGCTCTTCTGCTCGTGGAACTTTAAATGTTCCGGGATTGAATCTGAGCGTCGGCCCTAAAGGTGGACTCGGGGAGCATGGTGATGCTGTATCTCGTCAACTGATTCTTACAAAAGTTTCACTTGTTGAAAGACGCCCAGAGAACTATGAAGTAAGCTGATAAACTTACTGAAACATATATAATTAGCTTATATCAAATGTTGAGAATAGTCACTAGATGTGTGCAGGCTGTTATTGTTCGACCGTTATCTGCAGTAAATGCACTTGTTCGATTTACTGAGGAGCCCCAGATGTTTGCAATTGAGTTCAATGATGGATGCCCGATCCATGTGAGCTCTCATTGCACGTAACTTTAACAATTGCTTCCTTTCAGGGACTTGCAATTAATGTTTGTAACGTATCTTGTAGGTATATGCAAGCACCTCTCGTGACAGCTTACATGCTGCAGTTCGTGATTTGTTGCAAACAGAAGTAGGTAGATGTGTTCTCTTGTGGGTATTGAAGGGTTTACCCAGGACTTTTGCCATAATCTATCCACTTTATGCTGTTTGGCTGACCTCTGGCTATAACTTGTGCAGGGCCAATGTGCTGTGATTCGTCTATACAGTGGCGCATTTTAGTTTTCCCTAGCATATCCAGGATCAAATCTCCTTTCGATTGCCCAACTCTTTTCAGTGACTCATGTTCACCAAGCATTTCATGGTGGTGAAGATGCCGCAGTTTCCTCTTCCTTACCTCTGGCGAAACGCAGTGTCTTGGGTGGGCTTCTTCCTGAATCTTTGCTGTATGTGTTAGAACGTAGTGGTCCAGGGGCATTTGCAGCTGCAATGGTATCTGATTCTGATACTCCAGAGATTATATGGACTCACAAGATGCGAGCAGAAAATCTGATTCGTCAGGTACTTGGATACTCCAGAGATTACCTCCTGAACTTATGTGATGAGATTAGATTTCCAAACTGGCCAATTGTTGAACATGTTGAGTTTCTACAGTCATTACTGGTAATGTGGCGTGAGGAGCTTACAAGAAGACCTATGGATCTTTCTGAGGAAGAAGCTTGCAAAATATTAGAGATATCCTTGGAAGATGTGTCAAGTGATGATGCCAATATGAAGCATTCCATTGAGATGGGTGAGGATAGCTTTAGCATAACCAAGCAGATTGAGAATATTGATGAAGAAAAGCTTAAGCGACAATATAGGAAACTTGCCATGAGATACCATCCAGATAAAAATCCTGAAGGAAGGGATAAGTTTCTTGCTGTACAGAAAGCTTATGAGCGCTTGCAGGTAACACATCTGCCTACAAAACTGCTTTGATGGCATTAATCTACCCGAGCATGCTTAAAACTGTAGTTATAATTAGAGGTCTAAAATTTCAGCTTGCTCAGAATCTCTAGTAACACAGACTTACCTAAATTAACATTTTCCCCTTATGATTGTAAGATAGGTTCAGAGCCCTATACAGGGGGCTGCTTGCCCCTATCTGTTTAATTGTTTATGTTTTCCTGGGGATGTCCTTCGTGGGGATACAATCGCATGTGCACACTTATTTTTGGTATTTATTGTGACATAGATATCTCTTGTGCTTATATACCGTCCTGTGTCGTCAGCAAGTAACAATCTTCACTATGTCAAAACATTTATAAACTCAATTTTAATTTCATCTTCTGTTTTAAGTTTGCTAAGAATGCCGCTGTGTCTGTAGGCCACCATGCAAGGCTTGCAAGGCCCTCAAGCTTGGCGGTTGTTGCTTTTATTGAAAGGACAATGCATCTTGTACAGAAGATATAGAGATATATTGGAACCATTCAAATATGCTGGTTATCCAATGTTGCTCAATGCAGTTACTGTGGATAAGGATGATAACAATTTTATTTCCTTAGAGAGAGCACCTCTCCTTGTTGCAGCGTCAGAGCTTATTTGGCTAACGTGAGTACCTCTTGTTCCAGATATCTATAATTGGAAATTAATGTTTTGATTAATAAAGGTGATATAATTTTTTTTTTCAAATGTTTAGGTGTGCATCTTCTTCATTGAACGGTGAAGAGCTTGTGAGGGGTGGTGGCATACAGCTTCTTGCAAATCTCCTCTCTCGTTGCATGTGTTTAGTTCAGCCAACTACATCCGCAAATGAACCATCTGCCATAATTGTTACAAATGCTATGCGCACCTTCTGTGTTTTGAGTCAATTTGAGAGTGCCTGGGCTGAAATACTTGAATATTCTGGATTAGTTGATGACATTGTGCACTGCACCGAGCTTGAGCTTGTACCTGCTTCTGTAGATGCCGCTCTCCAAACTATTGCGCACGTTTCTGTGTCCACTGAATTGCAAGATGCCTTGCTTAAAGCTGGTGTCTTATGGTAAGCCAGCTCATACACATGGTTAGCTTTTCAGTTGTATATTGTTAAAAAAAAGTCTTTAGCAGTCTGGCATATCTAGTATTCAATTTCATCTACATTCTTTTCCATTATATGTCTAAAGATTACGGATAAGAAGAACATAAATATATAACTGGACAAAAGACTTTATCCATAACCTAGAAAAAGATCCTACCATTCAAGCAATAACCAGCTGCAATATAACTGGTGCTGGATATGTTCTTCTGCAGTAGCTGACATGCCTGTTTAAAGTGGCCTTAAAGAGGACTAGTGGCTAGAGCCTAGAGGATTGTTTCATTTGTTTGTAATATAGTTTCCATCCAGTTAACAATTGCTTCAACTAGTGGGATATAAGTTTCTACTAGTGGTGAAAGAAAAACAGTTGTAATATTTCTTAGGGTGAGGATCATTGTTCATGTTCATTAGAACAAGACTTAAGTTCTGACACTTGTTTTGATCATGGACCATACTACAATTCAAAGCCCTAAACATGATTAAAGAGTTCTAAGGTTCTTACAGGAGAGTAGATAACACTAGTTATTTCTTGGTGCCAATGTAAATGGTAATTGTTTGTTAGTGACACTTGAACCTGACTGCCTTTGTCTATTAATTTATCAAAGATTAGCTGTCAACTTATGTAATTGGATTGTGCTAGGTACCTTTTGCCCGTGCTGCTTCAGTATGACTCAACTGCAGATGAATCTGACACAACAGAGTCACATGGTGTTGGTGCTAGCGTACAGATTGCAAAAAATATGCATGCTGTACGTGCATCGCAGGCGCTGTCACGGCTCAGTGGTTTGTGTAGTAATGGGAGTTCAACACCTTATAATCAGACAGCAGCTGATGCCCTTAGAGCTTTGTTGACTCCAAAACTTGCAAGTATGTTAAAAGATCAAGCTCCTAAAGACCTACTGTCGAAATTAAACAATAACTTGGAGTCTCCAGAGGTACTACTTTGTTTTTTAATGTTACACCTTTCTTCATATGGTCGCAGTATGCTATGACGCCGTATAGTTCATTTAGTTTTGTTTCTTTGTTATATAACCTTTAAGGTTGATTTTTAAATCTTCTGTTTGTAGATTATCTGGAACTCTTCCACCCGAGCAGAACTACTGAAATTTGTGGATCAGCAACGGGCAAGTCAGGGTCCAGAGGGCTCATATGACTTGAAAGATTTGCATATGTTTTCGTATAAGGCACTATCAAAAGAACTCTGTTGGCAATGTTTACTTGAGGGTGTATAGCGATCAGCCCAATTTTGATATTAGTGAACCAGAGGCCTTCTGTGTCGCCTTAATTGATTATATATCATATCTAGTACACGATCAATGTGCTTTAGAGTCAGAACTTAAGAATGAGCCAAAGCAGGATGGCTCATCCCTTGAAACATCTGAGCATCCTAGTGATATTGCTATTGCATCAGTAGATGAACATAGTCCCCCAGTTGATGATATGGCAGTATCCAATGGCAAAGTGTCAGAGAAAGAAGAATTTAAAGTGGTCAAGAACCTTAAGTTTGTACTGAATTCACTTAAGGTATCTCACTCACTTTTCTATGCTGATTCAATAACAGACAATCCAAGCCATGTATCTGACCTTTTTTTTGGTGTTTTTGTTTTGGTAGAACATACTGACAAGCAGTCCAAACTTGGCATCAATTTTTTCTACTAAGGACAAGTTGTTGCCTCTTTTTGAATGCTTCTCTGTGCCTGTTGCATCAGAAAGCAACATACCTCAACTCTGCCTGAGTGTGTTGTCACTCCTGACTACGTATGCCCCCTTGCTTGGAGGCTATGGTTGCAGATGGATCTAGCCTTCTCCTTTTATTGCAAATGCTTCACTCAGCCCCAAGTTGTCGTGAGGGGATTCTTCATGTTCTATATGCTCTGGCAAGCACACCAGAGCTTGCCTGGGCAGCTGCCAAGCATGGGGGAGTAGTCTACATTCTTGAGCTTCTCTTGCCTTTGCAGGGTAAATAGATTTACTTAGCTTTGTTGTGCTTAAATATTGATTGGGAATACTACATTTTTGACGGTATAAATCTATATGTGCAGAAGAAATTTCCTTGCAGCAAAGAGCAGCTGCAGCTTCTTTGTTGGGGAAGCTTGTTGGGCAGCCAATGCATGGGCCGAGAGTTGCTATAACGCTGGCTAGGTTTCTTCCTGATGGCTTGGTATCAGTTATTAGGGATGGACCTGGTGAAGCTGTTGTAATTGCCCTTGAACAGACTACTGAGACTCCAGAACTTGTATGGACACCAGCGATGACTACTTCTCTGGCCGCACAAATCGCGACGATGGCAGCAGATCTATACCAAGAACAAATGAAAGGCCGTGTTGTTGACTGGGACGTACCTGAGCACGCATCTGGGCAGCAAGAAATGGGAGATGAGCCACAGGTAGCACATGATTATGCATATATACATTGAAGTATGTCTTAATATTTGAAAAACTCACACTTTCAATCTCATGCAGGTTGGTGGAATCTATATTAGGTTATTTCTAAAAGATCCTAAATTCCCTCTCAGAAATCCAAAGAGGTTCTTGGAAGGACTGCTAGATCAGTATTTGACATCCATTGCCGCCACACATTATGAAACACAAGCTGTTGATCCTGAACTTCCTTTGCTCCTGTCTGCTGCTTTGGTTTCATTATTGCGAGTACATCCTGCCCTTGCAGATCATGTTGGATACCTTGGATATGTGCCCAAGCTTGTGGCTGCTGTCGCGTATGAAGGAAGACGAGAAACAATGGCATCGGGGGAGGTGAACAATGGAAATTATGTAGATAGAGCAGAGGAGTCTGATGATGGATCCTCACAGCCTACCCAAACCCCCAGAGAACGTGTGCGCCTCAGTTGTCTGCGTGTTCTGCATCAACTAGCAGCTAGCACCATATGTGCTGAAGCTATGGCAGCAACTAGTGTAGGAACACCTCAGGTGCGTAACTTATTTTGTCCTTATGTATATATTCACTCGGGTATCTACTAATTGCACCAACTGGTTTAAAAATTTACTTAAAGTATACAATTTGCATAAACAATTCAGGATGCTATCAATTGGATAGTTTTCTTTGAAATTTTCTTATTGGATTGAAATTTAGTACCAGGGGGCTAGTGTGTCTTTGGTGTCCTATATGGTGCTATTGACTCAAATTTCCACTTTACTGTAATGCAGGTTGTTCCGCTTCTAATGAAAGCTATAGGATGGCAAGGTGGAAGCATACTAGCTATGGAGACCCTAAAGCGTGTTGTTGTTGCTGGAAACCGAGCTAGGGATGCACTTGTTGCACAAGGACTTAAGTAAGTGAAAAGAGCACTTATTGATCAAATTTTAGATGCATTGGATACTTATTTTTCCTCGAAATGGTTGCATGTCATGTACCCTACAGATCTGATGAATTTCAATGCCAAGTTATGCTAACCCTGCCAACTCGATGGCAATCATGATGTATATTGTAGGCTAAGCTCAATTTCAAAGAGTAGATTTCATAGATTTTAAGGCACATTTATGCTTTTCAATTCTTGTATCAAAATGATTTGCATGTTCTGCATATTACAAACCTGATGACTTTCCAATGTCAACTTAGACTAACTCTGCAAACACACACCACTCGAAACAATGATGTGTTTTGTAGGCTAGGCTCAAATTTGAAGAGTTGAACTGGTTTTGACTTTTGAGGCAAATACATACCTGTCAATTCTTTATATTAATATGGGTTGTGATATGTAGGGTTGGTCTTGTTGAAGTACTTCTTGGCCTTCTTGATTGGAGAGCTGGAGGAAGGAATGGACTTTGCTCTCAGATGAAGTGGAATGAATCTGAAGCATCTATCGGCAGAGTGCTAGCAATTGAGGTTAGAACATTTTCATAAAATGATGTCGTTAATTGTCTTGTTTGCCATTGCCTTTGTACAAATATTCTGTTGACATTAGGAGATACAATATTTCAATAAACTTCACCACTTGGATTAGTTGGGTTGTCGGGCATTACAAAGATATTAACATTTAAGTTCTTTTCGTTTATAATCTGCTCAAAATTGGAGGACGCGTGTCCTAGATACTTGTTCTCTTCAATTGATACCAAACAATAAAAGATGTTGGTTATTAATATTTTGATTGGTTGTATTCATAATGAAAGCACGGATAACAACTCTTTTGTCCTAATGTTTGAATTAGTATGTTTAAATCCTTCCTTGAGTTCTCCAACTTTCTTTGTCACTGAGCGTATTTGAATTGTGGTTTATCTTTTGATACAGGAACTGCATGCATTCGCAACGGAGGGAGCCTACTGTACTAAAGTTCGGGACTTGTTGAATTCATCAGATGTAAGTCCATATGCATATCTTTATTCAACGCTCCTTGTTGCTGTTGCCACTAGACAACAAAATAATTACCTTGTCCATTGACCTAAATCGAATGGGTTATGTGTGGTTTTGTTACTAAAACTGGATTGAGTACTAAACCAGCCTAATCATATAATTATCAATGTGGTTTTGGCTTCGGCTTTGCTTTAAGCAACTTTAGGTTTGAGATCAATTGGCAACCAGTTCGCTCCTTTTTATACACACGCACGCCCAACCCTCAACTCCTTGTTGCAAACGGATTGGACTAATCCGACTGTCGTTCGGAATGAAAAATTCTACATGGGCCTACTTTAAGAATAACAAATCTGACCCGGCCTAGCTATACTAAAATTGTTTTTTTTATGAGAAACATTTTTGGATTTTAAAGAAAAGGACGTCATCCTATATTGATAATGTAAGGAAACCAGCAATAGGAAACAATTATGAGATGGCGAGAAAGTTTGTTTTGAAATGCTTAGAGGTGAAATGTAACCCTCTTTACAGGGTGGGCACATGCATTTAGTCTTTGAATTGTGTACGTGCTCAATATTTGACAGAAGTATTGCTCTTGATATCGTAGAGAAATTTTAATGTTCTTTTTAATCCATATTATTGCTGATTGGTTACGTTTTGTTTATTGATCATGGAATCTGGTTTTTATATGTATACTCTTTGCAATGCTTTCTGTTTCTTCTGATATAGCACTTAATGGAACATTTACCCACTTTGAACGATTCAAAGCCTGGTGGGAAATACAATAAAACTATGTTGATAACAGTCTTTTTTTTAGCTTATACATTATTAAACCTGTAAACATGCTGGATTAGTGCTAATACTACTGCTTTAGGTTTATTTAGCGCTTTGCAACTATGAAATTGATTGTTTTTTTACAATTGATTTTTGAGCAGAAACTAAAAATTACGTATGTGGGGATTGAGCTTGTTGATTTAAAAGGTGGAGGCCTTCGCTGGTGCTTGGATTTCAGAGATTTGGATTTAAAAGGTGTAGTGCAATCATCAGTCACAACTTTCTGAGTATCAGATTCCTTTTGGCTTCTGCCTCCTCTGCAGCACTTCTTCTGTCTGCACAGATTGGGCAGATAGTTTGAAGTTTGAACCAAAAACTATTACCCCAAAAAAAAAAAACCATAAACTACCTGCAAGTGTCTTTGCTGCTTCTTCTGCTACCACAACCAAAACTGAGCAGAGCTCCTTTAAGTCCTGTGGTTGGATGATGTCTGTTAGGAGAGACCTTCAAAGATCATATACGACTTAGATTTGAATCACGTAGATCAACAGTAGCTTATAGAAACGCCAGTCATACCTGTATGTGAACTTTGAAGGCCCTAATCCGGCAGTACCAAGGCGAGAAACAGGGGCAGAAGACGAAGATGGTGCAGGCGGTCTGAGATGGTTTGCCTGAAAAATATATAGTATGTTATAAATGATAGTACTCCAAATTAGAGTAGTGCCAAGATGAATTCAACCAATCACACATAAATTTCATTGATTTTAATTTCCAAGCATCAATCAACCAATAGCTTAATTCTGGCCTAGTAGAAAATAAAATCTAATAGGAAAATTTTGTTTCCATTTCTTACGCCACTAATTTTGGAAGTAATTACTGATACCACAAAAATAAATTTACCTGTGGATACTGTCCTATCCTATGAGCTGACTGATCCTTGGCTGTCTGTCCAAAAAAGATTTCCTGACCTTTTCTTTCTTGGATATCGGTGGGGATGATATGTATCCAGAGGATCCGATAGCATCAGTAATGGCAGCATTTGCTGCCTGCTGAAGATATGCTATGTTGTTGTTATGATCACCATGAAATAGAGCTTGTCTCTCTGCACTTCCTTCAAAGTTTTTGCAGTCTATGCACTTACAGTTCTCAGAGCAGAGAATGTTGGCTTGGAAGCATTCACAATATTTCTTGAGGCACCCTGATTTCTTGCAGTGGCATCCTTTATTGTGCTTTGCCAAGACCACAAGCTCACCTGCTTCCTCCTACACATTTCCAAATCGGTCCATTTTCTTATCAGTCAGATGGTATTATGCACGGGAGACCAGTAGGTTCTATGCGGAGCAGAAATTATAAGAAATATATTAACTGGAAGGTATACAATCCAATAACAGGACGAAAGGAAGTGGTTCATTTCCATCAGGACATTTTTATGATGGTATAAGACAGTGCAAAATAATCCCTCAAAGAGAAAAGGGCGTGTGCAGCACAAACTGCTTCCCACTAGAAAAGTTGGGTTCTCGCATGTACAAGCCAAGAAAACAAACACGCCGTAGAACTTTATTGAGCACACTAGATCCTAGCTTTTAAGCTTATAGGACAAGACTCCAGATGAGACGAAGTGAAAAAAATGAAGTTAGAAAAGTATTCTCATTCTAGAAGCATAATACTAAAAGTAAAAATCCACTGTGCACACACGTTAAATAAATAGCTAACACGATAGCTAAAAAAAGAAATCATAATTTGTTGACTCAAAATCATAAGCATAACCAAAGAGGTGGCCAGGTGGTGAACTTCAATTTCAAAGTGGCTCGTGGCAAAAAGAAGTCACAGAGACTCAGTGTAAGTATATAAACCCGACTATCCCGTGGGCCATGTGGGCTGCTTGCAATTTTTGGCCTAAATGCATTTGGATTGCGCTCCAAAGTAGCTTCTACTGCATCTCGCCTAGCACCTTCATTTTCAACATTGGGCAATGTGAACAAACAAAGAAACATACAATGTAACTAAAAACCCCTAACATTAGCGATAACATAACCAAAGCATGAATCATCCCCATCCTCTCACCGAATTGCCTGAACAACCTTGAAGTAGTCAGATTCAAAGGCAACCGGAGCTAAGTTAAACTCCACCCAAACTCCATTGCCGCTCTACTGGCAAGAGCCTCCACCATCTCAGGCATAGAAACATGAGTGACAAGAAAACAGAGACCTCCAACAATAATAGCCTCAGAGTCCCGAAACACAACCCCAACACCACCCCGCTGTGAAAATTTATCAAAGGCTCCATCAATATTGGCCTTTAACCAACCTACTAGAAGAGGGACCCAAGGTTTTGGAACTCTCCCCACTCTTCCACCAATTTGCCTACACCATTTTCTGCAACTCCACAAAACTCTGAATCTGATAGAAAATATGGAGACAAGATTGCTTTTGATCATCCCAGACACGCAAATTTATCTCCTTCCATCCCCACCAAATAACAATAGGGAGGAGATCAAAACACTCCTTAGAAAGCAACTCAGCACAAATAGTTATCAAATCCATCATAGACATAGGCTGAACAACAAGAGTGTAAGCAAAACGTAACTCAAGGAAGCTCTTCACCAGCTCCTTTATGAACCAACAATCACGAGACACATGCTCCACAGTCTCATTCTCCTCATTACAGATTTACATAACATATAGCCCTGGTCAATATACACCCTTATGGATCTCAAAGAAGCCCCAGTAGGTAATGTTAAAGCCACTCAATCTTCTCCACTAATTGCTCAATCTCCTTCATTGACTACCTACTGATATGACTATATCTATGTGCATCAATTATGCTATCTGATTGATTGCTAGAATCATCAGTTACATATTTGTATTCATAGCTGTCAACGATTGTAATCAATACTAGGATATAGTGATTGTAGTAGGAAGTCTATATATTTGTAAATCTTGTATCATTTAAGATCAATGGAAATCATTTTCTACATGGTATCAGTAGTTTAGGTGTTTATCGATCCTTCTTCCCTTCTTGTTTCATCCCAAACCTTTCATACTCAATCCTCAAAATCATTCTGATTCTTCCCTTCCTATGGCTACACTCATGTACCACAATAGTCATAACAGCTCCCTATCGATTCAAAGGTGTCACTGTTGGGAATAGTTTAGGGTTCAGGGCTACGGAATCCCTTTTTGCTTGCCATTTTGATATCCTCAGTTCCACCATAGGACATTTCTAATGTTGCTTGTTCACTATGGATGCAAAGTTCTCAAAACATGAAATGCATAATATTTGCGGTCCTTCCAACTTCCGTGAGATTCTTTGATTAAACTTTTCCATCTCTAGATAGATGCCGACTATGAAAGATTAGAAATAAGAAACATAAATACTCGACTTGGAAAAGTGAATTTCCACGTCCGGAAAACAACTTATGCTTTTGTTTGCCCTAAAAGTTAATTATAAAGAATATGGATCATTTATCGTTCACGAGTATAAATTGTGTTTAATTATAGATGCACATATTGACATATATTTGTGATTAATTTCAACTCCCATAGTGTACACACTTTTGAGTTCATGAAAAAAATCAAACTCATTTCTTGCTACGGCATTCTGATTCTAGCTAAGAATTGAAGTCTCATTATATCCATAAGTATCATTACAATTGAAACTTACCTTACTTGGCTCCAACGTTAAACTGAAACTGATGCGATTGACAAACGTTTTATTCGCTCGCATTGAAACCGACATATACTTCAATTCTCCTTTGCACAATGAAATGAATGATCCAAGAGAAAAGAGACGGAACAACTCTTGTGATTTACCATTTTTCATGTCACATTCTTGGCCATCACACTATTCAAGTATTCATGTATGGTTCTGGTAAACGTAATGTTGGAAGATAACATGAATGAAACCCACTATGCATATAGGTTTGCAATGAAATTCTTTTCAACAAAATCATTAGAAGGAACAAGAAGGTAGGTGGTTTTGAAAAGCACACTAGTCTAAAGTATTCATGTATGGTTCTGGTAAACCTACTGTGTTTATACAATTTTGCTGGTGTAAAAAACTTTAACCTTCAGTTAAAAATCAAAGCGCGTGAGGTTCCACCAATGTGACATTCAAACAATCAAAACGAAGATGACGTACTGGTGGACTATGAGTCAAGTGAGTTTCGTTTTCAGCGTAAACCAATGAAGTTAAAGAAAAGTTACTCTTTTTCAAAGCAGGAAAGAGCGAAAAAACAAAACCGACCAACTAGAGCAACGTCACTTACAGAACACACAAATATATTCCAAGATTGAAACCAAACCAGAGACTTCTCAAAAACCCAAAACCCAGTTCTTGTTGTTCTCCTGAAATCTCTGATTGGTTGTTTCTTTGTGAAGAAACAGAGAGAGAGA
Organism: Argentina anserina; assembly: GCF_933775445.1. NCBI lineage: Eukaryota > Viridiplantae > Streptophyta > Magnoliopsida > Rosales > Rosaceae > Argentina > Argentina anserina. Next base: position 1,307,268 of record NC_065872.1, on the reverse strand, counting down.
GAGAGAGATGCAGGAAAACCAGTAAGAGGGTCTTTGCATTGTCTTATGGCATGCCTGAGGAAGAAGGAGCACTGTGTATTCAAGGCTCTGAAGTTGTCATTCTTGCCCTTTGTTTGGTCCAAAGTTGAGATTTTTGATCGAAGATTGAATCCTTTGTTGCTGGTTTTTGTTCAGAGACCATGAGAATCAAAAGCTTCTGCTTTTTTGTCCAGGTCTTCTTGGTCTTCTTCTCTCTGATTGGTAACTTCCCAACTCCTTTTTGTCATTAATTTTTCTAGCTTTCTGGGTTTTTCATTTCTTTTGTGATTGAATTGGATGGTTATAGAACAGTGTGTAGGCGTGTGATTTAGTAGAGGGGGGAAGTTGGTTTCTTTTGGGCCTTTGGCAATTGGGTCCTGCATATTTGGTGGATTCTTGACTTTGATTGCTTGATCATAGTTTGATGTTGAATTTGTGTTGAAAAATGTTTGTAGAATATGGGAAATCGGGTCTGTGTATGTGAGTTTTGAGTGAGGAACTGAGGATTGATTGGTCTTAATCATTCAATCTGATTTAAAATAGTGTTTCATACTGATAAAGAATGTTAGAGCCTTGTTCTTGTATTGATTTGATGATAGCATGATGGATAGCTTAGAGAATATTTAATGCAGGGCATCACCGTATTTATATGTATAGGCCACAGTCTATGCAAGATGAAAGCTTTTGTGGGTCTCCCCAGATTTAATAGTTTCTTAGGCTGTGTTATGAACATTCAGTGAAGATTCCAGTTGACTCACTCCTAGTTTTCAACGTAATATCGACTTATATAGTTCATTAACAGTATTTTCATATATAAGAATGAGAAGTAAAACAAAGTCTACGCGTTCTGGTGCTATTAAAGAAAAAATTAGGCGATGATCTTACTTGATTTGGTGAGATTTCCTGAAATTATACAATTGATGAGTTCGCCAAACTATTTTCTTAATTAGAGGAGAATCTCATTGAAGTGAAGTAGACACTAACTGGTTCTTTACCAATTTCTGTGGTTGAGTGGACTGATTGTATGCTAGTTTAAATGCCATTTGTGGCTCTTGGGATATCGCTGTTATCTTTCATAACGACATGACTGATGTTTGATGGCTTTGTTCTGTTCTTTCCAGCCTCTGTGACTGTACAAGCATTCACTGGAGCATACGGGATAAATTATGGAAGAATTGCAGATAACATTCCTTCTCCAGATAAAGTTGCTACACTTCTTAGAGCAGCAAAAATAAAGAATGTCAGGATATATGATGCTGATCACAGTGTTCTCAAGGCTTTTAGTGGGACTGGGCTTGACTTAGTGGTCGGGCTTCCAAATGGATACCTGAAAGAAATGAGCGCCAATCAGGATCATGCACTGGATTGGGTTAAGGAAAATGTGCAGGCATTTCTTCCTGATACACACATCCGAGGGATTGCAGTGGGTAATGAAGTATTAGGTGGGGGTGATCTTGAATCGTGGGCAGCTCTTTTGGGTGCAGTTAAAAACATCTATAATGCAACAAAGATGCTAAAATTAGATGATGTAGTTCAGATTACCACAGCACATTCACAGGCTGTTTTTAATAATTCATACCCTCCCTCTTCCTGTATATTTAGGGATAATGTTAAGCAGCAGTACATGAAGCCACTTTTGGAGTTCTTCTCAGAAATTGGTTCACCCTTCTGTTTGAATGCTTATCCGTTCCTTGCCTACATGAGTGATCCGGAGCATATAGATATCAACTATGCTCTTTTTCAGAAAACAAAGGGGATTCATGATAACAAAACTGATCTTCATTATGATAATATGCTTGATGCTCAAATAGATGCAGCCTATTCAGCTTTAGAAGATGCTGGTTTGAAAAAGATGGAAGTTATTATCACAGAGACAGGGTGGGCCTCCCATGGAGATGACAGTGAAGCTGCAGCTACAGCAGAGAATGCAAGGACATATAACTATAACCTACGTAAAAGGTTAGCAAAGAAGAAAGGGACCCCTCTCCGGCCACATTTTGTAGTGAAGGCATACATATTTGCCATTTTTAATGAGAACTTGAAAACAGGGGCAACTTCTGAGAGAAACTTTGGACTGTTTAAGCCTGATGGAACCATTTCATATGATATTGGGTTTCATGGACTTGTATCATCTTCTGCAGATTCATTGCATTCATCTTTAAAGGTACTAGTTTCCTCACTCCCTTGAATTATGTCCTCTGAATGCTCTAACGCTGTCTTGGAAATTGGGATCGGCTTTAAACTTTAAGTCTCCCTACAAAGAAATGGAATAATATTGAAAGTTACTTATTCTTGGATTGCCGTTACCCTTTGGTTTTGGTCTGCTAGTGCTAAATTCATAGGAAGCCTGTAAATGAAACAAATATTAGAAATGAAACAGCAATACTTGGTAATTGTGATCCTCCCTATGTGCACAGATTTTGCTCTACACCATGCTTTTAACTTGGTTGTTCTTGTTACCTTATTTTTGAAAACGCTTCCTCATCTCATCAGTTTTTTGGGTTACTTCTTTATTACTATTACAGGATAGTAGGGTTCAAGCCTGGTCTCGGTCCCAATACTTCCTATTACCAATCTCTGCGTTAGCATTGGTTCTGATCCTTAGATGATGAAGCCACCACTTGGGAGTTGAGATCAGCTATCGTGTCTTCTTCAAAATACAAACTACATAAAATGGATTCTAGAGTTCTGAAAATATATGCTATTTACTGCTTGTTAACTTTATCCATCGTAGGAAATGTATTTCAGATTTGCTTCTTACAATTTTTACTTGAATATTTTTCTTATGTTCCCCTCTCATGGTTCCCAACTACTTACCGAGGCACTTTTCAGAGGGTTCATATTTCTGTTGGAAATAGAAGACATGCATTTGAATTGAACTGGCCTTGTTTGTTCACAAGATTGTCTATCGTTGAGTAACTACTGGTTAAAAGTGTTGTTTATCATTGAGTAACACAATTGAGGAATCATCCTCAGCGTATCATTTTTAAGGTCAAGTCCTTCGGATTGCGTATATATTTGCATAGAAAACTTCTGTTTTTATTTTATAACCACCATGGAGAATCAGTATTTCTCCCAGACTATGACATAAAATTTTACCATCTTATATTTTAAATCAACAGGCTGGCTTGAATAATTATTTTACGAAGAAAAGGTGGGAAAAATATATATAAAAGTGTCAAAGAACAAGTCATACACAAGTAGACAACAAGAAGGTTCTCATGTTTCCCAGTTTTATATGCTTTACCAGGAGTCGGTTCATTTCTTCATTCATTTGTTTATACTACAGGATGCTTATGTGTTGGACCAAGAAATGATACATAATTTAATCGATTGGGTCTGACAGAAACAACGAACAAATTTCAGTTACACATTTTCATAGTTTACTGCCAATCGCATTCCTATCACAAAGGTGAAAAGTTAATCCGATATAGGGCATAATTGTGTGAACAGTAAACAGTAATAAGCAATACTATACCCGACTGCCCCTTCAGATGTCCGGGCTGCTAGATCAGAATTATGACCGGATCTAATCTCACCAAGTCTCTGGATTAGTTGTATATTATGCATCATGATTAATAATGCCTCACCATTGGACTAATTAATTTTCTGTTGTTGACTTCTGGCTGGTTGATGCATGTTTCTGTAAGCTCTGCTCCGTTGGCCATTTCAACCTCAAATCAAACCAAATTTGTTTCTTCATTTACACTTTATAAGCACATAGACAGAGCCTGAACACCACAATACAGTACCAAATAGCTTAAGCTAGGGGCCACCTGTGAACACTCCCAAGTTTCATTGAGATCATGGGGACTAAGATACTTAGTGCGACTACCTTTGTGTTCGCAATTGCTATAGCTTTAGCAGCTGTGCTACAAACCGCAGAAGCTGAAACGCACACAGTGAGTTGGAATAATACAGTCGGTGCCGACTACTATACTTCCTTTGCTGCCAATCACACCTTCAAAGTTGGCGATGTTCTAGGTAATATTTCCCATGCTATTTAGTGCATGCTAAGAAAAATTTTCTACGGAACAATTTTTTGTTCTAAGCAAATTGGTTGTATAACTTGTATCTATTACAAAGAAATTAGAAAATCTCGCTTAAACATAACTAAGTATTGGATTAGCAAACTTCTAAAGAGAAACCTCATTTTTAGCGAGTATTAACTTTTGTGATTTGTTGCGTGACCAGTGTTCGAGTTCACAACAGGACGACATGATGTAGCTGAACTTTCAAAGGATGCTTATGAAAAGTGCAACGTCACTGGCTATATCAGCACCCCCAAGTCCGAGGGACCAGCCAACTACACCCTCAGTGCCACCGGCGATCACTACTTCATTTGCCTCTTTCCTGAGCACTGTGACCAAGGCGGACAGAAGCTAACCATCACTGTAACTGGCGATTCTCCTCCTCCTTCAACATCCCCACCACCGAGCACGTCAAGCACTACGGCACCGCCGCCAAAGGGCTCGACAGGCAGCTCTTCTCATGTTGTCACCATTTCTACTGTTTTCATGTCCATTGCGCTAGCTCTTTTCTGCCTCTTCTAGTCTTCATATATTTATCAACTGTATTTCTATGCATTTCATTTGGTTCAGCATGAATTATTTTGGCACAAGCTAGAGAGTTTGATCAAGATTATTTCTGCCCTGATGGATGCATTTGGTGTGCGCTAGCCGCTATTGTCCTGAGAGCTGCATAAAATTTACCAGGCCAACAAAATTATATGACAATTAATTAACAACGATTAACGATATATATAGTCATTCTTTGAATTATTCTCAACAGGTTAGGTAAACACCATCTGAGTTTCATGTACACATCCAAGTGTTTATAAATTGATAATTGACGACTGGCGAGGTCAAGCTTGGCTTGAATCACGCCAGAGATGAAACTCCTCGAAACTTTCATGCTCTACTAATATATATATACCAACAAGCTAGTAGTAACATATAAGGCAGTGCCTGCAGAATATGGACCCAAATGGCACCTCAGTCCACATATATCTAAATTAGGGCCAGAAATATCAATGTTTTCAAGGCAATAAGTCGACTGCTCTTCCAACAATGAATATTTTAATTAAATACATATAAATGTAATTTAATGTAAGTGGTTTTTTTTTTCAAAAATATGGTGTGATTTGAATGAAAATTGGCCCAGCCCAAACAAAACCTCATGAGATAAGCCCACATATTCAAGTGTTGGTCAAAACATTGTTTGAATTGGCCCAAAAGAGGGTTTTGATGGAAAAGTTAGTCAAACAATGTCGGTCTGACCAAAAGAAAGAAAACCCAGAAAACTCATCTTCTACCTTCCGCCGCATCAGCCGTCGCCTTCTCCAAAAACAACCATCCCGATGCTTTTTCATTCGATTTTCCAGCAGCTCGCCCTGGTTTGGACAAGTGAGGCATTTAGCCGTCGCCCCGCACCAAAGTGCGCACCAGCGACGCCTCGGCGTCGCCTTTGAAAACACTGAGAATTATTACCGCTTAGCATGCTTTCTATAAGTCCAAAATATTGATTGTTCAAAAAGAAAAATTCCAAAAGATTAGCTTAATTATAAATTTATGGTGCTTGGACTTCTAATCTTACCTTTGTGCCCTAGGGGTAAAACGGTAGGTCAGAACGAGCATCCTTTAAATAGTTCAGAAATTTTTTACTACTTTGTTCATTAGTTAGATGAAACTGTCCACTTATGCTTGATGTCAAAAGCTACTTAATTAATATAATTCAAATGATATATGTCAACGAAATCGATAATGATTTATGAACATGACTAATTAATAGAAATTAACGTAGTACAGGTTACTTTAATTTGCACGTCAACATTACCAATATCGATGTTATATACTTATTTACATTGGCACAGCTATATGATTTTCCGGCACGGCCGGATGTCAAACACAAAGCAGAGTTTGTAGGATGATATCTATGTGAACTTTGGTCGGGTGTCAGTGAACCACTTCCAAAAATCCAAGAATTTTCCATGAATAAATTCTCACGGACATTGCCACATCTAAAGTGCTAAACTCACTCATCCAGTTTCAGACGAAACATATAAGGGTGGAAATTAAGCAACTCATACCATGAATATGAAGTATGTGATCGTGCTTGTCATTGCAATTGCAGCAATCGCAGAAGGTGCAGAATACACTGTAGGAGACGCCATGGGTTGGATGGTTCCTCCTACACCTGATTATTATGATAAATGGGTTTCCAAGTATAACTTTGTCGAGAACGATACTCTAGGTGAACTACTGCTTCATGAATTAATTTCTCTTAATAAATTCAAATTCTTTCTTCTTGATGATATTTGTCTTGATTGTTTGTTCCTGTTTTCAGTGTTTAACTTTGAACAAGGAAAGCATGACATCACTGTACTATCCAAGGAAGACTTCGACTCCTGCAACATGAACAATCCCTTGTTTCAATTTCCAGAACCAGGTGATGTTGGGGTTATGGCCAGCGGCACATTTTACTTCACATGCAGCTTTGGTGAGCACTGTGCTAGCGGGCAAAAGTTCGCCATATTTTTTGCCTCTGCACCTGTGCCTCCCAGTCCAAGTCCGTGTCCGAAGGAATCTGTTACTACCGATCAATTGACGCAGTCCCGGAAGTTCAAGGAAATATCAGTAACTAGGAAGGTTGTAGGCTTGTAGCAGAAGTCCTTACCGGAGAACAATAAATCAAGAAGCCTTGAGTCATGATTATTACTTATATCATGTAATCTAGAAACCTACAAATAAGATTATGATTGAATTACGATCAGATTTATTTGTACTCTTAATAAATTTCTCCTTCATGTTGAATAAACGCGTGCTAGCATATCATCTAAATTCGTAATCAATTTTATGGATAAAGGAAAATGATTGCGACCGGCAACTTATTCCCATCAATCCCATGGTAATCAAGTTTCTTGTTAGTAAAACGCATTGGTAACAGCACCATTGTTGTTATGGCAAATCAACCACCCGCCATATAAGGTTTCAAAACTTAATATGAAGATGAATCTGTCATGAAAAATGCGTGCAAGCTTGGCAAAAAGACTAGGTAAGCAAAACCATCCCATATAGGGTGTGTTTGGCGTAGCTGTGACTTATAAGATAAGTTGACTTATACTTATTTCTGAGAATAAGTTTCTGATAAGTTAAGTAGCTGACTGTTTGGTAAACTGACTTTTTAAAGTGACTTATAGTGACATAAGTTGTGCAGAGTGTTTGGTAAACTTAAACTGACTTATGCTTTGACTTCGAGGTAGATGTGTAATTTCTAAGCTTTCATGAGGGCACCCAACGTCATTACGAAAATATCATTTAATCGTCTCCGTGTTTCTATCGACTTACTTATTTTGAAAAGGAAGTCATTACTAACTTCTACTTATAGCTCGAAAACAGTCTTGGCTTATAAGAAAAGTACATTTTCATGTGTTTACCAAACACTCATATCACCTTAACTTATAAGAAAAGCAGCATATAAGCTGCTCCAAACGCGCACATAATCATGCATGCAAACGACTTTCGTCCCATCCATCGATCCCCAAAATTATAGTCGATTAGTATAATTTTGGGTAAAGTTTGATTCTTTTACTATACTGATCTCCTTTGTAGTAGTATGAAACTCTAATCATTGTTTTTAGACGATTCAAATTAATGCTTTTAACACTGAATATAATAAGTGTACTGCCATAGTTCATATATTCTATAACATTTAGGAGAATTCTTATTTTAGTCCAGAACCTTCCTCCATAGTCCAAATCATTTTCTCTACACAAAATTATTCGTACGTTCGCTCATCATAACGTTGTCTCATAGAACGTAGTTTCGAGGCCCTAAAACACAGAACAATATATAATTTTTCTTTTGGTTATAAATTGGCAACAGATTCAAGGAGTAGGGAAGCGAATTAATACACTTATAATACTGATTCATTAAAATTACCAAACCTTGTTGAACTGTACGATGGACATGATTAATATCGACTCTAGTTAGCTCATTCATCTAGCTCTGTATATGTATAAATTAATTAAAATGGCATCTATATTTGTACGTACGGCGCCGGCCATATATGTCACAGCTAGCAATTTCAGGGTGTCATACGCAATGCACTAACATAGTTCTTTGTGAAGTTTGGCGGAAGAGTCACTCGACCGGCCGCCTCCTCTCCTAAAATCCGAGACGCCAAGCCTCTCCCTCTATAAAGCCAGGCACCGCTTTCAGTCCTCATTAGCAATTTCCTACACAGCAACACAGCTAATTAAGGACTGTGAGCTAATTGATTAGATGGGGAAAGCCGTGAATGTTTTGGTCGCGGTTATAGGCTTGGCAGCAATATTCTTACATAGAACAGAGGCTGATGAAATCGAGCACAATTTGGTTTGGACTATTCCTTCTGGCGGAGCCGGCGAATATGCAGCCTGGGCGGCGGCGCATCCCTTTCAACTTAATTATGCCGCAGGCGGTGCTTATGATAGTATAAGTGAGTATTACTAGCTAGCTAAATTACTACTCCATTAATCAATTGCTTTTTAGGGTTCACACATATCTTCTTCTTTTTTTTTTGAGTTCACGTACATCGGATTGAGCCTGTATATCTCCACGTACATATATAGGCCTGTTTATCATAAAACTTTTGTTTGATTTAGGTTTTTAAGCACTGCCATTATTCTTCAGATTACATGTACTGTAGAAAATCCACGATAATGATTATTATTTGGTTGTTTTTCCTCTCTTGTACGTGCAGCATTTGATTTTAAAACAGGAGAACAAGACATTGCTGCAGTGACAAAGGAAGATTTCGACAGTTGTACCACCACAGATCCGATATGGATATTTTCAGAGGCAATCAATTATGCGCCTGGTTATGCCGGCACATATTATTTCACCTGCACATTCGCCGGACATTGCACCAAAGGACAAAAGATTGCCATTACCTGGGCGAATTCTACGGCGCCGGCACCTGCCCCATGTCCAAGTTCAACAGCAACCACTTCCTCCGCTCTGCCACTTAAATTTCGCTCCAAAAGAGTTAAAAATTAAGCACAGCAACTGCTGATCGACCTTTCAAATTATAATTATAAAAATCGATCTGCACTAAGCAGTCATTTATTTCTTTATTTTCCTGTCAATAAGAGTTGTAATGAGTACATTATATTGTACTGTGTATGTCGATGGACTAGAAATCCAATAACATGTTGATCATTCAGTTTTTTATATGATTACACCTGTGTACATCCTTTCAATTTAAGAATTTTTGTAGTTGCATCAATGCGAACTAATAGAATTTCGGGGTGTCATACCCAATGCACACAATTTGTATGTATATTAGTTTCATTGTGAAATTTGGCAGGACTCACTTAACTGCTTTACTAAATTCCAATAGCTATACATACGTACTCGATCGAGATCTTCCTATAAGTTAAGAAACCATATTGCAGATCGATCGACCTCAGCACCATTTTCAACAGGTGATTAAAAGAACATAGTTCAGGACAGTGAAAATAATTAAGGACATGCATTTAGAGATGGTGAAGATCATGAATTTCCTAGTTTCAGTTATAGCATTTGCAACATTGTTACACAGAACAGGAGCCGAAGACTACACAGTTGGAGATGATCTGGGCTGGACTATACCTCCGGACGGTGCCGACACGTATGCAGACTGGGCAGACGAGCATACCCCCTTTGTTGTCAATGTTGATACTCTAAGTGAGTATATAAATATAGTACTAGCCAGAACTTCACCTAGTTAACTTTCTATTAGAATTTCAGGTTTATATAGTCATATAGATACATATGTGTGTGCGTGTGTGTGTGTGTGATGAACATGGTAATAATACTGTTATTTGTGTGCAGTATTTGAATTTCCAGTAGGACAACAAGACGTGGCATCTGTGTGTAAGGAGGATTTCGACGCATGCTTTACCACAAATCCGCTATGGGTGTCATCGGCTCCGACCAAAGTTATATTTGATCGAGCAGGCACATTTTATTTCGTTGGCACTTACAACGGTCACTGTGCCAAAGGCCAAAAGATGGCCGTTACATGGATCAATTCCCAGCCATGATCACCGACGCAGAGAGTTCATTTATTTGCTGCTGCTGAAGTTAACAGTAATGCAATGTTGCCACTTAAGTTTCTTTCGGTAAGAGTTGATCAAGAAACACGGCAACAAAAACAATGGGGGTGCATGCCATATAAGTGGCTGATTACTTTTGTAACTATGAGGAGATTCATATAGCAGCAATTATGTTTCTTTGTTCTTGTGTTTTTATGTTTTTCTCTTTTCAATCAATAAGAATTGCTTGCAATAATCTTAAGCCATTTGAAATAAAGTATGTGCAAAGTCTTATATATATAGAAACCCAATATATTTCTGTAATAGATAAATGGTTCTTCTATATATTTCTATAATATATAGATTAATTAGTCTACTTATGGACATAAAACTATAATACACTAGTCTCATGACACACTCCATGTATGCTATATTTAGTTCTTTTTAAACTAACAGAAATTGTAAAAAAAAATCTGATCAGTAGTGGGTAGTTATGTTTTTTTTATCTCCTTCAGAAAACAAAATTGATCACTTTTATATTTTTCAAATTACAATTATATCATTCAAACTATAGTTAAATGACTCAAATAAATTCTGGAGTATTTTAAAAATTTAACCAGTAAATATGTCAACTCTCATTCCTGCTTTATTATTAGGAGATATGAAAAATTAGACCCCAGGTTGAAAACAGCTATCTTGGCGTTGATGCCATGCACGAAGTCAAATAACACGTACGTACAAGATCTTTCTATAATTTGGCTAAAGCTCCAAGCCCACCAATTAAGTGCAGTAAATTCACTAAATTTACCACTTCCAGTTGACCATTGTGAAGTGAAGATCGAGTGCATGGCCAAAATACTCGCTCCGATCCGGCGATCTCTTATATATAAATACCATATCAAACACAATGGCTGGAGAGAATTCGTGGACGTTTAAGTTTTTCTTTAAGCTATTGGCGAAGTGCGTGATTAGTTGCATCATGAAAAATGTTATAACATTTCACATTTGCATGAAAAGTGAAAACTGAAATTCTGTTAGGGCAGCTAATCCAAAAGATTGTCTGATTCTTATCAAAATCATTTGAATTCAATTACGAGCATAGTGACCATAAGATCGATCCTAAGGCATGCAGGTTTCTGTTTATAGATAGAATTCAAGTAGCAAAATACTAACGTATATATACACATTCGCAATATACAACATTCAAAATTGACTTTTGCGACATATTTCGTATCGACTCTCGATCATTGACATTTACCATCAGTCCTAGAGATAGATTTCGATTATTTTGATAATCTCAACGTGCACTTGGTCTCGTAGTTCACCATTGCACAGCTTGCAATTGCTGGATGTGATACACAAGGCATATGGCATCCGAACTCTGATCTCTATGTGAAATTTGGCGGGTCTCGCTCAACCGCTTCCTGTGATATACAAGACCTCTCCCTCCATATATTCAGAATACAGCACTTATTTCCTCTACTACTACTACTACTACTACTACTACTACTACTACTACTACTACTACAACAACAACAACAACAACAACAACAGCTGAGCTGTAGCGATCAAGATGAAAACCATGAACGTCATCGTTGTTGTTCTCGCAGTGGCAGTAGTCTTGTCACATGGAGCAGAAGCTGTACTATACACTGTTGGAGACGACTTGGGATGGGCTATTCCTCCTGGTGGCGCTGCCACTTATGCTGCATGGGCTGCCGAGCATAGCTTTGTAGTTGACGATGAGCTAGGTGAGATGTATGAACCAATGTCCATGACGATGATCGATGAATTAATCTTTCTTTACACTGTATATTATTGATGCGTACGTGCTTGTTTGTTTGTTGTTTGCAGAGTTCGACTTCTTAGAAGGTGAACAAGACTTGGCCTGGGTAACCAAGGAAGACTTCGACAGTTGTTACACGGCGGATCCCTTGTATGTATACCAGGAACCAACTACACTTCAGTTTCTAGTAAGCGATACATACTATTTCACCTCCACTTTGGCCGGGCACTGCACCAAAGGCCAAAAGATTGCCATTTACATTGGCGCGCTGCCTCCTAGTCCCAGTCCCATTCCCAGTCCCAGTCCATGTCCATATGCATCAAGTGCTGATGAACCCCAATCGACCAAATTTGTGTCTCACAAGATCCTGTCCAGAGGAAACTAGTTTCGATCTGCTTGTACTTATCTATGGTTGAATAATAGAAACCCTTCTGTACCATGTGTTCATGGAAGTGAATCAAGTGATGTAACCGGAAATTGCATGCCATGCAATAAGCTGATGATTAAGTATGAAGTAATTTCTTCATTTGAGTTTTTATAGTTTATTCTAGCTCCCTCTATTGAAGCATTTCGATTGAGGAAATTGCATGACGATTATATCATTTCGGTTTTCTCATGTGACGAAAGCTGGTTGCATATAAAGTTCAATGAATAATAGAACATACAGAAGGGTACGGTATATGATATATCATTGGTTAATTACTTGCAGAAAAGAAAGTTGAATAAGACACCACATCTATCTATGGAGGGTCTTCGCCGGCAATCGAGAGCCTGGCTACTTTACTAGTGTGTTTCCGTTAGGAATGAAGAAATTAATAAGACTTAAATTTGTCAGCACGATTAATTAGATTATCAACTAAGCTTTAACCATGTAAACTTATGATACTTCACATTGTGATCGGCCGGTCTGGCCATTGATATGGCTAAAATAGCCTCATAATTAACCCTGTAAAAGATCCAATAAATTAAGAGTTTATAATTACAATGAGAAAAAATAAAGGAACAATGATAAACAATTCAATATAGACTTGATAAAGATCACATGGAGATGAGGAGGTTAGGGATTCAGTTGTCTACCACCAATTATGATTGAATACAATAAGTAACCTAATTTTTTTATTATGTCATGAGAAAGAAACCAATAAGAACAAACTGTGAATGCACTGCATAAGTTCTTACTACTTCTTTTGAGTTATTTAACGTCGTGAAACACACTTTTCGTTAAAAATATTTTAAGCATGCAATTTCAAAACACTTAATGAAACGCACATAAACAAGTCTATTCGATGGATGCATAGATTATTAAAAAGAACATGTAGAAGTTTGAATGATTATAGAGTCCAAACTAGTATATAAGCTATCTAGCATGCAACTTTAACTGCATGATTCTTGACTATTGTACTTTGACATTTACTACTTATGACAAAGGAAACAAAACGATTAGGTGAATTGTTTAACCTAAGTCTAGCACCGATTACATACAAACAATCTAAGTTGGCCTGCATAGAACATATGCATGTAAAAGTTATCTATAAACCGAGACAAACAATCAATCTCACTATTCGCATAAATAAAAGTAACTATGCTAACTTGCAAAAGCGTTCGACATAACTAGGGCTTCTAACCTAGCCCCTAACACAATAGATTTAGCTACTCATAGTTCTAAAAATTACACAATGTAAAATCAACTATTGAAAGCCTTGATGAAATATGGATGTGAGCTCGAGGAGATGTGGACTCGTTCTTGAGGAGATTGATGGTGAATGTGACTTGAGGAGATGGAAAGTGACTTACGGAGTTTTGAATGGTGAATGTATATGGTCTATCGGTCTCTGCCTCCTCTTTTATGTTGATGCCAAGCCTTATATATATACTCATTAATCATTGAGGCCCTAGGTCTCCTCTACATGCGGTGTATCTTCCCCTTATAATTAACAATGATCTTCAATCCTTCTCCAATTATGATTCTATTCTTCTCCTTTCTCTCAACGTCGGAAACCTCTCCTGACATCTCTCTAAATCTCGTCTTTGGTCTAAATTTGGTAAGAGATAATATGCAATATTCCCATAGAGATCTCCGAGAAAAATCTTCTTGAAATACCACATACTGTTACTTCAATATAGCCTTGATTGCATCACTTGAGCTCACAATTGCATTATGTTGCCTCACGAAGTACCTAAGAAAATAACAAGGTTGATGTGACATTTTTAAGGAAATAACTTAGTGAAAGTGTAACGGTTAGTACTATAATATCATCGCATTAAATGCTTTTATCAGCGATGACACGACCCGCCCCAAAATAAATTTTAATATCGAGGCAGATCCTGCAAGGACCACAGTCAAAGGAGATATACCGAAAATTTCGGCATAGTCTCCCCTGATAGTAGCCAACCCAACCTACACAAAAAGACACTCATAATAACTAAAATCCAACCTCAACACCCGGAGCTACCATGCTCCCCAAATTTTCAACTCCATAAACACAATTCAAAAATGTATTTCAAAACGTATGACGGAGTATGCCACGTTCTTTACCTAATCTCGTTGGACCCCAAGAGCTCGTAGCTCGTCTTATACCGCAACCGCCCAACCCACTAAGAAGACTGGGTCACAACAATCATACAACAATCTATAAACACTTAACTGTGTAAATTTACACTTATAATAACGTTCACTCGGGCAGTAAACACGAGACCATACGACACTCTGCGAGTCACTAGTCATCTCTTTTCTAATCTCTATCGGAACTTTGCTAGTACATCCATTCTCTTCTAGCAACTCGGTAATATCAGTACCGCTTCTGGTTCATCCCCTCTCTTCCGGTTCTCCCGGTTCATCCATTCTCTTCCGGTTTCCCCGGTTCAACCCCCTCTCTTCCGGTACCCTCGGTTCATCCCCTCTCTTACGGTACTCCCGGTTCAACCGCTCTCTTTCGGTACCCTCGGTTAATCCTCTCTCTTTCGGCATTCCTGGTTCAATCCCTCTCTTCCGGTACCCTCGGTTCATCCCCTCTCTTTCGGCATTCCCGGTTCAACCCCTCTCTTCCGGTATCCTCGGTTTATCCCCTCTCTTCCGGTACCCCCAGTTCATCCATTCTCTTCCGGTACCCTCGGTTCATCCCCTCTCTTCTGGTACTCCCGGTTCATCCCCCTCTCTTCATGTACTCTTGGTCCATCCCCTCTCTTCTGGTACCCTCGGTTCATCCCTTCTTTTCCGGTACCCTCGGTTCATCCCCTCTCTTCCGGTACTCCTAGTTCTCACTCACACACGCATAATGATACCGTCGTACCCTGAGTCCCACTCGTAAATGCTAAAGCTAATCAATCCGACTAACAAATATAACCGAGACCATAACTCGAATGAATACCCAACACTTGGCATTTAACCGCATACCTTTACATGACAAACATCCCACGGTCCTAACCCTAATTCTGATAGGAGTAATTAACGTCATACAATCATCTAACAATATGATCAAATAAAAACCATCATTAAATAACCACAATTCTTAAAGCCTCAACACATCTAGCAAGAAGAATCTATCCTAGAATATTTGTGGCTGCACCCAAACCTCGGTTGGGTTGCCTACGTACCCTACAATAGGGATCAAGCCATTCGTAGTTCATTAGTTCACCACAGCACGCAACCTCATAACCATTGCTATTCGTATATCACACACATCATCACAACTGACGTACATAACCATCATCATAACTATCATCCATCAAACACACAACACCATAATCATTATCAATCAACACAATCACATAGCCGCAACATCAAATGAAAACGAAGCTTACGTCAATAACACATTATCTCTACCGATGATAATCTAGATTAACGACCTCATATAATTACCAAATTCAACAATTAAGACATCGATACGTTCGTATCGACTTATACTACATGATAAAGTGACTCACTACTCCAAAAATAGCAACACGCGCCGCCACAGTGGCTGCGCGTGGGCCCCACGCGCCACCTCTCTCCAACCTCCAAAACAACTGGACCCCAACATGAAAGTTATATATCACCAGAAAACAAACATTTTTCACGACGGCATCAAAACCCAGATCGGCCGGAAAGTTCAAGGGAAGATCAGAACAGTGCACCAAATTCGATTTTGTGATGCAGCTTGAATTAGCGTCCAACTCCGGTCAAATCACAGCCATAAGGAAGGATCACGCCGACTTGCAGCGGCCTCGAGCTCCAAAGTCGCCGGAAAAGCTCGCACGGCGACGACGAAATATGTAGGAACTTCCGACCCTTGCTGCTCCTCGCACGGCGGTCGACGCGGTACAACTCCGATGTTAATCGACGGAGAACGGCGAGACGAAGCTAATGGGACCGGTGGCGTCCCAATCCATGGTCAGACGGCGGAAATCGCCATCGGGGAAGAAAATGTGATTTTCAGCAATGAACAGTTGTGCGAAATGGAGTTTTTCGAATTTCTTCCATTTTCTGATTTTCACCCCCTATTTATACTAATTTCCAAAAATGTCTTACACACTTCTTGATTCGTAACTTTTTCATACGAACTCTGATTTAAGCGTACCGCCTATCCACAAATTCATATCGACGAGCCCTACAACATTCATGAAGGAAGTTTTCCCGAAAATATTACGCATCAAAAAGTCAACTTTTAAAGTCGTCACACTTAGAACGACTCTCTTTTCAAGAAAAAGATAAATCTATAATCGCGACAAATTGTAAAAGATCCGGGTCGTATCAAACGATCTTGATGATATAGCTTCTATAATCCAAGGCCTCCCTGTATAAAGACAATTATTCGAATCAAGTTAAGTGCGTAAGAGATAAAGAAACATCGACATGCATGCGAATTGGGGCACTCGACTGACTTGATCGAGTACACGTCGATCATTTTCATTTTTATAATACGTGCAAAATTTGTCAATGATGTATGTGAAAATTAATGAACTAGCTATTTTGCATTTTAAGTGGATCAAGTGACATACTCATAAGCCATAAGAATCCTATATCTGCCCCAATATATATGTGTAATTATTTTAAAAAGTACACTATGGTACTAGTGAAGGTTCAATTCAAGATGGAGATATATCTAAGTACTTCCTCATATATAGATAATGAGTTCATTCGGATCTTCTTCCCTCCACGGCTTCACCCAGTGGAGGTTCACTTTTCTTCAGTTAACAGAGCGTGTACCGCACGCGCTGATAGAACTTTTTTACCAAAAATACCAGCTAACTAAACACCCAAAATGTATGCAATTTTGCATTGCCATCACCACAAATTAGAGCCATCGATCTTAATTCATTTCATGAAAGTGGCCTCTCAGAAACATAGCCACTGATGCATCGGCATAGCCAGAACCATCTTTGGTCTTCTCCTCCCCCGTCAATTGATTGTCTCACCATGATAATACGATTTTGGGTGTTTGATAAGTGGATTGCAGGATTTTTGGAAACCCATAATTAAGAGAAAGAAAGAAGTGGAATTGAATAGAACCGGATTTGGATTTTGTTCTTCTTTCTTTGATTTTGGTTCTGATTTAATTCAACTCAACTCTTCTCTTTAACTCCGATCAGGGAAGTCTCATCACTCTCGTCCTGGGTTGAAAAGTCTTAGTTTTCTTTTCTGAAATCACTAGTTTCACCACTATGTTAACAGAGAGATATTAGTCAAACTAATCATTGACGAATACATGGTTGTGGTTGTGTCATGTAGGTTCAAGTGAACCTCCACCGGATGGGGGAAGAATTTTCGGAGTTCATTGTGTTTGCGTGTGTATCAAATTGCAAGATACTTAAGATTTGATTAGGCTATAGCAGGTAGATGTCTAAGGCGAAAAGAAAATTTAAGAACCTATGAAGCCGGTCACCTTGTTTGAAAACTTTGGCAAAATTAATATTGAATTAAGTTGTCACACCACGCTAGGTGGCATGGGAAGGTTCCTCGGCATAAGAAATCGAGGGTACTAGATCATGAAATACATGCATGACAATGATGACCTACCAAACCAAATAACCAATTAAGAAAGATTCAACTCATTCAAGTCGATCATTCAGTGGACATGGTTTTTCAGTTTTCGTTTTTCAGTTTTTGTTCAGGCACCAGTGATACATTTAACCCTTTTCTACATATTTGTCTGGTTTAATCGTCCCCCTCTTACGTATTGCATTCTGTTTACATTGGCTGGGAGGGGGTTGCATGTCCTCGTGATTTTGTTCCTTAAGTTCTGATTTTACTACAAGAAAACAGATTATAAGAACTGATGAAAGATGTGAATCATGTGATATGTGTATATATATATATATATATATATATATATATTATAAGTAATATTACTATCAAATGATTGTTTGATGATGCTTCTATTCATTTTCTAGAAACTTGGCCGAGGAAGACAATTTCTTCATTTCTTGTGGCATCTCTCTCTCTCTCTCTCTCTCTTAGTTATACTTAGTAATTAGTATTTATGCAATCGCGCGCGGTCGATATTATTTTTAGTTATATTCAACTTTTCTGTTTCACCTACGCTGCCTTCTTTTCCATTCAAATGTTGAAAGACAATGGTTCCATGTCTTCATGACGTTGTTTCGAACAAAAACAATTCTTCATGACGTCATAAATTTTTAATGCATCTTATGAATAAATTACTAACATATTGATGAATATTTTACTAAAGAAAAATTAGCCAATCATTTAAAAAGATTATGTACGAGTGTAATGAAGTACGTACGTATATTTTAATAGTTCGTATAGGTAATTTTTCTTCTAGTTTTTGGTATGTCTCTTGTTTCAAATGGAAGAGATTCAAAGTTATAAACATCTTTTGTAGAACAAAATTCGCTATTTTCCATTCATCTAGAGAAAATCATAAGACTAACAGGTGTCAATCGATTCTCATTCAAAATAAAACGTGGTAAAGAAAAGGCTGGGTAAAGGCGGGAATAGGAAATTTCATCACATAGTTATGGATCACTTTCCCAAGCAATGTATAAGAAATTTACAAACTCTGACCTTTTGTAAATCAATAGTTATATTTACAAGCTGGAAATGGTCAATTGTGCGTTACCCTAGCTAAAGATCATGGTTCATTTCCATTGGTTAATTACCTGATCTATCTTGCCTGCATGAAACTATAATCATATATCAACATAACAGGGTACCTCAAAATCATGGACTCATGGTTATGATCTTCGTTTTCTATTATATCTGCCTAAATTTTGTAAAGAACAATAGTAATCGAATTTGTGTAAAATTTCCCTTTTTTCTTCTCTTATTTTTTGTTCTGACCAGAAAACTAAAAAATTTCTCGTGCAATATTTGATTCCATCAACACGTCCATATCAGTTTGTAAAATCAAATGGTCAACACGTACATATAATTGTGGACCTTAAAAAAAGTTAATTATATATAAATAATTGTGGACCTTATTGATTCTTGAATGAATTTGGTCGATCGAGTACGTATCTCTGTTGCCAAAACATCCCCTACAATTTCGGTTAAACAACGACAAGTGTGGCTCGTGGACCAACTGTACTGATATTGTCCTAATTTAGCCACTTCACATGTGTTGAGTTTTAATCACAAAAGGCCTCGGTACAATTGGTTATTATCCACTTACTTATAAATTTTATCTTCTTTGTCACTTCTTAGATGTGTGATCTCTCATCTCCAACAATGACCCTCTATAAAAACACCACTTCTCAATCCTTATTTCTCACAAAAGCACACTCCAAAACATAGAAACAAGAGACCAAAAAGAAAATCAAGATCAGCACCAGTCTAGCTAAGAGAAACAAATATGGGCAGTGAACTCAAATATTTAGCCGTTTTAGCCATAACTGTGGCTGCTTTCCTTCACTCCACGGCAGCACAAGAAACCCACATCGTCGGAGATGAATTCGGATGGATAGTTCCTCCCGGAGGTCATTACGCTTATGAATTGTGGGCTTCTGGGCACAAATTCTCCGTTGGTGACATTCTTGGTACGTAATGGTACTGAATATTAGACATGCATGGTTCGTATATATGTATATCGAGCTTTTGCTGAACTTATATATGTTCGTTTCTGTTGCTTAATTCTTAGAGTTCAAGTTCACAACTGGTGAACAAGACGTGGCCAAGGTTACAAAGGAAGCTTTCGACAGCTGCAATTCAACAAGCCCCATCGAGCTTAAAACAACTGGTCCGGCCAATTTTTCATTAAATACGATTGGGGAATACTATTTCATTGGAACCATGGACAAGCGCTGCGAGTTGGGACAGAAGCTAGCCATCAACGTGACTGCAAATTCTGGTGGCCCTTCAGCTTCCCCTGCTCCTGCTCCTACTGCTAGAGGTCCAGTGACTTACATCGTTGGTGAACAATTGGGTTGGTTTGTGCCCGGTCAATATGCTTATTCTGCTTGGGCCAACGGAAAAACTTTCATCGTTGGAGACACGCTAGGTAATTTACAACACTGAACTCTTTACTACATACCTGCATCCATATTGAGATATTATTTTCATACTCGATGTACTAATCTCATGCTTTAATTGGTTGTAGTTTTCAACTTCATCAATGAGACACAAGATGTAGCTGTAGTGACCAAAGCTGCTTTCGACAACTGTACCACCAATAGCACCATTGCTGTATATACAGATAGTCCGGTGTATATCGTCCTCAACACCACCGGTGAACACTACTTCACATCCACCTACGATCGCCACTGCGAATTGGGTCAGAAGCTAGCGATTAACGTGATCGCCAAGAGCACGAAAACGGCCACGTCTCCCTCAAGCCCCACAACTCCTTCCTCACAGGCTCCGTCAGCTCATTCACCGGCTGCTTCTGCTCCATTAAACTCTGCAGCCCCTTCCACCATTATTGGCAGAGGCTACTTCTTCACCTTCTTGCTCGTTGGAATGGCTTTCTTCCATTGATTGTATTCACTAGTTAATCTAAAGCTTGATATTGTTTGTTTGTAATCATTCAGTTCACTACAGTACATACCCGAGGCTGTATTAGTTTATTTAATTTATGAACTCCGTTCTTTCATGTACATATATATGGATTTCAGACAAAGCTATATTTTATCGTCCAATAGTTCATCTTTGTAGTTAACAACCATTGCGGTACTTTCGAGTTCCTTTGCTCAATATTAGTAATAACAGCCAACCTACGGTCACGAGTACTATATCTCGCTAATAAGTTTTGGGTCTTTGCGTGCGGTTAGATGTTGTCATATGATCGATAAAGTCCAAATTGGATTAAAATGAATTAGTCCATGCCAGGCTAATTGTCAGTCACTTAGAATGTTCTAATTAAGAAACCATGCATTCATTTTAGTCAATATGTGAACAAATTCAGGCTTCATCAATAATCATCTTATTTTATTTTCTTCCAATCAAGAATTCAAGGCATCCACGCAGTTGGATTTAATTTTTATTGGTACGGGGCTGGACCAGTGGAGCTATGTCTCCTTAATTGCTTGAAGGGAGGGGAATTATAATTGAAATAATATGGAGAATATACAAACGTGAGGAGAGAAATTCGAATTTTTATTTTGTAGAATCCCACTACGCACCAACTCGCTATGAGGAAGAATCGTGGCAATTCGATCATAACATGCAAATGTTCTTGTATTCTCGATCCAGATATCCTAGACTCCTTGTATGTTATTCCTATTCATCCAAGCCTTTATAAAAATCAAAACTAAGTAACATTTCATGATCGAGCTTCACAAAATGCACGCTGAAATTGTCCGCGCGCCGAAGAATAGTGTACGTTCATAGCTGACGATGTCGATCTTGATTATCTATTAAAAAAACCGAATATCTACACACTTTAGAAACAGTGAAAAGACGCAAATGTTATTACTGCACAATGTCTTGCCAGACCTTGTGATCAAACATATATTACTTCGAATATGTTATATGTATGAGGAATCAAGGACGTTCTATCCAATATTAATGGATGCCCAAAACTATATATGCCTGTTGTGGATTATTGGATGCTTGATATAGAGTGCGTACGTGTCTTTTCTTTTTATCCTTTCCTTTTGGTTAGATGCTTGATGTTGAAATTAGGAGATGAATATACTATTTTCTAGGACTTTGTTCTTATAAGCTACCCATCTCCAAACCTTTTAGACTCATACATCCACATCAAAATATCAAATCATCATTCGTCTTATTTTCTGTTAACAGGAAAATGTTAAGCACCATGAATTGGCCAAGTCCACCATACTTTTGCAAAGCATCATTCACGCACCCACGTTCGTTTACATCCTAAGATTGACAAGTTCTACATGCACATACGTATTTATATGGAAACCTCTATTTTTAATCTCATGTCCGAAAAGTTATGGTAAATATCGGTCATTTTCATTAGCTAGAATAAGTCTTTCCTCTCATTACCTGAAAATTATCTACTATTCTAATAATCCGAACTAGTTTTGTCAACCAATACACATGTGAAAATACACAGACTCCTACATTATATATTAATTAAATTTATGTTTAATATTTAATGAATAAAAAATAATTTAAATTAAAAATTAAAATAGAAAAAAAATATTTTCTTTTACAATCAACCTCCATGTGTTGTAAGTTCTATAACTACTCTCATTATCTCTACCCCACTATATCCCATTACTTTGTAATAATTCGGAAAAAAAAATTATTTTATATATACATCACATATGTAGGCAATGCTAGTATTAACTAAGAATTCCCTTTTGCCAAAATGTATATAAAACACGACCAAGACTATATTGCTTTCAAAATTCTTTCAGATAGTTCGTTTACATCCTAACTTTGACAAGTTATACATGCACATACATATTTCTATGGAAACCTCTATTTTTAATCTCATTTCCGAAAAATTATGGTAAAATATCAGTCATTTTCATTAGCTAGCAGAAGTCTTTCTTTTACATTTTCTCATTATATTTTTAGTTATTGCTCTAATAATCAGAACATGCTTTGTCAACTAATACACATGTGAAAATACACTCATACATATATATATATTAATTAAAATTATGTTTAATATTTAAGAGATAAAAAGGTAAAATTAAAATGAAAATAGAAAAAGTAAAATTATTATCTTTTACGATTAACATCAATGTGTTGTAAGTTCTATAACTACTCTCATTATCTCTACCCCCCACTATATCCCAGGAAAAATCTATGGTGCAGCGCTGCATGCGTGCAGCGCCCCTAATCCACTGTCAATACACCTCACACACTCCACGTGCATTTCAAGACACATTATATCTACCGTCTGATTCGGTATGTATGGTATGCAGCGCTGCACCATAGACGAATCCTTATATCCCACTACTCTGTAATAAATTTCTAATAATTCTGGAAAAAAAAATATTTTACATATACATCGCATATGTAGGCAAGGCTAGTATTAAGTATTAACTAAGAATTCCCTTTTGCCAAATGTATATAAAACACGACCAAGACTATATTGCTTTCAAAATTCTTTCAGATAATATAATGGACAAGTCATCGAAGGAGTCGGTCGTACTAAGCTGAGCTCTTTCTTTCAGCCTAGGGCCTTTTGACGCGTGAAGAAAACCAAATTTCTGGAAAGTCCCATATCACGGCAGCCATCATCAATTGTGAAACGTTGATACTGCATGGCTCGGCTATACGTAGCGTCCATCCAACGGCAGAGAACCCCCAAAGCATGTGGACCTTGCAAGAGCCTTTCCCTATATAAAGCAGAACAGAATGGAGACAATTAACCAACCAAACTCTTCTCACTGCCTTCATCTATCTACCAAGAACAGAGCAAAGGTTTACAGAAGCAGAGCAAACAGGGGCGACCTGAACTAACCCAAAGAAGAACACAAAGCACAGGAGCAATGACAATTAGGAACTCGACCAGGGCGGTCTTCGCAGCCCTAGTGGCGGCTTTGGCAGTTAGCTCGGTCTCAGCGGTGACTCATCAAGTCGGTGATGGTTTGGGGTGGAACGTCCCTCCCGGTGGAGCTGTGGCTTACAGTACATGGGCATCAAACAATACCTTCAAAGCCGGTGACACTCTTGGTAAGCCTAAAATTGCCTATTTCCTTTCGATTGTCTGGAAGAACGTAAGAGTGTTATTAATCGTTTTCTTCTTAAATGCCATTCTAGTCTTTACATTCACAAGCGGAGCACACGACGTCGCAGAAGTGACCAAGGAAGCCTTCGATGCATGCAATGCAACAAGTCCAATTTCCTTGACGACTGACTCACCGGCAAGTCTCACCCTTACTTCTGGGGAGCACTACTACATCTGTACCTTCGGTGGTCACTGTGGTTCCGGACAGAAGTTGGCCGTCAATGTTACCGGAACTACCTCTTCCCCTTCTCCGGCTCCTAGCATGAGTACTCCCCCTCCTGCAGCATCACCTGCTCCGGTTCTTGCTCCAGAGCCAAGCAGCAGTGCTAGCCCCCCTGCACCTGCAACTTCTGCCCCAGCACCAAGCCCCTCAGTTGGACCTACCACTTTCATTGTCGGAGATGTCCCCGGATGGAATGTGCTCGGCAACGGTACTTACACCATTTGGGCCTCTAACAAGACCTTCCTCGTCGGTGACGTTCTAGGTAAATTCATCGACCTAAAACTCAGATCAACTCACTTTCAATTAATTAGTATAAAAACCGCTTTTCTTCGTCGTGCTTTTGTTACAATTTACAAAATAAATATCTTTGAAGATGCTTATTCTCCATTTAACTGCTTTAGTAAGTGCTTCTATAAAAAGCACTATATTTGCTTTAACAATTTCTAAAGCTACTTTTATCAATTGTATTAAAGAAAGAAAAATCGAGCTTTTCTTCAGTTGGAGCTACGTACTATTTGCTTAATTATATCAAATTAAAGGTCTAACATGGTGCACTAATTTCTTATTGCAGTGTTCAACTTCTTGAATAATTCACACGACGTGGCCGAGGTGACCAAGACAAACTACGAGTCATGCGGCACCTCTAACCCACTCTCCCTCTACAAAAACCCACCCGTTAGAATCACACTTAACACAACCGGCGAGCACTTCTTCATCTGCACTTACGCCGACCACTGCAACAACGGCCAGAAGCTTGCCATCAACGTCAGCAGCAGCACTGCCACACCGACATCCTCTCCCGCTCCTTCTCCAGGCGGTTCAGCCCCTACTCCAAGCACTACTGCCACCCCACCAAGCGGCACCACCACTCCTTCCACCTCTGGACCCGCCAGTGACGTCACCCCACCTCCCTCAGCTAATGGCGCGACAACCCTCGGCGTTGCTGGCCTATCATCCGCCACCTTCTTGTCCATTGCCGTAGCTTTGTTCTTGTTTTAAGTAAATTAAATCTGTGACGTACCGTATACAGTTAATTTTATTTGGTGTAATTCATTTTAGACGATCACAGATTCACAGCTAGTGTGATTTTTATTATTGTTATACAGATTGATTATCTTCTTTTTCGATGAATAATCAATAAAGCTGGTTTTGACATTTCAGCTTAATCACTTCTTCACTTTTTTTCTATTCGTCGCACACTATAAATTAAAGATTCAGCTAGATCTTTTCGATTCAGACTTTTCTGCCTACTATTTTTTCCCATTTTCCTACCAGTTTTGTTTGATATTGCTTGACCATAATCACCACATGACCTGGGAAAATTGTAAACGTTTGAGTTTGACATGCACGGTGCAATAAGGACCCTTATCATCTAGATTTCTCTGTCTTTGTGTTTTTGCTGGCATTATCATATATATATATATATATATATATATATATATATATATATATATATATATTTTGACAATGAACTGGCATTATCATATGGATTAGGTCACTTTTAAAAGCAAGATCCATTCCACTTGCGACAGGCAAGCAATAGGTGAATTTTTTTTATTTACAGTTTTAAGACATTTCTTATGTGGAGCCCGAAGGCAACTCAATGACAATTTTAAATGCTCCACGTTGGTACACCGTTGCATACCGAAGCGGAGAGACCAGTCTAGAAATCGGACATCAAGATATCCCCACGGCTGAAGGTAATATCTCTGGCATGTGACTAATCTCTGACGGAGCCCATGTGAAATAGTTCCAACCCGGAATTTCACCGAGTGCCCTGGTCACAGTAATGTCCTTAATGCCCCAACTTAAGCCCATATTGTGGCCCAGTTAGAAACAAATGGGCTGTGTAATGTCTTCGTCAACGATCGAACTCCTGACTAATGCCACGTTTAACCCCTGGTCAAAAAGTTGTCGCGGTTAAAAACCACTACACCACACCCCGTGGTTATAGATGACCATTTCTAAGTCGGGAAATATGAAAAAAATTCCATTTCATAGAGGCTAGTTAGTTAAGCAAATAAAATACCATCTAAAAGCCTTTAATTCTATCATGATCATCATTTTTATGCATGCATATCATTTAACGTGAATGTATATAAATGGTGGCTTCATCTTTATGATTTGGCTCTAGATCAACACCAAGTACGTAGTTAAACATGGGTACATATCATGACTTTTAAGTTTAGCTGTCACTATAGTATGATATTTCTGGCCAAAGTAAGCTATTGCATAGTCGTAACCCCGAAACGCTTTCGCAATTTGACGTACGTTGTGTTGAAATTTTAAAAGACGACCTTATCATACATAGATTTAGGTCGAACCGAAGACAAGAAGCTACATTATTTGATAAGATATAACACTAGTACACTACCACATGGCATGCATATGCAGGACCCCAAAAACAACAAGAGAAAAATTCCAGAAAGGCCACTTGGTTCAAATTGATAGCCTGGAGACCTCTCAAATATAGTCTTTGTCCCATTGTCAAAATGGATTGGAATCAATTAAAAATGGCCATACTTTGTCCATGCTCCTCCACCGTAGTCAACTTTGGTTGTTAATACTTCTATTGAGAAACAAAGAAACTTAATTTGATTATAACTGTATCTTGTTAAAGTGTACATGAGGGAAAACAACACTCCTTTCCCGAAAGTAGCACATGTTGCCAAACTATTCGATCTCATTGAAGTTTATATGATGTGACTTAATCGCATTAGACAAACAAATAAATAGAAATATAGAATGAAGCAACGTTAGGTATTTTGATCTCGATCATTGTTCTCTTCGCACATATACCTTTCAGGCCTGCACATTATCAGCATGACATAGAACAGAAACAGAGGCTACGGAGTTAAGAAGGAGAAAAAAGGGAAGGTTCTGCTTTGCGTGCTTCACTTGAACGCGCACCATGGCACTCAGCTAGATTAAGATCCAGAATTTGTATTAATAATATAGGCAGGTAACGAAACCTTGCCAATTCAAAGACAAAGTGTGCTTCTTTTCTTTGACTCATCTCCATTTTCCTCATTCTGACCTATGTATTTATCACATGGGAATACCTATGTATTTCTTAATTCTGTTTCAGATTAAGAAATGAAGAGGAAAGCAATTGCAGCCCCTAAGAACAAGAGTACCGGTCGTGCTACCGTTACAAAAAATAATTATGTTTTTTATTGTTAGAAGTTAGAAATAATTTTTGGACTTTGAAATTATGATGTTTTGTATTGTTATAAGTTAAAAACAATTTTTTTATAGTCAAAATAGAGGTATAGAACCTCAAATCCTACAATCTGTCCATTTTTATTTTATTTTATTTTCAGTTTAGTTTTTTTTTTCAAAAACAAAAAACCGAAAAAACGGATCCGAACCGAACTAAACCGTTCGGTTCAGTTTTCAATTTGGCTTCTCCGCGAATTGAATTTTATTTTCAGTTTAGTTTCCAGTTTGAGCCCAAAATCGAACTGTTTGGGCCAAATTCCATCAAGTCATGCCGCCGGTAACTTTTCCGTCATCCGTGTCTGAGAATCTGCAAAACCATCAACCTATAATTCTTCATAGCTATGGGCTCATTGAAAAGAAAAGACCAGGTCATTTGTTTATCACATGTCTTACTCTTCATATGCAATGAACTTTGTTAAATTCATAAATAATGGCTCTTAGCTTATTCAAAGTTCATGATTTCAAGCTTTCCATGCACAACTGTTCACCGGCCCGTTACAAAAAGACCTCAAGGCGAACAAAGATTGGAGCCCTCTAGACATTTGACAAACAAAAAAAAAATATAATAAAAGAAATCATATTAAAATATAAAAATATCATTGAAATATAACATGTCTTAGGAGCTCTGTTTATGTAGAGCTACAATCCTCTTATTTTCTTTTCTTTTTTTAGCTCCAAACTTTTTAATTCTCTTAGGAGCCATGATAATATTGTATTTTCAAAAAACAATTGGACATCAATACAATATCAAATAGGTTGTTATCATAAATTGATTATCATTCTTTCTATTTCCTAACATACCATATATAAATAATTATAATCAAAGAGTCAGCCACTTAACCATGTATATGAAGCTTCAAATTATGATCAAACTAGAAAAGAAATAGGCAAATAGATTCAGAGATGAAATTGACATGGACGAATAAAGATCATACCTTTATGAAGATCTTTTTTTTTCTATCTCTTTCTTTCTCTTTCCCTCTAACTGACAAACTTCTTCTTCGTCTCTTTCTCTCTAACTGACTAACTTTCTTCTTCTTCAGTTCTTCTTCTAATGGATCATATGTTGATCGGTTGACTCGGCATAACCCGAGAGAGAGAGAGAGAGAGAGAGAGCACATGCGATCATTTCTTGGCATTTGTTAACACGTCATGGATATATACAAATATAAAACTCCAAAGACAAAAGCTTAAAGCCTTAAACCACCGAAATTTTTCCAACACTTTTTGAAAAAAGAAAAAAAAGAACAAGCTTTCCAAAACTTTTCATAATTCATTCCACTAAAAAATACACCAGGTCACCAGCTCATTTCAGTGAAAAACAAGCTTATATTAAAAAAAAAAGTTTGGAGGCCCTTTAATTTGGAGGCTCCAGGCGCAGGCCTGCTTCGCCTTAGCCCGGCCCTGTTCTAGGTTGTCATCCTGCGCAACCATCGCGGCCTACATATACAATACCATCCGCCTAATCTAACACTAAAAATGAGTTCCAACTTCCGTAGAGAATTTGAGATACAAGGTATAAGGAAATGGCAAGCTGCAGGGATATGAATATGATGGCTTGCTTAAGTTTAATGGTTGTTATGGTGGGTTTGATGAAGGGTGCAACTGCAGCAACAGAATATATAGTTGGGGACAGCTTGGGGTGGACTCTTCCCCCTAACACCTCCTTCTATTCAGATTGGGCAGCCTAAGACATTTCAGATTGGGGATACAGTTAGTGAGTTCTTTGACATTAATTGTTTTTAACAGTGTGTTTTAGAAGTATCACTAATTGTTGGGTCTTCTGTATAAATATTGCAGCATTCAAAGTGAGTGGAAATAACTCTCTGGCAGAAGCAACTGAGGAAGAATACCTCAATTGCAGCAACCCCGGAATCTGGTTTAGTTCTGCTGGTGGTGATCTTACTGGTAGCTTCCCTCTTAAATCTGCTGGTTCTTTGTACTTCGTCTGCACCATTGGCGACAACTGCGAGCGAGGCCAGAGGTGAACATCACTGTAGTTTCTGGCGCGCCCATGATACTGTAGCGTCCATACTACTTTGGCTCATCAGCTCCACGCTGATTATTTCCTTCACTTACATGTGAAGATATGAAGAATAATGTCATCGATTTTTTCGATTAAGTATGATATGTAATTTCAATCAAGTCTTATACGTAAATAAATTGATGATCCATCAGTCAGTACTCAGTAACATAAATGAAGGAGCGCCTCTCAGCTTCGTGTGCTTTTGAAAATTATGATCCAAAGTCAGTTTTGGTTGTTGTCGGGGTTTCCTTTGTATGTTCTTCCTTATCTCTTTAAAAGAACCATTGCACAATTCATTTGAATAAAAATGGAAAGATGCCATCAACTGATCAAAGTGTTGTTAGAACAGTCTAAAGTATGCTCTCTACTGCTGTGACTTATCAATGTGAACCTAAACGAAAAAAACCCTCCGCTCATCATACTCCATAGCTTCTATTGCTTGCTAAACGAGTTTTATTGCATAGCATTGACTGATTGACTACGCTCGTTACAACCAATAGACATTATACACATTATAGTTCCAGATTCTCCACTTTGAGTCTCTCCTATGGAAAATGAAAAAGACACAGCAGAACACTTAGTGTTCTTATTTCTACTGGTTCTCACTACTCCATCTCAACTGTGGATGACAACTGCGAGCAATACCAGAATGCTGTAATGACCATCCCCCGATATACCTATACTCCCCAGATGGCTGTAATGACCATCCCCCAATATACCTATACCCCTATTGCCGCTTCGCCATTACCACCAAAACACCACAAGGCTCTATGCTTCTTCCTGTCTAGCCAGCATTGTTGTCACTCCAGACTAGTCTTTTCTTTCACTCATCTCTTACATGTGAGGTCCTAGTCTTTCTTGTCATGTGCAACAATAAATGGTCATATACATCAATACCATTTCTTTGATGTCACAACTCACAACACCCACAACAATGCCCCCACGCATGATCTTTTCTTGGTCACTCAGTATCAAACTTTATATCCGACCTGTGTCTTTTACTAGACATATCAAGTTTTTCACCCATTTTATTCAGTAGTCCCATGTGAAATCAACAAACAGAAAACGCAAACTCAGGTACCTCCTCCTATGGACTATAGTTATCCCACCTTCACCAAACTCAACACAGGCGTTAATAGACCTCCCAGATCCAATTCAGCCTGGCTTCCCCACAACATGGTGTACAGTACACCATAAACCCTAAACCACATCTGACATCAAAGGATTTCTTTGACGACCATCAGTGAATTAATGATTTTCAGAAGAGTTAAAAGTATCATAATGATCTTTAATAATGCTGTATTTTCAGTCAAAAGATTAGCTAATGGCAAGGCAAAGTTATAATCCACAATAAAACAAGAGAAATAGCCAAGATTTTCTCTTGGAGCCTAACGTTAAGGACCATCCTGAAATTGAAAGGTTTTAATCTCATTATTCAACATTTAAGCTGTAGGAACTGTTAGTTGATGACTAAAAGAACAAAGAAACAAAATATTCCTCACACAGCTTATACAAATAATTCATCAGTCCTGGAGAGAGGAACTTCAAGCCCTAAAAAATTTGAGTTTCTATATCCTATCATATTAATCAGTACCGGATATCCCAATAATTTGTCTACATAAAACTTGATTCTATCATTTTTATTTCACTTTTTTTTAATTTAGGTAATTTAATATTGGCTGATCCTAGTGGTTGCTGTCAGATATGTGGAAAGTTTCATGTTTCAACCTTAATTTTTTGTCACCTGTGCATTGATCATATAGCATGAACTCATAAAAGGAGCAACTAACATGAACTTGTGAAATTTCACAATCAAAGCTACATAAAAGAGTTCTCATAAATGGATTCGGAACCTTATATCGAGATATTAACTTAAATGCATATACACTACAAAAAGAAAAGAATGCCTACAAACCTGGCCCTGTAAATCGACCAGGAAACTGGTTGGGCTGGCCAGGTGGCTGGCAGAAAAATTGCCCGTCCTCTTCATTTTTTTTAAAAGTTGATTTCTGCTTCCTTAAAGTTGCTTCCAAACTCCGATCTTCACCCTCTGAATTCCACATGCTTGAAGTGGACACAGAAGGATCATAAGCAGTCTTAGTAGGAAAGAAACAGAACTCCTTACTTATAGATGGTGAATAATCGTTGAACTTTCTGCTTTCTTGAGAATTAATTGAACCAATATCTTCCATTTCACTGGCCAAGCTTCTACCAGTACATGAATGTGAGACAGGACCCAACCTCAAAGATAAATCATATTCTGGTTCTCGTGGCTTCTCCTGGATGTCCATAACATCTACTTGGGGAATTACGTGTGACACATTTTCCGCCCTCTGAGAGGTCAAAATGTGCTTCCTGGTAGGCTCATGCATTGATGTAACTGGTGTACCAACATATATAGTCCCAGAATGTACATTTTCTGGGACCTGAGGACCTAACTGGGATGCTTCAGTTTGATAGTTAGATCCATAATACAACGGATATACTGAACCTAAGTTCAATTGGTTGCTGGTTGACATTGTTGCTACCTGGTTATGGCCACCAGGAACATTCTCAAGTGAAAATGGGCAATGCCGAGGGTTAGTAAGGTTACTACTGTGGTTGACATGATTATGAGATTCTGGGACATAATGTCCAGAATTCAAAGTTGAGGGTCTTGCAAAGTTTGGTTGATTTCCAGGGGGATGTGGAGGAGAAAACGGAGGACGCCGCTCATCGGATGGTCTATCCAAGATCCTAGTGGGTGGAGAAGGGGGTTCTTGTGGTCTCGGCATGAGGTAACTCCTCGGATTACTGTGTCGTTGGCTTCTCGAAGCTCTCACCGCAACACAACCCAGATTAAGCGCAGCTGGCATAAAGAGGAGGAACCACAATACACATACAGAATCACACTTCTATTGTATCCATATTTTGCACAAAATTTTTGCTTGCAAACTAAACCAAAGCTAGAACTTACACTAAAAAATATTACAACAAGCCACAAAATGCAAATAGATCAGTACACACAGTGATACCTTCAACACACGGCGGCAAAAGGTCCCCGGTTTCAGTGCCCTCCTCTCTTCGAATAATAGTGTTAATGGCGTCATTTGCTCTATCCCATAGTGTATCAGAATTCATGTACTCAGCCTAGAGCAGCAATAAACACTAATCAAAATAAGCAAAAAAGGGTGCATCCAAAAAAATAGTGAGCAACATTTCAAACTATTCCTAAACCAAACACAAGTTCAATTGAAGAGAAGGACCTCAGAATTGGCTTTGGAATACATGATTTCCTCTGCTCTCAAAACCACCATGGGCAGCTTCTCCTGCCACTCCTTGTTGTTCTTCGTCTTAGAGCTATGAACCTCATTGACAACCCTGAATCAAAAACAAACTTGGGAATCAGCAGAATGTACAAAAGCAAGGACCTTGACACAGAAAACCAACAAAGCGAAGAGAACCCAGAACACAGAACAACAGCAACAACAACAACCTGAACATCTGCTGAATGATGGAACCTCTCATGGGTTGGTGCCTATCGCTATGCCAAGCTCGCCTGACGCACTCATAGGGCCTCGGACCCGGCCTTGGCATCTTGAAGAAACACAAACAAGAAAAGGGTTCTGAACAAGGTAAGGAAAGATTGAGTCTTTAAGGAGTTTTGGGTGTGCTAGAGTTTCATGGAGCTTTAAGGGAGTGATGGGTTTAAGTTTAGTTGTGGGTTTGTCACTGTTTGCCAACCTTCATTCTCTAAGTTTGTGCAAAGGGACAAACTTTGGCTGGGTAGTACATGGGGAGAGGGGAAGGGTCGCTTTCCAATGCTATTGTCTTCTTACCCAATAATTTAAGAGGGGTTTAACCGTAGTGTTTTTTTTTTATGTCCAATCTTTTCTTAAGTTGAGTGATGGGGGTCTCACCCCTTAAAAGAGACAGAGACTTGTTAATATTGGCTTTGTGGCTTTGTGGGTGGGTATCAATTTTTGCGTGTGTCTGCAAAATTTGTCCCTCACCATTTTACCAATTTAGCAATTTGGCCATCATGGCCAGACACCAAACATGAGCTTAAAATTGACACCCTATCTTATTAGCAGATTCAAAATAATGGTGCACCTGTCATCCTCCTCCAGAAAATTTAAATGATGGTAAATGCAAAAAAAAAATCTTAGGTCAAATTTTGAGTCAGAATATCCCACCTAGATTCTAGAATTGGAAGATGAGACCAACAAGATTTGGGTTCTAAGATCCCACTTTATTAATGTCTTAATTGTGATGGTACCTCTCATCCTATTACACTTGAGTCAGAGTGGGACTTCAAAATGCAATTGAAGAACTCCATGAGCTCCAACTGTGTGCTTTAACCTCCCTCCTGTGGTGTATTGGTGGTCCACAGCGATCCGTATAGACCGTTGGATGCATTGATATCGTCAGTGGTGATGAGATTGACTCATCCAAACAGTAACTCTAGGTCTGTCTCTCATATAAGCCATTACTGCATTTAAGCATTGTTGCAGCTCATGGTGTTTATGTTGGTGTTAATGTGTTAGCAGAAAATATGCAGAGGAATCTACCAGACCATTATTTCGTTTCATACATAGAAACAGAGAAACATACCTTTTTGTTCAGCAGCAGCTACAGGACTGTATAGTGTAAGCATCCTCTGCATTGAGTATTCACACCACCCTGACAACGCATTGCACGTCTTGTCCTTTCTTGAAAACGGCTCTACAGTAACTAGTGTGCACACGGGGTGTTCTGTATCGTGTGCTCGGAGTCTTGAAACTCATTGACTTAAAATCCTTCGATTAGCTCAGCGCCTCATTGTGTGAAGTATGCCGCAAACAATGACTAATATAACAGCTCCCAGCTCCAAAATTTCAAACTGCACACAAGTTAACCATTTTTAAGTTGAATGAAACTGCTTGAAATCGTTGGATTAGCTCTCATTGTGTTGAGTACACTACAAACAATGACTAGAGTAACAATTCCGAGTTTGAAAGTGCACACTAGTTACCGAGTAGC
This sequence comes from Argentina anserina, assembly GCF_933775445.1. Taxonomy (NCBI): domain Eukaryota; kingdom Viridiplantae; phylum Streptophyta; class Magnoliopsida; order Rosales; family Rosaceae; genus Argentina; species Argentina anserina. Next base: position 1,272,846 of record NC_065872.1, on the reverse strand, counting down.
AGATAATAATATCTGCAGAGAACAGACAAAGCCAACTGCGTAAGGATAATGGTATCTGCAGAGAAGGAAAGGGAGCCAAAGTTGAAATTTGAGTGAGGGCCAAAGGAAACTGCAGGATGAAGCTAGCTTACCTGGTTTTGACACATGGTACTTGCAGATATTTCAAGTACAACTATTTTTATGTTTCTCTTCAAGTTCTTTGGCGTTTGCTTTGTCTTCAGCGGATTGCAAGCTGTGTACGTGGGGCTTTCTCAAGAGTGATAAAGATGTTACTTCATTGCTGGGGAAGCCTGGGATCAATGTCAGAGCCAAGGATACGATATATCTTTTCAAAATGACAAATATATATGATCAGAGTCAGTACACCATTGTGATCATCAAGTTCATCGAATAGGGCTTTTCTGCGCCAAGATTTCAGTTTTGTGGGTTAGAGAGACTCTACATGTGTTAAACATGTTGTACAAACTTGTGTGTGGTTTGCATAAAAAGAAGAAGAAAATGCTTCAAGGATGGATGCTAGATATATAGATGTTCTCAACCCAAGTACAGATCAACTTCAGTTAATCAGAATTATATCATGAAATTACCCAATTCTTTACCTTTTCTCTTTCCACAGCAAATCCTATTAACTGACCGGCTAATGAAATATCTTCTTTTAGGCATTTTGTCGAACACATTATGATCCTTAGAAAGAAAGAAACATCTTTCGTGCGTGATCAAACGCTATACGATCCTATTGCTTAAATTCGAACAAAAAAGAAAACCGTATCAAAGAAAACTAAACAAGTACAAGTATTACCTTAGTGGGGGTTTACATCTCATGTGAATCATGAACATATGTCCTCCCTTCTTCTTCATGCCAATTTGGGCACACGTGGAGGATGAAGCAGCGTATGCATTGCGTCGTTTTAGTAAGACTGATAATTGATGGGTGAGAGTGAGAGTGAGAGTACGGTGAATCCACACATTGTTCAATCCAATCGAACAGTAAAGTCCATCACTCACATAGACAAAGAGTTGTCCCTGAACCCACCCAATTTAACCATGAAAATATCCTGAAAGATCATGAACCAAGCTTTCAGATGGTACTTCACTGACCTATATGGAAGTCGTGTAACTTTCCAATTCCGAAATTTCAATACTCGAATACACTCTGAAACACTCGAATAATTTCACCACTCAAGTTACAAGCCGAAGCATTGAAACGAAATTGGTTGCTTGAGATATGTTCTGATCGTGATCGCGGATCGTTTTCGGACTGTTCAAGAGGTCCACTGAATCGACGTATTTGCATGATGGACTAGCCATCACTGGCTTGTAGGACATCTCGTGTGTTTGTACAATAATTCTGACCTGAGTTTGTCCCAAAGGGCTCAATCGAAAGACTTGCATCTACATTGAAATTTAAGGTTTTTGGGAAACCAATTGCTATTATGAGAATGATCTTGCAGCTCCCATCAATCCTCGATCGGCTCTATGAGAATAATGCACGCACATAAGCATTGTAAGTAGGGTTCAAGGGTGGGATACTAAATCACTAAAATTATGGAAACCGCTTACATCATACTAATCGACAATTCACGTGGTTCGAGTAACAAGTTGAGTCAGTTGAAACATTTTTAATAACATACCGTTTTAATCTAAAGCGTTTTCCATTTCTTTTCAAGAAAGAACATGAACATTAGTGAAACATGTTTTTTCCCCCAATTAATTTAAAAGTCGTAATGACATTTAATTTAAAAAAAAAACATTAGTGAAACATTAGCAACAATCTCCGCTGGCAACTAATAATTGGCAAGCTAGTTATACATTGGCATGTATCACTCATATGCTCTGTATAACTGTACCATTGATCACCACAAGAGTTGAATGATAGATCATCCAAAAGGATTCCTCTCCCAAAGAGGAAAAGATTCACTAAACATAAATGGGTTCAATAAAGCGGGTCGGTTTTCAAGCCCAGTCAGAATTTGCTAATTACTATTTACTACTACTACCAAAAGGAATTTCAATCTTTTGGTGGACCCCACAGAAGACCTTTGAATTTTCGTTACACTGATCTCAGTAATTTACAAATGACCTGATCCCCTTTTCCGATCGCCGGAGCTATGTCGAGCCCAAGAGCACCACCGGCGGCGTCCACAGTCCAGGACTGCTGGGACTGCATGCTCCCGGGCCCGCCCAGCCGCAGCAACTTCGGATCCGCCGACGTCAGCACCTCCGGCTTCCTCGCGTTCCCCGCCGGCAGCTCCATCTCCGTCGTCGACACTCGCTCAATGCAGCTCGTCGTCTCCCTCCCTATACCTCCCCCGGCTCAATTCCAATTTTCCTCCTCCTCCGCCACGTCATCGCTCTCCGCCTTCGTCACCTCCGTCCGGTGGACCCCGCTCCCTCTCGGCCGCGACCTCCTCTCCACCGAGCCGTCCAGCTCGCACCTCCTCCTCGCCGCCGGCGACCGTCAGGGCCGCATCGCGCTCCTTGACCTCCGGATCAAGACTCCGGTCCTCTGGTTCGACTCCGACGACCGCCACGCCGTCCAGGACCTCTGCTGGGTCCAGGCCCGACCCGACTCCTACCTCCTCGCCGCGATTTCCGGATTCTCCTCCCTCTCGCTCTACTCCTCCTCCTCCACCGGCCGCTGCTTCTGGAAGTACGACGCCGCGCCGGAGATTCTCTCCTGCATCCGCCGCGATCCCTTCGATTCCCGCCATTTCTGCGTCGTCGGACTCAAAGGCTTCTTGCTCTCCGTCACCGTCTTAGGCGAGACCGAGGACGACGTGGTCATCAAGGAGCTTCAGATTCGGACCGAGTGCAATGAGCTGCTGAAGCTGGAGAGGGAGCTGGCCGCCGGTAGCACGTCGTCGGCTTCGGCGGCGTTCCCTCCTCCACGTGGCGAGGTTTGCTTTCTCGCAGCAATGGAGGCACATTCTGTTTGTGACGTTCCCCAGGGAGCTTGTGGTGTTTGATTTGCAGTATGAGACGCAGCTCTATACATCTGCATTGCCTCGGGGCTGTGGGAAGTTTCTTGATGTGCTGCCGGATCCGAATAACGAGTTTGTTTACTGCGGTCATGTTGATGGCAGGCTCAGCACTTGGCGCCGATCGGGACATCTGTTCCTTCTCCATCAGTTCTTGCTGTGGCCATCTCCCAATCAGATTCGACCTAGCAAAACATCGGCAAGCTATATTCTGACGCACCTGATTCTCCATTCTCTGCTGGCGGACTTTGATAATCCTTTTGATTTTTGTGACGCGCCTCTTGTTCTTTCTAAAACCCACTTGGTCTCCATTTCCGATGATGGAAAAGTTTGGAACTGGCTCTTGACTGCCGAAGGTCTTGAATACAATCCACAAGGATGATAAAAACTTGGACGGGGTTTCTGATAGCAGTGACGTGTCAGTTACTGGAACCAATACAAATACTGTAGTTGCTTCTACGGGAGGAGATGGGATGGAAGCGAGTGAGCAATCAGAACAGAGCAAATGAGCAATGATGGCAGAAGCCGGCATTCAAGATCTACCATCGGCCATACAGAAATGTCACTTAAGGTTGGTTGGTAGATTATCTTTTGCACTCTCGTGGTAAATGGTTTTCTTAGGGTTGAGTTCTCTGTCTGGACAGTTTGTCATGTTGTGACATAAATTTGAAAATTAAATACTATTTCTGGGTTAATCTACTGTATATTAATATATGTTATACATCTCATCTAATGATTGATAATAAATATTATTTTTTTAATCTCACTCACAAAACAATATTAACCAATGTGAGATGTATACTAGAATTTTCCAATATTTCCCGTTTTTATCTAATTTTTAAGACCTAGGCCGTGATTGGCCTCACAAGTGATACAACCTACTTCGCATCCCCCACTAGGTGCCTTCACGACCACTGGTACACTGTACACGCAGTGCCTATGCACAACACACCATAATATATGCCCATTAATGGTGACAAAATCCTACATCAAATGTTTTTTTTTTTTTGAGTAAACATCAAATTTTGTTATTGGCAAATGAAGAGCTATATTTTTATATACTTGAGAAGGAATGAAAAACTATAGCTCTAAATTTAGGGATTTAGAGATTTTTTTTTTCTTTCCCTTTTTTATTTATATTTATATATTCCTTTTATTATAGTCAGAATAAGTAAACTGTCATAATGAAGACCATAAATCTAAACTTTTCAGATTTATGCATGCTTACAAAGCCGAATTACTGTTGCAGATTAGCTTAGTGGGACAGCTTCAGCTTCTTTCTTCAGCAGTGACTATGCTAGTTGTACCTTCACATTCTTCAACAGCTACTTTAGGCCGTGAGTTCATCCTCTCATAAATCTAAAGCATATTTTTTATTTTATGAACTAGCAGTTGGGATAAGTTTTGATACCCTTTAAGTTAATTGCATGTAAAGGTGGGGGGAACTATCATGTGGTAGCTGTTCCATTGGTTGCTTTGGGAACTAAGAGTGGGATAGTGGATATTGTTGATGTTTCTGCCAATGCAGTCGCTGCAAGTTTTTCTGTTCATAACGGAACTGTTAGGGGACTACGGTGGCTTGGAAATTCTAGACTGGTTTCATTTTCATATACTCAGGTATGTTGCATATGAATATGTCACCAACTGTTTGCGGTTCCTATCTGATTTGATTTGATTCTCGGAATTGTCGTTCATTAAGCTCCTATTATTTTGAGGAAAAGGCTGGCAACCATGATAAGCTCTAGTTCGAATGAGAAGTCATTATACTGTCAAGTGTAGGTAACATAAACTTTTGTTGATTTAGGTAAGTGAAAAAATTGGAGGTTTTATCAACAGACTAATTGTGACCTGTCTTAGAAGTGGCCTAAATAAACCATTTCGGGTTTTGCAAAAGCCTGAATGTGCACCCATAAGAGCTTTAAGGACTTCTTCCTCTGGAAGGTTGGTACCCGTGGAATATGAAATTACTATAAATATATATTAAGACATATTTCGATAATGTTCTTTTAAGTTGTGGTCTATTATGAATGGCTTGTCTTCTTTCTTTCACTCTACTTTCATTTGTGTGGGTTATACAGTGTAACTTCTTAGCTCACTGTAACGTTATTGCTTGTTCCAGGTACCTTCTTATTTTGCTCCGTGATGCACCAGTAGAGGTTTGGGCTATGACAAAGACTCCCATAATGGTAAAATTGTTAATAATTTTGATTATTTTTTATTCCAGCATGAAATAGTTTCAAGCAATTGATCTTGCTATCCGTTACATAATATAAACAGAGATTTTCAATTTTCAGATCATTGTGAAAATAATACGCCTTTTCTTGTTCATATGTATTTTTCAGTTTCCCTCAGCTGTATAATTAATTTAATAGTTATTCTAAAGTGGGATCAGATGTAATCCCTCATCTTGGTTTTCATTATTCTCCATATCTCATGTAGCTTAGATCACTAGCACTTCCATTTACGGTTCTGGAGTGGACACTCCCAACAGTTCCATGCCCCCCTCATAATGCACCTTCTAAGCAATCATCATTACCTCCCAATAATCAGACATCTGGGGCATTAGATAAGACATCATCTGATTCAAGTGAGCTCATTTACTTGATAAGCTTCACTTTCTCTAATTGTTTTTATTGATTAGATACTGTTTTAGCAACAAAAGTAATGTTGTTAAGTGTATTCCGGAATATAGAGGGCTCTGATGGATCCCAAGATGACACTTCCGAAAGCTTTGCATTTGCACTTGCAAATGGTGCTCTTGGTGTTTTTGAGGTTCATGGGCGAAGGATTCGTGACTTCAGGTAGTTCTCAATATGATTACTGTATTCTGATTTCTGTATTTTTGCAGCTACACTTTCTGTTCCATCCTGGTTGGTCCGCTCAGGCCTATCACGATCTTTCAGATGAAAAAGATTAGTATAATATATTAATATCTAATATCTTGCGCTTCCTGACTACTAAACTTAGTCATATAACGAAATTTTTGGATCTATTCTAGTTGGAGATGACAACAATTGGAGAAAGTGTCACATGTTGAATGTTTCAGTATAAATATATCATAAACCATTCATATATTATCAGTTTATTCTCATAATGGGTGTTTTTATCTTTTTTTTCCTAGACCAAAATGGCCTTCTTCTTCATTTGTCTCATCTGATGGGCTAATCACAGCGATGGCATACCGTTTGCCTCATGTGGTATGCATCACAAATTTTACAAGTTTTAATCATATCAGATCTCAATTATCCCTTGATATTTCTTTTGTGAATCAACTTTCAGGTAATGGGGGACAGGTCAGGAAATATTCGCTGGTGGGATGTAACAACTGGGCATTCTTCTTCATTTAACACTCATAGAGAAGGTATCCGCAGAATTAAGTTCTCACCTGTTGTTCCTGGAGACCATAGTAGGGGGCGTGTTGCTGTTCTCTTTTATGACAATACATTTTCCGTATATGATCTTGTAAGTGTGAATCAACTATTCCTTGACATATTCAATATTCCGAATGCATTTCCTTCTAAGTAAAAAATATTTGCTCAACTTTTTTGTTTTGAATATTGCTGGACCTCAGGGTAGACAATGCTTCTTTCCTTGAAGGGTAGGCAGCAGTTGACATATTGGAGGATATCCTTATCCTTTTCTTTGTTCTTAGTTTTGTCTGTTGACCGTACTTGCTGACTCTTATTCACTTCATCACTCCATATCCTAAATCTTAGTTGCAAACTAACCTCCATATCCTAAATCTTAGCTGAACAAGCTTTTGTAGCTTGTGAATCAATGCATCTTGACACAATATGGATCTCTTCAACATATGGTTGCACTTCTTCACATGTTTCAAGAGCTATTATGGGGTCTATCCAACTGCCGAAAATTAAATTAAGGAAAATCTCTCTCTTTTGGGTTCCTCTTTTCATTCACTCTGGATAACCTAGAGGATTTGTCAGACGATTACTCTTGTATCAGTTTGTTTGGGGTGATTCTTTTGTATAACTACCTGTGCTTCTGCTTTGGGGTGGGGTGTATGCATTTTGTAGCCTTAAACTGGTATCAAGACAAGTTTTCTTCTGCTTAGCACATGATGTTTTGAGGGGGGTAATGGAGCAAAATATGAATCCAGTTGTCATGGATGGTTAGTAGAGCTGGTCCTGAGTTTTGTTAGTTGTTTACCAAGGGGAGTAATGTTCCTCATGATACATCATGTATTCTTCTCTCACTCATTTTAATGTCATCTCTTGTGCAGTTACAAGATGCAGGGTGCTGGACTGATGCTGCTACTTTAGCTGCCACCCATTGGAAAGGATCTGATTATGCAAGGTTGTTTCTCCTAGCTAAATATCCTTGTGTGTCTGTGGTTAACTTTTATGGAATCAAACATTCTTTATTCATGGAGATTGTCATTCATGTTGTTAAGGAATTCAAGTTTTTTTGTTTTTTTTTTGTTCCAGGGTGTTGCTGAGATGGGCTGCGCACGTCCTCCATGCCGAACACAACATATGGAGGTAAGCCATTTCACATGTTAGTTTCCTTTTCAACCTTATTCTCAGTCATGTTCTAAGCCCCATCAATGAACCAAATGCAGGGCTCTGATTTTGTACGTTGCAGCTGGTTCAATGCAAGGGGCACTGGCAGCACTTCGTGAGGTCCAACAACCTGACACTGCCGCTATGTTCATTCTTGCTTGCCGAGAAATTCACGCCAACATCATCTCTGATTCAGGAAACTCTGATCATGAATCCAAATCTTCAATCAAGGACAAGCTGCCACATTTGCCTGGGCTGGGACCAGAAAATGAAGATGTGATTGCAGAAGGTGAATATTTTGGGCAATACCAGAGGAAGTTGGTGCATCTTTGCATGAACTCTCAGCCATATGCTGAATGAACACCATTGTCTCATCACTCGGTTGCAATCTGGTCATTCCGTCTGTACTTTATGTGAGAATAGGCAAACGTGTGTTGGGAAGATGCTCTTATGAATTCATGGGGAAAAGGTTATATAACAATGTGATATGGTGGACGCTCCGACAGAAAATGTATTCTCAGTCAGTGAACTACTGAGAATGAAATTTTCAGGTTTAAAAATTGAATTTGTACATCAAGACTGCAGCTGTTTTGCGAGATAAGCTCATGAAGTTTTGCCCTTCCGTTGTGACCAATACAGAAGCACTGTAAATGTAATATACGCAGTTCTCTTAACATAATATTTTAACTTTGTAGTGGCTTCTTCAATTTTCTTCGCCAACTTGTCTCTCATTAGTCATGATAAGAGAGTTCACAAGATAATAAGAACACCAACTTCTCTCTCTCTCTCTCTCTCTCTCTCTCTCTCTCTCTCTCTCTCTCTCTCTCTCTGAGTATAAAAGGTGATTTTCATCTCGGTTGGTGTCCTTGTTATCTTGTGTGCCTGTTAAACTCGTCTTATCATGACTAAAGAGTGATGGAAATTAGATGAAAACGCCAAATGATTCGGTCTTGACTAAGCTCACAAACTTGGTGCCAAGGTGTTTGACTTCTCCAAGTTAACTCTCTTCTTCCATATTGTTTTAACTATAGTTGCAGTCAAAGTCAAGCAAGTGACATTGGTCATTAGGGGTTCCCTCTTATAGACAATGATAGGTGAAACACTCTCGAAGGAAGCATTGTGCAGGCGATAATTCGCAGGGCTCTTCCCAAAGGAGCAATTTGTACTGTTGGAGCTGGATTGGTTTGTCCACTTGGAAGAGACGACTTTAAAGTTAATGGGAGGGAAATTTCGGACTTATCTCAAGTATTGAAGGTGGGTGACAATGTGACATTATCACATTGATAAGTATAACGAAGTGTCAGGCTTCAATTCCTCAAGCAAGTCTCTTTCCAGTGGTGACAACAGACTTTGTAGAAGCTACTGGGTTGAATTTTCCCTCATGGACTTGCTGAAGATACAGAATAGTGTCAAGGTCCCCAGAATTATTTGATACCTTCCGCCTTCACAAGTAATATGACAAGTGGGTCATTGCAAATAACATACCCTCCAAAACTGCCAGTACCCATCAAAAGAATCTCTTGCGACATCGAGCAGATCCAAGCTCCTCATACTCAGCCTTGGTGACACACAATGCTTCAAAATCAGGACTTGATGCCAAAACTGATCCCCCTCGCCAAACGCCTAGTATGGGGCTTGGAGTGAACAATGCAAAACTTCAATAAAAAGTTTCAAATTCGATGAAATTTTGTAGAGATGATCTTAAATAACATACTTAAATATTAAATCGCTTGTGGTGAAAAAATTTGACCGAAAAGTGTGCCAAAATTGGAACTTCACTCTGTAATTTCAAAGTGAAACTTCACTCTGCATAGAGAATATATATATATATATATATACACATATATATATAGCTACAAAAACTTTGAGTTTTAGAGATTTGTAAACGTTGGTTGTCATGGATGCAAAACAAGACAGAAAACTATTTGTGGGCGGAATAACAAGGGAAGTTGATGAGGATATATTGGAAGACCACTTTAGCAGATATGGGGAGGTAGAAGAGTGTGTGATTGTTTTGGATAAAAGGACTCGTCAACCTAGAGAGTTTGGTTTTGTTACCTTTGTTGATGCTTCGGTGGCTAAGAGTGTTTTAGAAGAGAGTCACTACATTCTGGGCAAAAAGGTTAGTTCAAATAATTTACTGTATGCAAAATTTCATTGATACTTGTGTTATATTTCGAGTGCTTTTTAGAAAGACAATGGTATGCATATTCCTATATAATTACCTTCATGTAATAGTATGTGTTTTACGACTACGACTACTTCATTGGTATTTAAGTGTTTGTATGTGCTATGTACTTAATGTGTGTTATCTATTTAAGAGAACAGGCACTTCTATGATTTGAGGTAAAGTATTATATTTTTTTAAATCAAATACCATTACAGTTTTTAAATTAATTAGGAACGAGTACAACTAATATCAAATGTAGACATTACATACCCTTTCATCGCCATCTTACAGACGGAACAAGAAGTTCTGAGAACAAACTCCCACAATGATATATAAGATAGACTACACATTAGAAACAATTTAACCAACTCTCAAGCCTTCCATCTACAGTAAAGATGAAAGCCAATCTAGAACCTACTAGGTATTAACCCGCGCGTGCGCGCGGGTCTTGTAAGAATAGATTAAATTAAATTAAATACAGATTTAGAATCAACCAACTTTAATACACTGACAACATAAATGTCCTTACATTTTATTACAGAATTATATGAAATTTTATCCTTGGTAACACTGCTGAATCGTCGATCTTCTGTTTGGCACATAGTTATCGGTAGATGTACTGAGACAAAACATACAATGAGATAATAAGTTGCTATATGCATATAATAGTAATCAAAGTGATACGGTAGAATTGTATACCTCCCAGTATTAGCATTATTAACTATTTTCTGATAATTGACCAATTGTTCACACGACATTCCAAACAACATATTTGCTGGATCTCCTGTAAAAAAATGAAAGTCAGTGATAATTAGTAATATCATTGACAACATATGTCACTGTTTCATCCAAAATAACATTATTTGACTAACACTGGTTTGCCAGATTGAGAACCATCCACATGACATTTGAAACCATGAAGTCCCATTTGTTTCAGTTCTTGATTGCAAGTCTCACAGGTTGTGTAGTACCAGCCCTTGTGAAAATCAATTTTTACGATTGCAGCAAACAAACAAATATATACAAACAAACAAATACAAACAATTGACAATTACAAATACAAACAATTGACAATTACAGAAAGATAGACCAAGTGACATGCATATTAATGCAGCCCTCAATGCCATGGAAAATACTGGACAACATTTCTAAGAATGCTCTCAGATGGTTCTTTTCCTGACATTCTGAAAAGAGAAAAAAGACAATTAAGATGATAAATAGAGAAAAAAGAGTGATATTAATATATTTATTACAAAGGTAATCAAAACTCATAATCGTTGCTAACCTCTCTCACCTGTTGTTCAAATCTATCTTATGCACTACTTCGTCTATTGTGGTACACTTGTTTTCCAGTGGTTCATTTCTTTTACTGTTTCTACCATATTGGGGATACACAGAAATGACTTGAAACTTTGTTCCATCGTGTCCAATTTGCCACATACATTCCACTAAAAGTCTGTCAGATATAACCTGTGGAATTATTTCCTGGCTAACATAACCACTATTGTCCACCAATTCTTGGCATGTGACATCAAAAAGAGTTTCTGCTGGAAGACCACTAAGCTCAGTTTGAATACTTCCACTTCCATCATAGAGACACGTCTCTATCCTAAAACTGGTAAAAAATTGAGTTTAGAACTTTAAATGACCAAATACCACATAATCCAAATATTCAATTCATACGTACGTTGGAATCCCCATTTGAGGACCATGTTCTGGACATCCTAATAGAAAAGTATCCGATTGTTCAAGCTCTTCTTTGCAACTACTGCAAGAAGTATAGTACCATCCATTTCCAAACAGAAACTCTGTGATAACAGCTTTGACAACAAAGATGGAATCCTAATAAAATCAAACAATTTAGTTAGTTAAACTAAATATATTAATTTAAATAGATAGAAACCTAAAATTTATAAAGTTTATACAATCAACCCATATACCTCCATTACAGATGCAGCAGCGGTAGCTGTTTGAAGCGCATGTGAACTAAACAATTCTCTAAACCTTCACAATTAGAAAAAAAGGATTGCATCTCATTTCCAACCAAAATTTTTAAAACTTATGAAAACTAAAATTGTATTTTAACCTTTATCACGGAAGCATAATGCACACACCTTGTTCTTATTTCATCTGCTTCATGTATCACAGGATTTATGAAAACGCAAGTACTCAGAGTGGATCGCAAAACAATGCTATCTATATCACCAAATTCACAAAAATGAGTATAAAAAGACAGAGAGAGACTTGAACTGAATTGAGAAAAGTAAGATCCTTACTTTCACGCAGTCTCACTTTCATACTTGTGAACACCACTATAACTGGAGGAGGAGGTATTCTCACAATAGAAACATCAAGTTCATCTATTGCCGAGTTCAATAACGTAATCCTTAGAGACCGACGCCTTTACACAAAACATGAGAAATTTGTTAACAAAACTCAAGTGAAAAGAAGGTAAATAAATGGACATAAATTGAATACATTTGTTTTAGCAAACCAGAAAGAGTAAAAACATACATAGAATTGTATATCACCACAGCTCTCTTTGTTCCAATATTACCATTAGATGTCATTTGTTGAATTGGACCAACATGAGTGATTGCACCAACCACATCTGTTAACACATACAATATCAGCACATCTAAACAAATTATATGATTAGAAATTACTGTGCAATATAAATTACAATCTACCTGTAAGAATCGTGTCATCATCCAATCTCGATGAAAGGTCATGAAAATTGACAAAGAAGAACCAATAATATGGAATTGGAGGAATGCTTTCACAGACTGGTCTAAACTGAGTCTCATGATTAAACAATAACTGTACTTGGTGTGGCACAATTATACACTCCTCTTGGTTCCTCATACAATGAAAGTTTGAAATTTGATACACAAAACCCTCACATATTCTCCTTGATTCAATTTCAAGATCCACCTCACTCATAAGTGCATGAATTGCATCATCCTGAGTACAAATTTAAAAATTGTAACCAACAGCAGCAAAAAAGACATTTTTCCTTTAAAAAAATAAAAGTCTAAATGCTCACATGATTATCCACTAAAACACACTGCAAACCATCATCTTGTTCCACATACAGTGGCCTTCTCCATGTCCAAATTCTACAGACTCGAACTCGTATAACCCTGTTTCTTGTTTCCAGATTTATATCAGCCAATAGAATCCTACTCATCTCTGTTTCAAAATCATATCACCATATTCAATTAAAAAAACAAAGACAATTAACAATTGAAGGTAGAGACTTCAATGTCCCATAATAACAAATAACAATAAAATTTACCGTTATTACAAATGATCAAACATATGATAGGATTATAACCTGTTTTGAAAAAGAGAGAAATGTATACATTCATTAATTATTCTCTAAATGAAAGTAAAAACTCAAAAGAGAGAGAGAGAGAGAGAGAGAGAGAGAGAGAGAACTCACACCTGAAAAAGGTAACCTCTGAAGGATGAGAAAACTTGTTCCAAACATTTCCCTTTATAAGCTATTCAACCGTTTCTATAACCATTACAGTATAACAATCTGTGACAAAATTGATGGACCTAAATTGTAACCAATAACAGATACTCGGTGCTACATGTGATAGCAGAAGGAATCAAAAAAACCATATACAAAAGAAATACGCTTCCAGATGTTCCTGAATCAACACAGCAAAAGTAATAAGTTGCAGGAGTAGTGCACTGCTACAGTATGCATGCACTGAGTCACTATTGAGAGATTCCAACTGCACACAAAATTAAAAAAAATCTATTAAAAAATAAAAATAGGCACATTGTGTAATCCCTTTCCTCACACTTGTATATTGAAATACAATGTAATCTGATCTGATATGCGAGTAGTAATGCAATTTGCAAACATGCAGAAAAATAGAATTTCATTTAGAACTGTAACCACTACAGTGTCAATGTCGTTTGATCCATTTTCCGTCGTTTCCAGTTATACCTATTGTGGTCGTATGCAAATTCTTACGTCGTCTGGATTCCAAACTCCTACATTAAATGCAGATTGCACCCTACATACTATTTTCACCATGAAATCAGTTTAGTTCTTGTCTAAACTGATCCTAATTCATTTATTTTATATTTTTCTGTACAAAATTGATCAACTTTATACCTCCAGTGCAATTCTTTTACACAGTAACTTGTAAAAAATGGGCAAAAAAAATTTCAACCCTTATCACCCTTCTTGTACCTTTTGAACTGCCTTACATCATGTAATTTGATTAAGTTAGATAAATTGAACTGAACTGTTTAGACTTATTTTTTCATCTAACTCAATATTGCTTCAACCAACGTCATTGCAATATATGTAAGTGTTTGCCTGGGAAAGCTATTACTCATGCACCCCTTGCATGATGTCCTGCATGGGGAGACTAATATGTTTTTAACAATCATTCACACCGGTCACAACCACAATTAAAATATAAAGATCAAATTAAAAAAGTAGTTAACAAATATCTTACATATATCAAAATAGCATCCATTATATTACATTGCTTAGTTCTAAAACACCAAGTAACAAACTTACAACAACAAAGTTTCATAGCACCACACGTCTTACATTAACACAACATGTCCTTTGATAAAGGACATCAAAAATACGTCTTTAAAGATACTAAAGACGTGAACAAACAACCAAGAAGATATTAAAACACATGTTCTTATCAAGATTAATCAATGGTTGCTTCAAAAGTTAGCAAAAAGTTCCCACCGTCTGCAGACTACTCCATCTTTGCGTTGTTCTTTCCCTTGTCTCTACAATACACACAGATATACAAACTCATTTAATTACTAAAACATCATACAGAAACACAATAGTTCAAACAACATTCATAACAAATAAAAACTACTGAAATCTAAAAATTACCTTTTAGGTCTCTTGCTTGACTCCCCAGCTTTGACCAGTTGACTGATAGTACACTCATCAGAAAATTGGATATTTCTTTTTGCAAGGGACACACCTATTGTCAATGGTTCAGGCAATGGCTGAAACTCTCCTTCCTCATCATTGTTAAACACAGCCTTAACAACAAAGTCATTCCTAATGCCATAACCAAGTTTCCAAATTCTGCTTTGTCCCATAAAATTCACAATGGAAGGAGGAAGGCGCCTCTTGTCAACCTGCCCATCCTGATTCACCAATTGCTCACAGGTCACTCCAAATAGGCCATCAGCAGCCTTTCCAATAGCCATAACAGTCACAGAGTCTGTTTCATCCTCAATGCGTACCTCCAACTTGTACCTATTATTGTAATCAGTGAACATAATTTTCCATATTAGTATATGTATTGCTCTGTTACTTAAACAAACCACTCAACAAAATTATACAAATATCACTAACAATGGAACTCCAGTTTGATTGCCATGGTTTTGACAACTAAGCGTGTAATCATTATGATATTGTCGCAACTGTTTGCTGCATCTTGGACATGACATGTAATACCAACCCTCTTCATTCAGTATCTTTGTGATGGTAGCTTTGACAAAAAAAGTTGCATCCTGTAAAAAAATTCACATTAGTCATAAAAAAATTGATTAGAATTTAACAAAAAAAATGTAACTCAAATTTCTAATAAAAAAAACCCACACACTTTGCCATTGATCTTCCTGTTTGCATTTGTCCTCTGAACATTTAAATTCTTAACAGTCCTTAGATTCACAGTCGATATAGCATCAGAAGGCACAGATGAATGCCTATTTTGATTGCTAGTACTATCAGCCATTATAAGAGGAGCATGAAATGGCCTGTTATACTTGAAATTTTTATCAGATGTAATCATTCAAACATTAACACACACTGAAAACAAAAAAGAAAAGATAAACAAAATGCAAATCGCTTCTTACATTGCCCTATACTCTTCAATGTTTGGAATGTCAGGATTGAGATACATGCAGGTACTCATGCCATTGTTAAGAACTATATTACCTGCATGACAACATAGCAGTGATCAAATAATAAAGTAAATATGTATTAATAGTGAACATGACAGCTGACGTAATATATTCATATGAAAAAAAACACCAGTGAGTACCATCATAAGATCTAACTTTAGTGCTTGTGAAAACCACTACAACTGGAGGACTCATGTTCTTAAGAGCAGCAATGTCAAAATTAACACCAAGTGATCCCCATAGAGTAATTTTGATAGTCTCTCTCCTGCAATCCAAATATTATAGATTTCCAATCAATGCATAAATTAAGAAAAAAATCTAATCAATTGAATAAAAACAAAACCAATCCGCTATAACCAATGTAGCTCAAACTGAACAGCAATAACTTCTAAGAAATAGAAAATAAAAAAAAACTAATAAGGCCAACAGTTTGATCATGCACGAACAAAAAAAACAATAGACATAACTATATATATATATATATATATATATATATATATTAACCACTTATATATATTAACCACTATATGACAATTGATTTCACAAAACAAATCGAAAAAAAAAAACACTAAAATCGATTTTCACACTTGACCTTAAGTTCTGAATTTCTATAGTGCGCTTCCTTGCAATCCTATTGTCAAGTGTAATATCATCTGTTGGAAACACTTTCTTGATCCTACCAACAACATCTGTAACACAAAGTAATAAACAGTGAACAAACAATGATAAATTTCTAAAACAATAAAATCAAATGAACAAACTCTCATAAAAACACATAACAAATAATAACTTTAACAACAGACACACCAGATAAAACCTTGTCATTGTTTTCACGTTCTCCAAGTTCAGCAAAATCTACCAACTGAAACCAATGTCTAGGAATTGGTGGAATAGACTCAGGCATGAGTGTGAACATAGTTCTATTGCTGAACAACAATTGAGCTTCATGAGGAATAACTATGAACTTCTCTTGATTGTCTGAAGCATGAAAGTCACTGATCTCATAGACAAATCCTTCACTCATCTTTTCCATAATCTCTTCATAATCAGTTTCTCTAGCAACAACATGAATAGCAGTGTTCTACATCAATGAACACGACAAAAAGAAATGGAAGAATAAATCAGCCTAACAATAAATAAAAACACTGATTCAGTGATTCCAAATATAAAAAATGATTGTAACCACATTATCTGAAAGCTTACATGTTCATCAACTAAAACACACTGCAGTCCATCATTTGTTTCCACTGGATTCAACTTTTTACCCCTCCACATTCGACAAATTCTCACTTTGATAGTTATGTCAGAGTCACCGGAGTGAACATCTATCAATCTTGTTATTGCCATTTCTAACAAACAAACAAACAGGTTGCCAAAGTTAAACTACTGCCGCACAAAACATCTAAAGAAATCAATAATCAAAATCCTACCAGCTTCAACCTTAAGGAATCGAAAAGAAAAGAAATAACATATATGAACAAATAATTGCCCAAACTGATCTCGAATAAATACTCTCAGAGAACAAACTCCAAGAAAATAGAACATCATTGCTTATTGCTTATTTGTTTAAAATCACAAATAGACACCACCAAAATAAACATGCAACACATAGGAAAAAAGAATATAGTCTGGATTTCTGCAATTGTAAAAACAACACACTGATAAGGATCAAAATCCAAAACATCTAGAACACTAAACTGAAAAATCTAATTCAAATATTGCATGAGTAGAATTCTCCGTTAGTATTGTCATCAAGTCACAACGTCAACCAAACCAACATGCAGAGTTTTGATCAACTGATATATCGACAAAGAACAATTAAAGGTTAAAACTTTACCAATGGTTTACATGCAATCAAATAAACCGCACTTGCATAGTCAGTTTTTCAATTATACACAAAGTAAGTTGTTTATAAATGCAAGCCCAGACTCGATAACACTCTTTAAAGATGAAGATCAATTTCGCACTGAAACAGAGTTGCTCATGCTAAGCCAACCAAACTGAGATTCAATCAACAATGGCATCACCACACACACACACTCAGACATGACTAAACCAACTACCTTAGTATTGTGGACAGAATGCAGCAAATAGAGAGAAATAAAAGACCAGAGACGAATTTTTTCAAACAGAGAGTAAGTACGTGATATGTGATATGAAACAAAGAGATCACCTTTTAAAGACATTTTGGCTGCTGAAAAGTTCAAAGACATCATTGTCCTCTACCACCCACAGTTTATAGAAGCTTCTTTCTATTCCCCCATGATTACTGTTCCCCACTTAGATACACCATTATTTAAAAATGATTTTTTAAGTATTAAATAAATAAAAATATGTAATATTAATACGAAATTAATAAACACAACACAACAACTATATGTAAAAATATAATTTTTTCATAAATTAAAAATTAAAATTATATATAATTAAAAAAACACACACACACACATTTATAAATATAAATTCAAAAATCACATATACAAAGTATACACTAATTAAATTTTTGCAAAACATCTCTGTACACAATATTTTTTGTAAATTTATTAGACATTTTCTCATTTGTAGCAATAATTTTAATACCTTCTCTCGAAGTAACTCTTGATAAAGCGACATACAATTGTCCATGACTAAAAACTGGCTGCGGCAAATATAATCCAACCTGTGACAATGATTGCCCTTGACTTTTATTTATAGTCATTCCGTAACATGGTTTTATGGGAAATTGACGCCTCTTCATTTTGAAAGGCCATTTATGGTCAGATCCTGTCAACACAACTCGTGGCAAAAATCACATATACAAAGTATACACTAATTAAATTTTTGCAAAACATCTCTGTACACAATATTTTTTATAAATTTATTAGACATTTTCTCATTTGTAGCAATAATTTTAATACCTTCTCTCGAAGTAACTCTTGATAAAGCGACATACAATTGTCCATGACTAAAAACTGGCTGCGGCAAATATAATCCAACCTGTGACAATGATTGCCCTTGACTTTTATTTATAGTCATTCCGTAACATGGTTTTATGGGAAATTGACGCCTCTTCATTTTGAAAGGCCATTTATGGTCAGATCCTGTCAACACAACTCGTGGCAAAAAAAATCTATGATTCACACGTGTTCCTGTTATTACCTTTGCTTCAATCACTCTATTGTACAAATTGGTAATAATTAACCTTGTCCCATTACACAGACCGTAAGCTTGATTTAAATTTCGCATAAGCATAACAGGCATATTTTGCTTCAATACCAACTCATGAGACGGTAATCCACTAAATCGAAGACTGTTCAATAATTCTGTAGTGTACAAATTGTCCACACTTTTTCCATTAACACTACCTGAACAAATTGTATCATGACTCAAATAAGTGGTTGCCTCTCCTGGAAGGAAATTGATAGCATATTCATTAATCTCGTCAACTGTAGTATTTTTAGGAGTAATGATGGCACGATCTCTTATATAATCCACATTTGTACAATTGTTTTCAAAATCAGGATATGTGGCATGGAAAATTGAACTAATTGGATTACTGTAATTAGTAATCAACATATCATTGGGAATATGAATCCAAGAAGCATCCACATCATCAGGATCATCAATATCACGTAGCTTACCACATCCAATTTTTAAAAGCCAACTCGCAAACGCTGCTATTTTTTCCTTTTCTGCATCAGTTATACCATCCTTATGTAACCTCATATTAGTAGAAAGATGAAAAACACGAAACAATTTCCACAAAGATGAATTGCATAGAGATGCATTCACAACTTGTGCCTTTGTACCTCCTGGAATGATAGGCAATATTTGTCTAAAATCACCTCCAAAAACAATAGGAATACCTCCAAATGGCAAAACTACACCCAAATCAGACTTCCGCGACAATATGTCTGAAAGTGATTTATCAAGAGTTTCAAAGCACTGTTTATTGGTCATAGGTGCTTCATCCCAGATAATTAAATCTGTCCTCTTCATTAAATCTGCAAGATGAGTTCCTTTATTTATTGAACATATTGAACTATCTGTTATATCAAGAGGTATTTTAAATCTTAAATGCGTAGTTCTTCCATTTGGTAATAAAAGTGAAGCAATTCCAGACGATGCAACAGCCAATACAATCTTTCCTTCTGATCTCAGTCTACAAATAATTGTATGCCACAAAAATGTCTTTCCCGTTCCACCATGGCCATGCACAAAAAACGATCCACCTTTTCCAGACAAAACAGCATTAATAACTGCATCATATATGATTTTTTGATCCAAATTCAATTGACCAATTAATCTTGAATGTTCTAATTTCAATGCATCACAATCGTACTCCAATTCTTCTCTCAGTTGTTTATTTCTCAATTGTGCTAATTGACTTTCATTTGGTAAAGGAAGCTGGTAATCTAATAGGGAAGAAGAAGCATTATTTAGAAGTTGCTCCAATTCATACAACAATGCATTTCTCAAATCATCATCAGACATTTGCAGTCTTCGATCACTGAATCTAGATTGATCCTTATACGTTATATCATCGCACATGTAACGCCAATATTTATCAAAAAGACGTAAAGGATTACATACATTGCAATATAAAATTATTGTTACGAATAAATGCCTCAACTGTGACGAAGACGCTGTTGGAATAGCTGTATCCATAGCTTCTGACCACTCTTTGTCATCACCAAGCAAACCCAATGCTCGACATGCTTCTTTGAATGTAGAATATACAACACCATAAATTGTTCTTACAGAACGAAAACTGGTACATCCTTTCTGAATATTTAACAGTAGGCGCAAATAATATAATTCTCCACATGTTGGTCGAATATTTGGTAATCTCCCTAACGACAATCCCCGTTGTCGCTTGACCCAACTTTTACTGTCACTTTTCCATACAAATTTGGTTGGAAATTGAACATATGTCAACTGATGTGCCCATTTTTTAATATTAGGATTTGAATTTGAATTAAACCAAGCTGTTAGCATAGTATCTTCCGACCCTTGATGTGACACAACTGACACTAATGGTTGAAATTGATTGAAAACTATATTTTGTTGCATGGGTAAATGTATTGGTAACAATTCTACAGCTGGATGTCGAGAATGAATTGGAAACTCAAATAATCGCCAAGCCGCCTCACACGGTGATATATATCTACAATTTAAATACATTGCAATCTCATCGTTGCAATTGGCCTGAAATCCAACTCTAGCACGATCTGGTCCTTTATTGATATACTTAAATAAATATTTGATTAACATTGACCGAGAACATAACTCAATATTTACATGACCATCACTACGTAACAATAACTCGGCATTATATGGAACGACAAAGTTATTCCTAATCTTAACACCATTTTTCATCACAAATTTAGAATCATCGTCCTGACGCTTATAAACAGGAAACTGATTTGACCCAAAAATTGTACCAGGTACAAAATCTTTAGGGAAACCTTTAGAACACTTATTATCCACCATACATGGAGATCTATGATTTAAAACTCCACACGGACCATGTATCATGAACTGACTTACAATATTGTACAAAACCGGATTAGAATCTTTATCAGGAATCTCAGCAGATATGATGGAATCTATATCAACATTTGAATAACATTTGTACTTGTCAGCCAACCAAAACAACATATGAGAATGAGGAAGACCTCTCTTCTGAAATTCGATCGTCGCAACATCTGAAAAATAATAATAATGAAATTGTTACTCACATAGATAAACATAATATATATACAAATAATAAACTAAAAATAAGGAAAAATAATACGTCAACAATAATTTATACATAAAAAATATTTAAAAAATGATTCAAAAAATACACACGCACAATGTTCAAATACCTGCAACAACTTTTCCAAAAGGTTTTCCAGATTTAATATATGAAACCAAATCATCATGCTTCATTTTAAAAACTCTTGCAACAATGTCAGGACGGTCCTCAGTCTTACTTCCATATTTATTTACCAACACTCTTGTTATTTCTGGCCATTTAGGATTGCAAGTAAACGTTATGAACAAATCAGGATGACCATATTGCTGACAAATAGTCATAGCATCTTGATAATGTCTTGCCATATAACGTGGACTACCTGTATGTGAACTGGGTAAAACAACACGCTTACCAATATTTCCACCATAATTATTTCCCACTGCAACCGAATTGAATATGCCTTCGTAAGTCTCAACCCTATACTTATTATTATTTCTTCGAAGATAAAACAACCGATCCTCTTCAACAGCTGCATAAGCATCCACTAAATATTGCTGAAACAATCTCCCACATTTTAAAAACGTCGGAAATTCATTGACACGTTCATGGACATAAAATGCATGAAAATCACACATTGACATTTTATTACGTTTGCGAATCTCCCCATCTTTTGCAGGTAATAATTTTAGATCAATACTAAAACCATCCTCACCATATGGAAACAACAAAGGATACTGAAATGCCATGTACTTTGGATGTATTCTTGAAACTCTGATAAGACCATTAGACTTTTTATCAACAACAGCATCTCTATCTGGCTCATTAACACCAATATCGTCCACAATTAATCCAGCAATTTCTCCACTCGTTGGTGCACTATACTGTCTGCCACATGATAATTCACTATCAATAATCGTCAAATCAAAAGAACACAACTGTTCATCACTATACTTAGACCCCATTGTACGATAAAATTTGACCAACTCATTCAAATCGTCAAGCATAGTCTTCAAACGCTCCACAATCTCCTTATCCAAACCATCAATAATTTGATGTCGATTTGCAATTTCATTATCAGTATCATATATATATAACTGTGCAAATTTGGGACACTCTCCCTCTTGTGGAAGAAGAGAACCCATCAAGTGATACACTTGACCCAAAATCTTAAAAACAAATGGTCCATTACCATTATTAATAGCCGATTCAATATGCGCACCAAATGAGGTGAATGCAAATATTGTATTGTACGCTCGAATATTTTTTCTAAAATGCAAACTACTTGGTCCATTTCTCGGATCCAATAAATACTCCAAAATTTCTGGCGTTGACTCAACAGGCGGTAAACTAACACGTCCTTCCATGCAACACCCAGTATAGACATGATTACTCTTTCGAGATTCTAATTTTGATTCACTCAACCAAAACAATGCACCACAGTCACGACAAACATGAGTCATATCTCCAAGATCTGAATATGTAAATGCAGTCACTGTAAATAAATACAAACAAAAAACAAAAAACAAAAAAATTAATAATAATTAAAGTCAATAAGCATGAACAATAAAATACTAAACACATTATAAGCACAGTTAAATATATACACGTATACGAACCACATGCACGTCTCCTTCTTTGGTAAGAAGCTTGTCCAATATTCACATCACCAGACCTCACAGCACTAACAACCGTGCTTATATCATGATCCACTTTTTCACCACTTATAGAATTAGATTTGTCTGCAATTGAAGAACCCAAATTTTTTTTGGATCTTTTAGGGTTAACAACTGCAAGACCAGAGCCACCCCGTTTTCTACTCCCACGTCGACCACAATCAGAACTCACAGAAACAGAGGCAACATTTCTACTCTTAAAACCTATGAACACATAAGTCAATAACACAATATCACCACAATTACAATCATAAAAATAATTTTACTTAAACAAAAAAAATTACCTGAAGGTATAGCACTTGTAGCCAAACTCCTCTCACGATTAACTTGTGGATCACTTGCCACAACAAATGTGCCGATTCTTAAAATATCTGACACTCTTCTAATTTTTTTTGAACGAATAACGGTCAAATCATCATCAATTGGAGTTCGATGTCTCCGGAGGCGACAATTAGAACCAACAGCAACGGAGTCAACATTATTACTGTCAACATTCACACATATAGGGGTCGATAACACAGCACCGTCAATTCTCTTTCTTCCAACCATAACGACTACAAAAAAAAAATTTAAAATGTAACAAACAATCCAAGATCACAAACAAAAACACTATTCTTCTCCTAATAAATAATAATAATAATAATAATAATAAAAAGAACACAAAAATGTAAAACAATAAAACGTTTTCAAAATAAACCAAAACATAAAACAAATTCATGCAATCACACACTTAAACAATTGGTACCACGATAAAAACTACCTAACAAATAAAAAACAGACACACATGAAAATTATATTCTCATCATTCTCAAATGAACTACCCAACTTCCCACCAAATGTAATAATATCAACACCACAATTCTATTGGTATCAAAATATCAGGAAAAAATTTAAAAGTTGAATAGAACCGTCCATGGAGTAACTTTTACAGTGAAGATCCTGATACAAAAGTAGCTATACTTAAAGCCGCATATTGAAATACAATCACTGTTCCATTTGATCTAATAGATATAGAATATCTCAATATAATACCAGTATCAAATGCCAGAATCAAATTACTTGCAAAACTATCAATTAATACAACACCGATCAAATGAACCAGTTGCAACAATAAAATACAAATACCTTTCAATATTACACTTTCATACAAATAGACATAAAAAAGGAAAAATTGAAACTCATGTAACCAAAGGTCTTTTCCCAGAGATTCTTAGAACTCGTATCTGCTCTTTCTCATTGTCCTCTTACAATATTATCTACTCTCTTCAATTCACAAATATTTTCTCTCAAAGTGAACCTAGTGTGATCTCTGTCAACAGAAAACGAAGGAATGACTTTAACCCAAATGTTACAATACAATGTAAGTTTTAAGCACTATGGACACAAACAACAAAACAAATTTCAATAAAAGAAATTGTTAAGTTATTTATGCCTGCAGTGCTTAAAAAACATCTGTAGTGAAACAACTGAGTCAAATCATATCAACAACAGAAATAGCCAACAACTTGCATTTAGAAAAACATAAGAAAAATAATCTCAAAACCACAACTACACAAATATCCAAACAACCATTGAACATTGTTCATCCATACCTCAATGCAACCAAAGCCCCCGATCATCAAACACGTCGCCACCAAATAAAATCAACAAAAACAAAGTTAAAAGTGTTATAAAATAACAGCTGAATTCAACAAATGATCATCAATAAGAGAACAACATATAAAACTTTGACCCGCCATTTTCATATGGAAACAAATCACTTTCTCAAGAATATTCTCACCACCAGCAATTTGCATACCTCACCGTATTGATTGTCAATATTGAAAAATGCAATAGGTTTACATATGAAAACGGGGATTAAAACTATGTTGCTCCACTCTAGAAACCAAATTACTATTACTAATATTACTAATAAATCATAAACTTGAAACTACTAATCAACCACTCACCCTCATTCAAGCAACACTGGATGAAACCAATCTGAGGCCAAATAAGTCCAACACTGACTACAATACATACAAATACCAAACCTGCAAAACCAAAACTATTCAGAACCATATGCAACACACATATACAGGTACTTTTCCAGTTAAAACCACGTCGTCTGATTGAAACGTCAAAATACACTACGACATGTATACCAATTTAACAACTAATACTACTATTGAAATTTAATAATTGGACATGAATAACAGACAACTTGAACCAAATTGGAACAATAAAACTGAATAACCACTTAGAAAAGAGCAATTACCACAAACTGATTCTATTAACTGAAAAAATAATAACTGGATATAACAATTTAATTAAGGTCACATAATCTTATGGACAGAAACAACAGATGACCTAAGCCAAATTGAAACTATAAAACCATATAATCGACCAAAGTGAAACCACTTAAACATATAAATTACCACAGACCCAATGAAACAGAATGAAACCATAAAACTGGATGATCAAAAGAAACCACCATACAGAAAAAGTAAAACCAACAAAAAAAATTACAAAATTGCATGAAAAAACATATCTAATAAACCATTTTACCACCTATTGCTTATAACAATAATGCAGTGATCCGAGACAGATGAAGAGACAATCTAATTGAACCCATCTTGAAACTTAAATACTAGATGTACAAATTCAATTGAAATCATTTACTTTATAGAAACAAACAACAGACAATTGGAAACAAATTGGAACCAATAAACTGAATAATCAACCAAAGAGAAACCACTTAGAAAAGAGCAATACTTCTATAAACTGAAACAACAAACCACCTAAAACAATTTGGAACTATAAAACTGAATAATCAACCAAAGTGAAATACCTAGAAAATAGCAATTACCACAGACATGATGAAATTTTGACTGATACCACTTATTGAAAATTAATAATAACTGGATATAGCAATGTAATCAAAATCACCTACTCCTATGGATAGAAACAACAGACAACTTGAACCAAAATGAAACTATAAAACTGAATAACCAGCCAAAGTGAAACCATTTAGAAAATAGCAATCACCAGATCTTGACGAAACAGAATAAAACCATATAACTGGATGATCAAAAGAAACCACAACATAGAAATGCGAAACCAACAAAAAAAGACTACAAAACTGTATGAAAACATATCTAAAACAATATCCAAAAAATCATTCCATTCAGAACCACGTGAATTAACACAACAAAACCAAAATCAAATCACATTGCTTCTAAATTGTAACTAAAGACAGCTGAATGAACAACCCTGCCTGAACCACCCTGAATCTACAAAAAACTGAGCACATTTGATTAACTGAATATGGACTTGGTTCACCACATTTGATTTTCAATTAACAATACAATGTGATTTCTGATTTTTTGATCACTTTTATAAGTACACGTTGAATTATAAGCACTTTTATTAGTTTATTAGGTGGTTCAAAATAGTGATTGAAATAGAAAATAACAACACTAAAATCATCAAAAGTGTGTAACTGGACCCATCTACTTTTTACATAGATAAACCAATAAAAAGAACAACCAACAAAAGTGGAACGACTTAGAAAACAACAAAGACCACAGACTTGATGAAAACAAATTGAAACCTTATTAAGAACGATCAACAGAAACCATTAAACCAGACTGAAAAAACCAACTGAGAACCACAAAAAAACAGCCATTGAGACATTCCTCTAACAAAAAACACAGACTGAATGAAACAAAGTAAAAACCAATCTCTGACAACCCAATCCACCACAAACTGTTGTAGCACCACTTAACATGCACCATACTCTCCCCACCAGATACACCAGCAACCATTCACACACCAGACAAACCATTCAAAAACGAAACAACATCAATCACAAAAAAAAAACATGATCCAATTTCGATCAACAGTACCCACAATTTCCCATCCCCCAATCCCAAAACAATCCCTCCCAAACGATTAACAAACCAAACAAAAACACACAGAAGCAAACAAAATCAAAACAAATAGAAATAGAGAAAACCAACCAAAGAAGAAAATCATTCAACATTCAAAGATCACAAAAGAAGAGAAAAGAAGAAAAGAACTCACCTCAAACATAGAGAAGAGAAAAGAAGAAACCCAATGCTAATATACCCCCCCTTCTCGCCACAACTTCTCTCGCACGAAAATACAACCATTTGTCGATCAAACAGAAACAGACCGGCCTTAACGCGACACGCACCAAAACAGCAACCAAAATATTTTTCATTAAGGGTAAATACGGAATTACATCGATAGAAGGACCAACCAGCAAATAAAAATAATTACACCGGAGCCCAGGGACCGCGGAGCAAATACCCAACTCTCAATGAACAGTACTAACTGTTAGTTCTTTTAGTAGTTATATATAATAACTAGGAGAACAAGCACTTCTATGAGCTAAGATAAGAATAAATATGCATTGTATGTGCTCTGTGCATTATACTTGAAGCAAAACCAATGAACCAATCAATCAGACGCACTTCTTGTTCTCTGCCTATTTATCTCATCATTTTTAGATTGAAAGTTCATCTCAAATATTTCTAAATATGAATTTTGAAAATTGGATAATGTAGATCGATGTAAAACCATCGAAACCAAAGCATGAAAGAAAACGATTTAGCCATGAAGGACAACATGCTCAACGAATCATTCAAGAAGAACATCATGTTCAACATCAAGGTTACGTCTCTAGAAAGATTTTTGTGGGGGGTTTGCCTCGTGATCTAACTGAAGATGAATTCAGAAACTACTTCTCTAAATTTGGTGCCATTGACGATGGGGTCATTATATATGACAAAGAAACCAATATGTCAAAAGGCTTCGGATTCGTTACTTATGAAACAGATGATTTCGTTGTGGATGTCTTGAACAAACAGAAAAACAAACCTCATGAACTGAAGGATAAGAAGGTGGAAGTCATGAGGGCTCATCCCCAAGTTAAAAAGAACTGAAATGGTTTGTGGAAATGGCTGCATCATGATGATCTTGCTTTTGCCGTCGATAAGTTTGTTTGCTGTAGTTGTGGAGTTGCTTATGGTTATGAACACTATCAATGGTGTTTGTATTGGCCAAATCCTTATAGTGGGGTTTGGAGTATCATTAGGGTTATGCATACCAATTGGATTGGTGGTGAAAGAGTTGATCAATATGCTTGGAATGGTTCAGATTGTAATCAAAACCAACTAGTCATGGAACCTCAGTCGGAAGTTGTTGATCAACTTTTATAAGTCAAGATTAAGAATTGAGCTCGAGCCATACAATGAAGTCTTGCTACTTGGTCATGTAAGCTCAGTCAGACAATTACTCTCTGTTAGGTTTTTGTCGTTGTAGCATATATAAAAGTCTTTTTGTTTGAACATTAACGGTGATTGTACTCATAAGAGTTATCTTAACGATGTTGATCATTAAGTAGTGCTGACATGAATACAAGATCGTTTTCTTCTTCCCTAACACCTGAGAAAACCCAACTGTGTTTCCCTTACACACGAATACAAGAAATGCATGAATATTATTTGATTTATTAAGACTGAATACAAGAGAAATGTACAAAGTCGCGACCTAGATAGAGTACATGTTTAAGAAATTGACTGGTACACCATTTTATAAGAAATTGACAATGATCAGGTTTCATATCGTGTCTCTGCCTTCATTTCTTCTATGACATCAAAAGCATGGTTTACTGCTCCTGATTGACCCAATGCAGTAATAAGCGCATTGAGTACAAGTATACAACTCGATTTGGCTTTCGCATTCTACTGCAATGCAGGAAAGTATAAAGTCTAAAAGTTCAAAATTTACTTGATCTGTTTTCGTTTTGTTTTGTTTCAGTCCTGAAGTTTAAATGCATACACAGCAGCATATAACATTCCCCAATTTCAGACTAAATATCATAATGAGTCAAAAAATGGTAAACCAAAAGTTGTCCTTCAATTTCATATTATATGTAGCAGCAGACCAGCAGTATACAGCTACTAACTTCAAATTGGCAAACCAAATATTCAAGAATCCACAAGGCTACATGTATGCAAAGGTTGATGAGATGATGCAATGCAAATACTGTAAAAGGAGGTGACATCAGACATAGAAAAGAAAAATTAGAACAGTTTGTAATAAGGATTTAACAGAGGCACTCACAAGGTTTAGGCCAAATATATAGTGAAAATATGCTTGGATGTCTCTCTAAACATCTTGAATAGCAATTTTATAACCAAGTATATGAAGTTGATCAGGATAAATTGAACAGAACATAATAACCCATAATCAGAAATTGGATAAAACAACACAGCAAGTTTAAACCCTTTAAAATGCTCACATTCCTGAAATTATTCAAGTATTCCATATACTGTCCATATACTCCATAGTATAGAAAATCTTCCCAAAAGAAAGGAAGTAAATCAAGGTATCTCTTTACATTGCGGCTTATATGTAGCAATCTGTGATGAAGAGGAACGACCGCGAAATTTTTTAATAGGGCGCATAGTAGTATCCTCCTAGCTGCGGCATCCCATAAGGCATCATTGGTTGAGGACCATAATAGCCAGACCCGCCAGAGAGCTTGGCCAAACTCACTTGCCCTTGCATCCCATCTTTACCGTATTGTTGCCAAAGAAGTTGTTCCTGTGTAAGCAAGTGTTGCTTCCTCTCCATGTCGGCTATTTGAACATATGAAGGAGGTGGTACAGCAAGGGAGGCAGCAAAAGGATCTTGCTGTCCCACAGCTTGGATTGTCCCATCCGGGGCGGGCAGGGCCAACACCGGCGTCGAACCTTTGCCTGGGGGCAATGGCATTGCCACGCTACTTGCACTCCCACCACTCAACTGTGAGGTGTTCACATGCTGCCTCACTGTCCCTTGATCATACATTCCATTCAACAGTAATGGATCAAAACCACCAGCCAAATCAGCCTTCTGCTTCGACAGATTACTAGCCGTTTCAACCAATGCCAACTCCCAATCTGCTTTACCACTCTCAGCAGCCGGCGTCTGCCACACCGAGGTCACTTCAGGCTCTCCATCTGTATCGAATGCTTCCCAGGACCCATTCAGATTAGTAGTAGGAGGTCCAGAGAACAATGCCAGAGCCAGCTTGTTTCCTTGCTCGTCAGCTGTTACACCATCATCCCTCAAATTTACCAACTCATCAGTCACCCTCTGAGGCCGTGAGGCCGGCTTAGGCTGCACTACAGACGCCGGTGGAGAAGGACTAGGAGCAAAACTCTCCGGCGCAGGAAGAGCCTTGATCTCATTCATATCCACTTTCAGCTCCTCCCTCTCAGGAGTACTCTTCCGCCCATCTTTCTTCTCCTTCACGTAACCATCCAGTGTCCCCAACAACCGATCAGTTATCCTCAACACCTCCGGATACTCAGACGTCCTCGCAATCCCCATATCCTTACACCAGCCATAAAACAACAACAGCTCATCAATCACCTTCGCCGCATTAACATAAACATCAAACACCTTAACACTGTCCCCATACTCCATCTCCCCAAACCTATCCAACAACACCCCCAACGCCTCGCATATCTCAACATACAGCTTAAAACTCTCCACCACAACTCCATAAAGCGAAAGAATCACCAACCTACTGCTCTTCGCCATCCCCATCGGCTTACACCCCAAAACTCTATCAAGAACCATCAACAAATCACTCAGCCTCGCCAACACTCTCTCCGGCCTCATCTCCCTCACCGGAGTCCTCCTCTCTTTCTCACTCTCACTCTCATTCTCATTCTCCTCAATTCTGTTATCCACACCCCTCAATCTCCTCTCCCCCACCTCAAACTCCACCTTCGCATCCAAATACAAAGCATAGCTCCTCACAAAACCCCCATGATCCCACGAATTCGAATGCGCCTCGTCTCGAAACCCCGCCATGTTCAAAACCCTAACTCCTCTCCTCGCCGCGTGCGCAATCTCCTCCTCGAAGAGCGCGTGGTCGCCGTCGATCAGCAGCCGGTGCACCAGCATCAGCCCCTTCAGCGCCACGGTCCAGTCGCGCGTCTTGCTCAGCCTCCTCGAGATCGCCGCCACCGCCGCCGCCACGTATCCACGCGAGTGTGACGTCAGGCCGACGATCTCCCGGATGTACTTCTCGTCGGCGGGGTCCTCGTCGTGTGTGGTGGCCTTGACGACGAGGACTTCCAGGTCCGGCGCGATGGTCCCGGCGACCTTCGCGAGGCTGATGCTGGTCTGGTCCTTGACGGCGCCGATGGCCTTCCGAATCGTGCTGGGCGCCATTGCTATACAGAATCGAGATTTTTCAGAGAAAAGAATCGGTCTTTTTACCTGAATCGGACTCTGTTTTTTTGGCGATCGAGATTGTGGAGGAGGATCGGGTGAGTTGGGTGGAAGAAATGGACGGCGGAGATGAGGTCCGTACGATCTGAGAGCAGCGGTGATCGGGTCGTAGAAGGCAGACTGGCAGAGACTGAGATATAAAGCGCGTAAAAGGTTTCGGGGGTTTTCGGGGGTTTTGGGGGAGACGTTGAATCTTCAAAAGCTCCGTTTCCTAAACACTTGAATTGTCAAAGAAGCCCACAGTATGGTATTTTTCTACACTGAAGTCTAATCACTGCCGGAAGGGTAGTATCGTAAATTGGATATGTGTAACTCTGGAGTGAAATTTTAAGTTTAGTTTCTTGGTGTAACAGTACAGCAGCCCTGCCATCTCCAAGAGGATAGGTTGTTGCTTACAGCCAAATTTGTCCAGTTATTTAGCTTGGTGGATAGTTCTCTTTAGAGAGACTTCATTTATATCAATGGTTTTACACGTGTGAGTGTACACATGTCGGATTAAATTTTTATTTATTTTATTTATTAGAATTTATCAGACATATGAGGTCAGATTTTTTGTCATTCTCTTTTGTTAAATAAATAAAAATTATGACAAAAAAACAGTTCAAAGAAACCCCTTGAGGTATATCCATCATTCATTCCATAAATACTGGTCGTTATAGCCCTGACCCGTATAGTTTTCAGTGTGTTTTTTTTTGTTGAAAATCGGCAAAGAAGAGATTAGTTAGGAAGGAGAGCGCTCCTATGTAAAATATTACTAATAGTAATGAAATAGTACGCCTAGGGAGACATATAGTCTGAATCTTCAATAAGAACATGTTTATACTTGCTAGGGTAGCTAATCTATGTGCTTCTTCATTAGCTTCTAGATAAACATGTTTAAAAGAGTTCAACTTGAAGTCCTGCATATAATACCTACAGTCAGATTCTATGTCACCGCGTTAAGTGATAAACCAGAAGGGCAATTTAGGAAGGACAGCCTGGAAACTAAATATACTGGAAGCAATTAAATCACAGCTGAAGGGTAATTTTGAGATAATAAATAGAAGAATTTTCTTATTACATGATTGCCCTTCCGTTTTAACTCTGGAAAAATATATATAGCGCATTGTATCCGAATTCTGAAAGCCCCAAGCGCCTAATTTTTCGCCGTCGACTTTCTTCCAAGGTTCCACAAACAACCACCGTCTCTCTCTCCCTTTCCCGGCCGAGTTGACTCAGTGATTTACAATGTTCTTCCTCCGAGTCCACTCAGTGGACACCAACCACGCCGTCAGCCTCGAAGACGCCGAGTTCACCACCATCTCCGCCGCCAGGTCCGCCACCGCCGCGGCGCAATCCAACCCTAGGTTCAGCGAGCGGAGAGGAATCGCGCATCTCTTCCGAACAAGAAAAGGAAGCTCGTCGCTGCCGAGCCACGGCGCCGCCGAGTCCACTCTCCTCTTCGTCGTCGCCGTCCCGAACTACCTGTCGTTCAACGACTTCATCCGCTTCTGCGAGTCACGCCTCGACCATGTCGCCGAGCTCGTCTTCCTCAGGTAGCGAACCTTTTGGCTTTTGAATTCTGTTGCTTTGATTGTGTATCCAGAATTGAAATTAAGCTCGATGAATGCGTTTTTGTTTATAGTTAGGGTTTGATTGATATCTATGGCTGTGTTTGATTCAAATTGGAGTAGATAGACTGACTCAGTATGTGTTCAATTGGATTAGGAACGATGCCATGGAAGATCGGTACAGTGTTGTGATTAGGCTTATGAATGAGGTGAAGGCAGAAGGATTTTATGGAAGTTTCAATGGAAAGAAGTATTCGCCTGTCGAGGTTCGACAAAACCTTCTCTTGTTACTCTCTAGTTGTGTGCATTGTTCAACTTGAGCTGTGTACTGATTTGATTGATGTATGTATGTTTTTTTCAGGCTGAGGTGTGCCATATACTGTTTCTGGATTCAGTCGACTACACAGAGTCGGCTCAAATAGCCGGGACTCCTCCAGATGAATGTACCGAATTGCCTAGTTGCCCGGTGTGCCTTGGTAGGTCACAGTTTTGTTTGCTTTTTTTTTGTTGAATGAAGATTAATTATCCTTGTATTGGTTCATGTCTTGAGTAGTGGAGTGTTATGGTTCCCATATTGATTTTGTTTTTGTTTTGTTTTAATTTTTAGAGAGATTGGACGCAGACAGTAGTGGGATAGCAACTACACTATGTGACCATTCATTTCAGTGTCCTTGTATCTCAAAATGGACATACTTATCATGCGAGGTGAGCCAGTTCTCTACTTCAGAATTACTTTGCGTGTTTAACTTGTTGCATTTCTTAGTTGGCTGAGAGAATTTTGGCTTCTCAAATAATGCTTCTATCATGTCTTGGATGTACTGCTCTGTAAATTAGTTGAATTTCTTGACCATGCTGATTCTTGAACAGTTTTGAACTACCCAAAGGTGATGTTGGCAGGTTACAAAGTTCATTTTCTTCTTATACATCAAAAACACTTTCTTTACCACTCTTTTAAGAGTTCTGAAACCCCCAAATTATCTCAGACAGTAGTACAATAGTAAGGATGAACTCAAAACAAGCACGTACCGAACCACTTTTCTGGAAAGCTTATAATGTAATTCTTTGGTCAATGGAAAGTCATGCTTAGTTGTCCCAGTATCCTGTTCCGTATTGGAATGAAACATTTGTATGCAAGGCTATGGTATTGGGATTGTAAATTTTGGCTTGTACTTTTCTGAATTTGGCATTGGCTCCTTCAGTTACCTTGGGCAATAAAGTTGAAGAAAGTTGCTAAAGTATTTATTTTACCAGGTCTGCCGATTGTGTCATGAGCAGGATGACAATCCAGCTTGCTCTGTCTGTGGAATATTGGAGAATCCCTGGGTTTGTGTAATATGTGGTTTTGTAGGTTGTGGAAGGTAAAGGTGCTGTAGTTTTTATATATTGTATTATTCATCTTACTTTGATAAATACAGTCTCCAAACACAGAGTAATTGATATTTATTTTTCGTTTATTGAAGATACAAAGAGGGCCATGCTAAAAGGCACTATGAGGATACAAAGCATTGCTACTCTCTCGACTTGAAGACCCAGCAGATCTGGGATTATGTTGCTGATGCTTATGTTCACCGTCTGAACCAATCAAAAGTTGATGGCAAGCTAGGAACTGATCTCAATTCACACTGTAGAGGTTCTGGAGGAGATTGTGACGGATGTGAATGTAGTGAGGATTCTGGAATTAGCAGAGCCCTCTATAGTAGCAAAGTTGAAACTGTAAGTATTTTCTTCTAACAGAATTCTTCTGAACTGATACGTTTCTAAATCTTAATGTTTAAATTTACTATAAGTGGGTGCTTTAATCTCAGTAATCTGACTCAGTCTTTATTAGTCAAGGCACTCTGTGTTCTTGTTTTCACTCTAGCTCGTTCTATTCATATTTCGGTTTCTTTAGTATTTTAGCTCATCCTTATATATTGTAATTGACAACAGATTGTTGATGAGTATAATCGACTTCTTGCAAGTCAGCTTGAGACTCAAAGACAGGTAAGGGTTCTTCCCCTTTAATAACCCATTCTGTATGTTCCTATTTCCTTTCACAATTATACCTTAAATTGTTTAATTCTGTGTTTTAAATTTCGTTCCTTGTATTCAGTACTATGAGTCTCTACTGATGGAGGCGAAAAGTAAAACAGAAAGTTCAACTTCAGAAGCACTAGAGAGGGCTATAAATTTGAAGATACAGGACATTCAAAGTAAATTGGAGAAATCCCTGGAGGAGAAAAAAGCTGTTGCACATGTGAGTGTTATGTCTAATTTGGAAATTGTTTCAACTTCCAGTGATTTTCATAACTTTTTCCAATGGTTTATATTAAGTGATTTATTTTTGTATGCACCTGTTTTTATGTATTTTGTGTGTGTTCTAGATCCACCAAACTCTCATCGAGGAGCAACAAACCTTGAGTGCAAAATATAAAGAAGCTGAAGAGAGGTACATAGTCTCCTACTCTCCTTAATGACTAAATGGACATCTCTCATAGTATATGATAGTGCTTGTATTGGCTAGATAGACAATGTAGCTCGTATGTAGGCCTTAAATTTTTCATTCTCATGTGTTTAACTTGTATTTAATTCTTGTTGTTTTAGGGAAGCTGTGACCATGAGATTAAGAGACGAGAAGATACTGGATCTGGAAGAACAGGTATTACAATCACAAATTCCTGGCTGTATGCCTAAATTCTGAACATGTTCAATTCTCTTAACAAGTTAAAATAATGTTGCAGATTAGGGATCTTACTGTCTATATTGGAGCCCAAAAAACACTGAATGACATGAACAACTCGGATGACATTAAAGGGGGAACTCTCCTACCCGTACCATCAAAGCAATCATCTTCGGCCAAGAATAGAAGACAGACCAAATCAAGCAGAAGACGGAGTTAGATAGTTTGAGAAGAGAATTAGCATCTCGTTTGTTCACATCTTTGGGTTCATGAAGCATTTCAGCTTCTTAGCATATACAAGAACTAGTTCTGTTGTTCTAAATGTACAGATATAACCGGAACAATGTTTGGATTCAGAAGTTTTTAATGCTGGGGAGTGGGGATCACCAATAGTCAACTAATTCTAGGTAAGTAGGAACTGGTGTGCTGCTCGTGGAGGCCTGCATGTATAGATATACTAGCAACTCTAGAAATGGCTAATCTCATCAATGGTACCGCGTACCAAACTTGAAAACCGTATGTCACCCACGTAATTTCTCTGTTGGACCTGAACTCCAAACTCCAAAGCCATAAAAAAGGGCTGGAGCTTTTTGGCTATTGATCTAACAGAACGGTAGGTTCTGACTTTACTTGCAAGCCATTTGCTTCCCTATGATGTGAGGGTGCCACTACTTGGAACTTAAAAACGTTCCTTACTAGTTGACATTTGAGATTGGCCAATCGATTCTTGGCAGACAATATGTACGTTTGGATAGATAAGTAATATTTATGGAACCAAAGTTCCCTCCCCGACTCCCTCCCTATAACATACGAAGCTTCATCATATTTGGCGGCTTAATCATAAACGTAGGAAGGTAACTGAGCATAACATGCAACGAGAAAATTGCAAGGTCTTTCTCATGATGTATTACGCTGAAAAGATTGCTATAAACATACAAGCTAGTTACAAAAATGGAGATGGCAGAGGATACAAGAGAAGACCTTGTGATTGTGGGTGGTGGGATTTGCGGCCTTGCCACAGCTCTTGCTCTTCACAGGTTTAGACTAAACTAAACTAAACTATAGCATTTAGTTTAGTTTTAGTTTCGAGCAAATTTCATGTTACCTCTCTGACTTCCATAGCTAAAGATCAAAATGCGATAATGAGACTTTCTGGGTGCAGGAAGGGCATAAGAAGCTTATTCTAATGAATGGCGTGCACTTGATCAACTTGGTGTGGCCGCCTGTCTTAGACAAACTGCTAATCCTATACTATCGTAAGTTTATCACTTGTAATAATTACAAGAAAAGTCTCAATGTTCTCTTTTTCTAGTTTTTCTTTGCTTCACTGACATGGGAACGTTGTGTTGATCACTGTTACATCATATTCTCAAACTTTAACTAGTGATGTGTGATTGAATAGTTTGGTCTCTTTGCAGGGGCCAATTCAATTCACTTAATTACAAGAGATACCAGTTGGGTGAGTTAATATTGACCAAGATCCTTTCTTTTTTCTTTCTTTTTTTTCCTTTTTCTCAGCTTTAGTGAATCAGTGACATTTTCCAAGTTGTATGCGATATCCATCATAACAGGAAAGAAGAACTACGATGCGTGAAAAGGACTGATCTGATGAATATCTTGGCTGATAAGTGATAATCTGCCAAATAATATTGTACGTTTTGGTTGCAACGTACTTTCAATCGTGTTGGATCCGGTAATTTCTTTTCCAGTTCTTCAACTTCAAGATGGAACCAGTCTGAATGCCAAGGTACGCTTCTCCATGTTCAGTTTTCTTGTGCCTGCCAATCTCTAGGCCAAAACCTTATTATCTAGCACTCAAGAGTTTTCGCTGCTTGCCTCTTGGGTTTCAGTGAGCTTTGCTTAATTAGTTAAGTTCTCTCCACTCTACTGTCTTTAACTGATTAGTAATAAGTAATAACTACTGTACTAAGTATTAAGGCAAAAGCTAAGAAGATTGCTCTCTCTTTCTCTAACGTGTGTGGATCATCAATCGATCAGGTTGTTATTGGATGCGATGGAGTGAATTCTACAATTTCCAGTATGATGGGGGTGACGGCTACAAATATATTCAACGTATGTGTAACAAGAGGTTTCACAAGTTATCCTCGTGGTCATCAATTTGGCAGTGAGTTCAAACTCACCAACAAAGATGATGTTCAAGTCGGACTAATGCCCATGACCACCAACCTGGTTTATTGGTTCATCACTCGCATATATTCATCACAAAGTATGCAAATATATACACTAGATATCTAGACATTAGTCTTTTCCCTCAAGTTAGTGATTATGCATGTACGTATGTACAGAGCTTGACAACCAAAAACTAATTGGGGATTCGGCAGCTGCATCAGTGAAGGGCTTCTCTACTAGCATCAAAGCGATGGTAGATAATTGCTCGCTAGAATCCTTGAGATACCGAGCACCATGGGACATACTACGAAGGCGCTTTCGAGTGGGAACAATAGCAGTTGCCGAAGATGCATGGCATGCAATGACTCCGTTCATTGCTCAAGGTGGCTCGGCCTCTTTGGAAGATGCAATTGTGCTGGCTAGGTGCTTGGCACGAAAGACCATGACTGGTATTCCAAATGGAAGACTTAGCCAGAGGATAGCAGAAGAAGCACTTGACGAATACTTAGAAGAGCGAAAACTGCGGGTTCTGAGACTATCTTTGGAGTCGTACATAATTGGGAAAATGCATGATACCTCATCAAAATTTATCAAGTTCATATGCGCAGTGTGCTCAGAGCAATCATATTTCACGAGTCGCTCGGACATACTTGCTAGTCGCTATGATTGTGGTTGCCTCTACTAAATCACGACTTGAGCTTATGGTTAAAATCATTATATTTCAAACTTGATTTGGCAGATGCGTACTTCTGTGAGACCAATGGCTTTTTCCCAACTAAGCAAATATGTTCCAGTGTGACCAGAATTCATAACCAAAAAGCTTACGCTTGAGAGCAAAGAACAGAAGCTCCCAGGTTACAATTGGAACCTCATCTCCCCTGAACACGGAAAAATTCCAGCCATCAAAAGAAGTCTTTTGAATCTAGGTGGCGATTTTCATAGGCTTCGATGATATAAGCATCCGAACTTGGATAAACACAGTGATGCAACGGACAACTTGTGTAAACCAAGAACTACAGAAAACTAAATCATATATATATTGATAAACATGTCTTATTCTAATTCCCAACTAGTGAAAGTAATTTAGACAGGAATTAAAAAATGGACACTAGCTGCGAATCAAACAAACTAAAATCTTTGCTTAAGTCCCTCACTGACTGATTTGGTCGGGATCTGCATCATCTTCAAAACTTAAAAACTATAAATTCATACTTCTCTAATTATCCTAAATGAGGGAAATTGCCTCACACAACCTACTTTCAGGTGGCACTATAACCGATTGTACAGGGTCAATTCAAGTATCCTAAAACTATAAATTTCCTATATCCGCAGCTTCCCCACAAAAAATGAATAAATTTGGTAAGAGCAGGAAACTGATGGATACATACATTCGAATCCTTCTTTTGGTGAAGGGATGCACATGAAATTGTCACCTTTGAGGTTGATCTGAACCTGCTACTCCAGAAGTGGTGCTGGGCCCGGCACCATTTTCAGTTGGAGGGGAGGTGCCCCATTTTCCTTCTGATTCTAATGGCTCAAGTACATGCACTCCACCATCTGAAAGACCTAGAGCAAACTGATTGGGATCCGATGGATGTGCCGCGACAACAAGAGGATACGCTCTTAAGCTGTTAAATTAGATATGTCATTCACAACACATAAAGGCCATAAGTATCCTATCAAAATTGGAAGCAATTTCGAGAAAAAAAAATGGCAATGCCATCGTACTGACAAGAAGGCTTTACCTTGGATTCGGTGGTAAATATGCAGCAGGTAAGATTCGGCATCTCAACCTAAGGGATGTAGCAGTGAGAACCCCCACACTTCCATCTTCAAAGCTAACATAAATTGATTGGCTATCACAAGAATAAGCAGCATGTGTGATTGGACCATTGGCTTCCCGAGGAACCCACTATATACGAAACAACATTCCATTAATGTCAGTAACAGTAATCAAACCCCAAAAGCAACAAACTAAAAGAACACTATTTTGGGGGGATGGGAATTAAAAAGAGACATTCACCTGCTTGAGGCATTCTAATTTTGGTGCTTCATAAATGGCTATCTGTGTTTCATGAACTGCCAGCAAGTGTATTTGATCCAAGTGAAACTGAACCCGAGTATCAGCAAGAGGGGCAGCAGCTCTCCCACTTGGAATCTGAAGGAATTTACTAGCTTGCCTTTCCCATCCATCAGTGTTCCAAACACACAACTGCAGGGAATAAAAATAACGGAAATGATGACTTCCAAAGTGACGCTAATCATGCTTTGCTTGATTAAGCAAGGACATTGTAACATTAGTGAAAATGTGAAGCAAAGAGAGCAGACAACAGCAGAAATTGGCTGAGATATATGATAAAAGCCGGATAGCCACATCATCCAGGCAAGATGCATTATAGAAGCAAGTGTTTATGAAATGGTTTCAATGGTGAGTGTAAAATGACACAAACCAGTTTCACTATGACAGACCTATATACTATTTGGAACATATCTCTAATCCTTTTGGTGTGGCTTCTTTTGATAAAAGCTTCTCTTGTCACCTTAGTAGTAACAGACTAAGGCACGAACATACACACCCAAACAGTCTACACTAATACCTGAGAATCAGCTCCCGAGGATACAAGCACATTAAGAACATGTGAGAAGGCAAGGCCTGTTATTCTTTTCTGATGACCTTTTAGCTTAGTTTTAACCTGTAAAAATATAGTATAAATATTTCGTTAATAATCCCGTGTTATAGCTATCATATGTTCATAACCAGTAACCAATTTATAGTTCAGTTAATACATACCTCATCAACCCGAACATTGTAAATTTGGATGGAAGAGTCTTCCATGCCTATGGCAATGATATTATTGTCTTGGGGGTGAAATGCCAGATATGTGGCAGCTGGGGGTGGAGGCATGAATGTTGTCATCGTCTGCAATTCAGGCAATGTAACAAAATTATAGCATAGACATACACAACATTGTGCATTGCAATAGAGAAACCGCAATCAATAGAAGACCATAGAAGCAAATTAAGCAAGAGCTACATCCAACTACAAGCAAATAGAGTATCAACTATTTCAAGTGAGTGATTCTATTACAACCCCCAAGATGCTCATGGCACCACCCTTCGAGGGGGAGGGGAGGTCAGTTCTCACTTATGCATAGTAGGCGCAGTTCAACATGATGCACTTCAGTATCTTTATCATAACCCGCAACCAGCACAGTTAATTTGACAGGTGAGAGATAGATTGTTACCTTAAATGTCATCATATTGAAGAGGGATATTTTTCCGCCTGAAGCTGACATGACATAAGAGTCATTCTTTGAAAGTGCAAAGCATGAAACAGCATCTTCAGGGTTTGTATCACTTATATCGTTAGTCATCAGTATACCACTTGCAGGTTGCCAAAGCTGTGGTACAATACTAGCTGTGGCCTATGAGACAAAAACAATTGTGAATTACAAGCTTCAGGGCATGGACAAATATTAATGAAACCATCTAATATACAAAATATATACCTTCCCGATTGCGGTTCGGTCATTACGTTGCCACTTCCAGAGCTTGTGTACAGCATTAGATGATAAAGCCAATATGGCGAGTCCTGAATTAGTGTAAATTAACCTAGAAACCTGCAATAACAATTCTGTCAGCCTACGCAATATGTAATTTGAACAACATAAGACAAGAAGACAGTCAATACCCTCATTGCCGCTAAATTATCAGGAAGCCGCAGAGACCGGCATTGTGACGGTTCATTGATTTCAGTCAGTTTCCAGATCCTGGATTTCTCTACCGACTCATCAACAATTCTAGGTTTCACATCAGCCAAACTTCGACTATCATTATTCTACACAGACCCCAAGGAAGAAATATTAGCCATCAAAATAATAACTTTTCTTTCTATGATAAAAACAGAATTAAAAATTTGCTTCATATGCAGTTCATCAAAGCTAAAATACACATTATGACTAGGTTCAATATGAAGTTTGGTTACTTTATCCATCAGCATTGATTTATATGGGTTTCTACTAAGAACTAAAAATTAAGTCGCCAATCAGAGAGTCATGACACTCACCAGTCCAACCATGGCTGGCACTGGAGCTGCTCGATCTCCAATGCTTGTTCCCACCATTATGTTAGACGACCCAAATGTTCCTATAGCTGGGGCCTGCAGATTAATGAAGTTGATACACATTGACAGCGCTACCAAAGAAGCTAATCTGAAGATATGCCAAAAAGAAACTTTACCTTCGCAACAGCTACAGAAGCAGCTCTGGAAGCATCATATGTACGACTTTCCACCGTTCTTAGCAACCTTATTCCATCTGAATTTGCTAGAATTTTAATACCATTGTCACTTGTTGACACAGCTAGCAATATTCCTTCTTTGTTAAATCTAATAGAAGGAGAAGCCTGCAAAATTTTAAGACGCTAGATTAGATGCCAAAGAATGAATTTATTATAAAATATATAAATTTAAATGTATAATGCCTACCGGAAGTCCGCCATCGGCATCTGTACTAGTCAAAAGGTTAACATTGTCCATGTCCCAGAATTTAACCATGAACTCATCACCAGTAGCCAAGAACCGATTCTTGGTGGTGTCGAACTGCACAACCCCAACGGACCGCTTCCCAAGACCATGATAAGTACGCTTTACAGCTCCTTCGCTTTCATTCCATTCCACCAAGTATGATTCCCCTTCTTTATTTGTCCCACATGAGAATAGCCTTTGTTCAGAAATTATAGATAGATGTCCATCAGAATTTATTCATAAGAAAAACAAATGTCACATCACTATTAAAAGAAAAGACTGTAAACTACCGTGTTCCATCGGCACTGTATGCCATAGTGGTAGACGAATGTCCTGGTGCATCATAGTCAACTCTCGAGCCCATATTATCGTAAAGCCATGCCTTTATTT
The DNA here is from genome assembly GCF_933775445.1 of Argentina anserina. Taxonomy (NCBI): domain Eukaryota; kingdom Viridiplantae; phylum Streptophyta; class Magnoliopsida; order Rosales; family Rosaceae; genus Argentina; species Argentina anserina. Next base: position 1,230,324 of record NC_065872.1, on the reverse strand, counting down.
TTCCATCAGTTGCTGTGGAGAAAATAAACTGGAAACAGAAATACAGTAGGATATTAGAACTTAAGACACTAAACTATCAAGATAATGCAATTCATTAAGCATAAAACTGTAGTAACAATATATGATAACTAAAACAACTTAGGACTCATTGTTGTTATGATCTCCCAATTTCAATTTCCAATTGTTTGTTCTACCATAATAACTGTTTCATATTGTCCATGTCTCATAAAAGTAAAAAACCAAACAGGATCACATATCTGTATGAAGGTTTAGGTAGGTGTATATATAACTCATATCCCAAATCTATAAGCCTTAAGTGGCTTTTTCCATCTGTGCAATCAAAGACTGGAAAGTAGTGTGCAAACATATAGCAGAGATGGAACACCCAAAAGCAAATAGCAATTCATCATGCTAAAATATTATCAGCATGATCAATGAAATGAATATTACCTGAATACTCTCCTTGTGATGTGGGCACACAGAGTATACGGGTGCTTCGTGACCCTCAAATGTATGCTGCTTAGACCCAGTGACAGCATCCCACACCTATAAAATATTGAACATGCGTATAACAATCATCAACCTGCAGAAAGAGACTAAAGTAGCGCAACTCACATACCTTAATAACCCCATCCCCGCCACAAGTCACAATGCAGAGCTGCTTGTTTGGATATGCGAAGGCAAGATCATTCACACTGCCAGCATGTGCCTCAATCTGAAAACAAGAAACACCCATGCTTAAGTCAATCTTTAATTCTTTACCCATATGACTTGAGATATCTGGAAATGTCAGTGAAAAGAAAGAAGTATTCTATGAGACAAATAAATACTAAGGGATTGTTTGGTGGACAAACCTCTAGGTGATTTCTTAAATCATCACCACCATGGTAGGAGTATATGTGAACTATATGCTTAGAGTACGCAACACCTGCAGTATAAACCTGGGTTAAAAATTTTAGATTCTTGAAAACATTTACTTAGTAGGTTAACCTTCAAAGATGAGAGTAAACAATTCATAAGCAACACACTAACACACTAACACTTACCGAAAAGATTTCCATCAGGACTCCAAACCACACGATTGATCGATGCTGTATAATCATTGGCCAAAGTTGCCTATCAAACAATAAGGAACATGTTTGTCACAATGTTGGGGTCATTGAGCATACACATGATACTCAATCTCAGTCAGATACAGAAAAGAAAATCACACCTGCAGAGCCACTGAACATTGGGCAAGGTCCCACGCTTTGAAGTTCCTAATAGCAATTCTTTCATGATTTGGTAATTCATATATCATGACATCACCAACATTTGTTCCAACTGGAAGAACGAAAGCACTTTATCAATTAACGGAAAGCTATAATTGAATAAAAAAAAAGAATAATATGCTCAGAGAAAGATTGGAGATCGGCCCTTCCCCTGAATAGTTGCCTACCAAGTAGTAGAATTTGTTGCCCTGGGTGGAAATCCATACTCTTCACAGCTGAACCTGGATTTATTGTCATAACTACATTTCTGGGCAAGTCATCAGTAGAATAGGAACTCTGACCATGGCTCTGGTTAGGATAAACTACTGGCAGATTATTTGCCTGTTGCATATAAGATAATTAGAAGACCAACTACATAAACGCTAAGAAGTTTAATCATGAAAATTTGTCAACGAAAAGGGAGTAAAAAAGATTTCAGATACAATCTTTGACATCAACTTCCTAAGCACAAACCATTGAATGCAGGACTAGTGTAAACTATTTGGTATTGAGACATTCTAAATTCGTAATCGAAAAACTGAAAGTGCCTGCTCTCTCTCTCTCGTGAAATTCTAACCATCCTTATTCATCAAGTCATGTTTTAGCAAACTGCATAAATATACTATACAGCTACCTTTAGGAATTTTGAGAAACACAAAGAACTTTGTAATGAATGAATACTATTAAGAGAATGCACGTCAAAAATAGGGAAGCTTCAAGTTTTATAATCTCAGACTTCCACCATGAAAATCAGAACAGACAGTTAGCTTTAATGATTTTTACCTCATCTGTTACTCCAAAAGGTCTTGATCTCTTCAGAACATGTTCAGAATCTGCTGTTTGATAGTCCATAGCTGGGTTATTGGTAGGAGGAGTTCTAGGGCGCTTTAAATGGGCTCCTATCATGATAAGTAAAAAAAATTAAATAAAAATTAGAATGTTAAAATCACTTGGGATATCAAAGGAGAAAGTAACAAACTAAACAGAAGCACTTGTTAAATTTAAAAAAAAAAAAAAGGCAGAAATAGAATTAATCATCAATATTTCAAACAAAGAAAATGCAGCCAAGCAACCATGAAAGAGTAACCGAATTTCCATGTTCTCATGCCCAGGGAACCCCAAACACATACATAACAAGTGTAGGAGAGAAGATAATCTATACTGGAGGGTAAAATTAATCAGCAATGAAACCCAAGAAGAACAAAAGAAATAGAATTTCTAAACATTCTTTTGAATGTGCAGAACATCTTGAAAAGTATAAAAAACTAACAGTAGATTTCCATATCGCTACCCCCACTAATACAGCTCCAGAAACAGACAAATAATACTACAGTACCTGGATTGCTAGCTGCGGCCAAACCAATAGGTCCAGCGGAAGCAGAAGGATGAGGCACAGGTGATGGGTTGGCCATCCATCCAGCAAGAGATGTTGGAAGCGCAGCTGGTGTGGGCTGAAAGGGCTATCATTCAAAAACACCCAGAATCGAGTCAAACTTCAACTTAGATATCACTTGCGCCAGAGGAAATCTTTCTTTAACTTACCCCATGAGCACCAAGTGGTGGGAAACCCCCTGTCTTTGGGACTGCCCCCATTAAATGATTAGTAACAGGGGACGGGGCCCTGGCACCATTGGGTTGTGCACAGCTATGGTCTACAAATAGGGTCTTTATGTCAGGGTTAGACCTTGGATTCTTACAAAGCTGGTGCTGCCAGTTTAAGCTGCAAATGTAATGTCACAAAAGTTGAGAAATCATGCCATGAAAAACTGAAGCAAGGGGAAAGATGTATCAAGTCTCAGAACCATCGAGAAGGTCGGAAGGAGCTTCTCAAGTACCTCTGATTGATAAGAGTCCGCAACCTCGAGCTCTTCAGAGTAGGAAATTGAAGTTTGTCGCGAAACAATGGGTTAGCCTCTATTAACTTTTTCAGTTCAGCAAGCATTATACCCCTCGCCGACTTTGTATCACCATATTTAGACAACTGTTCATTATCCCTGAAAAGAAACAACAACACACCACCAAAAACAAACAAACGTCACACACGAAACAGACACAAAATCCAGGCTAAAAAAACAACAACAACACTACAAGACAATTCCTCCTCTCACCTAAAGTTATCCAGAGTCAGCAGCTGCGTAATTTCCTTAAAAAGATCCTCATTGAATGCCGCAAACACTTTCAAGTCCTTCACTAAAATATCCACAGCTTTCGCCCGGTCCCTCCTACATTGATCCAAATTCCAATCCGAAAAAAAAACATATGCATTATAACTTCGAAACTCAAGTAAAGCTAATCAAACATGGCGAAAAAAAACCAACACGCAATCTACAAGCTCAACTCAAGCACCTACTTGTCCAAAGCCTCAAGGTACTTCTGCTTGCGAATCTCGAAAAAGATCTTCATCGAGTATCGATTATCATCGACCTTGGTGAATCCAGACAAGTACTTCTCCAGCTCCTCCCACTCTCCATTCGTCACCATATCCTCAAAGTACCTCATATTAAAGAAAAACCCTGACTCTTGCTCCAACCTCCACAACCACAACCACAGTAAATATTCAAATTCACACAAAGTAAAACAGTAAAAAAACACAACCATGTAAAAATCCACAAAGTGACAAAAGCAACAGGGAGAGAATTGAGAGCAATACTTGTGAACACTCTCTTTGAATTTCTCTTCATCCAGAAACTGAAGTATGAGAAAAACGAGCTCTCTGCTCAGCGAGGACATCCTCGTCTCTGCCAAGCCCTAATTCACTCAAAGATCTACAACCCTCACGCTTCAATTTCACCAATACGACGCCGCTTTACACCAATCTAATCAACCAAACACACCTCTGAATTTCATAAATTCAGAAAATTAAAAAAACGCGGCGGTTCGGAGAATCGAAGCCGGAAATGAGAAGGAGGAGGTTTTACCTGGAATGGAATCGACGGCTCAGATCGGAGCTCTGTTTCTCGGTCTTAGCTTCTCTCTCTCTCTCTCTAGCTTTCTTCTTCGTTTTGGACTTTTGGTGGTGAGGAGCTCAAGTATTTATATGAAGAAGGAGAAGAAGGAGGGTTAGGGATTTGGGGGAGAGAGAAATTGGAAGCAGACAAATTAAATAGCGAGAAGGCGAGAACGAGACGAGATGACTCGGGCTGATAGGCTATGTGATAAGAAGGTGTGCTTATGAGTAATAGCGAGGAGGACGGGGCTAATCGTGAAGTGAATTGGGTGATAAGTGAGTTGGGTTATACGGTTCTTTTGTAACGCTGGATTTGAATTCATTTTCGCCTCGATATGCGGGTCTATGAGATAGTTGAGTTGTGGTCAAATTAGAAATATTGCTGATAAAATGTATTCAGTAAATTTCTAATTATATTTAGTAAGTTTAATCAGTGTAAAAATATATATAACTAAACCAGTAAGTTGTCCAAACTTCTTTTTATCTTTAACCCAGTAAATGGAACGGTGTGGACAACTTTCCAATGTTAGAGTCTTGTTCTCTATCTCGAATTCAGTTAGGCCTCTCATTTCGCATCAAATTAATTTATGGGAAATGATAAAAAGAAGGGAGGACTTCATGCAATTGGAATATTGTTGGTTGTTTGCAAAGAAAACACTTGCAATAATCTTGGAATTAGGCGATGTTCAAAACTAGGGAATGGTATATAATGATGGAATAAGGCAATAAGGGTTCTCTTCTTGTTTGTTCTTCCAGTCAAACGACGACTATAATCATCAAATCCAATTTGTTGCCATGTACCAGCCACAGTATCTTTTGGTTGGAGTTCTATTGTTGCGTTTATTGAGTCAAAGATAAGGGCACGTTGGGAACTTAATTAATTTAATTACATTTGTTTATAGATAAATAAATGTGTTGGGTATAGTTAGAAATTTGGTACATTTAGCAGCATCCAATTGGAAAATGCTTACTAGTGTGTTTTTTTACTATTTACTGAGGTTAAATGCCTTGAATTGGTAATTACCATCTTGTTTGTTTTTTTGCTTTCCCTATTGGGTAAGAAAAAAGTTTTGGACAACTTCTCTATTTAGATTGTGAAACACGATTTTATATCATGCACATTTGTAAAAAAAAAATAATATTTATGTGGCAACGAAAACTATTATGAAATAAGAAAAAAATTACCGGATTTAAATTTCATGTAATTATTTCATAAAAAATTTGAACATCCTTTCGTAATGTCACGAGGGAAGTGTTTTATTTGTGTTGTTAGAGTAAATTGAGTAATTATTATGTGTACTCGGAACACCACGTGACATTAACATGTGTTATACTTAGTCAATTATATTACTCCACGGTGTGCTAAAAATGCATGCGTTGAAAGAAAATAAGATTATTTAAATATGAGTAACCAATCATAAACAAACATAGTATAAAATAGATCAGTAACATTAAAGGGGTATGTCACGTAGACTATACACCGATACATATAATAATTTATTTGTGTTGTTATTCCAATACATGTATACTTCGTTTTTTTAGTTGATTCTTATTACTCAGTTCATATTTAAGATACACATACTATAGACAATTACATGTATATACACAATACCTTTGACTCCGTACTATATATTGCCAATTGGAATAGTATAGGCAAAAATCCTTTTTTGCTATTAATTTATAGTAAGAAAAGTAAAACCTAACTATCGCACGTTGAATCTCTATACTATATTCTTCTTGTTTTTTTTATTTTGTATAGGGCTTGGTTGTGGAGCCACTCAATATATACTCTTCTTTTCTAAGAAAGAGGCTAATAGTGCCCCAATTTCCATAAATCAAGTGGTTAGAATGTTGGCCACTTTGTTTATGTTTATTTTTCTGGCCATTGTTTTTTCATTTATCATCATCTCTTGTATATAAAGTTTGAGGCAGAGATTATACAGTTTCTACTTAAATATCATCGATTCCTCATATTATAAGATTAGACAATGAATTCAATCTTTAACAATTAACGTATTATTACTTACACAACGCGGTAACTCATTTAACTAAACTCTTCTAGATATGGGTGTCAAGCAAAGCAAATTCTAACACGTTAGTGACTATTTTGCTATGAGGATAATAAAAATATGATATGAACTCATAATTGGAGGTAGACCAAAGTGAACTCAGTTCATACTTGCGGGGGTCATAAATGAAAGCCCCAATTTCCACCTCATAATTATATTATAGTGGATAGCAACTTTCTATTTTTAATTTCTTATTTATTTAGTTTTTTGAAAAGGAGTACATGAATGCGTGCTGAACTGAAATGCTTGTTGTTAGGAATAAATAGAATAAAGTACCAAAAAGGAAAATCTTACCATCTCCCAACTTATCGCGTATCGGATCGCATCTCACGATATGTAAAGTTGAAGTCGTTTTCACGTGGGATGGTAACAACCACACGTCAATTCATTCTGACGAAAGACATTTTAAACGGTTCTAATCAGATCACTTTGTATTTATCTAGAAAAAGTAGGGTTTACTATCCCATGCATGCGCCTGCACTGATTATAAGCTGAGCCTCCTTGTGTACCCCAATTTTGATATGTCATCTTAAAGATATTTTCCAACTAGAACCATTTTTTTCCATTGGTTGATGACTTTCTAATTAATATTTTATTAGATTTATTTTTCGGTTATATTTTTCATTTTAACTGTTTAGATAATATGTATATAAATGTAGATTGAATATATAAATTTTCAGTAAATTTAGTGATCGTTAAAGTATCAAAATAAATTAAATAAGTAAACGAACTAAAATTATCAAATATGAACTATTTAAATTTATAATGAGTAAATTATATTTAAGAATGTCTTAAAGATTGTCAATTTTGATGAAATTTTGTATGAATGATCTATTATAATCTTATATATATCTAAAAATTAAATGGTCCAGATATGCATATAAGATTGAAAAGTGGGTGAATCAGATTTGTCCTTGAGAGGATGGTCCTTATTGGAAAAGACCAGTGTCATCATTTAAATTCTAGTTTCATGATCCAATTCTTACTACCTGGGAAAATTCATTCGTTTTTGTTTTTTGAAAATTGTACTTTCTAGTATAGATTATGATTCACAGACCTCATACTTAGACTCTTATTCGCAAACCTCGTTGTTCTTGTTGATTAGTTATTAACTCATTATCAATATTATGTATATACAAAGTTGGTTGCCATGTGTAGCCTCTGCTACTTAGTTTGTTTATGTGTTTGTTCTTGGGGTCTTTTGACCCCCTTATTAAAAAAAAAATTCGGTTGCCATGTGTAAGTTTGCTCTTTAACATATATATAAGAACCTCCAATCTAACGTAAATCCTCTTTTGATTTATTTACAAAGCATAATAGTGTATCATTTTGATGGAAATGAAGGTTGATGTACACCTTTTTTAAACACGTCAACAAATTTTCTGTCCACGTCTTAAAGAATAAGTAACATATGAGAAATGACTAAACAATATGATTTAAGTCATATAAGTCATATCCATTTGTTGTTAAGAATGTATCGGTTGCAAAGAGAAACTTATCCACATTTTGAGCTAGACCTAAATGCACCGGCTATAAGCTTTGGCTGGATTCAAAATCAAAAACATCCATATATAGCTGGACCAGGTCGCTTTTATAAAATTTGCCCACATAGCTAATGTCATTTTCCATGGAATTTTCTTGGATGCTTCAGTATTGCATTGGTGGTACCGACATCTACAAGACTACAACGTACTACAGGGTGCAGCTATTGTTACATAATCCATGATTGATCTGTATTGCTTTGATATCAAAAGTATATATACTTAACAGCATTTCTTTTAATAAAATAACTTATGATTACGTTTTTTTTAATAACTTTTTTAATGAGCTAGCTGAATGGCCTGTGTGCCACAACTTCTGTGCTAAGTGAGTTCGTTTGTGTTTCCAACTCACATCTTGTGAAAGCATGACATAATCGCTAGGAAGCACGTAAACGTGCATACACCCACATTTCCCGCTTCCGAAGCGGAACCACTCCGGAACCACTCCGGAAACGCTCGGAAACGCCCGGAAACATGTTTCCAGAAAAATGAGTTTTGGAAACGCGGTGGAAACGCGAGTTTCCAAAAAATAAAGGTTTTTTTATTTTTTTTATTTGAGATTTTGAGTTACTTAAACTAAAAATTTGTTATTATATTTATTTTTTTGTATAATTTATATATATTTATATATTTTTTTTATTTCGACGTTTCCAAAACGTACCCGCTTCTTAAATTTTTTGAAAAACACGCTTCGGCGTTTTCCAAACGTTTCGCTTCCACGTACCCGTATCCGATTCCGTGCAGCCTAACATAATCGTTTACAGGACTTGATGGTGACTGAAATGTACGTGTACTCCGGGTCCGATCAACTTTCAATATTAAGTCTAATTATAATTTACAAGAGCATCAACAATTCAAGATGTCCCTAATATAAATGAATTTAAGCATAGACCAATACCACTATGTAGGTCTTGGATTCATATATGCATGATTCAAAAGCTGAATAACCACGATGCCTAACTTGCATGGTTCGAACACATGGCAAGTAGCTAGAAAAGGTGTAGTTCTAACATATATTGATCGATACAGTGCCTCGTGAGTTAACACCTGATTAGATTAGCCGATATATGAAAGTCAGAACCAATTTAGCCACCTTAATTAACAATGAAAGATTATAGAAGAAAATCTCAAAATTTCCGACCTTTCTGACCTCAAAACAAAATTGTTATAAAACTCAACACACTCATATTTATATATTGTAACCGTAGATATGAACTGTATCAATTAAACCGCGGTCCATACTCGTGTCAAAAAGTATACAGTTCGTACCAAAATGATATGTATACATATGTTATGCAATATCTTTGATCATTCCTTACCGGCCTATGTATCTCCAAACACTTATACATACATTCCACATGTTAGCATGGTTTTCATGCTGATAAAGAAGCCAAAATTAGTACGATGTGATATAACTGGTTCACCTTCTTTTACATGTATACACCTCCAAACTCTTATCAAGAAGTTTCAGATCCAATTCTAGTTCTAATGACACGAAAACTGTTGATCGATCGAGCTTCTTTATGGACCACAGTTTTCAGGAAACAAATTTGTCGACCACTATTCTTATGACCACCATTTTAAACTCATGACATGTGTTAAATTGTTCAATTATTTAAAAAGATGAACTGTGGACATAAAGTGAGCATAAAAATGGTGATCGGCAAGTTTGATTCTACAGTTCTCACCTTCACAATATTGGTTGTGTTCCCTACTCTCTTTCCAAAACATTAGAGGCTCATAATCGGCATTATTATAGATAATACGAGTCGTTGAATTCAATTACTAACTTAGAACAGAGGACTATTTCTAGTCCCTTTTATCAGAAAAACACGATACATAAGGAAAAGTGATCGAGCAAAGGGTATGTTTCTCGATCAAGAACCTCATTTCAGTTAATCATTTCGTGAGTTCTTCTTTCATGGCATGGCGCCACAAATTTCTTTTATCTCTTTATTTACTGTTGATATTCGTGGCTGCATGTATATTAGGATTATGTACAGATTATCGGACCATTTTGGGATACGCCGCCAGCTCCATTCACATGGTTGCCTCACCACTATATATGCAGCGAATTCGAATGTAAGCATGGACCATCTCTGCCGCCTTCACGGCTGGTCCGTGCGTGCCAACCCACGCCATATTTTTGATGCCATCATCTTCAGCAATGAGCTAGACTTGCTTGATATCAGGTGGCATGAACTCGAACCATATGTCACAAAATTTGTAATCATCGAGGGAAATACTACTTTCATTGGAATGCCAAAACCTGTCTTCTTTGCTTCAAATCCGAACAGGTTTGCCTTTGTTGAGGAAAAAGTAGTCCACAGACAATTCCTGGCACAACTCGAACTAGTGGAGACTCCTAATAAGTATTTGAGAAGACCCAGCAAACTTTTAAATCCAGAAAACTTACTAAATCTCTAACTATAGTTTCTGTATACTATGTACAGCCTACACTCGATTTGATTAAGCCCAAAAAACATTATCAAAAGAAAATTAAGCTCAATAAAAGTCATACACTAATAAAACCGAAAAACATAGTAAGACTTGAGGACGGCTGTTTGGTTGCCAAATTTTGTGTATATAATCCACAACTTAATCTTATAAGACGAATGAATGCTCAGTCTCAAACTCAACACTTTCTCCAACTTAGGTTTTGCCGTCCACCTTTTCTCTCTAGTACATGCGGGCTTTAGAGAGAGAGAGAGAGAGAGAGAGAGAGAGAGAGAGAGAGAGAGAGAGAGAGAGAGAGAGAGAGAGAGAGAGAGAGAGAGAGAGAGAGAGAGAGAGAGATATATATATATATATATATTAATTAGACGTTCTTGGCTATGTAGGTCTGAATCGTCTGAATTTGCCGTTTCCGGTGATGGCAGACCGCAATGGCGGGGCGGACCATGATAGCCACACTACCCACCTCCCGGCGATCCATCTGTGCCGGACGGAGCTCAATCGGCGACACACGACAATCAAAATCTGTAAAAAAACAAGTTTATGGGCAGATTCCGGCGATTTCGCCATTCCGGCCGCTGTTGGTTACCAATGAAGATCCGGCCGACACATACGGGATCGCCGGGAGGGGGAGCACAGTTGGCTCCATCCGCGTTGTCGTTGGGTGTTACCGGTGGCCAGAATGGCCGAATCCGGACGGTCCGGGGGCTAAGAAAATCTATATATATCTATCTCATATTGATGTAATTTTCCGTCATTGATTTCTTAATTTAAGATTTGAATTTATGGAATGCATCTTAGTCCCTGGTCGAATTAAGCTCGTCTCTTGTACTGATCGATCTTTCATGGTACGTGTGAGCAGCCAAATTATGACAGACATGGTTTTTTTTTATAGATAAAGTTTTCTTACGTATTTTGAAGGTTGTACATGCACAACGTTAAAATAGATGAAGCAAAGACACGCTTGACCATAAGTCTTATACTTCACAAGTCTTCCTTTCAATCCACATAGCGGCAGCAAAGCGCGGCTCTGCTTCTAATAGTAAATTGTTACACAAAGATGAATAGATAAAGGAAAGCCAATTTATATCGACTTCAAGTTTCGTCGACATATTTTTATTGGTTTTGCGAGCTAGAAATTTTGCTTCCAGAGCGAGCTGCTAGAACTCTATAAGTTCCAACAAATTCTGCTCCTTGTTTAGTTGTTTACTAGGTCCTATGATAATTTACTGTTTTGGATCGTTTCATTTACATCATGGAACTACTGTTCCAGTAACTTGCCCAAAAATGACATTGTTTTTTGTTTTGGTAAAATACGTTTGCTAATGTGAAAGTGAAGAAATGGAACTTATTCTTTGATGTCGAAGTAGAGCACTTTTCTTTTCCTCTTCAATAATAAGCTGCTGCTTTCAACGTCTATTAAAATGCCGAACAATTTTCTACCCAACAAAAGCATGGTTCTCCTCAATTAGCAACTTGAAAGTAGAAAAGTACATCTGAAAACTTGAAAGTAGAAAAGACAGTAAAAGTTGTTACTTTGAAACCTTTAAAACATCGGATTCCTAGTAAAGGACTATTTTAGTTCCCCTTTATCTGAGAAACAAGAGTAAGAATCCCACTTCGAGTAACGATGAAGCAAACCATGTTTTTTATTCGAGTGTCCATCAGTTCAGTACTTTAAGGAGGATTTGATTTCTCAAAATTCATGAAAGTCCTGATCTCAACAACTTTGTACTGTATAATATCTGGATTCCTAAAAAACACCAAAATCAGAATTACCACTTTCCTTCAAAGAGTTAGAAGAGCTACCATTGTATATACAAGGAGAAGGTGTTAGATCAATTTTGGACATATTACATATTATATGATTATCATGTTTAATGTCATAATCTATTTCTACATGGAAACAAATATAATATCAAATATAGTTTATAATGATTTCGTGTATTATATCATTATGGTAAGAAATCCTAATTTAAGTCTAGAAGTAAGACTACAAATCAGTATTGAATCAGAAATCTAATTAAGATGACTTAACTTACAAGATGTCTTTAATGGAAGGACTCTTAAGGGTTAAAGATTCTCTATATATAGATGGTAAACGTCTCTCTTATCACTACGAGTTATTTACGTGAGTTTCTGTCCATTAAGAAAGTAGAGAGTAGTGACTAACAGAAGACCTTGCCTAGCACTTTGTGACTTCGGATTAAGGCACAATGGATCACGGTGTCGTTGTTCATGAAGATGGTAAGTTAATCTCATTCACTAAATTAACGATTAGTTGTTATGCATATGATCTTTGGTTTTGTACTCATATCATGTAATTTAATTTACATATAGTATCAGAGCACTTATGAGCACAAAAATTTTCAGTTTTGCATAACTAAAAATCGGTTTTAGATTTTAACAAAAAAAAAAGGATGTACTTGATGGTCGCAAGCGTCTTGAGGATCGCGAGCGTCATTGAGGGTCGCGAGCGTTACTGCTGGTCGCGAGCGTTACTACTGAGGAATTTTGCTTTACGGGTCGAACCGGTTGCAAATACGCGGATCCGGTCTCAACCCAATCCGAACTCAAGAACAACAACCCATAATTTTTTTTAGCCGTTGTGTTTTTAACAACATTGAGCTTCTGGATATGGGAAGACGACTGGATCAGAAGCGATTGCGACCTTTACGTCTCTTACTGGATTCATAGCCCAAAGAGAATTGCTGCTGATTCATAAAATTGTTCTATGCTTCCGCTAAAAAACTGCAGCAAATTTGGGGAAAAAGCAAAACAGGTTTTTTGTTAAAGGTTTTCCGATTTCAATTTAAGCAGATTATATGAAGTATATATATATATATATATATATATATATATGTATATGAATATACATAAGAACCCTAGAGCACACCTAGCGTGCATATAAGAGTAGCTTAGAGACTTGGATTGTGGTTGACGTGTGGTTCCTGTATGGTTGGGAAATTTAATTTTCTATGCAAATATATACTCTATGGTTGAATTGAATGAATTGAATGATTGCATTCTATGTGTGTGTTGTAATTGATGGACAATGTATGCAGAAGTTTAAAATCTCCCAATTTTGTACATTGTAAAAGGTTTACATGGCACATAGCTTAGTTTTCTTATAAAGATTATATGGGTAGAAAACAAAGTTATAAGCTCAAAATTGGTTTGTGGTTTCCTGTTGGTATAATTGAACATATTGCACAAAGCATTCTTCTTTGATATCTGCAGGGAATTTTCAAGATAACAAACTGAAAAGTTGTGTTATGTGTTTTTAAATTCATATTTTCTTCTTCCAAAGAAGTGGTTAAAATATGATTTTAGAATACAGATAACAATAAGCATATTTGATGAAAATAAATTCGGATACTTGGAATTCGATCTTCTGTCTAAAGATGTTGATTTGATTCTTTGGATAACATGTTTTTATCTTGTGTGGCTTATTGAAAAGAATTACAGGATGTTAAGTAATTGCTCAAAAGTATTGCTTAATGTTGATTAAAGTTATTGATTGAATTACATGCAAGTATATGACTGTGTTGTTTTATGGTATTTTTGTTTTGTTTTCTGCTCGTCTTGATTGACATTGTATGACAAAACAGAAAACACTGAAAGCTAAGAACTCACCTTCAACAGTGTTTTAATGCTTACTGGGTCAAACTTTAGAGCTTAGAAGGATTCTGTAGAAACCTATATCACCATGAATGATAAGATAGGCTATTGTTTTCAAGATGATAGACCTGAAACCCCAGCATGAGATGATAAAACCACAGTCAAAGCTAACTATAAGAAGTGAATGCATTCAAACATGATGGCTAAGAATTTTATTAGGCAGTCTATGTCTAAAAGCATTAGAGGATGCGTGGCTGAGCCGGAATTTGCTACTAATTTTCTGGAGGCCGTGTCAGCTAAGTTCAAGGAGAGTGAGAAAGCTGAGATAGCTAGGCTAAACAAGGAATATCATAGCCTGCAATACTCAGGAACTGGAAGAGTCAGGGAGCATTTATTAAAGTTGATTAATATCAACAATAGGCTTAAAGAGATGATGGTGGGAGTACAAGACACCTTGCTGGTGCATCATGCACTGGACACACTCCCAAGCAGTTTTGACCATCTCAGGACTAGCTATAATGCTTAAAAGGAAAACTAGACTCTAGATGAACTAATAGCCATATGTTCTGATGAGGAGGAGAGGACTAAGAAGCAAACCCTAACTATTTACCTGCTTGAAAAGCCTAAGAAAAGGAGGAAGTCACATCCACAGAACAAGCTTAAGCATAACAAGATCATCTCTAAGACATCAGCAACCACATGGCCAAGGGATAACAAACCATTCAGATTCAAGTGCTACTTTTGTAAGAAAGTAGGTCACATGAAAAAAGATTGTACTAGCTATAAGGCTTGGCTAGCTAAAAAGGGTAAGATTATTTCTAATACAGTTTTTTTCTTTAGAAGTTAATCAATGTCAATCCACAATCTTGGTGGATTGATTCCGGATCACCTATTCACATAACTAATTCCTTACAGGGGTTTCAAAAGACCAGGACTCCAAGAAGTGAGGATGTTAGCTTGCGTGTTGGAAACGGGATGAATGTGACAGTAAAAGTTGCAGGATGTCTTAGGCTTGATTTAGGATCTGGAAAATTTCTAGTTTTGAATAACGTTTATTATGTACATTCCATGAGAATGAATTTAGTTTCAGTTTCTCAATTGGTTAAAGCTGGATGTAGTTTTTTGATTGAAAATAAATGAATTCTTATTTTTTGAAATAAAGAGCAAATTGGTTCTGGTGTCATATTAGATGATCATACAAAGTTAAATTGTTCAATATCTCAACAAGATATTTCTTTTGTTGAAACAGATAACACTAAAAGTACTAGCACCTTAATTGGTGTTAAGAGAACCAGGAACAATGAAAATCTGCATATTTATGGCATAGAAAATTAGGCCAAGTATCTAAAGAAAGACTGAAACTATTAGTAAGGAACAACATTTTAAACGAGTTAGACTTTTCAGACCTTCATGATTGTATTGAATGTTTTAAGGGTAAGATGACAAACAAACGGAAAAAGACTGCAGTAAGAAGTAAAGAGTTGTTGGAACTCATACACACTGATATTTGTGGTCCATTTAAACACCAAACTATCTGTGAAAACGTGTATTTCATTACATTCATTGATGATTTCTCTAGATACGGTTATGTTTCTCTACTCTTAGAAAAATCACAGGCACTTAAAACATTTCAAATCTATAAGGCTGAGGTAGAGAATCAACTAGAGAGAAAGATCAAAACAGTAAGATCATATAGAGATGAGGAATTTTATGGAAAATATACAGAAAAAGGTCAACAAAAAGGTCCTTTTGCCT
Organism: Argentina anserina; assembly: GCF_933775445.1. Taxonomy (NCBI): domain Eukaryota; kingdom Viridiplantae; phylum Streptophyta; class Magnoliopsida; order Rosales; family Rosaceae; genus Argentina; species Argentina anserina. The sequence continues at coordinate 1,214,687 of NC_065872.1, read as the reverse complement.
TGTATCTCTGCAAGAGCATGGAATTAAAGCTCAATATACAACACCCTATAATCCCCAACAAAATGGTGTTGCAGAAAGAAAAAATAGAACCCTTCTAAATATGGTTAGGTGTATGATGTGTACTACTGGGTTGCCAAAATTCTTATAGGGAGAGACTTTAAAAACTGCAAATTATATTTGCAACAGAACACCAAGTAAAATCATAGAGAAAACTTCTTTTGAATTATAGTGTGGTAGAAAACCAAGTCTTTTTAATTGTCATGTATGAGGTTGTCAAGCAGAAGCTCGGATTTATAATCCAAAAATGAGCAAACTTGATGAAAAGTCTGTTAGCTGCTATTTCATAGGTTATCCAGATAAATCTAAAGGTTACAAGCTATATTCTGCTAAACACTCACCCAAATTTTTTGAAACTCATCAAGTAAAATTCATAAATGAGAAAATTCACAATACAATTTATGAGGATTTATCCTCAGACTTTGAAGAACTTGTGATGGATGAGGATTTAGCAAATACATTACCTTTTGATAATGATAATGAATTAGCAGATGACATCATTAGAGAAAATCAAGATGCATATGATCATGAAATTGATCAAGGAATGCAAATTGACAATTCGGAAAACAATATAGTTGTTCAAAATCCTCCCATTGCTGCAGTTGCACCTGTAGCAGAACCTAATCTAATTCCACAACCTCAAAATAATCCAATTACAGCTCTTCCTCAAAATCATATGCTTAGAAGATCCGAAAGAGCTAGAAAAGCAAAATTTGGGGGGGGGGGGGAATTGTCCTTACATTGCCAGTTATCTAACTGAGACAGAGGTAGTAGAAGATTGTGCAGAAGACAATGATCCAACAAATTTTGTTCAAGCTACAAAATGTGTTGAGTCAAAGAAGTGGCAAGAAGCTATGCAATCTGAAATTGAGTCAATGGAGAAAAATGGAGTTTGGGAATTAGTTGAAGCTGATCCAAGACAAAAACCAACTGGCTGCAAGTAGGTTTACAAAACCAAGAAAGATGAAACACGAAACACTGAAAGACACAAGGCAAGGTTAGTTGCAAAAAGATTTACGCAGAAAGAAGGCATAGACTACACTGAGACTTTTTCTCCAGTTTCTTGTAAAGATTATTTTAGGATTATTATGGCGTTAGTTGCACACTATGATATGGAGCTACACCAAATGGATGTCAAGACAGCCTTCTTAAATGGAGAGCTTGATGAAGTGATCTACATGAAACAACCAGAAGGATTTATTGAAGCAGGGAATGAGAATTTGGTCTGCAAGTTGAAGAAATCAATTTATGGACTCAAGCAAGCTTCCAGGCAGTGGTACAAGAAATTTGACTCAGTGATTTCCTCTTTTGGATTCACTGAAAATCTAGTTGATGAGTGTGTTTATTTAAAAACAGTTGGAGATCAATTTATTTTATTAGTACTATATGTTGATGATATACTTTTGGCTAGCAGCAATCTAAAACTGCTAAAAGATACCAAAAGATTTATGTCAAAGAATTTTGACATGAAAGATCTAGGTGAAGCATCATATGTACTAGAGATTGAGATTAAAAGAGATAGAGCACAGAAACTGTTGGGATTGTCCCAAGAAAATTACATTTCTAAAGTTTTGAAGAGATTTAGTATGGAACAGTGCTCTGGAGGAGAAGTTCTAATGTCTAAAGGTAACAAGCTCACAAAAGGTCAACAGCCACAAACTGAAACTGAGAAAGAGAACATGAAGTCAAAGTCTTATGCAAGATTAGTTGGAAGCCTCATGTATGCTCAAGTTTGCAAAAGACCTGACTTAGCTTTTGTAGTTGGGATGTTATCAAGGTTTCAATCTAATCCAGGTTATGAACACTAGGTTGCAGGAAAAAGGTGTTGGAGGTATCTACAGAAGACAAAGAATCACATGCTAGTTTACAGACAAGTCAAGGATTTGAAGGTTATTAGATTTTCAGATTCTGATTTTGCAGGAAATTACTCTGATTCAAAGAAGTCCACTTGTGGATACATATACGTGCTAGCAGGAGGAGCTATTGCTTGGAAAACCATGAAACATGCATTGATCACAACCTCAATCATGCAAGCTAAGTACATAGCAGTATATGAAACGGTGTGTGAAAAGGTATGGATAATGAATTTTCTACAGCAGACTCAAGTACTCAGTCACATTGTGGAAGACGAATTGGAAGTTTTTTGTGACAATGAGGCAGTTGTGTACTTCTGCAAGAACAATAAGAGATTTAGCAATTCCAAGCATATAGATTTAAAGTATTACAGTGTTAGGAAGAGGGTTAAAAGAGGTGAGTTAGTGGTTCTAAGCATAGATACAAACTCACAACTAGCTGATCTTTTCACAAAAACATTACCAGTTAAAGTGTTCAAGAAACACATAGAGAGCATAGGCATTTTGCCTAACTTAGATGCTTGAGGTCAGTGGGAGCTAAGTCCAGTAGGAGCAAACTAAAATTTACAAGTTTCGAGTTCTTGTTTTAATTATCTTTGTGATAACAATTTTCTTTGTTTTAAATAAAGTTTTGAGGTATTTCAGAATTGTTATGGCATGCTGCAGTTTTACATTAGTTTTTGAAAAACTTACACAAATAAGTTATAGTTGTATATATACTTGCATATAAGATGACTTTAATCATGTTTAGCATGATGATATGGTTCAAGCAAGTTATAAAGTCATTGGTGTCCAGTTTATTGCTTGAAGTTCTGGTTTTAGAACATACGGTAGGACTTGATGTATATATATTTTATACTTGTTAATACACATTATATATATATATATATATCTCAATACTGAGGTTTTGGAAATATGTATTTTGCAGGAGCTTATGTTGTAGCAAAGAAACTCTGCATTTTTGTTAAAGTGTAACTCGTTTCTTGTTCTGCATAAGTAACTGCAAGGTGACCATGTTGTGATGAGATTTTTGATTTAATTGTTTCTGGCGCGCACTACAGTAGGTAGTATAGTTTATAACATTACATGAACTTGATTTTCATAACCCGGAAGTGATTGTCCAAGTGAGAGATTGTTAGATCAATTTTGGACATATCACATATTATATGATTATCATGTTTAATGTCATAATCTATTTCTACATGGAAACAAAGATAGTATCAAATCTAGATCATAATGATTTCGTGTATTATATCATTATGGTAAGGAATCCTAATTTAAGTCTAGAAGCAAGACTACAAATCAGTATTGAATCAGGAATCTAAATAAGATGACTTAACTTACAAGATGTCTTTAATGGAAGGACTCTTAAGGGTTAAAGATTTTCTATATATAGATGATAAACGTCTATGTTATCACTACGAGTTATTTGCGTGAGTTTCTGTCCATTGAGAAAGCAGAGAGTAGTGACTAACATAAGACCTTGCCTAGCACCTTGTGACTTCAGATTAAGGCACAATGGATCACGGTGTCGTTGTTCATGAACATGATAAGTTAATCTCATTCACTAAATTAACGATTAGTTGTTATACATATGATCTTTGATTTTGTACTCATATCATGTAATTTAATTTACAGAAGGAACCTAAATTTGTCCGCATTCTTTATCAAATAAGCTGGAAGGTGAACCGCAGATGCTGATTTGGGAATTGATCCCATTTTCTTGATCAGGTCCTTGAATGTATTCTTCAGGCAACATATCAAAAAGATCATCTCCTCGACAAATGAGCCTCTGTATTCTTCTGTAATCCAGAAAGTCTCTCCACCTTACACGGTCTGTGTGGCTGTAAGCCATCATCTTGAACACAAAGTCATCAATGTGCCGGAAGCAAAAACTACAATGCCACCCCGCATCAGAGAGCAGTTCATCAGTTTGCCGGGTATGCTGGTACTTGGTATTGGGGCTGTAGATCTGAGCTGTAGCCCGCCAGCTGCTATAGTCCACTGGGAACTCAAACGAGTACAAGTAGTGCTTCAGCTCAAGATGCATTTTAAAAGGGATCCCGTCACACCATTGCAACAGTTTCAAAGTCTGCGGGCTAGGGATCTCATCAGTGTCTGACATTATGATGACATCCCCATAGGAAATCCCTGCTTGCTGAAATAAAGCATTCATAGCTACACGTTGCATTCTCTCAAGTTTAAAGGGGTCTGTACGTGAACCTCCAAGTAAACTTATGCCAGGAAAGGCATAGTGGACAATTTTTTCCTGAGCAAAGGCAAACCTGTTCCGATTTGAATCAAAGTAGAGAGGTTTTGGTATTCCAGTAAATGTAGTATCTGCCCTCTAATTCATTGCTGAAGATGATGGCATCAAAAATAAGGCGTGGGGTGGCACGCAGGGACCAGTCATGAAGCCGGCAAAGGTGGTCCATGCTTACATTTTCTGCATAGTAGTGTGGCAGCTGTATGAATGGAGATGGAGGCTTATCCCAAATAGGCCGGCAAAAATATGTAACTTTCTGCTGATCTGCATACAGTCCATATATACATGCAGGCACAAATATCAACAGTAAGAGACAAAAGAACTTGCGAGGAATCCGTCTGGAAGTAGGACGAAGAGGTCGCGGTGCCATGCCTTGAAGGAAGACTATGAGAGGTTTAGCTTTTAACATGTTTACCCCAACTCAACAATCAATACAATCATAGCTCTAGCATTTTTGATCACCTGCATGCAGTAAACAAAATTCAAGATAAACAATGCAACTCACTTTTGCATAAATCTTAAATGAGAATAAAAGAACCGGCTTGGGAGAATATACCACAGAGAGGACGGAACACTATTCTTACTCAAAGAACAAGCATATCAACAATTGGATGTATCCAGACATATGGAGAAAAAAAGTTGATTCATTGCTGGGATTCTGGACAAAATTGGAATACACGGAATCAAGAAAATGTCATGTTGGTCATCTGGTCTGGTATCTAATGTACAATGCATCATGTTGCCTTTGATTTCTGGAATCAAAAGTCACTTTAAGAAGTTTTTAAAGACATAAGAAAACACAGTCGAACTATATAATCTCTCAGTTAAACCCACACATAAGTTACCCTAACAACACAGATCAAGATTCCTTTCCCTTAGGCTACTAGAAACCTTCACAGATTTTTCTACAGTAAATAGATTTAAAAGTCAATATCATCAATGGCTTTGGTTTTCCCCAAGCTTTTGACCGGCAAGTCTTAATCTGATCATCATTTACACTCTTCATCAATCACTTACTCATATATAGTATCTAATCTCAAGAACTGCACCCAGCATGGCAGCATCGGGGACCCAAAACATCAGAGCAAATTAGTTTCTAACAATAAACTGAGTTTCTTTATTCATTTCTCGATTCTTATTTAACACTTCTAGTATAACAGCAAGAGAACAACTTAGTTCCATTGATAAGGTTGGTATGAACTAAACAGCAGATTTTATCAACTAAACACAAGAACTTTGGTTCCAAACCAATTGGGTTCAGTTTCAGTTTCATAATTTACTAGAGTAAACTCAAATTCAAACGAAAAAAGACCCAGAACAGTCATCCATAGTGTTGGAGAAGGTTTGGATATACTTACCATATAAAGAAAGCTTGGCGTTGTTGAAGTATGAGGAAGGCTACGGCGACATTGCCTCTCCAAGACAAGCAGATATTTTAGGGAAAGCCGGAGAAAGAGCGAGAGTGAGAGAGAAGCTCGGAGACAATAGCTTGAATAGAGGGGACGACGATCACGTGTCTATGTAGCTGATCACGTGCCAGAGATCCACGTGGCCTATGTAAGCGGCACCTGGGACGCTTTTGGACTATACCAGAATCCATTATACGAACTAAATTTACTTACATGCTCGTTCGCATATATAAAAATCACATGTAATTTTTATTTATTATGATTATACTATAATTAATTTTTAAAATTTTTAAATTAATTATTAATTTATTTTTATCACGTATTATTAATTAATAATATAAATAATTATAATATAATCATAATTAATTTATGACACGGTTTTTATCTAAATAAATAGACATGAGAATGGTTAAAAAATGTGATCGGTAAATTTCCATCCCATCTTCTGCGACATGTCGGTCTGCAAAATGTGAGAGGGACTAATGGGGATATGACACGTGTCCAGTAGAAGATGTGGGGTTTTGGGGGTACGTGGCGAGGGATGGGTGAAGTGTCGGCAGTGACGGTGGTGAACTTAGCAGTCACACCGCCGGACGTGGCTGTAATATTATTACGTAGTAGAGTAGTCTTTGGCTCCCGGTAGCATACTAATTGTGCTGTACCAATCGTCGACTCTACTTGCATTGCCGGTGTATGACAGAATGATCGGAAAATATTACTCGTAAAATGATGGCAGTGCACTATTGCATCATGGCAATTGGGAGTGACATAGATACATGTTCTCGAAACATGGCATTTGTAATCGATGATTAAGTAGTTGGGTAACAGATGCATGCTCAACAAAATTGATCCAAAAAGAAGCCAACTATAGGAGTCCACATTTAGTAATCAACGCTTAGTTGTTATGAATAGGAAGGCGAAGAAGAGATAGAGGAGGCTTCTATTCAAATTTAGATAAAGAGTCCCTTTAGATAATTATAGAAGCACGTTACTATTGTAAGCTAAGATTGATCCACATGTTATACAAACCCGATGATTGATTAGCAAGGATAATCCTCAATCCTCTAGCTCTGCATGAACTATATTTTACATCAGTTCCTCGATTCCATGTACTACCTAGCTTAGCTAACGCTAGACCAAAATATTCAATTTTGATGATTCGATCCCCAAAGTAGTTCTCTAATTAATCCTTCATTCGTTTCCCCTCTTAATCAATTTCAGGCGTTGCACAGACCGCACGAAATTTCTGCATAACCAAAATTGCAAACATGAGTACTAATTTACTACTTAATCAACTAGATATAAAGTTTATAATACAATTGGAAGGTGTGTTTTTTAATACCTCCAAGGCACATCTTGACCATGAGCAAGAAGCCAGTCTCCCTCCCGGTCTTGATAAGCGAGTTTATAATTGTTTGAATCCATCTCACTTTTGTCAAACATGTGCATCAATGTTGTTAGGAGTGTTTGGAAATTCTGGTGTTGGCTCAAGTCGATCTTTCTTGCTATCCCTACTCCCTCCATCTTTACCTTCACAAACGTCGAGCCACCGCCATTAACCCTCACCGTTCGACGACGAACACCGCCGTCGCCGTGGATGTGAAAGAAAGTCTCCTTCCTCCACGAATTAACGGGCGGCCAACCCACCACTCCATCTTCCTCATTTCTACATTAGCTTTTGATACGATCAATTAGATTCATGTTGACTGCAATGAGATTCGAAAAAGAAAGTAAAGAACGAGGGAGGGAGGGAATGTGTAGTAATATCACGTACTTGGTCATGATGATGTAAGGGGAACTGTGTTCGGTGTCATCTTCATCGTCGTCGTCGTCGTCGTTTGGTTGTTGGTTGTTCCAAAGCAACCAAGGCAGCGTTCGAGGCACGCCAGCTGAGGCATTGCTGGGCTCTAAAGCTTGGTCGAAACTACGCTTCTTGTTCTTGTTGCTGCCGGAAGGGTTGTGGAGAAAGTCGTTGATGTTCAAGTCGAGGCCGCCTTTGACTGGAAAACTGTTATTGGTCGGAAGAGCGAGACCCAGTTGAAGCTCCATTGTAGTGGCTTAGCTAGTAAAACTCCAACAAGAACAAAACAAAGATTGCTCAATATAATATGGAAGCTAAAGTGAGACTTTGAGGCTTTGAGAAAGAGAGAGAGAGTCTGGGTTTTAAGGGATCTGGGTTTGTTGCTGCATAGTGAGACTAGGGTTTTAATATAGACAGAGAGGCGGTGAGCTAGAGAGGAGAGGATCAAGGAGGGTGGCTGGGGACATGGGACAGTGGGACACGGAAACAGAAGGAGAGAGAGAGGGAGAGAAGAAGAAGGAGGTGACTGGGGACATTGGACCAAGGTGTCCGAGTCATTGTTATACTTTCGGCCGACCCAGTTGTCCCGCTGTTTAACTTCATTGTTTTCTGTAACCGATTCTAACACAAAAGCTATTTACGTTGCCCTATTCTACACACAGCAAATTTGCAGCAGCTATTCACGTAACTTCCAAGCATCATCTCTTTTAATTTGTTCTTCTTTGAGTCGACAAAGGAGTTACATATTAACAACACCGAGCCAAGATTCCAAACATCATGAAACTCAGAAACAAAAACAGTGATCTAGTGACCAGTATTGTTGGATCTTCGAATATAAGTAAGATGTACGCACGTCATTGAATTCATTCTACTCGTAATAACATGCATTAAATAAGTTTATAAATTGGACTTCCAAAATTACTGAAATTCAATTAAAGAAATTAGACTATTTCATGAATGTTCATGAATTATGGAAAAAAAAAGTATATAGTAAAGGAGGTTATTATGTGACGTGTCTTGATATGAGCGTTATTTTTAACAAATTAAGGCTTAAAATTCATTTTTTTTCATACAATGTACATATTTAGAACTTCTTACTTGAAATTGCGTTTATGTAACATGTTGTGGAAACCGTGAAATTGGTTATAATCTCGTGGTGTATCACTCCTCTATTTGAGATGCAGATCCCTTTTTTTAGACAGAGTATGATTCATCGTATTATACTTTTGTTCACGTAACCGGAAAAGAAAACAAAAGGATCATAAGACTGATGAGAAAATCATCAGTCCTGCTCACATTTTAATATTTAGAACTAACTACGTGTCTATTTAATGTGTTGTCCCGCACCAAACACTAGCTCGAGTAATACTAAAGTCTATGATTAGACACGAATTGATGTCTGATTTTAAATATTTCTGTTTGGCACATATGTGTAGACAGCTTCTTACAGAATTAACCCCTTAAAAAGAGACCGTATCTTTGGGAGCTTCGACATTAATATAAGTTCATTCAAAACATGGAGATAAATATTACCATACATGGCTTCCTCTTTGTCATTTTGCATCATATAATAATTCACAAATGGCGCATGCAACGAACAACATATATGTTCGTGTTCGTGATGAATGTTCATCCCAAAGAAATAATCATACACCGCAACATTAACTATTGGGGTACAAAATTGACAAAACGTACAGATGTGCTTTGTTTTGGCTTTGTTTGGGGGACGAATATGCACGAAGAAGAAAGAAGACCAATCCAAATCGAATTAATACGAATTCTTGTATGGTCGTTTTAGAAGATACGTATGTGGTTTAGAAATCCCCAACCAGCCACCATAAAAGAATTGTCTCATCTCAGTCTGGTCGTACTCTCAGCCTCTTACCCTCAGTATGATTGAAGAAGCAAAACTAGGGTCAGTCACCGGGGATGTCACGCGACTCGCCGGCAACGACACGTGAGGCTGGACCAAGAAAGCCGCACGACTCGATGAGACTACTAAGAAGATGCCACCCACATTCCAACAATCAACCCTATTACACTTCATTATCGAAGAACTTAGCCGGACTGTTCTGGCCGGCAGATTAAACTAGTCTGATATCGATCTGATCGAGTTGTATCTATTATATTCCATATTCGTATGCATGCATGAAAGTGATGAAACTGTACATTTTAGGGTTCAAAGGAGCTAGATAGACCATGTGTCCGATGGTCCAGCTTCACGAGCAGATCAAGAGTGTACGTATGTGTGGGTGTGTGACCACCGAGTTGATTTTGATCGCTAGGCTTATATGGTGAAGGCCGAGCTTTACATGATCGATGGGATGAGAGTGAGTATAATATCGAAGAGTTTGTCTCTGAAAGAGGTCCCCTTCTCTGCAAGGGTGAAGTGATCATATATGCATGTATGATCCAATCCTTTCTATCTTATCTCCTTTGTACCTGGACAGTGGACACATTTCACGGGTACGATTATGAAAAATTATCATTGTGATTTTTACATGAAATTGATAGTCTAGCTAGAGTAAAAATGATTTTTAAGCATCTAGTGAAACTTGAAGAGCATCATGCAATAACATTTTTAAGAATCACATATGTTGCAATAACATTTTTATCTGAATTATTGTACCACTCTTAAAGAAAAGCCATTTATAGGATATTCTATATATAATATAGGCTGAATGAAAGTGATCGACTATCTAATTATAATTAATCAAACTCAAATAGTATATATCTACCTAGGCAAGAACTTGTTGAAAATACTACATAGGGGGGGGGACAAACGGACAAACTATATATTTTGTATATATAGTCAGATTTTGCTTTGTGTTATGATCACAACTTTGAACTCGAAGACAAGAAATCAAGATTCATCTCCATCCAGATTTTTTCTATCATTTTGTTCTCACTCTTTCCTTCTGCAGGCCATTATTGCAACACACGTGGGAATAAGTTTAATACTGTTGGATTAAAATTAATGGATCATATCTACTTATCTAGTGGTGTTTGCTCTCATGCATCAGATTTTGTCAACTTTAGGGCCACTCAGACGACTAATTTTTCTATCATCTTAAACCTGCATATTCACAAAACTCTCATAATTAATTAATTGGACATGCATAGGAGTTTTTCATACTACATAAAATAGGGTTTTAAGAGCAAAAGCTGACCAATTGGATTTTACAACTACAAGATCTTGTAGTGTTGATGATGGATTTATGGATTCGGCCAATTACTAAGAGAAAGACGTTTCGGTCGTTCTTTTGCTTCTAAAGCTAGCGAACAAATGCTGCAGAAAGTCAAGATTAGGCATCAAATGTTAAGAAAAAAGAAGCAGATTGTTCAATAACCTTGTCAACCTAGTTAATAATCATGTCTGGTTTAGTTTTGGTAAGACCGTAAGACATCTAGGTCCGACTTCAAGAACACATGCCTTAATTTTTGCTGCACTCTGCAGGCAACAGCTTCAGAAAGAAGGATAACATCTTAATGATCTTATGTATAGTTTCTTCCTCGCTTTCAATTTGGTGGTTCATTTGGTAAGACTTTGAGTCCTCATTGTCGGGTTTTAGATCAATAAGCAATAAAGTGACTGTGAGCTTCTTTCGAACCTTCAAAATCCAAACCCCGCCATGCACGATTTCCTCACTTTGAAAAATTATATATAAAAGACTTCCTGCATTTTCTTTCTGCGCTTGTCATAATGTCACGGTTTGTTGGTGGGAAATAGACCAGAAGCGGAATGCAGATGGTAACTGCCAGTATGACTTGCGTTGGCATTGGCTTATGCCTTGTCATAATTAGCAAACCCAATCACTAGTTCCAATGACCCAACGACACTGAACGACCACACAGTTAGCAAGGCAGTAGCCCCGGCCACGGAATGAGAATCCATGCGTCCGGAACCGACTTTGGATGCGCTCGCACGCGCAGCCCAAAATGAGCTCGAGAGAGCACTAAGAAGGGGCATTGTCCCATATCGAGAAATGAAGCTCCACTTACTCCAATTCAGCTACATAAGGTCAAATCTCTCTCCTCATTAACTAAGTAATCCATGTTGACCTACTTTTACTCTGTCAACATACATACATTATATGACTTAGGCATCAGAGAGTTGAAACCGCAAATGCGCGGTCTGTCTTCTAACGTCGCATTGTATCTTACTTAGTAGATCAAAGGGCATCCGACATTGGTTGCGCATCAAGGAATACACTCGTATGGATAACTGTGTGCTCCAGCCCATCCGGCGGAACACAATGTTAACATTGGCACCGTATGTAGGAAAGCGCGACGAAGGCCAGAAGAAATAACAAAAACTTTAAATTTCAACAGTATGGACTCACCGGTCCATGCACGAAAAGACACAAGAAATAAAAAAAACGTTAAACTTCGACAATATGGACTCACCGATCCGTTCCGGAACGCCAGAAGAAACCAACCTCAACCCAAAGTCCAGAGCGATAGATTCTGCATCCAAGACTCCACAATCCAACGTCGGAACTAGCAAGACGCCGGATAAAACGAAAGGAAAAGAGGCTGGCCCCGTAACCACAACTCACTCTTGCAACGACGAAGGAGAAAGTTTGGAGAAAAGCATAATGATCCTACTTCTCAAACGACTAGAAGAAATAGAGAAGAAGGTACATGCACCTCCTACCCAGTAACAGTCGTTCTTTGCAGCCAAACTGGGACCATTCACCGCGGCCATCCAAAACACAGTCAGGCCTCTACAGTAAAAAAAGCCCGAAGATTACGCCATACATTGGCGAGGGAGACCTGTTCCGGCACATCAATAATTTCAAGAAAGTAACGACATCTAGGGAACATGATGACGCAACGTTGTGCCACCTATTCAACAAAACACTAGATAGGGACGTAATGAACTGATTCTTTGAGCAACCATCCAACACCATAAACTCCTACACACAAATGATAAAAACATTTATTAACATGTTCATCCTAATGACAAAAGGAATGCACACTACGACAACTTATTCAAGGTCCAACAGAGTGAAACTGGAGCGCTAGGTCCTACATGCAGAAATGGCAAACAACGACATCAAAATGCATGAATTTCAACAAAGCACTTACCCTGGAAGCATTTAAGGTGGGACTACACCAAACAAACTTCATCTTCTATCTCCAAATTATAATGCTATATGCCAGATATGATGATGTAATGAAGGAGGCGATGAACTACATACATGCGGAGTACAACACCTTCGGCGCAAGTAGAAAGAGTGTCCTCTCTGACAAAGGCAGCTCCCCTTACACACCTACAATGGAACCAGATGCAAAAATGCAATTGTCCAAATCCACATGCAAGGAAGAGCGCAGGGGAGATAGAAAGAGAGAATGACAACAATCAAGCGACCAAGACTAGCGTCACCAAGGTCAAAGCAACAACTTAAACAGGTTTAGAGCCAATAGCGGCGAGTGCCGTGACAATCGAAATTTCATATAAGTTAACGTAACAAACCTCCAAAGAGGTAGATCACAGGGCATAGGAGATACTCTAGAAAATTTCTTCAACAAAAACAAAGACAAGATAAAACCGTTGAAGGCATGCTGCTTCCCCAAAAGCAACAAGGACACCGAAAAATGGTGTAAACATCACGAAAATGGATGCTGCAACACAAATGACTACATAAACCTTAAATACATATTTGAGAATTGGGATCAAGAGCGCAAGGAGGAACAACCCACATCGCAACCACCTATTATCACGACAATAAATACGCTTCGGCAGATCAATGTGCTCAAGGGAGGAGCCCTGATAACCAACATGTCTAACCGTGCAAAAAAGCAGCATGTGAGAAGCTAATACCCCATACGGGTGTTCAACATCAAAGACGATGGAGCAAACAAGAAAAAGAGGGAAGGCTGGAAGCATATAACGTTCGACGAGGAGGAAGAGCTCCGAACTGGCATGTCTGGTGATGATCCCTTCCTCATTGAAGCAATACTGAATGTCAAGTGAGACATTGTAAAGATAATGGTGGACACATGATCCGTAGTAAACGTCATCTTCATTGGTTGCTATGAAAAGATGGAGCATAATAGAAAAAGGTTGATTTAAGATCATGAGCCTTTGCTAAGCTTCTTCGGTGATGTTACACAACCCCTCGATTCAGACATGATGACGGTGTGGATAAGGACTGCACCATACAAAATATGTGTAAATGCATAATTTATCATAGTGGATGCATACAACTCATACAATGGAATTATCGGCATACCAACACCAAACAAAATGAAAACCGTCATCTCGGGATATATGCTCCTCATAAAATTATCTACCCCACACAGAACATGCCAGGTCCGAGAACAGCTGAAGGTAGCAAGAGACTGTTGCGCAGCAGCCCACAATCACACACGACATCGCCATGAAATACTAGCAGTGCATGCAAACACGGATCTCATAGAAAAGGTGGTGGATGCCAAAGACACGATCATTGCCAAGAAGAAAGACAAAAACAAAGAGAAGAGATACGAAGTGAAAACCTCGGTCAATCCAAAGACATCCTTGAAAAAAATTTGCGTATTCGACAGTCTTCTGAGCGGAAGCTAAAGATCAGAGCAACGCAAAACACACAGGTGGAACCAGAGCTAACAGAATTCATATGGGCAAACACTGAGGTATTCGCGTGGTCGTACAAAGACATGCCTGGTATCTCACTTGATGTAATCATACATGAGTTGAACATCAAACCATCCGCTCATCCAGTCAAACAAAAAAAGAGAAGCTTTGATGACAAGAAGTACCCTGCTATTCAGCAAGAGGTTGACAAACTAACCGAAATGAAGTTCATCATGGAGGTCCATTATCCGGAGTGGATATCCAATTACGTCATGGTAAAGAAGTCAATGAGGAAATGGAGAATGTTTGTGGACTACAAGAATGTAAACAAGGCATGCCCAAAGGATAGCTTCCCGCTACCCCAAATTAACCAATTGATCGACGCAACTGCCGGACACGAGTTTCTCAGCATGATGGACGCATATTCCGGATACAATCAGATCAAGATAAAGCTAGAAGACCAGGAAGCAATAACCTTCATCACTGACCAAGGGCTATATTGTTACAATATTATGTCGTTTGGCTTAAGGAACACTGGAGCAACATATGTCTGTTGCTAACACAAATGTTTAATGAGCACATCGAGAGCAAAATCGAGATACACATAGATGACATGCTGGCAAAAAGCATCAAGGCAGAGGATCATGTTTCCAACCTCAGGATCATTTTTGACGTCCTAAAGAAATATGGAATACGCCTCAACCCGAAACAGTGTTTCTTCGACGTAACCACCAACAAGTTCTTGGGATACATCGTTAATCAACGCAGAATTGAAGCCAATCTGGAAAACATACAAGAAATATTGGACATGAAGCCACTAGTTTTCAAGAAGGATGTGGAGGTACTGCAAGGAAGGTTGGTCGCGTTGCCCAGCTTCATTTCTTTCCTCACGGACAAATATAATACATTCTTTAAGCTGTTAAAGACATCTAAATGCAAGAAGATTGAGTGGACTTCAGATTGCCAAGAGGTATTACAAGGGATAAAAGATAACCTTGTTGCGGTACTGCTATCTTCTCCAAAACAAGGAGAAATCATCTACCTCTATTTGGCCGTATCCACCACAGCAATTAGCAACGCACTAGTACGCCGGGAAGAGGCCAAGGAATTACCAGTGTTTTAGATTGGAATTAGAGGTGGCAAGTAGACCAAAATGCCTGAGCCCGGCATGGGTCCGGTCCGTTAAAAATCTTCCTGGCCCGGCACGAGCCCGTTATTTTTATGGGCTCTGCCCGAGCTCGTTTTGAGATAAATTCATGCGCCGGCCCGTTAAACACATAATTTTATATCATTTATATAAATATTTAAATAATTATAATAATAAAAATTGACTATTAGACCTTTTAAATCAAAACCTCTTGATTATTTTATTATTTTAACTACATTATTTCACAAATATCATCAAAGCAGTGATATAAAAGTCATCGTATTGACATATATAACATTTTAGAAATAAAATGATCAAATGTGTTGTAAACTTGTAGTATTTTATTTATTTTACAATTCTAAATAGTTATATAAAACAAATATTCTAATTACACAATTTTTTTATGTCAATTGTCTTATAATGCTAATGGGTCGGGACGACATGCTTATTGGCCCGGCACGGCCAGAGCCCTGTCCGACATGGGCTTAGGCCGTGGGCCAGGCCGGTCTTGATATTTAAGAAAATTGACCGGCCCGAGCCCGACACAAAAAATAAAACGGTCGGCCTGAGCACGACACAAGCACAGTTTTAGCTCGCTTAAAATGGGTCGGGCCGACCTGTTTGCTACCTCTAGCTAGAAGAGCCATGAATGGACCAGAAACAAGATACCCAGCACTAGAAAAATTGGCAATAACACTAATTATGACAGCAAGACAGTTACACCATTACTTCCAAGTACACACTATCTAGGTGCTCACCAGTCAACCATTAAAGCAAGTACTACAAACCCTAGAGCACTCCGGACGACTCAGTAAGTGGGCAATGGAATTAACAGAATTTGATGTGGAATACAAGCCTAGATCTGCCATGAAAGGGCAGACCGTAACAGACTTCATACCAGAAATGATTCCCAGATTAGAAGGCCAACCTGGACAGCTCCACCCACAATATAGCAGAGGTCAACGAGGAAGCAAAAGTTTCACCTTGGAACTTACATGTGGACGATTCTAGTTGCGCCAAGTCAAGCAGAAGATGTATCATCTTAACCAGGCCAGCTAGAGCTTGAATACACGCTAAAATTCAACTTCGCCGCATCCAACAACACTGTAGAGTAGGAGGCGCTAATCGTCGGATTACAGTTGGCCCTAAGTACGGATGCCAGTAGTGTTAGGATTTATAGCGACTCCCAACTGGTAGTCAACCAAATTAGAGGATCATACGCGGCCAAGGATGAGCAACTGGCCGCGTATGTGAGCTTCGTCAATACATTACTAGGCAGATTCAAATTCTACACCATCACCAAAATCCTAAGAGCCAATAACGCCAGAGCTAACTCACTGGCAAGACTAGCTACAATGCAACCACAACAGTGTCACAAAGACACCAGAGTAGAAGTTCTCGAACAACCATCAATCTTCAAGTCCCTGAGGGAATTATTCCAGATTGAGAAGGGCCACTCATGGATGGACCCCATCATTGCCTATAAACGCGACGTTGTACTACCTGAAGACAAAACATAAGCTAAGCTCTTGATTAAGCGTGCTTTAAGGTACAATATACAAAATGGTAAGTTGTTCCGCCAAGGCCTCTTGCATCCGAATCTCAGATGTATCACGCCAGAAGAAGGGTGAAAAATATTGAAAGAAATACATAATGGCGATTGCGGTAACCACTCCGAAACAAGGGCTCTAGCAGGCAAAACACTCCGAACAAGATATTATTGGCCAACATTAGCCGCGGATGCGGAAGAACTGTCCATACATTCAAGGTGATCATACATTCAACAAGGCTGGATTTCTTGTTGTGTAATTAATATATTGCAAGCATCTCATGAGTCATGAATATCTATATATATGCCGGTGGCAAATGCCAGTTTGTGATTCATAATCTATGAACCAAATGCCATTTTTGGGCCATCAAATTAACCTTTTTCCCCAACTGGGTGGCCCGTAACATAACATATTCAATTGGTAGAATAAGTTTCCATTTTCCAACCTTTTCGGTCCAAATTGTGTGTGTCGACGTCATACAACATCGTACACTGTTAATGAATCACTTGCAAGACAAAGTTATTGACGTATTGAGCAAGAGCTTCATTTTTTTTACACTCTCCTAAAGGAGATTGTTCAATGGTATCCCAAAGGCTTTCCAGGCCGGAGGACTAATCCGTCGGGAGCCCGGACAACCAATAGGGCATTGCACCCCCTTCCTTGGCCATCTTTATAATTCATCAATTAAATTGAGCAAAGCCAGCGTTCAAACTCATGATGTGGGAGCTCCACATAATGTGTTCCCGTGTCGGGACCCAATAGAACCAACTGAACCATTTGTCATGGTTTGAGCAAGAGCTTCTTGATTCAAAATATTACCTGCGGTTCTTGAACTCACTCTAGTACTACAGTTACACGATACTTTTATACTTGCCTAAAATCGAAAATATATTAATCTTAAAGTTCTCAACAGGTCCGCATTGGAGATCCTCCGCCTGTGTTTAGTCGGAGGTAGTGTCGTGGATCATCGTACTCCTTTGGTTCAAAGTTCGCTTAGCTTGAAGGGACTTAGTTATTCTCGGTCTCGAGAGTGATTGTAGTGCGTGGGTCTTCTGCTTAAGCTTACAGTCGTGTACCACATTGTAACAAAAGGAGTTTTT
Source organism: Argentina anserina (assembly GCF_933775445.1). Taxonomy (NCBI): domain Eukaryota; kingdom Viridiplantae; phylum Streptophyta; class Magnoliopsida; order Rosales; family Rosaceae; genus Argentina; species Argentina anserina. The sequence continues at coordinate 1,196,924 of NC_065872.1, read as the reverse complement.
TTTAGTAGGGTCTTTATGTAGTGCTAATTTACCAAGAATAAAGGGTAATCATTATACACCCAAAAATATATATCAATATATACACCGAATTGCTAGGGCAATAATAAGCAGTTGTCTTACTTAACATAGTGATTACTGAAAAGAGAGATCCAAAGAAGATACTCCATTTGTATCATTGAACCAAAAAGTCTGATTTTATTTAATCTGTACGTCATGTAATGAAATAATGAATGATGTAACTGGGAACTTTGGGAAATGGATTGTCCGAAAACTAGCTGTATTTGCAGAGGCATGCAGGACTCGGGAGGTGGGGTTTTGATCGACACATTTTGTAGAATATTTGAAGGCTTTGCTTTAACTTTGAAGCTGGTACGTGTAGGATATATATAGTGTACAATATTAACTTATGTGATTGACAATAAAGAGAAGAAATGTGATACATGATTGCGCAAATAATGGGGTCGATGGTGGTGAAGGAATCGTAAGCTGCATTGTGAAACTCAATATGTATATGCCAGCATAAAAGTGTGACTCTGTCTTCTATATATATATCTGCCAGCATACTGCAGATTTTGAAATTCCTGCATCCGCATGCAAAAGAAATAAATAAGGAATTCACACGAAAAACTTCAGTAATGCATACAAATTTAAAGGGAAAACAGAGCTCGAAAATAGTTTAAGCCTCTCTTTGTGATAATTTCTTTCTTCTTCCAGCAATTTGTTTGCATAGGCATTCACATACAGTGATATAATAACTCTTATCAGAATAACCAAAACTGTTAATTAATTATTTCAAAAACCTACCAGACATGTCTCTATGCTGAATTAATTTGTACATCAATCGAATATATTAATAGTAGATTCCTAAAAGCATTCCATTCTTTTGAGAGAGATATATATATATTTCCGAGATCAACAATAGTGATCGATTTGATTGCAGCTAGCTTTCATGGCCCTCCATAAAGGAAATCCACCATGAATTTGAAGCAATAATCCTAACAATATATGGATTGTATGCCACTATATATGCCTGCACACTTGTCATTTTCCTTCACTCGCCGGATGAACTTGTTCATTTCTTGTACGGCGAATTAGAAGGACGAGAAATGGTGGACAACTTTACGTGCTGATAATGACTGAGAATCAAAGGAAAAGTTTTGTCATACAAGAGAGAATAATACATTAGTCCTATATTAGGACCAAAGTGCATGTAATTCATATCATGTTTGAACAAATACGAGCGAGAAAGTTCAATGATCAACCGTTACAATGTGATTCTTAATAACCTGTATTCATATTCTGTCAAGAATTGAACTGTAAATCAGTTGCTCATTAGGTTTGAGCTAGCTTTTCTTTTTCCGATGTCGGAAATTGAATTTGAAGCGGCTAGCAGATGTGTTTCGAAATGCATTCATATGGGATTAATTCAAGATTTCAAGGTGGAAAATTGAATCAAATGAATTGACTAGCACTCTTCATTTATATGCTTTAGTAAATGGCTACGCATCTTTCTGGGAAAGAGTAGGCCAAATATGCTTAGTAGAAGGCTAAAAGCATTGCATGATTAAGAAAGGAACTTGCTCCAAGCCTCCAAATTAACCCCTTCTTTCTTTTCTTTTTTGAAAAAAGAAAAAAGGGACATGCATGTGAAAGCAGGGTGAAACCTTGGTTGGATTTGAGCAATTGAGCCATGATTGTTTTGTTAGTCGATGGAGTCATTGATCCAACAATTTGCTGAATACAATGCAAGGAAGTGATTCGAAGGAACTGAAAAGGAGCTATTATTATGAGCAAATTATCATTAAGATACATTTGGAAAGAACTAGAGTATTTGAGTTTGCATGTGGTTTCTGAGCTAGCCGAGACCAAGAGCCAGAACTCAGAAATGTCATTTCATTCTGCATCCCCTCCAATTCCATGCTGGCGAGGATCCATTATATGAGATTATGTGTCACGATTTCAAAATTTCGAGTGTTAAACTCGAAATCGAAGTCATGAAAAACTCTAAAACAATCTCAATAAATCGAAATTATCTTATAGTCACAGCGTATCGTAACTGAGTTCATAGTACATCTCAGTCAATTTAATTATTACAAAATCAGTTTATAATTCAAGTATTATATCAAATGGAAATGTAAAATCCTCTCAATCCTCACCACAAAATATAAATAAAGAAACTTCGAAATCTTCAGAGTAACCCTCCAATTCTGTTAATCCACACCTGCAGAACTATCCCATACACCATCGAATAGGTGCACCAGGATTGTAAATACAAACCTGGTAAGCTTTATAGCTCGTATGAGTAAATCAAAAGTATACCACGCATAGTATACAAGAGAAAATACAGAAAACATTGAATTATAAATACACTCATAAGTCACAGGACGGCCCATATGGATGTCCAATAATATTTGAAAATATAAGTGTTTATGAGACATTGGGCAACCCATCTGTTTACCCAAATTACATTTATAATACGGGTAATCATGAGACCCAGATACTCATCTGTTACCCCTCATGCAGTACGCTGTCAGATACTGGGCAACCCATTTGTTACCCAATGTCACAAAAATATGGGTACTCACGAGACCCAAGTAACCCATTTTTTACCCCTCACGCAGTACACCGATAGACAGACTAGAGCTCTAACTGAATCGTAATTGTCACCCGGCCAAGGCTAGGTTTCGATACTGCCAACACATCCGAAAACATGTCCGAAGACAGAAAAACGTTTTAACATGACTCAAGTTAAAACCACGTACAATACAATCCTCACATGTTATTGTACAACAACTAAATGACTTTTGCTCAAATAAAATAAATATTGGTGCTATAATAAAATTCATTTGGAAATACTAATGTGACAATATATAATATAGCAACTCATATATATATATATGTATCGTATTTACCATTTATACACATACACAACCCACTATATCATATACATGTCATTGTTTGGTCTTTTAAATAAAACGTAAATATGAATCACCGCCAAGGGTAGACTCGTCATAGTGAGATTTACTCACCTTATTTTCTTGAGCGTAATTTCCACGATACCGAAAGCAAATCCTTCACTTGTTTTGTCGATCACCTAATTGTATAATAAAGTGGTTAGAAACGTTACGTAAAACCTCAAATGCCGAATCAGTACTATTGTTTATTGTTAAGTAATTTACGGTTTTTACGTAATTACTGTTCGCGTATAGTACACCAATGTATTGTTTCATTGTAATTATTGTTCCAATAAATACTAATCACCGATTTACAATTCAGAAAGTGACTTTTACATTTACTGTACAAAATTACTTTTTATAATTACCGTATAAAAATTATTTTAACAACATTTACTGTTCATATTCACTGTTCACGCACCACCCTCCGTCAGCCGCGCGTGGTGCTCACATGCCGCCCAAACCGGCTCACGTGGTTTGCCCACCGCCGTCGAAAACTCTCTCATTTCTTCTCCTCCTCCCTTCCACGGCCTAATGCCGTCTCCCTACACCTCCACAAACACCCACGCACCACCACAGACGACGACATGCGCCACATCCTACAACTCCGCCCAAAGCTCAACAAAATCACAAACACTCAACATGAAAGATGAAAAACATGCAGAGGTGATCACAACCATACCTTCGTTGCAACCTAGATCGCCGGAAAGTCGCCGGAAAATTCCGGAATTCCCAAGCTCACCTCTGACGCTAAAACCTCCGATTTGAGCTCCAATTTCGCGCTACACTCCACCCAATGGTCAATTCGCGATGATCTATGGCTCCATTCACCGACGGCGAAGCTTGAATCGGCGGCGAGTTTTTTTTCCAGAAATCGCCGCTTGTCGGCGAGGCTTCACGGTGGCGAGGGAGGACTCGTCTCACCCGGGGGTTGGAGCAATCAAGCTTGCGGTGGTCTTGGGACCGGCGGTGAGAGCCACGCCAGTCGGAGGTGCGAGATCGGCGAAGGAATTTTTTTGAGAAGGGGGTCAGGGTTGAGAGGGAGAGAGAGTTGCGGAGACAGAGAGAGAGAGAGAGAGAGAGAGAGAGAGAGAGAGTTCTGTTTTTAGAAACTAGGGTTTCCAAGAATCACCTTTTATACAATTTCCAAAATCAGAAATCAACTTCCGTCATCAATAATTTTCACATACGACGTCCGATTAAGGTGGGTGACGTGTCCACGAAATCGCATCGACGAGGTCTACAACTTTCGTGAATGAAGTTTTCAGAGATGAGCGACGGAGTAAAAGTCGACTCCCGTGTCGCGGAAACGTAAAATGTTTTTTTTTAATTTTAAATTCCGAAGTCTTTTTTTATTTCATTTAACATCGACGAGAAACAAAAAAATGCGATTTATTCAATTCTTAAATTAATAATTTCCAAGAATTCATACAATTTGAACCCGAAAATTCGGGGTATTACATTATGAGTATACCACCCGTGCGGCCATGTCTAGCTATATGATAAGCAATTACTAATACAAAGAAAACACCACATTTTCAGGACAAAAGTGTAGTCGTGTAGATGGTGATCTTTTTCTCTAGAAGTGCTAGTGTGCTAGGTATGAATTGTTTGTACCAATCTTTCTATATAAGACGATGTGGATATAGAGCGTGAAACAGAAAGTAAACCGTAATCACGTACGTTAAGCCAACTCTAAATTTACGATATGATATGTATACTTCCAAAGTGAGTTTTGGCCTTTTGGGGACTTCAAATCTTAGTTCAAGTGGATCAACACAGTAGATTCACAAACTCGGTCAAAAAAGAGGTAAAATCAAATGCAAGCAAAAAGTGTACAAACCATAGTAAGATTTGGTTATACTTAAAAGTTTTTTAAGTGGGCGACAACCGTGCATCTCAGAAAGGAATCGACTATATCTACCTGATAAATTTCAAATGCAGTATCGCTCGTATCCTTTGAACTGTGGTTCAAGTGAAACTGCAAAGAAAAATAATAGTTGAACGCACTCAACTGGATGCCTAGCATAGTTGCTGTTCTCTTCTATCAATCTCAACCAGTCCCCCCACTCCCACTTTGAATGAAATCTACGTAGCTAGTGAATTGGAAGTACGTAGTGAAAGTGGGAGCAGATAGATTTCGGCAGCTTTTCCAGAAGAGCTAAGTGAATGAGTCGTGGGGTGTCAACAAAAGCTAAAGTATGGGTGTGTAGGGAACCAAGAATATTATAGGACCCTCAAACCAGAACAGACCCCATAATTCACAAATCAAATGCTCAATGTAGTTCCATACTTCCATATATACATAAATTAAACCATGCATGAGTACTAGCCCTCAGACCAGTCGGTGTTCCTTAATTGTCTATCAGTGTATATATAGACCAGTCCACGCACATTCATCTTCATTACTCAATTTGGAGCGAAAGAGAGGGCTATAGAGTGAGTAGTACTGTAGTAGTTTGTAAGAGTCTCGATGGAAAACAAAAGACAGAAAGCTCTGCAGCAAGAGCAAGCCAGTAGTTGGAATAAGAAGAATTTGTGGAGGCCAGAAGAGGATTTGATTCTGAAGAAGTACGTGGAGACTCATGGAGAAGTAAACTGGGCAACTATTGCAAAGCGATCAGGTTAGTTAGTAATGCTAATTATTACTTCTCATTTTTCATGTACTAGTTATCAACTAATTATGGCGATCGATCAGGTTTGAATCGGAGTGGAAAGAGCTGCAGGCTAAGGTGGAAGAATTACTTGAGACCCAACATCAAACGTGGAGACATGTCCCAGGAAGAGGAAGATCTCATTATCCGAATGCATAAGCTTCTTGGCAACCGGTCAGTAAGCCTCTCTGAACGGCAGAACAAACTTCTGTTCATTTCAAGTTTACTCTTGGTTTGATTGTTTGTACTTTGTAATCAACTGTGCAGTTGGTCACTGATTGCTGGTCGGCTTCCTGGTCGAACGGACAATGAAGTGAAGAACTACTGGAATACCCATTTGAACAAGAACAATGCCGCCTGCTCCTGCCCTGCAGGAGCACCTGGAGGCCAGGTCTGCAGCAAAAGAAAAGCCAATGATCACAACCACTACTCGGACAATGCTAATCAACATCGAGACAACTACCACCATTGTAGTAACAAAACGAGGAAAACCATCGACACTGAATCAACTAAGACAGAAAGCATCACTCCTGAAGAGGAACAGAAAGATGGAAATAGCAGCAGGGAGGACGATCAAAGTAGCAGTAGCATCATGAGCGCTAGGATGGCAACAAGTTACCCATACTGGATGGGTGGCTACAGTAGTAATACAGATCAGAGCTTGAATTTTGAATATGCAGACACAGACTATCAGTATCCACTAAACAGCAACTGGGTTCAGTACTGCCTGCCTACAATCACAAACAACAATGCAACAACATCGACATTTGTGTTCGATGATGAACCTTTCTTTGCCTACATGGATTCTTTTCTCTTGCTCGAAGCAGGAATTGGATGCTCTAGTACTGCTGCTCCTACTGAGGGAATGCAATCATCAGTTATGATGCCATTATCATCTACTAATGATCCTCATTCCCCACACTTCTAGTTTGTCCATGAGTTATAAAGAAAGTCTGAATCCACTCATAATTAATCATTATTTATAATGAAGCAGTTGCATCGACTAGTATGTAGGGCTCCATGTTTCCTATGCAGTAATATACTTAAATTATTGTAGATTGTATGCCTTTTCCAACCTTCTCTTAGCAAAACTACAGTGAACTCGTAACACGAGCTCATTTGAAACATGCATTAATGAACTATCATCATGTATTTCTATAGAGAGTTTAAAAGATGGGTGAATTCTTCGTTGAGTAAAGACATTTACAATACCTCATCTAGTTCTTGTTGAGGGTACAACAAACTATCATCAACAGGTAGTGAGGGTGGAGTTCCAGGTGAAATGCAAGCATCACCATTCTCACCAGCACATATGCACAGAGCTTCTGAATCCCTCGATCACAACAGCATCAAGATTTATCTGACCACTGAGTTCATTGATGAACTTCAGTAGAGCGTCGAAGTCCATCTGCTCCCCAATTATCGTACTACGGTATCACTTGAGTATCGCAACACACACATACAGGTGCAGGTGCTCAGATGGATAATGTATCCACAGTACCTCCCACAATCTCAATGCATGTCTTGTCGAATTCAAATTCACTAAAAATAATTGATCAATATCTATCAGGGAAGATAGATGAGACAGTGATATCAACAAATTTCACATATTATCTCTCATATATTTGTCATAGAGCAGAACAAACATAGGTATTCATTGTTGGAACCTTTAAATCATGACCTGTTATTGAAACATGCATTAATGAACTGGTTATTCCAGGCACGAATAACAATGTAAAACACTAACCACATTACATGCAAAAGAAGCAAAACTATATAACAACTAGCACTAAGCATACTGAACCAGAGGCCAGAAGCTAGCTAAAAGGATCTGCAAGGTGGCCAATGTAGGCAAAAAAAGAATGTTGAATCATATGCATGGTATTCCAGCAAGAATGGCCAGGCCTACTACATTGATTATAAACAATACAATACTCAGAAGATCCAATATAAAACAAACTACTTAACTTATTGTTTCTAAAATACAACATACCTCTTTCCCCCATAAAAGATTCTGTTTCTTAAAGCTTCTGAATCCATGATCCGCCCTTCAGAATCCAATAAGGTGTGCCACTGCAGAAATAAATCAAGTTACACAAAGCATTATGACAATATTAGCACATTTTAATCATCTCCAGTACTGTACTCATATGACTCTTTCTTTCAGCTTAGTGTATTAGTAAGTTGTTGTCAAAGGTAAAAAGGTTTTTAATTGAGCCAATGGGCTCACAGCAAGAGACTAATATCCTATCAATATTAAGTGGTAACTAAGTAGTATCAGACTTCTGATAAACCCAGTTTTACATATGGATGCCAATGTCATGATAGTTTCTGCATTGGCATTTTTAGATAAGCTACTTACTTTTACTGCCACCACAAAAAGTAAATAAATAATTCAATCTTTTTTTTCTATTAATAAGTTGGCAATTTGGCATCAAGGGATTGGTTCACATGACATGTGGTGAAAGTAAAGAAGATTCTTTATCTAAAAGATCTCGTTTAGTTTTCCACTTAAACTCCTGCAACATCTTAAGAAGCCTCAAGAACAAGTTTGAAGCGAAAGACTGGACTCGACTCATATCAGAGAGAGATGGCAGAACGCAATGAGGCCCGACCCAGAATGGAAGAGGCTTCTGCTTCAATGTGAGCAGCCAAGTCAGGTCTAACCCTGAAGCTGATCCCCTTGTTCTTGGTCCCATACTTTTACTTGGTCTTGTTCCAATACAAGATGGAGCCTGAGCTCCGGAGGTCGATTCTGATCAACGCCGGCCTCAGCCTGGCGGCTTTCTTCGTCACCATTAAGATGATCCCGGTGGCTGTCCCATACCTTCTGAGGCACACTAGTTGGGGCTATAATATTAACACAAGGGGTACTCCTCGGGGTTTTGTCAGAGTGTGAGTCTTGAATTGTTGCTGCTTTTCATGTTTGATCATCAAGACTTGCTTTTCATGAATGCATTAGTGCCAAAGCTGTTGTCTTTATTTTTTGACAGATTTGCAGTTTCAAGTTACTGTGTGTTTTTTTTGGTTGCAGCTCAGAGCCATTGGGCCTTGTTGGAGGGATTGTGTTCATGGTCTTTTCAATATTATTTCTGTATTTCAACTTGGATTCAAATGTAAGTATGTTATTTCATTTATATTGATTACACTTTGCTATTTGGGACATCTGAAACAGAGAGATGAGGCATGTTGCTTTAAAGGTATATGAAACCGCTCAAAATATTGATGTTTAGGATGTAAAAGATAAAATGAGTGACGTTGGAAACGAAGCCTCTCCTAATTGATAAGTAGCTAAGGGTTTTATATTTATTCTTGAATTTAGAGTTAGAATGAGTAGATAACTATAATGAGAGAAGTAAGATGGTAAATAAATCTGACTTGATGGATTATATTTCCTTCTGCATCATATGTATATCATGGCTTACTGTTTCTAATCTCATGTCAGTAACTTGTGGATGGATTATCTTTTCTTAATCACGGAAGACGTACCTCACTGTTATATATTTCAATCATGCAGTGGCTTGTTGAGCACAATGCAGCATTATGACTACATATTGTAGTTTGTATATAGAGCCTTAAAACCAGCATTTCTAGTTGATCTCTCTGTATTTTGCCTAAGAATGCTTGTTATGCTCTTGGTCTTTTTAAAAAGTCACGAGTCTAGTCTATTTTTGGACGGCTATGCTTGCTTTATTATGATTTGAAGGATTCTAGGCCTGGATTTAGGTTTCTGTATTTCTTATTAAAACTAAATTGTGAAGAGTCTTGGTATGCAAACCTTTTATCCTTTATATTCTGAAGAAGTCATATCACTGTGTTTCCAAGAACTGAATTCACTATCATGTCCTTTATCTCTTTCGTGGATTCTCTCAGTAAACAACCTGTCGTTTATGAACAGGGATATTTCGTCTGATAATTGTGTAACTGTCTTTTTTTTTTTTTGAATATTATTGTTTAACTATCTTATTTGGTGAATGGTTATAAAAATGCAACAGGTTCTAGCATGCTGCTTCAGTTTTCTGTGGAGATACTTGCTGGTTTGATTGTGTGTAATCAACTGTGTAGTTGTCACTGATTTCTGGTCGGCTTCCTGGTCGGCTTCCTGGTCGAACGGACAATGAAGTGAAGAACTACTGGAATACCCATTTGAACAAGAACAATACCGCCTGCTCCTGCCCTGCACGGGCACCTGAAGGCCAGGGCGGCAGCAAAAGGAAAGCCAAAGATCACGACCACTACTCGGATAATACTAATCAACATCAAGACAACTGGCCAGTGTAGTAACAAAACAAGGAAAACCATTGACACTAAATCAACTAAGACAGAAAGGAGAGGAACAGAGAGATGGAAATAGCAGCAAGGAGGACGATCAAACTAGCAGTGGCACCCTAATTATGAGGGCTATGACGGCAACAAGTTACCCATACTGGATGGGTTGCTACAGTAGTAACACAGATCAGAGCTTGAAATTCGAATACGCAGACAGGCTATCAGTATCCACTAAACAGCAGCTGGGTTCAGTACTGCCTGCCTATAATCACAGACAACAATGCAACAACATCGACATTTATGTTCGATGATGAGCCTTTTTTTGCCTACATGGATTCTTTTCTCTTGCTCGAAGCAGCAATTGGATGCACTAGTACTGCTGCGCCTACTGAGGGAATGCAATCATCAGTTATGATGCCATTATCATCTGCTGATGATCCTCATTCCCAGTGTGCTGTCCATGAGTTTTTAAGATAGACTGAATCCACTTCTCATGATCATTTATGTTTCCTCTGCAGTTATATACTTCAATTATTGATTGTATGCCTTTTCCAACCTTCTCTAAGCAAAACTACAGAAAACTCGCAACACGAGCTCATTTGGCAGTGATTCAAAAAATGTAAGGGGGAAAATATATATATATATATATATTGACACCAGTAGATGATTGTTATCATAAAGTGAACATATCGCAAGTTTGAATCATGGGTGCTGATACACAAGCTAACTGTCTTGACCAGGTTATGTGATGCCAGATAATGTATTTCTCTAGAGAGTTTAAAAGATGGGTGAATTCTTCGCTGAGTACAGACATTTACAACACCTCATCTAGTTCTTGTTGAGGGTACAACAGACCATCATCCGCAGGTAGTGAGGGTGGAGTTCCAGGTGGAATGCAAGCATCCCCATTCTCACCAGCACATATGCACAGAGCTTCTGCATCCCTCACAACGGCATCAAGATTTATATGACCACTCAGTTCATTAATGAACTTCAGTAGAGTGTCGAAGTCCATCTGCTCCCCAATTATCTTACTACGGTATCGCTTGAGTATCGCAACACACACATACAGGTGCAGGTGCTCAGATGGATAATGTGTCCACAGTACCTCCCATAGTCTCAATGTCTTGTCGAATTCAAATTCCCTAGAGATATTTGATCAAACTCTATCAGGGAAAATAGATGAAAAGAGAATACCATAGTATTAACAAGTTAACATATGATATCCTACATGTTTGTCATAGAGCAGAAGAAACATAATATTCATTGTTGGAACCTTAAATCATGACCTTTTAATCCCTTTTATACATACGTGCATTAATCAAGTGGCTATTCCAGGCATTAATAACACTGTAGAACACTAACGACATGGCATGTAAAACTATTTAACAATTAGCACTAAACTTATTGAACCAGAGGCCAGAAGCTAAAAGGCTCTGCAAGGTGGCCAATGGCCTTATGGGCATGTGATTTGGAAATACCCTCAAAGGATGACACCATGAATGCCAAAATAAAACACAGCACACTTACATCAATGAATGGAGTGCACAACAAAACTAATGTACTAGCAGATAAAAACAACTGACCTTTTAAACTGTATCAGAACCCAGCGGAAACAAAAGAAGTAATTCAAGCAGTCACGCTGTGTAAAGTAATTGTGCAAGGGGCTGTCTAACATCTCCACCAACTGCAACAACAAAGATATAGGATTGATATCATAGAATTCTGGCTGCCTGGCAAAGCAAATTGTAATCAAGAACATCATTCAAACATTTAAGAACCCAACAACAGATGGTGGCATCCCAATCTAAGGTTGCCACAAAGACAACATAATCCAATATTTCATTGGCATTGACATTGACAAAGATAAACATGCCAAATGTATCTGGAGAGAGAGAGAGAGAGAGAGAGAGAGAGAGAGACCTTAGTTATAGCAAAAAGTTGAGAGTGCATGCCATTCTGGTCACGATTAAAATTGGGCCCAAGGCGCTCCATCAGTTTTACAAAACACCAAAATGATTCCGACTCATCCTCCAGTACAAACAATAGTGGGGACAGAAGATCACTCATGCCCTGCAAAACAAAATTATTGCATCAATATGGAGTAATTTTTATGCAGCCAACTGGAGTAAGTCATTAGAAGTCATCATCACCTGACAATAGCCAAGATCGAAGTTGTAAAATGAGTATGTTAACAATATATCATGCAAAAGATTCACATTTGGATTATCATCCCCATCATAGTAGGAGAGAGATCTGTCGGTCCTCACCTAAAATAAATAGAACAGGGGTCATAGTTTTAGACTTGAATATTGCATTGTATTTATCTTTTAAAGTTGAAGTTAAAAATAAGTTCTGTCAGTTTCAGCATACCACATCTTTGTCAATAAGGCCTTTCCTCTCCCTGAATTTTGTAAACCTTCTTGCCTGCTCTGGGGAGATGCTCTGCAGAGTATAAATGCATATATTAAGATAATTGTGAACCTTCATTAATTCTTATTGTCCCCACCTAATCAAGCTTAAGTTATTTGTGTGTGTGTCAGAGAGAGAGAGAGAGATAGAGAGAGAGAGAGAGTGAGCCATTACGAAAAATTACATAGTATAGACACACAGTTATAAATGCAACTAAGATATTCTTGCCTACAATCGGTAACAGGACTTGTTACATGCCATGACACCTGCAAACCTAGCTACAGGCCAGAGCCATATGTTTCTACCACATACACTATTTTTTACATATTGAAAGTGGAAAAGTGGTAACCTTTCCACAGTAAAACCATTAAACCTAATGAAGGTTATTTCTCTATACTCAACAAAGACACTTTGGAATAGGAAACTGTGGGAAAGGATGACTTAGAAAAGGTTACAAATATATCTTTACAAACCTGCCACTGCTTCTTTACTGTCTCAAACTCTGCTTTCTTCATTGCCTTCAGATACTCCCTCTCTGCGTATGTTGAATCATATGCATGGTATTCCAGCAAGAATGGCCAAACCTATATTCATTTATAAACAATACAATACTGAGAATATGCAATATCAAACAACTAATAGTTTCCAAAATACAACAGCATACAAACCTCTTTCCGTAATTTGTGCTCAACTCCCCCATAAAATATTCTCTTTCTTAAAGCTTCTGAATCCATGATCCGCCCTTCAGAATCCAAGAAGGTGTGCCACTAAAGAAATTTACCAAGTTACACAAAGCAACATGACAATATTAGCAAATTTCTAGCATCTACAGTACTATACTCTTAACTGTTGCTTTCAGCATAGTGCGTAAGATAAACGTATTAGTAAAATGTTGTCGAAGGTGAATGGAACTGAGCTAATGGGCTCACAGAAAGAGACTAATGTCATATCAATATTAAGTAGTAACTATGTAATATGAAATCTCTGATCTGCCCAGTATTACATACGGATGCCAACGTCATGAAAATATTGTCTTTATCCATATATAACAATTTAACTTCAAGGTTGGGAATTACTAACTATTCTTGTTTCCATCTAATGCATTAAAATTCACAGTAATTTTCAGGAGGAATTCCAAGTAGACGGGTTGCATTTACCTCATCAGACTCCAAAGGTGGCTGTCGTGGTTTGCCCCATACCAGTGAATTCTTGTCAAACTGTGAAATAAAAGAACAGAAAAAGGAAAATAAAAAACATAGTTGATACAAAAAAATGGAAAAAAAAATAGAAAGAAATAAAAACCCCTGGCTAAGAAGTCTAAACAGTTAAGACCCTGGTCTATCTATGAATTTTCTGAAACACCACAGAAATCTGTCTTGAATTCAATTAGGATGATAGCAATTGCAATAATACTTCCCAGATTAATTCAATCAATTCTAAGATGGAAGGTTTACCTCCAGTGGATCTTTGGGGACTGGACTTCTCTCGGAGACTTTTTTTAAATCATCAGATGCCTTTTGAGAGGAGTAATCAATGGCAGACAGGCTACTGCTTCTCCTTTGCATACCACCATATCCGTTACTATGGCTATCACGGAAGAGTTGTGAAGTTGTATCTCGCGCAAATTTTGTCACAAGAGAGAATTTTTCCAACACTTGAATTGAGATATCTCGTGCAGGATCATGATTCTTCCGCTTTTGCCTCTCATTATATTGAGCGATTGTATTATCATTTTGAATATCCTCGCTTGTTTTCTCCTGGTTTTCTCCTAGAGAAGTCTCGCCAACCAAGAAAGATGTAGATGGCTCACTTCCAACAGAAAGTGCCCTCGGTATCTCCAAAGATGATAGAGTTTTCTGAAAAAGCCAATAAGTCATTATAAGCGCAGTTTCCAGCTTGGGTAGACATCAAGTTTGTAAAGTTAAAAGAGACCAATCCATAAGACCTCAGAAAGGGAGTACAAACCAAGCCGGCCTAGCACATTTTTAGTGACATATCATCAAAGAAAGATATGGTGCAACAAAGAGACCCCCATGTGTTACTTTGTTATTTTATTTTGAATAAGACCAATATGTTCCAGATAAAAGGAGAAATAGATGTTCTATCGGTATGTTCTACGCATCAATTAACATAAATGATTGTCTCATAAGTACAATTTCAATTTCTCAGCTAATAGCATGCACTAGAAATTTGAAGCATACCTGCAGAGGATTTTGGAAATCATTCACAAGAAATACATTAGCATCCTCAGCCGACCTGGAAAATTCTCCGATTAATGATTATTGATAATAGAATTTGGAACACTACGTGAGTGCAAGCAAGTAAATATCAGGGCAGCAGCTAAAAGAAACGGAAAAAAAAAACTCTTCTCAATCTCACACATGCAAACCATCAAATTGGCATAACTCTAACGAAATTTTATTTGTAGTCTACAAATGGATCAACCACATATATGACACTATCAATGGAAAGTAACCAACCTCACAATGAACACATGTTGCTTTATTGTAGCAAGGAACTCCTTGACTCCTCCATTGTAGAAGTACAGAGGGGGATATGCAAGTCCTGAAAACATAAATTTCTGTCAGACCATAACTAGAAATAGAAACAAACATAGAATAGTACATGTTATTCAGATAGAAGCCTAAAGAATCAGAAGTACCTAGCAGAAGAAGCACTACACTGTTGATGAACTTAAAGTGAAGCTAAATCTAAGTGCAACAAGAACAATCAGTGATCCCTATGCAGTTGGCCTTTCTCTATTTTCTTGGTTATCATAGCTAGTTACTTTATTATCAGGTATGCCCTAACAGTTCATACTGTGTCCATTAGAAATGGATGACCAATAAAAGACATAACAATAAGCCCACAGAATCTACGGCTAGAGCATGCGTTTTCCAAACTTGGTAATATGGTCCGATATGACATTAAATTGGACACACAGCCAACCCTCTACAACGAAAATTACATACGTATACAAATTCACGATATCCAAATGATTCCCCAACCAGCAATCAACAGTATCCCAACAGTAAAATGAAATGCAAGTTGTTTTACCAGTTGCCAAAACGACGATAATGTACTGCCATCCCAGTGCAGGAGTGTGGCGCCGAATGGACCGAACCTCCGTCAGCGGCACCTCCCTGATAGTATACAGAATCCTATCTACACCAGCACAAACAAAGCAGACACATCAAATTCAACAAAATTCCTAAACTGTTTAACACAAAAACTAAATAATCAACTAATAATCAAAGTCCAAAGCTCCGTTACCTTTCTCAGAAACCCTAGCGTTCGAGTTTTGCCCCTTGTAAGGAATCCACGTCTACAATTCACACCAAAACCAAATACATAAACCAAAATTCTCCAAGAAATCGATCTAATCATAACTAATGATCAGAGTCGAGCAATTCATACCATGAAAAGCGAAGAGCCTTGCTTATTTAGCCTTAATCGTCCACTAATCCTCTCGGAGGCGAGCATAGAGGGGTGGATGGTCACATTGTCCTTCACATACACGACCTCACCGCCGTCGTGCTCGCTCGACGAGCTGTGCTTGCCGCTGTCGCTTCGCATCATGCTCGCCGAGCCCTAAAAAACCAGAACCAATTCCAATTTGCGATTAGAATCGAATCGATTGTCCTAGAAGATTCAAGAAACGAATTCAAAGTGTGTGCGCGATCGGAGATATAGAGGCTTACGTGTTGCTGCGACGCCGCGTAATCGGCGTCGTCGGCGAGGTCCTGGAGGTCCGGTTCGTGCATCGCTTCCGATTTGCAGAGAGAGAGAGAAAGAGAGGGGAGAGAGAAAGTGATGGGATTGGGGGTGATTTTGCTTAGTAGCCAAGGCAGTGGGTCCGCGTTTAGAAGTAGTTTGATGGCGTGGGGTTGCCACGTAAGTGTTGTTGGGGGTAAAAGGGGGTTTTCACCATTTTGACAACAATATTTTGTTATTGTTATCCTAGTAAATACCTTCTCCCGCCACCACGTCTCCGATCACCTCCACCGCCCTGCACCTCGGTCGTCGTCACCTTGAACCTGTCACCAACCTCTCGCCGTCACGAATTCGAACAATGCCTCTTCGGGTTTACGACACTGCGAACGGGAGCTCGGATGAGACTCATGAGAGAAATGTATATGTAACAACGCAAAAACAAAAAAAAAACAAAACCTAAAATCTTGGACCCGCTAAGAGTAGCAAAACACTAGTCTTACTGTCATAGTAGGAAAATTGTTAAAACTCAATACTATTGCAATTGACGGGGTGGAAGTCGATCAGCTTAGCTTCCATTGCGGAATGAATCCCATCGCCGTCGTCATAAACCACCAGCCCACTCATATCCTCTATGACGGGTTTGAGCATATTCTCGGAGAATTTGAAGAGAAACAATTATTATATGTACTCAGTACATAGTTTACGTAATGTATATTTTAATGTTATTGATTTATTTTTTACTGTGTTTGTTTCTAATTATTTACTTATATTTAAATAATTGACTTCTTATAAAAAAATCTATTTTGACACATGAAATGAGAAAAAAGTTAAGAAATATATAGAAATTATAAATAAAGTCTCATAATAACATTTGTTAGACCGTTGTCCCAAATTTTCTTGATAATTATGGCTTAAGCCACTCATTTTTTCCCTCACTCTGTTTCTCATTCGACAATTGCCTCTATAACTCCATCTTCGTCGGCCCCCTTGCCATCCAAGCTTGGATGTCGCCGGAATAACTACCACCATAATCACATACTCATATCACCACCAATCGTCGTCACTGATCAAAGACCCAACCAAGTTGACCGAAGCCAAAGCTCAATTAAAGAAGCTCAGCCACATATTCTGACTTTAGGCGCGAGCCTGGTACAACTATGTCTGCGCCCATCTTCTTCACTAATCCCGACCTTTTCCTCTATGTTGTGCGCATCTTCTTCACTGATCCCGACCTCTTCCACCATTTTTGTTACATGAAGGAAGTTGTGGCAAAGTCTTGCTTGTTCGAGAAGTGCATATCGTGTTGGGGTAGGGCGGCGGTTTGAGGAAGGAAGTAGTGGCGGGGCTAATGTGCAGTCCATGAAGGCTGGTGAGGACACTCTTGCTTGTCAGAGAAGATGTGAGCGACCATTTCCCTGGCGATGTCGACTATTGCATTAGAGAAGATGGAGATGCAACCATGGGTGTCCATCGCAATTCTCTTGGGTAGTTCTTTTTTTAAGAAAATTGTTGTCACACTATCTATCACACTAATTTTCTGTTGTGACATATAGTGTGATAGCTAGTGTGACAGGCAATGTGATAGCTAGATACCAAGTGTGATATGCAGTGTGGTTAGGGCTGTGACATCACATTAATGTCGATATTTGGATTGTATGAATTGATTTGAGAAGTTCAAGATCACATAATAGTAAACAAAGATTCGTTATTTCTAGTTATTATTATTATTATTATTATTATTATTATTGTGAAACATAGTCACATAAAACAGTGTGACAACAAGTGTGATAGCGAGTGTGATAGGTAGTTTGACAACGGGTGCGATGGTGTGATAGCGGGTGTGATAGATAGTGTGACAGCGGGTGTGAGTGTGACATGTAGTGTGACAACGGTTGTGACAAATAGTGTGATAGCATGCGTGACAATGGTTGTGACAACAGGTGTGACAATGATTGTGACAACAGTTGTGATAGTTATTATGACATGTAGTGTGGCAGCGGGTGTGACAACAGATGTGACATGCCAAGAGAAAATGTCTAAATATGCGAAATGATGTTAAAATTCAAATGAAAATTGATATGAGCTACGTAGCACGGACACAGACACGAGTGTCCATATTGGACACGATTCGATACGTAGACACGGCATATAGAAATTATTTTGGACACAGACACATGGTAGACACGTCAATTAAAATTGTTTTAATATATATATATATATTAAAAAATTAATTTAAAAAATTTAAAAGTATTTAGATGTATATATATATTAAAGTCTGTATAAATATAACAAAAACTGAATCTGTTGGAATGGTTGAGGATTTGTTGGATCATTCGGATGACTAATGTTCGAATCCCACCACAAGCATTTTTATTTTTATCATGAGTTTCTTTTCTTATATATCTTAAAGTGTGCATAAATATAACAAAAACTAAATCTGTTGGAATGGTTGAGGAGTTGTCGGGTGCCTTGGATGACCAAGGTTCGATTATCATCATAAGCACTTTCACTTTTATTATGAGTTGTTGCGTGTCCGCGTGTCCAATTTCGACACTCGTGTGTCCGGGCCGTGTCCAAAATCAGTTCGCGTGTCCGAGCGTGTCTGTGTCCGTGTCCATGTCGGACACGCAATACGGACCCTTGTCCGCGTGTCCGTGCTTCCTAGGATATGAGTATGCTCAAAATGAAGAGAAAAACTAGAATTTGGGAGTCATGACCTCCGATTTCACCGAAATAACTTAGAGCACCACCATAGACTACGTCAACCCCTTACGAGAGTTACTGCGCCTTTTACGGTGGTCGGTTTAAAATGGGTTTGGTATCAAATGAAAGAGGGGAGAGAAATATTTCCAACGCTACCAACTAGGCTCAAATCAATCGTCTGACGATAAAATTATGGTCGAAATTCAAAAAAAGAAAAAGAACAAAAAAAGAATATAATGAAAATAGTTAGAGAAATGTCAAAATTGTCCGAAAAATATTTTAAAAGTGACTGTTTTTTAATTTTGTTACAAGCTTATTGACTATTTTTCAATTTTTAATAGCTTGAGATTACCTTTTTATAATTGAGAAATAACTCAAATAAGTGGTGACATTTTTTTAATTTATTATAAGAAATGGTACTATTTTATAATTTGTCCTTAAATAATTTTTCAATTTTCACTATGTGCATGCACATTATGGAGACAGTAAATAATGTAATTAACTGTATACACCATAAAACAATGTCACGTGGTGTTCTGGGTACACATAATTATTACTCAAGAGGACACGCTCTTCCCCAATTAAGTCGATGTAGAGAAGGTCGTTTGGTTTCTATTAAGAAAATAAAAATAAAAATGTCGTTTTGTTTAGGAGTTACGACCCAACCTATATCCGATACTAAACTATTTTGAACTTCTTATATCGAAAAAAAAAGACTATTTTGAACTTCGTTACTGGTGGTAAAATCTATCATCCAGTCAATAATCTTGACACAGCCGGAAAACTTAGGCACAAAATATGTGAAAAACAGACTACGTATCAACAATTCCTGCTGATATTACGGCCCAATGATTTTCTCCTTCGCACGTATCCTAGGAGAATAGTCTTAACAAAATTAATTGATGATCGATGATTCGTGCCTTCAATTCATGGTGCACCCTTACAGTTTTATCGTTAGTATAATTGCTTGGAGGGTAGCTTTAGAATAATCAAACTCGTGGTTCGTTGGAGTTAAACCGCTGTCTAGGGTATATTAGTTTCTTTAAGTTGAGGACTTAATTAAGGGGTGCATGCCTAGCGGGCTAGGCTAGGTTACCTCCCTCTTGTGTTTGATAAAGGACTTGCAGAACTCCCAAGTGAGAGGAACAACGAGATCAATCTGAGTTCATGGCTTATAATTAGATCATATTTGGCTAATTTGGACATTAGCAAAGTGCATTGATAATAATATATCATTGACCACAATTATATAATAATATAATTAGGTCTTTGTCATCTTTATTGAACCATACACACAATACCCTCTCATTTTGCTCGAGCTTTTTTCTTAATGTACGTTTAAACCATGTTCCCCATGACCCCATCCATTTCATTTGTTTTCGTGTGTGTAGCAGAAATTAAGCGGGTAATGTTTGAATTTTTTTAACATGTACCGATGTACGTGTATATAGATGGATAATATCCACAAATATACAGCTAGATGAATAAGATGATCTATGATATATGGTTTGTTTGCATCTGCAGCTCATTGAATAATCTAGTAGGGTATTCAAAATCAAACACAGATCCTCCTGTAAAAGTAGAACATAAAGGAAGTAACTAAACCCAACATACACATGTATAGTTGACTCTTTGCTCGTATTATGCATTACATAATCATAATGCTCACCTAAATTTAGGTAAAGAAACAGATTCAAGATGGAAAAGGGATGCATTATTATGAATTATAAGAGATGATGGACCTGCAAAAAAGAAGGGAGGAAATAGCCAAACGGTCTGGGGGAAAGACAAAGTCGTGGGTTAAATCGATCCGATCAAATCGACAAAAGGGGGTTGAAATTGAATCGTGTTAGGAAAGGCGCGCGGGGCATCTGTGTTGGTAGATGGTGTCAGTGACATGCTGACAAACGAATGCATGCATTTCCATGCAATTGTCGCTCTGCTCTTAACCCTAACCCTACTACACGAAGCCCTGACTCATCACTGCTGCCTCTTCTGCTCCACACTGAAACACCGAGTTAAACTTTCCCTCATCGAATATTTTACCTCTTCATTTTAACTTTTCGTACGTATATATTAATTCCGAACTCAGAGCCATACGTACGTGCACAAACTCGATCATTTTCACAAGTACTAGGATCCCGTATGTTCATACTTATTACGTTTGCCTTTTCCAGTTACACCATGGGCAACTTATTGGCGGTATACAATTATTCCGGATGAAAAGAAAGATTTACTAATGATCGATAAGGCGAAGGTTCAATGTCAATCAATCACGTGTTATATGTCAGAATCATACACTATTGAGTACGTACAAACTATTTGATATGAAGAACCATAAAGTTTGCATAACTTCATTGGCATGGAAAATCGATCGATGAGACAAGTCATCCAGTATGTCCTACTATATATAACATTTCATAATCTTCAATTGTCACCTGCTCATAATCCAGTATGTTGAAAGCACACTGTCGTAACACAAAGGAACTGGCTACTCCTTAATTGATAAATCAAACTGGGCACTAGGGAACCACACTCTAGTTGCTGGGGAAAAACTATGCACAGTGGTGAATAACATTGCAGCAAATTAAACTGAAGTGGATCCACTAGCTAGTGTAAAGATTATCGATCGAAGGGTAAGTCATATGAAGTTGGGGTGGCAACAAAATCAAATCAAATCAAACCAAACGACAAACGAACAATGATGAACGATAAGCAGACCAATTGTTGGTGGAAAAATGATGATTAAAGTTTTGGTTAATTAACAGGCACATGAGTGAGCGCCAGCTGGGTGCCCTTTTAACCTGGGATTAAACCACAAATAAGCAAGACCCCCCCCCCCCCCCCCGTCCACTAATCAATTTCATACAAAACGACGCCGCAGAGGTGGGGGTGCGCACAGGCTTAACGTACGCACCTATTTGGAGCAATGAGGAAGAGCCTCATTTGGGCCTGGGGGATTACGCGAATCGTGTTCCGCAAAACCAGCCCGACAACGCGACCTCCGTCCCGGGAAATACGGGAGTGTACTGTCATACCCTCCTCTCACACCTTCCCACGGTTTAGTGGGGCCCGCCTCCCACGTGCCGCCATGTGACCACCCCGTAATTCTCTGCTCCGTAATCCCTTAATTATTTTGGTTAATTAATGGTTTGGTTTTAATTAAGGACTCACCCAACTGCAGGTGCAAACGCGTGCGCTTTACGCGCGGCGGCTTGATCTGAATCTGCTGGATGTAAAGTTGATCAGTGACAACCTACATGAAACATGGGCTAGCGCTGGCAAGGTTCTATTTTAATTTGATTAGAGAACGATGTGTTTTAAAATAAGGATTGATAAACACAAATGAAAATTACATTATTGCTAGAGGTTTTCAGGATCTATTTTGAAATTCATTTTGAAGTGCATTTATAGAAAGGAAAATAAGTATATACTAGCTAGCTAGATCTCACTATTTTCTGTATGTATCTAGGGTCATAGGCTCATAGCTATCTAGATTTACTCAACCAGAAACGTATAATTATATGACTTGTTTGAATCAACCTATAAAAATGGACTAAAAAAAGTGTTACTGTTATTGTAACACTTGAAACTTATACGACTCACACATTTGGATAATCGGTCTCGTTTACACGGTTAATAGTTGATTATGTAATTCATAATCAACCACAATTGGATGTAAATCCAATGGTTGAAAACAAAATAACTCAATTTAAAAAAAAAATCTTCTCACCTTTGGATTTACACCAAATGATGGTTGAACATGAATTCTACGGTCAGCTACTGACTGTGTGAGTGAGATTGCTTGGATAACAATTTTTTTCATTTTTGAAATCCATCACTCCCTTCCGCCAATTACATCTTGATTTTACATTTCTATCAGGAACCAAATAAGGCTCATAATGATACTAATGTTTTGGTGTAGTGGGTGAAGCTAGAATCTAACATACAAATTAAGTTGAGTCAAATGCATAGTGAATAAGAAAATAATAGACTTTATCTATGAGTCGAGCATAAAGTCTCTTACCATGTCACTTAAAGGTTATCACTCAAATTTCACGATATCATACAACTAACTAAATTATATTTAGAGACTATAGAAAAATAACAAAGTATCTTAAAACAAGACCAAGTTAAGTGAGATTAAATGAGATGGACGTCACATTCTCTATATATATATATACCAAATTTAAGTTTCACATACATAACTCAACGATTTATTGAGATCATTGAGGGCTATATGGATCACATTAGATCCGTCGCGATGAGGTTGCAGTCTTGTAGTCGTCGACATTAAATTAAACAGACCTGACCTTACGAAAGGACTCCAGATTAGCTTGTAATTTGTTTCTCCATCGATGCCATCTCCATCTTACGCACGTCATTAGCAGGTGTCTGCAAACCAACATTCCCCTATAGCGCGTGAAGCTACATCTTCACCTATTATAAAGAGACAGATCTAAGAGGGGTCCCACCGTCGTCCCCCACTAGGGTAACCGTCACCGTCAGATCCGGCAAGCAAGTTACATCACAGCCGCTTATAATTAAATACGATCGGTTTCGCATAGCTGTTAAATTACGTAAATAATTAATATTAATATAATTAGATTAATTACCTTTTTGAGGTGGTATAATGCGATCAAAGGTAGTCAGCCTTTTTAATTAGGGTTTGAATGGAATGGGGAAGAAAGGTGGGGTTTTGTTCAGTACAGTAATCTGTGACTGCGAGTCTCAGAGGCACAATATTCTTCTTGGGATTGATGGGAAAAATAAAAAACATTTAAATACAAAAATGAAAATTGCAAAACCCTCTAATTTCCACTATAAATACCACCCTTCTTCCTCTCCAAAACCTACCACTCTTCACCATCCTCTGGCATCTCCTCCCCTCTGTTCTTCTTTTGGGGTTTTCTCTTATTTTTCTTCTCCCAGAGAGAGAGAGAGATATATATATATATATATATATATATATATATACATATATAGCAAGGGCCATTTTTCTGTTTCTGATCAGATTACAAACGGTTCGGATTGGTGGAAGTTTCCGTGGAATCTTATCTGTTACTGTAGATGGTGATATGACATGAGATGATCCTCTTTGTATTTTTCCACAGCTTTCTTGAACTGCATCTAGCATAAGAGATCTGATCTTTGCATTTGAGGCAGAGGTTACTCTATATATCTGGTTTGTGGTTCAATAAAGCTGTGGGAAGATACTAACAGGTTCAAGAAAACAATAGCTTCATTCAATATTCCGCATCAGATATTTCAGTTCATGTAAATGTTTTGGTACAACTCTGATCTCTCCTTTTGTTCAGGTCATTCAAGATTTTGTTCAATTAAATCAGCACAGTTGAATCTTCATATAATTTGTTTCATTAATTGTCGCGAAAAAACTCTTGGTGTTCTTCAATGCGGTGTTGTTTTTGGGAATGGTGATGGTTTTTGGGTAATCTATAAACCTTAATCCTTGATTTAGAATCAAATTTGACACTGGTAACATAGGTATCTAATTATCTGTTGACATTTCCGTCCATTCCATCTTGCAGTGATGATACCGCATGTACGTAGATGCAGTGGCTTTAACATTCTAGATAAGTAGTGCTCTCTGATCCAATTGTACTTCAAAGAATCATGAACATTACTTTGCAATGTGTGTCTGGTTTTTATAAAGTTTGACAATTTAAGTGACAGATTTGATCATGTCCTCTGAAAGTTGTTTAAGGTCCCTATGAATTGTTTAGTTTTGCTTTACAGTTTGCACATGTGATCTTCACCTTAATAATTAGTTATTAAAGGATTAACAAGATTGGTTTAGTTTATATTTGTTGATTAGTGTATCATTATATACATACCTTGATAGCTTTCTAGCAATTGCAATTATCTATCTGTGATCGATTTACCTTGTGCACTAGTGTCGGTTGATAAAGTGACACATTGTTCAGAGAGTTCATAACTTTGATGGTGTCACCACCGATCGATTCTTATTACCAACCTTGTGAATTTGAATCTATTCTCGTTTGTTTTCTATCGATGTGCTACATAATAAATATGTGCAACGTTAAGCCAAGTATCAACATTCTGTGATACATATTTAGTTGTTAATTTCATTTTTGTTGGTTCCTTTTGCCGGACCAGCCCAGTTCCAAAGGCTGAAGGCCAAGCAGAAATAAGGTGATTGTTTAATTTCTGGTTCCTATTCAATATATATTGCATGGACCACGGAGTAATCATGATTGCTCGATCTTTCCTTGTTAGTATAACGGTCTATACAGTAAGCATTGAATTTCATAATAGTTAGGTGGAGTTGTTTTCAATTGATTTGTGCTAGCTTCAATTTAGGGTTATGTCTTCGCAACTATGGCAAGGAAAAGGGTGGTGATATTTGTTCTTTCATTGGAATTGGAACATGTGCCTCCAACTCTTGCTAATATCCAATTTCTTTCAGCATATCGTGGACATCCAAAGTATTTTCGCTTGTGTACACATTAGTTTAATCTGGCATGGTAAAATTAATATTTGGAATGACGCCGGTTCGGCCAAGAATATTTATAACTTATCGGCTGGAGTTGCAGTTTGTGGTCTCACGGGGAATTGAATGCATCCGACGAGTAGAGCCAAAACACTTTTTTTGTTGTCACTAAAAATGAAAGACGTTGGTCACGTTGCAATTGGTTATATCACGTCATGATAATGATGCTTCACCTTATAATAGGTATGTAGTGCAGTGTCTTAATGTATTCCACTAATCTAGCATTCGCTGTAAACAAGTTTTTACTTGTATGAGAGTTGATCATACTTGGTTTTCCTTTTGGATGTCTTGTCGACTCAAATTTCTTCCTCAAGTATAAGATAGTGTGATAGTGATTAGGGTATGTCGTACCTGATGGATTGGAAACACTTTCTAGATATGAGAACTTAAAAGTGTGCTAGAAGAATAAGCAAATTTCTCTTATATCTCCTTGGTTATGGCAATAGACAATCTCCTTTGTTGGTAACTCTTATTGGGTGTAATATTTAATCATATGAATCCGGTTAAGTATCAAATGTATTACCCAAGTGCATAAAAGTTTGGAAATGAAATCATGCAAACCAACTATGTTTTTCTAAGTAATTGTAGTTTACAATTCTAACATGCACATACGATATGTTATCAAGCCTTATTCGTTATGTTATGGTAAATAATACTTTTGAACTAACATATAGTGCTAATGAAAAATGTATCAAACAAAATATTTTCATACAAGATTGGCTGGGCTTTTACCCCCAACAAAAATTCTTTAACTTTATGTCATGATCATGCGAATATATATCATCATCGCGAGACCTTAATGTGTAACTATGACGGTCAAAAAAGCTTATCGATCGACCGTTATTGCTCACTTTCACTTTGGATGCCATATTGCTTAGCTCTCGAACGTAATTATTAGATCATGATCGATAATGGTTGTCTACTAGACTAAAATTTTAGTGTCATTTAGAATATTGCGTTGCCCTTGTTAATTATTACCTAACAATTATGAAATGGTGTCCCAAATACATTCGATTTTATTGATCGAATGCATATCCTTGAATCAAAGTACCCTAAAGTGATTTCATGTGTATTTATGTGTCCTATATACATGTACATCAATGCCATGTTCTAAGTAATGTTGAATCTATTGTATCGTATTAATCTAGTATTACTGAAAAAGGCAATGGTATTGTAAGTCTCGATTCAGGTAGCAGAGTAATGTTCATTGGGTGTCCTGGAATTCCATGGTTACTTTTCAGGAGATTTAATACGAAGCTAAGGGTCGAGCTATTTGTTTAGACATGCATGTGTGACCAGGAATTGCACTAGACACCCAAATGACCAAGAGAGAGCTTCTACCCAATCAGTACCCAAAAGATTGTACGTACGTATGTACTAGCATGACAAAAATTCCATATCCCAATTAGGGTTTAGGACATTGACCAAAAAAAAAATGAGGGTTTAGGATAATATAAAAGATTTCGCCAAATAATAGTGGTGAATTCGAGGCACAAGTTTCTAATTAACATTTGACTTTACATTTAATTTTCAATAATACCGATCGAAAATCTATCTAGGGTTTTTCGAGAAGACTGGCTAATCCAGCACAAGTCTCAGAAGAAGACTGGCTTTTCTTTGATCTGAACCAAATTGTTTTCCTCATCTGGATCTGTAATATCTCTTGGGTGATCTCTTATTTCTGAAGTCTGAACCACTTTCTCATTGTCAGGAAAAAGAAAATTTAGTTCAGCTTGACTCGTAAGTCGTAAGGCATAGTCTTCCCGATATTTATTTATTTCGAAATTTGTATATTATTCACTTCCCCAGTCGCAGTCACTTACTCCACTGTGTATTAATGGCTGCCGTTTCTGCTGGAATCAGCACTGTTTAGAGCTTAGGACTCCACAGTTGCTGACAACTAGGTCAGTAAAGATCATTTTATAACGTACGCCCAGCTATATATGTAGTAAATGAGATTAAACGTTTATGACTTTCAGTAAGAACAATTATTATTCATATACAGCTAGGTCTACATAGATCTAAGCTCAGCTTTTACATATTATGTGAAGCACAGATGGAACAACTATGCATGCCTCCTTGTCTGGCTTTTTTCTGAACCCGACTGATTCTGGTGGACATTGGCGGACCCGGCTTTGGGCAAGTGAGGGCTAATGCAACCATTCAGTTGCGTGTATTGAGAAAATTGGTGATCGATTAGCTATCATACTAATTTTTTTACCTAAACATTACCTTATAATATATGCCCCCACTGCAGGTTAGAATCAACATAATATGCCACTATGCCCCCATAGAAATAAAGTAATAAACCCCTCGGTCCGCCACTGCTGGTGGACCTAAAAATTTAAACTTACATACACACCAGGAATTAAGATTCCATTTAATTATCGCTTCAATTACAATTCGATCAGGAGTCTTTGTATGCCTTCAGTTCATTTCAGTGATTCTGGGTTAGTAAAGGAAAATTTGCAGTGCTGAAGTCTAAAGATACAGTACGAATTATTACACTAGTTTCAGTGCTAGCCGCATTGATCGATGGCCGGTTGGATATTAATAAATTTACAATTGAAGAAGAACTACGCAAGGAAATTGCTGCGATATAAAAGCTACTACCTGAATGATGATCGATTAGTGCAGTTATATGCATAAATTTGCTGAATAATGGACTTACACCATTACACAAAGAGAGAGATGGTATGAAATTTCTGCATAGTTATGAGAAGAGTTATATTTTCGTTTTTCTCTAAAAAAATTTCTGTCTACTTTACACAGAGAGAGGTGACCTGTAAAAGTGGTAGCTAGTCCACAATCTAACTACTTAATTAAAAAAGGAGCTATTATTGAAGCCTCAACAACCCTTCCAAGTACAAATAGTTAAAAACATGTATAAGAAATCCAGACTTGGTGATCTGTATCTTTCTTCTGTGCAGAAACTTGTCTGGAATTTTGTGACTTTGATGTAATTATTTAGTGATCAAGAGAAATAAAAGTGGATGTTACTTTTTACTGTTTTAGCGTGATTTTGAATTTTGAGTCTTGGATCAGGGGAAGCATAATTGTGTAGATTCAGCTGTACAAGTACATCATAGCAAATACAATCACAGAATCATGAGAGAGAGAGAGAGAGAGAGAGACAGAGAGAGAGAGTAAAAAACAAATGTGATGAGTATGGTTAAAAAAACTGTCAGATAATGACAAAGTTTAACCTTTTTCACAGAAATGTAGGAGAAGATATGGAAGGAAGCAAAATCAAAAGCCTAGAAGGAATCCAAGTGTGTCATCATTGAAGATATATAAAGGAAAGAGAAGAAAGGGAATCTTCTCTGAACCAAAACTCATTTTTCACCACATTCATTGGATTGGAAGTCAGAATAGATTTTCAACTGGGAATGGAAATTTCACCTAAATGTACCAGCAACAAGAAAAAAGAATAACATTTATAAAATTTACCATTCTGCATGGCTCAAACGTGTGCCAGTATATATAACCAAGATCCTGAATTTCTTCTCTAAGAGCTCTGTAAAATGTGCAGAAAATTATGGAAATTAACCCACATTTGTAATTCAGCAGCACCAGGACACGGTAGTAGTGAAATAAAATGCAAATACATCAGGGGCCACGTTAATACAGATAATTAAAGGATAGAGATGCATATGATGCAAATCCGATCAAATTCTGAGAGAATTGTGACAAAAACATCCCTTAAAATAGATTAGCGAAATGAAAGAGATTTGTTTTTTACTAATTGGGTTTGAATTAATTATATCAAAGAAGATAGAGAATTACCTGAAGGGGTCAATTCAGTGGGAAAAAGATGAAGTATTTCGATCCATACTTCATTTGCAGCCACATTGTAAGCAAACAATGAAGAAAGGGATGGAAAATCCTGATTAATTTGTCATGTTGTCCCACAGCTTTCTTGAGCTCCCAAACATTGTGCTAATACTCTTGAAAGAGATTACAGTTTAGTATAGCAGAGAATTGAAGTTCAAGAAAGCTGTGGAAAAGCATGACCAGGACTTAGAATTACACACAGTTCTCTTCTTCAGATCTCACATATATCTTCGATTTGAACCTCACCAGGAGCAAGATAGATATAAGTTTCTGGGCTGAGAGAGAGAGAGAGAGAGAGAGAGAGAGAGTTGGGAATGGGCATACCCTTACAGGCATACAAAGTCTCACTCAAATGGACCACTCTAAGCTGCAATAGATTATATGTCTACCAATTCAACCCAGCTTTATAGATGGAGAGAAAAGAGAGTGTGGAAAAAATGGGTGGCCTGGCACTAGTAAGTAGGGTTTTACCCACAAAATGCAGTGAGTGAGTGAGGGAGTGCGCGGTGGGGTACATATAATATGCCACAAGGTAAACAAATAATGCTGGCACTCTGAAGAAGTAAAGAAAACACAGGTTTTCAATATTACAGAGTAAAATTTATTATGTGAAGAAAACATAACAGTTTCAATAGAATATCTAGAGACGTATTGTTAAATTTAACGGTACAAAAATGCTTCTCAAGATTTTAGAATAAATCGATTGGAAATTAAAATGTTCTTGATGAGTTAAGAGAAAAACAAAAAAGGTCTAGAATGCTAGAAAAATGAAATATTTGAAAACCATATCTCCATCCTCATCACATGTGTCCATGTGATCAAGATCTCTTTTCATTTTTATTGGGATTTAAAGGTATGGGTTGTTTATGGTCCCCCAAACCCTTATGTACATGTTTTATTTTCTTTGTATATGTTCATAAAACATATATAATGTGTTAATAATTAAGTAAATAATAGATGTACTCACGTACTCATGATGATAATGTAATTTTTCCAGATCATTTTAGGCATTATTTGCAGTGCTGATCCAACTGTTCATGAGGTCATTGCGCGCAGAATCAATATTACTATAGCAAATTGTATTATATGGCTCTCGATCGGCTTCTAATGGGGATCCCCTTCTAGTGACCCCATGAAAATTCCCGATTCAAATGTATTGATTAAAAAGAGTTCATTCGAAATGCAATATTCCTCAAAGCTAGCTAGCTAACTCTTGTTTGTATGTATATCCTTATGGTCGTTGCACAACAATGCAGGTATATGACACTACGGCACTACTCTAATGTAATGAAAGCAACCAAGAAAAATAAAAGACAATAACAATATCTTGGGCATTTCAAAACCCATATTTTACAATTTTTTTTATCGTACATAGAAGACACTACCAAATACCAATCTCAAAATTTGCAGAATGTCAATGAATTCATTCACAAATGCAACATAACACTACATGATCCAAACTTGAGCTAATCGTGAAGTCAAACATACACCCCGATCCGGTTTTACTAATGTTTGTGACGCACATTGTTTCTTATAAATCAACATATGAATGATATATTTTTTTGTTACTTCCATGATTTTCACGCGTAAATCAGGTTTTCTCAACAACAAAAAAAAACGTAAATCAGGTATTACGTACTAAGGGTTTAATTATTTGGGTTCTTCACTTGCATGCTTGCTGCCTGTGTTATAGCTTGTAAACTTCGAGGACCTTGTATGGACCTTCCTTTTATGAATGATGTCGTGATGCATCATCCATGTTTAAAATTCATGCCGTTGGTGATGGGATGAGCTCCATCATGTCATTGATCGAGTATGGAGATAGATAGGATAAGATCACCTATTCTGAAATAATATGCAACATAAACATATATAATTACATCATGTGACCGAGACCACCGGCGCGATGGTGTTAAACGGTTATTGTGGTGGTGTCGTGGTGATGCAGCTGATGCTGGCGGTTATGTTGGGCGGTGGGCCCGTATTATTCGCTCAACCTAATTAGTTCTACAAAGAAATTTCAGACCCCTACCCACCCGTTACAGCGTTCCTTAATGGCTTAAATGCTTAATCGATCAATCAGTTTGTTTTCTTCTGTCGTGTACAAGCGAAGGCAGTACTATAAAACAGGAAAGTAAAATTTTGGTGAAGTAAAACTCTTGGAAGAAGACCCCCACAGTGTACAATCGATCAGTTTATTCAATATTTTACTCAGGTCTCTCTTCTTCGATTTCTTTTTCCCGGTGTACAATTGCGATTACTTTGTACTAGGGTAGAAACCCTAATTTACTTATTGAATACATTTCAACAACACCAAAGTATCCCTAAACCCTACATCGTGTCTTGGCCTGTAAACAACACCTCGAGGTCGGAATAATAGACGTTATAACCACATTAAACGAAGGAGAATCAAATTAAACAAAGCTATAGAAGCAAACAATGGCCGTTTAAACGTTTAGTTTTTTTTTATATTTTTTTTTATCAAAGTTTAAACGTTTAGTTGGAAAGAACCAAGAACATCGTCTTGACATATATACGTGAAGCGATTATGTCGTTCTTCTAGGCTCCTAGCTAGTAGCTACAACTTAGACAAAGGAATATTTGATACCTTGGAGTCAAGCTCTTGGGTTTTCAACAGAAATCTCTCCTATTCTGGGAAAATATTTGAAACCTTACCATGGAATCCTGTGAAAGCATACATGAATGGTATAACAAGAAACTCATAGTCCTACTGGTTAGCTAGCTAGGATGAGTGAAAGATCGAGTCATTAATCTACAAAAGAAAGCAGTATGCATATTCAGATGACGACATCGATTGAGATTGAAAGCAATGTGTCATCTCTCTAAACTAGCCAGCAACTATGGCACTCAGGACTCCTCACTGGTTGATGACATTTCAGATAAGGGCAAGAGCGAGAGGTGGGGCGCATTTGCATATTTAGCACAACTAGTTGATTCGCAGAACAACGTTGCGATTGATCTGAGATTCGGTTCGATTTTGAATTTGCAGGTGAAATAGTACGTGAGGAGCGACGTCTATTTAGACTTTAGTAATACTGTTTATCACTGCCATTTGCTCATCGACTTGTGCCATTCATCTATCTGTTTTTCTCTGGTACATAAATGGGGCCAAAATAACACCATAAAGCCGAAGTCAGTGCTACCACTTTCAGTTTCACTGTTTCAGGGAGCTTGAGATCGATAGCTCGAAGAAAACCCAATCATTTGTTTTTAAATAGACCCACACGTCTTTGTATAACATGTGCAGTTGTATATATGCAAACTAAATCTATCCATCTGGTATTTAGTTTGGAAATTTTGTGATTGCACCTAAGAATTTGAATACGGAACATTCGTAAAACGTTCAAGTATAGGGCTTCTCTCGCGCTACTCCCAGCAGTCTCCCACTAAGGCAAAATGAAAGTGAAACCCCAATTATTTTGTTTATAAAAAGAGGCCCACTTCCTTGTCATAACCCTACGTTTTTTTCACAATAAGCACATATTTGTTGCAATTATGAGCATGACCAGTTTCGGATATCATTTTCGGTTTGCACATAGAAATTGCAGATGAAATTTTACTTTTTGTTTAAATTTAGGGTTCTTTTTCATACTGTTACCAAATACCGACGCTGACAACCTGAAACTTGAAATCCCACTAACAAATGAATTGGATTCGAAACATCGTTCACGTTTAGGGTTTGCTCTATGCTATCTGCCTATATATCCCCACTAACAAATGAAAGCATATCCTTAAGTGTGTAAAAGATGACCTGCTTCCTCGTTATAACTCAATCTCTGTACAGTGCGCGCGCACAAAGTACTTGTGAATTGCTAGCTTGTTGTGGTCGTGCATAGACTGCTTCTCGAACTATTAGCACTAACAACATGCATGTAACGCACGAGGTGACCTACGTCGTCGGTGCATGTTACTGCTTCACGGCTGTATGTACGTATAATACCTACTGAAGATTTCATTCATTTCCTCTATTAGTTCAGACATGAATGCACAGAACGTTGCAGGCCAATTGGATACAATATGTGTGGTAAAAATAGGGTTAATCTATTATACATCAATGTATGTTATATGTTATACATCTAACGGTTGACAACGAATATTATTTTTCTGACCTCACTCATAAAACAATATCGACCGTCGGATGTGGAATGTATAACATATATTAATGTATACTAGAATTTTTTGTAAAAATAATGAACTTCTTACGACGGATGATTATTAGGAGTTACATGTGTTCAAATATTTACCCAAAATGAGTGGATGCCTCCACACAAGCGTGTGTAGTGAATAGATTGAAGAGATGGAAGAGTAGGAGGACAAGAAGGGCAGAGGGAATGATAAGATGGTTCTGTTATTTATCATTGTAAGGTTGTGATAATTGAAGGGACCCCTATCGAACTAGGCTCCAAATCAATGGCTGATTGATTTTTTAGCAAGCTTGTCAAACGATTAAGTCATATGATACATGACTAGTCGGGTGCACGAGAGCAGCAGCAGCAGCAACATCCTCAGTCGACGTAAGTGGCGCCTCTAATTAATTATATATATTCTCCGGGTATGAATACTAAGTCATTGCCGTATTTTCTGCTTTTGCTAACTACGTACTCTTTCTGCTTGCGATGTCTAGTTTTACTTCTGCCACTCCCTTTGCACAATTCAGCTGCTGAGATTTGAATCATAACTTTACTTTGGCTGATGTTACTCTGAATTCGATCTTTTGAGAGAAGCTAGAACTTTGTTGAGGAAAGATGCATTATTTACGACTAGCAGTAAGATAGATGAAGTGTTTTATTACCTAGCTAAAATGTAATCTTCAAACGTACGTCTGACAAATTTAATTAATACGCAAAATACTGGAAATTCTATGAATAATTTACGTAACCCGTGCCGTACTATGTACTTTGCACATGAAGGCAGATTCGAAGTTGCTAGTAGAGGGTGATGGAATAGTTCTTCTACATATGTAACACTATGTATGTATTTCGGGATCGATAACAAATTGAGTTGAACTCGCACGAACGTACAACCATGACGGAGCACTACTAACAATTTCCATGTCACGTCAGATAAAACACTCTTCCTTTAAGTTTTTTTTTTAGCATTAACTCAGGTCCTACACATAGTTAAGCTGTTTGCTAAGACGCTTGTTGATAAAGTCATGATAATAAGATTTTTCTATCGATTATGACCATACAATTAGTGAAATTGTCAAAACAGCAAGCTAGCTAGCTTTTATGCAAACATCTTTAGAGATTACGAAAGAACTCTGGGTAACCAACATTGAATCATTGCTAATGAAAAACTAGAAATTAAGAGCATCCACACCCATAAATTAGATTTGCTCAAGCAAATGGTAGGGTCAGAAGCAAATTTTACTTCAAACAAATCGATTTCATATTTTGCTCAAGCAAATCGATTTTTTCACACACCCATTTACAATTTGCTTGAGCAATTCAATTTTGTCTTGTTGTGAAATAATTAATTTTTTTACCAGATGTATTTACAACCAATAATAATGTGTCACGTGTCATTATCGACTCGATATTATCCAAAATTTCCGATAAGATTTTCGACTAATAGATAATTAACAGGTATCACTGCCACGTGTCATTGTCGGTAAAATAATTGGAGCAGATTTCCGATAAGATTTTCGACTAGCAGAGAATTGACACGTGTCATTGTCGGCAAAATAATTGGACTAAATTTCTGATAAGATTTTCGACCAATTTGCTATAAAACGTCTAATATCACTCATTCTATACTCACTCCATTGTGAAGAATCCGAGCATATAACTCATCATTCAATCTAAACACTTAGCAACATTTTCTTGTTCATCACTCATATAATCAAATAAAAATTATAATATATGATAAAACAATGTACTTACTTTGTCCATTAGCGAAGTGCCGCTAGCTATACGTTGTCGTGATGCCGCCAAACATTTGCCCCATTTTTGCAAGAGTAGCTTGAACTTGTTGTAGTGAGAAGCGAGCGTGATTCGGGTCCTCGGCTCCTTCAGAGGTTTCTCACCCGGTGCTAGCACCCAATTTTGCATATAATCGCCATGAATTGTCTTCCACAATTTGTCCCTCTTTTGTTTGTTACCATCATATTCATCAATGCTATGACGGACAAAAGAAATGCACATTTGTAAATCTTCGGAAGGAAGCCAATGGGTGCCCATTGTTTTGGAAAAAAATGCTAAACGAAATGAGAGAGAAGATGGAGGAAGATGTGAAATTTGTTGTTCACAAATTGGTGTGAGTTCATAACAAATTGAAGTAGTATTTATAGGCAATTTTTTGGGAGAGTTTTGAAATTTTTGGGATTTTTTTACAATTTTTTGGGTTTATTTCCGTTATGATCAAATAGTAGCCGTTGCCAATTAATTCTGGCCGTTTGATCGAAATTTCTGATTCAAAATGGAAGGCCAAGATATATTAAACCGTTGGCCCATTCGGTGAGACACGTGTCAGCCATTCATTAGCTCGCAATTTTTTTTACTGGCGCGTGCAATAACAGAAAAAAAAAATCGGCCCTTGCCTGACATCACCCACGGGCGGTGGGCTCCGCCAGGCGGACGAGCAAATGCCGGAGCAAATTTGCTCGAGCAATCGGGCGAGCAGCTCGCCTCCTCCTGCTCGCCGGTGCGAACTTCATCTTCTCCTGCTCGAGCTCCTCCGGCCGGTCCCTCCTCCAACTCAAGCACACGGCCTGCCGATGCTCTAAGTGTATCACGTACGTACGGGGTCATTATTAGGCAATGGACGAGATGGTGATAAGCTTTTCTGGCTTGGGACCCCGGAGAGGCAAAGGGACTTGCCGTAATGGAAATGGGTAAGTAGGTGCATGTGAATTATGCCTTGGAGGAGGATTAATGAGTACGAAGAAGAACGGGACGGGGCTGACTCTTAAAAAAAAAAACAGCCATAGCCAATAAAAATGCATGTTCTGCAAGCGATTTTAACCTATCTTGCTCTATTATATACATACATATGCAATTATACATTGTCGTTTCATTGTCGTTTCACTCTTTGGTCATTGTCGTAGGGTCACTCAACAGCCTGTTCAGTCCAACAGCCTAGCCTCTCTCGCTCACTGTTATTACTCTTTGGACCCATTACAGGCTCACAGTTGGATCTTAACTTGGTTTTTAAGGTCGACCTAGCTAGTTGGATCTTAATTTGATTCTCTCTGCTGCTCTGTGTGGGAAGCAAAGTTTCGAACCAGCAAGGAAAGAAACAGAGTGCCGACCACAGCAACAGTTAGAACAGTCTTATATATATAACGTTATATACAAATGGGCCCAAACCTCAATAATGATCACTCACATGCATGCATGCAGTTTTCTCTCTTTTTTTTGGTTTCTTTCATTTGTGAAACAAATCCAAAACCCTACTGTGTAATATACAGTCATTTACCTAAATATGTTCGTTATCGAATTCACTATAGAGCAAATAGAAAAGTTTATCGTAACTATTGTAAAAACAATTGTCAGAAGATGCATAGAATATAGCGCGCTGTTAAGGTATTGTAATTTTCCAACTGTACTATCAGGTGTAGACGTAATTTTCAATGGTTCGTACGTTATCTAATTCACTATAGAGCAAATAGAAAAGTTTATTACTAGAAGATGCATATAACATAGCGCGCTGTTAAGGTATTGTAATTTTACTATCAGGTGTGTAGACGTAATTTTCAATGGTAAAAAATAGGTAAGCTCTCTCTCTCTCTCTCTCTCAAATGAAATGAATATGCGCTTTTCCAGAACAATAATGGAGAGCCAGATTAATCAGTACTTAAACAGCAAGACGAAAGAGGGCTGCTATGAGTGCTATCTTTCTGGCTGGCTAATTGGCTATGTTGTACGTTGTAGTACATGCAGTTGTTTGTTCATTCCGTAACAGTAACGATTCTCACTTCTCAGAAGTGAAAATAAAAAATTACTAAGTGAGAGAGATGCATGACAAGGCTGCAAAGTAGTTCGCAGAGATGGGGTTCTCATGAGTCATGAGAACTGAATACAAATCAAAAATCCTAATCAATCTGCAGGGCCATATATATGAGATCTCTGTGTATATTCTACTATTCTTTACGGAGAAAGCTTCGCTTAATTAACTTGTTGAACTTGTCGATCTATCATATAGTCCAAAGCTAGCATGCTACCAGTCATTAGGCAGCTCCGTTGAATATACTGGCCTCCGATCAGCGATATGGTTTTCAATTTCATCTGTGATAAATCTTTTCCGTTTAGTCTACCTCTGTGGATCTGACACCGAACATCATCAAAGATTGATTCATTGATACTAACGCTTTGGGCCTGCGTGCTTAAGCTGTTGCAGTACTTTAGCATGGGCTTAGTTTCTATAGTAAGATATCGGGACAGAGCATTGGCATAAAATTAGAGTTGATCTCCATATATATTTTCTATTAATAAAATAAGAAGAGAAGTAAAAAAAAAATCAAGAACTTCTTATTAAAAAGTCATATTTGACTAACCTAATTATAAAAAAATCACCAACAGTTTCAAAATTATAAAAAAGTCACTAAATCATAAAATTGATAAACCGTTGCCCACAAATTTCATAAAATTTACACAAATACCACTGGTCAAAATTATTTTCTAGTTCACACCTCTGTCTGGAATCCCTGGTGATGGTTGTCGGCGACCTCCAGGCACCGCACCAAATCCAAAGCCCTAGGACGATCTGATCCAAACCTCTCCATTCTTTTGCTTCTTCGGCACCGCTACCACAGCTTTCGTCTTCTCCTGCATTGGCGCGGCGTATGGCATTTTGAAGGTGGGAGGCGGCGTCATTGAAGTTGATCTGAGGGGTGGCGTCATCGCAACTGTAGAGACTGAGGATGTTAGATCAGAGGAGGCCCCTACTTGCGGTTGTACGAGGCGTCGCAGAGTAGAGATCTTCATCGGCGACACCGTCGAAGCAGAGGAGAGAGAATATGACCGAGATGATCTTTGGGCACTGTGACCGAGATGATCTTATGAGTTCCCAAATGATTTTGTTTTTAAGAAAATTGTTGTCACACTACCTGTCACAGCAAAAAGTTAGTGTGACTGGTAGTGTGATAGCTAGTGTGATAGGCAGTGTGATACGTAATGTGGTTGGGGTGTGACATCACATTAATATCAATTTTTGGATTGTATGAGTTGATTCAAGAAGTTCAAGATCACATAATTGTAAACAAATGTACGTTAATTCTAGTCATTCTTCTTATTCATTTTCTTCTTCATCATCTTTTCACAACATAGTCACATAAAATAGTGTGACAACGGCTGTGACAAGTGGTGTGACAGAAAGTGTGACTGTGGTTGTGGTTGTGATAGGTAGTGAGATAGGAGTTGTGATTAGGGTTGTGACATGGGTTGTGAGTTGTGACAGGTGTTGTGACATATAGTGTGATATT
Source organism: Argentina anserina (assembly GCF_933775445.1). Taxonomy (NCBI): domain Eukaryota; kingdom Viridiplantae; phylum Streptophyta; class Magnoliopsida; order Rosales; family Rosaceae; genus Argentina; species Argentina anserina. The sequence continues at coordinate 1,158,407 of NC_065872.1, read as the reverse complement.
GGTTGTGAAAAGAGTTGTGACAAAGATTGTGACAGGTAGTGTGACATGAGTTGTGACAGGGGGTGTGACAAGGGGTGTGATAGTGGTTGTGATAGGTGGTGTGATAGAAGTTATGACAGGTAGTGTGACTGGATTGTGATAGGGGCAGGGGCAAGGGGTGTGACCGTTAGTGTAATAGGTAGTGTGATAGTGGTTGTGACAAGTAGTGTGACAGAGGTTGTGATAGTGGGTGTGACAAGTAGTGTGACAGAGGTTGTGATAGTGGGTGTGACAGTTAGTGTAAATAGATAGTGTGACAAGTTATGTGACAGTGGGTGTGATAGCGGTTGTGATAGTATGTGTGACAGTTAGTTAAGAGGTAGTGTGATAATGTCTGTGACAGTGGTTGTGATATGAGGTGTGACATGCTGAGAGGAAATGTGAAAATATGCGAAATTTTGTTAAAATACAAATGAAATTGGTATAAGTATGCTCAGAATGTAGAGAATAGCTAGAATTAGAGAATCTTGACTTTCGGTTTCGCCGGAATTGCTTGAAGCACCGCCATTGATGGCGGCAACCATTTGCGATGGTTGTTACGTCTTGTGTTGTTGGTCGATTCGGAGTGGGTAGTATATCAAATGAAAGAGGGGAGCGAGATTTTTCTAACGGTACCAATTTCGTCAAAATCTATAGCCGGACGGGAAAGTTATGGCCGAAATTAGAAAAAGAAGGAAAAAAAGAGTGAGAAATGGTAAAACAGTCTAGAAAATATTTTTTAAGTGATTTTTTTCTAATTTTCATTTAAATGTGATGACATTTTTATAATTAATTCATAAGCATCGATTTTTTAAATATAAGTTAGGAGATAGTACCTTTTTATAATTTGCTAAAAAATCAAATGGTTAATTTTTTGAAAATTATCTAATTTTTCCAGAATTAATTAATTATCACTATGTGTAAGTATATTTTCATGAGAGATAAAAGTGTAACTTGATAAAAAAATAAACTCAAAAATAATTTTTTTTTACGGTTGGTGACTTGCTCACCCAAATCTCCATAATTAAAGGAAACTGCCAGACTATAATCTCAAAACCTCTGACAAATATTAGGCTCGTACAAAATTATTGTCAAACTTTTCTTGGTTAATATATTGAGAATCAGATTCTTGAGATCGTTTCCTAGAAGCTATATATATGATCGTCGAACACATGCCCTGCAGCAAAAGCAAGGTATATATGCTACTATGAGTATTATCTATAAGTACGCAAAGCAATGGATCAGCTTCCTCCGAAGAGTTTGAGCTTTCTATTCCATCCTAGTCTCTATCTTCCTTGGTAATTACTAATCAGTGACTGGTTCACCTGAACTTACTTTATTTTTAATACTAGAGTAGATAGTGATCCAAATACAGTGCTCCGTCGAAATTCATATACCAATTTTTTTTATACTAATTCATATACCAATTAACATGGATATATATACATAGTGATTGAGGCTTGAGCTTTTGCTTCTCGATCTGAAAGCATGAACAGAGCAAAATTCTAAATTGCACTCGTGATGATATTCTTACCTACAACACAGCACGGGTAGAAAACCTAGCTAGCTATTAAATGGTGCTTGCTATATATGGTGCAACATACACATCATTTTGTCGTTCCAGAAGGATACAGTTAGTTGAAGTTTGCAGAGTCATGTCATAAACCTAATAACCTGTTTTTCCTATTGGAAGGAGAATGTACATATCATATGCAGGGCCGGACCTGAGGCGATATTAGAAAATGGTGCGCTCTATTAATGGTAATATGATAAAATCAATGAATGACGAATGTATAATATTGTGTCACAGAGGACTATTCTAAAAACAATTATATATTATTCATAAGACAAATAGAAATTTAGCTTGGAATCAAGTACTAATAAAACTAAAGATGTTCGTGAAATTATTGTTTAATATAACTTATTTTAGAAGAAAAAAACTGTAATCAATGAGTAGTTATTGATTTATTGTGATAAGTGAGTTGTTATATATGGTAACTTATAAGATACAATATTATATAATGAAAGGCTTTACACAATGGCGTAAGTGAAATGGTTTCACAATCTTTCTCTGAGGCTAAACTATGTCAGCCTTCACATCCCTAATATCATCACTCTTTGTGCTGACCCTAGTATGGCTATCTTGTGGCCGCCATTCCTGTTTATCATAAGGGTTTCGTCCCCTATCTTCATCTATTTAATATTAGCAGATCATTCACTCTTATGGTTGTTTATTTGCAATTGATACTATTTTGAGTTGTCGTGCTTCAAAACGGTGTGATGATTCGGGTGAGTTGTTCATCTATTCTAATGTTCCATACTCTTCTCTTACTCGATTTTACCCAAGGTGGATTCATGATATTGCCATGAGGAACGATCTTGATTTACTCCATGGTGGTGGTGGTAGTGAGATCAAATTGAACAATACATTCATACTTCTTCACAACAATATATGTTTAAGACTGCATCCATATCTTCTCAGGCATGATGGAGATCAATTCACACGAAGTAGAAAAGCCATAATTGATGCAAGTTTGCTTCACCGGCTGGTGATGTGTAATGCTTGTTTGCGGCTAGGGTTGATCGCGGCTAAGGTACAATCATTGCCTAGGGTTTCACAAGATATGTTTTGGGCTTGAGCTTTGGAGCATGAGTCTAAACCCAATATTATTTTCATTTAATTTAATCTGTTACCTATTGTTATGCTTGTATCAGTTATAGAATAGACAATTTTTTTCGATTTAACCTTATTAAGTTTCGACTCATAACATATTGTCTGATGATTTGAGTCATTTGACACATCATATGAGTATTTACTTGCTATTGGCACATAAATATCTATATAACCTATTGGTTTCTCTAAAAAAAATGGCATCAGTGAATATCTATCAGAATAATTATTCTCAAACCTTCTTGATTCCTACAAACCCTGTTACACTAAAAGACGCCACTCATCAAATCTATGGATGTTGAATCCTTGCGTGTGGTGCCCCAAGAGCTTTGGTGCATGAGGCTGTTGCCTCTTAGGCCTCTGCAGGTCCGGGTCTGATCAGATGTTGAAACTCTATAGAGAGAGATGATATGATATAGACAATGGATCGGGAGACACATAATTTTATCTCCGATATAGATTGGAAAAAAAAGGGCTCATTATCTGATTTGAATGAGAAGTCCCTTCTATTTGAAAATAGTATTTAATCTTACAACCATTAATATCGTTGTTCCACTAAAACACTCACTTGTACAATGTATCAGAATCAGATGTGAAAACATATTACAGTACACAATGACAGGGGCGGATTTAGCCCTTTTTTAGGGAGTCTCAAGCATCCTCAAACTCAAAAGTTTTCAAGAAAATTTATGATGAATTTTACTCTTTAGTCTTTTTTTAGGGAGAATCAAGCATCCCCGATGTTATAATCCTAGCTCCACCATTGCACAATGAGCAATATATTGTAAGAAAACGTGAAATATAAACGCAAGGATCTTAAAGCTAGCCGATATGATATAATCCTAAACAAACAAACAAACAAATTAGCTAGCTAGTTAGGCATATAAGAATATCCACAACACGTTATGTAACGAGATGAACAAAAGACTAGGCAACAATCTTTAATATGCATGATTGAGATTCCTAGGCAGCCTAGCAACTCTTGTTTTCGAGAAAGTCATCTTCTTTCCAAGAACCCCATTTGGTATAAAACTATGAATCATTAGAATTATTCATCAAAATTTCCTTGGACTTTACAGTATTGGTTGTCTCTCTGCAAGTCAACTTTGCAAATATTGTTTAATTTTCTCACAAGCTATATATATCATTTACAGTAAATAATAATTTACAAAAATTTTTTTTGTAAGAATAATAATTTTCCACATTCATATATAGTTTATGTTTCAGATCACGCGGTTTGTGGGATCAAACCCCTCCACCAAAAACCGCGTTAACCACAATTGACGTGAGTGCTCAAGAATCCCTTTTGAGTTTCGATCTCACAAACACTTTGGAGTTTTATTAAACAAAGACAAAACCATCTTCGGCTTCATTCTTCTCCTTCTTCCTCCTCCTTTCCTTCTACTTCGATCTTCTCCTTCTCCTTGTTTTTCTTCAAAGTCAAAGAAGAAGGAACAAAAATAATGGTGTTCACCACGTTACTGTTGCTAGCACTTCTATTTCTTGCTGCCTTCTTTATATATTTCCCCAACCGCAAGCTTCTTGCATGGTTTCAGTCTTTTGTTCCAATCCAAACGGCTTCTAAGTCGGCTGCAACGAAGAAAGAAGTGATCAAGAAAGACGTTAGGTCAGTGATGACAACGAAAAGGGAGGAGGATCCGGAGCTGAAGAGGGTGTTTGCTACGTTCGACAAGAACAGTGATGGGTTTATAACAAAGCAGGAGCTGAAGGAGTCGCTGAAGAACATCAGGGTCTTCATGAGTGATGAGGAAGTTGAAGAAATGGTGAAGAAGGTCGACGCAAACGGAGACGGGCTGATCGACTTTTCCGAGTTCTGCTTGCTCTGCCAGGGTCAGTCTATTATGAGCGGAGGAGAAGCCGGAAGTGAAGTTAGTGATGTGGACCAAGAGGAGAAGCTGAAGGAGGCTTTTGATGTGTTTGACAAGGATAAAGATGGGTTGATTTCTGTGGAGGAGTTGGGGGTGGTTTTGTGCTCTTTGGGTTTGAGAGAAGGGAATAGAGTTGAGGCTTGTAAGGAAATGGTGAAGAAGGTTGATAAAGATGGAGATGGAATGGTTAATTTCGATGAGTTCAAGATGATGATGAAAGGTGGGAGGCTTCTCACTGCTTTTTGATCAAGTAAGGCACTTGGTTCAAGTCCAATTAATCAAACACACACACCATTGTTGTATAGGAAACAAGAACAGTTCTGGTTCATCAAACTTCACAAGCTTCCCTGCAGAAACTAGATGCACTGAAATGGCCGAGTCTCGCAATCCTCTAACCAACAATCCACTAGCTAGTTATTTTCTTTAAATTGTCATTTTTACTTTTCATGGCAGGCAAACTATCATGGTTTATGCCTCTACAGTTTTTGGGAATGCATTTTTTTTCTTTCTTTGGTATGATCTCTATTCTTATGCAGTACTATGAAATATGAATATGGGTTCTATTCAGTCTACCTCAATAATGCTCAACTCTTTAGTTTAAGGCTTACCAACTATTTTGATTTTAGAGCAATAGTCATGTTCTGTATGTATAAGCCAGGTGCACACCAACTATTGTCAGATATTTATAAGCTTACCCCAGCAACCGCTCAGCTTCAAATTTCTTTACAAATAAATACAGCATCTTTGCTGGCATTTGCCTAGAAGAAAAGGGAAATAAAAGAAGCAAAAGCAAAAGCTAGATGTGTTTGGGTCCCTAGACCAATACTTTCTGGAACAACCAAGTAATATACAGAGAAGATGTAGTCATCCTAAAGTAATAATCCTTATACTGATTAATGAAGTTTTCCACAGATAGCCAACCCCGTGCAGTTACAGGGATGCCAATAACAAATTAACATGACCAACCGCGTCTTCATTGAAGTGAATGCATGGTATGTACAAGAGCTCATCCTGAGACATTCAGCAAGAGCTGAAACTCTGAAAGCATATATTATCTTCATTGAAGTATAGAAGGGATCCAATTGAATTACAACTGTTACTCTATAAAGTTGAAAACAACTAAGTATGAAAGTTACTCCAAATATAAACGCAGTGATTGGCCAAATGGGAACGAGAACAAATTCTTGACATTGTATTTGAATGAAACTCAATCTGTGTCTTCATCAGAATTCAGTAGAGGATGGCCAATAGTCCAATACATAGCCGGTGTCCAGATAACAGGGCATAATGAAGTGTCTTCATATAATTAGCAGCACCATACCAAAGCAGAGAATCTATTGGTAAATATTTCAACTCATCTTTCCTACCTAAAACACATCAGGGTGAAACCGCCCTGGAATGGAGCTGGTTTGCTGAGCTTGCTTCAGATGCATAGTAAGTGCATAGTTGTTCACCTGTTGAGGTATCAAAACGCAGTAATCAGAATACACTGAACACATAAAGCAGTAGTATAATTTAAGCAACAATTGGTATGAAAAGCAAGAAGCAAATCCAAATGAACTAGGTCGCACGGAAATCATGTAGTTGATAGTTAACATAGGCATACTCTTTGCCCCCTGGGGAGTAAAAGTGAGATGATAACATTACTGAATTGAATCAGATAAATCCCAAATTTCCGTGCAAATGTAACATTTGTATCTACCTCAAGAGTTCTTAGTTGTTCCTGGTACTGGGCCACCAGCTGCTTGAGCTGCTGCAATTCCTGGCCTCTATCTTCATACTCCTTGTGACGTTCATGCTGAGTGGATACAGCTCGCTTCAGGATCGTGTTTTCCTGAATAAGAGCTTCCATTTGTTCCTTCAGCATCATATTTTCCTACATCAACACAAATCAACAAGTCCAGTGTTAAAACCTCAAATTTTAAAACAAACGAAATGGGGAAAGTGGAACAATAGGAAGTAACAAATGAATAATATGCATAGAATTGATCGGAAGACATCACACCTGGTGAAAGCTTTGGGCTGCTTCAGTGGATGCCCGTGAACAGATGGATTTCTCCAAGACCTCAAGCACTCTTGAAGCACGAGTTTTGGCATCATCCATGTTAGAGGCACTCATCATCTCTCTAACAAAGAGCTCCACCCAGTCGGCTCCTTGCGTGGGCAGGTTATTTTGACCCGACAGATCCTCATTACCAGAAACTTCTCCATTCGCTGCTACTGCACCTGAAACAAAGTAATAGTGTCATCACGATGCACATAAATTTTGCAGACTCAACAACAACGCGAACCAGTTAAAGCAGATCGTCACATAACAGAGACAACCAAAATTGCACATACATGAACGAATTGTACCGCAACCAATAACAAATAAAACCAATACAGTTACGTCCATCAGAGTGAGGCCCAAGTTCAAAGAAGCCAAAAGAAAGAAAAAAAAACAGAAACTTTTCCATACCCTGTGCCTGCGGTTGCACATTTGCTTCAGATGCGACGCCAGACTTACTACTTGCAGCAGAACTCAATCGCAGCTCATTCAAACTCCTGATAGCTGAATCCAAATCATCACCGCATTCCTCAAGCGCTTTCTCAAGAAGCTACCACATTGATACAAAAAAAAAAAATAGTCAGCACCATACAATCAAAACTTTGTATAACAAAATACACACACGATATTCTATATCACAAATTCAACCGAAATAAGCAAAAATTACACACAGATGAAACAAATTAAACCAAACATTTTTTACATGTACGCCTCTCAGTTTGCTAGATTATGAGCTACGATCGCAGTACAAAAATTACGAAAATAACCAATCGAATCGGAGCAAATAAATTTTCACGAACAACAATTAAGAAGTCGAGGATAATCAGCAACCTGATTATCCATGTCCGGGAAAACGGCCCTGAGCTGATCGAGGAGGGAGGAACGAGGAGCAGAAGCAGCAAACGACGTCGTAGAGAAGCGTACCGGAGAAGTAGAAGAGGAAGAGGAAGAAGCGAAGCGGATTCTCTTGGAGGAAACAGGAGGCTGCTCTTCGAATATCGATGATCTCTTCCCGCACACTACGGCAGACATGTTTCGCTTCCCCTCACGCTCTCTCTTCTTCTTCTTCTTCCTCCTCCTCCGCCAGCAACCTCCGCCTCTCCTCCTCCTTCTTCCTTATCATGCAGTTCGATCTCAATCCCCAATCCCCCAACTTCGCCGATCCAGATCGGAACCTAAACCCTAAGCTTTCATCGATTCAATGTTCAATTTTTGTTACTCTTTTTTTTTTTTCCTCAACGAAAAATTATGTCTCTGTCTGAAGCTCTGGCCGCTTTGCTGGGCATTTCTTTTTAATTTTCTTTGTTGGTGAAGAAATGATGGTTTCCTCGGGGAGCGAACCACCGGTGAGGGGGAGCTTTGATCGTGTATGCGCATGGGTTGGGTGAACGACGAATAAAGTGGCGCCACGCAGGAGGGCCTCACTGTATGTATATTCATCCGTTTACGTGGCGATATTTTATTGGAGCTTGATTGAGTGCTTTGGAGGTGGCGGTGTATTCTTATCTTGTTGAAGTTGTTTTGGTCAAGGTGTTGGTGCTGTCTCCAATAATTTTTAGGGCCCTAATTTTTTAATCTATTATGAAAAAAAAAATTAAAAAATTCTTAGGTGGGTTTGAGTGATTTGGGTTTGGAATTTTTAAGGCATTTAGGCCCAACCCAACTCTCAAAAATGAAATGCGATATTTACACCGCGTAATAATTCAGAATTTTCAACCGTTTGATTTACATCATTTATTTTTCGTGAAATAAGATTTATATTGTGCATTGTGCTTGTGAGGTAGGTCAATTTGTATTTTCATATATATATGAATTCATAAAATTGATAAATAATCTACGAATTAGATCAATCTGTATTTTCATATATATGAATTCATAAAACTGATAGATAATCTACGAATTAGGTCAATCTGTATATGAGATTCTTGACCCAATAATAAACACTTTTGTGATCTTAAATCATACTAAGCAATGTTGGTTGTTTGTCTCGTCAATTTGTGCTTGTTTTGATTATTTAATTTCCGAAGTCATCAATCAACACATAATTTGAAATAATAATGCCTTTAAATTTATGCTTTCAATCTCAATCTCGCGGTTTCGCCTTGCGGTTTGGAGTTTGGAGGCAGAGATGGAATCATTAAAATCAACAAAAAGTGCAAAACAATAGAATTGGGTCTGAGAGAAATGAAATGGACTGACCCAAAAGCATCTCTGCACCAAGCTCCACTTAGTTGAAGTGATGATGATCTTGTTCTGCAATCACCGTTGGTTTTTCCCTTTTCAAATTCATGTGACCGGGAAGCTATTCAAGATAATCATCAGCTCCACATCAATCACGTATTCATTTTTCTTTCTAAAATGTATACTCTGATTGATGGCTCATCATCTTGTTACTTTATAGATTATAAGTTATGACCTAACTAGGTTTTCTGATCTAAGTGAAAGCTAATATTGTGGTTCTCTTGCGTGTATGCAAAAATCAAGGAAGCTTCAAGACACCGATGTGCACTTGAAAGTATGTGACGTTCTTTGCCAAAGAAGATTTCTAGTTAACCCAAGTAAATTGGAGAAAGGGTTTTGTTATATTCGCAATGTAGTGCTCCTAGAGCATGTGATCAATACAGAACCTTATGAACTTGAAGCTTCGATCTTTCTCTCCTACGCCAATGATAGGGTTTGCTAAAAAGCTTTGTACATCTAAGATGGGATATCTTATTTGCCCATATGATTACCTTTTAGTGGGTTACACTAGTCGGCAGACAGTGTCCATATCTCTGTGGGGGATCCTATACACTTAGTGGGAGCAAATGGGCACAAACACCTTTCCAACTAGGCCTCTGTCAAGTTGTAAAGCACAGTGGAGAATTAGAAGAACAGAGAGTTTAGTTTTGATCTGCTTCTGCACGTATATTGGTGTTTGATTAGCGAAGATGGTTTTTCAGAGTAGTTTGAAGGATTATAATTTCGGCTATGGAAATGCAATGTGTGATCGATAAACGAAAAATATTAAGAATAACGTTCTTGATCTAAATGGAATATGATCTCTCTTATGTTGGGTATAAGTTTTCTTCACTCAAAGAAGCATCATGTCCATTCATAAAATGACCTCTCACCAAGCACCTCTACTCTCTTCTTTTCCTTTAGAAAGGCCCCTCTCATGAAGAAAAAAAGAGAGAGGAAAGCCCACCACCAATGATCAGTCTCCTAATTTCCACCCAGTCCCATAGGAATATATCTGCATTGCCCCAGTGAGAGAGAGAGAGAGAGAGAGAGAGCACTCAAATATGCTCTTGAGTCTATTTCAGTATTTCTATTGGATTTGACCAGACAATAGAACAAGCAAAGCAAGAATTGTTTAATTAGCTTAATTGGGAAAGCCTTTTAATTGTTAATTCTTAAACACCACAGTTTCCTTAAATTGTTTTTTTTTTGGACAAGATTCCTTAAATTGTTTGGGAAGAAGATCTTTAGCTCTGGCGCAACGAGATATTCACACTTCATCATCTGCAGTAAAACTGAAGACCAGTCAGAATCTGATGCCTTCTGCGTTCTGAGGGGTGAACTCAGCTGACCACGAGTCCTATGTCACTCTGAGGTCTCAGTGACCCAGTCAATCTCTGGTGACATGATTTTGCCAAAGCCAAAAAAGTCTCCAACTTATATAATTTTTCCTTAAGAAGTGAATATGGTTGGTTATCACTTTATTAGTTATTACTAGTTTACTACTACAGCATTATGCTGAATTATAGAAACTAGAGAAGGACTATATGAGTCTCTTTAGGATCTAGCAAGATTACCACTAAGTAGTTTTTTTTTAATAAGCCTAAGTAGTATTTCTTTTGCTAGCTTAGTCTAAATGTTTGAGGCCTTATTGACATTGTTCAATTCTAATGCAGAAACTCACTCTTCAAATTCCAGTATGAATGTGTTACTCCTTATTATAAGGCTAACTTTAAGATACTATAGATTTCGTCTTGGAGTATTAATGTTTAAATCCTTGAGTGCTTGTACATTTCTGTTTAAGTAGCATGAGTTTAGGGTGGAATTTGCCACTAACATTAAAGATTTGGAATCAAAATACTAAACTGGTATATCAAGATGAGAAAATAAATGCTTTGACAAAGAATATCAGACTTGCTATTTTATACGTACTGCAAGATTCTGCTTTGCTAAGTTTGCTGCTTTAATTAGGCCAAAAAAACTATGCGTTTTCCTTGGTAAAGATTACAGTAGTGTATAGAATCCTTCTCTCATCCCATGTCCTCATCAAATTAACAAAACTTGCATACAGTTCATTCTGGGATAACTGACGCTGTTCTTTTTCCCATGATTGCCAAAATTTGCAGGGTCCCTTTGGAGATCAAACTGACAAAATAGTAGTTGGATTGGCATCGTTTGGTAATTTTCTCAAGCAAGCCGAGAGAGAGAGAGAGAGAGAGAGAGAGAGAGAGAGAGAGAGAGAGGGGTTCTCAATCCACCCCCCACAAAAAAAGGTGGTGGAAAAAAAGTATTTTTTGTACACACTGCGATGATGATGCCTGCAATCTCCAACAGCTAACACCACCAACACTCCCTAATTCCCACTCTCCCTTTTTCTCTCTTCCTTCTTCTTCTTCTTCTTTTTTTTTCCCTCTGTTATTGTTTTTTTGTGAGTTTTGTAGGTTATTGTACCCATAAGCAACAAGAGCCATGGTGATCAGCCTCTCTGGGTTTTCATGCATTTGTGGTGACATGAACCCATGAAAAGCTTGTGAGAGAAAGTGAGAGAGAGAGAGAGGCACCATGGACAAGAAGTGTGGGTGTTGGGCTGTTCTCAGACGCGGTGTTAGTGGTTCCTGCAAGTCCTCTGCTTCTAAAGACTCTGCTAACTCTATTCCTGGTACCAGTCTTGTCTATGATGCAGGTATATATGTACATATTACATACATATAGATTTTGTTCTCATGATACATACATCTTGGCTTAATCCATTTCATTGTGCAATTTGGGTTCTTGGGTTTTCTGAAAAGCTGTGGTTTCTGTAGATTGATTTAACTGTCTAGGAATTGCTATATATGAATCTTGCTGTGGGTGTAACCCTGTGTTCAGTTCCTCACAGACTTTGATAGTGAAGTTTCTCTATGTCTGTCTTTATGGATTTCAAGTCAATTCAAGGTAATCTTCTATGGGAGTGATAGAATTCTGACTTCGCCTATGTTTGTTATATAAAGTTTCAAACTTTTGTAGTTTATGACAGTCCCTGCAGTCTTGGTTGTACTTGGAAATAATGATCTGGACTATAGATCTCAAACTTGGGTTGTGTTAAAATCACTAATCTAGCACCAAATGAGCAATCTTTTTTTTGTTACAGTAATAGATCATTGAATTGGTAGTGGTTGGAGAAATTATGAGAGTGATTCTGTTACTTCTGTATTTGGTTTTTTAATGGATGCCTAAATTTTCTTTTTTATTTGATGAGAAGCTTCCGGTTTCAGTCTTTTATGAACTGATTGTATAGCTTCATGCTGCTTAATCATTAACTTCACATGTATATTCTAAAAGTGAGCTTTTAGTTTTTCCATCCTGTAGTTAATTTTTTTTTCTAGATTTGTCTGTGAATAAGGTCAGTCATGTGGTAATATTGGTTTAAAACTCAGCAGTTTCTGCAAAAGTTGGACTTTGATGTTTTCAGTCATGGCTTCAAAATGTACTAATGTGGTGATTGAAAGACCTGGCCTTGAAGAATGTTGGCTTACACACATTATGTCATTGCAGCAACTGAAACCAGATATCTCAATGCTAGCAATAGAGACCTCTTGCCCCCTAATGAAGCCCAACTATCCTCAGATACTCCCAATCCACCACCATCAGATGAAAAGCCTACTCGCCAATTGCTCCAATTCAGTTTTCAGGAGCTAAAGTCTGCAACCGGGAATTTCAGACCTGATAGCATTCTTGGGGAAGGTGGATTTGGATTTGTCTTCAAAGGATGGATAGAGGAAAATGGAACAGCACCAGCGAAACCTGGCTCAGGGATTACAGTAGCAGTTAAAAGCTTAAAGCCAGATGGTCTCCAAGGCCATAGAGAATGGGTGGTTAGTAGAAATATCTGCCTTGGGTTAGTAGGTTATTGTTGATAACGGATTGTTGTGCAGGTAGTGAAAATTTGGAAATGACATGTCACGATTTCGATACAGGCTGAGGTAGACTTTCTTGGACAGCTCCATCATCCTAATCTTGTAAAGCTTATTGGGTACTGCATTGAAGATGATCAGCGGTTGCTCGTTTATGAGTTTATGACTCGTGGGAGTCTTGAGAATCATCTCTTCAGAAGTGAGTATGATTACACTCTTGTTCTAATTCTGCATAGTGGATAAATATGTGTGTGTATTGACTTATCAGCAAGACCCTTTTTCTGTTCAGCTTGGAAAATACCAATAAAACATCCAGTCCTTTCGTCTTTGTCTTTGTGAAGTATTTAATTAAGGGCTGCTTTACATGGCTGCTTTGGAAAAAATAAACACTATAATACTTTCATTGGGTCGTGTTCTGTTATACAAAAACTTTATTCTAGTCTATTGCCGGTCCTGAGTACTTATGTGATCTGATATTAACCAGATTCTAGTGCAACTGCATTGTTGAATTAGTATATATGCTTTCTAGCATCAATTTAATATATGATGTTTCTATATGATTTACGATAGTTACTGCTTTTTAAATGTTTTATTTATTTATTTTGTAAAACCTTGAAGGGACTATACCTCTGCCATGGTCCAATAGGATTAAGATTGCACTTGGTGCAGCAAAAGGGTTGGCTTTTCTCCATAATGCTCCAGAACCAGTCATTTATAGAGATTTTAAGACATCCAACATCCTGCTTGATTCGGTAAGTGCTTACTGTTATTGATTAACAATGTCGATTCTTTTGCTTGTATTATTCAACAGATTCAGTTATCTTTATAGGAATACACTGCAAAGCTTTCAGATTTTGGTTTGGCTAAAGCTGGGCCGCAAGGAGACAAGACACATGTTTCTACCAGGGTTGTTGGAACTTACGGCTATGCTGCCCCCGAGTATGTGATGACAGGTAAGGAAGCTGCAGATCTCAAAGGAGATTTTCATGTTCCCGGAACTTGAATTCAAACAAGTAACTTTTTTGTTTTCTTCATTTTCCCAGGACACTTGACCTCTAAAAGCGATGTTTACAGCTTCGGTGTAGTTTTACTTGAAATTTTGACAGGAAGAAGATCAATGGACAAAAAACGCCCAAGTGGGGAACAAAACCTTGTCTCTTGGGCTAGGCCATATTTAACTGACAAGCGAAAACTTTTCCTTCTTGTGGATCCACGCTTGGAGTTGAATTACTCTATCAAAGGGGTACACAAGGTCTCACAGTTGGCTTATGACTGCCTTAATAGGGACCCCAAAACCCGGCCTACAATGGATGAAGTAGTGAGGGTTCTTACTCCATTGCAGGATCTTAATGACCTTGCTATCTTGTCCCACCATGCTCGTTTATCTCAACAAGCAAGACGCAAGAAGAAACCTGATCATCATGGAAGTCAACAGCAGCTGATGTTCACTCACTCTAAGAGCATCAGAGCTTCTCCATTGAATACTGGGAAGCAGCAACGTCGATGATGCTTAGCCTACTCACTGTTAAATGAGGTTGTGTGAGAACTATATTTTATGATTCTAGAACTTTTGGGGTGTTTGTAGAAGGGACAAACTGGAAGAGGAAATTAGATTCATGAGATCCTTTCCTTTGAATCCCCTTTGCTTGCATTAGAGAGCTAACCCTGATCAATTTGGAATGATCCTCACAATTTGTCTATGTTCTCATATTTATGTTGACATTAGATTAGACTGCTGATAATTTCAGAGATTGTTATTTGCAGCTACATGAATGCCACTGCCAGTTGCTTTGAGGACTGCATATATGCACTTTCCTTTTCTTTCCATTCTGCAAATTGCTGCTGTTCCAAACAGAACATATGCTTTTCACAAAGATGAAAAGTATGTATATGTATACATTCTGTGCATAAGTTTGTGACATAAGCATTGAACATCTTATCAGTCTGGACTTATTCCCTAAGCAATTTGAACAAAGCATCCACTGAATCAGCTTTCCAGTAACATGTGAGACATGTGGATCTCCCATCCTACAAAGCTAGCTAGCCATATACAGCAGCATCGCATAGCCTAGCCTCTAAAGAATATACTCTTCCATTTTTGCAGAAGGAAACTATAAACTAGTGCATTTTCAGAATCCAGAAATCACTTTGAACTTGCGTTCTGAACAGAATGGATCACTCTGTCTGAACCTCCTTTATGCCATTTTCTAGGGAATCATTACAGTGAACACAACTGCAGAAAAGAATTACCGACTTTTCATTCAAGTGATTCAACTCCGGAAAATTGTGTGTAAAACAGTAAAAAGAATCTGCTTTCTGGAAAAGTAGATTGTAATAAATAAGATCCAAAAATTCAAGGTTCTAGTATTCAAGCAGATTGAACTTCTGCAGATCGAGTATGATTTGCTCAACTCAATACCTCAATTTAACAATTTTTTATGCATCTGATTTCTGAACATGTAACACGTAAACGAACACTCTGACTACAAAGAATGAACGATTTTGATCTCCTACATACCAGATGTATAATTTTGAGTTATCTTACTCCCAAAAAAAAAAAGTAGCCATACATGGCTGAATTCTTCCGGCCTTCACAAATCTTAACTCCCTGTAGTCATTCTGTTAAGATTGATTTTCTATTAATCTGGAAGAGTACAATTGATACACATATACTGCTGCATATATAATTACAATGAATAAGATTCCTAATTAACTGAGATGATTGACATTCCTAAACTTAGAAGAACACAGAAATGTTGATTGCATATAATCAGGGTTCAATTAGGAGAAGTGAATCACTCTTGATTTGGGAATCAGAGTTATTCACGCTAATACATTACAAGCTGTGTTCATCATGATGAGATCATAAACCACATCGATCAATTGTAAGGATAGCTTCTTCTTCGTTCAGAATATAGCATAGCCTCTTTTCCTGTTGATTATAAGCTATTAACTGATAGATGCCGAACAAAACGAAGCTGCACGTGCACAAACAATTTACAACGACAGGATAGATCATTAGCAAGCCTGAAAAGGAATAGTCATTTCCACAAAATTAATCACTACAGTTCTATTAATTAATCGCTACCTGATCGCCATCTTTGATTCCGATGAGTCGAATATATTCCTTGTAATCAAGTAGCTTCTGGCCATTATAACATAAGCAAAAATGACCCCAAACATGTGACCTGCATATATTGATCCAGTCGAAGTTGTAATGATGACCGGCCTTAGGAATTTGAACATCCCATTAATTATAAATCAAACTTTTTGAACTACATAAAGGATATTTGCTAATGTTATAATATATATATATACACACACACATACACACACATACACACACATACATACCATGATATCACTTCATCCTCATTTGCTGACTGATCAAAAACATCCTTCACGGCCTCTATTAGTTTGGCCACCGTTGCCATCCTTGAAACTCGCACGTCTAAAATTCAAGAAGCAATTATAAATCATCAGAAACCTACGTAATTTATGCTCAATGGAAGACCAGATACAAAGAATATACATGCATGCATGTCTACGTACCGAAGGTAGAGCCGTCCAATTTCATCACAGAGAGATTAAGAGGCTGTTGAGGCATCTTGTGGTAAGCAAAGCTCTTCTTGATAAGCAGCCGAGAAAAACTTGATGAGTTTGAATGGGATGTGATACGAGCCCGGAGTCCATCCGATTTCGTCCACAACTCATGCAGTTCACAAGTTTGCAACATCTCTGGTAAACGTAACAATTGAAGTTAATTAACAATGGGTGATTGGTTTGGTACAATCAACTGAGAAGTTAAGAATCTTCTTCAGCCTGAACAAACAAGATGTTTATACCCTAGGCAAAAACTCGTTTTGTAGTAACAAGAAGAATGTTAATCTGTTGTAAAATGATACAAAAGAAACAAAAAGAATTAGAACTAACGTACGGAGCTGAGATGATCTACGGTCGGAATTGAATGCAAGTGGTAAATCTCACCATTTTCTGACGCCTATATCTTTGGCACATCGTTAGATTGTCATACCATACATAGCCTTCTATACGTATTGAAAAGTCTGGCTCATGCTTTCCACAGGGTTTGTTTTTGTCAAATCAAGTTTTTGCCCATAAACAGTAATCAATGACGCGTTAAGGAATGGTTAATTACATGTGTGAATTGGCTGGTGAACTAATTAGTCAAATTCGTAGACAAAGGAAAACCGGTCGATCATTTTTATCTCTTCTAATGAGAAGGCGGGGCTGTGACCCTTAACTCTTGTGATTGATTTGTTCTCTGTGTGTTAATAACTTTATATCTTTGCTGCAAGAGATACAAATAGTCGGTAATGTTTAACGTGCGGTACAAGTTGTATGGCTTTATATGTTTTTCACGTCTTTAGGCTTAGTTATTCATAAGTACGTTAACTTCTTTGACTGCACTTAATCCTGAATGTTCAATATTGAGTAGAAATAAATATTATGGGAAAGGTTAGTCATTATTGGTTTGATTGAAGTATAATCTTGATCAGAAGTAATTGAAACATGCATGTTTTTCAAAGAAATCTAAGACAATTATTGTTATTTCATGTGAGATAGAGAAAGAAGTGAGGATTGCATATCTGTGTGCATGCATGGCTGATCAGTTTTCGATCTATAAAGTGCTTGCTTGGAACCAGAAAGCAGAGAGATTAAAGAATATGATCCATCAGGTGCGGCATAGCTAGAGAACAATAAGGATAAAATTAAGATTTTCTTTGTTAAAATCCGATCAAAAACTATTAAAAGAAGGTTTTAAATCATATATGCAAGAATAAAACAAAATTCATAATAATTTTACAACAATACTGAAGTTTTAAAATTATGTATCGTAACATACTTATCGATATAATCTATATAAAATCTTAATTTTTTTTTCTTTGATATCATTTAAAAGTATATAGGAGTGAACAGATTAAAATAAAAGTTTATGGAGTAAACTGATTTTGAGTGTAAAATTTATAAAGATAAACTGAAATTAATTCTTAATAATATACTGCTGTTATATATATATATATATGAAAAGTTGCTCGCATGAAATTTACATCTGTAAGCGAAACTTGTGAAACTAGACGGTTTTGAATAAGCTAGGCGCTAACATATCAAACTAAAAGATTAGTAACATATTGTTGATATGTACGTAGGAACATTGAGTCATACAATATCATGCAGAAAGTAACCGAAATAAGTAATGCAAGCTTCCTGAAGCATGATGTGTAAACTAAGAACTGAAATCTAGCTATGAAGTTATAGAGGGACGACTGAGAGCTATTGGAAGAGTAGAGGCAATTATTTAAGAAAGTGATATTGGCGCGGCTCAATCTGAGATCAATTTACGTGGCCTGCAGCTGCCATGTGTTTGTAAATCTGTCTTCGGATTGAACCTCACCAATATCGCTTTCGATCCGTCTACTGCTTCCTGCATCTGAAACATCAAATTGCTTCTTATATATGATAAAAAAGGAGATTATATGCATAAAGCACATCTACTCTTTAAACACCATGAACCCGAAGCTAGCAGAAACAATCAAGATGTTCAAAACACTCTGTATTTCTTCTCCCTTTTAAGCTCCCGGGCAGGTCTCCTGGTACCACTTACCTAAATAAAGGGAGAAAGTACTTGAATAAAGAATGTCAATTCGATTAATCTGGTCCCATGTTGATCGACCAAAAACTTAAAACATCAATAATCAGATAATATCAGGTAATTAAATAAATGATATACTTGGCTTCTAGCAGCTAGCTTAAGCTTGGTGGAGTGGGAGACCAATGTATATAGTGGGACTTAGGATTGTATGTATGCGGTGTGGAGTTGGGGCCAAGTAGTATTGTTGTTGGAGTGGGTCGATCTGTCGGATTTCCAAATCATGATTTACGACTTTGTATATCCCAGAAACTATATAATAACTGCAGATTGATATATCAAATACTAATGCATAGGCCACAATTGTATTTCAATACTATATATATGAGAGCAAACACAAAAAAGAAAATTGAAACCCAGTGCCAAATGTGTATACCAATTAAGCTACCTCAGCTAGTTTGGTTACCGAACTAATAAGCCCTTGTTAAAGAATCAAAGGCAGACAAGTTAATGAAATGATATGAGGGCTACGAGTATATATATAGCAGAATAAACAACCCTTTTTGATAATATTCAAACATGAATATGCATATCTGTGACCAGGTCGGAAATCATCTATCAGAAAAGAAAGAGAGAGTGTATGAGGGAATGAAGATGATGGAGAATGTATACTGGTAGGGTTTGCCTCGGGATGGGAAGAATAGAAGATGAGAAGGGTGAAGATGATGGAAGATCAGGTGAGTGAAATGATTTCAATGGGGAGCAACATGCACTACTTTAGGGTTTCTCAATTCCTCAAATATGCATGCTTAGTTTCTACTCAATATAAATCAAAACTAGCTTTGCTACGCATGCACCTGAAAATATTCTCCACCAAAAATTTCCAAACAACTCCTTTCCATTGTACCTCTCTCTCTCTCCTCTTCTTGCAACGTACTATTGATTATATATTTTGGCACCACCCCTGGCCTTCTTAAATTTAAAACAAAGAATAACACACTTGGCTTATTTGCAACCTTTATAATATATAAAAATATTTCTTAATTTCTAGGGTAAACAGAGCGAGTACAGTACCAGTATGGTATGATTTGGTATCTAGGGTAGGACAAAACTAGGTTTTAAGTTTTAACTGAATTCTAGTATTCTGTCAAGTCTATTACCCTAAATCACAGTTTGTAGTGCTCAAAACTAATTGACCCGCTACTGTATTGAGAATATTGTACAGGTAGAAGAAAAGAAACCAAAAGATGGGTCAAACTTTGTGTATGATCGAAATCGAAGTCTTGGGAACATGAGTGCAGAATGTCAGCGAATTCGTATTTGTCTAGAAACAAGATTTCTAAATAGAAGGAAGGAATAGGTACAAAGTTGGTATCTTTCACACACGCACAAACAGAAGCAAAAGGGAAACACGATCAAGTAGAATTAGATAAATAGAAAAAATCAGCAGGAGAGGAAGCAAGTCTTACAACTCAAAGCGTAGACATCGGCGCCAAAGAAGCCCTGCCTTGGGGTTTTGCTGCATTACCTCTAGGAGACACTCTCCTTGGTTTTCCCTACCAATTGTTAGCTTTGTTTCTCCATTCCTTTCCTTTCCTTTCCATGCTTATTATTAATTAGGTTTCTCTTTTATTTGAAGGCCCTCTGCTGAGTCCAAGTCTCCCTTCTTCTCTTTGAAAAATTTGGGGAACTGCAAAAGAAAAGAGAGAAAAGACTCGGTCTCACACACTCTCACTCATTATTTAGGGCGATAACTTCGCATGCCACTATGAACAGATTCCCCCACGCCTTAAACCCATGAACTTCCCGCACCAGATCCTAGGATAGGTCATAACCTACCAAGCTCTCCCTCTTTCGGATGGAAATGTCACATGAGGCCACATATCTTCCGTGACACACAAACGGTCCACCAGTATGTCAAATTTCATATGAAAAATTAATCGCTCGAGTCCATGTGTTCATCAAAAGTTACTGTTCCTAACCCTTTTATGTTACGATATTGTAAGTAGTGGATAAGACGTTCATGTGGTACTATTTTGCTCATATTGAGTACAACATCGATGATTTACTCTGTGAAAATGAAGAGTAGACCATTCTAAGATCAGAATATATATATTTCTGGTCCGATGATCCTTTTGAGACTGACTGCTAGTCCAGTCTAGTCTCGGTAATTGATTAAAGAGGGTAGACAAAGAGACACTCATAAGTGATATTTCTTTCAGGCTAAGCAGGGGCCATGTTGTTGTGTGGTTTGTTTCCTGTTTGCTTCCCCTTTTTAATATAATCACCATTCAGCTCAGCAAAGCAAACATACTTTCCTTAACAGTAGTCTCTGCTCTCACTCTCATCAACACAAGAATATTTGAACCAAACCCACAAAAAAGTTTGCTTCTTTTTAATTTCTTGCCTCCCACACGCCACTGCCTTTTCCCCCTTTCTTTTTGCTTAAATAAAAATCTGGTTGTTTCAAGTTTCCCTAGAGCTAGAGAATCATCAATTATGCATGGTTAATCTACCACATAGAGTTGGTGAGAAGGTGCAAAATCTCTACCTTACAGTCCAATTAATAGGCTCTTAGTCATAGATTTGGCATGAAAAGCGAGCATGAAAAATGGAGTAAGCTAAGCTTTTCGCAATGCATGATGAGACTGATGGGTGTTTCAATAATCATGCATGACATTTAGTCGGTTCTCAGCTTTGTGGTGGCAAACAAGAACTATCTGAGTACCGAAAGCTTCGTACATTGGAGAAGCTTCTTAAAGTGTAATTGCTCCACTTCATAGAAGAAAAATAAAACCTTTTTGGTACCAAGAACATCATTGCATTCATTCAACACCAGATTCTTAGCTCAAAATAGATAATGGTAGTAGTGTCATCCCAGGTTAGCATCTAGTAATCATCTATACCTTTTCTAGTGTATATATAATATATCCTGTCCAAGTAGTTTTTCTGGGCTGCTTGGTTAAGATTACAATCCCATTTTAGATCATTTTCCTAAAATTATCGAAGCAGGGAAGAGGGTCCATCCGTTCATACTTCATTTGTACTCGATCAACAATATTCAATATATGGTGTAAACTTAAAGGGAACTTACTAACTGAGCTGTCCATAATGAAAATAAAGTCTAAATTCTAAATGAGGTCCGAAGTTGAGCATATATAGATGAGGTACGTGATGATGAACTGCATTATCTGATGCAAACGATCGTTTTATTTATTTTGTCAGGTATCTGAAATTACAAATCGAAACATGACACCTGATGCAGGCAAGTCATTGGCAGTCACTGGAGTACTGACCTCCTCGATGGAGGAAGACTCTCACACATGATGCAGCCACTTGCTTATTTCCCTCTGAGTTTAAAGTAAGCATACAAGCAGGACCCAAGAAAACCAAGAGATTGGCCAGCAACATTTAACTGTAAGGAAAGCAGGGCAGTAGTGCACACAGAAAATAGATATTTAGTTATGAGCATTGCATAAGTTACAGATTTATAGCTAAATAGGAGTTTATGTTTACCAAATCAAATGGAAGTCCTCCAAACAGCAACCAGCCAAGTCCAATAGTCAGAAGATCCTAGAATATGTATTAAAGGTAAGCAGCAGGTTATGATGGCACACAAAAACTGAATTAGCCAGTACAGTTCAAGAAAATGGACATGTATAAGCCTCCTCATCCCTTTCGCCAGTTCAAAGTAAGTCACTGAGTGCTCAAATGAGGGCCAACTTCTAGCAATTTCAAATTAACCCATTTACCATATTAATTAACATGTAGCATTATGGTCTGTGTTTTAAATTCCAAATAATGCATGGTTATCATGAGTTCCTCTAGCTTCTAAGTTATAGTACTTTTGGGGTAGGTTGAAGGATCAATGCGGAAACGGTTAGGATGTGGCTAACCCAGAATGTACCATTTGGGCAATCATCACCATGTAGCTAATGATCAAGAGCAGTAACAACCAACAACTACAATATTTATTTCTCATTAAAATAAAAAAAACTACAGTATATATTTGAAGCGAAAAAGATACTTTGACAGAGTATATAGCCTATATCTTCATGAACTTTTAGAATGAGAAACAATTACAGTATATATGTCACCAAACTCAAGAAAATAGCTTTCTTATATGATTATAATGATGTAACTAGCCTGCCAAGTATCTGCATATCGTCCTTACACACCTTCAGATTACCACAAATTGTCTGTGTGAGAGCTGAATTGAGGGTAGTATTCCAAAACACGCAATAATTTATCGAAAACGCCATCACACAGGAAAGAAACATCACAGCCTGCAGATCGAATTCAGAATGTAAAATGTTCAACTCAGAAAATGTCAAAAGATTGGTGATGGTAATGGCCAGATACCTATGTGCTACTGTTTGAAGAAAGGACCACAAGTATTTTATTTTAAGGCACAAGTATGCTAGTCATTTTTATGCTTATAATTCCCCAAGCATGAGGCATCAATAGGCATGTTAACAGTCCATAGAAAACATTTATGAGTTTCACTGGGATATGAACATCAACATCGAACTCAGTAGGATGTATAAGCAGTATAGAATGACAAAGAAAACTAGATATTGAGTTTTGCATAGTCCTCAATCAACACAACCAACTCAGAATGTTAATTATTATGGTATGAAGGAAGCACCTGAAAACCAGGGGAGAATAGATGCGGGAAATTCATCATCCCCGTTAGATCACCTCTGATTGATGTCCAGAACAGCAAGACTGGTCCACATAATATTCCTATGATACACAAAATCCAAATATATTGAGATACAGCCTAATGTATATGCTCTAAAAGTAATGAACCACAAACTCAACAGAATAAATTTGAATAGGATTCTTATCTCACCATTGCACCACATTAAACCAAAGGTACTAAGACCACTAGACTTGCCTACAAGATTGAACTTATATTACACTTTGTTCAGAATGACTAAGAATAGCTCAGAATGGATGAATGAAGAAAGAGACAACATAAGAACGAAAGAGAATTACCAATATGAGCTATAGAAGCGAGATATATTGCTGTGCAGATGTTTGAAACGAAGACAACAGCATAGCCATAGGCATCAAATGACAAGTCCCGAGCTCCAGCAATAAACGCACCCATTATAATTATCCCCACACTGATGAAGTCCTTGGATGCATTGCATTTACAAATGTGTTAGCAATGCAGAGACCTTCAAGAAACTATACCTTAAGTCACATCAATCAACTTTAACTATGGGGAGATTATAACCAGTTAATTAGACAAATCACTAATAAAATATCCAATTATTCAACTATGGATGGAAAATAACCAGGAAATCACTTAGACAATCACCAATGAGAAGAAGGATATACTGCCGCTGCATACCTGCCCAAAACACGATACGAATGTTTCTGACCCGTCAGAATATACTCAACGACCATTGTAAAAGCTATAGTGGTTCTTCTAAGGGTGGTGTACATTGGAACATTGATACCACGGACTGATTCCATTGTAACCAACTTCCATCAAAAGGAGTTATTAGTATGCAAATTATAAGGAATCAAATAATCGCCAAAAAATGTGAAAGGTTTCACAGTGTATGCTGTACCTACCATGTAAAGCAAATAAGACATCGCGAGAGGGAGAGTGTGAACCAACTTCTTCACTGGTACAAGGGTAATTGGATTATTTGTAGTGCTCTGTGGCTCAACTGTGAAAGAAATAATCTTCCAGCAATTCATTGCATACAGCAATGCACAAGACGATAGCATCTAAAACCACAACAGTTAGAAAATAAATTCTATTCATATGAATTAAGAATTATCACACACAATGTTTCTTAAGAAGAAAAAGAAACAACTTTTAAGTAATATGCATCTGGTATCAGAAGATACGATGCTCATCAAGGAAATTTAGACTATGGATCCATGCCCTTTCATTGGTTTTAACTGGTTAACTTCGGAGCAAATTCCCCACGAGCACGCTCCATTATAAAAATAAAATGAAAAAAATTTATATCAACTGTGCTATGAAGAAGAGTTGGAGAAGCATTAAATGGCTATAGCAACAATCCTTGCTTAAATCAGACATTGGTTTGGAATCATAGAAATTATCATTTCTAGGGGCTTATTATAGTTTTAAACAAAGGGCTTTTTAGTTTACAACTCAAGGAGACTAGACTGACCCTTATAATAAACTTGGCAAATGTGGCGCAGCTACCTGAAAAAGAGTGATGACATTGGCAGACTGGAAATTGTATGACGAGAGGGCTGCTTTGTTGAACATTATTAAGAGAACTGCAGAATGAAGGAACGAGCATAATCATACATGTTACATAGCTTAGAGTAATCAGTGACCATTACACAGAAAGGTAGCTAGATAGGATAACGTTAACACATATTGAAATTACATAGCACTAAGAAAGCAATGCTGAGAACCCCTTAAAGGAACATAAGTATAAGATCGTAAATCAGCAAAGCTCAATAGCCAACAGGGAATGGGAAACTATAAGAAGAACACTCTTTGATTGTCCAAAATTGATACAGCCTTAAAGCTAGCCTTGCCAGTTACTTTAGGTTCAAATTGATATAATCCAAATCAATAGTATTCACTAATGTCCAGAAAGTCTCCTCTTGTGTTCCATCAATTGTGACCAAGATCACATCAATTTATCCACTATCAAATCTTTTTATCTTCCCAGACCCGTCTGTCCCACCACATCATCTCCTCAAGGATCCACCATGCATACTGCACAGTACTTACTAATGTTTTTTCTCTAGTCCACATAATAACAGTGTTTAACTCAAATAACCATACTTAATTATATCCAAATTATACTACAATACCGGACCTCCTTCACGTAATTAGAACGTTAATGATCACAGAAATACTCAAACTGCAGAATTTCCCAAACTATTTCCTTTACCCTAAAACAAAAATCAAAGCAGACAAGTAAAACAGGAGCAAACTTACACAAGATTTCAACACATAGACGGATAGTCGGGATAGACCAAAGAGGCAAAGATTAACGTTATCATTGAAAGACAAAATCTTTCACATCTAAAGGAGAAGTTATAACAGAAACCTGCGGAGGCCATATACGAAATGGCAGCATAAGCTCCTTTCTTGGTCATTGCCGGACCTTTCTGGCTCTTCTCTGACTCCATCGTGTGTCCAAAACCGAGAAGCTTATTTGAGCTTTGACGATCACACAGAAGTTTTGAGGCTTTAAACAGTGGGGTGGTGGAAGTGAAAGCCAGAGGGAATATTAATGATTTTTCTCTTCTTTCTATAAAGATTTCTGGTATTCAATTCTGGCTATCTAATAAATTAGGTAACAAAGGCCCTATAACAAAAAGAATTCATTGATTACAAAGGGAATTGAATACTGACATGTATTTCAATAGGATGGTTACATGTGTACATGTATTCCTTTTCTCAGCCATTCTATATTGAGCAACTTGAAACAATTTGGCATATCCTATATGAGTTGCTCAATTTTTTTTCTTCAATTTCACAGAGCAACAATAATATGAATAGTAATCTACGATGAAATTGGATTAAGGACGACGCGAAATAATAACGTAACTCATACGGTCATATGTACCAAGTTATATTGCTACATTCTAGATCACACAAGCTACAACCTTTCTTTTTCCTATATCCCGATTGTGGTAATAACATCTAGTCTATTATCGAACTCATGAGCTCCCACTCACAAAGAGGAGCCACTAATTTGACTCAACTGATTAGTTTACCAAACTTATTTAAGACAATCCTTATCCTTTTAGAGGTTCGATTCATTCCATTTTATTCCGGAAAAAATTATCATAATTAGTTTCCACAAACCATAAAATAACAAATTCGAATCCGGGATAATCACTGATTTAAGTAGGAAACCCTCAGCTTATTTCCTTGGGCTACACGGACTAACTTTGGGCTCTTTGTGCGTCACGGTCCACACAACCCTACCCAGCCCAAACCACTCCTCTCTCTCTCTCTCTGCAAAACCCTTCAGCTTTCGCTCGCCGTCGCCGCCGCCTCGCCAATCTGGCTCTGGCTGCAATCTCCCCCATGATAAATTCCCGAAACCCTTTCATCAGTTTCTATAATCTGCGCTTTCAATTTTGTCTCTGTTGGGTTTTGCGATGGCCGCCTAGGGTTTTGTTGGGAGAGTGAAAGTCGAAAACTTTCTATCGGATTCAGAAACCCTTTTCGCCGTTGTTGTAAACCCCTCCGGTTTAGGTTCGCGTCCGGCTGAGGACGACGGAGGAGGTGTTGAGTTTTGTCACTTTGTGTGTGAGAATTTGGGGTTTAGGGTTTATGGGTGGCTTTTTTGTTTTATATGGAGGCGAACTGGGTTTGGTTTTAGTCCGTCTTCTACACTCTGGTCTTTGGGCCCAACTGTTTGGTCTCTCAAAAAAGAAGAAAAAAGAGCTTGCACTTTAACAGAAAAATAAGACTATGGGCTTGGCTCTGTAGTCCCATAGAAGATGATGAAACTTTTTTAATTATGCTCATATGGCTGAGTTGCTCTGCTCATAAAGTCATGTATTTTGGTTTCTGATTCAGAATAGCTATGCATGTTCGATTTAGAATGTATTGCCCCTGTGTTCCGGTCTTTGATCTCTATTAGGCACAGCAGGTGTTTGTTACTTATTGTTGGCTAAAACTATGTAGCAACACACATCTATATGCTTTGACACACTGCATAACTATTGAGTTGAAAGTGAATAGCTGTGGTTTAGAGGTCTTAGCACTATTTGTCTGCTATAATGTTCTGGGGAATCTGATGTTCTTGAGTTAGTTTTTTGTTGCTTTGGAGTAGTAAGATTTTTTTTTCTTTCTCAGTATAAAGGTTCTGATTTATTTATTTATTTTCGTTTTCTTTTTGTTCCTGCTTGGATTCTTTTCTCACTATACGTGTTACTCTCATTATGCTTTCTTTTGTATTAGTTCTGTTTTAGCTTCCTGCTAATGTTGTTGCTGTTTGCCAAAATGCAGGATTTTATACTTGAAGAAATCATGCCTGATGCTAACAATATTGACCTCGCTGACAACAATCATGAGGGGACAAATCCAGACATAGAGCAGCCTAGAAATGACTTTTGGGATCATATCACCCTGGAAACTGAAGAGCCAATGATGGCTCCTATTGAGCACAACCCTGATGTGCAGAAGATGGAAAGATTAGATCAAGAAGAAAAGGTCCTAATCCAGACTCAAACTCATTTTTTAGTTCCGGAGACACCTTTCCTGGAATATGAAAACAATAAGGCAATCTCCTATCCGAACAATGAGGCAGCGTTCTATCCAAACAGTGGGGCAGACTCCTATCCTAACAATGCGGAGAATCATCATGAAACACAGCCTAGCAAGCGGAGGAAAAGGAAGTCCACGGTTTGGGAGCATTTCACCATAGAAATTGTGAGTGATGATTGTAGAAGAGCATACTGCAACCAATGCAAGCGAAGCTATGCTTATAGTAAAGGCTCAAAAGTATCAGGCACCAGCCACCTTAGGCGCCATGTTGAGAAGGGGTCATGTGCTGCACTTCTCCGTAGCCAATACAATAACCAATCTGAACCATCATCTTCAAAGGTAGCTACTAATTCATTAAAGCGTCGTTACAAACGAGCTTCTAGCACACCACAATTCGTATTTGATCAAAACCACTGCCGCAATGACATTGCCAGAATGACCATCATGCATGAATATCCACTGCATATGGTTGAACATCCTGGTTTTGTTTCTTTTGTAAAAAATCTTCAGCCTGAGTTTAACTCCAACATAATGACCTTTAATACTGTGCAAGGAGATTGCATTGCAACATATCAGATGGAAAAGCAAAGCCTTAGAAAATTTATTCAGGGTATAGCTGGTCATGTCTGCCTTTCTTTGGACGTGTGGACTTCCTCTCCAGGGTTGGGATATGTGTTTGTTACAGGACACTTCATCGATGCTGACTGGAAACTGCATAGGCGGCTGCTCAATGTTGTGATGGAACCGTATCCTGACTCGGACACTGCGCTTAGCCATGCTCTTAAGTTGTGCCTTCATAATTGGAGTTTGGAGAACAAGTTATTTTCCGTCACCTATAATGATCGGTCATTTATGATGAGTGAATCTGTTTTTGAAAGTCTAAAGCTTCATCTTCCTTCCGGTGGTCAACTATTGTCTGGCAACTGCCTCGCACGCACTCTTAGCAGCATTGCAAAAGAAGTACTGGTGAATTCCCATGATACAGTCAAGAAAATCCGGGAGAGCATCAAGTACGTGACGACTTCAGAGCCCCTTGAGGAAGAGTTTATTGAGCTTAAGAAACAGCTTCATGTCCCAAGTGAAAGGAACATATTTCTTGATGATCAAGCTCAATGGAATACCACATATCAAATGTTGGTGGCCGCTAATGAATTGAAGCAAGTTTTTTCATGCTTGGATACATATGATGCCGAATTTGACATACAAGCCCCCTCAATGGAAGATTGGAAGCAAGTTGAGACTCTCTGTGTACAGTTGAAGTCGATTTTTGATACAGCATACATCCTGGCTACTACAAAAAACCCAACTGCAAATCTCTTCTTCCCTAAAATTTGGAGGATTCATGGAGACCTGTCTGCTGGTATCAACAATGAGGATCCCTTCGTTAGTTACCTTTCTCGAACAATGCTAGAAAAAATTAATACGTACTGGAAGCATTGTAGCCTGACTTTGGCTGTAGCAGTGGTCATGGATCCGAGGTACAAGATGAGGTACGTTGAGTTCACTTTCACAACATTTTATAGCGAAGAAGAAGCTGCAACATGTATCAAAATGGTTGATGATCGAATTCACGAGCTCTTTCAGGAATACTCTACAATGTCTTTGCCTCTGGCACCAAATTATGCAGAAGAATTTGATGTCTACATCATGGAGAATTTAAAGACAGAACTGGATCAGTATTTGGCAGAGCTTCCAATTCGAGTCCATGACTTTGATGTCCTAGGCTGGTGGAAACTAAACCAGATGATGTACCCAACTCTTTCGCAGATGGCTCGCGACATTTTATCCTTTCCAGTATCTACAGTTCCTTGTGACTCAGTGTTCGATACCAATGCAAAAGAGATGGATCAGTACAGAAGTTCCTTGCAAGCAGAGACAGTGGAAGCTCTAGTATGTGCAAAAGATTGGATGCAGTATGGAAGTTCTTTATGATGAGTTTTATTAGTCATGATACATTAACTAGAATTCTTTGAAATGTCTAATTTTTTTAAGTTTATGTTACTTCTTAGATGTGAGATTTATCGTCTCCAACAATTTACTAGTTTTGGATTTATAATGCAGTTTCTGATTGTGCATATGATCCGGCTAAACTATAGAATGGCGATTCGATTATAATGCAATCCCATTATTAATTTCTATATGTGAAAATTGATTAGCCTTGGTCGATGTGAAAAGTGCATCACGCTTCCCTTCCACAAAAATATCCTTAGTTGCTTACTAATCTGCTTATAATGTTATTGAAGAGACTCGACTGCTGGCCGCTTCCTATTGCTCCCTTTCTAGTGATAGAACCCGCTATATATTTCTAACACATTTCAGACTTGTTAATAATACTTGCACATTACCGGTTATAATCAATTCTAAACAACTAAACATTAACTTAAAGTTAAACACGACGACTTGTTTTAATCACCATCATGTGTGGCCTTTATCTTGGTGGTCATTGTAAAAAATACCACAAATTTCATATAAATTTAACAATTTAATTATTATAATAATCAAATTGTCACGTTTGAATGCAAATGCGAGATCTTTTCACAATTGTCACACTTCTAAAAGCCATAAATCCATACTTTTGTGATTTGTATTTGTGGCATATACATATGTTTTTTGTAGTGCCAGTTCACTAAGATTACAGCGTTCAAATCCATACAACAAAAGTTTTATAACAAAGACTTGGGTCAGTTGGGTGCAATGTTTGCTAATAACACCTTGATGTTTTGGGTGCAATGTTTGCTAATAACACCTTGATGTATATATATACCAGTTTTGAAAGCTATGTCCATCTTCACTAATACACCCACTATTTTTTGTCCGTTATACCCTCAACGTAGAAGCATAATAACAACTAACCCAAACCATAACCCAATAACAATCCCGCAAATTTTCCAGAATGTGGTAGACACCATTGGGCTCACGACTCTCCAACCTCTAGAAAAGGAAAGCTAAAAAGAGTCCCCGTGTGGGCCCCATACTAGTCCACAATATCCGGTGGGCTACACACGCGTCGCACGTACCGGGGTGGGCTGGCTCGTGGTCCGCTTTAAATTTTACATTCGTAAAACAAAACAAAAAAAGAATAAAAATAAAAATAGGAAATTATTGGACCATCTACAAGTCCAAAAAAAAATCAAATGTGGAGCAGAGAATTGAATTCCTCTATTTCCAATCTGACCCCCAAAACCTTATCCCAACCACTTTCTTTGTTCCACGGTCCAATTAGCCTTTCTCGGGTCTCAAGCCCAATCTCAGAGACTCTCTCTCTCTCTCTCTCTCTCTCTCTCTCTCTCTCTCTCTCTTTCTCTGCAAAACCCTAGATCTGTCCCCCCCTCCGCCGCTGACCGAGCTCTCCGATCTCCGTCATCCTCCCGTCGATTCACCTCCGGTAACAATCTCCAAACTACCACATCTCCAATTTCGTCGTCGAACATTTCTGCTCTGTTTCATTTCGCCACGTTGCTGTTTTCATTTTTCATCAATTTGTTGCTGGTTTTTATCGTCGTGGTCATTTTTTTGGTTTTGAATTCTGTGTTTTGCATACGTCAGCGTGAGTTTTGAGGTGGCTGTGATCATTTTCGTGTGGGAATTATGTCATCTGAGTCTGTGGAAAGATTGCTGTGTTATTGTTGTGTTTCTTTTTTTTGTTTAAGCTCAGTTTTGTTTTTGAGTTCGAATTAGGAAGATTACTGTTTGATCTGGGCTTGTTTATAGCTACCCAGATTCCGATCTCGAACTGGTCGCAGATCTGGTTGTGTGTTTCGATTAATTTGTGTTAGTTTTAGCCCGGTTCTGGTGTTGGTCAGCGTTGACCTGACCCATCTGGAGATCCATGGTTAGGTGAAAACTGTGAGAGTTTCGTGTTTTGTTGCAAAGATGCAAAGACGGGGACTTTAAGAATCAGATGGACTGGGGAGTTTAGATCTGTTTGGTTGGGTTGACTTGTTCATGAACTTGTTTCGGCCCTTAACCCTTTTATGTCTGGTTGGGCCCAAGGGGGGGGGTCTTATGTTTGTGTTTTATTTTCTTAGTCAAGTGTTCAACTCTTTTTTACCCCTGAAACTAAACTTAGTCACACACAAAAGGAAGCAATTTTTACTTTTTTTATCTGGACTAGTGGCTTGTTGTTAACAGTAAATGAGATTTAACTATATCAATAAGTTGAGGACATGGGCATATAATAGATGACTTTTACAGAACTGTCTTTTTAACTATGCATGAATTTTCAAGAAAGCAAATTGGCTTGCATAGATGTCTTTCTTACATGATTTATGATAAAAACAGAATCATGAAGCTTGATGAAATGATGCTTAGTCATGCTCTTGAGTTTTTCTGTCGTGCTTTCTCGTTTCAAACCCGCATGAATAGAAAAACAATGTCTTTGTTTGCTAGGGTGGATTGGCACGTATGTCTTATTGTGCACATACATATTGCGTTCATAAATGTATTTATTTTTCCTCTGAGAACCAATTGTCTATAATCATTTCACAAGCATTATGGTGTTTTTAATTTGGTTTAGTCTTCACATTTAAATTTTTAAATTTTGTTGTTGCTCTTTTGCATGTGTTAGATCTATTGTATTATTCTGGGCATCTGTAGATAGGCCTCAACATTACAAACTCTTATGTTCTGCCCATCTGTGGATATGTTCTTCACCGTCATCGTTATTTCCTCCATTCACCATCTCCTATAGTGGTTCTTCAATTTGTTTACCAGATTTTGTATGTAATGTATCACTGCTTACTGTGCTTCACATGGATTTACTGAATACAGGATCATACTTCTGAAGACAACATGGCCACCACTGTCGAAGAGAAGTCAGCCACTCCTGTTCAAGAAAAAACCACGGCTGTAGATGAGCCAGTTACTACTCTAGTTGAAGAGCCTGTGACTAATTCTGCTGAAGATCCTGTGACTAATACTGCTGAAGAGCCAGTGACTAATGCTGCTGAAGAGCCCGTGACTGATCTGGGAGAACAGCCTGTGACTAATCCAGTTAAGGAGCCAGTGACGACTACAGTTGAAGAGCCACTTACTACGACAGTTGAAGAGTCAGTGACTACTACAATAGAAGAGTCAGTGACTACTACAATTGAAGAGACGGTGACAATGCAAGTTGATACTACTCCAGTGGATGAGTCAATGGCTGCTCCAGTTGATGAGACAATGTCTATGCCAGTTGAAGATTCAGCAACTATTCCAGTTGAAGAGCCAAGGACCACTCCATTTAAAGATCCAGTGCCTCCTCCAGTTGAAGAATCGATGCCTATTCAAGATGAAGAGCCGTTGCCTATTCAAGTTGAAGAGCCGATGAGTACTCCCATTCAAGACAGGATGGCCACCCATGATGAAGAAAAGATGCTTAGTCTTACCCACTATGAAGAAAAGACAGAAACTCCATATGCAAACAATGAGGCAATTCACTATGCAAACAATGAGATCACCCACTATGAAAACAATGAGATGATACCTTATGCTAACAATGAGGTCACACACTATGCAAACCATGATGGGGCCCTTGTCAGCAATGAGCTGGCCCCCTATGAAAACACTGAAGGGGCAAATCCAGAAGCACATCCTAATAAGCGGAGGAAAAAGAAGTCTCTAGTTTGGGAGCATTTCACCATTGAAAATGTCAGTCCTGGATGTAGGAGGGCGTGTTGTAAACAGTGCAAACAGAGTTTTGCATATAGTACTGGTTCGAAAGTTGCAGGTACCAGCCACCTTAAACGCCACATTGCTAAGGGAACTTGCCCAGCACTTCAGCGTAACCAGGACAAGAATCAGTCATCTCCATATACTCCAGCTTCAAGAGGTGGCAGTGCTGCAAATACACCAAAACGGCGTTATCGTACTGCTAACTCACCCCAGTTTCTTTTTGATCCAGACCGTTGTCGTCATGAGATTGCAAAGATGATCATCATGCATGACTACCCCCTGCATATGGTTGAACATCCTGGGTTTGTAACTTTTGTTCAGAATCTCCAGCCACAATTTAATATGGTGAGCTTCAATACTCTCCAAGGTGATTGTGTTGCAACTTACCTAATGGAGAAGCAAAACCTTAACAAGTTTATTGAGGGCATACCCGGGCGTGTCTGCCTCACCTTGGACGTGTGGACTTCGTCCCAAAGCGTGGGTTATGTATTTATTACTGGGCACTTCATTGATGCTGACTGGAAGTTGCACAAGCGGCTACTTAATGTTGTGATGGAACCGTATCCTGACTCAGATTCTGTGCTTAGCCATGCTGTTGCTGTTTGCCTTCATGACTGGAGTTTGGAGAGCAAGTTGTTTTCCATCACCTATGATCACCCAGTGAATGAGGCAGCTCTTGAGAAATTAAGGCCTCTTCTCCCCATTAAGAACCCACTTATCCTCAATGGTCAATTATTGGTTGGGAATTGTGTTGCACGTACTTTGAGCAGTATTGCAAAAGAAGTGTTAGAGGCAGGGCGAGATGTAGTAAAAAAAGTCCGGGATAGTGTCAAGTATGTGAAGACATCAGAGTCCCATGAGGAAAAGTTTGTGGAGCTTAAGCAACAGCTTCAAGTCCCAAGTGAAAAGAGCATATCTCTTGATGACCAAACTCAATGGAATACTACATATCAAATGCTGCAGGCTGCTTCTGAGTTAAAGGAAGTATTTTCTTGCTTGGATACGTCGGATCCTGATTACAAACAAGCCCCCTCAATGGAAGACTGGAAGCAAGTTGAGACTCTCTGCACATACTTGAAACTGATATTTGATGCATCCAACATCCTGACTACTACAACCAGCCCAACTGCAGTTACCTTCTTCCATGAAGTGTGGAGAATTCAGTCAGACCTGGCTCGTGCAATTACGACTGAGGATCTCTTTGTCTGCAACCTCACTAAGACGATGCAAGAAAGAATTGAAAAGTACTGGAAGAATTGTTGCCTGGCATTGGCAACAGCAGTGGTTATGGATCCTAGGTTCAAGATGAAGCTTGTTGAGTTCAGTTTTAACAAAGTTTATGGTGAAGAAGCTCCAACATTTATCAAGATCGTTGATGATGGAATTCATGAACTCTTTCATGAATATTTGACACTGCCCTTGCCTCTGACGCCAGCTTATGCAGAAGAAGGAAATGCAGGAGGCAACACTAGGACAGAGGATTCCCAAGGAGGAACCATTGCAGACAACGGCCTCACCGACTTTGATGTGTACATTATGGAGACAACTAGCCAACAGATGAAGTCAGAGCTTGATCAGTATTTGGAAGAGGCGCTGTTGCCTAGAGTCCACGAATTTGATGTTCTAGGCTGGTGGAAACTGAACAAGATGAAATACCCTACTCTTTCAAAGATGGCTCGTGACATTTTGTCAATTCCGGTGTCTACAGTTTCTTCTGATTCTGTTTTCGATACCACAGCCAAAGAGATGGATCAGTACAGGAGTTCTCTGCGACCAGAGACGGTGGAAGCTGTTATATGTGCAAAGGATTGGATGCAGTATGCATCTGCACAGGTTTCGAATTCCCTTGTCAGAATGGAGTATTAGATCATAGATTCTTATGGATAGACAATATCGGTCAAGTGTCATGTTCGATGCCAGCCGGAAAGATGTATGCGGTAGGTTCTGTATCATTTCAATGTAGTTGGTTTCACCAATCGCCATTAGGTTATCTCCTGTACCAATTCTAGTGATTGTAAGCTTGGACATGAACATTTAGTTTGCTAGTTTTAGGTTTCTAATGTTATTAATGCTATGCAATTTCAAAGCTGAGCTTTATGTAGAATTTGGTAATGTCTCGCAGAGTTGCCATTTGCTTTTGTCCCAGGTATGTGAATTAATGTGATATAGTAACTCGCATTCTCCTGTGGAAATTTGTATTATGCTGAGCCTATAATAACCTTCTGCTTTGAATATGCATGCTTACCTGCTAACATTTCATGGATTCTTTCAGTTTCGACTCTCTTACATCTGTTTGATTATGCGGTTGGTTTATACAAATCTATGCCTGCTAGATTCTTGGTTACAGAAGGGTTCAGGACTTCAGGCATTATAATTTGAAGTGACAAATAGAACTTTAATGTAGCTCACAACAATACAATGGTTAAATTGTCCTGTCCTCCCTGACAGAACAGAGGAATTGAATCCTAATCTAACAGTAATGCCTATAACTCAACCTCGACTAGTTGTACTCTTTTCCCCTCTTCAGGCATATGATCCGAGCTCAAAGTCACCAACCCAGACGCTGGATCATAGCTGAAATCAACCTCATTTGTCCCAACACAACACCTCCTGGGCTTCTCCGAAGAATACACGCCAAACTTTCCACACCCTCTAACCTCCATGGAGACTAATCCCTGCTCAAATCTCAACTCTTCAATGGCTCCACCGGCATTGTACATGTCGACTAGTCCCAAAGGAGCGAAACTCACGCCGCCCGCCAAAACCCTGATGGGACTCACAGTGAAAATCTCATGTTCTAGCACTTTGAGTGAGATAGGCATAGCAGCATTGTAAGGCAATGTCACAACCTCTCCTGTCCGATTGCAGTACACGGCGCAGTCACCGTTCCATTCGGGATCAGTAGCAGACTCCTTAATGAGGTGGACGTCGCCGCCGCGGACATAACCTGTTATTGCGTCCGATTTCGTAAGGTGGAATGCGTTTTTCCTCTCCACTGAGCTCCATGCTGCTCCTTGGCAGTTGTACACCCCCAATACACCTGTGTACTTATTCATGTTCCATATCTTCAACAAAGTCACCCCATCCCGGGCCGGGTCGGAAAACAAACAGTCCCGGGTCGGCCTTCCCGGTAATCGGGCCCGGAGCACCGACCCGTCCGGCAAAACAATCTTCTTCAACAGCTCAAAGTCATGCTTCCCCGGCGCATCACTATTAAACAAAATACCAAAATCCAAATTAATTAAAATCAAACCAAAATTAAACTTCATAAAACAAAAAAGAATTATGAATCTGTAGTGTAGAGTGTAGCTTACCTAACGTAAACAGGTCCACCACTGATGGCTCTTGCCGACGCGTGGTACTCAGCCGCCGGGTGGAGCGAGTGGAACATGTCCCAATCCGGCAGCATAAACTCGCCGAGGAAAACGCTATTATACGCCACCGCCGCCACGTGGATCGTATGCGACATTACATCGCGCGGGTAGAAGTCGTCGGAGGCTCTCACCACCGCCGTGTTTTTCTCACAGTACAGCGCATCTGTATTATGGCTCATGCACGCTATGATCCCATTGTCCACAAAGTTCCTACACACCGAAGCATCCAACGCCTGGTGGAACTGCCGCGTCAGCTCGACCCGACCACCCAGCCCAGCTCCGAGAGTCTCCAGCACGCACTGCACGTCCACCTTAACCCCATCTACACCCGCAGCGGCCAAGTAGCTGTGTAGCTCGTTATAAAACTTGTACACGCTTTTCGGGCTCACTAGTCCCAACCCCTGTAACCGGAGAATGTCTGATTTCCACGCCGGTTCATTCTCCATTACTCCCTTGGATAAATCCGGGAACTTCAAAACGGACCCGTATTCCTCCCCGGGCCGGACCCCGCCCCAGTAACCCGTAATCGCATGCCAGACGTACACATATTTCAACCCGTAGTTTTCTTTTGCTATGTTCACTATGGCCCTAATCCCATCCTCCTTGTTTTGAAACTTGGAGTTCTCTTTGATTCCGGTCAGTCTCTGCAGCTCGCCGGCCTTATCCTCATCGCCGGCGACTGACTGCCAGCCGTCGTCGATGATCACAAACTTCGGCGGCGCCCCTCCGGCGGTGAGGCTTTTCAGGCCAGCCTCGACTCCTTCTTCAGTCACGTCTTGGTAAAACGCGTCCCAGGTGCACCACCCGAAGTAGTCAACGATCCCGGGGAGCTTCTTCTCGTGACGTTGACGGAACGTCTTCAGGTGGCCTTTAACAGCCCTGACGGCTTCCGTTATCGTCGCGAACGGGTCCGTCCCGGCGTGAACGAACACCGAGTGGGAAACTGAGTCTCCAGCGGGACGTCGCCGCCGGACTCTCCCATTTTCTGGGCCATCCACCAGAGCTTGAACCGGAAGCACGCCATGAAGCGCATGCCGGTTTCTAAAGCTCCGAGTGACGTCACGTGCCGGCTGTTGTTGTCATCAAATGCAGCGCCGAGGAAGATTCCGTCGGCCGGACCGGAGGCTGAACCGGACGTGACGGTTACATTATCCGGAACTCCGGTGAGTACCGTCCGATTCTTCACAATCAGCTTCCCGTCGATAACTCGAACCGCCGGCGTAATCGTCATCGGACTTGGGCTGTCCTTCTCTTTTATAGTAGGTAAAGCCTTCTCGCTTCTCTGCAAATTTCAAACTGGACTCTGTAAATAAGATAATTCAAAGCAATTCAATCTACAAACCCTTTTAATGAATTTGGTTTTGGAATTACCTGGAATGCCAATAGCGGGAATGCTCGATTGCGAGGATATCTATGAATTCCAAAGCATGGAAAAGAAATCGGAACTTGTCAGTTTTGCAGTCCAATCCTCAAATCAAAGCTGTAACCAAATGAACTGATCAACAAGGAATAGAATAGTACCAGAAGTCGTATGAGTCTGTAGCTTCGGCAGATTGATTCGGCGAATCGGAGAAGAAAGATTTAATTTGATTAGATGTATTGGGCGAGAGGTATTTATGAGACGAGTTAGAGGAGGAGACCTGTAACACAGATCG
Organism: Argentina anserina; assembly: GCF_933775445.1. NCBI lineage: Eukaryota > Viridiplantae > Streptophyta > Magnoliopsida > Rosales > Rosaceae > Argentina > Argentina anserina. The sequence continues at coordinate 1,120,139 of NC_065872.1, read as the reverse complement.
GACGCCATTGCTTGTGAGTTTCAATCTCTGAATCCCAGATTTGAGAATCTATACTATTTATGTTTCAGTGTGTAAATAGGTCATTGGGTCCAAGGAGCTTATCCATCCGACGGCTCTGAGGATATCTGCCACGACAATTCAAATTGACGACGAACTGGAATTCCACGTCAGATCCACGTCCTACCAATCCGAAAGCTTCAAACTATTAACATGTGCGTTTTCGAGTTTTTCTTTTTTTACAAAAGAAATTATTTGTCCACTTTTGAAGGCACATTAAATTATAGGTGCTGATGTGTGTCCACGTAATCCTTCACCGGTATTATCCAGTAAGTCCAACCTATAACATGGTAGAGAAGGGTTTCGAGTACGGTGGCATGTTAACCGGTGTTTGGTGATTTGGATGTGTTGATTAGCCTTTTATCCGATAATATTTTCACGGAAATTATTTTGATCCTAATTTCCTACTATATAAGTTTTTTTATACATTAATTGTTTAGTTTTATTTATTTTGTTTTTTATCTTACAGTCCCTATGTTTATTTGTGACAAATTGATGACTAAACGACACTTCCGTCCGTTCGTAATTTAGTGGTAATTGAGTGCTGACTTTATAATAGTAGAGATACGCATTATGTTTGATAGGTAAAAACGCGAATGTCTCATATTTCTCGCTAGTTACTGTGATCTTTAGCTAATGTAGAAATTAAACTAAAACATCATTTCCTAATCACTCGTTGCGTCAAGAAAGTGATATTTTTGTATTTTGGAAAGTGATTAGGCGCTAATGAGCATGATTAACAATCATTGGTGAACCACGTATTGCCTTTAGGGGCCCCACTTTATTATGAAATGTTCATAGTTGGCGGGATCATCAGAAACTGACATGGAAATGTGGCAAGTTGATGAATTGTGGCACACGTATCGATTCGTATAGCAAAATATAGTGCAGTTTTATGGTGAAACGTAAATCAATTATTGGAGATGTGAGTCATTCTTATTCTTACGTATGGGAATTGCTAGCTAATTGATCATAACATTTGCGATCGATCTGTATTTTAGTTTAAGATATAGTCAAAAACTCTTAGTTTATACGCAATCAAGAACACTGATATTAATTTGTAGTCGAAAATATAACTTAAGATAAAGAGTTTCCGTTATACAACCACAAACCCGATCAACTCATCTAATTGCCACTTCCTATATCATGATTTTGATCCAATAATCATCTACGATTTTTATGAGGTGTATGACATGGAAAAGAAGCACATTTCACAACCTTACTCCAAACATGAGATGACTTTATTGGAGAAGATCAATCAACGTCCTATTTGGTTTATGCCAACTTTCAGATGTCAACCACTCCTTCTATTAGATTTAACCAGAATAAAACCAAGAATCACAATTTAAACAGAGTAACATAAGAATCCAAAAATAAAGTCAATAAGCAAAGAAAACAAAATCCAGCTCATTCAAATTTGAGCTCCCTAGAACATCCAAACATAAGTTCAATTACCCAAAATGGTTTGTTTAAGTTCAATAAAAATACGAAATAGATCAATAGAGCTACCAACTCCCATTGAATCATATCAAATTAATCTCAATTTCCCCAGTACATATATGAAATTAAAGTTTGCACCCTGAAGAAAAAATGAGGTAATTGGACTTCTAAAATATGAACTTTGAAGAATAATGAAGAATCAAAGATTTTTAGGAGTTTGAGTACAAAACCCATACATAAAAATGCTCAATTGGCAGACACCCAAATGCAAAAAGTGAACAACCAAATAGAAGCTTACCTAGAACTTAATATGTAAAAAATCCATGATAGCTACTCCCCGCTCGATCATGGGAACTCCTCATCCTCTCTCTATCTCGCTATATAGATCAGACGAATCCCCAACAATCGAGACAAATGCAAATGATCAGTTGAAAATCCCTTTAAAATTAAAACCCAATCAGTTCAAAACCAATAGAAACAGATAATAGATTCAAACTGAAACTACTATTACCAAGAGCGTTTGCTTGAATTTGATCAAACATTTTCGTTCCCAGTTTTAGTGGTCGTTCTAAGGTGAATACCCAGTATGAGGAGAGCCCAAATAGGGAGAAAGAGGAGGTCGGGTCTGAAAAGGGGGACAAACGTCGGTTGTGAGAGAGAGAGAGAAAGAAGTCTTCCATATCCAACTCAAGGGGCAGTGTCGTCAAAACGCAATACATCACCAATGGCAAAATTGACCGGACACTGTCATTTGTGAACATTCACTACTGTAGGTACACTGTTGAAATTGCCACCGGCGTATAATATATAGGAAATTAGTTTTTTTCTTGTTCGATGAAAAAAATTTGCTATTAAGACGAACCTCTAAATGAAGTCGAAATGCAAGATATTTTGAGTAGCAAGAGGCAACATATCTATCCAACTAGCAGTTTTGTAGCTAATGCGTCCGCGACAAAGTTCATTTCCTCAAAACATGTGTAAAACTGAAAAAACTAAAATGCCTAGCCGAAACTTCAATAAACACATTAAAAACCCACACTGATTTTGTAGTTTTTTTTTATCATATTTTATTTTGTTAAACTGGGTACAGTAGTTTGGAATCCTATTCTGACTGTTCAGCTGTAAACACCTAGTAGGAAAAATTACTGTCACGGTTTCACCCTCCCGCCAAACTTAACACCCGCACCAATTTTTTACCGCGCTTTGGCGCGAAACTCCGTCATTCACAAACCTCAAACAAAACCCCAAAATTAGGGTTCCCCTCCCTCACAGTCCCGCTTCCTCGTCTCCCTCACCAAATCCAATGTCGAATTTCTCAGACCAGCTCGACGAAATCAAATCCCTAATTTCCTCCGGCACCAAATCAAACAAATCACTCGCTTACTCCACTCTCTCACACCTCCAAGAACAGTCCCCCGACGATCACGCTTTGATCCAAACTCTCGCCGTGAGCTCCGGCAGCCTCCTCCGTCTCATCGTCGCCGATCTTGATACCGAAGACGAAGAAATGTAAGGATTTTGATGATTCTAAATCGATTTTTAGTCATCTCTTCATTTCCAATTAGTCTAATTTCGTTTCGATAATTCGGTTTTGAATCGCAGCGCGACGCAGGCGTTGAAATGCTTGGGTTTTATAACTTACCACCCCGCCATTGTCGCCGCAGTTTCAGGTATCAATTTGAAAGTGGTTTAATTCTACCGAGTGTTTCGATTTTGAATTTCAGTGATTTTGTTTTGGTTGCTTTAGCTGATCTTGTTGTTTGTTTCGCAGCGGAGGATGTGAGGTTGGTTTTGGAAGCATTGGTTAGACTCATTACGACTACGAAAATGAAGGTTAACTTAATTTACCTATCATTCATTTAGTGCAGAAGTTGGGCATTTTTTTTTGTGATATTAACTTGTGGATTTGTGAACGTAGTCGGTTTGTAATTTAGGAGTGTGGTGCATATCTATGCAACAGCTGAGCAAACCACTTTTGGCTCCTCATTTCCATACTCTCTTGCGCGCCGTAGTTCATGCCATTGACAATCCCATTGGTTCTCTGTCAATAACGTTCGAGGCTATTCAGGTATAGTCAGCACTTGCATTCTCAGTTTGCAGCAGTTTTTGTTAGTATCGTACATGATTTGAGATCTTGATTGTATAATTATCCTGTTTTATGATTGTGAGGTTGTGTTTTGTATCATAGTAAAACTGGCAATATTGTTTCCATTACTTATGTTCTTTGCTAATAATATGGCAGGCTGTCATTAAGCTAGCAACTGTTTTAAGTGAGAACATGAGAGATTTGTCGCATATATGGGCACCTCCAATATATAGAAGGCTCCTTAGTGCTGATAAGAGAGACAGGGATATGTCTGAAAGGTGTTTGTTGAAGATTAGACCTACAATCATACCTCCTCCAATAAGTCTCTCCAAAGTACACTCACTCCTCTATGCTCTCTTCTTTTTATATTGACCTTTGTACTTATACATGGATTATTCTGTTGCGTGCAACATGTATTTAGAATTTTTTTTTTGGTTTTATTGTCTTCCAAAAACAGGTAATTGTCAGAGATTTAAAGACAAGGTTGCTTACTGGGATGCACGATATGCTAAGCAGTGGTATGAAGGTTCAAACTATTCAAGCATGGGGATGGTATATCCGCTTACTAGGGTCTTATGCCTTGAAGAACAGACATTTGATTAATGATATGCTGAAGATTCCTGAGAGAACATTTTCAGATGATGATTCACAAGTTCAGATTGCTTCCCAGGTATTTATAGCATTTTTTTGATGTTTTGTTCTAAATATGAATTATTTGCATTTATATGATATAACTTTTGTTTGTTTGTCTAACTCTTTAGAAGCATACAGAGTCTTTAGAGTCATTATAATTTGCAACAATTTTGATCATTCTCTGTGATGTTAATTTTGCTAAATCTCGGTTTAAAAGAGCTCAAGTCAAAACTTAATTCAAAGTTGTTAGGGTATGGGTTCTGTATACTTGTGAGTTGATTGGGGTGCCAAGTTATCAATCTGTCTCCCACTTCTTAAATGTCTAGGATCATGCATTTCAAGTCTTGGCGATTCTACAAGCAAGGACTGTAAAAGTTTACCCCAGTTACCAGCATTTATAGTTTAATTAGTCTCAGAGTATGTTCAGATGCCATACTGTAGATTAACATAGATATCTGATTACCCAGGTCGCCTGGGAAGGTCTTATTGATGCTCTTATTCACCCACCAATGATATTACCGTGTTCGTCAAATGATGCAAAAGAGGATGCCCGTATGCAAAGAAAGGGAATACAGGAAATAAACAGTGGTGAAATCCAAAAAATTGGAACTTTGAAAAGCACAAGGCTCATCATGACACCACTTATAGGCATCATGTTGAGTAAATGTGATGTATCTGTCCACTTGGCCTGCTTGAACACATGGTGCTATCTATTACATAGACTCGGTACCTCTTTGAATGATTGTTCAATGATCAACCTTGTATTAGACCCTATCTTTGAAGCAGCTTTCCAACTTGATCCTGACGGTAGGAGCTTCTGGGCTAGGGATGTGTGCATTAATTTGCTTGATGATTTTATATCAGCAAAATGTAAACCTCTAGACTATGATCCATGTAACCAGGTAATCCAGCGGTCATCAGCTAAAACCTCTGTGCACTCTCCCATTATGTCTGGCAGTTGCTCATGGAAGCAATATCCTATTAATTGGTTGCCATGGGATCTGAGTCTGTTGGATTTTCATCTAAAGATGATCTACAGTCTCATCCATCAATCATCAAAGCAAACTGTCTGCCATGATAGCAAGGTTCCAGCTGATGAGGCCCCCTTAAGGTTATTTAGAGCTGTTTTGAAAGGAGTTGGACATGAGTTCAAGAGACCGTCCATCAATTATGATGATATTATGCTGTGTTTGAATGCAATACTGAAATTCATAAGAAATATATGTGAAGAAGTAAGCCTGGATGGTAGTGACAGACATGGCTTGCATCATATAGCACTGCAGTTTATAGAGGCTGTCAGCGAAGAGATAGAACCTACTATAATGGGATCCCCTCTTTACAAGGTTGCATTGAATATCAAGTATATTGAAAACCTGCAAGTGCTTCCTCACATTGGATATGAAAAATCAGGTGTCTGCTCTATTGGTTATATGGAAATGGTTTCACCAATGGTTTATTTAAGTGTACTTTATTTCTGTGAGGTTGTTCACTCAAGTTTGAGTGCATCCAAAGTCGACTACATTCTGCTGGAAATGCAGCAGTATACTAAATTTATGTTATCATCTTTTGGTCCCCTGGAAAGTCTCGTTATCACCACTGAATTATTGTACAAGCACATTGGGCCAGGCTGCTTAACAATGTGGATAGCAATAGCAGAAGGTCTGAAAAGCTACATAAATGATGTGAAGGATCGTTTAGTGTTCAAAACGGAATGTGAGAGCAAGAGTTGTTACGCCATGAGCCATTTATTGTTTTATCCTCTGCTTGTATGCTCCTGCTCTCAGAAAGACATTATGTCCGTGAAAAGTGGAAGGCCCGCAGAAACCCCTTCTTATCCGTGGGTGAAGACTGAGCTTGAACAAGTCATCACATTATGGAAGTCCCTCTATGGTTCTGTCTGTACCTCACTGTCTGGGTGTACTACTGCTGGGAGTTTCTCTGAGGATCTAGTTTCTGTATTGGACAGGTGCTTTGACAAGCATACTAGCAGGCTTGGATGTGCTGACGAGCTTCATTTAAAGTTCAAGGATATGGATCTTCATATTGTTTCCTTATACATTGATGCTTTATTGTGTATTCTGAAAAACTCCAGTTCTTCAGATTTAAGTTCAGATAGAAATACCAAGCATGGCTATGATCACAAGATTTCTGGTGGCATCAAAGGGTGCTTGGCTTTGGCTATTAGGTAAGTGCAAATGTTACTCACGCAATCAACTGTTGTAATGTTTAATCTCTACATGTGCTTCAATCCCCGTAATTGTCAACTATTTGCCTAGTATCAAGTCTTAACAAGTTCTTTTGTGGTAGAAGAAAATCAAGTGGTTTTGTTTGTGGGGGTTTATATCCTGTGGGCTTGAAATGGTTTAAAGATAAGAAATATGAGTTTTATTTTTTATTGTTTCTACGAGTTATTGTTAGTGAAACTGAGACACCTTAATATCTTCTTGATAGAGAAAGAAAAAGTTATTTTGGACTAGATAAAATAATAAGGGATTGTACATGTTTGTTTCTCCAGATGCTTTCCGTTATCCCCTTCCACTTATCATGTTTCATGTGTCATATGCAGATGTATGAAGTTGTCGCAGACAAAGATAGGAACAGATGCACCAATTGGTCTTCCCATGTTCTCTAGGTAAGTCAAGCGAAGGAAAGACTTTTTGTTAAGTTCATGTTTGGATTGTCCAGTATTGTGAAATTCATGTGAAAATTGCAGGTTATATTCCGCATTGGCACTTTTCATCAAGTCCCTTCACCTAAAGCAGGATATCGTCTCCCTTCTTGAGGTTTGTACTTCTTAGTATAATGTCATGTATTCATGTGCTCTTTGTGTCTCAATTATTCGTGTACTTTTTAGACCCATCTTCTTGTTATTGAATGAAAGAACTTAACAGTTTGTTTGAAAAATTGAAGCCCAATTTGTAGGAAATTTTTTTAGCGTGACTGTCATAAGAAAGCTCTTTTGTATCTAAAGAAGTTGCTTTAATGCGTGTATCTTCTAATGGGGTTACTGCTCAAGATATTGAAATCTCCGAATGTTGCATCTGTTGTTTTGCATCTCCTTATTGTTGGATAAAAATGGACTGTAAGTTTCGGCGTTCAAGCAAGAGCTTGTATAGTTTAACTTTGTATCTGCACTTGTAGATGATATCCAGCCCACTGCTGGAATGGCTGACACGCATGGAAACACAGGCTGAGGGCACTAGTGATCAATTTGAACTCCTGTGGATCGAAATGCTTAATTGTTTAAGAAGAAGTCAGCCTCCAATAGTCTTTGATTCTGCATTTCTCAAACTCCAGGCATCCATCCTTGAGAAAACTCTCGAGCATTCACAATTGTCCATCTCAGAGCCAACCATCACCTTTTGGAACGCCACGTACGGTGAACAAGTCAACTTGGATTACCCCCAGACCTTGCGACATGTCCTAGACAAGCTCTGGAGAAAGGGCAGAATAAACCTCCACAAGAGAAGCCTGCCTCTCCAAAGATGTCAATCTACATCAGAGGCAATTACTGCTCCACCAAGATTTACGGTAAATACAGCACACAATAGAGGCTCTAAAAGAGTAGAACTAGCGGGAAATAACATGGACAGTAAGCACAAGGACATGCCACATTCAAGTTTGAAAAGGAAGAGTATAGAACTCACTGAGCATCAGAAGGAAGTGAGACGAGCGCAACGAGGAAGGGGGAGGGATTGTGGGGGACACGGCATTGGTTTCCAGACTTACACAACACTCGACTTTTCACAAGGGAATGAGGACTCACAAGGGAATGAAGATTCACAAGACAGTGAAGATATCCGGAATCCAGAATGCATTCTGCAGATGTTGAGAAACAGATAGTCCGACGGTCCAAGAGTAACTTATGAGGAACCATCTAGCTTCTTCATAATAGTTTCCTGCAGACCTCCTTTTCATTTGTTAAGTAGGGCTATATGATGTTCACTCCAGCTAAGCCTCAATCCCAAATGTTTGGGACAAGCTTGTTGTATGTATTTACCAAGTATTTAACACCGTGTTGTATGCATATAAGTAATATAATTCATTTCTCGCAATTGTCTTTTTTCCTCTTGGAATTTTAATAAAAAATGCATACGGATTCACATTATTTGTGAAGTAATAGAATCTGTATAATTCTCTTCTTGACACAATAGTAAAAAGTAAAAATTGAATTCTCTTTTGAGAATATGACGTATTAAATCTCACCACATAACACAAATGTCAAAGATATTCAAACATCATTCTAACATGATAACCACAAACATATACGTGAGTACAATCACTTAACTCAAAATCCTCATCAACTGATACACAGTAGGTTTTACATGAGACACAACAAGATCGTTTGTTAGTATTGTTTCTCATTAGATAAACTTAGAGACTCATGTCCCATCACAAAATCTGACCATATACTTTTTCTGAAAATCATTTTTCCATTTATGGAAAATTAATAAAACTTTGGAGAAAAGAAATTTAAATAGGTTTGCTCAAGAAAACAAAAAAATGAAAATAAAAAGGCATATAGTTCTAAGGTGAGAGAAGCCCAAAACCAGCAAAAAGCGAAACAAAGCCTCATCAGAACTCCCTTCTCTCTCTCTCTACAAGTCGTATCCTTTTCCACACACTCTAATCTTCTCTCTCTGCAAATCGGACACATTTTTCAGCGAAGCAAATCCTAACAGGTGTCCCCTTCCTCAATATTTAGGGTTTCAAAAACCCCCCAAACCCCAATCCAATCCTCACAGTTAGGGTTTCCCCGAAGATTTCTAGATCGATTCGAATGGCCTCCTCATCTCCCTCCTCTACGTCACTAGCCGCGCCGATTCGCGACGGGTCATCCTCCTCCTCCTCCTCGCCTGAAGACGACGCCGTTTTGTCCGCCACCAGAGCCTTTGCGCAGGAGGCCTTGCTGCAATTCCAGTCCGGCAAGTTCGATCAGTGCCTCACGGCGCTGCAGGAGTGCCTGAAAAGAAAGTCCGGCGATCCCAAAGTAATTGCCTCTGGATTCTAATCTCTGATTTGTTTCTTTTGTTTTTTTGGATTTGATTGATTGGTTTCGGTGAAGTGATTGCTTGATTTCGAGTTTATGTTGTATCGGAATTTGGAGTAGTAGTGAAGTGTTTGGCTTGGTTGAATGCTGAAATTTCAGTGCGGTCTTTACTTGATTTGGTTTAGATGCTGTTGAAATAGTCAGTAGGCTGAAGTCGAGATCGATTTTCGCCACATGTGACTGAAATTGGTGACGAATTTACATCCTTGATCATCTCATCTCATCACGACTAGCGAATAGTGTTAATGAGTTGTGAAGTTTGCGAATAAAATCGAGCTTTTAATTGTGTGTTTATTTATGCAATAAGTAGTTTTATAGTGGTTACGAGATTCTTGTAAGTAGATTGGGACTGAATTAGTGTTGCCTCTTGATTCTCTACTAGTTTGGTACAAACGGCTTTTTTGGTTATGTGCTTTTATACTCTCTGTTTGTGCTACTTGTGACTTTAATGTTGTTTTTTTTTTATCATCAGATATGTCATAATATCGCACTTGCGGAATTCTGTAGAGATGGTTGCTCAGATCCTAAGAGGTTGCTTGAAGTACTGAATGACGTCAAGGTAATTCATTATCTTGTGTCTTCTACCTATTCACAAGGACCCTTTGTGTTTTCATATGCACACCTATTTTTGTAAGCAAATCATTACCAAGTACCAGTAAATAGGTGCTTAAACTTTGGCTATTGGTTTGGCCATTTAGGGAGTATATGCCTGTATTGTTGAAGTAAAATGCCCTTTTCAGCGTGTTAGATCAAGTCAAATGTCCTTGTCAGTGTGTTAAAGAAGAATACAGGTAACTAGTCAATTGTAATTTACCACCTCACTCAAAACCTACATCATAAGGTTTGGGATTCTTGAGTTGGAATAACTTTTAAAACTTATATGTATGATCTATTTTGTTACCAGTTTGAAACTGATGAACCAGACATGAAATATGCTTGTTGTACTGGGATGGACCTAGTTCTCCTAAAATGTTGTATAGAGTGGAATGAGACTCTTAAACACCAGAGTCCCATATTAAATTCAGAGTTAAAAGTATGACTGGGAGCCAGTTATGTTGGGTTTGATTCTTGTGCTAATACAATATGATAGCTTACTTATATATATATATATATATATATATATATATCTCTGTGTGTGTGTGTGTGTGTGATTTGCACATCTGTTATTTGAGGTAAGCACTAGCATCATGCATAACCTGTTAGCTTTCAATATGATAATTTTCTTCTCTATTTCAACCTTTTGTTATTATTGTTATTCGTCCAGAAGCGAAGTGAAGAGCTTGCCCGAGCATCTGCAGAACAAGCGGAGTCTGCAAGTAATAGTGGAGATAAATCATCTTCCGGTTCCAAAACAAGTAGTACAACGACACATCCATCTTCTGCTGTCTATATGGATGAATTTGACACTTACATAACGACCTTAAACATTGTATGTTACACTATCCATGTTTACTTTTTTGTTTTTGCAATTATCGAAACGAAAGGATTCTTTGATTTGACTGCTGTTGTTTTTTATCGAAATTGGCTTATGTAGGCAATTATTTGGTTCCATCTTCATGAGTATGCAAAGGCATTGTCTGTTGTTGAACCTTTGTTTCAAAATAGAGGACCTATAGATGAGGTAACTTGTCTGTTTACTGAGAGTAATGTCGCTTATGTAGCTGTAATGCTGTGCTAAGTGCATCTATTATTTGCAGAAAACTGCTCTCAATATTTGCCTTTTGTTGCTTGATGTGGGGCTAGCTTGCCATGATGCAAAGAAATCTGCTGTAAGTTCTAATGCTAATAGTGTCATCAGCTGATTCTGTTATAATTTGTTCACATATAGCCCTAATTTCACATTGTATTTGTAAGATTGACTCTATTTGTGTAGGATGGCGGAATTCAATCAACTTAACTGTCCTGTTATGCCCTAGTTTGTTCTAGATGCATAAGGCATAACTGTATGCATCAGCTTTATTGTGTTGAGTGGGTGATATCAGCAGCTTTGATACATTATTAGTAGTTTATGTTGAGTACTGTGGTCATGGATTTGGGTGTTTCTGTTAAATGAGAGTGACAGCTTTGATGATAGGTTGTAGGCTAACAGCTAAACCTCTATGATGTTTTAGTGGAGTTTGTCTTGGATTGGTGAGCCTAATAAATCTTCCATAATTGAATTGAGTTCAGATCTGCACTCATTTGACTCTCCTAGGCTTTCATTGAAGCTGGGTAAGCCACACACGCATGAAAATTACATTTTGTTATACATGTACATACTGCCATCAATATCTTCAGATAGTTCTGATAATAACTGCAGCTTTTGGTGTGGTGTGAGAATTCAAGTTTTCTGTTTGATTGGCTTTGTTTTGCTTGTTGGTGCTAGGCTTGTATTCTGTGGATTTAGTTCCCAGCTGATCCTTGTTGCCCTTTTTTTTGTATTATCATTCAGGATGTTCTATTATATCTGGAGAGAGCTTTCGGTGTTAGTTATATGAATCAGGGAGACAATGGAAATACTGTGTCGCAACAACCTTCAAACACAGTTTCCAAGTCTTTATTTCCTTCTAGTTCATCAGTCACAGATGCTCCTAATTTGGACTCAGATGTTAATACGAATGCTTTGGATTCTGAGGAGACAGGCGAGTTTGATAATGCGGTTTTCGACATGGATGTTGCACAGCCAACTGCTCTCTTATCATCCAATGATCTTTCGAGGAACCCAGCTGATATATCTGTGTCTTCTGTTTATCTCAAGCTCAAGACTCAACTTTACAAGGTTCGATTTCTACTTCTCACTCGGAACTTAAAGCAAGCTAAACGAGAAGTGAAGCATGCTATGAACATCGCTCGTGGCAGAGACTTATCAATGGCTCTTCTCTTGAAGTCCCAGCTTGAATATGCTCGTGGTAATTTTCGTAAAGCAATCAAGCTGTTGATGGCATCTAGCAACCGAACAGATACAAGGATCTCAAGCATGATCAACAATAATTTAGGATGCATCTACTATCAGCTTGGGAAATATCACACATCAGCCGTATTCTTCTCCAATGCATTGCTTAATTGTTCATCTCTTCGGAAGGATAGGCCTCTGAATCTGTCAACTTTTTCTCTGGATAATTCTCTTTTGATAGTATACAATTGTGGTATGCAGTACTTGGCTTGTGGAAAACCATTACCCGCTGCCCGCTGTTTCCAAAAGGCAGGTTTAGTTTTCTACAATCGGCCTCTGTTGTGGCTTCGGCTTGCTGAGTGCTGTCTGATGGCTCTAGAGAAGGGATTGGTCAAAAACAGTCCAAGTGCATCAGAAGTTCGAGTTTATGTTATTGGCAAGGGAAAGTGGAGGCAACTTGTCATGCAGGATGGGGTTGCCAAGAATGGGAACTCTGAAAAAGGTGATTTATTTCTAGGCAGTGATCAGCAACCCAAGCTCTCAATGTCCCTTGCCCGGCAGTGTCTCTCCAATGCCTTGTACTTACTGAACCATTCCGAATCAAGCTACTGTAAGAATTCTCTGCCATCTAATTTCCTCTTGGATGATAATGAATTCGGTGAAGTGGCATCATCCAAGAGTTCCAACCACAAGAACGTGCACAACATCGATTCTGAGGCTTCTGTGCCTTCTGTAGGCTTGGGTCAGGTTAGTGCAAATGGGGATGCAAAAGAGCAGAAGGGAGGAACTACTCAGGAGCTTGTGCAAAACTGTCTTTCTTCTTATGGAGAGATTCGCAAAAAGGAAAATCTGTTGCTTAAACAAGCTCTTCTTGCTAATCAGGCATTTGTGGAGTTGGAATTGGAAAATCCACTGAAGGCCTTGTCAATTTCAAAATATCTCTTGGAGATTCCTGAATGTTCGAGAATTTACATATTTCTAGGTCATGTATATGCAGCAGAGGCTCTTTGCTTGCTAAACAGGCCAAAGGATGCTGCTGAGCATTTGTTGACATATTTGTCTGGAGTTAATAATGTTGAATTGCCGTTCACCGAAGATGACTTTGAGCAGTTGAAAGGGGTCAAGACCGTTGATTATGAAGAGGTGAATGGAGGGTCGGCGACTGCAAAACGTTCGGCCTCAGAAGAGGCATTAAGTTTTGCGTTCATCAAGCCAGAAGAGGCACTTGGAGCTCTGTACGTAAATTTTGCTGCCTTGTACGCCATGCAAGGTGAACTTGATCGGGCTCACCAGTTTGTTGCACAGGCATTGTCTATAGTACCCAACAATCCACACGCTTCTTTGACTGCAGTGTATGTGGATCTCAAGCTTGGTAAGTCTCAAGAAGCTCTTGCCAAGTTAAAACGGTGTAGTCAAATTACATTTCTTCCTAGCGGATTATCATTGAACAAAGCTTCTTGATGGTCGGCTGTATTGGTGGCTTCTCATAGTATCCGGCTTGCCTCCTGGTGATAAGCTAGTGGGTAGATCAGCAATTCTGTCAGAGGATTTGTAACATATATATAGTTCCCCGATTCAGAAATAAATTTCTGTTCATTTTTTGCTCTTTTTTTTTTCTTAAATTTTTCATATCATAGGGCTTAGTGATTGGTGGTGTGGCTGTGTTTTTGTTAGTGCGGGAAGCCCACCTTTGTTATTGGAGATGTAGTTCTGATTTAGATTTATTGTTGTTTTAGTGGCTAATCTAGTTGGTCAAGCATATAGTCAGATGATAAGCTGTTTTAGTGAAAGGAACTGAAAATGTTAATCATTCTGGATTCATATTTGAAGTCATTTTCCTTGCAATGTTACTTGCACCATATTGTGTTCCTGTATTGAATGAAGTGTGGGTGATTTTCCCCTCGATAGATCCCTAGTCTGTTTACCTCAGGTGATAGTTCTTACCTATATTTTGATCAACATTACCTATATAGCGACTCCTCAAATCTCTAGGTAAAGTTAGATCAGTGTAGTCCAGTCATATTCGTAGCCGTTTAACCTTCTTGATGTTCTGATGTATTGGTGACTTCTCATGGCACCCTTTTCTGTAACATGTATATATACGTTAGTAGTAATCATATTTCCTATATATGTTACTTCAGATGTCAATTACATGGTAATATAGGATTCCCCAGTGCAAGCCAGAGCAGATTTTATCTTGGCCTTTGGAGATACATATTTCTCAAGCCAATAAGCACATTGATATCGGCCTGCAATGGACGTGAGGGGTGTGCTTATAGGACTTCTTCTGAACGGAGTCCTGGAGAATGAATATCACCGTGTCTGGCATAGAACCAATTAGCAATTCTGGGTTTCATTGACAGAACCAGAGGAACGTATCAACATATACAACACGACGAGCTAGCTAGATTTTTCTCTCATCTGGTATGGGATAAGAGACGAACCAGGTTCTCATGTAGCCATGTGCAACAGGTTAAGAATGGTCCCTTCTTTCTTTAATCCCAGCTGGGTACCTCTCCAACTCTTGGCAATTTCCCATAGGACATTAGGACATATGATACTCTGGTTCATCTATCTAGCTATATGAGGACGCTGGTTTTCATCTGTCAATTTCTTCTTTTGGTTGATAATCCATATCAAGGTAAATTATTAACGGATGTAGACGCAAATAACCAAAGTTTTCCAAAGAAGAAGATGTAAATTAATAACCAAATTATCAATCATATATTCATATATAGCATGTTACGTGGTGTCCACATTGTCTCTAAAGTTGCAGTCGCGCAGTTAAATCATAGCTCTTTACTGTACGTATTGTAAACAATTACAGTGCGAGCTGATCGATCGATTATATTATCAAAACTCAAAAGGATGGCTGGATGGATTCTTGAGCCCATTAAAAACCAAAACCAATGAACATCTGTCTCTCCTAATTAAGCTCAATATTGACCTGACCGAAAGATAACCAGGCACCTTGCTTCTTATATTGACACAGAAAAAATTACCTTATTTGTTTTTATCCTGTCCTACTGTATATCCGGTTAAATTGAAGATAGATCTGTAGTTGAAGCTAGCCAGGTTAACTTGCTTCATATCTCACTAATTGGCCTACGATATATTATCCACAACTTTGGACTAAATGAATGGGAGGGTACATTCTCCATCAAATTATGCATTTTCCTTCAGAAAACAAAACAAAAAACACATTTTCGTTCTCTCTAAATTGAATCGAAGTTTATTAAATTTTTAAGCAAATCTGGTTGGTGCTGTCAATTAAATCATGGCGAATGGGGGGAAGACACATAGCTAAATAGGTCTATGGTGCATTGATGTATGCCATGAATATGCATATGAGATCGTGTGGTTGATATTTGATTTTATTTCTCTGACCCAATGATGGCCGCATGATAGATTGCATTGTACAATATAATTTTCGATAAGTCTTTGCCTAAATTATCCATGCATCGATATCCTTCGTTTGCTTTGTATACGTTGGGTTTTCACGGTTTTTGAGAGTACGCAGAGGATTTTTCACAAATTCACTCTCAGTAAACAAATCAAACATATTTGATTGCTTCATTGATCGAGATAGAACACACATTCGAGATGAAATAATAACAATCTTCTCTTAACTTAAAAACAATGGTGTACAATAATCTCACAGCCAGACATACAAATCAGCTTCAATACCAGTTAATTAAATTAAACAAGAATAGATTGTGGAGGAAGAAAATGAAAGAAAATAACTGGAGGCTGGCTTGATCGACATCCGCTCATGACGATTCAGTCCTCCATGAGTCTACCTCGATCTGCAATACGTACATAATCTCACTTATTACATCCTGATCATCATAACGTGAGTCTTTAGGAAATAAAACATTGAGAAACACACTTAGTACGTATAGTTGTATTACAAGAGAAATAGGCGGAGAGAAAAATTTTGATACAATTTCTTCGTGATAGCTAAGCTTCTTTTTGTTGCTGCAATGAGAATAAAATAATTGTCTTGATATGATTAATTATAGGACAGACCATTAGTTAATTCTGTCCTCCTTAACTTTTGTGCTCTTGCCTGTTGGACGCAGAGAAGCTAATTATTATGAAAGAATTTCCAAGACTAGGATAGGAAATCAGGAATCTTTTATCTCTGAGTCGTAATTATAA
Organism: Argentina anserina; assembly: GCF_933775445.1. NCBI lineage: Eukaryota > Viridiplantae > Streptophyta > Magnoliopsida > Rosales > Rosaceae > Argentina > Argentina anserina. The sequence continues at coordinate 1,103,840 of NC_065872.1, read as the reverse complement.
TATAAACACCTTGGTGCTAGGGTTAGGGTTTGGAGTTTCAATTAATCAATGTACTTAGTTTCACTATACTTACTTGATCTAGATAGAGCAGGTGAAACCAGGAGGAGGGGTCTTGCCACAAGTGACAAGGAGCTGAAGAGCAATAGGGACGTAGATGTTGAGGTTGAGAAGCTTGAGTTTAAGAGCGGTGCACAGGCACGCTGCAGCTTCAAGTTCAACTAGTCCTGCGAGCACCGGGCAGCACTCGTTAACCACTGGGTCACCGAGTCCAATGTGGACTAACCCGCCCAGGAGATCCACGCAAGCTCCGAGCTTCAGTGTGTCAATGGGGCAAGTGTCCTTGGGAGCTGGTGTGGGAGATGGTTTCCCGGGTGGTGGCGCGCACGGTGCCCCTGGGGTCGGGGGCTTGGTGGTGACTGGGGGAATCTCCACTGGTGGTTTAATAATGGGGGGAATCACTGGAGGCACTACCACTGGTGGTAGTGTGATTGGGGGCTTCACAATTGGTGGAATCACTGGTGGGATTTTGATCGGTGGTTTTATGACGGGAGGGATGACTGGTGGGATTTTGATCGGTGGTTTTATGACGGGAGGGATGACTGGTGGGATTTCGATCGGTGGTTTTATGACGGGAGGGATGACTGGTGGGATTTCGATCGGTGGTTTTATGACGGGAGGGATGACGGGTGGGATTTTGATCGGTGGTTTTATGACGGGAGGGATGACTGGTGGGATTTTGATCGGTGGTTTTATGACGGGTGGGATTGTGATTGGTGGTTTAACGACGGGAGGGATGACGGGTGGGACCTTGATTGGGGGGACTTTGATGACTGGGGGTTTCACAATGGGCGGAAGAAGAGGGCCTTTGGGGGTCTTAGGCTTAGTGTGCTTGGGAGGAGGCTTTTTGCCGCCGCAAGTAGGGCAGCCGAGAATCGGAGCGGCGGAGGAAATGACGATAATGAAGATGAAGAAGAAAGCATTGAGCTTACCGGACTCCATCTTTGGAGTCTGTATGGATCTCTCTTTGGAAGAAAGAGAGAAGGGACTGGTATGGTACAGAGGTTTGTAGTGAAAAGAGGTGAATTATATAGGACTGGAGAAGTGACGATTGGAAGCAAACAAAAAACCCTAAGGGAGGCACATCACGTGAACATGGGGCAAGCAAGTAGCAACTAGCTATGGGATCAAAAGCTAGGCAGCTGCCAAATTTTGCTCGTTGCCAACCATTATTCCTTAAATTGCAGCACTCCAATCTGAAATCATTTGTGTTAATTTGGTTCATAAGATTACTAGTAATGGTGATTACTATGCTATAAAGTTTTAGAGTCGTTAATTTATAATTAGTTACCAAACACATGCAGGAAAGAAGAGTAATTGTGTTATTGTTTATTTCTATGATAACAAGTAAGCTACATTTTAATGATGAATTGTCGCAGACACGTACCAAACAGTTGCATGTAATCAACTATGCCATGCACATATATATATATATATATATATATCATATATATATATATCATATATATATGTATATAGTTATAGTTTTTCAAGACTGTTCAGTTTGAAGGATTATGACACGCATCTGCTTTTACCAATCTTTGCTAGTATTTTTCATACCCGAAAGGTTCATGTGAGTTACAGTGAGAGTAGTTTCAGTCCCACCAATAAGCGAAATGGTGAATCTATTGGCCATTTTAGACTTTAGAGAGGACAATAATGCATTAAGTTAATGGAACTTTAGAGAGGACAATAATGCATTAAGTTAATGCATTTTAGACTTTAGAGAGGACAACAATGCCATTAACAGCCAAGGACTAACAATGGAACTTTTAGGGAAATTAGGTGTTCAAAAAAAGGATATAAGAAGCACATGCTTTATTATTTTGAAGTATAGAGCCCACATTTTAACCAATTCATCGTTTCTTTATCTTCTTTTTCCTCAGTTCTTCACATGTTGATCAGGAGTGGGTTAATTCATATGAATTATGTCTAGCTAGGCATAAACCAGGTTTTATTTTTCTCTTTGGAGTTTAGAGTTTGGAGCCTAATTTTGAGCTTTAATTTCGAAGAAAAGCATGATGAACTCAACATGTTTTTCATTTGTTTTACAAATTTGTGATCTAACCATTCTAACGATCGATACTTCTTCAGTGTTTAACAAGGATCTGGTTGTCAGACGTACATCTTGCGATGCGAAACCTTCAAGTTACAGTCATTGCATACATTGTTATTAGTTGATTATGTGATATAAGGTTCGATATGGAGAGGTTAGATGAAGCAAATTAAAGAAACAGTGAAAGATGGGGTGGGAAATAGTTTATTACTTTATTAGGTTTCGGACTTTCGGGTTTGGTCCAGAAATTTTGAAATTCTAGAGACGTTTAGGCATGAGGTTGAGTGAGGGTTTAACCTCGATCTATCGCGGACGATTGTGGGATCCTTGTATCATTCCTTCTGTACTTATATGTTCTGTTTCAATTCTGTTCCTCTTGATGATATATATCGCTTCTTGAAAGTTCTGGCCGGACTGTAGCTCTCTTACTTTTCATAAGCTCTTGGACACTATTTGTCAGTAAAATTGGATTAATGGGGAATCATATTTACACGTTTCATCCATTCATACAGCCGCACACAACAGATTTTTCCTTCAAACATACACAGAAGGGGCTGGGAGCGCAAGAGTCTAATAGACAGATGAGACAAATATAACAGTGTGTGTGGCGGTAGTTGCGCGTAGCTCTGAGGGCAGAGTACAGCTACGCAACCATGTGAAATCAGATCGATCAATGGTGGTGTTGAGAGAGAGAGAGAGAGAGGATATGCAGGACATGCATATATCCATGGTGGTGGGGGAGTAGATGCAGCGTCGACGAATGAGAACCAGTGGGGATCAAAGACAGAAGAGCAAGCTAGCAACAGCTACAGGGAACAAACAACGTCCATGCATATGATAAAATCTACATGAAATGGAAAAGCATGAGGACGATGGGTCTGAATTGAAAGGGTTATGGTGTGTCCGTGAATGATGAATAAATTGAAGGAAGACAGGAGAGAGGCTGGCTCGTTTGTATGCTTGTGCCCATCCGTGAATCGGCTTTCCTCACCCTGATGTGATTGGTCTCTCAGCGAGCCATATGATGAAATTCACAACCCTAAAATTATTAAATATCTAATCTAAAACAAAACAGAAAGACGGGGTGTCTCAGCAATGCAGCAGTAGTTTGAACAGAAGATTGATCTATCACGCTCGAACCGTTACAGAACGTACGTAACTAAAGTGTCATGCATCACTGAGCGGTGAAGTATAATTATATTAGAGAATTGTTAGCTTATCAAGAAACTTTTTTTCTTTTACACTCGTAATTAATATGCACTTCCTCTCTAGTCACCAAAATATATATATGCACTTCCTCTTTATAAAAAAGAAAACAAGAAACATGAATTTTTACTGAACTTGTAATAGTCTACAGCATTCTAATTGACAATATATATATATAGATATATATATATAACTTTTGTTTTAATTTCATTTCCAAGACAATCCATTGAATATATGTACCGATCGATATGTTACTTAATTAGAATACTGGTAGTAACAAACCCATTGTCTTTGCATACCGACTTGGATTTTTGGTTGGTAGTTGGTAACCGTAAACTACAGACATTCAAATAAAATTTATGCCTAGATAAAGAATTTACACCCCCCATACATTGTGATTTGAAATGCATAAACTGTAGCTTGGTAATTATCTTGTTCACTGATAGCAAACAATTAAGCTAACTAGCTATTAGACATGTGATATCTAGCAGTCCATATATATCCAGATCGGACTATATATATATCCAGATAGATTGAGACATCTTGTTGTCTCTTTTCAATCATTTCTGAGAGCAATAATCATTATAATTGAACTTAATCGTAGCTAGTTGCCCTAGTGTTTGAATCACCCCGATCGACATATTCAATATTTCACGCATGCATCTCAGAGTGCGATCGAGATCCGCCATGCAGCATTGCACCAATAATGTACGTATTCTAAAAGAGTAACAGTAAGCAACTACGTACGGATCCTTAAAAAAGTAACTACGTACGGACGAGTCTACGAAATTCAAATATACTGTGGTATACACTATACCACTACGACCGGTGGCGGATCCACTAAGTCCGGACGAAAATTTAAAGTACTTGAAATTTTTATGTGCTCCTAAACATAAATAATGAGTTAGTTGAGTTGGCTTAGTTACAAAATTTTGTCTTTATAGTCTATTACGACCCTTCGAGTCATTCCTATCACACATGATTTCTCATTTTTTTCTCTTTCATCTTTCCACATTTTCATCTTTGTTTTTTCTATTTTCCCTTAACAAATTCATTTTTTTCTATTTTCTGTCACTATATTTCTTATTTTCCTTCTATTTTTCGTTTTCCTAATCTTATCTTCTTCTTAAGAACAGTGGGTTAAATGAGAGCACTATATATAGTGCTCTTTGAGTTTAAATTTATCTTTATTACATCAAAAAAAAATCTTGAAAACACTATTGAAAATAAAATCTTATTAGTGACTCATAACTAGTCTAGATGAAATTTTCATCATAAATCCGCCACTGACTACGACTCTTTTGAGTATGAGAGTAGTGAGTAGTCGTGGCTTGCTCATCTGTTGGTGTTTGTCGGCTGTGGTGTCTCTTGGTACGGCAGTAGGTTAAAATAGTCAGTAGTTGAATGAATGAATCCATTAATCAAGTCATATGCTGATATGCAATGCAGTAAAAACTAACGGTACTCGAATTAACTTCGATCCTCCATGTAGTTAAGTACCTCTTTGTAATTCATGGCTCTGATAACCGGACAGATCGAGCAGTCTGAGCCGTACATGAACTGCAGGTAGCTTTCAGTCTGTCACACTGAGCAGATGAGACCGTTCTACTGGTTGTGGTTGGTTTGTTATCATATGCATGTAGCAACCAGCAACTAATGTAAAATCACTTCGCTTCGTGCATAGGATCCATGTTTAGGACAGTTTGCATACACACACATACATATATATATGCCGGAATCTCAAAATCTCCGTACGGTGCCCAGAAATTTGAAATTTTGAGATTCCGGCCGTCTCACGCCGGCGCTGCAACTCTGGCTGGCACAGACAGGAGCACCGGGAGGAGAGGAGTGCAGATGTGTTGGTCGGCACCGTCGTTGAGCGTCGCCAGTGGCCGGAATTGCCGAAACTGCACCGTACAGACAGTGCGGACGTCCGTAGTTAAAATTTTTTATATATATATATATACACACACATGACCCTTCTAATGAGGGATTACTTTTTTTGGTTTAAAAAATGAATAGCTCATTCACCAACTTTTCGATTACATTTTCACATCTCCACCGTTCATTTTTTATAGTCTAATGTGTAAATCACCTCTGTAAAAATTCAGCCAAAATGGAAGTGTTTAAGGCATTCAAAACTAGAAATTAAACTTATAAACATGAACGGTTCATGTTTAACATATTTGGTGTGTTCATTGCTTTCACCAAGTTTGATACATTAACGATCACCATTTTGACGGAAACTGTACAGAGGTAATCTACACATTAGACTCTAAAAATTGAACGATGGAGATGTGAAAATGTAATCGAAAAGTTGGTGAACGAGCTATCCCTTTTTTGAACTAAAAAAAGGATCCTTCATTGGAATAACCATATATATATATATATATATATATATAGTCCCTATCCAAAGTGAAGTTCCAATTTTGGCACACTTTTCGGTCAAATATTTTCACCATAAGCGATTCAATATTTAGGTATATTATTTAAGATCATCTCTACAAAATTTTATCTAATTCGAACATCGTTAAGGTATTGAAATTAGATCAAATCAATGAGTGAATTAAAACTGTTCAACGTGAACCGTTCGTGTAAATCTCAATTTTGAAAACTCAAACCATTGTCAAATTGGATGAAACTTTGTAGAGATGATCTTGAATAGTATACTTAAATATTAAATCTCTTATGGTGAAAAAATTTGACCGAAAAGTGTGACAAAATTGAAACTTCACTCTCTAATTTCAGAGTGAAGCTTCACTCTGGATAATGACTGTATATATATATATATATATATATATATTATTGGTTGCGGAGGTCCGCACCAATGGTTTTGGTGCGGATTTCTATTTTTTCACCACTTTTCGATCAAATTTTCTTATCTCTACCGTCTAGTATCTAGATAATATTGTGTAGATCATCTCTGCAAAATTGCAGCCAATTTGGTAATCTTTAAGGCTCTCAAAATTGTGTTTTTCTGTTAAAAATATGAACGGTTAATGTTTGACAGAATTTAGTCTATCCATTTGTTTTTCGATTTTAAGGGCCTTAATGATCACCAAATGGACTTAAATTTTGCAGAGATAATCTACATAATATTATTTAGATACGGGTGGAAATGAAGAAATCTGATCGAAAAGTGGTGAAAAAATAGAAATCCGCACCAAAACCATTGATGCAGACCTCTTTATTTGAGAAAAATCATATATATTTTTTATTTATTTTGAATGGAGGGCTAGTGCGATTACCCTCGAGTCTTAATTAATGAAACTGTCAAATACAAGGGGGAACGTAAAGCATGAATCCCTTATTACAAAGACTTGAAATAATATCAGATATTCATACAAACAAGTACCAAACAACTAACAAAGAATATTACTTTAATGACAACTATAGTCTATAGATATGAGACCCTAACAGTAATGAAGCAACAGTTACAAATCATAGTTATATATATGTTCTGTGTTAATTAAATCATGCAATTGCCACTGTCCTAGATATATATGATGGATCGATCCTATACATGGATCAGTGTTTGATTAACATATTACATATCCTTGATATGAAAAATACAAATTAACTAAATGCTCTCTCTATCTCTTCACGTGCCCACCATGTGGTATTATTGGCATGCAGATCAGATTCTCTCTTGTATTCCTTCTCGTCGATATGATCATACGAACCATTGTCAATTCACTCAATTGCATGATTTTAATTAACAAAGAACATAAATACATATATACATACATACAGGCGGGTTCACAGGTGGACGTCTGCATAGTACCAAAAGTGTGGATGTCGATGCTTTCACAAAGGTAAGGCCGCTGACGGTAACGCTTCTGTTGCCAAATAGAGAGCACGACCATCCCGACGACTTCACCAAGAAATAAGGGTAAAAGAGATCGAGCCGAAGGTCTGAGGAGCTAACTCACCGGAAAATTCATGCATGATCAATGTCGATTGCAAATCTGCAGCTAGTGACTCCACCGAGAAGCAGAAGCTCCAAATCATGGCCCGGGCTTTGTTTGGCAAGAGAAGAGTCGTTGCCGGCACTGGATTCCGGTGAAAGCATGAACATCCACACTTTTGGGGGGTGCGGACGTCCTCTTCTGATCGTTTATGTGTGTGTGTATATATACACAGAAACGATCACTAGGGCTTTAGTCAATGTTTTACTTTCTAGAAAAACCTCATACCCAAAACCACCTTCATTCTCCTAGAGACTAAAAACACGAAAATCATGCGTCAGATTACTGACGCTGAACCAGTTTGGAATTCTTCTGCTAGAAAGGTACACTCTATTCCAATTTTCCATTCGATGAATTGTGTTATGTGTGTTTGATTCTGTTGAATTTGAGATGTTCTGTGAATTTTTGGGGTTTAAGGTACGTAGTTCTATATATGATTCCTTTGAGAATTTTGATAGAAAAAAGGTGAATTTTGTGAAACCCTAGATAAAGAGTCCTATTATCATCTGAATGCTTCGTATCCTATCTACTTTTTGTTATTAGATATTAAGGTTAGTTATAAACAAGCTAAAACAACGTGAATTGTTTTAGATTTTAACACAGATGATATCCAGCAATGTAGTGCAACCGCATTGTCAATGATCGCATCAGTGCATTGCCAGATGATATCCTTCATCACATTGTCTCGTTATTGAGTTTGACTGTTTGAGGGAAGCTGTAAGTACAAGTGTTTTGTCTCACCGCTGGAAGAACATGTATGTTTACATGTCAAGCCTTGAATTCGATTGGTGTAAGATGCTCGCAGCCAAAAGGGTGGATAGTATCTAATGCAATACCGGGGAGTTTCGCAGGAAGAATGTGCGGTCTTTAGTAATAACAATAGATAGATTCCTAACGTGCCGTTTGGCTTCGAGGATTGTCTCCTTCAAAGTTAGTTGCTGCCTTTAAAAGGAGTATGCTCTTAATATTGGTGACCGGATTGATTGTGCCGTCAAAAAGGGTGTTGAAAATCTTGATCTAGCCTTTACGTGTGAATTTGATGACCTATCTGAACGATTTAGTGAAAGGATCAGCTATTATGAGTTTCCAATTCTTCACCTTGTGAAGGGTAAAGAATCCAAATTAAGGCATATTGTATTGCGCTCATGCTTTCTGGGGGTATATTTTCATGATCGATTCAGCACACTCTCCACTCTTGTGTTTTATGATGTGCATTTTGTTGGACAAGCTGATCCACTCATGTTTTGTTCTTGTGTGAAGCTTCAGTCTTTGACATTGCATTCGTGTTTCGGATTAGAAAGATTAAGCATTTCACTCGATCATGCTAGTAGTGAAAAAATGCCTAGGTTTAAGAGGAATTGAGCTTAGTGCTCCAAATCTTCCAAACTTTTATTGTCAAGCCAATTTCATTGATATCTCATGAATAAAAGTTCCTAATGTAGTGGAAGTTTATGTTTCAGTTATCAGAATCAATGTGATGAATACTTTTGCTCAGCTAGAGAAAAATCTTCCTAACAAGTACTAAAGGGAACACTTATATAGTTGCTTTCTTCTTATGTGAAATCCCTCGTCTTTTCTCATCTTTGGTGAAAGGGGTTGATTAGAATTCAGCCAGGCTTATAGAAATCCTGAGTCGGGCCTCCTAGGAGTTTTACCTCTGATTTGGAAACTTCATTGATCCTTCGATGCAGTTCATCAATGTTGTTGTTGACATCGATTTCTATTATAAACTTATCTTGCTCTGCATCATATGTTGTTGATGAACTTCGTGCATTCTTGTTGTGTAGGGAACGTTTTCGATTCTGTTATCTACATTTTGAGGGCAGCTAGGCGTTTCTTATAACATAGTGTTTGTGTAAACTGAAGCTTTTGAGGTGTTCCCTAATCGTTATCATATATCGGTGGACTTCTGGTCCTTAATACATCTCTCAAAAGCACATACTAATAAAAGTGGAGTTCATTCACAAAGTAGCTTATGTAATTATTGTAATATATGCATTTTTCTTCCAGGCAATTACAGAATAGCACTCAACACCAGAATAACAATGAAAAAGAACAAGAAACTCTACAATTAGTGGGCAAAGCAGCAGCCAAATTTTCTCTAATCAGACTTATCTACAGTGAGCCAGTCACTCGACTCTTCACCTTCTGAATCTTTCTCTCTCGACGTAAAATTCCTTTGATGGCCACCACCAAACACTGAACTGCTATTCAGCCGAACCCAGTCATTTGATCCCCTTACAGCCTGAGCTGGTCTTAGGCCTGATGATCTACAGGAAGTGTCAGTCCCCTCCTCGTCTAGATCGCTGAATGAGATATCATAATCTTGTTCAAGTTTCTTTGGGTCATCCACAAAAGTTCCAGAACTAATACTAGCCTCTTCTGACCACTGCTCAGTGCTATCTTCATCGTCGATTCTTAACCTTTCCACTGTATTTACAATCTCTGTTTTTAAAGACGAGATTTCCTCACCTTGTGTCTTCTCAACCTGGCTGTCCTTTTCAGTTGAATCAAGAGTTGACTCCTCAGATACATGTGTGTTCTTCTTTTGAAGCTTGTGCAAAAGTACATCTCTTGCTTCAACAATCTGCAAAGGAAGAAATTTTTCTTTCAACAGGATGTGTGTTACTTTTATTGTTGGAAGCTACAAAGAATTGAACAAATAAAAACTTAAAGTGAACCTAGCACTACATTGGTCAGACTCAAGTCACAGAAGCATGTAACAGAAATCAATACAGCTCTGATTTCCATGACAAAGTAAGACACTAATAGCTGTTTTCTCTATCTCAAATCTCCTTAACCAGATGCTAGAACTTGTAGAACGAAAGATAAAACACTGCTGAAAATGAGAAGCAACGGAAAGTCCATGGGCTATAACAACCGACAAGGTTGCCGCACAAGAGCAGCAGGTGATATAGGTTATGCAAAATGATGCCCAATGTCGAGCTCTCACATGCAGTAATAATCGCTATTGTGGAACCTTACACAAAAATAACTCACATACGGCAACATCCACCCATGGACGCACTGCTATTGAACAAAAAGTGATCTCCAGCATCTCGGAAACAAACTTAATCAAAGGCTTTTTATCTTGAATAAACCGAGACTAGCAAGATACTTGCCTTGGGGGTCGACAGAAGCTCAAAATCATCTGCATTGAGTCTTGGAAGCAGCAACAGGAAATAGATCATCCAGAATTGCTCCTCACTCATCGCACTGCAAACTCGGTCTCTTAAACTCGCAAACTCCGGAACCAATTGTTCAACACTAAAGGCATGCTCTCTCTGAGCACTAGACATGTTAAAATCTACAATCAAACAAGCTCAGAATCAATCACCACAACATTGTAGCCCCAAAAAAGTCTTGTTCAACTGGAATTAGCAAGCTCATCGTCTTGAATTAGAATTGGTCTAATTTCTATAACAGATTCAAAGATGCAATCAACTCTAGCTCTTAAACCAACTTCAAGAACAATTAAACTAAATAGGAAAACCAAAACTGCAATCAAACTTTGAAAGATGAACTCTACAGTCTTCAGCTACAGAAATAGAGTTGTTCTTGAGAAACTTTACCGCGGTGGTCCAGTGGTATAGGGAAGCCGGTCCAACAGTCCGGAAGCTTCGAAATCTCAGCGACGAAGCCGAGAATCTCATCGGTGATTCCCGGCGCAGAACCGCCGCAGTCGTCGTCCGAAGCTCCGTTGCGAGCCGGAAGCAAGGTCGAGGCCAATTTGGATATTCCGGCGACGGAGAGAAGCGAGAGACCGGCCTTGAAGCTCCCGCCTAATTCCGCGAGGTCGTTTCGGACTCCCACGAGCGCCGGCGACGGCGGAGGATAATCGGAGGAGAGAGGGGGCTCGGAGGAGGATGAGGACGGCGGAGGAGGAGCGAGGAAGGTGGCGACGCCGCGGAGTTGGCGGGTGAGGGTTTGGGAGAGAAACGACGCGTCGTTTTCAGCGTCGGGTTGGAGAGAGGCAAAGAGCCAAGACATATTTGTTTGGTGGATTCTGTTTTGCTTTGTAATTGTGAGCACTTCAACAACGACATAATGAAATGTGAAGATTGAAGAAGAAGAAGAAGAGTGTGTGCTTCATTTTTATTTTTTTATTTTTTTTATTTTTTTTGCTTTGCTTAAGAGGAAGCTACTGGGTTTAGTTAAGAGCCAAAAGAGGACGTGAGGTTGACACATAACTGCATTAGCTATGGCGGCAAATTGATGTATACCTAATGTGATGAACATTTTCTTTAATAAAAAAAACAAATTTTGATTTTCAATTCCCTTCGAAAATTCGATATTCGATGGAGTCCGAGGAATGATTCCGACGGACTTGTGAAGCTCGGGTGTGTTATTGTGAAGAGATGTTGCATCTCAATGTGTCAAAACATCAGAATGCTCAATTTGATTGCGGCAGAGAGAGTTACCATTCCGGGACTTTGGAGCTATTTTGGTACGCTCATCTTCAAAATGAGTGTTTTATACAAGCCGTGATTCATGCGACCTCCTATTTCCGCATCCTCCCTACTTGTAGTCTAACATACTTCCTCTAGATCAACTCCTGGATCACAAAAAGCTCAACTTATTTTCAAATTGTCATATTATTCTAGTGTTTAGAATGTGTTACAAATATATAGTTCACAAAATACCGACAAATTTTCTTTCGAGAATGAAATAGGTAAATACGTGATTGTGAAAAATGCACAACCTACGGTCTATGCTTACCCAAAGTATAAAGGAAGGGAGATAAAAGTAACTCATAAGGGATGAAGGGTAGTGCTGCGCACGAACCAAATTTAGTGTCATCACATCTCATTTTACACAACTGTTTATCAACAATCACGAATTACAAATCATTTCTATCAATTATATAGATCCTTTAACAGGACCAGAGGGGAGGAATGGAAAAAAAACGGGAAAAGAATGAAAGAAAAATAGAGAGGAATCCATGCTTGATCCTCAACAATGAAAAAGCAGGATAAAAGAATTTTCATGTAGTCCGAACAAGATGATATGTTGATAGCTCAAAGTCCTCCCTCCCACTACTTATTAACAAAGAATATCAATCCTAGCTAACTACTGCACATATGTAACATATGGTACATGTCTGGTCTGCGGCTCCGAGTTTGTGATGCATCTAAAACCGACTTTTCTCATGTTCCCTTCTTTCCCGTATATGGTAAGTGTGTTTCCTTGGGCATACCATCTACAAAAGGCCCGTGTATGGATTGTATGCTTGGACAGGCACACCTGCTCCGTAGGGGTGGGCCGGCGCTCCATGAGGATTCCCAAAAGGATTCATTGACTGTGGTTGTTGTTGGCCCATCATCATCATCTGCTGTTGTTGATACATGAAGGCCTGTTGCTGCTGGTTGGCCATTGCTGCCATCTGTACAGAGGGCGGCGCAGCCACTGTGTTGGATGCGTAAAAGGGATCATGAAGTGGTTGTTGCATCATGCCACCATTCATGGGAGCCTGCTCCCATGGATTGTAGCTTACATTCTGATTGTTTCTTCTTATTGCATCATCGTATAGACTGTCTAGTGTAAGCAAGTCTAACCCTCCCGCCTTCAATCAACAGATAAAATCATCAATAGTGTTCTTGGTGGAAATAAGGAGAATAATGAAAAGTAACAGAAAGAAAGAATAGAAGCAAATCATCCGTGTTAAAAGGAAACTGACTATTTCTTTTTTGAAAACAAGGAAACTGACTATTAATTGCAATAGAAAGTGAACACTAAGATTCAGGGGAACTAGGAAGATAGGTATACCAATTTGCTAGCCGCTGTAGCACTCTCATTTGAGCTTGGGGCTGTAACAAGTGCCAATTCCCAACCTGTTCCATTTGCTTGAGGTTGAGCCGAAGGTTGATCAGCTGCAACTTTAGTTACTTTAGATACGTACTGAGGGTCTGTTTTTTTTAATCTAATATGAACACAAGAAGCTTCATGCATAGTTATTGAATGACTTACAAGAATATATTTATTACATATCATGCAGAGACAGACAGAATACTTACAAACTGGAACAATAGCTAAAGCCATGGCATTCTTCTCATCTAATGCTGCAGTATCTGGAACAGGATCATTCAAACCCTGGAAACAAAAGAAAGCCTACCAATTTAGATTTTAAAAACTTATAATTGAAGACTACTAGTCTACATTTTAAGAAAGAATGACATAAAAAGGATTATTTTGAGAACTACCAGCAAATCAGGTGGTTCAACTACAGGTTCTACCACTTTCACTGCTTCAGGAGGAGGTGGTGAAGGTGGACATTCCTCCTCTTCTTGGTTCTTTTTGTACTCTATGGTCAAGATTTCCTTGGGGGCAGAAACAATCACCTGTCAAATTAAAGATTGAAGAAGGAACTGTCAGAAGCTGTATCTATAAACAGAAAACCATTATTACCATGGAAAATGAAGACAAGACAATGAAAAGGAAATATGACAAACTCAAATATCAGGACTGTAGGTACCAGAACATTTCACATAAGATATAACCTTCAAATTCATTAAGAAACAATATAAAAATGCAAATGAATACACTATTAATTATAAAATTAACATCCATACTTCCCATAACCTACACACTATATTTGTTATGAACTGACAAATACTTTAGTAGATTCACATGATTGCATAGCAAAATTTTACAGGTGCTGCACTAGTTCCAAAAAGCATAGTTTTGATCTATCCTTTTCCGATAGACTTGAATTATCCACTTTTCCTGACTGGGAAGAATATTGACCTGTTGTCTTCCAATTTAACAAGCTCAAAGGAAGAGAATTTTCTTACCTCCTTGCGAACTGTTGAGACGCGGGGAGCTTCTTTGACATACTCTTCCATGGCTTGTAAAAATGATGCAGGGGGCTACATTACAAACACATTATTACCTCAACATGAATACTTGCAAGGAATGCAATATGTTGTGATAGGCATTGCAAAGTAGAAAAGTCAACCTGCTCAATCTTTATAAACTTTTCTCCCCGCCCAATATCGAGATTCTTACATACTTCATAGAACTCAGACAATCTCTCTGCCTGAAAAGTTTAGAAAGAGTGGAAGTGTCAAAACATTATCGAACTCTACATATTAGAACAACATTATTTTATGACATTGTCAGAACAGCTATTTACTGGGAAATTACCTGCTGTCCTGCCCTCTGATATATATCCAGAGCCTTCAGAGCATCATGGCGTTGCATCTCAAAGAACTGCCGTAGTTATGATTGACAAAAGATTAGCTTACAGTGCAAACTTCTAAAGTTCTAGTCAAAGATACCAGGGCCATATCCTACCTTGTCAACCAAATTGACTGTTCCATCACTAATAGCTTGATAAATCTTGATGCTCTCTGAAGCAACCTAATTGAATTGATAGAAGCCAATTAGAATAAAAGCAATAAGTTGTGTAGTTGATATGCAAGATCTGGGGAAGTGTTCATCCATTGCAAGCTTCACCTACCATCGAAAGTGCTAACTGGATCACAAAATTATGAACTGCTGCTCCATGTGGCTGCAGAAAAGAAAACAAAAAACAAAGTTTATGCCCATGATCGACATGAATAACAATGAGAGCCTATTTCAGTTTTTCCTATTATTGAAAAGTTCAAATACTGTGGCGATAGCCACACAGCATATTTCAATCTTGGACGACTGAACATGGTGGCCAATCCCAGATTTATTTGAACACAGAGCACAATTACATGAACCCATTCATTTTGAGAGGTGGAATAAGAAAAATTTACCTGGCAACCAAGAACACGAAAAAGAAGCTGTTGTAGAGCAGGCAAATGCTCAAGTAATTCAACAGTGTCCAAATCCTTGGTCCTCTGCACCACAATGTTTAGGATAAGTCAGCAGAAACATCTTTTAATAAGAATGACAGGCTATTTCAAGAGATTGAGTGCAAAATTGAGAAACAGTATGTCGCTTTTCACAATGCCTATAGATAGACAATCTGGAACTCATATTTGCAGTGT
This sequence comes from Argentina anserina, assembly GCF_933775445.1. NCBI lineage: Eukaryota > Viridiplantae > Streptophyta > Magnoliopsida > Rosales > Rosaceae > Argentina > Argentina anserina. Next base: position 1,088,577 of record NC_065872.1, on the reverse strand, counting down.
CAAAGTAACAGTAAAGCTTAATGAGAGAAAAGTGATCAACTGAACTCAGAAATTTCAAACAGTTCTGAAATAGCAAAGTAGCATTTTGAGATGAAAGTGCTTATAGAACAAAGTCATAGATTGAAATCTAGTTAGAAGCTAAAAGAAAACGGGTAACGGGAGAAGAAAATTTCTTACTGGGCGATCCGTCTCAACATCATATTTCAACACACGACAACACTCCAATCTCTCCTCCAAATACAAAGCATAAGTACGGATCCAGGCTGAATAATCCCAAGCTGCAAAGTGAAATGGTCAGCCTATGATAAAAGAAGTATTACACTAGAGTGTGTCAGAGGGACTGGGAGGTACCATTTGGACTGGAGTCGTCTTTGAAATGAGACAAGTTAAGCATATGGTTTCTACTTCTACCATAATTCATGAGTTCTTCATGAAAGGTGGGGTCCACTTCCCTCAAAGCACGATGAATAACAACTAGAGTTTTCAATGCAACCTGAACACCAACAAATAACTAATTACTCGAATTTCAACCAAAACAAGCATATTATAAGATGATATAACAGAAGCACTGATCACTGAAACTCTGATGGATGAGTATTCGAGCCAAGGAATGCTCATCACGTACACTAAATATTAACCCACCAAATCAAATCTAGTGTCTCTTCTTCTAGTTTTTCTTCTATCTTTTGACTAATCAAGTTTGGGTAAGAATTTCAAAAAAGTACAGAATGTACTTACCGCCCAGTTATGCGTCTTCGCTAGCCTCCTAGCAAGACCATGGATGCAATATGCAACATCAGCCCGAGGTCTCGTTGCACAAACAGCAGAGAAAATAGCTTCAAAAGGAAACACTCTACATCAGTTCAGATAGTCCAACTCCTTCTTCGACAATATGCATTCCATCTTGATAGAGAGAGAGAGAGAACCTACCTCTGATGTACTTCTCCTTGGCGGGACGCTCCACATGATTGGTTGCCTTGACTATCGCAATGTCCAGCTCCTGCAAACATCCAATTGCACAATTACGAAAAATCGGATCCATCACAACCCGAAATAAGCCATCCAAAATCACACCAGAATAACTTTCAATACCTTGTAATCACTATTGACTTTCGCCAACGAAACTGTGGTGGTGTCCTTGAGGGATCCAAGTACTTTTCGTATGCTCTTCTGAGTACCACCCCCTCCTGCCATTCTCTCTCCAACATTCAAAACCAAAAAACAAACTCAGCCTGGCTTCACAAAATCCTCCATCAATCGAAATCAAACCTCTCGAAAACCAAAACTCATCACAACACTAAACACAGACTCAAGCAAATCAAATATAAACCCTAACTCTACCAAAATCCAGATCCATCGAGCTCATAACGAATTCACCGACTACACACTTAAACACTTCAGAATCACAATCCAAACCACACCTGCTATACTAAACCAAATCAAAAGCTCACAAAAAACGAAGAGCTCAGCTTTCAGCAAAACCTCAGGAGATCAGCTCCGCCTGTACAGAATCATCAAAACGAAGCCGAATTGCATAACAGAAAAGCTCGAATTTCGCAGATTGAAGCAACACAAAGAAGAAGCAGCTAGAATATGAAACGGTTAAAGATCTTTTGAGCTCATGAAATTCACGCGGTTTAGTAGTTGAAGCAGCTCAGCCACCGTAACGGAACAAAGCAGAGATAAATAGAGAGAGAGAGAGAGAGATCGGAGAGGTTGACTGACCTGAAAACGCCGATTGAGGAAGAGAGAGAGAGAGAGAGAAAGTGCGAAGGAGATTTCTAGAGAGAGAAATTCTTCTTGAGTTTTAGAGAGAGAGAGAGATGACCAGAAAAAAATGAGTTCGGTAAGGTTGGCCCGTCGGCGCCTACGACTATTACTTTTTATTTAAACAAAATTCGATTTTTCTTTTTAATTTTTAATTATTTTAATTTTGAATTTTCCGACCTGTCAAAGATGGATAGAGAATTCGGCTTTCCTTTTTGTAAGACCTTGGGGATTGTTAATATGTCACGCGCTTCTTTGGTGCGCTTTTTTATACTCTTTTGCTTTAATTAGGGGTGGGCATAAAAAACGGAAATCTTGTCCGGAATTCATCCCGAAATTTATAGAGAAGGGATGAGATGGAGGTCTAAAAACGTTCGTTCCGTCCCGATCCCGTCTCGTTTCATAATAGTGGGATGGGACGTGGGACAAATAATTTTTATCCCGCTTCATCCCGTCTCGTCCCACCTTTAATAAAAACTTAAAAATTCTTATATATTTGTATCAAAATGAATATAATTTATATTCTTAATAACTCCAAAATTATATTAACTCAAATAATAATAGTACATTATAATATTTTGAACATAAAATGTATTTTTTTTGTTAAAATTTCATTATTAAATGTTACTTCGTTAAAGAAAAAGTAAAAATATAGGTTTTTATTTAACTTCATATGAAGGTGAGATTTGTCTCGTCCCGTCCCGATCTCGTCCCGTCCCAACCGGGATTAATCCCGAGTGTGATGCATTCTTAAAAACCTCTGTCCCGTCCCGATTCAAAAGAGTGGGACGGGACGTGGGATGAGCCTCGTCTCGTTCCATCCCGTTCCGTGCCCACCCCTAGCTTTAATCACGCCACGTTTTTACTTTTGGTTAATTTCTCCTCTTTAGTAATTTACGGTCTTTTATTACTCTTTAATGTAATTGATTAGTTGATCACAATTGATTGATGAATCTGATTTTAGGTAATGCCGCGGTGGTTTTCCGATCTAAATCTTATCCGGGATGTTATTTGGTGAATGATGATGACAATGCGCTTGCATTCATTTTGAATTTTAACAAATGACAACGTCTTATATCGATTAGCACCTAAAATTTTAGAAAGCCGATGATAATTGTCTGATGATAGATTTGAAGAGTGAAATTGCTCAATCACAATTTAAATTACTTACCGAATTATTATGAATAAGGATAAAGGTTCTCTGATTTCACTAGAATCATGGTAATAATTGCAATGTTTTCAAAGGATAGTAGAATGTGACTTATGAGTTGGGTCTAGATGGATGGCTGGCATGAAACTTATGACCGGAGATGTTACAGAGGAGTGTCGGTAGTGGATCTACTTTTCTGGAATATAGCAACAAGCTTTACTTTATTATTACTCATAATATTAAACACAGATGAGTATAAAGTTATGGTCCAAAGAACAAGAATTAGAGAAGTTGCTTAGAAACAAGAAAAGCTTATAAGGCCAGCTGAGCTTATTAGCTAATGCCAATGCTGATTTGACACCCAGGCTTCTTTTAACTTTCCCTTAATTTGGCCTGATTTTCTTTAATTGATGTGTGTGATTAGTAATTAGATTAGGGATCCAATCTTTAAGCTCAATTATCTTCATCCAAATCTCCTGCAAATTTAATCTGATTTTCTTAAATTCCGGCCATTATTATTGCCCATGATTCCTTTTACTTTGGAAGAACATATTTATTTTTCATCTCTTTGGTTCTGCATCTCTGAAAAGCCTAGCAAATAATTGGAACAAGCACTCATTTATACTTTTCAAATAATGGAATACAATAATTGACAAATCACCAAGATAAAAAAGTACGCAGCCAAAAAAGAGTCAAAATTGCTAAATTATGCCATTTGGAACACACATAAACTATGGCATAAAGTTTACCTATGTGATTAGCCCTAAACCATATGAAACCAACAAACTATAGAACAAAGGTGGCATTTTCTCATTTTCCAACTCTGAGAAAAGTACAAGCACCATATGAACCAACATGCAATTATTATTTTTATCTCAATTCATAGTTGTGCAACAATATTACGATTCTAAATAAAGTTTATTTGTTTGTCATGACTCGCGAGTGATCAAACTTATTATATATATGAACAACTATATCTAGCTTATTCGTTAATTTAAAGATATATAATAATAATTTTAAAAAGATGATATGTATTTACATTTGACTTTTGTTGTCCAAGAAATCAAGGTATAAATGTTAGGTATTCTTAACAGCATATGACAATATGTTTATCCTTTCGTAATTCATAATCTTCTTCTTACTGCCAGTACGCCACCATTTTAAATCATTTAATCAGAGAATATAGCAGCACAAGGTGATTAGCCAGCTCTGATTCAAGTTTCTTAAACAAAGCCTCATGAATGAATGACACCTTCCTACTTTCTTAGTTCTTACTCGTGAAATAGACGTCCCACAATAATTGTTATATATAAAACGACAGCAAAATTATAAATAATGCTTCTTATTTAAACCAATGTCCTGGATTTTCAGAGCCATACACGACGATTCCAGCTTATAGTGGGGGCTTTCCAGAGCTGGTATCATTGTACTGTGTTTTCAGTACCAAGATTTTGTTGAACTAGAAAGGCGGTGGCGGTAGAGTCAGGTAGATGACCTAAAGTACGAAGATATTATACTATAACAAATCCATGAAACGACGACGTCGCTTGATGCAACTTTCATGGCTGCTGGTTGCCAATACAGAGGTCCTTGGAATAACAGAACCAACCATACAGGAAGAAACAAAAGATAAAGGACAACAGAGAGGTCCAAAGTACTGAAACAGAAGACACAAATCGAACTTTTTGGAAATAATTTTCGGTGGACTTTCTTTAATCTTTACAAGATAGGATGCATATCCATGGAATCCTTCTTTTTCTTGACAAGAAAGCTACAAAAACGACATCAGGACAATAGAGAGCAGGGATTGAAAATGGGGATATGAAAGAAGGGAAAGCGATCAAAGCTTACAGACAATTGTGGGGGTTGATTCTTTACTCATTGCAGTTACATTTGGGGAAAAGAATACATAGAACGAAATATTGCCTCAAAAATTGGTGTTACAAGTTCTATACTACATGATTGCCTGTGGAGGTAACGAGTGTTCAAAATTGGCAGGATTGTTGAGAAGGGAATTTCAAGATCTCTTGACAACGGCTGTTGCGAAACAAGGATGATGATTGAACTCGAATGATACCTTTAGTGAGGGGTCACGGGCTCCGGCTCGGGAGATTATGTTTAAGGCAATGCTATTGTGCTCGGCTACTTGCTCTAGCCTCCGCAGTTCAGCAGATTTTTCTGGATTGTTGGAAAAACTGCTCTTCACCTCCTTCACAATCTTCTGAGCATCTTTAAAGTGATCATACCTAACTAGGTTCTGTGAAAAGGAAGAGTTAACAGTAAGCCTACCGAAAAACCACCAGAAAACAATGCAAGGTTGTCGCACAACAATGACTAACCAATAGACGAGTATGAGTAGTGGAATCCTTAAACAAGGGGTATGAAACTTGATCAGGAATGCAAGCCTTTTGTAGGAGCTCGAAGTGCTGACTAAATCTCTGCCAGAAAGGAAAAATGGCAGTGTCATCCAAAATATTATTGACCAATAAGTTCTCTAATCTATTAAAGTCAAACCAGATAACAGAGGTGTACTCTTTTTGCATCCCATATTCCCATATTTACATTAGAGAATAGTACTGTAATTTACCAAGTTCACTCCAACAACTCAATGTAAAGGAAAATATTAATGATATACCTCATGCTCAGTATTGAAAGGGCTTGGATGTTGTACCATCATATGTTCATTCCTCAGAGCAGCAAGCATCTGAAAAAATTGGATTCATTTAACTGTGAGTTCAATAATGAAGCAAAACATATATGTTAGGAAAGGAGTAGCTGATAATGTGAACCATACAACTTCGTTACCCACACATGAGATCCAAATCCTCAAAAATAAACTCCTAACCCCATCTCATTATGATTGGTGTCATGAAGGTAGTGACACTTCTAAATTGATTAACTAAAGCAAAATTACCATCGCAAGTCCTTCTGCAATGCATATTTGGCATTGAAGAAACAAGATTGCAGGTGGAATCCGAATATCCCTTGCCACATCTTTACCAGAATCTCTTTTTTTCTTTCCCTTTCGTCTACCTGATCAACAGAAGTACGTATGCATCAGATGGTGTATAGTCTCAGTAAACATCTGTACAGAGCCCTACACTAGATTCATCTCTCCAACCAAAAAAAGCACAGAATATGATATACTTTTAACTTAATAATGTGTTACATATAATCTGCTCACTTAAAAAAATATGTATATAGAGGAATTCCAATAGTTACAATGGAAAAATGACAGCAGCCTGTGCCCATGCAGTTGAATGTATGACTAAACTTCAATAACCCCAAAACTTGTTTAATTGAATTAAGTTACGGAATGTAGCATAATTACCACTGTCATTGCTCGCCACCATTTTAAGAGACTTTTTCTCTAACACCTTGATCAGGACAACATAGATGTACCAATATACCATGCAATATTCACTTTGTGAATATAGCTCCAATTCAAAACCTAAAATGAGAAATCGAGCAGCAATCCAGTACGTTTGCTCCTCCACCCAAACAAGGATGTGTTGGACTACATTCATGCACGCATTCTGTCAAAACCCAATTGTGCTTAATGATTCAGCAAGAACTTTAATGTATACATTATAACAGTCTTAGAGCAACATACCTCATCATTTGAAGAATTTGTGTTTTCCCCCAACTCGTTTCTAAAGGCCATCTCTAGCTATAAGTTCACATAGAAAAGATGTAAGCATATTAACCAACAACACCGATAAACCAGTACACCACTCAAGTCAAAAGTTTAACTAAATTCAAAATATGTGATTTTAAGGCAGCAATGTAATAGTCCCTATAAGTAGGGCTGGTTGGAGTTACAAATCGTCCTCCTAGTGAGCAACACCATTATTGACAGACAGTGCAAGAGAACAGCAAACTATTAATTAGATATATCACTCTGAGGATTGCATCGTGTACAATGTCAGTTTGCTAAGTATATGCAGAAATCCATTTCACTTCAACAACACAATGCCCATGTAGAAGGTAGCTTATTCATTAATCTCATTAGACTTTATTGCTTCATAAGATGTTCACTTCAGATACAGTCATTCAGAGGTCATTTGAGGGTTGAGAAAGTAGAAAAAAGAAAAGAAATATCTCTATATTTAAAGATATGTTACATGCAGTACCTGTATGTAAACAACACGCCAATCCTGTAAAATCTTTCCAAGCTTACGCCTTTGCCATGCACTATTTGTACATAAAATTTTCAGCAAATTGATTACTAACTGCAAACGAATTGATTCAAATGTTAGATGAAGCACCCAGAGATATGTCTAATACATTAATAAATAGCTTAATATCATACAATAGCATTAGTTCATAAATTCATATCCCTTGATGCCCATTAGGAAAAAACATCAAATATTTACCAAATATTCAGTAGCAAAAAAGGAATCAGAATCAAACTATGATCAGTTGATCACCCCCAGAGTAAAAAATGAACAGAAAAACACATAATTCAAAAGTAATAATTGGCTTCACCTGTACTAGGTGAACAATTGATTCATGTTTTTGCATATCATGGTTCCTTAAAGAATGAGGTACAGCAGCAGCTCTGGTAATAACACCGAATATTGGATCCCGGCCATAAAGTTTCCCATCTTCAACCAGCAGACGCTGCCATTTTTCAAGGTCAATAATTGAGAAAAATAACGGAACTGTAGAGATTGACCACCATGTAAAATACAATTTGAGCCGCAAAAATGAAAAGAGAAACTGCTTCTCACAATGGGAAGTGTTGCTGCATTCTAGATACTGGAATAGGTGTGAAAACCAGGGGACTCAAGTTTTTTTTAAGATTGGTACAGATAAATGTGCGAAAATCTATGTTACCAAAAAAAATCCTAGAGCCATCATAACAGATACCCGATATACAATAAACAGAAACAAATGAAACGATTGAATACCCAACCTGAAGATGAGCTCTTGCTACTAAATCAGGCAATGATTTTTGGAATTCAACAACAAAGTGCAGAACACTTTCTAAAGATGGCTCCAACAGGTAGGAACATATGACATCCAGATCGTGAAGAAGTTTCATAAAATATTCTATAGTCTGGCATCACAAATGTTGCAAAAGAAACGAGTTAGTACAATGGAAGTAAATCACTAGCACTATCAGTAGCAACTACAGAATACTTGCCTTTTTCCAACTAAGAATTTTTATTGTGCGTGGTGGTGTCGGAGCTGATAATCTAGAGTTTAAACTAGCATCAAATCCAATCGCTTGACAACCAGAAGCAGTGGTTTTATCTTCTATACTCCCTTCACGAGTTCCAAGAGACCTAGATCTAAGGAACTCCGATGAGTTGAGCATTATTTGTAATTCTGATATGCAGGAGGCTATATGCTTTCTCGCCAACTCCAAACCTCTCCCTTGAGGACGTCTCATGCAAGTAATAACGTGATAAAAATACTGCAAAATAAAGACAGCACCTTTATCTAACTTAAACAAGTTGGGGTTTACAATTTACATATCTTTAAGTGCATTCACACATGCTTACAGATGATGCAGATGCATTTAAAATATATATAAAAGCACAGGGTAAGACCTTACGAAAACGTAAGCGGCATAACAAAGCTTTGCAGTAGGCTTCCTCCAATTCAAGATTAGTTTGCAGTGACACAAAGTCTGCAAAAAATAACATAGCTGGTATATGACACAAGTACCATTTGGTAAAATGTCTAAACTTACATGCAGTCTGAAAAGGTTGCAACAGCTATGGTGGGTAAAAAGTATATGGTAGGAAACAAAAAGAGGCAATCACTACAATAAACTAAAACTAATAAGGAATACAAATAGCAGTAAGAGCATATAACATGAAGTATTTTCTTGACAAAGATAATAGTATACGATTGTGAACAGATTGTACCTTCTAACACTGTTCTTTTTGAGGATGGTGCTTTACAAGCACGTAATTGGCGATTAACTGTTTCTTCAACAGCATTTAGCATTGATAAGCACTTATCATCTCCATCCGCATGCAAAGCCAGACCATATGACATTGTAAAGAGGTCTTCTTCCTGGGAATGACAGGAGCATAATTAAAATAGATATAAGACCTTTCTTTCACTTTTCAGGAAGATACTAAAACAAAAATGACTACATTATAATTGTAATTAGTACAAGTTTGCATGCAGACCAAAGTGCATTGGTAACCGTTCAGTTACTGCGATACGCTAATTAATCATGTGTAACCTACTGTCCACATTAATTTCTTTTCTATGATTCAATCCCAGGAGCTATAAAAATTGATTACTAGGACAACATCGACAATAAACAACTTCAGATCACTGGAAACACTGAAATGGTATAGGGGAAAAGAGCTGTTGGAGTACTTTACTTCATGAGTGCGTGCATCTGAGACAACTGAAATGACCGTCTTGCAGGTTACTCTTACAACTTTGCAATAAGAATGTAGTAATGCATCTGAAGATGTCCTATCAGGCCTCAGAAGATAGATGCAAGAGAAGACAGTTTGTGCCAATGAATGACCCTTGTGCCATGTCGCCTGCCATATAAGTGATTAGTTATATAACAAAGGCAACAGGATAGACTGTGAAACAAACACAATAACTTGTGACTATTCTACTTTACTGATTTCAGACATACAAAGAACTTCAATTAAATGATGAAACACAAACAAAAAGTTGAAAATCTACAAGAAAAGGCAAAGATAAATTCATAGCAGATGTTACTGCAAAAAGAGTCCCAACAAAGAATAGTCATGCAGGAGTGACTAAAAGCCAGGACTTAATGATTTTATTAGCTTTGATTAATATCGAGAATTTTTGCCTTATTCAAGAGGGTTCTACCATGTACTCTTTACATTTCATCTGTGTGAAAAAATTAAGCTCACTGCATCACAAAAATATGAAAGGGAGTACTTTGGATGCCATCAGAGACGTAATGCCATACCTCACACGCTAGAAGATGGTCCATAATATCAATAGTGCACTGAACATCTACTGTTCTATCAGAGCTAATAGGAACTGGAGCTGCACCATCCTCAATAGCTTCATCAACAGAGTAGTATTTACAAACTATACCAGAATCCATCTTCGGGTCCATAATCTAACAATTACGAGTACCACAAGAAGACATTGTAAAGTCCACAGCATTAATGGCAGAGAGGAGATCATGATCCAACTCTGAATAAACTATTTAGTTTAAAGATAAGTCAATGTCGACCCATACTATTTAAAAGGAAATGAAGACAATGTCTTACCTCCAAAGCAGACATTGCGGCAAAGAGATTGAAATTATCTCCATGAATAAGCATACCATCTTGAAGATCTGTAATGAAATGTCATAAATAACAGAGACAAATGCGAAATGAGCGCTCGACATAATAGTCTCGAATTGCAAATAAGTTCCAAAACCATAACAACTTCTTATACAATGTTTTCGATACCGAATCATAACACTCATTGAGTCATTTCTACCAATCTGAGCTATCATCAAACTAAGCTATGAAGATTTACACATTCTACATCGATTTCAGCTCAAGCTTTAAGTCACCTAAACACTCCACGATTCATAACCACACGAAATGCTAGCGTTTTCAAATTCCAAACATGCGAGTAAGCTACTAGTTTCAGCGTTTCAGCTTAGAAATTCGAAGTCGATAGCTATTATACATAAACAAGCTAGGGATTCATCTCCGAAACCAAAACAGAGCAGAGCAGAGGAGAATCTCCAGATTCTTCTGAGCTTAGGAGCGAAAGGAGAAGAGGTATACGGACCTTTACACGCGGCGTCGAGGAGCGGCGACACGTCGGCCCAGACGGAGTGATCGCCGGAGGGAATGGAGGAGCGTTCCGGTAAGGGGAGGTCCACGGTAGCTTCGTCGGCCATCGGCGGTGGTCTCGCCTCCTCTCTCTTCCTTGTTCTTCTTCTGGTTTTAGAGAGAGAGAGAGAGAGTAGTGGGGGTTTTGGTTTGCTTTGGCCACTTAAGCAACAGCGGCGGGTGGTCAATCAGTAAGGAGGAGAGAGAGACTTTGGTGACGTGAAATGAAAGGAGGATTTAACCGTCTATTTCTTATTTTTCTTTGTTTTATTTTTTGTTTCTTTATTAAAATCATATCTACGTAGAGTCATTTTAATTGCACCTCATGTTTTTACTATTTGTAAAAAAATTCTCCCCGAAATTTCTGATTTTACCCTTTTATTTTTATGTGCGCCTCCTATCTATTTTAGTATAATATTTCTTTCTAATTTAACAAATTTTTCCATTTGAAAATTCAAAATCTATGTACAATCACCAAAATAAATTTGCATTTGTTTATAACTCATCGAAATATTATTATTTTGAGAACACCTTTATATTATATGGGCTTTCTAAATTATATTTTTAAATCTATAACTAAAAATATACATTGATGGAGAAATAATTAACCGAAGAAGCATAATATATACATTGATTGAACGTAAATTATAACTAAATTTCTAAATAAATAATCTTCCCATTTGTCAGATCGGTAAGAAATCACGATGATGAAATAGAATGAAGGTGTAGATAAAAATAAAAAAGGGCAAAAATGAAAAAAAAAATTGGGAAAAAAATCAACATAGGTACAAATAGCAAGTGGGGAGGAATCACACGTCTACATATCTATAGCTTAATTGATCGTTTTCATACAATGAGAAATGTTGTCGATGCTGAGGGCATATATTGATAATAAATTTATGAATGTGACATTCGACAGGTAGTAATTTGAGAGTTTTCCACTACCTTAGGTTTTGCTAATTTTAGAATCGTGTATCATGAAATCTTACTTTTTATAATCAATGGTCGATCACATAATCTTTTCAAATACATAGTGATAGCAACGATATATTAAGGTGCAAAAATGATTTGCATAGCATAGAAAATTGGTATATCTAATATATAGTAGAGAAAAATCTCTAAATGGTACCTGAATTATGCCTCAATGTACATTTTGGTACCTTGACTTTTAAACTACCCAAATGACACTTAAACTGATGTTATGTTAGCCATTATGGTACTTATGTCTGATTTACCGTTTAAAATAAGAGTAAAATTGTCAAACACATTTTTTGATTGATTAAACTATAAATTCTTATTTTTCTAAAATTACTTAAATTAAAAAAATGGAAAATTAGATAACAAAAACTTGTTCTTGGTTTTTGGCGAAGGCTCATTTTATATTGTTTATATCCTTTTTTCTGATATTTTCTATAAAGAATTGGTGATGGGTGCATTATTATTATTATTTCAAGCATCAAGTTATCAACATATATAAACCATCTCGCATACTATCTGTCATTAACTGAATAAGAGAGAAACATATGTTTGACGATTTTACTCTCATTTTTAATAGTAAATCAGAAGGATGTACTATAATGGTTGATGAAGCATTAGTTTAGGTACCATTTGGATAGTTATAAAAGTCCAAGTACCAAAATATGCATTGAGGTATAATTCAGATACTATTTGAGGATTTTTCCCTATATAGTATCTATTATCTAATGCATAGTAACGATTATGATACGGTCATACCCTTGTTACTGTTTACTTTGCGGTAGATCTCTTTTTTGTTTGCTAGTAGGACAGGTGCTACTGAGGAAGAACGAAAAGACTAAACAAACCATGGGATGTGGTGTAGTGGTTTCTGACTGCGACAACTTTTTGACCAAGGTTTAAATGTGGCATTGAAGGGGCCGCCACCGTGCAGCCGAGGAGGAGGCCGCCGCCCGTGCAGCCGATGCAGCAGCGCGTGACGCTGCTAGAACATCCCTCGTCACTGCCGTCAGTAGTTTCGCTGCTACGGCGGCAGCCGTGAGGAGTGCCGGGGCTGCTCTATCGAGGGTTTGGAAAGAGGTGAGAACCACTGATCATTACTATCTACTGCTGGTTGAGTGGGTATATTATTATATCCAGTCCAATGTCCCTCTCGATCCAACGATACAGGCATATTTCAATCTGCTGCTGTCTCTTACTGTCGGATGTGCGGTAATATCATGGTGTAATCCGCTTGTTATAAGAGAACTCAAAGGAATGGGGTTTCCTATCTCGGTTTCGGGCGCAGCCGAGATAACTGCTATGGCGGTCAATGCTGCATTTCTTGCATGCTTATTGAGTCATAAGGTGTCGCATGGAGGCTTTATTGCTATGGCAATGAGCGCAGGACGAGCGGTCTTTGGTTACTTTGTTAAGATTCTCAAGAGGGCTGCGGTGGCTGCTTACTCTTAGACTAGAGTTTAAGGATATGAGAGCTTAGGATCGATAGGATGACTCTTTTTGTAATGACTTTATGCGGTTATGCACTCTTCCAATAGGATTACTCTTTTGTAATGACTTTTTTTAATTTTGATACATTCCGGATGGAAATGTTCAAGAGTTTTGGATGATCCCCGGCTCACCAACTAAAGCCATAACCGCCCGTCCCTCCCAGTTCCTTCACTATAATGCTGAAACTATTGCGCAATTTTTTTTAGGGCATATGATGATAACCTCAGCCCTCAGCCATCCCTTCTTCCTTTTTCTTTAATACACTCTTTTATTTATAAAAAATCAAAACAAAATAACTACAAGCAAACAACAGACACTATCATATGTGGTGTACAATAGTTTCATCATTCATTTTTTTATTTAAAAAATGAAAGTTCCGTGGATGTAATGTTAATCATCTGAAATGATGTTACAACAAGGCTTGTGTAAAGGTATATATGCCCCATAAATTGATAATGAAATTATGTCTATGGTAATGACACCCTTCACCATCTATAGACACAAGGATTTTTTTATTTGTTATATGAACACTATGCATCTTTGTTGATACTACATCAGCTTCAAATGATTCCACATAGTGATGGTTCAATGAGAAAACCAAGAATAATTTCTCACCATCCTCGGATGGAGAAGCTAAAGATGGTTGGATGATCCCCCAATCCTCAATAAAAACCCTAACGGTCAATCCCTCCGGTTCCTTTACCACAATGATAAAACTATTGTGCAAACTCTTTCAGGACTTGTGATGATAGACTTTTACAAGGCCTCTTTTCTTCGAAAACTGTACTTAAAGTTGTGGCAAAATAATTCATCTTGTTAGTCCAGGTTGCTTTAGATATAGTTCTTATTGTGTAATGACGTCTTAAAGAAAAATAAAAGACCACAACAACTTTTTGTTGTGTCATCACCATGCCCCGAGCATCTCAACAAAGAGATTACTTATGCCATGGATAAGTTTGATTTCAAGAATACACATGTGAAACAATGTGCGAAACAAATTAGCACTTCATTTGCTTAAAAATCGAATGAAGCTTTCCACTTAGAGCAAATACACCAATAACTTGATTGGCTGATTAATTGGATGGGAATTGAAAAAAGGGAGAATGCAATGATTTATTGAGGATTGGGGGATCATCCAACCATCTTTAGAAATTCACCCTAATTGGGGATAGCAATTTTGATTTGTGTGTGTTCCTCGTTATTCGCACATGTGTTAAAATAAGATTGGCTAGTAGTAATATTTTATGAATGAATTGTTCAATTTTAATATTTAAAGAGGTATTGGTAGTCAAATTGGTTTTATTGGTGCATTGTGTAAAAATGCAATTGCTAATTTTTAGATGAATAGTAGATTTGTAGTACCAATTTGTTCAATCAATTGTCATTGCCTTTAGTTCATGGCTCATCATCTAATGTGGTGGCATTTGTCTTGGATCACAATCTTCTTGAGTTTTGCTTCCCTGATTTTGTTATTCAATCAAGTCATGCATTTATCCATTGGCACCCAAGGTTTATATCATGTATTACTGGCCACATATATGCCTTAATTTGTGCTCCACTATCAAGTGATTATATATATGACCCAACACGATTAGCATTCAAAAACAACAAGATCAAGAGTAATTGCAACTTTACAAGCTAGCTAATAATTTCCATTATGAAATAATTAGTTAGACTGCAGGGGTGGACTCACGTGGGGGCAGCTGAGCCCACTCAGTTTTTAACTTTTGAAATTTTTTTGTTTAACTTTTACCCTTAATGTAAAAATATGCATTCTAATGTGTATGTATATGTATATTGTTATAGGTTATTATTCTTATTGGGTGTGTATCAATCAACAATTCTCTTTTCATACTTCTTCTATTTCTAAACCAATAATTAGTTTTGATAATTCTAGTCTATGTTGGTATTAGGGATTTTAGCTTTAGTTTTTGTTGTATTTTGTTTTCTTCATTGAAAAATTAATCTCTTCTTACTGATTAAGAATTGAAACTAAATGATAGAGCGTTAATTAAAACGTCTATAATAAACCCTGTAAAATGTCATCGTTAGTATATAATAAGCATGAATCGTTTTTTACGGAGAATTGAAGGGAACTCTAAACTTTTAGTGTTAACAAATAATGGGGGGTTTGAGATCGATTATTCACTACTAAAATAAAATCTAAATTACTATTTACATGATCGACTTCTCTTTAACAAATTTAAATTAAATTTACCATTACACCACATAATTATAAGCTCGAACCTATCATGCATTCCAATTCGACCAATTACATACTTTGTAGACACCAATACAATTAGAGCTTTAGGGGATCATCTAATCATGCAAGATTTCAATTAACATTTAGATTGACTTAGGGCCTAATCTAAATTTGCATGCAATCAAATTCAATAACACTTAGAACAGAAATCAAACAAGATTACATTTAAGCATCAAATCTTTGTTGGAGACAAGTTTCATGTATGATGTCACCCACCATGGTTTCACATGCAAATTTCCAGAATTTTTACCACTTTTAATCAACACAAACCAAACATACTTAGGGCATGATTCGATTTGTGTCAATATGGTTGATGAATCTAGTACTCAAACACAATATTAGGGACTGCATCCAAGTACTAAATTCATATGCACATATCTGAAAATTATCTAAAAGTATGAGAACACAACAATAGAAATACAAACTCAATAATTATAGGAAACCATCAATTCGGCAAAGAACCAAAAATTCAATAAAACAATTTGAAAATTTTGATTCTCAATATAAAACAATAATCTCACACAAGCATCACACTACAATCTTCATAGACAAAGTATTGTAGAAAATCAAAAACTAACCAAGCCATGGAGATGAGTTGCGAGAATTACACGTAGTAGGAACCTTGGAGGTGTGTCTTCAATCGTGATTTCGGTGGAGATGGAATTTATATAGGGGAAGATATATGAGCTTCATGAACACGTGGGATTGCTCCAAGATCAGAGGTGTGGGAGATATATGGCTGCTCCTTCCTAGGAGTTCAGGCAGGCTGCTCCTTCCTAGGATTTCAGGCAGGTCAACCCGGTTAAGTTTGGGGAGCTTGTCGCTAGTCGGGGACTTAACGTTGAAGAAGGGAGTATGCCGCCCTACACACTGGTCAGAGTCTAGAGCCGATCCCCTGATGAGCCCAAGACATGGTGAAATAAGTGCATTGCCCCGTTGGATAAGACTGGCTCCATAGGGGAGGAGCGCCTTATGGACCAAGTGTGGCAACCGAATGACTAGGTCCATGACATAGCGCTCCTCGGTAGTGTAGCGAAATAATTTAGTGCAAGGTCATTGCTTCCTATAGATACAAAATAATTTAGCAAAATAATATCGTAGTCATGAGCGCTCCTCAGTGGTGTAGCAAAATATTCAATAATTTATTTTTGAATATTGGTTGTTTCATTTCAAGGAGTTCTCTCATCATATAAGATTCTTGTTTCAGACCATATATTGAAGTTTCTGCTGTTCTTATTTAATCTTCTCTAACCTTGTGATTGAGAAAGACGAGGCTAAAGACCCCATATTGCGAGAGTAATACATTATCTAAATGCTTGTGTGATAGACTTTTGGCTTTCATCTGCTGTGCAAGTCACTGGAAATTAAAAAATTCAAACAGAAACTGTCAATCCAAAAGTGCAAAACAAATTCATTCCGACTTAAGGCCAACAATGATTTGCAGTGTGCTTAAATCAAGTTGAAACGTTCAGGGAAAGAAACAGTTGTTTCTTAGGCCTTGTTTAATCTTCTAAGAAAACCATCTAATGCATCATTACCAAAAGTTTGTTTGAACCAAAGATATCACTCAAGAGTCTCTTTCAGGATTTTTTTTTCAGCTCTATAGGGTGCATATATGAATGCATCATAAAAACTTCGCAACAACAAGACATATGGAAATGTAACAGAAGCAACAAAACATGTGTAGGTGTAGTTTTAGCCAAGTACAATGTGCAAACCGAAAAATCGATGATCAAGTTCGAGCTAACCTTGGCAATTAATCTCTGAAATCACAGAAATCGGAGGGAAGTGCAGACTTCAGTCTCTGCTTGTGAAAGAGGTGCATCATTTTTTACTACCATGTACTTTGTAGTTTTATTTGAATATTGGTTTTTTATTTTAAGGCAGAACATAGAGAGAGATATTATACTACCCAAAGAATTACACACAACTTTTTTTTTTTCGAGAAAAAATTACACACATCGATTAAACATTTGATAGTAAAAAATGTTGCACTTCTTTTTCTTCCCTGGAATTCTTCTGAAACATAATGATAATTGACAGCCTCTATAGTTCTGTTCTAAGGCTATCATTTGAGACGAAGCTTACTTACACAACTTTCTCTCAACAAATGGATAATGCCCTACTCAATCATCATCATCTAAAGCGTAGTTGAAAAAATGAACAAGCTGCTTCACTGTATCTGTATATATTACAGAGTAAGACTAGTATTGATGTCACACCCCAAGGTGCTTCGCCAGTCTAGCATGACAAGTATAGCAGCATAATGAGCCAAAGCACCCATCACCACCAAAACATGAAAAATCTGGTGGCTGTGACCTGCCAAATCGAAGCACCCCGGCCTCCATCTCTCGGGAATCCGAGTGATGTAAAATCCAGTCCCAGTCAAGTAGAAAACCGCCATGGCAACTTCATAAACCAGAGTTATATCACGTTTCGGATTGCCCCAATTCACAATGCTGGCATGGACCGCCGGAACAATCCCAAACAACCCCAATGAAGCAAACAGCAAAGCTCGAAAGGTTCGAAATTTGGAGTTAGACAGCTTCGGGGAGAAGAGTGTGACAATGGTGCCAATTCCCATTACTGTAATGCCTCCAAGGTAAATGAATTGCCAGCGAGGGTCACATTGGAAGATGTAGTAAATCGGAGGGGAAAATGAGGTGATGATCATGGTGGTGATGCCTGCATAGTCTATGCGCAAGAGCAAGACATTTAAGGGGTGAGAGTGGCATGAAAACAGATGGCAAATGGTGCTCGAAAGAAGGCAGAACATAGAGCCAGATAAGAACACATAAAATGGCCATAGTGTCACTCTCAATTGATGACCAGGCGATGCAATGTTGTTCACTTCCTGAGATGTCAGTTGCTTCAAATCATGAACAAAGTTTGTTGTCTCCTGCTTATAAATTTATAGTATCAATTAACTTATGAATCAATAATATGAGGAAGAGTGCCAATTTATAGAAGGTGAGTTATTACCGCACTAAAATTATGGGAAACATTTGCAGCTGCACTAAATGTGTACCTGCATATATCAAACACATAATCAGAAAAGTGCATGCTTGAGAGATTCCAGCAGTAGCTCAATCATTCACTTGGCATAAATGAACTCAGAAATCTTTATCGAGATTTCTAATCTTGGTTGCAAATTCTAATTGATGGCAAGGATACTTGTTTAAATGTAGTTCCTACTTCAGGAAATATACAAACAAGGTTGAAGTATGTTCTGAATTCTGATACGTACAAACATCCTTAACACACTTTTTATATTTTTCCATATTGAATGTAAACACTATTAAACGGAAACTCGCCTCTCGAAACACATGACGAAGCACACAGCTTTAAACTTCAATTCCAAGAAACACATATATATCCTTGATCACCTATTGACTACTTTTATCTCTAATTCTACTAGTTCGCTTTGTATTTTTTTCCCTAATGTTCCTTGAAGCTATGAAAGATATATGTTACATGTATAAATAGGGGGAAAAATCAAAATTCCATAAAACAGAATTGAGAACAAACCTGTTAGAGAAGCCAAGGAGATCCGATACCTGAGGCACTTCCCACAAATTCGCCATAGTCAAACCCACAAACAGAACAAACCCAATCAAATGCCTGCAAACAAAATCAAATCAACCTCAGAAATGATCAACCATCCCAAAAGAAAAACTAAATCTTTAAGTAATCCATCAGACGATCCAACACATAATCAAGAAACAAAGATAATTTAAGAAACTGAAAATCGATGTTGATCACATACGTCCAAACATTGAGAGTTTCATTATGCCAACGGAAAACACTGAACAGAGCTTCGAGAATAGGCCAATCAGCTCGGTAATAATTCAAGATGAACTCGTTGTCCTTCATATATTCCGGCAACTCCCAATACGACATCAGCTCATATTTTTTTAACGACCCCCCAACGTTGTTATTGTTGTTGTTGTTGTTTCCTTTACCCTTCTTCTTCCTAATCCTCTTCTTCTTGCTCTCATAGTTAGAAACAGAAGAGGACGACGAAGAAGATGACTGGTAATAAAAACTATCGTCATGGTTTTGAGGTGGATCCAGTTTCGTAGCTCCGGCAGCATTGTTTGACCGTCGTTTTGATCTCTTCCTGAAACTTACAGCAGCTCCTCCTCCTCCTCCTCCTTCCCCGGGACTCATGATGATTAGGTTAAAAAATCACAAGGAGGGTGCAAGGCGGAGGGGCCAAGAGTTTTCAGAGACAGAGATCGATCAAGAATATCCAAATGATGAAAATTCCCAACGAAGAAGACGAAGTTGTGAATGAAAAGCTTAAATTGGGTTTGGTATTAATTTAGTGCAGTTTGGAGGAGGAGGGACATGGACAACTGGTCCAACCGCAACCATTTAAAGATGAGAGACTGACTCCTCTCTCTCTCTCTCTCTCTCTCTCTCTCTCTTCCTTCATTCATTTTTGACATGCATGCTGTGCTTATTTCTGCTCGTATTTTCTTTTTTGGGTTGTTATTGTTGGTTGAGCTTCGTGCCTAAAATTAATAATTCAGACTTTTTGGTTTTGGGAAGGAGGGTTAGCTACATTTTTCGTGATAAAGACACACCTAACAAACTCTCATAAACCTAATGATGAAAAAGTTTCTCAAATTCAATATTTTAAAAAATTCGTCTTAAGTCTCGATTCAGACTTAAAAAATTTAAGATTACATACATAATGCTTTTGTTTTTCAATTTGGACACCGAGACTTAAAAAACTTACGTCTTTTACGCCTTATGTTACGTTTTTCACGTCTTTTACGCATTTTACTATGCCTTAAAAATAATATTTTTAGGTATCTTTTTATATTTATTTATATAATGTGTTTAGTTTGATGAAAACTATCTAAAATGTTTGGATTATGAATTTCATTATATCTAAATGCAATAAATTGGTAAGGTTTTATGTATATTTGTTCTTTTTGTATGTGTATAATTATATATTTACATATTTAACTAATAATTTTTTATAATACAAGACTTACGCCTTATGCGCCTCAAGTTTTAAGACTCAAGACTCAAAATAACGCCTTAAGATACGCATTTGTTTTTTTAAAACATTGCTCCGATGAAAGATCAACACCCACTTTGTAGTCTCATATATCTCATACGTCGACGTTTTTGATTGCATGCATCATGCATGGTAATACTTAGCTTCAGTCACATCCAAACTTGTACTTATTGAGAAGGCCCCAAATGGCGAAATGCCGAAAACATACACCGACTTTGTGATCGCTCATTGTCGGATTTAAATCTAATCATTAGATGAACTAATTGATGTATGAGTTGATGTAACTTGAAACAAGTTCATGGAGTTCTTTACTATTATCACATAGAAACGATAGAATGAAAATCCCATGAATTGCTAAACCAACTTCGCCTCAAATGATCACGCAGAAAATATGCTATTTCAAATATTTAAGGTTATATTGCTTGGAATGTTTTTTCAGAAGGATATAGTAGTTGTGAAATCCAGGGTCTCCAATATACAGTTAGGTTTAGAAGCGCAGCCAACTATGACGAAACCAGTTGTGGAATATTGGACTGCTAATTATTTTTTAAGGACCGAGAATATGAACACGATTCCGGTTGCCCACAACTCCAGGTTTCTGCACTTTCACGTCAACTTATACCTACCAAATATTACTGTATCGATTATACATAGACGTATATCGCTCGCTTCCGCAAATTGACATCAATTTTTGTCTTCATTACGGGATCGGGTAACGTATATACGTCTCCGTATAATGCTTTGGTATATCAAGTTATCAACCATGTGCTACGTGACGACCCACTCGAACAACCTAGCTTGATGAGGGTACTTTATTTCGAGATATAGAACAAACCAGAAGAAACAGCTCTGGTTATCACTTCTGAGAATTTAAGAGAACACAATTTTCTTCTTTCATACCATATTCGATCATGAATGCTGACCTAATGTCACAACGACGAATGCAAACTATAGGACGTGGACAGTAGTCGACTATGTAAGCAAGTTCTTCAAAAAAATGTAAACCCAAGATGCATGAGTCGCACAAACGGGGATGAAATTGGCTGTTTATTTCTAAACAAATAGCTACAAGCCATTAGCCAGTGAAAGCAATTGAGGATTTGCTTTGGAAGAGATGGAAATATATGAATACAGGTATGTGAGCTTTATGTCGACTGAGCCTCCGCAAAGAAAGTTTAGAGGACAAGGTTCGTGACGGAAAAGAAAAAAAGAATGCTTATGAAGACACTAAAGGAATGCACAGTATTAGCTCTTGACAACCTCTAATTTCTCCAAGGCACTGCGGATATCATCGCTGCCGCAACCTTCAGTCGTCTGAACGATGTTGGGGCTGTCAGTTGCTAGGACATCGGACAGAGGGTAATTCCGGTTTGTGTGGAGTTGGCTTATCGCATTGCTACCAACTCCCTTCAGTACTACACTTTTGTGCAGCCCTCCAAGCAATCCCTCATAATCTGTATCTCCGCATTCTCCGGCAACAACCACCATATTTGATAACTCTACACCCCATCTTAGATATAAATACCTGAAGGATATGCACGTTTCAGTAATCACAGTTGATGATCAATCAAAACAAATGTATCTGAAAGTTTAAAGATTAGACAAGACTTGGCCCTTCACCAAGTATAATGTACCTGAGGGCTTGGGAACGAGATGCTGTCACTGGAATCACATTCAGTCTGGTACCATTTTGACAGTAAATTACACGGCACCGCAAAGCTTGAATCCTCAGCATCTTCCGAAGCTCCTTAACAGGGGGAACCTGCAAAATTGAAATTGATAAGTTTTACAGCATACCGCCAAGGCGCCAACAGTAATATACTGCAAGAGAGAGTAGCTTTCAGAAACTACAGAACTTAAGTGCCTAATAAAATTCTCAATTTGAAATGCGCACGAACACAATATTACTTCATGCAAAAGTCAGCGGTGAGGAATGTTTACCATTGCTGGCTTTTGCACTTTAAAAGCATAACAATAGTCTGTTGAAAGTTGTTCAGATGCAGTGACAATCTGTTCCTCACTCCCACCCTTCTTATCATTGGTTGAAGTTGCCCAGCGTACCAATGTCTTCCTCAACCCTTCTCCACCCCAGCGATATTCAATGTGTGAGTGGTAATAAAAGTCAACCACAAATGGACGATCATCTGAATTTATAGATGGATAGTAGAGATCACTGCCACTGTTGCATATAAATGCATCAAAATCATTAGGGCCCAAGCCCCCAGAGACCAGAAACGAGCGTATCTCAATTATGGTCAAGGATGTTGACAATATGTACCCTATAGAACCTTCTGTCCTTTCCTTTTCTGTAGCCTCAAAAATCTTTTTAGTGATTTCAATCAGATCTGTAATGGTATCACAATCCACTGAAATGACAATAAGATGTTTCCTCCTCCTCAACACTGGGAACTTACCACTACTGTTATGGTCTGCTTTCTCTGAGAAACCAGCTTTCCTCGTGTCCCTTGAAATACCTTTTGACCATGCCAAAACAGCATTCTCTATCTTAGTCTTTCTATCAAGACTTCCCTCAGATTCTAAAGAACTCTCATTCACACTAAGTCCACTCTTTTCTCCATCCATTGAGAACTTCAAGTTCAAAGATAGATCTTGTATGTCTCTCAAGGAATCACTTGGGGAATCCGATTCTGAGGATTCTGCTCCATCATCACTTCTTTGCCACTGTGGATGCCTTGCTTTGCAGCTGGCTATTCGAGATAGGTAAGTCTTGCAGTGCTCAGGCCATGAATACAGATGAATGTTCTTCAGTCCATTCTGACGACATCTTGCCCAGAGATGTTTATCTGCAACAAGCTTCAGAAGAGCATCAGCAATAGATTGCTGATCGTGGGGATCAATAAGAAGACCGTTGTCAAGGACCTGCGGAGATAGTTGAGTGAGCTTCAAGAGTATTCAACAATTGCATGTATAATATCTGTCAGTATGTACAAAACCGTCTACCAATGGTCATAAGCAAGGAGTAGTTTACCTGTATAATATCAACAGGACCTCCATTTTTCGTGGCAACAATAGGTAAACCATAAGCAGCTGCCTGCACAACAAAAGAATACAGTTACACTGGTTTCAAACTATAGATAAAAATGTTAGTACCTATTATGCCTGTAAACTTCATTTAAGTATGATGAGCACCTCAATCAATGTTAATCCAAATGGCTCGATAAAAGCTGGATTGATGAAAACACCCTGCAAAAAAGGATTGGGATGAGCATCTAACCAGTAAAGGAAAAGCATTTCTACGCAGTCATGAGACACTTAGAAGGACCAGATAAGTAGGACCAATAAGTAATAACAAACCTAACACATAGGTTCACATTATACCAACAGTAGTTGTAAAAGATATAGTATTAGACATTCTCTCATCATTAGCTCAGGTAACAGCCAGAGGAGCAATACTATTACCACGGTTTAGTGCAATATGAGAAATAGGACTGAATGTAAACAATGTTGAACACAAAAGGACAGCGGTCAAATAAGTAGAAAGATTAGGGGGACATGAAGTGCTTGGAAATAGAAAACAGGCAAAGTCAAAAAAACCATTAGCATGTGAAAGAATAAACACACGATAAAGTACTTACATAAATTGAAGCTACAAAAAATAATTTTAGTGCTCTAATAGGGCCTCACTTAATCTCATATATGGCTCACATGCATACCTTTGTCTTTGCTGCCAGACGATATATCTCAGGAACATCAGACTGCTTGTGGTGTTTGGGGTATGCAACTTGCCCATACAAATCATGTTTGTCAATGAGCTTGAGAACTGAAAGAAGAACAGAAGCACTTGTGCTTGACATGTCATCAATTCCATCCCGATTACCCATAATCAATGTCTGCACAGTAGAGAGAAAAAGAAAGGTCAGATAAGTCACAGATAAATACAAACACGAAGAAGATACCACAAGAATTCTAACATACAAGATTTGCAAGCTCTCTTAATGGACGACATTCTCCAAATGCTTTGACCAAAGTTGTGATGTTCTTTTTTGGATCTGGTCTAGCAAGGGCAAGTATCATAGGCTTCCGGGGATTGGTAAAGAAGCGCATTATCTGTATTACAACAAACATACATAACACATGAAAACATAATTTGAGACCAAGGCCTTATTTCTTACAAAGTAGAACACTTCCAAATTACTTATCAGCTATCTGTCTGGGAGCCACCATGGTAGATGTACACAGAATAAATAATACCTCAGTCCAAATAGGTGGGTCAGCAGGAGTAGGATGATGGTCTTCATTTGCTTCAGTTTCACCATCCATATCACCATCCTGTGGAACAATATGATGGAACTCCATTCCAGGAGGAATTACCTGCAGAGAAATACAAACTTGTAAGGTCTTACTTATATGATAAAGTAGCAAATAAATCATATATATACATATATAATCTTCACAAACTGCTGATCAGGGTGAAAAAAAAACACATCCATTTCAATCTAGACCAGCATTTCAAGTCGTCCCTTTGGTTGAGAAAACATTTGACTATAGCATGAAAAGGGACCTACGTACTTACCACCATGCGGGGCATGAACCTGCCATAACAGCTCACATTACGCCTGATCCTGGCTCGAATTTTTCGCTCCAGTATGGGATCAAATCCATCATACAAGCGCCATTGCTCATCAATCTCCTGTCTAGTGCTGGTAATTACTATTTCAGAGGCATCAAGGGATAACTCCTCGGCTTCTATTCTACGCATTATTTTGTATGTGGCATTTATTTCATCCCTTGATAGACGACCTTGTTTCAAAAGTTGCTCCAACTTGTCTCTGCCAAGTGAATGGCCAGTGAAAAGCATCGGTACATTCAAAGCACCAGATAGGAGGGCAGCAGAGTCACCTGCATCCGCATAATGCCCATGGATGGCAACTGGCCAAACTGGCTTCCCACCACCAACTTGTTCACCCAAAACTTTGGACATTTGTATTACGTGGTTCAATGCACCATCAACAAATTCAGGGATGTGTGGCCAAAGGTTCTCTTTGGGGATATATTTATCTTTGGGACCAAATGGTATACGAATGATGTACGAACCACTGCTCTCTCCTGTCTCTTCCTCAAAACCT
Source organism: Argentina anserina (assembly GCF_933775445.1). Classification (NCBI taxonomy): domain Eukaryota; kingdom Viridiplantae; phylum Streptophyta; class Magnoliopsida; order Rosales; family Rosaceae; genus Argentina; species Argentina anserina. The sequence continues at coordinate 1,063,016 of NC_065872.1, read as the reverse complement.
TCTGCACTTATTGGAGTCAGCATCTCTGTGGGCTCACCATAACTCCAATCTACCTCGGGTGATGACACTTGTCTAGTTAGCAGATCAACCCGATACACCCCAGGCATGCTACCCAAAGCCCTTGCAAGTTCCACTACATATTTAACCTAGACAGAACATAAAATCAAGATTATAAAGGGAGCTACATGAGGAACAGGAGAGGTAATCATATAATTTAACAACACAGATGTAAATCATGTAATGCAGTTGTATAACATCAATTTAAACACCAACAACCAACTAATACCTGACCACCAGTATCAGAGTCACGACCAAGCTCCATATTTTCACCCCGGATAAGACCATGAAGACTGCAATTGCAAACTTTTAGTCAGGAAACAAGAAAATCATCATACAGAAGCAAATATCATGTCCGCCACCATCAGCCAAATTCAGTTTCTTATGAAGTTCTCTGAGTAGCAAGGGAAACTACCATTTCAATGCTTCTAAGCAATGCTGAAAGCGTGATTGTATTAAACACTACGATCACGCATGGAACGATGCAACACAACCAAATACACCTAAATAATAAAAATGCTCAACCTTATTAAGACGATATACAGCTTCTTCCCCTTCTGCTGGCTTATAAAAGTCTCCATTGCGTCAACAGAGTTAATCCTCGGCAGCCTGCCTCTGACACTATCACCGTGAGTCGATACATCCGTCACCACATCTCCCTTCTCTCCCTCCGACAAGTCCTCCGACATATCAGCAGTAGCTTCCCTCCGGCCCCTTTCTCTTTCCAGATGACGCTTCGTCATCCTCTGAGCTTCCTTTTCCTCAAGCTGCCGAACAACACAAAGCAAAAAAAATCATATTTTCAGCAAATTGATCACATCCTTAACTCCCAATATCTTCAAACTTAACCGCAATTACTACAATCACACTAATCTATCAGCATTTTATCAAAATCAGCAGCAATTCGATTCGATTTTGGACAGTAACATACAAATTTTAACCACCTCCACACAAAATTAACAATCTTTAGATCACACACTACTCTGATTCAAACTATACGAAAACCACTACATATCAAAAAATCATAACAAATCAAAAATGGAAAAACTCATCAGAAAACAGTAACCTGCTTCTTCTGGCGAGCCAAGTTCCAAATCCGCCAGCACAGATTCTCCAGCCTCGTGTTCCTCTCCTGCGGACTCCTCGTCGCCGCGGCCTGAAATTACCAAAACACCACCGCAACCGCCACCTCAGCAAATCGAATATTCCGGAGAATCAAATACACACAGAAGAACGCAAAAGAAGTAAAGTACTACTTACGCGGACCCAAGAGCGGTGGAGATCGGTCTCATCGAAGCCGGTGATGACCTCCTCGACGAAGTACCTCGTCGGACTGAAGTGACCTCTCTCCCGGAGCAGTAACGACGACTTGGCGTCGTCGACGAGGCCGGGGCCGACGTCTAGAATCGCCTCCAGGTAACTGTTTATCCAGTCGTTACCGGCCGTTCTGGTACCATCCGGCATCGTCGGAGCTCAATTCCGGCCAAATCTTGGCCTGATTGTATGATCGGTTTGACTGATTTGGTGAGAAGAAAATAGAGAGAGAGAGAGAGAGAGAGAGAGAGGAGCTCTGTGTGTGTGTGAAAAATGAAGAGGAGGAAGAAGAAGAGGGTCTGGTTTATATGCATGTGATTGTAGGTGGTGGCGGTTTTGCCTTTGGAAACGGTTAAAAAGTCAAATTCGTTTTTACCTCAGTCAAATTTTGAGTCATAAAGCCGGGACTACTTTCATACGCATGGTAAAAGAAATAAATGTGGTCGTGGATTTAGAACACTATTAGTGGGAAATACATTTACGTTATTCCCCTCAAGAGATTCTCCTAATTATTCTAATTTCGCCCTTTAATTTGACTGAAAGATTCTCTTAATGAACGAACGATTAGACTAATGTTATTTTTGGTTGTAATATGACGTGCTTTTTGTATAAATAAAAAGATGCTCCATACAAAAATTTAAAAATAGCAAGAAATGAATCTATAAAATGTGAAGATGCCACGGCTAAAATTGGGATGATATTCATTTCTACAACGTATATTTTTGCAAATTGCATCTATATATTTTTAATTTTTTTACTAGTTTATTAATTTTACTTGAATCGTACATGGTAAAAGTGTAGAACAATGTTGTTAAACGAAGGATTTTGGTTACAAGATTTATGTCTAGTATGATAATCATGCAAACTCATAGTACTTATAAAATTAAAAATAGTTTATCAAACACCTAAATTATTTTCTATCACAACGAATTCAAAAACTAATTTACTCACAACAAATTCAAAACTTATTTTGCTCACACCAAATTTAAGTTCAACTCAGTAAAACTTTAAGTTCAACTGAGTAAAACTTTGGTTAAGATGTTACTTTCAAATTTTCAACAAGAGTAGGTGGGGTAAAAGAGTGTACTAGTGTTGGGAGGGCATTTTTGTCCAAAATGCTTCTTCTTTGTCCGGACAGGTGGCGGGGAAATGTGGGGAGTTGAAACTTTTTCCTCGTACAATTGCGAGTGTCCAGCACACGTCGACTTATGATTGAGTAAAAAAGAGAGAGAGCTTTAAACTCAATAATAAATATAGCGACATTTAGGGAATCTTCTGATAATATTCTTGGGAGTTGTAGTTTAACGAGTTAACTGTCAAGCTTAAATTCTTCTTCTTTTTTTTAAAGGAACTGTCAAGCTTAATTTGATAGCTATCCTTCTCATATCACATTAGCATAAGGTCGCACTTGGTAACTGTTATAAAATTACTAATGTTGAAAATGAAATCAAAATCGTAGATTTTGAGATTGGCTGAGATAACAAAATAAAATGAACGATTTTTTATATATATGAGCTAAAAAAGTCTAATCTCGAACTAATTAAAACGGATTCCATAAATAGTTTATACGTACTCACCATCAATCTCAAGAAGAGAACCGCTACAATAACATCACATATCAAAACCTCCATTATATTTGTAAAGACAACCTCCCCGTTACATTTACACCCAGAAAAGAACCGACATTTAAATAATTTATGAAAATGACATGCATCATAAACATGTATACTGAAAGACACGACCAACCCTACCCACTTACAATCTAAACCCTCGCTTAAGGAAGAGGAAAGACCGTGAACAGTTCATTTGAAATTAAACTAAACTAGAATATGATTTTTTTTGGTACATAGAATATGATTCTTTTGATGCAAGTAAAAAATATATCCTTGTCGAGAAAAATATAGAATATTCTTTTTATACTTCCAACTTGTTCGTACATGTGCCAAGCAAAATCAAGCTCAAGCTTATTTCGAATAAATCATATGAAAGTGCTCACATCCAATCCAAAGATGTGTTTTAATTTTTCTATTTGCAAAAGCCACAAATTAATGGGTAGGCAAAGTTTAGTGCTCATGTTATTATCACATGACGAATCTTTCTATCCCAAGCTAACAGATGTTAAGCACCAATTGGAACACCACACATAATCCAAAACAACTACGATCCGATCAGTTGTATTATTATTATATAATGAAATGTCAAGAAATACATGAATGAATTGAGTCCCCTAAATAATTATTGAGTGACCTCTTCTTTCTTGGCTTCACCTCTCCAACCAAGATAACAAATACTATTGCAAGAATCCCAGAAAGAGTTATACGATTCCAGAAAAATATTTTGCGAAATTGGTACACGTCTACTCCAAATTCCAGATTGGTGCCAACAACGTAGGCCTTAAAGAACATGACTCTATTGGGTGGCTTTATTTGCTTCTGCTCTATGCATGTTACTTATATCAGTTATATGCATGTTTAGCTTTCGGGTAAACATATAATCAAGAAAGAAAAACGAAACCACAATTTCAGATCACATGCAAGTGACATCAAGAACTCTAATTGTGATTATGATCCGGTAAACATAAAATTATCACGTTGTTTGTTCATGTCATTCGTGCTCAAGTTCATCTTTAAAGCGATAATTTCCTATGATAGTGAATTTGTTTTTTTTTAGGTTAAATTTTGCCTCTATTTAATCTCATCGATTATTTTGTTGACGTAAACATAACAATCCAAAAAGTTACGCATACAACTTGACCTTTCACTTGTAGCTTTAAGGCTCTTTTTGCATGAAAATGCTATGTAGGATAGTTTAGAATAGATATTTGGATGGCAATTTGGCTTCTTCCTAGCTAGATTAATTCAAACCCATCCACACATGAAAGAAAATTGGATAAGGAATCACAGGCACATATGATAGTATGATACCCAGCAGGGGTGGTAACTTGCTCAAAGGATTTTCAGACCAATTTCGATCTTCAATTGTACAAAAGGAAAACGAAAACGTGTACAAAACTTAGCCTTATAATTTCCAGTACTATAATAGCAGTAGGAACTAGGAACAACATCATAAACATTTTCATGTAACATACGATGTAACCCATACACTTTTACGCAAGATCATCGGCATTATCAAGATTGTGGATAATATTCATAACTAAGCATTATCTGAAACTCAAAGGGCCTCTTCTTAACAGTTTTGATCTTGCAACTGATGACATCACCCTTCTTCAGCTCTTTATCCAAGCCTCTACCACGCCTTCCATCATCTAAAAAGTCTTCTCTCCGGAGCGTACCCACCACTCCAAATTCAGTCATACAATTTGCACTAGAAAAACACACCGAGTACACTCTTGACTGCACAATTCGTCCTTCACAAACGTCGTCATCATTCAAACCAGTAAGCAGATGAAAGATTTCATCAACACTTGGTTGTTCACTCTTGACTGCACAATTCTAGACATTTTCAGTGTCATTACAATTTACAAGTACCTTGTGCCACTTAAGCTGCGTAGGTGCTTTCTGATTATGTTCACCATCCAATCCAATCTGTTCCGGATCCTTCAATAAACTTGTGCACTCCTCTTTCCGATACAAAGCAATAAACGGAATCTGAAACCAACTAACACGAAAAATCAATCGTATTCATTAACGCCTGAATTCCCCTGCTTATAGAATACAAAAAAACAAAAACTCTAACTCACATCCAACTTCTGCACATGCTGAAGCTCCAAAAACCTAACAATGTCATCCTTAATGGATCAAACTCCACACCACTCGCCTTGCTTTCGCAAAACGTAAAGAACGAAAAGAAGCCCTTCTTTTTGCCCAATAATGTACCATTTGCTAGTTGATCACATATCCACTTACTCTCTTCATCTAAGCTAACATTAAATCCATCATACATCTACAAATAAATGGATACAAAATTAACAAAAAGATTAAACACATTAAAATGATTCAATTTATATTTCACCATTCAAATTGAACAGACCTGATTCCTTTCCGGAACATCAAGCTCACAAATCCGGTCATCGGAGACCGCAACCGGTTCAAATTCCGCACCGCCGCCTCCGTAATTTGATTCTTTCGCCGTCTCGTCCATCTCGGCCTGATCTGAAGCGATGATTTTAGGGAGAACATCAGACGCTGCCGGAGTTAGAATTAGGGTTTAGACAGAGAGAGCGAAATTCAGAGACGTTGTTAAGTTACCTTCTTCTGGCCCGGTGGTGCCTGAGGCTTGTGGAAGTCACCGGATTTTGTGCAAGAAGTGACCGGAGGATGAAATCGCCGATCGCGATTTTGGTACCGATTTTTTGAACATTTTAGTGATTCTGTGGATTTCTTCAGGCTTTTATATAGTTCTCGGGGTTTGAAATCTTAAGTGGACTCCCGCTTAGAAACAAGGCCCAAGTTTCTTAATCATAATTAACCCAACTTGTCTTTGTATCCAATTAACCCTAAACCCTAAACAAGGCCCAGGGAGATTTAGAAAATTAACTTGTAAGTTGTAATATAGGGCAACAATAACAAAATACAATTCAAGTTTAAGCAAAGTTCCATGGTGCCCTAGTTGCTCTTTTTATATGATTATATGGTTACTCAATCGATCAAGTCACATCTAATCATGGAGGAAATGAATAATACATAATACAACAAATGAAGAGATTCGCATGTATACACTGCCTATGTGCTGTTACACAATAATTCTCATGCTCTGTACCTTAGAAAAATCAACACCACATGAAAATATTGTGACACCATTAAGGCAAATCATCACCATTTTTATGGTTCGAGTGAATGTAATTAATGTATTACATTTGCTCCTATCAGAATATAATGAGAAAGCAGTACTTGTTCCTAATGTTATTCATAATGGATTCATTTTGCAGTTGATGACTGAATGGCACAGACGTGTTGGAAGAATTTGTAAAGCCAGCTGATGTCTGATGAAATAAGCCAAACAGAGATGGCATTGCCTAGCTAGTAATTAACTGCCTTCATTTTTCATATTGTTGCTATCATGTGGTTAGTATACATCAGAGTCGAGCATTAGTTGAAAACTTTCAGAATGATCCATTAATTAACACCTTAATTCGTATCATGTCTCTGTAGTTTATTCAATTCGAAACTTGAAAAATCGATATGAAGATTTGCAAAGTGCAAAAAAGAAAAATAAATACTAAAGGTAGCTATCACAACAATAACAACTGATTTCTAAACAAGAACCCTAAGCAAATTAATAGCAAATGACAAGGGAATGTTATAGGGCGTAAGTGCTTACATCCCTACAGCACAATTGAGCATGTCGCAGGTGCCCTCATCAAGCAGACAATATCCTCACAAAGTCAAGTGGTGATCGTCGACTCGACGTCGTCCGTTTTGGTCTGACACAATTGTGGAGAAAATTTTGGGGGATTAGGTGCTTCTGGTAACGGCTGGTAAGCATAAGGAAGCACGGTTTCATCACCGGGGAGACCTCGAACTGGTTCCGGTAGCCATTGAGCCTGTTTAATTAAGATCATAATTAAACATATATTCCAGGAACCATTTCTTCCGGCATCTCCACCGGAACATTCCTCGTCATGCTCTTGGGTTTATGTTTCATTTTAGGACTCCTAGTGCCAAAAGAAAACAAGTAGCGGTCCTCGTAAAGCACCCCGCCGGGAGACCAATCACCCCACAAGTCGTGGTCAAGCACACAATGGCGTATCCAGGATCAGAAACCTGTCTAGGCTAATTAGAAGTGTAATTTTTTTTTTGCAATTTCTTGATACATATATATTTGCTTTACTCGTTAAAAGAAAATTCTTTTGTTGTTGCAATGATATATATAAGAAGACATTTTCAGAATTCATATAATTGAAAGTTCAAATTTAGCAAAACATTTTTTCAAAATATATGTACCAGAGAAAGCAAAAGGGAAGGAAAAGAAAAAAATGTATATCATACCTTAAGCGTTTAGAGAAAACTATATGTAGGGTTTAGATAAAAAAACTAAGTAGATGAGAAATGCTAGAAAGATGATTCGAAACTTGGACATAGAGGAAAATAAATTAGGTAGTTTACCAACTGAACCATCACTACTTTCATTACTTATGTGTACTAACTTATTATATATTCTTCAACTCTGTCGGCTTGAGCCCAAACAACCTACCACATGGATCCGCCCATGCAAGCACATCCCACTTGCTTAGGTTCAAATCGAAAGAAAGCATAGCATTGGCATCACCGATACTACCTCATGAGTTTATCAGAATTATATGGTTATCATAGATCAAACAGGTGAAACAGCTATGTAACAAAAAGCATTTGAAGAAGCATGGATTCATAAAATAACACTAAATCCAACAGTAAACCTAACAACAATGTCATAACACCTTTGAAACAATGACTGAATGACATGCTGAAACCAGCCGCATTAGTGTTAAGGAGATTAATCAAGAAGCACAACGCTGTAGAGATTTGTAAGTTTTTGCATAATAATGATTAAGTGAAAAGTTCAGATTCTTAAAACAATATTATAGCAGGCATAATCTTATCTGAAATAGTTTAGCTGAAGCAGTATTAAAAAAGTACTTGCAATATAATAACTTGACAGTGAATCGGCAGAAAAGTGCGGGATATCAACGGTGGTAGTAGTACAGACGTCAAGCATGAACTCACCGGAGGTTCTTCCATCTATCCCGTGGAGGTTCACCTCATATTTGCTAAAAGCAAGTGTTACACATTTGCACAACAGAGTCAGTCAATTTTTTTTAATATTTAACTCAAATTGTGACTCATATTATGCCACGTCATTAGTTTTAATGACATGTGAATATTCACGGAGTGAATGTAAGAATTTTCGTGAACTTACACCAAGTAAGTTCACAATTAAACCCGCCAAAAGAATCCCACAACAAAGCCAAGTAGTGATCGTCGTCCTTTTTTATCTGGAATAACTGTGGAGATAATGACGCATTAAATTCATCTCCTAATCGCCGGTAAGGTTCAGGAAACTCGCGTCCATCATTCGGGAGTCCCTAAACTGGTTCAGATAGCTATCGACGTTTTTCCAGATCAAAAACATATGTTATAGACACCTCCTCCTCCCACACCTCCACTTGATCCCACCTCCTCGTTGCCAATAACTTGACTTCTTCTAGTTTGAGTCGAGGACTCCTAGTGCCAGAAGAAAACAAATATCGATCCTCGCAAAGCACCACGCCAGGAGATCAATCACCCTCTAAGTTGTCATCAAGCACATCCCACTTATTTGACTCCAAATCAAAAGAAAGCATGGCATTGGCATTGTTATTACGTCCACCTCCTCCTACAGAGTAGATGTAAAGTTTTGATGGGTCATTCCCTCCTTAATGGAAGTGAGAAATCATGTAGTGAATTACACATAGAAAGCATGAGGAATTATTGCTTTGGTGACCTATTAATTGAAGAAGCTATAGCTACCTTGTAGGCTATAGGACCGAGTGGAAATTGTTGAAGCTTGAAGCTGCAATTGTTGAAGGTTAGAGGAAACATGTATTAATGAGTATGTCAACATTGAGCATATAATGAGGAGAAAACTTGACTTTGCTTTCTAGTGCATGTTAAGTGCATGGTGTGTGCATGGAGCCAATTGTCTATGTAAAAGCACGAGAAATGGTGCAATGTTGTACCATACCGGAGAGATCATCTTGTGTGTTATCAAGAGTGAGAGATAGAGATAAAACTTTAAGTATAGAGTTTTGTATGTGTACCAAAAAAAAAAGTGATTGTGAGAGTGTATCCTTTCAAGTGTGAGTGTTGAAGTAGTGTTTCTCTGAGTGTAACATTTGTTTATATAGTAGAGGTTCTTTATTGTTGTTACTCGTGGACGTAGGTATTTTACCGAACCACGTTAAATTCTGGTGTTCTCTATTATTTATTATTTTCCGCTTGTGGTTCTAAATTATTTCAATTTTCATTATACAATTCATTATTCTGCATTCTCCAATAAATTTTTAGTTAGTGATACCAAGACGACGTGTCCAGCGTAAACCGTTGTGCCTGGGATTGGGGCCTTGCGGCGGTGTCGGTAACATCTCCCAACTATCGGCGCCGGGACGGAGTCGATAAACCCTAGGTCCCAAAGAATAAACAGAACCGTCATGACCAACAACTACGCCTCCCTCGTATTGATGTTCTGTATGTTTCCCACCACCTACGCTCCATTCTTCTACTCCCAAATCCAAATTCAAATCAAGATGAAGATATCCAAGAGAGCTGTCATCGCATGTGCACGAGTATACGAATCACCACCAATCAGATACACACGGGAGTTTATAACAGCAACGTTGTTCGTATACAAACCTTTTTCGGGAAGAGGGAGTCGCCTGACTGTGTCTTTATCAGATTTACATCCGGTCACTTCATTGGTAAACGATAGTGATGATTGCTTCTCCTCAATGACGTACCAGGAAGTACCCTTACGTAGATCGGCCTGTCCTTGACGCGGTCTTCGTTAGTTGGAATCGCACCTGATATACATCGCCGAGAGAGAAGATAAAGAGAGGGTTCGGTTTTTCGATGGAGGATGTTTCTTTGTTTTGGCTTGAGAGTGGCTTTGGCTATTCCATTATATAGGGAATTCCTTTTCTTATTCTGTTCGTAATAATAATAGAGCTGATAAGGAAAACCATATCACCATTTTTCTTTTTCTTTTTTGAAATAATATCACCATTTTTCTTGGTTCCGGTGTATTACTAATCAATATTTAGTAGTGTAAATAAGTAGTACAACGAAAATGATGTTACACACTATCTCTCATGATCTTTGTACCTAGAAAATTGAACATCTTTCCACACCAATTTTCAGTTGATCAAAGTGATGACAACATGAAATTTTATTCGATGACACCAGACTGATGGACTCTATTTAACAGCAAGATTCTCCATTACAATAATAATTGATCCTTATCAAGATACAAAGAAAAATAAAAGGTGGCATGACCATTATCGTGTAAAATATAGCAAGAAAATGGCCAAAAGCCCCCTGAGTAGTTGGACTCGACGCAGGATCATCTGTGTAGTTTCACAACGGTCAAACACGAAACATTGAACACTTTGTCCAAATTTGAGGTTGTATTTTCAATGTTTCAATACATTAATGCAACTCTCACACAAAGACGGCCATTAGAATCCACCATCTTCCTTGCTTTGTGTTTCAAGGCCGGTCTTTGTTTCTATATATTCATCAGTTTTGGTTTCAGCTAGCTTTAGCTAACACATAGCTAAAGCCATAGCCGCCTCTATAGTCTGTCTCTCTCTCTCTCTCTCTCTGTTCAGGTTTGTGTTCTCTTTATTCAGATGCTCTTTCCCTTTTTCCCTATTCTGCTGATTGGATTGTGTTTGAAGCTCTTGTCTTGCTCTTTGTATAGAGCTTTTGTGGATGTTGGGTTTCTGAGACTTGCAGGATTTTGATTTTTCTAAATCCAGTAAGATGTTCAGTTAAAGATTCAAGCTTTTTGGTTCTTTGAGGTGTTTGGGCATCTGGGTTTGGATTGGTTTTTGTTGTTTTGATTGGTAGGAGCTTGTCTTTAATCATTTGGATCTTGAAGATTTAATTTTGTGTATCATGAGTTTGAGGTTCTGAATTCTTGGTATTGAGTGAATGGTTGTGGATTAGACTTGGTTTGTATGCAGCAGTTTGGAAAGGCTCATTCTGATAAAGAAGAAAGTTAGCAGTGACTTTGATCTTGATTCTGTTGTTTGTACTTTGTAGAGTTTGGTTGGATTTTGAAGTGATGGTGGTCTGATCATGCGTATATAAAGGGTATGGAGTAGTTGAACTTGTATTAGTCATCTGCGGGATATTTATATTTGGAAGTACATATGGCTCCTGGAGAATGTGAAAAGGTCTGTGGTGATAAGAAGAATAGAAGGTTATAGAGATGCTTTCTTATCGTTTCATTGAGAAAATGGAAATTGCACATTATATTTTGTTGAGAATGGCATTAAGTATGTTGAGTTTGTTGCTGTTGATACAATTGCCGGCAATCCCTGCCTCTGCTTTCGTCCTACAGCCGGAGGTTTGTAAGGACCAGTTTGCTTATACGAATTCTAATGGTCAGGACTTGTTTTACATAAATGGGGATTCAGTACAGAAATTTTTATACTGTGATTCTCTTCAAAAATACTATGCAAATGGTTGCATGTTGGAGGGCGACATTGGAAGAAGATATTGTGGACTGGTCCTTTCACTAGGTATGCTCTGATACTCAATGTTGCCTGCGTTTTCTTGTTTCTATGATGCTGTTGAAAATACAAGATTGGTATTCAAGTTTTCGGACATTTATCAAGTGTTGCTTCTTTGCAGTTGATTTTTCCTTCAAAACAGCAAGAAAACTTATGCATAACGAGCCCAAGGATGGATCCCCTATCCATCATGGAAAAGACTTATATATGTTCACGACCAAAACAGTTGGAATCGCAGCAAGTGGAGCGTTGTTGGTGTGTTGTGTTTTCCTTTGTCCCTGCTTCTATAAGAAAAGGAGAGAAACTGCTCACAATGCTCTTGCTAAGGACACAAATTCAAGTAAGTCTCTTACATCTCAAGCGTTTAGTACTAACTCCAGGTTATCACATATCAGGTTGTCATATGATAGCGTGACCAAATGCTCCGTGTTACCATTTAAATGCATTCGTTCAAATGTTAGATTAACAGTACTATCTGACCTGTCCATGCTGTTATAGTGATATGTTTACAATTATGTACACTGTTGCACTTCTGTGTCCATCTTAAATTAGTTTTTTCCTTAATATGACCTTTTTATTTCTATATATTGTTATGCTAAAATTGACTATTCTTTTGCAGTGGATAATTCACCTTCTTTTGAAGTGAAACCCCATGCCGCTGAAAAGATATCAGCCAGTCCACACCGTGTACCACCTAGTCCTAGATATACAGCCAGTCCACATCGTGTACCACCTAGTCCTAGATATACAAACTCTCCAAAACTAAGTAGACTTGGTTCTGTTTATCTCAATTTGAGTCAGATTGCCAGGGCAACCCGCAACTTCTCAAAATCACAACTTATAGGTGAAGGTGGTTTTGGAACTGTCTACAAAGCTCGGCTGGCTGATGGCCAAGTTGTTTCTATAAAACGTGCAAAGAAGGTATTGACAGTTCATAATCTAGAAACTTTGTTGTGGATATTAGTGAAAGCTGATGTTTATCGGTTTGCTTATGAATGGAAATACCATCAACGTTGACATCCTAGCTAATAAAACACTGGTATCACTACTTGGGCACTTGCAGTTGTTCATGATTCACTCATTTTGTTAATAGTAGGAGTAGTGGATTGGAGACTTGCATAGTAGGGATTTTCTCCGTAGCTTTTGTTTTCAACTTGGTAATTTTCCACATAAGTTGAGTTGACTGTATCGATATTGATATTTATTATTTCTTTTTACTCCCGTCTAAATGAACATGGAAACTTTGACACAGGAACTCTTTGAGAATTTGCAAACCGAATTCAGTAGCGAAGTTGATCTTCTGGCCAAAATTGATCATCGGAATCTTGTAAAGCTACTAGGTTATGTGGATGAAGGAAATGAACGACTTATCATCACAGAGTATGTGCCGAATGGTAATCTTAGAGAACATCTGGATGGTAAGCTACTGGTACATAAAACTAAGTAACTTTACATATGAAGTAATGATATCATAAATAACCGTGTTGCTACACTTACAGGTCAGCTTGGGAAAGCCTTGGAGTTCAATCAGCGACTTGAAATTGCCATTGATGTTGCTCATGCCCTAACTTATCTTCATCTATACGCAGGTAAGAACATTCTTCATTGTATTTTATTGATGTGCATTTGGCAACTAAACTGATCCCCAAGCTGTTATTCATCTTAAATTAGAAAAGCCAATCATCCATCGAGACGTGAAGTCATCCAACATTCTTCTGACAGAAAGTATGAGAGCCAAAGTTGCTGATTTCGGATTTGCCAGGCTTGGCCCAATGGATACCGATCGAACACACATTTCGACAAAAGTGAAAGGAACTGTTGGCTACCTAGACCCGGAGTACATGAAAACATATCAACTCACAGTCAAAAGTGATGTCTACTCATTTGGGATATTACTTATAGAAATTGTGACAGGTCGCCGTCCAGTGGAGCTGAAGAGACCGGTTGAAGAGCGAGTCACTCTCAGATGGGTAAGGATCTTGTATTCCCGTCCCTTCCCTTCCCTTGATTACTGAGTAGTGATTAGTAATAGATTTTGTAGCACTACTTGAGAAGTAGAACATGAAGCAACAAAATGCAGCTCAACTGTGATACTAATATACGGGTCTTCTCTTAACATGCGCAGGCATTCAAAAAGTTGAATGAAGGACTAACGATGGAATTGATTGATCCTGTGATAGAGGAGACTGTAGATGCAGACGTATTGATGAAAATATTTGATTTGGCTATCCAGTGTGCAGCCCCAGTTCGAGCTGATCGGCCAGACATGAAAACCGTGGGAGAGCAGCTGTGGACAATACGAGCGGACTACCTTAAAAGTCTCAAAAGAGAGTAGTGGCATTGCAAGAGGCATCCCCATCCCTCCCTCTGATTCAATCAGAGCTGTATTGAACTGCCCTGTAAAAAGTATATTTGGCTCGAGGACACGGTTTGGTTTTCATATATGCCTTTTCCTCAGCGTCATTCTTAACTCCAAAACATTAGATACTTGTACGTTGAGAACATTGGTATCCGATAAAGTTGTGATTGAAAGATGGAAAGACTAATTCGCTCATTTCTGTTTATTGGACTCTTTGAATGAACCATAATAAGCATATTGCTCACTTATGTCAAAAGTTCAAAACCGTCAGATTCTAACCAAGGTGTAAATTGCAAAGTGCAACAAAGACCGGAGGTTCTTTAACAGGAAATCCCAAAAGAGTGGATGTAGACTACTATAGATCACCTGAACTTTACTGTTCCGCTATGTATGTATACTACATGTCTACATTAGAGAGCAAAACTGCCACGATTGGTGATACACCATGAGAAAACTTTGTTCCATTATTTCCAGTTTAATGATGTTTAGTGCATGATATAAGCTACTGGTCTTTAGCAGTTCTTGACCTCTGGACTCTGATGAAGGGATTGATAATTAATGGAACAAATCTTGTCATGATTTTGTAACCTAGACAAGGAAACTGTAGCTCAAATAAGACTATTTACAGTACCTTTTCCCCAAGGGAAACTAAATCTATGCTAAGATACCCTAAAAAAATTTACTCGCAGGGGGGAGCCGAAATCTTAATCTTTTCGACTTGCTACTTACCAGCCTAGGGTGCATGCCAAATATATGTTCTGGCATGAAGTCGTGCCTTGTCAATATGCCTACTATAGGAGTTATCTGCAAAATGAGCAGGATACAAACAATTAGTAAATAAGATGAGTGAACGAGTAAACAGTAAAAGTAATATATATATATATAATATAAAGAATGTTAGATATTGAGCACATATATCATGGTGCCGTATTGGCATTCAGATACGATAACTTGGAGCCAAGTACTTATTCCAGTTGGCCAAAATTAGATTGGTGGTTAAGCTCACTGAGCAAATTGAAAAAGATTATCAACATTTATCAATCTAGTATACAAGCATATAACTACAGTCAATATATAGTGACAGTTCATATACGGAACAAGGATGTCATGTGAACTACAAGAATTTAATGGATGCGCAACGAAAAAGTTGATACTACAGAATACCAAATAAGGAGGATGAAATCACTTACAGAGGACATCTTTGGTATCACTAGAAGGTGCCTTAAACCAACTTGCCGGAAAAGTATGAGAGCCTTTGCTAGTGACATGGTCTCCACAACAGTATAGGGTGAAGCATTAGTAAATGGATGCAAGTCTATGTACATTTCCATCTCCTCCTCTGTCAGTTCTATATCTTCTATCTTGTCACCATTGCCTGAACCCCTTTTAGCGAAATCATCCGAGGAGATCTGTTCAAAGGCATCAGTAGTTGTCCGCACTGGGGTGGTCACAAAACATTTCTTCTTCAACAATTCAATAAGATGGGCACGGAGGACCAAACCGAACAAAACCGGAGGTTCAGGAGGTGGAGACTCATCAATTACAGGGAAACCATTATGCCCTGTAGTTCTGAGAACATGTACTATATTACTAACTTTCTCGATGCCATTAAAAAGTTGAAGTGGCCCCGTCACTACGTCACTTACTGTCAGCTGCCTCATATATGGTTCAGCATGACCCTTTAAATATGGAAGACCCTTGGCTTTCATAATAAGATCATATATGTTGCTATTGAAAACATCTGCTGTGGTCTTGGAAACAAGAAGAACCAGCATTATCAATGGTAGCAATAACAGATTATTGGTCAGCTCCAGAATAATCACACACAACGACACAGTCATCCTCATGGTACCACCAAGTAATGCAGCAGCCCCCAGCACAGCATAAAGGCCATGATTGAGATTTGTGTACGAACCCACCAACATTCCAACAAAGCGCCCATACGATGCACCGGTTACAATAACAGGTACAAACAAACCAGCAGGAACAACAACCCCATAGCTCATGATACTCAAGAAAAAGCATGTGATTAAAAATACCAGAACTGAGGAATATTGAAACTCAGAATCAGTGTCCTTACTAAAAAGATTTCTGATAGCATCATCATTTGTGTTAAATATGAGGCTGGCAAGGTCATTATAGTGACCAGGAGGACATTGGAACTTCTTGTAGTTACCGGACCTTCCAATTGTAGGACAGGCTTCTGATGCATCAGGTGGGCAAGGCCGGCAAGATGCAAGCCATGGCAATCCAAAGAGAAGACAAGATGTGAAAATGGAAACTGAGCAAGCAAGAAGAACTCTGTAAATGATGCCTTTCCTGAAGAAAAAAAAAATCACAAGGAGTGCAGAGCAAGCTGTTTTGTTCTATAAGATTATGAAATCACTGAAATATGCAAGACATTAGCAAAATGCTTACTCATGGATAAAATTGTAAATTCGGAGAATTTTTGTCAATAGATAATTGTAAAAGCTCCCCAATATACCACCGACAAATGCAAGGGCTAGCACAGGAGGCACATCTTTCAGGTGATAAGATATATCTGATGAATAGACGTCAAACATGATCAGGCCTCCTGTACCAAATAGCCCACATTTTCCACTTAAGCAAAAATCAATCCAAGCTCGAAGCACAATTGCAATTACAGCTGTTGTGAAAAAAGCTCTCCACAAAAGGGCTCCTCGCCACCTACAGAACAAAACATTAGTTTATATTCAATTATTTGAAGTATTTTCACATAAAGCTACTAGCTCCAATTTTACTTGTCTAATCAAATGCACTACATATTAGGCCCAATATGCAAAGCTGAGTTCTAGACACATTAATATCGACCAGACATGAACAAACAGCAAGAACATGTACCAAGACGCCATCTCTTCAAGAGCAAACAACAGACCACCAACAGGCGATCGGAATGAGGCAGCAATCCCAGCAGCTGCTCCACAAGTAACAAGATCCCTACGGTCTCGATCATTCTTGAAGTACCGCAGCCACTTCCATGTCAAACCATACTTCTTTGATCCACCCTGACCCAACAACGAAGCAACACACGCACCAGTATGCACCATTGGCCCTGCCTTCCCAATCAAAAGAGACGACGACACAGCCGAAATACTCCCAATTATCTGCACATCCAGCAAAACCATCACTACAAAACTTTGTAAATTCATGCACAGAAAGTACTCATCAACTTATCAAATTCATAGACAATCTCTACTCATATATGATCAAAAGTTCAAAATTAATAAAAACTGATATATTTGCTGAGCTACATTAAGCAAATTCAACACAGTATGCAATGTTACCTTCACAATCAAGGTCCGAATTGAGAAGATCCCCGGCGGATCAACTCCGTTGAGATAAGCCTTCACCTCCGGTATGCCTGAGCCGGAGGCCGCCGGCGCCACTATAGCAGTGATAGCCGACGCAAACAAAGTAAGCGCCAAATTATAAGAGAAGAACACAACGAACGCCAGCCAAAACCTAACAAAAATTCCCCAAATTATCATCCAAAATTTCGTAATCAAAATTCCGAAGCGAAATTAGGTGAGGCTCTACCTCTGCTCGAGCATCATGTTGGAGGTGATGACGAACTTGACGCCGGCGATGTTCTCGACGGCGAGGTTGTTGCAGAAGCCGATCATTCCGACGACGATTCCGACGAGGAAGCAGGTGAACCACTTCATGAAGATGTACTGGAAGACGCGGACGACGTCGTGGCTCCGCCAGTCCTGGTTGAAGAACTCGTTCTCCAAAATCTCGTAGTCGAGGCTCTCGATCGGCGAGACGTTGGCGCCGACGAGAGCCACCTGAGACGTGTTGTCGTTGATCGCGAACCGGCCGTGGTGGCGGGAAATTAACGGCGACGTGATTGATTCCACTTCATCGCCGTTGAGGTTTCCGTTAACGGACATTGTTGCTGTTCCAGAGAAAGAGAGACTGAGTTCAATGCCGGACGAGCATCGGAGATTCCGTAGGGCAGTGAGTGTTATTGAATGTGTTTATTTCATAGTGAAAAAGTTTGATTAGAGGTGAGCAGTTGAGCGCCACCTAGTGATCGCACTCATCTGCCGTCGGATCTGCTGACTAGGAGAACGAGGCTGTTGATTAGAGTTGAGAACTCTTTTTAATACTATAGAGATGAGGAGTTCCACTTAGCTCGAATTATTCGAACAAAATTAGGTCATAGAATGAATTTTCCTAATTAGTAATTACTTGTTATTGATGTGTTTAATCTCATTATGACATTTGATTTGAAGGTGAAGATGCTAAATTGCTGATATATTTGAATTTTGCATACACGATATCAACTAAAAAAACGATAGATGATAAATTTCAAACAATGTCGGACGTGATATACTGTTAAAGTTATTTGTTACATTTGCTCACAATAGTTGAGTTATCAAATCATATATCTTTCATCGCCTTGTATGCACTAATATATGTGATTGAGTAACGAGTTAGTATTGAACCCTTCAAAACAACCTCTAAAATAAGATTGAGAAAATAAAATGTATAGGTAAACAAATAAGTATGAAGATGTGATTTAAAAGTTGTTAGCGGTTGCAGGGGGTTATGAACTACGTGTATTAATTTTACATTAGATAGTCCAAGTTATTTTTTCAGCGAACAAAAGGAGAATATTATTCTCAGATAAAAAATTTCAAGTTGTTTTTATATTTCTGGTACAAAAACACAGTGTCTTTTGGCAAGTTGACAATGATCGAGTAGGATTATGTCCTCAATTTCACTATAAAACAAAAACACTACTAGATAAAGAAGGATAGTAGTTCCCCATTGCATGGTATGATCCAGGCTGCGTAGTAATCACTATCAGTATAATGGTGAATCTTCTCTTTCTAATCCAAAAAATGACGATAATATCAGTTATAGTCTCTTCTATAATCTCCCACATTTTCTTCCAGCCTATCTCCTTGTTTGGAGCACAAGTTCCAAACGAAGACCATAATTAATTTCTAAATAACTAATTAATTACAGTACAAAAGGCTATTAGCAATTCGAACTGTTGCGTCACGCGTGAAGCGAATCGTGGATTGACTGGATTCTCTTCAACTTCAGACAACAACGAAGGTGGTGTGTGGTTGTCCTCATCTGCTCTTGTGGTGGGGGGAAACGAAACTTCTTGTGGTGGGCCACTTTGCGAGCCATGACGTTTTTCATCTTATAAACTTTGGAACCTTTTACAAACTTCACATCCATGTCTCATGTTTGGACTCCAAGAGACTTTCAGTACTTTTGGTCAACAGCTCTGACATTCATAATTCAAACCCGTAGGGGTACTTTAGGAAATTCCATTATTACTAAACTAAACTAGACTTGGTTCTCTCAATTTTTCGGGTTAATCTAGTATATACATCAATGTATGTTATACATTATACATTTGACGGTTGACAACAAATATTATTTTTTGATCTCATTCACAAAACAATATCAACTGTCGAATGTGAAATGTATAGCATACATTGATGTATACTCGAATTTTCCCAATGTTTCAATCGTATTCAACCATTTCACTCTCTCTTTAATCTATTTCATTCACTCTCTCTATCTTCAAATCTACACTTCCTCTCTGTCTCTTTCCCGTGTACGGTAGTGTGATATGATTCTCTAATTCTAGATAAAGAAAGTGTAGATCTAATTTGAAACTTCGTATATTAATGAAGTTTGTGGTTCAGTGAATGGTTTGTGGATTTTTGAATTATTTTGTGTATGTTTGAATGGTGCAGCAGCAACAGCAAGAAGTTCCAAATATGTAACAACCACTTCAGAATGTGCATCAACCACCTCAAAATGATCATGAAACACATTGACAATCTATTAGTGGTGCCGAGTAAATAGTTTATTAGAACTCTTTAATATATTTGTAGTTAAGACAATGTGTGATTTAATGAGATGCCATGTTTAATTTAGAGATTTCTAGACAGTGTTTTGCAATTTGGTGTGCTCCCATGTCCAGTTCCCTATATGACAATGGATATTTTGAATATTGAACAACTGTATTTTGACATTAATGGAAATGTGAGCTTTGTTTGATTTTTTGTGTGTATCATTGTGTAAATTGGGAACAGGGGATGTTATATAGGAACATTTGTTGAACAGGGGATGTTATGCAAGAACTAATTTTGTGTCATGCCTCAAATTTAAGATACCAAATTGAAAAATTAAGCATCTAGTATGATGGATTTGGCAGGCTTTTTTTATAGGGGGGAAATTAACTACGATGAATTTAGCAGTAGATGTGAAAGGGAGGGGGGGGGGGGGGGATTAGGACCATTGGTGATGGAATTGGCGTAATTTCCAGGCAAAAAAATATGGCGGAAAAAATTAGAAAAATTGGCGCTGTAGACTTGATGGACGAAATTATCCTTGTCAAATTGTCAACTAATAGTCTCCGTAATGGAGCTGTTGACCAAAAGTATCGAAAGTCTGTTGGAATCCAAACATCAGCACCGATATGAAGTTGGGCAGAACAACTAATCCTAAAAGAATTCATGACATAATTGGTTCTCTCCTAGTTTTAGCATTGACCCCATCAGAGCCTCTCTCTCTAAAATCTAGATAGAGAAACTAGATCAATCTTCATCCCTCTTCCCCTTTCTCTCTTACCCAGATTAGGATCCTTCCGAATCTTGACCTTGGGATTGAGTTGTGGGAGGGGTTCCTCTTTAGCCTGCTTTGCAATATTTTTTCATCCTTTTATTCTAGCTTTTGAAATCCTTATGTGATCTCTTTTACCCGATGTGGTGATCATTCGGTGATCTCTTTATCCCCTGTGGTTAGTAATTGGCTATGTCCATATCGGGAGGACCTCGTTCCTCAATCGGCCTTTCAATTTTACAATTTCGTCAATCAATCTCTTTTAGATCTATGATTACTATTATCCAATCTATCTCTTTTACCCCTACTCATAGGGAACGGATTGAATGCACCTTCAGTTTTTTAGGTGATTGGACATCGACTTTTGTACACTTGACACGTGGTTTTCCACTTTGTTCTATAAACTATTAAATAAAAGAATAATTAAATCATTTATTTAATTTTTCTCTTTTACCTTACGATCTCCATTTATGTCTTCTATTGATAATGATTGAAACAACGTTGTGTTAAATCGATGTCCCACTAGATTTCAATTTTCCGGTAAATGAAAAGGGTTGAAGGCAAGGTCAAAAAATTCTGTTGATTTCAAACATTCTTTTCAGTTTGTGCAAACTTCTTTTTTAGCCTGGGTTTCAATGTAGATAGTGCATAACTACATCAATATGATTGCATTTTAAAGGCCATGCCTTGTGACAAAATGTAAATGGGTCATCGGCGTTCTGCATGAACCCATACCCTGCAACCATCACCGAACCCATGTTCCCCTTTCAAGCTGATTCCACTTTTTGCATATGCCACAAACAGGTTTCGATTTAGTAAACTTATGGATTTGGCCTCCAGAAGGAACCTTCAATTTCTTTGGAATTTTAAATTCCAAGCCGCAACATTTCAGATCATGTTTGGAACTTATGACCTATTGAAATTTTCTCGATAGACTTTTCATATGTGTTCAATTACTTAAAATAAGAGGAGAGATGAAGAGGCCAAGATGGTAAGAATGGAAAAGGAAATAAAGCATTTATTTAATGTTAAACATAGACGCCACATGTCAAGTAGACAATTAACTTTGCGATGGTGTCCATACTTCGGTGGAGCACTGAATAAGCTCCCCTACTCATATTGTTTCGGAGGTTTCCTATGGCTGCGAGTATAAAGTGCATGTCACTTACCTTAGGAATTATGGGTGCTCTTTGCGATTGGGTGTTTCACCCCCTTTTCTTTCATCTGTGTTGTCGGTTTTCTTGGTCTATTTTTGGTTCTTGGTTCCATCTCGGCAGTAAGGATCTTCAGTTTCTTTGTGTGTCTATGGTGGATAGATTTTGCAGATTGGGTCTCATATCATGGGTGTTTTGAGATTCGATTGTCACAAGGACATCAATGCATTCCCGTGCGGTGCTACTTCTGTTGCATGATCGACAACTTTCCGGGGTTAACATCGGCTGATGTGGACTTTTGCTAGTGTTTTTCTGTGTTGGCTGGGTCTATTGGGCTCATGTTCTTAGTTTTTAGTTTGTATTTGTAGGGTGGTCAGCTAATACTAGGCTTTTGTGGAGACTAATTGCTTGATTATTTTCCTATTTCTTTATATTGAGGGCTTCGAGTTGTTGTTGGACCTTTCTATATTGGGTTGTGTCCCTAAATGAAGTGATTCATTTTCCAAAAAAAAAAACACCGATGTGTTGGTAAAACATGAGGTACCAAAGTTTTTTATTTTTGGAAATGAGGTACCAAAGTTTATAAGATGAGAAACGTATTGTTTGAACGAATCTTCCTTTAATCTACGCCTTGTCGTTTTAACATGACCTGCCGTTCATCCCAAACAGGGGTAGCCACGCTTCACGTACTCGTCTTGTTTCTCTTGCAGTCTAGCTCTCAGTCAACACATGAAGTTCTTATAATTCTTATAACTCATATTCACATATCCAGCTTAATTTCATGGACTACACAATTACACATGAAGAATGAATTCGAATCACTAGAGTTGAAGCTACTGATCATTTGTTTGTTAACAAGTTCAATACCTTCAGTTTGTTTGTTAATTTCTTAACACTAATCTGATCATCGTCGTTTCACTAGCTTTGATAATGAACTTGCACCAAACAAGACTACACTCAGGTAAACCTGATGTAGGATGGCTTCCAAGAGAATCCCACAACAGAATGCTTTACAATGTTATTACTTTAAGATGGGCACCTAGGATGGTGACATTCCTTAGAGACTGTGGAGCTCCTTCTTATCTACATCTCTAATTGCACGTGTAAGGTGATAACTTTACAACTTCATCCTATAACCATAGAATCGTTAAAGAAATCTCAAATTACCACCTCCATGTGTTTTGCTGTTTAGTACAATCAATTGAATCAAAGGGCAGTGGCCGATATGAGATTGAAATGTTTACTAGGGCTAACTTTATGCGAAGCGTAAATTACTTTTATTTGCGCGAAGCGCAAAAAAAAATCTCTACACACCTCTGTTTTATCTTTCATTATGTATATATCTCGCCTGATGTTAATTAATAAACTTCACTACTTTGATTCTAATTTCCAAATAGGCAAATAAAATACTCAACAAGGCGACTGACAATGGCGAGTGGTGACATGCAGGCTTGAACGAGAACTCGAGAAGATGATTAGAAGAAGAGGCTGAAGAGCATATCAGCAGAAGTAGACGAGAAATGCTGCAGAGATTGAAAGAAGAAGACGTGAAAGTGTGAGATACAGCGAAAAAACCCATGCTGATGTTTTTTTTTAATAGAGGGTTGAGTTTTTTTTCTTGGTTTCATTTTCACCTGGGCTCCAGCCCAATCAAACCAGGGCTGGATCCGCCCCTGCCAAAGGGTACAATCTGCATGGAAAAAAGAAGAAGAGGAAATCAGATTATTAGCAGTAATCGGTCACCGAGTACCAAAAGACGAAACAATAATGAGGAAATCAGATTGTTAGAGTAAATAACTTACCAAAAAAATGTCCAATCAATTCCCAAAAGAAAACGGGAGAAAGTTTAATCCTATCAAACCCTATATAATAGAGGAGAGCTTATTCGGTGAACGGCCCGTGTATGTACACGGCTTGATGTGCGACCCACGCGCCATGCATGAAAATGTGGCTGTTGTTTGGGTTTTGTCAGAGATGATTATATAATAATACATGTTCTATGTCTTCCTTATTACAAAAAGACGGAATCCTTTCTCTATCAAATATGTGATCCAGACTGAGATTGATCCCGAGCAGCGGAAGAGAAAGCAAGTGAGAGAGAAATATGTCGAAGCAAGGGAGGGGAGGGTCGGCCGAGAACAAGTTCCGGATGTCGCTGGGTCTTCCGGTGGCGGCGACGATCAACTGCGCTGAAAACACCGGAGCCAAGAACCTCTACATCATATATGTCAAGGGAAAACCGGATCTGAGGAAGTAGGTGTTGCCGGCCGTAGTGGTCCATCAGAGGAAGCCGTGGCACCGAAAGGATGGAGTAACATGATGAGTAATATGGGGCAACGGGGTTTGGGTACAGAAGAAACGTGGATAATGATAGGGTATTGAATTTGACATCGTTCATCTCCCGTTTCGTCTTCGTCGTCGTCGTTGTTGTCTTCGTCTTATCGGAGTTGCAGGTTCTATCATGGAGTTGGAGTTTCAATCATCAGTGAACATGATGAGTCGGCAAAGTACTTAAATATCTCTGACAACAACATGGCTTTGGTGCTTTACCAATAGCATAAAAAAAGAGGCACGTGGTGTGCTTCTCAGCATAAATGATAATTAACTTATCATATTTGATAAAATGACATTTTTTTAGTTACAGATAAATAACACCTTATTTTGCTTATTTACATTTTTATCGTTATTTCTACAATATCCTACTGTCAATTTTTCAAATTTTTATTTGCTCAGTATAATTAGTCCATAAACGAATACATTTGCATATATCTTAATACAAATGGTATACCACATTACTACGCACGTTCTAATTCACGTGACTCAAATTAAAAATTAAAAATTCTAACCGTTGGACGTGATTGTCGCGCTAAAATATGAATATGGTACGAAATTCAAAAAATTGTGTAATCGTTCGAGTTTTGATATACGGGGTTAACCCTAATTAGTACACTACATCCCTAGGGGCAGCCATATCGTGTGGTTAAAATTAAAAAATATATATTATATGAGTGGATAGATCGGATTATTCAAAGATTGGGGTAATTTTCGGGAATTTTTCGAGCAACAAAGTGATTTTTAGAGAATATTTGATAATTTTAGATCATTCAAAATTAAATAAAAAATTAAAAAGAATACGTGACTCAATTCAGACGGCTCATTTGTCTTTTAATTGATTTGGCTACTTCAAAATGCTTTAAAAATAGCTACAGAGCCCAAATAATTCTGGAATAATTACTACAATCTCCTATTGATGCGTTATATCTACTCATATATATATTTTTGGATTTTTATATTCAAGTAATATTGCCGCTCTTAGAAATATATGAGGTAGAAAGAGTTAATCGTATGGATCGAGGCTTAAACATTACCGAAAATTAGTGAATTATAAATCACGACCATAGTACACTATAACGACGGTATCATATGGTCAGTTTTTATAAATTTTAATCTCCCAGCATAGTTAGTTTATAAACGAATTCTTTTATATATAACTTAATACAAATGTTCTACGACATTACAAGGCACCTTGTAATTCACATGATTAAAAATAGCTACAGGGCCCAAAAAAGTCCGGAAAACTTACTACAATCTCCAAGTGATGCACTCTATCTACTCATATAAATTTTTTTTGGATTAGTTATATTCAGGTAATACAGCCGCTCTTAGGAATGTATATGAGGTAAACATAGTTAATCGTGTGGATCGAAGCTCAAACATTACTAAAAATTAGTGAATTTTAAACCACGACCATAGTACACTATAAAGACAATATCATACGGTCCATTTTTTCTAAATTTTATTCTCTCAGCATAGTTAGTTTATAAACGAATACTTTTAGATGTAACCTAATATAAAGGTTCTACCGCATTACAAGGCACATTGTAATTCACGTGATTAAAATTTTGCAACTGAAATTCAAACCTTTGGATGTGATCGTCACACTAATATATGGATATTGTATGAAATTCAAGAAATTTCATAATCATTTGGGTTTCGATCTACATGATTAACCATAATTAACATAATACCTACCTATTAGTAGCCGTATGTGTGGATAAATTTATTTTAAAAACACTATATGGGATAGAGCATATTATTTAAAGACTGGGGTAATTTTCAGAGAAATTTTCAAGCATCAGAGCTATTTATAAGATTTTTTTAATTTTAAAAATATGTAAAGTCACTTAAAATCTTTATGTGGTTTGCAATGCACCACATGATGATTTTCTAGCTCTATATGAGTCTTTTAATTTCTCAAACCTTCTAAAACTCTTAAAATTATCTCGGATGCTCGAAACGTTTTGTGAAAATTACCAGGCACTCAATAATCTGTTCTATTTAACCATGTAACAACTTTGAGAAATTTATTGTCGGAAAAATACGACTGCCTTTATAGCTTAAGGATGATAAATAGGTTCTACCTCGTGATCGAGACCTAAGCATTGATGAAAATATGTACATTTTTAACCATCGCTATATTTCACCATCAAAATGACATCTAACAGTCGATTTGGTTAAATTTAGGTGAATGAATTATAACATACCAACTAAATTGGTTTGACTAGTTTATTATGTTTTATGTTACACAGTAAGTCTCTAAACCAACAATTCTCAGAAAATTATTCCCGTCTTTGAATAATCCACTTTATCCCCCCATGAAAAAATTTAAAATAATTTTAACCGCACGATACGACTGCCCTTAGGGAGGTAGTGTCCTAATTAGAGTTTATCACGTAGATCGAGATACGAACGAAAATGAAAATTAGTGAATTCTTACCAAAGCCATATATAAGTTAAGTGATCATATCCAACGGTTGAAATTTCATTTTTTGAATTTTTGTCACGTGAATCACAACGTGTCTAGTGTTGTGGTATAACATTTGTATTAGGTTATATGTAAATGTATCATTTTATAAACTAACTTTGTTGAGAGAATAAAATTTATAAAAATTGACCGTAGGATATCGTTACTATAGTGTACCATAGCCATGGTCGAAAAATCACTAATTTTCGACAATGTTTGGGCCTTGATCCACAAAGTGATATATTTATGTCTCATACCTTCGTAATAGCGGATGTGGTACCCGAATATATTAGTCATTAAACATTTATATGAGTAGATAGAGCACATCATAAGGAGATTGTAGTAATGTTTACAGAAGTTTTCGGTCATAGTAGCTAATTTTAAAGTATTTATGAAGTTGTTAAATCATTTAAAAGATAAATGGAGCGGTAGACTTGCGCCACATGTACTGTTATATTGTTTAGTTAATTTCAAGTGATCTGAAAATCTTCAATTACTCTTTTAAAAATAGCTCCGATGCTCAAACAATTATTCCAAAATTATCCCCGTGTTTGAATAATCCGCTTTATGCACCAATGTAAAAAATTTAAAATAATTTTAACCCCGTGACATAGCTGTCTTTAGGGAGTTAGTGTCCTAATTAGATTTTATTACGTAGATCGAGACATGAACGAATATGAAAATTTATGAATTTATTATCAAAGCCATATTTAAGTTCACTGATCATATCCAACAGTTGAAATTTCATTTTTTGAATTTTTATCACGTGAATCATGTACTCCTTGTTATGACTGCACAAGGTAGCTCCCCGTCATTTTATTTTATTTTTAAATATTTATTATTTAATTTAATGTAATATAGTATCAACATATAAATTCCACAACTTAAATTGTAGATTATTAGATTTTTTTTACTACATTATTTCCCTAAGGAATATATTTTAGAGACAATGATAAAAATGTCATTTTATGAATTAAACAATTAATTAAGTCCTTTATCTTATGCTAGGTAGATAAACAGAGCAGCACACCACGTGCTTCTTTCTTGATGCTATTCGTAAAGCACCACAAGTTCACAGCCACGTTGTTATCAAAGAGATTCAAGTACTCTTCCTGCCCATCATGCTCACTGAACCTCCATGATATATCCAGCAACTCCGATAAGACGAAGACAAGAGCGACGACGGCGAGATGGAGGTCGCGGCCTGCAAAGCTACAACTCCAAATTCATTACCCTATCTTTCATCACCATCCAAATCTTCTCTTCTGGACTCCAAAAATAATTTCGAAGACATTTCCTTTGGGTATATGTAAGCCTAAATTATTCATTCAAAACCCAATTTACATGATATTCTAAACCCTAAACCTTGCTTTTCCATCGATTTGAACCTAATCCCAAGAAGCTTCATCACTCCACTTCGGTATCTCCGCCTTATCTCTGGAGAAATCAAGCACCACTGGCGGTTTCACGCGGTCGTACTCTCTCACCGGAACTGGATTATTCTTGAACTCGGGCTTGGCGAGCAGCGGCAAGTCTTTGAGGAAATCGGCGGGTTTCTTGGTGCTGCGACATAGCTCGTCTTCCACCATGAGGTCGACCTCGTTCTTGACGGCGGTGCTAGAGTAGTAGTTTTGGTCGATGTAAGGTAATGCGTCGATGATTTCCACGTTGGTTATGAGGACCGGCCATGATGGACCTTTCGACAGAGCTTCTAACATTAAGATTTCGGTGCTAGCGACGCCGGTAGCAGTGGCGGTGGTGGTCGCCATTGTTGTGAGCTGTGTGGGAGTGTCCTATCACATCTGAAAGCTGCGAAAAATAATTAAAGAATTCCTCAAATCCATTCAACCTCACTCGCCATTTTTATGCCAAATTGGTGTGTGACCCCAAACTAGCTCCACGTGGAGGAATGAACGGTCAAGATGACCCGTGCATCTATACGGCCCGTGCACCGAATAATTTTCGATAATAGAGTGCCTCCATCTTCTTTTTCAGAACAAACAAAACCCTAAGCCAACCAAAGCCTCCATCTTGTCAAAACCCGAAAGCCGACGCAGAAAAAGAAAGGATGGCAGTAACAGGCGCAATCGCGGTGGAGAGAGATAGCGGCGAGGATAGAAGAATTTACCTAAGATTCTTAGGCAAAGATAAGATTTTCTGGTACGTAATCGAGGAGAAATCGACACAATCATCTGCTAATGAGTTGCCTGCATGTGTCTCTGTAAAAGATAGAGTAAGAAGACTCCCTCTTCCTGATGCAAATATGTTTATGAACAACCTTGCTGTTATCAACTCGCGTGTGTATCTTATTGGTGGAGATTTGCATACACACACGCAAAATCCTGACGGCGATGATTCCCTTGGATATTATTATTTGAATTTGGATTCGGATTTGGGAGTAGTAAAGGAATGGAGCATAGGAGGTGGGAAATCTTCAGACAAACAAACTGGGGGAGGAGTAACGGTGGCCCAGGACGGTCGTGCTTACTCGGTGGGACCTACGCTTTACCAATTATCTCCGGCTGACGGTAAATGGGTGAAGTTGCAGACACCGCCGCAAGGTCCGACCCCAATGCCCAATGGATTTTTGTATTGGTCACGTCTACTTGGCATTACCAAGAATAAGCTATACGTCTATAGAATAGGTGGAGGAGTTGATGATGCCAATGTGATGCTTTCTTTTGATTTGGAATCAAGCAAGTGGGACGATGATGTCCTCGATGACGATTTTTGGGGTGATTGGTCTTCCGGTGTAGTTCTTTACGACGACCGCTACTTGTTTTCTTTTGGCTCTAGGAGCCCCAAACGCAGACCTATACCTGAAGATCCCGCAAGGATGACGAGGAGAGTTCAGGTGGTGGAGGTTCCAGAGGTGGAGGTTGCTGGAATTTACGTTTTTGATCTAAAGCGGCGTCAGTGGCTACCTGAACCAGTTCAGGGTCTCCTAAGCGTGATTCCTCAACCTTACCAGCCATCACCAGGAGCAGTTGATTATCTAAGCTTCTCTCCACAATTGTTCCAGATCAGAAAGGACAACGATCACCATTTGGCTTTGTTGTGGGATTCCTATGGCACGTCAAGGACTACACTTACTTGGTGCAAGTTCATACTGGATAATGCTGCTACTGAAGAGTGCCCCGCGTTCTCTGCCCGTTCGCTGTCACCTGGGTTCTGTCCGCTTGATGTGCAGACCTTCTACATGCTCAATTGTGCAGTAGGGATGTAAGATTCAGAAACTATGATGATGAATTATCAGTTTGTTTGTTAATTTCTGAAGTTCTTAACTATTGGTTTAATTTGGTTTCTATCGTTGCTGATTAGTTTGTAGTTTTGTACTACGAAAACATTTAAAAGTTATGTACTGCATTTTATGCCTTATTATTCATGCTTCATCTTGTTTTGCAAAGAAATATCGAAATCTGGTATGGTGTTATTTACCTATAGCCTACTTTGTCTCCGTTATATTCTCTCTTTTAAACTGTTATTAGTCTTCTCCTGTCTTGATTTGCAATTGGAGAAGATAGGTTGGGGACTTTGAATTGTTAAAAATCAATGTAATATGAGCACCGATGTTTTTCTGATTCAAATATGGGATCTGCTGCTTTTGCTTTCTTGACAAATACTGTATATATCCTTGTTGGGATGTGGAAATCCTTTTGTCCACGAGTTGTTTAGAAGTTAAACCAACTGAACTCTTAACGTCCTCAATTATCTATCCTGTCTGTAGTCCCCAACCATGTAACGATGGTTTTCAACTATCCAAGCTCCTGGGATGCCAAGATCAAACTCCAATTCCTTGCAAATACGTACCGTCTGTGCACTCGTGATGGACGATGTTTAAGGTACAGATTGATGGAGGACCCCAACTTTGTAGCATATCTTCGTGCTCGTTATTCTGATTGGCCTGCACGTCTGACCAGCGGAGTTGGTGCCCTAACTGAGGTGTACAACTTTGGTCTTAACAATGGAGGATACGTAAGGTCAGAACGAGATACCACCACAACGGTCCTATCTGAGGAATCCATTGTTATCTTCGCCGACGATTGTGTAAGACACTATTGGGACAGCGTGCAAGCCTATAACAACAAGTTATCGAGAAACCAGGCCAAGAACAATAATACGACTAATCAAGTAAAACTGGTAAGCTCGTCTAATATATATTAGGGTTAATTCCTCCTATGGTACCTAAAGTATAGCTACTTAGACAATTTAGTACTTGATGTATGAAAACGGACAATTTGCTACCACTATCAATTTTGATCATATTTTTAGGGTTATTTTCGTCATTCTAGCCCTAAACTCATTAAATTCACATTTTTCTTTATTTCTTCCTATAATTGTGGCCTCTTTGGAGATAATTAAATTGATATATCTACTCCACTTAGCATCTACTTCGCATATATCAAAAACAATTTTTTTCTTAATATACTTATTGTCCTAATTATTTTTTGCAAAGGAAATAAATTGCCTTTATGAATTTGTAATTTTTTATTAAAATATTTTTTTTAAATTACTTATAATTAAAATTAATTTAGATTGATAGCTACATTATGAAAAATTATATATGTAAATCATCACAGATACTAAGTGGATGAGTTATCAAAATTTTAGTGATAATTTAGAGGCAATTTGAAGGTATTATGAAAAAATGAAGTAAAGTAGAGATAAGATGACGGAAATAACTCTGAAAATATGATCAAAATTGACATAAGTACCAAAATGACATAAATTTGAGAACTTTAGGTACCAAATTGTCTGTTTTCATACATCAGGTACCAAATTGTCTAAGTAGTCAAACATCAGGTACCATAGGAGGAATTTACCATATATATTGTCCTTTTGTTTTATTTACACTCGTTGTGTGTGAAAAAACCTATCCATTTTTTAGAAATTTAACTGTAGAGAGAAGTTAGATTGATTTATAGGATAACTACCTAGCTAATCCATAATTTGAGAAATTATGCCTGGGAAGTTATTAAAAATAATTTTTTATTCTGATTTTGATTTTTATCTATTGTCTATGAATTACTGTATATAATTATTTTAATATTTTACAATAACATATGATGCAAGAGTGTTTATATATTTTCACAAATTATGTCCATATTATAATAATATAGATAGATAAATCAGTACTGATCTATTTATCTTTCACTTTCACAAACATAGGTTCAATAAAGAAGAAATCGTTGCTCAGTTACATATACTATCCGACAGTTGACAACGGTTTTTAGTTTTCTAACCTCAGTCATAAAACAATGTTAACCGTCAGATATACAATGTATAATACATTAATGTATAGCAGAATTTTATGTGAAACATCACTCTATTCACTCGTGTGAAAAGACCTTATAAGAGTGATAGCTCATGAAGACATGAACGATGAATGTGTTACAACGGGGCAATGAGCCATCAGGAATTTTGGGTTTTCGTATATTCAAAGTTTCCAATAATTCAACACCAGAAAGAAACAGACAACAAAAGGAAAAAGGAAAATAAAGAGACCCCAGAGTCCATGTGGTTCTCTATAATCTTCTCATATTATTCTGATCTGTTTCTTCGAATAGTCTTGTCGGCAAGGCAAAGTAATCCCCCCTTTCTCTTTCTTTCTCTATCCCCAGCCCAAAACACGTCCCCCCATCCCCGATTTGTCCGCCCAAAATCTCCACCAACTTCCACCACCACTGTTTGTAATCACTCGATCAAACCTACACCAATGGGCTTCCTTTTCGGCTTGGCTCTCGGCGTCGTCGTCGGCGTCGCCCTCGTCGTCGGCTTCGTCAAGCTCGAGAACCGCCGCTCCAAGCTCCGCTCACAGCTGGCCACCACCATCGCCGCCTTCGCCAGAATGACTGTCGAAGATTCTAGAAAGCTCCTCCCTCCTGACCACTACCCTTCTTGGGTCGTCTTCTCTCACCGCCAGAAGGTCACTCTCTCTCTCTCTCTCTCTCTCTCTCTCTCTCTCAGAACCCACTTCGTTGTTTTTACTGTTTTAACTTCAAGAACTCATTTTTATGTTTTGGGTCTGTGTTTGTTTCAGTTGAACTGGCTCAATTCTCACTTGACGAAGATCTGGCCGTATGTCAATGAGGTAATTCCATCTGGGTTTTCTTTCCTGATCTTAAAGTTTGTATTTTTTGTTGGATGGTAAGATGAGATTGAATTGGGTTTGTAAATGTAGGCTGCTTCTGAGTTGATCAAGGCTTCAGTGGAGCCAATTCTGGAGCAGTACACGCCGGTCATACTGTCGTCGATTAAGTTTTCCAAGTTCACTCTCGGAACTGTGGCACCTCAGTTTACAGGTCAGTTTACTTCAATGCAGTAGTTGTACCTCGTGTTTTGGTTATCTAATTGCAAGTATTCGACTGTAATTGAATGGTATAGATAATGTGCATTAAGTGGTGTCTAAGTTTAGAACTTCTAGTCACATTAAGTGTGTAATGTGATAATCTGTATGTGGATTGTACAGTGTGAATGGTTGTAGATTGCTATTTTGCATTTGTTATGCTTTAAATGTCATTAAAGGGGAGCCTTTAGGATGAAGTTTCGCATAGTTTTCATTAATGTTCTAATGAGCAGATGCTGTGTTTAGGAGTTTCTGTAATTGAAGGTGGGGGTGACAGTATCACTATGGAGTTGGAAATGAATTGGGATGGAAACCCAAGTATAATACTTGCCATCAAGACTTTACTTGGTGTAGCACTACCTGTGCAGGTAACCAAAACATATTGCCCGCTTATTTCTGCTCCGTTAAGATTTTCTTAGTGTTTGGAAGTTTGGTTTCCTTGTTGTAGAGTGTCATTGCTGTTTTTGAACTATCACTGTAGAATAACTTGTAAATGATTTGTAGGTGAAAGACATCGGATTCAGTGGGGTATTCAGGCTGATATTTAAGCCTTTGGTTGACGAGTTCCCGTGTTTTGGAGCTGTTTGCTTTTCCTTGAGGGAAAAGGTAAAGCATCTGTTTTAACTTTCTAGTGCTATTTCTGCAAGATTTTGAAAGTGAGGTTGCGTGCATGTCAGATTTGGAAATGTCTTTGCATTGAGATAAAGATTTTGGTTGACCATTTTATATTCCAGGATTGTGGGCTTGTTAATATATAGAGGTTCTGGTTGAATGCAGTTAAACTATGACTATGGTCAATATTATCCGAAACCAAACACTATTCATATCTCTATCTACCTGTTAATGATGAAATCATCCAGTACTTTTCTAGAAATATTTGGTGTTTTTATGCTATGTTTTCTATTTGAACTATAAGCAACACTTATTTAGCTCAATATAATTTTGATGAGAAACATGACGGAGCTTAAGATCTTCTTTACTAAATAAAAAAGGATGTGAATCTGGAAAAACAGCATTCTGCGTAGAAATAGTATGGCAACAGCGCTCGTGGCCTGTCTAGTTCCCTCTTACACATACATGCAGGCCCATGCATTATTAACCTCTGATTTAGCATATTTTTTCTTTATTGTAGAAAAATTTGGACTTTAAGCTGAAAGTTGTGGGTGGTGACATATCTACAATACCTGGGCTTCAAGATCAACTTGAGGTATGAGAAAGATACATCAATTTACTCCAAGGTTGAATTTGTACTCATGCATGATCTCTATATGTCATGTAGCATGGTCCTTTCTTGAATACTTTTCATGTTGATTTGAGAGTAAAGTTTAATATGTAATGTCCTGGCTCATAGTTAAGGTTTGACATCTCATTTATAAGATCGACAATGTTTGTGAATTGTAGGAAAGAGATAGATGTTCTTTAAACAATAAGTAGGTGGATGTTATCTTATATATGCAGGATTTTATAAGGTCTAATAAAAAGACATGTTTTATTGTACAGGGGACAATACGCGATGCCATTGAAGATTCAATTACATGGCCTGTTCGAAAAGTTATTCCCATTTTGCCTGGGGATTACAGGTAAAGCAGAATTCAGAGAATAATTGCATTTCAACCTTGTTAAACGTACATTGAATGCTCAATAAAGGGACATGTATTTCCCTCAAGAGCTGGCCACCCTGTATAAGCATTTTTTTCCTTTGGGGGTTGGGTGGCGGGGATGAATTTCCTTTCACTTATTGCATGGTTCCTGTTGTGATGTTGATTCCTCTTCTACTTGACTTATAGCGATCTGGAGTTGAAGCCAGTTGGGATACTAGAGGTGAAGCTTGTGCAGGCAAAGGAGTTGACAAATAAAGATGTTGTAGGAAAATCAGACCCGTACGCCTTATTGTATGTTCGACCTTTAAAAGACAGAATGAAGAAAAGCAGAACTATTGTAATATTCTGCTCCTCTTATATGTTAGTGCATTATATTCATTGATTTCAATTTCTATTTAGTTGGCTATAAAGAATAATACATGCTTCTCTTAATCTACAGAACAATGATTTGAGTCCAATCTGGAATGAACACTTTGAATTTGTTGTTGAAGATGACTCCACTCAACATTTGGTGGTTAAAATTTTTGACGATGAGGGCCTTGGGGCATCTGAGCTCATTGGGTGTGCTCTGGTACACATAAGTGAACTTCAGCCGGGTAAAGTAAAGGATGTGTGGTTAAAGCTGGTTAAAAGTTTGGAAGTGCAAAGAGATAATAAAAACCGCGGGCAGGTGAGAAGGCTAATTTTATCCTTTGAATCATTACATAGTAGCATGAACTAAAAATTGTACTATTATCTCCTCCTTCGCCTTTCAAATTCAACAGTTGGAGCTAGCAGTTTACACCTTTATGTGGATAGTTTTGGGTTTGACTTTTGAAATTAGAATACCAACTCCCCACTAAATATGTTTTTTGACTGTAACATGATATTAAATCTTTTGAGTATGATATCGGTTTCATTCCTGTATTAGGTGCATTTGGAGCTGCTATATGTTCCAAACGGCATGGACAATGGCTTTGTCAACCCATTTACTCCCAACTTCTCAATGACTTCTTTGGAAAAAGTACTGAAAAGTGGAGCAAATGGAAAAGATGCTATAGAAAATGAAAAGGAAGCCGCACAGAAGAAGAAAGAGGTTATAATTAGAGGTGTGCTTTCAGTAACTGTATTATCTGCTGAAGACTTGCCACCTGTTGATCTCATGGGCAAAGCTGATCCTTATGTGGTTCTCACCTTGAAGAAGTCAGAAACGAGAAACAAAACGAGGGTAGGGTTTTGAATTGCCATAGACTGAAATTACCTTATCGGCTGTGAGAGTACTCCTGTAGTCTTGATTCACATAAAGCTAGTTTCCTTAAAGTTTGTTGATCTCTCAGGTCGTCAATGAAAGCTTGAATCCTGTTTGGAATCAAACTTTTGACTTTGTTGTTGAGGATGGATTGCATGACATGCTCATTCTTGAAGTCTACGACCACGATACTTTCGGGAAGGTACTATTTTTCCATAGTTCTTCATTTGTTGGCCATAAATTTCCATCCGGAAAAACCCTTGTATGGTTATTTGACAATTAACTAGGTAATATCTGTAACTTGCAGGATTATATGGGAAGATGCATCTTGACACTCACTAGGGTCATATTAGAAGGGGAATACAAGGACTCTTTGCCACTAGATGGGGCCAAATCTGGGAAGTTGAATTTACATCTCAAGTGGATGCCACAACCGATTTTCCGCGATTCTTGATGGATCTCGTTTTGTGTGGCCTGGAGTATATCGAGGCTGTATTATCCTGCAGGTGATGTATTGCAAGACCACCACACAACTTGAACATTTGCACATCTTTGTTCATTCGTAAACCCAGCATGTCAAGCACTTGAACTCTTGAGGAATGTAGATAACTGTTCCATAACACCTATTGAAGCAATGAGTGAAGTTGTACAATGGAATGCGTACCGATCGTCTCATGGTGTACATGGAAGCATTCTTGGTTTGTCGGATTGTCTAGTTCCTAGCTGTTTATTGGTCCTACACTGTTTTTGGCCTCTGATCATCCCATTATTTTTAGTGCATGTCTGTGGATAGGACCTCTATATCACTGTTGAAACAGAGTTGATACTACGAGAAGCTATATCATGAGCTTTAAGAGGGCTCCTATTCTTTTTGGCTGATTTTGGGGTTTTTGTTATATATAATTTGTGGGAGGCTTTGGCCAATCATACCGGACGACTTACGGGAAGGGAATGTGTTATTTTGAAAGCAAATCCATGTTCACAGAACACCTAATCAATAGGAATTTACGATCATGATACTTATTCAATACATGGAAAAGATAACTAAGACCAGACACGAAGAGAATTTGAAACTTCAGTGCTAAAACCTCAGCTTTTCTGCCTTCCCTCACTGAAATTATTTTCCCAGCTTCTCTCTTCATCCGACTAAAATAATATCATGCCATTGCACCGGTGGTGTAAGATTTTCCGTGCTGAGATTTCAATAAGCTGCACGATCAATATATTTCCTAGCATATTGCTTTTTCAGTTTTCGCCTTCTGTGATTTGTACCCCTGCATTTCAAAGATTCAAGTATGTCATGTGTAATTTTTATTAGTTCCTAAATTTTACAAATAGCCCAAGTTCAACAATTTAACTGCATCGGCAAATCAAAGATAAATTGGCTAAGTTGGAAAACACAGGCATTAATGACCATACTCACCAGTACTGGTTATGCAATACAAATGCATCAGTTGCAATTTTCTTCCCGTCATCATTGCGGTTCCAGTGGTACATTGCATGTGTCCTGTTGTGAATCTCCAGTGTTGAATGCCCAAAACTTGCTTCTCGGAATGCAGAATATTCTGGTTGTGGATCTCTAAACCTATAAAAAATTCATGGAACAGCACTTATTTGACAATAATTAGGCTGCTATGTGAGAACTTATCAGAATACTATGGTTGTGGATCTCTAAACCTATATAAAAATCACAGGACACAGGAACAGTACTTATTCGACAAGAATTAGACTGATATATGAGACCTCATAAGAGTGAACAAGTAACCATTGTGCAGATGTGCAGTTCGCTGCACCATTACTTACAAGAGCAAACTGAGATCGTAAATAATAAACGAAAACTACAATGTTCTTACCTTCCAGCAAGACCTTCTTGGTTTCCTCCATCTCCCACAGTTATGTAGACAGGAGCAGATTTGTCTGGTATGGGATATTGGTCACCACTTGATACGTTGTAGTGTACATTTGAGATTCTATACTGCAAAGAATGGAAAGAAAAAAGATTGTGAATATCATTCATTATAAAGATGAATAAATCATTTGACCCCAAAAAAAATAACAAATTAGATGACTGAAAAGACAAGGGTAACAAATCATACAGATCTTTCGTATGCATGGACATGGCCAGCAAACACTACATCAACTTTGTAATGAAGGAACCAACTCTCAAATACTGCTCGCATGCTCTCTCCTTCCATGTAATGTGCGTTATTACTATTGTAGATTGGGACATGCATAAGGACTATCAGCCAAGGTGTCTTTTCCCTGTCCACTCTTTTCAGTTCATCTTGCAGCCACACCCATTGAGGTGTGTATTTCACTGATAACAGTTAAAAACAATTTCATAAAGATAAGCAGAAAGAAGAAAATATAATTTTTTACAAACATGTAGGCAAGGGGGAGTAATTACCGAATGGAGAATAACTGGACAGCACTATTATATGAGCTGAGGCACGTCTGATGGCGTACCAAAGAGGATTGCTACTTTTGGAGGCGTAATAAGGAGTAGTATACCGCTGAAGATAGTTTTTGAATGGAGTAACTTCACCCTAGTTATGTCAAAAACTAATAGTCAAGAAAGCAACATTCCCAAGTTAATTCAAAAGATGCAGAGTTTTCGAGCACAAAGGTTATGTATCAGGTATGCTTACATGCCACATAGAAATCCTAAAACATCAGTCAATGTTTACAACAATTTCATATCTACAGTACTGTGTGCTTATAGCTTATATGAGACCATGATTCTTCTCAAACAACACATCATCTTCCTAGCAACATTTAGCAACCTACAGTCTGATACTTTTTTTTTTTAAGAAACCTACCGTCTGATACTTAAATTTAGACAACTTGATGAATGTTTACTGACTGTACGCTCATGAAATTTGTGCATCACTTCTCCAAATGACTAATCTAGATATGATTAGACTGAGAGAATGTTGAATTTAAAACACTTATAAAAAGTATTATGTTGAGTTGTTCCTCAAATTTAAGAAATGAGGTAGTTACGAATTTACCATATAACATCAGATATGATGAGATGATGACAGAATAAGTATAAGTTGTATAAGTATGTCCAAAATAAACACAGTTGATAACATTCAAGATGGAAAACGACTCCAGAGTGAAAAAAGTAACTCATTATAGTTCTCTTGATGTACCAGATAAGGCATGTAATCAATTTCATGATTGCCAGCAGACCAAATCCATGGTTGATATGCAGTACTCTGCTCAACAAATCGCCCCCATGTATCCCACCTTACACCAATATCATTATATTGATACCTATCAGCATAAGAAAGATCCCCAAGAAATAAGACAGTCTGCCCTCCACTCTGCATGTAATGCTCAAGAGTTGACAGGGAGTTAAATGTCTGACCCAAATCACCTGCAATATGCAAATAAGTATTTATTAATGTAAGCCACACATTCCACATTGTCTGATATAACTAAATGAAATAATTAGAATGCAAGTATAAACAATTATTAAGGTAACAATGTTAGTGAGGAAACAGATTGGCAGAGGTGCAGCTTAAATGTAAAAATGGCAAGCAAAAACATGACTCATCAATCACTAAAATGGAGAATGACTTGAAACCAACTTTTTCAGTGAGATTTCGAGACAGAAAACAACACACCTATAATTCCAAATTTGTAAGAAGCATCTGGACCAATCTGTGGAGGTGTTGTAAACCAAAACTCTCGAGAAGAATCGCCACTCCCAATTTTGTAGTAATACTTTGTGTCATGCTGAAAACAAGAAATAACTAATGCTTTATTAAATTGTGTAATCATGTAATAATCATGTAACTTAACAATACTACATGATTATGTACCAACATATCTCAAACAAAGATTAAGCCATACTTAATAAGGCTTTACTTCAAAAAAAAAAAGGTTCATAAATACCTCTAGGCCATCAACATGACAGTGATGGATATATCCAGACTTGTATTCATAAAAACTGTAGTTTGTTATAGTCCCCTCTGCAGAAAACTCGTACTTCTTCTCTGATGTGCCATATTGCACTTTACTTGTCCCTGGCTCATCAGCCGTGACCCATGAGATGATCACAGCCTTTCCATCATAGTCACCTTGGGTAATATGCACCTGAAAAAAAAAGGTTTAAAGCATTCAAGAACATAAAAACTCAGACCAAAGATAAACTGCAGATAAGGTAATCATACAAAGGCATCATATACCATCCAAAAACTGATATATACATAATAGCCATTCATCAAAGTAAAAATACTATCTAGAGTATAACTAACATAATACACCACTTTCAAGTAAAAGCAAGCCTTGATCGAATCAGAAACCACTTAAATTTAACTGGCAAACATATGTAAACTGATTACTCACTTGTTGTGGAGCATTGTGACCCTTTGGAACAGCAAGCACTTTGTGATCAAGTGGAATATCAACCGATGGATACTCCGACCGAACAAAATTACTAGTGATTCCTGCATTCCCATATCTCAAACAGCTAGAAAACACCAAACAACTAACAACAAGTTGAACCAACATGGATTCCATCCTAGCAAACCAAGCCATGATTTGTTCCTTCACAGCATCACAGAACTGCATAGAAAACCCCAAAACTAAGTATCAACATACATTCAATTTAAATTTGACTTAAAAACAGATTATGCAAACCAACAACACTGAAATTGTTCATAGCAAGATAAGCTGATAAAGCTTCAAACTTTATACAATTGAATGAAGTTTTGTCCAGATTTCAATTGAAAAATCTCAACTTTAAGAGAAGCAAAGACTGAAACATGACATAGAATTCAAATAGGTTCACAATGAAATAAGATTCAAGTTTTGAGCTGGAAACAAGAACAATCATTCATCAATTTCAATGTGAAATTACCAGAAAACCGAAGTGATTTGAATACCTGGAGATTCTTGATGAGAGAGAGAGAGAGAGAGAGAGAGAGAGAGAGAGAGAGAGAGTGAAGATGGAGCTCTGAGAAATCAGTTAGGAGGGAGAAGAGGCGTGAGTTAAACAGCATCCGGAGTGCTGACGTGGTGTGACGTTGGTTTGGGAGGTCGTGATTATCTGTGTTTGCTTCTAATTGGGGAGTGCCTACCTGGCGGGTTTTGATTTGTTCAGGGATGGGAGTGGGACCCGCGCGGGGTATGGCTTTTAGTGTGCAACAATGTTGAGGGCTTTTTGACAGTCGTGGGGAGCTTGAGGCACTCCTTTGTCTCCATTTTTAAGATTTAAGGCTTCTCAATTTAATGTATTACCGAGCATGCCAGCACCTCCATGGTAGGTTATGCTCTCATTCCTGTTTTTCCAGATCAAGAATCAGTCATGTGCTTTTATCTGACGGGAAAGAAAGAAGCCAGAGAATCTAAATCGACGATGCCTGCAGCATGAAGGAAACTAAATCAAATTCATGGTGATTGATTGTGCGGGAAAGAGTACTGAAATTTCCCAATTAGATGGATTTTGCGATTTGGTTAAATTCCTGGTGATTTATCAAGTACTCTGATCGTGTGGCCTTTTCAAATGGTTTGGTTTTAGATTAAACAAAGCTTTTGATGCAGCACATGGTGTTCTTGGTTTACTCTTTTTCAATATAGTATCTAATTGTGGTTTATTAGAATCCAATTTTGATGTGGTATTGGGATTAATCAATTGACTGAATTTCATATTAGCAAGATTTAAATTTTCCTATTAGTGTTTTGGAGCATATTGAGTTTCTCCGATTGTGAGATTGGGTTTGAGAATGCTTGAATTCTGTTTAATGTTTGTTTTATATCGGAACAAGGAGTCTATCAATGGACTGACATTGATAATTTGATATCACGAAGCAGTAAAGAATGGTTTATGAATTTAAATCATAAAAATGTATCTAACCAGTAACCAACCAACATATGAGAATGAAACCTTTGCAACTAGAAAATCAAATAAGCTTCCATTGTCTCAAGTAATTTCCTCTCTATAGCAACAATACTGCCATATTTCAGAGAGATCCATGAATGCGGATGTCAATGCCGATGCCGGATAATGGTTCCATTAATGACTGCAGAAAATGATGCTTCTTGTTGTGTGTGTTTTTTTTTTATATAATCATTATTTTCATTCCATTATGGTTTTATCTGTGGGATTTGGGCATTTGTGGTTGTTTGTTGTTTTGTTTTTGACTTCTGTA
Source organism: Argentina anserina (assembly GCF_933775445.1). NCBI lineage: Eukaryota > Viridiplantae > Streptophyta > Magnoliopsida > Rosales > Rosaceae > Argentina > Argentina anserina. Next base: position 1,021,164 of record NC_065872.1, on the reverse strand, counting down.
TGATTGATGTTGAACTGAGATTCAATCTAAAACCTAATGCAGTCGTTTAATTTGAAAGATTTTAATTGACTTATGTCTGTGTTCAATGTTTTGGCTTTGGCTAATCTTATTATGGGTTGTGCAATTGTTCTCTCAAATTGTTGTCATGATGTGGGTGGGTTCTCGAATGTGAACTGTGGTTATTTCATCTAGTCGTCAGGGAAATAGCTATTCTTTTATTGGATCATTACTGTTTAATTCATAAAGGTTGGATCATTACTGTTATATTGTGGGAGTGAAAGTTGGACGGTTGATAGGCGGAGATTTCATTTGTTTTCATTATTACTAATTAAGTACACTTATAATTTGTCCATCATTATTTGTTTATTTGTTGTTTGTTGATTAACTACAAAAGCACAGAGACAAATAAGTTTACGGACAAAGAAGGGAATCTGTTGATGAATTGGGAAATTGAGTCTAACCTTGACTCTATTGCCTTATTTCAGGAATCCATTTGATGCACATTCTCAACATGTAGGAATCCCCCTCATGCTTTCGATATATTTCAAATCAACAATTTGTTCTAACTCTACAGAGCTGATTTTGTTAGAATTTCATATATATTGTAATTGTTGTAGGATAAATAAATGATATAAACGTTAATCTAAGTTTATGTATTTCTTACGCAACCATTTATCTGCAAACGACAAACTATTTTCTAATGCCATACATACCCGCGGCTGGGCGGGCAATGTATCTAGTTAATATTGTTACCGCAATTGGGATGTGTTGAAGGTAGAAGATGAATGTTCATTTTCTTTGTTGCATTTCACTTACGTTTCCCTAATGACATTTTCGCCATCGTTAGTTTGAGTTTTGTTGACCCTGAGTTTAGAGAATTTGTCGAAACAACTAATGTGATAATTACAACTCAGCTGTAATTGAAAAGAACTGTGTAAAAAATGAGATCGTTTCAGCCTTTTATTGCTATAGTTAATTAGAACTCAACTTATTCAACAAGAGTATTTGTTACGAAAATCAACTGTTTTGATTTGAACTCAGCTCGGAATATGGAAAAAAGTAATGTCGACTCTATCTAAACATGCACCCTTACTTCGATACAAATTTAATCCAGAGAGCCTCTATTATTCATGTACAACGACTACTTGACATTGTATTCTCTAATGCGAAATGCCAATCAAACTTGAGAAAAATGGTTAGAAATGTTTTATTATATAGAGTGATTCATTCAACATTGGTTTTAGATTGCAAATTGGAACTCGATCAACTTCATTTCTTGAGGCAGCAGCAACAGACGGGCTGTCATATTCATTGGCAAACATGACTATTATTAACTTGTGCTCATGTAAGGGAAAATCCAAACCCCATAATAGCAAGAACAATAATTCATGCTCATGAGTTTGGACCCATCTAATATTTAAAGGAGCAGCAGAAAACTTATTAACAATCAAAAGAAATAAGAGCAACTTGTTCGAGTTTTGTACATCAAGTGGATATTAGCCTATATTGAATGCTATGAAATATAATGGTCTCGGATTCCTATACTTATCATATGCTGGATACCTCTGTTATTATAGAGGTACATAAAAATAGTGGACTACCCACGCACTTTTCATCAAAGAACAATGATGTGGTGAACAGTGTGGGAATTATCAATTATGTAACATGACTACAAGTAGTTCTGTAGTGGTCAATTGGGGCCTCACCTTTGATTAATTAGCCAGAAAACAAAACTTTGTCTGTGTCATTGTAGCTTATATGATTCTGGTCATGTTACATTTAGTCTTAACATGCACTTTGGAATTTGGATCTACCCTCATGAATATTCTAACAACCTTCCAAGTTCTAACTTACATTTAACCAAGTTAACATAATATGTTGCCGACAAAAGCCGTAAATGAATTTTAACTAAATTGTATAGATTTAATAGAATACAAAATACTAATAACGATGTGGCGTCCAATATCGAGACTTACTACAAACGAGGATTTTGGACCTCCCAAATTCATGTATCGCCACTCATGCATTACATTCCAGTATCAACACATATACATAGAAGCAAATTTGTCGCTCACCCTTATTATGCCCACAATTCTAAGTAAATATCAAGTGTCATTTTTCTTAACAAAATTATAACTATACTATTATAAAAAACGCTTGGTATTTATTTAAAATAATGAGCATGATAAAGTTGAGCGATAAATTTATTTCTCGCATATAAATTTATATAAGTTATGAATGGAGTTGTTCATGCAAGTGATGGGAAAGTTGTAGGAATTTATGGCCATACACCTCATCACTCAACCATATGAAGTTGTCACCAAAATCCAGAGTTCCCCAGACCCACATTGTTCTCAAGTCATCACCTTCCACATCCTCTAAATCATCCAAATCGTCGTACTTATTAGTCTTCCAAAACACAACATAATAAAGAATAATTACAAACAAGTAAACAACTGCCCAATAAAATTTGGTAAAGAGACATAATCTTCCATCCGTAAGTAGTAGGAAAGCTGTGACTTCGACTCACGAAATACAACATTTGATAAAAAAAACTACAAGTAAATTAACAAACTATCAATTAGAGAAGCCTACGATATAATTAGAAATAAATCAATCTACTAAAAAGCAACTATAATCGTGAGACCAGTATTACAGCTAATTTTTGTACTTAACAAGATTATAACTAATTTTCGCCAACAAATCGACAACAAAGATTCATATCGTCAACTTTTGTTAACATGTTGTGGAACTTGTATCAAAGTTTAGAACCAATTTATGCCGTAAATCACTAACAAAGTTAATTTCTCTTGAAAAAAATGGTTAAACATTTTCAACACTTTGAAGATGTTACAAGCCTCCTGACGTCACCATTTTTTCAGAAACCAATTCCAACTTTTCAACAAGGATCTGCTGATTTCACGAAGACCGTTTGGCACCAAAGACTGGTTGTTCAATCCTTAAACCCCCAAATAATCCACAACAAAACTCAGCTCATTAAAAGCCTCGATCTTTCTTGAAGGATTTAGAGTTGGACAGACATGGAAGACCAACCAAAGCAAGACAATCCACGAGTCCTGAAGATCCTGGAAGCTCTTAAACAAGCCTCTCAGGAGCTCCAGACTACCGACTCGGCCGAGTCCAGCTCGTCCGCCATTACATCTCTCCTCGAGCTCGAGACCGAGTCCGACTCGCTCCTTTCCCGAGACCCACATCTATCCACCCTCTCCCACCACCTTGCCACCCTCAAAACTCTCGTCGCTTCCCTCAAATCCAACTCCCGCCACCACTCCATAAGGTCCTTCCTGACTCGCCGAGCCTCCACTCACTCGCTGACTCGACTCGCCGGCTCCATCGAGTCGGAAATCCAAGCCTGGATCGACCGCGAGAGCTTAGACACGTTAACTAGAGCTCTGAAACAGCACGACCCAGTTCACAACGAGGACGAGTTGATCAAGCTGCTGACACAGTTCGAGGACCGAGTCATGCAAGGCTTCAACCGCGAGTTGCAGGATTTGGTGTTGAAGTCGAAAGTGTTCAACTTGCTTGAGTATGTTCTCTGCGATTCGGGTAGTTCGAAGCGAGTTAGGGAACACTGCGCTTTCGCCATAGTTGCTTTGATCAGTTTCAACAAGGATGTTTTTGTCGGACAAGTACTAATGGGTGCGACAAGTAAGGCTTTGCTGACAATGGCTTCACCGAACTCGATCAAAGTGTTATGCAGTTTGGTCAGGGCGATCAAGTCTCCTCTGGTCGATGAGATTGAGTTCAATGGTCAGATTCCGAAGATTATAGGCCTGTTGAATTGGGACGACAGTGAAATGAGAGTGATGGGATATGTTTGTGTGCTCGAGATTGGTTACTTCGGGCGCAAGGAAGCGATTGATGCAATGTTGGAGGAGGGTTTGATAGAGAAGCTTGTGGAGTTACAAAGGTCCGAGCTTGGTGGGGATTTGATGGAACTTGAAATGTGTGATGAGGAAGGCGAAAACAAGGGCGGCGGGAGAGAGATGAGGTTGTTGGAGAGGCGGCCGTTTTCGAGCTGTGTGGCGAGGTTTGCTGTGCAGTTGGAGGTGGGGGAAGGGCTGAGGCAGAGGGAGAGGAGGGCGTTTAAGCAGCAGATATTGGTGAGAGTTAGAGAAGCTTCCATTTCTGATGCAGAGGCTGCTACTATTATTGCTGAGGTTTTGTGGGGGTCTTCACCTTAGAACTACATTGTGTTGTGAACTTGTGATTAGAAATTGGGAAAATGAATAGAAACTAGATCATTTGTGTATGGCAATTTTAGAAGTTCTAGACAATGATCAACATCCATGTCCTGAAAGCCGTGGAATTAGCCGGCGGTTATTACTTTGTAGATATTCAAACATGGATGTTGTTCGACATGTAAAAAGATTAGTGATTTATACATTTAGTTTATCTTTGATAGATATTAGTGCAAAGGATTCATCAATGTCAGTTCGAACATTTGTTGAAGGGAAGCACAATCTGCTTCAAGTTTCTTAAAGATTTCAGCTTCTGGGTTTTACAGGATTTAGTGGCATGGTTGGAGCTGGAGGGTTCAGAGGACTTCCAAAGAGCATCTTAGCCTCTGCATTTGGCATATGCTTGTGGTGGTTTAGACTTTGGAGAATATCTGAATAAGATTGCATGATGCTTTTGTTACCTAACATAGACAACACAAATTACTAAACTAATTATACATGAGAAATCTATCTGTTCACGTCACGTGTATATGAATTTGGTGTGTAGAAGAGAGACGGAGATCTCCAAGCTAATTTGGTCTTAATTTGTACGTGATTAATTTTGTATTACAAGTTGTAACAAACCCCGAATGCAGGCAATTGCAGACTGCTTCTGATAATATTATTTTACTGCATTAGTGTTGACACTTCACAACTTGAAGGAAGATGCAACATGCCAACATCGACATGGTCTACTGCGAATTCAAAACTGACCTGAAGATGGCTCATCATGTGGAATACGTAAGTTACTTATTTCATTAAGAAGATATATAAAAATAAACTCTGGACTACCCTAGATAATGCAACCTCTCGAATAATCAAACATCCTATTTCTTATCAGCTTAATTTGATGTCACCAAGAAGCAATTAACTATACACTTTGCTGCCTCAATATCCTGCTCTGAGTACATATGATATGACCTCTGCCTACGATCGCCAAAAAATAGATATGGCTTGTGAGCATTTCTGTGCTACAATTCCGATATTGTAATATGCAAAAGGGAAAAGAAGAATAAAAACTTATCCAGACTACCCTGATTCAGTCTCAACTAATTCAGTTTCCTCTGATTCATTCCTCAAGTTTGTGACCCACTTTCTCCGTAGGAGAGTCCAGAAAATTGTGAAAGCGGCAACAAGACCAAATGGTAGATGATCACTGCTGCTTGTCTTAATGCTTAGCTTCCCCATCCTGCGGCTATTTAGATTAGCATTAACCGACACCTTCAAATTTCGGCCCAGCCGGGACTCAGACCGTACATTACCACCTAAGACCATCTCGTTATTGAAAGAAAGGATAGACATTGTCAGGGTGGCGAAGTCGTTTCTCACAGGGTAGTCTCTACCTCGTAAAGTAGCTTCCACAGAGCCACCATATGCTACTTGTTCACGATCCACCATCCATTTGCTTGCATTCATCATTTGGCCAGTGTTCATCAGAAACTTCAACCTCTTCCCAATTGAAACCGTTTCTTCAAGCTTGGCACCGAAATAATATTTGTTCCCGAAAGATGTTATAGACACTCCACCATCGAAAACATCTTCCCACAGCTTCTTCTGATTTGCTCGCTTCTTGTGGCTGTGGAAAGTATAGATGGTATCTTTACCAGCAGATTGAACATCAAGACCTACAGAATGTACAGTTCCCCTGGAATTTGTGTAAGCTGCAGTAGACTCTGACTGAATGCTGAAATCTTGCTTGTCCTTGCTCATCTGCCCCATGACAGAGGTGAAGACTTTCCTATTTATATGTGCAGCTGATTCCAAGCTGATTCCATCAAACCCCACATCATTATCCCATCCCTGGGGATCAAGAACAGGTCTCACAATCCACTGATCACTCGCAATGCAACGATATCTGTGTGCAGGATGATTAGAGCCAAAACTAAGAGGGATCTCCATATCTGGTAACAAAACAGACTCCTCGGGGAGGGCCTGCTGACTCTCAGAGTTATCCTCACTTGCCACATTTTTGACACTGGAAAGTCTACTTTCCATCTGCCTACGGTACTCTTCTTTCAACTGTTTCTTCAGATAAAGGGTCTCCCGATAATCCAATTCACTGAGATAATCTGTTTTCTGTGATTTTGTCAACCTCTCAAACTGTGTTTTTGACAGGATTCGGATTGCAGGTAATTGATCATACTCATCTTCTTCCTCCATGTCTGAAAACAAGCTCTCATCTACTTCATTTTCCACTCCGCTTGGAACAATAGGATGACGTAGAAGAGATGAGAGGAGATGGGGAAGAGATGGCACATACGCAGCAGCCGGGGGACCCAGTTCTATGCTGTCGTTAAATTTCAAGAGGGAATTAACATCACCTAGAACTTTTGTACAAATGCATAGTAGCAAAAACTGAGATTTCCAAACCTGACCATTTGGAAGTATCTTTTCCCCCATGAAATTTGTCTTGCAATGAGAATGATTCTCAACAAAAAGCACTGGGTTTTCAAGTCTGGAGTCTGACACTGCCTGGTGTATGTAGTGCTGCACCATATCTGTGCTTCGCCTTGCATGTACTTCATAGCTGACAGGGTAACCGTCTGGTCCATCCGGAAGTGCTGATGATGAATGAGTCATAACAAGAATGGTGCTGAACCATATTGCTCGCCCAAAAACTTCAGTAATTAGCCTCAAAAGGGGGAGGTCACTATAGCTTTTATCAATAAGATCAAGGCGCTCGAAGAACAAAACAATGTCAGGTGGACTTTTTCTAATAAATCTCTTTACAGAGAGCATAATCTTCTTATTTCGGCGCAAGTTACCAGGACATACCCCTGGCAAAAAACCAGGAGTATCAATAACAGTAACTGTAATCCCATTTACAGTTCCCACAGCCTCCCGAATGTGCTTTGTGCCGGGTCGAAAAGCATTAGTCGTCACTTTTGTTTGATCAAATATAGAATTAATGGTAGCACTCTTACCCACTCCAGTTTTCCCAAGGACAAGGATTCTCAAGGGAAAATCCAAATCAGGTGGGCTAGCTGCCTCTTGTTCTCCTATCATCGCTCTATTTCCATCACCTCTGAGATTAACTCCTTTCAAATCCGACTTTTCTGCTCGTATCACAGTTGCTAGGTGAATGCGATACAGAACCTTTGCCACCATGAGGTTATCTTTTGATAGACCAAGCTGCCGGAGGAGCAGCAAGAACTTGGCTCGCATATCATCAATGTTTGCCAACGGATTCCTCTTTTTCTTATCAGAGCCACCATGCAATTGATCAGAATTTTCAACTACAACTTGTACCGGGGAAGGACCAGACTGATTTTCCGGATCCCTATTGTTGGAAGCTTCATTTAGTATGGATGGGGCTACCAAAGTGGTGGAATCAGAAGCACCTGAAAGTCGCAAGCAATTAGTTTTTGCCTGGACAGATAACTCATCAATAGAATTGGGTTCATATTATTCAGCTTCACGAGTTAAAAACTGAACCACTGGCATTAAGGTATCACAAACTTCTACTTGCCAATGCTTCATTGAATCTGTCGAATCAGACTACCAACATATATACTCTATAAACATTAACATGAAACTACAAACATTGCTTACATTAAATGGTTAACTTTCAAGCATAACTTAAAACACTGAATCAAACATTAAACTAAAGAACATATCGTTATGTGCACTACTCCAAGAATTCTTAAGGAACTACCTTGGTCAGTAAGCACATCATTCGTCGAACGCCCCACACTGAAGAAACTATCACTGCCTGATAACGGCCGAGACGAGACCACAGACTTGGATACTAACTGAGACAGAACCCAATCTCTAAACCCCTGCATTGTTGCTGCAAAACATTCACAACCCACTATCACACATCTGCAATCAGTCAAACTCAATACACCATAATTGCAGCAATAAGCAAACCAAAGCTAAATCACAGCTCCAATGGCAGCATTGACCAACCATATAAGCACATACAAGTCAACATTCAACACCAACCATAAATATTACCCCGAAAAAAAAAAAAGACCTTGGGAAATTGGGTTAGTTTCTTAGCCAATCAAACCTGAAGGGTATCATTTAATCGAGTATTAGAAGCAAAATCAGGAATCAGAAACAAAAAGATTCAAACTTTCTTAGTAGTTATGTTTCAGAGGAAGCACAAGTTTGATAATTTAGAGATGAATATGATTTGGTTTACCTGGGACGAAGAAAATCTGCAGGTACTATTAGGTTTGAAGAAGAGGGAGGATCGAGTCCATATGGGGGAGTTGAACCAGCAAAAGCTAGTGAGAGACGAAAAGGGGCGACAAAATAAAGGCCAGGTCTGAGAGGTTTGGGGAAGGAGGAGAAGATGATGACGAGTGTTATAGGGATAAGAAAGAGACAGAAATACGACACCACCAACCAAAGAAATTGAAAGGAAAACACATATAGTTTTATGAAAGGGCAAAATAATCATTTCCATAACGTATTTGGCACGTATCCGAGCGCCTGAAGCTCAACCGGTGCGTTTCCGAACGTTTCCGAGAGTGTAAAATGACGGCATGCTCGTATAATTGTCGGCAGGTATATGAGTATACATCGTATGTATATATATATATATATATATCTCATGAAGATACAATTTCACAGTCATGTTTATAAAAATAGAAAGAAAATAATGTACCATAAATTATGAACTAGACCATGAAAATTACAACAAATGGTTATATGGTCCTGTCACAAGAAAGATATGGCCATGAACCACATGCAATGCCTTAAAATCAACATATGCACAAACTCAGTTGTCATGCAAAAACAGATAATTCCTGTATTTTGATTCTGATAGAACAAACATACTCACTTTTTAATACAAAAAAAAAACTCACAATGCACTTTGATTGTAAAAGAACGTTAGCTCCGATCCTGTTAGAGTAAATGAATCATGAGCTAGCATATATTCCACTAGCGATTAGCTAAATCTGTCATGTCATATATTCCAGGTCTGTATCGGGAGAGTGTTGCAAGACTGAATCGTAAACAGTTAACATAACGGTGGAAGTTTTAGCATTATTTTCGTTGTCTGTTTCCCGAGGATGAGAATATGTGCTCCACTCATGATCAAACCAGACATAGTACCAAACATATTGCTAGAGTCTTAAACATGAAGATTATTGCATCACAGGTTAGCTAGTAAAGCAGGAATGTCAAACACCAGCAATGAGCAATCCCTTATCCCTCTAAGTCCCTAGATCAGGATAGAAGTATGAAACTAGCTATAATTAGTTAATTACGTACAGATAGAGTATGTCAGGGCAAATTCAGAAATACTTGAATGATTTTGTCTTGTGTCCATGATTTTGGAATTCAATAAACAACGCTTATTATTATTAATATTATTATTATTATTATTATTATTAGAAGAGTGAGAAAACAGCCTAATTAAGGCCCGTCCCATTAATTATTTTCTTATTTTCATATAACTAGAAACTGCATCACTATCACTCTTTCCATAGACTAATGCACACACAATTATATATAGGACCTTGTCAACACTCAGAAAACTGCAGATTAACAACACCATTCATATTGATGGAAATAAAATTTCTCAGAAATTCCATCACCAAAGTAGCGGTAGCAAATGAAATACGTTTAAAAGTTCAAACACATTTTACGCAGAGCCTACATTACTAGTTTTGTGCTCCAAATTAGCCTCAAGAATTCATGTATTCGCCTTCAAGAATACCACTACTATATATTGACAAACACAAGACTTTCACAAGAGCACAGTTCACGACTTCACGGGAAAGGATAAACAAAGATCTTTAACCAATATAGCATATCAATTAAGGGTTTTGGGGATGGGACATATTGATCCATGATATAGCGAAAAATTCAAGCAATTTAGCACGGTACGAAATTCAATAATATGAGATGTCTAACTTGAAATGATTATTCTAGTCAACAGAGTTCTTGAAATTCATAACCTTTTCCTTTTATTAATTAATTTAAGAAGAGAACAAATCATAGCCTGAAATAACAGTACACTCCACTGACTCCAGCATATATTGTTCATCCTCAATCAGATCAGTTCTGTAACTACATCAATAAACTCGGAACCTCTTAAAGCATTGGTCATCCATTCTAGTAGATAATTAAGAGCGAAAACATTTTTTTATGGGTCTGGAAGCAAAATCGTTTTACTAAAACCAAAGTTTATTTTGATTGGGAAAAGCTAGAGATCATTTGGAAAAAGAAACTTACAAACCCTACAAATTGTTATATACTAGTGTATCATTTGATATAAACTTATTATAACTTGCTAAGCAATGCATGGCTTCGAACTTGTATTAGGTAATCCAGTTGAACAATTCTTTTCAAAAGCTGTGTAATTCATCATCAACTACAATCACCAAATTACATTTAATTTGCAAAGCAACATTGAAAACACATTAGCTCTTGCAAGTTAAAACAAACTTATTGACAGGAAGAGGTTCTAATCCGTACATGCAATAAGATAGGAATAACTTCTGGATCATTGGCAATAAAAAACAAGGTACATCTGGCATGTAAAGAAATTAAGATATTATCTTAGATGGCAGAGCTTACATTCCTGCTGCACAGTTGAACAATTGGTCAGTACACTCATCAAGTGCACAGGATCCAGTTGACAGCGAATTTGCACAGAAGTAAGGAATTTTATCGCAAGTAGCGGGAACAGTAGTGATGCGATTGAGCATGAACTTGGACCAAATGAGCTTACACTGTGGCAGACCAGATTTGGGATGTTCGCATTGAGACTCCCACAGCAAAGCCAATCTGTTGTCGTTTTGTTCTCCGATCTGAAGCAAGTATGGAGAGTAATAGGGACCGCTGTCATACGCATTTGGATATGTCTCGTAATCATGCGTCTCAGAACAGTAGGGAAGGACGGTTCCGTCGTTCTGCAAACCCTTAACTGGTTCGGGCAGCCATCGACGGTCTTCTATATCAAATACATATATTCCCGGAACTACCTGCCGAACACTCTTCCGCCTCGCGGTAACGGCCGGTGACGTGGGATCCTGGCTTCCAAAAGAAAACAAGTAGCGGTCGTAAAGCACCACGCCGGCAGAAAAAAGACCCGAGAAGTTGGGGTAGTCAATGTTGTCCCACCTGCCATTCTTCAAATCATACGAAACCATGATATTGGAATCATCCTCGCCCATATTGATATAGATGAAAAGCTTTTCCTTTGTGAGAGCAAGAAGATGGGACTCGTATATCGCGTCTTCGCCTAGGCAGGTCACCGGAGGCGGAGTAGGTAACTTCTCGATAATCCCATGTTTAGGAGACAGGCGGTATTGGTGACATCCCACCGAGTAAATAAAACCGTCGTGGCCAACAGCTGCTGCACCATACTGTTCATATAATAATTTCCCAACACCAAACGGCAACGTCTATTAAAGGCCTGCTCTCCGAGCGCCGGCCTTAATTTGCAGACGGTTTTTAAACCAAGATCAGGCGTTTACCAGAACTTGCCCCACCAAACAGCCATTGAGTTTTCGCTAGTTCTAAGTGCCTGTATCCAATATTTTCATCATCATTCTTCTCTGTATCAATATCACCACCAATCAGGTATATATGAGAGTTTAAGACGGCAAGGCTGTTATAGCGCAATTCTGAATCGGGGACTTTGATTCGGGACTCGGTGTTTGGATGAACGACCCATTGCTTTGGGCCTTAGGTGAGATCGATGACGAGGATCACAGAGGCAAGGCTAGGTGTGGTGTTATATATGCTCGGTTTCTTGGCTTTATAAAAGAGAGGGAATAGACCCTAGTAGTATTACCTGGTTTCGTTTTACCAATTGGAAAATCTCTAAGGCATTCCCCTTCTGGTAAGAAATGGTGTTTCCCGATGCATAATCTGGGATTCCGTTTTAACCCAAGAGTACCAGGAAAAATATAGCCTGGGGTCAAAACAACTGATAGAAATATGGTTTGTAAGCTTGTTGCATAGTGAATAGGTTTGCCTTTCAAGAGCTAAGGGCACACAGTTTTTCTCCACATATTTAGGGTTTTTGCGAGTAAAAAATATCAGAGTGTTGTGTGTTTACTTTTATATATTTAATACCAAACAAGTCGTCTAAGTGATCATCAGGATAGTATTCTCGATTACTATCCATGAGTCTTTATGACGAAAAATTAATCACAGTCCTATTCACCCCATCTAGGACCTTCAACGGTTTCATCGGTACGTAGACCCTCAACTGGTTCAGGGAGCCATTTACGCCGAGTAATATCAAAACCGTATATTCCGGGAACTACCTTCCGAGATATGACTACATCAGTATATTTATTCCCTCTATAGTTAGTGACTTACAAACAAAACAAGTAAACAACAAGCCGAAGATGACATTGGCAGAATGGCATTACCGGCAAACTTCCGGTCTAAACCAAAAACAAAAACATACCGGCTAACATCGAGCATCCTTGGTGATATGCCAAGTTCAATTGATTGGATTAGCATGCTACTATAATATCACAGGAAAGCGTATATCTTGGGCTGAAAATTTGATATTGTGTTTCTTATAATCCGGAATCACATAATTATTATTCGCACTTAGATTTGTCATTTCTGATTTCTTAAATTATATCATAGATTATTGCTGCCCATGCTAATACGGTGTGCTGGCTCGACCCAACTCTTGAGTATCTTCTCGATTGACCATAATAGAGTAGTAGCAAACTGATTAGGACAGCTGAGTAACAAATACCCATTAGGACAAGATTACAATTAAAATGGCATCATTAGCTTCTAATGTATACATCTAATAGTGATACTTGATCTTATGTCACAACTAATTAAGAAGCAAAGTCAACTTAGCGTGTTTAGCTTGAATCTCCACTAGATAACAAGGACTCAAGAAGTCTCAAGCCGCCATTACCTTGGCTTTTTCCTGGAAATTAACAAGGACTTCTTCTTTTCCAATCCACTTGGTCACAATGCTCAAACACTATAAATACATACATGCATCATCTTCCTAATTAATCCAAAGAAACCCAGAAAAAGAAGCATTACGAGCTTAAATCTTCCGAAAATTTAAGAAGAATGGCTGACAGGTATAGCCAAGCAAACCCTTTGTCACCTGCTAATGCAAACCTCAGAAGTGACCATGAAGCAGCCACTCTGCAATCCCAAGCCGAGCTCAAACGCAAGAAGAGAATCAAAGTGGTCATATACGTTACTGTGTTCGTTATTGTGCAGATCATAGTCGTCACGGTTTTCGCACTCACGGTGATGCGAGTCAAGACACCAAAAGTGAGGTTGGGCAAGATCAATGTCCAAAACATGACTGCTGTCCCTGCAACACCATCATTCGACATAAACTTCACCACCCAAATCAGAGTCAAGAACACGAATTGGGGACCGTACAAGTTTGATGCAGGTAAAGTTACGTTTGATTACAAAGGTGACACTGTGGCACAACTTAGCATTCCTAAAGGCAAGGCTGGAATGCGTTCCACCAAGAAATATGATGTCGCGGTGAGTCTGAATTCCAAGGGGTTGAAGAATTCCAACCTCGGCAGTGATCTTAACACTGGAGTTCTGTCGCTGAGCAGCACGGCCGAGCTGACAGGAAAGGTGGAATTGTTGTTGGTGATGAAGAAGAAGAAGGCTGCAGCCATGTACTGCAGTCTCGAATTTAATCTCTCAACAAAGCAGATTCAACTTTTGAAATGCGAGTGAGTGAAGCTGCTCACTAAACATTAATTCAGTTCTTTCATTGTTTGTTTGGTTCTCTAGTATTGTTCTGTATATGAATGAAATAAGGCACTTCATTATACGTATCTTGTGAATAAAGCTTCCAATTTCTTACTCTTCATTAAGCGGCATAATAAAAAAGGGATACACATTACAGTATGTCCTGAAGGCGAGAGAAAAAAAATTGATGTATATAAATACTTGAATACGTATGTAAAGAAATTCATCAGTTCAATTTCATGGATCCAATACAATTTTGAACTTAATTATTTCCCAAATGCAAGCCTGCCCCCAAAAAAATCAGGCTCACTTTGCTCCATCTGAGAATCATAAATTACTCACCACTCAAAAAACCTCAAAGGTGTCCTCAGGGTGCAACAGAGCATGGAGCTGCTGAGATGAGCAACTCGATGACATGATGTTTTAACAAAACTGGCAGGGAGTCGCTTGTTTTCTAATCATCACTCTTTCCTGCTCAGCATATTATGCAGACCCTTGTTTCTCACTTGCTTTGTAAAATAGCATTTTCTGTACATAAAACATCATGTAGCCTTGTGCAGCCCTCACAATGTCCTCGTTAACTTGTGTGATCCAAGCATCATCACACTTGTACCAATTATTACTTAATCGCAAGTAGGTTACGTAATGGCCAGCATCCAGCCTGCCTGTATGAGTTACGACAGCAAATAACTCAAACTCTGTGCATAACTCATTTGGAGTTTCTGGCTCATCCCCATCAAACGGAAGAATCCTATTCCCAAATCGACTCCTTAAGATGGAAGAAGAAAGATATGGTGCCATGTCCAACGAAAATGGAAACTGCAGATAACGGTCAACCTTTCTTGACATCTTTCGTATTGAAGAATGCTCAAATCGTTTGATATGGAAGCAAGAAACCAAAGGAAGCTTCCTAATGGACATTTGCTTGAGAGACTCCTGTCTCAGCTGACAATGCTGGCAAAAAAATTTCTGGTCAGACCCCAATCTCTCAGGTCTTGTGAAACGGTCGAGGCATCCCACAAGAGTAGATGTGCCACAGTTTTGGCCAGAATTCTTGCAATCTGCATTGCCATTGCAAGAATGATTTGACTTTGTGGAGACCGTCTTCGCAGAACCAGGTTCCAAATCCAGTGAAATGTCTACGCATGGATCATAAGTTGTTGACGTAAAACCACAAGCCATGCACATGACATCAGATCGCAGGATGCCAGAGAAAACTCTATGAGCCACACAACAATCTCCGGTGCCTGCAGTACAAAAGAAATGAAGAATTATCATAATGACATATAAACTTTGCACCTTCATATGAGATGTTCAATCGACAAAAGATATTTCACAAGCAAGAACATGAATACCCCAACTACCAACATGTGCAGGAGAGATATATAGGCCGTTTAACAACCTAAAGCAATCATCCAATTCTCTGGGTTTTCAATTCTCTTTGTAATTAGACTCTAAACCTGGCAAAAGGTTGAGTTTTAGTGAGAATTGTGAAGATGAGAATGCCTAGACAAACCCAAGACAGCTAAGTGAAGGTACACTTACTGGAGTGAAGCAATAACACCATCAAGACAGCAGGCAGAGGGTGATTATAAGCCCTAAACTGTAAGCAGAGGGTCAACTCCTAGGGCAAAAGCAAGGTACTTAGACTCACACCCTGCATTTAGATGTCAAAACCACCTTAAATCTTCAACAGTATTCTGAGTCACTCCAACTAAAAATAAATAACATATATACAACAACCAGGGATGCCAATTGCTAACAGAGAACTCTAAAGTTAAGATCTTGCAAATTGCAAATGACAACAGGTTTTTCGACTCTTTATGTTCTAGAAGGCTGTCAATTTTTTCTCTGATATAAGCGAAACTTTGTATGCAGTAAGTGCTCTAAAGCCATCTAAGCGTTTCACCACTTGTTTACACATTTAGCCCCAGACAGACCAATTTCGGAGCTGAGAGGAGCTATAACTTCTACAAACAACTAAGAAATGTTTGTAAAGTTGTACGTAATCACAGTTATCTATTGTTTTTCTAAATTTGTAACACTGTTTCAAAATAAAAGTAACACAGTTATCTATTCAACCATTGAGACGCCAAAACCATTGAACCGTACAGTGGTAAGAGCTATATGTCCCCTTCCCTCTAGTTAACTAGCAATTGTCACTTCAACTAGAGCACAATCAAAATCACTACTCCACATGATCACAATAGCAAGTTCAGATTGAGAAAGAGTCAACCTTGGCACTCAGGTTTGCTCCCCTCCGTTTCGACCTTCTCATGAATCCCATCCAATATCGAAATGAAGAACTCATGCGCGTCCTGTTGCTCATAGCTCGCCAAATTCGCAGCGTATTGCCACCAACTACAGTAAAACCAAACGAACAAACACAACGAAACAAACCAAACAAAGCCACAGGGTAAGAAAAGGAAACGATTTAACCAAAGATGTGATTTACAATGTGGATAAAAAGCGAAATTACAGCACACAATTCATACAAGGCTACCCACATTGTCCTGCAAAGCCATATTTGAGATCTGTAGAGCTTTCACAAACCTGTACAAGAACTTGGCGGGGCTATAAGGCTTCCGATCACCTGAAAACACCGCCGAAAACGTGGCGTCCATGTCGCAGGCCAAGCACACTGACCCCGCCGCCGCGACGCCGCTATTTCCCGCGCTTTTCTTGTCGGCATTGCTCTTCTTCTTCTGGCAGAAGTAGCGGTTGTGCCGATCGCTGAGGAAGTAGTTGCGCAGCGGCGGCGTGTGGAGCAATGCCTGAAGCACCGAGTTCATGAAGCACGTGTTCCCCAGATTGTTGAGGCCGCGCAGCCCCCAAGGCAGATCGGAGGGGCTCCGGCCGTGGAGGAGGCTCGAGTTTTTGTCGACGATCACCTGCTCTCCGGAATCCGGCGACCACGGCTTGTAATCGATCCTTCGCCGTTTGCGGAGATTCTCCGGCGCGTACTTCTGGATCGCGGCGGAGGAGGTGGCGGGAGTGGCGGCGGTCTGAGCGAGGACCACGGCGGCGTCGAAGTCGCGGTCGTAGACCTGGTCCCTGCACGCACAGCAGAAAAGCTCGGCGCGGTCGACGTCGACGGCGATCTCGTGCCCCGGGGGCATCGCCTCGGCGTGGGCCGCCGCGTGGGAGATACCGGACGGCGCGTGGCAGCTAACCGCGGCGCACGTGACGCAGGCGTAGAGGCGCGAGTGAGAGGACACGGCGCAGGCGGCGCACCGGGGAAGCTCGCGGGGATCGCGGCGGATAGAGGCGCGGCCGCCGGGGGGCTTGACGCGGAGGCAGTCCTGTAAGGCGCGGAAGGGCTTGGAGCCGTTTTTGGATCGGAAGGCGGCGAGGTGGGGGCAGGGGTGGGGCGATGCGTGGCCGTTGATCTTGGTCATCGACGACATCGACGGCCGTGGAGAGTGCGGTGAGATTGGTGGTGGTGGTGGTGGTGGCGGTGACGGTGGCAACCCTAGGCTTGAAGAACATAAGGTTCATGGATGAGAAGGGAGAGAGAGAGAGAGAGGTGAGAGAACCAACGGCTGAGATTTCGTTTTAGTGAGAGAGAGCATGAGTGATATGATGAGGACTCAGGTTTTTAGCTTCTTGGATTTACAAGTGGTAAAGAAAGAAACAAAAATTAACCTGAGTAATTCCACTTGTTTCAAAAATTGAAAATAATTATTTTTTCTTTTGTTAGAACAAACTCTTTATTAACAGAAGTATTAAACCTACATTTAGTAACCACGAAGGGCTATCACAAACTCAAACAAGAAAATAAAAGGACATGAGAGCATTCTTAACAACTATATGTGACGCTAAACGCTAAACGCAACTACGAGAGTTGAAAATGCACTTTAATTAGTTTACATGAACATTTTTATTAACTTCATTTGTACGTGGAGATTTCAATTAGTCTCAATTCATACCGGTAACATTACCTTGCGTAGTTAACACTACCAGTATAACTATAAAGTGTCCAAATCGATAGTGATGGCATGAAACTATGCTAGTGGTACCACAATTAAACTCTAAGAGGTATGCAACTGTAAATAACATTCTTCTATAGAAACATTTGTGTTCAACTACAACCTGGTTTGATGCTTTTGGTTGACAACTCTGCCAAAACTTAGGAGTTAAGACTGAAGAGAGCATCATAACTTGGTTTGAAAGTTTCAACCATTTTAAACTAAGCCACCATGGTTAAAAACCTAAAGAAAGATTGCTTTTAAGCTAAGCCACTATGCATGTACTCTTCTCTGATTATCAGCAAAATGCCAGAGTGTAGTGTGTAAGAGCCTATCAGCCTAATCTGAAGCAACAATAGTGGAACATAATAATCACAACATGAACACTTCAATACCATCCTCTATATATATATATATTTGATCTTCCAAAATCCTAGAATGATTAACCGTACTAAACAGAGGAGTTTGTCTACACTAATTTACAGATTACAACCATTTTGGGGCTCTGAGGCCAAAGAATGAGAATATTAGACCATCTATCTTTTTCATGTACATGGCATTCTAGCAGGGGAGTCTCTAGTAATCGATGGAAGAAGGCGCAAATGACTAGATTATACTTGTAAACGAGGATGTCAGCATGTAAGGGATGTTTGCAAGAGGACCGCGTTGGCAGGCGAGGTCGTGAATGTCCTTGACAATGTCGAAGACAGCCTCCGGTTGCGCTAGTTTAAGCGCATTCTCAGACATCCTTTTGAGCTCATCCGGCTTGGTGCTGAACCATTCTGCCACAATTCTGGCTGTTTCCTTGGGACTTCTGGTGAAGACACCGGCACCATTGTCTACCACATAAGGCACATTACCCTTTTCCTGAGGTTGTCAAATAGTTAGTACTGGTTACACTTGATCAAATTGTCTAAGAAATGCATATGTCAAAGAGAGAAGAGGAACTGTTACGAACTTGTCCAGGAATGTAGTCGTTGAGAATAATAGGAAGTCCTCTTATCAAAGCTTCAGCGATTGTGCCAGGACCAGCCTGTAGAAGATTGGAAAGAGATAAACTCATCAATCACAAGATATGAAATTGGGGGTTTTTGGATTGGAACCAGATAATGATGCAGTCACAAGATATAAACTTGGTATGAGTTTTACCTTCGTAATGATGCAGTCACAAGATCCCATCCATTTCTCCATTTGTGTCTCAAATCCTCTAACCTGCAAATTAGAAAGATGTAAATGTGTTTCCCCAACGCAAAAGTGTGTCAAAGTTTTATAGACATAATCAAGGTTTATAACTCTAGGAAAATTTACCTTGAATGGGATGTTCCACTCATCAGATTCAAGTGTGGAGACAAGGTTTTTATTGCGGCCGCATACAATGATCAGCTGCCCAATTGGTTTTCCCATTTCTTTGTCAAAGAGGGATTCCCCTAGAGCTCTAGCAGTTTCCTTCACAGGCCCCATTCCTTCACCACCTCCCATCAGCAATACCGCCGGCAACTCAGGGTCCATTTCGAGTTCTTCTCTGAGTTCATCCTGTAATGAAGAGAATTTGTGAAATGTACAAATAAGATATCCGAGTCACTAAACTGACTAAACACACTGAACCATGAAATCAACATAATCTCAGAAGCAAGGTACCTTGGAGATAACTGCTCGAGCAAAAGAGGGCCTGATGGGCAAGCCAAAAACACGTATTTGCGACTCTTCAAGGCCATCCACTAGAGCTCTTTTAGCAACCTCTTGCGATGGGCAGTAGCACCTATTTACCCCAGGATGAAACCTGCAAAAGACTTCACAATGTTACATGCTGCACGGTTGCCTACACCTAAGTAGCATACGTGAAATGTAAACTCTGAACAAACTAACCATGTACGATGGCAAGTGTTGAGATCAGTAATGACTGTCACAAAGATCACTTTCTTCTGAAGGCCTTGCCATTTGAGAACCCACAAAGGAATATGTTGCATCAAAGGGTGTACGCTGATTATGATGTCCGGCTTGTACTCCATTAGACCCGCCTCCACCTCCCTTCAATCACAATACATCAGCATTAGTGTACTTCACAAATCTCACTAGTTAACAAGAATCAGGTTCTCCAGCTAGAACAATAATTCATTGAAAGCGACAACCGTATACATTCTGATCAATATTTAATCTTCTTTCAAAAATCGATAAGGAAACAAGTGGATGATTAAGAATCAATTTAAGGAAGAAAAAGAAAGAAACTTAAAGAATAAGTAATCAAAGTGGGAAAGCGAGACGCCTGACTTGATTACAGCTGTGATGGGATATTTTTGAGTTTTTGGCACTGTGAATCCATAAACAATCACTGCTGAACTATCTGAAGGTTTGAGGTTCCATTGAAAATGAAAAGTGGAAGAAGGTGAGAGATAGTACTTGGCGTAATAGGCTGCAATGGCAGCAAGATAGACACTGTGAATCCATCTAGGAGAAGTACTGTGAAATGCAACCTTCCATAGCTGAACATGTTTTACCATGAACTTGTAAGACCTCTCCATATCATTTAGAGGCCAACCTGTGTACTCTTTCCACACATCCTTCACAAACACCTGAAAAGCATCACATAAACAACTCATTGAACAAAGCAATCACAGAAACAGAACAAAAACCCTGAATTGAGTGAATTCTTCAAGAACAAAGAATCAAGCTTTATAGCTCTGCTCCACAGAAAGCTCAAAACTTTGAACCAAATCACATTCAAGAAAAGCAAAAAGACAAATTGGTAGCTCAACACAGAACAGAAAATCAAGCTACAAGATTTCAGCTCTCAAAAAGTTATAAATTTTGCAATCAAAAGTCCAAAACCATCACATCCTTCACCAAAATCTCATAGAAAGAAAGAACCCAAACTAAGAAGCATACCCTGTATTCATCTCCAAACTCCAAACGAAACGCGTCCTTAATGGCCTCAGCCGAAGCTCTGTGTCCGCCGCCGGTGTCACTCATCAGAATCAAAACGTTCTTGGTTCTCTCAGCTCCAATTTGCACAAGCTCCATAGTCCCCTCATCGTCATAGTAATCGTCGTCGCTCTCAACCTCTCTGTGATAATGATGGTGGTGATTATGACCGTTACTGCTCTTGAGATAACTGCTCAGGTAAGAAACCCCTCCGACCCTCTCAAACACTTTCTCCGTTATCGACTTTCTTGGCGACGCAACGGACATCATCATGCTCCAGCGACCTTAAAGCATCACAACCAGAGGACGAGGAAGAAACTCAATAAAAACCCAGGTGGAGATAACGGCCGGAGGTTAATTTCCTCCACCGGAAATGGGGTTTCTCTGGCGGAGGAGAAACAGGGGAGAACAGGGGAATGATTTAGCAACGGTTTTTTCGTTGCGAATGATATTAAGCAACCAACTCTGTTTTTTAAGGTGGGGGTGGGAAATTTTACCGAGTACTGGGTTGGCAAAATGGGAAGAGGCTATATTGGATGCTAGAATTATGCTTTGGAATTTTCTGGGGTTTATGGGGGAATTTATTGGCCGTCAGATGCTGATGCGAATTTTCGGGTTGGAATGTTCGGAGAGGAAGATTCGTATCTTCCACAAGGTTTTGCGAGTTGTAGCAGTGTTTTTGAATTATTAATCGTTCTTGTTATGGTGGAGTTTTGCTATGGGGGGGCTTTGAGTTTCTGGTATTTGCTTAGGACTCAGTTGGAATATGTATAGTTGGCGCCTCTCTGGCTTAAAAAGACTTGGTACTGGTTGGTTGGAGTTGGAGGGGCCTCTAGGGCTCTAATTCAAGGCAAGAAATAGAAAGGGTTTTGGCCTTTTGGGGAGGTTGCATCATCATATCATGGTCTTAATCAAGCTGCATATGTATTTGCACTATTGCATAGCTGTGAATGTAATTAGTCAAGCATTGGTGTATGCCTGATATAAATCATTATCAGAATAAGGTTGTTAAGTTAGCAAACTAAACCTCGTTTACAATTTACCGTAAATGATCCTTGTTGTTCCATATGTTCCAGCGTAAGTTTCAAGTTCGAATAGAGATCGAGCTATCACTTTCGAAGTGTGCTAGCTTTCTCACACTTAATCTAGCATCCTATCATTTATGTGTTAATACTTAATACGTCAGAGTGTGCACGCATGCATATAATTAGCCTTTAAATGGAGCCATGCATACTACAATTTAGATCACCTCAAGTTGGTGAAGGATAATCCCAAAAGGATTAAAACTGTTAGCTAAATCAGGGAAAGGGGTTGAAACCAGAAAACTGAATAATATGAGGGTAGATTCCGAATTTCAGATAGAAAACCTCGGTAGGAATTGACGTGCAACAGTGAATAAGAGAGGAAGATTATTACTTCAAGCTAAGAGGATATGGTTGATGAAATAGAAAGCAAGAGTTGGTAATGATCATAAGATGCGAATAATTAAGTATTGGATAATTCAATATGATGCGTATGATTCCAAGTTCTCATCATTCTTGATCTTCTTGAAGAAAGAAGTCACATGCAGACACCGCATTTGATCTTTAGAAGGGCCGCAACCAAATAATTATATGTGTTTGTTTCTTAAGAAAGATAAACAAATGTCATGAACTTCCATTGTGGAAAATACCCAGCAAGAGCAAGTTTTATGTACTTCCAATAATTATTTCTGATGTGAATGTTATGATGTACACCGGTGTCTAAACTCTAAACAGGATAGGGTTTTTGCTTGAAGTTAAAGGACTTTCACTATATCTCAGAAAGGACTATCCAGTACGTTTTTGCTTCTTCAGAACTTAAAGGCCAAAACAAGTAGCTTCTAATGAGTGATGATAGCTGATTGAGAAGACCCTCTTGAAGGTGAATTAAGATGGCAGAAGGAAGAAGGATGATGAAATATATATGAAGTTTCCTAGCTGGTTCCTTCTCCAAAGTTTTTCAAGTACTGTTTTTTCTTTGAGGTAAAATGCAGCCGGTACTATTTCAACTTTAGTTCATACTTCGTGTTCCTTGGTTTGACGTCCACTCTATTATATGTTATCAGCATCGTTACAACAATGAAGGATGCAATCTCGCAGATGAATATCATGATTGATGAAGAAGTTAACTATGGGCTATTGGCAACAAACTTGCAAAAATTCCAATGATTCACAACATCCCACCAAGCACCCGATTAAAAAAAAAACCAACAATGCTGGCTTTGGACTAAATCACGTATATACGCACTGTTGAAGCAAACCTTATTTATCAGTAATATCAAAGAAGCAGAATCTGAGAATCTTCATCACCTAATCACCTTACGAGAAGGAGAGAAGAATAAGAAGCTTCAAACTAAGGGATCAAGGCCAACTCTCAAATTCTAAATATATATTTTTATTTAAAGGAACGTACCAAGGCCAGTCTACTGCACCCACAAACTAGGGAGTCAGGGAGTGGAGACGAGCCTATATAAATAGAGGCTCTGACGAAAAGAAGAAACACACAACTCTTAACATACAAAACAACACATTTGTAGAATACGTATACAGTAGGGTGGGGATATTAACACACTCATTTTCTCTATTAACACACCCTATATATTTGTCTCAGGTAGGATATTGTTAAGAGTAGGGTGGTTCTAATTGGATTAGTAATCAAGGACGTCTGCTAATACTTAGGGGTAGTGGGGTACACTCATGTTTCTTACCAAGTAGGGTTAGGGTGATCGGAACTTAAAAAACTATCCAAGTTTGGCTCTATATAGTTCTGGTCATCATTCAGGATTTCAGGGTATTAGATCGATCGATATCCCTAAACCACAACCGATGGGCAGTGGGCACTCACTTCTCTCTTTATTTTGCCCTATATTCAGAAAAGACAAAAGAAAGAAGACAGACGAAGCGCCGATGGAAGAAAGAAAGAGACAAATAACGCCGGC
Source organism: Argentina anserina (assembly GCF_933775445.1). Lineage (NCBI taxonomy): Eukaryota > Viridiplantae > Streptophyta > Magnoliopsida > Rosales > Rosaceae > Argentina > Argentina anserina. The sequence continues at coordinate 997,399 of NC_065872.1, read as the reverse complement.
CGTCGGGAAGCCGTGAAGAGCTTCATGTCCGCTGTTGATGGTAATAGGCCTAAACCTGAAGGTGTACATATCTGTCAGAATGTAGAAAGCATGGTAAGGTCGTTCAGTGAAAATGTACATCTTAGAGATGGCCGTATTGTTCCTAATTCATGATGTAGTATTTGTACGTACGTAGAATTGAGTGGTTCTATCTAAGGATTAATATGTTCTGATGTTCATGTTTAAGAACAATTCGATCACCTTATCTTAGTTCTTTTTTCGTTCTTTCTCTACAATCGCTCTTTAACATTCAAATTTCACAGACTAAAGAAGACGAAGCAGTGCAGAAATTGATTTTGGGGGTTCAATAACTTGGTCTTCATCAATCGATTTTTTGTTTTCATTACTATCCCTAGTACTAATTGGATTCTCTGTTTCTAATCCTAGTAGGGTTAGGGGTATTTATGACTCAAAGTAGGTAAGTGAACATAAAAACTATCCAGACTTGGTTCAATATATATTGGCTAGCTATACATTAATAACTCCCATACATAAAAGAGTTCTGGTCATTGATTATCCCCAAACCACAACCAATGGGCAGTGGGCAGTCACTTCTATCTATAGTTCTATACTTTCCCCTAACATGGATTTGCCTTCTTCAGACCAAGCGAACTCGGGAAGAACAGAGAAGGGAACGCGTACGGCCGAGGACGACAATCTGTTTGAGAGTACTGAAGTTAGCGTGGATGCAGCTCGTAAGATTCACGAAGCCATGAAGCGCCTCATGTCTGCCGTTGATGGTGATAGTCGGCCGGAAGATTTCATAAGACTGACGACCGAGGGCACACCTGAGGTGGAGATCAATGAGCCCAAGTGCATTGAGTACTTGGACAAAATACATGATCAGATTGTTGAGCTGAAACAAAAGGTTACCAAAAAGAGAAAAGCGAATTGGTCTAAGCTTCCCAATGAGCTTGTAGAGTCAATATTGATAAAGCTTATACCTTCTGAATTTGACATCCTCGGCTTCGGGCATATCCGATCTTTCAAAGTCGTCTGTCAATCCTGGAGAGCCGCTGCAACATCTTGTAGCTCTTACGTTCCGTTGCCTCGAACTCCTTGCCTCTTGCTTCACGACCAAGTTTCCTCAATGTTTGATCCCATTGGCAAGAAGGTGCACAAAATTAGGCACGTCTGTGACTACTTTTCTTTTGCCAGAATGGTTGGTTCATCATATTGATGGATTGTCATGTTTTACGAAGACGTGTATTCAAAAGAATTAAAAGGACATGTCTTTAACCCGATTACAAGAGCCAGCATTCCAATCCCAGGCGAACGGGCCCTTCCCGACAGATCATGTACAATAGTTTCGAAAGCTATTATTTCCTCCAACCCGTCTCGCAACAAGAACTTTGTGGTGGTAGTTGAATATGGTGGTAGACTAGCCTACTATAAACATGGAGACGAAGATGCGTCCTGGAAAATATTAGATGATGGTATGCGTTCTCATAACGGATGCCTTGTGTTTCGTGATGACCATTTAGTTGCATCGGAGGCGTACAGGGGAGTAACTAAAGTTTGGAACTTCAAGGTATACCCTCCTTCAAAACGCACCCCCATTAGACGCTCTGCTGCCAACAAAGGATATACCTATTATTTGATGGAATCACTTACGGGTGAGATCTTACGTCTGGGAAAAAGTGGGGGAGAAGATGGTAGCTTTCAGAATTTGAAGTTTTGTGTGGGAAAGTTGAATTTAGCAGAAGGCAAATGGGAAACTCTGCCAAGTTTAGAAGACCAATGTTTATTTTTGTTTGAGAATTACTTTAGTAGCAATCATCCTGCTGATTGGCATTTGACGTCATTGCCAAACCTATGCTTTTTAGGATGTGAAAAGAACTCTATCTACTACGGAACGAAGAAAATGAATTACGTAAGATACGACCTCAAGGAAGCAAAAGTGGACAGCGTGATGACGTCATATGGTGAAAAATGTGTAATAAAGTCGTTTGGTGAAGAATTGCGACATTTTAGTTGTCGCAACAAACCCTTGTGGATTGTTCCAAATCCATGGTGAAGTATTTATATACAAATAATTGCTTAGTTGTTTATGAGGATTAATATCAACTTCATCACATTTTGTAATATTATCATTATTAGGCCGTCTCCGATCTTTGGCCGACAAATGAATTCTATATTTTTAGGCACATGACAAAAGAAAATCAGAGAGTGACCCAGACCATGTCTTTTGATTCCGGCATAAATTAATAAACTTTTATTTATTTATTTAATAAAAGAGAGGAAAAAAGAATCTGAACACATATATCTAATAAACTCTAATAAGTAGGATAAACAAAATCTCAACCTACTAAGTTGTGATCGTTTTCGTTCTATATTCAAAACTCAAAAGAATAAAAATATGGGAGAGTGACTCTGACCCAAGTCATTACATTGTGGCCCAAACCAACTGAACTTTGACTTTTTTCCTTCAGCCCCAATTCTATAACTTTCGTGTCTAATCGACCCTTTGCATCGTCCTCCTCTTTTATTCTTATTTCCAGAAGGCCCCAAATTCTAGGGTTTCCCTCCATTGCGGTATCACACCTTTGTACCTCCTCTCCAGGTAAACCCTTTTCTCTTCTCTCTCTCCCAAAACCCTAAAGTTTAATTCTTTGCTGGTAACAATTCAATTTCATGTAACTAGTGAATCAGTAAATAGTGTAGTGATCAAAGCCAGGGTCTTGGAATTTGGATATTCATTGCCTATATCTGGGAAAAGGTTCTTGCTTTGTTTAATTTTGCATTAGATGATCATGTTGACTTTGATTTGCTTTGACTCAATATGAAAAAGCACTTCCATTTTTAGAGTCTGGCATCAGTTTGATGTATTTTGATCAAGGATGATAACCCATCTGCTGGAATTGTATTAAACATGTTGACACTTCTCTACTGTGTGCTCCCATTAAGGTTTTGAAGTGAGTTTGCTTTGTGTTTGTTATAGATTGTGTTAATATTAATGTGTTGTTAGATACAAATACTTTTGATTAATGACTGCATTGTTAGATAACAGAATTAACTGGCAGTTGCAAACATGGCTGGTTTAGTTTTTATTGGATTGTCGTGATCTTAGATAGTTTTAGAAGCTGAATTGCGAATGTCATATGTTTTTATCTGAGTTTCTCATTCTTGAATTATGGTTGTAAGTTCAGTGTGATGGTGAGAGCAAAACTTATCTTAATCTGCCAGTGTGGTGGTGAATTCGTCAGGAAGGATGATGGAACCATGTCCTATATGGGAGGAGAAGCGCATGCAGTAGATATCAATCATGAAACCTTATTTGATGATCTGAAGTTGAAGTTAGCTGAAATGTGCAATTTAGAGTATAGATCTCTGTGCATCAAGTATTTTCTCCCTGGAAATAGGCGAACTCTCATTACATTATCTAATGATAAGGACTTGAAAAGGATGTATGAGTTCCATGGAAATGTGGTAACTGCCGATGTTTTTGTCATGGGAAATGCTGGTTTCAATGCTGACGAAGCCTTAAACACACTAAAAAGGTATCATCTTTATTATATGTTTACCTGCATCTGCATTATTTAATTTTACTGCTAAATCAGTTTAAAAGAGGTCATTGATATCACGATTCATGGATTTTTAAAAATAAATTATGACATTTTCTCTATGTTGTATGATGAAGAACGTTGACTGGTGATTGCAGCAAGTTGCAAAAAGTTTCTTGCACTGATAGGATAAATTAATGATTTGCAGGGCATGTGGGATAAAACTGGCAGACTCTGTGACTCCTTTTGCTGCCTGCGGTACTTCAGCTGTTGTATTTCACACTGATGCTAATCATCCTGTTGCAGTAAATTCACCAATTGCAGCAAGTGATGTTAATACCACAGTTGTTCCTGCTGCTTCAAATAATACTCCAGATATCCCTTCCCCTCTTCCAGTTCCACAACAAGAAGGCTCTAATCTATCTGCTGATGAATGGACTCAAAACCCAAGTGGAGCAGCTCACAGCTCTCACATATTTTCTGCCCTTACTGATCCTGCAGATGCTACTACTTCCATTCCAACAGGTTTCATCCCTCTTGCTGCTGATGCAAGCATCCGCATAAATGGTATGGACTCCGCTCCTTCTGATGTTAATAGTTCCGGTCCAAACGGTGCTATTTCTGTTGCTGCTGATGCAAGTGGCCACAGCTTGGACATAATTGATATGGACTGTACCCCTGCTGATACTGTGAAGAAGCGAAGGCGCACTGCTGCATGGAAAATTGGTCCAGATGGCCCTACCATTGTTTCTATCAACGAGGATATTGGGGATGAAAGAAAATTCATGTCCAGGAAGAAGAATACTCTGAACTTTAAAGCTACTCCAGAAACTCACAATGAGGATCAGGAAGAAGAGATTGTGCCATTTAATAGCATTGACCATAATGAGGCCATTCTAGGCCCATCAAATGATGTTCTATCTGAAGAGTTGGTCACATTGTGGAAAGATGGTATCACTGGGGTTGGACATGAGTTCCGAAGTGTTCAAGAATTTCGTGATATACTGCAAAAATATGCCGTTGCAAATCGATTTATGTATAAGTTTAAGAAGAATGATACTAACCGTGCAAGTTGTATATGTATAGCTGAAGCCTGTTCTTGGAGAATTCAAGCATCCTGGGACTCATCTATGGAAAAGTTTGTGGTAAAGAAGATGGAGAAAAGACATACATGTGATAGGGAAACCTGGAAATTTTATCATCCAAAAAAACATTGGTTGGTTGGTATCATTAAAGACAGACTAACTGATAACCCACATCTGAAGCCGAAAGAAATTGTCAGTAGCATTGTTCAGGACTTTGGAATTACGGTGAACTATAATCAAGTACGGCGTGGAATTGAAGATGCAAAGGAACAACTTGTGGGTTCTTATAAAGAAGCTTACAACCAGTTACCTTGGTTTTGTGAGAAGATGGCAGAGGCAAATCCTGGTAGTAATATTGGGCTTTTCACTGGTGATGATGGGAGGTTCCAACGTCTCTTTATTAGCTTTCATGCATCTATACATGGCTTTCAGAATGGTTGTCGACCTATTCTTTTTCTTGATTCTATGTCCTTAAAATCAAAATACCACGAGACATTTATTGCAGCTACTGCTTTGGATGGAGATGATGGTGCGTTCCCGGTTGCATTTGCAATAGTAGACAAGGAGAATGATGATAACTGGCATTGGTTCTTGGAGCAAGTAAGATCGTCTGTTTCGACCACACAGTCCTTAACTATTGTTTTTGATAGAGAGAAAGGACTGAAAAAATTAGTTACTGGGGTATTTGAAAATGCCAACCATGGCTACTCTATGCACCACCTTCTGAGAAGCTTCAAGAAAATCTTGAAGCCCCCATTTCATGGAGATGGGAAGGGTTCTTTGCTAACTTGTTTCGTGGCTGCCGCCCAGTCACTCAGACTTGATGGTTTCAAGTATTTTCTGGATCAAATCAAACAGGTTTCATCACAAGCTTATGACTGGGTCGTCGAAATTGAACAAGAATGTTGGACAAATGTATTTTTCAAAGGTGAGCACTACAATCATATTACTGTCGATGTTGCAGAGATGTATGCCAACTGGATAGTAGAACTGCAAACATTGCCCATAATACGGAAGATAGAAGTGTTGAGCTCAAAGCTAATGGAATTGTTAGACACTCGTCGAACTGATTCAAGCACCTGGTCTACACAACTTACACCATCCAAGGAGGAAAAACTGCAAGAAAAAATTCTACAAGCAAGTCGCCTTAAGGTATTATTTTCAACTGATACACTATTTGAGGTTCACAATGATTCCATTAATGTTGTGGATCTTGACAAAAGAGAGTGTAGTTGTTTGGTTTGGAATGCTTCTGGGATGCCTTGCTGCCATGTTATTGCTGTTTTCAACTGCACGGGTAGGAACGCATATGATTTTTGTTCAAGATGTTATAAAGTTGACAACTTTCATTCAACTTATTCGAAATCCATAACCCCAGTGGTGGTGCCTTCCAAGCCTTTGGATAGTGATAAAACTGACCCAGAGGCAGGGACTGTACTTCCTCCTTCCTTCTCCAGGCCACAACCCCATGACAAGGAAAAACCAAAGAAAACAAAGGGTGTGGCCAAAAAGGAAGTTAATTGCTCAAACTGCAAGGAAACAGGACATAATAAAGCGACATGCAAGGCAGGCTCTTAGGTTTGTGCAAGTTACTCAAGAGAACTGCTGTACTTTCATCATCTTTGAGGGTCAGTTTTTTAGTAGGAATGTAGGTGCAACATCAAACAGATAATTAGGTTTTTTATGGTTCGAGGCTTCGAGCTCATAGATTATTTGTTCTTGAGTTTAGTTATAACCATATATAGCGTTTGAATTTCTTGATGAATTGTGTATGTGTGTATGGACAGATCGAAAGCCTGTAGCAGGAGAGATCATAGACATGCAAAACATTTGATGTATAGAAAGTTGAAATTTTATTATTTATAGGCCTCCTGCAAGTGATATGAGCTAGATTGCATTACTGCTCTAATCTCCTAGTAATTTCAAAGGGTAAGGATTGAATACTGACTGGGAGCGTCTTAGCTTGAGTTTCAGTTCTTCATTTTGTATCGGAGGGCTTTCAAAGCCTGTTAATATCTTTGTCACACTGGAATTGAAGGTGTGCGCTCAAACAAGCCTTTGTGATTCTGGACTGTTTTGCTGCACCTGCAAACTGAGGGGAGTGGAGACCAAACCAGGGCTTCAAATACAAGACGACGTCGTTCGATAGAGATACATCACACGTGTAAAAATATGTAGTCCATGCGCTATACTATATAAGTTATTTGAGATCACCATCATTGATCCCAGAAAAAAAAAGCCACCATCTACTAGTTGAATATTATTCTAATTTAATTAGTTGGATAAGGAAAGTACATTTTCCCTAATTACGTAGGATTATGTTTCCATATTTCCTAAGGAGATTCTACCCTTTTATTCGTCTCTATATATAGAGCTTCAAATTGCTTCAACACGCACCTCCCACTCTCTACCCGCCAAAATTCTATTATAAACTACTTTGCCTTCACCTCATCTCTATCACCGTCTGCCTCACACTTAACCATGCACTCCTCCGCTCGCTTACCACCGTGGCTCCTCCCCAATGTCACCGTCCCCGGTGCTTCGGGCACTAGAGAGGCCTTCCAAAGCTTTGGGAACCTCGACATATTCAACAAAACAACCACCATGAACTTCAGCAAGCCGATGTCGACGTTTAACAGCTCATAGGTGTCGGCGTGAATCACAGAGTAATTTGTGGTTAGCTTAGGCTATATATAGGATCGATCTGTGTATGGATTGTTCTTCTTAAAAATAAAGATGAGGTTTTTCCAGCTTTTCGTGCTTTCCATGTCTCTGTTCAAACACAATATAATGTCACCATTCGAGTTCTTTGTTCTGATAATAGGGGGGAATATGTGAATCATGTCTTTCAGGAGTTCTTTAACACACACAGAATTGTTCATCAAACAACGTGTCCTTACACACTTGAGTAAAATAGGGTTTCTGAAAGAAAAAATCGTCATTTACTTGATATGGCTCGGTGTATTCTTTTTAGTGCTCATATGCCTAAATACCTTTGGGGTGATGCTGTCATTACTTCCGCTCACCTCATTAATCGTCTTCCATCTCGTGTCATTCAAGGGAAAGTTCCCTATGAGGTGCTTGCATCTCATGTCTCATTACCTTCTTTTCATAATCTTCTTACCCGTGTTTTCGGTTGTGTTGTTTTTGTTCATCTTCCACCACATCAGCGGTCTAATTTGGATGCCCGGACAGTTAAATGTGTGTTTGTTAGGTACGGAGGCAGACAGACCCTTCCTAACAACACATATGATAGTTCAGTTTCTCAAGCTATCATTTCGTCCAACCCATCTTGCAATAAGAACTTCGTTGTGGTAGTGAATTATCGTAGACAGCTATCATACTATAAACATGGAGCCGAAGACCCTGTCATGGAAAAAGCTAGATGATGATGAGCATTGGTATAGTAGCTTTGTGTTTCATGATGACCATTTAGTGGTATTGACCTACATGTTTACTAAGGTTTGGAACTTCAAGGAATACCCTCCTTCACAATGTATCTCTATTCAAGATGACCCTCCTGCATCGTACAATTTGATGGAGTCGTTGACGGGTGAGATGACTGAGATCTTACGTATGAGTAAAAGAGTAAGAGATAATACTTTGCAGTTTCTGTACAAAAGTTAAATTTAGTAGAAGGCAAATGGGAAAATCTGCAAAGTTTAGGTGACCAAAAGTGTATGGTATTGGGGGGCAAAATTAAAGTCATTTCATAACCCATGTTTTTTAGGATGTGAAAAGAACTCAATCTATGGACTATGGATTACAAACAGATATATTTGGTTTATGGTTCGCATACAACTATTTGTCCTTGAGTTTAGTTTTACAACCATATATTGCGTTTGAATTTTGATGAAATATGTAATGACAATACCGTAAGACCTACAGAAATCCTGTAACAGGAAAATTGCAAGTCTATTAACCATAGGCATCCAAATAATGATATGAGCTGGATCTTGTTACTTGCATGAAAGTTGCTATAATCTGCTAGAAATTTATAACAGTCAGTAAGTACTCAATAGAACCTGAACCAACAGTTTCAATGTTTCTATCTAGTTGTGGATCTTCTAATCTAGATAATCAGTATCGAGCTATTAATGGTGCACGGTTGACAGCTTTACACATTACAAGTTTACAACTGCGTGCTGTACACAACAATGAGCAGGGTAGGGTTTGAACTATTTTTGAAACTTGTATTATGCTCAGAATAGTCTGCACGACAGATATGGCCGCAGATAAAAGTTGCCAACTTGCCAGAGATTATCCAAAGATGACATGAACTCATCAAGATACCAGGCTCAGCCTGAAAAGGATTCTTGCAAATCCCCCAAATACCAACTTCTCTAAACCTGCCCTCTTGAATCTTCGATCTTGGGCAACAGCCCAACACACAAAGGACAGGGAGGGTCGCGTCTGTCTTCAAAACTTGTTTTCTGCTCCAAACAATCAGCATGGTAAACATGGCCGCAAACTAAAACTGCCACAACAGAGACTTCAGAAGACGACGGTGTGATCCCAAGAAAATAAGGTTTGCGCCTTAATGGCTTCTGACAAATCCCACATAACATCTTCATTGGATTAGCCGAGGTAGCATCCATTACCAAGTAACTAGACCTGATTCTGGCTGGCCGGCAAAAGGGTTTATCCTTAATTTCTGAGAAAAAATGAAAGGAAAAATTAATGCAAGAATAAATGTGACCAAATTGTAGATGTTTTTTTTTCTTGAAAGGGAATTGTAGATGTAATGCTACTGAAGAAATGAAGATTATAAAGGAGCACAACAGAAAAGAGACCTGAGTGACGTCCAGAGTCAGAGCTGCATTGAGTAGCTAACTTATAAGAGAGTTTTTCTTCACGTGAAGGAGTAACTTTTCCACGAGAAGTTGATGCATTAACAACATTGCCCAAGTTACGACGAGAGTATTGATGGGCATAGTAATGACGTGAACGTTTAAAAAACGTTGATCGGCCAAGGCTCTGATGATGTTGTGCAGCAGAAGGGTGGGCATGTAGTAGCTTCAAAGAAGTACCAGTAGAATCCAGTACAGATGACAGAGGCTTTAGTTGTTTACCAGAATCAACCGAGTGCAAATGTTTCTGAAAGTTGGAGAATTGAAAGATGTATTAGAATTTTTTCTCTCCCAGTATGGATTAGGAAGACATTGTGCAATGACTGCAATCTCTACTAAACAATATCAATCGGGTCATAACTATTTGTCTTCCATTATAAATTAGGGAGACACTGAGCAATTTCTACAAAACAATATCAGGTCATTGTAGATGTGAGCTTAATGCAGCATACAACAAGATGACGATAACAACTCAGAGCAGAAATCAAATGACTAGATGAATGAGAAAGGACCAGCTAGCTAACCTCTTCGGACAATAGTTCCATTCCTGAAGAACATGAAATGATGTCTGCAACACCCCAAAGAGAAACCTGATTATTAGAATTTCACTTACTGGAATATATGACATTTATCTTAAAATGATGTCACCACATAATCTGTAACACAAGTCAATTCTGACATCAGACAAGAGTGCAATATCTAAAACACTTCAAATTAAATTAAGCTCAACCACCGGAGGTCTTGGTCTAATGAAGGGTTTAAGGAACCGGATCATTTCAGAAAATGAGAAAATTAACTCTAATTCTAAAATTTCTAACAAGAACCCATTTTTAATGACCATACAGAACCCCATTACTAAAGTAAATCATGAACTAGAGATGACCACACTCACATCCTGAAACAAAGAAAACCCATCAACCCAAATGAGCCTAGTAACCAAGAAAACAGTACCACACATCACACAACATTGAAAAAGATCAAAACTTGATCAAGAAACCAACACCATTCACCTCTTAAGACACCAAATTGAACTCAGTTTGCGCAAGGACCCCAAAACAAAGATAGAGCACACATAATTGCTGGAGGGCATACCAAAGACACAATCTTTCCCTATTGTTTCAGTAAAAGTTTCTTCCTTTTCATCTTGTTGTTCATTTTCAGAGCATTGTCAAACACAAAAGAAATCGTGAAGAAGAGAGAGAGAGAGAGAGAGAGAGAGAGAATTGAGGGTACCCGAAGAAGGAGGGGGAGGAGAAAAGGGTGGGATGTTGTGATCATCCGAGTGTGGCCTCTTCTTTCCCATAAGAGCAAAGTGAGTTGTTGTTGATGATGAAATCTGGGTTTTGGGTTTGATCTGTGGCTTTGCGGTCTCAGCGGACACTGTTGCTTTTGCGGAGGGCACGGTCCCAAAATGTAGCGATCAAAGCAAAACCAGGAGAGGAAGATAGATAAAGAGGCAGAGGCAGTGCGGGTGTTACACCAAAGGAAACCAACACGTGCTCGAGAGTTATTGGGAACAAGAATATGAACCATCATCATTTCTCTGTCGACCATTTTAGGACATGAATTTAGAGGTTCACAGCGATCAATTAGAAAAGTCCGATCATCTATGATCGGTTTGTGGATTATGCGACTCAACTTGATCAGAAATCCACTAGTACATCGAATACTTAAACTTTACTACGATAACGATTGTTAAAGATGGTAACACGTTTTTATCATTCACTTAAATGTTAGTATGTGTGGTTGTATGCATTGTGTTATTCGCTTTTTACCGTATAGTTGTACATTAAAACATCCACATAAACTTTAATATGTGTACATTGTGTCATACGTACTTTGTCGCTCAAACTAAGAAGATCTTTGGTTTTCTCTAGATTGATAGAGATGTTACAAAGAGCTGATGAAAATGGATGAGAAACAGCAATGCTAAGAGTATGATATCATTTTGTTTATATCATACTCTAAGCCTCTATCATATTACACAAACAATTGTAGTAAACTGCTATAGATAAACCCTTCAACAATGTCCTACATGGTACATTGCTGATGGTGATTCATTTCATCATAGCAAAACCCTTGATGGACATGCTCTGTATATAACCCAAATATCATTTGTGGGCTCATAATGAAATCATGAATGACATGATGGTGATCTCTTAACAAACACGAATCTCAAATGTCAGCTAAAAATAACAAAAAAATTGGAATCACAAAATCAGATGAGGCAAGGACAGTTAGGGCACGAAATAATTGCGTCTCGAATACGTTATCGTCGGAGTTATCTTTCTATCCAGAATAAGTTCCCCTTCATCTTCTTCATAATTAAAGAAAGGCCAAATCGGCCACTTTACCATCTCAAGCTACACAGACGACGACACATGGTTGTGTTGCTGTGGCGATGTCGTTTTCAGCATCGTTGTGTTGTCGCCATTATATACTTCCTAGGCCAAAGGGAAGGTTTTGTGTCAAATCTTGTGGCAAGGAATTTAGTTCCATATATTAGGTAACTTTAATTGGAACACCATTTATTAGGTCATTAGGTTAGGATTCATGTTAAATGCCCTACATCAAGGATATATATATGTGTTTAGGTATGTCGATAAGAATAGGCATTTTTTTTTGTTGAGTATTCAACTATTCATAGTTGGTAGTAATAAAATTTATCCACACGATTATGAGTAATGTGGTAAACAATGTAAAAGATAAGAACCGTTTCTCTTATTCCCGACTATATCTTGACCCTAAATTGAATACTTACATTACATGAGTTAGAATTAGACTAGTTATATTACAAGTTTGATTATCTCCAATATATTCAAAAACAAAACGATTACCACCAAATGACATGATTGACATCTACTAAAATGCCAAATGCTCTAACTTCCAAATCACACGTATAAGACTGATTTTATACACGCCATTTTCGCCGTCGTTACGAATTTTTTACGCGTAGGAACATATTTAGGATCTTGATAGATTTACTCTAACGATCATGAATACGTTTCTACAAATTCTCGGATTAATTATCTAAAAATAGAAAACAAGAAAAACTATAAAAAATTGACCGAGTGAGGAGCTGGCATTCTTACTTCCTCAAGCACAAAATTAGTCACAATTTCCAAATAAAACCCAAAACATTAACTCATTAATCCTCTAAATTTTCCCAAAAATAAAGAAATAAATTATGGTCAGTCAGTCCTATCCCTTCTCTTACTCTCTTCTATAGCTCCTGTCACCCTCTTATAAATAAACCCTCATCACCCACATCACAACCCTCCACCTCGTACTCTCTCTCTCTCAAACACATAACACAGTCCCAACCAAACTCTCTGTCTTTCCTTTTGTTTCTGTTTCGGTTCGGTCGTGTTTTCGGCGGAAGCTCTATAATGGGGGCGAGTATTCTCCCAGATCTCGGAGCCGAGATTCTGATTCCGTTCTGCGCGGTGGTCGGAATCGCCTTCTCGCTGCTCCAGTGGGTCTACGTGTCCCGCATTCAGCTCTCGCCGGCGAGGGACTCCAATTCTTACTCCGCCGGGAAAAACGGATGCAACGATTACCTTATTGAGGAGGAAGAAGGTGTTAACGACAACAACGTTGTTCAGAAGTGCGCCGAAATCCAGAACGCCATCTCCGAAGGTATGTTCTTTATAACTCTTTGTCTTGAATTTTATGTCTTCTTAGATCAAACGTTGTTTTTCTTCGGCTTTCGTGTGTTTGTGATTACATATTTATAGTCACTCTCTTCAAGTTTTGAGCTTTGTGTAGTTTTACTGAAACAGAGCTCTCAAGTTTTCATTTTTTTTCTTCTCTTTTTGCGTATAGCATGTGTGCTTAGGTTTAACGACGTCGTTTGGTTGGCTGGTTTTGGCTTTGTGGGTTTGTTCTAATTTGCGTTTAGTTTATTTAAAGTTTCAAGCTTTGGCAGAAACAGAGGAGTGTTCTAAAGTTTGGTGTCTGCTTAGATCTAACGACACCGTTTTGGTTTGATTCTTTGGAATGAATTCATGAAATGCTTCAGATCGAAGATGGTGCCCTATTCTGTAACCACAGATTGTTTCATTTATTTTATTTGTGTGAAGGACCACCTGCAACAATGTGCTATTATCCAATTTTTGGTCTTAATATACTATAGTATCAGTTGGATATTATTTATTGTAGCTACCACGTTGTTTTTTGTACATAAAACTATGTGATTGGGATAGAGTTGTGATTGTTAATACTTAATAGTTATGGTAGTGCACATGGGTGTCCCATAGTGTGAGAGTTTGAACCTTTTGTCATTTTGGAATTTGGATATCAATGCACTGTTACATGGTTACAGTACTATAATTGTTGTGTACTTGTGTTCAATCATTGTTATGAATGATTGTTGTAAACTTGTGATGAATATTTTTGTTCACTGAAGTCTGCGGCCTCATTAAAGAGTTCCTCCTCTGTATTTGGCAATGAGTTTTTGAAGAAGAAACATAAAAATGAGACCTGTTCATATTCCTTTTTTATTCTTTAGTTTTAAACATGCTCTACCTACAATGATTGAAAATTGATTGTTTTTAAGTCAGTTTTTTTCGTATAATATTTTGTTTTAGTGAAGGAATTTCTTTGGCTGTATGATTCACTGCTTTCTGTTGTTGTTTCACTTGAGTTTTTGCAGTGTAATTTCAAGCTGCTGTTTACAACTTCAAATTACCGTACATCTTAAATAATGGTAGTTTTTTCTTTGGGGGGTGTTGCTAACATCTTGATGCTTCAATGATACAGGAGCGACATCATTCCTTTTCACGGAATATAAATATGTTGGTGCTTTCATGGTGGCTTTTGCAATCTTGATATTTGTATTCCTTGGTTCAGTGGAGGGATTTAGCACTAGTAGCCATACATGTGCTAATGACGAAACGAAGATGTGCAAACCTGCTCTTGCAACTGCCGTATTCAGCACAGTTTCTTTTTTGCTCGGTGCTATAACTTCAGTGGTTTCTGGATTCCTTGGTATGAAGATTGCTACTTATGCAAATGCCAGAACTACTTTGGAGGCAAGAAAAGGTGTTGGGAAGGCTTTTATAGTAGCATTTAGATCAGGTGCTGTCATGGGATTTCTCCTTGCTGCAAATGGTTTATTGGTTCTTTACATTGTGATCCTCGTCTTTAAGATGTACTATGGTGAGGACTGGGGTGGTCTTTTTGAGTCCATAACTGGATATGGTCTTGGTGGATCTTCCATGGCTCTCTTTGGCAGAGTTGGTGGTGGCATCTACACCAAAGCTGCTGATGTTGGTGCTGATCTTGTTGGCAAAGTTGAGAGGAATATTCCTGAGGATGACCCAAGGAATCCAGCTGTAAGGCCTTCTATTAGACTATTTACTAAAGATTGAGAATTTGCTTCATATTTACTTCAAGAACTTATGTCTATGTATTTGTACAGGTGATTGCTGATAATGTTGGTGACAATGTTGGGGATATTGCCGGAATGGGATCTGATCTCTTTGGATCCTATGCTGAGTCATCATGTGCTGCTCTTGTTGTTGCTTCAATTTCCTCATTCGGGATTAATCATGAGTTAACTGCAATGTTATATCCTCTCATTGTCAGTTCCATTGGTATCATTGTTTGTCTGATCACCACCCTTTTTGCAACTGATTTCTTTGAGATCAAGGCTGTAAAGGAAATTGAGCCAGCGTTGAAGAGGCAACTCATTATTTCCACAGTACTGATGACTGTTGGAGTTGCAATAGTTACATGGATTTCTGTTCCTTCTTCTTTCACCATCTTCAATTTTGGAACACAGAAAGTTGTTAAGAACTGGTAAGCTCTACTTCTTTCTCTTTTAGTATCAGTGTCATCAGGGAGTTGTTACATATATGACCTTATATAAAATTTTAGTTTAAGCTGTGTGAAAGCATTGTGCAATCACTTATGCTACTGTAGCACTACATACTGATGCAAGTCCTAGCATTTTACTTTTTTCTTTATCTAATCTAATATTAGACCTCATTGTTGTTTAGTTATTGTTGAGTCTCTAACACTGAATTGGTTTTGCAGGCAGCTGTTCTTATGCGTGTGCGTTGGTTTGTGGGCTGGACTTATCATTGGATTTGTAACAGAGTACTACACCAGTAATGCATACAGGTAAGTGAGGAAACTGCATACTCGGTACCTTTTTCCTATTTATGGTGTTTATTGTCTCTTAATCTAACTCCTGTTTCAAATTTTGTTGCAGCCCTGTGCAAGATGTTGCTGACTCGTGCCGGACAGGAGCTGCTACTAATGTCATTTTTGGCCTGGCATTGGGATACAAATCTGTCATTATTCCTATTTTCGCCATTGCCATTAGTATTTATGTCAGCTTTAGCTTTGCCGCTATGTATGGCATTGCTGTAGCTGCGCTTGGAATGCTTAGCACCATAGCAACTGGATTGGCTATAGATGCATATGGTCCGATCAGTGACAATGCTGGAGGTATCGCTGAAATGGCCGGCATGAGCCACAGAATAAGAGAGCGAACTGATGCTCTTGATGCTGCAGGAAACACCACAGCTGCTATTGGAAAGGTTTGAAAACTCTCTAAAGTTACCTGTTGCTTCTCTACTAATTTTTAAATGGCAAGTTTGAATAGATTTTTTTTTAACAGTCATCATAATGTAGATGTTACTCATGAATTGTATGTGCTTCTATGCATAGGGTTTTGCAATTGGCTCCGCTGCGCTCGTGTCCCTTGCTCTCTTTGGTGCCTTTGTGAGCCGTGCTGGAATTGCTACAGTCGATGTGTTGACTCCAAAAGTTTTCATTGGTTTGATAGTGGGTGCAATGCTTCCCTACTGGTTCTCTGCCATGACAATGAAGAGTGTGGGAAGTGCTGCTCTAAAGATGGTTGAAGAAGTACGCAGACAATTCAACACCATCCCTGGCCTCATGGAAGGTACTGCCAAGCCTGACTATGCTACGTGCGTTAAGATCTCGACTGATGCTTCCATCAAGGAGATGATACCACCTGGTGCCCTTGTGATGCTTACACCTCTCATTGTCGGAATCTTTTTTGGTGTGGAGACTCTCTCTGGTGTCCTTGCTGGATCCCTCGTTTCTGGTGTACAGGTAAATTCTTCAGCACTTTCTGCTTATAATTTTTCGCTGCAAGCTATTGCATATGATAACTTTTGATCTTAACACATTCTATTTTACAGATTGCCATCTCTGCATCCAACACCGGTGGTGCTTGGGACAATGCCAAGAAGTATATTGAGGTAAGCAATTTCGTGCTCGTTTTGGTTAGCAAGAATGATCTAGTTTTGGCCATGTACCCTCTACTTATCGTCTAAATCTGTCAAATCATTGCAGGCTGGAGCTTCTGAACACGCAAGGAGTCTCGGTCCCAAGGGATCAGATCCGCACAAGGCAGCTGTCATTGGTGACACAGTCGGAGACCCTCTCAAGGACACATCCGGCCCATCTCTCAACATCCTCATCAAGCTCATGGCCGTCGAGTCCCTCGTCTTTGCACCTTTCTTCGCCACACACGGCGGCCTCCTCTTCAAGCTCTAAATAATAAGAAAACCACCGAGACATCAGACAAGTGGGGAAGTAGTCCCAAGTCCCCCCACCAACTCTCCTGCATTTCACTCCCAACGTGCATCGAAGCTCTTCATTCAGACGTTCCTCCCACCTCGCCACCTTGTTAGTCGTGTAGAGCAATGCTTTAGCTTTTTTCTCCATGTAGCTTCTGAGATTAGAGATATTGGCGGGAAATCGGAAAATTCTTCCCCTTTTTAGTAGAGGGGGTTGATGATGTAAACGTCAGAATGTTGATTGATGATGATGATGATATAAACCGAACCTCTTGACAAAGAACTCCATATTTTCCTCACAAAAAACCCAAAAAAGAAATGATGACACATATCTTACACATGGTCCACATGAGCCCACATTTCAAAGCTGGCAACATTGAATGTAAAAGGCCAAAACCCATCTTGTGTTCTTCTTCTTCTTCTTCACAGATCTCTCTGGTCTGAAACTTTCAGACCTCTCTCTCCACAATGCCACCTCTCTCTCTCCACCCATTCCCTCCAAAGCTCACACCCACTTCTTCTCTCTTCTTCAACCCCCAAAGCCCCAACCTTTACACCCAAAGCTTCAATTTTTACACCCCAAAACGACGCCGTATTCGTTTTCGCTCCCTCGAAATCAAATCCCTAGACGCCGCTCAGGTCTTCGACTACGAGACCAAGCTCGCCGCCGAGTTCCGCTCCTCCCAATCCCTCAAAATCGCCATCATCGGCTTCGGCAACTTCGGCCAGTTCCTCGCCAAAACCCTAACCCGCCAAGGCCACACCGTCCTCGCCCACTCCCGCTCCGACCACTCCTCCGCCGCCGCCGCCCTCGGCGTCTCCTTCTTCCCCGACCCCCACGACCTCTGCGAGCAGCACCCCCACGTCATCCTCCTCTCCACCTCCATCCTCTCCGCCGCCGCCGTCCTCTCCTCCCTCCCCCTCCAGCGCCTCCGCCGCAGCACTCTCTTCGTCGACGTCCTCTCCGTCAAGGAGTTCTCCAAGTCTCTCCTCCTCCGCTCCCTCCCTCCCTACTTCGACCTCCTCTGCACTCACCCCATGTTCGGCCCCGAGTCCGCCGCCGCCTCCTGGAACGGCCTCTTCTTCGTCTACGACAAGGTCCGCATCGGCGCCGACGCCGACCGCGCCGCCCGCTGCGACAAGTTCCTCAGCATTTTCGAGCGGGAAGGTTGCTCAATGGTCGAAATGAGCTGCGCCGAGCACGACCGCCACGCGGCGGGGTCGCAGTTCATTACTCACACGGTGGGGAGAGTTCTGGGGATGCTGAGGCTGGAGCCGACGCCGATTAATACCCGAGGGTATGAGACATTGCTTGATTTAGTGGAGAATACGCAGGGGGATAGTTTCGATTTGTACTATGGTTTGTTTGTGTATAATAAGAATGCGCTGGAGATGCTGGAGAGGCTGGACTTGGCTTTCGAGGCGCTGAAGCAGCAGCTTTTCGGGAGGCTGCATGATGTTGTGAGGGATCAGTTGTTTGGTAATGCTGGGAAGAAGGTGGGGACGGTGCAGGAGGAGTGTGTGAGTCAGAATGGAACTGCATTGGTTCGTTCTCCGAAAGCTGCGAGGTGGTACATTGTTGTTGTGTAGATATGTTTTGTGTTCTGATTTGATAATGACATGTCTACTTTTGTTAGCTTATTATTAGATAGTGGAATGTGTTGGATGCATTGTTGTTGTGTACATGTCTACTTTTGTTAGCTTATTAGATAGAGGAATGTGTTGGATTTTAAGTGGCTAATTGCGACGAAATGTGTTGATTGTGATGTTTAGATTGCCCAAAGTACGTGTGGCGGATAGCTCTGAAGACCATTCAAGGCTTAAGATTGGGATTGTTGGTTTCGGCAACTTTGGTCAGTTCCTTGCTAAAACCATTGTACGGCAAGGACACAGAGTTTTAGCTTATTCCCGGACAGACTACTGTGATGTTGCTCAACAGTTGGGTGTTTCTTATTTCTTGGATGCGGATGATTTTTGCGAGGAGCACCCAGAAGTAATACTCCTTTGCACATCGATTCTTTCGACTGAGAAAGTTCTGATGTCACTCCCGCTTCAGAGGTTGAAGCGGAGTACTTTGTTTGTTGATGTTCTGTCTGTGAAAGAATTTCCAAGAAGCCTGTTTCTTCAGAACTTGCCTCTATGTTTTGATATACTCTGCACGCATCCTATGTTTGGACCAGAAAGTGGTAAAAATGGGTGGAACGGTCTTGCTTTTGTTTATGATAGGGTCAGAATTGGAAACGACAAATCAAGGGTGTCAAGATGTGATCAATTTCTTGACATTTTTGCTCAAGAAGAGTGCCGGATGGTGGAAATGTCTTGCGAAGAACATGATAAGCACGCAGCAGGTTCCCAATTCATTACACACACTATGGGAAGAGTTTTGGAAAAGTTGGGTTTGGAGTCGACGCCTGTAAATACAAAAGGTTACAAGACTTTGTTGAATTTGGTGGAGAATACAGCAGGGGATAGCTTTGATCTCTACTATGGATTATTCATGTACAATGTTAATGCAATGGAGCAGCTAAAGAGGCTGGACCTTGCTTTTGAATCATTAAAGAAACAGCTTTTTGGGCGGTTACATGGTGTTCTTCGGACACAGCTTTTTGAGAGTGCAGATGATTCTCAAGGTACGAGGGAGCCACAACTGTTGCCTACACCATTGGACGGTGAATCTTCAACTACATCTTTTCTGGAGGCTTTTGACATTCAGAACAACTAAAAATCAGCTTTTCATATTATTTGTAAGTGGATTTGCTTTTTTGAATGTTACTTTTTTCTTTAAGATATAATCTAGTTAATTTGTCTGCTGTTAGTTTAGTGATGGAAAATGATTATCTAATATTCTGAAGACATCTGTTATTTTTGTTCTCTGATTTGCTCTTTAGTATGGATAACAGGGAGGTTGTTTCCAATTGGGGAGCTGTCTCCAATTCTTATATTATTTAATGTGTCTATAACTTACAGTAACTATACTATATTGAATTACAAAGTAAATGAGCTGAGGCTTCAACTTTTCTGGATGCATTACCTATTCATCCCCTGATCATTGATTATCGAGACTTTGCTTTTGTTAGTTGCATGGCAGCTTTGATGATATCATAAATCTTGTTGTATTGTAGTGCAAATGGAATTTGTATCCGTCAAATGTTTAACAATTATTTGGTTTGTAGGATCCAGTTGGAAGAGCTTTATGATCATTGCACCTGTAGGGAATCAATCAGTGAAGACATTGCCACCAGTCTGCAATCGAACCGATTGAATTTGGTTCCATTGTGGTTAAAGTTGTGCAATGGATTGATAGAGGAAGAGATGATGGGATTCAAGTTCTTGAGAATAGTGGTCAACTGAGTTATATAAATCGAATGCAATGCATGAAGAAGCAATTGATTATCGGTAAGAAGACATTGCCATTATCCAAAGTTGTGGTGTGATTCATCTGTTGGAGGTCTTTGGCTTCCTCCATCGTTGGTACTGACTATTTGATGATGTTGTATCTTTTTATTAGTAGTTGAAGTGGAGCTTCATTTTGGTGTCTGAGGAAGCTCCTGTATGTATTTCCGGCTCTTTCATTACATCTATGAATAAGATATTCCTGCCAGCAATTTCAGCTTCTAGTTTACATCTTTTACTTCGTCTGAATCATTATCTTTCTTAAATTTATACTTCCCCTATCTTCAATTCTTCATCCCATTAGAACAAAATTAAGATATAATAAAAGAAAACAAACAAAACAAAACAAAATCTGCTTAGGAATCATGCCATTATCATCTCAGTAATACAACTTGGAAGTTGTTCATTTTCGGGTACAAGGCATAAGAGGTACCTAATCAGAGGTTATAGCAATGCTGCCTCAATTGGTCTTCTTCCCTGCTGGTAGTATTCGAAATAAATGGCAACGTAGTTTTTCACCTTTTTGTGCAACTTTGGCCTCGACTCATTGATGAGGCTTTCAAAGGGTTCAATCTCTTTCTCTCCATCCGGGACGCAGAACACAGCCAAGGATACTCTCTCCTTTTCTGCATTTGTCACTACCTTGTGCACTGGGCTCTTGAACAGTCCATAATTAGTTAATATCTGTGCATCACAAAGAACAGGTTTTGATGGCAAAAAAAGAAAAAGAAAAAAAAAGAACAGGTTTTGATAGCAATTAGTTGGTCTTACCTAAACACAAATGAGATACCAAGACATTTAAAATGTTAGTTACCTCTGCTTGATCACCAACATTGATGAGAAGCGCCTCAGGAACAATGGGAGCCCTAAACCATTGATCATCTTTCAGAAATTGAAGACCTTCCATTTCTTTATCTTGCAACAGAAGGGTGATTATGGTTCCATCTGCATGTGGCTTGGTACCGAGTACACGATCAGGCCTTGAACATGGAGGATAGAAGTTGAACCTACCATCCATTTTCCTTTGTTCTCCATACTTGTCCAGAAAGCAATCTTCCTCCAAATTCAATGACCGTGCCATGCCTTTAAGGACAGTTTCTGTTATCACCTGTAAGTTACTGATATATTGGTCTATGATACCCCTGCAGTGTACATCTATATAGGATCAATAACCATCTTTTGATTGCTTAATGAAAAGGCGAGTTCCAAGTTCTGACTATATAGTTATTCTTTTACCTAAAAGATTTGGGATTTTCAGGCCAAAACTTGAGGTTGCGCTGGTGTGGTGGATATACAGTAAGGTATAGTCTGTCATGCCAAACAAGTCTACCATCACAGACCTTGGTAGTAGATCTATTGTTCTGACTTCTAAGAGATTCTCAAGGTGTTTGAATTCTTACCTCAAAGCAACCATCTGGTTAGAGCTAATATGAGTTTGTCAATTTCTTCCATACTGATTGAGGAAGGTGTGAGCAGACCAAGATCAAGAACTGGAACATCCATGAACTCAACAAAAGGATCTGGAAGTGGGATGCCATCTTTGAGAATATATTTCTGCGGTGGAACTGGTAGTTCACCTTCAGTGAGTTGTTCTTGCACAGTTTTGGTTGCTAGTAGATTGAACTTGGCAGGAGGCGAAGATTCAGCCATGTCCTTCTTTCTGCAAGGATTTTGTCAAGGGTTTTGTTTTGTAGACTTAGCTGCAAAACTGCTGAGTGCTCTTATGATATCATAGGTCAAGAAATAAGTAGAGTTTTATCTTATTTTAATATGTTTTTATATTAGTAACAGTCAAAATTATGCAACTACGTACGCATAATGTAACATTTTTGCAGAGAAAGGTACTTTCCAGAGAAATAAATAAATAAAAAGTAGATAAACCATTATTGCAGGCTTCATAATGCATACATATATGGTGCTACTTCTACATGATAATGGTACAGACTGCAGAGAAGTGAAATTTAAATCTTTAATGTATCAAGGCCTAGTTCTCCTCTCTGAGTGCATTCATAGTTGATATAGGCATAGTTCTTGACATTTTTGTATGACCTTGGCCTTGTCTCATCTATTAGTTTCTCCACTGGACCAATCTCAGTTTCAGGATCTGGTGCATTATACAAGGCCACAGAGAGCCTCATTCTTTCTGAATTTGTCACCGCCCTGTGCACTGGGCTCTTGAAAATGCCATTACTCATAATCTGCACAATTAATTCACACACTATCAATACGTCTATAACAAAAAATCAGACATTTGAAAGCAACTCAACACATTAGAGTGATCAGTAAGTTTTTTACCTGCATTTGAGCACCAAGATTGACAACAATGGCATTTGGCACAATGGGGACTCTAATCCATTTACCATCCACCAAAACTTGAAGACCCTCCACTTCTTTGTCCTGCAATAGAACAGTCATTCCTGACCCATCTGTATGAGGCTTCAAACCAAACACCTGATCGGCTCTTGAACACCGCGGATAGAAGTTGAATCGTGCTCTCATCTGAGCTTTCTCTCCAAGCAGCTTACCCGAAAAGCTGCTCTCTTCCAGATTCAGAGATTTTTCCATGGCCTTAAACAGAACACTCATGATGGACTTAACCTTTTCTGCATATTCATGCAGAACTTCTCTGCACAATAGTATTGCTAGTAGTCAATGACTTCAGTAAGAGATACTATGTAGCAAATTATGTAGTGAGTGTTTGAAGTTGATGTACCGAAAACCATTTGGATTTTTTGGCCAGAGATCAAGCCTTCTTTGATCTTCAGGGAATACTTGAAGAATTAGGCGGTAGGACCAATCAAGAACTTGCTTCTCTGTGACAATAACATCCTCCCCATATCCCTCTTGGCCACCGGAAATTTCTCTGGAGTATTTTTGCTTCTCTTCCTCTGGAAGCTCAAAGAATTGTTTCGCAACTTCGTGTACCTTGTCCAGAAAGGAACTTGAGATCCCATGACCTGTTGCCTGAAATCCAAGTAGGAGAAAAACAAGTATAACAGATTAAGACAATACACAGATATCTTTCTAACTTATGATACGGTCATTTACCTAAACTGTTCACCTGGTCACTTGATAACAGTTGAACACCATAGTTAGTACTTACTACTTAGTAAAGTAGAATCATTTCTAACCTGGAAGCACCCTGATGAGCTTAGAGTTGATTTGAGTTTGTTTAGTTCGATCTCTGCTTCCTTAGTATCATTTGATGATGTGGAGAAGAGACTGATATCAATGATGGGGATTTGACCCAATTCTGGGGAAGACTCTATACCTCCAAACTTTCTTTCTTTAACAATATATGTAGGGGGTGGTTCATCACCTTTGATGGACATTTCTTCAACACTCATGGATAACTTAACTGAGCCAAACAACTACACTGGAAAAGTTTATGATCACACTGAGCCAAACAACTACGCTGAGCTAAGGTTTGACCCAATTCATGATCACACAATATATGGCATATATGGTTCTGGGTTGAGGGGTTTTTTAGTAATTAAGCTACTCTAAACTTGAGAGATTTTGATGTGATATATAATTTAAATGATTCCAAAACAATGAAGTTAAGTGGAAAATGAGTGTGAAGGTGGTAGATGACACTGAGAAACACCAGGCTATATATATAAGATGAACAATAATGGTCTTCTAAGATCAGAACAGGTTGGTGCTCTTGATGCAGTAAAAGATGTCATTTATTGTCTTGAAGAAATTGATGGGATTGATAAGTTTATAAAAGAAAATACCAGAATTAATAGCCTATGATTATGATCACAGGGGTTCGACTTATTTAAGAAGTTTCATAGTGTTTACACACTTTATTTCTACATGATATAGGCACAGAGATGTGAAACTCAGATCTTTAATGTTTCAAGTGCAACTTCTCCTCTCTGATAGCATTCATAGTTGATACGGCCATAATTCTTGACATTTTTGTATAACCTTGGCCTTGTCTCATCTATCAATTTCTCCACTGGACTAATCTCAGTTTCAGGATCAGGTTCATTAAACAAGGCCACAGATAGTCTCATTCTGTCTGGGTTTGTCACAACCCTGTGCATTGGACTCTTGAAGATAGCATTACTCATAATCTGCAGCAGGAACCATATTGTATTAAAATTCCAGTACGAAACTTCAAATTGGTATTGAAAGAAATGAAACACATAACACATTAGAAAGATGAGCAAGCTCTATTTGTTTGTTACCTGCATTTGATCACCGAGGTTCACAACTATAGCATCAGGCACAATGGGGACTCTAACCCATTTTCCATCCACCAAAACTTGAAGACCTTCTACTTCTTTGTCTTGCAACAGAACTGTCAGTCCCGACCTATCTGTATGTGGCTTCACACCAAGAACCTGATCAGACCTTGAACACGGCGGATAGAAGTTGAATCTTGCCTGCATCAGAGCTCCCTCTCCAAGCAGCTTATCCACAAAGCTGTTCTCCTCCAAATTCAATGATTTTGCCATGGCCCTAAACAGCACATCCATCATAAACTTCACCTTTGTTGCATATTCATGCACAACCTCTCTGAAAAAAAAGTTGACTAATTAGTCAATGACTTCACTAACACAAAACTATGCATGCATTATGTAATCAGTGTTTAGAATTAATGTACCCAAAATCATTTGGATTTTCTGGCCAGAGATCAAGCCTTCTTTGATCTTCAGGGAATACTTGAAGAATTAGGCGGTACGACCAATCAAGAACTTGCTTCTCTGAGACAATGAGATCCTCTCCAAATCCTTCACGACCACCATAAATTTCTCTGGAGTATTTTTGCTTTTCTTCCATCGGAAGATCAAAGAACTGCGTCGCAGCTTCGCGTACCTTATCCAGAAAGGAAATCGTAATCCCATGACCTATTGCCTGAAAACCCCAAGTAGCCGAAAAACCGAGTTCAACAAATTAAGACATGCACAATGAAAGATAAATATTACTCGTGTCCATGATATAGTAATATATCTATCTCTCATGTTCATCTAGTCGATCACTTGATGAGCTAAACGATTTAGCTAGAAATTATGTAGCAGTAGAATCTTGAAGCAGCCTCGCACTATGGTAAAATAAGGTAGAATCATGTCTAACCTGGAAGCACCCTGATGAGCTTAGAGCTGATCTGAGTTTGTGTAACTCGATTTCTGCTTCCTTAGTACCAATTGATGATGGGGAGAAGAGACTGACATCAATGATGGGGATTTGACCCAATTCTGGTGAGGATTCTATAGCTCCAAACTTGCTTTCCTTGATGATATATTCAGGGGGTGGTTCATCACCTTTCATGGACATCTCTTGGACACTCATTGACAACTTCACTGTGACAATATTGGGGAGGTCTCAGATCTGCTATAGACTCAGAATGCATATAAGGTTTTGGGTTTAGGGGTTCTTATGTAATTTACTCGTTCAGAATTGGAAAAGAAAAGAGAACAACTCATTCTACTAAGGTTCACAATGAATCTAGTGAATAGAGTAAATCATCTAATTATCTGGAAAATAATCATCTAGAAATGCAATATAAATGGAAAAACGTGGTGTATCGGATATACAAAAATAAGACATTGCGTGGCTTAAATGGAGGAAACATTATTATTTTTAAGATGATTCCAAGAACAATTAAATCATCTTTTGGAACTTTGAATTAGGTGGGAAGGGGACATGCAAACATACATCAATTAACCCCCCACAGAAATGAGAAGTTTTGCCGTTTAAGACTCTGGTAGATTGAAGCCCAGGTTTGGACCAAGAAAAAGACAGAATTTTCATGACAACGTAGGTAGATACATGGACAAACAAAATGCAGGGTGTTAAGTTTCTCTGCTATCTGTTCATGGAGTACAACAATTAGAATCAGAAAAAGAACGAAATGACGAGTTTTTCTTGGTCTGCTTTCCACTATGGCAAGAATCTCATATCCTAGCAAAATAGGTGGGAGAAAGATCAGACTAATTTCTTGATTTCTCCTACACACCAGTATCAAACATTTGATTCCCTTTTCTCTTTCTATATAAAATGGTGTAACCAAAATCACAGAAACTGTTCAACACAGCCGAACAATTGATTCCCTTATCCTTAGAGGAATGATGTAGATGATAGAAAGACAAGACCAATCTATAATACAGAAGAAGTCGCAGATGTGGTGTAAGTACCTCATGAAATTTGATGAGTTTTATGGCAATCATAGTCGTCTCTCACGTAAACCCGACGTGATTCGCCTACCAAAATAATCGGTATAATTCTCCTAGGCATTGAGCAGCACCTACAGTAAAGCATTTGAAACAACAATTACAAAAAAAAATAAAAATATAAAGGCTAATGGAGCATAAAGCATAAACATTTCTACATCTTGAGCTCTTACAGAAACAAAGCTGTGCCCAAGTTACTATATTAAGCAATATAGTACAGTCTTGCAGCTAAACTCATTCTACTTCTGAATCAGTATTCAGCAAACCAATATACAAAACAGCTAAACTCATTCTTCTTCATAAAATGGTTTTATGCGGAACTTTGTTATTTCTTACTTGGATCTCAGCCTCGTTTGGCTGTGCTGTAATGATGAAGCAAAGTCCAGGGATGAGCACAGTAAAGTTGATAAGGTGCTGGGTTGAATTTGAGTTCCCTCTTGTTAAATCACTGGATTGTTCCATCCTGAAGTCCAGGCTGTAGAAGACAGCAATGTAACATTGTGTACAAGTAACGTATGAGCTTCAGACGAATGACAGAAATTCAACACAATATATGAGGAGCATCAAGTGCCAACCAACATTTCATCGATCATGGTTAGAATTGTCAACATTATCACATAAAACACTGCATATCTTGAATAGTAAACAAGAACATGCAGATGAAACTGACAAATAATGAAATACCCTCCAATATATATCTCAAACTGATTCAGGGGTGAAATATGAATAAAGGAGGTCACAATAACTTGGCCGTGAATGAAAGTACAACAAATAATTCAATAACGAGAGACTTGCCAAATAATTGCAGGTATGAACATAGGAATTTTCTTTGAAAATTTCTTAGAAATAAGGACCAAGACTATATAAAACAGTAAAGAATTATTGTCCGTTTGGGTTTTAACTATCGAAGTTATCAGAAAGGGTTGTTACTTCTTGCAGAGAATTTCAGAATTGGCTTGAACAAATGAGGACATAATTGAAGGAAATTGGTTGGCTTTTATTGATACGATTGGTACGTAAGTACCAGGACTCATAGCCTGTGATTATGGTAGCAGGGCTTATAGTTACTTCAGAGTGCCATCGTTTTGAGACAACCAAATAAATACACTGGATATAAAACTTAGATCTTCATTGTTTCAAGTGCTATTTGTCCTCTCTGAAAGCATTGGTAGTTGATGAGACCATAATTCTTCGCATTCTTGTACATTCTTGGCCTTGTCTCATCTATCAGTTCCTCCACCGGACCAATCTCACTTTCAGGATCTGGTTCATTAAACGAGGCCACAGACAACCTCATCCTTTCTGTATTGGTCACGGCCCTGTGCAATGGACTCTTGAATATGCCATTACTCATTATCTGCAGAAGCAATACATGTATAGAACCAGAATTGGTAAGGAAATGTCATATTGGATTGAATCCAATGAAGCACATTGAAGTAGTAATATACCTGCATCTGATCACCAAGGTTCACAACTATAGCATCAGGCACAATGGGGACTCTAACCCATTTTCCATCCACCAAAATTTGAAGACCTTCTGCTTCTTTGTCTTGCAACAGAAGTGTTATTCCTGATCCATCAGTATGTGGTTTGGCACCAAGCACCTGATCAGGTCTCGAACATTTCGGATAGAAGTTGAATATTATTGTCATTAGAGCTTGTTCTCCAAACAGCTGATTTGAAAAGCTGTTCTCTTCCAAATTCAAAGATTTCGCCATGGCCTTAAACAGAACAGCTGTCATGAAGTTTAACTTTGTTGCATATTCATGTAACACCTCTCTGTCCAAAATCAACAAGGAAATTAAAAGACAAGAAAAGATTTCTGTGATGCATATATTAATGTAAGTTTATTGAAAGTTAATGTACCGAAAGTTTTTCGGATTTTCTGGCCAAAAGTCTAGACATCTTCGATCTTCTGGAGATACTAGAAGAGTAAGACGGTAAGCCCAGTCGAGAACTTGCTCTTCTGATACTTTGACCTCATGAGCATATCCTTCAGTTCGATGAGCTTCTTTGAAGTGCTTTTGCTTCTCTTCCAATGGATTATTTTGCTTCTCTTCCTCTGGAAGTGCAAAGAAATCTGTTGCAGCTTCGCGTAACTCGTCAAGAAAGTTACTAGAAATGCCATGACCAATTGCCTGATAACCAAACAAATTGATGAGAACAAAAACTTCAAGAAACCAACACAATGATGCACTATGATACTTCAGAAGGTAATACAGTTGTTCACGAATTTGAAGATAGTAATGACCTGGAAGCAGCCTGATGAGCTGAGCGCTGATCGTAGTTTCTCAAGTTCGTTCTGCACTACCGCAGAATCATGTGATGATGTGGAGAAGAGACTAATATCAATGATAGGGATTTGGCCAACTTCTGGAGTAGACTCTATTGCTCCGAAGGTGCTTTCCTTAACAATATACTCAGGGGGTGGTTCAACACCATTGACAGACATTTCTCGAACACTCATGGACAACTTCACTGAATCACTACCATCATTAACTAGAGCCATGTTTTCTCATTGAGGGTTGATAATGAATTTTCATAGGCTTTTATAAGCACAATTTCTTCCCCAATAATGGTTTGTTACAGATAGTCTACTTGGATAATGAAAGAAATAACTAAAAAGATAATTATTACTTCAGACTCAAAGTATATAGTCAGCTAGGATTAATGAAAAATATATATCCAAAGACTTCTCCCAATGATGTTATGCAATAATGTTCACACAACGTTACAAACCCACCCTGGAGACATTCATATTCTGACTGGTGTGGGAGCCATGTGAAATTCTATATCTAATTTCTTGGGAACAACTTGGGAGCCAACTTGAAAGAAACATACAGCTGATCGCCTAAGTCTCTTCTCATGTAATTGCAGAAGCCAAACTTTGATTAATAGCTCTGAATACAACTTGGCTTCAACATTAGCCTCTGGAGCTACAGCATTCATATTGGCCGTATTTGGCCCTATAGTTTTTTTAGTCAGGTCAATAAGATGGGGCATTATCACAAAATGAATATATTCAAGTCATTGGCCGGCTCAACAGAAGAGCTTTACTTCTTTGTATTTTAGGTAACTTTGGTGAACTTCCGGCAACTTGGTATATTCCTATCATATTATATACACGTAGTTGTCACATTTTACCTGGAATCATTAAAAAATGGTTAGAAATGGGCTCGATGTATTGAATTCCTTCCACGGTTGTCAGTTGGTCAGAGTAGAGGGTTCTTCACGTTATATATATATATATATATATATATATATATAGAGAGAGAGAGAGAGAGAGAGAGAGAATATTATAACATACAGAACTCAGATTCAAGCAAGTGTTCCTAAACAGAGAAACTAGTTTCAACTCTGGTTGAGATAGCTTTGGTGAAGGAGAGTTAGAGAATGAAACAGAATTGCTTGGTGTACCTTGGGCCAAATTGGGCTGATTCTCATTTCACAGCAACATGAACTTTGGACTTCTCAAACTCTTTCTTGTCTTCTTATAACAAAATGAAACTTGAGGCTCCAAAACAGTGGGAATGGGTCCCCAAAGTTCGTGGGTACCACTTAATTAGAAATCCCAACATTTCAAAACAAATCCAGAGCCACAAGGCCAATCTCTCTCGTGGCGCAAAATGCCCCAGTTACTCAGTTCTTCTTCTTCTTCTTCATCCCTAACGGTCTGACCAGTCCAACCCTTCATATACCCACCAAGTTTTCAGGCCAAAGCTCTCACCTTTCCTCTTCCTGAGCTCATTTCAAGCTTGCCCAAATGGCCAAACTCGCTCTACGAGCAGAAAGCTCCCACCTTTTTCACTCACAACCTTCATCTTTCATCTCAGCACCGAAAAGCCGTCGTTTATTGAGCTTCACACCAAAACCCAGCTTGAAATTTCGAGTCTTTTGCAGCATTAAGGAGAAGGAGAGCGTCAAGAGAGTCAATGGTCTCCCCGGAGATGAGGTACACCGTGCCGGGTCGGGTTCGGATTCTGAAGCGGACTCGGGCCAGGAAAGTGGGTCCGGGGCTGTGGGGTTTGATATGGACTGGCCTCCCTGGAAGAACATACCTCAGAGATATAAGCTCATTGGTACAACTTCATTGGCGTTTGTTATCTGTAACATGGATAAGGTATATTTATGGCTTTAGTAATAAGTAGTAATGTTGTAATTTTCAGGTTGAGTTTTGAGTAAGTGCTGGTTTGACGTAGATTTTGGGTTGTGAGTTTTGTATGTATGCAGTTTTGTTTGAAGAATTTTAGCAACTTTAGTAACAGTTTGGTATAATGTGAGTGATTGAATATAAGATTATACAGGCAGTTGTAACGTTAATGGGTTTGGTTAAATTAGTGCTTTGAAATGAAAGTGTCAATAAGCTTAAATATGGAAGTAGTCGTAGTAGTATAGCATCCGAGCTTTGAGCTTGGACAAAAGGGGAATGTCTGGAAAGACCTGGCATTGCATGTTATGTAATTAATCAATTAGGAAAAACGTATTTTGACGTTATTTGATGAATGAGTTAGTTAGGAACTGAGGATGAGGAGATGCTTGTTGTGTGTCTATTGCATACAAGTTTCTCATTCGGTTTATCGTAATTGACAGGTGAACTTGAGTATTGCTATAATCCCAATGTCGCATCAATTTGGTTGGAGTTCTTCTGTGGCTGGATTGGTTCAGTCGTCCTTTTTTTGGGGGTATGCTTTGAGTCAATTGCCTGGGGGATGGCTTGCCAAGATATTTGGTGGGAGGTTTGTTTATTGAAGCTCTGGAAGTTTGAAATGTTTTCTGAATTTAGAAATAATTACCATGTTGGTTTCAGGATAGCAAAGCTCATGCTCTTTTTATTGTTTTCTTCTAATACGCAGAAAAGTGCTTGAGATTGGAGTATTAACTTGGTCATTGGCTACAGCACTTGTCCCTTTTGTTGCTGGATTTACTCCTGGTTTAGTTGTGTCAAGAATATTGGTATGCTAAGCTAGTGCTGATTCTAGTGCTAAATTTTTGTCAAAAATGTCCTACTTTACTGAGCTATTGTTTTCTTCTGCTTTTGTAACTGTCAGTAATCTGTAATGTGTAGTATTACAGAAGTATTCTACTGAATTATCACATTTAGGCCTTTTTCTGTTTGATGTCCAACCTACTGTTGGTTTGAGTATGATACAATTTTCTGTTACTTATTGAGGGCTCTTTTCTTTCAACTACAGGTAGGAATTGGAGAAGGTGTTTCCCCGTCCGCTGCAACTGACCTTATTGCCAGGCATGTATGACCTTTGTTTATAGTAATCGGGCTAAATTGAATTTTTGGCAAACTAGATTGTGAGGCTTAGTATGATATACACACACATATTCTGCTCGTTGTAGTTATACAACAGAGAACTCAACCATTAAAATCACTTTTATTCCATGCAGAACGATACCTTTGGAAGAGCGGTCACGAGCTGTAGCAGTTGTCTTTGGTGGTTTGAGTGTAGGAAGTGTTGCAGGGTATGTATGGTTCTATATTATATAATTAAGTATATAAGTATTATGTTTTAGTGATAAACTAGCTAGTCTGATTTGCAAACATACTCTGATATAAGAATAGAACACTAAAATAGCCACTATGAAGCCAAGTTCTGGGATTTAATTTTCCCGGTCTTTTTCTGTGAAATATATTTGAAAGAAATGACTTCAATAGAGGGTGAGTTTGGAAAATTATAGCAGCAATGTATATTGATTGTTAACGTTATACTCAGATCCCTGCTGCAGCCTATCTTTTAAACCTTCCTGGACTACCACAAATCCAATGATACTATCTTATCTCCATCCTAAAGTTTTGAAGCAGCTTTGAAAGAAGGATTTTAACTTTCTTTCATTGTAAATTGGACAGTTTTCCTATTGTGCGCGTGAACACAAATAGATACATATATATGTCTGTAATTATTTGATACTCTGCATTTTTTTAATGTTAAACTCATTGCAGGTTTCTTCTAGCTCCTCCCCTTATCCAAAACCTTGGCTGGGAATCTGTCTTTTACATATTTTCCCTTCTGGGGATAGGTTGGTAAGTAGCTCTCAGACTGATAAACTTGATAACCTTACACCATGAAACTTGCTTGTGTGTTATTTCAAACCCTTGTTTTATAGTTTCATTTTCAAATACAAGGAAGAGAAGAAAAGTCGTGTGCAATATTGATGCTCTTTTCTTGTTTCAATTTGATACTTTTATGGTAAAGTTTCACATAACTCTGGCCATATTGATGATATCTCCCACTCTATCTATGTTGAAGGTATGTTGGGTTTCAGTTTCTGGAAGCGCAAGCCTCATGGGTTGGTGAGTCAATCCTGCCCAAGCATTTGACTTACTTTCTTCATCATTCTTGTTTATTTGGAAAGTTTGAGCTTTACTTTTTCTCATTTAAAAAACAAACAATTGACTTCTTAAGAATTCCATTTAGTAGGAAGGATTTATTTCATTTTAATAGAAACCAAAGAAATTTGTTCATCTTGGAATATGTAAAGGCTTCAGAAATTTAATTCTTTGACAGCATAGTGCACCTATAGTACTAGATCTTATTCTTGCAAGACGATGACTCTTCCTTATAATCAAAATATGGTGATAGGGTCCCGGTCAGACATGAAAGCAGCGCCGAGAACTTCTCCTAAAGAGCTGGTAGACTCATTGAAGGTATTAATATTTTCCTGTTGTGCTACTCGGGACATTTTAGGCATACAGTTAGCTAGGCATGGTTGATTAGTTTAATAATCAATGTATGAATCCCATGCAATGGGTAGTCTGATTCTAAGGCTGTAGCTGAGAGTCATATTTTGAATGACATTGCCAACAGGACACCAACATTGTGATTTGTAAGTAGCTTACTCCAAAAGAAAAGGGAAAAACATCCTAATAAAAAAACCCTGTTGAGCACAGAAAATGTAGAGTACAATTATTCTGATATCTTTTCCATCCGAGGCAACAGAAGTGAGCTATCTATAACGTTTACCCTTTACAGCTTGATACATTCACTTGCATAAGTAGAATGCACATGGTACTCTCGTTACTAATTTTAAATAAGTAAATGCCCCTTATGGAAACAGAATTCATTACTTGATCGATCAGTTCTGAATGTAACGATTGCATTGATAGAAGTATTCATGTTTGACATAATAATGCACGTACTATGAAGTCTTACTGGAGGTTTTATCTTTCTCCAAGTATAGCTAGGGTACCCGTATAGGATATGGCTGTCTTACTTGCTTTCATATGATAGGATGTACCATGGAAGGAATTTTTCCGAAGTGAAGCTGTTTGGGCAATGATATATGCACATTTCTGTGGAAGTTGGGGTCATTATACTTGCCTAGCATGGCTTCCCACCTATTTCAGGTAATTATGCAGTACATAACTATATATGGTAACTTTGTTCCAAAATATGCTTGTATGATTTTCTTTTGCCATCAGTGCTTCTTTTGTCTATTCCATTCTTTTCCATAATTGATTTTAGCGATTATGAGTTGTAATATCACTTACCAGAAATGGTGACCTTACACAGAGTGTACTAGTTTTCTTAGTTTTCCTATGATGTTATTGTTCATCAGGATAAGGACCTCCTATCTAAGAGAAGTGTTCTCTTCCTGCTTTCTATTCACACTACTGAAACTGTCATAACTTTATATTTTTTGTTATGTATACATGTGATCACGAAGAAGCTAAACTTTTAACAAACGTGCTATGCAGTGAGGAGTTGAACCTGAATTTAACTGAAGCGGCATGGGTGAGTATTTACTTTTTTAAACTCTTAGCAGTTGAAGAAAGAATTTTCATTCCTGCCTGCAAATTCTTGAAAAGTGATGTGGTAAACTATCACACTATGAGTTTACAGAGTAATAATCGTCTGTGGGAATATGGGGTATTATAGCAAATGCTTTTAGCATCCCTCATTTACGTATTTGGACTAACAGTAAAATTATCTACGAATTTGCACTATGGGAATTATTAATAAAGAAAAAGGATAAGCATTCACTAACATACATCTTTAGCAGTGTATTCTGCACAAGGTAGTGTAAATTTATACCAGTTGAAATACTTCGTCCTCATATATTCAGATTTATGATAGCAAAGATTTATATTTGTTTCAGGTCTCTATCCTTCCTCCATTGGCGTCAATATTTGTAAATACTATTGCATCTCAAATTGCTGATAACTTGATCTCTACGGGCGTTCAAACCACAACGGTATGGAATCTGTAATTGTTTACTTTGTTCCATAAGATGGTATCAGAAAAACTCAATCTAGCAGAAGGTTAGGAGATAAAAAAACTATGTCGCCATTATTCTTAGTTTGTGATTCTGCTTCCTTTTTCTCTTTTATTTTATTTTGCTTCTGAAATACATGAGGAGCTCATAACTGTATAATACAACTTCTACTTGATAAGTTTAGTCATTAGATAATTATGCTCAATTTTTACTGAAGAGAATGTTAGTCATTTCATTGAGTTTCAGTCTTGATGTTTCTGATGGCCTTGTTTTGCACATGTAGGTCCGAAAAATTTGCCAAACAATTGCCTTTCTGTCTCCAGCAGCTTGTATGACTCTTTCTTCTCTTGATCTAGGATTGCCCCATTGGGAAGTTGTGGGGATTCTCACTGCTGGTTTAGCCCTTTCGAGCTTTGCAATTTCGGGTACATAACTATTTTTTATTGGAGCCTGAATCTGGAGGAAAGTAGATTAAAAGTTTAAAACATTCACCATTTCTTACTAACATCATTAAATATGTGCAGGACTTTATTGTACCCATCAAGATATATCACCCGAATATGCAAGCATACTTTTGGTATGTTGTCACAACATGTAACAATGTTATCTGATTCTATATCATAGGCATAATGCATCTTTAATTAGTGATATCATTTTGGTGTAATTTCCTGAAAAGTACTCATTAACAAGCTCAGCCCTTGTATTTAAGCTCATGAATATTATAGGAACCATGGTAATCATTTCGGTCTAGGTCTGGCAACATGTGGTAATATGGTAGCGTAGTGGACCAAATGATCAAACTTGGATAAACTGCATTTAGTTTCAGATTTGGTAAAATTCAGGATGTAACTGAATACTGTATCACACATTCACACAATATAAAATGACAGTAATGAGATTTCTTGTAAATCCATCTCGGATACTTAGCAAGTTGTGATATTTTACTCAGGGTATAACCAATACTGTTGGGGCTGTACCTGGAATTGTAGGCGTTGCCCTCACTGGTTACCTACTTGATTCAACCCATTCATGGAGTGTAAGTGCCAGCTTTATAACTCTTCAACTCGTCTATCACCCCTATTTACTTCATTTGTTTCACATACCATGATGTTTATCTGTCAATTGACTTTGTATTATGCAGATGTCTTTGTTCATTCCATCAATATTCTTCTACCTCACTGGTACAATTGTTTGGTTGGCGTTTGCCAGCAGTAAGCCCCAGACCTTTGCCAAGAGAGATTGACCTTTGTAGGCGCTTCTCTTGAAAGAACCTTCCAAATTTAGGGAATCTTCTTTCATGCATTATTAGTTTCGCAGGGCGGTATTTAACTTAGTATTCACAACTTGGCTGCGTTATGTACATCATCTAGAAAGAAATTTACACCTGTATGTAATCAATTCTCATGCCATAGGTCTTTTTTTGTTTCCACAACTAGGGCTGTTCATAGTTGGCTACCTCTGTTGTATCAAACATAAATGAACTGTGGTATTGTACATCTGTGTAAGGCTTCAAATTGTATAAATTTTTTGAAAAGGTCAGAGCTTTTGTTACCTATCAGTCTTGCCATTTTATGAAAAACCCTCAGAGGTGATAAATATTGCTCGCTAATTGCTGAAAAATCATAATTTATCCTCTTTTGGAAAAAGACTGCCGTAAATGGACATCATCAAATTGTATTCTATCTCTTATTATAGCATTCACTATATGGTACCACTTTTGATCCCATATACTACTACCTACCTGCAAGCAGGGGGAGCAACGTATGGTATGTGAACAAATACAATTGAAAATGGAGCAACATTGATCGGCCGCGATGAATTTACAAATACAGGTTCTAATGTAGGTATGTTCCCAGATGAATCCACATTCAAAGCATTTCCGTTTAGCAGCATGGTTTGGCTTTGTATATTTCCATCCTTTGGTGTCAAATGGTATTCTTCTCTTTCTGTTTCACCTCTCAATCTTTCTACTCTGCTTCTTACACCACTATGCTGGTTCTTCAGCATATCTGTTCTAAAAGACTTGTGAGATCTGTGTTTATATCGCAAACTCCAGGTACTGTTGAAGGCAACCTTGGCCTGAACAGTGGTGGTGTTGTGTAGGTTGATCAATAGTACTACAATCCCTTTCTGTAATATGAGATAGTAATTAGCAGAAATAGAAAGAAAATGGCACCACCATCTTTATCATATACTGAAGTTTAAGCACTTACAGATTGTTTTGCACAGTGCGTGTAAGCACGTATCTTTTTCGGTCCACCAAACCTCGTTGCCAGTACATTTCTTCCCATTAATCGGTGCCAAAGAAGAGCGCTGTCATGAAAAATTCAGCAGGAGTGTTAAGGAAAGCAATGAGCGTAAAAAATTATGCCCTAAATGATGATGATGATGATGATGATTGAATCAATCACCTGTAGTAGTCTGGATTGGGAACAAAGGTAGTAGTGTTGAGTAAACCATAGTTTCCACCAACCAAGGTCTGTCTGCAATATGTTTTTGTATCATAAGATGCAGACATACCAAGCTGATCCAAGTACCTGTCATAACATCCAAATTAGCGTTCACCTTTTTGAAATAACAAGGGAGATAGAACAGTACATGCTGGTCAATTGTTAAGGCAAAGTTACCAGAAACTAAACACGAATGCATCCGTGACAAGATGATGACCACTGTTCCAAGCACCTCCTGATTCCCCAACCCATGCTGTTGCTGAACTTGCAGAGGTCTTTAAAATGTTTTGAAGGGTCCTAAATGTGTCAACCATACTATCCAGAGACACCGGATCAAGAATCTTTTCTATAAGGCGTTCAGTTGCATCAACCCCTAAGATATATATTGTAACATGTTAGTACCAAAACATGAACTAGAGCAATATGTGTGAAGCTTCAGATCTGTTCGTCGTATCAACAACAATGCTTACCTGGCCCTAGATTATATATGTGGTGTGAGAGCGCATCCAACGAAGTTGTGCTCTTATCTGCAAGATCTTTGAACCAAGGTGCATCAAAGAAACCCCCAGGTGCTATGATTAGTGGTTTTGGTCCAGCACCCTTGTATAATTTCTGTACAATGCTATGCAGAGAAGCTGAATCATTGACATACTGACTTGCTGATACGCTTGTTCCAACTCCACGTCCAGATAGCTCATTCCCTAAGCAACAATATTCATATAGCTTCAGACAAATAACAAATTCATGGCATGATTAAAAGTTTCCAGATTTTTTTTAACAAGAGTGAAAATGTCCATACCAAGCTCCCATCCAGCAACTGAGTAGTTGTTTTTGACCGTGTACTGAATGAAAGATTCGGCATTGGTGGAGTCCCAAGATCCACTTGCAGAGCCATCATGATGCAAAGTTCGTCCAGGGAGGGCATTTAATCCAAAGACAATCTTAGCTCTGAATTAAAACATTACCAATAGTTTAAGATCAACTATATCTGGACTTAAGAATCCAAATAAAATGAAGAAACCATAGGAAAGTGATTGTTTTTATACCCTGTTCTCAGAAAAAAGGAGTTCAGTTCATCCCATCTCTTCATGGGAAGGCAACCTTCATTGAAACCAAACATTGCTGTGGTGTTTTCAACAAAAGGAACTGGGCAAGGTTGTTTATTGTCGTCTGTATCATATGTGACTTTGTCTTGCAAGGTACCACCCAATCTAAGTTTCAATGGTGAAAAAGCTGCACAATTGAGTAAATTTTTGGCTCATACAATATTATAAACAATTTCGCTGTCATTCATATATCCAGGTCTTACCTTTTATGGCATTTGATAAGATAGTGTTACTTAGATCCTGCACAAGAATTATCATTTAAATATCAGAGAGGATTTCTAGAAACAGAATAAGATAAAATATCAGACTCAAGATTTGAACATCGGTATACCACAAAGCATGGCCTTAATTAACTCATGAACATGAAAAACTGGTAAACTTGATTACATAGCATCTGGTAACTTAGATGACCGAACATCAAAGGTAGAAGAAAACAGTGAATGCAATTATGTGAAGCACCTAAATCTTAAAAAAGATTAGTAATTTCAAATCATTAAATTACAACGATGAAGTACCAGATTAAGGAGAGAAGTTTTGCCCCAGCTGCAAGTTCCATAGTCACATTTCTCAGGAGGCCACCAATCCAAAGTTGCACATATGAAATCTTCATCTATTTTCCCAATGGCTTCTTTCCCATCAATTCTAACCAAAGCTTCAACACTACCACCTCCTATTCCTTCTCCTTCTGAACTCACACAATGAATGAAGCTCAAGCCAAACAAACACATCCAGAAACACATCCCCATTCTCCAGACCTGAGAACCCATTTTCACAAACATACACACCAAGAATTCTCAAGATCTCATCACTGTCTCTCTGGCCCTCTATAAACGGGAGAGGAGTATGACTCCATACATGAAAAGTGAAGATTTGAGGTTACTCAAGATGGAAACAGAGTTTGGTGTTTGTAATAAGTGAAAGTTACAATCTGACAGAAGCATATGTATATGACTGTTAAGAAGAACAAAGGTCCTCTCTTTTGACAACTTGGGGTATAATAATTTATTCAAACTGAACTGTTATTTTCTCTTTTCTGAATTTGAAAAAGCATTGAACTTTGTAGCAGCTGGGCTAGAATAATGTGAGGTGGGTTGCAACTATTTCAAACTCTTTTCAAGAGGGTTTTGCTTTTCGTTTGGGACCAAATGAATTTGAGTTGAACAAAACCCTGGTTTTACTGTCTGAGAGCGGCGGCCAGCCACCCATTTGGCCTTGGTTTTGGAATCCAATACGTGCACTTCGCTAGGACAAGGGTAGAAAAACCTGAGCTCGAGTAGAAAAAGCTGTTTTGAAAATCTAGTTGACATGGTAATATGCATGCTTTCTCTAATTTTCCCATATTAATAGGGACTTTGATATTTCTATTTTTGTACAAAGGAAATACTTTACAGCCAAATTTCTGGCCGTTTAGATCTGTGAATCTCTCATAACTCATAAGAACACATCGAATTATCGATTAAGGTTCCACCTGTAAAAATTATAGAAAGTTGGCCCTTTTGCTCCTACACAGAAGGGTAAATGGTCTTCCACATTATTTTGTGACTACAATTAGAGAAATACAAAATGATAATTGACCAATGCAAGGCATGAGCTTATAGTATTTGAATCTAAGTTGTGATTAGTTCATTCACAATAAAATCTCATTGGAGACTCTGTTGTATAAATATATTTATTCTTTTGTTTAGTTCCAACAAAAATAGCTCATTTTCGTGGCAGCATTGGAATAACAAAAATACAAGATTATAATACCCAAACCTGATATAATGGCTATCATGCATGCATCTTCTGTAGTGAGCATTAAGCAAGAACATCAGAATCTATGATGCTACAGTCTACCAAAGTACCAATATTTAAGCTTGTGGAGTTGAGTGTCTATTTTTATGTGCATGTGGCTTGATCCAGAACAAATTGAGTGTAAAATAAGACTATCTCCCCACATTTTCATGCATCACACAACCTATAACTCAACCACCTTCAGAAATTGGGTCCAATCACAATCATTATTCTGCTGCACTAAATATTAAGCATTTTCTCCATCTACCTAGCCAGCTAGCTTGAATTCAATGGGATCAGGTGAATTTTCCACCAAAAACAAACCAACTTAACCTGATCCATTGGATTATTGTATAATAATGGATATCAGTTAAATGAAATCATGTACGTAGCTATTTTTGTATGTGCTTTTCAGCTCTCATCCTCCACATAGTGCTAACACAGTGGCTACTATGCACGAAAGTTTATCGATATCAATACCATGTTGTCCAACTCAAATCCAGTGTGCAAAACTAAATGTGTGTTCAAATTCACAAAAATATGCATATATGATCCACACATAAAGATATGGAAATACAGTTTCGCTTTATTTTTAACATGTGATTAGGTATTTTCAGCCGGATAAGATATCCATCATTCATGTGATTAGGTTGATTATGATCAGCATCATCTTTGGTCCAAAAATTAAGTTGTTCGACTTGCAGGTAGTTCAATCCTGCAATTGGAATATTATACCTTATCAATGTCATCAAGTAAATTACAAATGCATGGGAACATAATGAAAAAGTGAAGTACGTAGCACGGCAGCAGGTTAATTGATTTCAATTTGGATCGTCCGACTTAAGGAAAGAACAAGCAAAAGAAGATAAGAATGGATCGATTCGAGTACTATAGCTATTTGATAGGCTAATTGCTGGTCCACACACAAAAGCGTCTTCCTTTCATTTTGCTAATTTAGCTAGTCATAAGTGTTCTTTGCCTCGAAATTATTAGGTAGCTTAATCAAGCTGAAAATAAGATTCCAAATCCTAGTCCGCACGATTGATTTGATTAGTTATGTAGAATAGCGATGACAATAATGCTTATGGGAAAGCATCTAAACCGGGGCCCTAGCTCTCTCACATCTTATTATTACTAGCTAGAACAAGAATCTAGAGTATAAGTTTGGCCATTATATTAATGATTTCATCTTTCTATATATATTGTGATACAATTAATCAAGCGAATGCTACTTGTAGAGCACAAATGCTCTTGAGCAAAGGAGGGAAGAAAGGAGTTAGAGGAAACATTTTGGACCAGCAGCTTTCCTCGACATAAACGAAGCTCGAAGGCCCTGCAACAATCGGCAGTAATGCTACCGAATTGTAAGCTGAAAACAGACTGAAAGATTTCCATGACACATCCACTGACGCCGGTTAGAGACGCCCAACACTCAAGGGCACCTTGCGAAGTTCCTGGTGGAAGCAGAGCTGGAATTGAAGGAGAGCTCTGTGGAGACTGCGCGTTGGCTATTCCTGGTTGGGATAGCAAGGTGGTGAGTAATGCCACTAGTAACAGGGAATATATACAATGCTACTGTTTTCATTGCTATGGCTGTTGATATATATATATATATATATATATATATATATATATATATATATATATATATATATATATATGGGACTAGCTAGGTCGTTTCAGACTTGCACCAACTGAAGATCGAGTAATACTTGATGGGAATTGGAGGAAGACAGTGATAACTATATATATATATAGCTTCTTCTTTTTTGGTTAACTATATATATATATATATATATATATATAGCTAGGCTTCACGAACGATGGTAAATAATACTGACCAAGGTTTTGAGGTTTGCCCTGCATATTGCACATAAGGATATGAGTTTGTTAGTAGTTATGATAATCCTTTATCCAGAAAGATGTTATAGGTTCTACAATTTTGGTCAAGTCAAAACATGAAGTCAAGCATGCATCAATTTATGCATATACATGATGCATTCATGCAGTTAAGGTACGTACGTTTGAGGAATGTACACTATGACTACCTTCGCGGGGTTACTGCGCGCATTCCATCTTTCTAGCTGATGGAACTTACATCCATGAGACCATGACATTTACACATCTATTATAGCCATAATTAAAATCGCCCATACAGAATCTAAGCTTGTTGCATGGCCATTGCCGACGCCGATGAGGATTGTGCCTGTACAGCAAGTTCAATAACCCCTTTTCATTATGTTGCTGAAGAAAGATTGCTCCAGGCCGGAAAGCTTAAGACTGTTTGCTCAAATACAAATATATAGTTTCACTGAACTTCCCAGATGCACTTGAGAGCAGGATACAGATCAGATTCAACTATCCAAAGTGTTTGTGTAATTGTGTGTGTGTCTCCGGTTCATATCATTCTGATGTACGTATTGGTTTGAGTTTATATGTCTAGTCTTTCTAGGTCCTCGATCAGTGTTGTTGCCGTTTGTTCTGTATAGTACAAGTTGAAAGCGTATGTACGTTATGCAGGGATCGAGTTGTGCGTTTAAATGTTAGCTATATAATTTGGTACACCGACTAGCTAGGTTAGTTTTGTTTTCTGTCGTTTGAGGTTAGGAGAGCCGTAGGGATTTAGTAACTTAATTTCCACAATTTGTTGGTCTAGGTAGTATTGATACATTGTGATATGTTCGGTATCCATCAAACAAATTACGGATCATCAATTGTAAGGATAAATGTTCGCATTTTATATAGATTATAGAATCTCCAGTTTTATTAGTACGTAATTTAAATTATTACAGTCATGATCGGAAAAAATCTAATCGACTAAAGCGTAGCTGTATCAGATCGATCATATTATAATTTCCAGACCAGAATTAACAAGAATATTCATCAGAAACTAAAACATGACTACTGCTGCTGCATGTAGCTCAAGGTTGGGTAGAGGAATTCGAATTCATCATTTCATCTCTTTATTTATCGTGATACAACTCGCATCATGTCCTAGAATTTTGCTGGGGGTGCAGGACCTCCTTGGAGAGCACAAATGTTCTTGAGCAAGGGAGGGAAGAATGGAGTCAGTGGAAACATTTTGGGCAAACAGCTGTCCTCAATAGCAACAAATGCCTTACAACAGCCGGCACCAATGCCTCCGAACTGCAAGCTGAAAACAGATTGAAAGATTTCCATAACACATCCATTGACGCCGGTAAGAGATGACCAACACTTGAGCACATCCGGCGCAGTTCCTGGTGGAAATAGGCCCCCTGGAAAGGTAGGAGGAAACTGCGCAGTAGCTAACCTCGATTGAGCTAGCAAGGCTGTGAGTAATGACACCAGTAGCAACGAAGATAGTGCTTCCAATTTCATTGCCATGGCTTTTTGGATTTTAGACTAGCTAGCTCGTTTCAGAGTACAACTTTGGTGTGTGAATTGGTGGATGGAAGACTCGGTACGAACTATATATAAGGCTTCACAAATGAGGGTAACTGACCAAGGTTTTAAACTTGGATATTGTACGTAAGGATATGAGTT
Source organism: Argentina anserina (assembly GCF_933775445.1). Lineage (NCBI taxonomy): Eukaryota > Viridiplantae > Streptophyta > Magnoliopsida > Rosales > Rosaceae > Argentina > Argentina anserina. The sequence continues at coordinate 953,708 of NC_065872.1, read as the reverse complement.
AATTAGGAATTATGATGGTCAATGACGTTAAACGTTTGATTAGGAAGATAATTGTTGCATAACTTGTAGGGTTTTACGGTTCTGGTTGAGTCAAAACGTTTTGGTATGCATTTGAATTTTGACATGCATTGGTTTGGATCGTTGAGTTTAGGCCCAACTACACAAAGTTTTGAAGCTCAAGGTTCACGTAGTATTGACAAAAAAAAAAGGTTCACATAGTAGTCAGCCTTAATAGTATAGATCGATATGAAAGAGCAGAGAAATACACGTACAGAGACAAAAGCCAGCCAACATCGGACTCAAAATAGAAGACAAACAAGAACTCGAACAAGCTCTTCAGAGAGCTGCGGCCACAACCACAACCACCGCCACCCCACCGTCATCAGCTAGAATTGCTAACCTCCTCAATAACAGGACAAACTTAATTAGAAGATTGGAACTTAGTCATCAAGCACCCAGTTTTAATATGTTAGCATCAGAAGTTTCATTTTCGTTACAGTTCCTACAAACGATACTAGAATATGAGTTGTATCGATTTTACCTGGTTAATTATTCATTGTTACAATTGGTTTATTTTTCACTATTGAAAATCTGTGTAATTTTTCCATATTATGGATGTTACTAACAATTGCAAAATTGTGTTACCCATTATTATGTTAACTACATAATTTAGATAACTTATTGAGTCGTTAAATCATATATATAACTAGTCGAAATGAGTCTCATTTTTATTTATTGATCACCTAATATATCTTCTAAAGTTTAGAACTAAAATGGTAATGGATCTCAATCACATCTTATCAAGAAAAATTGAGGCATATCTTGTAAGATCAAATCAGAAGGCACATAATAGTTGTGTGAACTGTGAAGTGTGAAGCATCAAACCAAATATTTGAATTATTTTGGTAAAATGAATATTAAAAGTAAATAAAACTTTAATTTATTTTCCAATAGTGGATGAACACTGAACCCTGGATCCGCAGGATTTTACAAAATTGCCCTAATCATAGAATCTTTAGTAATAACTAATAAACGTGTCAATAAATCAAATAAAAATAAATAAAAAACCCTAACTGGACCCAAACACTGGACTGACCAAACAAAGCCCTTCACATTATCACTCACCTGAGTCACCTCTGAGATTTTACATTGTGGGCTCTGAGCTTGGTTTTGCCGCAATGATGGTTTCTTTGTGCTCCTCTGAGAAGAACAGCTTCTGGGTCGGCTCTGTTTTGGAAGTTATGGTGGTCAACACTGTTCTTGCTGCTCACAACTCTCTTGCTCTGTTGCTTCTGGCGGTATATCATTTAATCTCCGTCAATGTTGCTCTTTTTTGCTGTGAGTTTTAGTTTTTCCGGAGGTGGATTTGAGTTGGGCTTAAGGGTTGGAGTGTTAAAGGTTCATGCTTTGTGTTTGGAATCTTGAGGAAGTTCTAGTATTGGGCTGAAGTTTTTGAATTTAGGGTTTTGAAGTTGTGGGAAATTGGGTTTTAATAAGTTTCAGGGTGGGATTTATGTATTTGTGAATTAGGCTGTTTGGGAAGAGAAGGGCTTTGATTAATTGTGGGAGTTTTGTAGAATGTGAACTACTATAAGGCCTTTTTTGTGTTTATAATCTGTAAAATTCTGGGTTGATTTGAGACAGTTTGAGTTCTTTGTTTCTGGGCCTTCAGGATAGTGGTTTGTTCGATACCTTTAAAGTACTAAAAGGGGCTGGTATAATGTGGGTTATTCATGAATGAATTGAGTATTGTGTTCAAATCAGTGTTGATTTCTTCTTGCTTGTTGAACAGTAATGCTAGTTAAAGAGTTAACCTTTGGTGGTTGTTAGTAGTATTATTTGTTACTGATTAGTACTAATTCCTGGAGGTTAGCTTTAAACTTTGGAGGTCCGAGGTTCTTCTGCTCTTGGTAACTAGAATAATTTTGACTTTGTAAGATTGTTTCTAATATTTGTGTGGTGCACTGTTTTCTTTGAGTTCATAATGTTATTGAATGCTACCACTCCTTTTGATTTTCCGAGTGTTAGAAGAGAACAGGTTATTGATGTTGCCGATTTCAGCTTCTCAGATATCAGCCACTTCATCCGACATGTTTATTTATATATGGGCTAGGGTTGAGTACCAGATCTGCCATGAACCAAACTTTTGGTAGTTGTAGTTGAGAGCTAATTTTTATTTGATTAATAACATTCTTGAGTGATGGAAGCCTAAGGTTGATGTTTTTTGTGTGCCTATCTTCAAATCTGATTCCCAAAATCCTAGTTGTAGATGAGAGCTAAGGTTTATTTGATTTATTACATTCTTGAGTGATGGAAGCCTAGTATTGATGTGTCCAATTTCTTCTTGCGGCTCTGTATGTACTTAATGTAAGATATTTATGGGATTTTGACTTGTACCGTTACTAACATGAAAGCCCAATTGGGATTACATGAGAAAATACAAAGCAATCTGATAGTTGTTATTTTTTTTCTCGTTGTATTGTATGGCACTAACATTTTTTGAGGTTTTTTCAGGCTGGATCCTTGATGAAGGATATCAATAAGTCACCAAAATTGTCTGCAGTCACTGGAAGGTAACGAAAATCTCAGATGTCAATCCTGTACTTGCACTCTTAGCCTTCACTGGTACTTTGAATTGAGTGGGTTAGTGTTGCTCCCTTCTGCAGCTTTCCTTTTGAAGAGCTTTTCAAATTGGAAAAACCTTGTCCAGAAAACAAAGATGCCAGCGACACGGAGGATGACGAGGAAGATGATGACGATGATGTGCCTGAGGAGGAAGATGATGCAGCGGATGAGGACTTCTCAGGCGAAGAAGGGGAAGAGGCGGATCCTGAGGATGATCCTGAAGCCAATGGTGGTGGAGGAAGTGATGACGATGATGATGAGGATGAGGATGAGGAAGATGGTGACGATGATGATGATGACGAAGATGCAGAGGAGGAAGAAGAGGAAGACGAGGAGGAGGTTCCACAGCCTCCTGCTAAAAAGAGGAAGTGAGACTGTATCCTAGTCTCTCTGTTTTAGGCCAGCAGTCATGGAGTAGTGATTCGAGAGTTTAGCGTGTCGGTTTGCTAGTGTAGGAATTGTTATCATTGTTCCTGATGAACCCTCTATTGTCAATTTGTCATTGATTATCTACGGTACCTGCAGTGTACTCTTATGAAATTAGTAGACCACTTTGATGTAGTGTTATCAACATTCTTCTGATGTGTTCGATGTTATTAGTTATTACCTTCCTATTATGAGTCATTGCATGGTAAGACTTGTTATATGCTCTGACTTCTGACAAAGCCACTCCCATATTCTCTGATTCTCATTCTAATGCTTAATTTTTTCGACCCTGCGCCAAGAATTTGAATTAATCCGATAATAGGTGCCTTATCCCTACTGAAAACGTTGCCATCATGACCTCAGTTGAAACTTTGGCCAGTAAAAATAAATTTTATGGTAAATAGCCCCATCAGTAATTTAGTATATTAAAATTTTACAGTCACATAGTTCACAGTTAAATTTGATTATAAGGGGGAATATTGGATATATAGTTCACAGCCTTATCTGCAATGGCTCCTCAGAGTACCAACTCAGTTGAACTTCGAAATCTTATCAGTTTGATGCCTCTCATACGCCTATATATATTGTTCCTACAAGCTTCACAACTTCACAATTAATCATCTCATTTCACATCTTTGTCCTTGTGTTAATATATCAGCCCGGCTGCCCAATTCTATTTTTTTGTCCTTTTATTAGATTTTATTTTTCAGGTGTTGTGTCATCCCTCCTCCCTTGAACGAGCGTTTAGGGTGTCATTAGGTTGAGTGTTGGTTGTGTTGTGGTGTGTGCCAATCCATGGACTATTTTAAAGTCAGTTCATTCCGGCATTTTCCGGGTGTCAATGTAATGGGGAGAGCTGTCTTTGTAAATATGGTTTTGTTATGTAATGTTATTAGAACAGTTTCCTTATTGAAATTAGCAGCGAGTATGTATCGACTATTTCTAGAATTGTTTTAATTGGTTCGAAATTGGGTCTTATTCGCTTATGTCTATTATTTTTTGCGATAGTCTCGTGACTAGTAATGTTAGTAAGAATGAGAGTGAGGAATCTAGTTCCACTACCAAGTGTTTCTTTTATTGTAATCTTATTTTGGTGAAATACATTATCTTTTTCTCAAAACAAAAAATGGTTTTGGGTTTTAATTATGTTTCATGGTTTCTTTATGTCATCGAAATATAAAAAAAATGTAGAAATTGAAGAAAATATAGAAGCTATAAAAACAGGTAACAATAATACAATATAAACATTAGGTAAGAATATAGTTACTGGACCCAACCCCCCAAACATTTGCCTTAAGATTAGGAAGAACTGAAGAAGCAAACAAAAAGCTCTAACAACAATTTGGCTAGTACTGAAAATCCATAGCCAAATCCATAGTCAACCATGGCCGGCTTCCCAGAAAAACCCTAGAAATCCAAATCCTCCCTTCCTCTATTTCATACCAACCGGGTCAAACCCAATGCCTAATTGACCCCCCTCGTTGAAAACAAAACCCAAAGCTCGCGACTTTCTGCGGTTGTTGAGGTTTCTAATGTCGTCGGAGATCGAGGTCGTCGAGGAGGAGACCCAGGTAGATTCGTCGTCGCCGGCGGCCGGAGAAGCGAATGGGATTATCGGGGAGGAGAGCCTCCGGAACGACGTGTACACGGCGGCGGCGTACGGCGATTTGGAGAAGCTTCAGAGATTGGTGGAGTGTGAGGGTTGCTCGGTTTCCGAGACCGATGGGCTTGGCTACTACGCCCTCCAGTGGGCCGCCCTTAACAACCGCACTGCCGCCGCCCAGTACATCATTGAGGTTGTTCTTCTTCTTCATAAAAAAATCAAGCTTTGAGATATTTAGTGATTTGATTTTGGTTAATGAAGTTTTGAGCTTTTAATAATGCTACTTAGTTTGATTAGAGATGTTTTTAACTGTTATTGACATTGTTGTTTTGTTGGAAATGTAATGTGGGAGTTGTGTTGGAAGTGACGCCGGGTTTTGTTGTGTGTTTTAATGGCAGCATGGAGGAGATGTGAATGCAAAGGATCACGCGGGGCAGACGGCATTGCACTGGAGTGCGGTGCGGGGTGCTATTCAGGTTGCGGAGCTTTTGCTGCAAGAGGGTGCAAGGGTGAATGCCGGCGATATGTATGGCTATCAGGTTTGTTTTTTACTTTTTTGGTTTTCGTTTGGATAGAAGTATCTGCTTGTGCATTTTTGTCTGTTTGGTTATTGTAAGGGCGATATCGCGAGTGATAAGAAGTTGTTCCCAAGCTGTAAAGTATGCTACTGGCTAGTTTAAACTTTGTCATGAGAGATGTTTTGCCATGTGGGTTCGTTGGTGAAAATTATTAACTGTGGGAAGAGTCAGTTTGTGTAGGTTCTTTTGGGAAAGGGAATGCCACTATTGTTATTAAGGCAAGGATGCTGGCTATATGAACTAAAGTCAATGGAAGGCATTATAAAATACATTATGGACTTGTGATAAAGGGATTGGGTGGAACCACAGAAGGAAAAACATGAATCTTAAGAGCCTGCAATTCAGGATGGAGGCTAATAAGCATTTCAAAGTCAAAGCTAATATGCACCACTCAGTGAGTGATATTGTATAATGATGCTTCAAAACGTTTTCAAGCAAGTAGGGATTGTCAGAAGGTCAAGGTCTTGCTCACTGAATTATGAACCTTGCAAGAGTTAAAATTGGAATAGACTTTTACTGATACAAGTAGGAGTTTAGTTTAAAATGGACAGGTTAATTTCTTATTCTCCTGCACGGCTCTATTTAGACCGAAAAGCTTTCTATATCCCATTTTAACTTATAAATTGACTGAACCATGTTCATCTTACTGGTCAAATTTGATATGATCGCAGACCACACATGTTGCGGCCCAATATGGTCAGACTGCTTTCCTATATCATATTGTTTCAAAATGGAATGCTGACCCTGATGTTCCTGATAATGATGGAAGAAGCCCTTTGCACTGGTATGTTAAAATATTGATTAAATGTTCGATATTATTTATTAAATATCTTTTTTATCGTTCTATATATCATGAAAATAAAACATTGCAGTATCACCTATTCAAGTACAACTTGTTATTTATGATCGTCTTCTCACTTTTTAATTCCTGAAACCTAATAGTTTTCCTAGTTTATTATCTATATTTGGTAAAACCATTTGATTTACCTTTGATTCTAGTTTCTACCTTTCGTTATTTGTAAACCATTGTGTGCAAGAAGTTCTTTTCTTTCTAAAGTGTACAGTAAATAACATTCCTGCATAGTAGATTGATAATATTATCTCAGTGCTCACATGTGAAGTCTGCTTGATCTGTGTCTATTTTGATAAATATCAGCAGTCAAAGACTTTGCATTCCTCTGTATACTACTGACAAAGCTTGTTCCACCAAATATGGTAGCCTTGTAATATATCTTTTTTATCTTTCTTGTGATTAGGGCTGCTTATAAAGGTTTTGCTGATTGTATACGTCTTCTTTTGTTTCTGGATGCATATAGAGGGCGGCAAGATAAAGAGGGTAAGTCGCCTCTGTTCCATTATTGGTCATGTAATTCACCTGTTATGCAATAGTTATTTATATTGTTTTATCTGAGTAACTTCAGGTTGCACTCCTCTTCATTGGGCTGCTATCAGGGGTAACTTGGAGGCATGCACAGTGTTGGTACAAGCTGGGAAAAAGGAGGACTTGATGGTTACGGATAACACTGGCCTTACACCAGCCCAACTCGCTGCTGATAAAAGCCACAGACAAGTTGCTTTCTTCCTTGTAAGTGTTCCATAACCAAAATACTTTTAAAATTGGTTTGTGATGTTACTTGTATGTTCATTGACATCCTCGTTCCAATACCCGTTAAGGTTTACATTTTGTATGTTTAATATTGTGATGGTTTAGTGTGTTGTTAATGATTTTCCCCTCTTTCTTGTTTAGAAATGCCTGATTAATATCCAACAAATGGCATACATTAGTAATGTTTTCCACTTCCAAATATGGTTCTTCTATCTTTGTTCTTGGTAGTTGCTTGTGTCTGTGTGTTTGTAGTTGTGAGTTTATATGTCTACACACCTGTTGAGGGTTGTGTTGTTTGATATTAATGGTGTTACACATTTGATTTCTGCTAAGAGTCTAGAATAACTGACAGAATATAAAGAACTTACATGCTCTGGAATATATGTTATTACAGGGGAATGCTCGAAGGTTACTTGACAAACGTTGTGATGGGAACAGTCGTCTTGAACAACTAACGAAACTGGGACTCGCACCAGCTCTTTGGTGTGTCATCTTTGTGCTCCTTGTGATCTATAGTCATTCGGTTATCATGGGTATCTGCTCAAAGCTCTATCTTAATTTCCACTATGTGCCTCTGCTGTTATGATTATACTAACTTCCAATCCCTATCTAAATTGGTTGTAGCACCAAATCTGCCCAAATTAACAGCCGGCTCAGTTTTTATTGCATGGCTGGGTGTCTTCCTAGCAACTGCAGGGCTGGTTATGTTCTATCGGTGTAGCAGGTATAGCACGTACATCTATGAGTTCTGATACTAATTGCAGGCCTTATTAATGCTTGAATATCATGTTAGTCATAATAGTTTCCTTTCATGATGGCTGGTGTATTATCAATGTCCTCTGATGGGTCTGCATCCCACCACCCCCTTTTCCCTTCCCTCTCTTTTCTTCTTCTATCACAATGCTTATTTATGGTTTACTGCGTAGAGTGGAGCACTGGAGGACTGACATCTAGTTAAACCTTTGGTTCATTTTGTTTATTGCAGTAAAGATCCCGGTTACATCCGAATGAATATCCATGATTCACAGAATATGAAAGATGATGTGCGTACTATCTTCTCTACCCCCACCCTCTTTCTAGCAAGAACTATTTATGTAACCCATGTGTATAATCCTGGCTTTTCTAATAATGTAAAGAAACAATATTTATAATACACTGCCTGTTAGAGGTCATAAAAATTATGTAAACATGCTGATTTTTTTTAATATTGTTAAAGGTCATAATATTTTTTTTAATATTGTTTTTAATCAGGAACCTCTATTGAAGATTGAGATAAATAATCCGGCCTTGCTAGCTGGTAACTGGTCTCAGCTTTGTGCAACTTGCAAGGTGCCATTGAGTACTGAATTTTGTTGCTTATACACAATAGACTCACTTAGTTGTTAGGTCATTATCTAACATGACTTATTGACATTGTCATTAGATTGTCAGGCCTCTTCGTGCAAAGCATTGTTCTACATGTGACCGTTGTGTTGAACAATTTGACCACCATTGCCCGTGGGTATCCAATTGCATTGGCAAGGTGCATCCATTAATTAACTCTTATTTGTTCTGTGTTTTTCTTTTTGATACATTGGAATTAGTTTTCAATAAATGAGTTGCATTTAACTTTTCTTGTAACATGGGACAGAAAAACAAATGGGATTTTTTTATATTCCTTGTTCTTGAAGTTTTGGCGATGTTGATTACTGGAGGAGTTACTGTTACGAGTATGTACCAATTCCGACTCTATTGAATTTTCTGGCATAAGACTTTGTATACAATTATCTTGTTGTGACCTCTCTCTAAAAGAAATTGCTTTATTTATTGCAGGAATTTGGAGTGATCCACTTGGTCCTTCTTCATTTGGAGCGTGGCTTAATTATGTTTTTAGAAGTCATATTGGTGCTATATCGTTTTTGATTGCTGATTTCTTCCTCTTCTCTGGTGTGGCCGTCTTGACTGCTGTACAAGCTTCTCAAGTAAGTCTTCTATTAATTATAAGATAAATAACTATAAGCACAAGTTGTAGGTTCGAAAAGTTTACTCGTACAGTATATTAGATGAGATTCAATTTTATTCTTCTCTAAGGGTTCCTTCTGTCACAGATTTCACGGAATATTACTACTAATGAAATGGCCAATGCGTTGCGCTATAACTACCTCAGAGGGCCGGGTGGTCGCTTCAGAAACCCATATGATCATGGGATGAAGAAGAACTGCTCAGATTTCTTGATCAAGGGCTACAATGAAGATGTGGAACTGATCGAAGAATCAGCTCGTGATGAGGGGACTGGAATGAGGCACATGAACAATTCAAACATGCAAAATGGGGATTCTCATTCTCACCACACAAATGGCCATGATCATGTTTCAATCAACGTAAATTCGAATGCATCAGCACATCTAGGTCATGTTCATTCTGCCCATTGCAGCCATAGCAATCAAGGCCAACCCAAAACTGATAATGTCCCCTTAGGCTTGGGTCTTGGCCTTGGACGGAATGCTTCCCGGCCTACTGTGTCTTAGTGTGATAGTATACTTCTTGGCCTGATTGGCTGATTTTTGCTGAAAATCTCGTGTATTATAATCATACTTCAGCGTCAGCTTTTGTAATGTAATTGCATATTGCTCTTTAGATGAAAGTTGCCCCACATTCGTTGAAATCCAGCTTTACCAGTTTTGAGTAGTCACTAAAAAACAGAGCTGGTGTATATTTGGTGGTTCGAATATCCCGGTAACATTCATTTCGCCAGTGGAAAGGTTTAGCTTTTGTTTTTAAGATTGTTATTTAGTTTTTGATATTGATCAGGCTTAATGTTAATATTAGGTACTTAATTTATTCAATCATGCATTCCGCCATGACCTATATTTGTTAAATTTCCAATCTTTTGTTTGAATCTATCTGTGACTGGAGTCACTTGAAGGCACTCAAGGCCGGTATTGAGATAGTGGTGATATGAAAACAGAGGTCTTCTGCTAACCCACCTATGAAGCTTTAGTCATTCTTCTCCAAATTGGGGCTTAATTGTAAAACTAAATTGAAATGTAGCCAAGTCTGCAAGAGCAACGTGCACTTCATCAATCCTCATTCCCACATAACACTCATGTAGGGGTTGAAAATGACATGCAATTGAGCAACTTGTTTCTTGCAAATTTCCTCCTTGTTACAAATTACAATCATTGGTAATTATCATTATCATTTGAATGATTCTCTAATTATTCCAATACTTTGTTCCAAATCTTGGAGAAAAGATGAAAGAAGCATTTCTTGTATCAGAAATCTTCTTTTCTTCCTCATCACTTGTGTTGTTGGCTTGTTGCACAACACTTGACTCCATGATATCCAACCCCAGGCACATACGTATAACTCACTAATGACAAATATGCATCCATGCAATCAGTAATCACGATTCTCTTTCTTTTTAATAGTGATTGAATGAGCTAAGATTTTGATTATACAAAGTGAAGAAGAACAACAACAGAAGCCAAAACGCTGCCGTTTCGTGATAGGGGCATTTTCGTCAGTCCGCCCCCCTTCCACGCGGCAACGCCTTGCTTTTCCCGCCGAATAAAACCGAAAAGGTCCCTCTCTGGAGGGACGTGGGGCCCACCCTCCTAGAAGGAAGTCTCTGTTCTGATCTCCATCACCATCGTTGTTTTCAGGACTGATATCTGCCACGTGTCGTGTGACGAAACAACACGACACGTGTCAGATATCAGCTGCTGTATGATTCTTCATCATCTTCTTCTTCTTCTTCGCCCCCAGTCCTCAGTCACAGTCTCTCTCTCTCTCTCTCCGCTCGCTCCGGTTGATCGGTGAGCCTCTCCTCCGTTAACGATTCACTTTTCCGGTCATATGATATCCATTTAATTCAAAGCTCTAGAGAATTTGAGTCTCGATTCTACATCTCATCTTTCGAAATCAAACTTCAATTTCAAGAATCACACGCAGCAAGTTTATTCTTTATTTTATTATTATTTTTGTTTGTTTAAGCTCTATGAGAAATGAAAACTGTAAATTCGTGTGCAGAAAGAAACGAATATACTGTATATTGTGGCGTGGAGTTCACGCGCTCCGCGAAGGCCTTATCCGGAGCTAGATGGGACTCAAAATTGATAGAATCAGCTTTCATTTGTTGTGTTGATGATGGGGAGTATATGCTCCAGAAAGAGAGACCAGCCGGTGGTTGAAGAACAAGTTGGCAGAGCTGTAGTGTCTGGGAGATATTGCAGAACTAGCAGCTCCAAATGGCTTGGAGCTTCGTCTTTTCGCCGCCACGCTGTAGAACAGCTTCCAGGAGCGGCGGGCAAAGGCATTTGCCCGCCGCTCCTGGAATTATGCATTTCCAAAATGTGCAGGGTTAGTATTGGTGTATCAGTGTGTTTGCATCGAGTGGCGGATTAGATAGTTATGGTTTCTACATTTGGAATTTTCTTTGTTTTGTTTTGTGCAGGACATTGAGAAACATAATTCGCTGTCGACGCTGCCGAGGGATGTGAGCCAGCAGATATTTCACGAATTGGTGTGTTCGCAGTCTCTCAGTGAGGGGTCTCTCAAGGCGTTTAGAGATTGCGCACTCGAGGTGAATGTGTTGCTAGTTTGGTGGTTTGGAAGTTGTGTGATATGGAAAGAGCGCTTGTTGTTTACTGAATTTGAATTTGTAATGACAGGATGTTGGTTTGGGGGATTACCCTTGTGTGGAAGATAGTTGGATGGATGTCATCTGTTCACAAGGCGCGTCTCTGTTATCTGTTGATCTTTCTGGCTCCGAGGTGACGGACGCTGGATTGGATCTTCTAAAAGACTGCTTGAACCTGCAGTCATTAATTTATGATTACTGTGACCGTGTTTCAGAACATGGACTTAAGCACATCAGCGGTATTTTCTTTGTTCTTAAGTCTTGGTTTATGTTCGCAAACTGGTTTGCATCAATCTCTTTTCCTTTTGGCAAAGGGCATTTGTGCACTTTGATATAATTTTGTACAAGGTATCAGTTGTTTCCTAACGGGATTAGTTCTGGCTATATCTGTAGGTCTTTCAAATTTGAAGTGCTTGAGTTTTAAAAGGAGCAGTGCAATTACTGCTGAAGGGATGTGTACTTTCTCCAGCCTTTTTAACTTAGAAAAGTTGGACTTGGAGAGGTGTCCAGAGATTCATGGTGGCTTTGTTCATCTACAAGGTTCGACCTGCTATTTATTGTCTCCATTCTTTTGGTTTTTATTGTCTAGTCTGAATTTGATATTATGTCTCACTGACCAAACAAGACTTCTCATCGTATTCATAATTGTGAACCTAATTGAACACCTTGATAGGAAAGTCGCAGTAGACTTTGATCTTGTTAATAACTCACCTGAGTTTTATATGATGCAGGATTGACAAAGTTAAAGTCCCTTAATGTTAGATGTTGTAATTGCATCACGGACTCCGACTTAAAGGCCATCTCAGGTACAATTTGTTTGTCAGTGTTTTGCTGCTGTGTAGCAATGGTCGTGTTTGTGATCATTTTGCTGGAAAATTACTGGTTCAAAATGTTCCTATTGAGTGAAAGAGGAGAGTGCAAGAATTTCATTTTCAAGGATTCTCCTTGTAGACTGAAATTTCTTTGGCTATTTTTTTTTCTTGTTTCTTACTTGAACAATGTCACTCTGCAATCAACTAATCTTTCCCCTTTTTTCCCAGGGCTGACAAACCTGAATGAATTGCAGTTGTCCAACTGTAACATTACTGATTCAGGAATCTCTTATTTGAAAGGTAGCCCATTTATTTTATATTTGTTTTCTTGATGCCTCAATAATTAAATTGTTCTCCCCTCCTTAAGTTTTGTGTTTTATCTGCATGCTAGTGTTGGACTCATGTAAGAACACAAAGATAGATATAAGCCTTATATATGTAATTAAATGTAGTATAGTGGTGCTACCTGCTGAATACCTATGCTATAGAGACAATATATATTGTTTAGATTATCATCGTAGCTTAACTTGTACAGCTTCTATTCTCTTTTTAATAGTGCAAAGGATTAGGCACTTAAATAGTGGCATTATTATATTGGTTACCGTCTCTAGTTAAGTCTATCAATTTTTGGGATTGTTTGGGTTTATCCCTCATATGTTCTGTTTGTCCTGAGGTAACTTAGATTCAATTGCTTGGTTTCTTGGTTTTCTTTTCTGTATGGCAGGCTTGCACAAGCTTAATATCTTGAACTTAGAGGGATGCAATGTTACTTCTGCATGTTTGGAATCTATTTCAGGTTTGCTTTCTGATGATTGATTTTAGCACTCGAGAGAAGTGAAGGATTCTAAGAATCTTCTATAATGTTGTCTGAAACTAATGTTTTCTGGTGCAGCACTTGTTGCACTGGCTTACTTGAATCTCAACAGATGCAAATTATCAGATGAGGGATGTGATAAATTTTCTGGTGAGTGATCATAAGATTTTGGGGCCAAGTGGTTCTCATAATTTGTCCAACAGAGTTTATCCTTTTACTTATTGTTTTCCATTTTGGCTGGAGTAATCGGTATTTTTTACTTTACCAACCTACAACAGGCCTTACGAACTTGAAGTTTTTGAGCTTGGGATTCAACAATATTACAGATGCAAGTTTAGTGCATCTAAAAGGTTTCTCTTTCATGCAAAAGAAAATTTCTTCTTATATGTTATAGTTGACATAGATAAATGACTAACTAGTATCATTTCTAGGTTTGACAAATTTGGAGAGCTTGAACCTGGATTCTTGTAAGATAGGTGACGAGGGGCTATCGTACTTGTCAGGTTTACAATGAGACGACAGTGATATTTTTACATCTGGTTTTTGTTTTTAAAAATTTGATGTAGAATGAAAAAGGAGATTAGGTGCATTAATTTAACACTAGCATATAAGGGAAATGAGTTTTTAATTAAGGAACTGTTATTTATATCAAAATTTAACTGTTCTTATTAAAAGAAGAAGATAACAGCTCTTGCCGGTCACTACATTCTGAACATTATGAATAGCTTCAACCAAGCAGTGAAAGTTCTTGATAACTTGTAATCTTTGTTATTGAACGTCCAATCCAGCTTATTTTAATAAGTGCCTTTTGTATACAGGGTTTGAACTCTTAAAGAATTTGGAGTTGTCTGATACTGAAGTTGGACGCAATGGGATCAGTCATCTCTCAGGTAAGGACTTTGTTCTGCTTGCAGGTGCCTGTATTCTTGTTGTAATTTTTTATGCAATTTTGTGGCTCATGTTAGCTATTCCTATAATCTATTGAAAGTGTTTCTTTTTCAGATCAAAATTGTAGTGCCTTCCTGTTAGCACACAGCTCCCATGCATTTCTTTGTTATATTGAGCTTATGCATGTTTTCTTTTCCTAACATTGTTTGTGTTATAACAGTTGTAATATTCTCTTGTCTGCTCATCCACTTGTAGTATTTCTGAGCATTTTGATCTTATTATGTATTGTTTGCCACATACATTGCTTCTCAAGCATAAGTTGATTTTCTGGTTGTTGTGGCTTCCAGGGTTAAAGAATCTGGAAAAATTAAACTTGTCATTCACCCTGGTAACTGACAGTAGTCTGAAAAAGTTAAATGGACTGACATCTCTCAAATCACTTAATTTGGATGCTCGTCAAATTACTGATGATGGACTTGCAGCTATTACAGGTATGGAAATTTCTAGTTCCTTTGCATGCAAGAATTCGCAACACTACTAGATTGTGCAGTAGAACACACATGTTTGTGTGCTTGTGCTAATCTGTGTTTCCTGAAAATTGCAAAACATTAATCTGAATTTTAGAGAATACGCACCCTGCATGAGATATCCCAGTACATTTAGCCTAGGGGCTAGAAGGGTTGATTTCTTGCTGTTTCAATTTCGTTTCATGTGAGCAATTTGTAGTTCTTGCTTATGCTTATGCTAAGGATTTTAAGCCCAACCCTTGAGCTTATAGCTTTGTCATTTGTTGCTAGAGCCTAAGAGCCATACTATAGATGTAAGCTACTAGTTCAGTCAAATTGATCCTATTTTTTCATTTGGAATCAGCTTTTCTACCTTCTGAATCACAGGTTATAGCTCTGTTTGCTTCCTATCTTTGGGTTGAAACTTCAGACCTTTCATTCCATTATTTCGTGGTTTTACTGCTGCAGGTCTTACAAATTTGACGCATCTGGATCTCTTTGGTGCTCAGATTTCAGACTCTGGAGCAAACGTTCTAAAACGTATGTTATATGTTTTGATTCACTTTAAACTTATAGAACAAGTTTTTGTTGCTTTGCCTATGCATGTACTTTTTCCTGTGGACTTCTTCCCGTTAACTGAGGTCTTGAGCTGACAAATCCTATTCTTAACAAAAAAAAAGTTAAAAACTCAAAACCTATTTGGAAACCCCGAAGGTAGTGATTCAATATTTCAGGATGTAACTTTGCTCCCTAATCCAATTTGATGAAATTGACAGTGCTTCAAATTTATAATACTTGCTTCTGCAACTTGGTTATCTTCTCTGTTTATAGTATTATGTGTTCATGTACAGACTTCAAGAACCTTCAATCTCTTGAAATATGTGGTGGATTATTGACTGATACTGGTGTGAAGAATCTCAAAGATCTCGACTGTCTTACATGGCTGAATTTGTCGCAAAACTGCAAGTTAACAGATAAATCCTTGGAAGTGATTTCTGGTATATTCAGTTTCTTTTTCCTAGTGATTTCTGGTGTAATTGGTTTTGTACTGCCATTGAATCCGACTTCCATTGGGGGAATGGGGGATTTCTTGTGCTTTTTCCGGGATGTTATCTTGCCAGACCAGTCCCTCAGGCAATTAGTGGAGTTAGAAGAGATTGTTGGTTTTAATGGGGTTTTTTTTCACTTTCATTTTCTTTTGACACTGCAGGATTGACTGCACTGGTGTCATTAAACATTTCAAATTCATGCATCACGGATGAAGGATTGCAGTATTTAAAGCCTTTGAAGAATCTACAATCCTTAACCTTGGAGTCTAGTATGGTGACTGCATCTGAAATTAGGAAGCTACAGACTACTTCCCTCCTTAATCTGATAAGCTTTCGACCCTAATAGATTGAAAGCTCGGAGCTTTGGGAGAAAGGGATGCCATTTTGTTCAAGTTTCTTGAACAGGCTAAATAATTACATATATGTGAATGGACCATTGGACTTTGATTACTGAACATATGCCCAGATTTGATATCGGGATTAGATTTTCAATTTTACACAATTGCATATATTCATAAAATCTACTCTGTTGCAAGCACAGTGGTGTTTGAAAGTTGTGTAGTGCATTCTTTTTACATAACAAACTAAATGAATATATACAATCACAATTGGTAGCTAAGAGTCCCCTAAGTCATGACTTGCTATACAAATGGGCATATAGAAAATTAAGAAGTTCAAACACAAACCAAGTGACCCATAATTTGATCATAATACAAAATACAATCTATGAGACTTTGAAACAATTTACTCATGCCATCAAGAAGCTGTAGAATGAACAGAAGAGAGAAGTAACAGAAGCTCAAAAAAAAGAACCAGCACAGACAAGAAACCCACATCAGAACCCTGAATGAAAGAAAAATTGAAACTGATACTATGCTTTCCAATCTAGAACAGTACAAGGGAAGCTGCAATGTTTAAGAGACTTGGACCATAAATATATCTGGATGACAACTGCATTTGAAAATGTATCATTGGTAAGTACGAAGCTATCAAATGTATTTAATGACCATTATTTGGGAAGTCCTTCCCTTGAAAGACAGCCCAGAAAAGAAAAGAAAAAATTGAGTTACACTCCACACTAACTTCAAGGTAGATGCTTGATGCTTCTATTACAGGTACTGATGCTCTAGCAGAGATTGTAAAGCTATGTTGATGAAGGCAGAAATTAACTAAAACAAAGATCTGCAACTTCACCTCAACCCCTTAAGGTGTAAAAACAAGGGAAAAGTGTGTGTTTCTGAACTACTACAAATAAATAATTAGATCCATGAAATTATCCACCGTAGTAAACAAAGTTCCAAACCACTGTATGTAAATGAAGTTCCAACAAACATGACAGGAACACCAAGAAAATCTGCAGAAGAGGCAAAGCAGTTGAATGGTCAATTGCTTAAACGATGTGTCAACATAAATTGATGAACAAGTTCAAGTATGCATGTCACATAAAAGTGAAAATTCATGCCTTACCTAAATAAGAATACCACATGGTCCACAAAGTAGCAAAATGTCTCTATTCATTGTTGTCTAATAAAGCATTTTCCAAAGCAGAATAAAGTTTTGAAACTCTCCGCCGAAGTAATGGCTCTAAACGAAACGATGGAATTCCACTCTGCCACTTTTTAGCCTCATACATCTCATTCCAGGCTTGTATTATCTCATCAATCTTGAATCCTAGACCTGTAAATATAGAAAGTGAGCATAATGTCTGAAATACTAAAATATGAAGTTTCAATTGAAATGGTTTGAATTCACCTTCCAATGCTTTATCATTTGAATAGTGGTTTTTGACCATAACAGCTATATCGGTTGAAGTAGCCCCAGCAAGTCCAAACTTCTCAACTGCAACTTCCAAGCATTCATGCCATACAGGTAGACCCAATTTGAACTCCACAATGGATCGCTCATAGAGCATGGTGCCCCACAGAAGGTTTATCTGAGACCTCATGTTTGTAGCTTGTTCTGCAGCTTCATTAGTTGATATATCTTTGACAATGCCATCCAAACCCATTTTCTGCAACCGAGTTTTACCACTAGTTGGACTGGAGAGTTGACTCAACCTTTGCTCTTCAGCTTCCTCCCACAGCTGCATGCCCTTTTCCATGTTGTCTTCGGCATTGTTATAAAGTCTTAGAACCTCTGTAGATGGCCAAGTCTCCAGATCAACACTGCTGCTAATTGCATAATACCAAGATAGTTTAGCCTGTTCAAACTGCTGCTGCGCAAGGGCAAGATAACCTTCATAGAAATCGGGTTTGATGTGCAAGGCTTCTTCATATCTCCTTCCAGCTTCCATGTATTCTTTCTGTGCCCATTCATATGCAGTTTTAATGATCAAAATAATAGATTCTTTGGTAGAATCTTCTGTGATGTATACCTTCTTCCTTGCCCTGGCCATGTGAACATTTCCCCAATTGAACAATGCCAAAGCTCCCATTTCCTGGAACTTCTCTCCTGCTGTGTCAAAAATGTCTTGAGCTTCTTCACTAGTAACAGTCTCCTCCATAGCCTCAGAGTAAAACTTCATCCCAAGTTCATGGAGATCCAAGTATGCATCAGATTCAAACCCAGCATAGTTCTTGAACAGCTGAGCAAAATCAATGATCCAATCCTCAATGCAAGGTAACCCCTTCATGTCCCTGTGTTTTACCATGGTCCCATTCTTGGCTCCATAGTTAAGCATGTGCGCTTCAACTTTCAGTTTCTCAAAGAAAGGATCCTGATCAGGGCTAACTTCTACTATGTATAGCCTAACTGAGCCTTCTGATTCTACTGATTCTTCAGCCCATCTCAGCTCTTCATTAGTAGTGATAGTGACCAAATCACCTTCTTGGTCTCTATATTTGATAAGAACTGCTCTTGATCTCGGAAACCGATCACGGATTACCTCCCTTAGTTCCAACAGGGTGCAATTTACTGGCAATTGAGCCCATCTTATGTCCTCTCCCAACACCAATTTCACACTTCTTTTCGGCACTTCTTCCACTGTAGTGATCTTTTCCTCTACAACTACTTTCACCTCTGCCTTCTTTTCCTCAGCTATTTCCACATCCTTATCTTCCTCGCCTATATCCACAGACTTCATTTCCTCAGCTATAAACACAGATTTCATTTCCTCAGTTATTTCTACAGCTTTCTTCTCCTCAATCTTGTCTTCAGTATTCTCCTCAATATTGTCCTCCTGACCTTTCTTGTCTTCATCTTTGTTCCCTTTCTTCTTCCGACTCTTCGATTTTGTTACTTTCCCTGAAAGGACATTGTTACTTGGTTCAACATAATCAGGAGGCAACTCAATCACCGTGTCAGTCACCCTCAGTCCCTTCTTCTCTAACACATCTTTCACTCTTTCTGCAACCTCCATTGCCATGATATTGTTCGGTTCCATGTTCAGCACGGTACAAACATCTCTCAGAGCCAAATCCAACCTATTCAAAGCCTCATAACACTTTGCCCTCTTCAGCAGTGCCTTACTATACTTAGGTGTAACTTCAAGAGCCAAATTACACTCATTGATAGCCCTGGGATACTCACTCAGCCCCATCTGCATATAACAAGCCGCCATATTACTTCGAAGATACGACACATCAATGTGATTTCTCGGAAGCAATCTAAGGGCTTTCTCATACTTCAACATAGCTCCTTCATGATTCCTTTTCTGAAACAACTTATTCCCCTCATCCTTCAATTCATGAGACATTGCAATGAAAACTTCTGTATCCTTATCTTGGATTTTCGGACTATTTTCATTACTATTGCTTGTCTTTGGACTATCACATGAACTTTTCTTCTTCTTCCCACTTTGTTTCCCCATCATGCACTCAACAGTTTATACAAAACAAGAAACTAAGCCTAAATCTTGCTATATAACTCCAATCAAGTCCAGTGAGCACACACAACTAATTTGATTCAAACCCTTTTACACAATCAAAGCTAAACACACAATATACCATACAAAAAGCAAAGCTCTTTCCCCAGAAGCAACCAATTCCAACCTCTGTGAGCTCAAATTTGCTAATAATGAAGTTCAGATTCTTCAACTACTCCCTTAAAGCTCCACTGGGTTTTGTTCCCCCTAACCAAATCAGCTGAGACTCAAAACTCAAAGCACAAACCAAACCAATGGATCCTTTCCTCTGAACCAGGATTGTTACTGCCTAATCCAAATTAACCAAATCCCAATTCAGAGAGATAAATGACCAACCCCCAATACCAATACAGCTAAAACAGAGAAAAGCAACAAGCTTTGAACAAAACAGAATTCAGGGTCTTTCTTAAACAGAAAAACCAACAAAGATTCTTGGTGACAGAGAAACTTATCTGGAGAAATGAACACCCCTGAAGAAGCTTCGGATATTGCAGAGGAAAGATTATTCGGTGAAGCAAAAAAAAGGATGTCAGAAATGGAAGGAACGTCCTAAAATGTCCGTTGGCTCCTTTGTAATGTGTAAGATTTCCAAATGCTTAACGTAAACGCCACAAAAGCATAGACCAAGAATCTCATATTTTGATTTTTCTTTCTTTCAGAATATTAAAAAAGATTTTGTGTACATAACAGGTCATGGTTTCCGTGAATTCCAAGCTTCTTGGGGCCGGTCGATTAGACATAACAGCTATTATCTCTCGGTTGTTGCTTTTGTGTTTGGTTTATTTTGGACAAAGCTTATGTTTTTGGTTAGTTCTAACGTTTACATGTAGGAAAAGCTTCAATTCAATATTAATAGTTTAGTTGATTTCTTCGAACATCTATAATTTATGGCAAGCAATGCACATTGTCCATCACGTACACTTAATCTTGCTACTTTACATTCGAGTTTGGACAATAAATTTATTCTGAGTTTGATGAATTTAATCGTAACACAAGTAGAGTTACTATATTATAAGCAAAGAACTGATAGAAGCAATGTGTGCCAAGAAATGTAATATAATAGTTTTCTCATGCCCAATTATTATATGTAAATATAAGGGTTGAAAACAAAATAACTCAATTTAAAATAAAATTCTAACATTTAAATTTACATCTAATTATAGTTAAACATAAATTTAATAATTAACTAATAATCGTATGAAACGAGATTGTGAAGCTAAAATATGAGTTTGCTAGAACAAAACATCTCAACAGAAACTAGTAGTGGAAGCCCATTCTGTTCTAGAATAACAAAAGATGCAATCTTTAGATTAGTGGGGACAAAGATGCAGTGATGATCATGTGCGGGGCCAATCAGAAAAAAGAGGGTGTACCATACGTGGTGGGGGATTGCGCATGTGAACATAAAAAAGTAACTAACTTGATGGGGGGGGGACCCAACCAACTGCCGATCACAAAGCACAAGCGGTTCTCTTTAATCCTTCACAAGGCGGCAACAACCCACCGCCCCACCACCGCACACAAGGTGCCGCCGGGTTTACACTAGACAGCCTGTTCTTGTTTGCCAAAAGGCAACAAAGCGTAAAAGCACTTTGAACACTAGAGCTTTTGCGATTGCGTGACATCAAGTTTAATGTTTGTTTTCCGGTAGAGTAATATTAAATGAACCATCATTTTATCAAGACATTTAAAATCTATTTTAAATAATAACTGATACGACATATTTATATTATTATAATAACATTTTAGATAGATAATAAAAAAAATTAACATGATTTCAGACTCTTTTATATTTCTCTATTATATTCTTTTTGTAATTACAAAATGGGTTAAACCCTAAATTTTATCATCCTGATCTAGTGATACTATTCAAAATATGTAGTTGTATTCTCCTCTCACGACTCATGAGTCTCATCTTCACCCTGTTCATGCCAAATAAATGCCAGTTCGAGTAAGATGGAATCTCATCATCCATATACACAAGGAATTGCCGAATTGGTTTGAGCACTTCTCATCATCCAAATTTCAATAAGATACCAAACTATTATATAATATGAGCACTTCTCATTTGAGGAGCTAAGACAAATCATTTTGGGCGATCATCAGATAGCAGGGGGTGGAGCTACACTAAGGCCAAGAGTGCCCCCAAATAATTGGTCTCTATGTAAATACGGTAGAATACTAGAAGTAATCACATATAGTGACATCCCCAATACATTGTCTTTGACTCCCCCACGAACATATAGCTAAAGATTTAATGTATAATTAGTCAATATATATATATATATATCATACCGTAAATTGTATCGCCCGTGCGTACAAGAATTTTCATCAAGCAAAAACTCAACTTATTCACTTATGAATGAAGAACATCGGAATTGTTAACCCCGAGTTGAGCCGTGATCGTAAAAATCAAATTTTCCGATTGGCAACAACATGGATCGGTGTCTTCCTCAATCAGCCCAACTCTATGAGCCCCAACCCGGCCCAATATCACACTCCAACCAAGCCACGTCATCTATGTCACGTGTCATCGTTTGATTGGTAGATTAGCGTGGACAGCTCCAGCCTACTTCTGCTTCTTCTTCTTCTTCTTCTTCGTCTTCTTCGTCTTCCATTGACGAAAGCTTTGGATACCTTCAAATTCTGAATGCCTCTGTTTGAATTAGAGCCATGAAGATAGCACTGGTTCTCACTCTACTTGGGTTCGCTCTCTGCCACCTGGTCTCCGCCGAGATCAACCCAGCTCACTTAGGTATAAATCACTCTTCTAATCTCTAAATTTGAGCTCGATTTGCATGACCCATCTCTGAATTTGATCGACCCAGTTGCTTATTTCATCCCAAAATCATGTATTGCTTACCAATTTACTAGCTTTTTGAGTTTTGATCATGCTGAGCTTGAAATCAATGGTGCAGATTTAGGGTTCATAATGTGTTTATTCATGTGATTTAGCCGTAATTAGATGAATTCGATGAAATTTAAGTGGTGTTTATTAAGGGGACGATCATTTATGTAGGATAATGTATGCTTAAATTTACTTAGTTTACCATATTAGTCTGCACATTTTGTAAGCTAAGCTAAGCTAAGAAGTAATTCTATGAGAAGAGAACTTGCATTGCAGTAGAAAGAGGGTTTAAGTTTCCGGAGACTAGTTTGGAGAGAGTGACCTTAGAAATCCACCTATGGTAGGAAACCATTCATGTGTGGATAAGATGTATGCATAAGTGAAATTCTAGTGCGGCAAAGTTATGGTCTTGTCGTTTCTTCTGAACTCTGAATATTGATGAGCAGAGAACTTGCATTGCAGAGAAAGAGGGTTTAAGTTTCCGAAGACTAGTTTGGAGAGAGTGACCTTAGAAATCCACCTATGGTAGGAAACCATTCATGTGTGGATAAGATGTATGCATAAGTGAAATTCTAGTGCGGCAAAGTTATGGTCTTGTTGTTTCTTCTGAACTCTGAATATTGATGAGCAGGTGGCAGCACTTTTAGTCGTAGTTCTCGTGAGCCAAAGTACAAGATTGAATTCCATTCTGAAGAGTCACCATTTCTTCCTGTAAGCTATAGTTTATTTTCTGTTACTTGTGCCAATTGTTACTTCCCACCTATCAGTAAGATTTGATTTCTAGCCTTCTAGGTATATATTGTGATACAAGGAAATTTATGGTAATGGTGACTGCAACTATTACAGGAAGATGATCAGGAGTCTGTGGTTATGCCGAATAAGAATGGACAGAACTTTATATGTTACATGCCTAAGGTGGAGGAAGCTAAGAGTGGGAAGCCAATTCTCCAGCAGAATACTAGCACCATGATTGTAGAATCTGAGAAGCCCATTAAGATGAAGACTCCGGATGAGCTGCTTGAAGTACTCAAGGACCAATGCTTTATTAGAGTAAGATCTGTGACTCTAAAACTGTTTATTAATGTTATAGATGGTGTAATGCTTGAATATATATTGCCCTACTTATACTCTCACGTTCCCCTTTTTATAAGATTAGATAGATATTAGTTAAGTGGCTCCTAGGAGCACGTTATTCTTTTCCTGTTTCTCATCATCATGTAGCTTAGTAAACAGTGCCTGGTGCCCTATTGATGATCATGCATCTATTCTAAACTACTCTGAACATAATAACTTCTCTATGCAGCAAGAGGGTTGGTGGTCATATGAGTTTTGCTATCAGAAGAGACTACGACAAATTCATGTGGAAGATGAGAAGGTATCAACTTATGTGCTCTCAGAGTATGCTGTACCTATACTAGCTTCTGTTATTAGTTCCTAGTTTGATACTAGAGGAAGTAGTTTATGCACCCTTGACCATACTTTACCTATACTAGCTACTGTGATTAGTTCCCAGTATGATATGGGAGGAAGTAGTTTAATATGCATCCAGGGTGTTAAATTGGAACGGGAACCATGTGTAACTTAGAGAATCTTGGGCTTTAACATAGTGTTGGCACATAGATATGGTAAATTTGATTAAATACGGAAGTGTTAGGGTCTGATTTTTCTGCATATTCAATTATGTGTGGTTCTTCCATTGTTGCAGTGGTATATGTGGTAGTTACTGACGTATAGATAGATATTTATTTGTTGTTTTAATACTTTTAGGCATGACAGCTAATGGGCAGTAACATTATTTATCATCATAATCTTAAATAAGAATCATGAGTTCATTTCTTAGGAAGTCATTCAGACTAAATATATTCTGAAACTTAAGTGATTGATACTTTCTCTCTTATTACAGGTGGTTCAAGAATTTGTTTTGGGTGTATATGATGCCGAGGCCACTGCTGCATTCAACCAGAATCTCTCTGATATATCTTTGCTTAAAGATCCACGCTCAAAAGATGCATACCAGAGGTCTGATTTTGTTTTTTGTTTTGTTTTTTGAAAATTTTCTGGTCATGAATAACTCGCATCAGAGCAAAATTGGGATATTTGCTATCATAATTCTTTATTCATACAGGTATCATCCTCATCAATATACGAATGGAACCACTTGCGATCTTACAAACCAGCCTCGAGAGACTGAGGTTTAAGCTATGAACTTTAGCTATCCAGTTTTGTGCTCCCATCCACTCTTTTCCCTCCTTACTCTATCTGCATTTTGCAGGTGAGATTTGTATGCTCAGAACCGAGGGCTATGATTAGTTCAATTGCAGAGATAGCCACTTGCAAGTATGCAGTTACAATTCAATGCCCCACGCTTTGCAAGCATCCGTAAGCCTCTATATTTTTCCTCTTCTTGCCCTCTATATCTTTTGATATACTGAACCTAATGGCTATACCTTCAACCAACAGATTATTCCAAGCAGAGAGACCGGTATGGCAGACCATAAATTGTAAAGTTCTTCCCAAGGATTACAGGGAAACCAAAGTTGAGGCTGAAGAATCTGAAATTAGGCAGATAGTTATGGTCACAGACAGTGAATCCAATGATTCGGCGGAGTGACTTAGTTCTCACACATTCAGAGAATTTTTGTGAATACTAATGATAGCCAAACTTTTGTAATCTTGTATTCTCTTACACCTTTTACAAGTTTATAGAAATCTAGTCCTGGATTGTCCTCTATAACCATGTTGCCCTTATATTTCAGGATGGATATTGTATCCTGGATTGGTTTAATCAGAAAGTTTATACCATAATTCCTTGAAAGCAGTAAAACGGAACTATGCGACTTTTTTATTCCAGAAATGGTGAAACGCGGGTTAGATAAACACGGCACTAATATTAGCGTTGACATTGTTGAGATAAGGAGAGTCAACGGCATTGATCATCGGAGAAGCCATCACCATAGCTACATCCAGAACCTCCTGTCTATGATATATGTACATAGGTTTTTCCTTAACGCCGGTGTTAAAGTTGTAGAATTCTTTTAAGCAAAGTGATATACACTTTGTTCCTGCTGAAGTCAGTAGAGCCCAGTACTCAGTTTGTTCCAGCTGAAGTCAGTAGAGCCAAGTACTCGCTTATGGCCTCACCCTCTCTGGTAACTTCAATGTCATAGTCGGTGAATGCATCTCCTTGTGCTAGTTCTTCAGCAAGTTCACTTTCCATTTCTGTATCACGCTCTGATGCATTAGAAGTTGAAGGACCTCCGAGTAGACCATTTTGATTATCAAGCATTGAAGCAAGAGAATTTGCCATGTCAGTAGCAGCATCAGATTGGCTAATGTTGCTCGCATCAACTTCTGGGATTGCATCGGATTGGCCATTTGCATTTGTGAGGTCTGGTGCCTGTCCCGAGAGCAGTTGATGGATTGCCTGGTCCATTGTCCCACCACCCCGCAAAGCTTGAACCGCTGAGTGCAAAGTTTAAACATCAGAATGAATCCAGCTAGCTGCCTCACAAACATAAATCAAAGATAAAAAAAAAATTTAAGTATTTTAAGTACCTAATGATCTGTCAAAGCCCATGCGTACAAGAGCTTCAACTGAAGCATCTACTGCTTGTCGCTGTCGCTTATTTTTCCTTGATTCAAGATGTTGCTGCAAGTACATTGATTTAGTAAGGTTCTTCTCTATATAATATTCATATTTCGAACAAAATTGTTCAAGTCACCTGAATGGAAGAATTGGTCTCTGGATTTGTCAAATCATCCAGTGCCTTCTCACTGTCATTCTCATTTCTTCGAAGTGCTTCAGCAGCAAGTACCTTTTCAAACCTGAAAAGTCAAGAACGTCTTAGGATGAGTAACAAATATACAAGGCTTATGTTATTAATCTTAAGATCTGCAGGTGATATATCCGTTTGAAATAACTGTGTTATATTAGCTTGCTTACCCAATGGAGACCAGTTGATTCAATTTCTCGATATCCACAGCTTTCTTGAGGGGTGTGGTACCATACTTCTTTTGCTCCCTGCCAATTTTTTGTGTTAATTTAAAGCATAGAGAGATCCAATGTATATACTATATAGGTTATTATGTTGGACACCCACATAATTTCATTTCGCCGCCGAATATCATCTTCCCGTTTTTGGGCTCTTTTCGCTTTTTGGTCAACGAGAAAATCAACAGCACTGGACACATCTTGATTGCTCATCCTCAGTGCCCTTTTTGCATCTCTTTCTCTAAAGCCCATGCTCATCACAAGAGAAAGAGATTCATCCGGCACCTGAAGCTGTAATCCACAACGAAAAATACACGTTAAATTGTTAATTGGACTTTGTAGAAAAACTACTGGTTTCACTCAGAGAACTGAGAGTCAGAGATTAACAGCCTTCTGTGTTTAATAAAGTCTGTGGAAACTTGAGAAGAAAATCCATCTTTTTTCTTTCTTTTTTTTCTATTAGCGGACTTTGCATATTAATAAAGACAACACTACTGTAAATTTCAGTAAAATATATAATTGGGACCTCCAAATCCTATCAAAGAGAGGCAAAAATACAGTGCATGACATGGCCCTTCCCCTTTCCAATTACCTGAATGAACTTCTCTTGTGCAGAAGTCAACACCTTCATTGACTTATCAACCTGTCCACTATGATATGCCACAACCCCTTCCAGCAGCTCCAGTCTCAAATATCTATAAATTAGAATCAACAAAGTAAGTATACATATACATGCATAATATAGTAACCAATCAGATATGTAGTGAAAGTACTCACAGTGCACACTCTGGATAGCGACCTGCCTGAAGGAGTCTAGCACGAGAAGAGTCCCTTCCATAAGATCGTTCAAGCCCTTCTCTGGCTTTCTCAAGGCGAATTCCTGCCACTGATAGCCAGTTGATGTCTCTAAGCATGAAATAGCACCAAACCATATCGATTTGCAGTATAGAAGGATTGTCGACCAGCTGGAAGCAAACACAAAGCCAATATTATACACTGATTTGAAACCAATGTTAGAGAAAAGTACGCTTGATATAGTTTAACTGTCAAAGTCACCTAAACACATGGAATTTATACTTTATAGTCATTGAATGTCATCACTAAAGTAACTGACTCACCTCAAGAACCTTTGGATCACACAGAGAGAAAGCCTCCTACAATGAAACAAAAAAACACAACGATAAGGGCGACATTTTTAATCATTGGAAACATATCCAAAGCTGCTATAACAAGCATGGAAAAGCCATGTAACATGCTTCATATGAACAAAACATTCAGTTGCAACAAGGCACCAGCCACTAACCTCCCCCATGCTGAGCACTTCCAATGCATCTTTGTAATTATGTGCTTTAATCAGTTGCTTTGCATTGGTATGAAGCATCAGGCCCATCATGATTGCCCTGTCAAATAACATTTTGAATCTTACTTCCAACTTAAAAATGATTAATTTCTCATTTGTGGACCTAACTTGACAATAGAAACTATCGAAACCTAATTACACCATACCGCTGATCAGTCTCCGTTCCCATTTGCACTTTCTTCCCACTCTGATCCTCAAGTACTAAATTGAAATCTTCAATCGGCAAAGAACCATCAACATGCCTCTTGGACATCGCGGTCGCAGCCGCCCTGCACGTTTAACACACACAAACATTGGTTAAACCAAAACACAGTCGATCATACACCAAACAAAAAGTACAAAACACACAAATCTTAAAACACATTGCCCTGCATATCAATCCCACACTTCCTTCTGACAGCAAAAGCTCATAGATATTACTTCTCTCACTAAAATAAACACCACAGTGCCACTAACCAATCATCCAAACCAACTAGCATAACCAAATTCTCACTAAAGTTCAATCCTTTCACCAAAACCAAACAAACCCACATCATCAAACCAACAAACACAATCAAACTCCTCATAAAGTTCAAACCTTTAATCAAAACAAAACAAACCCATGTTTCACTTACTTGACTCGAGCCAGTCTCTGAGCGCGTTCGGTTTCAGCCATCAACTCCTGACCAAGAGACTTACCCTCCTGAGCACAAACCCGGCTCGCCAGAATCTTGGCGTTGTTCTTAACACCCAACTGGGTCAAACTCTCACTGCCGTCGCCGTCCTTCAAAACCCGGCCGGCGCATATCAGATTGATCGAACCGGGGTCGCAGTTGGATCGCTTTGCAACCTCTTCACGCAACATGGGCACGGTCCAGTCGTCCAATTCGACCTCCAACACACCCGACCATGTCCCTGCAATCTTCACTTTCGCCATTTAAAGAGAGATGGAGAGGAGTTTGAACTTTGAACACTGAAATGTGAAGATGGGATTTTTATTTTATAGATAGGGAATTTCTTGATCATCAAGACTTGAACTTTCTTAGTGGGTTTTGTGTCAACAGTTGAGTTTTCTGAGAGTCCAGAAAGTTTTATATATAAACTTTTTGATATAATTTTTTTAGGCTGAAAAATCAGAGAGAAATAAAATTCATGGGAAAAAAGGGAAATATTCTGCCTTTATGACGAGGAGAAACACCACTATCGGTTCATTCTCAAATGAGAAAAATGAAAAAGAAAACATTGTTTATAGAGTTGATTAATATTGGATTTGTGAAGTTGTATTTTGCTTACGGTTTGGAATGAAATTAGTTTTTCGTTAATTGCAGACTAAAGTCGGTGCTGACTAAGTTTAGCAATTGTATACTAAAATATGTTATAATCTTCTATCATAAGCTCAATGTTTGTACAATATGTGTTTTAGAATGTGCTCTAAGCTATGAAGGAGAAAAGTGTTCTGACGTTCAAATTTCGCACTTTAGGAGCATAAACGAATTGTAAGCACCATGGAAACTCCGCTCCATTTAGGGAAAAGATTGTTTTGGAATCGCGGCCACAATGCACGTTTTTTTATCCCGTAACACACTTCTTGATTTAGAAGCTTCAAATTCTAGTGTTGAGATTTTAGAATGAAAATTATGCCGGCATGTATTCGACTCTAGTGGCATCATTGAATATGATCTTGCCGAAATTAGAAAATTGAGGCCGAAATTAGTGTTGGTCGGTCCTATAGTACTTGATTTATGGATATTTAGATAATTTATTATATGATGTATGAAAATGGATAATTTAATATTTGAAGTTCTCATTTGTATTTTCTTTTAGTATTTATGTCAGTTTTAATTATATTTCAATATTATTTCTATAATTCTAATAAAATCTACACTTAAATTCATTTTGTTTTTCATTTGCTGAGAAAAGTTCAACAGAAAACATTTCTGGGTAAATTCCTTACTATATAAAAGCCTCTCTCACTCGACTCAAATCACCCGACACTGAACCACTTCACTGTCTCACAGTAAAACCAAACCTCCACCGCCCATGGCTGCCATCAGCGGCGGCGGAGCAGCCAAGAACAACACTACAACTAAACGCGGCAAGCCGAAGAACAAGAACGAGGATCAACGCAACCTCCTCGGCCTTGTCACCTCCGCCACCTCACTCGCCCACTCCTTCCTCTCCCAAAACGACCTCCTCCTCCTCCCCTCCCAAACCCTAACCCTCGAAACCCTCCTCTCCTCCGCCTCCTCCGCCCTCTCCCCGCTCCTCCTCCTCTCACCTCCTCCACAACCGCCGCCGCCGCCGCCTCAACCGCCGCAAGAATGCTGGTTCCGCCGCTTCCTCTCCGACACCGCCGCCGGCGACTCGCGGTGGCGCCACGCCTTCCGCATGCCCGAGCACACCTTCTCGATCCTTCTCTCCATCCTCTCCCCATTCCTGACCTCCGCAATCCCTTCAATCCCGCCCAATTACGCCGTTGCCGCCGCGATTTACCGCCTCGCCCACGGCGCCACCTATAAGGCCGTCGGCCGCCGCTTCGGAATGGACTCTGCGGCGGCCTGCCGCGCCTTCTACGCCGTCTGCAAGTCGGTGAATGATCAACTGGCGAACTTGTTCGAGTTCCGGTCCGATATGGCTCGGATTGTTGCCGGTTTCCGGTGGATTTCGCTGCCGAATTGCTGCGGCGTGTTAGGGTTTGCGAGGTTTGGGGTGGACAGTGAAATGCTGGGGCCGAATGCGGCTTTGCTGGTTCAGGCATTGGTGGATTCCGAGGGGAGGTTTCTAGATGTCTCGGCTGGCTGGCCGAGCACAGTGAAGCCGGAGGCGATTTTCCGGCAGAGCAAGCTTTATTTGGGTGTGGAGGAGTCCAGGGAGTTGCTGAATGGCCCTGCTCATGAGCTGGGCGACGGCATTGCGCTTCCTCAGTACATATTGGGGGAGTCTTGCTTCCCTCTTCTGCCGTGGCTGTTGACGCCTTATGTGAGATCAAATGAGGAAGAGGAGAGTTTTGGTGCATCGGAGAAGGCGTTTAACGCGGTGCATAGTCGCGCAGTGGGGCTGGTTGGGACGGCATTTGCGAGGGTGAGGGCGAGGTGGGGGTTACTGAGTAGGGAGTGGAAGGAGGAGTGTAGGGAGTTTTTGCCATTTGTGGTGGTTACTGGTTGTCTGCTGAATAATTTTCTGATGAAGTGTAGTGAGCCGCTGCCGGATGTCAATGCGGAGAGCTTGAGGAAAGAGGAGGGGGTTCAGGTGTGTGAAGGACAGATGGATGAGAGTGGCGAGAGGATAAGGGATGCGCTTGCCGCGCACTTGAGCCGGGTAAGCATAAGAAGATGAATTCTATTGTTGCCACTTGCTATTATCAATTAGCAGTTCATATTTAGTATGGAAAGAATTTTTGTGTTTTGGATCACCTTGATTTGGTCTGCTACCACTGCATATATGGATGTGATGTGAAGATATGACATGCATATGTGATTTTGAATGTAGATAGAGAATGATGATCATTAATGTCAAGGTTTCTGTTTCTATCCTTGGGTATGCTAATCACATTCTCATGTTTCTGTGACGATATGTTCACTTATTTAGCTTCTTGCTATTTCAGATAAATGTTCAAAGTATTTATAAGCTTCTTAAGTGGTGTGGAATGAGAAGATTACATAGAGTCAGATAGCATAGGCTACTTGATTTGGGAACAAGAACTGCATTTATTAAAAACTAGATAAGACTAATTTCTGGTAGTATCAGGAAATTTGTACATAAAATGATGAAGATGATCTGTAAAGACCATTGGTTTCGACTGATTTAGCTAAAGAGTTACAATCACCTATCCAACATAGTAAATCTGCAGATCAAATAAGAGTTCTGTATGTAATATCAGCCTGATGTTATTTATGTACTATCTCTAACACAGCAGACAGAATCTACGTACAGCCTTTAACTTCCAATCTGAGATTGGAGCCATATATGGCATTGCTAAGGAGAGTGAGCTTTTCAGGGTGATCAGGTATGAGCTTAGGAACAGCTTTTACTTGCACAGTTTAAGAAGCAAGTTAGGAGTCCCCTGAGGCCCGATTCTACGGGTTCACCTCCACGGTTCTGTAAAACCTTGACAAACTCATTTGCACTTAGATCACCATCACCATTTGCATCAAACACATGGAATATTATGTCCATCACATTGTCTGTTACATTGATGCCACATACCTGTATAGATTAGTTAATTGTTAGTAGGATACATGATATAGAAGCTTATCATAAGTTACAGATAGATTGGTATTTGAGAAGTTACTTTGGAAGCTGCTCTCTTGAGGTCAGCTTTTGTCAAAACCCCGTTAACCTCGCCGTAGCTGAATATGGCCAAAGAGAAAGACTGCAAATTCTTTCGCAGCTCTGCAAAATCTTTAAACTCCTTGTATGTAACTTGTATGTTGTTGAGACGTGGGGCGTTGTAAATATCGTCAACACGATCAAGCAACTTGTACAAGTCACTGAGATCAGCAGATGCAACCAAGGACAAGGCAAAATCTTTAGCTGTTATGGTTCCTTTTGCTTTGTAGTCATAATGAGCAAACTCCAACCGCAACATCTATCAAGTTCAACAAAACATGAAGAAAGAGAAGGATCAAACCAACTGAGATATAGCAATCCTAAAATGACTGGGAGAGTTTGAGAGAGAATTAACGTACTTCCTCATGTAAATCCCTGAAAAACTGTATAAATCTTTCATGCTTCAGGCCTTTTTTGCCGTCATTGCCAAAGAAGTACTCGAGTATGCCTCCCTCTTCTACACCAACTTTTACCCTGTAGCCGTCCTTGGTTTGACTGTTGTGATTTCGCATCAATTCCATAACTTTGTTACTCTTCCTTGTCAATGTCGCTGTAATACATGTAACATGTTAGATCAAACTTTTCAACCTCGCCTTGGAGACCAAGATCTCAGAAATGGAATCCTATCCACGAATTGAAATGCAAAATTTAAGTTACTCACCCGCTGTTGTCCAGATCGAACATTTTAAAAGCCACAGTAAAACTCGTTTCAGGAATGCTGAGGAGAGTGACGAAAAACATGTACCTAATATTCACAAGAATGTGGTTTTATATGAGTATGCTGCTGCATTTGATCCTTGACCTAAAATAAGAGGGGGCGATAGGTATGTGTAGCAAAATAGTATCAAGTAAAATAGTTGAGTACCACTCACTCGTGAAATGAAATGAGGCCATCACCATCAGTGTCGAAAAGCATGAAGAACTTAGAAGGAGCACATTGCAATTCTCCAGGAACATTCTCCCCTTGCAAGGAGCCTTCTCGAACACGATTTGAATCATATGGAGGAAACACAGGGACAACTGCTCGCATCAAATCCGCCGGAGTCATAAAGCACTCTCCACTATGAGTTTGAACTGATGCAAAATAATTAAAGATCTATAAACACAGACAAAGTTGCAAGAGAGTGGTTTTGTTAGTACAATATGCATATGATAACAATTATCACATTATGTTCTTCAAAACATTCATGCATATTGTTATACCTTTTCAGGGGTACTTCGCTCTCTCAACTTTTCTCATACGTGAAGAACTTCTTTCTCCTAAACGTATCTGAGACAAGAACTATCAGTACACACATAGGTCTCATAATCTAGAAATGAATTTGTGAATGAAACAATTAAGGTGATGTACTTGAAAAGAGGGACTTGATTTGATCTGCATCCTCGATTGCCCATGCTGCCTCCTCTTTGGCATCAGCAAAGCAAACTGAGGCATTTGGATCCAAGGAAGAAGAAGACCAATAAGAATAGCCTATGCTTGACCCCAGAATCAGAGCCGCTGAAGATCTCTGAATCAAATCGAATGTACTTCCCTTATTGGAGGAGCCTGATCTACTCTTGTAGTTGTACTCATTGTTACACCCAAAACCGCCACAAGTTGATGAGCTAATCGAAGACGACGAAGATGGCGATGATGAGGGTTGTGACTTATTAAATAAAGCGTGAGAGCTGAGACGTTGAACAACAAAACCAACCCCTGAGGATCTTCTTGAAGATGCCCAAGAAAACATAATATGAACCTCGATCTCCAGCTATGACTATATCTGCTATGGTTTGGATACACAACAATATATGGAGTTGCAATTAGCTCTAACAATTCTTACAGGAACTGAAATTGGGTGAGAGATTGATCAATTCTTTGTGACAAAGAGAATGAGTGGAGGTTATAATGTGACTGGGAGAGAATGGTGCGGAAATGAATTGATTTCCAGTGAAGATGTGTATGGTTAGTTTTGGAGCGGGAAAAGTGGTAGCTCAAAAGCTTTGACTGAATCTTCTTCTAACGGTTTTTTCATAAGTTAGTTGGTGGTTGTCGTGGTTCTATGTGTTTGTTTTGCATCATATGGCACAAACTCATTCGTGGAGTTCGGATATCACGGAAGCCTTTTCTAAATATGATCGGATGATATTTGCATGTGATTGAAAATATGTCGAGTTTAGAGTTTATATAACGGATGACTATAACTCACACTAGTTAGATCGGATGAATTTTGTTCACTTTGTGACTACTCACAAAAAATCTAAAGTCTTGAATTAGAATGATCCCCCGTTGAATAACGACAAGAAGTGTCAAAAATTTAGAATAGTATCTATGTGTCGCATTAGTAAATATAAAGTATGTTATCCTTTACTTGATCGTTTACAACTAAGAGTAATTATTTTGTGTACCCGTCACATCATATGATATTGCCATGTGATGTACCCAGTTAATCATATTACGTCATGATATAATTAACATGCACGTAATAAAAATGATAAAAATTTATTTACATATAAGTAATCAATCATAAACAAATATAGTAAAAGTTGATCAATAACATTAAAAGATACATCACGTAAGATATGTGGCTGATATATATAATAATTTCTCTAAAAGTAACACTAATATCCTTTTCAAAACAAAAAAAAACTAACACTAAGATTTGTGTCGTATATATTTATACAAATGTTTTGACACGACCATCTTTCTTTTTCCTTTTTAGGGTAGAACTATAGATTTTCTTGGATTCCATTTATATAGTAGAGAAATCCAAGCTAACAGTTGGTCGATACAACTTAATGTACATTATTGGCACTTGTAGTGGTCCTAGTGGGCATGTTGTCATTTTCCTTACCCAAATTTTGGACAGAATTCATGAGAAGTGAAGTGACCTAAGTACTAAACTGCTAATGAGGCTAAGTAACACAGGCTCGTTCTCTTCAACTTTGTTTCTGTTTGATGATCGACATTCAACCAAAGTGGAAGTAGGTTGATAAATTGGTAATTGCTTAACTGCCCCCCTTAATTTTGGGTCCCCTGTTTACTTTCGGTCTCTACATGACTTCAACCACCAGTAGTATAGAACAGATTACAAGTCTTCTACTTAGCTACAGCAGCAATATTAAGATTAATTTCTCCTCCTACAATAAGAAAGCTCACAGAGATTTCCCAACTCATGCTCAGTTTCCAGTTAGTTAGTTATGATACATTTGATAAAGTGATCTTATCAAGTGATCTAATGTTTACATTCAAAACCAATTAGTAATGGATGCAGTGACTTAAACTCTTTAAATTCATAGATTATGTCTCATTTTCTCATGTGAGATGTATATTCTCAACACGCTCCTGCAAGTGTGACGAATTTTCAAGTCATATACGTGAACAACATTTTGGGTAACGTAGAGTCCGTGTGATCATTTGGGCTTCATATATAGACGTGGGTAACCTGTTTTCTTATTATGATAAAGTGATTTGGGTTCACATCTAAAACCAATTAGCAATGGATGAAGTGACTCAAACCTTTATAAACTCATAAATTATGTCTTATTTTTCTATGCGGATGTATATTTTCAACAATACTCAGTCCCCAACTACCATCCAAATTTTCGACATTGACAAATTTGTTGGGTCTCTCCCTTACAGCTAAATCAATATCGATATTGATATCAACTTACCCACCACATTAAATTTTTATATTTATCATCTTCTTCTTCCTTATATCTCTTCCCAACTCCAAACAGCCTCACATTGTAACAGAGCTATGGACTGGTTCGCATGGCTGTCGAAAACCAGCCTTGAACCGAGCCTTGTCTACGAGTACAGCATCATCTTCTCCCGCAACCAGCTTCAAATGGAGGACGTTTCTTTCTTCAACCACGAGTTCCTACTCAGCATGGGAGTCTCTGTGGCCAAGCACAGGCTGGAGATACTCAAGCTTGCCAAAAAGGAAGGTGGCGGTCACCCAGGAGCAATAGCAAGGATCGGTTTAGTGGTCATCAAAACCAAGAAGTGCTTCAGCAAGTACTTCACAAGGTTGGCTTTCCAAGAAACCGACATGTCGTCGTCCCACTCGTCCCCCAAGCATCATGTAGCTAATCAACCACAGAAGTATCAAGAGCATTGGAGAGGAAGTCTGCAGAGGAAGCCCAAGGGTCATGAGGAGGGCAGAACTCGGTGCATTGCGCTATCGGGGCCGTTGGATATCAGGACTCATGAGAGGTTGATGATGGTCCCTAACCCTAAGATGAGCCTGAAGCTATCAGGACCCCTGGACTCAAAGGTCAATGAGAGGCTCATGTACACAGCAAACAGGAGCCCCAGGCTCACTGCAGGTCCAATGGTGACTGACAAGTTAATGGTTGCAGCAAATAGGAGCCCCAAGGCATCAGAAGCGTTCGGTGGTCGATCATACGATAGGCTGATGGTGTCGAAGAATAGAAGCCCGAAGCTGTCCGGACCGCTTGATGGAAGAACCACACCATATGAGAAGGAAAGGGTGGACGCTGATTTTGATGACCATTCACTGTGGACTGCTATGTTTCAGGATTTGAAACCCACTTAATCATTAGTTTGTGCTTTTTGGTTGGTTGTGCTTTCCTTGAGGTGTTTTGTGTTCCAAAGAGTCGTGAAATAAGTTTGTACATGCATGTCCTGAAAATTTTACTTCAGAATTTAGTGCAATCAGAAACTTGGCTATCTTAATTGGTGTGTGTTTGAGACTATTACTATCATAGTATTGTAATGAATCTGTTCACCCTTGTGTGCTCTTGGTTGATCGAACTACGTACTATATACATAAACATATATACATTGGTTGGTTCTGCTACTATATTTATGTGATACAAAATGTGTTGCTTCATTGACACTAGGGTACGAATGACTTAAATCAATGGGGAAGCTAAGCTATATATATATTATAGTACATTTGTAGATAAACATCATATCTAGCTGCTGTGTCTGCTCATATTCTAGTGTCAAGAACTATTATTCTTATTTTGTGGTGATCGATCATTTTGATATGGTCTGCTCACTTCACCTCAGGTGTCAAAATTTAGAGCCTGAAGTCTGATTCATTTGTTTACATGCATGCATGCTCAAATGTGGTTGGGATCCAAATATCGATAAAAGACGTACGCGTCTTCGATCTGTTAGATTTAGAGTTAAGGTCAAGTGAACAGAACAAAATCTTGCTTATAACACTAATTAACTAGCATCTATATATAAATGAGTGATAAGCTTAAATCAACAGTACGTAAGTGAGACCTACCCCCAACTGTCGCAACAACTCTGTAATTGGCATGATTTAGTAATACCTATTTTAAACAGTTCTCACCTTGAATCTTATAGTTATGGATTGAATGCCGTAATTAACCGGCCAACTGCTATATAGAGAGCCAGTTCACCCGGCCAATTGAATGAATTGATCGGTAAAGATGGAGGAAGGCTCACGCGAGTGGTATTCATAATGCTCCAGCGACCTGCTTTCCTGTTTGTGTTGCGCTATCAATAGCAGTTGCCCTTTCTTCAGTTGTGATCGAACCTCTGTTTTTCTATCAACAACTTCCAATTAAGATCATTTCCATTATGAAGCTAGAGATGACTTCAGCCTCGATCGTACAGACTGATGAAGAAAATCAATGAGCCCCCTTCCTCATTTAAGCTAGCTATATGTCACGTCCCTATTTTGGGAGTGTCGATCGTGGGCTGCTGGTTGAAAGAGCTTCATGCATATGCGGGATTTGCTCCAAGATTCAATGTGTGAGAGATATATGGCTGCTCCTTCTGAGGGGTTCAAGCATGCCGACCCGGTTAAATTCGGAGAGCTTGTTGCTAGTCGAGGACTTAACGTCAAAGAGGCGAGTTGACCGCCCTACACACAGATAGGGGTCTGGAGCCGATCCCCTGATGAGCCCAAGGCAGGGCGAAACCAGTGTATTGCCCCGTTGGATAAGGCTGGCTCCATGAGGATGGAGCGCTGCATGGACCAAGTGTGGCAGCCGAATGGCTAGGTCCGTGACAAGTGGTATCAGAGCCACCTCAACATCGCTGTCGTTGTGTTCGCCAAACGCTCACACGTGTCGCCGTGTCCCCAAGATACGGGGGGCTCCGAAGGGGGAGTCGAGTAGGCAGGGTCGCCTCCAGGGGGGAGGACCGGACGAGAAGATCCGTGACAATGGCCAGGACAAGAAAGATCCGGCGCGAAGTCATTGTTGGGTGGAAGATCTTTGGGAACTCCTTTTCGTCGCTCTAGGCATCGCGGGCGCACAAGGGTTGCGCAGGCGCACAAGGGATGCGCGGCCGCAAGGGAGGATGCTGTGTACGAGGACGTACACCAAGTTTGGTGAGGGAGGATGTCACGTCCCTATTTTGGGAGTGTCGATCGTGGGCTGCTGGTTGAAAGAGCTTCATGCATATGCGGGATTTGCTCCAAGATTCAATGTGTGAGAGATATATGGCTGCTCCTTCCGAGGTGTTCAAGCATGCCGACCCGGTTAAATTCAGAGAGCTTGTTGCTAGTCGAGGACTTAACGTCAAAGAGGCGAGTTGACCGCCCTACACACAGGTAGGGGTCTGGAGCCGATCCCCTGATGAGCCCAAGGCAGGGCGAAACCAGTGTATTGCCCCGTTGGATAAGGCTGGCTCTATGAAGATTGAGCGCTGCATGGACCAAGTGTGGCAGCCGAATGGCTAGATCCGTGACATATAGCTACCTCTCCCACCCCCACCTCATTGTTATTAGTTTCGACTTATGTAGCGTAGCAATAGTAGGAGCTGCTTCTTAATTCTATTTTTTTTTTTTAAGGATTGCTTCTTAATTCTAATACGTCATATTTCAACCCGCTCTCTGATCTGTGTTATACTAAGAATCTGAACTGACTAACTAACGTTATCGCTTGGCTCAAAATTGAAGTTAAATATGAACACTGACAAGCAGGTCTAGACCGTCTGGTGAAACAGTTGAGAATTCTCGATTTTTGATGATCAGAGGCTGCAAATTATGGTTTTTAAAGTGGTTCAGCACTTCAGCTACTATAATAAGTCGTTTTTGCCCTATATTGTTGTATATAATTTTCTTCTGCATGCATGTTATAACTTATGTTTTAATCTGTACGTTGCTATTTATAATACATTTGCGGGTGTTCTATCACAATAGGCAGCTTAATTTGCTAATAATGTAGCTATGTTTGCTCAAACTCGATCTACTTCATTTTATGTCTGCACTTTGCATTCTAGCTCTGGCTAATAATGGAACTCGGTCTACAAACTTTTTGCATCACTTTCCACTGAAGCCTGCCCAACTCTAATATAAGGGTACAAAAATAGTTTAAGATTTCTTAATGTATTTTGACATAAGCCTAAGAGTACGTATCTTTTAGTTTAGTATTATTGTATTTCTCTCTAAAATACTATTAGCCGAGAACTTGGAACTTCGTCCCTTAAATTACCAATGCATATGTAAAAAGAACAAGAGCATCAGCGGCACCATGTAGACACATAAAATTTAATAAAGTAAATCATCTTCATTAAATGATTAAATCGACTAAGAATCCGATAAAATTGCACATGTGGCCCAAAAGTCAACAAAGTTAGTGCATATCTGAATAAAACTCGCGTCAACACATAAATAGATGATCGTAATCGAAACTACGTGATTCCGACTTAAATAGGTAATTAAATGTCATTGACGATTCGAAATGGTAATCGAATATTTGATTAAATTAATAAATTCCTTAACAGTTATAATTAAATCAATTATTTGAATCTGTTTAATTTAGTTATAAGAATAACTAATTTTAAGTTAATCAGAAAATACGTATTAATTTAATTATACAATTAAAAAATTATTATTTTAGTGTCATTAAAATATTTTATAAAATATAAGCCTTGACACTATAAATACAAATTTCAACATGAAGAGAAAGGGACCAGAGAAAAAGAGAGAAAATCACTTGAGCAAGAGAAGAGATACTAGAGCTCAAGAGAAAGACCCCTAATTCGACTTCAACACAAGAGATAGCAAGATCACTCTCGAAAAATCTCAAAATCTCCCAAGTCCACGAAGAATCATCAAGCTACCAAATCGCTTATTCTTCATCAAATCCAAATTCAAACTCAAGTCCACGAATAATCATCAAGCTATCAAATTGCTCGTTCCTCATCAAATCCAAATCTAAACTCAAATTCTCAAGATCAAGTGCACATCATTTTTGAGCCGGAGATAGAATTAGAGTTCACAAAGATTGTAACCTCACGCTTGATTATCAATAAAATTACATTCTATTTGTACACGTGTCTGCATTTCTTATTTGTTTTCAAATTCTCATTCTACACACCATTATATACATGAATAATACTAATGGAGATTCTTCAGCGGGAAAGCGGTTGAAGTTCCACTGACTACCGCCCACTGATCTTAGTTGTTTGTATTCTGAGGTAGTCTGAAGGAACCACCAGCGTAAAGCATTTCATAAACAGGCTTTATCCTAGTGGAGAGAACAATGCTCAAGATTGTGCCGACACCACAGACACCAGCCAGAACAAAGAAAGTAAGCCTAAAGCATTCTGGACCCAAGCAGGAGACATTTGTTCCATAGAGATGAATAGCACCGTGCTGTTTTGCTGCCTCGTTATCGTATATGTATCCTGCTAGGAGACCTGAAAATAGAAATGCGCCGAGAGGATTCGCTAGTGACATAAAATTGTAAAATATGCCAAAATGCCTCAATCCAAAGAGTTCAGATACAGTCGGGATCATGATAGATAACTGGACACCATAGCAGATGCCAAGCAGTGGAGTCGCAGCATAAAGAGTTCCACTGATAGCAGAAGCAAACAGCAGATAGATAAAGATCATTACAATTTGAGTGCATGTCATCCAAAATGTTCGCGGAATTATTCTCGTCCTGAAAAAGAGACAATAATCATCTAATGTAAACTATTGTTCAAGTAAATCGAGGGATGGAATCAAAAATGCAAGGATGAATGATGTCTTACTTGACAAAATGTTCAGAAACAACTCCTCCGCCGAGACGACCCACAAAATTGCCAAAGCTGAAGAGAGACAACAAGATCGTGGTATCATGTGTTCCTTGTGCAATACCTATTTGAGCCAAATTATTCAGGACAGTTACCCCAGTACCAACCCCTACAAAATATACCAAAAACAGAAGCCAGAAGTCGGCCTTGATCACTGCTTCAGTAAACTTGAAATCTTCCCCTCTTTTAGGCCTTCTCTTTCTCTTCACTTCTCCCTCACCCACTGCAAAAAGCATCGCTATGTCAGACGAAGAATCATTCCCTTCCCGAAAACTCCCTAGGCTTGCTGTTGATATAGATGACTTCAGCAGTGGTTCAGTTTCAGCTGCATTGCTGTCCCCATTATTCAAATTATCAGAAGGGCCGACTCTTCTGGGATACAATGTCATTTTCAGAGGGATCGCAAGCGGGGCCATGAGAAGTACAACCATTATGATAACAAAACTATAGGTTATCGGAGCACTCAAGGAAAAGGAGTCATCCAATATTGTAGTGGTGAGAACATATATAGCAAGCACCACACTTGCAGCTTGGATAAAGAGAAAGTGACCATGCTCCGCAGAGTCCTCACTAGAAACCGGAGTACAGGGCCTAACGAAATACATCACAACGAAACACAGGATAGGAACCCCGAGTGTCAGGAAGAGTAAGAGCTTAGAAGATGAATTACGAAGCAGTACGCTATAAATCTCCGTAAACACAGCTCCACTGAGACCCCCATAACCTTTCAGAATGCCGGCAACTGTGCCACGACTAATAGGGAAGTTCCTCATGTTGGTTACAAGGACAGCCGTGCTAAACCAAGTACTACTATTAGCAGCAACACAAAGAGCAATCCATAACTGCAACATAAACGCTTCAGGATTCCAAATCTAATCAAAATTATGAATCGTGTGTGGATGAACCATTTCCACCATTAATAACCATCCAATTGAATAACCAAATTAAAGAAAACTATCAACAGAAAAAGTTCTAAATTCTAGCCCACCAATATCTTATCTCATCCAATACCTAACTGTACAAAGAAACATCAACATCATCAATCCCATAAACAAACTAGTACCCAATTCACTAATTCACCAATCTATTACTCCTCAAATGGAGAAAATAAAATTCCTAGTATCTACAGAACAGAACAAAATTAAGATACAGATCACTTATGCCCCAACTGAAATCTTAAAGCAATCAAATTAGCAGAAAGACCAAAACTTCAAACCCAACCAATCCCACAAATGCCAGATAGCAATCTTCAAAACTAATACTCAATCACAAAATCTTAGTACCTCAATACAATCAGGAAAATCACATAAAGAGCAAAACTTTGAACAAGAACAAGAGACATACCAACCAGTAAGGCAAGGACAGAACCGTACGGCTGACAGCGAGCCAGAGAACACCGTAACCAAAGAAACAAGCGAAAGCCCCAATCGAAACTATCATCCAAGGTGGAAGCTTGTTGGAAGCAATCCCAGGAACAAGTCCAACGTTTTCTCCAATATCACTCGCCACTCCGAGCATGGTCAACTGTCGCTGACTGAACCCCAGAACGGACTTGAGCGAGTGCGAGTAAAGCGGGAAGTTGTACGTGTTTCCGGAGGCTATTTGGACCCACACGGAAGCTCCTAATCCCACCCACGGCGGCGTTGTCCCTTCCTTAACAGTCCCCATTTTGCAAAACCAAACCAGCTGGAAACTGAAGTGGGTTTTTTTTCCGAGCTCGATCGAGAAACAGAAGAGGCTTTAAAGGATGTGAA
Source organism: Argentina anserina (assembly GCF_933775445.1). Lineage (NCBI taxonomy): Eukaryota > Viridiplantae > Streptophyta > Magnoliopsida > Rosales > Rosaceae > Argentina > Argentina anserina. The sequence goes on along the minus strand of NC_065872.1, from coordinate 911,041 downwards.
ACTGGATGTGATCGAGTTTAACGTGGAGGTGGCAACAGGACAAGCATTTGGACCTCCCGGCGGTTTGGCCTAACTAACTTCCTTGTTTTGTTTTTCTTCTAAGCAAAAAGTCAAAGGATTTGAGTCACTTGATGGGGAGTTGACGCAGAGTGGTCACGTGTTGAAGCACGTGACGGGGAGTGTGGATGCCATGACAAGTTTCCCGATTGAGTTGTGATACTCAGAACTCATGGAAAATAAATTTGTCAACTACTATTATTGTGCTTATTCTTTTAAATTCATGACATGTGTTTTTTTTCAATTCATATTTAGATAATAATTGAGCAATTAGATACATGTCATGAGTTTAAAAGGGTGTGCACAAAAATAGTGATCGGCAAATTTGTTTCCGAAACCACATGGTCAAGGAGCTCTTTAAATTTTTTTTCAAATAAATGTATGCATACAAGTATTTTTGTATCGTCGTACGTACCTTAGCAAATTAATAATACATTTATCCAACTAATAAAATCGGATTAATTCTCCATAGCTTGTACATAAAGTCGAAGGTCTCTTATTCTTGCTCTTGCTGGGCAAAACTTGTGAGAATTGAGATTTGAACGTTAAACATGTATTCTTCATTAACTAAGTTACTTCATGATTAGGCTCTTATTCATTTGGTTCATTCCACAATAGATTCATTTTCCTTTAGATTATGTTTGTAGACCAACATAATTCTTGACGTCTAAAAATGGAAAGAGACTACGGGATGCTTTGCGCTCAAGTTTCGTTGCCTTTATCCCAGTACTAATCTATTTCAACTTCATTGTTTATGTCCTCCAAAGAAGGTGACAAGAAGGGTCGCAACTTTTTCTAACTGATTTATGATAATTTCTCTTCAAACTAGGAATCTAGGATGTTAGTGTAACGATGCGATTTTCTAGTCCAAGAAAAGCAATGGCGCAGTATAAATGATCACAATACAAACAAGAAGCAGTAGCAATGTTCAAATATATTTGAATGAAAACACGGAGGTTCTTCCATCCACCTAATTGAAGTTCACCTCATATTTGTTAAAGACAAGTGATACTCACTTATACAACATAGTTAATCAATTTTTTTAATATTCAACTCAAATTATGGATAATGTTATGTCACGTCATCAGTTTTAAACTTTGAATAGTAGGTGAATGTTTACATGATAGATGTAGAAATTTTCGATGAAAACATATGATAAGTATGACGGCAGAGATAAATAGTGACAATGTGCGTACATATTGTGACGAACATCTATATAAACACGACAAAAATATATACAAACATGACATGGGTACCCAACTTCTAACTTTCTCGATCTTTTGTCTTTTTTAATAATTGCATACATGTAGCCAATCTCAAGATAACAAGTAGAAAGACATGAATACAAATGACACACAAAACAATCAATTATGCAACGAAGAACAAATGTTCACAGTTCACAGGCCTAAGTGCCTAACCCATGTCGACAGAAAGCCCAAAAGCACCCTTAAATTCTGCCACTTTCTATTTTCATACCCAAACAGCAGCTTTCAGAACCAATCTAAAAGACCAAAACAAAACCATGACCGACGAGAACTAGAACCCTAGTTCAGTAGTTTGGAGCGTCGGGCGAAGCGCGGAGGGGAAGAACTCGCTGAAGACGACGAGAATAACAGCCCCTAATCGATCCCAACAGACGAAGCGCCGATCGAAAGGAAGAGTTAGACGAGAACAACGCTGCCATTGTGAACAATATATCGTGGGACAAGAAGCCTTCAGTGGTTAATGGTGGATCCTCTGGTGGATCCCTTTTGGTGCTGCAGAAATAGGAAGACAAGGTAGCGGTGCCAAAGAAGATAGTAATATAGAAGAAGTTTCTTTGTAGAGAAGATTATGATTCAGCAGACTCGATTGAAGAAGACTCGCTGTCACGTCTTCTCCAACATGATGAACGTTATATATGGATATTTGATTTGAATCTTGTTGAAGTCTGCATTTGTTGTGGTAACAACTAACAAGGATGGAAGTCCTGAGCGTGATCAGGAATACGTTTATTGTTTTCTTATTGGAATTTCCTATTTGCTGTAATACCAGTATAGGCCGGGTTCCTCCAGCCGACTAAGATGCAGAGAGTTATCAACAAACGTACGGTAGGTATGGTTTGATTTGAATTGGTTGTGCTTGATTGCTTAAATGAAAATCAATTTATGTACTTGAAATTAGTTTTTCAAAGCTCGATCTGGGTAGTATTGTTGTGCTGGAAATCTGATTGGAGTTTACGATTGTACAAGGGCATTATCTAAGCGAAAAACCTTTTAGGCTAGTACCCATGCCATGGGTTGTGACATGTCCGGAAGCAACTCTATCCAACCTTTCATATAGTTTTTAGTTCCTAATTAATTTCCCATTTACAGAACTTCTACTTACAAATATGTCACCAAATTAGATGATACGTAATAAGCTAATGTCATCCACCAACAAAGTACTAAAGGAGAAAGAGACCAAGGAACTGAAGGAAGAAACAAAATCATTGAAGGCCATATCTGCTAGTTTTTGGCAGTTGTAAAAATTTGGGGTGCAGGTTAGGCATGGAATAGAGAATTAGTCTACTCTAGCTACCTTATCTAGTTATCCATTGCAACTTAACGTTGTGAGACAACGGGATTAGGATAAGCAAGATATTATATGTTAAGATGTCCACTAGCTAGCTTAATAACTGCTGTGATCATAGGATTTGGATATAGAAGTTTGGTTGTTGTTTTTGTTCTATATGGGAGCCAACTTGATTCTCACTAATTGACATATCACAAAGCTTTAGTAGGCTAAATACGTGTATATTCATGCACACGAGGAGATAGTAGATTAGACAAACCTCACGTCGGCTTGGATTTTCTCATAAATGAGAACAATTTGATCTCTGTCATCTTTATTAGTTTCATTATAGGTCAGCTCACAATTAGAGATCGATAGTATCATATATAATGAGAGAAGTTGGCAATTATAGTGTGATCAGGATTTTAGTGATTAACGAGTCAAGCTGGTCAAGTTAGCTTGCTACGGAAATAAAATATCTCGTTTAAACACGTATGAGGATCGCGATCGATTACCGAACGCAAACTGGTTATTCTAGATTTATCAGAGTCAGACCTCAAGTTTGACATGAGTGAAGATTATTGCATGCATGTCAGCTAAAACAAATGAAACAATGTAAGAGATCAACAACTCGTTAATATCAAAGAACCAGGCTCTACTAATGAATTCGAGTTACCAAACAAAACTTGCTATTCAAATTTTTTTCCTTCTTCCTTTACATTGTTTTTGTTTCAAGTATTGAAAGTAACTCATGCCGCCACACGTACCTCATACCCTACATGTCGATCTTCAACCTTATCACATTTCCATCTCTGAAGTGACCTAACGACTAGTTTGAAGAACCAAAGCAACAAACGGGATAGCTATTTCCTTCCTCCATTAACACCACTCGTGGCAAAAACAGGCACATGGAGCTTGAATGCTTGATCGTATAAGAACTTCCCCACATCCATCCAAACCATTCAGGTCTTTTCGATCTCGGATTCCTTCATTTCCTACCAAACTTGACTCAGCAACCATTAAGCAATTCCAGCATGGTAGAGCAGATTTGAAAATTAAGCACCCAATACAATGTGATTCAGTAGTGTTGTTTGATCCGTTACATGAATTTTTCAGAACGTGAGGCAGGGAATATAAGTAGATCGACGGATGGACCTCAAGTTTTCAACTGAAGCAATAATGTAATTAGAAAAAGTTGGGTTCGGTTAGGATCCGACACGAAATTGTCGAGTCTGTGTCGACCCACCAAATACCAATCTTAGCTGCTAACACCAATAATCTAACCATAACAATGCTGCTCACTACGTACTTGATTCACTTATTCTTCTTTCTCAACAATGTTTTATCCTTAAAATAGTAGGGTATCTCATGACGGTTACCCATCCATCAGACTTGTACCTAAATCAAATTTAGAATTTTGAAATGGAATTTAGCTACATGCCAATACTCTTATGATTTACGTGTCATATTACATCGGAAGCTAAATCGATATCACAGACATCTATGCTGATTAGAGAATGTCACTATAAGTTAAATTTTACTCGCTTCGTGATAGAATTCATAGAGAACAATACTATTCGAGCCATGATTCAATACATTGTTCTTTTAAGAGTTTTAGGTACCACACTGACTGGTTCGTCTTACGGATTAAGAGCATCGTTCTCTCAATCATTTAGATGGGAAAAATCTGTTGTGCGCGGCTGTATGTCATGCATACAACAAATTCTTGCCAAAACTTCACACACTACCTCTCATGCATCTCAAGTTCTCCCTTCTTTTGCCTTCAAAACATTGATGTATAACATACAGCAATGTAATGTAGATGAACCCGTTTAGATGATGGTAAAATGTTTTGGCCGATTCATTATGACACGTAAATAGAATTTGTAAACGATAACATAGTGAGTGAGATGAAGAGCGATTAAACAAAGAGCCTAAAAGGGCAGCTAATTGATTAGCTCCACGTCGTGTTACACCGGCCCATACGTACGTAGCTATCACTATCATGGTCGACCTTATCTTCTTCTTCCCTCAAAGAGCCAAAGTCAGTTTCTTGGCTAATGCTGCCATCCTTTGAATGCGATACAGTTGAAAAAGAGCTGCAATTGCAACATATGGGTCCTCACTCCTCACCCCTCTCATATTCGTTTTGGCACGACAGGGACTACTGCATTGTCTAGCAACTCTCTGATACCGACTCAAGAATAATATACCCAAATACGAAATTTGTCATTTCGCTTTCGTCTTCCAAATTAGAGTATCAGTAAGGATTAGGTTGATTCCCAAAATTTTCTGGAAGCTCGAATCTCCTTTTTGATAAAATATCTTTAAAAATTGAGCTGGTGATAAGGAGAGGGGGGGGGTCCTTTTAGTGAGGAGATATTATAGTTTGATCAATAGTGGAGAAAGTAAAAAGTCCGATAATTCCAGCTTCCATGATCAATGCTTAGCCTCAGGTGCCCGGCATCACCAGTAAAAAGGTCGACGCTGACCGGAATCTTGATTACTTTTCTAATTTCATTTTTTTTACTGGTTAATTTAGATTCATTCTGATTCAATCCAATACTCCATTGTCAAGGCCTGTGTGCATTTTGGCAAATCATGGCTTCAATTTTGGAATACAAACCTGCACAGAATTAAATAGTAAAATTAGATAAGAAAAAAGAGTAAATATTCAATCAGCTTGGGGGAAATATGACTCACCTCAATTAATTTTAGAAAATAGTAACGGAGAAGAACTTGACGGTACGGCGTATAGTAACGGAGCCGACACATATTCCGGCCAATGTAACGGACGTGACGGATATTTGTACCAGATTGAACCAATTTGGATCTGAAATGAACTTTGGGATCAATTTGAGGTAATTATGTGGTGGAAGTTAATCGAGTCCTGGAAAGCTGGGCTTGGAGAAGGCCAACAATGGCGCAGCGCCAAGAAGATACATATAATTTTGTATTGTATATACACAAAAGGGCCTAGAACCTTCATCTTATCACTAACAATTATGAGTCCTCTATAGCAGTTCGGTCACCGGAGGACACATAAAAACCAAGTCCGTTCCGAATCATCCCAAATCCATCAGTTCACTATCGCCGGATGGCGCCGCACGCGGCGGCGATTTGCCGGAGAATTCCAACAATATTAGGATCCGACTAGGGCAAACGTACCGAAATACGCTTCAATATGTTCAAAATTTTGTTTCCGATGATCGGAGTTAATTATTCGCTGCACTTTGACATGGTGGAGAGCCGGCTCGGCCTGGGACGGAAGTCGGCGCGGCGGCGCTGGCTGTGGGAGGAGGGACGGATCAGAGCGGCCAGGGCTCGCTTGACGATTTCGCCTTCGACGCCGCCGATTCGGACCAAGGAGTTCGTCATCGCCGATCTCCGAGCGTTGAGGCGGTTCTGCGAGTACGGCACGGCGGAGGCGGACCTCGACGACGAGCCGAAATTGGTGTTCTTGTGGAGGCTGCACCGGAACGAGCCTGGGTGCGAAGTAGGAGAGCACATACAGGTCCGCTTCGGGGTGTTGATCTGCTTCTTCATCGCGCTCCGGTGGTGGCTGCCGGAGCCGTGCGGCGAGACAGAGATGGAGCGGTTGGGGGAGGTAGGGCGATCGAGGAGGGAGAACCGGACGGACTGAGCCGAAGGAGAAGGCCTGGCGAGGCTCACGCGCGGGGGAGAGGCGGCGCGTGTGAAGAAGCCGCCGGCGGTGCGGGAGGAGAAGCTGGATGTGGAGGAGGCGAAGCCGGTGGAGTGGGAGGTGTAGAATCTTCCGGATAGTGAGGGTGAGGCGGTGGACCGGAGGACCGATCCGGTAGCTGACGACTTTCTAGAAGCTGTGGCCATTTTTTTTCGGTTGGAGAGAGAGTGAAGCGGTTTTTAGAGAGAGAAAACGAGAGGAGAGAGAGAGAGGTTTGTGTTCAAGCTGCGTTTTGCTGCCCAAATTGGCAAACCTAGCTTCACTCGAGCTATGTATTTATACTTGAAGGGGGATGAGAATTTGATGAAAATATCGCGAGAATTATTCAAACTGTTATGTTAATTTCTTTGATGGAGATTGCATTAGTGCCCTTCCTTTGTTTCGTTATTTACTTTGAAATCTTCTGGTGGTCCCGCTCTCCTATATTGTATTAGCTGTAAAACTGTAATTTTGTCTTACCATATTACGCGTTAATCATTTTTCATTTTCATTAATTGTCATTTACTAATTGCTTCGGAAAACAAAATTCTCTACGTAATGTAGATTTTCTGAATCTTGGCTACTCAAATTACCATATTGTTGTATTTCATTTATACATATGTAAATGAACAGATGCCTACATAATCGCAGAATAAGTATGGAAGATCCAATTTTTAATTATTTATTTTTATTCAAATAATTTTTTATTGAGTTCGTAACCGAGTTTATTATCTCATGCTTGACAATGGCGTTTTTGTCCAAATTGTAGTATTGACGGTAATCACGGTATGCTTGAGAGAATATAATCCCCTTTTTTCCTTTCAAAAATGTAGAAGATCTATGTGCCAATGAAATCATATACCACATGTTTAAGATGCTTAAACCACAAAAATGAATTAAATGTGGTTGTATACATGGTAGTTACAAGCAAACGAAAATTAAAAAGAATATTAACGATACATGTGATTCCTCTATGGCCATAATCATTGTGGAACCACCAATCTAGATTAAACTAATCGAGAAATTATTATTATAAAATGGTTTCCTTAAGAAACCCCTCTAATCAAATTCAAAGCACCTCCCTAGTAAGAGTTACACACAAACCGGTGAAGAACTAATTAGAGTCCTGGATAGAAAATATGGAATAGTTAAGGGGGTTGGTTAAAGTGAAACTGGGGGAGGCCCTGACTAGGTTCCAACGGTTTTATGAAGCAAGCTATGGGCAGAGTCGGCAGGCCACAGACGCGCGCGCGCTTTTTTCGCGCTGGAGATGAAAATATTTTAAAATTCTGAAATCAAAAGAAAAGTGTGGGAGAGACTGACAGAGTGGTCAAGGGGCTGTCTCCGTCGCGCACATAATTTCGGAATTTCCGTTACGCTCCCCACACACGCCTTAACTACCACGTACCCACTCTACTCACCCGCCCCCATATACTTCCCAGCCCACTGTTTTTTTTCAGCTGTTTTTTATTCCTGATTTCTTGATTAACTCTCGCATACTGTAGTTTTTTTTTTTCGTTTTTGAAACAAATATCAGAGTTTCACGTCTACCCTTAAAATCTCAAGTGTGGACATGATATTTATTATAACACTTCCCTCCATTATTAAAAATAAATTAAGATTTAACTTCAACTAGTGTCGAATTGAACATGGGTGTGGGAGTTTTCACACAAAATATTTTACCAATCTGACATGTGAGTGGTCATATTCTCTATACATGGATAGTTAGAAAATCAATGCATGCGTCAAAACTCAAAAACTTGTGACTACTCACTAATTGTCAGTGTAATAAAGAAATAGTATACAATTCTAACAGCCTAGTAGACCTGATCAAATATGACTAAATTAAAATGCACTCACATTACAAATAACTTCTTTACTGTTGATGTTGGATCAAACCAAGTGATAAGAATGTTGAAGTTGTTGGAGCTTATGCATGTTTGATCGTATATATGTACTAAGTTGTATTAATAGTAAAAACTTATGGTTAAACACGTTATCTATACTTCTATAATAAAAATAGAGTTTGTCAACTAAAACACACGTGAAAATACGTATATGTCTTTACATTTATTAGTTTAAAATTATATTTAATAATCAAGGGATAAAAAAATCAAAATCAAAATAAACGTAAAATGAAAATTTATTTTATTTTGCCTATCTTCCTACTATTCTATAGTAAATACCTGTTTATTATGGAAAACAAAATATTTACCACACCCATCAGGTGTGTTTAGAAGATTTGCAGCTTAGTTCACATGGTAAGTTAAAGATTCAATTGCGTCAATAAAACAAAGTTTTTGTCACGAGGTTTCAAAAGATATAAGTGATATAGAACATAGCATGTAGGTTTCATAATTCATCATTCTCCAACTGAAAAGGACTGATCAGCAAACACATCATTAACTCACAAAATTGTAACAGTCCGACATACCGACATGCACACAAATAATACATCTAAACAGGTTCTAATCATAATGTAAACATCCACCTTAGTCCAAAACTGTAGCAAAAAACCCCATCATTACCACTAATTAACACCCAATTTTTGTTTTCATTTACTCAAAAAAATATTACTGTATTAACATACAAAAAAATGTTTTTCCTCGAGCCAATAACAGAAATTTGATATATATTTTGGTGCTTCAGATCTAGGGTGCCGATATCATGTGATTGGCCTCTCGAATTTTCTGAGATAGGGAATCAATTTGGGGACCGTTTCAAATTGAGAGGTGGCGCGCTTCCATTGAGGTGGGAGGGACACGTGGTGCTTCACAAGCAGTGTGTCATTCTGCATTCAAAACTACGTGTCGTCTACTTAAACGGCCAAAAGGGGTTGCTTTGGACCTAAACCATTACGCCGGTTTAGCCCTAAATCTCTGATTAATTAATCTAAGAAGGATTAAGAAATGGGACACAGGGGACACGTAGCTAGGTCGTATGGTAGTAAGGGTGGGGCTGTGGGTATCCAGAAGGGGATGCTTGACCAAGTCCGTTTGGGGCAATAGAGGTCAACAAATGGAACCATTTGGCACCAAAGTTGAAATCAAAGGGCGGGAGGGTAGGGACAAAGTTTAACAATGGTTTCGGCACGCTTTTGGACTTCTGGAACGTTACTGATTTTTTTAAACACACTTCATGCAACCATTTTCCAACCATATGCTTATATTCTTTTTTTCTCCATGGTGTGATTGACCAAAAAACTTATCCATGGTGTGATTAATTGAGTGACTACTTTTTGTTTTTTTACAAAGAATTGAGTGACTACTTAATCATTGTTGAAAAAATATACGTAGTTCGGAGCATATTATGTCTTCTAAAATACTATGGTATTTATTACACGTAAATAGAGCCTAAATAAGTATAATCAATTGTCAACTACATGATTTCATGTAGCTCTAAAGTACCACATACAACTCCGTGATTACATACATATATACACACACACATAAGTACAACAGTGTGCTCGTCCAGTTGATAGTTTGCATTGTTGTGTTGGAGTGTCTAATCAATATGTACTCGTTTTTAATCATCCACATCTTTGAAGTAAATATAGTGCATCCCTTTTTCTTTACTATTAATCTATATGTGTGAATTTTAAAATTTATGTATTATGGAATTTGTCTTTTCTCTCCATAAAAATACTATATCTGTACTATCTTTTATAGGCTTTTTCCTTAAGATACATGAAGCTTTTTATTTTTTGCTCGCAAAGTCGATAGAAGCACCAACGATGAAACATTTATCTCCATACTTTATCTTTTCACCTTTCGTCAAACTTCTTAATTGGCTACCAGAATCATCATTTCTCATTGTAATAACAAACCCTTGAATATAGAAGAAAGGTAATAAAAAAAATGAGCATCCTTCTTCTCCACTACAGACGGAGTCGGGTTGTGAAAATATAGAATCCAGCTGCAGATTTCATTCACATAACTTAAAGTATAATCCTATAATAATTCGTCAGTTATTCTCGGAACATTGGCCTGCAGCTAAACAAGATCAGCCAATGCAATTACTATAATTGACAGAACTAATGCATCTAATCAGATCGATAGTATCACGATTAATTAATCAAGGTAACACAACCAACATTGTCATGATTAAAGCACACGCATATTTCTTCACGAACCTCTGCATATAGTATTCTTGGCACTTTGGCCAATTGGCCTGCAGCTGAAATAGATACCCAAGCAATTAACCACTTAATGTCATGCTGCTACTGTAAGATTACACATTTTCATGATTAAGTCGCTTTTTAACACAACCCCAACCTACCATGCATGCCTATAATAAAATTAAAGCACGCACGCATACATTAATATCAATTTGGTTTGGATAATGCGTGATGTGGGAGTTCATGATCATATTGTATGCAAGATGGAAACATTTAATCACGATGCCAGTAGAGCGAGGAATAGATGTATATCAAAATTAAGGAGACTTGAAGGTCCCATATACCCCAATCGATATCTAGATTTTCAAATAGGGTACTTGAAGTTGTTGCACGTATCTTTACCTCGATCATATCTTCTGAAATATACAAAGACAGGAACTAATATTAAAGGTAGTGGTCGCTAGCTTCGAAGCTTTATATATGTACTCATTCCATTTAGTTGGTTCGATCGATCCACCTCTTAATCAATGGTGCTGCCCGCAGTAATTAGGAAAGAAAACTGATCCTCTCACTTCTGCAACCTACTATTATACTACTTTGATTACTTGCTTGGTTAATTCGATTATTTTCTGCGTTTTTTAATTTGATGGTTTAGAAACTTAATGCGCACGTCCTGTAGCCAGCTAGTTTCAACAACTTAATTGACAAGTAAATATAGTAGTATATATCTTGATTTAGTTGGGTTGGCAGCTCATCCAACTCCTCGAATATCTTTCAGAAAGAAAAAAGAAAACTTATTGTACGTTTACTGTAGTAGTATCATCTTTGTCGTTTAAAGATGGAAGTTATTTTGGTGGATGATCAACTAGAAATTATTGAGAAAGAATCATTGCGTCAAAGCTTTCGCATCATGCATGTTACTACTTATTGGAGATTAGTTCAGGTTAACTGTATGCTAGCTGCCTAGCTGTAATATATAGACTATAGTAATACTGATAATTATTGATACCATTGATATATAGTTGGCTAGGGATTTCATCAGTATCATTCTGATTGAAGCTCGAACTTTAAACGTAATATAGTACTATAGTAGTTGCTTAATTTGCTTGCAGATCAATCTACCCGACTTTCCATAATCTTGATTCTGCATGCCCGAAACCCTAGCTAGTTATACTGTTTGCTGCGTCCGCAGATTTCTGGTAGCTCGCAGGTTCCGATCTCCGGTCACTATCGTTAGGTTTATGCTTTCTTTGTCTGGTTTCCTTGTACGAGTTGAATAGATTGAGTACAGGTCAAGCAATCAAGCAGTGATTAGCTACTTGTTTCAATTAGTACCCCCATTTCGATCGAATCAGCAATAGCCATCAAGGCCGCAATAGATAGCTTCCCACTTGCTGTGAATCTTCTTGTTTTTGCTGATGAATGTCATTAAGCTTTAATTAATTAATTAGCTCGTAATCAATAGACCTGGGATATACGAAGGACCACTGAGAAGAATAGTCGGCCAAGTTTGTTCATCCGGGTCACACTACTACAAATCTCCCCATTGCATACTGATAGAAACGGTGTGTATTGGGGGTAATACACACTGATAACAGTGTGTAATCACATTAGCACCCCTGCAGCCACTATTTTTCTATCAGTGCCCTGTGTAGCAGGTGCTAATGGGGCAATACATACTATCAGAACATCAGTGGCATCCCAAACCCCAAGGCAGCAACCCCTTTTAATCTGCCACTGTTATCAGTGTCTATGTAGTGCCCACTGATATCAGTGGCAAAGTTGTGAGGTTAAATTTAAAAAAAAATGAGGTGCCAATTTGGCACCTATACAATTCTGTATTTATTTTCAATGCCTCAAACAAGTTCAATATCATTATAGATATACCATTCAAAATTTAAACTTCAAGACTAAGCTAACAAATAAAACTATTACAAAGATATTATACTTATATATCAAAAATTAAGCATCAGTACTAAGGCTCTTGCTCCCCACAGCTGCAAGCCTTCTTTGATATGGATGACATCAATACTCACATAAGTCACAGAAGCACCAAGACTGAAACAAAGTATAGACAAGCAACAACATAAGAGAAGCACAGATATCAGACTCCATATATATGCATGATGCATACCACAAGTACATCTCCATAAAGACAGAGCAGGAAAGACTGTTTGTGGCATTGAATAAACTCTTTAGCTACATGTACCTAATAAAGCAACTTTCTAAATTACTTTGAATTAGTTAACTAGCAATACAAAAAAAATCCACGAAATTAATAATTAATGCAATATTTAATGAACACAATTTGAAGATATCCAACTGCACAACGTACATTATTAGATAACAAGCATATGCCCAAGATTTCAACTGTATATACACATTTACTAAGTATGCTGGTCATCAGAGATTTCACAATTTAGTACTCTATATAGCACACGAACACTTAAACAATTAGTAAGATAAATACTTTCATCTCTTACCTTGTCAGTCTCTTCAATTAGTCTTCTTACAAATCTGAAACATCGTTTGCAACACTAAAATGGTGATTACTATTCTTTCAAGAGAAAGCAAAAGTATAATGAACCTGCAGACATGAAAAAAGAAGAAGGTAAACTTAACAAAAAAAAAGGGACAGAAGTATATCAAAAAACAAAAACGTATTGTATTTATCTTCTATTAATTACCTCTACTCTACTTATACTTAATTATTGTTTTCGCCAGTAAAGGCAAGGCTTATTACCGACTTCATACATTTTGTTATGTTGAAATGTGAGTTCAATATTTCTATAATGCATAAACTAAAACTCATATCAAGTCAAGTGGCAGACTCAAGTATCATTCTTACTTAAAACTGGAATTGGTGAGAAAATAATAAGCATAGAAGACACATAGTGGATGATTTGAGGTTGCAGATTAGAATAAAACAATTAGAACGAAACCAAAGGAGATAAGAAATGCTAGCTGTGAACTGAAGCAGTAAGTGCCCTAAGTGATTTATACTTATTGTTACCTAAGTGGCCTTGACTGGCAGCAATATGCAATGGCCTTGACCATAGCCGATTCTTCATGTAAGTGCTCCTTGGTGGTAAAAAGCAATAGCTCCTTCACTACATCTCCTTGGTGCTAGACTTGTACCTACAATACACCAGCTTAATTAAGCACCTCAATGAAATACCCAAATCCAATTTTTAGGCATGGAACATAATATATCAGAATCACCATTTGGGGGACCGTTCTTTCGTCCCAGCCTGAACTTATTTGCAACAGGTCAAACGAGAAGAGATAACACATAGATTTTGGTAAGTATCATACTTTGCTAGCTGCATATGCAAATTGAAAAAGTGAACCTTGAGCTTAGGATAGGACACTCCGACCCTGATTCACAAACTGCCCATCAGCACCGAAGTTATCAAATACAGTTGGAACAAGCAGATCTGCATTGCTGAAAATCAGACACGCAGAGGGGCTGGAGGCAGTTGGCGAAGAGGAGGGTGTACTGATCAGCGTCGGACTCGTGGAAGACGGTGGAGAAGTGGTCGGAGGTTTTGAGTTGGTCGAAGGTGTAGACGAGATCGGACTTGAGAGCGCAGCCGATCTCGCCTTCCTCGAGCTGCTGGAAGACGTGGATCCTTGAGTCGCGGGTGCAGAGGAAGAACCCGACCCGGGAGAGGTCCGGATCCAGGCCGGCTGGTTGCTGGGAGAGGGAGATTTTGGAGACGTTGAGCTCGAGGCGGCCATTGTGGGTGAACCTGAACTCGTCGGAGGAGAGAGACAAGGCGGCGAAGAAGTGAGTGAGGAAGAAGAAGAAGAAGAAGAAGAAGAAAGAGGGGAGTAGCTTGGCCATGGTGGATTTGGATATGAGGATTGAGAAGTCAGTTTTTTTTTCCTTCTATCTTCTTTCTTAGCACACGTATCTATTCCACACATGTGAGAGGAAAGGAAAAACACACCGATAGTTTTATCAATGTGATACACTACCCATACTGTTTAATTATCACACTGATGTACTGTTGAAGGAAGTGCTAATAGAGAACTTGTTTAATTATCACACTAATGTACTGTTAAATGAGGTGCTAATGGGTACAGTATTTGCAATCACACTGATGTACTGTTTAAAGAGGTGCTAATGGGGAACTTTGTAGTAGTGTCAACCATTTCAAGTTTTTTGTTTTTTAAACACCATTTCAAGCTTACCTTGCCAAGTCTTTCTCCATCACCTTAATTATTTCAAATCCATCGTATAATTTTCTTCCTTCCCAAGTCAATCCATGTCACTGGTGACAAGTATTATGTACATATATAAATGATATAATAACCAAGCAGTACACTCCAGAATTAAGTGCGTCCCAAACGCGTACGTATAATAATTTGTAATCGTTCTTTTACTAGATATCAGCTTAATCAAAAGTTTAATGAATCAAATATTAATGCAACTCCTTTGTTTAACGAAGTTTGATCCTTATAATTATGATTGCGAAGGGTGGTTGAGTATTTATAAAAGAATATCTAAGCGAAGGAGCTCGAGATTTATAAATAGTTACTCATCTAAAGTTTCCGAACTGCTAGTTAACTAAGATATCCACGTTAAAATTGATCACCTGTTAAGTCACGCATCGAAAATGTTCCTCAAGTATATCTGATGTATACACATATATACTCTTATCCTATGATGTGTAGAATGATGACTAGCTAGTCGACACTCTATTACAAGTTTAACGTAAATTTTTTATGGTACGTAATTACTAATTAGTAAACAAATGATATATAGGGAATTCTGGTTTCGAGGAAGTCACGGCAAAGCAGTTCCAAAGTTGAGAGGTTTCTCTTCTCCTAGCTATTGTCAATTCCATTGCTTTCAACCTATGAAGCACGGACACGTGCTATGGGCATCGTATTACGTGTCTGACACGGATACGCTCGAACACGCGAACTGACTTTGAACACGGCCCGGACACGCGAGTATCCGAATCGAACACACGGACACGCACCAACTCATAATAAAAGTGAAAGTGCTTATGGTGAGATTCGAACCTTGGTCATCCAAGGCACTCAACAACTCCTCAACCATTCCAACAGATTTAGTTTTTGTTATATCTATGCACACTTTAATATATATATATATATATATATAAAGAGAGAAACTCGTGATAAAAATAAGAATGCTTGTGGTGAGATTCGAACCTTGATTATCCAAGGTACTTATCAAGTCCTTAGCCATTCTAACAAGTTATTTTTTCATCATTTTAATGCACACTTTGACATATATATACATTTAAAATTCTAAATACTTTCAAATTTATAAATTTCTTTTTTAAAATAAATATATATATATATATATAAACAATAATATTTAATTAATGCGTACCACATGTCCGTGTCTAAAAAATTTTCGATATGCCGTGTCTACGTATCGAATCGTGTCCGTGCTACTTAGCTTTCAACTAGTATGAATTTTATAACTAAAGAAATTAAAATGTTCTCCCACCATGTGTGTCTGTGTGTGGGGGGGGGGGGGGTCGCACAAAGCTAGCTTAGTGTCACGTCCCGTTTTCGGGAGTGTTTACTGTGGGCATCGCTGGTTAAATGTTCTTCATGCATACGTGTGATTCCTCTAAGGCCAGAAGGTGTGGGAGATATATGGCTGCTCCTTCCGAGGGGTTCAGGCAGGCCGACCCGGTTCAATTCGGAGAGCTTATCGCTTGTTGGGGACTTAACATCGAAGAAAGGAGTTGGCCGCCCTACACACTGGTCGAGGTCTGGAGCCGATCCCCTGATGAGCCTAAGGCAGGGCGAAACCAGTGCATTGCCCCGTTGGATAAGGCTGGCTCCATGGGGATGGAGCGCCGCATGGACCAAGTGTGGCAGCCGAATGGCTAGGTCCGTGATAAATGGTATCAGAGCCGCCTTAACATCGCTGTTGTTGTGTTCGCCAAGCGCTCACACGTGTCGCCGTGTCCCCAAGATACGGGGGGCTCCGCGGGGGAGTCGAGTAGGCAAGGTTGCCTCCAGGGGGAGGACCGGACGAGAGGATCCGTGGCAAAGTCCAGGACAAGAGATCCGGCCCGAAGTCATTGTTAGGTGATATTTGGGAACTCCTTTTCGCCGCTCTAGGCATCGTGGGCGTACAAGGGATACGCAGGCCGCAAGTGGGGATGCCGTGTACGAGGACGTACTCCAAGTTTAGTGGGGGAGGATGTCACGTCCCGTTTTCGGGAGTGCCTACTGTGGGCATCGCTGGTTAAATGTTCTTCATGCATACGTGTGATTGCTCCAAGACCAGAAGGTGTGGGAGATATATGGCTGCTCCTTCCGAGGAGTTCAGGCAGGCCGACCCGGTTCAATTCGGAGAGCTTGTCGCTAGTCGCTAGTCGGGGACTTAACGTCGAAGAATGGAGTTGGCCGCCCTACACATTGGTCGGGGTCTGGAGCCGATCCCCTGATGAGCCCAAGGCAGGGCGAAACCAATGCATTGTCCCATTGGATAAGGCTGGTTTCATGGAGATGGAGCGTTACATGGACCAAATTTGGAAGCCGAATGACTAGGTCCGTGACATTAGGCCTGAATAATATAGTCCATTTTTTATGTCAAGTGCTGCAAGCCAATACTGCAAATGGATTCTTCTTCTGCTTGTTTCTGAACTTTCCCAGGTCAAGGGTCAAAACTCCCAAGCACAAGCAGAGGGCCGGGTTTGAATCCTTATTAGTTTAATTTGACCTAGTTTGCTTCTTGTTTCTTTTGAGTAGAAGACCAGTCACAGAGTCCATGGCTACTATTATTGTGCCACACCCAGGTGCCATTGTTGAAGATATCCCCCATTTCAATTAAGGCTCTTAGCCCTAACACTATTGGGCACCAACCAATAGTGTGTGTCCTTGATTGTGTGTCATACTCATACATTAGTCACACTCTGATTTTAAATTGGATTCAATTAACAGCAAAATAATCAGATAGCAGAAAAAAAGAATTGAAATATTTTTTTGGTCCTGCTTTTGCTCAATTGTTTATTAGAAACTAAATAGAAATTGGTAAAAAGAAGCTAAGGAAGAAAAAAAATAAGGCAAAAAATCCGACATACCGGATTCGAACCAGTGACCTAAGGATATCTGATGGTTTTTCCAACTACAGTCCTCCGCTCTACCAACTGAGCTAAGGTCGGTTTCTAAACATCGTGAACTTTATTTTTACTAAATAGGCAAAATCCACAAGTAGTTGTTTAATGTGCTTACAATCCTATCCAGCGGTGGTTTTTTTTCAAAATGATACGGCCATCATGACGAAAATTCTAGAAGCCAAGATTTCAGCATGGAAGGTTGGGGCAATGTCTTGGTAATTTGCATTTTCATTGATGTGGAGTATGAATTTGGAGAAATGAACTTCAGTCTGCATGCTCGGTACCGGTGCGCAACTGGGTGGACCAAAGCAAAGCCAATTTCAGTTCATCTCTCCGAACTAGCATTACCGATGGGCACCTGGTATAAAACACCTCGTCGTCTGGGTAATCAGATGAGTCGGAGGGAAGGATGACGCCATCTTTTGGTAGTTTCTGAACTGGTTCAGAAATCCATTTGCTGCAACGAAAATCAAAAACGTACAAAGCATGAAGATATTTGCCATTACTCAAAATAATAATAATAATATATTTGCCAGTTTCGGGATGAAAACGTTCAAAGCAAATCAGATACGAGTCTCTCACAATCACGACGGAGGAGAGGCGACACCACTTCCCAGGATTAGCATCGAAGCGCTCACTAGATCTCATATCAAAGCAGACAACAAGAGCATCATGATGACGATCCTTCCAATACCAGAACACATTGGAGCCAGTAACAGCAAGCAGACGACCACTACGATACATTTCTTCAGCTTCGGGGATAGAGGCAATTGAAATCCATTTGTCAACATCGAGGCAGTGGAAGCGGAACACCCCTTGGGATCCCGACGCATAAATCCAATCGCCGTCGATCGTCGGAAACCATAGCCCTGTCGCCAGGGAGCAGTCACCCAAGAGGGGTTGCTACTGTCCAAGTCAATGCAGATCGACAATGTATTATTCAGAGAAAAAAGAATCGGCACTGACGAGGAATAAACGGGACTTGGCGACGGCGAGACTGAAAGAAATGAAAACAGGATCTGTTTAGGGAAGAAGCAAATCTCTGACTCTTATCACTTTCACTTTTTAGGACCCAGAGTTCATCCTCCAACTCACCGGCTACTGCTGTTTAATCTCTCTCCTCGATCACATACCATCGATCGAGGCAGCAACTACTTACCTTCAAAGACGTCGATCTGTAGGTAGATCGGAAGATCCATACCTCTCTTCTTTTTCACCACCAGCGGTGGAAAATCCATTCTCTGCAAACCATAGTTTTACCTTCTCTCCTCTCAACCAACTCGTTATTTATTTATGACCGAAAGGATTGGTTTTGTTCAGTTGGTTTGTTTGTTTCGTTTACGTATGTAACTTTCCGCAATCTAGCTGCATATAAGATAAACAATTACTGTATTTCATCATTCACTCGAAGAACTTCAAGTGAGCCTCACTCGGAATGCCATGAAGAGCAAAACTATTTTATTCTACTAGGACACTATTGTATACCCAAATCTCCTAGCAGAATTTTCATGGAATGAGTAAACTCCAACTCTTCATATCCATTATTGACACTGCCGTAGTGCGAACTGCCATTACTTGCACTGGCGAGGTTTCTACTTCCATGATTTGCACTGCCCAAGTTTCTACTGCCAACGTTTTTACTGTCCTGATTTGCACTGCCAAAGTTTGCACTTTCATTGAGTATACTGTCACTCTTTTTAGTATAATAGTGATGTCGTCGTTCCCGGCAGTAAATCACCCAGAAGATCATGGACAGCATTACAACTAGGTGTTCGAGCTGGAAAAACGGATCCTCCTCAGAGAACAATCAGCAAACCCCGGTGCCGAACCCTATACGGTTCAACTCTTCGTTATATGTTGTTGTTGGCGTGCCAGTACTTTTGAGTTAGGTACAACTGTTACTTTGTTTGACAATGATCGCGCTCCATGTACTGTCCATTCTTCTCAAACGATTGCTCCGCAGTTGCTGATAAACCGCTGAAGTTCGAATGACCTATACACAACCGGAGTTACTAGGTACCTTTCACTCCACCTCAAGTAGATGGCCGATCTTACTTTTGACCGCTTGGGGAAAAGCATAGCTTATATTGTGTCGTTAATAGCAGGACTCTCTCGCGAATGGAATTTGCTGACTAGTGCAGACTTTTGGGTTTGCTAGAAGCTAGGCTAGCGACTCGATAGACTTGACTTGAATTGCCGAAGTTAACCGGACTTGTTGCTACATGCAGCGCGAGGCGTGCATCTGGGTAGCTCCGCTCCGATGGGAGACTTGGTTGCCAACACGAGTCGGACTTTTGCTCCGTGAGGAGACTTGACTATGCGATTGCGCGATAGTTTGTTTTGACGTTGCGTGTGTTATTCTGTGCCTTCAACCCCTTTATATAGAGAACACAACTTGTTCTTTCTTGCGAATCAAGTCTTGAGAATCTCCTAGTTGATTTAGATTCACCTTCCTTCATCAACTCCGATTCTATACCGCGACAGTCCCCTAAATCTATTCTAATACGGCAGGTAATCTTGCTTTGTGATATACTTTCCCAAATATCCGGTTCACGAGCCTAAGTAGTCTAGATAATACCGGAGTATTATTTTAGGCCCAAACACTAGGGCTACCATTAGCAAGCCAATGTAGATCCATCTACTATGTAGTACCAGACCGGGGCAATGCTGTTTACTTATGTCAGAGAATGTATCCTTGACAAATGTGCAGTCTGCAAGATCAGCGAAGAATGGACCGTATCGATGCAGTGCGTAGCTCACATTTACAAAAGCTGAGATTTGATCGAAATAGGTAGGAGTCAGCCGGCCTGGTGATTCACATTGGCCAGCACTAGATACCTTACACATGTATTTTCCCCATTCCTGCTTAGTTGAAACAGAAAGCTTTAGCTCATAGAGTTGAATTTCATTTAGTGTAATGCAATCCAGATTATAGAATCATAAATTGGTAAAAGACTAAATCTTGGGCAGGAGGGCTTGTTAGTTGTATTACCTCACTTGCTTGTTGCATTTCTATTTCACCAGGGGCACATTTCCGATCAGTTTTATCCTCGTTCAAGGGGTTGCAGACTAGTGGTAATAAATCACCAGATTGATTGTAATCCACTGCAATACCTCCAGCAGAAGGATCACCGTTTGCACCATCGGTGATGAAACGATTAACCACATAAACAGCATAGTAGGTTGCCATCTTGGTGTCGTCCAAGATGCCTTGTGCCACATCTTTGTCTACGCATGGAAGAAAATCATCCAAAGAAGTATGCGCAGTGGGTTGCTTCTGCACCCACTCATCCATGGAGACACATGCATATCCAAACACACTACATATATATTTGCACATAGGAAATAAAGATTAGCCTCTGATATGGACACAACTTCCCCACATAAATATATTACTCCAAAGATATCGATTACTTTACTAGAATCGGTATTCAAATGCAAGCACATCTAATATTCGGGGAAGGAAACCTACTAAGTTTGTTATATGTTAGCACACTGAAAGATAAAGAATCCAAGTTAGTTGTTAAAAACAACAAAAACTTTGGCAACCACACAATGCATGTCAAGCATTTTGCTTCATCCAGTGTTCAAGAAGCATGTAAAACTTTATATTTGTTACTAAAATATATGCTCAAAACATTGAAACGAACCACAACTTATGATAGACGCTGAAATCAACATCTATATGTTGCACTGAAGGCTAAAGTGAAAATTCAATATAGAGAGGTGTAACTAGGAAGTGAAGGAGATATAACCATAACGAGTTAAATGGGAGTAGGGACATACTTATGGATGAGGAGAAATGCACCGCACAAGATGAATGTGCAGGTAACAAGAATCCACCCAACAATCACCAAGCTGCATCAAATAATACGTGTTTGTTAAAAAGTACGTTTGAGTAGTAAACTGCTTCGATTCAAACACTTGATCGCCAAACAGTTTAAGTATCTGACTTACCAGTATACAAGAAGTCGCATCCCACACATGGAAAGAGCTGCAACAAGTAAACCAAATATTCATTAAGGCCTAATTATATATATTTAAAGTTTCTATCACTAATCAAAAGAAAATAACAGGACTTACCAAATCCAATGAAGACCAGAAGGAGCATAACAGTAGAAAAAAATCAACAGCGCTAGCTTCCTGCAGACGATTGCAACAAATACATGTTATACGTACGGACTAAGCAAGGTAAGTAGAAGCTCCGAGAGATTCAAGAATAGTAACAGACTTACAGGTAATGCAAGACTTCTTTGCAGTCTTTTCAGTTGTATCAGAAAGAACATTGGCAACATTCTTTACTTTTCCCATACCATCGTCAATTTTCTTCTGAATATCTGTCGGAAGAACAATGGCGGCAAGTCCAATCTTCTTCGATGCGCTAAGATAATCCGACACATTCCTGAGGTTTTCAGCAGTTTCATCTGCCTCATTCACAAGGTAATCCAATGTTTTTCTTGTATTGGTGTAGAACAATCCCTGACCCGTATACAGCACAACACATCCAGCACTACAACAGACCACAAGAACATTAAAGGGAGCCAACAGCCAACAACAAAATCAGGTGATTGGCACTAGGAATTGGTATCAATATCAGGTGTGTGTGTGTGTGTGTAGAGTAAGAAAGAGAGAAAGTTACATTGCCACGAGGGTGAAGATAATGAGGGTGACGAGAGAGAGGCAATAGGCTGTTCTGGAATAGCCATAAGGCTTTTTCCTACGGCAGCAATAGCAGATACAAATGACGCACAAGCTTATCCCGAATATCACGAACCACACTAGCAAAAACAAAGAAAGGTGCCGCGGTGAAAGCAACTGACTACAGCAAAAATCGATGAAAAACCAATTAGTGATAAACATATATCAATTTTATATGAAACATAATCAACCATAACAGCCAAATTCAATAACATATATCATACTTGGGATACCACTATATAGATGTCCAACAAGAATATCATCATCACACTCATTTACAGAATAACTGTTGAAACTCCGATCCATAGCAATTTAGCAAGACCATGCATGAGAACTCAGAAGTATTTTTCGATCGACATGCAACTAAAGCCTCAATGAGGAAAGGACCAAAGGTACTATCGGGATATTCACATATGCCCAGATTGGAACTTCTCATAATATAGAATAGACAGAACAACAAAACAATAGAAACCGAATAACAAAGACAAAAACAGCAAATGAATCAAAATTAAGAGCTAGAATATAGAACTCACAGCCAAGTAATGCCCGTCGCTTATATTCCAGCCCCCATTGTACTTCTTAAAGTGATCTGTAGGGTCTCTCCTGTGTGTCCTTTAAGTAATGCCCGTCGCTTATATTCCAGCCCCCATTGTACTTCTTAAAGTGATCTGTAGGGTCTCTCCTGTGTGTCCTTTCCTTGGCCAATAATAAAGGCTGTGTTTGGTGCGGCTGAGCTTATAAAAAAAATTGGTTTATGGTGATTTTTGAAAATAAGTGGCTGATAAATAAAGTAGTTGACTGTTTGGTAAACTGACTTATATAAGTGGCTGATAGTGGCAAAAACAATGACAAAGCGTTTGGTAAACTCAAACTAGTTTATGCTTCTAATTTGTCAAATGACAAATTTGGACATGTAAGATAATTTTGGGTCAATTTTAGACAAACTTTGAGCAATCATGTTTCTTAATATTAGCTTTCATGCATGAGCCTTGCGCCTGCGGAAGGGCCGCTCTCATGCGGTGCTTGTTTCGTTTTCTCATTTGTCATTATGTGTGCATGTACCAGTCTTGTGCTTTTTATTTGGTTGAATGACCAATTTAGACATTAATTTTTTTTTTGTGCCTTGATTGAGCTACAACAAATTTTCTTAAAATATTATCATACCATGAATATTGAATAATTAGCTTGTAAAAATATAGAATAATATAATTTACACGAGAAATAAAGAGTTACATCATGTATTTTTTCAACACTAAGTAATATAATGTCCATCACGAGAGAATTTGAACATAAAATTTTCCAACTAACGACGACTTTTTCATTCATTTGCAATATAACAAATCAATGCATATACATCTAAATCATGAATTGCATTAGTTTTAGGTTGTGAACAAATATATCTACACAATAGCTTGAGCTCCTTGCCATAAAATTTAGGATGAACAAGAATAAACTGGTGTATTTCTATAAACTGTCTGAATGTATAGACTGACTGCAAGTTCTTCTCGGCTTACTAGCATCAGTAGCTGAACATCTCAGGTGGCATGACTGTGAGTTCTTCATGGCTAACTAGCATCAGTAGCTTAACATCTCATGTACATTCAACATACTCAAGAAATTATGGATCACCAAACTTGGTAATTAAACAAGTCGCTTAGTCATGTTACATCCCAACCTTTGATAACTGCCGCTGCTGTTCAGGTTGTTGTTGGGCATCTACAGTTTGTCTCAAGGGGGGAGCTGCATCTGGTTCACCAGTAGGTATTTAAACAGGTTCAAGATATGTTAGTTAGACCTCCTTTTAAAAGTGATTGCTTGACTTTAGAAGTGGAAAGATGTACATGCCAACAGCATGTTCTTATTAATTTTGAGGGATGTGTGTGTGATCGTCAAACATACCTATGGCAGTTTAATATGGAACTAAGCCTTCTGGTCCAAAAGATATTGTTTGGCATAACTTATAAGAGAAGGATGACAATTTTACCTGATTACCCAAAGGTGGATGATGATGTTCTACTGTTGATGTCTTAATTAGTTTCTGATGGTTTGGAGCCTGCAAACTTGAGCTTACTACCTGGAGAGGCTCAAACGATGGGAATTCAATCAGCTTCAGATGAAAGTACTAAGGAAATTTAATCAAAAAAGTTCATGGATGCTAATTCTTATGGGGAAAATTCTAAAATGGCTTACTTTAGGAGGCCTTCCAATTTTCGGTTCTGGATTAATTCTACTTGTACCTGACAGCATAAACAGATAGAAATCATACACCTACGTTATGTAAATCAAATGCCACATAGTTCTTTCGAAGAATAGGTCTTCAGTATTTGAGCGACACCAGTATCTTGTGATTATTATGAAGGATGCGACAGAAATACATATCATTGATAAAGACGCCCACAGTAATAGAAAGTGTGCACCTCTTACGCCAAATCAAACAATAATAGGAAGTTGCAGATACAGGTGGAAGAGAAAGCCAGGTAGAGAACAATGAAACGAATTAAAAGTAACATTACAAAATGTAGAGAAAACACAAAGCATATAGAGAAAACACAGAAGTTGTAAAACCATTTTTTTCATGTGGGTCTTTTAGATCATCCAATTATTCTGATTGGCTTTGATAAGGAAGACTAAGATAAACTAGAAAGCTATAAATGTATCTACAGGTTTTAGACCATTACCACAATATATAGATTTCATAATAGTAGGTAGTAGCATACTGGAATAATTAGAAAAAGGATATTTACGGCAACATCACACAAGCAGTAATACTGGGTAAATGATATAGAGTTATAAATTAGATCAATGAAGACTATAACATTAAACTTGCATGAATCACCAGTCTGACTAAAAAAATGAATATATGTATAGAATTCAAGAACTATCAACTCATCTAATGGTCCTGCAAATATTGCTAAAGCATTATGACAATAACAAGCAACGATCAAGTTTGGAAGTTAGCACCTAAACTTCTGAGAATATTAATTTGCCAACTCCTGGCCACAATAGTGGCTTCCCATAAGCTTATAAATCTTGTATTGAGTACTAATTGATCATATCATTTCTATGGTAAGCATTCAAAGTAATGCAAACAAAAACTTGTCAGCTATTCTCAAAGCAATGCACAAGCACCCGAATAAGATGCTTCTCATGCACCACACATTCATTGATTATCTTGCATGAGCTAACAAAACTTCCCGTTCGCAATCACAATTCACTTATATATATACTAATATGCAAATCCACAATCTTGGTAATTGAATTCACATATAAATTACCAATTCCTATTTGATAACAATTAGTACAAATTTATATTGAATACAATTACCCAAAATTTCATATCAATCAAAACCCAAAAACAAAATAAATTAGAAACAAGGATTGGCTGCAATACCTTTTAATCTAACACCTTTAGTTTTGGATCTACCATGAAAGTTAGGGGAAAAAATCATAGATTTATGACTGAGATAGAAGAAGACAACTTACCAATTGATCAGTCCATCACCCTGTGTCCCTCTCTTTCAACCCAAGATTTTGGATCGACGAAGCAGCGCAGCAGGATTGAGAGAGAGAGAAGAGGAGGGGAGATGAAGAGGAGGGTTTTAACAATTGGTATTAGGCCGTAATTATAATGAATCCACGAGGGTATCCAGTGGTATTTCAAAATATTCATTAATTCGCTACATTATCGCTGAATTGAAGAAGCGGAAGCCGACTTTTAAAAAGAGGGTATGACTTCCTTCTGCTTTTGGCTTGAAAAAGCGTTGGCTTCTTAAAAAAGCTCCGCATTTTCAATTTACCAAACACTTACATGCGACTTTGCTTATAAGCGCAGAGCTCAGAAGCACTACCAAACGCAGCCAAAGTCTCTTCTTCTCCTTCTCCTTCTCATTGCCCTTGCCCTTGTCCATCTCCTTGTCCCTGTCCATGTCCTTGTCCTTCTTCAAGAGACCTCCTTCTTCCCCATGTGATTATTCCACTAGAATCCTTTAATTGTTCTTCCCCTTCACCATTAACAACAACACAAAATCCAATCAATTTCCACAAGAGCAAGGCAAAAATCCACGCACACAAAATGAAAGTTCGCATCAAATTAAAGCAACATAAAAATGACACATATCGATCATTTATCGAGTTAGAAGTGATCACGACATGCATGCATGCATTCGTGACTCAAATTTGGGGTCTCAAACCATCTTTCTTACCAATAAAAACCAAACCCGATATCATGCATAATCCCCATTTTACCTGTGTGAGAAAGTTGATGGCTTTCTGCAGAAGCTGAAAAAACAAAGACGAAGGAGATGGCTACGATCACAAAAAGAACCAAATGTTTCGACGGCATTGTTCTAATGCCGAAGAACATGTTGGATTTTGGATTTCTGGGCTTCCCCTATACTCGTCCTTGTAGTTCTGCCTTTTTGACGCAGACAAGTGATACAATGGGAGAGGTTTGGTGAAGGTACAAGTTTGTGTGACACAAGAGGTTATTTATAACATAGATTTAACTAACGCACATAAGGTTTGTGAAGAAACAGATAATTTGCTATAAAAGCTCTAAGATATTATCGCGTTCGGTATTTAAGGTATCCCAGAGAGACTGAGATTTATTGTATAGTTGTTTGTGTCTATATATGTCACCTTCGAAATCCCATTTTACATTTTTTAAAAGAAGAAAGTTTTCCTTAATAAGAAACAGTTTATAACCGCATACATTTCTTAAGCCATATATTTGAATTTTATGACAAAATGTGTGTCATACAACATATAAAGGTAACACAGAGAAATTTAGGTTAACGTTTTAATGGATTAATGACAGTAAAATGCAGTGGCATCCGGTGGAAAAAGATGCGTGTGAAATCACTTATATCATTGACATCCATCCGGAACATGAATCGAAACCAAATTACTTGTTTGTATGTACAAATTTTAGATAAATTTTTCAAAATTGAAAGAGAGATAGAGAACCCGATCAATACATACGAAGAGAATACAGAGAAATGGAGAGAGAGAGAGAGGATATCTGATAGGGGAACAGAGAGCGATGACAAGCCTCATGGTCTTTGCCTTTCCTTTTACATATTTTTATAGTGACTGAAGAATGGAAACCTTCACAAAATACGCATTTTAACCTTGGATCCTCATATGCACTAACGTGCATAAACATCCACTTATGTCATTGACATCCATTAAGAACCTGAATCGAGACTAAATTACTTGTTTGTTTGTACAACTTCTAGGTTAAATTATTCAAACTTGAGAGAGAGAGAGAGAGAGAGAGAGTTGAACTGAATTGCTATGATTAGGTCTTGAGTCTGGAGTAGCCTCATATGTGTAGTACATATGCAGCAATACTCATTGCAACATTTATTCAGTTATTAAGATACTCATCCTAATTTTATTTTTTTTGAATGAAGAAAGTTTTCCTTAATAAGAAGCAGTTTATAACTGCATACAATTCTTAAGTCACATTGGAATTTTATGACAAAATGTGTGTCATACAACATATAAAGCTAATACAGAGAAATTTGAGAGAGAGAGAGAGAGAGAGAGAGAGAGAGAGAGAGAGAGAGAGGAAGAGAGGAACTCAATAGCTATGAATCTTATGATTAGGTCTTGAGTAAGCTCACATTTTGGTGCCAATGTTAAGTCCAAGTTAATCAAATTCTTTCTGTTTTCAATATTATTTCAGCTATAATCAAGATCAAAATGGAAAACGACTCTAACCTTATAATTCATATGGTTAATGGAGTTTCGAGTGTATCATGGAGACTTCTCAATATAGTGGAAGACCTCCGATTTTCAAGCTTCAATTCAATTTCTTTCGAACACATTTTTAGGGAAAAAAAAACTTTCTAGCTGATGTTGTAGCCAACTTTATTCATAATTTAATCAAGGGGCTAGTTGATTTTAGAAGACTAGTATTGTGTTTGACATTGTACAATGTAATACTCTAAAGGCTTCTCTATCTAATATATTTTCTTTCCTGTAAAGAAAAAACTGTACTCACAATCAAAGTCAAGTAAAAGTTCCACCATTACAGTACCCTAGTGTTACAGACATTTCAACTACAGCAATTCGTGCAACATCAATGTAATAACCCGAATTTTTCGGAACTAATTATCGAGTATTTTCAATTTGTTAAATTTGTAAAAGTTTTTCAAGACGACAATTGGTGTTTCGCGACATTTCGAAACGAAAACGAAAACGTTTTCGGAACGTTTAATTAGAAAAACGTTACGTTTCCGCAACGTATATATCGACTTTTATTCCGTCGCTCGGTTGCGAAAACTTCCTTCACGAAAGTTGAAGGGCTCATCGATACGAGTTCGTGGATAAGTGACGTGTTCTAATCGGACGTTGTATGTAAAAGTTATTAACGATAGAAGTTGTTTCCGATTTTAGAAACTTGTATAAATAGATAAGTAGTGGAGCTAGAGTTTCCATTTCTGGGTACATCAGTAATTAATATTTACTGAGACAGTATTTACATTTGAATAGTATTCGTACGTACAGAAATACGTAAACAGTATGTACACGTACATGAATACATAATTGATGTGTATTTGTACATATTTACGTGAAAAGTAAATACGTAAATAGTAACTCCGTGAACAGTAATTTCATAAAACCAGAAATTGCTGAACAGTAACATATTATTACTGTTTTGACATTTAAAGGTTTACGAAACGATTCTAAATTCTTTTCTTATCTTTTCAAGGTGATCGATAAATCAAGAAAATGAATTACATTCGGAAATTATGGAATTACGCTCGAGTTGATAAGGTGAGTAAAATCTCACATATTTACGAATCTACCCTTTGCGGAGATTCAAGATTTTGCATAGTTTTAAAAATTGAAATACGACATGTATATGATGTAGTAGAATATATATATATATATAATTGTATAAATGGTAAATATGTACATATATACATAGTTTGCTATATTATATATTGTTATGATTTCATTGTGAATATGTCATTTTGATGACTAGAGTTACATATTGAGCATGTTGAGTTAATTTGTACAATATGAGGTGATGATTATTGTATGTGGTTTTAACATGGAGTTTGTTAAAACGTTTTGTCTTCGGACGTGTTTATGTCTTCAGACGTGTTTGGCATGTCGGAACCTAGCCTTTGGCCGGACGAAAGTTACGATACAGTTAGAGCTCTAGTCTGTCTGCCGGACTACTGCATGTGAGGTAACAGATGGGTTATCGGCTCATGAGTACTCATATTTTTGGATGTTGGGTAGCAGGAGGTTGCCCAATATCGGCGGTGTACTACATGAGGGGTAACAGAGGTGTACCATCGTTCATTAGTACCCGTATTATAAATGTATTTGGGTAAACAGATGAGTTGCCCAATTTCTCATGAGTACTTTCATTTTCATATTTTTGGGACAACCAGATGGGCCGTCCATTGACTCATGAGTGCATTTATATTTGTTGATTTGTGGATTTTCGTATATATTGATATGCGAGTTATATTTACATTTTACTCATACGAGCTGTAAAGCTTACCGGGTTTGTGTTTACAATCCCGGTGCACCAATTCAATGGTGTATGGGATAATTCCACAGGTATTGATTAGTAGAAATCGAAGGACAACTCTGAAGACTCGAAGTCGTTCATTATCCTGCTTTTGGTGAGGTTTTTATTGTGGATTTGTGTGAGAACTTGTGAGGATTTATTTGTTGGATTTTTGTGAGAGATTGTGAGGATTAATTACATTTCCATTTTATGTAATGTTGAATTATAAATTTGGTTTGTAATAATTGGTTTGTCTGAGTTTTATTGTGAACTCAGTAATGATCCGCTGTGGTATTTAAAATGATTTCGATTCATTGAGATTGTTTTGGTGTTTAACGACTTCGAAATTTGAGTTTTTATACTCGAAAATTTGAGGTCGTTACAATCAAGGCACATATTGTACCACATTCAATTGTGTAAATTGTTTTATTGTATATATTAGTACAAATTCTTAATGAATGATTTCAAGCACAAACCAATGAGTTTACGTAGGTTAGAGTGTAGAGTATATGATCACAAGAAGAGCCTCATCAAATTCATGACTAGTTAGTGATGATGGTGATTAAAAATCTCAGATATAGTACGAATCAAACGAGTTATATAATTGTACAAGAACAATAACTCGGAACTGGGAACCACGTGATGGCATTAAGACAAAACACCCCGACCAAGTGATTAATAAAGTAAATTAAACTTCATTTTCGAGATAGAAGGAGATGAGTAATCAATCAATTTAAGTAAAGCATTTGAATTTCAGTTAAAATGAAATGGAGAATTGTAGTGGCAATTTGAATACCAAGTTTGAGTAATTTGCTGTTTATGCTAACAGCTAACTGGTTAGCTAGCTTAGCCTCTAACACAGTGGAGATCTATGAGGAATGCTTTTTCTTCTACTGGTCATGTTAGAGGACATGTCTTGATCATCGTCTGAAACTTTGTGAGCTGATCTTGAGCAGTGCGCGTAACTGTAATTGAGTCCGCTTCTCTTCTTTCGGACAATCTGATCGCGATTTATGTATGCCATGCTCATGCTCATGTTTTCGGAGCCTGATGATGACGAATAGCTCATTGGATCGTCACAGTCCACAATTGTGGAATGGAGAGTCTGATCACTGGTCATGTCCTGATCATCAGACTCACACTGGAGTGGAATCAAGAAGTCTGGACCTAGTTGGAGTGTATCACATTTCTTCAGGTAAGGAGAGAGCCCCCTCTTCAGTGTAACCACATAATCCACCTGAGGTAATTCATCATAATTCCAATTCAATTATAATTGAAGTCTTAATTTCATACGATAATGTAAGGTAAATTGAAGTCTTTCATGCATGCATGTATAGATGTCTACCTTGCATCCAAGAGAGCAATGGATATAAGGTTCTTGAAGACTTCTGTCACAAGAAGTGCAGTAGTTTCCTGAACCCTTGAATTGCCTATTCTGAGGTCTCTTCTTGATGAAAACCACTTTGGCGTTATTTATGGTATATGACTGAAAAACAAAGAGACACTAATTCAGCTAACTAAATTGGCAATTAACTTTACTAAATTGGAATGGGAATTGGAATTTGAAGAGCAACAGTCCTGTAACAAACCTGAACATTATTGCAGTCGACGAGCTTTTGAAGGTCTTCCAATCTTACAACATCGTGGTAAACATAGCGACGAATTTGAAGGAGCCTATGGCAACGGTGGGAAGGTAGACAATGGGGGCATATACTGGTGCAACAATCCAAACAGTAAACGTTCTTTTCATTCTTCTTTGCAATTTCATGAACGGAGCAAGCTGCAAAGAACTTCTGCGTGTAGAGGGCTTCCAACCATGCAGGCTTCTGAATTCCCTGAATTACATGCCCCAATTCAATCAGAATTAGAATTATCAAACAATTATACATATGATCCACAAACTGGATGAGAATTATGGAATAGAGAAGACAGAGAGGCACAGAGACAAACCATGATCACATAAACACTGCAATGCAAGTGCCCTGCTCGAGCTGTTATCAAGACAATGGTGTGAGCAGAAGAGAAAAGCGAGAGAGATGGACTGAGGGATATGGTGAGAAGAGTATTTATGGAGCTTCACAAGAGAGGAAAGGTTTATATATTTATTCCTTGGGAGTGGTATTTTGTGAATAGGGGGGCTTGCAACATATGTGAGAGAGAGAGAGAGAGAGAGAGAGAGAGAGAGAGAGAGAGCTGAGAAAAAAAGGGGAAGTAAGTAAGATTATGAGGGGAACGTGGGCGCTGTTTCCGTGTCTCCCATTTCTCTAAAACCTGTATAAACTAATGCTGCTCTGCCTGCTCATCACCTTGGCTGAAGAGCTCTAATGCTAAACTAACCGACTTCATCTTGAAGGAGCTGCGTCTGTGTCACACCATTTTCAGTTTTCACCTTTACTTTCATTGATTCTCATCTCTTAGATTTGGTGAAATCAGTAGGAACTAGCCACTTGTTGCAGATTGATGGGGGTGCAATCTTCCTGTGGTGATTTACTGATTTATGATGGGGGTGCAATCTTCCTGTGGTGATTTACTGATTTACTGATTTACACAAGGCTAGTTTTCTATTCATATAGTATGGGTGCAGCTTAGTTTGAAAATGAAGAAACAAACCTATAAACATAGGTGAGAAAGTGGCAGAATCTTTGAAGATGGAGGAAAGTGGCAGCAATTTTTGAAGATTGAGGAAATATGCATTAATGAGCATGCATTGAAACATCAAATTTGGAAGACATTTGACTTTATTTCCAATTGCATGTTCCTTGCATGAGTTGCATAACATGGTGCGTGAAGTCATTTGCCTATGTAAAGACATGAAGATTGCAGCAAATATATCACAACAAGACAAAGATACAAACCTTAGAGTGTTTGTGTAGACACCTCACTTAGATAGCTTGAGAGAAAGATTGTCGTAATTAGTGAGAAGAAAATTCCTCTTGAGAGATAAATGTGTTACCACTTTAGTTAGTCTAGAGTGAGTTATTTCTTGTAATCCCATTATCTAATATATTGGAAGAAAGTATTATTGCTGCCCCGAGGACGTAGGCTTATTTGACGAATCTCGTTAAATATCGTGTCTTTTTTTTTGCTATTTCCGCTAATCACACCAGGGAAAAGTCAGATCTTTGGATAATCATTTATCCATTGGCCATGTATTAGGCAGCCACTACTTTCCCAACACAGATCACTTTGAAATGGGAAAATGAAAAAGAAAAAAAGAAACCGAACCACAGGGGTTGATATTTCTGTGTTACCAGACTGATAGGTGAAAGTCCCAGAAAGTGAACCTTAACACCAGACTTCTGGTAATTTGGAAAGCTCGAGTTGGATCCAGAAAACTTGAGTTTCTCATCCCAATGAGTCGGCCAGGTTAGTTAAAAACCCAACTATTCTATCTTGGTATATTTCTGTGCGTCTCTTCCCTTATTCTCGCCTGTTGCTTTGATGTCATTCTTGTACACCTCCTGTCTTCAAAGTTAAGCAATTAGAGCCTAATCAGCCTATAGCAAAGTAAAGGGTTTCAGAGCTGCAGTGTCACAAACAAGGTGAAAGCTTTAAAATGGACCTAATAATGTGTAGTGGTTTAGCGTATTCGTGATCGAAAGATCAAAATATCGGTTTTTGGGGAAAATTCGCATGTCAAAACAATATGGAGCTGTCACCATTCATGGTCTTGTTTGATACCTGAACTGTGAGTCCTTTGAGTGAGGTGATAAGGTTGAAGATTATATACTACTGTAACTCTTATGGATTCAACAGAGAAAAGCAAAGGGCACTGAAGTGTTGGCTAAGAACACCGTCTTTAGTGTCATATGCCTTGCATCTGATAAGAGTCAAAACAAGACATGTACGGGAAAAAAAACCCGATTTTAGGGAATAAAACATGTCAACATTAATCAATCAACAACTCCACAGCTCCACTAATCTCAAGTCCCTCTGCTTTAATAATAATGTGGTTTTGTAACAACCATTTCACAGACAAGCACAACTAATTAAGCACTAGTTAATCACCTAATTAATTAGAGGTTCCATTGCTAATTTTGAGGAAGACCTTGCTTAATGCGCCTCTGAACTCCATCCAAGAGTTATCTTGGGGTTTACAATGCTAACAGTATTTTCAATCTTGCATTTTGCCATTCATACCCTTCAGGTCTACCATTCAATTTCGAGTTTTTACGAGCTGAAAATCTTTTTTTCACCATATAGACAACAGTTCTCAATCATCTACTGATTCTAGCAAAATTCTTCCAAGTAGTTTATAGAGAAGATTAAGTTCAACTCCTACAGGTACAACTATGAAGCATAAGAGGATTTGGCATAATACAAGCTCTAAACAATTTGGTTCACACAAAATCTTACATTATACACACTAGGCAGTTTAGTCCCTAAGCTATTACCTATATTCACCTTGGGTCGAGCTCAAGCATGAAATTTTTGACCCTTCTTCTTTTGAGGTTTGTTTTTTCCCTAGCTGGTTTCTTTGTTACTGTCTTCTGTATTCTACTGTCGTAAGCAAAAGTGAACACTAGTCTCATAGATTCATTAAGTACGATTTGTTTTCCAGAGAATGAGAAAGACAAACAGAAAATACAAACTACAATAGATCCCTCAGTACATAAACTCTATTTATCTAAAACAAGATCAGAACTCCTATAATTATCAGGAAAAAAACAACATAAAAAAGTATACAGATAACTCTTTCATCATGCTACTTAGAACAGGTTCATGATCTTCAGCACCAATTTGACCAATGAAATTCATACAAGATGCACGAGTACACCAAATAAAAGAAGCAAATATCCAAGTAAATACACACAAGCAACTATCTAAAACAAAATTGAAAGGAAGAAAGAAAAACAGAATCAAAGAAGAGGGAGGATGGGCAAGCCTCACGTGCCATGAAAAGAAGAAAGGAATTATAGTAAGCAAGAAGCTCACGTGCAAGGGATCCAAAGAACCAGGGTTTCAAATACAAACCAAAGCAAAACGTCTAGGGTTCAAAAGCTTAAGTGTGTATTGGAACTGACCCAAGATATTCTCTTTTTATCATACAAACACTTCAAAGTCGTAGGTGGTGGTCTATGGTCAAAGATCCGGAGAGACAAGATGATGTGGATGTGAATATGGTTAGAAGAACAAATAGGGGTTGCAGATTCAGCGGCTGAGCCGCACGAGGGGATCTCCCTGCCCCTCTGCTATGGCCTCTGGTAGTCTGAGGCTCACTCCATTCTGCTATATCAAAAGGGGTTTCTTTAAAGCCTATTATATATGCATACCCTTAGTTTTATGGGTTAAGTCACATGCAGCCCCTTTTCCAAATATTAAAGACTACAAGGCTACATCTGCATCATGATATGCAGAAGTAGACTAGTTCTAGTAATCTAGTTCCACACAAGTAAAAAAGAATTCTTTTTATCGTGCTTAGAAAAATGTAAACTTTTAGCTGAAATATTGTTCTTAAGAATACAGTATAAACAAAGGCTCAAGGAAATGTGGCTTGAACTAGTCCTTTTCTTCCTCTTCTTACATGCATATTTTATTGTTTTTGTTTGCTAGCCTGGGTAATTGGAACTATAGTTAATCTATGTGTATGAGCCCTTTTATTAATACATTACACTCCAAGATTTCCAGTCACCAATTGGTAGAGTACAAGTTTATGTTATTTAGTTGTTTATTGACTCTGAGCATTTGTCTTTATGCCATAATCAACTCAGTTTAATTCAGATTAAAATCACCCATTCATCTGTCATCAGTAACCAGTAACCACTAACAGTCATGATCGTGTTAAGCACTATTATCATTACTAAAGTACTTCTTATTCATATTTCATAATGATACTTTACATCTACCCAGATTTTCCACCTTTTCAGGTTTCGTTTTTTCTTCTTTTCAGATATTTATACAATCATATTACACACTATACAACAAATTAACAAGAAATATGATGAAAGCTTGTAAAGGAGATACGATATTCAAATGGCTCAAACCTAGTACTAAGGTTTCTGAGCTGAAAAC
Source organism: Argentina anserina (assembly GCF_933775445.1). NCBI lineage: Eukaryota > Viridiplantae > Streptophyta > Magnoliopsida > Rosales > Rosaceae > Argentina > Argentina anserina. Next base: position 875,294 of record NC_065872.1, on the reverse strand, counting down.
ATGATGAAGGATTGCTGAACTTTGCTCGAGTAGTTAGTGAGACCACATGATGTACACAAGTCCTGTATCTCTTCCTCCGTTAAGTAGCTGGAGCCCTGAGCAATCCTCTGCCACATAAATAACATCTTAAGATCAATATTTATGGTCTATCTCAAGCCATTCAACATATTTTAGTAAAACCCATGCTCCAAATTCTGCAAACACTCAACTATGCTATATCAAAGCCCTGATTAGTTTTAATTTGCTATTGAGAAGTTTCTATAGAATAATAAAATGTATGTGGATACATAAAGAGCATCTGAGTAACATTCACCTGCCTGACAGTTAATATGTCTGAAAGAGTGAAAGGTATAGTATAACAATCAACAATTCTTAACTGCAGAGCATGAAATTTACTTATTTACTAAAAGTAAAATCTCCATCTTGGAATAAGAATTCCTCAGACAAACCAACTCCTAGTTGGATATATATCTTCCCAACGACACTCCCTATTGAAAATCAACATAGCCAGGTTTTACATAAAGCGTAAACCAGAGTAAATGAACCTTTAAAAAGTCCCAAAATAAAGATTAATAAAAACCAACCCAAGAAAAGTCTACGATTGTAAATTACAAAATCCACCCAAAGACTCTCATGTATGACTGACCACATTTGAGACTCATTGAATAACTATCACCTCTCTGAATGGCCTGATATACCAGGGAGTGGTTGGAGTATACCGAAGGAAAGTGGTTCCAACAAAGACACCACCACTTCGTAATACACGTGTGATTTCAGCAACCTGGAAATATATGAGAGGTGAGATAGTCAGAAAAGTTATATTCTATCGGTACACATGATTTAATTGAGCAAAAGCTGAAAACTTAAAAGAGATTTGGAGATCATAATGTTCAGATGCAAAACAAAGCTCTACCAGAAAATAGAGTATACATATGTACACACTTGCTAACACCAAAATAGTAAGATAGCTGATTCCAAAAATTTCAACAAAAAATATATTAATAGATGTAAACAGTACTTTATACTATTATAGTTGCAGTATGTTCTGCAGGAACCAACTAGGCCACTTAACCCCGGACTATCCTATGAGAGTTCATGTTACCATATGCACAGATAGAGGCCTAGTGCGCTATAGCCTGTTGAGAGGAACAAGGGTCAAAGGCTCCAAGTTTTTCTCAAAGTTCCACATATCATTTCTTTTCGAGTAAATAGAGGATTGCATAAAATTTCTTTCTTCATACCGAATAAACATGAAATCCTGTTTTCTTGAAAAGCACTTAAAGGAAGTAACTTAAAGGAAAAATATAAGGAAACAAGTCAAACCACACTTACGGCATTTGAAGGAGAGGGCCAGCAGTGCAGTGCTGCACCGGCATGGACAGCATCGACTGAACTTGATGCAAATGGAAGCCTTGAAACATCTGCCCTTACAAGAGCAAGATTCCTGAACTTACTCCAACAATGTGTAACAAGCTAAATTAGTAAAGACGGATACACATCTTTCTCTCTCTTCTTTTTACCTAAATAGCATTGAGAAACTAATAAGCAAAGAACCAAAAAAGGCAGACAAGACTCACGTAGCCAAAAGAGTAGCATCTCTTTTGAGAAAATCATAGCACTGTCGAAGCATATTTTCCGAAAAATCAAGCGCCACAACTGCAGAATAAGCCTCCGATTTTGCAAATTTCCTCGAGAACAAACCACTCCCACAGCTCACATCCACTAAAAGACCACCTTCCGCGGGTTTAAAGTATTCCTGAGCCATTTTAAACTGCATAGAACATAAAAGCACCATGCAAATCTTAATGGGCACACACACAAAACTGAAATGAGCCACACAACTAAGCATTCAAAACTCATTAACCAATTGACACATACCTCTTCATCAGGACCTGGAAATCCACTAGTGCTAAAGTTCTGGCGCCAACCTCTCTCATACAAAAACGACACAAGTGGACTTCTAAACAGCTCAGTCCCAGCTGGGTTGAACTCAACATACTGCTTCAACCCAGCAGTAACAGTAAGGTCCAAGTAAATGTCCTTGCTGGAATACGACTTGTCACATTTCTTGCACTTGAAACCTGACCTGTATATTGCTTCCCTACCAAACCCAACAAAACCAAATCAGACACTATAAAAATTCACACAAAAAGCCTCGGCTTTTTTCATCTTAAATATTCATAACTGGGAATTAAGCAAAGTACTCACAGGTTCAAACCAGTTGGGCCTTTTCGTATGAGCGGTTCATAGCAAACTGGGCATGACAGAAACTCAAGGCCTGAGCTTTGACTCTTATGGGTGCTCAAGCTCTGCTCCTAAAGACCAAAACTTTATGAAGCAAAATTGAAACTTGACCAAATGGGGTCCTAAAGATTCAAGCTTTACGAACCAAAAGTGAGTGTAGAGTAGAGATGAGGTAGCACCTGTTGTAGGGTTATTGCAGAGGTGGCGCGAATGGGGAGAGAGCTGAAGCGGAGACGAGGAGGAGAGAGATGGGAATTGGGGTTGAAGCGAGGGTGTTTTGGGGATAGAAATGTTTGGTGGAGAGAGGAGGGAGCCGTGGTGGCCATGAAGATTTGATTCTGTGCTTAGTTTTGTTCTTGTTCGTGTTTCTGGCTTTGAGAGATTAGGGGAGAGTAGTAAGAGTTCCATATGTTTCTGAGTGTTCTGTTTTGTTGTTTAGCTTTCGGCGAGAGAGTGAGTGACGAGTTGGGATGTATGGAGACGGTGGCAGTTACGAAGTCCTAATATGCTCCTCAAGTTATTTGGCTTTTGTAATATTACATTACAAAAGTACGAAATGAAATCATATATATATAATTATAATTATAATTATAATTTCTTGTCCAAGACTAGTGTGTCACAAAATGTTTGTCTCTATACTTATAAATGATTGCTTAAGACATTATTAACGGTTTTTATTGCGGTAATCGTTCTGTCGCTCGAGCATGTTTTTGAGTGAAATAAGATTAAGTTCTATGCGGACATCAATTCCGTTCACACGATCAGTAGTTGATCTTGAAATTCATGCTCAACCATCATTAGATGTAAATTCAAGGGTTGAAAACAAAATAACTCAATTTTAAAAAAAATTTTCCTCACCCTTAAATTTACATCAAATGGTGGCTCAACTACCTTTAAATTTACATCAAATGGTGGCTTAACTACTGACCCTATGAATGAGATTATGTTGATATTGAGTCTAATTGGTGCATTTAGAAAGTGTAAATTGTCATTGATTATTTAGCTCTCTTCCACTAAAGAACAAAAAAAGGTCTTGTAAAATATCTTGTCCGATCATAGAATCTTGCAAGGTTTTATTCTCACCAAATAACTAAAACATAGAATCTAGAATGGGGGAGTGGCACTCGCATTTCTTTCCACTCCTACTTTTAAACACAGCAAATAATATTGTCAAAGCTAGCTTTTCTTTTCGGTTTCAATAGGTTCAAGTAGCTTACATTACAAGAATGAAAGAAAACCTTGGGATATAACTCCCTGAAATTCATTATACCAAATACAACTTTATGGCACATTCCTTGTATGGAGAAATGAACCTGTTGTCTAGTCTTCGTCAGGGTTTCTGAGCAGAAAAGATGATGAAAGATTTCTCAATTTTGCTCGAGTAGTTTATGAGACCGCATGATGTACACAAATCCTCAATCTCTTCCTCCGTAGAATAGTTCCCACTGGGAAGAACCCTCTGCCACACAAATTAACACCTTGAATGTTAAAACAAATATTACATATGATGCCTCAGGAAGATTTGGATGTATATATATTTCACCATTACAGATCCTTATCAGAAAGCTCATAATAGTAAAACACCAAGAGCTATGCATCATTCCATCGTTCTGAGATTGGAATTACTGACCAAATGACCATACAATATGTGATAATGCATTCTCATCTCAGAAAAGAGAATGCATATTAATTACCTCATTGAGGGGTTTGAATATCCAGAAAGTCCTTGAAAGACTAGACCGCAGAAATGTGGTTCCAACGAAGATGCCACCACTTCGTAAAACACGAGTGATTTCAGCAATCTGAGAAATGTATGAGAAATAGCTAAATTAGTCACTGGAGATATATGTATTGCCGAATGAGGAGGTACATCTGAGTTGACACAAAGACTAGGTAACTAGCTTGAAGGAGAAATTCACTTACAGCGTTGGAAGGAGAGGGCCAGCAGTGCAATGCGGCGCCGGCATGGATAGCATCAACTGAACATGATGCAAATGGAAGCCTAGAAACATCGGCCCTCAGAAGAACGAGATCACTGCAGGTTAAAATTGAACTTTCATGATTAGGGTAAAGACATATCTATCTGATTTTTTCCTAAACGTGAACTGAAGTGACGGTAGCAAAATAATTTACGTAGCCAAAGGTACAGGGTCTCTCTTAATATAATCATAGCACTGAAGAAGCATATTTTCTGAAAAATCGAGTGCTACAACTCCAGAATAGGTCCCAGATTTGGCGAATCTCATCGCGAACAAACCACTCCCACAGCTAACATCCACTATCACACCATCTTCAGCGGGTTTAAAGTAATTCTGAGCCATTTTGAACTGTGTACGAGAAGTGAAAGTAGCAAACCACATATAAGTCATTGACAAACAATGGAATTATAAACATCATAAAACTTAATTACATAAATATAGGATATATAAGTATCGACACGTATAGTATGTGTACTATGCACACATACATGTATCGAAGCAGTATAAGATTCTAGAGCAATAAGGAAAATAGAGATGATGAAGTGACGCAAATAAGAGAACATACTTCTTCATCAGGACCTGGGAAGCCATATCGTTTAAAAAATTGACGATAACCTTTCTCATAGATGAAGGACATGAACCACCTCCTAAATAACTCGGTCCCAACTGATTTAACTTCAACGTACTTCTTCATTCCAGCAGTAACAGTGAGGTCCAAGTAGTTGTGTTTGGTAGAATAGGATTTGTAGCATTTCTTGCACTTGAATGATGACCTACATATTGATTGCCTACGAAGAAAAACACACACACTCATACAGATAATTAAAGCAGGTTAACAACATATACAGTTTCAGCAATATATCCACTATGAACGAATTGATGTGATCGAGTACTCACATGATTAAACCAGGCGGGCCTTTTCGTGATAGCGGTTCATAGCATATCGGGCAGGATAACAACTCAATCTCTGAGATCTGCTTTTCAACTTTTGTGAGTTTTACATTCCAGAATATGTAACCGAAAATGAAAGCTAATGCAGGAAAATAACAGAAGGCATTACATACCGATTGATTGAGAGATGAGGGGGTTATAGCCATGGGGTTTGATTGATTTGCTAGCTGCTGCTGCTCCAGTGTATGTTTCCTAGCTTTTCGAGCCTTTTTATATGTTTCTTTCCTTCTTGTTTTGGCAATGAGAAAGAAGTCTGATACGAATGTATGAATGGTGAACCAGCATTAGTGTTTTCAACAAACACAACTACAACCACAACCACCTCAATTTATGTACGATGTACGAGTCAGGTTCCCAACAATACACAACATCAACTTGCACGTCATTAACTTGTAAGACGCACGAGTCAAGCTCCCAACAATAAATAAGATTCATGCATGTTCATTTCAATTTGGTGGTAGAGGTTCTTGGATGATAACAGTCATGAGGTCCCAACATAATAATGCAAGTTAAATCTCTTTAACTGTTCGAGTCCCCACAACTCACCTTGATACGATTTACATCATTAATTCATGATGCTTAATTTCCTGTGTAGTATTGCACTTGGTAGACGAATTTGTATCCGTGTGAACTTTTCATGACAATTTTTTCCGTGTAGATCTTTGTGATAACATTCTTTGTGTGAAGCTCTATAACAATTTTGTTGTTGTGAAGCTATGCAACTATCTTTTCCGTGTGAAACTGCATGTAAATCCCAAATTGGGATACCCGATCTTCCTAATTAATCCGTTATTTTGCCTAACATAACTTAGTTGTAAGCTTTGTCCTACAACTAACTCGAGCATTATCTGTTCCTTTCAACTCTTCTCTCTTGATGTTCACTCTTCCAATTCCTAATCTAACTGTTAAATAATAATGCACATTGGTGCTTTCCTAAGTTGTCTATAATCTAGATTAGTCTAGAACTAAGGATGCTTAGCTAGAAAATGTTCAGAAGGATCTTGTACTAAGTCTCTAGAATAATCATCTAAGATAAAAGAATGTGTTAATTGTCTAGTTTGGCCTAGACCAGTCCACAAGGTTTGTGGACTGACTATGTCGTTGCTTGTAGTTAATGGTCTAAATAACGGTTATCGGCATCGTATCGGTTTTGTAAAATAAATATATAAGGGGATATATCGGATTATATCGGATTTATCGTTTTTGTTAATTTTTAATTTAAATTTAATATATTTATAAACATATACTTCAAAATATTCAAAATATATCAAATAATATTAACTATTAACTATTAAGTACTAATTGAACAAAAATAGGTGCACAAAAGATAGATTGAGATATTGATTATGCATTCATGCATTATAAACTCTCTCATCATCGGAAACAAAGTCAAACTCATCTTCTCCATTATCTTCATCCTCATCTTCCAAGATAAAATTATCTTCATAAAACTCTCTTACCTCTCGGACTTCCCTCAAGGGTGGTATCTCACTACTCACTTTGAACACTTATTCATCTATTGTCAAATCTTCAATGACATTACCTTCAACAAGTCATTCTTGTGCTTCCTTAGCTTATTTGGCAAGTAGTACCTCGTTTCCCTTATCCTTCCTTCGGTTTTTGTTGATGATTTTGGCATTGAATTGAACATATACTAACTTGCTCATCCTTGCGGTATCTAGCCTATTCCTCTTCTTTGTGTGTATCCCTTGACATGTGCTCCAATTTCTCTCACACTCGGAGAGCTTGTGGTTGCGTTGAAATTCCTTAAAACGACATCGTCTCCTTAAAAAAAATCACTGAAAAAAAAAGTCGCCGAAAAAAAAATCCGCTGAAATATCGGGTCAAACTCGATTTGACCCGATATATTGCATGTTGACCCGATATTTTGAATTGACCAATATATTGAGGCGATATGGCATTTATCCTATCGGTTTCTAAATATCATCGATATATCGCCGATATATTCCGATATTTAGAACAGTGCTTGTAGTATAAAGAAGTCGGTGATGTACCTCTATAAATATGTAACAAGCTCATGTAATCAATTAAGTGAATTCAATATAAACTAGCCTCCTCTATCTCGGTATCTCCTCTATACCTCCTCTCATCAACCCTACCACATATATCACACACTTCCGCACCAAATCCAAACATCATCCTAACATCCTCCTAATAAAAAAAACCAACACTAACAACCTTTGTATGCTTTGTCCTACAATTAACTCGAGCATTATATTTTCCTTTTGACTGCCCTTGTTTCTTGTCTTTCTCTTCTATTTCTTGAAGCTCACTCTTCCAATTTCTCTTTCATTGTAAGCCATCAGCTGATCAGTGACTCAAAAACAGAAATCCTCAAATTCAAGGGACGTAGAACAAGCGGAGATAAAGAGGATAAAATCAATCAGAAACAATCAAAAGACTGACGTTGCAAAAAGAAATATCAAAGGATTGAGAGCGAGGCAAATGAACTACATAACAAAACAAGAAGCGATTCTGTTTTTGTTGATTCATGTACAAACAAATGGTAGTTAAATGGCTCAAACCTAGTCTTCGATTCTGTTTTCTGATCGGAACAGTTGCTTAACTCATGGTTTCTGGACAGAAAACATGATGAAGGATTGCTGCACTTTAATAGAATAGTTGGTGAGACCACAGGAAGTACACAAGTCCTCAAGCTCTTCTTCCGTTAAATATGTGTTAGTTTGATGAATCCTCTGCAAAATACAATCAAATCTTATTATCAGATACAAAACCTGTCATATTAGATACAAAACTCAACTTTTCAAATCAATATATGAATCACTTAAGACGGTAAACAACTCAGTACCATACTGAAAAGAATACAAAGCAACTAGATTGAGGATCACTATCAGTGAAGGCCTAAGACCTGAACAATTTCACCTTGTTATGCTATAAAGATTACTTGTTAGATCTTGAATTAGTTAATGATTCATATAGGTTATGCATTCACCATGATGGTATTACTAGCATTTTATTGGCCTCACCTACGAATATTATAGGCACAAATCAGTCGAACAAAACTCGAAAATGGAATTAGTACAGTGACGTGTGTGGTAATGCAACTTGAATTGCTCTGCTTACTGTCCAAGGTTGGAACCACTAACCCACCACCGAAATCATGGACCAGATTTTGGTACGGGAATAAGAAAGCATACAATCATAGTTGAAATGAGAAAAGAACATCATGATTGTCATTCATCACTTTTGGAGTTTTGGTAGTCAATATAAAAGAGCAAGTGCACATATACCTCTCTGAAAGGCTTGAATATCCAAGGGGTGGAAGGACTAGACCTCAGAAAAGTGGTTCCAACAAAGATCCCACCACTTCTTAATATACGAGTGATTTCAGCAACCTGAAAATGAATATGGGAGATAAGATGGGGAAACTCAAGTACATACAGTACATCCATATATAGCTCCACTTGCATGTTCAAATGTGATAGGGATTGCTATATAAAAGACACTGGAGGTTCAAGAGTTCAAGTGCCAAACAAAAATTTATCGGAGAACAGCAGATTGATATACCAAGCAGCAAACAATCCATGAGGAAATTGCCAATAAAATCAACCAAAAAAGTTGCAGAATGTTTAAAGATCTACGAAACGCAAGACGGATTTTCAAAGCATATATGAAGTAGCATAAGTAGTCTTCGTCTATAATAAGTTGCAATGTATCACTTTCCAAAGGATGCAGTTAGTTAACTAAACCAGGAGCACATTTGTTCTTCAGTCTCTAATAGCATCTCGATTCTCAAGTTCCCTTTACATATTATGTTAGAACGGTTTTGACTCCAGATTTTATTGGCATATGGAAGAAAAGGGAATGAAAAGCTGCACTAATTTACTTTATCACCTTCGCTTGAAATTATACAGATTGCCGCAAATCCACAAAGTCAAGCAAGTTCAAGGAGAAAACTAGATGAAACAACACTTACAGCATTGGAAGGAGAGGGCCAGCAGTGCAATGCTGCGCCGGCGTGTACAGCATCAACGGAACCTGATGCAAATGGAAGTCTCGAAACATCTGCCCTTACAAGAGCAAGATTCCTGCACTTATTACAATGACGTATAAATGAGTCATTTACAGTAGACATGTTTTCGCAGTTTTTCTTACTAGAAATGGACTGAGAGAAAAAAGTAGATAAACTTACGCAGCTAAAAGAGTAGTAGGGTCTCTTGTCACAAAACCAAAACACTGACGGAGCATACTCTCAGAAAAATCGAGTGCAACAACTCCAGAGTAGATCCCAGATTTGGCGAACTTCCTCGCAAACATACCACTCCCACAGCTTACATCCACTAAGACACCACCTTTGGCAGGTTTAAAGTATTCCTGAGCCATTTTAAACTGTGTAGGAGGACACATAAGTTCTGTAACTATCAATGCATGTATGGACATATAACTGCTGTGAAGTAAAATTTCAGTAAATAGACTAGTAAGCAGTAACTGATCGAGAAATGAGAAATACCTCTTCATCAGGACCTGGGAAGCCGCCTCCAAAATACTGACGCCACCCTCTTTCATAAATGTAGGAAACAAATGGTCTCCTGAAGAACTCAGTCCCAGCTGGTTTGGCTTCAACATATTTCTTCAAGCCAGCAGTAACAGTTAGATCCAAGTAAATGTCTTTGCTTGAATAAGACTTGTGGCATTTCTTGCACTCAAAAACCGACCTGTATATTGCTTGCCTACAATAACAGAACAACGCAGTAATTAAATTCTAATGTTAACACATAGCACCAATGTCAACAATCAAAACACTGGTCCAATCTGGAAAATTGGATTCACAAATTTACAAAAGGTTTCAAATTTCGAGTAACATGTACTAGTACTAGACTACTAGCAAATACATCACAGAAGCTATTGAATGATTTGTATCTCCATGTTGGACAAATGGTTATAAAACTCACAGAATGCTCTACTATGGGTTAGATCACTTATCTCAAAACCACAAGCATAAAGGCATTGCCTTTTTCCAGCAAGAATTGACAACTGAGTTGAGTACTCACAGGTTGAGACCAGTTGGGCCTTTCCGAATTAGTGGTTCATAGCACACTGGGCATGACAACAGTTCAATTTCCAAGCTTTCACCTTTCTCAGTGTCCATGAAGGTTGATCGGGTCTTTTGCCTTCTCCAATTGTTCGATGAAATGCGTGAGAGAAAGAGCAGAGTTCTAGTGTACAATTTTGAAGTGCAAGAATAAGAATAATAATGGCTGTCTTCATCTAACAACAAACCCAATAGTGACGACGCAGTAGAGTAGCGGAATCTAACAACCGCCAGAACCACCAGTATAACCAAGGCATGTCTGCATTCATGTTATCAACTTATCATGTAACACTTCATCAAAAAAAACTTATCATGTAACACTGGAACCAAGACATGTCTGCATCGATTTGTTGATTGGACATTTATTTCCTATTATGGCTCATTTGGAAACTCGAGGACGAGTTGTCTGTCCGCACCAATCAAAAAACAACTTCCACTGGAAAATGAAGTAAATGCGAGCTGTTCTCTGCAACTCTGTTTCATACCCATCTCTCACATTTACTGCAGCTTCCTTAAAAGTTGCAGGGGATTGGGTAATTTGGCCTGTTTGGATTTCTACAACATTGCATGCCTTTGCTTGGATGGGCAATTAGAGACTTTAGAGTTTAAAGCAACAATAATCAAAGATAGGGATAATGCTAGCTCCAAAATACTATTTATATATCTCACTGAGTTATGACTTTTTGAGTAACAATAATCACTGGGACGGATCAAGCTAGCTCAGCAATGCTTCAACTATGTCTCAAGCCTGAGCAAGCACAAGCAATCTAACCTACAGATAACTACCATAATGTACCCAAAAAAAAAACTGACGAGTTACTGAAATATAGAAATCCCTAAGCACCCTTGTCTTGGACCTGGAATCCCCCTGTGCTTCCAGCCATAAACTGCTTGGTATACACGCGATGCCTTCGTTCCCTTGCGTAGATTACCCAGAAGACTAATGATAACATGACAGCAGCGGATACCATGACTAGCCCAATGTAGATCCAGCTGCTATGTTTTCGAAGGCTAGGACAATTCCTGTTGGTTATATCTGTGAATGTGTCTCTGACAAACGTGCAGTCTTGCAGATCAACCAAGAATGGACCATAACGATACAGACCATAACTGATATTTACTGCGGCTTCCATTTGGTCATAGAAGATGGGAGTGAGCCGTCCAGGGGTTACACAGATGCCTGCTGTGTTAATCTCACACACATAACCCTTCCACACCTGCTCAAAACGAAGTTCAAAGAGTTACTTCTTATGAAGCTGACAGAAAAAAAAAAACCTGAATGAAGCATGTAAATACTTCATAAACATTACCTGTGTGGCATTATGCAGTTCTACCTCACCAAGGGCACACTTTCGATCAGTGAGATCAGCGTTGTATGGGTTGCAAAGAACAGGTAATAGAGGGCCAGACTGATTGAAATATATTGGTCCAAGTTGGGGTGGTGGATTGTTCAGATTTGAGATATTGCTAATGACCTTGTCTACCATGCTCACTAGTTTGTACGTAACATCCTTGGTACGTGATGAGGTCTCTTGAGCAGTAGCATTGTCCACACAAGGGAGTACATCATCTAAAGCAGTATGAGCAGTGGGGTGCTGGACCCATTCATCCATGGAAACACATGCATCTGCAACCACACTAAGAACATACGAAAACAAGTTATATGATATAATTTGGAGCAGTAATATGGTCCACAAGTAACTTCATCCCATTCAAAGTGCAAAGAGTTACTTTCCATTTGTACTACCAACTATGTCAACAACCAAACTGTATGCACGTATAGCACCATATGAACAAGGTAAAAGTTACGGAAGCACATACAAAAAGAAGCAGATTGAGAAATAACTTCAATTTGTTATTTTCCTTGGGAGACTAGTGTAGATCGCTAATTGCACAGAATATCTAGGAGCAGATTTTCTACCCAACCAAACACGCTCAAAAAGTCGAGACTTAAAATGCTTCTGTAACAATAATTTCTTGAAACAGACATATAAGTGAGCTTAAAGCATAAGAGATAAACCCCAGATAATTCTGTGACAGAAAACCTGAAATGCTTTTGTTTCTTTCTTTTTTTAAGAAAAATTTATTTAAGTGAGCTTAAAGCATATGTCATAAACCCCTGATACATTTATATAAAAATTCTTTGACAAAGACTTGAAATTCTTTCTTTGAAAGAGATTTATTTAAGTGAGCTTAAAGCATGAGTGATAAACCCTTGATATGTTTATCAAAAAATGCTTTGAGGATTTTAGATCCTTATTTCAGAGTGCATCCGAATGAGGGAATAAAATCAGATATCATCAGCCTGTTTTAAAACAATAGAAGTTACAGCTTCCTCACATCAATAGCTCTTCCATACTTCACAACTGTCAATAAATTAGAAACCTCAATTTGCTTGCACTTTACACATGTGCAAAGAAATGAACCCCTATCCAATTTCAAAAGTTTATAATGTTCAAATTCAAACACGATCAATATGCATGAAGATGCACCTAAGCAGCCAAACTTCAAGGTCCTAATATATTTTGTTGGAGTATTAGCTTCTAAAAGAAAAAATAAAAAGAAGAAAATAATATTATCTCCCAGAATCATTTAAGATGCATCAAAATTTCTTAAAGGACTGAGAACAACAATCATGAGACTATCTAGAACATAGAGAATATAAAACCATAATTAAGTCTGTTAGTTAGGTAACATCTAGCAGGCTGAAATTAACATATAAATGTCCAGTTAAACATTAACATGTATTCCAGTATAGATGTAAAGTAGAAGTAATGTGATGGAATCATAACAAACATTACTTACTTATGGGCAAGAAGAAATACACCACACAAGATGAATGTCCCCGCAACAAGAATCCACCCAAAAATCACCAAGCTGCATAAAATATACACTGTTAGTTTAATAAATGTTTAAGCATTTTTCAAGAAAGGAAAGAAAAGAAGAGAAAGTTTCAAGGAATTCACTCACAAGTATACACAAGCCTGCATCCCCAGAATTGAAAATACTGCAACAAGTATAAAGAAAAACAATTACTTTACGCTAATAGTTGGATCTTTAAAATCTCTGCCTCTAATCAAAAGAAAAGAACACGACTTACAAAATCCAATAAAAGCCAAAAAGAGCATAACAGCAGCAATGATAATGAGGGCCAGTCTTCTGTGAAACATAGCAGAAGATAAAGGTTAGCCACGTCATTCTGGTGAAACATCAAGGGCCTAATTACTTGTACAAATCACTTACATGTTATCCAAACCATCGTCTATCCGTTTTGAGTTCTTTTCAGTTGTATCAGAGAGTTTAGTGGCGGCAGAGTTGAGTTTTGTTATAGTTGTGTCAATGCTATTCTGAACATCCGATGGCAAGAAGATAGAGTCAACTCCAATCCGCTTAGCTGCACCAAGATAACCTGACAAATTGCGGAGGCTTTCAACAGTTGTATCTGCCTGACTCACAACATAATCGAGTGTCTTTGTTGTACTGCTGTGAAACTTTGCCTGACCGGTATACAGAACAATGCATCCAACACTAGAATGGCCAAAAAATACATCAAAGAAAACCATTAGCCATCTGAAATGATTGCAGTACTTCTCAGTATGTGAATTGTGTGTGTGTGTGTGTGTGTGTGTGTGTGTGAGAGAGAGAGAGAGAGAGAGAGATTACATTGCTGCAACAGTGAAGAAAATAAGCAAGATGAGAGAGAGCGCATAAGCTGTTCTAGAATAACCGTAAGGCTCCTTTGGGCAACAGCAGTAACATAAACAGATAAACGTCAAGCTTAGCCCAAAGATCACGAACCACAGACCGGCAACAACAAAGAAGGGAACAGCAGTCCAAGCAACAGACTACACCACAAATCAAACATCACCATTAAAGCACATACCCATAAACAAAATCAAAGCATATACTTCAAACAATCGCAAACATAAAAACATACAATATCACAACAACCAACAAAATAAATCAGTTCAAGATTGTTTCCAAGCATCCCAAACACATCTACATAAAAAATCCACAATTCAATTACAGATGTAAAGTCCTAATCTTTCTTTATGAGCCCTGTGTTATTCATAAACTGAAGTCAAACCTAAATGACAAAAGCAAAACCAGCAAACAACCCAGAAAAAGAATACAAATTTAGAGTTGCAAAAACTCACAGCCCAGTAATGATCATTGCTGATATTCCATCCACCAGTGTACTTATGAAAATCATCAAGAGGGTCCTTCCTGAGAGTCCTCTCCTTAGCCAGAATCAAAGACGAGTTCTGCAGATTCTCATCCACAAGAGACCTTCTTGTGTCCAGCCCCACCACACCTCTATCAACACTAACATCTGCACCAAATCAACAAATTATCAAAACCAAGAGACATAAACCACAAAGAACATAACATTCTTAACGTGAACATAAGCGAAGGGGTTCGAGTAAGTACCTCTGCCTCGAAATGTGTGAGAAATGTGAGTGTTTCCGGAAGCAAGAGCGATGAAGAGGAAGAAGGAGAGACAAAGGAGCAGTTTTTTTGAGTTGGAGATTGACATTTTGGGTTCTGGGTTTTGGGTTGGAGAGAGTGAAAGGGTAGAAGAAGAAGAAGAAGAAGAAGAAGAAGAAAAAGAGAATGTGAAGCGAAACAAAGGAAAGCCGCGTAGGTTTGTATGTTGTGGAAGCGTCTGGTTGTGTTTAAGCGAGTGCAACAGAGTGGCAGAGGGATAGGAGACTTCTGCTCTCTGTATTCTCTGTCCTTACGATAATGCCCTTTTACTTTTTCTGTTTTCTTTTTTCTTTTCTTTTCTTTTTCAAATTTTCAAAATTTGATTCTCGATTTACTATCTTTTTAATTGTATTGGTGGTTATTCTCAAAAAAGAAATAGAAAATTGTATTGGAGGTTATGATGTTATGCACTTACATTCGAGAACTACGGGTTACACTTTGATTTGTATATAAAATTACCTTATGAAAACAGAAATTAAGAACGAGACATTGATTCAACCACATTCTTATATTAGTATAGAACAATTGTGAATTTAGCTCTTGTGGTTACATTTTGATTTTTTTTACATAATTTTTGAAAATAATGATAAAAATAAAGCTTATTATATGAGTAATCGCATAATTTAACGTACAAGTGAAAATTATTAACTTTCAAAAAGATTATTTTTCCTCATTACTAAACATCTAATAAACTTAAATCAAATTTTGTATACACAATATACTGTTTGGTCTTTCACTATTGTTGCCAGATTAGCATCAATGTATATTTATAGATAGTTTGTTGGCAAAATACATGATTACTATGGTGGATGAGAATTTATATTAATTGAGTAGTAGTGCTAATTAAGAAACCTTCACCTTTTATTCTTTTCAAGAAAAAAAGATGCCTCTCCTTTAATAGTCTTGTAGGATGTGGATTGAAGTAGCGGGTTATATGGTAAAACAAAAGCCAAAATGAAAGCAACGAGTGTGGTCACGCATTGATCCTTTGCAGGGTTCTTTATATGAACATTTATATTACAAACTAGTAGATGATAAAATTGTTATTTTGAGGACCATATATATATAGTCTATGCATGATCACCACAAATGCCATTAGGATTGTTGCCTAAAGAGTTCACCATCACATGTAACATGTGAGAATTGCGTCTAAAATAGTGATCGAGTTGGGCAGAAGACAATGATCGTATCAAGTACAACTTCTGATATAGTCCATTATATCTTTCATTTTGGTAGTTCAACCATGAGTGAATTGTAGGTTGAATAATTATGAATATATTGTAATGCATTGATAGTTGAAAATGAAACTTAATTTACACTGATGCAATCATCCAAATACAAATTCCAGTCATTGCGAGTTTTAAACTAATTTCATGAGGTGTTTTTATGAAGATATATTTGGGATGTAACGTCCTTGTTTTCTAATCATCATATCTTTGAATTAATAAAACAAATTGGAAGATAATCGATTGGAGTTTTTGGTCATTGTGCAACATGATATTTAGGAAATGCGGGTGAGGTGATTCGCCACACGTCCTTTAAATGGTATACTTCATACTTTATCATATAATAGAGAAATTTGTGATGCTACTATAGTCTAATCTCCATGTGGCAGCAACCAAATATTGACAGCCACAAATCTTGAGGACGAATCCACATGATTAAACAACGCAAATCTTCTTCTTCACAACGGTCACAAGTCTTAACACACAATTGAAGTCCTACCATTTTCTTAATCATATCATTAACTCATTGAAAATTATAATGATAGTAACATATATTGACTTAATCCGATGGATTATCAATGCCTCAATGCGTCGTGAACTCATCATTCTGATGATAATGGGGGTTGGTTGCCGGTTCCTCCTTCCGGTTGGTAAACACGACGATTGATCGTGACGATCAACAAATGATATTAGTTCGAGATATGATATATGAATCATCGACTTGGGACTATTTATCGAACATAATCCGCTTAACATAAGCATGGGAAAACGTTGGGCCTGTACCCAGACTTGCATGGTTTGGGCATTGATCTGGGTCCAGTCAACTAGATTCAATGAAATGGCATGTGGCCCAACACAGGAGAGAATCTGATAATATACTCAATTTAGGGAGCAAAGGGATAATGAGTCTGAGTTGTATGGTATAGAAACCCATAAAGGGATATGAACATTCAAAAACACAAGGTCACCATACATGTATCAACTGTTTGAAACCATATCAGCTTAACATTCAGGAATGGCTGCAATCTTCCAAACACTGCTTCCTATTTGTTCTTCTTCAAACTCAAGGCAGACTCCATGGAACACTCCATCCAGACTCATCTCAGATTCTATGGCCTCTTTGCCTATTTCACACTTGTATAGGCAGCAAGGCCAAGTAGCTGCCTCAGTTGCCTTCAACCCTTCTGGGAATTTTGACATATCTGTCTATGATGATGAAGAAGGTAACATCTAACAACAACCTATTCCTTCGGAAGTAAATTGTTATTGGTAAATTCTAAGTCATGTCGTTCCCTTTTTGTTCATCCCTTTATCCAAACTCTAAGTTGTTTTGTGGTGCACATTTGACAGACGCACCTAAGGTTGAGCCTCCAATGCCACCAAGTGAAGGCAGATTTGAGATTATTATTGACAATGATATAATTCGTCGCCTCGACTTAACTGCATTTCATACTGCAACTGGCATTACCGATCCTTCATCAGGTACTTGAGCATCAGATAGCGTACAAGTTGAATTGATACTCAGAATTTTGTATGTAGAACTTTTATATGACAGTTCTGTCTACTACTTATGCTGTGTAGCCAAGCCGAAAGAGTACCTTGAGCGTACAATTGGCTTTACAATTAACTACACGAGAGAAGATCCTCGCGATCCTCGAGAGCTATCTGAGTTTCCAGATATAAGACTATGGTTTCTGAGACTTGATGCTGCCTATCCTTGGTTGCCTGTGCTCTTGGATTGGCGAGCTGGAGAGCTAGCTCGTTATGCTGCCATGTTGGTGCCACATCAGGTAATGACTAATACAAAGTCACAGTTTGAGAGACCAAAAATAGGGTTTTGTTTAGCTGATGGCATGACTTTTCGGAATATGAATTTGCAGATGAATATGAGGATGGGTGTTGTGTTCAATCCTGAGGCACTAGAACTGTTTGTTATGCACAAAGTTTTTATCGTGTACTTGTGGCTGAAGCAACATAACATTCCAAAGCCAAGATTGAAGACTAGTGACATGGCTAGAATGCTTGGATTCGGTATTGGAGATGAGCTTTACGATTTGATTGATAAACATCCTATTTCCAAATCATAAAAACACAAAGCCTAAAAGTCCCAGCTTAGTGTAAATTTTTGAATTGTTACAGTATATAGGAGCTGCTACTTACATCCATGAGGAAATCATTCATCAGAGCCACACCGATTCGTTTAAGATTTTAACTTGAACTTCTGACAAACGTCTCGTAAATCTTTGCTTGTATGTAGTATTTTTTCTGGAAATACAAGTTTGTCGACTAAGAAAAGAGGGCATACTGCTATGAAACTACTGCATGAGAATAAGGGCTAGTAAAACCAAATTAACAAGCACTATAACCAGATAACCAGTTGTTGTATGAATGTTAAGTTTCTGTTCATAATGCCGTCTTCAACTGCAAGTTGAGGGGCATATTGCAAGTTGCTGAAGATATCAAACACCATTGCCAGGGTAGAAACTGTCTAATGCTCCACTCGCTGTGATGCGTTCAGATGGATCAATGCATAACATTGACTAAAAAGATTACAAAAACTAAAGGTCAAACTCTATATATTAAAAATGAGAAGAAATTAAACTACGGTTAGCCTTTATATAATTACCTTCACCAAATCAGCGACGCACTGTCCACCAAACTCTCTAAGCTTATATGCAATCACACCCCAACCAGATTGTCTAGGAAAATAATCTTATATGCTCTTAGGAATCGTCCCCGGCCATTGATTCACAAATGGAGATCCAAGGTACCTATAAGTCAAAAGTTTAAGGGAAGAAAGAAAACAGAACATCCAAGATGCATATCTATTATGACATCTATCATGTGTATGCTTGGATGGATGAAACGTGTATGTACCTAAAGAACATTATATCATGAGGAACAGAATTGAACTGAACATATGTACATAAAGAATGATGCAAGGATCCCACAATTAAGCCCTCACTCGACCTCATGCCTAAACGTCTCTAGAATTTTAAAGGTTTCAGGACCAAACATGAAACCTATGGGCGATTAAATTTTCACCCCAGCTTTCACAGTTTCTTTGCTTCATCTAAGCTCTCCATATAAAACCTTATACCACATAATCAACTAACAATGTATATATGTAATGACTAGCTATAATTTTTCACCCCAGCTTTCACAGTTCTTTGCTTCATCTAAGCTCTCCATATGGAACCTTATATCACATAATCAACTAACGATGTATATATGTAATGACTAACTATAAGTTGAAGGGTTTCGCACACATGATGTACATCTAGCAACCTGATATTTGTTAATGAATCATTCAATGTGAAAATGAATCAGAAAAAGTAAGAGAAAGAGCATGTGAATACCGAAAACATAATTAAAACATTTCTCAACTGCTCAGTTGGAGTTGGAGTTGATAATCCTTGGTGATCAAATAGCACAATCTCCGTTGTCATCTCCACTGAAACACATTTACAAAGCACTCAATATCATTTTAAGACAACTCCAATAGCCAACAGTCCTGACTCCTAACATTACAGTTTAATTCATAACATCATCATTATTTAAGGGCCATATGAACTGTGTATCCTCTCAAGAGATTAGTACATATTAATTGATCCAAGGGCCCACAATTGACATTCACTTGTAACTTTATAACAATCCAAATTAAGAGGTGAAGCAAGTACTAATGAAGTTAAGAATATAAGTTCATCATTCATTCAGAAAAATTAAGAATATAAGCGCAAATATAAAGTTAAAAATAATAATCCTACAATATCGGTTGATACATTTTATACAAATTGTAATGCGACACCAATAAGAGGTGATTGCCTGCAACACCAAGATATGGGAATCTGAGCAATTGGCTCAAGCTTGATCTTGAAAGTTTGTCTCCCACTCAATAAATCTAGCTACATCTGCCGGTAGGACTTCACGGCGAGAGTACCGCGGACACTAGCTGCATATATATATATATATATATATATATATATATATATATATATATATATAATTAGATACACTATTATTAAAACTCACATAGTTTTGCACAACATTCACCATAATAGAAAGAGGCATGAAGAGTACCTGATTTTTAATTTCAAGAATGAACTCAAGTTTAGTTTTCTCCATTATCTTAATGAACTTATAAAGAAATATTGAAAGGGCTCCAGTATTTAACTCTAGCTAGTGAAACTGTGAAAGGAACAATTAGGTTTCATTCTTTTAAACCGGCTATATAAATAGAGAAACTAAATTGACATGATAGGATGGTCATGAGAAAAATACCGGAAAACATTTGCATATAGAGATCGTGATATATCGTTGACTAAATTAGTTAAAGCACACACTAATTCCATTGCATAAACCGCATGCAGCCATGCATGATTTATAGACTTCTCGTACTGTTCAGATCGGTTTGGACAAAAAATTGTTCAAAATTGATGGCCTTGACGATGTTGTCCTTAAACATGTATATAGATATGTTGTCCTTAACAAGACTAGCTAGAAGCTTAAGTAATTATGAAATTGAAGCTAGATCGAGTCTGGACTTGGTAGCTCAGTTTAGGTATATATGCATATAGATATAGATATCATTGTTTTTTTCATACATATGTAATCGACCTGTACATGTTACAAACATATTTACATTTTGTTAACTAGCCTGGTAAAGAAAGACAAACGTACACGACAATTGTTGGTCTCTCTCTCTCTCTCTCTCTCTCTCTCTCTCGCGAATTAAATGTTGGTGTCTTCGTTCCATATTGTTCTTAGAAAAATCCAACTACGAACAGTACATAAGACACCTCACTGCATTTAAATATGTGAGAATGTAGTAGATAAGGCAGGAGATTTGCAAATAGGACACACGTTTTTATATCCCAGCCATTGTTTGATGCAACAAATGTGGAAGCCGTGCCCGCAGTCCAATGTTCCTAGCTCTTCTTCCTCAATAAAATCCTCCTATTATGAGAACCAACATGCATGGTACTTAATTGTTATCGATCACAATATCACATTGGGTTTATAATATCCAAATTTAGAAGATGAAACTATAAATTAATTAACAAGGTACCTGGCAGATGCTGCAGAACTCCTTCTGAGCATTTTCATCAGCTAGCAGAAAATAATTACTGCGTTTGAGAGATGCGACGGCTGCTTCCTCTGATAATCCTGTGCTGACATACCCTATATGATCTTCTAAAGCCAACAGCTCCTGTAAGTGGCAGCAGAAAATAAGGCCTTATTGATATATTCACGTAAAGCATTGTTCTTCAATGAATCTTTCATGTTAGTCTACCTCATATGACATGTTATCCACATCAAGCCTCATGCCTCCAAAGCGATTGCGCATTTCAATTGAAAAGTACAGCAGTGATTGGTTAACAACTTCAGCATTCTGCGCATGTTTTATGAGGTATATCGATCGATCAAGGTGCAGAATGTCATCAAATATGCAACAAGTTGAATCATGCAGAAATTTAAACATGTTGAAGCAGATTGATTTTTGGTCAATGAATTAGGGAGATTAACCTCTGTTACAAGTCTGAAGTCCACTGATCCACTGTCAGCTGTTACCCTAAAAACGGAACTTGAACCTTCCAACAAGTTATCAGCTGGCCTGTGTATATATAGCGTTGATTCCAGGAGGAGTTGCCTCCATATGTCAATTAGTTGGTTCTCACTAGTGAATCCACTATCATCAGAATTAGCAGGAGCTTCTATTTCTATTTGAGATCTTGAATTTCCACTTGCGTGGGGAAGTTCATGAATGGCAGGCATTAAAGACTGGAAAAGATTCGAAGGCACCCCAAAAAGACCTTGAGAAAGAGAGAATCGGCAAAGAGGAGTGGATCCGAAAAGCAATGTGGTGCAATTCCCAGAGTTAATGAGGTTGGGACTGTTAGCAATGCAACTTCTTAGGCCTCTTATTGTGGCTTCTGAATTAGGATTCAAGTTCCTTTGGACTATTAGTTCTCGTGACGAGTTACGATTGACAGTTGATGAAGTACACTCTGACTTGTTCGAAGCATGGCTGCTTGTAGGTTTCAAAGCTTGATCTGAAGTTGATTTGTGGAATGAGCTAGAGGATGAAGATGAAGATGCCTCCTGGATCGGAAATTTATCATTTATCAAAACTAAAAAAAATGGTTACGGAATCCAATTAAGAAAACACTGTGCCAAGCATGAATTCATTGCCATGCATGTTGGAAATCTATTGAACTTTTGAGGCCCAGTGCTTCCTCATATTGGGTCACAACTCACAAGGCACAACCAACTTGTATTAAGTATTAATATCATATATGAACAATAGCTAGCAAGTATCAATGTAAATCAGGTTATATCCTTATGTTTTTGAGATACAAAAAACTCACAAGAGATAGAAGGTGACCATTGGCCCTCTCGGATTCAATAATAGCAAGTAATCCAACATTTTCATTAATCAAATGAGGCCCTTGAATTTCACCCGGACGATGGTGCTGGATGAAATGTCCAGCAGAACTCATCCTTTTACTACATTCACAATTATCCTCATTGAAACACTCGCATATTCTGAGTACAAGATAAGAACCCAAGGAATTACTAAAAGGGTGTTTTGTTATTGATTTGTTACATCTACAAATTTGATATGATTCAATTCACTTACATTGCCTGCTCATATGGTTGTTCTTGAGGGGAATCATCAACATTGGGACAGGCTCCACGCATAATTACAGTCTGAAAGTATTAAAATTACAATAGGTCTCATTGAAACAGAGATATATTAATCAAGATTAGTGTTAAAAGATTGAGAGCCAGAAATGTCAAGAATCAAAATTAGAGTGGAGGGAAATGGGCGCTGCATTCGGGGGTGGCTTAGCGATTTAGGTGGCGCTAGATTTTAACGGTGAAATGACGAGCCTCTCAAGACTGAAGGTAATTGTAAATTTTATGCTTTTTACCTTTCATTAAAATAGCTCTCTCGTGTTACCTTACATTGCACTTAGTTTCAAATGTATCAATCATATCCTCAAACAACATAGAGACATTATATCATATTTTAGGAATAAGACATTATTAACTTTGCACGATGTCTTATACGTACTCTTACATATGAAAATATATTATTATCAAATTCACCGGGGTTAATTATAGAACTTAGGTTATTTTAGTACATTGTGTAACAGTCTCCAATGGCGAAGGCCATGGCCTCATGAGTCCGATGACAAGACAACAAGTATTGTCAAATCGATCAATGAACGTTAAAGTGTTATCACTTGAGCCAATTTGTGTCGATCGTATGTGTGGCCTAAAACATGTCACCAACTTGTTGGCTATATATACTATCTAAATAATCGAAAAATAAACTTATCGACTATATATACTTTGGAGAAACTACGTACGTACTATATGACAAATGACTATGGCTTACTTGCACCAGCTATCTCGAGCTCCCTGGTTCAAATTGAAGTATAATATCTTGTACTCTTCTCAACCCCGTCTGTTCAATTTCTCCGATCTTGATCCTGACCTTCATGGCAAATGGGGTCGCATCCATGTGCCAATCTAGCAGAAAACATGTTAGGTAATCAAGTACGTGGATATAGCAAGTATGGGAAGACCTATAAGTTATAACCAGTTAGAGGTAAACAGAGAGCAACATATATCTTCCTTATTCCAATAATGCAAAGAGTACTAGCTTGGAAATTGTAATAGAGGACAAGTTTACATAAATTTCAAGGCCTCCGCATGCACACCGTCTTTGTTTTCTATCTGCATGTGTAAACAAGATGGTAGGATTCTCGCTTCTCTCAATCTACGTACATCTCCAAGCTCTAACGTTTCGTGCATATTCTTCTTATACTTTTATGGCCAATTCTCATGCATGTTCCAGGCTTCCAGCTCAGGACCCAGTACTATAGAGGAAGTCCTGGTTATATACTCATATATAACAACACTATTATTAAGACAGATAATGCAAATTGCTTGATCCTCTAATCTCTATTGCTCGATGTCTGGCCTATTCTAAATTAAATAACGCATACCACTTTCTTCATGTGAATCATATGTAATTGATATGGTTGTGCTATCTATTTGATTTGCATTAGCTCGTGAACCCGTAATAGATGGTGCTGCAATTATTTTTATATGTATCTAATCGATTCATGATTAACGAGAATCTAATAAGCTAGCATTCATTACATACATACATATCAGATCGATCTTGAATGAGATGTTCATGTTCTTTTTCGTCCTAGATAACTACCAACATTTAATTTTCATGCACAGTATGTTGCTAGCTAGTGTACATATAAAAAACAGCACGTGAATTAAGCTATATGTCCTACCGTAAACCTATAGATTGGATCCATTATTTATTTCTCTCTATTGTCCAAATCATAACGACATATACATTTCTGGCCAGTTCTGATTTGTGTTACTTACGTATTTGCTAATATCATACTTCATCCATGTGTTTATGAGAAGTCGAAATGTCCTATAGTAGTGCAACTACGAATAACCCGACTATGGCGATTGTAATTGTATCAATTAATCAATAGAGCAATCAATTTTAGTTTTTTTTTTTTGGAAGATCAATATTAGTCTTATAGTCTTGGATTCTTGATCGATATGAATATTAGTATCTTGCGGTTAGTATATAGTCTCTCTATCGTAACAACTAATTAACAACTTGGTAGATTATCGCATGATATCCATATGCGCATGCATGGCATGGTGTACTTAAATCTTAAACATACAGATGTATCTCAATCTCGAACCTGCATAAAATCATATATTCATTCATATTGGATTATCTGGTTGTAAACCAGTATATATTGTAAAAAAATGTAAATGCATAGCACCAGAAAACATGTCTCTAGATCAACGAAATGTTCAGCGTTTTTGAAATCCATCGTCCACTGCCGTCCAGTTTCAAAAAATTAGTTTAACCCTAAAAACATGTGATGTCTCGCTGTCGGCTCAATCTATATGTTGAACAAACCTAACTTAATTCGTTTTCAAGTAACCACACATTAATTAATATTGGGCAAACATCCATTTAGTCTCTAGGTCCTAGGTCCGTATTCGGTTTCCCTTAGTTTTTGCTCTAATATGTTTAGTTCCTGAGCTTATATTTCCTTTTCTTAATAGTCTTTTCTGTTAATTGTTTAAATCAACTGTAATTTGACTTTTTTACCCCTAATTGAGTTTTCAGAGTGTAAGTAAAAAATAGAAGGGTAAATCAGTACTTAAGTTAAAAAATAACGGAGAATTAACGGTTTAGACTGTTTATGTTAAATTTTGAAAGTTTAAGGGTTTTATAGATCACAACTGAAATTAATGGACTAAATAGATCAATGTTGCAAACTTTAGGACTATAAAGATTTTTGCCCATTAATATTCATCTTATGACTCTTCCAATCTTTTAATTCTTTCCCCAATTAATCATTTCTGCAATTTTGCTCAAAGACAAATAACAGTCACTTTATGTTGATGAAAAGGGCACTTTCCATTACTGCACATGTTTTAGTATCGGTCTCTAGATCATCGACCAATTAATTCTTTCTGCATTTGACTTGATAATAACTAGTTTAGCCAGCACGTACAAAGGAGGATTAAAAGGGATTAAGATATATACTACGAGTATTTTGTTTATAATTAGCGTACATTCTCAGTATATAATATATATAGTACCTGGTTAGGCTATTTGACAGCAGCCCCCAATTTGAGCATTTTTTCTGTGACAGAGCACAAACAGACCTTAATAATTAGCAAGATCCATCGATAGACCATTGGTATTGACTTTTTAGTTAGATCATTGGTCCAATTAACTAATCAGTTACGCTAATCGAAATAGCTATAGGTCGTCATACATGTAGCAGCTTCAGCCTTCAGAGTTCAGCTACAACAGTGTCTTTAAAGTAGCATCAGAATAGTGAGGTCCAGATTGGCTTTTAACTTCAACTGGTGAGTAATATATAATTTAGAAAACCTGTTAGCTTTGTTCGAAAGGTGTTGCTAAGTTGATTTTCTGTTCTTGTATTCACCTTTAAGAAATGACTGTAATCTTTATTGAAGCATGTGATTATGTGACAGTCTGATGGCTTTGAATTGTGGATTTGCAGCATGGCTGGCTTTACCTTGCTTACCTAATGCAACTGTGGTGTGTATTAGTTAGAGTGGCTGTTGCGTTTTTAGTCAATTAGCAGTTAGCAATTGTGTATAATTGTAGTTTAGATTTTTGTATAAATAGCCTTGTATTCCTCTCAATCAATTTATCAGGATCAACAACTCAAAAGGTTTGTTAGTTAGCAGTTAGCAATTGTGTATAATTCAGTTGTCAATGGCAACTTGGCAAGGGTGCTAATGTGTGGGAAAGGGAAAATTCAATTGTAGTGCAAATCCAAGCCGACATGTATTATTGGTTTTCAAACAGGATACTTACAATTGACTCATTCATCCCCATTCTTGTGAGCTCGTCAACCAGCTTTCTCTCCGAAATGTGGTTCCCAATGCCTACTCTTCTCTTGATATGAGATATATCACAAGGAATAAAGCTGATGATTGTTGTTCTTAATTGTTTGGTTAGATTGGTATTTTCTCGAGGGACTCGAGGAAAGGTGACTGTCAGGAAGTTCATATAACCCTCAGGGCTAAACCCTTGAAGGCTTGAACTATCTGAGCTAGTGATCCACTAGGTAATTTCCTACCAAATCCATCAATATTACACCACCTGTAATTCATGATATACAATAATTATCTAGTCTATCACAAATATATATGGCTTTTGTATATTCTCGTACGTCAATCAATTGATATGAAAAGATCCGCCATCGGTCTACATCAAAAGCGTCGTTTAATCTGTTCATAATCACATGCTCTTATAATTACAGTATATAATTATTCTGTGAGTATAGATCGATAATTTATTTATAAACACATGTAAATGTCGGAAAATTCTAATATAAATAAATATATAATATACATTCCACATATGACGGTCAATATTATTTTATGAGTGAGGTCAGAAAAAATAATATTCGTTGTCAACCGTTTAATGTAAAATGTATAGTATACATTGATGTATAATTGATTAATCCGTAAATTTTCAGCTAACAATGTAATAATAACGATCTTATCCAACTAATTGATCATCGATATGATTCCATTATAATCCTGAGGCAAATTATTTTCTCTAATTAATATTCCTCAAAGCCTGATATAATGTAGACTCTGTGGGAAAAAACGTCTAATACTGATTCTACGTAAATCAAGTCCTGGTGGCCTTCTACAGTTATAGTGTTATACAGTACGTGATGAGTTTGTTCTCTCCATAAATTAACTACGTACGTTATTTAGTATACGTTATAACAGAATAACCATGCATAATGCACGTACGCACTACATGTGCGTATGCACTATTAAGCTAAGGTACGCCCATCAAAAAAATAACCAAGGTACGTAAGGAAATAAGCAAAGCTTTAATTACAAAATCGAGGGAATATGCCTAAGCAGTCTAGGAAGATTTTGTACGTCCTGATTTCAGAAGAAAATCGAGAACATAATCGTGCTTAAATTACTTGCACAAGACAGAACTATCGATGATCTAATTATCACAGGGAACACAGGCTTAAGACATTGGTCCAAAATATTTGAGGAATCTTAATTATATCGCTTTGATTATTATTACCTATTAAGATCTGAAATTTTTAACGTTCTTGTTTCCTTCCTATCAAGGTCTAGGTTTGTTTCTCTATTTAAAGGATTGTACTGACTCTTCACCAGTTGTCTTGTGTCTGTGAGTTCATAGAGAGTTGCGGATATCCCTCAATCTCCTCCCCCGAATCAGTCACCAACTACTAAAATCCGGTCTGCTGATTATAATTGTGTGAGTATTCTGTTGATTACTTCATGTTAATTTGGATGCAATTGTAACAACAATAGCTAGGAATTCGTCAAATTCTTGTTATATATTTAGGTTGTCTCTCAATTAAATTCGTAATCGAACGGAGCATGAGGAGGGGAATGCATGCATGCATGGGTGGTAGTATAAGAAAGTTAGCCTCGAGCCTCAGCTCATAAATTGTTCTGATTCTTCTTCACTCATTCTTTCTCGGGTCGGTCACAATGGCATACTCACTCGGTCTTTTTTCACTGAGGCTTTTGGTTATTGGTGCCGTTGTCGGTTGTGCGATGGGTCTGATCTTCTGTTTCCTTCGTTTAATTGGCTACTTGTGGGATAAGTGCGATAGAGACCTAGAGGCACAAGGAGGTGAAGGACGGTGATCGATCGATCGCGCATTTCCTGCAAGCTATAATGTCATATATATTGGGGAACGTATGTAGTACAATTACGTGTACCGGTACATGTACCCAGAATTCACTCATATTAGGTTATTTCTACCATGCATGTTTCTAGCTTGTATTAATCTTTCAAATAATATGGTTATTAAAGAGACGACTACACAATGATCAAGTTTTTTCACCTCCACTTGTTCATCGTGACGACTTTTCTCGTCAGTCATCTGCTAACACCGCGTGATTGACGTTGAAATGCTCTAATAATGGCTGGAGTTCTGAATTTTATTTGTACACCTTATAGAAGAGCACACACAACTTGCGAAAAGATAGTCACAACATTCATCGACGCGGTCACGTAAATTAAAATATAGGCTTTTGCTACTGAGACCTCCACAATTACTCATTACACCTCTACCATTTCCTAATTATTAGATTACATATATAACCTCTTATAAAAAGACAACTGTAGACATTAAATTTGATAAAAATAAAAGCATTTAATTATTTTCTTTATGTAATAATCATTCAATAATACCAATGGAAACTATCACACTTAAGGATGATTATAATATATATGTCGTGATATTGAGAATGATTTTTCATTATTAGACTCTTATAATAATAATAATAATAATAATAATAATAATAAACTGGATTTGATCTATTTTATTGATTACAATTGGTCGTTCGAATGATTATTTGTTCGAAAAAATTAGTCTAAAACCGATATCTTTTAAATCTTATTTGTAGTACGTTGAGCAAAGAATACAAGTTTAGCAACATTATATGTAGAAAAAAATTCCTTCAACAAAAGGTAGACCTAGAATAGAAAATTCGCTCGGCTTATCCGGAGTTGAGGAAAACAAAACCCTAGGTTTCATGTGTAGGGCGGCGGTGATCTCCAGTCACCGATTTACTTCAGATCTATCTCATACTGCTCCCTTCGTGGTGTGGCTACAATTCCTTTGACGAACTGAGGTGAGCAAAGGAAGCGAAGGTGGAAAGCTCAAATTTTTCATCCTAGATCTGAACCTATAAGTTTGGCGGGGAATATGCGTCATCAGTCTTTCTTTTGGGTGAGGGCAGCGACTTGGGATTGACAAGCCAACACTGCTCGATGGTAATGTTAGTGGATAGGGGCGACAACTTGCTTACCTTGGTTGGCACTAGGTGTGACCGAAGCTAGATTGGTGTGATTACGGTTGTACAAGCCCACTTCTCCCAGAGCCATTCCCAATATTCCCAGATGGAATGCATTTGCTTCGAGGTCAGGAGGCATGGTAGCCCCAACATTTTGTAGCTTCTTAACCTCATCAACAAGCCTCTCCTCATCATCCTCCCCTATGTGTATCTCAATCCAAAGCCGCCCCTACAATGTATGGATCACATACTGATTAAATAGCACATCATGTATCCGATCAAAGTATAACCTAACATGGAAAGATGATGCAAGCATCTTCACACCCGGGGTCTTCACCAACCAAATCAAACCCCCAATCAAGAGGCAGAGCAACACTTTCGTCACATATTCTACCTTTGGTTTGCTTTTCAACTTTCTTGATCAGCAAGAAATGCTAACCCATCAAAACAAGGCCTAGCCAAATACAATTATGAATAGCCTTCATGATCCCATATACAAAATATAACACCCTTTTCCTCAAAATAAAATTTCTCTCAACAAAGAACACCATAATCCTTATCATCCGACCCGAAACCAGCCTCCCACAAATCGAAACCAAAATCAACACTTCCTATTTCCACATCTTCAACTTCCACATATTCTTCTCCCTAAAAAATCTTTGAAAACGTTCTCTCAGCACATGCAACTATAACCAATATAGTTAACAAAATTATGTAAGTGATCCAAGCATTTAGATAACAATCATCCATTTGCTTCAAATAGCTCGATCAACGCTTCAACTAATGCTTTTTGTATAGCTCATTTCAATTGTCACAACTCAGATAATATATCACTCACACTAATACCACATTCATCACAATCCTTTTAAAAAAATTCAAGATTCACACAAAAACTCATCAAGTTTTCATTAAAGGAAGACTTCAACTTTACTGACTTAAATAAAAAACAAAAGTCTTCTTCATATTTTTTTAATTGTTCATATCTACTTTGAAGTGAAGAAATAGTTTGATCAATTATATAATAGAAGTTTGCTTACTGAAATACAAATGAGTTGACATTTTTTTTTATAAAACAAATATATATATATATTAGAAGTAAATAACCTTAAATGATTCCAAAGCAAATTGTGTAGCCTCTTCATCATCATTTTCATCCGACTATTTTATTTTTGAGTGGTTCTTTTTTCACGAAATTCAGCTTCAATTCTCATCCCACTCCCAATTTCTTTAGCTTTGATGTTATCATGTTGCAAAGACAACAAACATTTGCACTCGTAGTTATTCAAGGAGATTTCAAGCTATACATTGTCAAAGCTTTTGATCTTCTTGGATTTGGAAATTGTAGAGGGTGTAATTGAAGCTCTATACTATATCTTTATTTATATTAAGCTCTAAGCAATTATGTTTGGTACAACACTCAACCTAGCTAGTTAAGATATGTATCCATTTATCTCGAGTTAAAGAATTCTCTTAAATTATAATTAAGACCTATATAAGAACAAATCGCACACGATAGAAAAATTGGTATGTATACGTCTTTCAAGCTAATGCTCTTACTACTACTTTCTTGAAAATTTATCATCACCACTTAACATTCTTCTGAGACAAAAATACCACTAAAATAACAAAATGCTCCGTCTTCTAAATGGTTAAGTTTGACACTCGAGTATTCACGACACCACATACACAACTAAATCATAATTGCACCCGAGAATTTGATTCTCACTCCCATCACCATCCACATTCCATACTATGCTCAGGCATGGGTTCATCACCCCCCATTTTCTTTGGTAATGGTTCTTTGTTGTGGTTATGGTTACAGTTCTTGGTTCTCTTTCATCCGACACAACTCATTCATGTGTTGGGTTTCGATGGTGGTTTGTATGATGTTGTTTTGTTTGTGGGTTTCCATATAATATGTGTCTTGAAATTAGGATGACGTCGAATTCTACGCTTCGGTTTAGTAAACCTTGCTACTTTATGGCGGCCAATGTTTGCTAGCTTTAGTGGTGGGTGTGGTGAATTTATTAACATAGTTGCTTTTATGTTTTCGGTTATAAGGTCTTTGACCCATAATTTAGTGAGTTGTCGGTTTCCTTTCACTCTTTATAAATTGATCGAGTTTGCAACTTGTGCTCTTTATATTATTATTATTATTATTTCAGTTGCTTGAAGGAATCCCGATTAACCCGCTAGCATAAACAGTTCTTTGGGATTAGTCCCTTTTATAAATTAATCATTAACCAAAAAAATCCATAGTCCATACTAATCAGAATTACTCCATAGTCCCATAGCTGGCATAGCATATATTATCAAACCCAAAAAAACAAAAAGAAATTAACATTTCCTAGGTGTATTGTGGGTCCTTTTTTACTATTCACCTTTCAAAGATTTCAACAGAAAATACACAAAGAAGTAGGCGGTGAAAAAGTTCTAGAATTTTACGGGGCTCGTGACACCACCA
The DNA here is from genome assembly GCF_933775445.1 of Argentina anserina. Lineage (NCBI taxonomy): Eukaryota > Viridiplantae > Streptophyta > Magnoliopsida > Rosales > Rosaceae > Argentina > Argentina anserina. The sequence goes on along the minus strand of NC_065872.1, from coordinate 843,452 downwards.
ATTTATAGTCACGCCAATATTTTTCCCTCCCTGGTTTACTAGTCATCATCATCATCATCATCGTCCTTCATTCCCCACGTAGTGACACACCCCTCGACGACCCACCACCCCCAACGTGGCCGCCGCCGCCGACGTCACAGACGCTTAGACCATTCTCTTCCTCGTAGCTCCACGCCCTAATTCGTCTCTTGGGCTTAAAGCTTTGATCTTTAGACGAACCAGGTGAAGCTTTTTTTCCATGATCGTGGTTATTTTGCCGAATTGGGTTTTTCGTTTTCCGGTTCCGGTTTGGTGGGTGGGTCGGGTTTTCCGGTGGGTTCGGGTCTGGTGATTGGTGGGTGGCTGTCTGATACGAGTTTTGGGGTTAATGATTGCGAAAGTTTGAGTTTTTTTTTTGTGTGGTTTTGTTGGGTCTGAAGAAACCCTAGGATTTCTTGGGGTTGGTGATGTGAGGTTTTGGGGGATTGCATGTTGGGAATTGGGAATTGACTTGGTTCAGTTGAAGTCTTTCTTTTTTGGTTGAGTGATTATTAGTGAGAGATGAGGTTGGTGTTTATGATGAGTAGTTGTGGTGGATTGAAATGTGTTTTTGGGTGTTGTTAATTCACTTAATTGGAACTAGATACAGTGCTGATATACGTTGTGAACTTATGGTTTGGTTGCGATTTCGTGGAGCATAATTGTAGCTTTAGATTTCAAACACATTGTCACTGTGTGCAGCTGTGTTGTGTCTTGCTTGTGTTGCAGACTTGGAATTGAGTTTAGTTTTGTTAGTGCAGAACAGCGAGGAAAGTTTGTTTTTGACTGAAAGTTACGCTTACGGTATGTTATATTATGAGAATCATACACAAGAGAAAAGGAAGTGCAATGATTTTGATTTAAGCTCTTGTCTCGTTGTAGGGATCGAGAAGAATGGGAAGTAATGGTGGTGAATATATGCCGATGAGTGAGCAGATGGATGGGTCTGAACCCACTATTGAGATAAAAATAAAGACATTGGATTCACAAACGTATACTCTCAAAGTGGATAAAGAGGTACACACTCTTTCCTAGTTCCAAAAGAGTTGCATATTTCCCATGAGGACATGCCGGTACTAATTTGTTCCATGAAAGTTTCCTAAATATTTTATTTGCCTGACTGCAGATGCCGGTTCCTATTTTGAAAGAGCAGATTGCCTCTGTTACTGGTGTCCTGTCAGAGCAACAACGGCTAATATGCAGAGGAAAAGTTCTTAAGGATGATCAACTTCTCTCTGCCTACCGTATCCTATTCTTTTGTTGTTTTGATTGGTAGAAGTTAAATTTTTAAGAGCCTGTGCTCTATATCTTCATTCTTCAAGATACATAAAAAGTCTAATATGTCACCAATCAGTTGGGGATACTAACAAAAAATTTGTGGATATTATTTATGCTTAATATGGGTTTAATATCAATTTTTTTAGTCAAGCTCAATTGCTTCTTTCTACTTTAATTAAATTTCACTCACCAAATTTTGATGTGAAACATGTGAAATTGTTTTCTTAACATGATTTAGATGTTGAGGATGGCCACACCTTACATTTGGTTGTCAGACAACCTATTCCTCTGTCATCCGAGGGACTACCAGATCATTCAGGTGAATACAATACATATAATGATGTTCCTTAACTGTTTCTTTAGAGCAAATTTTACCGACCACTTTTTTTTATGTAAGCTTCGGACATGTTAGCAAATCTTTGTTCTCTTTCAGATCTCTTGGTTCAATTATTAATCGTACAACTATTATTTGCATGCTTTGACTTGACTGTAGCAACTGATCCTGCTTCAAGCACAAGCCGTGGTCGATCGAGTGTCTTCATTGAAAGTTTCAGTGTGCCTGTGCAGGGAGATGGAAGTCAACCAGATTTTAGTCGGGCGAGTGCTAAATTAAATAATTCATGTTTCCACATGTTGAATTATATCTAATGATGATAGTTTCCTCATCTCTGTTGGTGTGCAGTTTCTTTCTGCTGTTCTGGGCTCTGTAGGAATTCCAAATATTGCAAGTAGCATTGAAGGGTTTGATGTCACGGTAAACTATCTATAAAATTTTGAATATTTAGAATATAATCCTTATATAACTCAAAGTATGTCTGTTAAGCACCCTTCACTTATTTGGGTGTGGTGGTTGTCACATTAAAAATTCTAGCCATAACTTATTTGTATTGTTTGATGTTGAAAGAATTAAGAAGAAATTGCAATGGCACCTTGAAAATTCCTAAATATCTTGTATATGCACAGATCTATGCTCATATACCACTTTTTGTCAAATTTCATGCACTTATTATTGGTGCTTACATCTTAAATCTGGTGTGTGGATGGTTGATATGCTGCAGGATTCTGGGACACAGAGGCCTGAAAGGACATCAGGTTTAAGCGGTTTGTTTGATCTATCCCAACTTCTTTCTGAGCAAACTACCACAAGGGCTCAACCCGATGGATCAAATGGCACTTTTGGTCACTCAGCAGCATTTTCATTGGGGAATCTGCCACTGGTTAGTTTAAACTTTCAAATATCTTCTGCTATTTAATTTTTATGGCCTGCTTTGATGTTTAGTATATGGATCTGTTTGGAAGAAAATTATTGACTTTCTGCTTTATTGGTGGCCCTTTTAGGTGATTCCTGATTCATTGAATACTTTATCTCGATATTTGAGTCATATAAGGCGCGACTTTCAGGCAATTGGTAAGTAGTCTTCATACAAGATGTTTTTGATAATTTTTGTTTGTTTGTTTCACCTATGTTTCTGGTTTTCTGAAATTGAATTTACTAATCACCAACAGCTAGGGATGGAGCGCACAGTGAAGCCGCTATTCATAGAAATGATGAAAGTGAGAATTCTTCGTCTGGTTCCGGAATAAGACGAGAGGGGATCCCGTCACCTGCATCGTTGGCAGAAGTCATCCGTACTGCTAGACTATTACTCATTGAACAAGCTGGAGAATCTCTACATGTGCGTGCTCAAGTGGAATTGTAAATTTCCATTTATTGTTGCAAGTATATAATTCGGTATTTTAGTATCAATATATTACTGGTAGCTTGATTCTATCTGGTGTTTTCATAAGTTGGTACAAGCTTACAACTCTCTGGATTTATTATGTTAAACGAAAAGACATAGTGATTTCATGTTATATCTTTGCAGCGACTTGCAAGCCAGTTGGAGAATCAAGCAAATGTGACGGATCACTCAGAACGGTTGAGAACCCAAGCCAGTTCATTGAGAACCGGAGCACTGTTTCATAACTTGGGTGCCTGTTTACTTGAACTTGGCCGTACAATGTTGACATTGCAAATGGGCCAAACACCGGTATTTTCTAAATCCATTTTTTTAACTCATTCAATTCCCTTCGACTATTATCTGATCTATGTAACATTTTCGGCTCATCTCTGATACAGTCTGATGCTGTGGTTAATGCTGGGCCTGCAGTTTTCATATCCCCGACTGGTCCTAATCCTATAATGGTTCAGGTATTTTTTCTGCACCTAAATCAGAGTTGCAAATCTCTCTTCTGAAGTTATTCTAGCTGTACTGATTGAGATTGAATGATTCTTGTCCAGCCTCTTCCTTTTCAATCAGGAATGAGTTTAGGTGCCATCCCCATGGGAGCTCTGCAGCCCGGTTCTGGTCTACTTAATGGACTTGGTTCTGGTTTTCATCCAAGGCGGATTGATATACAGATACGAAGAGGTACCTTTTATATATTCCACATTCTGCTTAGTTGTTGTATGATGTTTGCTATATGTCAGTGTGTAAGTATTATTTACTTTCACGATAAGGTTCCCCAGCGGCCACTGCCAATGTCAATCAAGAAGAGCATCACAATCTTCAGCAACCTTTACAAAGAAACTCAGCACCAAGTTCAGGTGGTGAAGGTCCTGTCAATCAAACAGCGCCAAGTGTCTCAGATGGTTTAGCTTTCGCTGGAGATTCAGGTGTAAGGCCAAGGGTAGTGCCAATCAGGGCCGTAGTTGGCAGTCGCTTACCATCAGAGTCTGCTGGTAGTTCATTTGGGTTATACTATCCCTTTCTCGGAAGGTTTCAACATGTAGCTTCTGGAAATATGAATGGGGAGCAAGAGTCACAATCTGGTGATCGTCGTCCTGCCGGTCTTCATACTGATCGGCAATCTTCTGAAAACATTTCAGATCCTGGAAGAGAGGGTAATATTACCCTAACTCCCTGAACGAATGTACCCTGCAATGTACTAGTTGAAGTTAATCATATAATGAGCACATAATATGCAAATACATATGGTAAGCTAAATTGCTTCCCCTGGATTGGTAATGGTGAAATGGAGGCCTGGGATTCTTTGGTTGGAGTACATAATGTATGATTTACTTATACTCAACCAAGAAGAAGATGATGGGAGGCCAAAAGGCAAACGAGTGGAATAGTGAATAATATTATACTGAACTAGTCAAGGAAGTGGAGCTGTAACTTGCCGCACGATCATGTTTCCAAACTCAACCTCGTTATTCCAGATGTGAAATTATGATGTGCATTTGTCATTGGTTTTATTTTATTTTTGATATTTGTTAGATGCTCCGGTTTCATTTTGTTTTACAGGACATGCCTTTAAAATGTTACTGCAAATGGCCTCTTATACTATGTTACGAACCCTGTAATATCAATGTCTTACTCACTGATTCATATTAGCTGTTAGTTCACACAGGAACCAGATTTAGTTTGTTTATCTCTTCTACTGTAGTTAACTAAGACGGTGAAGCTATATGAGTTGTAATACTTATACTGGCTGTCCTGCAGGACCAACTCCCAATATAAGGCAAGCAGATCCCCCTAATGGACGAAGTGTCAGTATCAGCTTTTTATCATCTGGTGGAACCCAAAGTGATCAAGAATCCGAGAGACAGGTCCCAAGCGGTATTTTAAATTTACTACGGGCTCTATTTCCTGGTGGTGAAATTCACGTAGAAGATGGCAGTGTACAAGGAGTGAATTCTAGTACTGTATCAGATCAGGCAAGGACATCTAGTGGTGCCGCTGTTACTTCCGAAGCTGAACCAAGGGTTAGCGAAGAAGGATTCTTTTTGTCTAATTTGCTTCATCAAGTCATGCCCATAATATCTCAAGCAGCAACTAGAGAGCCGGGTCTTGTACCTGCAGAAGCAGAAAACTCTCCTGAGCACACAACGGCCCAGGACTCGTCCACTATGGTATGCATGTTACATCAGCTATCATATTTCCTGGCCTTCTATGCTTCATGTTTCAACACTCTGTGTTTCTAAAATGGAATGTTTGAATGTTACTACGATTAATTAATAGAGAACATGAAGTCATCCTGTATTTGGTTTGCAGGCGGAGAACTCCAATGTTGGGACATCACGTCGACATAGTCAGAGTGATTGTGACGAGCCTCCTAGTTCAAAACGCCAAAAGGTGCTGTCAATGAAAATCTTTTCTATTTATTTATTATTTATTCTCTCTCTGTTCAATGATGCTTCTAAGGTTTGCAACTTGCCATATGCTACAGTCTTAGTGTCTTTACTCGAATAAAAGCATCTCACAATTTAAAGTCAATAGTGGAAGCATACAGCACACAACTGGTGTAGATCTAAGCTACGGCTTCTTAAGGAGTGACAAGACTGATAATGTCTCATAGTCAAGAACTCAAGAAGTACTACAATTCAAGAGTGAATATTATCCTTTTTGGGAACAACATTTTTAGAATGCAGCATTAGGAAATATGTATTGGCAATATTGTTGAAGTTCAAGAGTTTCTCTTGGTTTTGTGAACTTACGATATGGCCTTTGAAATGCAGAAGGAGTAGGTTATCTTGTTTGAGCAGCTATCCATGGTCGTGAAAAGTGATCAGATGTCTTGAGTTAGAATCAATCGTGTGCTTGTGCTGCTGGCATAAGGCGGCATTACTCATTGTGTCAATATCAATCTTTTTTCTCATCTCAAGGGAGACTAAAATTTCTTTTGAGTTATGGATTTGCTCTCGGGGACATGATTCTGAAGATATATAAATATGAGAGTTATTTGACTTGAAATTATTAGTCTGAATATCATCGTCGGTAATTCATGTGCTGTTTTGAATTATCTTGTATATCTTCTATAGTAGATCAGCAGATGGAAATGAGAACCATACCCGGCTGAGTCAGTTTACAGACATTGTCAATATTTGCTTGAAACATTTTAAAGATCGATTTTATGATTTATGAATAGATTAGTTTTCGACCTATAATAAAGTATTACATATTTACTCTCAATACCTCAGATTAGTTTTCGACCTATAAAAGATCATCTGGTATCAATGCTATCAATTTAGTCTCTGAACTAAGATCTCATGCTTCATCTAATTTTTTTACCAATCTTGATCTAAAATGATTCTTTCCTGCTTGAAATTGTGTGATGTAATGTCAATTTGCCATTGAGGCAACCTTGCTATTAACTTAACGGGGTCGAACCAACTTTTTTTTTTATTGCTTCTGGCAAGACTTTATTTCATATGTACAGCTTGAAATGATGGATTCTTTGAAAAGAAGTGCTTTGAAGTTGGAGAAAAAACATAAGATGGGAATTACTGACGGCCGGTACAATTGAGCTCCAAGAATACGAATCCAGATATTTTCCAGGAAAAGCTTATTTGTATCAAACTGTGATACTATTTGGTTTTATATCAAATTGGCAAAACAGGACGATGGTGATTGATAACCATCTACTTAAGAATGCAAGCTTCATGAAAAACGTGCGAGCAAGGCAATCCTCAATCATCCATACCCACACAGGATCTCTTCCATCACTTCATCATCATCTTGATGAAAAATCTTCATCCCATCTTTCGTTGTACATCATTGAGGAGCAAGAAAAATGGGGTTCCTCTTGAAGCTCCGGCCACTTAATTTGGCTCTTTGGCCAGTGTCACAGATTATATGTATCATTATTGTTTTGGGATATCAGTCATTGCCTGAAACAGACAAACTGTTACTGCTAGACTCAACTCTACGTTCCCAACTATTCTAAAATCTCATTCAAAAGTTCCCATCATAATTGACACCTTCATACTATCAAATCATTCACTTCTAACCAGAAATGATAGTTGTTTGAAACTTTTGGGCCACGTATGAGTCTCACTTGTGTGTTGTGTCATCTGCAAGATGAAGATTCTCCTTCAACCAATACGGTAACAAACCAAGGATAGTACCCCAGACAGCACAGTTCGTCTCCGTGGCTTGACTTAGAAGCACTGAAGCAGAAAGTTCTTCTGAATATGACAGCAAAGAATCACAGCTAAAAGTAAATTCCATTTATTCACTGTGTTCACATTGGCAGAAGAATTTTACCCAAATCTGTAGGTAAAGCATTATTGGACCGAAGACCTTTCAAATGAGCAATAGGCATAACAATGGTGTAGATGAAATTACCCAAAAGTGCAAATTATCACCGCACTTAGTGAACAAGGAGCAGTATTTCATATAAGATGAGGAGAAGATAATTGCTGGAGATGTTTCAATTTATTATTATGAAAAAGTTGAGAGCATAATTAGGATGGGGAAGAGAAAAAAAAAATCTCAAAGTCATTATCTTGCATGATCACTTTCACATTGAACATGCCTTTCCATTCACTTTTAAACTTTTTAGGAGGCAATTATTGTTGATTAAATAAAACAAAGTTTCATCAATTGTGTTTGAAGTTTTTGAAGTTTCAACCTATTAGGTTTGATACCAATTATGAATCAAAGACATATTGGACAGTAACTAAAGAGCAGAGGGTTTAGGGTCTCCTTTGTAGTTATATCTAAATTTGCATTAAAACATAAACAAGTAAATTGCAAATAGAAATTAATTACACAAATCAACACTTAAAAATGATTCTTGTGTATGATGTGAAAGCCAATGAGACAAAGCACAGTATATAATTTTAGAAAAATATATCTTTAAAGAATATCTTGACCATATCCTTATGCTGTTAATTTTTCCACAGCTGCAGTTTTTTCTTTTTAAACTATAATTTTCTACTATGCATAACATTTTCCTTTACATTTCTATGTAAATATCACACAGCCTAACCACAAATGGCCTAAATCCTCTGATATGATTATTGGTTGTAGCACTAAGATTACCCTATGGTTTTAGTGGTTAGGATATTTCAAAAAGTGGAACCCTTTTTGGTGATGTTAGTTGGTGATCTTAGTCAAACACAACATCGATATTAAACAACACCAAAACTTGGCATCTTCACCTCCTCTAGATTATTGAGAACAGGAAATACTGAAATAGGCAAGAAAATACAGTCCCCTGTTTTAGCTTACCTCACCTGTAAGCAAGATCAAGACCAAAAAAATGTTTTTTTTTTGCAGTAGAATAATAATATCATAGAACACAACAAACTGATTTTCAGCCACATTTTCCCAGAAAATTCTGGAATTTACATTCTTTCTATCTCATAAATACTACTAGTCTAAAACAGAGGCCCCCATTTCCCACTCACATATTCCCAGAATCTTCTTCTCTCCACAAGTTTATATTTTCTCTGTTTCTCTCTGTTTTTACTATTTGATTCCCTCAACAACTTTGCTGAAAATTCAAGCACTGAGAATAGCACCGCCATTATAATCACAAAGCACAAAGGCATGTGTTTGAATGGTGCAGAGATGGGAAACATGGAGGAGAACAACAACAGGCAGAAGGGTAATTTGGACAGGGAATCTATGGTGATGAACTCTGATAATCAGAGCAGCGTGTTGGATTCGTTTCAGGTGAGATTTCAATCATTGTGTTCTTTGATGGCTTAGCTTTGTTGGGTTGTCAAGTTTGGAACCTTTTAGGATACATTTGGTTAAAATTGAGTTCTGGGATTTGGTTTCTTATTTTGTTTGTGATTGATATGACTGGGGACTCTGAACTTACCGTAGTGATTGGTATTTACTGTATTTACTGTACTTGCTTTTCAGTTCATTTTGGATCACCGGAATTATTTTCACATGTTGAAACCTGTTAAAGACCAACCTCTTTATTTAGCTGCAATGTAATTACCCTTGATTGAAAACTTGGAAGGTGAACTTTTACCAATTATATAAACAAAGTCTGTTTATTTATTGAGGTTATTAGTCTTCTGTGGGAGAGTTTCTATACTTTTCTGCTTCGATTTTCAATTTATCTGAAGTAAGTATACAGAACAAGGAAAAAGAGAAGGATTGATGGTTCATAATGTCTTTCTTGTTTTAGCATTCATTTCCATCCTTGTTTGGAAATCCTGATGTTGTTGATGGTTATGTGCTAATTAGAGTTTGTTCTTTAAGCCGAGGTTTTTTTTTTGTTGGTTCAGAAGTTAGATATTAGTTAGAGAAATTTTGAGTTCCCAAAATTGATTGTGCTTGACAGTCTCAATGTCTCATTCAAGTATTATTTTTGTTGATCTTTCAGCTTGAAAGCATTTCTGAGGATTCAGTAGTTGTAGACCAAAAGCAAAACATGTTACAATTTGTCCCTGCCCTTCGGTCAGGAGAGTGGTCTGATATAGGAGGTCGGCCACACATGGAAGATACTCATATATGCATTGGTAACTTGGCTAAGAAGTTTGGTTATAATGTGCTCAATGACGAAGCAATCTCCTTCTATGGTGTAAGTTCACTTAACTTCTGTTTACAACCATTCACGGTATGTTATTGCTTCTGTAGCTTTCCATTCTGAGTCTTGGTTTAAATTGCAACACCAATTTGAACAAACAGGTATTTGATGGTCATGGGGGAAAGGATGCAGCACAACTTGTTCGTGACAACTTGCCACGAGTCATTGTTGAGGATTCTGACTTTCCCTTAGAGCTTGAAAAGGTAATAACAAGGTCATTTGTCGAGACAGATGCTGCATTCGCAAAAACTTGCTCTGTTCGGTCTTCTCTTGCTTCTGGCACAACTGCACTCACTGCAATGATATTTGGAAGGTAAAGAAACTTTTTTTCCAGTGTCATTTACATCATGTCGTTTTACAAGCAATATATTGAAAAATCTGCAAGTCATGGCCCTTTTTGAATAAAGTAAAAGGAAGTAACCAGTCCATTAATGTGGTGTTACATTGGAATTGAATTACATTATAATAAATCTAATCGTAGTTGGCCCTTGCTCATATTTAAGCTCTTGACACTGCTTAATTTGTATTCATCGTATCTCTTGTTAGGACAGTACAGTTTGCTTGTTCCTTCTTAAAGCATTAAATTTTGGGCAGGTCTTTGCTTGTGGCAAATGCCGGAGATTGCAGGGCTATACTATCACGGAATGGAGCAGCTATAGAAATGTCAAAAGATCATAGACCCGGCTGCGCAAAGGAAAGAGTGCGTATTGAGTCTTTGGGTGGATATGTTGATGATGGTTACCTGAATGGCCAGTTAGGTGTTACCCGCGCACTAGGTGATTGGCATATTGAAGGGTTGAAGGATAAGGGTGAAAGGGGAGGACCCTTGAGTGCTGAGCCGGAACTTAAATTGACAACACTGACCAAGGATGATGAGTTTTTAATCATTGGTAGTGATGGAATATGGGATGTGTTCACCAACCAAAATGCTGTAGACTTTGCTCGGAGGAAACTCCAAGAGCACAATGATGTGAAGCTGTGTTGCAAGCAAATAGTTGAGGAGGCAATAAAAAGAGGTGCAACTGACAATTTGACGCTTGTTATGGTGAGTTTTCACTTGGAGCCGCCTCCACATGCAGTGGTAGAAAGGCCTAGAGTCACACGTAGTATTTCTGCTGAGGGACTACAAAATCTTCAATTCTTCTTGGATCAATAGTCACTAGTGTGTTTCAATTGTTGATGTTTCTGGTGATGGACAAAGATTACAATTGATCAATAACAAGTTCGGCTCCTGCGTATATATTTCCAGAAAGGGGACTGTCGTCTTCCTTTATATCTGGTGGTTCAGTTGGTTCTACAGCAGATGAGAAGAACACAGAAGACATTCATATTACCAAGCTTTGGGATAACAATTTGTATACTGATAGAACCTAATGGAGATCACAGTTTGAGGGAAGAAATTGCATTGCATATGAGGTGGCTAAGGCAATTCTCTGTTGCTTAAGAATGATTCTATAACTGTACTTCTAGCTTTTGGATCATGTATATACTCTTCTTTTTTTCTTTCCAAACATTTGGTTGTATTCCCTCTTTCTTTTCTCAACCATTTTATCAGGAGCACAAAAAGATTCATCACTGATACCCTGATTCAACAAATACACAAGTTTATTACTTTCGTAATCATTGTATCTATTCTATGCTATACCTTAACCATACAAAAATCGGTGTCTATTACTTTTCAATCAGTGTCTATGCTATTTGATCTTAATCACTGTGTATCTATGCTATGCCAAAACCATGTTCTCCCACTCAACTTCTCTTTAATCTCAATTCTAGCAATGCGTATCAAAAACAAAGTGGCACAAACAATAGCAAGAATTAGCATCAAGAAGACACTGTTCCATCCCCTTGTTGATATATAGCCAGCCAAGAGTGGACCGAGAGCTGCTCCAACAGACCCCGTACCATCTATGATTGCAGTTACAGTAGCCAAGGCACGAGAATTGCCTCTGATTAATGTCTGAGTGCCGAGATCAGCAGCAACAGCTGTTGTGATGAGTGCATATGGACCATTCACCAGCAATCCGGCAAGAAACATCAGAATAATGTTGGCAGCCATAGATAAGCTTCCATATGCCCGGTAGAGAACAAGGGATGGAACTGAAAGTATCAAAAATGCAATCGATGTAACAGCACGAGCTTCAAGCATATCTGATATCAATCCTGCTAAAATTCCACCAAATACTCCTCCAATATCAAATATTGTTGAAAGGTTTCCAGCAGTTTTGTGTGACAATTGCACCCCAGCAACAGCTACAAGGTAAAACAGAAGTTGAGATTAAATTGAGAAGTTAATAATAACACCTAGCTACAATACCTATGACTAAATTCAGCATTGTCTACAACACCTGCATCTCTCTTTGAGGGTAACTATTTCTGATCCAAAACCCAGGCACCGCCAAACCAATTGAATTTATCATACAAAAGCACTTGAGTCAATGAATTACCTGTGTTCCTTATGTAGAATGGTAACCAGTACAGGAAAGTGTAAGACACCAGCTTCGAAAAGAAGAGGCAGAATGCAAATGGTGCAACCCCCGGTAACCTCCACGCCTCCAAAAACCCAATCGCAGTCAAAGTTTCAGTACCAACACCAACATTACCTTCTACATTTTCTCCTCTAAGTAGTCCAGCTTCTTCTGACTCCACTTTCACCACATTTCCCACACCATCAACCTCCCCATTCATCTCAACCTCTCCCTTCCCCAGCGACTCAAACCCCAAGTCCTCCGGCCTCACAGGTAGAAACAAAAACACCAAACCCCCAACCAAAATCACCAAAACTCCAGGCACAACAAACGACCAACCCCATCCGAATTCCAAAACCCCGGAAGCAATAACCGATCCCACAATGTTCCCAACCGAAGTATGTGAACTCCACACCCCCATTATCAACCCCCTCTTGGTCTTCCCAAACCAATTCCCCACAACTGCCACAACACAAGGCCACCCTATTGACTGAAACAACCCACACACAACTTGCACAAACACAAAGTACCACAACATATGCACATTACACCAATAACCTAACCCAAAAACACAAGTCATAACTCCACTCCCCAACATACCATAAGCAAGAAACAACCTCAAATCAATCCTATCACCAACATGCCCTGCAAAATACATTCCAATAGAATATGCAGACAGAAATGCAAGATCAAGTTCTCCAAGCCTATGGGTGCCCTGAGGCCCATCAAAGGGGGCCCAACCGGCGTCGAAAGAGCTCGAATTGGACTGCAGTTTGGGCCCAAGAACACTCTTGACAATGCTGGGGGGCTTTCTGGAGGCGTGGAAGGAAGCATAGGCGATGAAGGTGATGATCAGGACTGAGATTTGGTGGAAAGATTGGGTTTTGTTTGGGGGTTTTAGGGTTGGGAAGAAATTAAGAGCTGGGGCTAGTTGGGTTTTGGATTCCATGCTCAATTTGAGATAAAGGTGTAAACTTTAAGAACAGAGAAAGATGGTGGATCATAAAAGTTGAGTTGTAAAGGAGTAAAAGAATGTGCAAGGAGCTCAAATTGTACCTGAATTGATGAACCCAGTTGTTGGTTGTGGCAGGGGAGATGAAAAGGATGAATCTTTGATTAGGGTTTTGGATCTGTAATGAAGAAGAAGAAGGCCACCAGATTCAAAGAAAATGAGGGCCTTCCTGGTGAAGGGTGAAATGTCTGTGAAGCAAAGGTAATAAATAATTATAAGGGAAATAAAAATTATTTTCGATACCAAAAAAAAGAATTGGAGGGAAAGGAAGTTGGGCCTTTATTGATGTGGAACCTAATGCATGGGATGCGCCATCTCATGCTCATTTGAGTTGGAACTTCGAAGTGATATATCGATCTATAACTTAGCTGATTGCATTATATTGATTCTAAAAGGGAGAATTTCATGACTGAGATATCGACCATAGTTCATATCTATACTCACATAAGTGGTTATGACTTAAAAACTATCTAAATCATATATATATATATATATATATATATATATACTATCTAGAGATTTAAGATCATGATTTAAGATGCCTTGTGAAAAAAACTTGGATGATTTTCAACTTTTCCTTATGAAAGGTACTAAGAGTAAACATAGAGTAACATAACTGCAGGGGAAAGTTATTGTATAAATTGTCGTTTGAAATACAACGTCTTTCGATATCTCCAGGCTATCCTATTCATACGATCTACGACTTGCTTCCCAACGCTGGTCTTCTGGCCGGACATCGTTTGATGCTTAATTAGGATAGCCGAAGGTCTCTTATGCGATTTGAATTTTATAAATGACCAAGGGTTCCTGTTTCTTATGTTCTTGGTCATTTTATTGCCTTTGTAGCTGCATGCACTGTTAAATTAGTTAAATTAAAGCCTAAGAGACAAATCAAATACGCAATACGTGGGTTTTATTACACGTTCATACACAATTATTACAGACTTGAAACACAAGATCGAATCCCCTAGCTCCATTAGCTAGGATCTCATCAACCCAACTAGGAAAATGACAAACACAACCGATTCCACAAAGTCCCATGCATGAAGAGACTTATTCAGCTAGGTAGTACACCGTGCATAAGAAGTTCGTAGTCAGCTAATTAACACAAACGATAACACAAACAGCTCCATGATCAGTGACCACCGTGTCCTCCTCCTCCTCCTCCGCCACCGTGACCTCCTCCACCTCCACCGTGACCTCCTCCACCTCCACCATGACCTCCTCCACCTCCATGTCCTCCGCCTCCACCACCGTGACCGCCTGGTCCTCCTTGTCCACCTCCTCCATGGCCGTGATCACCTGGACCTCCGTGGCCGCCTCCTCCTGGTCCTCCGTGACCGCCTCCTCCTCCCGGTCCTCCGTGGCCTCCCCCTCCCGGTCCTCCGTGACCTCCCCCACCCGGTCCTCCGTGACCTGGACCGCCGTGATGATCACCGTGATGCATCTTCGGATCCTTGCTGAGACTCGCTTGTATATATAAAAAGAGAAGTTGTTCTTGATGTGGCGAACTGTTGAAGATTTCAAGCTAGTGGGAGTTGTATTTATAGGAGAATGGTGTCGGTAAAGGACTAAAGGGCTATAAACTAAAAAGATATTGTGATATTATCTTCAGAATGACACATGCTTCATTGTAATAGACTAATCGGTGCCACATAATATCTTAGCATATCCATATAAGGATAAACTTATTTTATCTTATTTTGGCAGAATGGTAGCTCGATTCAGTCGACTGGGATAATTGAATAGCTTTCGTTGCAGCAACTCCTGCTAGCATGCTTGTTAATCGTGCACTGTGTTTTTTTTTTTTTTTTTCGGTTCTGAATTTTCGTGTGGTGATGCTTCATTCATTATGAGAACCACAAGATCATAACGTAGTGCGTTCTTGAACTAGCGCAGTATGGAACTTTAACTTTCTCTTCATCTTTTCGGGACAGAGGCACAGAGCAACTTTAACTTTGCTAGATCACCAAACCAGCCGGTCGCTGCAAGGCTGCAATTGTGAATAATTGAACATTGATCATTGATGCTCGTCTTCGTCCATGTTGGAGCCATGCGTTTTCGGATATGAGGATTTGCCAGAAAACGACTTACAATAAACAGATCGAAGCTCGATCACAAATTGATTAAGAAATGAATAAATCTGTGGACATTTTACAGAATAGCACATACTCAAAGCCTACTTTAATCTTGCTCTAGCTTTTTCTTTCCATTTTTCTTTTTGAACTCTCATTCTGATTCACATATGGATCTACTTAATTAAGGCTAACTAGCGAATATGATCCGGGTCCGTATGAAACTATGAATAGAGAGAATTTGTCTTCGTTTTCAGTTTCATCTAATCCATGCCAGCTCTCTAGCTTTGATCGAGTTTGAACAAATTAACCTCTTGTAAGGATTTAGATGGATGTTTGCATACATTAATTATGTTAAGAGCAAATGAAACTACGTACATACGTAATGGCTGATGAATAAAAATATACACAAGCTGAAGATACATAGAAACCATAATTCCACAGAGCTGATACTCTTCTTATATATATATATATATATATATATATATATTACATAGGCGTCATATGGTGGTCGATCATTAGTTCGTTACATATATAAGTAATGCTTGACAGATCGATGAAGCAAATACAATAAACCCAGCAACTAGAAGTACTAGAAGCTAGCTAGATCACAATATTACAAGCACACGTAGACGTATAGATCATAACTTGTTGACTAGCTTGATGGCCTCCTGCGTATAGTTTATTCATGGGTGGTGGTGATCATGATGAGGAGGGCCGCCGTGCGGGGGTGCATGGGGTCCTGGCGGAGGTGCATGAGGCCCTGGAGGAGGAGGTGCATGAGGACCTGGAGGAGGAGGAGCATGGCCATGGGGCGGAGGAGGCTCGTGGTGCCCCGGACCTGGAGGTGGTGGGTGGCCGTGTGGTGGTGGTGGATGGTCTGGCATTCTACAATATCTCAAATGATTCTGATGAGTTTAGATTTTACGGATCAACTGTGAAATGTGATATATAGAGGGTTATATATTCTGTACGTAGCTCCGATTTGTAGAGTTGAGGGGTACGTATTCCGATTCTTTTCTCTTTTTGGGCGGCAATACGTGGCGAAAAGATAGAAGCTACGGATGGTGATATGGTCGAGTGACCAATGGCCGAGGGGAACGTATCCTCCTCATCTGGAAAATAATAGAGCGCAACTGCAAGTCAGACCAGTATTTGCTCTTGTTTGGTGCTTACCTACAATTCATATGCATGGCTCTTTCAGATGGTGATCGATCTGATATTCATACCACACCTTCAAGTTTTTGGTTTATCATCAGGGTCCCTTATCATCAGAACTCTCTAGCTAATTAATGGGAGAAAGTCTTCGATAGGTTGGTCGTAGATCTGCTCACACAATCTCGAAGGATAATTTAATTTATATTCGAAATAACACCTTGTCGATCTTTTCACGTATAGAGATGCATGTTAGAAATTTTCGACCCTTACATATGAAGATAATATGTTGAATGGTGCTATTAATCTAATGGTCTACCCATTTTCCAAATACTATGTCCTGGTTGAGCTAGCATTTGCAGTAATGTCTTGATTAATTAGTACAGCCAAATTTCTGGTTGCTCGATCGATATGAAGAAATTAACTGAAAAGAAAAATGTTGAAGCTTCTTGAAATGGGCGGCAATGGTACGTACCAGAGACTCCCTTTTCTGATAGACATACAGAGAGCACTATAATGATGCCAGAAATATAGCGATCAGGCATTTAGGCCCATTGTCCTTTACCTCTTGGTGATTTGAAGCTTATTTTCATGGCGTCTACTATTACTTGTAAATACACCAGAAACGTTCCTTTTACATTATCTCTGTATCTTTTATGCACGCTTAAATTATTGTAGAAAGAAATAGGCCTCGTATTTTAGCACGTATGACTCCAAATGAGTGAAAACTACAGCTTAAATTAATGGTGATCGATGTGTTTGTCCCTTTGTTCCTACAGAGAATATCATGCAAATTGATAGAATCGCAGAGTTCAGCTCAAACTAGCTTGTTAATTTGTATAAACAGATGTACGTGCATGAGGCTAGCTTGAGATTGAAACTCGCCTCAACCTTACAACAGGATCAGAAGATTTAGGGGTTGTTCTTAGTCTGAAACAAGACCAGTTACATTCTACGCGAAGTACCAAACTGATCATAATCATACGTCGTCGTCATACATAAAGATCGATCAGAACTATCTTTTCCACTCTTAATTTTCTTTCTATAGCAATAGTACATGCACTTGACACACCAAAAGGGCCTCATAAGGTATTTGGCTAGATTGATCTAGCCCTAAAGTTGATACAGATATCCACTATCTTAGGTTAATTTGGGTTGTCGATCCGGCCATTTCCTATTATGAAGCCCACATTCAAATTTATAATGAGCATTCCACATTTCCACCTTGATACAACACATTACCTGCTCTAATTTTGCGACAAGGACTTCCCCATTTTCGCACACACTTCTAAATTTTTGGTTTGTATTGATGGCCACAGGGGTGGATCTAGGCTTCTTTAGGGGTGACTTAAGCTTCTCCATTGGTCAAGATAAGAAAAAAAATTAGGTTTTAAATCTTTTGATTTTGGATTCTCCCCAATGAAAGCATCCTCAAATACTAACTCTACTCATTTGTTTCACTTATGTACTTTACTCTTCTCTTTCTCAATAACATGTATTCAGCCAAGTATCTTTTCTTCTATAATACTAACTAGGTTACTATCTATTACGTCACTAATATATTCAATTGTATTAGATTATGACTATATATATATATATATATATATATATCATTTTGTCTAATATATATGAATATTCTTTTTCAATAGTATAGGTGTCAATTAGACTAAAATGACAAATTCGAGTCCAAACCGAAGCATTTGAGAAAAAAAAATGTCTTCATGGTTTCAAAGAAATGTCTAATCTGCATTTCTAAAAAAAAAATTGTCTACAAGTCAAAATATGAATTATTTTCATTTCTTATATTTCCAAAGCTTTATTGATCAATCACGATCTTTAATTCAGTTTTGATTGGTCAATCCTTAACCTTTCGAACTGCTAATAGAATGTTCTTGTAAATGAGTTTAGATTATGATGTGCTATATAAATATTTGATTGGTCAATTTATCTTATTTGTATATATGCATTAGAAGAATAAGCCTAATTATTTTCACTGACTAGGTATATCAATTTTGATTTCAATTTTACTAATTATTTTACACCGTCGAGAATCTTCATTATCTTTTTATAATTAAGTTCATGCATCTCCAATTATTCAATCCTAAATCCGCCACTAGATGGCCACTCCAATGACTCCACTCACCTTTTTACTTCAATACTATGGTATCACAGGGATTCGCAGCTTCTAGTCCAAAGATTAAAATTGAGCTCCTACTATAATGTCACTTAAACTTTAAGCATATTGATACGAAATCCCTGAATTAGAGGCCACTAAGAGAACACTTCCGCTTAGGTATAAAGTTATCTTATTCCTGATCACTATAAACTAGGTGACTTTGTTTCTAATAATAGTCAGTCAATCCTTAAGCATGAATTTAGGCCCCTTCCATTTGTTTTTCCCAAGTCTTTTTCCCCACATCTATTTAATTCAATAATTACAATGTCAATGAAAATCTCAATTAATAAATGGCACGTACATAAATGCATCTCACTATTGATTATTACTACAGTCGTTCTCAACTGTTTGAAGCACCAAAGATGAAAAGTCTTTTCTTTACCTCAATCATACGGTAGTCCACAGAATCATCGAATTTGAAATAAACAAGACACCTCTCTCTCTCTCTCTCTCTCTCATTCTCTCTGACTTGGGTGTTGCTTCAATTATCATCATCATCATCATCAAAATCAAACCTTTATTCGTTTTCTCTCAACCCTCTTCTTCTTCCTCCTCGTTCTTGAAAATGGGTTCGAGCTCCAGTCGACTGGGTTCGCCCCCATCTCGGCCCCGACCCAACCGCACCGCCAATCGCTCCATCCTCTCCTCTCTCGTCTGCGGCGGCTCCTCCTCTCGTGCAGCGCACGAGGTTGTCTTCTTCATCGCCCGTTATTGGGTTTTGGTTTGTTTCTGCAAATTTGGATTAAAGATTCGATTTTTATTGGGTTGGATGATTTGGGTTTTGGTTGTTGGGTGCAAAGGTCGGTGCTTTTTAGTGTGATGCAGGAATCCATTGATGAATTTGGGGTTTATATTATGCATTCGATGAGCTTTGGTGCCTTTGTGATTGGTGATTTTGTTGTTGCTTGGTCAATTTGACTTTTTGTTTCTTATGTATCTGTGAATTTGTATATGCTTGGGTATGAGAAAATGCTCATTTAGGGTGGTGATGTTGATTAATGTAGTCAATTATCTAAACTATGGCTCGAATTATGCAAATTGCTTAGGTTCGGCTAAGCAATCGTTAATGAGGAGGAGGAAACAAGGTTAAGCTGAGCATTTTCATGAATCGGTTGGAGAAGTGTTAGCTTAGAATGTTACAAGTGTTGATGTTATTGTTTGCATTGATTGTGTAGTTGGTTTTGTCGAGTATGATAGATAGTGATATGCTTAGGTTCCTTGTTTGCAGATGGAAGATCATCAAGCTGAGCGTCTGGTGAGATATGTTGAGCATTGTGATCGGGGTAGTAATCTGGTTCAGAACTCCACAGATGTATCGTCGTTGATCTCCGGTACAGGGGCAGGGTTTGCCTTCCCTAATACTGAAATTGGATCCTCATCTCAAAGTGTTGTCCCAGCCAGTCAGGGTACTTATTTTGAAGAAGGTTTAAGAAGTCTTGACTCAAGTAACCAGGGGAAGTGCTTGTCCAGGAGTAAGGAGCTCATTTCTCATCCGGTAAGTGCTGGTTGTAATAGTAGGGATAATATTACTGCAGCTAGTACTTCGTTTAAAGAACAACAATCTCCCCATCCAGTCTCTGTGAATAGTTCAGCTAACATGGATGCAGTCAATGGCTCCGCAGACAATAATGCATCTCAGGCCTGTCCTGTGGTTATGCGTCCAAGTAGTTCATCTCCACAAGGGATTGGAACTTCCCGTTCCGATGACATGTCAGTTGAGAATAATGTGGCTGACATCATGGATGTCCATAATACTAATGCTGACACTGCTTCTCTACATGTTTCTGATATACCATTACCTTTTCCCTCGCGCGGAAATGAAACCCATCGGGAGGCAATACCTTCTGGCTTAGGATTCATTGTGTCCAATAGGGAACAAAGCCGGGAAGATGGAAGCGTAGTTCATGTTGATGTCATGAGCATTTCTTCGAATTTTTTGTCCAGTAGTAATGCTGACACAAGTAACCGTGAGTCCAGAAGAAATGGTAGGCGTCTGTTTTGGGATGCATTTTCAAGACGCAGTTCCAGAAGGTTTAATGATTCGCCAACCATACTTTTCTCTACTGATGACACTGAGGATCTAGGGTTTCATGACAGATGGCTACTTGGTTTGAGTGGTGATTTTCTTGATGACCGAAGTGGAGCTGATTCTGGTCACCAGGTCAATAGAACTCATAACTTGAGTGAACGGCGCCGGCAGTCTAGATCAGAGGTGACCTTCTAAAACTGTAAAAAGCTTTTGTGATATTCTTTCAATCATTTGAGTTAGCTTGGATCTGAAAATTGGCAGTCTGGTTCCATTGACTTGAGTGGCTTTGTGTTATATGGAATAATCTTTAGGTGTACTGTACACTCATCTATAACATTATATTGATATAGCATTATAGCATGATATGTTACCGTGCATTTTATATTACTTAAATATTACATTATAAAGTGTTATTCAAAGATGCAACCCAAAAAGCATCTTGTTATAGGGCAGAGAATTCTAGAAATAGTAGATAACAGCTTTGTTCTCATCTTCCCCAATAATTTGCCCGACTCTTAACAGGTCTGGGAAAGGCTTCGTGGTGGCCTTGATGGTAATGGTCACCGCAATACTACTTGTCCTACAGGAATTCACCCTAGAGGCATGTGCTCATGTAGTTCATTCCTGATGACTGAAGAGTCTAGTGCTAGGGCTAGTATATCGAGAATTGTCATGCTTGCTGAAGCTCTGTTTGAGGTAAATATCTTTCCTCAGGCACTTTTTTTTTCTGTTGTTCAAGATGGTGATACTGTGTATCATTTCCAAAAGCTGCTTTCATGTTTTAGTCTATCATAATGAAGCTTCAAATATTCTTGTCTAGGGTCTGCATTCATTTCAAAAGGTCAAGTCTTCTATGGTCACATACATCTGATTAGGTACCACTGTTAGTTACTAACGGGTGAAGACAATTACAAAATCTTGTTTCTCATTCACCAATTTTGGATGAATTGCTCACTATATTTTGCTACTGGTGCTTATTAATCTCTGTATGTAAATTTCTGGCAAGTATATGTTAGGAGCCTGGTTAATTGAACAACACAGGCTTCAAGCAGATCTTGTGGAAGTTGAAGCCTTTTAAGTATGTATTACTGTGACTGCACTTACTGTTAATGGTTAGAGTGCTTTTCCGGATGTCATCATTAATGACACTAATTAAGCTGAGAAATATATAAACTTATTTCTCTAGGGAAGTGATATTCACAAATCACATCTCAATGTTTTCCAGTCTGGCTTCTGTTCTGTGGGAACATGTCCATGTGTCTTTCAACTTTTTGGTTACTTATTGTATATAGCTTAGAGCATCTCTATACTTGGTATTCCGTACAGGTATGCTTCCTGGTCTGAAGGATTTAGTTATAATAATGTTACAGTTTCATCTGTCTGCACTTCGGAGATACAAATGGATTATATCAACGGAGCTCCGTTGCATAATTTTGTAACATTCTAATTTGCAACATGCAGGTTTTGGATGAAATTCACCGCCAACCTGTGTCACTTTCTCTGTCTATGGTCTCAGTCCCTGCCCCAGCATCTGTTGTGGACTCGTTTCCTCTTAAGAGTCACACTAAGCTTGACAAGTTGAAGCATGGGGATGATGTTGAACAGTAAGTTATAGTTATTTCAATTTGTTCTCTTGGTTACTTACTAACAGTGGGCATAATGCATTTGTCAGTGTTTGATCATTGTGAGTTAATAATTGATAGGTGCTACATCTGCCTCGCTGAGTATGAGGAAGGGGACAAAGTTCGAGTTCTGCCCTGTCACCATGAGTATCACATGTCATGTGTGGACAAGTGGCTCAAAGAGATACATGGGTATGCTTATTGCCATCCCCTGCTTTTATCGTTCATCATTATCCTTCATATGACCTTGTTTCATGCTGATATTCTTTTGGTTTCTTATCCTACTTACAGAGTTTGTCCACTTTGTCGAGGAGATGTTCGTGAAGGTTTGAATGATTGTTCTGTATCGAACTCGGGGATTCCTTCCATTTGATAATAATTGTACATATGAATCTGTATATATATTGATGGTCCATCGCATTTGCAATCACGTACCTATTTGTCCGCTGCAGACAAATACTAACTCATTTTGTGCTCAGTGCTAACCTCATGATGCGGATTTGTAGTACTTGTACAGAGATTAAGAAATACTAGATATGTTTATCGATATAGCATCCCTGACATTACTTTTAACTTTCTCCTCCCTTTGAATATGCAGAGGCTTCCACAAATTGATAATTAGTCACAGATAAACATGATACACATTCTGCACAAAATGGGAGCACTTGAATAAATCACCAACCTGTTACTCTAGGAGAGCAACAAGGAGAAATTACATTTGCCTAATTACAAGTCAAACATAGAGTTTGAGTTACTTTGTTAGCCAAGTTTTTTCCAGAACCATAAACGATTTCCCAATCAAAATACATGATATGAAAACAGAGCACATTACTACTCCCCTAGAAGGCATTACCCAGAAAATGAATCAGTGCCGGTGTGATCAATAACCATGTCCAGGGATCCAGAAGGGGTTCTGGTTCTGATCTTGGGCAAAAGATGGTTTAGATCTCAGCTTGCTGGCATTGCTTCCATCGCCAGTAGTGTGATCATCACAGAAAGGATTGGTTTCATGGAACCTTGAAGTGCCACTACTATAGTATGCATGATGATCTCGGTTAGCAAAGAGATTCGGGTGACAATTTTCATCATCATCTTGGAATGTCGTCCATCGCGCCGAGTTCATGCCATGCTTCTCTCTTGCTGCATTCCTCAAGCTCTCCATTTCCCCAACGTGATCCTTGAATTCTTTCTTCACCACATCCAGAACCACATCGCCATACCGATCACACCATGACCTGCAACATTTGATACAAACGAGAGCTCAAAAGGGTGACATTTAGCTGATTCTAGGCTCAATAGTTAAACGATTTGAACTTGAACTTACTTGGGGAAAAACTTCTTTAGTTCAGCCTTGTCTACTGGAAGCTTAGTCGAAATTGCTTCAATTTGGTCATTCCTGATCAAGTCCCCGGAATCAAACTCATGTCTTTTAAAAAGAAAGATTGTATGTTTTTTTTTTCCGAATCAATGCTCATGCTCTAGTCACAAGAAAGTAGAACAGAAAATGCTTACGAAAACTTGAGATTCGGATTTGATGTGCAAAGCTCGGTCTGAATCCTCGATAGCTCCTTCTTTATCTTGTCCCCTACAACCTGCAAATTGTGAAGACGACCAAGATTCAATCACAGTTCAGTTCTCAAATAACAAGGCAAAGCATTAAGAAATTAAATCAGCAATACCTTATCAATGAAGAAATCAGAAGGAGAACCATCTGAAAGAAGCTTCCTCTTAATCAGCTTAGTGTCTGGCCCTTCACCCATGGGGCTTGCCACAAGCCTCACATGAACTTCACTGTCTGATCTCTCATTAAGAGGCAGAGGAGTTGTCTCATCCTCTGACTCATTCCTCTTCCATTTTTTCAACCCATCAAACCCCCATTTCTTCTTAGCCGATTTCGAAGGTGTTTGATCCTGCTCGACACAGTTCTCATCACCATTCCCCTCTTTCTGTTCTTTATGAAACAGGTTCCTAAACGGTTTCCTCTTAGTCCTATCCGAGCTACCACTCTCTTTCACCGGAGGCAAGCTTTCCGGCATTAGAATTGAGTTTGTTTCATGCTTAGAATTGTTGGCCAAATCGAAAATGCTCCTCTCTTCTCTGTTCTTCCCCTGTTTGTAAGGCGAGACAAACCCCAATACCGAAGCTGCTCCTTTGCTTTGCTTCATTGCCGAGCCATGCTTCCCTTTGTTGCTCTTTGAATTCGATCCCTCTTTGTTCGTCAAGCTTTTGTCATCCTTCAAGTCAATTACAGACCACTCCTCCTCAGCATTCTCTTTGGTCTCCTTAAGTGGTGCCCCAGAAACAATTACATCTCTGGCCTCAATCTCAGCTCCTTGCACTGCCAATCTCTGCAGCAGTGGCCTCTTCGAAGAATGGTACTCATCTTCGGATATACATTTTGCATACAACAGCTCCTACGACATTAACAAATGACCGTTAATCTCAGTGGATCGCGGCATCAGGAACAATTTGACACTTACAATACTCCATCGCGTAATTATAAAAATGTATAAAGAAGGAAGAGAGGTTGGAATTTCTTACCTGCAAGAAAAGCAGCTTATCTCTCAAGATCACTGGCTGCTCATGCTCGGCAGGAGCAGATATGAGGGTATCAAGCAAATGGGATCGAAAAGCTGAGACTTCAGTCTCGGCCAAAATGCCTTCTTTGTGAAGACCCATCAAGTTGAGAATCTGGTGGAAAGAGTCCTGCTGCCATTTGAGATTGTCGGACTGAAGCTTAGACTGCTTTTTCTCCGCGGCCGGTAAGCGGCGTTTCTTGAAGCTGAAGGGAAGGATGGTCTTGCATAAAGAGGTGACAGACTCATGGAGAGAGGAGTAGTATGTGGGTGCGTATGAGTACACCATTCTTGAAATTCTTGGATGTTGATGATTCGATGAATTGCCTAAAGGATTAGAGAGATATCGAGAGTTTGTGTAAGATGCCAGAGCTGTGAATCTGGTTTTGGATGAGCTTAGTGAGGGAGAGAGAGAGAGAGAGAGAGAGAGAGAGGTTTTGAATTTGGGTAGAAGGAAAACGGTCACTAGGAACTAGCCGTTGAGAAGAGTCTTTTCAAACCCGCATGGTGGCAAAAGTAAGTGAGGAGACGTCGTCGTTTTGGTGTTTGGGAATTGGAAATCTCACTTTATTTTCACTATCATAGTTGAGAGACGTTTTCATGGCTAATGGTATCAATAATTACAAAGGAATATGGTACATTTCTAGGAAGCACGGAAACGTGCATACACCCCACGTTTTCCGCTTCCGAAGCGGAACACACCCCACGTTTTCCGCTTCCGAAGCGGAACCACTCAGGAACCACTCCGGAAACGTCCGGAAATGCCCGAAAACATGTTTCTAAAAAAATGAGTTTTAGAAACGCGGTGGAAACGCGAGTTTCTGAATTGGAAAAGCGGTGGAAACGCGAGTTTCCAAAAAATAAAAGTTTTTTAATGTTTTTTTTATTTGAGATTTTGAGTTATTTAAACTAAAAATTTGTTATTATATTTATTTTTTTTTGTATAATTTATATTTTTTTTATTTCGACGTTTCCAAAACGTACCCGTTTCCTAATTTTTTTAAAAAACACGCTTTCGCGTTTCTAAACGTTTCGCTTCCACGTACCCGTATCCGATTCCGTGCAGCCTAGGTACATTTAGGCTATTGTCCTAAATATGAATCTTCTTCACTTGCATTAAAGATTTAAAATTAGCACTACATTATTGCACAATGTCAATTAATAGGAAAATCAATTTAAAAAGTACTATAATTGGTAGGTATTCAAGTTTTACAAACAATGAGAAGTATAATAGTGATCGTTTTTCTTCATACTTTCTACATTGCTTTTTTATTATAGTGAAAGTTATCGATGGTGGGTTTATAGCTAGGAACATTGTTTACTTAGATAAGCATCTTTTTGAAGGACTTGTATATGATTTACTATAGTAATGATCTTTGAAATAAATTTTTTTATAACACCTATATGGAGGGGGGCAAAACGTATGGCTTAGACATATAACAAATTTTAAATAAAAAACAGTGTACTAGTAGCAACCTAATTCGTGCAATGTGTCTCAATGCAATGGCGTGCAATGTTCCTGTCACATATGCAAACTTTCAGACGTTTTGGACTCTTGTTTATCACTCACTCTATGCTAGTCTCTAATCACAAAGAAAAACAACTCACAAATAATCAAAGCAAATCTTAAAAGCTTAAATAATTAACACAAACCAGCAAATGAAATCAAGGCATGCAGATATTTGGCATTTGATTACAACATAACGGTGCTCTCCACCTTCACACAGGATGGTGGAGACTTTTAACCAAATCAGGATGAGAATAATGGATGTCTAGTTGATCTCTAGGATGTGATAAGGCCAACATACATAGTTGTTTAAACCTTGTCACTTAATGATTTAAACTTATGATCAAGCACCAATATATGAGAGTGATGATTCACCTAAATGAAAGGTCTAATAAGTAATTAACAAATAAAAAGAAAGAGGAAGAGACCAATACAGCAAGGCAATCCCATTCCCCATATGTTCAAGGGCCCTAGTCACATGTGAGGTGCATTATCTTTAAATTCAATTCAGGAGGAGGTAGGGAGAAACGAATTGATAGGCTGGACTGTGACACTCGGTGGAATTATATTCATTCGATCACTTGCATTTCTTTCAAAACTCTTCTCTGCAATTTGTTCATGCTTAAAGTTATTATGGGAGAATTCAAGAAGGCTCTATATGTCCCTTTCTGTTATGGAAGAGGAATTATTGATTGATGGCTTGTGTGACTAGGTTGATTTATACTTTACAACAATGCAAATTTGTGTACTCTCATTTCCAGTAGCTAGATTAAGCTTTAGAACTCTAATCATAGTCGAACTTTTTCAAGAAATGTTGAATTCCAAATTCTGATATTCGATATTTGATTTGCATGGGATAAAATGAGCTAGCCAGGTTTTGATGTGCTTCGATCTCTTCTCGTTATGTTTATCTAGCTATGAGTGTCTAATTTGAGAAGAATATGAAATAATTTCTACAACGAAGCACCAACCATATACATACATAATTCATTCACACACCGAGTGCCTTGCTAGTCCTTCTTGAACAAAATTACATGACAGATACAAGCTAATGCTCCATAAAGGAACACCCTGATCTCAAACCAGCCACCCTACAGCTGCAAAGCTCATTGCAGAGAATTAACACGAATTAAAGAGAAGTAAATTTACTGGGACACTACAGCTATGGCCATTCTGCAACAAGGGCAATGAGCATTCTTCTCTAGCCATGGGATCATACACCCAGAATGGAACCTATGTGCACAAGGCAGGTGCACCAGGGTCTCACCAGGCCTGAACCTCTCGAGGCAAACAGCGCACTCATCTTGGTCAGACGACTTCCAGCTCAACTTTGCCCAGCTGAACTTCCTTGACCCAGTCTTAGTTGTCTTCTTTGATCCATACACTTCTCTGTGCAACTCTTTCATAATCATGGCAGATATTCCATCATCCACAACAATTCTCAATGATCCTTCCTTGCTAATTAGCCTAAACCCAAATCATCATTAATTTGTAAAAGAAAACTAACAGATCATTCATTTTGGTAGTTAATTAACATGGTATATATGAAGGGTGTAACTGTGTAAGTACTAAGTAGTAAGTAGTCACCTCTTGGGTTGTGACTTTTTCTGTGTTCTCAGTCTTTCATCTAGTCTATCCTTTGCAACTCTAGCTTCAACTCCTAGCTTCTCGTCCGTGTATGAAGCCTGATTCAGCTTGCTTCTTTGCTATAACATCCAACACGTACAATTTAAGATCAAGTCCTCCCCAAACATAAGGAAAAATCAAATCTTAGACACAGTAGTTGATTAATTACCAGAGAAAACGTTGAGGTTTGATGAGTTTCATGGTTGCTAGCATACAAGCAAAAGGATGGGCGTCTGCTGCAGCCATTTGTATTAGCCAGACTAGGTGATTCACCGCTCCGATGGACTCGTCTCCTCCGAGCACATTCCACACCAGGAAGCATCCCCGCCATTGCAGCTAATTAAGGTCTGACTATGATCACTACGAGCTCTGTAACCACAAAACTTAAATATACACGGTTGGCGCTAGAAGTGCTATGTTGATCGATGAACTTCTCCTATTTATAAACAACAAATCTCTTCAGATATGAAGCTGCCTGAAATGATGAAGGAGAAAGAAGATAGTAGTACGTGAGAATAGAAAGACGGTTTGTTCTGATAGGAAGAAAACAATTGTGACCTAATCAGAAGCATGATAGGAGACAAACGAGGGTCCATACCATTGATGGTAGCTAAAACCATCTGAATCAATCAAGTCTTCAACCTCTGTTCTCATCTCTTCTCAATTATGGGTGTGAGAAGAAGAAGAGAAGAAGAAAAGTAAGAAGAGGGTTGAGGAACAAGGTGGGAAAGGGCATGGAAAGAGTGAGGAAGTTTCCATTGAGCTTATTAAAGAATCAGAATTTGTTGTAATTCTGACCAGAAAAGAAGCACTAATTTGGGTACACAAGGGTGAGCCACGTCACCAAGCAAATCTCTTCTTGAATTTGGCCCTTACGTTGTGCTACAATTTTAGTGAAATTGGTAAATTGTTGGTTTTGAGCTTCATTGCTTTTAATTCTGATTTCTATGGTGGAAAATCTGCTCTTATATATAGCTCACATTTCCCCCCTTGATGGAAGAGACTCAAGAGATGGTAATTTCATAGTTCCATTTTTTCGTTCTTGATTGGAACTTAATTACATGCTCCATGTAGACATCCCCTATTTAGTATGGGAAATATGGGAAAATCCATTTGTTACTGTATTTGGCAGCTAAGCATGTGAAACAGTGTGAGTTATAAAGGAAATTGTGATTAAAATTATAAATAAGCGGTTCAGATAGTTTAGATGTCACATCATTGTTTTAGATATAAATATCTTTTTATGAGTAGCAAACTTTATGATTCAGAAGTGTATTCTCGTATAGTCACCTTAATGTACTTCATACAATCACTTTATACTTACTACTTAGTAACCTTTTATTAAGATTTCAATAAAAAGTTGTTAATAATCGTACCTTTTTTTTTTTCATAACTCCACTCTCCAACACTTCTTTAACATATTTAGAATCCGAAGTCCCGACAATGATTTCATGTAACATGCTAATTAAGTAGATGGCATGTTAGGGGAATAAGGAAGGATTCTCAAGATCGCATAAGTTCATTATCAAATTTGGCCGACCTGTTACATGCTAATCCCATAATCTCAAGATCGCATAAGACACTTAAATAAGCAAATACCCAAATCCCATAATCTCCTCAGAAGGTGTGTACACGTCATCACAAACCTAATTGGGCTTGATCACAAGCCCAACGTAAGTTCAACAACGTTACATACAACCCGGCCCATATCTGACTTGAAATATTGGTAACACACCAACACATTGCTTAATTTGGGTGAATGAGCGATAAACTCTGAGCTTCCCCACGAATCCGGGCCTTCACAATTACACCTCAAAACCACCACCACAC
This sequence comes from Argentina anserina, assembly GCF_933775445.1. Classification (NCBI taxonomy): domain Eukaryota; kingdom Viridiplantae; phylum Streptophyta; class Magnoliopsida; order Rosales; family Rosaceae; genus Argentina; species Argentina anserina. The sequence goes on along the minus strand of NC_065872.1, from coordinate 813,761 downwards.
CACCTCCACCAAAAACAACACCCGCCACCATCCTTTAACTTGAAAAAAATCATACACGATCGTATTGGATCCATCACCAACGACATCGGAAATAGTGACCGGAGAATGGACTTCAGAATAGTGGATCAGCCGGACTCAACTTCACCTAGCAGCCTCAGGAAAAAACTACGTTCCATTTGCATTATCCCTTGCTTCAACAACCATAAATCCCATCACCACAACAACAACAACCACCACCACCACAACCACAGCTACGGCTCCACCACCGCCCCTACGACTCCACAAGGGTGCAGCGCCAGCGGCCGGAATCGAGATGATCTAGGCCTCCTACGTCCCTCCGACGCCTCCCTCTCCACCCCGAGATCAGCGCGCTCCCACCACCACCACGAGTTCTCCGAGCTCAAGGATAAGTGTCGCAAAGCCATTGGCCGAATGGGGCGCAACAGCGGGAGGAGGCACTCCGGGGACTTCAAATACGACGAGTTGAGTTACGCGCTCAACTTTGATCACGAGGACTCCAGCATGGATGACGATAGCTTTCCCCTCAGGAACTTCTCGGCGAGGTTGCCGCATTCTCCCCCGGCTGAGTCTGCCGCCGCTTCTCCGGTGTCGAAGGAGATAACCGCTTGTAGCTAAATCAATCTCCGCCTGAGGGATTGATCGAGATTAATTCATTATTGAATGCACTAGGGCTAATTGTGTTTCTCTGTTTATACACATTTACGCTGTATATATATTTATGTAAATAAACTACGTATCCTTTCTGTAGCTAAGTTACTCCTGGGCAGAGGGACTGAGGATTATTCGTTTGATTGACTGGGTTAATTGTGTTTTATCTGTAACTGTTTATACATATTGTATATTGTTGCTGTATATAAACTTACATTGATTACGTAACCGTTCTTAACTTCACAAATGGATACTAACGAATTAGATTGCGGAGGCGAAGGCATATATGTACAGATGCTCGTAATAATCATCGTGGAATTTCTGATCATCTTGTTTTGTTTAATTTGTGTCGCATATGTATTACCCTTTACCTGAAGAGTTGTGAATGTCTATTTAGCGCAAGCGGTTATTGATAGCAATGGATGTGGCATTTGGAATGGAGTACCTGCATGGAAAGAATATAGTGCACTTTGATTTGAAAAGTGACAATTTACTTGTAAATCTGCGAGATCCACACCGGCCGATTTGCAAGGCATGTGACTCGACCGCTCTTCCTTGCATTTAGAATGGTTTATTTGCAGCAAATAATTTCCCATGATGTTCCATATAGTAATCTAGTGACATGAATTAATAAAGTATTTGTAAGACCTTGATCAAAGTTTTTTTTTTTTTTTGGAAATGAAGACCTTGATCAAAGTTGACTCAAAAAGAATATTCACATTTGGGCCTATCGAAGGTGTCAGACACTGATCTCCGGTGGTGTGCGAGGAACACTTCCTTGGATGGCACCTGAACTTTTGAATGGTAGCAGTAGCCTTGTCTCTGAGAAGGTTTGTGTTGTCCTTTTTTCCCTTGAAACGTTGATGGTCTCTTGGGTATGGTTTTATTGACCTCTTTTTTCTTTGGGAATTAGGTTGATGTGTTTTCTTTTGGTATCGTACTGTGGGAGCTCCTCACTGGAGAAGAACCATATGGTGACTTGCACTATGGTGCTATCATAGGTGTTCTACTCACTAATATAACTTGTTATTTCTGTAAACATGCTTGATTCATTTATGGCTTACCAGGATTGAGAGTTAATTGATAGTGAGCTGTTCATATATGATTGCAGGCGGTATTGTGAGCAATACATTGCGGCCACCGATCCCCAAGTCTTGTGATCCGGAGTGGAAAACATTGATGGAGAGATGTTGGTCAGCTGAGCCATCTGAGAGACTGAATTTCACCGAGATCGCAAACCAATTACGTGCTATGGCTGCAAAGATTCCTCCTAAAGTGCAAGGCCAAGCACAGCAGAAACCGCCCTCGATGCAGCCTCCGGTTCCAAAGTGACATGCAGGAAATTTCTTGGTCATCCCAGCTGTGTCTCACCCTTGTTCCCAGCCATTGGAAGATGCTTGGTGTCCTTGTTTTGATTTGATTAGGAAAGGCTTGTTTCTTTGTTTCACAGAATCTTATAATGTTGTCGACTCTGTTGGGTATGACGGTTTACCTTTGAATCAATTGTTTGCTATCACGTTTCGACATAAATATACAAGAATCTGAGGATTGGATTGGTTGTATGCTCTTTCTCTGTTGGTTTCATGGCTTTGTTCAACACTAATAACAACGCCAAACAAAGTCCAAACAAATAAACCCCAAACAAAGTCCTCACTCTTTTTCACGACGCGAGGGTCTTATTGTTTCATACCTAAGGCTAAATAGGATGGATTTTCATCTGTTTCTTTAGTCAAAATGTCTGCAGAGATCTTGGTGCTTAAGAAAAGCAACTGATTAACTGTTAATATCATTATTTCATGATAGTTGTAAGGTATTTACGTACCAAAAAAGAAAAAGGAATCCAGAGCGTGATGGGGTAAACGACACCGCTTTGGATTTTAACATCATTCCTTGCCCGCACGGGTTTGGGAAATTTCCTACAACATATAAGCTCCCAGGTATATAGGTCGTTCCGTTCCAAACAAAAACGTACCAGACTTGATGAGCGACCACCCTTCAATCCTCTTGATACCATGATCAAGGAGAAGTAGAGATGGATGCCTACGAAGAGGAAACCCGGGGTTGTGATCACGGCTGTTTCGGGGTTTTCAGGTTCCCATGGAAGCGAAGCAGCAGCAAAAATGGAGGTAAGTACCTCCCAATAGGATGTGACAGGAGCACCAAGGAGGTGACAAGGTGGAGGAAGAAGCTGAACAAGGCTAGGGAGTTTACGGAGGTTTATGGAGGGCCGGGGTGCAAGAATTTATTGGTGCATGTTTCAGGGGACGTAGGAAGGGAAAAGTTACATTGTGCAAGAAAACGAAGCCGAAGAATAGGTTCCAGTATGATATGAATAGCTATAAACTCAATTTTGATAACAGCAGTGATGCTAGAGATGGGGAGAGTCGGGCTGTTCATTTCCCAGCGAGGTTTGCAGCTCCTTCGAGCTTAATTTCTCAGCAGGGTCCGATTGTTGATGTATATGCATCTGTAGGATCTCAAGGTTAGATTAGAATTAGGCCGGTTGTCATTCTTTTTCATTTGTTGAATGATTGTGTTCTGCATCATACAGAACAGTATGCAGTCTTTTCTCAGTCGTAAACCTTGGATGAAAATTCCAATTCAATTATGGGCATGCCACTCTTGGATGCAAGATTGCAAGTCATGCAACAATAATAGAAAGTAGAAAAACAGAAAACTCTAATATATGACACACCTATAATCTATATTATAACCATTGTCATCGATAGATATCAAATACAGAAAGCGAACATTGAAATGTAAAGGGTTCTTAGCTTACAAAAACTCTATCCAGACCCAAATACGGCCTCCTTGGAGTTTCTTCCTGTTACATGCTTTAACATTTTGATGAGATGGTGTCAGACTCGGAAGTGATCGAGGGAATGAGGCAGCAGCACCATAGTCTAAGCTTTTAATACACTAGAAATAAACTTCATCCTTCCATAAGTTAAAAGTGTCAGGGTTACTTGAATCGTTGCGTGTTGCCATCACCTGCATTACTTTTTGTAACAATGGGGAAGAGATTTATATACAAGGTCTAACAAAGCAATTGAACAAGATTAACAACCATTAATGATTATGTGTGCAATATTCGTACCTCTTGCGCTTGCTCTTCAAAACAGAAGTTGTGGAGAGGTTGCTGTGCCAGTTCCGTTTTCTTTGATTGATAAACCAGTTATTAATCTGCTTCAATTGCAACCCTGTTTCCTGCACCAGCCTCGCTTTGTCTTCCTCCTATTTTAGCAAATGAAAAGAGGGTTAACTTTTTAGTAAGCTAAACATGGGGGATTGATTATTAGACATAGTTGGAACTGTAAACTCACAGTTGGGTAAGGCCATTTAGAATGTGTTTGCCACCAAGCTTTCAACACAGAAGTGGTGTCACCAGGAAGTTTCCCTGCTCTTCTCTTACGCAGAATTTCCTCCCGAATGTCAACAATCTTTTCCTTGTAACCCTGTAATATGCACCACATGTTATATACCACTAAGAATCTTGCATTTATAGAACATGAATCTGTAGTGTGGATCGAACTATACCTGCTTTAATTCATGCTTCAATTCTTGCCTTACGCGCTCCATTAGAGACCTCTCACTTTCAGTTGGCACGAGAGGACCGAAGCCCATGGTGTCATGTCCATCTAGACTTGCATCATACGAGCTAATATCACCATCGAATTGTTCATCATCATCGGACATTGTAGCCCCAGTGCCCTCAGCCGTTGACACACCTGTGTTTTCACATCAATAAAGTCATCATAAACTCTAAACACTAGTTTTCTGTAGAACCATAACAGCATAAAGATTACAAATTATGGTTTTTGAATCCCCTAATCATAAATTAAGGAGTGAAAACCTTTAGGCACTATTCAAAGTTTCAAACAAGAAGAATCCACTGAAAAGAGACTGTAAGACACTGTAACTAATTGCACGCCTTGCTTCTCTCTTTTTAGGAGAGATAAAAGTCATAACCAGAACTTCTGATCTTAGCACTCAAATCAGAACCATAACAGTGATCAAAAGTTGTATCATTTAAATTCCAAGCACAAAAGAAAAGAAAATGTTAGTTTCTTATTTTCACTAGAGTAATTTGTGGAAAATTACCTGTCAAGCTTTGTAGAGACTGCTCAAGCTCCCAACAAGCCATGACTGCTTCCATGGCATGAACTCGAACATGTTGCTGCAGTTGTTCTTTGAAGGAACAAAGCAAAAGAACATAGTTTGTCTACAAACACCAAACAAAGTAGAGATTTTTCGGACTCAAAACTCAGATTCTCAGTGCAAAACTAAGAATACAAACATTTTGAAGGGCCAAACTGTAAAGGCTTGCAATTCGTACGACCAAAAAGTTATGATCTTTAATCTAAAAAAGGAAACAGTTTGAGTCTAACCATGAACAAGTCCAGTTCTTTCTCATCCATGACTTGAAAATCGCCGCTGGCTCTCATCGCCAAGTACTTGTCCACCACGCGCTGCGACTGCAGGAGCTGCTCGTCGATCTTCGGCAGCTGGTCGACCGGCGTGGCGATCCTCAGGCACGACACGTGTGCCGAGACCAACTGTTCGTACAAAGGGTGGCCCACTATGTCTGCTTTGAACCTCCCGCTCTCGCACTCCAGCTCCTCCTCCTCGCCGCTGCGATCGCCGCTTTTCCCGGACGGCGATATGACGACGTCGTCGTCGCCTCCGCCGCTGCGGGAGAAGCTGTTCTGGGAGCGGAACGGCGGCGCGTTGAGCCACGTGTGCGCGAGCTGCGGGGGTTGTTGGGTGTCTGGAAAGGAGAAGGCCATTTCGTGATGAGGGGTTTGGTGGTGGTGGTGGAAAGCCATTTGAGGTTTTTGTGGTTTCAGCTGAAAAGATAAGCCCTGTTCAGTTCTTGAGGAAAGCGCGGTTAATAAAAAGCTCTCTGTTTTTTTGGGAGAGGGACGACTTTGGTTTCTGAGTTGAGACCTGAGAGAGTGATGATGATGATGACTGGCTGACGCCGGTACCGAGGAGAAGGGAGGAGGGGACGGATCCAACGGTCGAGATACGCCGACACGTGGCGGATATGACAAAGAAGAGGCCGAGTTTAATAAGACAAAAATTGATAATTGATGACCTTCTCATAAGTTCTACTGTGGCTGTTGTAGACTTGGGGGGGGGGGGGGGGGGGGCATTGTTCATACCACAACGTAGTCTGAAGTTTGGACTGGTTGGTGATTTTAGAGAGCCAACACCACTGATATTTCGGTTATGTTATCTCAATACGATGCTAATTACCAACCATTACAGCCACATGTGTATTTTCGGAAAATGACGGAGAAATGTCACACACGTACTATAAATTATTCATTGACACAAATGTGAAAAGACTATTCACACGTAGGTGAACGATTCTCATTTAAGTGTCATGCCTCGTTTTGTAAGGACTAGTGCGACGGTCCCCGAGTACATTTTACTTGCATTACGGAGCCATATTAGCGAGTTTCTATATAGAACCCGCAAGTAGTGGAAATAATTGCCCCAATGGTAAAGTCTCAACTCACATGTTTTCCTTATTAGATGCATATCCTTTGCAGATTGTAGAAAGGGAGCTAGATGGGATGGGTGAGCAGGAAGAGGATAATGCAGGAGCTATATGCAAGTGGTGGCTAGCTGGAAATGGGAAGATGTGCACGGTGAAGCCAAATGTGTCTCAATAGGAATGGTATTGGGCAACACGATACGAATTTGTATTGTTGCAGGAAGTTTCAAACTTTCAATAGAGATTCTGGGAGACATTTCACCATTTGGTATATGCAGGAAGCTGTTGTGACAGTAGTAGACACTGGGAAGTATTTTAAAATCGTTGGAAGAGATAAGAGAAGCTGGTGCCGGAGAAGAAAAGTGAAATGAAGGAAAAGGAGGAACAACTTTGTGCTTTAACCCTTGAGATACGCTGAAGCAACATGAGGCTTTGTAGAACCAGACAGAGTACGAGCCCCCCCATTTTCAAACATAACAAATTCACAGACTGTACATGCTAATGTGAAAAGAGGAGCACTTTAGGGTCTCGCTAGCGAGGTTAGGGTTTTGCTAAGCAAGGTAATGTTAGACATGAACTAGGTTGGGTTTTATCAATAATCCGATTTGGATAATGACGGGAACTATTTAAAACAGCGTAAAAAGTTGCGTTGAAGAAGCGTTACAATAAACAAAAAGTTATATTAACCCTTAAACCGGTTAGATTAGTTATAAATTTCTTACGAGAAGTGAAATAAACTAAACTGGTCTCAGTTAGTTAACATAAATTAACAATTAGGCTATTAGGAAGCATATGCTGGAACGGAGTATGATACTTTCGTAGAATTGAGCACGTATCACCCTATTAGGAAGATCATATGGAACTTGGTACGCTAAAAGTCGGATACGGTGAAATCGGAACAAAAGCCATTTAACGTACGTGAGCTGATTGTATCAGTTGCCCACAATTGGAAAAGAGAGAGTTGCCATATTGATACTTTAGTTGATTGCTCACTTTACTCTTTTTGTTATAATGTTTCAAAATTTGTCACACATCTAAGAATGTTGTGCAAAAATATTGTAAGAGATACGTTTTAGTCCCAAGTTCAGTTTACTTAAATAGTTACGTTACAAAAATAATTAAACCGAAGTGACGCATTTTAGTTAGAGGTGGCAAATGAGCCGGGTCGGGCCGACCCAACCAATTTTAAGAAGGGCAAAACTGTGCTCATGCTATGCTTGGACCAGCCCATTTGCTTAAATAGTAAGTCATGCCCGGCACACGACCCAAGCCTATGTCGGGCCAAGAAGCGGGTCGGCCCGGGCCAATAGCTTTATGACATAATTAATATAAAAAATGTAAATATAATATTTTTTTTATATAACTATTTAGAAAAGTTCTAAAACGTTATATATGTCAAAATTATAAATTTTTTATCACTACTTTGATGATATTTTTGTGATATAATTAAAATAATAAAATAATCAAGAGGTTTATATTTAAAAAGTATAATATTCAATTCTCATTATTATAATTATTTAAATATTTTTATATAAATAATATAAAATTATATGTTTAACTGGTCAGTCAATAAATTATTGTGTTTAAGTCATGCCGGGCCCAAAACAGGCTCAGACCGGACTTGACCCATAAGTTAAAATATATATGCTCAATCCGACCTATTACAATAACAAACTCGGATCATGTCGATTTTTAACGGACTTGGCATGTGACGGGCTTGGTCTTTTCAGACACTTGCCGCCTCTAATTTCAGTTCCGAGCTTTAGGTTTATTGAGAAACTAGTGCCTTCATTAGATTCGGTCGGAAGTCGTTAGATCTTTGTTGGGAGTACTCTGATTACACAACAGAGACGAAGATGAATACAGTTAAGCCCCCGTCCCTACTAGCACAGCGACGTCGACCCCGTACTATACACGTGTCGCCCCTCAGTTTCATGGACCACTTGAAAAATCACGCCTCTCGTGTCAGAGAATCCTGTTCGTACAGCTGTGGTTAAAAAAGCAGCACGTGCGGGCCCCGCCTCTGTTCCTCTGTAAGATTAGGAGAGAGAGAAAGAGACTCAGGCGCGGCTGGCTGGCGGCTGTTCCTTCACGCGCACCTTCTGTGGGTCCCACTCACTTAACTCAAACGCCCGTTCTACAGTAAGGTCTTCTGCACAAATTGGGCCCCCGCTTCAAAGAGGCCCAAACCCGGAAGAGAGCTGAAGCCCACCTGCAAGATGGATGTCATAATGTTGGCACCTTTCTTCAAAGTTGTTTCTGTCCAAGGAGAGGAGCTCTAGAGAGGATACAGCATGAGACTTGAACCTAGAGTTGGAGCAAACTGTTACGACTCGGCCAGTTCGCCGGCTTCATCTCACCCGACCATCTTCAGGTACATTGGCCTCAAACGCATCTATGCCACATCAACCAGCCGTACCTTCCAAGTTTTAAGCAACCTTTTGGGGCATACAAGAGCTTAAGATTGTTTATATTCTCACTACGATCAGTACCTAAATCAGTGAAATTGGCATGCACTGACATTGTCTTTGGTTCCAGCAGGATGTGAACAAATGGAATGGGTGCAGAGTGTAACATGTATTGCATTGATTGGCATTGAAGTGATGTAGACTAATGAAGAGTTGCAGACATAGCAGGAAATACATTTTCTAGAATTGCAACCCTGTTGGAGTTGTGACTATATATATAGTAGCAACCTATTTCCTATTGTGGAGAACTCTAGATCAAAGTAGAAATTCATAAGAGAAGAAAGACTACAGCGAAAGGAGAAAGAGTTTAGACAGCGATTAGTCTACAACATATGTACATACCTCCCGAAGTTTTTCCTATTAGTCAATCTAACATTTTGCCTCAGATCATGAACTTGGTAATACAACTATACAAGCTAGTAATGGTCTCTATTAGACTGAGTTATATTTCTGTCCAAAATTTTAACATTGCTATTACTTCCTCAAAGCATAAGACGTATGAAGCATGTTATACAACTTGAACTGTCTTTATAACTGAATCTTCATTTCTGAAACAAAATCAGCAGTCTTTCAATATTCAAGAATCCTCTTATGAAACACGACGATCAGTGCTACAGTGAGCAAAAACAGCAATTGCAAACATTTACATTATATGCAACGTTGAATGTACACGACTCTTTGTAACTTGTGAGTGCTTACGGTAGACTAGGAGGAGAAAAGGAAGGCTTTGCAACTTTAAGCTCACCACAGTCACTGATATACACAGTCTTGAGCGGCTTATTCCACAGCGCCCGTGCCTGCATTGCTCTATCGTCTCCAAGAAACGTTGCAAAATCGTTGAACTGCTGTATTCTCTCGGACGGTCTGTACGTCGGTATAGCTGCTATAGCCGTCACAACATCCAAACCTTCACAAACCCAAAAACAGAACAACGCTTCAGTTAGTAAATCAGCTAGGAAAAACTCCCCATCACTACATTAACAGTAAGCAACTACACTATGTCATAATTTACTATCTTTGAGCCAATTTACTTGATGCATTGATACATTAATATTATCCTATATCAGTTAGGAAAGTGCACCGATGTGTATCTATTCAATAACATAGTGCAATAAAATAAAAATGTAACCTTCGATTACAGAGCCGAAGACAATGTTCTTGTAATCGAGCTGAGGACATGGACCGGGCCCAGTAGTGATGGAGAACTCCACATTCCGGTAATCCGGGTCGAACTTGATCTCATCTTCGTCGTCGTTCTCCGACAGACTAAGCGACAGCAGCCCCGGCCGGGAGTGGGTCAACTCAAACGCCTTGGGCTCGACGGTCTCGGTGTTCCGAGCGATAAGCCCAATGGGCCGCCGCACGTCGCCGGGTTTATCACCCTGGTGGCCGGCGAGGAAGTACTGACCGGGGAAGAGTTTATGGACGGTTGTGCCCTTGTAGGCGGCGGAGGTGACCATGGCCTTGAAGTTGGTGACGGTGATGGGTACGAGGTGGCCGTAGAGGCCGAGAACGATCCGGCCGAGTGGGACCGGGTCGGGGCAGAGGACGGGTTGCTCGGAGGACCAGCGGAAGTAGGTGGGGCAGAGGCTGAAGTCGAGGAAGACGCGGTCGGTGATGGTGGTGTCGGGTGGCGGAGGGGATGCGGCGGAGGAGGGGAGGGTGAGGGCGGTGGAGGAGAGGAGGAGGGAGCGGCGGGTTAGGGAGATGGTATTGGGCTTGGGTTTCGGGTTCGGGTGGAGATGGGGTGACGGAGTGGGTGGTGGTGTGATTATAGAGTAGCCCATGAAGAGCTGAAGTGAGTTTGGTTCTTGTTGAGTTCAAAGTTTGGATCTTTGGGATTCTGGGGATAATGAGACAGAGTTTGAGCTAAGCGGCTAAGCCATAGAGAGGATTGTGGGGCCACAGGTAATTAATTCTGGTTAACTTTGGACAGGTGGCAAGGTTTTGGGTATGATCACTATGATGTGTTTGAGGTAAAGTTTGGTTCTTTAGTTGGGAAAATTCACCATTGAAGGTAAAACTTGAAGTTGTTAAACACTTAAACCCCAGTGACATTGCAGAAGCAAGCTTGGAGAAGGATCAGATTTGAGGGTAAGTACTACTGAGGAATTCATGACGTTGTTACTGTGGCCCAGCCCCCCAGGTGAGCTGAAAATTTACTATATATCTAGTGAAGATGTGGTGAAAGATGCAGAATAACCATGCCTTGCAGTAATCAACTTCTCAAAGAAACCTGCTCTCGTTATATCATGTGATCGAGTTACATAAGCATGTACTTTTGTCATTCTCATTGGAAAAATGGTGGAAGTCTGGATGGCATCGAAGAAAACAGTGAGAGAGACATAGAAAGATGTAGAGACATATCCTGGAAATGATAGGAGAGCATATAACTTCATTGATCTATATATGTAGTGACAGATAGAGGTGCAATTTGCTTTGTTCACTGCAGTACTTACTATATGTTCCTTCAAGTTTGCCTATGCCCAATTCTATTGCAGAGTTTATGAACGATACATAGAGATGTAAATCATCTCTGAGCTGGTAATACTAATGCATGGAAAGATGAAGCATGCAAAGAAATCACTTATAGTAATATTTTGAAATTTTATAATTATTTTCTAATTATTGTTCGGAGATATTTAAATTTGTGGATCCGATTATATAGTACGAGGGAGAAAACGAAAGTGTTCGAGCGATTTATACTCAGAAACGTTAACGTGAGGGGTGAAGAGTTATCTTTTGATTCGTTAAGAATCTCATAAAACTTCATTCATGAAAGTCGTAGAGTTCGTCAGTACGAGTTTGCAGACATGCGATGTCGTATGTGAAAATTGTTAGCAACAGAAGTTTGGTTTATGATTTTGGAAAGAGTATAAAAGGAAAGAGAAAAGATTGAAAATCAGCTCGGTTTCATGCGATTTTTCCCTCTTTGTTGCCGAATCTTTCTCCGGCCATATCTCCGTCGTCCGGCAACGGAAGTGAGTGAGACCGGTGGCGTTGGAACCGTCTCTTCGTCCCCTACCGATCTGGGTTAATGTTTGGGAGAGATTCGAGTTGTTTGGATCCCAGAAATGAAGAAACAATACGGTTGTTCTGTTTGAGAAGTGAGGAGAATTCCCTCTTTCGGAAACCAATCAAGGTGATTCTTCTTATGTTTTGAAGCTTGTAGGATGTATATTAATAATCTAAAATAGTCTTATGATTTCCTTTTCTAGGATTTGTGAATAGTGCTGATTTTATATTCTTCGTCGATTAGACTGTTTAGACTTGGATTTAGATTTTATTGTCAACTAGAAAGTTGTTGGAAATGTTGTTTAGATTGTGGTGGTAAATTTGGTGATCATTGGTGGTCACCGGAACAGTGGTAGTGCCGCCAATATTGGTGGCGGGTGGTGGTGTGTTGGGTCATGTGTCAGAGTAATGGTTTACTCCATTGTGATGTGCTCGTCGATACGAGCATTTACATAGGTCATTTGCATGTATTAGGTTAATTCTTGAGTAAGTTAGTTGTTGTTAAATGTTTGGCAATTCTAGGTTGAATTGTTGTTGTCGTGTCTCAAGTGTTAATGACTTGCAACCTTGATATGGAGTGATTGTGGTAGCTAGTACCTTCCTTGTTTTGAGTAGAAGACACAGGGGAGCTAAGGTGAGTAAACTTCACAATGATCATCATGATCGAAGTAGTGTTATAATTATTGAATTTAGTTTGCGTTGTTAACATAATCATTGCATCACTAGCTTATAAAAATTGTTCTAAAGATATGTTTTGATTTAAATTACGTGAACTTGATCATCTACGGTTCATGGATAAGTGAAACGCTATTTTAATAAATGATTTTAAAAAGTTTTAGTGATTATGGACTATGGTGAATGTGAGTAAATCTCACTATGACGAGTCTACCCTTGGCGGTGAGTCATATTTATGATTTCTTAAAAAGACTGAACTGTGACATCTATATAATATAGTGGGTTGTGTATGTGTACGAAAATGGTAAATATGATACATATATATGAGTTGCTATATTATATAATGTTACAATGTTTATTTAAATTATGGGGTTGTATTGTGTTCGATTAATTGTGGCGGATGGGACCGAAAGGGAGATAACGTACCTTCTGATATAACGGATTATTGGAGTGACTATATTTATATTGTTGTGCAAGAATCGCTTGGTTGTAATACATAAACATGTGTGGATTGTTATATTGTACGTGTTTTAATATTGAGTCTTGTTAAAACGTTTTTCTGGTCTTCGGACGTTGTTGGCATTAAATCAGAACCAAACTTTGGCCGGGTGTCGGTTACGATCAGTTAGAGCTCTAGTCTGTCTGCCGGTGTACTACATGAGGGGTAACATATGGGTTGCTTGGATCTCATGAGTATCCATGTTTTTAAATGATATTGGGTAACAGATGAGTTGTCTAATATCTCATGAGTACACATATTTTTAAATAATATTGGACAACCAGATGAGTTATCCAGTGTCTCATGAGTACACTTGTCTTTAAATATTATCTATTATATTTCATTTGCATGCGATGTATGTTATAATGTTAGTTTACTCATACGGGTTGAAAAACTTACTAAGTTTGTGTTTATAATCCTGGTGCACCAATTCGATGGTGTATGAGATAATTCTGCAGGTGGGAATTAGTAGATTCTGAGAGCTTACTCTGAAGATTGCTGAAGATTTCTTTCTTCTGTTTGTGGTGAGGATTGAGTGAATTTTACATTTCCATTTGTTATAATACTTTAGGTATAAACTGGTTATGTATTATTTAAGTCGACTGAGTCGTACTGTGAACTCAGTTTCGATACACTGTTACTATAAGATGATTTCAATATATTTGAGATTGTTTTAGAGTGTTTATAGTTTCAAATTCGAATTTTTATCATTTGAAAATTTCGGAGTTTTGACACTTACCTTATAGTAGCATTGTGTACGTTCTGCATGTCCAGTCTGGTTGCCGCTGCTTAACACTCGGACCTTACTTTAATTTTAGAACTGGCTTCCTTCAACGTTCCCCCTTCAACTGAAACAATGAGGGAACCAACTCTATAAATGGAGGCTAAGTACACCGATAGATGTTGTATACTATTCCAAACCTATAGGAACCAAGTTCGGAAAGTAGTTTTAATACACGGGTTTAGCATAGGTGGTTCAATAATTGGTGGTCCATTTAGTATTACTCTTTCTCTTTAGCCAAAATCACATATTCTTTTTTTCTCATACATTTGCACATCTAATCATGATTTTGGAACTCAAAAATCTCAACTCTTAATTATATCATAGAGAAGTACAATATTGATCCTTCTGTGAACTGTCACTTGGATTTTATGTTCTACCGATTGTGTTGTGGTGGCATGATAGAAATTCCAATAAAAATGAGTATTACAGTGGCCAAATTTATTTATTTTCTCTTCTTATCTGGCCTAGAAGAAACTATACAGGGGGTACTAAGATATCCTCTTGCTGCTGGCTCAGTAGCTCTCTGTCAGGTAGAAATGACATGATTTGGTTCCATGGTTTCTCTGAAGAGATCGAGAAAAGCGTTCATTATCAATATAAATGGGTGACCAACATTTTTAAGTACATAAGAAATAAGATTGCTAGCTTCTCAGTTCCTGACCTCTTTTTCCCAACTGTGTTGTGCTCATGAGCTCTCTCTGTACTTTGCATGAAATGATGCACTCGAGTTTTCTTTGTTCCATAGTGTTGAGCCAACGGGGAGACAGGGGCTGTTTCATGGGAAAGGAAATATTCGACTGTTGAGGGCAAGCGTTGGAGCAACTACCCTTCACCTTGTGCATCGCACAGCTGCAGTTACGGTGGTATGGTCGTTGCTCAACCTCCACGTCATGCACCGATATGCTGCCTTCTAAGACAAACTGAATCATATGCATCATCTTAGTTTCCATAATTTCTCTGGCTATCTCTATTTACATGTAACATAAACTTTGTGAAGTTAATTCCTTGATTTGTTGCAGGCTTATTATATAGGAGGAGGATGATGGTTCTTCACGCAAGTGTGGGAGGAAACAAGATAGGATAATTGTTACTCCGGGGACTCCGAGAGAAGTTCAGAATATTACGAAAGCATTTGTTCTAGTTTTTTTTTTTTTTTTTGAGCATTTGTTCTAGTTGATTTTGTTTTCAAGTGGTCTTGTCAGGGTAGTTACAGCAACAAATTCAATAAGAGAGAGAGGATCAAGGGAAGTAGTTTGGCTTGGTTTAGGCCGTTTAGCACAGAGTATTCCTCAATAACGTCTTTTAACTAACCTTAATACCTTATATTGTTTAATGTTATACTAAGTTGACCTTATATATCTTTTAACTTGGTGACCTCTTCCTCTTGTTTATGATTCTGCTACTGAATTCTACTACAAGTATTGACATTTCAGATTTGGCAGGTATGCTTTAGAGCTTTTGAAACTAGAAAGCATTTGGAGGAAACATTGCATAAATGAGAAGTAAAAGAGATGAGAAGTCAGTTTGACATGCTGCTAGAGTGGCAGGTGGACATTTATATGTCTAAACCTCAAGTCCTTTGGTCGGAATTGATTATCCAAGTTCTAATGGCTATCTACCTAGTACTTACTGGATGCGTAGTGCAAAACACGAACACAAAGTTTAGATTGCTTAAGCACCAGTTTTAGCTATTTTGTATAACCCACATGTTACATGTTGGATGCTTGCCGTTCTATCATGTCGATACTAAATAATAATACAAATTACAGGTTTCTCGATCTTATGCATCAAACCATTCTACCATATCAAAAATCAAACTGTATAACATCTTCCCAACTTCCCAAGCAGCCAGTCTTCAATTCTGAGCAAACACTGCTAAGCAATAAGACACTGCTAATGCTTTGTATGGTAGAAACTGAAAGTCACATTCTAAGAGGATAAACGTATATGATTCTGAGCAAACACTGCCAAGGGATTATGCTGCATTGCAGAAACTGAAAGAAGCAAAGATCCCATCTTTTAGCGTAGGAAACTCATCCTGCTGTTTTCACACGCAGGTTTACCTGCCATAATTTCTCATTCTACTGATTCTAGCAGCATTGCTCAGTCTGTAACCTATATGATACAAACTAATTCATAATCACTATCCCTTCTCTTATCAGGGGTATGAGTTTTGATCCTCAATCATTCAAAACATACATTGCAAAACCAACAACATGTAGCACAATTGCAGAACACCAATAAATCCAGAAACAATATCACATTACGTCCAAGTCAATCAGATCCAGAACACAAAATCCAGCATTGCAAAATACTTGAATCTCTATTAACTAACAACCAGAATTAAGGGTCTTGAAAATGACATAAAAGTTCAATACAACTAAAACAACCTCAAACTACTAGAAGTTCTTCATCCTTTCAAAAAAGCGTCTACTTCTCAGATGCGTTGGGTCCTCTCTTGTTGCCAAAGCCAACCACTGCAACATCAAACACAACATACGACGAATCAAAACAAAATCCAAAACACGGGTTCATCACAAAACATAAATTCCTAAACACGGGTTAGACGGCTAGAATTGCAGTGTAGTTGCATCCTGTGCGTAGAAAAAGTTCTAAACGTTCACTTTTGTTTGCGATACAGTCTGTAGATTTGGAAAGCGTCAGGTTTTGAAATTCTTGTATCTAAATTTCCGTTTAAATTCTTGTTAAGTTGCTAATTCCCAACCATTACAGCCACATGTATATTTTCGGAAAAATCACGGAGAAATTAATATCATACACGATTACATGTACTATGAAGGATGAATAGTCGCAAATGTATATGAAAATATTATTTACACGTGAACGATTCTCATTTGAAAAGACACAGTACATGCTAATGTGAAAAGAGAAGGGCACTTTAGGGTCTTTATTTTAATTAGTTTATTTTCTCTTTTTATCCGGCCTAGAAGAAACTATACAGGGGTGATATCATCTTGCTGCCAGCTCTTCTGTCAGGTAGAAATGACATGATTTGATTCCATGATTTCCCTGAAGAGATCGAGAAAAGCTTTCATCATCAATATAAATGGGTGGCCAACATTTTTAAGTATATAAGATTGCTAGCTTCTCGGTTCCTAACCTCTTTTCATCCAACTGTGCAGTGATGAGCTCTCTCTGTACTTTGCATGAAATGGTGCACTCGAGTTTTCTTTGTTCCATAGTGTTGAGCCAGCGAGGAGACTGAGGTTGTTTCATGGGAAAGGAAATATTCGACTTTTGAGGGCAAGCGTTGGAGCAACTACCCTTCACCTTGTGCATTGCACAGCTGCAGTTACGGTGGTATGGTCTTTGCTCAACCTCCATGTCATGCACTGATATGCTTCCTTCTAAGACAAACTGAAGTATATGCATCATCTTAGTTCCCATATTTTCTCTGGCTATCTCTATTTGCAAGTTACATATACTCTGTGAAGTTAATTGCTTGATTTGTTACAGGCTTATATAGGAGGAGGATGATGGTTCTTCACGGAAGTGTAGGAGGAAACAAGAGTAGGATAGTTGTTACTCCGGGGAATCCGAGATAAGTGTCTCGCCATGGTGATATTACAAAAGCATCTGTTCTAGTTGATTTTGTTTTCAAGTGGTCTTGTCAAGGTAGTTAAAGCAACAAAAGCAATAAGAGAGAGGATCGAGGGAAGTAGTTTGGCTTGGTTTAATTAGCATAGATTATTCCTCAATAACGTCTTTTAACTAACCTTAATACCCTTTATTTTTAGTGTTGTATCAAGTTGACTGCAGATATATCTGCAGCAAGCAAGAGCTTCGTTTTAGGCTTTAAGCTTTGTGTTCTCTTCCTCTTGTTTATGATTCTGTTACTGAATTCTACTACAAGGTATTGACCAAAAAAGAATTCTACTACAAGGCTCGTCTCAGTAATTTCTCAGGAGGACACGTACAAATTACCAACGAAGTTGCATTCATTTTGGGACAGTGTATCCATTTCTTTATGATCATGGGAGCTGCCTATTTATTTGAAGTCTTTGCTTTTAGCCTACGAATATATTATGGCACAATGAAACAATAAGATTGGACACAATCTTAGCGCTAGAAGTGATAATTTAGTCATAAAGCCGATCAAGTGTTAGAGAATTACACAATATACAAGTATATGAATTGCCTGGGCGAAACACTAATGAGTTTGATGCTGATCAACACCATTCAGGTCAAGCTGGGGCGCTTCAATATTAGGATCAACCAGGTGAAGCTGTGGCGGTTCAAAATCGGGATCAAGCTGACCAAGCCGTTCATAGGCGGCATTCAGCATTCCTTGAATTTTAGTCCGAATTGCCCTCTCCCTCTCAAGTTCAGCATAGACTTCCTCTAGTTCTTCTATAATGCTGGAGGTTGGATTCTCATTTACCCAAAAGGTGCCCAATCCACGAACTGGTTGTTTTGGCTTCACACTAAGTACCTCCTTCAAAATCTCAATCCCAACTTCAGGAGTTATGGGCAACTCTTTGATTGGAACACCCGGATGCTTCTCTGCCAACACTTGCAGATAGGCTTCCTCTTTCAGAATCATCTTATCCTTCAAAAATAGTTACGAACATGTTAAAACTAGGAGACCCAATAAAATTTTCTTTAGGCTGAAATATCAGTAATGTATGATATAAAGACATTCATATTGGCTGACTTTTCATCAATAATATGTAATATGATAGATCAATAACGAAATTTTAAACATACGTATTGCTCTTGAGCTTTGTTACTGATCCATTCATTACTCCCCTTTTTGAGATGAGTAACTCTGAAGGTCTCGATTGCTGGAAACTTCGACCCTTCCTGAGTTAAACAAAAGAAAAGAAACATAATTTCAACTTTGAACCAATTAAATGTCCTGCGACTAAAAATTGACCCTAAACCGCCCACTTGACACTGCAGAGGCAAATAGCTAACTTAATTACAATTTACCTGGACTTTATCTTGAAAATACAGACCATGCGGACGAGAACCTCCACAGTGCTCATACTCCTTTCCAGCTCGATTTTTTGCATTGGTTTCACTTTTCTTCTGCAATAGGTTAGACAGTCTGAAAATGTGTATGGGATAACTAATGACACATTACCAAAATTCCAAATCTTAAAGGCTAGTATGCCATCAGTTATTAACATTATCATACCTTAAACTTTTCCTCTGAGAAATGTTTACATAAACACTTCCACTGAGCTGGATCATTTCTAGCTATCATCGCCTTTGGGGGTTTATCAAGTGCTTCTTCAAGGGACCTCATCTTTTTGTAGTGCTTGTGCAACTCACACTTAAACTCTCTATACACCTTACCCATGAGCTTATTCAGGTAATGCACAATTGATGGGCGTTGTACATCAACGTCAAAGTTCACCTAATATCCATCATCTTAAGAATTTAGTTACTGTACCAATGTTAATATAAATAACTAAAAAAAGACCACATCATAATTATAAGGAAAAACAAACTTACTTCGACCTCCTTTCTGAGGTTATGTTTCACGTCCCTGGTAATCTTTGTCCACGTTTCATGCACCATAGGGCACTTTTCCCTGACAATTTTCCCACATTCATTAGACAAAAGGCTTGAAACGCCTTTGTCGATTGGCCTCCCATGCTCAGGATCAAGATTGACAGCAATCTTATGCCCTGTACTAATCCTAATTTGCTCAGCTTTAGAGCCTGTGGATGGTCCTCGTTTTCCAGGCCCATTCTTCCTCTTTTTGCTTTCTTCTGTTACTGGCACTACATCATCTGATTCTGCCGAACATGTATAGAGAAACATAGTCAGTAATATTAACAATAAGATCATAAACTAGTTGTACATGTAATCATGCCTATTACATCAATGCTAACTCAGTCACCAATACGAAAAGATCTTATACTCTCCTTCCAGCTTGTTAAACTCTCAGTTGTTTTCTCATGATAATGTCTTTTACCGATTGTCGTGTCAGTATCACTAAAATGGTCTGCCATTGATAGTTTTTACTCATTATCAATCCTGCAGTTTCAATGCTTTCAGTTTCACTACCATACCATTCTTGAGTTACCAACATTACGCTATAACAGGTTTTAACAAGCTATAACAATACACTTGTACATACCGGTACCGGTTGAAGATGCAGTCACTAGTGTAACCTCCTCATTTTCAGCCGGATTTCCGCCAATTCTCCTCGGATCAGCAATGTACTGAGTGACAGCCTCAGCAATCTGAGCAGCCATGGACTTGGTCCTCTTACGTGGCTTCTTACCTCCGGTCTGAGCAGCCATGGACTTCTTACGGGGTCTCATCTTACTCGCCACTGATACTATCTACTTGTACAAATACACAAAAACACATTTTAAGCCAGAAAAAAAATTACATGATAAATTAAGCATCCTTACAAAACTACTAGTTCTTCATATATGAAAATATTTACATTAAAGATGAACAATTTAGCTGGTAATTCATAGTGTGATAGTAAATTAAGCATCCTTACAAAACTACTACTTCTTCATATATGAAAATATTTACATTAAAGATGAAAAATTTAGCTGGTAATTCATAGTGTGATAGAACAAATCATAGTTAATGCCACATTTACCAGAAAAAGTAAAATACTTTACACTGTAATTAACCAAAGTTAAACCAAATCACCATCATCATCACCAACAATTCACCTGATTCTGTTTGAGCTCATCGGAGAGACAGCCGCCGGTCACCGCAAATTTATCGGGAAGAAACTGCGAGCTGGAGCCGGTGGCGGCGACTGTAACGATGGCGGATTCTATGGCGGTGGTGACGGCGACAATGGCGGAGTCGGTGGTAGTGGGACACTCTTCAGCTTCCATTACATGAATCAATGAATAAAGGTTGAACCTTTGGAGTCGGAAATTAAATTAAGGCAGGAATTTTCAGGCCAGAAGTTAACGACGGCCGCGGCTCTGATCGTCGATCCCCAATATTTATTAAAATTTAAAATCCAGTGTAAATTTAACAATTTCATTTTCAGGTTTGCACCTGAAAAGTCCAAATTATCCTTGAGGGTAGGTAAGGTTTTGATGCCCATTGTCACTAAGACACTTAACAATTGTCACTAATGATGGTTTTAACGATCTTTTGTTTGTATTGTAGATTTGTAGTGATCAATTCTTGTTCATCAACCAACAAAGTATAAAAAGATTGAATCTTTTTTGAGAAATTTAAAACATAATGCGCCATCATTTGCCCAAGATATGATCCCTTGATATGTAAATGGTACATGAAATTTTCATGCTTTTTTTTTTCATATTGGTTGCCAAGCTTAACACGTATTAAGATTTTCAGTTGGTAATGATGAAGAAAAGTAACAATGTCTGTATTGAAACATATTGAGAAGAATTGACTTGAGCTAAGACAAAACACAAGTCTTCCCAAGTACCAGTTTCCTCAAAACAAGTCGTTTTGGTGTACCAGTTCTGGAGCACCAGAATAAGAATCTCCAAAATGGATTCTTACTCTAGCTCAATCCTAATCGATTGTACTAACAAGCGTCTGAAGTGAGTCTGATTGTTATTGTTGTGTGTCTCCGGCGGGAGGGCAATGCCGAGAAGAGGAGGTAGTTGATTTGGTATAGGCTGATGAAATGCACAGGGAGGCCCCTTCTGCCCATGACTGCTTGAATGGGAAGGAGATTTTCCGGCAGGTGTTGGAGAAAGAGCAGGCATTGGACTTGTGGAGAGCGCAGTTGCAGTGTTTGTGGTACGGCCGGCGTTCTATTTCGGTGTCTCTGATCGAAAGACTTCCTTCGAGCATCATCATTGCCACTCCTCCAATGGTACTCATTCTCTCTTGGTCTCGTTGTGTGTACACAAGGTGTCTGTGTTTATGTCTAGGTGGGTTTTGAGCTTTGGGCTATGTTGCTCAAAGATTGAAGCTTTTGCATGGTTCCTAAGGTTTTTATATAGTAAATGGTAACAATGTATGATAAATTAGTGTGGGAGAAATCAAGACACGGATTAAAACAAAAGCGTTTTTCTCTATGGCCCTGAGAGAGAAGTAGAAAAGGAGTCGGCTTTCGGCTTAAAGGTTGGGGCTTGGCTTTAGTTCTAAGTATCAGTGAAGGTTTTTGGCTTCAAGCATTGATAGATACGTAAAAACGTTATCTACCTAACTTGATTAGAAGGGATGCTCATTTGTATATTGTGGAGGCTTTGGCGGGTGAAACTAGGCAGCTTAACTAACGAAGGTTTTATCTTTTGGCTCAAGCATCACATTCTGGTGATACAAGTAATGTGGTTTAGTGATTTGATTATTATATTAGTTGGCACTAGTTAGTTTTGAGGTGACGGGTGTTTTGTTATTGCCATTGTTTTGTTTCTTTCAGCTCTCATTTCTGCTTCTTTGCTGGGATTCTCGCTTGGCATCAGTTTTGTGAACTTTGAAGCTGAGAATTTAGTTAACATTGACATTTACTTCCAGCACTAGTATGCGAATGTGGGTCTTTCTAAAAGGTCATACAACTGATGTAGTGATGTTCCCCCCATTTGACACTAATTGAAAGTAATTGCAGACAATGCTGAGTGGTTGTTTCAATCTTACTATACATGCGTATCATTTTTCATTTTACCAAGTACTGAGGGATGCTACTTTCGCATTATCTTTGCTGTATCAGAACTGAGTTGCAATAAGAAAAGATATAAGTAAACACATATCATTGGGATAAAATGTATTCATATGCATGAAGAATTGAAGATTGAGTTGTGTGTCAAACGGTTTACTACATTCAATTTCCCTGCTTTGTTGGCAATGTATCTTACCCTTGTGTTAAAGTTAGAAAATCTGCAGTGTTCGATTTGATAAGCTAGCTGCAACGTTCATTAGATCTTTCTTTGTGCATTCTATGGTTTATATTAAGAGGTTGAATGCTGAGGTTCATTCTGTTTACAGACTTTGCTAATATATTTTTTCAAGGATAAGAGAGATAGATAAGAGAGATAGAATTCCATCCTACGATATTTTTCAGTAATCAGAAATGTTGTAATGTATAGAGGCCAATGTCTGTCGAATCCTCCAGTCATTTAAGTATGTCTTTGCCAAGAGACAAGTGTGAATCTGTTCTTGTGTCTAGCTGGAGTATAAGCCTTTTTCTTTTGGGAGTATCAATATATAAAAAAAGGATAATAAAGTTTTCAGTTTTAGTCTTACTATTCACCTCCAATACCTTTTTTGTCATTTTCATACTCTCTCTCTCTCTCTCTCTCTCTATACTAAAAACACAGACATGAATAAGAAACAATATGAAAAATTATCTTTACAGGAATACCTACTGTTTCTGAGAGAGGAGGGGTTCAGTTTGACAATCTTCCTCGCATCCTAGTTAGCAATTCTTGTTAACCAAATAAAATGTTTTGGAGAAAGAGAAAACAAAACTCCTACTTATAGAGTATCAAGTAATTGTCTAAACTCTAAACTGAACGAGGAAAGAAATAAAGAATGCTATGTATTTACGAACTTAGAAAGATTGAGATTGCATAAGTCTGTTGTTTTGCAGCTTCAGATGTACTAATGAACTATAACAGTTTTCACAGGAACTCAGAATTTACATGGGTGATGTCGAGCACCAATTCAGGAAATTAATTGAGCTCAAGCATTGGTGCTCGGCCACAAGAATGAGAAACAAAAACTTTAAAATGGATTCTCAGTTCCTGACCTTACTTTTAACTCAGACGTAATCATATCGAGGTCTCTGTATATTATCTGTGTAATAAGCAATCAACTGCATCCATGCTTTGTCTGTGGGATATAAATATGTTGCTGGAGCCAGAATGCTTTGAAGATTTGGAAGATGTGGCTAAGCACAAGGAGCTATCTGTCCATGACTTTTTTGTGGGGACTGAAATGCTTATTTGCTGAGAACATGAATTCGAGCAAGCACTGCCCTTGGACTTGTGCAGTGCACAGTTGCAGTTTTTATGGTATGGCCTTCTTTCTATTTCTGTGTCCTTCATTGATAGGCTTCCTTCAAACACACACTGAGACATCAAATTGGAAACTCCCAAGGTAGTCATTCTCTTCTCTGTTCTTTGAAAATTGTTGTATAGTTTGTGTAAAATTATGAGTGAGCAGTAGAGTACTAATTTTTCTATGGAGAGTTTGAGTGTGTTGAAACTTGTGTGTGCTTTCTAGAACATTTATATAGAGAAGAGGTCAATATATCATAAATGGCTTGAAGGAGAAATCAAGAAACTATTCTGTGCTATTTTTCCCCACGTACTCTTGTTTAACTCGACACAGTTAAATGGGTACAGTGTACATTCCTGCCAAATCGGAAACAAAACAAGCGTTTGATTCTAGGAAAACTTTTCCAAAGAGGGAGAGATATGAAAAGTATTGCTTAGTTTCAGTTATGTTTGGCTTAACTACTTAGAATTAGTCAGGTTTTTGGCTTTAGCATTGATTGATACACAGAGGCGTTATTTACCTGACTAGTTTGAAGGGAAAGGGATGCTCATTTCATTGTTATACATCATGCTGGTTGGTTCTATGTAACTAACTCAACTAGGTAAGTAACAAATTTTTGGTTCTAGCATCAGTTTTGTGGAAAGCAAGAGGTTGAACTTTGGCATTTTATACAGCAATTTTTTCTTTGTAGTGTTTCATATAACTGATATGTCTTCACTTATTCCCAGAAGGATGGACTTTTGTTATCCAGCCGAAAAATAAAGCATTTTGTCTTGATGGTGTGCATGCCTTCTCTAGAATCACCATTTGTTGCTGTTCCTAGAGGTGACTAAGTCGTTAATTTACCATTCGATGATTCTGGCTGATAGGGCCTGTGATTTTAGAACTTTCACTGGAGATAAGAAATTCTGAATTGGAATGTCAAATAAGTATACCAAGTAATATGCATCAAATTTCAGTAGAGAGAACAGAGATAGTAATTTCACACTACCTTTGTCTCTGTTTCGATTTTTCAGATCATAAATTGGTTGCCAAATTAGAAATCTGAATCATATTTAGTCTTTCGTCTTCACTTGGATTTACTTTGTTTTCATCTTCTTTTTCCTCTTGTGCCACATTCTATTGAAAAGAAAATTTTGAAATTATATATATCAATCATTTCTCAGGAGAAGCTACTACTACCTTGATGTTATCGATGTGTCTGAAAGAGCAGTACTTTACATTAATCTTATTTGTAGAGTAGTTAGTTGCCATTCTTGTCATTCAAACCAAAAGATTTGGAGGAAAATAAAATAAACTCCCCCTTTTTTTGTCCTTCTTGAGACTACATAAAATATATGCTTTTATAGAAAATTTACACTGCTGCCTGCATTTTGTCCACATTACACGTACTTGTACTGCCTTTTGAATACAGTATACTTTTTCCTGTGTAACACACATTTATCTCGATTCTGTCTTGGTGAATTCGAAGGAAGCTAGATTTTGGTTTGTAGAGATAAAAACTTTGCTCACTCAATGGCTAATGACTTACAGTGGGAAGCACAGTTAGTACTGAGAGATTGTGAGAAAGGAAAGTAGAATGAGGAAGAGAATGGTGTGGAATGATGTAAGCCTTTCTGTGCAGCTTCAGTTGTATTAAAGAACAGTAGCAGTGTTTACAGGATTTCAGTAGAATTTACATGGATGAAGCTAGAGAAAATTAGCCCACAAGTACTCAAAGTTAACTGATCTTGAGTTCAACTGCTGAGGCACCAGAATAAGAGAAACGAAGTACTCAAAATTGCTTCTCAGTTCCTAACTTCTTTTCATCCAACTCATCTGTAACCGTATCAAGCCTCTAACTATTGTTTATCTGACAAGCATTGAACCTCATTCGCACTTTCTCTAAAACCAGTGGACGTTGTGTTGGCCAGAAATGAAGGGAACTTTGAAGCTGTTGCTGTGCATAAAGAACTGTCAGCCCATGATTGTTTCTTGGGGAAGGAAATGTTCCTTTGTTGAGGAGAAGCAATCGACCAAGCAGGAGCACCACCCGTGGACCTGTGCAGCGCGCAATTGCAGTTCTTATGGTATGGCCTTCGCTCAATTTCGGTATCCTGCATGGATAGACTTCCTTCAAACACACACTGAAAAATCATACCAGAAATCCCCAAAGTAGCCATTCTCTTCTGTTCTTCTCTTTAGATCAATCTGCTGTATTTGTGTTTGTCTGACAAATGAGGAGCAGTGTAGGTTTTTGACTGTGTTGAAACTTTATTGTGCTCTTCAAGGGTTTATATACAGTTGGGGATTAATGTATGATAGAGAGGTTTAGGAGAAATGAAGAAACAATTTCGTGCCATTTCTCCTACGAATTCTTGTTAAGACTGGAGACAAGTCAATTTTGTTTGGTTTGGGGTTCTTGACAAAGTGGAAAGAAAAATGAAACAACAATCGTTTTTCTCTAGGGCTGTAATACTATTCAGAGAGAGGGTAGAGTCTTTTGTTTTGAGGCTTGGCTTTGATTTGGATTTTCATGACAGCATATATTAATAAACTAATACGTTATGTACCTAACTAGCTTGGTAGTTAGAGAAGGGCTGCCAATTTTGTTTCTGTACGTGCTTGGCGGTTATATCTATGAAACTTAACATCTTAAGTATCATTTCTTGTTATCCAAGGGAAGGGTAGCTAATCACTCGTGTCAAAATGTAGTATGGTTTTCTGCTTCTGTTAATAAACCACTTTGTATTACTGAGTATTCATCTCTACTTTCTAGCACTGTTTTGTTTTGCTCAGTTCACTGTCATGCTCTAAGTTATCAGAATTTCTCAATTATTCCAAGAATTTAATCAAACTTTGGCATTTAGTACTGATAAGCAAAACTGAAAGGTTCTTGATCTTTATGTTGCCTTGTCAAGGTAGTTTTGCAACAAGAATTCAGTTGTCTTGTCAAGGTAGTTATGCAACAAGAATTGGTTTTTCTTGAGAAACTCAGCTTCTCAAAAACGTTAAGAGAGGAAGACTAAGTGAAGACAAATAGGTTTCTTGGTTTAGCAATTTGCAGTCATTGTAATTGTGGGGATTTTAGCATAGCTTTCTCCAAAATAACGTCTTTTAACTAACTTTAATACTTGATAAAGTGATTTGGAGTTCACATCTAAAACCAATTGGCAATGGATTGAGTAACTCAAACCCTTATAAACCCACAGACTATGTCTCAATTTCCAATGTGAGATTTATATTCTCAACACGCCCCCGCACGTGTGGCGACTTTTCAAGTCATACATGTGGAAAACATTTTAGGTGACGTGGAGTCCGTGTGGTCATTTGGGCTTCACACGTGGACGTGGATAACTACTATAATAAAGTAATCTGAGGTTCACATCCAAAACTAATTGGTAATTGATGGAGTGACCCAAACACTTTGTTACTTGATTCACTTATAAGATCTCAATACTGATTTAGGAGGGGACAAAAATTATGGTGTTTATTGGTAATTATGTATGCATATTTTGTTAATAACTAATTGAAGAAATCATATTATTATTATTTTTTTGAAATGAGAAATCATATTACTAGTGACAAGGACTTGCTGCGTTCTATTTTTCCACTTAGTTGGGTATCTACGTCTGCAGAAAGGTCAAGTCCAGCTACTTGGTAAAACTGTCGAGTCGATCTGTCAGTTACTGTGTTTTAGAGACTGCCAATTGGAATGCTTGAGGTCATCTGGTTACCAGCTTCTCCATGTTAAGAAGAGACACAACTACGTACCAAATTTTAACGAGTGACATGCGATTCTATATGAACCCAGACAGAGAGACTCACAGGTTTTATAAGTCTGTTGTTTGAAGCTTCAGTTGCATTTTAGTAATGTGACAATGATCTTACAGAAAACAGTGGAATTTGAAGAGATGAAGCTAGCTCACAAGGACCATTTCTCAAAAGTAACTTTTACCTTGAGGACTAGTGCTGGGGCTCCGGTATAAGAGAAACGAAAGATGCAAAGTTGCTTCTCGG
This sequence comes from Argentina anserina, assembly GCF_933775445.1. Classification (NCBI taxonomy): domain Eukaryota; kingdom Viridiplantae; phylum Streptophyta; class Magnoliopsida; order Rosales; family Rosaceae; genus Argentina; species Argentina anserina. The sequence continues at coordinate 786,219 of NC_065872.1, read as the reverse complement.
TTTCTGACCCTATTCTTCTAAATCATTTATATGGAGAAGGCTAGGGTATTATGCATGATATAAATTGGGCGTGGGAGAAATCAAAGAGATCTCTACAGTACTAGCGCGCTTAGATTATATCCACAAAGACATTATTCACCTATCTGGGTAGTTAGAAGGATTCAGAATATAATTATGCTTGTCGGTTAATTTCTACGCAGCTAATTGATACAGGTCCTGGTCGAGCATCAAATTCTCGTTATAGAAGTACACGACACCACCTAATTAATCATGTTAAAACGTAATATGGTTTTGTGCTCCCATTATTATATTTGTACACTGCTTAGTGTTGAGATGATGAACGTTAACCTTAGTTAAATTTACCCACTATTTTGTTTGTCTTAGTTCTCATTCATGGTTCCGAGATTTGGAACTTTATCTGTTTGGCATGGATGAACTATTGTTGGACTTAGTGTTCTTGATGTTTCTAGCTTGTTTGATGGTGCTTTTTAACATAACTATGTCTACAGCTTTGTTTCTAAATGTTCATAGTTCAGTTGACTTGTTTTAAAACCTTTTTCTGAATTCTACTAGGCAGTACACTCGTAATACTAAGACTTGGATTATGATTGTCTTTGAAAACAAATTGATATGTACGTTGCTCGGCTTTGGTTCTCATTTGCACAAAGTTTTTCAGAGAATAGAAGTTAACTAATCTTGTCTGCTTCACATAACGAATGTTTGTTACTAATAATTTGATAGGAACCGGTACCATGTCTTTTGCTTGATTAAGTTTATGTTCCTTGTGCCTGTAGGATTGCCTCCATCTTGACAAGTAAGCTTTATCCGTTTGTTTGCATAAATTTGAAGCTTCGTTACACACACACACACACACACACACACACACACACACACACACACACAGTTTGTATCCAAAGAAAGAAAATAATAAAAATCAAATAGCACCTTGGAATCGAATGTATACTTCTATAGCCTGAGAATTCTTTGAAGCTTTATAAAGTCAGGCTTAATTTGTAACATGTTAATTAGTTGAAATTTTAATGGTTTAAATAGGAATTTTATTAATGCTTGGCTTACTCAATTGATGTTTCCTATGGTCCTTTTAGAAATTCATGATGTCTTGTCAAGGTTGTCATTCAACAAGGCAATATTCACCTTGCCCACGTTTGTCCCATGCATGCATGAAAGAGACATAGATCAAATAGTTTCCAGTTTTTCTCCATAATAACGCCTTTTAACTAACTTTCATTTCTTGTTTTTGGTGAGGATCATTCTGTTACTTGTTAGAGTACAAGGTACAAGTCATGGTTAGGGAGACATAAAATATGGTGTTTAACTTTGGCATTTTCACAACAAGAATCATTGTTGATCTTTATGGGCATTCTCATAGTTCCTTAACCTTAACCTTTCTGCAGAACGATACAACATTGATCGAGTTGGTTTAACTTGCTTGATAATTCTTGCTCCTAGAACTAAAATATTAAGAAAATATAGAAGTTGAGACTCCTAGCCTTTGACTGCAACAATGGATGGACTGCTGCCTGCATTTTGTCCGTACACACATGAACTTGAACTTTAAGCCTATGAAATTTCTATGCTTTTCTTTTTTCTCTGTGTAAAACTAACTAATGATCATTTGAAATTAGTCTACAACAATGTGAAGCTAGACCATGGAAGAAAAATGTTAGCTCAACTAATAACTCAGAATTATGCATTAACAATGCTGCAAAGAGAATGTTAGAAGTAATAATTTTTTTTTTTGAAAGGGGATGTTAGAAGTTATATTGATGTGGAAGAAAAGGAAATGCAGGTGTATGAGTTTGTGTATGCTGCTTCTGTTGTATTTAACTTTACAGGAAACGTAGACTGTACATGGACGAAGTTTGAAGAAACTAGCCCACAAGCACTGTATTCTCAAGAGTAAATGATCTTAAGTGCAAGTGCTGGGGCCCCAGAATAAGAGAAACAGAAATATATAAATTGCTTCTGAGTTCTAAACCTATTTTTTCTTCTAATTCACCTGTAATTGTACCATGCAGTCTCCGTCTATCATCTATGTCTCGAGGAAAGAGTCTTGATCATTCAAGCTTTCTCAGTTTTCAGTTCTAGACATGGACGCGTTACCTGGTAGAGACTGCTGAGAAGAAGAGAATTTGGAAGCTGCTGTGGACATGCATAAGGAGCCATCTGCCCATAATTGTTTCTTGGGGAAGGAAATGTTCCTTTGTTGACAAGCATTGGAGCAAACACCCCCTTTTGGTTTGTGCAGTGCACAATTGCAGTTTTTATGGTATGGCCTCCGCTCAATTTCTGTGTCCTGCATTGATAGGCTTCCTTCAAACACACACTGGAACATCATCCCTGAAACACCCAAGGTAGTCATTTCTCTTCTCTTGTTGAAAATATGTTGTAAGTGTGTTTGACACTTTGATTCACTGATGTCTGAGTGGTGTTGTACTTCTGTGCCTATAGGTGAGTGACTGTCTGAGTGTGTTGAAACTTGGAACTTAAAACTTGAAACTTGTGTGTGCTTCTAAATCATTTATATAGAGAAGAGGATTATATCGTCATAAATGGAACTGTAGGAGATATCAAGAAACAAGTTCTCCCACCTACTCTTGTAAAACTCGAGACAAACTAATTTCATATGGTATGGGGTTCTTGCCAAGGTTGAATGAGGATCAAGACAAAACGGTTTTTTCTAGGACATTTTAGATTAGAGAATAGGGCCTCTATTTTTGTTTAGAGAGAGAAGGGAAATTCTTGGCTTGGCCTTTTGTTTGGCTGCTTGACTTTGGTATCTAAGTATTAGTGTGCTTTGATTACCTAGAGAGATCCGTGGAGACGTTATATACCTAACTGGGTTGTTAAAAATCGGAAGGCTTCCTATTTTATAGTTATAAATGATGGCGATTAACTCTATGCAGCTAACTAACACAGGTCTAGCTCAAGCATCAATTTCTGTTATACTAGGAAAACCCCCACAATTCACATTGAAACGCGGCATGGCTCTGAGACTTCATTACCGAATTTCGTTTTAGTTTTAAATTTTTTATACTACTATCTTGTGTTATCTGAGTTTCCTTTTGTATATCCATTATTATTTGATTTCATTTGGTATTTTCGACTCACAAAACTGAGCTATCTTTATTCAGCAGAATGAAATTTTACGACTTCACAAATTACATTCGGCATGCAGTTGCATGCTTAGAAAATGCTAATTAAAATGCATTTGTAGTCTAGAAGTTGAGATTTGTTCCACACTGCAGTGTTCCAACTTTGTTGGGCATAAAACATAACTTTGCACTTTTGCACTATGAAGATGCAAGTTCTAAGTTGATTTTGGTTTGTTGAGTGCTTCATCCAGCCGAAATCTGTTGCATTTGTATGTAATTCACCTTTTGCACTGTGGTTTACACTTTACAGAGGAGTATACGATTACCCTTCTTTGATTAGTTTCTGAGAAGAAAAAATCACAATACATTGAAGACAATGGAAATGACTGTTAAACAGCGACAAACGTGGCCCGTGAACCAACTAACTGTACTGATATTGTCACAACTTAGCCACTTCACGGGTGTTGAGTTTTAATCACAAAAGGCCTCGGTACAATTGGTTATTATCCACCCACTTATAAGCTTTATTTTCTTTGTTACTTCTTAGATGTTGGATCTCTCCTCTCCAACAATGACAAGATAAAAAATCATAAAATGATAGAATACGATTTCAAGGCAGTTTTGGCTTTACTTCTACTTATTTTCTTGCATTCAGTGTTTTCCACTTTTCCTTATAAGTCACTTTCATCTTCTCTCTCTCACTCTCTCTCAATGCAATATTTAGGTAAAAGAAAAAGAAGATGCTCTACGGAATGAGTCATCAAAATAATCTAATCTACCTTCTCCAGTTTGATGGTATCTATGTATTTGAGACTCAGGGGGGTATAGTGAGAGGAAAAAACGTGTGTGTTTCATCTTTGCTACCATCGTTGAAACTAAAATTGCAGTTTTTTTATCCTCGGAAATGATGTTAATGAGTAGATTCACTAGATAGTACTTTGAAGAATGTAACCAAGAGGGAATATGAATGAGAAAGGATGGAGTAAATCTGAACTCAAGACAGTGAGACTCGGAGTCTCATGAGTCTGTTGTATGCGTGTTCAGTTGTATTAATGAACAGTAACGTGACGATCTTTACAGAAACTGAGTAATTTTACATGGATATAAAACAAGAAGAGATTAGCCCTCAAGCACCAATTCCTCAAAATAATTGTTCTCGAGTACTAGTGTTAGTGCTGGGGCACCAAAATCAGAAGAAAAAATTGAAATTTTCCTGCAGATCCTAACTCACCAGGAACCGTATCCAGTGTCTCACATATCTATCCGTCGTGTTTGTGTCAAGATATGAGCTCCATTGACACTTTCTCTATCTGATGTGGGGGACATGGATGTGTCACTGATGGGAAGAGAATGCTGAGAAGAGAATTTAGGAGTTGCTGCTGATACACAGATGGAACTGTCACTCCATGACTGTTTCTTGGGGAAGGAAATATTCCTCTGCTGAGGACAAGCATTGGAGAAAGCATCCCCTTTTGACTTGTGCAGCGCACAGTTGCAGTTCTTATGGTATGGCCTGCGCTCAATTTCCGTGTCCTTCATTGAGAGGCTTCCTTCAAACACACACTGAAATATCATGCCAGAAACTCCCAAGGTGGTCATTCTCTTCTAGTTCTTCTCTTTGGAATGAATATTTTGACAGTGTGTTGTATGTGTTACAGTGTGAGGCAGTGAACAGTGTAAGTTTTTGTGTATGGATGAGTGTTTGAGTGTGTTGGAACTTGTGTGTGCTTTCTAATCTATTTATATAGTGAAGGGATTAATATGTGATAAACTGGTGTAGGGGAAATCAAGAAATAAGTGTGCCTTTTCCCACGTACTCTTGTTCGACTGAAGACAATTTGACATAGAAAGAGGGAGAAATAAAAGAGTGCTCGGCTCGGCTTTTTGTTTTGTTTGCTTGGATTTGGAGTCTAAGTACTAATGAGGCTTAGGTGTTTAGTTAGCTTAAATTGATCTGTGGAGTCGTTATTTACCTAACAAACTATTTAGAAGAGTACCCCTTTTTTTTTAATTATTAAGCATCCTGAACGGTTCTTTCTATGCAACTGACATAGGTCTTGTTCAAGCATCTGTTTTCGTTACACAACAGATTCACTATGTCTGATGTGGAAACCCAACATAGTTTTGTTCATTCATTATTATAACAGTTTGCACCAAAAAGTGATGAGATGCTGGATCTTTGGTTTTTACTACTGTTCTGTCTCTCTAAGTTTTCCAAAGTCCTTTTACTGCATACCCTTTTCCATTACTCCAGAGAAAATTTTGAATAATATGTTTATGGGAATTTCATTGAACTCATACATATGTGCTGAAGAAGTAGGACTGCGAGTGCTGTGTTCTTTAAGATTGACTCTTGAGTTTGTTGTCAGTTTATATCTATGTCCCCTTACTGCATCACAGAACATACAAGTGTGTTTGTACGGACCCTGCATGTTTTAACAAGGCATTCATCCTCAGTGTCTTTCATTTTACCGAGTAATTAAGCTGTCAAAATCTGGTTTATTAGTTAGATCTTTAATTAAAGTGATTCACCAAAATCCACGGTCTGATCATTTACATATAACTACCATACATATAAGAACAACCTATTCAGGTCCTTGCGCTCAGTAGTCGATCTGAATTTCTGGATTAGTGCTCATGTCACATTTACATGTATTAAAAAATTTGCTAAAACTATCTCACTTTTCTGTCTGCATATTATTATCCTTGTCTGCCTTTTTGGGAATGACATTCCAAGTATACTAATCTCCAGGGTAGAAAGTATCTTGCCATTTTTTTATAGCACTGCCGATTGCTTTGTAGTTGAACAGAACAGAACTTGCAATTAGCTATCACTTTATTGGGAGCTAGTGCTGTTCGGAATGTATAAGTCTCTTTCTCACTTTGGTCTTGAGGAGAGATGATCGATGGGATGCAAAATGTACTATACAGCGACACATTTTCATCCAAGGATCGAGTCTTTCTGCACTCAAATACTCATGCACAGAAGCTGAAATGAAATGCCGAAATCATTGAAGCAGGAACTTCTTTTGGTATCCAGGACGGAGTTTTCACTGAGATAGTGTTAACTATTTACTATATATATAATTTTCTAATTTAAAATTATGACTTAAATTTTTTTGCTCTAACTTATTTTCATCTTCACTCTTTTGTCGGTTTCATTTATCCTAAATATCTTATCTTCCTCAGCTTCACTTTTTGCATAAAATAATCAGAAATTACAAATAAAATACTTTTGTAAGCCTCATTTCCAGGAAAATGCCATCTCATATTTTCTCTGACATTGATAACAGAGAAGGGTGGTACTTCCCATCAGAATGCTAACATTACAGATTTCTTTCCAGGTACAGTTTAAAGTTCTTGTTTGAAAAGAAGAATAGAATTAGCTTAGCTTAGATACTAACCAGTAATGACTTTTAGACCTATACACATTACATAATATGCTGGATGCTATTAACAAGTCATTTCAAGTTATTTAATTTGAAATAGAATGAGAAAGAAACTAGCTAGATTATGCAACTCTGAACAAGTCATAATCTGAGATGTAATTTGTTCCAGTTCCATTGCATCAGAGAAACATGACATCCTTTACAGGTTTGTCAGTAAAATAATTTACATGGGTGAAGCTTGAAGAAACTATCCCACAAGCACCAATTCCTCAAAAGTAATTTATCTTGAGGACTAGTGCTGGGGAAGAATAACAGAAATTTATACTTGCTTCTCAGTTCGTAACCTTTTTCTTCCAAACCACAAGTAACTGTATGAAGTTCTGAAAGGTCTCTTATTATTGTCTATATGACAAGGAATGCACTCCATTACCATTTTCTCTGTTTTCAGTGGATATGGATGTGTTTCCTGGAAGACAATGCTGAGAAGGCAACTTAATAGTTGCTTCTGACATGCATAAGGAGCTATCTTTCCATGATTGTTTCTGAGGGAAGGAAATGCTCCTTTGAGGACAAGCACTTGAGCAAGCACCACTTTTCGATCTGTGCAGCGCGCAGTTGCAGTTTTTATGGTATGGTCTTCGCTCAATTTCAGTATCCTGCATTGACAGGCTTCCTTCAAACACACAGTGAAACACCATCCCTGAAATTCCCAAGGTAGTCATCCTCTTTCCTAGAATATCTTGTGTATGTGTTTTGGTCTTTGAGGCAGTGCCAAATGGGAAGTGCAGTACTTGTGCCTTTGAGTGGTGAGTGTTTGTTGAGTGTGTTGAAATTGCTGCGTTGCTTTCTAGATCATTTATATAGAGATTGAGCTTACTGTAGGATATATGGCGTTGGAAAAATCAAGAAATACTGTTTAAGCTGTTTCTTTTGCAAACTCTTGTTGAACTCGAGACTAGTTTGTTATGTTCTTACCAAAGTTTGAAGAAGACTAAGACAACAAACGGTTTTTTCAAGAGAGAAAAGAGAAGTATCGGCTTTGGCTCTTTGTTTTGCAGGTCGGCGTTGGAACCTAAGTATTCGTTAGTGGAGTTTTAGCTTCTGATTTAGCATAGATTGATCCGCAGGATTTTTAGTTTCTGTTATTTACCTAACTAACTAGCTAGATAGAGAGGCTGCTCATGTCTTTTTTTTTATTTGAGCATCTTTACGGTTAATTCTAAGCAGCTAAATAACTAACTCACAGAGGTCTGTATCATCAGATATCGACTGCAGATTTGTGAACAAGGCTCTAAACTTTGCAGACACAGAAGAGAGACATTCAGATTTGTTTCTTGTTGTACTGCGGCTTGACTTTGGAATTTAAGGATTCTTGGAGGTTTAGGCCTTTACAAATTCAAATAGCCTAAAATATTCCGCAAAGACGTTATTTACCTGCCTAGGTAGTTACAGATCAAGATCGAGCTAGCTGCATATTTTGTATTCATGCAAGATCTGACGATTAAATCTATGCAACTAACTCTCGTAGATCTAACTGAAGCATCAATTTTCCCTATACAAGTAAAAGACACACACTAACCAGGTGAACTACATAACCAGGTCACTCAGTTCTTAAATCTGTTAGCTAGCTTGCCATAGAAACATATTAATTAAGTTCCTGGTTTCAAAATCTCTATTAATTTTGGTAACCATTTGATATTGAGAGTTTGAGATAACGCATCTTCAGGTTTAAATACCAAGTAATTTTTCTGTCCAAGTACGTAGTTCTTGTACTAAGGGTCTAAGGCTATGCAATTTTCATATTTTTGAAATATTAGGTTGCTTCTAGCTAGAAGATAATTAGAACATTCTGCTTAAATCAAACCATTGATATCCTCATCTTTAATTGAAGCAGCCTTGTCAATTATAGCTTCATGTACATATAGCCTGAGTTTCTTTGATGCAAGAATAGACATGTGACATGACTCTTCTGGGGGAATCGGCTTCAAAGGGCTTGGTAGTAGCTTAACCCAGGGAAAAGGGAATGCTAAATGAGGGTTTATAATATGGGGGCTGCACTAATATCGTGCCTTGTTAGTTCGGTTCCTCCATCCTTTTATGACTAAGTTACCTACATTTCGAACTTTCTTGATTCGATCTGCATTGTGAATTTAAATCAATCAATGCTTAAACTTCACTTAGGTTACTGAAACTGCAAATGCAGGTGGATTTGGTTTCTTTTGATGAGGATCAAATCCAGTACTCAATTAACAAACAGTTGTGAACTTTCTTCGTCTATGATCGATGTTTTTTTTAACCTACACGGTTTTTGGTTCCACGTGAACTTTGGAGCTTCAGAAGTTAGAAACAAGAAATCCTCCGCAGTTTCTTAACCTGTAGCTTGTACTCTTCTGTTGGTACAAGTTAGTTACAATAACAAAGACGCACACTGCAATTAGATATCGACTGTATGCATGGTTTAGTGTCAAGTTTGGTTGGTATCATTATCAAACAAATTAACCATATAGCGTGTGTGCCGTTCTATCTATCAAAGGTGGCAATTAAGTACCTAACTATTTATTCAACCTTCAGAACGAGAACTTAAAAGCTTGGAATACTAAGGTTTGCGTTGAACATGGTAGAGCCGACCAAGTGAGCCCATCAACTAAGACTACGTGGGTGAGTGTCCGTTTTCCAGATCAATCTATCTAACCAAGTAGCAACGGGTTTGGAATATGGTAAGCACGCTCCAAAGGCCAGCTGCGAATTACTGGATGCGATTCGATCTTCATCCTAACTTGAATGATCACCATTTGGTCCATTATTCCCAGGACGAATCTAACAAGTAGTCAATATTAATTTTAGATCTTGAAAAAGTAAAATTGATCTTGATCGAATCCCCAATTTGTTTTGAAGGAGAGTTTCCTCTGACCAAATTCAGAACAATACAAGTTAAAGTCAGAAATCAACTTGATAATGAAGCAAAACTCGAAATTTAAAGGACCCTTTTGCATAATTTCACTTTCTAATTACAAAGATGAAAGGCTTTTGATCAATAACATCATTTCATCATCACCAGATGAACAGAGTACCATTTTAATCAGAGACCATTAATCTCCACAGCTCAAGAAACATGGCCTTAATTCTCATATTTTATAACCCCAGGTGTCAAATAACATCAGATCTAAATCTACAAAACTCCCAAACATTGTAAAGTCTCTCAATTGTTATTCATACAAACAGAGCATGTACAACTTTACCATTTATGCTAAACCATGTCCATCACCATCAAAATTAAGACCAAAACACTCAAATTAATTGTACATCAAACCTTACAGAAGACAATAGCTTCTTCCTCTTCCTCTTCCTCCTCCTCAAACGCACTCAAACGATCGAACGACCCCATCGAACCCAACCGCTGATGCCTCAACCCCTGCGGCTGCCCCACCGCAGCCGGTGACGTAGAAGGCGAGGACTGCCCCGAACAACACGAGTTATGATTCGCCACCACCAAACCCAAGTTCCCTTCGCTCCATGCCCGCCTCATGGGATACGATACGCTTTTACTCTTCTGCCCTCCGTGCGCGCATTGCTGCTGCTGCTGCCTGTACTTCTTGTTCTCCGACCTGTTGTGCAAAGCGCAGCCGCAGTTGCGGTGGTAGGGCCGCCTCTCCTTCCCGACGTCGCTGCCGGAAAGGCAACCCTCGTAGGCCCCGAACCCGAACAACCCGTCAGCGCCGGCAGCAGCCATGTGTGTACGTCCGTTTGACGATGATGAATATCGATCAAACAGAGAGAAAACACAAACGTGCTGTGAAGGCCAGGGTGTCGATCGAGGGTCTCTGAAAAGCTCTTGAAATATCTGGAAGTGATGAAACGGTGAAGGTATATATATATATACACAGAGAGAGAGAGAGAGAGAGAGAGAGAGAGAGAGAGGCCTTCAAGGCTTATTTCACTGCCCTCCAGCTATTAGCTGACAACTACTCGTCTGAGTTGTCTCTCTCTCTGTCTCTCATGCTTCTTCTACAGAACACACGTGATGACGTATGAGGGTTTGGCAGTGTTCAATGTGATCGGGTTTTTTGATCGAGTGAATAGAGAAATAGAGAATCAACGATAATATTATATGCTAATGGGAAAAGTTAGGAGAGAAAATTAGGGAGAGTGAAGTTACCAACAAAATTGCTCTTGGGTTGCCCTAAAACTAGACAACAATGATAGTCCTTGTACTCTCTTGTAGGTGTGTGTGTGTGTGTTTGGTATATGCCTTGGTTTGCTTCCACAATTTATCACCGAGATGTTCATTGCTATTATCGGATTGATCATTAGATCTTAGATTAGTCGTGGAGTGAGAGAACAAGTTTTTCTAGGGGGTTACTTGTTGGTCATTTTAGAAAATTTTGTGTTGCTTGAAGATTGAGGAAGAAACTGGACTACTGGAGTGTACATACATCCCAGGGTAAAGCAGCTTTCCATAATCAAGGTTGTTTTGGTTGTACAATTTTCTGACCTAATTTTCTTTCGAGCATTCTTACCAACTAGCCTTACTCCCGACGCGACGCCCGTGCGGAAGTGTCACGCTCACGCTTGCGCTTATTTGTTCTTGCGCGTGAACAATCAACAATCAGGAAAATGCAAGCAGCCGTACCCAAGTATTGCAGTTAACAATTATCATAGGTTAAGATGCTTAAATGTACTGGCTGCAACAATTGTATTTGGTACCTCCTATCATATCAATGAGAACTTAAAACTAAAAGAGCTCTTGAAACTGAAAAATTGTTCATCTTAGGCAAAAAGGCGTCAACTTTCGGATATGGGACCCGAAATTCACACAACAGTAGTACTAATTGTGCATGTATAAATCTTCAATCTCCCTAATACAAGTATCTCCAAGAACATTGCCCACAATGATAGTGCAGCTCGATTGGCTACTCATTTTTCCCCTGATCAAAACAAAATGGATTTTACCAATTACAAATTCCACAATAATCAAAAACCAAAGTGAAGAAATCGAAAAGCTGAGAATATACTCTTTCTACTTACTAAGTTTCTGAAACCGAGACAAAAGGTTGTACCTTAAACTTGACAGAGATTACTAGGTTGAGTTCAAGGTTTGGAAGTCCTGGAACTCCTAGAAGGGTAAGTCGAGAGCAATTGAGATTACTGCGGCATCTCTTGTATACTCCTGAAATCAATGAACCAACTTGTGAGCCTACGAATCTGTATTTAAAATCTAATATCAACAATAACTATAATAATTATCATATTAGACCTCGGGCAATATGATAGCACTGTCCTCCTCCTTTTGAGTAATCTGCTCTCCATATTTTTCGGTTTCTCCTCCTGTTATCTATTTGTAAGATTTTGCAAATGTCTTTTGAGTAACTGTCTATGTAGAGATCGAAAAACAAAGTAATTAGAAATCAAATACCCATAACGTGATCTTCTTCCTTGAAAACCTAATAATCTGATTTCTTCACACGCTAATTGAACTCGAGAAGGGACACAACAAAACTTACATTTTTATTTCGTCAATTGAAGTATATGATTAGGAGAAGCGTATGATGATTAAATTCCAAAGAGGTGATCGCTTTCGCTCGATCTATAGAATGTGAGAGTTGTAGTTTTTGACGGAAGAAAATCAATTTATGATAAGAGGAGAGAACGTGCGGGCATTATTATATTACTTCTTTGTCATTTTTTTAGGTATTTTGAGTTTTATTTGGGGAATATAAACCTTAGACATTTTCGACAATTCAAAAATTTAACTATGTCTCTTTTCTTATGGATTTATTAATAGAAGATATCTCTTTTGCGACATACATGTTAGCTCGAGTGTAAAGACTTATTCTTATGCACCAGTTTGAGGATGCAATTTCCGATCCTTTCGGTTTATCCTGATTGAGGAACAATAAAAAGACTGTTTACCTACAAAATGGGAAGATCTACGCTAGCTCGTAGAAGAAAGAATGCACATGCATTTTGGTAAGTTATAAATTGATTCCACACCAATAACAACAACAGCGGCCTGCGGAATATATGGAAATCATGAACGGAGTTGCTTGTGCTAGCTCGTGCTTCACTCAATTTGTTTACTTAAAGTGGGCAAGAAATGAATTTATTCCATCCATCAATGTGGTTTGCTTGGTTTATTGAGCTTGTTGTCAGGTCATGAACTATAGAAAACTACTAGACCTTGGAATCTCATGCATGTAACCAAGTGTTGGGTACACATGACACTTGCACAAGAGAAAGTTACAAATGTAAGAACATCATGTGAGCCAGTGGCTTAGCCAGAACCAAGCAAACCCATGCGAATCTGTTCGGTGAGGGCTGCACTTTCTGCACTCTTAATTACACAATGCAATTCATCCACCCCACGTAGTTGCCGATTGTAGGTAAATTTTGTGAGTCATTCTATAATGTTTTGGGGTATTGAAAATTCCGAGTTGAAATTTAATACCATAATTTGTGCGAAATATATTGAAATTACGAAAACTACTGAGCAATCAAACGACTTTCGGCTCTGAAGTTTCATACTACAGTAGTCAACAACATGGCACGGTCAAGTTGCCACCACCGGTCACGCGTTTAACCTTTCTCCAGTTAATAAAGGGTCGTCGGCAACCATGCACAGTGGTTTAAAAGGGTTAAAGAGACTGGTCTTCTGCTTTATACCTTTCGACTTTTAAATCGTTAAAAATAAAAATGGCAGCAAGGGCCAGCAAAGAAAATGCACATCAATATTATGAAAATAAAAAAGGACCCTAAAGATACCATTACCAACTAAAGAGGCAACCGAATTCTAAACTTTCTAGTATCTCAACGGACACCAAGTACCGGACTCCATAATGGCATTGCACCCACATTCCCATACCTAATCCAGCTGGGAATTGATCCACTTCTCCTATGCACCATATATTTCGTTTATGTTTAATCAATTATCATGAATTTGATTCTATTTTAAGTATCCAACACATATTGGGTTCGGTTCCGAATCAGGTTCGCCCATCTCGAGTTGGGCTAAGCAGAGCGAGTCCTACTTTCAGTCGACTAGAAACGTGCTCAGTTGCTCAAAGTGGTGCTCGATGGTGAGGAAAGTTTGAGGATTCAGTTTTAGGGTAGGTCAGAGGTTCAATGCACCTCTAATTCAATAAGAAAAAACAATCATATGATATAACACATTTCAGGCGATCATATGATATAACATGTTTTAGGCTCGTACTTGCAAATTTACTTTCGAGTTTGAGCTCTTTCTCGGTTCAGACCCTTGTCGCGACAGCTTGCCAAAATTTTCCATTTCGAGATATGAACCTCTATCAACTGGGCCAAGTAGAAGTAAGGGTATTTTGATGGGCCGCTCTTCTAAATTTTGTTTTGCCCACAAACAATAGTAATTAGTATTTGGGCCTCAAGCAAAATGAGACCATACACAAATGACACAGAATATACCAATATCCTTCTACATAATCACCCTCCACGTCGCGTAGCGGATTGTCGTAAACGGCCCAGATAGCAGCACTGCACGTCTGGGCAAAACCGCGCGGCGAAGGAAGGTCGGTCCAAACACCATAAGCGAAGGAGTCTCTGTCTCTCTCTCTCTGTGTGAACGCAAAAGGCGCAGACATGGCTGGAGGAAAACGAGGAGGACGAAGAAGATCAAACAACAACAACAACAACAACAACAGAGACGAAGGAACTAGGAGCAGCAACAGAAGAAGATCATTTGGCCGAGGTGGTCTGTTTGTCGAGGGCGGTCTTTTGTCTGATTGGTCTATACCTCAAACCCCAATAACAGGTCTCTCTCTTCTTTGTTCCTATGAGTCATCATTAATTTCTGCTAGCTCCCTGTTTTGTTCTTGCAATATAAATTGGAGAGAGAAAAAAAAGGAAGCTTTGAATGATTTGTATGCGGAATGGAGAGGAATGTAGGATTTGAGATTGGATAGGTAAATATTGTTTAATTTACTCAAGTGGGTAGGCGTTGATTTCATTTCAAGGTGTAAGAATGTGGAAAAGTTTTGATTTTTTTTTTCGGTGCTGAATTTGGTTTTGGTTTTTGAGTTGCAGGGAGGAATTCGAGTTTGAATGACAAGAAATCTGGGTTGAAATCAGGAGGGAAATCAGGTTCTGATTCTAAAAGTGGTTCTCGAAAATCGAATGTCAATGCTATAGGATACCGCTACCCTTCTCCTGAACTTCAGGTGTGTTTTGTTGGCTCAAATGTTCATCTTTTATTATGAGCTCAAATTGCAGTTCTTATTTTAATGCAAACAGGGCAATATGTGAGTGCAAAAGAGCTAGACTTTTTAATAGGGATAGACTGATATGAGAGTGAAACTGGATTTCGTGTTTAATTTAGTTGCACTGAGTTAGATATAAATAAACTGCATTGTGTTCCAGTTTTTTTGTTCAAGAAGTTTAGTTGAAGTACAGTGTAACACTAGATGTTTACTGGGAGCATTCCTATATGTTCAGTTATTTCCCCACTTTTGACAATGTGGATAACTTTGATAATGCATTGGCTTTCGGGAAGTTTCGACTTAGCACTTTGAGTTCTCCGATGATTTAGTTTAAATATGATTTGTTTTATTTTCAACAGGAAGGATTTAGTTCAAGGTTCCGTGTTAAGAGTGACAGTGAGGATGAGATTATGGACGAGTCAAGCCCTATGGTTTTAGTTGATCTCAATGATACCAAAATTTTAGCTCATGCAGACCAGACCCCAGCTTTAGAACCCCAAGATGTGAAATTTACGTATCACTATGGTTCAAGTTTTGTGTTAGGTGAAAGCTCTCATAGAGGATTGGGGTTCTCTGAAGAACTTGAGGAAACCCCAAGTGAAGTTGAAACTTCTTTGAAACAAATGGAAGATCCAGGGGACATGTGTTTTGGATTAATGTCTTCTGAGAAGGATGCCAACCAGGGGAATGATTATGAAGTTCGTGATGATATGGTCGAAGATCTGCCGACAGAGGTGATGTCTTCTGATGAAAATTCAGGTTTTCTATCATTTGGAGGCATTAGATTGTACACCCAAGATATATCTGAGGAAGAAAGTGAGGAAGATGAAAATGGGGTGTCATTGTATGAAGGAAACTCTGAAAGTGGAGATTCTGAAGAGATGTCTGATAGTTATTCAGATATTGATGACGAGGTTGCAGAAGATTATTTAGAGGGAATTGGTGGGAGTGACAACATTTTACGTTCCAAATGGTTGCTAGAACAGCAATTGGATATGTCTGATACGGATAGTTCTTCGAGTAGTGACTTTGATGAGACTGTTGAAAAGTTGGGTGGTATTACTCTTCAGGAGGCATCTAGGCAATATGGTAAGAGAAACGCCTGTTCGCAAAAGAAACACAATGCGACTGAAGGTTATGCTCAGCCTTTGGCTATAGATGACCTAATGCTTGTAAAGGATTCCAGAATTCGTTCTGCAAAAAAGAAGCCTGTCACTAAGTTTCCTCAGTCTTGGCCTTTGGAGGCTCAAAGGAGCAGCTATTCGAGAAATATTCCTGGTAATTATTACTTAGATATGATACGCTTTAAGTTTTGCCACATAGGTTTAAGTAAGTACATTGATGAACATAATAGATGGTATTCTGCATGAACACCAGATTCATATATCGGGTTTCAATTGAACTTCAGAGAAGTTCAAAAATTATTTCATTTGTTTCTTCATCCTTCAAATGGAGTGAGAAAAAGTAGTTAGCATGGAATATATGTAAATTCAATATGTAGGATCTCATATATCATATCATGGGTAATAAGCATGTTGAGGGACCTTTTGTATATCAAAGGCGGTTAGCCTCTATGATATCATACTTGTTTCCGGTGGATTTCTTCCATGCCTTCAGCTCACATTTTGTCACTTCAAATTATCAATCAGGTAAGAAAAAACATCGTAAAGAAATGATGGCTGTGAAGCGTCGATACAGAATGCTGCGCCGAGGTGTTGACCTTGAGCAGATAAATTTGGTAAACCCCTTATTATTATTATCTTTTTGTAATGATGCATGCAACTTAATTTCATTTCATATCCAAATTACTTGCTATTAAAACCAACAACTACTTTTCAGCTCTATTTTTTCTTTTTCTTGGTAGAAATTAAAGCAGATTGTTTTGGATGGAGTAGATATGTTCTCTTTTCATCCTATGCATTCACGGGATTGTTCGCAGGTATGGAATTTTGATCTATCACTTTGAATCACAGTTTGTTACCTCGTTTTGCTCTAGATTCACCATTGCCACTTCCTACAAGCCTGAATAAGTTTAATTGACTGGAGTATCTGTGTAAAATATCTATCTGTGTTTGAGCCAATGAGGTGCTTTGATGTTGAGAATTGAAATTGGGTTATCACTCACCTCTCTTCCCTCATTAATACCAAAGCTCTGGAGTTTAGAAATTTAGGTTTTATGAACCCCCCCCCCCCCCCCCCCCCCCCCCGGCAATACATTTTCTGATGTGAAATGTGTTCTTTGCAGGTTGGTGTTTCAAATTTCAGTACACCAAGTGAAAGTTTTTGTTATATCTATATCGTACAGTCCAGGATTATAAGGCCATTATTATTTATTAATATACTGCTTGTGTATATGATAGGTGCAACGATTAGCAGCGATCTATCAACTGAAGAGTTCCTGCCAAGGATCCGGAAAAAAGAGGTACACGAGTTCCTTTTTTCTGTGCTGTACATAGAAAACATGAGATTGATGTGTTCTTCTTTTAACCCGTAGATTTGTAACGCTGATGCGGACACAACACACAGGCATGCCATCTGCAATCAATAAAATTCGTCTTGAAAAGGTAATTGGCTACTTCCATTTCTACCAATATGTAATGTATTCCTGACTCGACATAGTTCTGAAGTTGGCGTCAATGGTGTTACTGGGGTACTTGGATTCCTCTGTTTGTCTGTGCTTCCAACTATATGATATATTATTATATTTAAAGATTGGAGCTGTTTGTCTGTGCTGTAATCCAGTTGATTGGAGCTGGCATGGAGGATGATGATTTTACTGTTGTTGAGCCTACTGGAGGCAAAAAGAAGTCAGTGAGAACCAGAAAAGGGTCTGGCTTAAAGGCACCAGAATCTAAAGATTCCACCCAAAGAAAGGTCTCAGTCAAACGTGGAAGTAGCAGAGCCTGTGAACAAAAAAGTAGTGGGAAAAAGGATTCATTTGCTGATAAACCAGTGTCATTTGTATCAAGTGGTGTGATGCAATCACAGACTGATATAGCAACTATTGATTCGGTGGCATCACTGACTGAGATCATGGCTATTGATTCAACAATAGATTCAAGTTGTAGAAATAAGGGTGCTCTCGGCTCAGCTGATTTCTGTTCGTTTGAGGTACACACCAAGGGTTTTGGATCAAAGATGTTGGCTAAGATGGGATTTATTGAAGGTGGTGGATTGGGGAAAGATGGACAAGGAAGGTCAGAGCCTATTGAAGCAGTCCAGCGTCCTAAATCTCTTGGATTAGGTGTGGAATTTTCCAACACCATTGGTGTCCAAGTCATCAATACCCCAGCAAAACAAAACCCAGCAAAAAACACTCCAGCCAAGCATAAGTCAGCTAATAGCGTGCCGACAAAGAGCAACTCAGTAAGAAACAAACCTCAAACTGAGAGAGTGGGATCTTTTGAAAGGCATACCAAAGGTTTTGGATCAAAGATGATGGCAAGGATGGGGTTTGTTGAAGGAATGGGGCTGGGAAAAGATTCGCAAGGCATTGTCAACCCTCTGGCTGCAGTCAGGCTTCCAAAATCCAGGGGGATAGGTGCCTAAAGTCAGATTCTTGTGTTAGCGAAATCGTATACCCATTAGTTAAACTTTAAGTTCGACTCATTTTCTTGCATGTAGTACAGTTTGCATATACCTTGTCAATCTGTCATCAACCATTTAACTTATTACTTGTATTTCACTCCTCACAGATCTGTACATTAATTTGGTGTTGATGAAAATAAACATGTGGTACAGAGTGACCATCTAAGGACATAATGTCTGTCTGTTTTCCTGATTTGCCATTCTGCAATTGTTACAAAGGCATTTAATTGCTCTTGATTGCTGTTTTTGACAGCCAATCTTTCTAGCACTTATGATGCACAAGATTCATAATGCACTATTGTGTAGAATTGCATGGCTTTATGGGTATTATTGAATAGGATTCACAATTTGATGTCTCAGCTTTTGAAGGAATGTGTTAAACACAGGAGGGATTAAGTCGCAGTTACAATCTCAAATTCAAATTGCATGATGTATCTTTCAATTCAAAACTATGTAATATACAAGTATTAGATCTCGAAGAAAGAAAATTTGCGAAATGAGCAATGCTCATCTGTTGACCTTCCCATGTCTGCCTATACGTTGTGGGATTCTCAAAGCCACAAGTGGAGATAGAATGCTTAAACTAGAGTAGTGACTTGCACGTACAACAAGACATTTTACTAACGAGCAAAGTAGCCATTTAAGCGTTCAAAGGGAAGCAACTTGGAGACAAAGAAATTGAAAAAGCTAAATCTGAACCACACGGCCTAAAAGGCTAAAACATCAACAATGGATGGACAAAAAAAGCAGTAGAGATCATTATTTTTAAACATCGTACAACTTCGAACTCAAATCTCTGAGTAATTTTTAATTTTATATTATTTTTATGAGTAATTTTATTTCTCGTTAAATAAAACTACTCAATAGATAACATTTTCTTATCAATATCACCAATAATATACAAGATTATATTTTCTTTTCTTTTTTCAATGTAAATGAATGAATGAACATTATTGAAACGTCTCATATAGGGAGACAAAGAGCATATCTTGGAAAACGACATCAAAAATGAAAAAGGGCAAATGAAGCAAAATCTTATGAGTCCAGATCTGGCATTTCATGCATTGTGTAGGGGCATTTAGGAAAAAGAAAACCAAAACTGGTGGCACTTTGTTGAAGAACCATCTCCATATAAAACACCCCGAGTCTCAAAACAGAGCCATTGCCACCCCCAAAACTCTTCACACTCTATATTGAACCCAACAGATTTCTGAAGCTTGAAGGAGATCTCTGCTGGTTCTTCACTCACACCCATCTGCTCTCCACTTGTCCATGTCTTACACTCTTCTGCTTCAGGTCAGTGAGATCCTTAAAGATTCAAACTTTAAGCTCCTATTGCATTTGAAATTACATAAAAGATCAAACCTTTATGTTTATTTGCTGTTTATAATCATTTTCCCAATATGAGATCTCTTATGCTGTAATCGTTTTAGCTTTGATTCAATATTTGTAACTGAAACTTAATTGGGATCATAATTCTGTGTTAAAGTTTGGAACTTTGGCTCATTCTGTGTTCTGGGTGTTCCAGATCTGACGTAAAACCTTTGAAGAATGGAGCTATCTCATAGATTTAGGATCTGGGCTTTTACCATTTTGTTGGTATTTCAATCTGTGCATGGATTTTATCTTCCTGGAAGTTATCCTCATAAGTATGCTGTTGGGGATGAGTTGTGGGTCAAAGTGAATTCTCTGACTTCCATTGATACAGAAATACCGTTTAGCTATTACAGTTTGCCATTTTGTGAGCCCCCAAATGGTATTAAGGACAGTGCTGAGAATCTCGGTGAGCTCCTCATGGGGGATCGCATTGAGAATTCTCCTTATAAGTTTAAGATGCACGCCAATGAGTCTGAGATCTTTATGTGCAAGTCCGGTCCGCTGAATGCAGATCAGTTCAAGCTATTGAAGAAGAGGATCGATGAGATGTATCAGGTCAATTTGATTTTGGACAATTTGCCTGCGATCCGGTATACCAGTAAGGAGGGTTTTCTGTTGAGGTGGACTGGGTATCCAGTTGGGATCAAGGTGAAGGATGTGTACTATGTGTTCAACCATTTGAAGTTTAAGGTGCTTGTGCATAAGTACGAGGAGCCTAATGTGGCGCGTGTGATGGGTACTGGTGATGGAGCGGAGGTGATCCCAACGGTTGCTAAGACAGATTCAGATGTGCCCGGGTGGATCATTGTTGGGTTTGAGGTGATACCTTGCAGTTTCATGCATAATGCAGATTCTGTGAAGAAGTTGAATATTTATGACAAGTACCCTACCGCTATTAAATGTGATCCAACTACTGTGGCAATGGCTGTTGATGAGAAGAAGCCGATTGTCTTCTCGTATGAGGTTGAATTTGAGGAGAGTGACATCAAGTGGCCCTCGAGGTGGGATGCTTATTTGAAGATGGAGGGATCTAAAGTCCATTGGTTCTCCATTCTCAATTCTCTGATGGTGATTACCTTCCTTGCTGGTATTGTCCTTGTGATCTTCTTGAGGACTGTTAGGCGGGACCTGACACGGTATGAAGAGCTTGACAAGGAGGCTCAAGCACAGATGAATGAGGAGTTGTCTGGCTGGAAGCTTGTTGTTGGGGATGTTTTCCGTGCTCCTGACCATCCTGCCCTGTTGTGCATAATGGTTGGTGATGGGGTTCAGATCCTCGGGATGGCAATGGTTACCATATTGTTTGCTGCTCTTGGGTTTATGTCACCTGCTTCGCGCGGAACGCTTATTACAGGTATGCTGTTTTTCTACATGATCCTTGGTATTGCGGCTGGTTATGTTGCTGTGCGTCTTTGGAGGACAATTGGCTGTGGAGACAAGACTGGATGGGTTTCAGTCTCATGGAAGGTTTCTTGTTTCTTCCCTGGAATTGCCTTTTTGATTCTGACTACCCTGAATTTCCTATTGTGGGGTAGTCACAGCACAGGTGCCATTCCATTTTCTCTATTTGTTGTTCTTATCTTGCTCTGGTTCTGCATTTCTGTTCCCCTCACACTTGTTGGCGGATACCTCGGGGCCAAGGCACCTCACATTGAGTTCCCTGTCCGTACCAATCAAATTCCCAGGGAAATCCCTGCACAGAAATACCCATCTTGGCTGTTGGTTCTTGGTGCCGGTACTCTCCCCTTTGGCACCCTATTCATTGAGCTCTTCTTTATCATGTCTAGCATTTGGATGGGCCGTGTCTACTATGTATTTGGGTTCCTCTTCATCGTATTGATCCTTCTGGTTGTGGTTTGTGCTGAGGTGTCTCTAGTTCTAACCTACATGCACCTCTGTGTGGAGGATTGGAAGTGGTGGTGGAAATCCTTCTTTGCCTCTGGTTCTGTTGCCATATACATATTCTTGTACTCCATAAACTACCTAGTATTTGATCTCAAGAGTTTAAGTGGGCCTGTATCTGCTACTCTCTACTTGGGATATTCCCTCTTCATGGTTATCGCAATCATGCTTGCAACAGGCACGGTTGGGTTCCTCTCTTCTTTTTGGTTTGTGCATTACCTCTTCTCCTCTGTGAAGCTGGATTGAAGAACTGAAGAAGCTTCTGCACTTTAAAAGAGCAGTAATGATCTACTCGAAAGAAAGTCTACAGATGATCCTATCGTGTTTTACTTTTCATTTGATTCTGTTAGAAAACTTAGTTCATGTAATAACAATAATTGTCCAGTTTTGCGTAATTCTTTAGTAGATGATATATCATAGCTTATAGTTTGATACTGAAGTTTAATTGATCTTAGTTGTTGGCTTGTGTGCTTGATCACACAGTTTCTTGCTGTTTATTATTTACACATTCTGTACTGTTTTAGTTGAGATGAATCATGAATGGCTCTATGGTTTGTTAAACAGAGGGTTAGTTTCTGTAATTGAAGCTGCACCAGTGCAACTTACTTGGATCGTGGACCAATTTTTATGGAAAAATTGCTCTATCTTTTGCTCAATATCAAGAAATCGGTTAGGTGAAACCGTGATAGTCTCTCTGTTCGAAAGCTCAACAGTTTTGCAAAAGTTCTGGTAAAGAACCCAACCCAGGTGTGGCTCCCACCTTGTTTATATTATGGTCAGGACAAAACGGTGCCACTCGTAGTGATTAGTGTCAAAATCTTAGCATGAGGGTCTCGAATAGAACAGAGAGAGGGAACTAGTGGTGTCAGTTTTTCCTGGCTTCAGCCTCTTAAACTTAGTTCCCACTTCCCAGAACTCTCTGTTTCCCGGAGTCTGGTTTATACTTGCATTGAGATCATAAGAATGATGCTCACTGCGCTCTCTCACATCCAATGCACCAATGTCTACACCATTCCATCAATCTTTCCTGACACCCCTCCCCTTCTCTCTTCTCCGTCTTCTTCCTTTCTGTCACTTGAGCCATCTTCTCACCGTCTCTCTCTGCATGTCTACAACAATGATCGTTTGAGGATCACCCACAAATCCAATGTTTGTGTATGAAGAAGAGAATGGATATACAGCTTTTATTTGATTGCAGTATTCTTTTCTGGACCACAGTGCTAATTATGTGTTTATTGTTTTGATATTTTGGTAGGGACTGAAGTTGAGTTGTTCTTTGAAGGAGCCTCCTTTGAAGGTCATGATTTCCGGTGCACCGGCTTCTGGGAAAGGAACTCAGTGTGAATTGATTGTCAAGAAGGTGAACATTTACATATATTTTGTAATTAAAGACTAGGGAACTAAGTAGTTTACCTTTTCGTTGTTAGATTTGATCTGTGCATTATGTATAACTAACTAGCTTCCTCTTGGTTCTTCAGTTTGGATTGGTGCACATATCAACAGGGGACCTTCTAAGAGCTGAAGTGTCATCTGGGACTGAGATTGGGAACAAAGCCAAAGAGTTCATGAATGCTGGCAAGTTGGTTCCTGATGAAATCGTCACAGCTGTATGTATTTCATGCCTTCATGACTTGGAAATATTGCATTGTTCATGAATCATTGGATCCGTAAATTAATTGGCAACATAATCTATTGTGTAGATGGTTACATCACGATTATCACGAGAAGATGCAAAACAAAATGGCTGGCTTTTGGATGGATATCCGCGAAGTTTTAGCCAAGCACAAAGCCTGCAAAGTTTGAAGATCATACCAGATGTTTACATTGTCTTAGATGTATGTGAGTTTTAAACGCTTAACTGATTTGTTACTATAGACCTCTAGACGCAAGAACCATAGTTTCATAATGCACTTAAACAAAATTATTTGTGTGGTACTGAAAACTTCTGGTGCTACTTACGGTACTTACCACAAATTCATTTGGGAAATGACTTGGAACTTCTCTACAGAAGTATAACTAAAAGCATTTCAAAGTTATGTGATATTATAGCTATTGCTTACATGAGTTACATCCAATTTCCTTCAAAAGTATTGATTTTTACATAGATGTTATTTCTCAATACTCAGGTTCCTGATGAAATTCTAATCGACAGATGTGTTGGAAGGAGGCTAGACCCAGTTACAAAGAAGATTTACCATGTGAAAAATTTCCCACCAGAGACTGAGGAAATTAAAGCAAGACTTACAACCCGGCCTGATGACACCGAGGAAAAAGTAAGTATGATTTGGCATCTTAAATTTTACTCTCATGTTCTTTATACAAGTAATCAAAGGTTTATTCTCTCAGATGCATGTGTATGGTATAATCAAATTCATCATTAGTCTAGCTTTATGTCTTACATTTGGTTGCTGACATGTAATTCAATATCTTGTTTACATGTAGGTGAAGGCACGTCTTGAAATATACAAGACAAATGCAGATGCAATCTTATCCACTTACTCAAACATAATGAAAAGGGTAACTTAAAACTGTATCATTTTCTTTGTATCTCTACTGTATGTGTAAACAGCTTACGCTTTATCTCTTGCATATACAGATTGATGGAAACCATCCTAAAGAAGTAATTTTTGGAGAAATAGACTCTATCCTGTCTCAAGTGCTCAATGATAAAGAAAAGAAGAGGAAATTAGGTAAAGCCTCTTCTGGATTTGAGTACTTTCTATGAGTTTTGCCTAAACTAGATGATTATGTTTTAAAGAAATAATGATAAATTTCGCTAGATGAATGCAACTTTTCTTTTTCCTTCTCTTTCTTGATTAGTTACTAGTGACAACTTTGAAGAAAACAGTGATCTTAGAAGTATAACTCACATATAAAAACTTACTTTAATATGGCTGTTTGTCAAGTTTCAGGGAGTAGCTTAAGTCAGTCATCTTCGATCCAGGTACATTTTTGGTTATAGTGTGCAATTTTTTATGGTTTACCCTTTTCTATGTTCAGATCATATTCAAGTTTCAATAGTTAATGTGTCTCCTGTGATATTTTGGTTCTGGAAATTGATAGGACAACTGGAGGGGAATTCCTACTAAATTAAATAACATCCCACACTCTAGAGACATCAGGAACTATTTTTATGACGATGTACTGCAAGCCACCAAAAGATCTATAAATGATGGAGGAATTCGATTAAAGGTTTGTTTTTGTTTCTACTTGAGATGCTCAAGTGATATGTGGTTCTGAATGTATACATGTCTACCTGCATGTTAGAATGTTGTGTATGCATCTCTTTGTCTATTCCTCTGGTTACTGATGTAATGGGGCTCGATTAATTAGTGTAATGTGTCATTCCAAATTGGCAGGTGGAGATTAATATTCCGGAGCTCAACCCAGAAATGGTGAGGGACCTTTGCCATAATCCTCCTAAACTTGTTTGGAGTTAACTTTATCTTATGATGCACAGGATGTTTATCGCATAGGTACCTTAATGGAACTTGTTCGAACTCTAGCTCTTTCATTTGCTGATGATGGGAAATCTGTCAAGGTGATTTGATCCTGGTTTCTCTGACTTATATCACTTGCGGTTACTGGTCACATGAACTTTGCCTTACACTCCAAACTTTCATTGTCAGGTCTGTGTACAAGGCTCTATGGGAGAAGGTGCCCTTGCTGGAATGCCATTGCAACTTGCTGGTACTCGGCAGATCTTAGAGTACATGGACTGGGGTGAATATGGGGCTATGGGGACGTTTATCAAGATTGGTGCTATAGGTAAAAAAATTTGATATGTGTTACATCAGATACTCACATGTAGGGTGAAGTTTCATATTATGCTATCTATAGACAATAGTAATCCATGATTCCCAAGTTTTTGAATTAAATTATCCCATTTGTCACGATTTGTTTGCTGCATGACGATGTTTGCTGCATTAGAGATTCAATCCTTATTTTGACAGGAATTGATACAATTAATAGTGAAAATAGTACAGCATTTAAAATAAGCATGCTTGTATGTCATGGCCTTAGATACTCTTTTTGTAAGTGCAGGTGCCAAACATGTAGATGACACTGATGACCTGTTTATCTTGGTAGCTCCTCAGAATGCTGTGGGGAACTGCATTATTGAGGTATCCTGAGTTTATGTTTCACCATTACATGTAGAGAACAATTGTACTTGACAGTTGGCATGCTTTACTTCTACCTTCTATTATGTTAAAAGTTATTTAATTAAATATACAGGATCTGCAAGCTATGACTGATGCTGCTGGGGACCGACCAGTAATTCTTATCAATCCTAGGCTCAAGGTTTATTTTTTTACTTTGCATATTGATGGGTTATATTGAATTATTGATGTATGATGTCAAGATAAATCTGTATGTACTTCAGAATAAAATGCCGGTGCTCAAAGTGAAGTTGTGACAACCTTACTCCATATATGTTTCATCTTAAAATATGATATAACTTGAATCTAGAACATGAATATTTTGATCTTCTGTTCTGTGTATACAGAGACTAAACTAGGGCCTTGTATCAATAAAATTCACTATGCTCACTCACCCAATATATTTGGGCATATGATGAACTTCTTTTTCAATTTTCTTTTTTCTTCAAATTTCAGGATCTTCCTGCTTCAAGTGGAATTATGCAAGTAAGTCAAACAACTCATGAGTTGCATTAACTTTATACAAGCCATTCAGTTCTTAAACTAGTTTACCTTTCAAAGACCATGGGTCGTGACAAGAGGTTGAAGTATGCTGCAACGTTCGAAAATTGTTATTTCTTCCGGCTTCTATACTATGCAGGAACCCAATATCCAATTATGGGTGCTCTCAGGTAAACCTTTAAGCAGGTTACTACACTGTTTGTTTTTGAATTAGTTTTCTTTCTCTATTTCTCTTACACACAAGAGGCAATCAAAAGAAGATGATACAGAATAAATCAATGTTTTGGCTAATGAAAATGGTGGATTGTTATTTACTACTTAAGCCTGCAACATTTCATGACTAGAATGTCAGAAGTTCGACATAAATAAGTGTTCTCACATCTTTCCTCATATTGTAGGATGTCTTACCCTTACCGTTACGAATTGTACAAGAGAATGAATGACCCTTCTGGGAAGGAGAAGTATGTAATCATATCTACATATCCTAAAAAGCCAACTATTGATGAAGTAAATGATGCATTTGAAGGAAAGCCTAGGTAAATGTCACATATGGTCATGTCAGCCATGAACTCTGTTTTTTGTTACATTTAGAAATGTCAACCCTGACCATATTCTTTCACCTCATTCAACTTCTGCAGAAATGAAAATAAGAAAGCTCAGGGATTTTGGTAAGACATGAAGACACATTCAACTTGCGCACTTACTGTTTGGGTAATTAACTTGTATAGCTTTGTCTGCAGAATAAGTGTATTTGTAACACTCTCTTTTTCTCGTAGGGGATTCCTAAGTGGTATATTGCAAAACTAAAGGAAGGCAGTACATACCAGCACACGTGAGTCAGTCTCTATTAGCTACCTGAAAGGAAGAACTTCTCGAGTTCCTTATATGCCTCCTTTCAGTAAATCCTTCTCATCTGATCCCTGGCCGTGTTTCCTGCCGAGCATAAATCAACAAAACAAGTTGTAAAGTCCCTGGCATCAGTAATACTATCTCGTACATAAGACAGCTACTCAATACTTTATACATTTTATTTATTCTTCTCCTTAATTTCTCACTGTACTTGCAGATGTGAGATGCATTTAGAAAGTTTTAACATGCAGAAGTTGAATGTAACGACCCTAAAATTCCGAGCTTCAAAACTCAAAATCTTAAAATCGTTAAACACAAAATAATCTCAATGAAATCGAAATCATTTTAATGTCGCAGCGGATCACATCTGAGTTTAAAATATAACTCAGTCAAGCCGATTATTACAAACCCAAATGATAATTCAACATATAACAAATGGAATTGTATAATCCTCACAACAACCTCACAAATAAAATCACACCAAATCTCACACAAAATCCACGCTGGAACATCACCACGACTGGATGCGATCGACTTCGAGTCTTCGGAGTCGTCACTCAATCACCACTACTCAGCACCTGCGGAAGTATCCCCTACACCATTGAAATTGGTGCACCGGGATTGCAACACAAACCCGGTAAGCTTTACAGCTCGTATGAGTAAAATATGAAAATAACTCTCGTCTCATAAAAGGCACAACTCCACATCAACACAGTATAATGAAAATCATGAGAAAACGAGCAACCCATCTGGTTACTCTAATACTTTCACAAAATGGTAACTAATGAGCGCTGGTACACATCTGTTACCCCTCACTTAGTATACCGCTGATGTTGGGTAACCACCCGCCACCCAACATCCAAAACAAGCTGAGTACCCATGATCAGATAACCACCCGTTACCTCATGCAGTACTATGGCAGACAGACTAGAGCTCTAACTGTATCGTAACTTTCGCCCGGCCAAAGGCTAGGTTCCGACTTGCCTCACATGTACAATAATCTCACATCATATTGTACCACACATCACGTCCGAAGACAAATCACAATATTTCACATTTTCCGTGATAAAATCACGTACAATAATCACACATCATATTGTACGTTTTAAAACTTTCACGATATATCCACAATAAAAATCATAACAGTATATTACATAGCAAACTATATATATATTCGTATTTATTTACCATTTATACAATATATACATAGTCCACTATATCCTATACATGTCATATTTCATAAACACCTGAAAAATTACGTACGATAATCTCACATCATATCGTACCATTAAAATCACACATGCACAATTTTTCTGTCACCGAAATGACTATTTTTAATGAATTAATAACAGTATGTAATTTAATGAACTATATATATATATATGTATTTATTACCATTATACTATATATATACGTAGTCCACTAAGTTATATACATGTTGTAATTCATTAAATAAACACACTTGTAAAATGTTGAATCACCACGAGGGTAGATTCGTAATTCAGTGAGATTTTACTCACCTTATTGACTTGAGCGTAATTCCACAATTCGCGATGCTAATTCCTTTCCTCGATTTAACGATCACCTTAAAAGAATAAGAAAAGAATTTAGAATCGTTTCGTAAACCTTTAAATGCCAAAACAGTAATAAACGGTTACTGTTCAGCTATTTTGGTTTATACGAAGCTACTGTTCACTGTTCACTATTCACGGTTACTGTACAATACTCAATTAATACGTATTTCTGTACGTATAAGTACTATATACGTATTTCTGTACGTATAAGTACTTTATACGTATTTCTGTGCGTATAAATAATATATATACGTATTTCTGTACGTATGATTATTAAGTACGTATTTCTGTACGTATAAATATTAAATACGTAATTCTGTACGTATAAATATTAATACGTATTTCTGTACGTATAAATATTAATACATATTTCTGTACGTATAAATATTAATACGTATTTCTGTACGTATAAATATTTAATACGTATTTCTGTACGTATAAATATTAATACGTATTTCTGAACGTATACGTACGATTTAAATGTAAATACAAATTCAGTAAATAAAATTTACTAAATTACCCTTTTACGAAAATACTTTTTACATTTACTGAAAGTAATTTCTTTTTACATTTACCGAGGGTAAAATTTAATTACATTTACCGTAGTAAATAAAAATTACATTTACATTTACCGTACACAGTAAATTACCAAAATGCCCTTCTGTCAAAACTGTTTCCACCGCCTCACACGGCGGCGCGTGTGGCACACGCGCCACCTCCGGCCGGCCGCGCGTGGGGCCCACGCGCCGAGCCCAAAACCGGCGCGTATCACGCCACCGCCACCCCAAAACTTCTCCTCTCTTCCTCCTCCACCTCCCCACGGCCTCAGGCCGCCCCCTACACCCTTCACGTGCCCATACGCGCCGCCTAAGGCGGCGGTAACCTCCCTTCGCCATTCCTCCTCCGATCTCCTAAACCTTAACTCCAATTCATCCAAAATTTCACAACAAGCATCACAACAATCCAAATACGTAATCCCTCACCTCAATCGATGTTTTGAACCGTCGGATTCGCCGGAGGAGCTCAATGAAGTCGCCGTGGAGTCTCGGAATCGATGGGAAGTGGTTGACGCCGCTGCAGCCCAAATCGAACGTCTCCTCCTGTGAATTCATGTCGAGGGGTGAGGGTGAAGCTCGCCAGAATGCCTCCTAGCTCGCATGGTGCCGGCGACATCGAGATCGGCGGGGCCGAAGTTATATGACGTCGTCGCTGCTTATTCCCTGCCTAGGGTGGGTCGCTGCTACCACCGGTCGACGTATCTTGGCCGTGCGGTCTCTTTGCCACCGGCGGTGTCAAGCACGGTGGCAGGTGGAGGGAGATCGCCGGCGGAGTGAAGGAGAGGGGAAGGGATCGGGGAGAGAGAGTGAGTGCAGAGAGAGAAAGGGGGAAAGGGGAGGCGCGGGTGTGGTTTCCTGAAATGGAAACCCTAGTTTCATTAATTATCTATTTATACTCGTTTTCAAAATCGGAAACAAGCTTCCGACGTTAATAACTTTTACCTCCGACGTCCGATTCGAACGCGTCACATATCCACGAACTCGTATCGACGAGCTCTACAACTTCCGTGAAGAAAGTTTTCACAACCGAGCGACGAAATAAAAGTCGATATAAACGTTACGGAAATGTAACGTTTTTCAATTTAAACGTTCCGAGAACGTTTCCGTTTCTCGTTTACTAACGTCGCAACCAAATACGTTCATTCTAATAACATTCGAAATTTTTATAGAATTCCAAATCAAACTAACATTGTTTAAAATTTAGGGTTATTACAATCTACCCCCCTTAAAGGAATTTCGTCCCGAAATTCAAACTCACTCAACAACAACTGTGGATATCTGGTCATCATGTCTGACTCTAGCTCCCAAGATGCATCACCCTCATCATGGTGACTCCACAACACCTTGACTAGCCCAACTTCTCTCCTCCGTAGCTTCTTTGTTGATCTATCCAAAATACGAACCGGTTCGACAACAAAAGTGATATTTCCCTTCACCTCAATGGTGCTATGAACGATCACATGCGACTCAGATGGTCCCTACTTTCCCAACATAGAAATGTGGAAAGCGTTGTGAATGCCCGACATGATAGTTGGCAAGGCTAGTCGGTATGCTAGTTTTCCCCCTCCTCGAGAATCTCAAAGGCCCATCATACATAGGAGCCCACTTTTCTTTCTTGCCAAATCTCACTACACCTAACTTCGGTTCAACAGATAGGTGATCGACATGGTCTACCCTAAGAGTCTCATAAGGTGCCATACCGATGCTGGAACAGTAACTGTTGTTGTAAGCAACTCAATCGATTCCCAAATGATCTTCCCAGCTACCTATAATATACAGCCTATAAGCTCTCAGCATATCCTCAATTCCCTCAACTTTCTTCCAAACAAACAGTCTGTCATGTGTTCTAACATTAACCGCCACATGTGAGTCACCAAAATATAATGGTGGTCTCGGTAGAGATGTCAACATACCCCTTTGTCTAATTCACCCCTCCCTTGCAGTTATCAGACAATTCTCCCGTCATGAGCTTGCCCACCCACTATGCATGGTCAAGACTCTCAATATCTAACACGAGTCAAAATAAATATTTAACACATACCTACTACTTGCATCACACAGATCGGTTTCCAAGGAAATCGTACTTATATCCACAACCGTACAGTTATGATTTCACCTCAACCCATCACTAGAACCATGAATCTACCATTCCTTCCAATCTACAAACAATCTCCGTTCATGATTATCTTTTACAATCATCAAAGGTTGTTGTGCATGTTACTCATCCAGCACCTCCTTTGTAATGGTAACTCGATAAGGGTCTTAACTCACTGAGTCCACGACCACAACATAACCCTACCTTTGATTAAGAATTACTCTCGAACAGTTCACCAGAGATTTGACTACTATTCTCACAAGCCAGTAGAGAATCACCGCCGTTATCACAAGAGCGACGCATCATGCATCCTATCACCCTCACCAAAACTCACCGTCGAAAAAGAAGTTACAGCTATCTGCTTCAAGTCGCAGGACAGGTGAAGAAAATATTTATCTCCCGTTAGTGGAACATGAAAATTAGATGGAATTACAGTGCAAAATAAACACAACCACAACTGAGATATCCCATACCCCTTGGTTCATGCCTACCTCAAATGTATGCCCCATGGTCCCACACAACGCCCCAGTGGCATCATCCATAGTATTGATTTTTCCCACAGTCGTAATACAATAAATTCAGTAAACAATTCAACAACTGAATCCTGATGTTGGGTCCACCATCTCCTCCAGACTAACCCAAGATGATTGCTATACCACCACTCTAAACAGTTGTTTCTTTACTTTCACTAAGAACCCTCATGGTCAACGCATTCGGCCAAAATAACTTCTCTGCAAGTAGTAATATAATTGATTACTCTTTATTGTAAAATGTATCCCTTGTTGAACACTTCAGTCAACTTTCCCTTATCCAAAAATAAACAATATGATGCATAGAGGAAAAGAACCTCTAAGTCTCCAATACTAACACCACTTGCAGTTGAAAAGAAAATTTAGTCCTCAACCATTTCTTTACCAGTTAGAAGGTACTTGTCACGACCAAATCGTTAAAACATCATTAAGCTAAGGTCATCTCATACCTTACCTTCGATAGAGTCACTTCACCGCCATTGCGTCTCATTTGGACCTGTGGCATTGTGAAGTTCCAATCCCCAACACCAAAATATTTAAATCCTGAAAGATCAGCATTCTCAATTAAATGCTCATCTAGCAAAATAATTAATTCGTGACGTCAAAATGAAATCTCTTTAACACATTAGATTTCTTGCTCAGCCAAGAACAATGTGTAACTTCAATTGTCAAAGTCCGAAACAAAACGAGTTAGAACGTAACAACGACGTAATGTGAATCTCAGTTTAATAATTGTATCACCACCTTAAGGACGTATCACACACATCATCAATCCTAGGTAAATGATACATAGTCTTGATGGTCACTCTAATCATTCCCCTTTACTTCACACTCAACCGCATGAGACTTCTTTCTTAATCACGAATAACACCGGCACCACTCAAGCTGAGACACTAGGTTTGATGAACCCTAGGTCTAATATGTCATCTATCTGCTCTTTCAATTCTTTAAACTCGTTCTTTCCCAATCCCATAAGGCGCCTTTGTTACAGATGCTATACCAAGCACATCATCAATAAAGAATTCAACAACTCTCGAAGAAGGTAACTCGGTATCTCCTGAAACACCTCACTATACTCGAATAGTAGAACAATGTTTGTGATAGCTGCTTCTAGATCCACAAACTCCACATTTGCCAAGATTCTAGCTATCATGGCATTATCCGACTCGAGGCACAGATACGAAACTCTGGTATCCTGGGTCTATGAAAGAACTCATCACGTCAACACAATCAATCACCGCGTACTGCGGCCTCAACCAATCAATTCCTCAGATCACATCATAGTGTGGTCCGGAATCACTATCAAATATGCAGAGTACTCTCTACTTCCAATCACAGTAGGACAAGCCGTTCATTGTCTCCAATTTCGAGGAACACTCCAAAAGCGAAGTGACACATAAAGAGTTTCCCATAGGCGTATGAATCAATCCTAACCCCTCCAACTATCAATAAATGAATGTGGCTATCATCCTCTTCTCTAACTCAGAGTACTCAATCATCACCAAGTAAGTCCCAATACTCCGATCCAATGGTCCGCTACCATATGATCCGAGCGTCATGAAATGACAGCACTAGCAGCTCACTCATGTCTGTGATCAACCTCAACACACGACTATCGTCTCTAATGATAGCAACAAGATCAACTTGTCTTTCCAGTGGAGCAGCCCCCTCATAAAGGTTCTCCATATTGCGGACTCGGCCTGCAGCCCTAACTCGGCCGCGACCTCTCGTCCTTCCTCGGCCCTGTTCACAACCCTTTTTTTTTTCAAATTCATCACCATTCAACAATTAGCACTTAGTCATACATGTGAAGTCTCGAATTCGACAAAATAGATCCAACTAATATCAATCATGAAATTTCAGAAGAAGGTGAATCATCAGAGTATCGTCACAATACTCTCTACAGGACCAAACCATAAGGTATGGCTCCTAACACTCTCGCGTACCCGACAACATATCAATACCGAGGAGCATGTGATGGGGGCCCGCCTGCAGTCGGATCATCGCTCCCGGATGATATTGATAATCGCCAAATACGCACTTAGGCTCTGATACCAACTGTAACGACCCTAAAATTCCGAGCTTCAAAACTCAAAATCTTAAAATCGTTAAACACAAAATAATCTCAATGAAATCGAAATCATTTTAATGTCGCAGCGGATCACATCTGAGTTTAAAATATAACTCAGTCAAGCCGATTATTACAAACCCAAATGATAATTCAACATATAACAAATGGAATTGTATAATCCTCACAACAACCTCACAAATAAAATCACACCAAATCTCACACAAAATCCACGCTGGAACATCACCACGACTGGATGCGATCGACTTCGAGTCTTCGGAGTCGTCACTCAATCACCACTACTCAGCACCTGCGGAAGTATCACCTACACCATTGAAATTGGTGCACCGGGATTGCAACACAAACCCGGTAAGCTTTACAGCTCGTATGAGTAAAATATGAAAATAACTCTCGTCTCATAAAAGGCACAACTCCACATCAACACAGTATAATGAAAATCATGAGAAAACGAGCAACCCATCTGGTTACTCTAATACTTTCACAAAATGGTAACTAATGAGCGCTGGTACACATCTGTTACCCCTCACTTAGTATACCGCTGATGTTGGGTAACCACCCGCCACCCAACATCCAAAACAAGCTGAGTACCCATGATCAGATAACCACCCGTTACCTCATGCAGTACTATGGCAGACAGACTAGAGCTCTAACTGTATCGTAACTTTCGCCCGGCCAAAGGCTAGGTTCCGACTTGCCTCACATGTACAATAATCTCACATCATATTGTACCACACATCACGTCCGAAGACAAATCACAATATTTCACATTTTCCGTGATAAAATCACGTACAATAATCACACATCATATTGTACGTTTTAAAACTTTCACGATATATCCACAATAAAAATCATAACAGTATATTACATAGCAAACTATATATATATTCGTATTTATTTACCATTTATACAATATATACATAGTCCACTATATCCTATACATGTCATATTTCATAAACACCTGAAAAATTACGTACGATAATCTCACATCATATCGTACCATTAAAATCACACATGCACAATTTTTCTGTCACCGAAATGACTATTTTTAATGAATTAATAACAGTATGTAATTTAATGAACTATATATATATATATATGTATTTATTACCATTATACTATATATATACGTAGTCCACTAAGTTATATACATGTTGTAATTCATTAAATAAACACACTTGTAAAATGTTGAATCACCACGAGGGTAGATTCGTAATTCAGTGAGATTTTACTCACCTTATTGACTTGAGCGTAATTCCACAATTCGCGATGCTAATTCCTTTCCTCGATTTAACGATCACCTTAAAAGAATAAGAAAAGAATTTAGAATCGTTTCGTAAACCTTTAAATGCCAAAACAGTAATAAACGGTTACTGTTCAGCTATTTTGGTTTATACGAAGCTACTGTTCACTGTTCACTATTCACGGTTACTGTACAATACTCAATTAATACGTATTTCTGTACGTATAAGTACTATATACGTATTTCTGTACGTATAAGTACTTTATACGTATTTCTGTGCGTATAAATAATATATATACGTATTTCTGTACGTATGATTATTAAGTACGTATTTCTGTACGTATAAATATTAAATACGTAATTCTGTACGTATAAATATTAATACGTATTTCTGTACGTATAAATATTAATACATATTTCTGTACGTATAAATATTAATACGTATTTCTGTACGTATAAATATTTAATACGTATTTTCTGTACGTATAAATATTAATACGTATTTCTGAACGTATACGTACGATTTAAATGTAAATACAAATTCAGTAAATAAAATTTACTAAATTACCCTTTTACGAAAATACTTTTTACATTTACTGAAAGTAATTTCTTTTTACATTTACCGAGGGTAAAATTTAATTACATTTACCGTAGTAAATAAAAATTACATTTACATTTACCGTACACAGTAAATTACCAAAATGCCCTTCTGTCAAAACTGTTTCCACCGCCTCACACGGCGGCGCGTGTGGCACACGCGCCACCTCCGGCCGGCCGCGCGTGGGGCCCACGCGCCGAGCCCAAAACCGGCGCGTATCACGCCACCGCCACCCCAAAACTTCTCCTCTCTTCCTCCTCCACCTCCCCACGGCCTCAGGCCGCCCCCTACACCCTTCACGTGCCCATACGCGCCGCCTAAGGCGGCGGTAACCTCCCTTCGCCATTCCTCCTCCGATCTCCTAAACCTTAACTCCAATTCATCCAAAATTTCACAACAAGCATCACAACAATCCAAATACGTAATCCCTCACCTCAATCGATGTTTTGAACCGTCGGATTCGCCGGAGGAGCTCAATGAAGTCGCCGTGGAGTCTCGGAATCGATGGGAAGTGGTTGACGCCGCTGCAGCCCAAATCGAACGTCTCCTCCTGTGAATTCATGTCGAGGGGTGAGGGTGAAGCTCGCCAGAATGCCTCCTAGCTCGCATGGTGCCGGCGACATCGAGATCGGCGGGGCCGAAGTTATATGACGTCGTCGCTGCTTATTCCCTGCCTAGGGTGGGTCGCTGCTACCACCGGTCGACGTATCTTGGCCGTGCGGTCTCTTTGCCACCGGCGGTGTCAAGCACGGTGGCAGGTGGAGGGAGATCGCCGGCGGAGTGAAGGAGAGGGGAAGGGATCGGGGAGAGAGAGTGAGTGCAGAGAGAGAAAGGGGGAAAGGGGAGGCGCGGGTGTGGTTTCCTGAAATGGAAACCCTAGTTTCATTAATTATCTATTTATACTCGTTTTCAAAATCGGAAACAAGCTTCCGACGTTAATAACTTTTACCTCCGACGTCCGATTCGAACGCGTCACATATCCACGAACTCGTATCGACGAGCTCTACAACTTCCGTGAAGAAAGTTTTCACAACCGAGCGACGAAATAAAAGTCGATATAAACGTTACGGAAATGTAACGTTTTTCAATTTAAACGTTCCGAGAACGTTTCCGTTTCTCGTTTACTAACGTCGCAACCAAATACGTTCATTCTAATAACATTCGAAATTTTTATAGAATTCCAAATCAAACTAACATTGTTTAAAATTTAGGGTTATTACATTGAATGTAATCAACAGCTCTTAGGTCTCTGACTCTCTGCGCAGTCTTCAAATGAAATATTGTGATTAGAAAAACAAAGTAGAACTCGTCTAGGGTAGCAAGATTCTGGGATTTTGTTGCATAAAACTAAAGGCATGCATGTTTCATATATGTTGAGCAGTTAGCATGTTTCATGTCTTTTAAAACTAGTACTTAAAACAGAATCTTGACTATGATTAAAAACAAGAAAATCAATCGCAGTGGATGACATGGGGCATAGCTAATATAGTGGGACTAGAGGAAACATGTTTACAATCTTTCTTTATCTAATTACAGTGATCTGATTTCTGGGATGACTGTAATCAAAGTCATGGTTTTTAAAGCCGGACAATGATACTCAATCCCACTACGTTTTGAAACGTACACCAAATCCGAATATACGGTTCAGAAATTCACACCTTTCTTAGCCCCCCATTATTAGGTACCATATCTATATCCAGATTAATGACTAATGTCATCTCAGTCCATGGTTGATTGGTCGTCTTGGAAAGCTCCTCCTTTGGAATTGGTATTCTTTATCACGAAAAACATCATCTAGATTGGACTTCAACCACATGACATACATGGTTACACATCAACATCCTTGGAAACTTGCATGTATATTGCCAAGCTCAACCTAGCTAATGCATCATCTAATCACTTGTCAAAGGAATTAATCATATTCTTTCTTGGCTAAGCAATAATCTTTCATTTGACAAAATATGGATTTTTTTATTTTTTGGTAATATTTCAAATTATGAACCTTGTGCTTAAAATTTAGTAGATGTAAATCGTCATAAACATAAACATAAACTTAATAATCACCCCTTTGAATGACTGATGGTAACGATATGCTTTGAATCACTGATGAGGCAACATGCAATATGTGCTTCTCAATTGGATCAATCATAACTTCATCAGTGTGGCCGTAGTGTGGATATCGTTGTCCCTTTAAAAGAAAGTTATCCGAGACACTTTAAAGGGAGTCTTTGGTCTTGCCATGAACACTTGGGGGAAAGTTGGGAGCTGAAAATGTGGACAAGAACTTTCTTTCGTTGCTTGCGTTTGATTGATAGTTGCTTAATGGTATTCGAATATAAGTATAACTCCTTGTGTTTGATTCAAACATTGTTGATTTGTAACCATATCAATCATACATGTTCATGTACTAAACTGATTTTTTACTCGTCTGGTTCAGCTGCTCACATATTTAAACCTAGACGTACAATAGAGGATGATTTATAACAAATTTCCACATTACCAAATCTTTCATTTTGCTTGATGCAAATGATAATTTGTGCTAATGAATATTCATTATATGGATTCGATGAAAGTATGAAACTAACCTGTATGAAATACCAATGTCAATAAATCCTATGGATACAATACTTATGTGGCACAATTAAATTTGGATTAGATTAAACATAAGTTTCTACGGCACAAATTTATCTTTCCATTTTAATTTTCTTTCCTTCTTGGTTAGGCCTCTATATATATCTACCAGAAAATGCTTGATTCTTCACCCCATTTCCCCAAAAGTTTTGTTAGTTGATATTCTATTGCTCTGTGTTGATTTGCATGCAGGTATGTAATCTTCTCTCTTATTCCTCGGTCACAATTTTGCATTCTTGCTCTGCAAAAATAGGTTCGATGATTTGATGTAGTAATTTTGATCGAGTTGGTGATTTGCCTTTTATTTTAGTTCTTACTAACCAGACAATATTATCCGATTAGTTGGTAACATAGATTCTTTTTTTTTTGGGTACAAACATATATTCTTTATCTCTTCAACTACATTTTAATTTGGGGAAATGAAAAAATAAATTAGATATTATCAAATATAGAGATAGCTCAAGGGTTTGGTGGAGTCTTGCATGCTTCATGCCTAAGCCGTACTTCAATGTGTACTATCTCAATCACTAGTTTTATGCTCAAATTGTACCAAAAAATATATAATTGCATACATCTCGAAGTATAGAATATGTTTATATAGAGTTATACAGTGTTCTTTGGTATAGAATTTACTGATGTTACGTTGTGATCAGAAAAATATGATATATGAATACTCAATGGAATATAGTATGAGAAGTATATGCAATGGCTCACCCAAAATTAAACACATTCCAAAAGCAGCAGACAAGATTTGAGAATCTTATACGCATCGTCAGATATGAAACCAAAGGCATGCAACCAAGTGAGTGCAATCGTTGCACCAAGTGGGGGTTACAATCCAAAAAACCACCATGAATGTGATATAACTCATAAAGGTGAAGTGCGATCTGTCTCTCTCTATCAGCTCCCGATCGATTTCTTCATTATTCATCAATTTGATTGTCAATATGATTCAAGATTCAATGCCAATTTAGCACCCTTTTACACATAATCCAAAGCCATTGTCTCTCCTTCTAATTTCGTGGCCAAAATATATTATATATTTCAAACTCTTATCCTCTTTAGAGTTTAAATTAACAAAGGTGGTTATTCTTGACAACTAGTTCACTCAACTAAAATGATAATTTTATAAATGTGGCGGTGTAGATTGGACTTCCAGCAAAAATGACAAGCAAATATATATATTAGGATGAAGCAGATAGATCACTACTATATCGTTATTGCATGTTAATAACAATGCATGGGGTAGAAAGAGATCGTTAGTTGCGCTCCCTCACATAACTTCCGAACACGTATGTATTACATGAGTGCGGAGATATAATAGACTCTAAAATAGCGGAAAGAGGCAAATAAGATTAGTTAAAATAGGCCAACGAGGTTTGACTCAGTTGGTAAGGGTGGGCTTGAGGTGTATCACCCACACAAATTCGATCTCAAATGTTAGCAAGCCTCGTTAGTTTGCGATCTATAAATTTTTCTGCAGAAATACATACTTAAAGATTGTGTGACAAGTACGTGTCCGTCGTAAGTCATTCAGAATTGAGGTTGTAGATTTGCTCTCACGATGGTGATGTAGTGTAACCAAGCTCTCCGCTAAATATTTTGTAACAAAAAAATAGTTAAAATAGAACAAAGTAACTTTTTTTTTATCTATCTGAAATTTCAACGATGTTCGTTAGTTTTCTAAGCACGAGATATTAATTTCTGGTCCTACTAGAGCAGCCATGTGGGACGTTAAGTTTTTAATTCCAAGTTTCCAACTTCCCAAGTCAACTGTAAATTTGATTATTATAAAGAACCAGAGAAGCATTCTGTTTTGAGTCATCATATCTCAGAGCCTCGTTGGTGATTTGAGGGCTTCAAAACACATTGAGAACAAGGAGCTAAGCACCTCTCTGTTCGGAAATGGCAGGCGGGTCTTTTGCTCCGGCCGGCGTGGCCAAGGACCGAGCAGGGCAATACCAAGGCAGGCTCACCGGTTATGTCATCGTCGCTTGCATTGTTGCAGCCGTCGGTGGCTCACTTTTCGGTTATGACATCGGAATTTCAGGTACGAAGGTTTTCACTTTCTTTGAAATTTGTAACTTCAATTCATGAGAACGTGATGATCCAATTCGTAAAGGGTTCTCGTTATTCCAAAGGATAATGCTTTACGATCATTAATATGGCTATACAAGTCCATAGTTTTTGTTGATGTTCCTGAATAGATACTTAGGTAGATATTAGATGATAGAACCTGTCAGAAATTATTTGGTGTGATATATAATCTCTGTTAAATTGATTTGGGAATAGGTGGAGTTACATCAATGGATGGATTTCTGGAGAAGTTCTTCAAAACAGTGTACAGGAAGAAGAAGCTTGCACATGAAAACAATTACTGCAAGTATGACAACCAAGGTCTTTCGGCATTTACATCTTCACTCTACCTTGCTGGTTTAGTCTCATCTTTAGTGGCTTCTCCTATCACAAGAAACTATGGCCGCCGCGGAAGTATAATCTGTGGAGGGATCAGTTTCATTGTTGGAGCAATTCTGAATGCTGCAGCTGTCAATGTCATAATGCTCATCTTTGGCCGGATCATGCTTGGAGTTGGCATCGGATTCGGAAATCAGGTATATCACACATTGCTTACCTTGAACTATGTACAGTAAGTGTCACATTTTGTTGCAAAGCTGATTTCCTTCTGTCTACTTATTGTGGTTTTGAAGGCTATTCCACTTTATTTATCGGAGATGGCACCAACTCATCTCCGAGGAGGGGTCAACATGATGTTTCAGTTAGCAACAACACTTGGAATTTTCACAGCAAACATGATAAACTATGGAACTTCAAAGCTCGAACCATGGGGGTGGAGGCTCTCTCTAGGTCTGGCATTAGGACCTGCTCTGGTGATGACAGTGGGAGGAATACTTCTTCCTGAGACGCCTAATAGCTTAATCGAAAGGGGATCTAAAGATCGAGGAAGAAAGCTTCTTGAGAAAATCAGAGGAACTGAAAATGTGAATGCAGAGTTTCAGGACATGGTAGATGCCAGTGAGTTTGCTAATTCCATAAAGAATCCATTCAGGAACATACTTGAGAGAAGGAACAGACCTCAACTTGTTATGGCAATCTTCATGCCAACATTTCAAATCCTGACGGGCATAAATTCGATTCTGTTCTATGCTCCAGTATTGTTTCAGAGTATGGGATTTGGAGGAGATGCAGCTCTATACTCATCAGCCTTGACTGGAGGGGTTCTTTGCTTATCAACTGTACTATCTATAGCCACAGTTGACAAACTTGGTCGGAGAGTTTTACTCATCAGTGGTGGAATAGTAATGATCACCTGCCAGGTAAAATTTTCATTTTTTTCGACATATATAGGATGCAGGTTCCACATACTACTGTTGCAGCCTGGATTCCTAATGTGCTCTTCTTGATTGTGAAACAGGTCATAGTGGCAATAATCTTGGGGGTTAAGTTTGGCGAGAATCAAGAACTATCGAAAGGGTACTCAATCCTGGTAGTGGCGATTGTCTGCCTCTTTGTGGTAGCTTTCGGGTGGTCATGGGGGCCGCTCGGCTGGACAGTGCCGAGTGAAATCTTCCCACTGGAAACCAGATCAGCTGGGCAGAGCATAACAGTGGCTGTGAACCTTCTCTTCACTTTCGTCATAGCACAGGCTTTTCTTTCCATGCTATGCGCGTTCAAATTCGGGATCTTCCTGTTCTTTGCTGGTTGGATTTCTGTCATGACCATCTTTGTTTTTGTCTTCTTACCTGAAACAAAGGGAGTTCCTATTGAGGAAATGATACTCCTCTGGAGAAGGCACTGGTTTTGGAGGAAGATAGTGCCCGAATATGCAGAAGAAGAAAGCAGCGGGCCAAACAATTTGACAGTGTAGAGATGTTGTAGTCTGTAGAGTGTAATGAATGTGTATCATAATGTAAAGTATCAACTTTACAATTTCAAAGTTAATCCAAGTTTTCCGATCACATTGGCTAAGCAGGCAATCATATCAATCTATCTAAGTGCATAAACTACGAAAGTTGTTTAAACAAGAACACTCTATCAGACAATCGATCAAAACTAGCCAGAAGTTAATTTCCCGTCTGCAAAAGCTAAACACAAATCTCCTGCAAGCGGGATCATATTATCAAGCATTTGGTCAAAACTAGTAGAAGGCTAATTGTCCTTGAGATGACTAGCTTGGATTATATTCCCCTTCTCTGCAAAAGCTAGACTCAAAGCCCATGCCAGCAGAC
Organism: Argentina anserina; assembly: GCF_933775445.1. NCBI lineage: Eukaryota > Viridiplantae > Streptophyta > Magnoliopsida > Rosales > Rosaceae > Argentina > Argentina anserina. Next base: position 743,551 of record NC_065872.1, on the reverse strand, counting down.
TTTTCTATCAAACATTTGATCAAAACTGGTGAAGGAAAGTTGTCTTCAGATGACTAGCTCGAACTACATCTCCCCCTTTCGGCAAAAGCTAAACAAAAAGCTCCTTCTAGCAGATCATTCTATCGAATTTCGATCTAAACTAGCCAGAAACTAATCATCATTCAGATGACAAACTTGGACTACATTTCCCATTTTCTGCAAAAACTAAACTCAAACAGTCAAACTTCCTGCAGCTCCCAACTCCTACTCGACCCCTGGCACCAAAATCTGCCAAGACTAAAAGGGACCTCCACACACCACCAAACAAAACATACCACCACAAACTTGGCTTCTATCAACCAGAAAACGCATTCCCAGCAAGCAAGAAGTAACTAATCAAAGTTATGTGTGAAGCAAAATGATCAACACCAACACTATATACTAAAAATATGAACTTTTATTCCAAAGCTACATTATTTTTAACCGTAACGAGAACACAATAGACGACCTCTGAAGCATAACTCTCTAAGAACACATTACTTCTCCTCCATCACTCATTAATCCTTCAACATTATCATCGCGTCGTCATCATAACATAACACATACTAAACAACTATACAAAGTAAAATCCAGACTCACTAATCCATTTTCTCTTCCGATTCATAAACTAGAAACCTTCTGTTACCATAACCCTCTTGCTTCAAACTCGAATTGCAACTATTCCTCTTGAAAAAATAAAGGAAGCAATTGAGCCAAATCGAACACATCACCATCATCATCAGCCACTGATTTCAATCCTCCACACTCTGCGTCTCCACCGTCCGATCAAACGCACGATCAGCATTTTCCGGTCACTCTCCGATCATCCACCGGAGGTGTGGAGTCTTCACACCAGATCAATTCGCAGCAGGCGGCGAAGATCGCTGGTCGCCGCGCCGTTCTTAGCCAAAAAAGCCGGCAACGGAACGGAGCTCGGCGGCGGAGAAGCATAGTAATCCCCCGAACCGGCGTAGATCGCATCCATGACCTTAAACTCGGCGGCTTTGATCTGCTTCTGCACCGTCGCCGGATCAGGTCCCAACCTGTCCGTGGATCCCAAAACCAGATCCGAATCCGAATACTCCACGCTCTTCACCCTCGGCTTCCGATCGTCTCTCTTAACAGCTCCGACGACTCTCTGATCGTTCATCGCCGGACTCAACGCCTCGCCGCGCTTGAGAATCTTCACCTGTCCCATCACCAGGTTCCTGCCCGGAACCTTCGCCACCACACGGTCGCCGCCGCAGCGGTCGCGGTGATTGGATTGAACGCCGACGGGGCTCCTCTTCCGGCGGCGGGATTGAGCGCCGGTAGGGTTAGGGTTGGAAAAATTGGGGCTCCGGCGCCATCCGGAACGAGGAGTCAAGGTCAGTGCTAGGGCTTCGTGGCGGAACCGGCCTCGGAGGCAGTCCTGTGATCGGAGAATCGCCGTCCCCATTTTCTCAGAGAAATTGAAAAATAAAAGCTCTTTAATTTTTTTGGGGCTTTTTTTGTTTTGTTTTTGATCGTGGAAATAGCTGTACTCAGTGTGTGTATTTATAGGTGAGGAGTGGTAATAATTCACGTGACGGGGCGTGGGGTTGGGGAACCGCCTTTGGCGCGTGAATGGGCTTGGATTCCTTTATGGCACCTTTGGGTTTGGATTATTTACCAAGGGTAGCCTTACAGTTGTCCTTTTCTTTTGTGGTCGGTTTCTTGAAGTTGTCTATCTGTTGGGTAAGCTCGTAAATTTGGTGGAAGGGGAAGGGGAAGGGGCAATGGTGTGCGTTTGGGACTTCAGTTGACGTGAATGCGAATACCTAACTACGCGTCAACGAGACAGACGCTAATGCGTTGATCTTTTCGACCGTGTCGTCGTGATACCAGAGTTTAGTTGGGCGGTTTCGAGACTGCAAACCGCCGACGGCGGACGACCGCCTTATGATTTCCTGCAGGTCAGGTAAAAAATAGAAATTCCCTTATGCACGATCTAAGCAATGTGACCATAATTTAAGACAAAAATACTCCTGATTCTTAGTACTTTTACAAATTCAAAAATCTATTATTTTAAATTTTAATTTCAACTAATTACTTCTTATATTTTTTTAAAATTTAAGTAATTTGATCATTCTGTCATCTCTCTATCAAATTTAAATGTTAAGTTTCATCCAATTTATGTTTGTCCAACTAACAACTTAACACTCAAATTGGATGGAGAAAAAACGGAAGAACCAGATTGTTTAAATTTAGAAAATATAATGAGTGATCAGTTGAAATTAAAACTTAAATAAATAAACTGTCGAGTTTTGTGATAGTGTGAATAGTAACTAATATTTATACATTTGTTCTATCTACATAGTATTGTATATTAATGTTGCTCCTTGAACGAACAATAAATTGAATCAAATTATATGTTCATTAATTTTACGTAACCAGCTGAACGGGTGGTCATCGTATCATTCATATGATATTATATGTTAGATACAAGTATGTATTTATCGTACGGGATAAATGTGATGGGTCGCAAGAAGTGTTTAGTATTGGTTGATACTATTAAAAACCAACTTATTTATTGAGCCGGACAAATGCATAACAACATCGTATGATATCGCAACACTATAAAAACAATAGCTCAACCATTGTTTCATTCTTATAAAAGGGACTTTTGAAAATCATGGAGTGATCCCTCAATCACAACGATATCGTAACAAACTAGGCTATCCTAATGCGACATAGAGCATTCGAACATCACCGTGTGTTGCATTTATAAATTAGACACACAGACAAGCTCGACCATTTTCCAAATACCCATTGTTCGAAGTCGAAAAAAAAACTATGTAAATAGTGTATGATCTTTCAGAATTATGCATTTTAGCACATCACGTTTCATAAACTTCATATTGGTGTGTGACATTTTATTCTTGATTCAATATCGGTATCGTATCCGCTTGATCAAAGGGTGCTTTAGTAATTGCATATACAACGTAGTTCCCGTAAGGAAAGGGTATATATGGAAATCTAATACCCAAACTAAAACCCTCAGTCGTCGTCATCGTTCCTCTTCATTCTCCCAGAGTCCCAATTTTCGTACCGACGATCCCCTCACTCTCTCTATCTCTGATTGCTTCAGTAGTCCTCTTCTTAATCTGGTAATTTTCGGTCCTGTATCGATCCGTGCATCTAGGTTGGTTCAATTCTATGCAAATCAAAACATTGATTTCACCTTAGGCTCGGATTTTTGTGTTAACGGTGAGTTTGTGTCTAGGTGAGACCGGTGTTGAGCTGCCCAAGCGAAAAAAGAGTGAGGAAGAAATGCCTCTGTATGATTGTATGCTTCTGGCGAAGCCCCATGTAAAGAAGGAGGCGCTGTTGGACCTGGTCACTAGGGTAGGCAAGCACGTTCTCCGGAGAAATGGGGTTATCACCGACTTCAGGTCCTTTGGCGCTGTGCACTTGGGTTATGGTATTAAGAAGCTTGACGGCAGATTTTATAAGGTTTGTGTTTATGCCTTATTCTAATATCATGCAGTTAAATTGTGGTTTGGAAATTACTATGTTTTGGGACTTTCCTGTCGTCCGGAGACTGTTTCGATAGCAATTGGAGTGCAAATCAATTGTGTGATGCATTGCGTTATGTGTTCAGTTTCCTAAGGATAAGTGGTGAACCCTGAAATTTGGTTTCTGCATCTTATGTTATCATTGTCGTTGGTCGACTAAGCTAGTACGTCAAAATGCCTACTCGGGCGTGATTCTGTGCATTCTAGTTGTTACAATTGCAATGCAGGTGTGGTTTTAGGATGTTTGATATTGTTACTTTTCTGTGGTTGGATGCTGTTTGAGATGTAGGCTGGAACTTATGAGTGGCAAATTCAGTGGGCATGGTGTTCTCTGTGTTTTATTTTGTTTGCTTTCGTTGGATAAAAGTAGACAGACACATATATGTATGACATACCATTATAGTTTCACCATCCAATCATGTCTATAAGTTTGCGATCTCTGTGTCTTATCTCGAATTAGTACTAAGAGATTGGAACCTCATATTGTGCTTCATGAGTCAATATCATTGAAGAATTTCGAGTATGAAAATCACCTATTGAGTGAAATGGTATGCTTTGGTATGATGCATGACTCTTTAGAAGATAGATTCGGCTTAACAGTACAAAGAGTTGGTATTGTGCAAGAATCTAGAATCTAGTTGTAAAAGATTTGCTTTTGTGGCTTGCGTGTTCTTTAACTCCTTATTCTATCATCTTTTTGGCGAAATAGGAAAAACAAGCGGTAAGAAATTCTAGGTTTGAGGATTAAAGTAGTACTTTTGATTCCTACAAAAGAGCACTAAAGCTTGATCATTCTCATGACACAAGTTTGTTAAGAAGGTTTGGCAATGGGTAGTGTTCTTGCCATACTAATTTGGCTGCTGAAAGCTTCTCTAAGATAGCATTGCTAAAGTGGATATTAAGCCTTTAGCATAAATGACATGGCAATAGCGTCTTAAAGGGTTTAAGTTAGAAATGACATCTTCAGTCCATAGATTTGGTTGGAAGTATGCAAAATGTTTCATGCAGCAATACAACTATAAAATTTAGCATCTGAGTTGTTCTTTTTGTTTATGTTCTGATCCTGGTTGTTATCTAGTTGGTACTGAATTACAAATTATCATCTCCTGTCTATCTGATGAGATTTTATCACTTAATCAATGCTGCGTATATAGGGTCAACTGATGCAGATGACTATGATGGCTACACCTAACATGAACAAGGAGCTGCATTACCTGAACAAGGAAGATCGGTTGCTACGCTGGCTCTTGGTTAAACACCGAGACACACAGTATGGTTTGGACTTTCTTAGTGAAGCGGATTCCAAAAATGAACTCGATCGGTTTCGTGGGAGAAGCATATATGAAATGGCCGGGATGGATGAGGTTGATGATGAAGATGATGATGACGACGACGACGATGATGAGTACGATGAGGACTACAAACAGGATGATGAATATGGGGTTGACCAGGAAGGAAAGCAGATTGATGGTTGATGGATGTCCAGGGGTGATCTTCTTCTAAGATTTCTTATTACCGTTTGTCATAAAGTTTTGTAGCAGCAAAAACATTTGTGAACTATGTTGGATGAAAATCGTCATATCAACGTTTTAGATGTTGAGCTTTTAATTTTTCATGTGCGCGGTGCACCAGAATTTGATTTCGTTCCCTATCTTCTGTTAAAGTCTTGCAAATGAAGTTTATCACTCGATAGGGTTCATACACTTCTTGAACTTCTGGGAATCGAAAACGACCAATCTAGAAGCGACTCTGATCAAAAGAATTTACCTGTGTACGGAATTATGCATCATTCCAAAATAATTGTGTGAGGAACTTGAAATATATTTTTAAGCTTCTCACAAGAAATTTCAGGTATATTTTTTCAGTTGCCTAAGTGAATCCCCCATCCGGCCCCTCTTTGAGGAGGGATGGAGATTAACCCGCGAGCCTGGAAGACCTCCGAATGGAGGAGATAGTTCTCCCAACACCCAGTGCTGCATCCAGAAGACCTCGAACCCGAGACTTTGCTTAAGCTGTATTTTATTTATGAAGTGAAAAATTATATTAGTGGAATCACGTGAAAAAAGAAGAAGAAAGAAAATGATTATGAGAATATTAATAATAGTTTATCGATAAAGAGTTGGGTGGGTAAGCTGAGGTGGCAAGAACTGGGACCCTTGAAAAATTCTGTTAAATGTTAACGGCCTTGGTTTCCGAGAAATAGGGAGGGAGGGAAAATGGAGAAGATAGCAAATAGTGAGCAGCAAAAAGAGGAGCCAATGTCGTCTCATCAGGTCTCTCTCTCTCTTACGCCTCTCCCGGATCATCACCTCCGTCATCGTCATCGTCCTCCTGGAAGGAACCTAGCTCGCTCCGACCGAGATTAACAAGCTCCCTCTAGGCTTTTTCTCCTTTTTAAATTGACGATGGCGGAGACCACGCCGAAGACCACGCATCACCGGAGGTCCATCTCCGACTTCGGGGCCATCTCGCTTGGCGGAATCTTCGGAAGCGGAGACGATCACAGAGTCGGAGGAGGTGGTGGTGGAGGCGGTGGCGGAGGAGGAGGAGGAGGAGGGTCGACGTTTGAGTATTTCGGCTGGGTGTATCATTTGGGAATCAATTCCATCGGCCACGAGTACTGTCACCTGAGGTTTCTCTTCATCCGAGGCAAGTACGTCGAGATGTACAAGCGTGATCCTCACGAACACCCTGGAATTGTAAGAATATCACTCGTTGAGATCATTAGCCTAGCTCCGATTGAGTTTCCGGAATTTTGATCTGGTAATGTAGGATTGTTTTCGGTGGCAGAAACCTATTCGGAGGGGCGTTGTGGGACCTACACTGATGCTGGAGGAGGTCGGGGTTCGGAAAGTGTACTATGGGGTAGGTGGCATTGTCTCCATTTCGAGCCCAATTTCGGATGTTTATGCACCCGTGCTAAATTTGGTCTGTTTTTGTTGTCCTAGGACGTTTATGTTTTGCGGTTTTACAATCGGTTGGATGAATCGAAGAAGGGGGAGGTAAGTTTTGGTGCCAATTTAGTACTTTTGTTAGCTGTGTTGCAATGTGATCAATTTAGTTTGTTTATTACAAATGAGTGTGTTTTTGGGTGTATGTGTTTGATGGTAGTTTTTCGTACACTATGATTAGAATCACCTCTGGTGTTACAATAATGTACTATTGGTTTTTGGAAGATTGCTTGTGCTACTGCTGAAGAAGCGCAGAAATGGCTGGATGCATTTGACCAATCTAAGCAACAGGTACATAAATATAAACTTGTAGAGACCAGAATGAAAGTTTTGAAGGAAAGAGTAGCTTGCATCATTCATCCAGGTATGTGTTATGTTTATTATGATGGATTAATGGAGCTCTACTTTTGACAGGCTGAGTACGAGCTGCTAAGAGGAGGTAGTGCCAGACACAAACTGAGCATGGAAACCGAGTACGCTCATAATCTCTACATTGGTGATACATTTGCAAAAAATTTATATTAGCCATTAAATAGTGCCATTATTTGTACATTTTCTTCTGGTGAGTAAATGGGTCAGAGAAATTCAAGTTCATTTTTTTTTAATTCCATTAAGTTGATTCCTCGTCCTTCATTTCTTGTCTTGTTTGCTTTCAAAACGAAGTTCTGTTTTCATGCTAAGATAGTAAGATTGACTGAAAATAATTTATAATATGGAAGGATCAATCTCGATGTCCATCGACCTAGAGTGAGGCGCTATGCAAGTGGATTGAAAAGGCTTATAAAAATTGGGCAAGGTGAGGTGGTATGTCAATTACAATTTTTATAAGATTAATATGGACTTGACTCAGGGTAGCAAAGTTCTGTCATGATTGTTCACTTCACACTGCATACACATATAAGTTTGTGATCCCATACAATATGATTTGTCACCTGTATTCTTTGTATGGGCCCATCAGTTTCTAATGCTTTCTCATACCTTATTTGATCTACATATGTGTACACAACTCCGTCTGTATAGAATTAACTGCAGAAAAAGGAGCATCTGAATTCTATTTACTTATACAATTTTCGAATTGAAACATGTATACTGTCTTTCTCTTACAGGACCAGAAGTCCTTTTGAGCAATTCCTCATCAAGCCGTGCAAATGGTGGTTCAGATGGATATTTTGAGAGGGATGGTGGAGATGCAATCGAGACATATCAGTGGAAGTGTGTACGAACAATTAATGGTAATCTTCTTGCCCTTGTAGTTTTATGATTTTCTTTTGGTGAATTCTTAAAGATGCTTCTATTTATTCTTAACCGTCCATGCAATCTTCTGATGTTTCTTCATCATATTCCTTTTGATTTCAGGTGTTAGGATATTTGAAGATGTCGCTAATGCTGAGGTATTTCGTTTTAATTTTATATATGCATATATGTGGATTGGGTGTCTACCTGTTTGTTATATTACATCACATGTGATATGATGCATCAGATGCAGAATTGTGTTCTCCACTTCTCCCTCACTTTTATATAACTATTCTTTTAATTATTTGGTAGACTTTTACATCTCCTATAAACAAAAAATATATAAAGAAAAAAGCTTTACGTGTTTATGCTAGTTCAATTTGCTGATTTTAAAATAATTATATTCTTGGTAGAGTGGTAAAGGTGTTATCGTCAAAGCTGTTGGTGTTATTGAAGCAAGTGCGGATACTGCTTTCGAAGTGCTTTTAAACCTTGAAAAACATCAGAGATATGAGTAAGTTGTATCATATTTTCTGTATATATTACTCTATTGGAATTGACCGGTACTGGTGGTTGGTCGAAGCTCCGGTAGGTAGCCACTCCCTTCTCAGGGAACCATGTTTTTGTTTCTCTAATTGATGATTTTCCAGGTGGGATATGCTGACAGGAGACTTAGAGCTGCTTGATTCTTACGATGGACACTACGATGTTGTCTATGGGACATTTGATCCCAGGTATCTTACTCGGTAATGATGTTAGACAAGAATACCTCGTGTCTAACTCTTCCACTAACATCTTACCCTTAATCGATTCTCCTTACTGTCATTTAATTCATTTCATCTCATGTTTTTGCCATCCTGTCTCATCCATTCAATGCTTATCTTGCATTTCTTGCTTGTTTTCAGAAAAGTAGTTGAAGCATGCTAATCCTTAGCATATTAAACCAGAAGTTAGTTGGTTCTTATTGCAAATTTCTGTTTAGGTAACATAATGGGCAAATTTATAATTACACTACATAAATTTACAATTTCGCTCCTGAGTTTCTGAATACAAAGAGTCTGTAAGTGAAGAACCGATTCTCCTGAAATATTCGTAAATAAAGCTTGAACATAGATGTAGAGTTGTAGACTGAAAACGAAATTTCATTGTTTAAATTAGGAAAGAAACTCTCTTTCTTTAATTCTTTTCATATCATCTGAATCTGCTGGCATTGGAAAATCTGCTTCTGCCTATTCATATATACCAAATTTGCAATATTTTATTTATGAGAGATGGATTCTTGACCCGGGCGCGGAGCTGAGAGCCTCCCACCTAGGCTGGGTGTTAAACCCCTTTCGAAAAAAAAAAAGGATTCTTGACACGATAAAGTCAGTTTCTCATTCCATTTATTTTTCTCTTCATTATGTTCTCATCGATTTAAATATGCTCTACAGGTGGCATTCCAAGAGAGATTTCATCTTTTCTAGACAATGGTTTCGTGGACAGGATGGAGCATATAGTAAGTGAATCGAATATTTTCGGTCTTAGCAATTAGCTAGACCTACTTTTTATCATAAACAAATCTTCAGTTTATCTGTTTTGCTGGCCTAATGATGCTGGATTCACTTCCTCCTATTATTCCTAGAGAATGCCATCTTAATTTGAACACTTTAAATATACAATTAAATGAAACAAAAAGGATGTCTTGTTTCCCCTTTCTTTAAATGCATGATGAGCTATCATGACACATGATTTAGGAAAGTATTCTTTTGATGGAGAACTAAATAGTCAGAAAGTGGTGGATGCATCATATAGGTCTTTAGAAAGTGATATATGCTTTCAAAATCGACAAACTTTGAACTCAAACCGTATGCTCGTCGAAGCAGATTCTGTGATGAAGTCTCAGTGACATTTCTAAATTTTCTACTGGAGTTGCTTTAAGGGGTATGTCATTAAGGGGTATGGCATAATGGTTTGCCTTAATATTTGACAAATATGCTGTGGTATTCCTGTTGCAGCAATTCTGCATTTTCCAGCTGTTCATAAGAAGAAGCCTCCAAGATCTGGATATCGTCGCACAAAAATAAATCGTAAGATATTTCACTTTTATCCGGAAAAAAAATGATTACAATAGTTTAGCAAAAAGAAAGTTTTGTGTATTATTTTTTGTTTTCTGCACTGAATTGAACGTCTGCCAACATTTGATTGAAAGAATGTATCTAAATGTTAGTTAAGTATCAATCAATCATTTCCTGTGTTATTTCACCACTGTTTGGAATCTCAGCTCCTCCATCAAATTGGTGTTCCTTTTGTGTTCTTGTTGCAGCATCTACTTGGGAGATCAGAAATTTGAATTCATCCATGGGTTCAAATAGTCCAAGATGTCTTGTCACGCAAATGTTGGAGATGAATTCCGCCGGCTGGGGAAGATGGAAGAAAAGTCACTGCTCAAAGTTTGAAAGGAGTGTACCTTATGCATTGTTGTGCCAAGTAGGAGGTCAGGAAGTTAATTATATGCTCTTTTAATTATATCTCTTGACCTTATCATTTGGAAGTTCTATTATGTGAGGTAGATGCAAATTTTGCCCCTTCAATTCTGTAGAGTGTAGTTGCTATAGGGTGAAAGAACTAGTTGGTTCAAACTCTAGGTTCTTAAAGCTTTGGGAACTTTAGTAAGCACACAACACTTAACATGGTCCGAAGTCGTACAACTGCCCGAATTCCATGAGCTGAGCTTTTTCACGGTGTAGAGAGGCCTGCACATGAGATGAGGTTATATAATAGATTATAAAATGATAATTGGTTCAGGTCCTTGTAGTAGGTTTTTTAGCAATGCTTAAAACAAAACTTGGGATAAATCAAGTTTTTAGGGCTCCATTAGAGATTTTAAGGTCCACATACACATATATACTGTTATAACTGCCTCCATGTATTGGGCTTCAAAATCCAAATAACTTTAATAGATATTACATATTATGCTCATTGCAAAGGTAACAATGTTTCCATTTTGTGTTTTCTTTTTCTTTCTCGCTCAGGTATGAAGGAATACATTGGAGCAAATCCTGCACTCAAATGTGAATCTTCTACTACATTTGTCCAATCAAAGCTATCACCAGTTTCAAATGCCGAATACAATGAGTCAGACGTGAAGGATGAGTTTTACGATGCAATTTCTACAGACTCTTCATCTTCTGACGAAGAAGAAACAGATGATGCACTTGACAACAAGGTTTTCCCTTCTCTTTAATTTGGAACTGAGCAGCGTTGGTGTTATGAATTAATGCAGCTCACATTTGTATAGTACCTTTTTGTCCTATTTAAATGCTAATACCCTCACCATGTATTTCTCAGGAAGCAAAACAGAAACAGAAGAAAACTTCAGGTACGCTAGTCGTGACATACTTGTGTAGTCAAAGACTGGTTTGAATTGTGGTTTCCCATTTCCTTGCATTATTGGCACTTAAATCACTCATTATGTTTACAGCTACAGATGCTGATAAGGAACTGGATTTTGAAGTGGCTCCTATCACAATTGATCTGAGCCAGTTCCCTTGTTCATGTCGTAAAGGGAACGATGATGCTGACACAAACTGCTGGTCAACTCCAAGCGGCAAGGGATTTATGATTAGGGGGAAGAACTACCTAAAGGACAATTCCAAGGTGAGCTTATTAGATCTTTGTGGAATTTAGTTTCTCTGAATTTATGGCTTTTGGTCCTCTTCTTTTGATATTTGCTTAATTAATATTTTCAGGTCACAGGAGGAGAACCCCTTCTTAATCTCATAGGAACAGATTGGTTCAAAGTTGATAAAACCATGGATAATATTGCACTTCATCCCAGATGTCTTGTTCAGGTACAGGTTATCTTTTGATGTAAATTGTTTTCCCCTTTTCAATATATACACCACTGCCTGATGAATTAGAAGCTTTTCTGTTGTCACGTCGATAGTAGAACTGCAGAAAGCTCTACCAAGTCTTCCCTTTGATATATTTTTTAAGTTTGTATTTAAAGCTTAAATATGGAACATTGAAATTTCTGAATGTTACCTTGGTTGTTTGTTCCTGTGCCTAAGCGTATTCTTCTTGATTTCAGTCAGAAGCAGGAAAGAAGCTACCGTTTGTATTAGTCATCAATCTCCAGGTACACTGTGAATACCATCAAATCAAGTCATATTTTTCTTTGATTACATGGCCCCAAACTTGTCATTCTTTACATATGTTAGAAATGCAAACTAAGGTTTGACAAGGGAAGTAAAAACTAAAACTAAAAGAATTAACTAATACACTTTTTATTCATTTGGGTACCACTACGGCACTATAATAGAGTCATCAATCAAGATGACTTTCGTGTACTGTGAAATTCATATATTTTCATGGTCATCCACAATTACAGTTTAGATTATACAACTGTACTTGTCATTTGAAGAATTGGGATCATTTCCAATCTTTTTGATGAGTAAACTGTGTTGAATTCTTGTTAATTATCATGGGACAAGGAGAATAGGATCTTAAATTAATAAGTGCAAAAAGAAAAAGAATTCTGAAACAGTAGGGCCACTGCTGAGATTTCACTGTTCGATCTCTGGTATTTGCTTCATAATGCTGGTTTAGAAAATATTGAAATATGTATGGGAGCTTTATAAATTTGTTTTTCTGTTCAGGTTCCTGCAAAGCCAAACTATAGTTTGGTACTTTACTATGCTGCTGATAGACCTCCAAAGCCAGATTCGCTGTTTTCTAAGTTTGTGGATGGGGATGACACGTTTCGCAACACAAGATTCAAGTTGATTCCCAGTATCGTTGAGGCATGTTGTGCTTGAAACTCATACATGTCCAAATTCCCAGAGGCACTTGTGTCGTTTACAGTGGATTAAAATCTGTAGTTAATTGTGGACTAATTGTACAGGGATATTGGATGGTCAAGCGTGCTGTTGGAACAAAAGCTTGCCTGCTGGGAAAAGCTGTGACTTGCAAATATCTCAGACAAGACAATTTCTTGGAGGTAATTGTATTAAGTTTATCAGAATGTTCTTTGATTCTTTGGTGCATTTTAGGTTGCTTATCGTATCCCAGACACTTGTGTTTATGTACATTGCTTCTTTCAATTTAATGAAATCATTCATCAAGTAGTTCTCATTGTTCAGATTGATGTCGATATTGGTTCATCATCTGTGGCAAGGAGTGTCATCGGACTTGTCTTAGGATATGTCACGAGCATAGTTGTTGATCTTGCAATTTTAATAGAGGTTTGTCTCTTTCTTAATGTTACGTTTTGAAATATATTACTACTTATAACAAATTTGGTGTGCGTCTCCCTTCTTTGATTGACGATTTGACGATCCTTTGGTAGTCATATCTTCAATATACATTTTTGTATAGTGGCTCTGTGACTCCAGCCTTCAGATTGTGTGTACAACGATGTAATTTTTCCAGTGTACTGCCTTTACAAGTACCTTTAACTGCTAATACATTTGCAGGCAAGGGAGGAGGAAGAGTTGCCTGAGTACATTCTGGGGACCGTTCGACTAAATCGTTTGAAGCTCGAATCTGCTGTGCATTTGGAGGAATGACGTTCGTGTCAACATCCTTGTTCATTTTTCAACCCCTGTCAGAGCTATTGATGGCTTTGAGTGAGGGGTTCTCTTTATACATTATGCAGTTTTTGATAAGAGCCCGGGTTTTTATGTAGAATAAAACATTCAATTAAGCAGCTTTAATGTCCAAAATCGAGCAGTTTTACATAGAAATGCAAGATGAAAAGCCAACTTCTTTTCGTTTGCTTCCACTAATTCTTTACACATTCAGTTAGCAGATTTAGTCAGAATGTTGAAGTTAGAACAGGGTACAGAAACTTGGAGTAATTTAATTACGTCTTAATTTGCTATATAATTATAATAGTATTCTCTGTACGTACAAAAGGAACTGTAGACTTGTATTATCAAATCATAAGTTGAGAACAATCGTATATTATCAAATCATGGTAGTCTTGACTCGATTTTGCAGCATGAAATACACCTTCATGAGCGTGATGCACTCCCCGGGCGCCGTGAAGAACACCAGCAGCATGAAAATCACCTTCATGAGATTTGGAAAAGAAGAGGTTCAACAGGAAGATTTTCCAAGGGGTGCTGGGAATACTCAAGTGCCAAATTTAGCAATTTAGAAGAGGGAGCATTTTGTTATTTTAGTGTTTTTTTCCTCAAAAGAATGTTAAATGGTGATGGATAAATTTTCAATAAAGCAGTAGTAAGAGCATTAGCTTAAAAGAAGTATACATACCAGCTTTTCTACCGTGTGCGATTTGTTCTTATATAGGTCTTAGCTACAATCAAAGAGCTTTCTTTAACTCGAGATGAATGGATTCATCGATCAGCTTCAGCTTCTGCACAACTAATAGTTTTGACTAGATGTTCCCTTAATCTTAAAGAGTGCCCTTAGACAGAATCTGTAAAAATAGGTAAGTAATATATATATATATATATATATATATATACATACATATTTTCTCAAATAAGGAGATATGCACCAATGGTTTTGGTGCGGATTTCTATTTTTGAACCACTTTTCAGTCGAATTTTCTCATATCCACCGTCCACTATCTAGATAATATCTTGTAGACCATCTTTACAAAATTTCAGCTATTTTGGTGATCGTTAAAGTCTTCAAAATTGAAAAACAAATGAATTGACTGAATCCTGTCAAACATGAACCGTTCATATTTTTAACAGAAAAACACAATTTTGAGAGCCTTAATGATCACCAAATTGGCTGAAGTTTTGAAGAGATGATCTACACAATATTATCTAAATACTAGACGGTAGAGATAAGAAAATTCGATCGAAAAGTGGTATAAAAAAAATATAATGATGAGGTGAATGAGGACCTCCGCAGCCAAGAAATCTATATATGCATATATAGTTACGAGGATAATATAATGAAGGTAAGAGAATAGTTAAACATGCAGTTTTTCATGGAAACCCTAAGTGACTCAAATATGTTGACTTGGAAGTTTTCACATGGAAACCATCATTTTAAATGCTGTGTTCGAGAGCCCTACTCCATTGCATTACATGGTGGAAGGTGAAGGTCCAAAGACTGATAAAGATACAGAGTTACACACCACATAAAGCATGCTTTAAGGATGTCACGAGAGTTCTTGAAGTGCAGAAGTACTTAAAGGGTACGTTCCTGAAGAACTTGAATTGTCACGGGGGCTCTATGAAGCATATATATACTGCAGGTCCGATCCCCTCTCGTGAATCTACGTACAATCGTAAACTCTAACACTTGGAACACGTTTTCATTTGAATCACCAGATTGAATTGCAGGAGATAGATAGATCCACAGTGAAGGTCAAGAATAGGCTACTCAATGAAATCCACAATCAGATTTGTTCGTGTACGTACATGGATATAAGGATTTTGCATGCCCAGTTGCCCACGTACGTACAACACCAAAAAAGCTAGTGCTGGCTCTAATGCTCTATGTCGACCTTGGAGTTGCTTGCCATAAGCACATCGGTTGCAGAAAGCTTATCCTCTTCATGCCGTTCATGGCCATGATTCCATAATAGTCTTTACACTATTGTAATCCATTGCCCTATAGTAATACAAGGTTACCTTTTGTAGCTAAATCATCACGTAATATTCCCTAAACCCTACACATTTTCCTTGTACTGGCTATATTAATTAACAATCATAACTAACCTTTACTTACAGTAATAACGGCCATAGAATAGTTTGACAGAACTGGAAATACGTATTTGTTTTACAAAGTATAAAGATACCTTCTTATTCAAGATTAGTAGATTATAAGTAACCATAGTTAATCCACATTATCGTG
The DNA here is from genome assembly GCF_933775445.1 of Argentina anserina. Lineage (NCBI taxonomy): Eukaryota > Viridiplantae > Streptophyta > Magnoliopsida > Rosales > Rosaceae > Argentina > Argentina anserina. The sequence goes on along the minus strand of NC_065872.1, from coordinate 727,992 downwards.
CATTGCAAGATTAAGACGTGTGGACTGAACAAATGATACTATAGTTGCGGTAATTACCAAATAAATATCCCTCCTTTGTATTTAAGAATACATCTTAAGAACTAAAGCCAGTTGCTTGATCAGAATACACATTTAATATATATTTTTGGTACAAAAAATGGTGAATGTGTGGGTCTATCACTCTGAGCCTGGAGAGCAGATACGGTACATGCCCTCACAATGAAGTGTTTTTTACATGCGGATGATCGAACTAGTGATCTCCTATTATCAAAAGTATCATATTAGCATTCACCCAACATGCAGATGCAGCCTTCATTAACACTACATCAAACCCCTTGGGTAATATATTTAGGGTTTAGGGTAAGGAGCACTCGTAGAAAATAAATCTTCATTGTCACTACCAATATAATCAAACAGTGAGTAAAAAGTAAAAAGACAGATTTTGATAACAATAGTAAGCCTAGTACATGCCTGCTACCAGAAAGAACAGATGAACAATATACTTTTCAATGCACTCCAGTTTAGGGTGTGCACAGGAGCTTACTATGAACCTCTCAAACATAACCGCTTCATCAACCGAGAAATCAACGGATGCAGTACGCTTAGCTAAAGCCCTATGCTCTATCATCCTATAAATCGAATCCAACAAAATCTGACACTTAGTAGGTGGAGCATCTTATGTGGATTGTGGACAACTTAAAATACAGAAACAGAAACCCTAAGTAACTGACACATGATATTTCAATCGATTACCGACTCTAGAATCCGTCAGTCCATTCTGAACTATTGAGATGATTACTAAAACCACATATAACATTGAAAATACAGTCACACACAATCGCCAAAAACTTCAGTCTTCATCACAAACACATACATTGAAAACATAAAAAAAAAACAATCCAAGCTTGCAACAATATCCCAGATCTTCAACTCCACACAGTCACCTCACTGTAACAGCAATCCAAGACATAAAAAAACAATCCAAGCTTGCAACAATATTCCAGATCTTCAATTCCACACAGTCACCTCACTAAATATGACGAGCTATATAAAGGACTACAGGAGAAACAATTAATAACAAGCATGATCAAGTGGAACTAACCTGGGAATTGCATATGTCAATACTGACTGATAAGCTGCAACAGATCCAGAAGAACATATCCATACTCTCTGTCGTTCAGGTAAGAAGAACAACATCTAAGCAAGTGTAGAAGCAACCATGCTGTCTAGTAGAAACAGCTTAATAAAAACAAAATTGTAAGACCTCTTACAAAATAAACAACAAAACAAAGACTGACCATAGCTGCTCATCTTGCGCTGGAGTCCCTCTGCTGTGGTAGATTGCTTCAGATACCGGCAAATAGCCTCAATATTTCCTATTCCTCCCATCCCAGAAGAGATTGCAAGCTTTCTGAGAGAGAGACAAGGAAAGAGAACGGCGGAAGAAACTCAAGAAAGAGGTCTCTGAAAATGAAAAGCAGCACATATATATATATATAGCTTGATCCTAATCCCTCCTGCTCCACAAGCCATGGACATTTCGCTAAACAAAGAAGGCGCCTGAAAACTTAAAGTCTACATCTAGGATATATAACAACTTAGAATAATTACGTCCTATCTATGTGACTGAAATACGTACAACACTACACTTTTATTTAAACAAAATTGATAAAAAAAAAAAATTCTTACATAGAATCGATTCCACCAGTTGTCTCCTAAGAGGATTGCTCAATAAATAATTTCATTCCAAAGAAAATTTTGGTACAAATGTAATTGCTTAGCAGAAGTTAATAAGAAATCTAAAAGAGTGCCCTTTATTTCATGATAAAGTAACATTTACCCACTCCCACTGATGTGTATTTTATGCATGGTCAATGTCTTCTCTTGTAGGATGCTAATCGATCACCTCTGCACAACGAATAATATTGACTAGATCGATGTTCCCTTAGACCTTAGTTTAAAAGCAAGCTTGGCCAGCTTAGACAGTCCAAATTTTCCCCAAGCAACAATATAGTTTTTAGATATATGTTGTACTTAGTTACTACTACATGATTGGGTGAATGAGGTATCACATCAAACATCGAGATCTTTCGACTCTTTTATAACGGCCGGGAATCCAACTCGATCACTCGGAACTAGGAGGATAATGAAGGTAAGAGAATATTTAAACAGTTTTTCATGGAAACCCCAAGTGACTCAAATATGTTGATTTGTAAGTTTTTATGGAAACCCTCATTTTAAATGCTTCGTTTGAGAGTAGGGATCGACGTACTTTTCATTGCATTACATGGTGGAAGTTGAACTGTTGAAGGTCCAAAGAACTGATGAACGTGATACAAAGTTACACTCCACATAATCTGCATTAAGGATGTCATGAGAGGTCTTGAAGTGCACAAGTACTTACATTGCAGAAGGGTTCCTGAATCCTGAAGGACTTGAATTATCACGGGGGTTCTATGAAGCATATATTGCAGGTACCTGTCTCGTGAATCATGATCGTAAACCCAAACACTTGAACTGGTTTGCTACTTTGCTTCTGTTTCATATGAATCAACAGAGCCTTGACTTGCAGGAGATGCGTATATGAATCACTGGTAGACTGTGAAGGTCAAAAATATTGGCTGCCATTCTGTGTCTTTGAGGGACACAAAAGGCTAAAGGCTCATCATACATGAAGAAAAAGGAAACCTCTTTTTATCAGCAACCTTGTCGTTTTACCCTTTTACCTTCCCTCCTGCACCAGCTTCTGTCATTTCAAAAGCTCCATGAAGTCCTCTATCAGATTTATTAATTCTTGTCCATGGATATTGGATGCCCAGGCAACGTACATCACCAAAAAGCTAGTGCCTTGATACTTGTTCTGGCTCTATGCCATTACTGTAAGCATATTGCAGAAGGGTGATCATCGTCATGGCCATGATTCCATGCGTGAGCATGAGCATCGATCCTAGCTAGCTCTTTACACTATTGTAACCCTTTGCCCTTTTATAGGTAGCATAATCATCAACTAACCTTCTTTAAAAAAAAAAATCATCAACTAACCTTTACCTAGTACTTACAGTAATAACGGCCATAGAATAGTTTGACAGATGTGAATAACTGAATATTACTCTCGGATCTCTTCACTTCCAAGTTTTTACCAAGTTCTCAGTTTCACGTTTTACTAATTATATAGATCCGTTCTTATTCAAGATTACAGTAATCTGTAGTTAATAACCTATCGTGCATTGCAAGATTGGACATGAGGACCCAAGTCACCCAACAAATGATACTGCCAGTTGCTAAAACAACCGAAAGAGACCATGCAGAATACACCTTTAACCATTTCTTATTTCTAAAACAAAAACATGGATACTGATGATTGTGGCCAAATTCCAACTCCAATTTCCAGGTCTACTGCTTATTATTGGATTCTTTCTGCTAAAAGAGAAAAGAGCTATGGCCCTCTTGATTTAAGACCTTTATTCCTAATGGCCAACACCCTCAATACAATCACCAGAAGGGTCCCTATGATATTCTCACATCAATTGTGTTACAGTAAATTCCCATTTTCCCCTTCTTTATGATACAAGCTTTTCTTTCTCTAGTTCCCATGCACCTTATTATAATCTGACACATTTTTTCTTCTTCCTTTGGGGTCTGAAGCTTTGTCCCTCTCCAAAAATGGAGGTTCCCCATTCCTTCTTCTCCCTCCACTCGAATCTTCTTGTCTTGTTCATGTTCTTTGCAGCTGTTTCAGCAGCTGATCCTTACTCACAGACCCTTATGAGCTTAAAATCTGAGCTCACAGATGACTATGATACCTTAAAAGACTGGTCTTTGCCTCATGGAGAAAATCCATCCCCAAAAATCTATGCCTGTTCTTGGTCTGGTGTGAAATGCAACAGCAACAACTCCTCTGTTACTGGTCTTGACCTCTCAATGAAGAGGCTTTCCGGTTCAATCTCCAGCGAGCGAGTCAACTTCAGCGTCTTCACTGACCTTCTTGACCTGAACCTCAGTTACAACTCATTTTCCGGCAAGCTCCCAGTGGCAATGTTCACCCTGGCCAACCTGACAAGCTTGGACATCAGCCGGAACAACTTCTCCGGCCAGTTCCCAGCTGGAGTCTCCGGTCTTAAAAGTCTGGTTCTGTTTGATGCATTCAGTAACAGCTTTTCTGGGTCCCTGCCTGCTGAGTTGTCTCAACTACAGAAACTCAAGGTTCTTAATTTAGCTGGGAGCTACTTCAAGGGTCCGATCCCTCTAGAATATGGTAATTTTCAGAGCCTTGAGTTTATTCATCTTGCAGGGAATATGCTCAGTGGAAACATACCTCCTGAATTGGGGAAGCTCAGGACAGTGACCCATATGGAGATTGGCTATAATTCTTACCAGGGAGGCATCCCTTGGCAATTGGGCAACATGAGCCAGCTTCAGTATCTTGACATTGCTTATGCAAGTCTCTCTGAGTCTATTCCAAGAGAGCTTGGGAATCTCACCAAGCTTGAGTCTCTTTTTCTGTTTAGAAACCAGCTAACTGGATCAATACCAGTGGAGTTCAGTAAGCTTCAGTCTCTCACAAGCTTGGATCTTTCGGATAATTTGATATCCGGGCCGATCCCGGATAGTCTTTTAGAGTTGAAGAACCTGAAACTGTTGAGTCTTTTTTACAATGAGATGAGTGGTGTTGTTCCTGAAGGAGTTGCTGAGCTTCCATCATTGGAGACTCTTCTTTTATGGAACAACTTCTTCTCTGGGAATCTTCCTGAGAATTTGGGGAGGAACTCTAATCTTATGTGGGTTGATGTGTCTACAAACTACTTCAATGGCAGCATTCCAGCAGATATCTGTGTGAAAGGTGTGCTATTTAAACTGATGATGTTTTCGAATAATTTTAGTAGCAGTCTGGCACCATCTCTCTCCAATTGTTCTTCGCTTGTTCGTCTTCGGCTTGAAGATAACTCATTCTCTGGTGAGATTCCTTTGAAATTCAGCAATTTTCATGATCTTTCATATGTAGACTTGTCCAAGAATAAATTTACTGGAGGGATTCCAATAGATATAGACCACGCTCCCAAGCTTGAGTACTTTAATGTGTCCAATAATCCAGAATTAGGGGGCACAATTCCTGCAGTAACATGGTCTTTGCCACTTCTTCGGAATTTCTCAGCTTCCTCGTGTAGTATCTTAGGCAATCTTCCTCCATTTGGAAGCTGTAAATCCATATCTGTCATTGAGCTGAACATGAACAGTTTATCAGGGGCTATTCCAGATAGTGTTTCTAGCTGCCGAGCTCTTGAGAGAATTGGTTTGGCCAACAATAACTTATCAGGTCATATACCGGAGGATCTTGCAAGTCTTCCTGCTCTGCGTGTCCTCGACTTATCACATAATGGTTTTGATGGACCAATACCTTCAAAGTTTGGTTCTTCTTCAAGCTTATCACTTCTAAATGTGTCTTTCAATGATATTTCTGGAACAATTCCCTCTGGGAAGGTAGCGAGGACTATGGGAAGTAGCGCATTTGTTGGAAATCCAAAGCTATGTGGAGAACCTTTGAGATCATGTCCCGGTTCAGTGGCCATCTTTGGAAGCAGAACAACTGTGAAGCTTATATGGATCTTGCTACTGTGTGCAGGCATAGTTATGTTCCTTACTTTGTCAGTTCTTGGAATACTTTATTATCAACAAGGCAGCAAAGGCCAGTGGAAGATGGTCTCATTTGCTGGACTTCCTCAATTCACAGCAAAAGATGTATTGAAGAGCTTTAGTTCAATAGACTCCATGGATGATGCATTACCTCCAATGTCGGCTTCAGTATGCAAAGCAGTCCTGCCAACAGGAATCACAGTTTCGGTTAAGAAGTATGAATGGGATCCGAAGATGGCAAAAGTCATGCTGCCATTTATAACCCAACTTGGGAATGCAAGGCACAAGAATCTAATCAGATTGCTCGGATTCTGCTACAACAAGCATCTGGTTTATCTCTTGTACGATTACTTGCCCAATGGAAGTTTATCAGAAAAGATCAGAGTCAAAAGGGAATGGGCAGCTAAGTACAAAATTGTGGTGAGCATTGCAAGGGGATTGTGCTTCCTTCACCATGAATGCCATCCTGCAATTGCTCATGGAGACTTGAGATCAAGTAATATAGTATTTGATGAAAACATGGAACCGCATTTGACAGAATTCGGATTCAAGCATCTGCGCGAGTTGAACAAAACTTCAGATACTACAGAAACTTCTACAACAGATACAAGTATGCATTACAATAAATCTTCTTTCCACAAATTGTTCATTTAATTTCCACCTTTGTTTCTAATAAGAAGCAGTTGTTGAAAGTTGAAACTTTGTTATATATTTTTTGGCCAGGTGCTACAACCAGTACTATAGGAGAGGATCTATACAGAGATGTATACAGCTTCGGGGAGATCATGCTCGAAATCTTAACTAATGGCAACTTGACGAATTCAGGAGCATCCTTACACAACCAGACAAGGGAAATTATTCTCAGAGATATAATCAATGAGAATGAAGTTGGTTCCAACAATTCAGCCCAAGAGGGGATCAAAAAAGTGCTCGAAATAGCGACACTCTGCACTAGGAGCCGACCATCTGATCAGCCATCCATGGAGCACACATTAAAGCTTTTACAGGCTCATTAAGCCTCACAAAGAACCAACTAAACCCAACTTTTGAAGCAGCAGGTCTATGATTTTTTATCTAGATTATAACACAATACTTATATCTGATAAGAGTGTCAGTTTGTTTAGTTTCATAGCTATGCTTCTATATGTACCATATATACTATAAGTTTGTGTACCCTGTAATTCATCTCCCATTACATTATAAAGTTTGCTTGGAATCCAAGCTACCATATTATCTGAAGTTTCAGAATCTCATCATGCAAACAATCAACAACACCTTGAAAACTACCAAACTTAGAGCTCACCACATCCACTCCGACTCCAAGCATTCGGGCTCCGGCGGCCGTTACTGGCCCGTGGGCCACCACAACAAGTTTTGGGCATAAACTCTTGACACTCTCCCAGCTCAGCCCAAACTCCTTAAAGCTCTTAAGTAACCCCTCCACCTCCGCAGTGCTAGTAAACACAATCGCATCCAAAGTTAGGGCTCGTTAACGGACCGGGTCTTAGTATATTTAAATAAGTAACGGGCTGAGTCGGGTATTTTCACAAATATAAAGATCCAAGTCCGCCCACCTAAAGCGGGTCTTGAGGGCTTTTATGGGTCGGGCTTTTACGGGCTGGACCTTGCGGGTTTGTATTAGGAAAAAATATATAATACTTTTATTTAAGGGTTTGAAACAATAAAATAATTATTAGAAAACATTTAAAAAAAGTCACAAATAAATTATAGTTTCAAAATATTGTTGATCGACACCAGTAGATGTGATCGATATATATATTTAGGGACCTTGTAAAAATTTCGTCTGTTTTGAATATGGTTTGACCGTTCGTACATACGGTAAAAAAAACGTTTTGACATAATAAAACCCCATTAACTGGGGGCTTTGCCAAATGAGTTTCCTCGTTGCGACCACGCACGATCGGTGACAAAATTTAGGTGATTTCAAATATGTAAACAACTTTCGGCATTTGCATCTTAATAATTGGTCATCCTTTATGGCATATTAGTGGTGTTTTTGGTTTACTGAAAATTCCGATGGTCAAACGACTTTGATCACTAGCTAAAAAAATGTTTATATGTATATATATATACACACACACACGAAACCGTTCGGAGACGGACGTCGCAACTCCCTAAAAGTGCGAATTGTGGACGTCTAAGCTTTTTCGACGATCACGCGCCGGCGATGGAGTTTTTGATGGTGTACGGAGTCCAAGCTTCTACGTAGAGCTTCTTCTTGCCAGTGGAGCCGCCGCCGACTGGTTTTTGATCTATTCTAAGAACCAACAGTTTCAGGTGAGACTGATGCCTATAAACTTCAAACTTACTCTCTTTGGGCCTTCGTCTTCATGGTAACGACGTTTTAGGATGCATATGCAGTTGCTCCGACAATAGAAATGTCGTCGCCGGCGTGTGATTGTGAAAATTTAGATACATTTTATAATGTTGCTATTACCATATCTCTTGTTTTTCTTATTAATGGCAAAAGTTCAATCTTTATTTTTATGTTTTATTGGTGTTTAAACTAAATCAATTATCGGCGCGATTGATGTCCTTACATATATACAAAATGACTTATTACCGATTATTATGTGACTCATATTCTTATGTATGGAGGTAAATGACTTAATGTCATGTCTTATTATAGTTAAATAGATCACTAGTACGATTGATATTTCCAATCTTGTTTGAAATAATGACACGTCTAATTAATAAACTCGAAGTACTTGTATTATAAACCTCGTGTATGTGCAAGTTAGGTGCCTTGTAGGATTAAAGATAGTTATCGAATCACCTAACCAGAACTGAATTTGGTAAACATTTAATTTGTAGATGGAAATAACATAAGAATCATATACATTGCATATTGTTATGAGTCTCCTTTTTAAACTCGCAATTAAATTCATACCTGCAGTCCTTACACAATATAAATTAGATCCAAAGCCAACTCAATTTTCACTCCCTTTCTTCACATATTTCACACTTTCACTGATCAATCCCCTAAAGCTTTCTTTAAAAAAAGCCAGGAAACCAGGGAGAGGAAGAAGAAAAAGAGTCTTTAACTCTTAACTCTTTGGGAAATTTCACTAAATAATACTCTAATTATCGGTCATTCTAACATCTAGTACCTCATATTCGGAAACTATCACGTTGGTACCTCAAGTCTCAATCTTAGCTCAATTTTAGTTCATTCCGTCAACTAACAATGTTGGTGACTACATCTCACACCAGTTTTCAAGGGTATTGTTGTCACTTTATTACCCTTCGATTTCAACTTTCATTTTCCTCTAATTTCAACTTCTATTTAAAAAAATGTTGATTAATATATATCATTTCATAACAAAATAAATTAACATTTTTCTTTTGCTTTTGAAACATTTAAATGCCTATAATATAGCTTTCGAGCATTTTATTGTAACCAATGTTCTAAATATTTGATATATCGGTGATATTTACAATCTGATACAATATCCTCATATCGGTTGCATTTATCGGTCAACGGTTAATTAGTCAAACTCCGATATATGGGTCAAAATTAGGTTGGCCCAATTAAAAAAATTTCTTTTTTTTGAAAAGTTTTTATTTGTTTTTCATTACACACACATAATATATATATAATTATTACCTATATTTAATTTTTATTAAAATGACATTGTTTTGGGAAATATAGCTCATATAACTAATGGAATATGAGGATGAAGATAAGAAGGATGATATTCATATTGAGTTTGAGTTTGAATTCAATAACAAGAGAGTTTATGATGAATTTCGAGTTCAACCAATCCTTTTTAGACAGATCTTTTTATTATTTGGTGCCATTACATGTATTTATATTGTCCAAGATTAAACTATTTTTATTTTCTTAGTTTATTCGGTACCGATTGAATTATAAATTTATAAATATTATAAGTTTAATTAAAAATAAGCAATTTAATAAATCCGATATATCCTCGATATATTCCCGATATATCGTTTTATCCCTTAACCGATACGATGCCGATAAGATTACCCTTCACCAACTAACTAATTTGTTTGTAATAGTTATGGTAAATGAATGATGTTAATTTATTTTGTTATGAAATGAAATGACGAAAATATCCTTGAACATTGGTGTGAGATGAAGCCACTAACAATATTAGTTGACGTAATGAACCAAAATTAGGTTACGATGAAGTCTTGAGGTACCAATATGATAGTTTTCAAATATGAGATACTAAATATTAGAATGATCGATAATTGAGTGACCGTTCAGTGAAATTGGGAGAGGAAGAAGAATGTTTTTAACTCTTAACTCTTAACTCTCAAGTCTTTTAAGTCTTTATATTAGCAAGAGTCAACAGTCAACTCCATAAAAACACAAACAACAAAACATAAAGTGTTATTCTTCATGTTATTCCACAACTGTGGAACCCACCCAAAATTCTTTGCTCTTGTCATCAGAGAATCAGAGCCACCGTCACTGAGAGTAGGGAGCTCAGTTGCAACAGCGGAGGAGCATGGACGACGCGCCTTCCACAACTGAGAGGGAGGTTGTGGAGTCGGGTCATGGAGCTCCGAGGCCGGAGAAGGATCCGAGGAGAGTTGCCCGGAGGTAAGTTTGGTTGTTGGTTTTTTAACTGCATTGTGGTTTTTGGGGTGATAATTTTGATGTAAAGGTTGATTCTTTATGTACACACCACCTGTTCTGGGTTTTGTCTCTGTGAAATTGTGGAGAAAATGAAGTAAAGGTGGAGTCTTTATGTTTGTTTAGTGGAAAAATTGTGGGTTCTTAGGTTCATTTGGAATTTTTAAGTAATGAAAATGAAGTAAAATACTCCACCTTATGTTCATTTGGAGATTTGAGTGATAAAATTGGAGTAAAGGTGGAGTCTTTTATATTTTTTGAGTGTAAAAATGGCAGGTTTTGAGGTTCATTTGGGAGTTTAAGTAAAATAAATGAAGTAAAGGTGGAGTCTTTTCTGTTCTGATTATTGGTTTTTGTGTGTGGGTTTCAAAGGTACCAATTGGAGCTGTGTCAGAAAGCTTTGGAGGAGAACATAATTGTGTATCTGGAAACTGGTTGTGGAAAGACCCACATAGCTGTGCTGCTTATGTATGAGCTGCGCCACTTGATACTGAGACCTCAGAAGAACATTTGTGTGTTTCTTGCACCTACGGTTGCACTTGTTCAACAGGTGATGTGCATTTTTCTATGATTTGGAAGTTGACAAGTATGTTACAGTTTCTGGTGATCTTTTAAGTTTGAGTTAGAAGTTAGTTTGTAGCTTTGCAAATCCTACAACAATGTATTTTTAGGCCTTGAGTCTTGTGGGGAATGGACTGACTGAATTGCATACTCAGGTTTTGCCGTTTTGGTGTTTAGTTATTCATTTTCAACCCAGAGACTGGTCTCTAAATTCGAGATCCTGCTAGGTTTTAAGTCACTTAATTTGCTTCTGGGCTAGTTAGAAATCAAAGGTGTTCAATCTATGTGTAAACGAGATTAATGGACCAAAAATCTTAGTGTCTTCAATATCTCTCACCAAAAAGAAGCATACAGAAAGGTAGAAGATTCAATCTTCTCACGTGTATGGGTATACTGAACTATTGAGAATTTGCATTAGTTCAAAGCTCTAATGAGGCTCAGTTGTGTGTGAAGACCTCAACAGTTTAGTTAAAGTTCTTCTCATTATTATCTTGATAAACATGCATTGACTGATAATCACTATCTATAGTCCTGACTGCAAAGATGGAATTAATTTTTATGATACTCTCACACAATATGCACATACACAAAACTACTTGCTGTCTGAATAATTAAGCTGTTACAGTTTCTATCTTTGAGTGTGAATGCTGAAAATGCTAATCCTAATATGGTTGTTCAATCTGGGTGTCAGATATTTGAACGTTAAGGAGTTTATGTTTGTGCATGAAAAAATTGACTGTCCTTCATTTTCTTGGTTCAAATTACAATGTTCGTCTGAAAATATGTTTAGTTTGATTTTGGTCATGACATGGCTTTAATCTGAATTTCTTCGATTTGGTAGCAAGCGAGAGTTATCGAAGATTCCCTTGATTTGAAGGTTGGGACCTATTGTGGAAGCTCTAAGCAATTGAAAACTCATCAAGACTGGGAAAAAGAGATTGAACAATATGAGGTAATTAGTTTAGTTGTGGATTTTCCTTTAAATGATTTAGGTTCAAATTCTGGGTTGTTTTTGCGCCATCTTATTTTTGGAAAATCAGTAAAAAGATGTGGACATCTAGCCTTGTAAAAACAAATAATATTTTTGTTTATCAACTCTGATGCAGATTTCAAAATGTTTTGTTTCTTAAAAAAAAAAAACGGAGAGGGAAAGATACAGTTCTCTCATGCTTCATCAATTTGAATTTTATTTGCATCTTTTGCTGATGTTTTATGCAGGTTCTTGTTATGACTCCTCAAATATTGCTGCGTAACCTATACCACCGTATGATTAAGACGGAGTTAATTGCATTGCTAATTTTTGATGAGTGCCATCATGCTCAAATTACAAGCAACCATCCATATGCAGAAATTATGCGAGTAAAGAACTCTCAAACACTTGCACTTCTTGTATATGTTTCTTATGTATAAGTTTGTGTTGATGCTGACACAAGTTAACTTGATTATTCTGTCTACAGTACTGCAAGAGTGATGTCACAAAACTTCCTCGTATATTTGGCATGACCGCATCTCCAGTTGTGGGTAAAAGTAAAGTTTCTTCACAATTCATGTTGTATATATCTTTGGTGCATAATTATTTCAGTCATGCTTATGAGCTTGCTACTGTTATTCTAGAAATATTGCAAATTATAGATATCCTAAAGTTTTAGAATGAAACATGTTGTAAAGGTTGTCCTGAATCCCTTCTATCTTTTAAGGAAAATAATGTGGTTTATTATTTGTTACTATTTATATTTTACTAATGGCATAATTCTTGGACTAGTGCCGTGCTGGTTGATGGTTTTCCTTTGCACTTTAGTCAAATTGTTTGTTTCATAGTCATTATTCTGCATGTTAGAATGTCAATGACTTGTTTCTCATTTCATTTCCTAATTCATACATTTATGCTTTACTATTTCAGGCACTTCTAGTCAAGCCAATTTATCAAAGAGTATCAATAGTCTTGAAATTTTACTTGATGCTAAGGTGGGTTGCAGAGATTTTCACTTTGATATATGTATATGTGTGTGTGTGTGTGTGTGTGATTTTTTACATAATTTTCGTCAAGGTAAACTTAACATTGCAATTGCGTCTCATAAATAACCCATCTGGTTTACAAAGACCTGTTAAAGATACCTTGTTTGACATACAATGTTTTTCATATGATCCTTGCCATATAAAGTCCTTCCTTCTGTTTTGGGCTTTATTAATTTTATTACAAATTATGGTGCACTATGCTGCTGTACAATCTAAATGCTTGTAATTTCCATATCTAAACATACTTTCACCCACCCTTTGTAGGTTTGTTCGGTTGAAGACAAGACAGAATTGTATTGTTCTGTTGTTTCTCCCGTTATATATGTACATAGTTATGGTCCTGTTGTCAGTGGCACATCCAGCCTCTTAATGACTTTTTATAGTAAACTTGAGCAAGTGAAACGCCAGGTATGTAGTTTTGTCATTTATTGGTTCAAGACAGGCTTTAACTTCCTATTTCTTGTTATCAAGTCTTATAATTCTTATCATGGTTTTTTCCTATATATGATGGCAGTGTATAGCGGAACTTAGTAAGAAGACCAGTGACTACCAAAGTATAAGGAGTACAAAGAAAACGTTAAACAGAGTGCATGACAGTATAATGTTTTGCTTGGAAAATCTTGGCCTCTGGGGGGCATTACAAGTAAGAAAATCTAACTCATCTGTTCAGTGGTTTCTAATTTGTGATATTTGTATTTCCCTTAAATGAGTACGTTTTATTCACAGATGAAAAATTGTTTACTTTTCTAGCTTTGATATTTTCTGGATTCCTTTTACGCAATTCTCTTTCTCTATCTATCTCGTATTGCATTAAAAAGTATTTATAATGCTTAGTTGTGTCTAGGGTCTTTTTAATTACTTGGTTGTTCAAAATAGAAAACGGAGTCTTCCTTGGTTTAGCTCCGGTTGCTCAATTAAATTTCTTATTTAAAAAATTGACCTTTGTTTTCCTTTTCTTTCCTTCTCTCTTCTAAGGCTAAAAACATTCTTTTGAGTGGCGATCACATTGAACGGAATGAATTAATAGAGGAAGGCAATAATGGTACAGAGGCAGAGCGAGATTATAGTGCTGATGCTGTGTGTGCTGAATATCTGGCTCAGGCTTCTGACATCATTCGTGGTGACTATATGAAAGGTATTCTAGTATGTTTCCATTTAAATAAAATATTATTAGCAGATTGGTGCTTTTTATTATCGGCATTATACTAATAGTTTATATTCGGATTGTTGATGTTTTGTCGATGACTATTATTGATGGGAGTTTATTTAATGTTTATAGATGCTGTCATATCGGGTCTATCTTGTATAGATATCTTAAAGGAGCCATTTTTGTCAAGTAAGGTCTTACGTCTGATTGGGATCCTTTCATCCTTCAGGTTGGTATTTGTGGGTTCATCTCTATTTTCTCTAACCATCATTTTATATTATAGATGTATACATCACATGAAAACTATTGAACCAATAAAACACTTATTAGAAGCCTGCACTAATGCACTTGGTACCAAAGGTTTAAAACTTTTTTTTTTAAAGCTATGTTCATTTCTCATATGATAAGATTTTGACTTCTTTGCCATTCTTTTGTTTTTAATTAACCATTTACTCTTACCACTGTGCATCTGTTGCCTGAGATCACTGACTTATGTATTACAATTATGCTCAAAAGGATTTGTTTGTTTCAGGTTGCAACAGAATATGAAATGCATAATTTTTGTCAATAGGATTGTTACTGCAAGATCCTTGTCCTACATACTACAAAACCTTAAGAATCTAGCTTCCTGGAAGAACGATTTTCTTGTAGGAGTCCACTCTAAACTGAAGAGTATGTCAAGGAAAACGATGCAGATCACTCTTGATAAGTTTCGGTCCGGAGAGGTAATGAATAAGCTGTTTTCTTCCATATAAGTGCAATGATGAACCACTATCACAAGTGAGATAAGCTTTGTGTGAAGTCTGGTATTGATGGGTGTCAGGATTGGATTAATTGTATGGGTGTTGAACAATCAATCTGATAATAGCTTAATTGTGTGTGTGTGTGTGTGTATATATATATTTTAAAAGATACGTGTATGTATTCTTCTTCAAATTGCATTGAGGTGTAGTTGAATATAGTGAAGTTTTGACACCTACCAGTGCTGCCGAAATTTGATTTGGCTATGTGCAAGGCACCTTGGAGGACAGAATTCCAGTATAAAAATAGTATAGCACCTCATTCACACATGTGTTCTATAAATAATTGGTAACATATTTATGCAAGATGCCATCTTCTGTGGACGGAGTCTGGAACTCTGGATACTAATTCCTCTAGTTTAATGCTTTCGCAGTTGAATCTATTGGTTGCAACTAAAGTTGGTGAAGAGGGACTAGATATTCAGACTTGCAGCCTTGTGATACGATTTGATCTTCCAGAAACTGTTGCTAGCTTTATACAGTCAAGAGGTCGTGCACGGATGCCTCAGTCTGAATATGTATTTTTGGTAAACAGGTGCTTCTCTGAAACATATTGGTTTTATCCTATCTCATTTGCTAGATTCATATTCTTTCTCCCAGTCAGTAACCAGTTCTGCTTATGCTGCAGTGGTAGTCAGAAAGAGTTGGATCTAATAGAAACCTTTAGAAAAGATGAAAATCGAATGAATATGGAAGTTGCTTTCAGAACATCCAGTGAGACTTTTGTTAGTCCGGAGGAACAAACATATATAGTTGCTTCTTCTGGAGCTTCCATCACTTCGGGTTATAGCATCTCATTGTTACACCAGTATTGTTCGAAGCTTCCACATGATGAGTATGCCCCTGTTTGAAATCCCTTTTTTGTTTTGTTTTGTTTTTATATTCCTTTATTTTAAAGGTATAACTTCATTAGCATGCATAGCTATATAAAAGTTTCATAGTTTATGTGTTGAGTCTAGATGCTTTTTACTGCAGGTACTATGTCCCCAGTCCAGAATTCTATTTTCTTAGTGATGTAGAGGGAACTATTTGCCATATAATATTACCTTCCAATGCTCCAATGCATCAAATTGTCAGTGCACCACGACCTTCAATGGAAGATGCCAAAAGAAATGCTTGTCTAAAAGCTATCGAAGAATTGCATAAATTGGGTGCCTTAAGTGACTACCTCTTGCCACTGCAAGACAATGCGGATGTGGAGGAGTGTTTGCTAGACTCTTCTGATTCTGAAACCACAGATGGTTGAAACTGACAACTCACTATAGAGACTTTGGTATCCCTTGTTCTTATTCTTATTATTCGTAAGAACTCATTCAACTCTTTTTATTGCAGGTGAAGACTCGCGAGGGGAACTACATGAAATGCGGGTTCCTGCTGTCCTAAAAGAGTCATGGAATAAATTGGAGAGTCTTGTCACCCTCCGCTCTTACTATATAAAATTTGATCCTGAACCTAATGATAGAATCTATAGAAGTTTTGGTTTATTTCTCAAGGCACCTCTTCCAGCAGAGGCCGAAACGATGGAACTTGATCTTCATCTCGCTCATGGTAGATCCGTAATGACCAAGTTGGTTCCATCTGGATGTGCAGAATTTGTCAATGATGAGGTAAGAATTAAGACAGTTGTTTCGATATTCAATTAATTGTGATTGAGTGTCTCTCAGTGTACCAAAAACTTTGTTTGCAGATCTTGCTGGCTCAGAACTTCCAAGAAATGTTCCTTAAGTTCATTCTGGACCGAGCAGAATTTGTTTCTGAATTTGTTCCATTGGGAAAGTATGATTTTAGCAGATCGAGCTCATCAACCTTCTACCTATTGCTTCCTGTATTTTTGGGTGAAAATGATAAGATCAGCATAGATTGGGGCATTATCAGAAAATGTTTATCCTCTCCAGTATTCAGTGGTCCGGGAGGCGTAATAGACAGTAATATTATATCTATGGGTATTCGACTTGCATCTGGTTATAGAAGCATCAGTGAAGTTGAGAATAGTGTAGTGTATGTCCCATACAAGAAGACATTTTACTTCATCACCAATGTTTGTGGAGAAAGAAATGCGTACAGCCAATACAAAGAAAACCCGGACGCTATAACCTACGTGGATCATCTTAGTAAAAAGTAATTTATTCCTTGCTCCCTATGTACTATTATTCCATCAATATCAGTAAATCAGTTTTCTTTTATTAACATGTATTGAACATATATGCAGAGAATGGGTCTATCCCTAGTGGATAATAATTGTTATCCATTCTCATTCATCATGGAATTTCGTTTTCTGTATTTGTTGTGAGCAGGTTTGAAATTTTGCTTGTATACCCTGAGCAACCTCTTCTGTGTGCAAAACCAGTTTTCTCTCTGCACAACTTGCTACACACTCGTAGGCAAGAAGTTTCAGGTAATTTCTAAGTTGGACTTTATTATAATTGTGGGTCTTATTTTTCAGACTGCACATAACTTGGGGTAAACTCGCATCAACACATGCATACATATTCTGCTTATAAATAAGGTTTAATAATTTAGTGAAACCCATGATTTATGGCAATCTAATAATTAGTTTTGCTTCCCCGTTTTGTTTTCCATAAGCAATGAAGCAAAGACGTTAGGCTATCTATAGAATAATAGCAAAATGACAACAGCAAAAAATATCTTCAAGGCCCATATGTTGTTTAGGTTATTTGAAGCAAAATGGTTATTGTGTCTAATTGCTATTATAGAACGTATGTGTTTGATCCAGTAGCCAGAAGTCACTCCGTTTCCGGCCCAGCTTGTACCACTACTTTCAGTCTCTTCTTTTTTCCTTCTGACAATGTCCCTTATGTTGAAGTCTTGAAGAACCTTTTGTTTGAATTTGAACTCATCTGAACTTTTCATGCATCTGAACTCTTGCCTCCCAAGTCATTAATATGTTAAGTTTCCATGTCATATAAAACAGAAGTGCAGCAACTAGATGAGTATTTTATATATCTGCCTCCTGAGCTCTGTGAGCTGAAGGTAATTGGATTTTCAAAAGATATTGGGAGTTCAGTATCTCTGTTACCATCAATCATGCACCGTCTGGAAAACTTGCTTGTTGCCATCGAACTAAAGCATGTATTATGCACTTCATTCCCTGAAGGAGCTGAGGTTACTGCACAGAGAGTAAGACTGTTCTCCATGATATTGTGCTGATTTTATTGACAAATTATTCACTGACGAAACTTCACAATCTAGTTTTGTCATTGCACTAACAATTATTCATGATAACTTTGATTCTTCATTTTAGGTTTTAGAAGCTCTCACAACAGAAAAGTGCCAGGAACGATTTTCTCTTGAAAGGCTTGAACTACTAGGTGATGCTTTCCTCAAATTTGCAGTCGGACGGCACTTTTTCCTTTTGTATGCATTGCTTGATGAAGGTGAACTAACAAGGAAGCGCTCAAATGTGGTAAACAATTCCAATTTATTGAAGCTGGCTACTAGAAGCAACTTACAGGTATTACTTCATTGTTTTGTTTAACCTTTTGAAATTGATTCTTATTTCTTAATTCTCATTGTACTTATAAATTCCAGGTCTTTGAATATCTCTGAATGGGTCACAAACTTATTACAGAAATATATAATTTATCCAGTAATGCTAATTCTCATGTTTGATAAGGGTTCCCTTCCAACATAGATCATAACTACGAATATGCTTGTTTTTAATGTTTATCAAGGGTTCCTTTCAAACCTAGATAACAGGTGCCAAACATGCAACCTCCAGTGATCCTAATTCTTATGATTACTAGGGATTTCCCTCCGACTTATATAATCGGTGACAAACATGCTACCTCCAATGACCTGAACCAGAAGAAAACAATGTGAGATAAATTAATAGGATTGATGGAATTAATGACTGTAAAAATGTTTTTTTTTTGACATCTATATGACATGTTCTACTCTGTTTCATTTAGAAGTGCACACTGGGAAAAGCATTTAGACACATTATCCAGCTTTTTTGTTCTTTATGTCATCAATGAAATGTAATTTTAATTTCTCTTTTCTCAGTTATACATACGGGATCAGCCCTTTGAACCCTCTCAGTTCTTCGCTCTAGGCCGTCCTTGCAAAAATATTTGTGACCATGGGGCAAATGAATCAATTCATTCTCAAGATCTATGCAAAGCAGCAAAAGACTTGCATACTCGTGAAGTCAGATGTAGCAAGGGTCACCATTGGTTACATTATAAAACAATTGCTGATGTTGTTGAAGCCCTTGTTGGTGCATTCATAGTTGATAGCGGTTTTAAAGCTGCAATTGCATTTCTCAATTGGATTGGCATAAAAGTAGATTTTGAAGCATCAGAAGTTACTAAAGTATGCATAGCAAGCAGCAGATACATTCCACTTGCTGCTTACATAGACACTGCTGCCCTCGAAAGTTCATTAGGGTATCAGTTTCTCCACAGAGGTTTGCTGTTACAGGCCTTTGTACATCCTTCTTACAATAAAAATGGAGGAGGCTGCTATCAGGTTTGCTTCAATTTGTTTTTGTTTTAAGGAGGTAATAGAAAGGTGTATTCCTTCCCAACTTTAATTGTGTTTCATTGATGCTTTTAATCAGAGGTTGGAGTTTCTTGGAGATGCTGTCTTGGATTACATGATCACTTCATACCTGTATTCAGTTTATCCAAAGTTAAAGCCTGGCCATATGACAGATCTCAGATCTATTTCTGTGAATAATAAAACATTCGCTACTGTTGCAGTAGCTCGATCCTTCCACAAGTTTCTAGTCTCGGACTCCTGTACCCTCTCAGAGGCTATAAAGACTTATGTGAACTTCATTGAGACATCTGCACCAGATAGTAATCTGGTTAATGGGCCAACATGCCCCAAGGTACGCATCAACCATTCTATTTCATATTGTTGGTTAGGGTGCTAGACGTTCTGCCTTGCCTATGAAACAACTTACGAATACATATCATCACTATTAGGAATTATCACTACTATGTAATAGTAATGCTTTCTTCAGTTGTGTCTTATGCTTATGATTTTTGATTCAGGCTCTGGGTGACTTGGTAGAGTCTTGTCTTGGTGCAATTCTTCTTGATACCGGATTCGATTTGAACCTTGTTTGGAAAATAATGCTATCGTTCCTGAAACCGGTTATGAGCTTTTCCAACGTTCAGTTTAGTCCTGTTAGGGAACTAAGGGAACTTTGCCAAGCTCATTCATGGGATCTTAAGTTTTTACCATCAAAGAAGGGTAAAACATTTTCAGTTGAGGCAACGGTGAAGGGGAATAATGTTTCTGCAACTGTCTCCTCAACTGGCTTGAACAAAAAGGACGCTATTAGAAGTTCTGCTCAGTTAGTTTTTGAAAAGTTGAAGGTAAATCTATATGTTATTACAATTTCTTTTGATTTATCATGGCAGCATAAAACAACTCTTTTTATTTACTTTCGTTTGGTATTGTACATCGAATCTCCATAGCTACTTCTGTTTGTTTTGGTAGTGGGAAAATTATCTTACATAGAATCTCTGTATCTAACTTCTGTTTTTTGGTTTCATTTTGTGGAATTGCAGGCGCAAGGCAATATACCGAAGTCTAAGTTATCTTTGGAGGAAGTCTTAAAGTCAAGCTGCAAGATGGAAGCCAAACTTATCGGATACGATGAAACACCAGTAGATGTTACAGCTCCGTATACAATTGAATTTGAGAACTTAAATCTACAAGAGCCTTCAAGCAGAAGTTTGAAATCAGAAGTGGATTCTATCAGTGAAGTGAGCAGTAGTTACTCCTCCATAAAACGAGTAGGACGACCCCCAGCTTCACGTGGAGCAGTCAAAGTGGACTGCACTGATTCCTCTAACAATCATAGCACTGATGCTAACTCAAAAAACAGAGGTAATGTTAATGCTTCTTGTACTTCCAAGATATCAAGTAGCATTTTCCACATTTTCTTACTCTAAAAATATATATCCAGGTGCGCCGCACAATCTAACAGCCAGAGCTCATCTATATGAAACCTGTGCTGCTAACTATTGGGAACCCCCTGTATTTGAATGTTGCAAAGATGATGGGCCGAGCCACTTAAAATCGTAAGTCCATTGTTGATTCAATTCTAATATTTAGGTGTTATAGAAACACATTATCTACAATGAATCAAAAACTTATTTAAATACTAAGATAGAAGGTTACCAGACTTTGCATTTTGCTTTTCTCTGCTTATGTGAGACCGAATGTCTCAAATCGGTGTTCTTATAAAAAGGGACAGACATTCAAAAGCTTGTGCTAAACACCCTGTACTGATTTCTTATATGCTCCCTCTGAATCCTTTGCAGGTACATTTTCAAGGTTACGATGAAGATGGATGACGCTTCAGATACCCTTTTGGAGGCCGTCGGAGCACCTCGTACGAGCAAGAAGGCAGCCGCAGAGCAAGCAGCGGAAGGCGCACTTTGGTTCTTGATAAAGAATGGTTACATAGAGAAGAGTGGTCAGACAGAGGAACCTTAACCGGAGAACATTTCCATATACATAAAAATCCGTCACCCTTTTTCACATATCTACATTAGGTTAGTGTTGGGTGATCTAGGCAAAACAAAAAGGCAAAAAACCCTACTATGTAAGATCTCAGTTGAACTAATATATACAAGTCAATGAAATTTCAAGATTCTTGCCTAATTATTTTTACTTGTTTTAAAATTTACCAACTTGACGTGGTAAAATCTCGCAGTTTCTCTCACCACATGACGTCATCGAGAATGAGAGGAGAGGCTAGGCTGGTTAAAAGCCCAAACTGAAGTCCAAAACGTTTTGAGGCCTGGTAAGGTAAAGGCCCAAACATATTACCCGATTGCCGTGCTCCAGGCCCAAACCGCGCTTAACCCTACCGCTCATTTCCCGCCAATCCTTCCCGCCAAAAAGAGGGCGTCTTTTTAGAGAGGATAGAGAGAGAAAGCGGTTCAGTCTGTTTTAGAGAGAGAGAGAGAGAGATGTCAGGGTGGGACGAAGGAGCGGTGTACTACAGCGACCAAGCGCAGTCGCTCGGCGGCGACGGCGACGATCTCGGAAGCAACGCCGCCGGGGCGAGCCGCCACACAGTCCTCCAGAAATTCAAGGAGTTCCTCCGAAACTTCGAGACCCAGTCAAGCACGAATGTCTTCCCTTACAGAGAGAGCCTCCTCCAAAACCCTAAGCACCTCGTCGTCGACATGGAGGACCTCGGCGACTTCGACTCCGATCTCCCCGCCAAGCTCCGATCCGCCCCCGCCGATTACTTGCCCCTGGTAATGAAATCTCAACCGATCTCGACGGAGGAGTTAGGTTTTCCGATTCGGTCAATTCCGTTGCCGTTGAATTTTGAAGTTGTCTGTTTTTTGGATTTGTAGTTTGAGAACGCCGCCGGACAGGTTTTGGCGAATCTGAAGACGAAAGTGGCCGGAAGCGATGGGCTAATGGAGGAGCCGGTGCCCGAGGATGTTCAGATTTTGTTGACCTCCAGAGAAGATACAACTTCCATGCGCAAGCTTGGGGTTAGTTTCTTTCTCTTATTGGTTTTGTTGTTGAATTTTCGGTTTAGGGTGATGAAAAAGTTAAGTAAAATTGGGGGAAATGAAAATTTCGATCTATTATATCGTTGTTAGATGAGATTTTAGAGTATATAAACGTGTAGTTGAAGCTAAGGATTGTGACCTAGTGAGTAGTGAGGGTAGATAACTTAGATTGATGGTTGTATCTCTCTGCACTATTGTTGATGGCAGGCGCAAAGTATATCAAAGCTTATTAAGATATCTGGGATCACGATAGCTGCATCGAGGGTCAAGGCAAAGGCGACTTATGTGATTGTGATGTGTAAGAACTGTAAAAATGTGCAAAGGGTTCCTTGCAGACCGGGCCTCGGTGGCGCAATTGTCCCTCGCACGTGTAGCCATATTCCTCAGGTTTGAACCTTACATCTCTCTGCATTTCTTTGGTACATTTTACTGTGCTCTTTTGGTTTCTACTTTGAAATTTAATTGAAGTTTGTTGGAATTTTTTTAGCCTGGTGAAGAACCTTGTCCACTTGATCCATGGGTTGTGGTTCCTGATAAGAGCAAGTACGTTGATCAGCAGACCTTAAAATTGCAAGAGAATCCGGAGGTGGTGGTTTTAACTTTCGGAGTAAAAGGAAATAGTTAAATGCGATTTATTTAATCTCCATTAATTTAATAGGTTTGATTGTAGGATGTGCCTACTGGGGAGCTTCCAAGAAATATGCTTCTCTCTGTGGACCGCCATCTTGTTCAGACAATTGTTCCCGGCACAAGATTAACAATCATGGGGATTTATAGTATCTATCAAGCTTCCAATTCTTCAACCAAGTGAGAGTTTGCCAAATGATATCTAATAGTTAATTATCATTACTATGGATATTACTTTTGATTACTAAATTTTAATGTTGACGCAGCCACAAAGGAGCAGTTGCTGTTAGACAACCGTACATCAGAGTAGTAGGAATTGAAGAAGCAAATGATGCCAACTCAAGAGGTCCCGCTGTTTTCACAGCTGAAGAGGTAATCTTTCTACTCCACATTGCAAGTGTGTGCATTATGTGTAATTCTTTTAAGTGAAGCAGATAGTTGATTTTAGGCCATACTGAAGAAAAAATGTTTGCTCTCCAGGAGGCTTAACTATTAGATATCATGGCTTTTAAAAGTAATAAAGATTTCATTATAATAAGCTGTAGTCTTTGGTCTATTAATTGGATTGGACTGTGTGGTTCAACTAAACTGCAGTAGCATATATAAATTCTCAACTTTTCCACATGTTCCTATCTCTTAATATGCCTGAACAAACCTTTGCAATGTGATCATTTACAAGATACGAAGCATGTGCTCACATTTCATGGTTTTGATATTTCTATTTTCATTTTGCAGATAGAAGAGTTTAAAAAATTTGCTGCAGAACCTGATGTGTATAAAAGCATATGCTCAAAAATTGCCCCTTCTATCTTTGGTCACGATGATGTAAAGAAGGCTGTGGCTTGTCTTCTTTTTGGAGGATCTAGAAAGGTATGTTGCGAACTTTTTACCCTTTAGCACTTTTATAGGTTATGGTGGTAATAACCAAACTGTGTTTGAACAGCATTTGCCCGATGGTGTGAAGCTAAGAGGTGATATCAATGTCTTACTTTTAGGGGATCCATCAACAGCTAAATCACAGGTTAGTTCTGTTATAATTATTTTATTGACTTACCATTGCAACAGTGTAGACTTCATCTCTCCTCTGCCGTTTGGTTTAACGGAAAAGCTTCAGCAATTAGCTTGGACCCATTTGCCTAGGCTCATGAAACAATCATACTGACTTTTATGCTTTTTTGTTCCCTCAAATTCGAAATGATGATTTGATTATACTTATCTCTGTAGTTTCTCAAGTTTGTTGAGAAGACAGCTCCTATTGCCGTTTATACTTCTGGGAAAGGTTCATCAGCGGCCGGTCTTACAGCTTCTGTGATCAGAGATAACAGCTCTGTAAGTTCTTTATAATATCTGTTATTGTCTTCAGCTTGATATAAAGGTTACAAAATCTTGTGGGAATTATTCCTTTTAATTTCTTAATAAAAATTGCCTGATTTTAATCTATCTGTTTCTGTTCCAGCGAGAGTTTTATCTTGAAGGAGGAGCCATGGTTTTGGCGGATGGAGGTGTTGTCTGTATTGATGAGTTCGACAAAATGAGACCAGAGGATAGGTATTGGAAATTCTGTCATATCATTTTGGTTTTCCTTGTTTGTTTTCAATGGAGTTCTAAGGGCCTGCATTTATGTGATGTAGGGTTGCTATTCATGAAGCCATGGAGCAGCAAACCATATCCATTGCCAAAGCAGGAATAACAACAGTTCTTAATTCTAGAACTTCTGTTCTTGCAGCTGCTAACCCACCATCTGGACGTTATGATGATCTTAAGGTCTATTGCCCTCCTGATCTATCATGCAGCATTTCAAATGCAAATTGCTTCCAGTGGAGAACTTATGACTCTTTTCTTCTTGCAGACTGCACAGGATAACATAGATCTGCAGACAACTATTCTTTCTAGATTTGATATGATATTCATTGTTAAAGACATCAGGATGTACAGTCAGGACAAGGTAGTTTCCTAATCTGGCTAGGTTGGTCCTACTCAAGCAGTAGTTATTCTTCCCAGCAAGGCAGTGCAATCTTACTCTCTTTTTTTTTTTGAGGGAACAGATAGGCATAAATATTTTCCATTTGGTTCTCAAATATCTGACTCAAATTTTCAATGACAGATTATAGCAAGTCATGTAATAAAGGTTCATGCATCAGCTGGGGCAGCAGTGGGTGACAAGAGAGAGCTTTCCAAGGAGAAAGAAGAGAATTGGCTGAAGAGGTATATCGTACACACGCTTTTATGTTCTTCGGAGCCATACAAGTGAAATTGATGGAATGCTGATATATTGTCCGCTACATGTGAAGGTACCTACAATACTGTCGAACTGAGTGTCATCCCCGTTTGTCAGAGTCTGCATCCAAATCACTGCAGAACCATTACGTCAAAATCAGACAGGTACTCTTGCTCGCTGCAATGCGTATATGGTTCTGAAAGAATTATATCAAAGAGATGTTTAAGAATCTGACCAGCATTATCTTCATGGATTTCTCACAGGACATGAGACAGCAGGCAAATGAAACTGGAGAGGCTGCTGCAATACCGATCACTGTCAGGCAGCTGGAAGCTATAGTTAGATTGAGCGAGTCGCTTGCAAAAATGAAACTGTAAGTATAAATGATGCTGATTGGCCTTTAAAAACTGCAGCTTTGATGCTTTTGAACAGGAAATAGTAGAATTAATATGCCGCATCATGAATTCAGGTCCCATGTTGCTACAGAGGATAATGTCGCTGAAGCAGTAAGACTATTTACCGTATCCACAATGGATGCAGCAAGATCTGGAATTTATCAACAAGTCAATATTAGTCCCGAGATGGCAAACGAAATTAAGGTTATATGAACTTCCCGACAGTCACCTTTACTTGAGAAAATAGCAAACTAACCAAAACAAGAACAACAATCATCAGTCTTATTCCTTGTGTTATATCTCATTCTCTATTCCAATGTTATTAAACGTCTGTCCTTTAAACAGCAAGCTGAATCTCATATCAAGAGAAGAGTAGGCATTGGGAACCACATTTCGGAGAGAAAGCTAGTTGACGAGCTCACAAGAATGGGGATGAACGAGTCAATTGTAAGTATCTGCTTGAAAACCAATAATACATGTCGGCTTGGAATCGCATTACAGCTTCATATATTGGACTTCCTCATACCTCACATTTTGTTCAGTTGGATCCTGTCATTGATAATTTGATCTGATTTATGAACTGTGGCAGGTGAGAAGAGCTCTTATAATTATGCACCAGAGAGATGAAGTTGAATACAAGGGAGAAAGACGCCTGATTCTACGTAAATCATAAAAAGTCCTTGTAATGTTTCTTGAACACTTTTGCTTCAAGATTAAAGAGACATTTCTCATTGCTGTGGATTAATGGCTTCCATACTAACTGATCATGATTCTTACCTCATTCTATGATTCATGTTTCCCTTTATAATTGGGCCAAAAACACGACACAAATTTACTTGAACAGATCCAGGCCCACTTTTCGACCTATGAAATAAACACTCCCGTCTAAAAAACCGCGGGTATTATCCAAAACCAGAAAACTCGAATTGTCTGCTGGAGACAAATTCCAATGCGGGCGCCTTCACCGCTTCCAGTACGCCCAGCTCCTTCTCCTTTACTCTTTTCTCACTCTCAGACTCCTCGGCGCCGGTCTCTCCGTCGCTTACCACTGGCTGAGGCAGAGTCCGAAGGACTCGAATCTCCGCGTGCTGGGACGAGGCTTTGAGGCTCTTGAACGTCGCCGAGGCAGCAGCGCCTGGTGATAATCCGATTGTTAGAAGAAGGTAGTATCATTTTCCTCAAATTCTAAGCTGCCTGCTACTTATTTAGCTTGATTTTACTATTTTTCTGAGGTTGAAATTTTTTTGAAGTTAAGAGTTCCCAATTGTGTTGGTGAATCTATCTTAAACGATTCAGAGAGATGTATCTCTCTTTATTTGTTTCTCTGATCTTTAGAAAGTTAAGCTTGCAATGCAGTAGTTTTAAATGTTTCTACAGTTTTAGTGCTTCTACGTTTCTTGCATTTTCAGTATTTGATTACATTTGACATCAGGGGAATACCAGGCAGTAATTGTATGTCTAGGAGCCAAAGCTGCTCTGCTTCCTGAGCTCTCTGGGAAACTTCCATTGAGAAACGACATGTCTGAAGACGTCGTATAAGGTAAAAGGGTTTATCTCAATCTCAAAGCGAAAACGGTGCCGTTTTGGGCTTTAACTGGCTGCGTTTAAATCCACAAAGGGTAAAATAGACCGTATTTGTTTGTTTTAAGCTCGAACCCGACACCTTCAAGCGCATTTCCTGGCGTATCCTTTGGTGCAATATAATATACCCTCAAAAACTGATCGGATATGTGCCCAATGTTCCCGGATTTTAGCCGGAGACAAATTGGTGTGTCAGATAAAATACAATTGTTTCCCTCAGTATTTTGTTAATTTACAGCCCCACCAATGATCTTTGTTGGACGCTCTTCCTACGCGAATATGTTTTTTTACGACGTCGTCTGTTTCAAGTTAAATTATTGCTTAAAGTCGAAAACCAAAGTAAATAACTAAAACTCTTAAAGGTACAAATCATGCTTGCCTGGTGAACCATCAAGCTTTAATCCAGTGAACTCTTTTGGTTGATCCGTTAATGTATCAATTGAAATATTAGTTGCATGAATATCCCTTTACATGCCAATAGTTGATAATGATCTAAAGCAAAGCTCAAGCTATCTGTAGATTGTGATTTTCATTGTAAGTGTTAAACAACGACAAGCGTGGTCCATGAACCAACTATACCGATATTGTTTCAACTTAGCCACCTCACATGTGTTGGGTTTTAATCACAAAAGACCTCAGTACAATTGAGTATTATCCACTCACTTATAATCTCTATTTTATTTGTCACTTCTTAGATGTGAGATCTATTCTCTCCAACACGCTCCCTCACGTGCAACCTAATTTTTAGGTCTGCACGTGACAGATTAACATCCCACATACTAGGACGAAATAAACTAAGGACCAGTAACCAACGACACTTAGTGATCATCCAATCGGAAACCCTCCGATGACATGATAATGACACACTTCTTGGGCCCATAACAAAGTGACACCAAACTCGGACCCACGACAGATTAGAGGCGCGACTGGAGAGAAACCCGCTCTGATACCATGTTAAACAGCGACAAGCATGGCCCATAGACCAATTGTACCGATATTGTCCCAACTTAGTCATCTCACATGTGTTGGGTTTTAATCACAAAAGGCCTCGGTACAATTGAGTATTATCCACCCACTTATAATCTTTATTTTATTTGTCAATTCTTAGATGTTGGATCTCTTTTCTCCAACAGTAAGACGATACAATACAACTATGATATACAGCTATCTGTATGTATATTGCTCTAGCTGTAATTATAGAATCAATTACGAAGAGATTACGAAGAGATTGAGGGATCGATAGGAGGATAAGATTAGAACTATCTGAGCTAGGTGATTTGCTACCAAATTATCAAATATTCCAACTGTAACCTGTAAGTTCGAATTCATGATATACAATAATTATCGAGTTTACTATAAATATATAAGGTATATACTTTTCAATCAATTGAAAGAGCCGTCAAATTATCTAGCTAATTAAATTTTTTATTAATAGATCAAATTGGATTCAAATTGGTATCTAGATTATAGATGCAGGTATGTACATCAAGTATAGGTTGTTTAATTTGTGCATAATCATCGGTTCTTGCATGGAATAATCTAATTGTTCTGTACGTAGCAAGCTTTTATTAGCTCATACATGATTAAGTTCCAACCAGCGATGTGCAATATCGATCTTATCCAACTAATTCATCATCAATGTGATTCCATTATGATCATCCCTCAAATATTTTCCTCTACTATTACCTTTAATTGATGAAGAATCCTAGACCCCCGGTTACTATAAATACAGAGCTTTGCGTTCAACATGGTCATAACCAAAGTTCATAGCTACTTAAAGAATACAAAGCTATACGTACCATAATAGTTAGCAATGGCATTCGGATCATGCAGTAGGGTTTTCATCACTATGCTACTAGCACTACTCGTGCTAGCAGCAGCAGTTCTCGCTCATGCCGAAGGTGATGATCATGCAACGCCTCCCGTCATTCACACTCTTCCATATTCATCCTCGCCATCATCAGAAGGTTCGAGTTCTGCTAAGCCGGAGGGCTTAGTTGACTTAGGCCTCTGTGCCGTTGAGTGTGGTGCTAGGTGCTTGGGTGGTAAGGCGTCCGTGATTTCAACTCCTAACAGGTTCAGCTTTGGCAGAATTATTCGCGGAATTGGCAGAATCGGGAAAAAACTTCCTATCGGGCAGGCGATATGTATGACTACGTGCATGTTTGACTGCAGCAGTAACCAGGCGAATATGAAGCCCGAGCTCTATCATTGTACTCTTGGATGTGCTTATAACTCTGCTGCTAAAGCAAAATTAACTGGTTCAGGTATATATTAATGCAACTTCATTGTGCTTTGGGATGCATTAATTTTTTATTTATTCTGAAGTTAAGTTATTGATATATATTTATGGTGGATGTAGATGCTCTTCAACGGAACAAGGAATTGGGTTCTTGCTACAACAAGTGCGAGGAGAGCTTCCAAGGCTGATAAGTTTGGAGATCAAGTAGTCGATCAAACAACTAGTTTGTTTTTTCATTTCCGATAATAAAATAGTTTGTTACAATAAGCAGTAGTGACAAACATGATTAAGTTTTCCATTTCAGTGTTTAGAATTTAGTTTTTTCTTGTGTCATCTTTGTTATGAAATGATCAATAATATTGTTGTCATTAGTTTCAATTTTACTGTCATGTGTATGTGTTATATATGTTCTCCCTATAGTGAACATAAACTCTGATCATATCCGTGTATGATTAAAAGTTTTAACCAACATCAAGCAGCCTGCTGTGCTCATGCACGATGCCCTCTTTACTTTCAATCATATTACAAGAAAATGCAGAAGAAAAAGAAGAGTTTATTGAACTAAGCTTCTCCTCATTAGCACCCTATCTCCAGCTACGCCTATTATAAGAGATCTAAGAGCTTCTGGCAAAGACGGCATATATTCGGTTGTGAAAGATTGGACATTTTTTTATGGGGAATGAAACGAATTCATTAGGCATCAAGCTAATACGAGCAACAAGGCTATATGATCACAAGGATCATGCAAATGATGACAAACCACCTTTAGTAGGCACTATTTACTAGACAGAATAAAACGAAACTAAACGCAATATAAGGTCGAGACCCGCTACACTACACTCATTCAAAGGGAATAGCATTATTAGAGAAAATAAAACTAGGGCTAGCATAAAATAAAGTCAATAAGCCCACAAAAACAACAAAACCCTAGGCCCAAACAAGAAGCAAGCATCGGGTGCCGTCAAGAAGCAAACATCCTCTTGCGCCACGCCCGAAACCAATCTCATGATATACACTCGAAGAAGCAGCGAAAACACAAACCGAATCAAGCCAACAAAGCCTCAGGCATCACCGATTTGCAAAGCCAAATGACTCCAAACTAACAACACCCATCTGGCGGCCTCATGGCGACGACGAGGCAAGCCTCACCGGTCCGCACCACCGGACGGGAGTAATATGGCAATTGTTGTTGTGGCGGCTCCTTCGACAAGGAGAGTGTTTTCAAAGAGATAGGTTTTTTTTTGGTGATGGATGTCTTTGTTTTTGAGTAAAATGAATCGTGGATAATTGGACCTTGATTGGAGCCAGGGCTGCCAAATGGCAACGCCACCACTCACTCCTCGTGGATTACTTCCTCAGTTCCTCTTATGGGTTTGTAACATTATACTGTAGGTCAATAACAATTACATTATGCGGTTTTAAACAATGGCATGGCTAATGCTTCAAGAGCTGCACTAACTATTCATAGAAAACCTCTTCAAATATGAATCTATGGAACACCAAGAAAGCTAAAGTTCTTGCTATAAGTCGAAAACCAACAGTAAAGAACAACTTAAAGGTACAAATCTTGCTTTGCATAAAAGTACAGTCTGTTGAGAGATGCCGGAGTTTCTTATCCCAAAGTCCATACATAAACTTGGCCTCCGCCTGTAGCTCCTGCTAGCATCCCAACATTATAAGGGTGAGCAGCAAATCTACATGGAATCGCAGACATATATGGGCTTTTTAAGGTGAAGGATGTTGTTCTTTGTAGGGAGGAAATAACATCGACTCCTCTGTTCTTATTTCCAATGAAGACATGTGCATCATCCCATCCCCATATTGCCCTGTAGCAGTGTTTAAAGATGTCAGAAAACACCCTCTTTCATGCTATCAAAACTCAGTGTTGATACTTAATAGCCATCTTAAAGACACACCCTTTCATGCTCACAATACTTTTCCAGAAGATGTACAGTAACAAAGTCAAAAGTAACTGAAACACTGCTCAGAATATTACATGAAGCTCAGAAAATGAAATAAATGAAGACAAATTATATAAAAGTTGGACGAAGAAAACCGCATATGAAAATCGGGTAGAAATCTCACTTGAACTTGGGAATCCATCTGCTTGTACTGTTATCATGGTATATCATTGACATGTCCTCAAAATTAACTCCAGTTGATACACCAACTGTGTTATCAAGACTGCATAAAAAGGTCAGAACGTTAGTGGCATCCATTCACGCATTATGTGAATAACATAAACAAATAGTACAGTAGTATTGCAGCATGTGAAAATCTCATTCATTCTCTATGTTGCCAAATTGTCAAATTCCATACAGGAAAGCTACTATTGACAGGACTGATCCATAAATGTATCATGATATGCAGAACATAGAAAATTCATGAAGATGTTAGTAGCCACAAATCCTTAAACCCTTTATGACAGCATTCATGAGATAGAAAACAGCTAAATTTAAATATAAAAAAAACTCAAAAAGCCCAAAAATGCTTGTTGATCAACATTGATCTTATTTATGCAAAGCACATGATGAAGCCAATCTAGCATGCATGTTACAGGTAAGGATATAACATATTCCTCTTAGTTAATAGCAACAGAATATAGTCACCTTGTTGTCACTAACGACCTTCCAGAAGGCGAAAAGTAGGCAGAATGCACAGCCCTTTTGTGGCCAATTGTCTTTAAGCTTTTGAATTTATCTGCATCATTACATCTCAAATCCCAGATACAGGCAGTTCCATCTGTTGAACTAGTGGTGATGACGTTTGAGTTTTGTGAGTTAAAGTCTATGGAATTAATTCTATCATCATGCGGACTCCATTGGGCTGAGATATTTCCTGTTCTCTCATCCCACATACTTATACCTCCACGACCTTCAGCAAAGTATAAACACTTTGCATTGCTTAATTGTTGAGCAAGAGAATATACAGTTTCATCACTAGCATATACTAGATCAAACACCTCTTTCTCAGCATCCATTGATCGGATAAATCCATCATAGCAACTAGTGAAAATCTGCACTTTAATTCAACAATCATAGGTGACTATGTGAACTATATCATCAAAGCCTGAGAGTGCAAGAATATAACGCCAATGTCTGCCGACAAAGTTGTCATAATCAAACTCACTACCCATATATTCTCAAGTCACTAGTCAGAAATCCGGCATGACAAAGAAGTAAAACCAACACCTTAGATGCAGATGCACATTTACAAACCAAACCAACATCAATATTTGTGAATTAACTTCAGAAATTCATTCTGCAGACCCACATCACTTGACTATGCAACTCATAGCTATCTAAACAAATATCTATCTACATCAATTCTTGTCTAGGCTATTGTTTGACATGACAAAGGAGTTAAACCCACATCTAAGATGCATAAGAACTCTTCTTAACAATTACAAACATCCCAATCAAGTTAACAAGAATTTTTGGGTAATCCACTGTAAACCAAAAGCCTACTGAAGTAACACATATGCAAGAGACACATAATTGAAAACCACACAGGCAACATTTACCTTTGAAACACAATCTTGGTGAATAGATATCCCCGAAATGGGACCAGAATGCGGGCGATACATATATATCCCATTTTCAATTTCCTCCCCTTCCTCAGAATCCATATTCCAAAACCCAACATTCCCAGTCTTATTCCCAACCACAACCATTCTCACACTACTAGTTGGAAAAAACCTCATGTTCATAACATTCCCCGGCACGACACGGGCTACATTCTCCTCCTTCAGCACCATTTCCTCCACCTTCAAATCACTCACAACTCCACCCTCTTCTTTCTTAACCAACCCACAACCAATTCCACCAACTAAAGTAAATGCAAGACATGATTCCACCTCATTTTCACCCCCAATTTCACTTTTTACTCCCAAACCCAATTGCGGTTTCTTCTCAACACCCAGAATCGCCTCGATCAAACCCCGATCCGACACCCCGCTGTACACATCTTTCCTACTAAGAGGGCCCAATTCCCAAGGCGACGCCTTTGGGTCTAGGGATTCTACACTCTTCATTGCAGAATCAATGCCTCTACTGCCGAGGCCTTTCGCGTCGGGCGGTAATCCCCTGGTGCGCAGGGAGCGCCGGATTACAGTCGGGTCACGGGTCTTGGGCTGCTTCTCCGAATTGGATTTGTACGATTTGGACTCAACCCTAGAAATCACAAAATTTGGGGCTTTTTTTAGTGAACGAAATAAAAATCGGATTTTGAGAGGCATTGTGAATTGGGTAAAGAGAGAGTGAAAAAGGGTTGTGAGGGATTGGTTTACCTTGGGCGTTTGGTGGAGGCGGAGAGCTGGGTGGCCATGGATTGGAGCTTCAGAGAGGCCATCAGTTCCTCGTTTCGGCGAATGTTCTCGAGCCGCTTAAGCTCGTAGTCTGTGAGTTTCTGGGTCGCCATGAGAGACCGATTCACAGAGAGACAGAGAGACTGGTTTGAACTTCGAAGAAGTCTGGAAAAATTAGGGCGAGTGTGTAATTGGTATATCTGTAATTTGGGGTCTAGAGATTGTGTATATCTGTAATTGGTCACTTTTTGGCGGCAAAATAAACTGGCGGGAAAAAATAAGCCACTAAAATCTTTTAATTTACTGTAAGAGAATTTTTTTTAACATTTTATTTATTACTTTTACCTCTTGTAAAGTCTCGAAATTATCACTTGGTAAAATCTTGTTACACGTGTTTTTGTTTGACATGATATGTAACTTGGTGTTTGTTATGCTCATGTTCATGCAAGCGAGAGTAGAGGGTCTTGTAAGTGTCGGCTATATATCCATGAACCATGATGATGGTAGATATGTATATATGTCATTCTATCTCAAAGAGGCCTGGATTTTTTTTCTTTTCCTAGAACTACTAGGACAAATCTCATGGTCGAAATCAAGCACAATACCCTCTTTACTTTCAATCATATTACAAGAAAGTGCAAAAGAAGAAGAATAAGAGTTTATAGAACTATTATAAGCTAAGCTTCTCCTTATGAGCACCTCTAACTCCAGTTACGCCTTGTCGATTCTTGATATCCTTCTTGTTCATACTATTGATAGCTTTTTTTTTTTTTTGTGATGGAAGTTCTCTAGACGGTGTAGTTCTGGTTGGTGGTGTCGATGTCAAGCCCCTTCAGCTTGACGACTGACTCGACGTGCCCCTTTAAGGTGTTGAGCTCCCTCAACCTGAAGATGTATATGCAATATGTATAAAATCAATGAATGCAAGTCTCAGGTATACACTAGTATAAGTTTTTCAAATCAAGTTTTGGCTGAGACTAATTTCTAATCTGAGTGACAATTTATCATTCCATGTATGTTTTTCTATAGAAATACATGTAGGCGTAAGAATTGGACTATTCAGAATGTCTGATAGAGACCTTTGAATTGAACTACTGAGGTTACAAGGAAGCATCATGTTAAATATGGATGCCCTTTGATCAAAATCTTCAGCTATAGCATCGATTGGAATGTATACATTAGTGGTTCTAAAACTGGTCTGGTTATAATTTACCTAGCAACTTCTGCTCGCCTCTTAGCTTGCTCAGCTATCGATGGCTCATCCCCGTGGTTGTTGCCATGGAACATTTCTGGAGGAGACTGGAGACCATGGAGTGTTCGTTGAGTTGCTGCCCACTGCGCCTCTCTCTCGGCCTTTCCATAGTCATTGTTTGTTGAGAAGGCAGTCTTGATAGGTAGTCAAAAACGCACACATTGCACAAAAGAAGATTAAATGGTCATGAAAAATTGAAAAGAAGACAACAACAAAAAGAATTTGAGGATGTCATGACTAGCTAGAAACAAACCTTTTGCTGGACAACATTATCCCAGGCGTGGCCACTCAATGCATACCGGATTATGAACTTGAAGATGTCGAGAGGGAAATAGGTGACAATGCTGTAGATCCAGATGACGCCTGCCCATCCCCATCCGACACCGTCGATTCTAGCAAAGCCCCAGCTACAATACACAGCAATGATGGTAGCCACCTAAACAGCAAATCAAGTACCAAAATTATGCAACTTACAAACTATTAAAAGATAACAAACTTCTGAAGCTAGTTTGATCAATAGAGAATAAGGCAGAAATGAGCTACTAACCAACTGTGCAGCAAGAAAGGCACCCATAAGCATGGTACCAGGGCGTTCAAGAAAGGAAAAGCTCCTTGATCGAGTCACGAAGATGAGCGCTTGACTGAGAATGCTCACTTGGAGGTAGATAGCTGAGTTAAGCTGACGTGCGTCATCCCCAATATGTCGCACACCAAACACTCTCTGTAAATAGTTGAAACGTCAATTAGGATTGTTTTGAACACAAGTTATTTGTTAAGGTTTCTAGTGTGACATTTTGAACTTACAGAGAAAAAAGTAGTGCTGTGTGCAATCCAGAAGAAGACCACAGTCATGACAGCCATGTAGGTTCCAAGGACAATTCCCGTAGCAAAGATTTCCTTGAGCTTCCAGGAGTCAGGTAGAGGAGATGGCTTCACTCTATCCTTAGAGATGGTCATGATGGTGCCGTCGTTCAAGATTGCAATGACCAAGACCATGAATGGTGAGAAGTCAAACTTCCAGATGAGAGCAAGGAGCATGAATCCCACCACAATACGGATTGTGATGGAAACGGCATAGATGGTGTAGTTCTTCATCCTCTGGAAGATGGCTCTGCTTGTCAAGACCGCGCTCACGATAACACTCAGGCCTGGCTCCGTTAGTACAATGTCTGAGGCACTCCTAGCTGCATCAGTTGCATCATCCACTGCAATGCCAATGTCTGCTCTCTTGAGAGCTGGGGCATCATTCACACCATCTCCGGTCATACCACAGATGTGATTCCTCTCTTGCAGCTTCTTAACAATCTCATACTTGTGCTCTGCATACATGAATGACCGAATTGAATCAGTTTCTCATTTCTTTCTTTGGTTATGCTTTAAGAAAAGACCACTAATTACCAGGGAAGACTCCAGCAAATCCATCAGCCTTTTCAATAAGCTCATCAACAGGAATTGCAGCAATGGACGCATCCATGCTTTGGCCAAGAAGAGTTGATGAAGGATACATGTTGGTACCCATGCCAAGCCTTCGTCCAGTCTCCTTTCCAATGGCAAGTTGATCACCTGTGATCATCTTAACATTTACACCAAGCTCAAGAGCACGGCGGATAGTCTCAGCACTGTCGTGCCTTGGAGGGTCAAAGAGAGGCAATAGACCCACAAACTCCCATGGATCACCAGCACTTTCCTTGGTCTTCGCTGATACTGTCTGTAGATGAATAAAGAAATCAGCATATTCATCATCATGTGGGTACATTATACACCACTGATGTTATGATGTTAAATTTGTTCACCTGTCGTGCAACTCCCAATGAACGCAGACCACGGTCAGCATAGTTGTCGATGACTTCATGAGCCTTCTTCCTCACTTCTCCCTTAAGGTCACAAAGATCGATAATCTGGTGGATAGGGAAAACAGTTACAAGTCAGTGTTGAAATTGCAGTTACATAAGTGAATTGAGTGGTACAATAAGACTAGATATCTTACTTGCTCAGGAGCACCCTTGCTGCATCTGTGCCAATCTCCATTACTATCAATGTAGGTGATCGCTGTGCGCTTTTCGACTGGGTTGAAGGGCAGGAAATGTACCTCAGTGATCCCTGCTCTTGCCTACAAATTTATCACCAATAGATCATGCACTATTGCTTCAATATCTGCATGTTGCAAGATAACAAGTAGAAAAACACTTGTAAATGGTGATATGTGTACCTCCTTGGGATCGGCCAACATTCCTACAATTGAAGCATCAATCGCGTCCTGGTTTTCGACCCTGGAAGCCCTGGCAGAGAGCAAAACCACTGTGTCTTTGTCCATGTTCTTAGGGAACACCTGCAGTTCCAATTGAAATTGCATGAGAACAACTAAGCACTGACATTACAAAGAGTATCATAAGCAAATAATGAGAATACTACTTTCTCATTAACCTCAATCAGACTCTTGTCGACAGTAAGCTTGTTGAGGGTGAGGGTTCCGGTCTTGTCACTGCAAAGAACATCCATTCCTGCCATTTCTTCAATGGCCGTCATCCTCTTGGTGATGGCACCTTGCTGCGACAACCGGTGAGACCCAATAGCCATGGTCACAGATAACACTGTTGGCATGGCAATGGGGATACCTCCGATCAGAAGCACCAACAGATTGTCAATACCATCTCTATATGCCCTGCGCTGAATGGGGTACATCACCAGTAACTCAATCACCATTCCAATTCCAATGGAGCAGATGCAGAAGTTACCAATCGATGTCAACACCTGTCAACACAATCAAATATTCATACTCCAAAAGAAACTCAAAGATATTGAATGAAAAGGCTTGAGATAATTTTGTGACACCAACTAAAAGTCTAAAACACCATCATATATACCTTTTGGAAGTGACCAACTTGGTTGGTGTTATCCACCAAATGTGCCGCCTTGCCAAAGAAAGTGTGGACTCCAGTTGCGATAACAACGGCCTCAATCTCACCCTGCTTGCAAGTGGATCCAGAGAAGACCTCATCGCCGGGGTTCTTGGTAACCGGCAAGGATTCACCAGTGAGTGCAGCTTGGTCAATCTTTAAAGGATCGCCCTCCAAGAGACGAGCATCGGCTGGGACTATATCTCCCAACTTGATGCTGATGATATCCCCCGGTACCAGAATTTCTGCCTCTTGCTCACCCCATTTTCCATCCCTCAAGACCTACGTTTCAATTTCAGTTTAGTCCTAAACTCCTAATATAAAACACATTTGTGCATTGATGGAAAATATGTCCTTAATTAATGCATGTACATTTCTAATTAAATTAAGTTCTAAACTTCTAATTAAGAAACATGCATGCATTAATATCCTTGATGAACATGGATATAGATATGAACCTTGGTCTTGGGGGCAAGACTAGCCATAAGAGCTGCAGCAGCATTGCCGGCATTGTTCTCTTCGATAAATGATATAGTTGAGTTGATGAACAGAAGCACCACAATACCTACGAAGTCCGGCCAGTCCGTAGGCTTTCCCTGTGAAAAAATCCATTGTCAACCACCGTAACTTTCACTGCAAGAAATCAAATTAAACTAACTCCTAAACAAGCTAACTAATTCCATTTCGAGTTGCATTGCGTACCCCTCCATTGGCCAAAGCAATGGCCATGATTGCAGCCAACTCCATCACCCATGATAAAGGATTCCACATGAACCCTAGGAACTTGAGAACCTTACACTCTTTCTTTTCCTCAAGCTTATTCTTGCCAAAGACTTGAAGCCTCTTTGTGCCCTCATCTGAGCTCAACCCTTGTTTTGAGCATTTCAGCTGCTCGAACACCTCCTGAACTGGGATTTTCTCCTGCATAATACAATTTTCCACAATTTAGTTAATCCACAACGGTGTCGATCCTCAAATAAGAAATCAAGTACTAAAATGCAGTAGCTTACAAGGTCGACATTCTCGTTTTTCACGTCCTCCAAGGAGATATCGGCCATGGTTGGATTTTCTGAAGAAAAAACCTCTTAGAACCTGTTTCTGACGCCTAACAACTACCACGTTAGGCTCTTCTTCAGTCTTCTTCTCTCTCTTTCATGCACCTCCCTAACAAGGCCTCCTCATCCGCCAAAGCCTGGCTTCTGAAGAGACTGGAGAGAGAGGTCGAGAGAATATGGAGATGAAAGTAAAAAGGATAAGTAGATTGAGATTTGTCCGACTCTACGGACCTTAATATTAATATTTTCCGATGGCCTAAGGCTCTAGTTCTGCGACCACCTCTGGTTTTATACAAGAGGAAGACAATGGAATTGGAGGGTAACCTTATTCCTCGGAAGCCGGCAAGTGTTTGTGGCTTACATTTTTACATTATTATTGTTCAGCATCGTTGTCATTTCCATGGATATAGGAGGGAGTGTACAGAACTCTTGATTCCAACACGAAATGGATTCATAGGACAATTGGTTGTCATACACGTAAATTTGTATTGTTTGTAATTTCGCATAATCATGCCATACAAAAATTGTTGAAAACAGGCCCCAATTCCTACAGAATCATTACCAATCGAGCCCCATTGGTCATACAGAATCAAGCCAGCAAGAAAACCAAACCGGAATTAAGTAACTATACAGGTCTACTGATACAAAGAAAGATGAAAAACAAACCGACTACTCATCACAGTCAAATCAAGCAGGTATTTATCAAGCAGGTACTTCTCCATGGCAGGAGGCATCGGACCCATTTTCCAAGTCATATTCTTAACACTGATGTCTGATACCATGAACTGCTTACTGATCCCTAGACCTCATGTTTGATTCCTTTTGATGTTCTATAAAAGATATGACTGATGGTGAATGTGGCGAGCAGGTGCCATTGGAATCAGTATTTGAGCTCTAGGTGCTTTATTTTGGAGCACGGCGAGTTTACCAACGGTTCAGTAAACGGCGCATGCTTCAGAGTATGGTAAAAGATGGTTGGTAACAAACATTCCCCTCTTTTGTATTTACATAAACCAAATTTTCAGAGCAATATGTTAACATTTCACGTTCGCACAAAGGGTCCCAACTCATTCCATCCTTTCCTACTGTAGGTATACATGTGCGAAGCTGATTTTAGTACCAAAATGCACATTCAATAAGAGGACCAACAACAAGCAAGGAAAGATCATAAATAAACACAAATTGCTAGCACCAACTTAGCTAAACTGTAAAGCTTATATTTTTGCACCGTTACAAGTCTGAGGTACATGGAATAAGTATACCGAAATTCAGACTTGCAAATGGGCTACATCAATAAGAGGACCAACTTAGCAATTAAAGATCATAAATAAACACAAATTGCTAGCACCAACTTAGCTAAACTGTAAAGCTTATATTTTTGCACCCTTACAAGTCTGAGGTACATGAAATAAGTATACCGAAATTCAGACTTGCAAATGGGCTACATCAATAACAGGACCAACTTATCAATGAAAGATCGTAAATAAACACAAATTGCTAGCACCAACTTAGCTAAACTGTAAAGCTTATATTTTTGCATCCTTACAAGTCTGAGGTACATGGAATAAGTATACCGAAATTCAGACTTGCAAATGGGCTACATCAATAACAGGACCAACTTAGCAATGAAAGATCGTAAATAAACACAAATTGCTAGCACCAACTTAGCTAAACTGTAAAGCTTATATTTTTGCATCCTTACAAGTCTGAGGTACATGGAATAAGTATACCGAAATTCAGACTTGCAAATGGGCTACATCAAACTAATGCAAACCGTGAATCAAACAAAACACGACATTCAGCACAATGATATCCTGACTTGTTCAATCAGCAAAACTCAATAGGGGTCTAATATCCCAACTTGTGCAATCGGCAAAACTCAATACTGTCTAACCAACAACGGCCGAATCAGAATTCAAACCACACAAGAAACATGATACTCTGCAATGTCACCAATAAGCTATACTAAAGTAAACCTAAATTTCAGATTCCACCAGTAAATCCTTTTTATCTTCGCCTTGATATGGAATATCAATAAACATAACCAACTTATAAAGGCACGTTCAAATCAAAGAGTTCAATCGTTCAACATTACTACCAGACCATACTTAGATATCTAAATACCATCCACAAATCAGCTCGCCAGCCTAGTTGTTATGTTAAAACTCTAACACTGAACGAAAAACTCTTACCATACTTGCAGACTCTCAAGAATCGGAATCATGTAGCAAACATTGCTAAACTATATTACTCGTCCAATCCAATCCAATACAATCATAGTATTACCACTTCTAAATAGAACACAAAAACACAAGTAAAACATCGATTTGCGTAGGCACGAAGAATTCACCATGATGCAAAAGTGGGTCCAACCCATTACTTGAAATACAAATTAAGCTACAAATTCATCACCATCTCATACTATGGGACTAGCACAAAGTGTTCCCAAACCATAAAGCATCCGAGATTACCAAGTCTATTATCTCGAATTAAAACCTTAAGAAAAACAGCATAAAGCCCAATTCCAAAGCAGCAACAGCCATCCACCTTAGAATCCGAGCTTGGTGCGGCGCCAGTGCCTGCGCTTAGCGTTGTACCTAAACACAAAACGACGCCGTATTACACCCTAAGCATTTCATCTTCACATTTTCAGAACAGAAATTCCAGAAATACAATACGACGCCGTATTGGATAGCTTACCGAATGGTGTTGTCGGTCCTCATGCGGATCCAGTGAGGGATGGGCCTGTTCTGCCTCATCTTCTTTCCCAGCTTCTTCTTGATGATGAAGGTCTTGTGCGACGGCTGCGAAATCAAACGGCGGAGATTAGAGAGGAGCGGACGGAATCAACGGCTGAAGAATCGAGATGAGTACAAGAGGAGAGAGATTACCATTTTCGCAGAGGATGGAGCTCTCTCGGCGACTTGGAGCAGCGGCTTGCAGACTAAAACCCTAATGCTGTGAGGGTGAGCTATATATACTGTAGGCTTCGCGCTTGGGCCTACGAGGGACTGTGGGCCTTTGCAATTTGTGTCGGAGAGGCTGTAGAGTTTAAAAGCCCTTTGGTAGTTCATTAATTATTTAATTTACCCAATTAATTAAAAGACGTGTAAATGGATTGGATTACGATTAAAACTCGATTAGAAGATGATGGTAGATCTCATTTTTAACTTGTTCAAAGTTATTCAACGTTGAAAATAAATAAATTTAGACTCGAATGGTTCCGCATAAATTTCCTACTTAAGTGTTGACAAATGATCAAATACAATGTACTATTAATGTGCGTGTGTTTTGAGTTTACGATAATTTGTAGGTCCGACATTTGTTGAGTCATCTGACAACAACGAACACACATGAATTAACCAACAATATCAAGGTCAATTCGTTGAATATTTGAACTCTACGTCCATATTTTAACTTACGTGGATTAATAAATAGTTATGTTATTAACACACTTTTTTTCACTATCGACACATCCTATATTTTTAACACTTAAAGTGGAAATAAAATTACCTAAATTATGAATAAGCGTTACGGTTGGTAACGGTTCGTCAACCTCAAAACCATCATGTGCAAATGGCGTAATGGAGCCGCCCAAACCCGCGCACTGATTTTTGGAATGTAGTAAAAAATTTAGTATTATCTTAACTAAAATACCAAATATTAGTCAAAATTAATCTCCAACAGAAATTTAAAATACATACTACGATGTCAATATGTCTCTATATAAATAATTTTTGATTTTTTAGGTCCGCGGGTTAATCCCAAATTTCCGGTGCAAAGGCCCAAAGCTGTTCCCACGCTCCAACCAGCGCGTGCTACCAATCTCCAGCTCCCCCTCTCTTCAACCTCCCTCCTATATCACTCTCCCAATCCCAATCACTATAAAGCAAAACCCCTCTCATCTCTAGCCGTCTGTTTTCGAATCGCGATTCTCCCAAAACCCTCGCGCTTTTCTCACTCCACTCTTCTCTTCTCTTCTCCGACGTCGTTTCGAATCGCCGCGGCTTCTTTGAAAGCCTAATCGCCGCCGCCGTACGATGCCTCGCGCCACTTCCAAAAGAAAAGCGCCACCGTCGACCTCCGCCTCCGCCACCTCCTCCGACGTCGTTTCGGCGCGTCCAGGTATCTCTCTCTCTCTCTCTCTCTCTCTCTCTCTCTCTTTCTCCATCACATTCCGATTATCGTTCCGCGAAACCTAGAACTCCGTAGGCTTAATGGAGCCGAGGAGTT
The DNA here is from genome assembly GCF_933775445.1 of Argentina anserina. NCBI lineage: Eukaryota > Viridiplantae > Streptophyta > Magnoliopsida > Rosales > Rosaceae > Argentina > Argentina anserina. Next base: position 684,890 of record NC_065872.1, on the reverse strand, counting down.
GATTTCTTGTTTCTTTTGAATGAGCTGAGCTGTGTTTATAGTAGCACATCGCAGATTGCTTTCTTTTCTGATTCGTGATCGTGTTTGAATCGGTTTAGAGTGATTCGATTACAATGGCCTTGGATTTTATATACTGATTAGATAGTTCAACTCGTTGAGTAATAGGTTGTGAAGTGAATTATCTTCTTCGTTGTGATCAGAATAATCTTGCAGTAATTACGACAATTTTTCTTGTAATTTTTGGAGTAGTTTTAAAGAAAATGTGGTAATTCTTGTTCGGAAAGTTGTTATAATCTTCATTTTGACCTAGTTGGAACATATCATTTTGTTGTACTGCGTAGTTTTGGATGATCTGATGGTTCTCAGTCGCAGGTAAAAGAGGGAAAAAGGAGGTAGACAAGATAGGCGACCTATTCGATGTGTACGCTAACAAGAGCCTGGACACGATTGAGTAAGTCAGCATACATGAAGTAGATGCAAGTTCGATATAAGATAAGTGTATATATGCATTGTCGAAATGCTGACTGTCTTATGTTCGATTGAACAGCCCAGAAGGAATCGTGTCTCTTTGTTCGCATTTGGGAGTGGACCACACTGATGTCAGAATCCTGATGCTTGCTTGGTGAGTTGCTATGTTTGTTGTTATGATGCTATATACTAAGATAATTTATCTAGACCCTCGTTGGCATTGATGATTTAATGTATCAGGAAAATGAAAGCGGAAAAGCAAGGCTACTTTTCCAGGGTAAGACAATGCTGTGTAATTTAAGGAGTCATCTTATTTCCATTTGGTGTATGTGGCTTGATTGCAACAGATCAAATAGTCGTATTTGTCGGATATTATGTTGTTAGTGGACATTATTCATAAACTATTCATGTGTAAGCGTTACAGGATGTACACCATATGTAATTTTATTTGTAAAGCATGCTCTAATATGTTGAATAGAGTGAAAGTTGAACTGCTTTGTGCATATATGTCAGTATCTTTATGTATTTATACATATAGCTGATGTGTGATGGGGAAAACTCAATGAACAGAAAGAGACCTGCCTCAGGCTCAGTTGCATGACATAGCTTATGAACGGGCACTCGCATGGCCTACTTTGGGGACCTTGAAAAGCTAGTATCTATATGATAGTTCAGGAAAGGTTTGAGTGTACTAAGCTAGGACCGAAGGTTGCTTTATTTCTAAATCTCAGTGAAGAATGTGTATGATCCTTTTTGCTTGATGGAATTATGATCACTGCATTACCCTTGTACCTTTCAACTAGATTATGTGTACATTTTTCCTCATTACTGCTTGTCAGGTTTGCGTTTGTTTTTTTTGTGTTTTTCATTCTTTTCTGAATTTTAGTTTTGGCTAATTCCTAATTAATTAATATTCCTCTTTCAATTAGGAAGAGTGGCGAAGAGGCTTGAAAGATTTGAACGCTGACACCATCACTAAATTGAGGAAAGCACTCCCAGGTCTTGAAAAAGAGGTATTCTAAATTTGTTCATTTATTTCAATATGTTAACCTGTGCTGTTATTGACATGATATTTAGTACCTTATTGGAATTTGATTGTTTAAATGGTACTGATTTTTTTTGTCCTTGAAAAGTTGATGGCCGCACCCAAATTTGAAGATTTCTATGCTTTTGCATTTCAATACTGCTTGACAGGTGAGCGTACTTTATTTGTAGACATGCCTGTGGTAGTAAAATTGAACAACCTTTTTATGAATTTTTTCTCTCACTCTCACACTTCCCTGAAATTGGTTAAACTCTTTCAGAAGACAGGCAAAAGAGTGTTGATATCGAGACCGTTTGTGAATTACTGAATCTTGTGCTAAGTCCCAAATACCGTTCCCAGGTTGATTTATTAATCAAGTATCTGAAGGTCAGTAGATGCCAATTGCCCATTAACTATTACAAGTTATTTGAGGACCAACTCATTTCTTTTTTAAACAAGGTTCTGTAATTTGTCATGACGGTTGGATTTTAATTTGGCAGGTCCAAAGTGAGTACAGGGCATTAAATGCGGATCAGTGGAGACATTTTTACCGGTTTTGCAAGGAGGTAAGATATTCTAATTCACACATTCCTTTTTCCCTTGGTTGTGTTGCAGGGCCTAGATATTGGCCTTGCTTAAAGGCTAATCGTATGCTATCAGATTATTCTATATCTTTATGATTTTAGGAGGCTACACATGCATCTATTGACTGCATTTAGTTACAACACTGTTCATGTAAATAATTTGAATGACATGCAATGTAGCTGAGAAGCTTGATGTAATTTTTCCAGAGGAAAAATCCGATGTAGCATGGCATGTAGTGTAATAGATGTTCTACGAATGATCTCTGATTCGAACCATTATAAAATATAATAGGGAAATCCACCTGCATTGTTCATGGTATATTAGGCTATCACTCCTATCAGCTATCCCCCGTACCTTTAGATTGTTCATTTGAAAGTGTGTATCTCTCAATTTGCTTTTGCTAAATCTAACACTTTGACTCAACAGATCAGCCTTATTCTAATATTTTGTTCCCTGTATCAGATAAGTTTCCCAGATCTCGAAGACTATGATTCTGATCAAGCATGGCCTGTGATAATTGATAATTTTGTTGAATGGATGAAAGAAAACAAGTAAAGCTAATTTGATCGTCCTTGGGGAAAATGTGACCCCTTTTGTGAGAATACAATGCTAACTATAAGAAGGTAACAAAACGTTTCTTTTGTTACTTTTCTTCCTCTTCATGGCTTTTACTAAATTATAGCTATTGAGTTTCAGACTAGTATAATGCCATTTTGCATGATCTATAGTTGTAAGTGACGTTCTTCTGTTTGATCTTACTTGCAGGGCTTGCGAAGAATGACTTTCCAATTTTACTAACAAATCACTCATGCTTCTCGGTTTTTCGTTGTTTGGGACTTGTTGTGGAGCTGCCTCTGCCTCTTATGAGTGCCACATTTTTGGCGACGAGGAAATTTTCAGTTTTAATACGAATTGTATCATCGAGTGTGGTTCCCTGCTATGTTTTTGGCAATTGATGAATTGATACAAGACCTTTTTTTGCAAACTCAAGTTTAAACATGTACTGAAATTTTTTTAAATTCTGTTTCAAACAGTACTTTGATAATTGACGGGACAATTACAAGCTCTCTGTATAATCTGTAACTGAGCATATCTCACAGTCAAATCTGGAACTCTGGGACTGGAAGTACTGAAATTAATCGATGACAGTTGGCGGGGTTGTAGCCGCCTATGGCCAAAAAGATTGTGCACCAAGGAAGCAGCCCCTTTCCTCATTCATCAAAGAATCCATGATTTTGAAGCTGTAGTTTTAGAAGAACAAATTCACATTAATAAACCATTTACAAGATTGAAAGGAAAACCCAAAAAACAAAAATGTATGGTGGTTATCAGTTGATTAGGTGCATTACCTTGGGCTGAGATCTTCCAATTGCTATCTTGAGCGACGGACCAAAAGAAGTACCCACGAAGCCCAAGAGCCTGAGCAAAACCCACCTTGGAGGTTATTGTATTGGCATCATCAAATGCAATCCAAGTTGAGCCGTTGAAAGAGTATACCGATACGGTATCAGCATCATACACGACAGTGGCGCTCGAGGCGTTGTTAAGGACCTCTAACTCCTTGAAGCTAAGTTGACCACCACCTGGGCCTGGGCCAATAGCAATGGATCCAATACCGTTATCTTTAGGGTCTTTGAGTACCCATGTCCGGCCGTAAAGTGGAAGACCCATTACGAGCTTCTTTGGGCTCATGCCACCGTTAATCCATGACCTAAGCCCGTAAACAGAGTTCACATTACTATTTGGGTCGAATAATGGCGCATTGGGCCCTGTAATATTGCTCCAAGCCCCGTGATAATCAAAGCACATTATGTTCGCCCAATCCAAGTACTTTTCCATGTACTTGATCGGATACGAGCGGATTACGGCATCCAAGAAGAACTCGGCGGAGAAGTAGACGGCGGCCGTGAGCAATAGAGGAGGGCTTTTAGTGTCCTGGGCCTCTTTCTTAATCTTGCGGCGCAATTGTTTCAGCAAGTGGCCTAAGGCCTTCATTTCTTTTGGGCTTTCAGGATACTCCCAGTCGAGGTCCAGTCCATCAAACCCAAACTTACGGGCAACTTCTATAGCGGAGTCAATGAAGTTTGACCGTGAGGAGGGGTTTGAGACCATGCTAGCAAAGATGCGTGATAATTCTTCATCTCCGCCACCGCCACCTATGGACAGAAGGGTCTTCACCGGCGGAGTTTTGTGGCGGAGGGTGGTGGTGAAGTTTGAGAGGAGCAATGCAGTTTCATCTGTCAGCTCCAATTTAAATGTAACGTTGCTAGGCACTAGAAAGGCATAGTAGATGTGAGTAAAGAATGAAGTATTTATGGCTGAAGGTGGAAAATCATCTGAAGGTGGGTAATAGCCTATTTTCACGGCCGGAGGGTTCCCCGATGAGGAGTCTGGTACACTTCCGCCAGTGATCATCGCCATGCAACATAGGAGAAAAGGAATAAAATGCACAAATCTGTTGAGGCTTGGCATTTCTTGCAAGAATGAATGAAATGTGGATTACTAGAACTCAATCATGGCTATGAAGAGCTAAAGGCTATTTATCATTCCAAAGTTTTGAAATGTTTTCGCTGCATACAATGGAGGTTAAACAAAAAGTTAAAAACAGTGATTACATAGAGGAAAGTACAAGAATATTAAGCCGTCCGGCATGATTTAAGCATAAGCAGCAGTTTTAAGCTTTTTAAATAAGGGATTAAACAGCTCATCAACGTTGTCTTTTTTATATGGACATGGAATCTGAGGTTTTGTTAAATGACTTATATGTTTTTCAATGTTTCATAAACAAGACATTTGGAAAGATTTGAGATCAACTACTTCCTGTTTTAGTCTGAATATGCTTATGATATTTGTTGCTTAATTTTCTCGTGTGTTAACTGTTAGTTTGTTGGTTTAGGTGTTTGTCCTGCACTTGATGTCTGGTTTTGAAGATGCGTGATAAAACGATGAAGACAGGAGTTTAGGGATTAGGAAGCTCAACACCCTAACAACAAATGTTCTTATAATCACACCTTAATACATATATGCATACTAAATAGTTTATACCATACTGTTTCTTGATCACCTGTAATAGCAGCTCAATCGACAGATTGCTGATGCAATATATCTCGAAAACTGGAAGCACCTTTAAAATAGATCGTAATGATCTTGATGGAAATTTTATTGTGTTAGTTTTGGTGTTCAATTGTTCTGTTAGCTTCCTTTTACACTGTTGATTTTCAGTGTATATAGTACAAAACAGACAAATTTTTTAGCAATGACTACATTCTAGAGAGCCTGCATCTTCATCTGGGTAGTAACTCAGAAATCTGTGCATCATTAACTGAAATTGTTTGCTGTGATGTGGATGAGCTCCCCATATCTCCATCTCTTTTCCCTGAGAAAGCCGTCTTTGTAGGAATACCAATGGCTTCAGTGTCAGACTTGAGCATGGAATACACTTCCAACATTGTAGGCCTATCATCTGGATTTTCCTGTACACATAATAGAGCTACTTGCAAGCATCTCAGCAGTTTACAGGAACAAGAAGAATCATCCAGTGCTGGATCAATAAATTCCATTCCATTTTCTTCCCTCCATGATTCATATGCCTGGAAAAAAATTCAATGTGACTTGTATGTTAGATCAAAATGTCAGTTTATACCATACTCTTTTATATATACTAGTGATATATGACTTACATATTCCAATAGGTGCAAACTTCTGTTCGGACCATAGAAGCCTGTACTCCTCCTTCCACTGATCATTTGCAAAAGTAGAACTCCAAAGCTGTAGACATCGTACTTCATGGAATATATACCTTTATTTACATATTCAGGAGGAACGTAGCCACTGCATTGGATATAACATGTATTAAAGAATATGAAAATGTGTGGATGTAGAACAAGGAAGTTAAGAATTGGTAATTTACTTACTATGTTCCAACAATCCGGCCTGTGTTTCCTTCAAGTTCATCTTTCTTGAAAAGTTTAGCCATTCCAAAGTCGGAAATCTTAGCATTCATATCATGGTCAAGTAAAATGTTACTAGCTTTAAGGTCTCGGTGAATAATAGTCAGATTAGAGTATTCTTGGAGATATAGGAGTCCTTGAGTAACTCCTTCAATGATATGCACACGCGTTTTCCAGTCTAGGAGATGTTTTGTAGAAGGATCTGTAAGATAACAAATTCATTAACAAAAAGTTAGGAAAAGGAGCGTGATGTGCATATAATAGTATGACAGGTTCATGCTACTCCATTCTGCCATTTTAGCAGAAACTCTCAAATAACCAGGAGCAGCAAAAAGCTACGCTGCATACCGAAAAGGTAGAAGTCCAAGCTTTTGTTAGGCATGTACTCGTAGACCAGCATTTTCTCTTCCTTGTTACTGCAAAATCCAAGAACGCGAACTAGATTTACATGTTCAAGTCTTGCAGTGAGTGTAACTTCATTTCTGAATTCCTCAAGTCCTTGAGTTGATGTTTTTGAAAGACGTTTTACAGCTATCTCCTGCCCTTTTCGCAATTTTCCCTACAATATTTGGAAAGATATGGTCATCATGGTTTGATAAGAAAACAAATCGATAGCTGCTCCAAAGATGAGTTCTACACATGTACTCTGATTACTCACCAGAATTTCAAGCATTTCACATAAATTTTATTAAACAATTACTATGTATACTGGATGATCACACATTCAGCTTTATGTCTTTTATTTCTTCTTATATTTCTTCAATCTTTACTACTCTACCACTACGTTGGAACACTTAGTTCGATAAAAAAAAAGCTACAAATTAATGTCTGCATATCTTCTTGTTTTAAATCCAAGTTCCCTCACTGTTTATGTAATTGATATATAAATTTTACCTTGTAAACAGGACCAAATCCACCCTCTCCAAGCATGTTTTCACTTGAAAAGGTATTTGTAGCAGCTTTGATAGTGGAAAAGCTGAATACTTGCAGATTTGGAGAACCTCTACTAAAAGCTGATTCCGATCGACATAATTTGCGCACAAATATCTTCCCTGAAATCATAAGAATTACCAAATAGAAAAATGAAAATGCTTATCTGTTGTGTGTTCATGCTAGCTGAAAAAAACTTCTATGGTCATGATGTAAATCATTTAATTGCTATTAGAACCTTTTGTCTTGAGTAATTCTCTTTGCAGGTAACACGCCACAGAGGCTATGAAGATTATGATCAAAATAACTGGGAGGGAAATTATAAGCAATAACCGCCTCTTCTTTCTGTGAGCATTTTCTTCATCCTGAGCTGTCAATCATAAAGCAGCAGAAAGCATATGATGCAAAATTCGAAGGGATGTCAAAAATATTAGAACAGGTGTTTTTATTTTGAGCTCTTCAAGAGTAAGTTACAATTGAACCTTCTTCAGGCTTTTCAATTAAAATTCTGAGGTAAGAACATATTTAGTTTAGTCGGGGTGTATGAAATGTGTACCTGTTCTAGAAAGCACCCAGTTATCATCATTTGTTACAAGAAACACATTGTAACCAAGTAGCTTCTTTTCCTTGGCATATGCAATCTTAGCTCTGATAGCTTCAACATCATCAAATCCAATCCAGCTCACTCCAATGATGCAGTAATTCACAACATAACTAGCATTGTACATTATTATAGGTTTGTAGCTTCTAATATACGTCTTGATGTAACTGTAGCTCATGGAACCATCTGGTGTCAAAGCTGAACCAGCTGCAGGTGCTCCAATTTCATTGTCTTTCGGGTTCACAAGCGTCCACGCATAGCCATGGTAAGCCAATCCCATAACCAGTTTGCTAGCAGGAAATGAATTGCTTAGCCATTGCCTTATACCATAGTCTGTATTGACATGACTTGTTGGGTTATATAGAGCAGCATGAGCACCAGTAACATTTTCCCTCAAAGGCAGATGATAGTCATATGCTACCACATGTGCAAAATCCAAGTTCCTCTTCATAGACTCAATTGGGTAAGTCATTGATCCGAATGAAGGCACATACTTAACAGCCATTGTAAGCATTAGTTTTGACTGCCTTGAATTTCTCGGCTCAGAATCCACAGCAGCTCTCCATTCATCCAAAAGCTTTCCCGTGTTGATCATGTCTGCAGCTGTGTTTGGCCACAGCCAGAACAAGTCTATACCCTGAAAGCCATAGTGCCTTGCTGTTTTGATTGAGGACTCAATGAAAGAGCTTCTGCTTGAAGATTGGCTGAGGATGGAGGACAAGACTGATGAGTTAACCTTTTGCCCCAATATTCCTTGAGCTGTTGAAGCTTGTCCATTCCAGATGGACAAGAGTGTTATGACTGATGGGTTTTTTCGCTTGACGATTCCGGTGAAGCTGGAGTAGTATTGCTGATCAGCTGAAGGAATGATGAGTTGGAAGCTGGAGGAACTTACATTGGCAAAACCACATATGAGGTGAGTAAACAAGGCAGAGTTGATGTCAGGTATAGGAGACTCACTACTGGCATACCAGTAACCAGCTCGAATCCATGTTTGTGCATTTGAAGAATGAAACTGAGGAGAAATGAAGAAGATGAAGAGCAGGATCAGATGGACTGTAATCGACTCCATGGAAAGATGGCTCTCTACTTTGATTTTTTGTACAAGGAGACCAACATACTAGTCATCATGTGGAGAGACAATTCGCTATATATAGGACACCCACCTATTTTCTTGTTGTCTCATTTCATTGCACGTCTCTGCAAGCAAGCGAATGCGACCAAAAAACATTTTTCAATCATTGACTCTATACTCTATAGAAAAATCCTTAAACAAATGTCGAGTACAGGTGTTTTTTTTACTTGATCTAACACGAGTTTGACTATTAGGGTAGTTTGATATGACTCCTTGGTAGTGAGCTCATTCAGCTTAATATAAAGTTTGTTAATGATTTCTAATGAAGTACCTGCTGCCTCGGCTTTTCTGATTAAGTATGAGAACCTTCGGTTTGGCTTGGTATGGTATTTAACAGTATGTGAGACAAGGTCAGCGACGTTAGCTAGAAAAATGCAACCCTACGTCGTAGTGTCGATGGTAAAATCCAATACAGCATTCCAGCTTGCACTAATGTAGGGACTTGGATTCGTTCTAAACCAGTAGTGTTCTTTTGGTTGGTTTGCATTCATCGATCATCATGATAAATGGGCACCCTAAATTTTGCGACTTGCAAGTTGCGATATGCTCAAATCGTTGAGAAATTTCCCTACCATCAATCCATCATCATGATAGGCAGTTTATCCTAGGTGTGAGGTCCTGCAGGAGTACTACCATCAATCCATCATCATGATAGGCAGTGTTTCTACTCTTGATCGTACGATCATTGAAATGGGTCGGGCTTGTGTTGGCAGCTACAACATTAATCTTCTGGAAATGACCCGTCGATTGGTGAGATAATCATCACTCAAGAAGATTTTATCATGCAATGCATTTTTATGTTTGTGATTTTATGTGTATGTTTATTTTTTTTTCTCCACATATAACAGGGCAAACCTCATGGAAGATTACTCCATAAAATCGAGGATGTTTTTTATACTCGACTTTCTCCTATCACAAGGTTCCTTTTTCCAAAGGATGATGACATACTTCTTGACTACTTGCACGAAGATGGCAAATCTTTTGACCCAATTAGGTATTCTTACATTCCCTGTCTTCAAATTAAAGAGTATCGCATTAAGATTCACGCTAGATGGATAGTTGAGGCATCTGTTTTTTTTTAGCAAACTCTCAGCCAATAAATCTTTAATTAAATGACGGGATGAAGCTGGTAGCATTGACAGATAGTTGTGAGATACCAAGAATAGAGAAAATAGACATCTCGTGACGCTTCTTGTAAGGATGAAAAGAATACATAGCAAACTCTCTGAACAATTCCAGAAGATGATGTTGGGCTTCCAACACATTAAAAATCTTATATTCGAAACGCATCAGATTCCTAGTAATCCAAATAAACCAAATTAGATTACATGAGACTAGAAACCAAAGTTGACGTTTAGGTTTTGGGAACGCATGTTATAACGTTGATTCCTTCCCACTTATTATTGCTACGAGTGATGATAAAATTTTAGGATTTACTGTGGTACCTCAAAAAAGGAAGTCATAATAGTAGATGATACATGTACTTATGAAATTTCATGTACATCGAGTTTGCACCTGTGGAAGCGAGCTTTCCTTATTATCAGACATTTCAGTGTTTCACATAGTTCACTTGGGGGAATTTTTAAGAAATTTCTTTTTTTGAATACATTTCACATGTTTTTCAGCTCTTATGATTCAGTTGTAATTTGACTACGTTTCAATGTCACAGATAAAGATGGAGTGCCTTGACTACGGCAACAACCAGTTGCATGTGCATACGGTGGAGGAATTAACTAGCTAGCTGATAGCAAAGTAGAATTAGCTTGAACTTGCCTGACAATTTGACCTTTTGCATTCAGAACCAATCCAGGATTCATGTGCGTTGTGTGTATACTTGTTGATATGTTCCGCCATGTTATTCTGTCTCAATATGTAATCCATACCCCAGTTACTTGATACCAGATATATTAACAAGCTTCTGTGAGCTCTAGTTACTAGTACTTGCATGCGTATCTCCCACAGTGCAAAGCTAGCTTATTTACATAGCGTAAAATGGGGTGTGGCTATCGATCAAACTCATGCCGAACTTCTAATTCTCAACTTTATTGTGTATACAAAGTTACAAACCAAATGCAACAGATTAGTTATAGATGTAACAATATTGTAACAGAAGAATACAATATACATCTGTATGTTTCAGAAAGGATGGTCATCTGGGAACAATTTCGGACATTGTTGCATCATTGACTGAATAGATTTCTTCCACAGATTTGTACATATGATCCTCATCTTCATTCTTCTTAACTGAGAATGCAGGCTTTTTAGGACTAACGATGGCTGCACTCTCGTTCTTGAGCATTGAAGATACCTCCAGCATGGATGGTCTATCAACTGGATTTTCCTGGACACATAATAAAGCTACCTCCATGCATCTTAAGAGCTTGCATGACGAAACCGAATCATCTAGGGCTGGATCTACAAAATCCGTTCCCTGGCCTTCTTTCCACAACTCATATGCCTGCGAAAGTCGTGAGGTAATGTTATGCAATTCTTGCTCATGAACATAATGAAAAACTTACTAGAGCTTTGGTACTTATGACCTTACGTGTTCTAGAATGTTTAAATTTCCATCTAAGCCATAAAAACGTGAACTTCTCTTGCCACTTATTATATGCAGAAGCAGAACACCGAAGCTGTAAACATCGTATTTCATGGAATAAATGCCTCTTCTTACATATTCAGGGGGAACGTAGCCACTGCATTTCATATAAAAGCTGTGTGAGTTTGTGATCAGTACTAAATCTGAAGCTAATTTACTGAACATGTGAAGAGTGATTTCACTTACTATGTTCCTACAATACGACCAGTGTTTGCCTCATGTTCATTCTTTCCGAAAGCTCTGGCTAGACCAAAGTCTGATATTTTCGGGTTCATCTCATCATCTAACAGAATGTTGCTCGCTTTTAGATCACGGTGAATTATCGTAGAACTTGAATATTCTTGGAGATATAGAAGGCCTTGAATCACCCCTTCAATGATGCGGACACGTTGCTCCCAATCCAAAAGATTACATCTACTTGAATCTGCATGAAGGTAAATTACCAACCATACATGATCAAATGTGGAGCAGAATTGTTTACACTTTACAGTTTCACACACACATCAGTTTGACAGTGCTTATTAAGCTATAGAAATAATTGAATGTGATGCAAATTTTCAAAGCAAAGGAAAATGAAGATACCAAAGAGATAGTGATCCAAGCTTTTGTTTGGCATATACTCATATATCAGCATCTTTTCTTCCCTCTTGGTGCAATATCCCAAAACTCTAACTAGATTCACATGGTGCAGTCTCGCAGTAATTGTAACCTCATTTTCAAACTCTTCAAGGCCTTGGTTTGAAGTTTTTGAAAGTCTTTTCACTGCTATCTGCTGACCCTTCCTTAATGTGCCCTAGAAAGACCACATTAATCATTAAGTCATTACCGTAATGTCGGAAAGCACATAGCTTAGAGAGTAATATGAACTAAAGATTCTGAATTGCATTTCAAAATTTATAATGATCTTTAGGGATACTACCTTGTATACAGGTCCAAAGCCACCCTCTCCAAGCTTATTCTGACTCGAAAAGTTATTTGTAGCTGCTTTGATGGTTGTATAACTAAATACTTGCATATTAGGAGAATTGCTGTCAAAATTGTCTGTACTTGGAACTATATGTAGTAGCCTATAAACTGATCGTTTGATGTTGTCTACAATCCCTAAACCAAATTAGAACAGAGAACAGAGAACACATTAAAAAAGAAATATATCCCCAATATCATTTAGGCGAAGAACAATCATAAAAAATAACATAAATTCAACATATATTTTCACAGTTAAGAAGATTACCAATTGACTTGAGTACTCTCCTTTTCAGGTAACACATTAATGTTCCCAGTAGGATAATAATAATAGAAATTGTGACCAGAACAATCACCAATAACCATTTCTTGTTCTGTTGGCCTCCTTCCACTTCAGCTGTTAAGGTAAATATGGTTGGTCACATATTTTCTTATCAAATAATTTTAAATATGCCGAGAATACGTTGAAGCTAATATCAACCTACCTGCTGCCCTAGAGAGGACCCAATTGTCATCATTGCCAACTTGAAACACACTGTAACCAAGAAGCCCCATCTTCTTAGCAAAAGAAACTTTCACCCTGATAGCCTCTACATCATCAAAATTAATCCAACTTGACCCAATTGTGCAGTAATTTACCACATAAGTATCATTGTACACAGAAACTGCATAATATCCATATGTCTTAATGTACCATTTGATAAACTGATAGGCCATGGACCCGTCTCTGTAAGCCGCAGGACCTGATGACGGTGCACCAATATTACTAACAGAGTCACTGGGATTCACAAGAGTCCAAGCATAACCGTGGTAAGGTAAGCCTAAAACCAACTTGCTAGCAGGTAGTCCTCTGCTGATCAAGTCCTTAACATAACTGTTCGTGTTAGTCCCATTTGATATTGGGTCGTATAAAGCAGCATGAGGGTGTGTGAAGTTGTCCTCTTTAGGAAGATAGTAATCATATGCCACAAGATGAACCCAATTCAAGTTCTTCCTAATAGAGTCAATCGGATAAGTTACAGCATCCACAACCTGCTTATGATGATAAAGTGCCATTGTCAAGAGCAAACCTGACTTTCCTGACTTCCTTGCTTCAGAATCCACCGCAGCGCGCCACTCATCTAGAAATGTTCCCAAAGATGTAATGTGCATGCTTGTTCTTGGTACAGTCCCACAAAGGTCCAAGCCATCAAACTCATAAAGTCTGGCAGTTGCTATTGAAGAATCAATGAGAGATTTCCGGTAAGAAGACTGGTTCAGCAATGAAAACAACACCGAATGATCATCTCTGCCACCCCAGATGGACAGCAAGGTTGTGACTTTTGAGTTCTTGCGCTTGACAACATTTGTGAAAGTGGAGAACTCTTGTTGGGTGGAGGAGTTGAATAAGAGCTGGAAACTGGAAGAGTTTATATAAGCAAAAGCACATATAAGGTGAGTAAACAATGTTGAATCTATGCCGGAAACAGGGAGTTCAGCACCGGTGTAATGATAACCGGCTTTGATCCATGACTGAGCGTTTGAACAATTGAAGTTCAATGAAAGAAGAAAGAGGAGGAGAATTTTTGATAAATGGTATTGCATATTCAACATATCTAAAGCAGCTAGTCTTCAGAAACACAGGGAGATCCTTAATTCACCGTAAATTGAAAGTTGATTATGTGGACATGGAGATATTTCGTAAGAAAATGATAGTCATAGTCTTCTTTGTGACAAACACGTAAATTGAAAGTTGATAATGTGGACATGGAGAAGCAGGTGCCAGACTAATTTGTGAAATGTATTGAGTCACCAAGAAAGTTAGGTTCCCCCTTAAAATGATGGACAAAGACACCGTCTACAATTCTACATAAGTCCATTCATTTGTTTCTAAAAAAAACTAATATAAGTTATATTCATATATGATTAAAATCGAGACAGGTGTAAACTTTTGCAGACGGGCTTAGATTTTTAGAAATGTAATTTGAATTTGACGATTAGCAGTCATTCTTTCATGTCAACCAACTTGGAACGTTAATAATAATTAAAAAAATCACTGACGTACTGCTAAGATTCACGATTATAGTTAGCGTAACACGTATCAACATAATGTCTTCTGAACCCAACTGATCAACTTCATGCCACATTTGATTCACGGAATGTCATGGAAAGGAAAACAATTCTTGAGATTTTCCACAAGCATTGGAAATTTCCCCTCCCAGCAATTTTCTCTTCTCATGTTTGAAAATGCCAGGAATAGTCAGAGAAAGGAAACATCATTATAAGTTTACAACAATTTACCAATAATACCCTCAATTTTTCATTAATAAAAAAAAGAAATAAAAAAGTTGAGTGGGGACAATTTAGTCAAAAAACTATGTTATCTCATTAATGACCGGTATTCAGAAACTCTTTTCATAAATTGAGTGGGTGGAAGCAATTTCCTCCTTATTTTCCACATCTTTTGGGAATCATTTTCCCTTCCAGCTTTTTTCCAATTGCTTCCAAACACTAACCATTTTCCTTTTCCAAGGTTGTGATTCCTTGAACCAAACATGGCCTCATATTTGCTCTTAATGACATGATTTTTCTGGATATGATTTCACTTGGAACAGTCTTAATAAACCATTTCGTGTAGTTTTATTGGTTAATTCTACGTACCTTTCTACTGCAAAGGTCATAAAATTAGTATTTCAATTTTGTATATAATTTTTTAACCGGATCATCGATCATTAGCCATATTGCAATACTAGCACAGACAAAGCTAGTGCATGTTGCTTTATTGTGGCGGAATAACTTATGTATGTGATCCTTATTGCTAAGCTTATTGCATGTCAACAGTGACTGCTTATCCCCATGTGCTGAAAGCTACAAATTGAAACAATGCAAATTAGAGTTTGATGAGACAAGATATAGTTATAAAAGGTTTAACCATATAATCCAAATAGGGTTTGTCAACCAAAATAATTTTTTTTACCAAAAACTTTCTGATATATTAAAAGACTGTATAGCAGTTCTAATCAATATGGTTAAAATAATAATTAAATAAATTTAATAAAATTAAATAAATGGTGGTTATTTGAAAAACTTCCCACACACGTATGGTGTGTTTTGTGCTAGTATGGTTTTATTGTGATTGTTACTGATAAGTAATTACCTATTTGAGAAAGAGTCCAGGTACTTGAAGCTTGTGATTGATGAAGTAAATGGTCAAATTGGTCTATAATGGAGGATAATCAAGCTTGTAGAAAACATTCGAATGATTGTTATGAGCTTTAATTCTATTAACTTTACTCATGTTTTTCGTGAGACCAACTTTGTGGTTGATGCTTTAGCTAATTTAGGTCATTCTAGCACTTTTACTATATGTTAGATCTTGAGGCTTCTAAAACCTTATTATTTGATCTTATAAACTTTGGATAGCCTAAAGACTTTTGTCTTTAAGTTTCCTTTTCTGTCAAAAAAACTTTCGTTTAGCATACGAAACCTTGGCACTAATACTCTGCATACCATCGTAACCAATCCAAGTCGTCCCACTGTAACAATAGTTACTAACCACGGTCGCATTGTACACTGTCTGAAACCCGTGGCTGATCAAATCCCTAATCTGGTTATAGCCCTGAGCTCCGATAGCCGGGCCATTAGCCGGAGCGAAAAATCTACGGTTGTTGATGTATATTAATCTCCATGCGCACCCGTAAAATGGAAGACCTAAGAAGCACGGAAGCTTGCCTGCAGTCACGCTTCGCGCTTCAAAAGCGGAAGCGAAGCGGAAGCGCGCCGGAAGCGGTTGGAAGCGAGAAAAAGGTGGTTTGGAAGCGATATGGAAGCGTCAAATAGTTCGGAAGGAAGCGTGGGCAATTTTGTAATATTGATTAAAACCTAATTTCTACAACTTGTGCTTAAGGAAGCGAAAGGCTTTTTGCTTAAGCTATTTCTACTTGTGCTTTTCATTGTTTCACCTATTTCACTACCAGAAAACCTGATTGTGAGTTCTCAAACTGCACTGTAATACTAATTATATGCAAGTGAACTGGATTCAATCCTCATGCAGAAAGCCTTTTGGGGATGTCGAAACTTCCAATTGATACACCATTCATGAAGTTCAAATTGAGTTTTTTTTATATATATATATAGGATTAGTCCAAATTGAGTTGGTATGGGTTTGATCACTACTTGATGGTAAGTATAACATATACTATTTTTTTGTTTTTGTAATATTATATATACAGGTTAATATTTTTAATTATATATTATTTTATTCCGCGCTTCTGAAACGTCCCCGCTTCTAAGAAATTTTGAAAAAAAACGCTTCCGCGCTTCCAAACGCTTTGCTTCCACGTCCCCGCTTCCGATTCCATGCAGCCTAGTGGAAGACCAATAACTATCTTCTTGATTGAGATGCCGGCTTTGTTAATCCACGACACAATTCCGGCGTCTCCGTTGATGAGACTGGTTGATCCACCGTTGTACAATGCAGCTGGCGGGTAAGTCTTTGTTTTGCCTTCGGCGTAACAAGGACCATAGTAATCATACGACATGACATTGATCCCACTTGAAACTTTCCTCTGAAACTGATACTGGTCAGAGCCCAACACTTCGATCGTTAGATGCCTTGGCTCAAATAGCAGTGAACCCTAAGAAATTACCATTTAGATGATTAAGAACTTGAGCTTTTCATAAGACTAGTCTTGTCTGAGTAATCTTCTACACTACATCTTTGCTACATCCAAGTTCTGAGTTCAAGTTGCCACTAAATGTTTGGTAAACGCAGCTTACTTCAGAAGTTATACCATTAAGCTGCAAAGTTGGTACACTTGTTTTAGTTAAAAATCATGCAGCTGTTAAGTCATAAGGTTATCCAAGTACTTAACTAGACCTTAAAATTCCTCCCTACAATGGATACCTTTGAAGAAATTGCATGATGAGTTGGTCAAAAAATTCTCCTTTTGCGAAAGAAGGATATTAAATCATCAAAATATATTTCTTTTGTGCTAGTGTGTTACTATTATTACTGGCTTGAAAGATGAAGATTATTGTCCATTTTCTAGATGTCATACACTTTGCAGTTTTATTATATACAAGGATTGTTGTTTTCAATTGACATCTTATTAGTTCCCCCCATTGTATCATCATATTATTGAATTTAATTGGAATCAACATTCCCCACCTCTCTTTGGCTTTCCTTTTTCCCTTTGGTATCCTCATGACCCAACTTCCAAGCAGCCTATTGGCCTTTTTTGACCCATTATCCTTTTCTTAGTGCACATAATTCAGAAGGATCCAGAATTTGAGCAATCAACTTTCTTAGAATACCTTGTCACTATTGGTTGAAATAGATCATAGTTTGAGCTTTATCCCACTCATCTAATCATATGGAGTGAGGTTCTCTTATTGCATTTGCAGCTGTCAAACCAAGAAAGCCTTATCTGCATTTGCTCGAACTTGTAAAGGAGACGTATCATTCAGTGGTATGATCATTCATCTAAACACTTGAGGATTTGCCACTTTATTCCTTTCAGTTTTCATGTTCATTTATTTGGTCCCCTAACTTAAAAGCACAAAGGTCCCCTCCTCAATTCCTTTCCTTCATAGCTTAAATTAGTTGTAGACTTCATCCACTTATACCAAGGAGGGTACTTGGCAAACTATTGATCCAACTCTCACTATCCGACGGCTTTCATTTGCGAAAAGCGTCTATGTATGCGT
This sequence comes from Argentina anserina, assembly GCF_933775445.1. Classification (NCBI taxonomy): domain Eukaryota; kingdom Viridiplantae; phylum Streptophyta; class Magnoliopsida; order Rosales; family Rosaceae; genus Argentina; species Argentina anserina. The sequence goes on along the minus strand of NC_065872.1, from coordinate 666,947 downwards.
CGCTATTACTCACGACCGGACGTGAACTTTAGACTAAAATAAAGTGAAACTTGATCGAGTAGAATTGATGCAAAATAAATTTATGTCAAAGCGTTCTATTATTGTCGCATTTTATCTAGGAGGTGAGCATCAGATGAACACGACCTTTCAGTCCTTCATCCTGCTACCTAAGGCAAGTTTGTCCGCTCACTACTTCTACAACAATGCGTCAGATTGTATTGGACCCAATTAGTCCTTCATAACATTAAATCTCTCATTCATTTCTATACAATAACCACTAAATCCCAAACTACGCACTTGTACATTTCCATCTTGATAACAGTCATGCATAACCAAAATTCTGCGAGTTACTCGTGTCTTTAGTGGCAGATGTGACATGGGGCACTACTGTAGTTTGTTAATCAAGGACTAGAGGATTTAGATCTTAATCTACTAAGTTAATCTTATAAATATGGGGGTTAATAGGCTAATTTGGGTCAACAAGGGGGTTACGGAATTGACCAAGTCCACAACATTCGCTGAACAAAGCAAAATCAAGAATGTCAGTCTGACATTTCTGACCCTACATCACCTCTTCCATTCTTCCCTTTCGTCGAAGATCCTTGCAATCTTTGACTGAATCTGAGGACCTCCCTTGGAATGTTTCCATTTTTCCATTCGCTACCCCCATCCCGCTTTTGGTTCTTCTTCTTTAACAGCAAAATAACTACTGTTGTATCAAATTACATGAAAATTAGCAACGTTTATACATCTTGAAGAAGTGCATCATTGTACAAATGAGGAGAATTTTGATATATCAAGGGAGCAAACCCAATAGTAACACCCCAATTCATCACAACAACTATTTGCCAACAAATTTGATAAATGTAATAATATCGTATTCTGCTGAACTCAATGAACATTACTACAAATCTATATGTGAGGTGACATTCGTTTCCTAATATGGATAAATGAATGTGAGGAGCTCCATTCCTTTAATGTTCATCAATATGAATGATTACTTCCTTCTTAGTGGGAAAGTGAGGAGTTAAACCATTTTTTACTTTCAGTCAATGTTGGGCATATAGGACATTTCATTATCTGAAAAACAAGGGGCTGTGGCCATGGAGCTGTTAAAAATAGAGAAAAAATGGTCGTACCTATCACCCATCATCATCATCATCAAGTAGGATCAACATTCAACAACAACCTACTCTTATTTTGCTTACAGAGGCTTATACAAGCACATCATCCTTAGGAGAAATAAAACAAATACTAACCCAAAGAATTATTGTATTCCATTGTGGTTTTTTTCTGTTTCTGATTCTCAGCTAAGCTCTGCTGCTTCCTCCTTGTTCCTCTCACAACACCACCCCCCGCTTAGATCGGATCTCTTCTCTTCCCCCATTCACCACTTTCGCCTCTAACTTCATCTCACGCCACCTGTTCTCTCCCCTTTCCATCTTCCCCAGTAAAATTCCACACAAACCAAAACCCCATTAACCAAAAAAACACGTCTCCAAGTTTCTTACCTTTGTATTCCACCACCATCATATATCATAAACACAGAAACACATCAGCTTTGGTTGCTTAGCCAAAACAGGGGCAGGGCCTTATTTTTCAGGTCTTTGATGCCTGAACAATACCCAACTTTGCTTTCTCTGTATTTTGGCTGGGAATCCAAACTGGGTCTGTGTTAAATGGGCAATGTAACAGCTGGTGTGGCTGCAAAGTTTGCGTTCTTTCCACCAGACCCGCCGACGTATCATGTGTCGAAAGACGAGGGAGGGAAGGTTGTGTTCTCTGGAGTCTCGGCAGATAAGAACATGGAGGCGCATTTGCTTGAGACCAAAGGAGGAAACAGAGTCGTTGCCACGTTTTGGAAGCACCCTTTTGCCAGGTTCACCATTCTTTACTCGCATGGCAATGCTGCTGATTTGGGTCAGATGCATGAGCTCTTCATTGAGCTCAGGGCTCACCTCAGGGTTAATATCATGAGGTGAATTTTATTTATTTCCGTTTGGTTTTGGATTGGATTTGGATTACTATGATGACATGAGTCCTTCTGGTTTGGCCATTCTGTAATATTTTTTCTTTCCTTTTATTGAATGGATTGAATAGATTTTGTTTTATCTAAAGGGTGATACTTTGGTTGAGTTGTTAATAAAAGTGGAGAAATGGTAATGTATTGTTGCATGTTTTCTCTGTTTCTTGGTTATGGAATTCATTTGATGTTCCTAGTTTAATAGGTTTTAATGTTGGAGTCTGGAAGGAGGCTTGAATTTTAGGCTGCTGAGATTTCATGCTTGTTTTGTTGACCCGAAAAGGAAACGAAAATACTAATATTTTATCTACGATTTCAATATCGATGGCTCTTATAACCAAAGAACAAAGCTTTAGCTCAAGTTTCATTCTTTTATATGGTGTGTTTTCCATGGGGGTTGGGGGCTGGAGTAGATGCATTGAATATGATCGTGTTTGGAGTTTAGACATCGAAATTACTATGTCAGCATTCATTGTTTAAAATCTAAAAGGAGTCGGGACATTCAAATCTTGTGTGAAGTGTAAGAGCTGATTTGCGTGCTACAGTAATTGCGAACCTTACTGTATATTAACTTCACCTATTTTTCAATGTGCAGCTATGATTATTCGGGATATGGAGCATCCAGCGGTAAGGTAAGAATTGAGTGATCTATGAAGAGCATCTACAACAGACTTGAACTTGTTTTAGGTAACTGTGAGTGAGTGACACTGATGCTAATGTTGGTAATTGTTTAGCCATCCGAGTTCAACACCTATTACGACATAGAAGCTGTGTACAATTGCTTAAAGACAGAATATGGAGTAAAGCAAGAGGATTTGATACTTTACGGCCAATCTGTTGGAAGCGGACCGACACTGCACATGGCTGCTCGGTTAAAGAGACTGAGAGCTGTTGTTCTTCATAGTGCAATACTTTCAGGCATACGAGTCTTGTATAATATCAGAGTGACATTTTGGTTCGACATTTTCAAAGTAAGTTTGATTAACATGTGATCTATCATTTTGGTGCTAGTCTTGGTTACTCAGAACTTGTATTGAAAAGCATTGTCCGATATGTGCAGAATATAGACAAAATACGGCATGTTGCCTGTCCGGTCTTAGTTATACATGTAAGTATCTTCATCCCTCCTCTTGCAATTTTCTTTTGCACTCTGAAATGAAAACATTTCCTTCGATAACCTCTTCCTCAAAGACATGTAAATTATGTGATATTCATAGACTTCATTTCTTTCAAAAGGGTGATATCAACTTATCTAAATTCGATTCAACTCCATAGAATTTCTGGAAAATGGCCTCTGCTAACTGCTATGACCTATCCCTAGAAGCCTAACTGAATGTTTTACTCAACCAGAAAACTTTTGTTATCAACTTGGCTGGTAAAGTGAACATAAACATATTTCATCCATACATAACAGAAGTTTATTTATGTCTAGCTAGCTTAGTTCATTTGCTTAATGTCTCATAGCATTTAGAAGGACTGGTAGAATAATTATTGGCAAGGTAGTTACTAGTTAGTAAAGAAGTGACATAATAACAGCTGGACCTTGGGACTGATCCTACTCGTGATGGTTTCCTACTCAAAATGTGGCTTATATATTTCATAAGGGAGACTTCTATAGGTTTTCCAGCAAGCGAAAAACTTAGTTGGAATCTTAAGTAGAAGGAAGAAGATATTGGTAGTTGATCTCCAGTCTGTAGATCTCTACTTATTATCAGGTTTTCCGCGTTTGACAAATGGTGGTTCTCATTATACTGTCTTAGGCAAGATATTCTGAAAATTATCTTATCTAGAAATTGACATTAGAAGTTTAGAACTGGTTTTTAACCTATTGTTCTCCGCTTGATTGTTGGTTCTGGTTCCATACATTGATATGCTGCTATTAGTAATACATGTTTATCAATGGACTTTGCAGGGAACAGAAGATGACATTGTCGATTTGTCCCATGGGAAGCGTTTATGGGAACTTGCCAAGGAAAAATATGACCCCTTATGGGTCAAGGGCGGAGGCCATTGCAACCTAGAAACGTATCCAGAGTACATTAAGCACTTACGCAAGTTCATAAATGCGATGGAGAAGCTCTCACTCGCAAATCCGGCGAAGAAGGAACTCACTCCTACCCCAAGTATTGAAGTAAAACACAACAAGTGCTTGAGATTTTCCAAAAAATAGCTGGTTATTGTTACTTCTTCTGAGAAGTATTAGGGAATGTAAAACAGAGAATCCCACTGTAGTGTGATCCTATGTCCACTAATAGCTATAATTGCTTGTATCGTGAACGAATCTTTGGCGGAGCTATCAAGCTTGGTGTTTTTCTTGTTAGATGAATGGATGGAAATCATGCATAGTGTTTGATCTAGATGTTCCTTTAGATAGTCATCTTCACTGCTTCCTTCCTGAGTTCCTGGTGATCTGGATGTCATATGTGTAATTAAAAGGAACGGAGCTTTATGTAAAGATTATCGTCACTTTCAGAAAAGAGAATACATGGTTTGCAATGAAATCATCATCAACATTTAATCTTCTGTTTCAGATTTTCCATTCACAAAACACACTCAGACTCTTGAAAAATGAGTGCGTAACTGAAAACGTCAGCCCATACCAAACTAGTCTTCTGTTTCAGACACCAGCTACATTCACATTCACAACATCAACCCATTCACAATTCACTCCTAGCCTGAACAAGATTGGGTTTGGAACTAAGAACGCTGCTGATTACACTCCTATGGCATGATAGTTATGATACTAATCAAGACAAGAGAGACTCTCTTCATGTACTATTGGAGCATTGGGCAGAGCTGCAAGTGGTAAACATGGTTGTGCAGACAGAGCTGCAATGCAAGACAATGTGTGAGAGCAAAGTGTGAATAATACGAAACGTATTATTCAAGCTGTATTTAATTGTTGAGTTATGGTTATTGCTCAGTGGTATTTGACATTAATTTTCAGCATTAATTGCTAATTAATACAGAACATGAGAAGTCTTCAATCAACAATTAATGCAGAACGAGAGAAGTCTTCAATCAACAATTAATACAGAACGGGAGAAGTCTTCAATCAGCAATTAATGCAAAACGGGAGAAGTCTTCAATCAGCAATTAATGCAGAATGAGAAGTCTTCAATCAACAATTAATACTGAAATTAATATCAAATACAACTGAGCAATAACTACAACTCAACAATTAAATATAGCTTGAATAATATATTTCTTATTATTCACACTTTGCTCTCACACATTGCCTTGCATCATTGTAACAACGTATTATTCACACTTTGCCTTGCCTCATTGCTAATTTAAAGACGACTTATTTTCCGATTTTCTTGCTTCGCGTTTTCAATCAAATATATTCACACGTAACTTCGGAAGAGAATTCTCTAGCAGATGCCGGATGCAAATATTGGTCACTCTACTCCGATTCCGGCACCGTGAGCTATCTCTGTGTGCGCCACGGTCACGTGCTGCTGGTAACCGGCATAACGGAACCGCATGTGAGGTGTGGGACTCAATAACCTCAGCGCACTGTCGTCTCTCTGATCCTGGGACCGACGTGTCGTTTTCCCGTGAAGGCTGCATTTTTCTTTTAATTGGTATTTTCATTCCGGGTCTGGGTTTAACTCCGGGAATCTGAAGCGGGTCCCGCGACAACTGAGCTTACCCAATCGTTTTGCGAAACGTAGCCTCGTCCTCGATGGCCTTGGAGAAGTGTACTTCGGTTCATTGGTTGGTTACAAAGGTCTTAGGTCAAGTCTGACTACTTCAACCGAGCATCCTTCGACTCTCTCTTGCTAAACGTGGACTCCACGCTCCTAGTTTAATTCTATTTACCCTAGTATTTTGTTCTTGATTAGTAAGAAATCCATAACCATCCCAATAGGTCATTTGTAGTTTAGAAATGATGATGTGCATCTTCATTCTCAAAAGGAAAAATGAACATCTTTTCAAATAGACTTGCATTGTTCATTCTTGGATAAGGCGTATGATCTTACCCTATATACAATAGAAGTTTTGTCATTTGAATTCAAGTTGATTAAGATTTTCTCTTCATATCATGTTCGCTTTTTTTGGAGTTTCTCTCAATTTTAAACTGGTGAGAGATTGATCATTCCACGATTAGAGAAGCTATGTGAGTCCCCCTTATATATGAGCACGTACCAAGAATGATCACATAATTAAATTCATCGAAATTAGATTAGTTGGATTATGTGACTCAGCTTGATATGTTATTTTGAAGATTATTTTCGTATTTCTATTATCAAGCCCAAATGGACACCCTCTTGAATACAAGAGCATAGAGTACAAATATGGCATTTCAAAAACGAATGAAAGAATTGAAAGTAAACATCCTAAAAAAAGTAAAAACGAGGATGAGAATCATATCATTCTCATCAAAGTCCCAAGTAATTAGTGGGATTATGTTTGCAACTGATTATTACTTTACCATCATTTCCTAATAAGTAACAACTCATCAATCCATCTGCCTTTCCTAGTTTTGCATTTAGATAATTACCACTTCCTTCTAATTAAAAAGTTACCCTGATGTAAATCCAATAAAAGAGGAGAATTATCTAATTGATGAGTAAATTACTTTAATTTGGTAAAATGATGATAGGTAACATTGACCTTCACCTATGTTTATCAAAAACCTAAAAGTCTTCCTACTCTGAGTTTACCCTAGTTATAAAAATAGAGCAAGCAGTTCAGTATAATATTTAATACTGAAATCCCATGAGCAAAGGTTGAAGCTTTATTTTCCGTGTTGGGTTTTTAGAAGATAAAGCAGACAAGGTGGCAGAAGAGAGATAACAAACAAGAACGACTGATAACAAACTAGAACGACCGGAAGAGATAAAGTAAGAGTTTCATATCATATAAAATACTCAGATTAAAGATTTTTATGTTTTGTTTTTGTTTTTGATTATGTTGGGATGAATCCTTCACTCTCCTCTGGCCATCCCCATCATTGTCCATTTGTACAGCTTTTACTTCTACCCACATTCTCTCTCTCTAGCCACTTTCTCAGTTTTTGATCCCTCCTTGTTTCTTATTGGCATGTTCAAATTATAACCCAGAAAGCTGAGTTTGCTATCAGAAAGTTTGCATCGTTTGGTTTACTTGTTTGTGATAATCTGCTTGTTTGGTTTTGCTCTGTTTCTCATGTTTTTTTTTTGTGAAGTTGGGTGAGTCACAATGACTGTGGAGGACCGAAGGGACCGGTTTCCGGAGGGTATGAGAGTTCTGGCCGTCGACGATGACCCGACTTGTCTCAAATTCTTGGAGGGTTTGCTTCGCAAGTGCAAGTATCATGGTAATTACGTCTCCTTTTTCTTTTACTATTGTATTGTACGGACTCTGTTCTCGAATTCTAAATTGGTCTGTTTCACTTAAGGTAATAGATCGAGTTTGTTTGTGGTATACACCGTCTCAATCTCTGTTCGGACTTTATGTTTTGTTGTTTACGACTCTAAATTTTTGCAAAAAGTCCCTTCGTTTTTTAGTTGTATGCTGAAATACTATCTGACCATCTGTGCTTGACAATATGGAGATGAAACTATTAGAAATTGGAATTGTCAGGAAGTTTCTGTCTTTATGTTGTGGTGTGGTCTTTTTGTTGTTTGATTGTGGACATTTGTTTCAAACTTGGGTTTTGGTTTGTTTTGCAGTTACTACTACCAATCAGGCAGTCAAGGCATTGGAAATGTTGAGGGAAAACAGAAATAAGTATGACCTGGTGATCAGTGATGTTAATATGCCTGACATGGATGGCTTTAAGCTCCTTGAACTTTTGGGGCTTGAGATGGACTTACCTGTGATCAGTAAGCATCAAATTACTCTTGATGTTTTGGATTGTTAGTCTTGTTTAATTGGACTTTAGTGCAATAGTGGAATATTTTGTGAACATAATTTTAGTACGAAAACCTGATTGTGGATAGTGATTGTTTAAGAAGTAGGGAAGAACTGTGGTATTGACCAATTTTTTCGGTCGTGTGACAGTGTTGTCAGGGTACAGTGATGTTGAACTGGTAATGAAGGGGATAGATCATGGTGCTTGTGATTATATGTTGAAACCTGTTAGAATTGAAGAGCTCAAGAATATCTGGCAACATGTTATCCGGAAAAAGAAGTCCGACACCAAGGACCAAAAGAAGTCTTCCATTGAAGAGAAGGCTTGCAATGAAACTGGAGAAGGTGTACAAGGGCCTTCACCAACAGGTAGTTCAGATCAGAATGGAAAACTGAACAAGAAAAGAAAGGATCAATATCGAGATGAGGAAGAAGAAAGTGAAGATGATGAACATGAGACTGAGGACTCATTGAGTCAGAAGAAGCCTCGGGTAGTTTGGTCTGGGGAGTTGCACAGAAAGTTTGTTGCGGCTGTAAATCAGTTGGGAGTTGAAAGTGAGTCTCTGCTGCTATTTTGGTGAATTTGTTGTATATTGAATGTCTTTACTGATGCTCTTTTTCTGTCTTTCTCCTTCCTTCTTTTTAATTTACAATCAGGAGCTGTTCCAAAGAAAATTCTTGACCTGATGGATGTTGAAGGGATCTCAAGGGAAAATGTGGCCAGCCATCTACAGGTACTCATCTCTCCTTGTCTTATTTTCAGAACAACTTTGCTGCAGGAAATATTGTTCTGAAAGGAATTGCTTGCTTACCTAATTTTATTCTAGCTATTATTGATTTTCAAAAGGCTGCTGATTGATCCAGAACTTCTTGGTGATACTCTCATTTTGAGTTACAGAAATATAGGCAATATCTTAACAGAATAAGTAGTGGCATGGTTGCTTCTTTGGGAGGAAAAGAGTCATCGTACAGACGCCTGGGTGGGCTAGATGGATTTAGAGATCTGCACTCCTTGAGATCAGGGAGAATGCCAAATACTACTTTATCGACATACACATCTGGTGGGATGTTTCGTAGATTAAACTCCCCAGTTAGTTTGCCCACAGGAGGAATTACTTCTTCCAGTCTGGTCCAGCCTGGTCACTCCCAAAACTTGAACAACTATATTAATCATTTTGCAAAGCTCCAGCCAACTGTGCCTCCACACCAAAGTCCAAATTTATTCCAAGCTACTCCAGCATTATCAGAGCTCAATCCGTTGCAGCAGAGCAAGTGCATCACCCACAATCCAAAGTCCTATCCCGGCAATGATTCAACAATTTACAGAATATCATCTACATTTCAGGATTCTGGAGTGTCTTCTAGCACACTCCCTTCTGATTCCAATTTTTCGAGCAACCCTTTGGTGTTACAAGGCATACCACAAGAAACACATAGCATGGGAGTGTTTGGCAATTCAACTTCTGTTAAAGCATCATATGACATTGGCATCTCTGGTTCCCCTAATTTTCTGGATTACAGTCGTTGTAGCGAAAACTTTCAGGGTGGTGCACACTTATTTAGCTTTCCATCAAATGCTATGTCAATGAGTGATCCTTTTAATCATGGTCAAATGCATGCTGATAACTTGGGGGTTTGTTCTAGTAGGCCTCAAATTGGGAACAGTCTGAATGAGTTTTCTTCCGTAAGTGCACTCTCAGCTTCTGGTGATGAATTAAGAGGAAATGTACAGAATCAAGAAGGCTTGATTGGCGATGTTGTACCAACACTGAATTACATGTCAAAGCAAAGGTGGGAAGAACATGAGCCAGGATACAACCATCAGTTGAATCAAACTTTCAGTGCCATAACTTCCCCAGGTTCTACATTGGGTATTGATGGCCCCGTAATCCACAGTTTGGATCAAAATGATGCAGTATACAATTATGAAAGGATTTCGTCTCTAGTTGACCGGTTAAATGGGACCACAACCATATTCGTGCAACCAAATGAGGCTGGTAAGTCTTCCATGGAGACAAAGATGAAGCCAAATGAGGACTACTTCTTGGAGCAAACAAGATCACCTAATGGCTTCATTCAGGATGATTACGAATCATTGAATGATATAATGAGCACGATAATGAAACAGGTACGATTAGCTGCTTATCTCAAGAGTGTTCTGTATTGATGTGTTTTATTTTGGTCATTTCAGATTTAAACAGGGTTGTTGCTTTTCACATTCTTCTTTGGACCATTGATTTGCCGAATATTTAGTCCTTCTCTTCCTCTTCAGCAGAATTTTAACATGAACTTGATATTAATGTGCAGGATCAAGATGAGAATATCTTACTGGACGCAGAATTTGGAAGTGATGCATACTCCCTTGGCTCATGTATGTGAGAAATTGCTGTTAGTTACTGGAGAAGAGAATGGCATTTTCAGCAGTTCATGCCCTCTATTAAGGGAACATCGTTGTGTAATTTCATCTCTCGTGCAATTGTTAACCCATCTTCAATTTTCTTATTTCCTTAGCAACTTCTTATGTACTTGCAATTGCAAATAGGAAAACTGATATATATATATATTCTCAATTCTTTCGACCCTTTTCATTTTTAAGTGATAGGCAGAGTGAATTGCCTGCCCTTTTATACACTCCCTCCACTAATCATTTCTTTAGTGTTTCTGTGGTTCTCTATATTCTGGCTGTCTGACCGGGAAAGGTGAAATTTATTGACAAATGGGCAACAATTTCTTGATACAGAATAAAGATAAACAATTTTCATTGTATAATTAAACATTTAAACTCCTAATTTGATTCCCTCGTGAAACAAACAAAGCATTAAAAACGTAAATAATCAAAACAAAAGTCACTTCCATGATAAACAGGCTATGAAAATAACATAACAATTACATTCAATCTAGTTCTGTAAGTGTAAGCTGAGCTCTCCGTTCTGCAGCTCTCTTCCTAACAAATATTCCCCACCTTAAAGCGGCTTTGAGCTTAAGCCATCCAACAACAGCTTTCCCCGAGCTTTTTCCATTCTCTTTTCTGATTGATTGAGCTGCATGAGGCTCATACTGTGCACTATAGTTGTAACATCCTTCATCAGAATGACCAAAACTAGACCCTGTTCCGATACCAACTCCCATACTAAATGTCTTCATTAAAAGTCGCTGCATGTCATCCGTCTCCAACATTTCGGAACTTCTAATCCGGATTTCATCTGCAACATTATAGTCCTCAAACCCATTCCCATAAATCGGCCGTGACCAATCTGTTGAAAAATTTGATGTGCCTCCAAGTGACATGTAACCTGTGGTGCTAGGTAATGTTGTTTGTGGGTTGCTAAACTTGACCAAAGATGTTTGATCAGACCTCACAAATGGAACAAATTGAGGGACGACGGGTGGATGATTATTTTCTATACGAAACTGTTGGCTGAAATCAGTGTTATACTGCGGCCTGCTTTGAGTAGCTGTAGAATGGTGCTCTAAGGAATTGTTGTTGGTAGCTACTGCCGCAGGTGCAGTCATAGCCATCATATTATTGTATTCAACGACTTGATGCCAGTTATCATATGCTCTCTTCATCAAAGTATCCACAGAGACCTGCATAACGAAATCCAAATAAGCGAACTGAGTCTAAAGAGTACACAAACAAACATGTCTTTGTGTTCAAAGTAACAACAAACCTTCTGACTATGAGTGAGGGACTCTAAGGAGAAAAACTGTCCATCAGCTATGAGGCCTCTGAGCTCATAAATATGGTTGAAAACAACACCCTTGGTTTGAGATTCATCAGTGTAGTAAACATAAAGCTTCCCGCTCAAGACACAAGTTTTTGCGTGCTCCACTGTATTTTCCCACATTCTATTGGACATACCGCTCCCAAGTACCTACATTCCGAAATATGGAAATAAAAGAAACAGAAGATGAAAAACATACAAAGCCTACAAAAGCAAGTTAAAACTGACTAAGTGCATGACACACTTACACTTCTTAATCTTTGCGGATCTTTAACAAGAAGACGGAGGAAGTCTTCAACAGTTACAATCTCAGCCTTAATCAGCTTCTTGTGTAAAGCTCCATCCTTTGCTATTCTATCTAATCTCCACACCTCGTCATGCAATGCCGGCGGGTAATGTTTCTTGTACACTTCAAATTACAAAAACAGTAATAGGGTCAAAACAAACATTGCTTAAATATGATATGAATTGAGGAAGTCATTACAAAAACTAACTCACATTCTCCCCTGTGATCTTTAACCAAAAAAGCATCTGTTTTCGCTTCACAAATACGAGTTCCTTCACAGTTTCCAGGGGCAAGCTTAACTCCAAGCCTAAATTTCCTACTCCTTATCCAGCTAGAATTGTCTGTGAAAGTAAGCTCTCCAAGTGTACCCACCCCTTCCTTAAGAAGGACTTGTACATCCCCTGTTAGAAGTGGTCTCTTCCCCTCACGTTCCTTTACCTCATAGTTTTCAAAATGTTCTTTGGTCCAACCATCCTCAACTTCTTCATTGAAGTCACCTTCCAATACAACAATATTCAGCTTTGCAGATGCTTCTGGTCCTGTTTGTACAACACAGCCTTTACTCAAGTCTAGCAACACAACATGAATCGCTGCTCCCTGCTCTCCCTCAACCTTCGCACCTGTAAATAGATGCGGTGGCATTTTTGTTTTAAATTGCAGTTGAAGATTTCTCTCTTCTGAGCCTAGTATTCTGGGCGGTGGAGACCTGGCAGAAGTGAAAAATGTGAACAATATATCACTAATTCTACCATTTAGGTGGAGACATCGAAATAAAGATAATTTGGTTGGAACAAACCTTCCAGGCAGTTCAACATGTTCTATTTTCGTCAAAGCACGCTCCAATTCCTCACTGACCTATTAATCAATAGAGAAACAGTTCCATGATTGATTAAGGAATGATGCAAAGCTTTGAAGTAACAGAATCATTAACAGGTTTAACAATGTTAATCTCCTCAAACACTATAAAGAGGGAAAAAATCAGCAGGATGGACTTCCCTCAGTGGACAAGCATATTGAAAAGGTTCATCTAATAGCTTAAAAGAGTGAAAATTTGACTCACAATTCTTCGAAGCATAGGTTCCAAAGTTGAGGCAAGTCTTTGCAAGCTATCCACCTTCAGGGATTCCACAATCACACTGCATTTGAACGAAGCATGCATATAAACAATAGAGAAATAAAATTTGAAATTGAGGCCTTGAACAGAGGAAACTCCACAACATTAATCATGTTGCCCAATGACAGAAAAGTACTAAGCTTCACGATATTACTCAAGTTAAAGAAAGTTTGAGGGTCAAAGAGATCTTGGTAACTGGATTTATAACCCAACAATTATCATCCAACAACAAAACACAGTTTACATATAAAAAAATGGTTCAATAAGAACACTATCAAACAACCATATCATTTCCAATGCCTCCATGAATTCAATTATTCAAAAAATGTCAGCATCCCCAATTGAGCTAATGTTTCCCAAGTTCATCCAAGCATGACGATTGAGTCATAGACAGAAGATGAATACAAGATACCCAAAACTAACTATTTCATACAATTAGTACCCAACAAAGCACAAGAAGTTAAACATGAAGAGAGAGAGAAGAAATAAACCTAGCCAAACCGGGTAGCTTCGGTCTCTTCGATTCTTGACTGCGATGTTCTGTCTCATCATAAGCCCCATCCTCATCCGGACCTTGTTCATAGCCTCTCTTCTCTGCCCTCATGTTTCGTGAACTTTCCATTTTCAGAAACTTACCCGCCAACATCAAAGTCCGTTATAACCTTTCCAAAAATAGAAACCCAAGATGGTTCTAGGAATCACCTACACAACAGAAGCTTCATCGGAGAAGGACAACACACAAGTTTCAGAGGAACCCCAGGAAGACAAAAACATTGGTTTTTAGCCAAAGTATCTACGATCGGGGTATTAAGTGCAATAAGATCTCTAGGTTGGAAATGGATCTGTTTGGAATAGTTTATGTGATGATGATACAATCCGGGATTATATTAATGGGATTTTGCATGTTAAAATATTGAATTGTGTACAATTCACCATCAGAGGGTCTCTCACAGCTGGGTTTGGTTTGTGTGTGTGTGTGTGTGTGTGTCTTGTGAGTGCATGAATGTTGAAAGTCTGAAACCGCGTCTTTTGGTACAGCCCCTCGTGCTATTAGCATCCCTTTGTATTTCAAATAAGAAAATAGTACGTACAAAATTGTGTGGAGAAAGTCAATGCTGCTTACCTGCGCCGACAGAGAAGACCTTAGGCTGATTTACTTTCACCTTTGGGTAAAAAATGGAGGAGACACTTTGGGAGCGGCTATCAAGAGTGAGCAATGGAGATATATACTATATAGAGTCGTCTGGAGAGATATGATCAATTGTCTATAACCATGGAGATGAGTTGGTCATTCTGATGAGCCATAATTCGGATCTTCTTTACTTGTTTGAGTCAGATTTGATATTCCATATAATCAAGGAGATGAAGTTGCCATACTTCAAGTCATATAATCTGATTAGGAGATGGCACCTAATCAAGGAGGTGAATCATCTTATACTAAATAAGCCATAGATATCAACCTAATCAAGGAGGTGAATCAGCTAATAGCCTAATACTAAATAAGACAGTGATAATAGATTGATAGTTTGTTCTCTAATCCCCAATCAAGAAATATGAAATAGACATAAAATGCTAACATATGGTACAGATTAATTAAGCTAACGAGAGGTAGTAATTCATTCATATTCAAATTCCATTCTTGAACTGGTATCTCTATTTGTACTGAAATGGGTCATGTTTATAAAGGAAAACATAATAACTATATGCCATTTATGGGCAATACAACATTAGGACAACAATTGGAAGAGAAGATATCACTCATGCTGTAACGAGGGTACAACTGAAGCCATTTGCTTGGTTGTAGGTATAATACTGGGAGACGTAGATCAATAGAACGACTTGCAGTAATCATGTTTTACAAACTATTCTCCTTCCCAACCTACTTGACGCGCTCGTCTTTCCCACAAGGCAGTCACCTTTCTCTCCTTGATGAGCAATGCCTCGCTACGCTCTCTTGCTTCCTCACATGTTTCTGTTGCAGCATTGCATTTTTCTGCTTCTCTCTGGTACTGAATAGCGACCCTTTTAGCTTCAGCAAATGTAATGTTCATGTGTCTGGTGTGCTCCTCCGCAACAGCTTGCTGCAGCTTCAACTCTTCTGTTAAAAGGTCCACAAACTGCTTCTCCATCTCCTGCTTCAGATCTGGGTCATTACTTCCGCAATCTGTTACATCACATATTAATGATCAAATCATATACATGATTCCAGAACTGGGGAAGCAATGAATGGAAGCTTGTTTAGAACAACAATTTATGGTGACCCTATTCCATATCAATAAAACACGTATGCATACTTCAATATAATTAAAGTAGAATAGAAAATGGTGTTTTCTTTAAATGGTAATTACAAATAGTCTTTTTCTCATCTGCCTTGATCGAATGATAGGTTCCAACAGTATTTTCAGAGTAAATGAAAAGAAAAATCTATCAACTCATCAGAATGGAAACATTTGCATACTGAGAATTGAAACAATGTTACTCAATTTTATTATAACAAGCAAATGAAGAAAACATCCAAGCCCCACTTATCCAAACTGGAGCAAAAGAAAAACAAAAGTAGAAGAAAAAAATAACACAGCAAAGATATAGGGTAGGATGTGTTCTAACCTGAGACTGAGAGATTGGCCAATCCTGCAAACACATACCAGAGCCAAAAGATGAAAAAGTTAATACATGAGTAAACTCAACTCCCTCATCACAAGAAACTAAGAAAAAACCATTTCTCATAGAACTTTACAAATCTATTTAAGGTTCTAAGTAAAAGTGAACAACCACTTAAAACTAAACAACCTCCTGAACAGCTATTGAAAACCGAGCAAACTAAGCATATTTTAGAGCAATTCTCAACAGATAATATTTGATATGCAGGTTTTGCTTATTTTTTTATTCAAGCATCAACCTTTGTAAATTTACACGAACACTAGCCGAGATCTCAACTTTACTTGAAAAAGGAACAAGTAACTACAAAACAGAACTGGCTATCACTATTAAATCCGATAAAGTAAAGAGCTTGAAACTCATAATGCAGTACCAGCAGATAAAGGCCACAAATCTAGAAACAGAAACCAAAAATTCACTTCTTTAGCTCAAATCAGACAGTAAATCAAATTTGGGCATCAAAAAGCAGCTCCAAATAGCACCAAACAAGGATCCAAACCCCAAAAATGATGACATGGGTACCCTTCAATTTCATTTCAACCATCAAAGAACCAAACTTTCCAACAACCCAGAAGACCAGAACCTCAACACAAACAACCAGAATAAACAAGAACCCATTAACATAGAGATAAGATAAGTTACCAGGAGCAATTTTGAGCAGGGACAAAGGGGGAGGGCAATCACAGTTGCAAGTTGGGCAAGAAGACTTGGAATCACCCAACTTAACACCCTTCTTGAACCTCCAATACAGGGCCGGTCCACAAACTGCTAGAGCTGAAACCACCGCAAACACCACCAAGCAACACCTCAAACAAGTGGCAGATCGCCTCGTCATTTTTTTGTTTCTCTTTGGCTATGAATTTCAGTGTGTCACTGGCTTATGTGGGGGAAGTGAGATCTACTCAGGAATCTGCTACGACTGAATGTTCTGGTATGTTTTAAAACACTGTTTTGGAGAGGTCAGTGGTTGCGCATAAATGAGCTGTAATCATGAAAATAAGAAAAAAGATTGTTACCAGAGAGAAGGGGTGGTTTTGGTATGGAACTTGGAAAATTTAATGCATTTGGATAAGAAAATTTTAAATTTTATGGAGTTTATGAACGATGGTTTTTTTTTAAATTTATAAATCTGAAATTCGTAAATAGTAAATTCTACTGTTTTGATATATTTAAGTGGAATTTAAAATAAGGTTAAGAAAGTTTGAAATAAATTAAAGATATGAAATATTAATTCAATATTTAAAAAGTATTTTTTTGGAAATATAATTGATCACGATAAGTGAATTGGTGAGACATTTTGACATGGTGCACGTGGTTATAAATTTTCTTTTAATTGAAAATGTCAAATTAGTCTATTATTCATTGATATTTTCCGTTTAAAGCCACTTAAACAGTTAATTTCATCCATGGGGTTTAATCTAGTGGTAAAAAACATAATATGTCTGTTTGTTGGGCGAACGCTGTTGAGATACTTCTAGTAGTAAGAAGATCTCAAGTTCAATTATCCGCAAGTGAAAAACACCCGATGGTACCTTATGCTCTAGGCTTCGGTGTGGTTGACTACCGGTCCAGCATTTTGTAACAAAAAAGAAGAAGTTAATTTCGAGGCTCTGTAAAGCTACGGAAAAACAAGTGTTTGGGGCATATGCTATTCACTGATATCTCCCGTTTAAGGCCACATCCAGGCATCCTTCACAAGAAACTCCCAAACGCTCATCATACATCAGGTAACTCTTAGGCATTTGTATTTTCCGAAACTCCTCCTTTGCCAAATCAAAAGCAAATATGCAAAGTGGTAATGCTGGTCTATCTAAACGATGGGGATCAGTCTCGTAAGCTAACCAATGAAGACTCTTATACTCAAAAACACCCCCTTCACTTGCATTGTGTATAGCCAGAGATTGAGAGGGCATCTAATCGATTTCCATGTCTCGGAGTTGAATGAGAAGACGCGCACCTCTTGCAGAAGTTCTTGATCTAATAGAGCAACAACAACCTTATTGTCATCATCAGAAGACCTTATAGTCAACCAATGAATTCCTTGTAGAATCCAGTTATAGGGTTCCAGATAAACAAGCTGATTTCTCGATGTATGAAATACCGACCACTTTGAATGGAAGCACCAGCAACACAGGCGACCAAGCCATTGCAGGAGCCTACAAAACTGAGAGCATCCGCCGGATTTTTGAACGGCGGAGGACTCATTCCAACCAAAGACTTCTGCATTCCCAACTCTAAGTCTAAGGGCAGTGTATAGAACTCATAGCCGATGAGAAAAATAAGTCTGGGTGGGAGAATAGAGCGCGCCACCGTTTACAAACGCATCTGCATCGCCCTACGGATTCTACCGGCAACCTCGGCACGATTTCCCCTGCCATAATGTCTTCCGGTATTGAAGTTGCCCACCTGGGAGCCATGCATGGCACAATTGCCCCTGCCGTAACATCTTCTGGTATTGAAATTGCCCTCCTTTGAGCCATGAATGACACAGATCCAAACGCAAGAATTCGCCAACGCTATGAAAACATGAAGATATAATGATCGACAACTAGTCCTAAACCAATTCAATCTGGTGTCAAAATCGTAAAGATAACCAATTTCTAGTCAAAGTACCTCCCAAATATAAGGGATCGAGATTACTCTCAGAATCCCAACCATAACAATTATCAACTATTTAAACTCATCTTTGTGTCGAGTAAACTATTTAAACGTACTCATCTAGAGCTCATTCAGTAATGTGGAAAGTAAATTGGTCACAGTTGCCTTTAGAATCAGAAGAGCCAGTAACCATTCTGAAAATGAGTCAAAGAGTCTCAATCATTAGTTGTAATGTCTAACAAGTTACGTTTCAGTAAGCAACAAGTAAATGGAATCATATTAACAAAGGAGAATAGAAAACAGATATATATGACATAAAAACCTTCAAGTCAGACAGACACGAGTCCACAACTTACATGAAACTATCCGGATGGAAATTTCTAAACAATTTGCATCCACAAAACACACTAAAAAGCATAAATTACCAAACCAAATCTTAATGTTGCGCAATGGGGTTCTGATTATTCATCCATACTAGAGAATATATACTCAGAACCCCAACATGCTAATCCTATAAGAAATTCTCTATTTTCCCAAGAGGGACTTGAACCACCAGGTACCCTTGGTGTCATTAGGTGCATCTTCTGGTGGACTCTCATTCTGTGGTGTCTTGTGGAGTTTGCTCACATCATACTCCTCATCCTTGGCCCTCTGCACTAGCTGGTTGTAAATCTCCTCATCCAAATGAGGCTTCCTGCTCAATATCTAACCAAAACACCCAAAAACCAAAGTCACACACAAAACAGAGACACAAATCCCACAAGACAAACACCATGAAACACAGAAATGAACAATTACCCAATAAATAAAAGACAGAGAGATACACATACCCAAACGTAATTTCTGCTAGGCTGGCCAATGAGAGCATATTGATATTCATCATCAATATACAAAACCCAGTAATCTCCAGTAACAGGGATGACGGGAAAAATTGGAGGAACCCAGAATCTGACTTTGAGCTTTGCCTCATCACTTGAAGGGTCAGCCTTCCAGGCAGTGCCCTCTATATATCCTCTGACCCCATTAGTCCAGGTCTCATTGAGCACATTCACAGTCCCATCTTCTTTCAGAGTGTAGGTGGCTCTTGTGTTCTCTCCATTCTTGGGCTGAAACCTTGATGGGAATGAAGCAATTTCGTACCAGCGGCCCATGTACCTCTGTACGTCTAGACCTTTCACAACTTCCATGGTTTTCTTTGCCATTGAAAAATGTGAGGGGAGTGGATTGGGAGAGAGAGAGGGTTTGCTAGGGTTTATCTTATGAGGATTTTGATTGTGAGAGTTATGGTGCATTCTTGATAAGGTATATATATATAGAGGTGGCATTGGCTTTGTTGAAAAAGGTTATTTGGACGTAGGGACGTGGAGGCTTCTGAACCTTACACGTGTGCGGTGCGGTGCATTATTGCCGAACTTGCTAGACACGTATGGTAATCGCAACGTTGCCCCAATGTTTTTGATCCTCCATGATCCGATCTTGTACACGAGGTGTATGGTACATTGGTATTTGGATGTCATAAAATTTATACAATACTTAAAATTTAGTAACATATATAATGTTGCGTTTTCATATAATTTTTTAAGAAGTGGTTAGTGAGTCGTAAACAAGTTAGTTGAGTCGTTTAACTGATGATGTTGAGGTAAGTTCAATATAAGGAAAATGTTCATTCTTTTATCCACTGTACTATTAGAAGAAAACCTTATTCAGAATAGGAAGAGAAGAAAACTCATAGGAGAAGCTTGGAGAGGAAGAAAACATTATGATTAGGACTTGAATATAGGAGCAAGCTTACAAAGGAAGATAAAGCATCTTGTGGTTGTAGCTTGAAAGAAAAAGCAAAGTTGCCAAGAAGCATTAGGCTTATGATTCCCCTTGGCTGAGAGAAACCA
Organism: Argentina anserina; assembly: GCF_933775445.1. Lineage (NCBI taxonomy): Eukaryota > Viridiplantae > Streptophyta > Magnoliopsida > Rosales > Rosaceae > Argentina > Argentina anserina. Next base: position 646,813 of record NC_065872.1, on the reverse strand, counting down.
AGAAGTCTATGTCTAGCTATCATGATCAAGGCAGACATGGTTATATGGTTGTCCAAAATGAGTCAAATCTTAACCCCCACAAATTTCTTAATCATTGGTCCCATACATGGAAGCAGATAGTTGAGATAGTTTATACTTGATAGGATCAAGCAGCACCTATATAACCGGCAAGCATTGTCTAATAATGCTTATTTGTTAAGTCCTGGTAGTTCAGTTTCTGCTCATTGAAGCCTATGTATTTGTTTCCAATTCCAATCCAGTTTAGACAAGGAGTGATTACGGTTGGGGTTCGGAATCATGCATTAGTTTTTCTTAGAGTTGATCGTGTGTGTTTTTCGTGCATAAGGGTTGTTGACTTGTTGTATACTATGTTGTCCTGATTAGTATCATGTGGTGTAGTCTAATCTAACACAAGGCCTGTCATTTGGGATCAATGGTTGTTTGATTTTTAAGCCCTATTAGTTAATTTCTCCACATTTCTAACATTGTTCTCTATTTTAGTTCCAATCCCAATATAGTTTAGGCGAGGACTACCACCACATTACCGGCTGGTGTTCTAAGTTATGCATTAGTTTCTTTAGAGTCGAGTATGTATTATGAATGTGCAGAACTCTAGTATAGTTTAGTATCTGTTTGGCGTTCAAGTTATGCATTAGTTTTTATAGACTCCAGTGTGTAACTGTGTATTGTGAATGTAGAGCCTGAAACAGAACACTAGTATCTGTATAAGTCCGTGGATTCATTCAAAATGATGATAGTTTCATTCTAAAGTGAAGAACGTTACAGATTATTGGAAATGTTCCACTCATGATTTTGCTTATATTTCAGCCACTGAAGACTTAAGTAGTCCGATCATAAACTTTAGATAACGTACATTAGTATGAATAACCAGACCCCCTTTTGAAAAAAATTAGTTTGGCTACGAGTATCAGTTGCTTCGTTACCTATCCTATATCTTTTAGGTTGGTTCGTTACCTGTCCTTTAGTGTGTTTTGTGCATGCTTATATTTAGAAGGTTATGTCTCTGTTACTGGTGTCTGTGTTAGACTCAAAATACTGGTCAGGTAAACACAGATGCTCTTTTGAATTTTGATCATTGTGACTGATGGATAAACATATCCAAGTTCTGATCTAGTGCAGCCGTAGTAATGAGTGAACCTGTTGAATACTGATGCGTACATGACAGTTTAAAGAGATCAATGCCAACGATTTAAGGTTCAAGCAGCACTTATATGTCAGGTATTCAGGTCGAACCCATCCAAACAATTTTAGGACTCCTAGTTAGTTTAGGATTTGTTGGCTTGTTGCCTATATAAACATTATTAGCCCATGAGGGTGGATTGGGTATGTTGACTCCTACATTATCAGTATAAGGCATAGCTCACAGTATTTCCCCTAGACATGCATGTATATGAAGAGTATGAGGATGAAGGTCAAAAGGTTCTAATCGTGGAACGTAGAAAAGCTTCATCGACCAGAATCCCAGATTATGACATGTTCCCTCATTTTAGTTGCGTTTCAGTTATGTTCCGGTAGTCCTATCATGGAACTTACAAAATTCTGAAATCTTCATATACTGAATGGTCTGTAAGACTAATAGCTTCAAAAGAATAAGCACATATAGATTTATAAAATCATTATGAAAATTGTAATGACAATATAACAAACATGATACAGCACACAGTTGAATATAGACTTGTGTTTCCAAACAGAAACACAGTATTCATACTATAACCAGGAGGAAACACCTCTATGAATATTCGTTTCCCTAAAGATAATGAAGATCCACAGAATTCCGCCAAGCGAACAATGCACAAATGACATGGAAATATTACAATCATCAATTTGCCATCCATCAACTTAAACACTGAATTTGTCAGTACGAATTTGCCACTACAACCAGAAGCTTACAGTATGGTACAACAAGAATTGGTCTTTTTTGCCTGCTTGTAGAACATCTGTTCGAACAAAAGAAAAACCACATCATCATCAGGCAATCGTACCAGCAACTTAATGATACATACTGTGTCAGTGTATGCACTATGGAGAAATAATGACATGCACTAAGTCAGTCCGTGAACTTTGCACCGGCGACTGAAAAGTAACACGACAATTGTTAGTACCTGTGATGCTGTGCTAAGATCCGAACTCTTTTCAACCAAGCTGTCCAGTTTCTCACCTCGTGCAAGTACACTGTCAATAGTCTTATGCTGCACCAAAGAAAGAAACAAAAAGAAAAGCCATGTTAGTAAAGTATAAGGTGACCAATCTGTTGCTGCATATGGTAGGTGAAGATATTTCCTCGTTTACTTTTCTTTTCAGATGGATAAATGAGTTAGAACATACAAGATGTGTCAATCATTATTCAGTAAAATCCTTCAGCCGATTATTGAAATTATAGAACAAAATGAATTAGCAAAATCATAAAGACAGGCAACTATTTCCGTGATCAAGAGTAGTTCAAGGCACAAAACTCACAAGAATAATCTTTGTTTCATCCAATTCCCGCTGAATTTTCAATAACTTATCAGCTTCTGCAGGGTCCTGAAATATACAGAAGAAAAAACTGAATTCAGTCGTAGCTCATTAACTTTCAATTGCTTTAATGTCTTATCATTCCAGCTAATATAACATGAGAAACAAAACAAGAAATTTTCAACACACCTGGAATTTAGTCAGAGCCTCATTTAGGTAGGGCCATGATTCTGTGCTGTCCACTTGTGCAGCCTTCCAAGAATCACCAAATTTCTTCTGATACTCATCTAACACCTAGAAATCATAGCAATTCCTTCTTCATAAGAGACGCAAGATCAAACAAGTTGTACAAATGTACTGACCACTTTATGACACATATTTGCAAATATATCTGATCAGAAATCCAAACCCTACTTAAAAGTTGCAATCCCAAAGCGTAATCAGTTTCCTATTCGTAAAACTAGACATGCTTGAAATCCAGAGCTTCAAAATAACAACTAAAACCTTTGAATTTCAGCAGCTAGAGCCCAATTAGACTCGTGACTGGGAAAAACACTAGAACCTAACCCCATCGGACGACACAAAGATCAATCCACCACAGAAAGCACGATGCGACAAGTTAGTGAAAATACAATTCATTCTTCTCCTAACAGAGCCACCACAGCGAAACGAAAACAATACAGAATTTGTATTCACCTGGTTGAGCAGCGAAAACGCACTCCTAACTGGATAGTGATCATCCATGAATCCCAATGCACAGAGACCATTGCTGTTGTAACAATGCACTTTATACTCTACAACAACAACCAAACACGAATTCGGATTTCTTCAACCATATCGAAAACAAAATCTTAAATCACCACGATTAATATCTACAAAGATACAAAATCACAAATAAAAACTGCATCACAATCAAATCATAACAATCCAAAAACACATAGGGGCGGAAAAACTCAACGGACCTTCGTGCTTGACGGACTGGCGTTGGTCTTGAGGCGTGCGCTTGGCGACGGTGCGGCCGACGAAGACGATGAACTCCTTGACGCTGGACCGCTGGAAGTAGCCGAAGTGGCTGGTGTCGGAGGCGTTGGCCAGTATAACCGGGTCGGATCCTTCCGGGTTGCACTTGAGGACCAGCAGCGCCGTGATCTTCATCTTGTTTTGATCTGAGATAGAGAATTAGGTTTTTTGTTTTCTGATGGAAAAAGAAATTGGGGTTTTTTGGGGATCGCGGAGAAGAAAAGAGGAGAGAGCGGGTTGGGTTGGGTTGGGATCTGGTGCTTTTCAAGATTCTTATTTATATATATGTACGCTACTGCGAATATATCGATGCTTAATGATGGCTTTCTTGTTTCTCTCTTCTCCACTAAGTAAACAAAGCAGAGGTCAAATTGGTCCCTGTCCTTATTCCATTCTGATTCAACTGGTAGGATTGTCAATGAATCGTGTTCTCGTCCAGAGGACTGTCTAAATAGATTGGGACTTTTATAGTTTTTCGATAAATTATACTCGAGTTTTCAAGCGTATATAATATACGATATTGAGTCTAAGATGTGTAATTATTTGTCACGGTTTATTATTTTCTCAGTTGATTGTGTTAGAGAAACCAAAAATGTGTCGGCCTAGTTGTGTCTAATTAGTCTGTCACCATTGCAGAATGTCACATATCCATTGTTAGTCATATTTCTTTCATGTTATTGTACCTTTTGGCACTCATTCTATTATGTACTATGTACTCGTGTTATATTGCTATCTTCAATGTTGCGTTATGAAATTGTATACGTTATATCACGAATCGTACGTTGTGATGTGGCAAGGTTCGGGGGAGATGATCTAGAAACATGTAGTAGCAATTAGTGATGGAACGTTAAGTCATGAGTTACGAGTATTGCAACATTATGGCAACTCCGTTTTTTGAACAAGAAACTGAAGTGAGGCAAGAACATAGCAATGGAGGCCTAGAAAGAAAACCTCCAAAACTAGAAGCAGCTAATTACAGAAACCTGGGGAGTTTCTAAAAAACCGTTAAGGTTTGGAAGGTTACCAATGCCTGGTTTCCCGCGAAGGTTCATACAAAACCCAAACTGATCTAACTCATATCTCAGTCTAACAAAAATAGTAAATACAGGAATTTTGACTTAAACAAATTACAAACTGGGTTGGCCTTTAATAGCAAATCCTATACTTCTATTAATGCGATAAATGAGCGAAAGCAATTTAGTAAACACAAAAATCAGAGACACCAAACCTTTTTGGGGTAAATTTAATTCAATCACCTCTTACAGTCTTACCTATTTTCCCTCAACCCCCACGATTTCCTTCTCTCTCTCATCCCATGCATTTGACATTCCCTTGAGAGTTTTCTTAGGCAAACTTGAGAGGGAATGTTAGAATCCTCCGGAAGTAAGTCTTTTTTTGTTTTGTTCTCGATCTTTGAATGTTGTTTATGCATGTTCATCTTTTTATGATCTCTATCTTTAGGGGTATGCGATCTCTATCTATCTCATCAACATTTGGAATATCTGTGACAGAATCAGGAGAAATGATGAGAAGTTTGCTTCTCATCTCCCTGTTGATCCATTCAGCATTAGCCCAGAAAGGAGGGCCGGAGCAGCCAGGGCCGAAGCCTCCACAACCGAAATGGCTGACATTGAGTGGTAAGAACAATCAACATTGGCTCCATCTATGTTTTCTGGTTTTTATATTTTCGGATATGGTCGAGTATTTGATATTTGTGACATATTGTAATTGAAAACCTAACCATGCATGCATGCAGGTAATGAGCCCCTGATTGTAGCTCGTGGAGGGCTCTCGGGGCTCTTCCCAGAATCGAGCGGCTATTCTAACAGCATGGCCAAGTCCCTGAGTTTGATTGGCACAGCTCTTTCCTGCAGTCTGCAGTTATCGAAAGATAGCATGGGGTTTTGCCTGTCAAACATTCTGCTTGATAATACAACAACGATGCCTCAAGTATACCCTAAACGCCAAAGCACTTACAAAGTTAACGGGAAGGAATTAAGTGGGTGGTTCGCTTTAGATTTCACAGCAGAGGAGCTAACAAACAAACCTTCATGTAAGACTCGAGTTCTTTCTTCGATTTTGGCAATTTATTTTATCGAATCACTGGTTTACTCTTTTGGTCATAGAATAAGACATGAACAATGCAATGATGAATGATGTACATTAGGAGGTTAATAGTTTTAGATTCCCCTTGTCGAATTTTAGCAATGTGAAATACTTCATGATCGAGACAGCTTGCGAATAGCATCTGTGGTTTAAGGGGTGTGACTAAACAATTGTTCTTCAATTCCTATGCAGTGACTCAGAACATCTTTTCCAGACCGAGTCAATTTGACAATTCTTTGCCTATAGCGACCTTTGATGATATATTTCAGAGCAAACCAGACCAAGTTTGGTTGAATGTGCCGGTATTTCTCTGTCCTTGAGTTTATTTTTCAACGGAAGTTATGTAACTTCTGTTCTAGACATCCAATGTAACTGTTTCATGTTGAATGAAAGGGTTTATTTTCGATGAGTAGCTTCATTATCTACTCTCGTCTAAGGTGGCTTTACTTTTGTTTACTCTGTTGCAGTACGATGCATTTTATAGCGAACACAAAATCAATGTAGCAGCATATGTACTAAATGCAATGAGAGACCACCAGGGCATCAATTACATTTCATGTCCTGAGATTGGTTTCCTGAAAACCATCGGTGGGAAAGTGAACAAAGCCAAGACAAAGCTCATCTTAGAGTTCCTAAGCCCCAATGAGACTGAACCAACAACCAGACAAAACTACGGTGCATTGCTCAAGAATCTTGGAATGATCAAATCACTTGCAGCTGGAATACTTGTTCCAAAAGAATTCATATATCCAATCACCGCAACTAATTATTTGGATGCTCCCACTACTCTGGTGGCAGATGCTCACAAAGAAGGTCTGGAAGTATACGCTAAAGGCTTCACAAACGATATCCTAATCCCTTACAACTACAGCATGGATCCAACAGCAGAAATCCAACAGTTTGTAGATAACAACGATCAGTTTTCGGTTGATGGGGTGGTTACAGATTTCCCTCCTACAGCATCAGAAGCCATCTGTGAGACATCAAACTCCTTAGTTCTAATAGCACTTACTTCATATGGGTTACACAATCACATTCAGAATCACATGAAACATATAGTAAGGTGTATAAGTACAAAAAAATTTGTATCATTTTCGCTCTAACACCTTGTGCTTTCCTGCTGCAGCATGCTTTTCTCATAACAAGGGTGGCAAGCCTTACCAAGGTAAAGGGTCCAACTTTTGTTTTCCAAGCTGATAGTACAAGCTTGTGAGTCTTTTTTTTTTTTTGTGCTGAGATAAGCGCTTGCAGGAAGTCCGTTGATCATAACTAGAAACGGAGCGAGTGGGAACTACCCTGGTTGCACTGACCTTGCTTATCAGGCTGCAATAGATGAGGGGACTGACATAATAGATTGCTCGGTCCAAATGTCAAGTGATGGAGTTGCCTTCTGCTTAGATGCTATAGATCTCAACTCAGGCACTAATGCATTGAGTCAATTCATGGACAAGAGTGAGACTATCCCTGAACTTCAACCAGAAGCTGGAGTCTTCTCATTCCAGTTAAAATGGGAAGAGATCCAGTCCTTGAAACGTACGCTTCCTAAATCTTTACCATTGTACAAGTACTTATCCCTGTAAATCCTACTAGTTTTTCAGCTAGCAAAACTTCCTACAATCTCATTATCGGTTCAACTTTGATATTTCAGCCCAAATACAAAGCCCCTTTGGGACCAAGGAAAACCTGTATAGAAACCCAGCTAACAAGGATGTAGGCAAACTGGTGACCCTCACTGAATTCCTAGAGTTGGCCAAGAAAAAGGCAACTACTGGAATTATGATCAACATTCAGGTAAATCTTTCTACACATTTCATTCTTTTTTCAATTGTTGCACAACGATGTTTAATCTGAAGTTCTGAACCATAGATAAAACCTATGCTCTTCTCACAGAATGCGCCTTACCTAGCATCAAAGGCCGGTCTGGACATTGTTGGCACCGTAACCTCTGCCTTGAAAAATGCTACACTCGACGAGCAATCTACTCAAAAGGTCATAATCAGATCAGATGACACTTCAGTGCTGTCCAAATTTGCTGATGTGAAAACATACAAGAAAGTGTTAAGCATTGAGGAGAAAATAAGTTCTGTACCACAGGAATCGATTGACGAGATCAAGAATTTCGCAGATGGAGTAACTGTCAACAAAGATTCAGCTATTTTGTCCAGCAATTTCTTCATCAAAGGAGAAACTAGGGTCATCAAGGATTTGAAGGCTGCTAATCTGACAGTGTACATCAACTCCCTGAAAAACGAATTCACCAGTCTCATGTTTGATTTTCTCGCAGACCCCATTAGCGAAATAGCTACATATGCTCAAGGACTCAACGTTGATGGAATTATCACTGATTTTCCAGGAACTGCAAGCAAATTCATGAGTAAGTCTTGCGGCTCAAGCTAATTTTTTTTCTTGTCTACTTCCTTTCTTTCTTTTCTTTTTACATAAACCACTCAACAAGTTTCAAATTGTCCAGGAAGTCCATGCACCAATCTTGACCCCCAAGCCGATGTCGCATATCCGATTCTGCCAATTGAACCCGGTTCTCTCCTCAACTTGATGCCCCCTGAGCAAATGGCACCAGCGGACGCTCCCCTCCCACCACTTGATTCTAAAACCATAGTTGACCCACCACTTCCTCCAGTGGCACCCAAGGCCGAGACCAAGACCGACTCAAACTCACCAGGCTCTGAGTCAGATTCTAAGTCCGGCAACAAGCCTGGCAATGCCCCTGCACCTACAGAAAAATCAAGCGCACTGGAAAATGCAGCAAACTGGGGTCTTTCTTTGGTAGCAATAATGGTGTTCAGCTTATTGTGTATGGGAAATTAACTGTGTGACTTTTGGATTCTTGGTTCTTCTCTTTTCTCTAACCTAATCTCATGTGCTCGCTAATTCTTCTGCATACGAAAAAAAAGACACAACCAACACACAGTGGATGAATCTGTACAATGTTAATAGTTTAGTAAACGTCTATCTGTGCTCTTGTTATAGTATAGCCAATGCTTGGTTATTAGTCTGTACTACTAGGCAATCTATCCATTTTCAACGGCTGGTCTCCATGATCCCAACTGGGTAAAACTGATAATCTATCCTCACTCTAATATTCCAATCAACATTATCAAATGGTTGAAGACCCGCAAAGTTACCACGTTTACCACAATACGAAAAGAAACACAAGAATACTCCTTTTCTACGTAAAACGAGGTGTCCCACAATAGCGTCCTCCTCGTCTGCTTGTAGGTCGGACGCCCCAAGAAACACAACCATTACGATTACAGATAGCTCTGCTTCTGGAAGAACAGAAATGTCATGTAATAGAATTCAATCACAGTATCACTACAATATTCTCTTCTTGCTCAGTGTTTGTCTGTAAAAAGAACAGGTAAAAGAATCAAAAGTCTGAACGATCAAGCATGTCCACCAAGGTCATTCTCCTTGGAAATCTAGCAGGCAGTCTCAGGTATGTCGCGTCTTCAATCTCAATAGGCAGATGTGTTGCCACGATGACAATGCCGCCTTTCTTTCTATGCTCTGCAATGATGTACTCGAGCAGCTTCACTCCGTCCGTATCCAATGCAACAGAGGGCTCATCGGGCAACCAAATAGGCCGGTCGATTGCCAACAACCTCGCAAGCTGGAGTCTTTTGCGCTGCCCCATGGACAGCATTCTAGCCTTCTCCTTGGCCAATCTGCCGAGGCCCATCAGCTCCAGGGCAGGCAGGGAATTCCCCATCTTCCCTTCGAGGACTTCAAATCACTGGACATTGTCAAGGACTGTGAACTTCTCTTTTACAGCGTCTTTGAGTGAGAGCCAGTTGAGTTGCAGCTTGTACTGGTGGAAAACTCCTGAATCCGTGATGTCATGCCCATTCCAGAGGACCTGGCCAGCAGAAGGCTTAGAAAAGCCGGCTAACATGCGCAGGAAGGTAGTCTTGCCCGAGCCATTGGTGCCCATCAGCACCAGTGCTCCACCGTCGTGAACTGTGGCATTTACATGTCGCAAGATCTGCTGCGCATTCCTCATGCAGGAGACATTGTTGAGGAGGAGACGAGGGATCGGGGGCTTCCGGAGAGACATTGCACTCTAACGAACTCAGTCAAGGTCGAAATGTTTACTATCTTACGCTGATGTTTAAGTCCAGCCAACAAAGACTGAATAAGTATCAGACTACTGTGACTAGGAAAACCTGTTACAAAGTTATGAATTCAGAGTTATACAATCAAAGTTAACTGATTTGAACCAAGAGCCTTATGACTATATCTTCTAAATCACAATCAGAAACCACAAGCCTAAAAAAAACAACAAGCTTTCGAGTATAAGCATACACGATAAGCAGGCATTATAAGCAAACAGCAAAACCAATATCGACAGAGAGATCAAAGACTCAACCCAGATGCTGTAAAACACGAAAAATCAAGACACAATACGACATGCATAAAGGCGGGTCCTTTGAGGCATTTCGTCGAGCACCTTGTGTGCACTGTTCCACAGAGAAGAAGTACCGAAGAAGAGTATTGTGATGTGGGCTTATGTTGCCAAACTATTTCTTCTTATTTTTAATTTGGGCATTTTCCATTTTTTCTTTCTATCCCAGTTCATTCATAAATCAGATCATAATTTGTTAAAACTTATAACTGGTGTTGAATGCCCACTCTTACGAGTTCTAAGTTCTAACTCTAAAATTGTTAATTACATCAGGGTTACAAGAGCTCATTTTGGTAGAGAACTCGTCCTTACTCATAGCAATTAGGCAAAGCTCAAATACGCTCAAATGCTTAACAAGACTTCTGAAACATCACACATCCTTTACAAAAATATCTCAAAAATGCAAGCATGTATATTCCTAATTCCAAAAGATGTAACAAAATTGTAGAGCCTTGATGTGAGGGAATAGCTCTGATGCTTCCTCAAAAAACCAGACGTAACATTTCCTACATTTGCTTGCTCTATGAAAATTTCCAGATGCGGACACAATTTAAGAGAAAGATCTCGTCTGTATGAAACCTCTGTGCTACTAACTATTGGGAAAACCCTGTATTTGAATGTTGCGAAGACGAAGGACGAAGCCACTTGAAATCCAAAGTCCATAGTATAACCAGTATTGACACAGTAACAACACCGTTTCAAAAGCACATGAATTCTTTTAAGTTCATTTCTGGACGAAACCGGAAGAACACAGGTCTCTTTTCAGCCTTTTCTGCCTCTAATTGGCCTGTCAACAAAAAAAAAAAGATAACTGAGATCAAAGTAAAAGAGATGCACTGAACACCAGAGCTAAGCTTTCTAGTAACTCAGCGAAAAAGAGTACACGTACATTACCTTTGCATACTTCAGATTTGTGTACAAATCAATTGAACACCACTATTACACCAGAGCAAAGCTTAAACTAAGCAAAACAAGAGTAAACCTATATTACCATTGCGCACTCCAGATTTATGTAAAAAATGAATCAAACACCGGAGCTAAACTTTCTTCTAACTCAGCAAAAAAAGAGTAAACCTATATTACCATTGGACAGTCCACATTATCAAACACCGCAGCAAGATCAGATATGTAGATATGATGAAAAATTGTCTCAGATATATATATATATATATATAAAGCAAAATGAACTAATTCTAAGAGCTGGACAAGCTCATATAGTCATACAAACAAATCCTCCATGGACTCAATTGTTGTGTTGATGGAGAGAATACCCAACAAGAACAACAATTGAGTCCAATGGAGGAGTTTTGACAAACACAAAACACATGCCAACCCATAAACCAGTTTTGACAAACTCCTCTGTTTCAAATAGGAACACAAACTGATCATCCAGTTTGACTACTCGCAATTAACCCAACATGTGAACTAGTTTCTGCTTATTGTTACATTGTATTTCAGAATGTAAGTCGATTAATGACAACGGATGGGAGGCTCAGATCAGCACTTATAGATCAGACAGCGGCAGAGGGGGGAGCCGCCGTGGCTGCAACCACAACACGGTTGCCGGCGAAGAAGGACAAAAGCGTCATTTCTCACCGGCCATCCGGGGTCGCCTCGCCAGAACAAGCGCCGCACCCCCTAAACCGCAATGCCCCTACTTCCACACTCCGAATGCATCATCGTCACAGCCTCGTTGGGTTTAGGGTTTAGGGTTTAGAGAGAGAGAGAGAGAGAGATACATATATACACACACACACATACACATTACAGAGAGAGAGAGAGAGAGAAGTGGGGCAGGAACTCATCGGCTCCGACAATGAAAGAGATCAGCGGCGGAGCCTCGTTCGTCAGATCGGAGTGTGAATGAAACCCTAATTTTTGGGGATAGCTACATATTTATAGCCCCACACCGACTCTCTGGTGGCTTTTCCGTCATTTCATTGTTTTATGCAAGATAAAAGCAGAAATGACGCGTGTAAAACTGTAAAAGTAAACATAACATGAACTTTTTTCTTCTAAGAAAGGCATTTGCTTCAAAGCAATGAGGATCATCTGCTCTTGTTTATATCAATACTGATGAGGTAAAAACAAAATATTACGCAAGAAAGAATGGTGGTGGGCTGAGCTTGTTATCCATGGCTTGAAAGAATTGGGTAGATTTTGGTCCTCATTGAATGCAATTTACATGGCTGCTCTACCCTTCTGATGGAGAACAGATTTATGCACTGCTTCCCCACTCGAGCTAACAAAGTAGGTTACCTGCAAAACCCGAAAAATGAAGAACATAGAACTGCATCAGTTGTTTAACTCCATACATTGCTGTGTTTTGTAAGCTAGAACCGCAACAAACAAAACCAAATGATATGAATACGCACGATTTCTAGCGAGCTGATTCTATGAAGAAGAAACGCGACCTCCGACTCTCTGTATGGTTACAGAACAGCAGGAAAAGGATAGTGAATAACAAAGTTCCAATGTTGCATCGGCTGTATTTGGTAAAATGTGGATCAACAAACGTATATAGAAAATGCTCACTTTCTAGATATTGATCTTCCGTTTACAGAAGCTAGTGCATTTGTTGAGCCCGGGTTCCCAATGTAGCTCAGGCGACCTTGTTGGACATTGCTAGTGCAACCTTGTCCACTTATATACGCATTCTGTAGAATATAGATACAGGGATTACTAAGTACGAGTAAGATTTTGTCATTTGAGTTATAAAGTATAAACGGATACAAAGAACTACCAGTTCTTACCACTTCATGTTTCATAAATGTGTGGTGTAGAGACTCAAAGACATTTTTTGCTTCCGTTCCCTCTTCACCATCTTCGCATTTAGCCAATGGGTGGAATCCAACTACTATGCGCCTATATGCATAACATTACAGCCAGTTAGCGATTGGAAACCTCACTCAGATAGGCAACCAGTTCTTATGATCATATCTTCTATACCACAAGAATCCAACTTAAACTAATTACCAGAACAATAAATCAAAATCTTGGAATTGCATTGCCAAAATTACTAACTGTGAATACAGAAATAAGACATGTCATGAAATACACTCATCAAATATCACAATGTTTGGATGAACATTTCACAAAATTCCTTTTCTGTTTTGAAATCTTGTAGGCACATAAGATCCCCAAAAATAGGAATTAAGAGAAATAGACAAGGCTATACAGTTGATTAAGTTTACCAGTCACTACTGGTTGCCTCTAGTGTTCTGGTCAGCCAATGTAATTGATTGTATCCAAACTGACTTGATGATTCCGAGATAAAAACCTTCCCCTTCAGAATAAGTTCAAGTAAGAAAATAGAATAAAGAAACTACATACATATATACAGATCAAGGATAATTACCATATAAGGATGAGGATAAGGCAGATACAACTTATGGTTTAAAATGTAAAAATCTAGTGGTGAAACATGACATACAGAAGGATGACTTACATATGAACTGATCAAGGCATATGAACTAGTAATTTTAAATATATGAAAAAATTATCATGAACATTAATGCTCAGACAGTTCAAGATGAAAAGGGCAAATCCAATACCAATGTAAAGATGATTGGACTGACTGAACCTTTTTTTTTTTAAATGTAACAATACATACCTCTATTGACCCAGTATCCACACCAATGAGGTCTAAGGTTTTGCTGTAAGGTAGTCTTATCTGCATCTGGAAGTATCCCCCTCCATATCCGCCTGAAACTGTAGTAGTATACCAAGGAACCTTCACCGATGAGAAATGCAGGCTAGCCTGTAAAAGATTACATTCACTGATACTTGAAAGTTGAAACCAAAGAAACTTACTAGGAAAAGGAAAGCTCAATTGTTTAACCACTGCTACTGTAGGTAACTCAAATCAATTTTGTCCATTCTTGTGAAAGTACATATATCTTTTTTCATATTAACAATTTCACACTTCAATAAACAATAATTCTCAAAACAAGTAGAATAATAATGCAGCCCAAAAATTGAGAAGAGGCAATTGACCTTACATTCTGCATGAGTGGATCATCCTTCCCAAGATCACTGATGTCTACCACAAACCTTGCCTTGTACATCTTTGTCACCTTCTCCATCTGTACCAACAAGAAGAACCATAGTTTGCTATTAAAAGGAAAATCTGGGAAAAGGAGTAGATGAAGAATGTGGTAGATGTTACTTTCAACAAATATTATAGTAGTTCATAACCAGGAATCTCTTCATATAAATGAACCAATGAACCAAAGGTAGTCATACACTTATAATATTCACACGACCCCACTTCTCATATATATGCATTCATTTCTTGACACCATTGACATTATACCAAGCTTTTGTTTCTCAGAAAAAGTGCAGAGAAGGTTCCTAAGCAAACACAATACCATATATTTAGTGAGGAAACAGTAATGACAGTATGCTTCTCACCAAACACTAATATGAGCATAACTTACAAAATTAAAGAAAAACAGATAAAAATGGAGGCTTATCCAACTTCCCCTACATTTCATAACCGCCACAGGTTGAGAAAAATCTAACAAGAGCAGCATACAATGAAGATCGTCACTTTATAAAATAAGAACAAGAATTGCAGTTCCATGAACAAAAGTGAAAAAGAGATGAAAACTTTTACCTGTTTGAGAAGATGGGTCTGTTGCTTGAGAGGTCTAAAGCCTCCTCTGACGCTGATGAAGTAAAGATCCTTGCTTTCTCTTCTTCTATGATAGTAGATAGAGTTGTGAGGCTGACACAGTTGAAAAGCAAGGTAGAGACCAAAGCAGAGACTCACTTGTGCCACAATGGTTGGAACCCATAAGAGTTTTTCCCCCATTTTCTTCAGAGAGAGAGAGAGATTGAATCTAAGTATCTAACTCTACTTAAACCTGAGATAGAAATAGAAAGATCCAAATCGAGTTGTATCATGTGCGGACAAAACAACTGAGGATGTAACTTCTGGTTACCTTCGCGTCTTGATATGTAATGGAGCCAAAATGTCGTTTTTCACTAATCACTATCCCTCTTCGATAGTTTGTTGATTTACAACTCTCAGCTGGTGACAACGAGTTCTCTTGGATTGATGTCAAGAAGTAGAGACGTCTGGCTGTATAGCTTCGAGACAACAATAACAGGTTCCACCGTTGTAAATAATT
Source organism: Argentina anserina (assembly GCF_933775445.1). Lineage (NCBI taxonomy): Eukaryota > Viridiplantae > Streptophyta > Magnoliopsida > Rosales > Rosaceae > Argentina > Argentina anserina. The sequence continues at coordinate 631,654 of NC_065872.1, read as the reverse complement.
GGAAGGAGTGCTTCACCAAACACGTCCTTGTTTCAATTACGACCTCCCCCAAATGCTTCTTTGGTTGCTTTACCTTTACGCAATTAATCAAATTTTGATTTTACTGGATTTTTACGATTTTATAACGATGCAAGAAAACCAGGATTTTTTTTTTTGGAAAGATAACCAGGATGGTTATACTGATTACTGAAGATTAAACAACTGCATTTGAAAGGCACTTCCGATGTAACTCGTAAAATACTTCAATATATTTCCTTCTTTTTAGAACTAATCCGCAGTTTATAACCTCATATGTTCCTACAGTACAAAGGTGTCTCAAAATGTTGTGTATAAAAGCAGTAATTTTCTTTTTATCTCATAAGAGGATGCTAAAAGTACAGCATACATAAAATCTAAGTCATGCCAACATCTCCAGCGCAGTGGACATCTCCCAACACATTGAAAAGGCTTCACCTTAGCTTTCTTGATCCTCAAAAGCCTGCTTGCTCCTCAACATGAACCTCTTACGCATGCCAGATAGAACCTGGGTGTAATACAATCAGGAACAGTCTCGAAACGCAATGCTGTGCCACTATTAGTGACCAGTTACAAACTTACAATCACCAGTATATACAAATGAAAACATTACTAAGTATACAGTCGCGGCAGGATTACAAATTGAGAAACTACTGCACCGATGGGCACCCTCAGGAAGCTGGAATGAATAACCCGGCATCATGTCAAGCATAACTTCCCTCATAACGCATCAACTTGTCCAACTAACTATGCTCCTCCATTTCATATTCAGTTGCTGACCCATCTTCTTTTCCGAGCTGGTCGTTCTGGTTTAATCTCAGATTCCACCACAGGAGGGTCACTATTAGGGGAAGGTAGCACTTCGGTCTCGATCTTCTTAATGGTCGATGGTTCTTTTTCACTTGGCAATGGGAGCTTGAACCGCTCACTTCGTTTCTTCAACTTCTCAACAGTGTCCAGGTGACGGCCCTCCATTATCGTGTCTGAATCTACTGGTTTTGTGTCAGCATCCTTAACATCCTGATCACCAACATTCTCATCGGCCAATGGGTGTTGGTTATTGACAGCCTCAACTAGCTTGGAAGAATCATCTGGAAGTTTACTGGTATCTGAGGATCCCCTATCAAGCTCTTTCAACTTTAAGTTGGAGGGTGACTTACTGTTGATGCTGAAATCCCTCTCCTTATGGCTTGTCCATCGTTCCAATTTGGAGCGCCCCTTCTTTAAATCCTCCTGCTCATCATCAGAAGAAGCATCTTCCTTGTGCCTTTTAGAAGAGTGACCAAGTCCTTGCTCACGGGTGCCTTTCAAGCCCTAAATGGGCAAAAAAAGCAATCATGAGAAGAGAGCCAAACTCAAGTCACATTATTCTCAGCTAGGGGTCATACAAAATTACAAAAGCCAAAAGGAATAATAAACAACTGGCAAAATGACCATGGGGGATTTCCGGAATTAGCGAGTAAGTTATCATAACATGTTCTACTTGTTATTGTTTATCCTACTGTCCCCCCTGTACTATCCTCCTAACAGTTGAACCATAGTCTCATCTAAAGGAGAAAAGATAGATATGGGTGGTTCAGATGCAGCTAACATGTGTCTATTGGGGTAGGAAAAAGTATAATTAATGTGCACAGGTCTCAGGAAACAAATGTGTTTCTGATAATGCAGGTTATAGCTGTGAAAATTTCATCTGCAGAAGTTATCATAAATTAGGCAAAAACTATGTAACTAAATAAACTAATACAATGGAGAAAAGAAGAACTGAACCATCATTCAAGCTTGAACATCAAGTATGATCAGAGTTATGCATTCATTTAGTATGAGGATTCCATCGTAATGGAAAAAGAAAAACAGGTCCAAAGAGTCTACTTTACAGATGGCCAGAGTTTTGCATTCATTAAGTATGAGGCTCCCATTGTTATGGAAAAAGAAATGAAAAACTAAGATTGGATTACGTATGTCATCCAAATCAAGCTTGCAACCTATCTACCTTATTTCTGAAGGGAAGACGAGCAGGTACAATAAGTATTTGAAGACGAAGAAGAAGAACAAACAAATTATGTACGAGAGCTGGTGTCAAGAATGGTACATACCATCTCCCTGCTACGACCACTTTGGTCTTCCTGATGTCTCTTGGAAGTGATTGAAGTGCTGATATCAGCAGTTTCAGTTTCTTTACTCCTTCTTGAATTCTCTTTATGTTTTCTATCATGGACCTTCTGGCTATCAGCACGTTCATTGCGAGTACTTGATCTCTCCTTGTCAGATCTTCTCTCATCAATATTCATTTGGTTTCCCCGTGCATGAGCATCCTCACGTCCCCTATGATGTGAACTGTCCTCCTCAATCCGATCCCTTCTTTTAGACGGCTCACTGTGTCGCACAGTCTCTTTGTATTGGTGCTCCTTATCAGAGCCTTTGTTTTCATCCTTCACTCTACCATGGCCTACCCATGCTTTGTCTTCTGAAACACGACCACCCCTTACAGAAACTCGTCCATCATCTCTATCCCTCTTGGGTATATTCTCTTCATGGGATTGCTTAAGCCTATGCCACTCCTCCCTTTCTCTTTGTCTGTCACCTCTCTCCCTCTGCAACCAGCTTCCATCTTTGTGCCTGACAGAGTGGTGTTCATCAGGATTATCCCTGACTTTCTGTTGGTCATCTCTTTTACGCTGATCTAAGACTTCATCCCTATCACGCTTTCGATGAGTGGTAGTATCTCTGTGGCCCTGCAGAAGTTCTTCTTTATCAATTTGGTCCCTCCTCATGTATTCCTCATCTTTCCTTCTCTTGCCATGGTAATCATCTATATGTTCATACCTGCCTTTCAAACCATCATCTCTTTCCCTAGGTCGTGATCCCACCGCATCCTTGTCATAAAAGGCCCTATAGCTGCCATTATCTAACTGCTTTCTTGACTGCATATACTCATCTTTGTCACTCCTCTCGCTTTCACGAACCTTGCTCCTGTGTCTAGATCCCATTTCATCACCACGATCCCTCTTCCTTGGTTCTTCAGTTCTAATCCTTCTGCTATAAGGATCATCATCCCTCCTCTGCCATGCTCCATCGATATTTTCCCTTTCTTTTCGCCTGTAAAGCGCATCATTTTTAAATTGCAAATGATGTGTAGAGTTAGGATCCCAATCCCTATAAGGATATGAACCCTCCCTCCCTTTGACTAACATTTGACTTCTATCAGGTTCCTGTCTACCATCACGGCCTTTTCTTTGGAATCCCTGTTCCTTTCCATCAAGGTGACTCTTGATGCCCCCTGAGTGACCTGACCGTCCTTGAATGACTTCTTCCTCAACCCCATCCCTCCACTTCTGGTAATCTCTACTGCTCCCTGATCTTGCTTTGCTGTTGTCACTACTTCTTGCAGCCTTGGAGTCATCACCATCATCAAGTTCTTCATCAGCAGACCGTTCAACTTGTGGACTCAACTTATGGTTTGGAACTCCATCATTAACATTCACATCCATATCCTCTTTTTCCATCCCAGAGCTTTCATCACCCGACAGAGGCTCATCTTGGTCACCGCTTTTACGCTCAACACTTGACTCACGAGCAGCCCCATGTGAGATGGGAGATGAGATCAACGGACTACGTCCACCATCCACGCTTTCCACTGATCCTTCTTTATGATTATCGAGAAATTTCTTGCCTCTTGTACTCCGCGGAGATCTTTCACGTGCTCTTCTCTGTGTCCCCCTATTTTCTCCGTAACTACCCCCAGCAGAACTGGGAGTATGGTCCCCAGAACCAGCATGTTGGATTGACACTTCTGGACGGATGGGCAAGCTTTCATCATCTTCTGGCACACTATCATTGTATGGTCTTTTCCTTCCAAGCGGATCACTCTTTTGATTATTGAGAGCCTGCGGCAAACCATTGAAGTGGGGTTTTTCATCCTGTGGAAGGTCTCCCTCACCATTAGAACTTCTACCAACATCCTCCTTTGAGAGATCATTTTCAGTTCCATCAGGGATTCCAGCAGAAGTATCATCATCTAAAGAGTCCTGCAAGACAATCTGTTTCAAGACATAAACCACCAGTTAACTCATAAGACAAAATTTTAAATAAAAGCACATAGAGACAGAAATAACACACTAAAAGTGATTTGATTATTACTTCAATTACAGCATCTGAGTCACGCATTCGCTGTGGCCGGTTTTCACTTGAGGGGACACGTTCACCATAACCACTTTCTACCTGTATTGCTCTTCCAGTTGGCTGGTGTAAAATTAAATGAACCAATGAGATTTAAAACTAAGCTTTATATTATACAAAGCACGCAAAGATCCAACAATATATCTCTCTTGAAAACTATAAAAGTGCAACAGGCAAGATATAATTTTTAAGGCAGAAACTTGGAAGTCTGTACATACAATAGGTGGACGCAGGCGAGCAGGTCCTTTTGCAAAATCACTTTGCCCGCCCTCTGATTTTCCCGGGTTTGTACTTTCAGTAGGAAAGTCATGCATGCCAGTTGCTGCTGCCAATTCTGGAGGCAGATCTGGATCATACTCCTGTTATGTAACTTTCCTATCAGTTCTATCAAAATTTGATTGTGGTGAAAAAAAAAAACAAGAAAAGATGAAATGCATAGGTTTTCACGAGAAGCATGAGCACTTCCTTACCTGTTCTGTTCGTCCACTTTCATAAACACGAATTTTGCTTTGCATTGTGGACTCCAAGCGAAGCTGTTCCTGCATATTTTAAATATAGGAACAACTATAACCTCCCTTTTATAAGATAGAACAAAGAAACATGATGCGGATGTATTATTACCAGCTGTTTGCAATAATCTCTCCAGGTATCTTCATTTAATCCAAAGTTGAAAAAGTCTGAAGTATCAACACCAGGATATTTCCAAGGTTTTTCCTCAAAACCATCAATGTCGACATCAAATATGGTCCTGAAAATCATCAAGCAGTTTGACATTAACAAACAAAAAAAGAGAAGAAGTACGTTGCAAATACCAAAATATGACACAGCACTTCAGAAAGAAATAGAAGATTGCTCATACAGTAGAATTTAGAAACTTATAAATTATGAAGAATATGTTGTAACCTAGAATACAGACATAAGTAGTCGAAAACTTCACGATATCTTCCAACACATAACAAAGAAATTGCAAGAGTATGACACTATCATGGAAGTCAGCAGAAAACAATCCAGTTCATCACATATATGGATATCATAAAACTTATCATGAATATTACTTGTGAGAAGGAAGTGTGAATTCAAGTCCACCCCCGAAACCACGACCACCCATATTGCTGCCCCAACCAGGCGTACCAAAGTTGGAATGAAAATTTTTCTGCAGCGGAGTACCATTTTTTAATCCAGTTGGTCTCCAGTCACCTCTACCTCGACCAGGTGTTGGACCCATGTTTCCAAGTGGACGAACTTGACCTGGGACTCCACCAGGACCAGAATTAGTTGGTCCAGCGATCGGCATAGCACCTGGTCTCACATACTGCAGAAGACAAAACCAACAAAGATTAGGTAAGTGTAGCACTATAATGAAACTTACTAAATTTTAAAGAGCAGCATGGTCCTCATGTAATATTTGATATTTCATTTATTAATTGATTCATTCATTCCAAGCTTCATTGGCATCATATATAACAAATCCGACACATAAAACATTTCAAAATTATATCAAACCCTCTATCCCACATCTAAAATCATGAATACATATCACGGCCAAAGCATAAAATTGTCGAGAAACAAAAGTATGAAGTTCGAAGTTGTCGAAGAAGTCTAGTACTTCAAGACCCACTTGGGGGATTAGCTATGAAGAGAGGGAGAAGAGTTAGGACATATCAAAATATTCATTAGTTGGGCGCTAATCATTTTAAGGGGAAGGAAAGAGCCAAGACCTATTAGGCCTGCTTTATCAGCAAACAAATATGTAGGTTTCCAAGAAGCAAACACAGCATGACAAAGTGGTTAAAGGATTGGCTACATCAATAATTGGACCTAAACAAAACGCATTGAAGCAAAACTGGTTTATTCTATTAACTCTTCACAGGCAGTCACTAAGATTAAACGGTCAGAAACACTTTTATTCATAGTTTCAAGCAATATTCTAACTTTTTGGTACATGCATGTGTGAATATATACTCGGTCTTACAGTGTATAATGTGGATATAGTGCATGACTCTGTGAATGGAAGATGTTTTAGATTTTGGAAGAGTAATCTTTTCTGGAATTGAAGAAGCCCAATAACAACATCTCGCCATACTAAATTTAGTGGAATTAGTACAGTAATCCTTAAGTCTTCCCCTTCGAATAGGCGCCTCGGGCCTCACTGTAGTTAACATTGATGAAACCATGGCAGCATAACTAGCCACTTACAGTGGTAAAGACATCTGAAGATCGGACGTTGCAAGGGTTGTAAAATATCCAGGAGTTCTCATTGATCAACATTGTGCTTGACATTGACCAAAAAGCTTAATATACAAACAGCTTGTTTAGTAAAACTCAAAATTTGGCAATAAATATATAACACAAACAATTCATTGTATTAACTTCCATTAAAATTTTCAAGTAGAATACAATCTAGGAACTAAAACAATGCCAAAAACCAAATCCAATAAATAAAATTCCACTAAACTAACTAGGAACATTCACATTGTACAAAAGCATTACAATTCTAACTTTCTCATCAAACAAAGGGGGAGACGAGATTGCCCCATATACATTAAAAAGCTCCCTACTTTTTAATCAATATATTAATACAGCTAAACTAACCTTAAACTGGGAATGAAATGGATGATACCCATGATTGCTAAACCCAATTTTTGGCGCCACCATCGGACCTCCTCCTCCTCCTCTCCCAGCTTCCCCCATCTCCTTCCTCTCGCCTTCCGCCGCCTGCTGCCCTTCTTCCCCCCACTCCTGCTCCTCCGCCGCCCCGTGAAGCTCGCTGTCCCCCACGATAACCAGCCCGTCGTCATCGTCGCCGCCATTGCCTCTCTCCATCCCCATTGGGTTGTTATCGTTCAACACAATCTGCAAATCGTCCTCCGAATCATCACTGTCCCAATCGTCGCCGCCGGGGTCCCTTCTAGTACCTTCCGGGTTATACTCCGCAACCTCCGCCGTACTACTCACCGGCGCGGCCCCCGAGAGGCCCGGAATCACGGCGTCGAATCCGATGCCGGGAATTCCATTACTGCCCTCCTCCTCCTCGATATCGAAATCCACCTCCTTTTCATTCAAATCCGAATCTTTACTCCCCAATTTGACATCTCCCGCCTCCAAAACCCTAGCGCCGAGTTGGGAATAGGCGCGGGGAGCCGAATCGGGAGCTAGGGTTTGCGAATTGGGATTGGATTGCGCCGGAGCTGGGGGTAGGATCTCGTCGGCGGCGGCGGCGGCGGGTCCGGTCTTGAGGTTGAGATCGATCGGAGGGTGGGGAGGCTGCAGCTGGGGCGGCGGCGGCGGAGCGGAGGAGGGCTGGGAGGACTGGAAGGATTGAAGAACGTCGGTGTAGAGATCTCCGAATTCATCGTCGTCTTCCATCCGAGAGATAAAGGTGGAGCCTTTTAAGGGTTCTGAGGTCTCTGCAAGACTGAAGAAGAAGAAGAAGAAGAAGAAGAAGAAGAAGAATGGCGGAAAGCCAATGTGTGTTTTTGTGTTTATAAGAAGAAACTTTGTTGTGGCTTGTTTGTAATTTTTGAATTTCCGAAATTGTTTCGGGCAGGTTTGAATTCTGTAATATTGACGTCATTATTTATTTAGGGTTTTGTTTTTCCTTTTTTGTTGGGTGTTTTTTTTTTATGGTATATCCATGGTGGTGGGAGAAGCCTATACTAATCCATGTCAACACCAATGTGAGGAAGGAGTAGTCGGAGCCGATGAGTAAAAGTTCAAGTGCCAGACGAGGTGAATTTTCTTACTGAAGGCCATAAGAAAATTGTCACCTCTCTATGAATGATGAGAGGTGATTTTGCGAGTACCAGAAGTGCTTTGTAGACTCGTGGATACAACAGTGATTATGTAGACTGCAAAACCAAACTGGGCTACAAGTTTGGTCATGGTGGCCAATAAATAGATGGTAGTATAATGTCATATTTGGGTCGGTTTGAACAGAGTTGCTGATACAATGGAACCCCAGTATCCTATAATTTTTGCAGTGTTGGTAGATTCAACAAATACGGTAGCAATCTTGGTTAAAAGTTATAATGTTATATATCATTTCAATGTACCGATACCATAATGTATATCAATTCTCACTCAGTAGCATACCAGAGTTTTACATTTTTCGATTAATTCAAAATAAGACTAAACCAATGTCTCCTGACATTAGTATGTTCTACACATATTTGATACACATAGTTTTTACGTACGTACTTTATGTATGGTATGAACTATGAAGTAGATACGACTTTAACATTAACCATCGTTTTCAAATACATATGCACCCCGAGGTGCACAACTTTTCGTTTTCAAATTTACATTTATAGTGTTAAATGACTTAATCTAAATAAAGTTCACACCAAACTTTCTTCACAAAATGATTTTCAACCTTGAAATCAACCCCAAAAGCAGAGAGTTACAAGACCAGTAAAAAAAGTGACGAGAAGATGGTGAAACTTGACCACTGAGTAAATAACTCAATACGACGTCACTGAAACTTGTAAAAGGCTGGTGCTTTCGAAATCGGATCCAAACTTAAAAGAGGAGAAGAAGAATGATCGGAGTCGGAAAGATGAAGCAGTACTCTAATGTCCTCGACAGGCCTCTCGGCAAAGGCAAACAAGAGGTCTTCTTCTTCTCTCTATCTTTCTCTATATAAAGATCACTTAGAGTTTGAAATTACTGGATCTCTGTTTGTTGGGTACTCCAGTTTTAGGCGAAAGATTGAAACTTTGTACTGAATTGACCTTAATTTGAGTTATGGGCACCTGGGTTCTTTTTCTTATGGAGTTTTAGGGTGTGACTGTGATTTTTGGGGTCAATGATGCTTTGTTTCAGGTCAGTTTGAGCGCATTTGCGTTCTTGTTCTCGGAGCTTGTGCAGTATAATCAGACACAAGTTGACAACATTGCTGAGCTAGAAAGAAGGTGATTCACTTTCTTGGTGTTATGTGATCATATGCGTTCAGATTTGGTTATTTTTGGGGTTTCATTGGGGTTTTGAGATAAATGTGAAAGAGTGGGAGTTCAATTTATGCAGGGTTCTATAAGCTCTAGCTTGCTCTTTCGTCTGAAAATTAATCTATGGTATCATCAAGTTTAGATTTCTGTGCTAAACTGCACATTTTGTTTGGTAATTTGAGTACCAAGATATTCGTTGTTCACATTCTTTTACTTTTGAGTGAAGAAAAAGGCTCTTGGGACTTGGCGTGATGGAAAGCAGGACTATTGTAAAACTTTAGTTTCACAATTATATCCTACCAAATTTTAACATGTTTTGCACAATGGGGTAGGCTGGAAGATGCAGGCTATGCTGTTGGAGCTCGAGTTCTGGAGCTTCTTTGCCATAGGGATAAGGTATGACTTCTAGTTCTTGAATTGAAATATGTTTGAATGAATAGGCCAGCTGCTTCATTATGGCAGTAACAAAGAATTTATATGCAGTGTCCATATTGTGGGTTTCCAAGATGCTATCCATCTACAGGTTGCTCCTATCTAAATGAAACATTGGTTCTTTTGTAAACAAAGTACTAGGATGAAGGAGATTGCACGTAATCATTAAAAGCATTTCTTAATCTTTGGAACTGTGTATGCCATCTTTGTGTTTTGGTGAATATATAATTCTAGTCGTCAATAATGAATTAATGAGTTTATCGATTTAGTTTAGTTTGTGGGTTTAGTCTGTGAGACTGCATGGGTGCTTAGTTTGACACAAACACAGTGCTGATGATTTTTTCTTGCTATAGGGAAACAGAAGGGAGACAAGATTGTTGGGTATCCTATCTTTTGTGCATAGCACAGTATGGAAGGTGTTATTTGGAAAGGTCAGTGTATTTCTTCCTAAAACTCTATTTATCCGTGTTTGGGGCAAGTTTTATGGCTGAATCCGACACACACACACACAGATACACTCATGCATATCCAACATGCCTGTTTAGGTGCATGTCTGTTCGGCCTGTACACATGATAGTCTCTCATGTACTTAAAACCTAGTGCTAACTGGTTTTTGGTGCGTGCATATTACTGATATTAGGTAGCAGATTCACTCGAGAAAGGCACTGAACATGAAGACGAGTACATGATTAGTGAGAAGGAACTCCTTGTGAACAGGTAACAGTTTATGCAGTAATATGAGTTTCTGAAATTATAAAATGTATCATAAAATTTGTCTGTCTGTATGATTAACGTCTTTTGGTTGTAGATTTATTTCAATTCCAAAGGACATGGGAACCTTTAATTGTGGAGCTTTTGTTGCTGGAATTGTCAGGGTAAGTGCTACTCCCTATCCTCCTTATCAATTTATGCATCCAGCTCTTTTAAGGTCTCATGGTAATTGTCTTTTACTATGAAGGGTGTATTGGATGGTGCTGGTTTTCCAGCTGTGGTTACAGCTCATTTTGTACCAGTGGAAGGTCAGCAACGACCTCGGACAACCATTTTGATAAAATTTGCTGAAGAGGTGACTGTTTTCACTTTCTCTGAGTTAATATTTTATACACAATCATTGGAGTTTCAAATCACAGTCAGTTGGATACATGTCAACTATATTTGATGGGAGTGGACGTGCCAATTGTACGTCCACTAGGCCTGTCCATGTGAACGTTCATCAATTTTAATATCGTTTGATGTTTAAACTTTGCAATATTCTTACTGTTTTTACTCTGTGTGGTTTGAGGTTCCACTTCTGTCTTTGCTCTAATGCTTTTTCTATTGCAAGGTACTACGAAGGGAAGCAAGGTTGGGTTGAAGTTAAGGCCACAATCATCACATCTTACTTTTCGCTTAAGCTTCTCCTTATAATGATTGAAGATGGTGATCTTACATTTGGTTGTCAAGCAAGTGACTTTTCACCTCGAATCATACATGTGTAAGCTATTTCAATATGCTGATATGAAAGTAGCAAAGATTGTAATTTGTAAGCGTAGGTGTGATCCAATGAGGAGATTATTAGAAAAAGCACAGGGAAAGAAACAGATACAGATGCTTCTGGTTTTGTTTTTAGCAGGATATATGATTTATGGCATTATGGTTAAGCTACAGATGTTGAAATAGTACTTCATCATCCACTGTATTTTCCTATGTATTTAATATCTTGGTGTGGAAGAATTGACTTGTACTGATATTATATCATCGCAAATGCACGGCTCTGCTTAGTGAAGAATTGAAGCAGATGGCAATGTTTTTACTCTTTAGGAATTCCGGCTTAATGACTGTTGTTAGAGCAAATAGTTGTCAGTTTAACCAGCAGGATGATCATTTAAGGAGAAACTGGCATCATTTAGCATGGTGCTCCTCAACTTGAATGTGATCCCTTTTTTACCTTCAGAAAAATAAAAGGCCGGCCATAATGGTGTCTTTTGTGTACGCTACATGAACACCAGATTTTAACCCTATATACATCTCTCTATAGTGGGTCTCAACTCTCAAGCATTAAAGAACCCAGCTTCATACACAAAAGAAGTTATTACAGACCTATTCAGAAGTTGGCTTTTGTTGAGGCCTTGCAACGTTGTATTCTTCGAGCAAGAAGTTGCGAAGAGCACATAAAAGGAGCAGTGCTGGACACCTAACATGTTGGTTTATACTTTATACTAGTAGTAATACCATGCCAACAGCTTGCCACTCCTAGTCAAATTGTCATCAGTATTCTCAGAGTAATGATATCCTGACTCAGAAAAAACAGTGAACAAAAGAGAAAATGAAGTATGAAATTACTACGTTAGATTCAATTAGCACTAGGCAATAAAAGTACTAACCATTTCACACTTGGCACTACTAAGTACCAGTTCTCTGAATTGGTGATAAAACAGATAAATTTTCAAAATATTAAGCAACTGATAGACTTGGTAGGCATACACCACTGAAGCCCTGAATCATAACTTAAATAACCTGAAGCAAGCATCAGATAGTGGAAACAGTTCACCGAGAATATTTCCCGCAGCAGCTGAATATTTTTGTAAAGCGACATCAATATCTTTTCACTTTCAAGCTTTATAACTTTAACACACACAAAACCAAGTATAGAGACAGTTTCAATTAGAACTGCTGCTCAGAATGCTCAAATTCCTAAAAAGGACAATGGTTTTTGAACCTTTATAGACCTCTAATAGCTGTAGGCAGTTCAATATCCAGAAGAACAAAACATGGACTATAAGCGAACGCCGTAAAAAAAACGCAACAGGCACACACTTGTACTCTAACAAAACACATAACTTTTTATTAATATTTCATGTTCAATGAGAATCATGTCCATCCTCAATACCAAGACCATATAAGACACCAGCATATTTCTCAGTAGACCCGCTAAAGAAATTCTCTCTTAATATCATGAATGTATTACTGGTGAGTAAACTATCAGAACCAGCTTGGTGAGATGTGCCGACTCTCTCCACATTTAACAGCTCCGCCAGCTTGTTCAACCCACCATGAAGGCTGTTGCAAAACCTCATCAGATGCTTGACATCATAGATTGTCGGGAAGAACAAATTGATCTTTTCAAAGAACTCTGTCTGCGAGTCTGGAAGGGTTTGACAGGTAAGCAGCTTAAGCAAATAGCCAAAATCATATCCGCTATGAAATGTCAACCAAACCACATTCTCATTCATCACAATACCAGACCCCATCAACAGCTCACTGAACCTACGAGCATCGACACCCTTCTCATTGTTCTTCTTGAAATCCATTCCACTGTCCGACAATAGCTCAATCGAATCCACAGCATACATATCCTCATTCACATTAAAATCGCAGAAATTGAACTGCCACACACAGTGCTTATCAGTTCCACAGGTGGGCAGCTTCCCATTGTCATCCGAAAACGTCAGACCCAGCTGAATCAACTTCAACAAGTCCACATTGGCCTTAAGTGTCTGATAGTTATAATCAAAGCTGTTCTTGAAAGTGCCCAAAGGGCGCAACACGATACCCGGAAACTCTGTATCCATAGCTATATACGGGTAATCATCTACGATTTGCTGAATCAAATTAAACTCGGCATCAAGATTATCGTTCCAAACTTCCCTAATGTGAACATCCTCACTCTTCAGCAAAAAAGACATTATCTTTGACACAAATTGAAGCAGATAACAAAACCCAGATGACCAAAAACCATAAATCTGCAAAGCAAATCCACGAAAACCCAAAATCAAAATCCTACCCATGTCTGGAAACCCTAGAATTCAATACTGCAAAATCAAGAACTGCGAGAACTCACCTCAACAACTAACGAGCTGGGCGTCTGCGAAATGAAACGATTGAAGCCTTTTTCCCCTGGTGAAAATGGTGAAGGAGAATCGAGGGTTTTGGAGAAAACGAGGGGTTTAGGTCAGAAATCGTAAAGGGTTTCACGTCGTTTTGGGATAGAAGGCTGTAAAAATAGAGGCTTTCCTTGCTTGCATTGTAACAGCAAGGAGTAGCTGCTTCAGTGAGGTAAAATGGGAGAGAGAGAGAGAAACCTGATGAGTTTGGGGTTTATATACGCCCTTAAATCATACCTTGCCCATTTTGCCCTTATCATTGTTCGTATAATTAATTAATTTTGGCATAGTTCAAGCTTGAAACCTCTTTAATTAGACACTCTCCCGGAGCCGGGGGGTTTTTTTATCGGAATGAATTGACTGCGTAGGTGTATTTTAGTTTCCTGATTGAAAGAGGAAGCAGCATTTGATATCTAGGAGATGGGAAGTAGTTGTAATCAAGCCTAATTAGATTGCTTAGTTTGCGTCTGAATGATTCATTGCTATTTGGAGTGATATTATAGTTCTTCTAAAAAAAAAGTGATATTGGTTTTCGTTTGAGAAAATGGAGTGTCACCTTATTAACGCTCTTGTTGCCTCGTGGATTTACAAATGCAGCAATTGCTTCCTGTTTGTGAATATACATGAGAGAAGATACATATTACATAAGGAGACAGAATGGTTAAGGCCAACAATTTAAGCATATCTACTGATATAACTGAATGAGTTCTTCCCGATCAGCCATCTCCTTCCTCCCGGTGTTTGGTCCAGTTCTTTAAATCCCAGGCAATAAGATGAGGCAGGATCAACTGATCAAGACAGTTTAACTGCCCTCACGAAACAACTGTGGACTTCATTGCATCAACTCAACTAAAACTAATGTACATCAAAACATTATGTTTCCTAACGAGCAACAACAAGCCAATTTTGAGAGCATGTAATTGAAAGATATCAAATTTCCATCGGTTTATGAACTTCAAGTGCAAATTACAACAAATTAAGGAGGTTCGAGCAAAAACAACATTACAAGTACGCCATTATAACAGTTTCTTATACCTTACCATCAATCAGTTTCTACCAAGTGGGAGAGATCTACAAGAATACGTCTCCTTAAACTTCTTTGTGCTCGAAGAAGTGAAAATCGAAGCATAAACTTCCTTAGTAGCATGAGCTGGGGCTACATCCACAGCCTTAAACTTCTTCACCGCAGGGCCAATACTCACACCCTTCACATTCTCCCCACCCTTCCCATCAATCCCATGCTTCGTACCACTCAACCTCACGCCTTCCACACCCTCCTCCTCCACCTCGTTTTTCGCCTTCTTCGCCTTCTTCACCCTCGATTTCGCCTTCTCAGCCTCCATCCTCTCCCTCAGCGCCGCGACCTCCTCCTCATTCCCATTGATCACAACCTTATCCCCCTCCTTAAACCCCACATGACACACCAAGCACGCCGAAGACTTCACCTCCTTCAAGGCCTTGGCACTCAGCACATGCCCGCAGCTCCTCAGCGCCAGAAACTTAGACTTGCCATTAAACTCCAGCCCCGAAATGGGGCACTGAAACCTCGGCCCACTCGCCTCTGCCCTAGACTCCAGTCCTTGCCCCGAAATCGACGTAAAATGCACGGGGATCATGTCCTTTAAGCCCTTAATGTGGCCGAAAGCCTTCGGCACCTTCTTCCCCAACAAGGCCTCAACCAGAGGCTCCTTATTGAACACATTCCCGAGCATATCCACCACGCAAGGATCCTTCAACGGCTCATTGGAGAGCGAGCAGTTCAGAAACTTCGAGAGCCTCTGTTCGTACGGGTCCACCTTGTCCGGCTTCTTCTCGGCGTACATGTTGAGGTAGCAGTCGCGTGACTCGGCGCCGGTGGCGCCTCCATCGCCGCCGCCGCCGGGGGTTCTGATTCGGAGGATGAGGGTTGAGAGAGGGGGGATTCGGGAGGTGAGGAGAGGGGTGGAGTCGAGTAAGGGTTTGCCGTTGAGGGTGAAGAAGAGGGAGGGGAGGGTTTGGGAGAAAAGAGAGAGCTTGAGGTGGTGGAGAGTTGGGGTTTGAATTGGGGATAGGGTTAGGGTTTGGGTTGGGATTTGGAGGTCTGGGGATTGGAGGAAGATTTGGACGGATTGCATCGTGGTGGTGGGTTTGATTTGGTGATGGGTCCGTGCAATTGAAATTAGGGTTTTCGAGGTTGAAGAAGCTGGGGAAGAAACTGGAATTGGGATTGATCAATGTACTGGAATTTGGGAATTTATACGAGCGGATATACTCGTATGCATAGGGGTATAATTGTCTTTGTAATAACCAGTGCCGGAAAGCTCAATTGCTCATGAGCATAGTTACAAACAGAAAATCAAATAACTTTTAACTTCAACCGATCATGTTAGCTAAAAGAGTATATGATGTAGCCAATAAATCACTCTTAATTCTCATGTTTCAAGTTTGTGTAGAGAGTTTGTTTGAGATTTGGTCACATTAACTCTATGATGTCCTCATTTCTCATTTAAGTAATCCGGTTAATTAATATATCATGCAAATACATTTGTGTATCATTTTAGTTTCATTGTTTATAACAATACTCGAGAACTAAATATGTCACCAACAGCCTGACATTGTACAATAACATAATTTTTGCGTAAAAGGGATAGTGTTGGCGCATACAACATTGTTATACAAATGACCTCTTTTTTCGCATTATAATTCACAATATTGTGAAACATTCTCCCTTTTATCTTCTTCTCAAAGTCATCTATCATCACATCTCATGTCAATAGACATATATTTATCCACTTCAATACATTGTCATGCAACACCAAAATGAATTAGAGTAAATGTAAAAAGAAAGCAAATAACTTTGACTAAATGGCAAGTCGCTACACAAAATAATTGAACTTTTTTTGTGAGAATTTACAAAGTTATCTAGGTTTGTAAGTTTGTTATAATTCTTATTTATAAAAAAATGACAGAAAATAAATAAATAAATGGCATAATAGTAACTCAATTGAAGGGCTTTAGGGTTCTTGTTGTGAAGTTATAAGAACGCGGGTACTGAGTCGTCCTTCACTTGTCATCAGAATACACAAAGCGCGCGCCTCCGGCTCTCAGATCTGCGCCTCCACCAAACTCCGTCAAGGTCCGCCGTTCTCTCTCTCTCTCTCTCAACACTCTTCCCTTCACTTAACTTTCACGACTGTATCTGTTTCCATGCTCTGTTTCTTCACTGAAATATTTCAGAGTCGTTCTAAGTTTCGTTGTGATGAACGTTTTTGAACATTGAGTTTTTCACGGTCTGGGTCTGCTTGTGTTGTTTCCGTACTGGATGATGACTGGGAAGTAAACTAGGATTATTAACTTGGAAACTTGAGTCTGATTCACCATTGTTGTTTTGTTAGTTTATTGTTGTTGTTGTTAGAATTGTTGGGTTTGGGTTTAAGTTATTATGAAGTTTTTATAAGTTGTTCTGTGTGATGAGGACTTTATCCGAGTATGGTTCCAGAGATGTTTGACATTGTTTTCATTCTTATGTGATCAGGGCTTTCTCAGATCAACAGACCCGCAAGATGTCAGGGTACGTGGACAGTTCTCTTTTTCGAGTATGCTTCATTTAGTGTAGATTGGGAATGCATACGAAAAGTATATTGTCATCCTGATAGGACTGGAGATGGATTATAAATTTGTCTAAAAGAGTTTTGTTCCGACATAAACTAGTGTCGCTATTGGTCTGCATCTTGCATTCAGTTTATCATTTAAAGTTAAACATGGAGATGTCTAGAAGCTAGTTTTGTTCAGTCTATGGTTCTGATGTAGGCTAGTTCATAGTGTATGTAGCATTCAAATTTTTAGGCCTCCGACCGGTTCCAAAATACTGATTTTTTCTCGGAACCGGAATTGAAAAATAATAAACAGTCCGGATTTAGCACCATTTGCTTCCGGAATCGAATCAAATTGCAAATATCGGGTTGGTTTCCGGGATTTTACGGTTCTAAAATTTTATTGTAATATATATTTATCTCCAAGCCTTAAACAATAACCATATAAAATACCAACTTCAAAATGCAAATACATAACTTTAACAACCTCTTTAGTACAATTACCCAATAAACAACAATTAACGTACTCAATTATTTCAAAAAGAATTCAGAGAGAGAGAGAGAGACTGTAAAGCTAGAATAATTTGGATTATATAGAGTAACAAAATAATAGAGGAAATCAGGACGTAAGACAAAGCTAATAAGGTTTTTTTTTTGTAGTTTATATAGTGATTAGTAGGAGTTTAAGAAGTAAAGAAAAGAAAGAAATGAGGGATGCGACGACGAAAAATGTTTATTTTAGGGATTTTTCTTATATAGTTGTGAATACTCGGTTCTAACGGTTCAACAATCATTTTCAAAAATAGGAACCAGAATCAAATCGAATCAGTTGTTTCGGTGCGGTTCCTCTAGGGTTAGTAATTTATTTATTTTGGAATCAAATCGAATCGACCATTTCGGTGTGGTTCTAAACGGTTCTTGGGTTTAAAGTCTCAGGCCTACAGATTATCATTCAGATTGTGAGTGACTTAGCGTAGTGACCTACAGTCTAGTTTCTGTCACTTTGATTCAGTCCATCATTTCAGCTGACGGTCTGATTGTAGTTTTGTTCTCATGCTGACCTATTGTATTGGTCTCATATAACCCAGTTGCTTTTGTTCTGCATCTAGCTTGTCATGTTGTCTGAAAGAAGAAAGGAAAACTGGAATTGTTTGCAAGTTTTATGAAATTATAATATTCCTGGTGAGCACCTTAGGTCTTAACTGACTTGGAGGTGCTAGCATGCTGCAGAATACTGTTATGGATGTTGATATCTGGCATGCATTTTTAACTTTAATTAACTTCTGTTCATTTCATTGCTTAAACAGAGATGAAGCTGAGGTTCCCGTTGCTCCTGAGCCTGTTGTTGCTGCTCCAGCACTAGGTGAGCCCATGGACCTCTTGACGGCTTTGCAACTTGTGCTTAGGAAGTCATTGGCTCATGGTGGGCTTACACGGGGTCTGCATGAAGCTGCCAAGGTCATTGAGAAGCATGCTGCACAGCTGTGCGTTTTGGCTGAAGACTGTGACCAGGCTGATTATGTTAAGTTGGTTAAGTCACTGTGCGCAGAGCATAATGTAAACTTAATGACAATTCCTAGTGCCAAAACTCTTGGAGAATGGTCTGGGGTAAGTAAAATATACCATTCCTGCTTAAGTACTTGTTCACATGCGAACCTTATATTTCGACCTTTATGCTCCAGATTATGTATACATACTTGCATTTCTTTTCACCTGATTTCTTTTTCCAATAAATTGTCTGTGCAACTTTTAATTATGTGTTGATTGTATTTATCATCTCACAGCTTTGCAAGATTGATTCTGAAGGGAAGGCAAGAAAGGTTGTTGGTTGCTCTTGCGTTGTTGTCAAGGTATTATTACATTCTTTTCGGTGTGTTCATTTAGTACCTTTCTTTTGTTGTCTCCAATTTATGTCTCTTTATATGGTTTATGTTTCCTTACCTTGAGTTTTATTGTTCTATAGGATTTTGGTGAAGATACAGAAGGCCTTCATGTTGTTCAGGAGTACGTGAAGTCTCATTAAACCTGGAAGAGGTTGGAAATTGAGGCCCTTTTAACTAGGGGGTGGTGTTCTCTTTAGATAGTTATGGAGCTTCCTTAGTATTGTGTCTGTCCCAACTTATAACGTGTTTTCTTCAGATTATCAAACCATCATATTTTGGAGCATGCTATCGTCTGTGTTTAACATATCCTTCAATGGAGTGATAATTTTTTTGTTATGGATTGATTAGTGTTATCCCTTTTTCTCCTTTATATTTTGTTCATTTTTCATTTTAAAGCAGATCGTTTGAATTGGACAAATGGTCCGATCTCCCCTGACTTTAGCACATCACTTGTATTGTTGTGGTCCATTAATTAAATTGAATTCAATTTTGATTGATTAGGGGAGTCTCATAACATCTGCAACAAACTGTGATGATCATAAACAACCTAGCCTTCAACAGAGATCGGAAGATCATTCCTGTCGAGACCACAAGGCTAGGATGGATCAATTTGCAAGCCTTGTGATTAATAATGTTGTCTGAATATTGCGATCGACTAGTCGATCTATATTACACCAGAAACCCAGGTGGGCTAATAATACTCTCTTTTCAGGAGTGTTAACAACATTGTAAATGCAATTGAGCTGAATATGAAATTAAAGATTAATGTTTGTTCGGTATTTATGGAGCTGAATATGCTTCTTGTATAAAACCATCAAACAGATGCTCTTCTTCTCCTATACATGCATATCACACATTTGAAAAGCAGCATGTAGAATTACCCTTTCCTGCACAGTTGGACTCCTATATATAATCCTACGACCCAAGAGGTGGCCAGTGTGATTAGTTTGCGAACATATATATGCTTCAGTTCTAGCTGATCTTACCAACTCTAATTCACCAACAATTAATATCGTAACGGATGCATGATATATATACCTCTCTAACTAGCTCTCTTATTAAAAGTCCTTTATTTCGATCAACTTGTTTATCGTGGAGCAAATGGTATTAGACATTGCTGCAACCAATTAAAACGGCATGTTCTTTCTTGTCAGGGGTCTAGAGTTCAGTTTACGATTTAGAATTAGATGCGAAATGCAGTTCTTCATCATCTGCAATAATTGAGTTGGTTTATATTCCATTTTGGGGTGATTCATTGATAGAAGGAGTCGACTTTGGGATATATTTAGCAATATATATGTCATTAAGTTGGATCAGATACAAGTCAAACAGCTGATAAATCACTCTTAATTCTCATGTTTCAAGTTTGTATTGAGAATTGGTTTGAGATTTCGCCAAATCAACTGTATGATGTCCTCATTTCTCATTTAAGTAAATTATAGACTGTTTAATTAATATATATCATGAAAATACATTCGTGTATCATTTCAGTCTCATTATTTATAACAATACTCTAGAACTAAACATGTTACCAACAAGCTGACAATCACGTGTGTGAGCGGAGGACAGTTTACACCCGGAGTTGCAGGGTATTCCCACAACCGAAAGTAATACTTTCGCCATGAGACTAATTCCTACAGAGACCCATGTGAAATGTTTTAAGCTATATATTGCACCTGGGCGCCCTTACCACAATAATGTCTTCGGCGGCCCAACAAAAACCGAGCTCTTCACTTTCAACACCCATCAAAAACGCTGAGGTGTGTAATATCATCGCGAACGATCGAACCCGTGACCAAAATCACGTTTAAGCACTGGTCAAAAAAGTTGCCGCCGTCAACAACCACTACATCGCACCTCGTGGTTAATCTCATTATTTATAACAATACTCTAGAACTAAACAAGTTACCGACAGACTGACACTATACAATAACATAATTTTAGCGTAAAATGGATAATGTTGGTGCATACAATATTACAATACAAGTGACCTCTTTTTTCGCACTAATCCACAATATTGCGAAAACTTTCTCCCTTTTAACTTCTTCCCAAAACCATCCATCATCACATCTCATTTCAATAGACAAAGATTTATTAATTTCAATACATTGTTATGCAACACCAAAATGAATTAGAGTAGATGTAAAAAAGACCAAGAAGAGCGCTAAGAAGAAAACAAATACCCTTGACTCCATGGTTAGTCGCTACACAATATAATTGAACTTTTTCTAGAGAGAACTTGTAAACTTATGTAGAGGTTTATAAGTTTGTTGTAATTTTTATTTATAAAAAAATACAGAAAACAATAAATAAAAGGGCATAATAGTAACTCAATAGAAGGGCTTTAGGGTTCTTGTTGTGAAGATATAAGAACGCGGGTACTGAGTCGCCTCCTTCACTCGTCTCCCTTTCATCAGTATATACAAAGCGCGCGGCTCTCAGATCTTCGCCTCCGCCAAACTCCGTCAAGGTCCGCCGTTCTCTTTCTCTCTCTGTCACAACACTCTTCCCTTCACTTTAACTTTCACGACTGTATCTGTTTCCATGCTCTGTTTCTTCACTGAAATGAATTAATGAAACCAAGCATGATGTGTAGGAATATTTCAGAGTCGTTCTAAGTTTCGTTGTGATGAACGTTTTTGAACATTGAGTTTTTCACGGTCTGGGTCTGCTTGTGTTGTTTCCGTACTGGGTGATGACTGGGAAGTAAACTAGGGACTATTAACTTGGAAACTTGAGTTTGATTCACCATTGTTGTTTTGTTAGTTTATTGTTGTTGTTGTTGTTAGAATTGTTGGGTTTGGGTTTAAGTTATTATGATGTTTTTATAAGTTGTTCTGTGTGATGAGGACTTTATCCGAGTATGGTTCCAGAGATGTTTGACATCGTTTTCATTCTTATGTGACCAGGGCTTTCTCAGATCAACAGACCCGCAAGATGTCAGGGTACGTGGACAATTCTCTTTTTCGACTATTTTTCATTTAGTGTAGATAGGGAATGCATACGAAAAGTATATTGTCATCCTGATAGGACTGGAGATGGATTATAAATTTGTCGTTTGCTATTAATTGTGTTTTGTGATGGGTCAGAGTTCTGGTTTGGGAAAGACATGGAGAACTTAGGAAGGCTAGTTATTATGTATATTATAAATGAAAGTTTGTGTTATTAAGCCTGCCTCTGTTATTTTTAGTCAATTATATAAAGTAGCTGATGGAATGTTTAAAAGAGTTTTGTTCTGACTATGGTTCTGACATAGGCTAGTGTCCTGATTTGTCTGCATCTTGCATTCAGTTTATCATGGCAAAAATGCCAATTTGCACTCAAAACTTGGTTATAATTATCAGTATGCAACCCGAACTTGCAATTGAATCAATTTACCTCTTAAACTTGGTAAAAATTGCCGAATTGCAATCCCTCTGTTAAAGATATTAGAAAAATGTAAATAAATATCTAATAACATAAAAAATTAATAAATGTGTACAAATATAATTATATACCCAACACACTATATTTGAAATGAGTGGGTATGTAAAATATATAATTTGAAGTAGGGTTGAGTATGTAGAAAAAAATATGTAAATAAGTACTTTGATTAAAAAAATTTCCTCATTTTAAAGAATATTTTTATTTATTTTAAAAAAAATATACATATAAAATGACAACATTACCCCTTATGTGCATGGCATATGGCGCAAAATTGGATAGAAACAGTTAAACTTAACAAAGGGGATCAAATCGGCAATTTTTACCAAGTTTAGGAGGTATATTAACACAATTTCAAGTATAGGGTGTAAATTGACAATTTTAGCCTAGTTCGGGGTGTATTTTGTCAATTTTGCAGTTTATCATTTTAAGTTAAACATGGAGATGTCTAGAAGCTAGTTTTGTTCAGTCTATGGTTCGGATGTAGGCTAGTTGCAGAGTGTATCTTGCATTCAGATTATCATTCAGATTGTTAGTGACTTAGCGGAGTGACCTACAGTCTAGTTTCTGACACATTGATTTAGTCCATCATTTCAGCTGACGGTCTGAATGTAGTTTTGTTCTCATGCTGACCTATTGTATTGGTCTCATAGAACCCAGTTGCTTTTGTTCTGCATCTAGCTTGTCATGTTGTCTGAAAGAAGAAAGGAAAACTGGAATTGTTTGCAAGTTTTATGAAATTATAATATTCCTGGTGAGCACCTTAGTTCTTAACTGACTTGGAGGTGCTAGCATGCTGCAGAATGCTGTTATGGATGTTGATATCTGGCATGCATTTTTAACTTTAATTAACTTCTGTTCATTTTATTGCTCATACAGAGATGAAGCTGAGGTTCCCGTTGCTCCTGAGCCTGTTGCTGCTGCTCCAGCACTAGGTGAGCCCATGGACCTCATGACCGCATTGCAACTTGTGCTTAGGAAGTCATTGGCTCATGGTGGGCTTACACGGGGTCTGCATGAAGCTGCCAAGGTCATTGAGAAGCATGCTGCACAGCTGTGTGTTTTGGCTGAAGACTGTGACCAGGCTGATTATGTTAAGTTGGTCAAGTCACTGTGCGCAGAGCATAATGTAAACTTAATGACAATTCCTAGTGCTAAAACTCTTGGAGAATGGTCTGGGGTAAGTAAAATATACCATTCCTGCTTAAGTACTTGTTCACATGCAAACCTTATATTTCGACCTTTATGCTCCAGATTATGTATACATACTTGCATTTCTTTTCACCTGATTTATTTTTCCAATAGATTGTCTGCGCAACTTTTAATTATGTGTTGATTGTATTTATCATCTCACAGCTTTGCAAGATTGATTCTGAAGGGAAGGCAAGAAAGGTTGTTGGTTGCTCTTGCGTTGTTGTCAAGGTATTATTACATTCTTTTCGGTGTGTTCATTTAGAACCTTTCTTTTGTTCTCTCCAATTTATGTCTCTTCATATGGTTTATGTTTCCTTACCTTGAGTTTTATTGTTCTATAGGATTTTGGTGAAGATACAGAAGGCCTTCATGTTGTTCAGGAGTACGTGAAGTCTCATTAAACCTGGAAGAGGTTGGAAATTGAGGCCCTTAGTATTATGTCTGTCCCAACTTATAACGTGTTTTCTTCAGATTCTCGAACCATCATATTTTGGAGCATGCTATCATCTGTGTTTAACATACCTTCAATGGAGTGATATTTTTTTGTTATGGATTGATTAGTTTTATCCCTTTTTCCCCTCTATATTTTGTTCATTTTTCATTTTCAAGCTGATCGTTTGAATTGGACAAATGGTCCGATCTCCCCTGACTTTAGCACATCACTTGTATGGTAGTGGTCCATTAATTAAATAGAATTCAATTTTGATTGTTTAGGGGAGTCTGGCTGAATCTACACCAGGAATACTGTGTACCACATCATCTTTCAACCACCTTTTTTGAAGTCTATGGTTTTGGGTACTTATGATACCCTCCCAACAATTTGGGTAGGATGCCCCATCCCATCTTGATACTCTTGTAGAAGCTTTCATTTCATCCACTGGTCCAAAAGAAAGGGCATGATTTTGGTATCTGATTCTATATGCTGTTGGCATTTGGCACTTTAATTAAAAGACTGAGGATCGAAGATCCCAAATCTTGTCAGTGTTAAACAACCCACTGCTATAGTTAAACAATGGGGCGAATTGTTGTGTTACAAATTGGAGAATGTCGGCTAGTGCCAAATATGAATACATAGGATGGCTCGTGGTTTCTATTATAATAACAATCACATAGTCCACCCTTTAACTCTAATCTATGTATCATAAAGTATACTAAAAAAACCAGTATTCATTTAAGAACAGAGGTAAAGAGCACTATTATATATAGGGCACCTTAAAGATCTTGTTGCATCTTCCTTATTATTCTTCTAATCATGTTCGTTGTTAATGGGGCCTGCTCATAGTTTTGCCACATCTAGCTGTCACCTCTCGCAGAATGTAATTTCTTCCGATTTCCGGGCGAGACCTTTACATTTTTAGTAAACTGTCACCTTTTGCTGGAGCATACTGTTGAGTACTCTGCTTCTTCCACGTTCCTCCTCTATGAACCGCAACACCAGTACACCACTACTTGAGGCAACAACCCCTTCCATTTCCCTTGAACATCTCTCGGTACCACCTCACTCTCACGGAACTTGTTCACTTGCTCTAGATTTAGTGTACTCTCGCAAATCAGCTCTTTGGTAGCATGGCAGAGTGCAACGATGATGTTCTTGTACTCAGGTCTAAGTCCATGTAGAAACTTCTTATCCAAAGAAGTCGCATCTATCGGTTTCACAAACCGATACAACTAGTCAAAACGAGTCTCATACTCCCTGACCGTCATGTTCCCCTAGTTGAGTGCCAGGAACTGAAACTCAAGCTCCTCCTTCACAGTAGATAGAGAGTACTTCTCCCGGAAGAGATCTACAAACTCGCTCAAGAGATCTACAAACTCCCTCCAGTCAAAAGTGGATACATCTCTCGTCCTCTTCGCACTCTTCCACCAATCCAGTGCATCATCCTTCAAGAAAAACGTGGTTATCATCATCTTCTCAATCTCATAACACACTATCATCTCAAAGTAGATTTCCATGCTCCTAATCCATTGATTACCAACCATATGATCTAAGCCCCCATGAAATTTTGGTGCTGCCAACCTACTGATATCTCTAATCAGCCTAAGGACTCGCCCCTCATCCCAAACAACAATCTCTGGAGCAACCGGTTCAACATGTGCCTCGTCCTCATAAAAGTTACCTACATTATGAACCCGACCACCACCTCTAGCTCCGCCTCGGCCTCTAATCATGCGTCCATGTGAATCCATCACATATTAACATTTTAACACTTGATCAATACATGTATAAAACTTAGACCAAAGGGTAAGTTATGTACCACATGTATTAACCAAGACACATACGAAAGATTATAAAAGGATTAAACAATCATATTACGTAACAACTCAAAGTACCGAACTTTAAGAGAAGACTTCTAACACTCCCGCATACCTAGTGATATATCAATACCGAAGAGCATATGATGGGGATCCACTACACGAGTCATCGCTCTTGGATGATATTGATAAAATCACCAAATATGCAACTTACGATTTAATACCAACTATCACAACCCCAAATTTTGAACAGTAAAAATTCAAATTTAAGGTTGCATTAACTCTAAAATAACCTCAATATTAATTGAAATTACTTTACAAAAACTGAATATCCGCCCTTAGTTTAAACATATAACTCAGTTTATAAACATCAGTACACTCACTCAATTTACACAATGTACAGAAATGTACAATTTGTATAATCCACTTATATCTCACCAAAAATGAAAAGAAACTCCACTAGTTGGGCCCCACTGTTTAGCTGCCTAGTTTACACAGTTATGAAGTATTACTTGCAGCACTATCTCTTGCACCATTGATTGGTACACCAAGATTGCAATACAAAACCCGGTAAGCTTCACAACTTGTATGAGTAAACCAAATAAATACTCAATATAAAACATCAACATCACAACGTAACTACAACCTATCACAACAATATCAACTACTCAACCACCATAACTTCACCATTCCAATAGCATCATCACAAATGATACTCACGACAATTGAACCATTTATGAGTTACAACATTTTTGCCCCATGAATGATGCTCTACACAATAAACTAATCATGAGTTACAACACTTTACCCCATGATTAGTAGGCACAAACACTAGAACTCTAGATAAATCATCCCCACACTCGGCCAAGGTGTGATTCCGACACTACCTATCGCCACTTTGGCACAATAAACAAAATAATTAATTTTGGCTACTTTGGCAAAATAGTTTGACAACGCCACAACAATACCCAAACTCACAACAATAACACAGAGAGGTGCATTTCTTCCTTTCGAGTCAAACATCACAACAACACTTCAACTATACAGTTATTATATCCACAAATATCTATTTTACCGAGAGGTACATTTTCTCCACTTGCAGTCTCATTCTCCACACAATATCTCAAAATGATAAACAAAACATAACAATAATGAAAAAAACACAAATAATAATATAACAATATATGTTCAATGATAATATATGCACATTCCCATTACCATTTATAAACACATCTATATATTACAAAATATATATATAACAATCACAATAATTAAAGAATGCCCTCTTCTTACTTCACTAACACCCTCTTGTACCCATTTAACACGAAAACAAGTCATTTATTCTTAGACTACACAAACTAACAACCAAAGAAATGGTGAGGCTTTTTACCTTCAAAGACGTCGAGATGGTCAGGAAGCTGCCAGAGTTGCAGCTGAAATTCTCCTCTTGAAGCAGCAGCTACAAAGTTGATTTGCAGCCCTAAATCGACCACCCAACTTGTGTAGACGTTGTCTAAGGACTGCAAGAGCCAAAACAAGGTGACCCCGAGCCCTAGACCCGCCGGCGACAGAGATTGCAGCGGCGTTGCATATATGCAGGTTTGTCCGAGCTCGGGTGCGGTTGGAACGCTGCGCGGGGTGGTGTGCCACCACCACATATCGACGGAGCCCGACCATGCGATTCAAATAAGATCGGCGGTGACGAACACGGCAGTCGGAGGAGGGAGATCGGAGGAACAACATAGGCAATTTTCAGGTGTTGAACAGTAGCCTTCAACAAAGATCGAAAAATCATTCATGTCGAGACCACAAGGCTATGATGGATCAATTTGCAAGCCTTGTGATTAATAATGTTGTCTGAATATTGCGATCGACTAGTCGATCCATCCTACACCAGAAACCCATGTGGGCTAATAATACTCTCCTTTCAGGAGTGTTAACAACATTGTTAATGCAATTGAGCTGAATATGAAATCAAAGACTAATGTTTGTTCGGTATTTGCGGAGCAGAATGTGCTTCTTGTTAAAAACCATCAAACAGATGCTTTTCTTCTCCTATACATTCAAATCACACATTTGAAAAAGAGTAAAATGAATTAGAGTAAATGTAAAAAAGACCAAGAAAAGCGCTAAGAAGAAAGCAAATACCTTTGTGTATTCAACTAAGATTTTATAAGATTTTCTTGTATTTTAAGAATCTTTTGAAATCTTGTGGTATTCAATTAAGATTTTAAACAATCTATTGAAATTTCAAGGTATTCAATTAAGATTTCAAAAACTCCTATGAATTATGGTGGTATTCAAAAATAGATTTATTTTGAATGATTTCATTTATTAGTTGATTTTGTTGGATTTTGAAGTATTTTTACACTATATCATGCTTGTTAGAAATCAAGCATCAAGACATAAGATTTTGATGTATTATCTCTCTCTCTCTTTCTCTCAAAATAAGATCAAAAATTTTTATATTCTTAATTATTTGTTTTATTTTAATTGCTCAAATCAATTTTCTGGGTTTTTCTTATGATTTGGTATAATTGTTGTAAGCAAAAAAGAAATGATGGCTGTTTTTATAATTGTAAACAGTTGTTTTGCGAAAACAAATCAATTGTATACCAATCAAATTTCAGATTTTAGAATACTATTGAATGTTAATTGGGTGAAAGTTTATAAAATTGTTATTATATCTTTGATCCTCATTCAAGATAGTTGCACATTTGTGATATTGATCTTGTACCTTTGTTTGATCCTCATGTGACTTTAGGATTATGTAAAAATGAGATATTAATCCCTAATAATACATAGGGATGTTTGTTATTGCTTAACATGTATGTATAAAATTAATAAGGATGTAAGTAACTAGTAAATCTTACCAACATACCATCATAAAATCTATTAAAATCTTCCAAATACAATACAATAAATTCTTCTCAAATCCATACAGAGTTTAAATAATATATGAATTCTGCAATTCAGTAAAACTCCACGAATTATAAAAATTCAAATAAAATCATTTGAAATCTAGATTGAATACAGCCTCTAAATGGCAAGTCGCCACACAAAATAATTGAACTTTTTTTTAGGGAGAGTTACAAAGTTATCTAGGTTTGTAAGTTTGTTATAATTCTTATTTATAAAAGAAAATGACAGAAAAAAAAATAAAGGGCATAATAGTAACTCAATAGAAGGGCTTTAGGGTTCTTGTTGTGAGGATATAAGAACGCGGGTAATGAGTCGCCTCCTTCCCTTTCATCAGAATACACAAAGCGCGCGGCTCTCAGTTCTGCGCCTCCGCCAAACTCCGTCAAGGTCCGCCGTTCTCTCTCTATCTCTGTCACAACTCTCTTCCCTTCACCTAACTTTCACGACTGTATCTGTTTCCATGCTCTGTTTCTTCACTGAAATACATTAATGAAACCAAGCATGATGTGTAGGAATATTTCAGAGTCGTTCTAAGTTTCGTTGTGATGAACGTTTTTGAACATTGAGTTTTTCACGGGCTGGGTCTGCTTGTGTTGTTTCCGTACTGGGTGATGACTGGGAAGTAAACTAGGGACTATTAACTTGGAAACTTGAGTTTGATTCACCATTGTTGTTTTGTTAGTTTATTGTTGTTGTTGTTGTTGTTAGAATTGTTGGGTTTGGGTTTAAGTTATTATGATGTTTTTATAAGTTGTTGTGTGTGATGAGGACTTTATCCGAGTATGGTTCCAGAGATGTTTGACATTGTTTTCATTCTTTTGTGACCAGGGCTTTCTCAGATCAACAGACCCGCAAGATGTCAGGGTACGTGGACAATTCTCTTTTTCGAGTATTTTACATTTAGTGTAGATAGGGAATGCATACAAAAAGTATATTGTCACCCTGATAGGACTGGAGATGGATTATAAAAGAGTTTTGTTCAGACTATGTTTCTGACATGGGCTAGTGACGCGATTGGTCCGCATATTGCATTCAGTTTATCATTTAAAATTAAACATGGAGATGTCTAGAAGCTAGTTTTGTTCAGTCTATGGTTCTGATGTAGGCTAGTTGCAGAGTGTAGCTGCATCTAGCTTGTCATGTTGTCTGAAAGAAGAAAGGAAAACTGGAATTGTTTGCAAGTTTTATGAAATTATAATATTCCTGGTGAGCACCTTAGTTCTTAACTGACTTGGAGGTGCAAGCACACTGCAGAATGCTGTTATGGATGTTGATATCTGGCATGCATTTTTATCTTTAATTAACTTCTGTTCATTTCATTGCTTATACAGAGATGAAGCTGAGGTTCCTGTTGCTCCTGAGCCTGTTGCTGCTGCTCCAGCACTAGGTGAGCCCATGGACCTCATGACGGCATTGCAACTTGTGCTTAGGAAGTCATTGGCTCATGGTGGGCTTACACGGGGTCTGCATGAAGCTGCCAAGGTCATTGAGAAGCATGCTGCACAGCTGTGTGTTTTGGCTGAAGACTGTGACCAGGCTGATTATGTTAAGTTGGTCAAGTCACTGTGCGCAGAGCATAATGTAAACTTAATGACAATTCCTAGTGCTAAAACTCTTGGAGAATGGTCTGGGGTAAGTAAAATATACCATTCCTGCTTAAGTACTTGTTCACATGCAAACCTTATATTTCGACCTTTATGCTCCAGATTATGTATACATACTTTTATTTCTTTTCACCTGATTTCTTTTTCCAATTGATTATCTGTGCAACTTTTAATTATGTGTTGATTGTATTTATCATCTCACAGCTTTGCAAGATTGATTCTGAAGGGAAGGCAAGAAAGGTTGTTGGTTGCTCTTGCGTTGTTGTCAAGGTATTATTACATTCTTTTCGGTGTGTTCACTTAGTACCTTTCTTTTGTTGTCTCCAATTTATGTCTCTTTATATGGTTTATGTTTCCTTAACTTGAGTTTTATTGTTCTATAGGATTTTGGTGAAGATACAGAAGGCCTTCATGTTGTTCAGGAGTACGTGAAGTCTCATTAAACCTGGAAGAGTTTGGAAATTGAGGCCCTTTTAACTAGGGGGTGGTGTTGTCTTTAGATAGTTATGGAGCTTCCTTGGTATTATGTCTGTCCCAACTTATAACGTGTTTTCTTCAGATTCTCAAACCATCATATTTTGGAGCATATGCTATCGTCTGTGTTTAACATATCCTTCAATGGATTGATAATTTTTTGTTATGGATTGATTAGTGTCATCCCTTTTTCCCCTTTATATTTTGTTCATTTTTCATTTTAAAGCAGATCGTTTGAATTGGACAAATGGTCCGATCTCCCCTGACTTTAGCACATCACTTGTATTGTTGTGGTCAATTAATTAAATTGAATTCAATTTTGATTGATTAGGGGAGTCTGGCTGAATCTACACCAGTAATACTGTGTACCACATCATCTTTCAACTACCTTTCTTGAAGTCTGGTTTTGGGTCCTCATGATACCCTCCCAATAATTTGGGAGGATGCCCCATCCCGGCTTTATACTCTTGTAGAAGCTTTCATTTCATCCACTGGTCCAAAATAAAGGGCATGCTTTTGCTAAATGCCATATCCCAATATCCCATCTGCTTGCTTGAGCTTTTTGGGAAGTGTCACTTATGTCGAACTTGAATACTGTTTTGGTGGTGAATCTCTTTATGTGCATATTGTCTTTGACAATGGCTTCTTGGTTTCTTATCCTTATTCTCGTGAGCATAGAACAATGTGCCTAAATCCCCCTTCCCCAGCTCGTGTCCGAAATCTGTGCAGCATCCACCATACTAGAGCTAACAGCTACTTGCAACTGGCTTTGTTATGTGATGTAAGATTAGCCATTTGTTATGTGAGCTAAGATTACCTTCTGATCACAAAATTGGGACTGTTTATCCAATAACGAATCAGTTTTGTGGACAGACAAGATGCTTAGTTTTCGTGACGCTTCAGAAGTTAGAAAGTTACTTTCTTTCACAAATTTGAACAGCCCTATGCGCATAGCGGTATAGGTTGGGTTAGCAAACTGATTGGTGCAGCATTCTTTGAATGGAATTAGAGCTACTGGTATTTGCGTAGCTAGTATTAGAGGACTGGAAGCAGCGAACTATAAAACCCTCCTAACCTTAATTTCATTTGAAAATATTGAACATCTGATGGCCCAGCTCAGCTTCAGTAGTACTTTTCTTGTTTTCGGCATAAAATCTCAGCAGGTCTTTCTATTCACTATCTCCCTACTTCTAGCTTCTCTTCTAAATGCTCCTGTATAATTATTTGTGCAATACTTATTCATGAATTTCTTAATGTTAATATGATTATGGGACTTATTATTAGGTAGTTGGCAAGCCTGGTTCATCTACTTCATACATTCCCAGGTGCAGTACAATGACGACTACTAGTCCTCTTATTCGCCCAAGCAAAACAAACTCAAGTCGGGCTACAGGTCTCAATCGATCATCCTCTGCTATAAAATCTAGTTTTACTTTCCTTACAAAATGAAGTTGGCAATAAAAACGTTCCCTTCATGTTAGAGAAGAAGATGATTTTGCTATCTGATTCTATATACTATTGGCATTTTGCACTTCAATTAAAAAACTGAGGATCGAAGATCCTAATCTAGTCAGAGTTAAACAATCCACTGCTATAGTCAAACAATGGGGTCGAATTGTTGTGTTACATATTAGAAGAATGACGGTTAGCTGCCAAATATGAATACATAGGATGGCTTGTGGTTTCTATTATAATAACAATCACATAGTCCACCCTTTAACTCTAATCTATGTATCATAAAGTATACTAAAAAACCAGTATTCATTTAAGAACAGAGGTAAAGAGCACTATTAATCTATTATATATAGGGCATCTTAAAGATCTTGTTGCATCTTCCTTATTATTCTTCTAATCATGTTCGTTGTTAATGGGGGCTGCTCATAGTTTTGCCACATCTAGCTGTCACCTCTTGCAGAATGTAATTTCTTCCGATTTCCGGGCGAGACCTTGGTTAAAAATGTAAACTGAGTTTGTTATATGAATAAGTTTCTATTCAAAAGACTATCATATATAACAATCTACCATAGAAATGATAGAACAATACAAAATATCATTACCAAAATATAGCTTTAAGCTTCACTTCGGAGAGAACAATGAGAATTACCTCTTCTTCTTCTCCCTTTTTTTGTGTGTTTTTTTTTTCAAGAAAATAGACAAATGCACGAGTGCCACAAACTTAACAAAAGCGCGTGCGGTAATTGCCGACTCGTCAAACGCAGCACCACCTAACCACCTTCCTCCGTTGCCCCATTTCACCGGACTAAGCTGTGGCTCACCTTCACCTTATATAAACAAGAGAACCAAACCATGTCTAACCCAAACTACACCAAATATAAATACCACCACACACTCACTCCTCACTCCTCATCCTTCAGTGTCTCTATAATTTCACTTGTAGAGGTCAATTCTAAAGAGGGTGTTAATAGTCTTACTCGAGCTCTCAAGCAGTTCCTGAGTTCAATTTTTTTGTTTGGTTTCTTAAATCTTGATAAGGAAGTATGGCTGGTACTGGTTTGTTTACAGAAATATTGGATGGAGAAGCTTACAAGTACTACTCTGATGGAGAATGGAAGAAATCATCTTCTGGTAAACTTGTTCCCATCATCAACCCAACTACAAGAAAAGTTCACTACAAGGTTCAAGGTGATTACTTCTGTTTCTTTACTCTTCAACCATGTTCATGATTTTCTATGCTTCGATCCATTTTTGCAAATTGAATTACAAGTACCCTTTATCTCTTGGTTCAGCTTGTACACAGGAAGAGGTCAACAAGGTGATGGAGTCAGCAAAAGCTGCACAGAAGTTGTGGGCGAAGACTCCACTTTGGAAGAGAGCAGAGCTACTTCACAAGGCTGCTTCTATCCTCAAAGAACACAAAGCTCCAATTGCAGAGTGCTTGGTTAAAGAAATTGCTAAGCCTGCTAAAGATGCTGTTACAGAGGTGTGTATGAGCTAACCTTATCTTTTAATTTGAAGGTGATTTGTTTTGGACTTTTGGTTTGTGTGGAGAAGTTGGATTAAAGTTTGGATTTTTTGAAGGTTGTGAGGTCTGGAGATTTGATCTCTTACACTGCTGAAGAAGGGGTCAGGATCCTTGGTGAAGGGAAGTTCTTGTTGTCTGATAGTTTTCCTGGAAATGAAAGAACCAAGTACTGCCTCACTTCCAAGGTATACATACTTCTTACTAATTTTGTTTCTGTCGGTTCTCTTTTACTGCTACGGTAATAGGATTTGCCTAGGTAGGTTGGTGTAGATGATGTAAGCCTTTGCAGAAGCTAAAAATGATGTCAGCCTTAAACCATTTTGTAACCAAAGATGATGATAACGCTTGCGTATCTTATCTGTATTAAATTTCTCATCTTGGGAAGAGGGTCTCCTCAAATTC
Organism: Argentina anserina; assembly: GCF_933775445.1. Lineage (NCBI taxonomy): Eukaryota > Viridiplantae > Streptophyta > Magnoliopsida > Rosales > Rosaceae > Argentina > Argentina anserina. Next base: position 597,515 of record NC_065872.1, on the reverse strand, counting down.
GGGAATGTTTCAATGTGCGTCATATGACTTGGGATTTTCTGAAGTTTAGATTATGAAATTAAGAGGTCAGAGTGTGATCCTCAAAGCGGTAGATAATGAGCTATTGAAAAACAAGCAGCAGATAATGAATAAATAGCAGTAAATTTATATTCATGAATCAGTTAGTTCTGATCAATTTTGCTGAATTCAACTGATTTTGGATCTCAGATTCCACTTGGTGTGGTTCTAGCCATTCCACCCTTTAACTATCCTGTCAACCTTGCTGTCTCAAAAATAGCACCTGCACTGATTGCTGGGAATTCTCTTGTGCTCAAACCCCCAACTCAGGTATTCATTCAAGGAATTGCACAATCATCCAGCTGTTATTGTTGGAATGTGTCGGTTGTGTTTGTGAAGCTGCCTTTACAATTTGTTGGTGATCTCTCATGTTAACCTACTTTGCATCTAGGGTGCTGTTTCTGCCCTTCACATGGTACATTGTTTCCACTTGGCTGGTTTTCCTAAAGGCCTTATTAGCTGTGTCACTGGAAAAGGATCTGAGATAGGTGACTTCCTTACGATGCATCCTGGAGTGAATTGTATTAGGTATAAGCCTAACCTACCATTGTTTGGTACTATATAAGCTACCCTCATAGTTTTGTTGTCTCGATACTTATAGTTTTTCATTGATCCATTGTGGTTTGACAGCTTCACTGGTGGTGACACTGGTGTTGCAATTTCCAAAAAGGCGGGCATGATCCCTCTTCAGATGGAGCTGGGAGGAAAAGATGCCTGCATTGTGCTCGAAGATGCTGACCTTGATTTGGTGGCTGCAAACATAATAAAAGGAGGCTTTTCCTACAGGTGATTCAAGTCAATTCTTTCTTCTATGCTTACATATGTAAGCCACCATAAAGAGTTTTGAGTAATTAGTGTTAACATGGCACACACATTTTGTAACAGTGGTCAGAGATGTACTGCTGTCAAGGTTGTGTTGGTAATGGAATCTGTAGCTGATGCCCTGGTTGAGAAAGTGAAGGCCAAGGTGGCTAAGTTAACTGTTGGGCCACCCGAGGAGAACTGTGACATCACTCCAGTTGTTACGGAGTCATCTGCAAACTATATTGAAGGGTTAGTTATGGATGCAAAACAGAAAGAAGCAACATTTTGCCAAGAGTACAAAAGAGAGGGGAACCTTATCTGGCCTTTGTTGTTAGATAATGTCAGACCTGATATGCGAATTGCTTGGGAAGAGCCATTCGGTCCAGTTTTGCCAGTTATTCGGATCAGTACTGTTGAAGAAGGGATCCACCATTGCAATGCTAGCAATTTCGGACTACAGGTAACGCTATTTTATCATAACATGATGCGACAAAATTTATCGTAACAATGTTCTGACCTTTGTGAAATATACAGGGCTGTGTGTTCACCAAAGACATCAACAAAGCAATGTTGATTAGTGATGCAATGGAGACAGGAACAGTTCAGATAAACTCTGCGCCTGCTCGTGGTCCAGATCACTTTCCATTTCAGGTGAGCTCTTCTGAATTACACCCACCTAACTAGTTTAGTTTGCTGCCAAGGAAATATCATATTAACATGGAGTCTTGTGATATGCATGACAGGGTATAAAGGATAGTGGAATTGGGTCACAGGGAATCACCAACAGCATCAACATGATGACCAAGATCAAGACCACTGTAATCAACTTACCAACCCCTTCTTACACCATGGGTTAGTAAGCGGTGTAAAATAAGAAAGAATCATAGTATTCAGAGCTACTACTTTTTAATCGATATCGTGTAGCAGATCAATTAGTAAAAGTGTGAGTGTGAATTTTAGGCTGCAGACTGTAAAATGTTATGATCTTCTACGGCATAATGGAGTTGATGAGAAAGATGAATAACTGGGACATTCTTTCCAAACTGGAAGCTGTAGCATCATGATGCGATTTGCATGAATTTGAGGCTTCTCTTTTGTACCAACCTACCAATTAGTCAAGTATTTGGAAATTTCAGTTAATTAGAAGAGAGGAAGTGTACGACTATGATAAATTTTGAACTTGGTTCTTGAACAACTTTAGACTTCTCATAACATCTGCAACAAACTATCATGATCAAAAACAACCTAGCCTTCAACAGAGATCGGAAGATCATTCCTGTCGATACCACAAGGCTAGGATGGATCAATTTGCAAGCCTTGTGATTAATAATGTTGTCTGAATACTGAGATCTGACTAGTGGATTTATTCTACACCAGCAACCCAGGTGGGCTAATAGTACTCTCCTTTCAGAGTTTCAGGAGTGTCAACAACATTGTTAATGCAATTGAGCTGAATATGAAATCAAAGACTAATGTTTGTTCGGTATTTGTGGAGCTGAATATGCTTCTTGTATAAAATCATCAAACAGATGCTCTTCTTCTCCTATACATGCATATCACACATTTGAAAAGCTTTCAGATGCTTTCCATGTAGAATTTCCCTTTCCTGCACAGCTGACTCCTATATATAATCCTACGACCCAAGAGGTGGCCAGTGTGATTAGTTTGTGAACATATATATGCTTCAGTTGAAGCTGATCTTAACTAACTCTAATTCACCAACAATTAATATCGTAACGGATGCGTGATATATATACCTCTCTAACTAGCTCTCTTCTTAAAAGTCCTTTATTTCGATCAACTTGTTTATCGTGGAGCAAATGGTATTAGACCAATTTGCAACCAATTAAAACGGCATGTTCTTTCTTGTCAGGAGTCTAGAGTTTAGTTTACGATTTAGAATTAGATGCGAAATGCAGTTCTTCATCATCTGCAAGATGGTTTATATTCCATTTTGGGGTGATTGATTGATAGAAGGAGTCGACTTTGGAATATATTTAGCAATAAATATGTCATTAAGTTCGATCAGATACAAGTCAAACAGCTGATATTTTCTTTTCTTTTCTGGAGAAGTATCTCTGTGCTCATTAAGCTACATATGCACATGGATTAGTTGCCCCTGAAAGGTATAAAACAAAGGGGGAAACATCTTCTGGGATTTGATTTGAAGTTCTTATTATCATTTTCAAAAGTGATTCTGGGAATGTGCTTTTATTTGGCTTAATTTTTTTTGGTCGAATTTATTTGGCTTAATTAGTTAGGAACTTGGGATTATGTACATAATTTCTGACACATGCAAGCTTAGGACCCTTTTGAAGATGCAAAAACAAGATAATCATATTTAATCTTAGGATTGCATTAACATTAGGGTGATTAAATGGGTAAATGAGTTGTAAAGAGAGATCTTATGACATGAATATCAACAAGTGGAGATTTGATTGGTGAAAGACAGGGACATATACCAACATCGATCTTCAATTTTGGTTCGTTAATTAAGTTGGATTTACTAACTTCTTTTCAAATTGGATGTGTAATTTCTTTTATATTTCTTATACATACATTGTTTGAGGATACCTGATTTCTTTTATATATGTTTACACTAGGTCTGTAAATTAAGCCTAGGACTGATGGATATACTCAAATTTAGCCCAAAAAATTAAGCCGCGGGCCAGTTCGGCCCAAACTGATGGGCGGGCTTTACTCGGCCCGTTTTGGAATATGTAGGGTATGAGCAACATTTTTCAAGTCCTGGGCCGACCCAAAGTCATGCCCATATGATATATTATAAGACTGACCCGTAACCCGGTCCATTCTCGATCCGTGTTAGTAATAAATGGTTTTTCTCCTATAGATTTAAAATATTAAATATTAATAATGAATTTCTGTTAGTTCAATTGACAAATGTGTTATTCTTATAAGAAGATGTTCATGGACTCAACTCTTATCTCTATCAAATTTTGTTCAAATAGCCATAAAAATATTTTATTATTTAAAAATCACTGATCAAATGTAGACGGGCCATGTGCGGACTTTTTAAACCCAAACTTTATCCGACTAAAAGGCGGGCTCGGGCTTCACATATTGTGATAGTGCTGGCCCTGCCTTGCCCAACCCATTTTATAGCTAAAGCAGAAAAAGTCATAGGCCGAGTAGTATGTGAGTCTTCATATCTTAGAGACGGGCCGGCCATGCCCACCCATTTTACAGGGCTAGTTCACATGTCGACGGAACATACAATAATTACCATATTTAGTTTATAAGTAACACAAGAAAAACACAAACAAATTAACTTATTCTTATTCCCATATTCCTAATCCGTGAAAGTGCGAAACTAATGAGACATAATTTCATATACAATACTAAAACAATAAAACATGATGAGCATCGAATACTAACAGATTTCAGTGTAAAAATATGGAGTGACGTCCTTTGTTAAAAAAAAAAAAAACAGATCCAGCGTCTCTGTAGTTACGGAAAATTGTGGAATCGTTGCGTGATTTTGATTCCCATAATTTCGTAGGTACACATAGTCGTGTGTGATTTGATCCAATGAACTTGGCTAGCTTAGCATCAATGAAATTAACAACTCCATCCATGATCCATCGATCCCAGAATGAGAGATTCCACGATATAGAGCTAGTTGTTTCAATCAACACCTCTCAGTTCCCCGAGTGGTAATTCAAGCTAGATCATATAAATACTCTACGTACTGCTACTTGGTCGTGATTTCAGCTGGCAAAGTTTAGGCATATGATTTGTTGAAATTTCAAAACCCAGTTAAACAATGCATATAATCATTCTGGTAATCTTGCAAAAATATTCAGAGTCTAGTATAATATTATACTGTGATGACAATCATTTGAGATATGAGGGGTTTTTATAACTAATTAAGTACAGAGATATTCTGTGAACAAATTGGTTTTTTTATATAGTTTTATCTAATCTAATTTAATCCTAATAAAGGTCGCATTTCAGTGTACACTAGAATGCATATCACTTGGTTGCAATGGAGTCGACAATGAGAAACTTTCCAAGGGTGTATAGTGTTAGAGATTGCAAGTGTGTATGAACCTAACTCAAATTGACAATGCATCGTGTTTATGTATCTACATTGTTTAATGTCAAATTTGACGGATTAATGTAAGACTCTAAATGAAAATGTAATTGTTAGAGAGATATTTATATCTACGTTGTTCAATGTATATGCCGATATTCGATTTAAAAAAATTTTTTATGTAAAAGATAAAAACAAAAATAAGCATAATCTCGAAAAATAATTATTTTTGAATTTGGAAGTCACTGTTATTTGGGAAATGTTTGGATAAGCAAGCTTCAGTGCAAGTTTAAATTAAATCAAGCTTAATCATAGTAGAAGGTAACGCGCATCCAGCACAACACGGTGGTAGTAGTGCACACAGTAATACCACCCCACTCAATCGACAATCACTTAGCCCACAGACTAGTCTCCGGAGAACTAGTCTATCGAACCAAAGGCCCCGATCAGAATATTTCAGGCCCCACCGTGTACCCCATACACACTATAACAAAACCCCTCCCTTCTATTTAACCCCAACTCCAAAACACAAACAAATTTAGAGCTCCGAGAAAAAAAAACCGTAACAGGGAGTTCAGGTCAGTCTGAGAATTGAAATGAACTCTCTGCTAAACCCCCAACAACCCAACAACAACAACAACTCCTCCTCCTCCGCCGCCTCCGCCGCCTCCTTCCAAGACCTCCACCTCCACCACCGCCTCCTCATGAACCCTCAAGCGACGCCGTTCGACTCCTCCCACGACGACTTCCTCGAGCAAATGCTCTCCACCCTCGGCTCCTCCTCCTGCTCCTCCTGGGCCGACGAAACTCCGCCTCCACATCCGCCGTCCTCCGCCGCCAACGATACCAACAACAACAACAACAACAACAGCAACAACAACAACAATGTCGTCTTCTCTTACGACGACTCATCCAACCTCGCCTCCAAGTTCGGCAGCCACCAGATCAGCGCCGGCGCCGCCTCTGCCTCCAAGTCCTCCCCCACAGCCTCGGCGGCTGCCGCCGCCATGATGTTCCAGCACCAGCTCATGATGTCACGCGGCGCCGGCGGTTCCGACTCCGGCTTTGCTCCGATGGGGCTGTCCATGGGGGGTAACGGTGAGTTTGACCGCTCGCAGCACGACGGCGTTGACGGCTCGTCGTTTAAATCTCCTAATCAGGTTGGTTTATTAGCTTTGAAACCGGCGATGGCAATCATGGCATTAATGTTAATAGCTCTGAACTAACGGCGGTGATATTTTAACAGGGAGGCGGTGACGGTGGTTCGTCTGTTCAGGCCTTGTTTAATGGCTTTACTGGATCTCTGTCTCCAAACGAGTCTCAGCATTTTCATCACCCGCAGGTGTTTTATCATAATTCTCACTCCTTTTTATCTAATTAATGTTGATTAGTTTCTAATGATTTTGATTAATTTGATTAGGGAGGTGCACTTCAAGCTCAGAACTATGGTGCTCAAGCCCAAGCCCAAGCCATGACACAACCTCCGGCGAGCGGCTCGGCCGGAGCCACGGCGGCGCAACCCAGGCCCAGAGTCAGGGCCAGGCGTGGTCAAGCCACTGATCCACACTCCATTGCTGAAAGAGTACGTCCTCAATGTTTATTTCTAGATAGTATTTCGGAGTATTGAAACTTTAAAGTCCGATTATATGCATACCTATAGTAACGCTTTTATGATATGTTTTGATACTAATAACAGTTATAATCGACTGAAATTCATAAACTCAGAGCACTACGTACATAATGCGTTCAATTTGTTGTTTTGCTGAGCAAGCAAACAGAGCAGAAGCACTAGCATTTGTTTTGTGTTTTAGTTTTTTGTTGGTATTAGCTTGTATTGTTCTGAAACGGATATTGTTGCAGTTACGGAGAGAGAGAATTGCAGAGAGAATGAAGGCCCTGCAGGAGCTGGTTCCCAATGGCAACAAGGTAAGTGCAATTATTTGGTTCTCGGACCATACTTTGTAAGTTTGTATAATTAATTAGTTGATTAAAGTACATAATTATGGGTCATCATCAATATTATTTGATTTAAAATTGCAAATGATGCTTCTCTGTTTCCACCTCCCTCTGATCCTGTAACTGCTAGTCAGATAATAATATACGAAATATCATTTTATTTTAGGGTTTAGGGGACAAATGTCAGATAGGTAACAATGGCAGTATATTTTTATCATTTTGTAATTCCATTTTATTATCAGCTTTCCTAATTTATACCTGGATTTTGTTAATAAAATGGTTAATCATAGTGTGCACCAAGATTAAGTCCCTTGACGAGTATTTCTTATATCTATGTTTTTCAAGATGATATGATGAGTAATTAATTGATTAAAATGTTGGATGTGGGTTTTGGAATGACAGACAGATAAGGCTTCTATGCTGGATGAGATCATCGACTATGTAAAGTTCTTGCAGCTCCAAGTCAAGGTAATTTAGATACTTTCCTCTTCCTTTCTCTAACAATTGGTTATGCTTAATCGTTTTGATCATCTTTAATCCAAGACCCTCTTTCTAATTGCTTAGTATAATAAAAGGGAAGGATTCCCTGGTTGACATTGTTTGTCTAGATATGTTAAAATAATGAACAAAAGAATCAGCCTCTGTATTGTAAAGTGGGATCAAAGTATGGGGAATATTAATTTTATCTGTCATTCTTAGTATATATATTTACTGGGTTATGCTCTCTTGTTGGGTTCAAACAGGTTCTCAGCATGAGCAGGTTGGGTGGTGCTAGTGCTGTTGCTCCCCTCGTAGCTGATATGTCCTCTGAGGTAAAATTAACGAGTCATAAATCCCTCCCTTACCACCATAATAACCACACTTACACCATTATTAAAATTTTAGCTTATAGAAAATTAGAAGCCCATCCACATTTTGGCATTCACTTATTGTACGTGTTATACTTGTGGACATTTCTGTTAGTATCGAAGTTTTGAATCACTGAATATGTTAGTTTCGAAACTCATTACTCCGGAGCTAGCTTTGATCACATACGTGGCTAGCTTTGAGCTGGCCTCAGCTGCTGAAATTTTCATCACCACAAAACGACTAAGTAAAGCAGCACGCCTGCCCACTTTAGAGATTCCTCCTCACTCTCCTCTTTTCTGAGAAAACCAGCCTTTCTCTTTTGGCTTGTCTTTTTCCTTTGCCTTCCTTTTCAGTCTATGAAAGTTATTTACGAAAAAAATGCATCCTTTTCCTTTGGATCGCTGTAGGGTGGCGGTGACTGTATCCAGACCAGCGCCAACGGCGGGACCCGCGGCCGGAGCGGTGGCAACCAGACGGCGTCATCCAACGACAGCATGACGGTGACGGAGCACCAGGTGGCCAAGCTCATGGAGGAGGACATGGGCTCCGCCATGCAGTACCTGCAGGGCAAAGGCCTCTGCCTCATGCCTATTTCCTTGGCCACAGCCATCTCCACCGCCACGTGTCACACCAGGAACCCACTGATGAACGGCAACAACGGAAGTAACAACAACCCGGTCGTGGCATCCAACGGCGGAGAGGGTCCGTCCTCACCCAGCATGTCGGTGTTGACCGTCCAGTCAGCCACGATGGCCAGTAACGGCGGGGTTGACGTTTCCGGTAAAGACGCCGCCTCCGTCTCCAAGCCGTGAGATTTAGCCACGACCACCCACCCTAACGTGGCGTGGACTCCAAGCCTCTCTCTCTCTCTACTAAAGTCTACTAAAATAAGGCCTCATTCACCAGGGCAAACGACGCCGTATTTGCGTAGACTTTGGCTCTAAAAAAGCTTAGCTAACCCACCTCCCTCCCTACGAAAATCCTGTTTTTTCATGATTTTTGGGGTTTCTTTGTCTATTTAATTGCTTTTGTTCTTTTGTCGCTTCTTAATGTGAGCATGTTTATCTTCGATAATCCTAGTCATGTTACCTATTATGAAAATGATTAGTCTCTACAGAATATGATAATAATGTGGGGGGATCAAAAGAAGAGGGTTTGTGTTTATCAAATTCTAAAACAAGCTAGTAATCAAAAGGAGCCGGCAGCTAAACTACTAAAGCCCTCTTGTTTTTGTTGGCTAATGTTGGTTATAGACCATATCAATGTGGATTAGATTTTCCGGTCAACTCAACGTCTTGTATTTTCTTCTTTGTTTTAGATATTTTGACCACCTACTCCATTCACTAACTTCAGTTGAAGTCCTTGAGGACGATGACACAGACAAAAGTTTATCTTCAATTCATGTTTTAATAATACTCGCGCGGCAATGGTTTATCGATACATCAAGCAGATTAGTTTGATTCTGAAGTAGACTAATTCAATGCATCGGAAACTATTTGATGTCACCAAGTCTAATTCAAGTAACGATACATTATTATACTGTAGAACTTCACGTAAGACAACCTTCTTTCTTCAATGATCGTGACTCATATTAGCGTTGTGTATGCTAATGTATCGAGAAACTAATCTAGATTAATCAAAGAATAATCGAAAAAAGAAAAGGTGTAGCAGATGAGATTGCATAAATAGAATACAATACAGATTAACGGAAAGGAAAGAGTTGCGTTTGAGACTGAGTAATCGAATTCATAAAAGGTGATGCGCTGGTCTGATTCATCTCTTGGTTGACAAACACAAAGGGACAGAGATCATCATAATTTTGGTTCTATAGGCAACAGACTCAGTGGCCCATCTCACACGCTACGAATTTTTTATATTCAATTCTCATTTTAACGCCAGGATGACGTAAGGCCTACGGTCATCTTCTCTTCCAGTCCTGCTCTTCCCATTCATTCTCATTCAGTCATTCCCATACAGAATGGAAAACTGGAGCAGCAAACAGGAACCAAAAATGGTCTCTGGAGAAACCCTGATCAGCATTACCAAAATGACTTCAACAGCCAACAACATATGTGAGGATAGCCAAAAATGTAAGAGTAAGACGAAGCTGATCAATCAGTAGAAGCAACAATCCCTTTAAGCTATTCAAGTCAGAGACACAGATGCAAGCTCGCGGCCGGCATTGTGATTCGGAGGCAACACTGGTGAGGATGAACTTCCAAGCTAGGTCTTTTTCCAGATCTCCAACTCCATATCAAATTGACTTATTTCACATGGGAGTATTAAGAGACATGTAGTCCACTACTTATTGTCAATTCCTTAACAGCATCATTGAGGCATTGACTCTCCTATTCCAGTTCCTTATTCTAAAGGCCGAAGATATTATTCTATATCTGCCATTCTGCTCATAACTCCCAATAAACCAGGTAAGTGTTTTGAATCAGGGATCAATATATATACTATAACATGAAGCTGTTAATTTGGACTTCACTAATAAGTTCATATATAATAAATCTCTGTATGAAAATATAAAATGAAGGCATTGAAAATTGTTGATGCATCATTTTCCAAAGTACTGGCAAAAGTTTAACATCTCTTTTACCTCTGTCATGGTAGGACTTTTATATTTTGATAAAAATGCGATTGCACCGCACTGAAACATAGAATATTGATGAAGACCAAGGAAAAACAATTATATACGCATGTCTCAGAAATGAGAATAATTCTTTGATGTAAATTACAACATCTCAAAGAAGATCTCATTTATGACTAATGTAGTGACAGTAAGTTAAGCCAGCTCACACTTAATGCAGCACACATGTGAACCTTAGACACTGAAGTGCAACTAGAGAAACAAAACAAGCATATACCATAGAATTCTTGAAAATTATGAATGACACCATCAATCTTCCTAGCCCCAGAAACCATGAACTATGTAATTCATGTCAACAGCCACTTGAATATAAATCACAAAAATCTCCATCATTTATATTGAAAAGGATTCTCATCAGGATGAATATACATATACATATATACTTTCACACACTAATCACCCAAGATTTTTAGGACTACAACTTCACGGAGGCAAATTTCAATATATGAAATAATCAATTCAGGGGCCACCAGAAATCTAGAAATCCAGAAATCAATCTAGTGTATCCTTAACCGACCCTAAAAACTCCACCAATTTAGTTTTCCAATTCAGAATGAGCAGTATCATCGCAAATATAAGTGCAAAGCTCTTGACCATGCTATTCAGTATAACTTCCAAAAGCATGTACACAACAGGGACTAGCTCTTAAATCTCTACATGCCTCAACAAAAAATATTCCTTCAAGAGATTACTGTGAATCAATAATTGATTTTTTGGCTCCCAGAAATGTTCCCACGTGCGCAAATCTGCGATAACCTACAGTCTTCTCCTCAGAGTCAGCTCCTGTTTGGTATATGGAGCAAAATAATGCTTCTGGCTAACCTAATTCTATCATTTAGACATATAAAAGGCCATTTGTGTAGTAACATAGCAGAATCTATCGACCTCCATGGTGGATCAATTTGGACGCCTAAAAATTATACAGAATAACTGCTTCTAACATTTACAAATTTGATTAATCTTCATCCAAGTAATTGTCCACTATCGCAACCATGGTATTGGCACATATTTAGCCTCTAATATTAAACCAGTTGAATCCCAAAAGAACCCATAAGCTAGACTTAACAGAAATAAATATGTCATATGTACTAAAACATATATAAACCAACCCAAAGGGGTCTCTGACTCCTTGAGAGCAGAACACTAACATGGACACATGGTACCTTCACAGGATTGCCTAGATATCTCTAATGTGCCAAAGCTCAAACCAAACAACAGAAGCCCATCAACCACAACGTTTAGTTTTTCATCCGTTAATTATGCAAGAAACATATCTTATCAAATTAAAATTGTCATTGTTTCCATTTAGTTTCTTACTCCAACAGAATCTGGAGCCGACAGTAACATCTCTGCAAGCCTTAAATCTGTTATACGCCTTCTGCTCCAACAGATAGAAGGAATTTAGCAGCATGCTAGTAACTGGCCCGGATGATTCCATCCGCCTAGAGGGGCCAAGTGAAGACCTTATACCCCTGCCAAAATTCATAAACGCGACCCTGTGAGGGTTCCACTCACTCCAGTTATATCTAACTAACACAGCAACATTGCTAAATGTAAATGCCAACGTATACAACAATCTTAAAAGCATGAACATGACATCCATGAAACTAGAAAACAACCAGAAGCTTTTATTTATACGACGTTCTCTATCCATCACCTGTAAGTTTTAGATTCCTTGGAAGACACTTAGATGTACAATTACTACATAACTGTGATAGCTGATATAGAGTAAGACATTATTGCTGACCCCATTAAACCCCAAAACTTCTAGAAAACAAGTTTAAGCAGAGCTTGGGGGCTTGAAAGTATAAGGTTGGGGAAGTGACAACGGACCTCTCCTCGATTCTTTATCTTCCAAAAGCCTCTTCAAACTTCTGCTCTTGCAATGCAACGCATCAAAATGCTTCACCTGAAAAACAAAACAAATCACAAACCCAATAATGTGAAACAGAGGGAGCATAAACCCAAATGCCCAAAAGGGTCATAAACCCTGATGTTAAAAACGGCCATAAACCCTAAAAATTGAAGCTTTACCCAAGAAGAACGGCAGTTCTGGACGAACTGTTCCCTGGCTGGTTTACACTCTGTTGGGTATAACAGACCCTTGGATGCAATTTCAGTCTGTTTCTTATCTGATTCTTTCTCCAAACAAGCATAGAATGCATCTCGAGCCTAAATGAACCCATCAAGTTTCGGATAGAAACCACAAAATTCAAGACCCAAGATTGAAACTTTAAGCAAATGAATCAAAGATTGAATGCATAGAAGAGTGAATAGGACCTTATAGCAAGATTGTCTTGAAGCAGAGAGCACGTCGGCGTGAACAACATCTGGGTTTCGTGTTGCTAAAGTTTCTTTCGCCATGGCTTCGCTAATCACAGAACCTTTCTTGCTTCTGCGAGTGTCTGATTACTGTTTGGAATTTTTTTTTATAAACAGTATATGAAGTTTGCTCCATTAAGAATTAAGGGTATTTAATTGTTACTACTATTTATCCATTAACTCTGTTCAATTTATACTACTATTTATCCATTAACTCTGTTCAATTTATACTATTATTTATGGGAAATTTTGTTGTACGCAGCTGACTAATCCACCGTACACACTTCCACACACAGCACGTGTATTTTATGAAAGCCCTATATCAACCATTTAATTATGTATGTATTGCACACACTGCTGTAGAGCTGAACCCACTATTTATCCGTAAACCTATATATAAAGCCGTAATTTTGATTTTTTTAGTACAGTCTATTCAGTATAGTGGTATTCTATATATATAGGTCTATTTTTGTTTTTGGTAATGGATATATAGGTCAACATATGCTGGCTATACTGCCTCTTTCGTCAATACAATATTAGAATCAACCTATTTTTCCAAATTTATTGGAAATCTATTAACAAAGCAAACTTTGATTCTTTGTCCCCCTACAAATGAGATTTGATTTACAAGTAATTCATGGATTGATTTTATGTTGGTGCTTTCCTGAAGAACTTGCTGCTCTCTTATATGGTGCAAAGAGATTAATTGTTGGTATTCATATATTTGACGGGATGTTAGAATATATTAGTTTTGTAAATGAGGATTTTCCTAACTTTAGCCACCTACCTATTCTATTGTGATTTGTTGCTAACAGTTGTTATGTTATGTTTTTTTGCACTCATTCTTAGTGTTCTTCTTCTTATGGTTAAAGAAGAATATGCTACCAACTGAAGGAGGAGGGATTACTACCCCCATGAACCAGATAAATCAAGAAGAAGAAAAAGTGAGTCGTACTTTCTCCTTGAAGCCATAGGGTCCTGGTATCACCTCTTTTATTCTGCTTTACATAAATGATTTCTTGGATAAGCAGATCAACCATACTTGCCTTCCGCAAAAACTATGTCACTAATGCAAGGAGGTTATATGATGTCGTGATATAAGATGCCATCAAAGTTCAGGTACTGTCATTCGAAGAGCATATCATAATTCCAGAAGCCATTGCTGAAGTAGTGCACAAGCTATTGGTCAATAACTCAGTAAACTTTCTGTACGACATAAAAAAGATTGTAGCATATGGTCGCGTGGCTGAAGGACCAAAACAGAAATTTTTAGAAACCTACAGAGTCCTCCCTTGAAATTTAAGTCTCACAGTCTCACTCACTCACAGACACAACAGTTAAAAAAAACCAGAAAAATCAAACCTTTTCAAAAACCCATCTTTGGTTTCAAAACCCAGAAAGACTCCACTTTTGTGTCTCAAAACGAATGTTACCGATGAGCAACAAGACACTGCTGAAGGAGCTTTGCGTCAAAAGGGGATGGGCTACACCCAAGTACAGTGGCACCAAGCAAGGCCCGGATCACGTGCCTCAGTTCTCTGCCACCGTCGTCGTCAACGACCTCAGCTTCATCTCTCCGGCGTTCGTCAGCTCCAAGAAGGAAGCTGAGGCCTCTGCTGCCGGTGTCGCACTGGAGAAGTATCTTGGTTACCAAAGCCAACAGCCCATTAGCCCAAATGTCAAGACTTTCTCATCTCCAGGTAACAGGGTTTTACAAGGGTTTAAGATATTATGGGTTCTGCAGTGGAAATTTGATTGTTTGAGATTTGTTGCAGGGAAATTTGGTCAGGTGGGCAGAGTTGAGGAGAATCAGACAAGGGTGAGTCTCAGACTCTCAGTTTCTCATTATTGAGGTTAAAGTTTCCGACTTTAAGAGTTGAAGTTAACTTCTCCATTCTCATGGTGCTGTAAGGCTAGCTTCCTTATATTGTTCAATGTTCATAATATGTTGTTGAATTGAGTTGTTACAGTGAATTGTACTGGACATCTTTCAGAATTGATATGCTTGGAGTAGGATAAAGCATTGTTAGATAAGCTTAAAGTTAACAAGATGTAATGTTGATTAGTTGTTGTTTGTATATAGTTTCGTGGTTGTGCAGTGCTTCCTTGTTTAAATAGTAACTTCTCCTTGTAAATTAAGTTATAGTGATTTTACTTATCTCGTTTTTGTACTACTGTATATTGCAATTTGATTCCATAATGTACTATTTTAGAGTTTTTGATGGGGATAAAATAGTTGCCTTTCTCTTGCAGAGTGACAATGACACCCCACCGAAAAAGAAGGGTGCTGGCGAAGTGGAGCAGTTGTTGGCTCAAGAACGGAAGGTTTGCTATTAGATATTTGGTTTTGCTTGCTGATTTGGTTGGTTATGATGAAGTCATGAGCCTCTGAAAATTGTTGTTTTATGATTAACCAGCTATGGCATAAAGAGAAGCATCTGCTTGAGCTGAAAAACCTTGAATTGGCGAATGCGATTGACGTGAAGAGTAATGAGATCCAACTGTTGGAGAAGAAGCTGCAACATATGGTAATGAATACTGTGTTGGTGTCAATGAACTTGGTATCTATTTATGTGTTGGTAATCTAGTAGCCAATATATGCTTGGCCGAATAGTGACTCTTGTAGTCTTGGTCGTTATATCTAATATGAGATGTTTCCTTTCAGAAAGAGATGGGAACAATGGAGCAGAACAAAACAGAAAGGATGATAGCATTGCTAGAGGGGAAACAGGTTTGTCGTCACTTGTCCATATCTTTTCTGGAAATGTTTGATTTTGGATGAATGAATCTTTATATTTGTCTCCTTGATTCTTTTGACAACTAATGGTTGAATATTAACTGGCATTTACAGAAAGAAAATGAGAAACTTCATCTTAAAGTGGCTGAGTTAGTAAAGCAACTCCTGGCAAAAAATGCGAGGCATGGGGATGTGGACGTAGACACAGAGTTTATCGGTCTCTCTGACTTTTCCAATGCATATATTGTCAATGAGCAGAGCTATAAAGATGAACTCCAGGAGGCTCGTAAGGCGTTGATCAATGTATGCAAGTCTGTTCTTTCTGGTGCAATAATCTGGGCAGTTCGCTATTTATTATCTAGATGTTATATATTATTTATAAAATATTTCCCATAATTTGTAGATTATAAAACAAATTGAATCAATTTCATAGTTTGTTATGCCTTAAACTTATTGGAGCCTGTTGGCCTGATTTGCTGATCTAAAAATGCATTGAATTTGTTGGGAAGGTTTGGAAGTTGGAACTACAAGTGTTGTCTTTATTTTGAGCAATGGGTGGGATACAATTATGTCTGATATCTTTGGTGTTGTCTTTCTTGAGGAGTGTATTGTAGCTGTAGTCTAAGCTTTGTTGTTCGCAGGTATTGCGTGATGGTTCAAAAGTTTCTATTGGGGTGAAGAGGTTGGGGAATCTTGAATTGAAAGCATCTCAAGTTGCTGCCAGAAGAGAATATTTTGTGGAAGAGGAGGTAAATGAGAGGGCAGCTGAGTTATGCTCTATGTGGGAGAGTTGCCAGAGATCCTGATTGGAAGCCATTCAAGACTATCCTGGATATGAGAGGAAGGAACAAGGTACTTGTTCAAGTAATTATTTAACTAAACTATACAACCTTCCAAGTTTGTTTCCCTTGGCATTGGTTTCTGACTTTCTCACATTATGTCCTTGTACTCTGAATTCGTTTGTTTCCCAGTTCTAACTTTGCCAAGTGTGTCGCATTTGTGGTTACAGGTAATTGTTGATGAGGAAGATGAAAAGTTAAAGAATCTAAAGGAGGAATCAGGTGATGAAGCGTATGGGGCCGTACTAACTGCATTGTTGGAAATGAACGAGTATAATCCTGGTGGTAGATATGCAGTTGAAGAGCTATGGAACTTTCAACTAGGTAGGAAGGCATCATTGACAGAGGGACTCCAATATCTTCTGAAGCAACTTGATTCGGTTACCACAAACAAGCGACAAAGCTGAAGCAATAGATCTTCCCAGTGTACTTCATATTCTAAAGCTGGTAGTAGATTCTTTCCAGTCCCACTCATGAGGATCAAGCAAACCGAAAATCACACATTAACCTGTTCCTTTGAAGCTCAAATGGAGCTTGTACGTACTAGATGCTGAGCTTGGCATTTTGAGGAGATTTTGACTGTTTGGAAATGTCTGTAGTTTGTTTCCAAATCTGGGGTCCTCAAGCTCATGGTTGAATTTAACAGTGTAGACATTTGATATGGCAATACTGCCAAGAGATGAAAGATTGAAAGAACACCAAAAACCAGTAGCCAAAGCAAATCATGGAAGTTCTCTATGGAGAATGGATGAGATTAACAGTGATCATAATATAGAGTACCGAAAGTCCGAAACGAATTCGGGGAGCTAGCCCGGTGATAACCTCAACATAAGTCATTCATCCCGGTACACTATCACAATCCACAGGTCATCAAACACTAGTCATCAAAATTAAGACCCCCTATAATTTCTCAAGACATTGAACGCCGAAAGAACAATCTCATCAATTTACTTAACCCCTAAAAAAACGTCTATATCCTTGAGAAATTCATGATGATCCAGAAAAGAAGGCAAATTTCTTACCCCTCCCAACACTAGATGATATGCATTATTTAGTCTTGATGTACTGATGTCATTATTGACTCTTAATTGGAAGTGATGCACTGATGTTATGGCATGGTGACACAAAACACTGATAAGAAATGACTTGCGGACATGACAAAGTCCTAATCCTGCTTTTTAGAATGACTTTGTAACATCACATTACTTTTGAACAAATGAAGCAATGAAAGATGCGTAATACACATAATAACTAGAATCATCCGTTATGATGATGGCAATTCTTCCATAATCTCACTGTTTGTTCAAGGAAATGGCTTGGGGACTCATTTCTCAGTTATTATCAAAACTAGGGGTGTTAATTGAAAACCGAAAACCGAAAAAAAACCGAACCATAACCGAAAAAAACCGAAGAAAAAAAAAACCGCACCAAACCAAAAAAAAACCGCACAAACCGAAAGATTTGGTGTGATTTTGGTTTGGGACGTTTGGAAACCGAAATTGAACCGAAAAACCCAATATATATATATATATATTATAAAGAAATTATATTATTTATAGATATTTTTAATATACATAATTAAATATGTTATCGATCGAGACCCAAACTTTATCAAAATTCGATGAATTTTTTACCATATCTGTATTTATATATGCTGATCACATCCGACGGTCGAAATTTCATAATTTGAATTTTAGATATTGGAACCACAACATGTCTACTAATGTGGTATAACTTGTTTAGTGGTCTTTTTGCAAATGTATGCAGTTGTGAAGCAACTATATCTTATAAATAGAATTTTGCAAATTTGTCTGCATGATGCATTACGTATAGTGAAATATGGTTATAGTAAAAAAAATCACATATTTTCGATAACGTTTGTGTCCCGATCGAGGCGGTCAACCCTTTTTACGCTTATTATCACCTATGGGTAGCCTTATCCCTGGAACATACAATTTTTGAAAATTTTACACGAGCTGCTACATCACATATATGTGAGAGTGTGTGCATGAAAAAATCCACCAAAACTAGTCAAGAAGGAGGGGGTAAGAACAAATTCACTTAATTAGATGAAATTAAGTTAATGTTGACCACATCGATCGAGACCCAAACTTTATCAAAATTCGGTGAATTTTTTACCATATATGTATTTATATATTCTGATCACATCCGACGGTCGAAATTTCATAATTTGAATTTTAGATATTGGAACCACAACATGTCTACTAATGTGGTATAACTTGTTTAGTGGTCTTATTGCAAATGTATACAGTTGTGAAGCAACTATATCTTATAAATAGAATTTTGCAAATTTGTCCGCATGATGCGTTACGTATAGTGAAATATGGTTATGGTAAAAAAATCACATATTTTCGATAACGTTTGTGTCCCGATCGAGGCGGTCAACCCTTTTTACGCTTATTATCACCTATGGGTAGCTTTATCCATGAAACGTAAAATTTTTGAAAATTTTACACTATCTGCTACATCACATACATGTGAGAGTGTGTGCATGAAAAAATCCACCAAAACTAGTCAAAAAGGAGGGGGTAAGAACAAATTCACTTAATTAGATGAAATTAGGTTAATGTTGACCACATCGATCGAGACCCAAAATTTATCAAAATTCGGTGAATTTTTTACCATATATGTATTTATATATGCTGATCACATCCGACGGTCGAAATTTCATAATTTGAATTTTAGATATTGGAACCACAACATGTCTACTAATGTGGTATAACTTGTTTAGTGGTCTTATTGCAAATGTATGCAGTTGTGAAGCAACTATATCTTATAAATAGAATTTTGCAAATTTGTCCGCATGATGCGTTACGTATAGTGAAATATGGTTATGGTAAAAAAATAACATATTTTCGATAACGTTTGTGTCCCGATCGAGGCGGTCAACCCTTTATACGCTTATTATCACCTATGGGTAGCCTTATCCATGGAACGTAAAATTTTTGAAAATTTTACACTATCTGCTACATCACATATATGTGAGAGTGTGTGCATGAAAAAATCCACCAAAACTAGTCAAGAAGGAGGGGGTAAGAACAAATTCACTTAATTAAATGAAATTAAGTTAATGTTGACCACATCGATCGAGCCCCAAATATTATCAACATTAGATGAATTTTTTACCATATCCTTATTTAAATATGATGATCACATCTGACGGTCAAAATTTAATATTTTGAATTTTAGACATTGGAACCACAACATGCTTACTAATGTGGTATAACTTGTTTAGTGGTTTTTTGCAAATGTATGCATTTGTGAAGCAACTATATATTATAAATAGAATTTTGCAAATATGTCCGCATGATGCGTTACGTATTGTGAAATCTGGTTATGGTAAAAAAATCACATATTTTCGATAACGTTTGTGTCCCGATCGAGGCGGTCAACCCTTTATACGCTTATTATCCCCTATGGGTAGCCTTATCCCTGGAACGTAAACTTTTTGAAAATTTTACACGAGCTGCTACATCACATATATGTGAGAGTGTGTGCATGAAAAAATCCACCAAAACTAGTCAAGAAGGAGGGGGTAAGAACAAATTCACTTAATTAGATGAAATTAAGTTAATGTTGACCACATCGATCGAGACCCAAATATTATCAACATTAGATGAATTTTTTACCATATCCTTATTTAAATATGCTGATCACATCTGACGGTCAAAATTTAATATTTTGAATTTTAGATATTGGAACGACAACATGCTTACTAATGTGGTATAACTTGTTTAGTGACTTTTTTCAATTGTATGCATTTGTGAAGCAACTATATCTTGTAAATAGAATTTTGCAAATTTGTCCGCATGTTCTTTTTATTTCGTTAAGAATCAAGTAGGTAGACAAGGAAAGAAACTCCGATTTTCTTTACAAAATAACCGAAAGAAAAACCGATATAAACCAGAGAAAAACCAAACCGAACCAAACCGAACACAATTGGTTTTTATAAAAAAAAGTGAAAAACCAAACCGAACTAAACCGAATAAATAGAACGGTTTGGTGTTCGGTATCACCTATAAACCGAACCATTCAAACCGATTAACACCCCGAATCAAAACCATTGAAAGAAAATGAATGGTACATATTATCTGGTGGGAAAGATGAGAATTGACAAGGCAACTAACTTGAGAGAGATTGGGATGGCCATCTCGAAAGCCACAGTCAAAACAGCTGAATGAAATTTTGGTAACTTGCAGGAAATTTAGCATACACCAGTGTAAGAAGCATATAAGTTTTACTCATCTACCATATTTAGTGAAATAATGCACGTGTTTCACATAGCATATGTTGTACATTGAATTCAAGAGATCAGATATATCAGACCAGGTCCATCCGTCCAAGTTCTCTTCTATCAGATTCCCAGGACATTATAAAAGTTTGTCACAGATTCCTTGCAATGCACTTGCGTTTCTTCTAGTCTCATACAAAAACTCTTCTACCAATTATGAATGTTAATTATTCAACTTGGTTGTAATTAGCCGCGCCCGCAGTAATCATCAACCTTAAGCTCTTCTGTCATACCGTGAATTGGAAAATTGCCAGAGAAATGATATATTGAAAGTGCTGAACTTCATATGCAGAATCTCTCTGATATCCTTAATCATGGCATACAATTTAAGCTACGAAACATAATTTCAAGTTTAAGTTGGTGGTCTATCATTCATCAGAATAGTGCGATTTAACAAATAAGCAACTAATTATTCATCTGTTAGATACTTTATTAAAGTACGTAACATCATTTCACCTTCCCCAGTTTCTCCACTGAGCAAACAAAAGAAACCTAATTAAGAACAAGTGCTGTGTTTTTGTGTCGAAATACAATGGTTTCCAGTAGTTAGACAGTTCTTCTAGGGCATGTGAGCCACAAGAAGTAGAAGAAAAAAGACCATGAAATAATACCAAAACCATGTGCCTCATTTGTTAATTTTGCACCCTGTGACTCTAATTTGGCAACTCTCAGTCACAGTCTGAGTCATAGTCAGTACTCAAGTGTCTTTACATAGTCCTACCTGGGGATAGGTTCATACATCGTTATGCAACCTAGTGGAGTAGTGGTTCATTGTTTGTTCATCATTTAGCACTATGACAACCGTTTTCTCAACTACTAATGCCCTCCCATTATTTCATTACATAAGATTAGAAAACAATAGCATTTGGAACAAACGATGTCAACTTGCAAATGAATCTTTGTTTTCCTGAGAACGAATGGAGTAGAGGACTTTGGACCCCAACTGATGGGAGTTAGTGTCTAAAGTGTATTTGAAATCTTAATTGATCCAATTTAGCAAACCTAAGACCAATTTGTGAAACTATGATTGTTCTGTTGGGCCATTGTCCATTGATTCTTTTAATTTGATCGATCAAGAAACTTGCTTTTCAGTTTTCAGTCGTCTCTAAGCCTTTGGATTAAATTCGAGTTTACTTTGGATGAATTCGGTGTAAATAAACAGATCAAAAGGTGAAAAAGTACAGTAAACACAACCGGATCCCAAGTATAATGAAAAAACTCCAGCTGAAGATAATAGAATCGTTCAGTTTCAACGGAAACTGTAAATTTATCCAGTAGCTGCAATGGTGAAGTGGTAAGTCTCTATCAGCCATGTTTGTTCAAGAACACACCTTTAAATGTTGGTAATAATTCAGACGGATGCAGACAATAATAGAGCAAAATAGTTAAGAGATAAAAAATGGAATATCCAATCATGCATGCAAACGGGAAAGGATAATAGTTTTGGCTCTCATCAATCTTCACCATCCTCTTCTTTTCAGTATCAAATCTCAGTATAGGCTACAAGTGCTTTCTGGCGTGTAAAGCAAACTAGAGCAACCTACCCTTTCTTCCTTTCTTGAATCCGATATATCTAGCAACCATATAGGCCCATAACTCCTACCATATGAGTAAATGAAATGAATCCTGCAATTATCTCTTTGTATTTTGTACATTATAAAACAGCACAAGGGTTTCAATCTTTTCATAATTCCCACAAACACAAATGACTTCACAGTTTCAGTTATTCACAAACAGAGGAAAACAGAAAGCATAACAATCAAAACGGAATTTCAGAGCCTCAATGGCCTTAGCCAGCTTCAATTTCACTCTAACAACAACAACAACAATTGTCACAATTCACAGCAACAATAAGACTAAAAACAACGAATCAGGCAGGGGCGGCCGAATTGGTCCAGACAATGTCTTTGAGCGCCGGTCTGAGCTCTTTGCTACAGAACTGGTTGTACTCCAGAGTATCACCACTGTCCTTCTTCACCTCCACAACCAAAAACGACGGCGTTACAGTGAAAATCTCCGCCGCAATCACCAACTTCCCTTTCCTACCACTCTCCTCACCCTGAAGCCTCACCATGGAGTCACTCTTCTTCACCCTAAACCTCCCAGATTTCGCCACCTCCACCAGCTTCGAGATCACGCTGCTCGCCGACCGCGTCGTAGCGAATCTCAGCTCCTCCCTCTCCTCCCTCTTCTTCTCCTCAAACAGCGGAGACAAGTCGAACCCTTCAGAGAGCGAAATAATATGAAACGCATTCAACGTCTCCATTTGCTTCGAAGTCTTCTCTGTACTTTCATCGAACTCCTGCTCTTTCTTACTCTTCACCGTTTTGGGCACAGACTTCTTGAACCAAGACGACTCCATGATCTTGGAAATGGATACTCGTGTACTCGGGTTCGGGTCTAGAAGCTTCGTAACCAGCCTCCTCGCCTCGGAAGAAAACCACGGCGGACACTTGAAGTCTCCTCTGTAAATCTTTCTATACATGGACACCAAATTGTCATCTTGAAACGGCAAGAACCCGGCGAGAAGCACATAAAGTATAACACCACACGACCAGAGATCAGCCTTAGCTCCGTCGTATCCCTTTTTCCCGATCACCTCCGGCGCCACGTAAGCCGGGGTCCCACACGTGGTGTGCAACAGCCCGTCTTGCTTTAAGTGCTCGGTGAAAGCGCTCAGCCCGAAGTCAGTGACCTTCAAGTTGCCGTCTTCGTCGAGGAGGAGATTCTCGGGCTTCAGATCGCGGTGGTAGACTCCTCTGCTGTGGCAGAAGTCGATGGCGGAGATGAGCTGCTGGAAGTAGACTCTGGCGACGTCCTCCTTCAGGCGGCCTCTGGCGATCTTGGCGAAAAGCTCGCCGCCTCGGACGAGATCCATGGCGAAATAGATCTTGGACTTGCTCGCCATAACCTCGTGAAGCTCGACGATGTTGGGGTGCTTCACCATCCTCATCACCGAGATCTCTCTCTTAATCTGCTCCATCATCCCGACCCTGATCACTTTCTCTTTCCCCACCACCTTCATCGCCATGGGTTTTCCGGTCTTCAGGTTCCGGGCATGGTACACCTTTGCAAACGTGCCGTGGCCCAGCATACGGCCCAGCTCGTACTTGCCGCGAAGCAAGGCGGAGGCGCCGCCGTTCTTCTCGTCAGCCATGACAAACAAACTAGAATATACAACGTAGAGAACAAAAAAAAAAGATGAAGAAAAATGCTCCTACGAAAATGGCGTTATATCGCAGTTAACGTAACGAAGAGAAAGCCGAGCCGGGCGAGGGGGGCGAGTAGGTCACCCGTCCTCCACGTGCTTCCGGTGACAGTTTCTGCCGCCGATGCAGCGTTTGGCTCGTACACACAGCTCAGGCTTTCTCAACGAAGCTCCTCTCATCTCTCTGCATTCCCTAAAACCCTTAACAGATATATAAAAGCTTTAGGAGATTAGGGTATGGTTAACAAAGGACCACCGTAGCAGCCGAAGAAGAAAGCTCTGTTTGGTTTTTCGCTCTGGTTTTGCTTCTTCTTCTTTTTTTTTGCCTCCGGTTCTCTTCTTCATCCTTTCGGGTTATATACAACTCCGTAGCTGTTAAATTACGGTTCTGACACTCGTCGGGGCTCGTAGACGACTGGTTGGCTCGAGCGGTGTCCTTCCCACCTCATGGTTAGTACGTGTCGAAAGCTCTGACGTCTGTATGTTGGCCCCGACGTCATATTCTAGACACGTGTGAGGTTTCGCTTGGGCTTCGGACACAGCGCAATGCGTTATGACGATGTTGCCCTGATTGGAGAATTTACCATTTCCGGCTGGTTTGGTTTGATGATGAGCTTGAATTATGTGGATGATGATATGCGAACTACCACGGAATATGAGCAGTAAATTAGGGGAGTTGGTTTGGAATTTCGTATACGATGCGAGCCTCAAATGGTAATAATGTGTTGGTATATTCAAAGAGTGGATAAATGCATCCATAATCCACCAATGAAATGGTGGACACTTGTGAGTGTGATTGATTAATGGCCATGAATGATTCTTAGATTGGCAGTCTGGTGGGTAAGTGACAAGTCAGCATTGAGGGGTCCTCATGCAGAGGGTATACTTGATTTCTGGAGGGACAGTGACCTAAGCTTTGATTTGAAAAACCCTAATAATTTAACAACCAGTAACAGAAAAAACAAGAAGGATTTTTACATCTTGAAATTTTGGACCACGAGTTCCAGATTTGCTATATTCGGGATAACAAGAAGGTGTATCAAACTCATTATTGGGTTTTCTCATTGAAACGATGATAATACGAAATTTATCGGTTTATTTTGTTTGATTTTGAGTGGAGTAAAGAATGATTTGAACGTTATCCATAGCAAAGGACGACACATAATTAATGAAGGACCATTTGCACATGTACGTATTACTCGTGCTAATCTTGGAGTTATGAATATAAATTACGATGTGGGGTTGTTATGCTTAAGATAAACAACAATGGTGCATTGCTGACTTGTAGGTAGATGAATGACTGAAAATTAGAACATGCCCCAAAACATCGAATGACTATAAGCTAGATGAAACTCGAAAACGCTAAAACACAAGATGGCTTAGTGGCCTCTTTGTCATGTACCAACCACTTGAATATTAGAAATTAATTTCTGGTAAATTTTATGCCGACTTTAACCTGTGGTGCACTAGGGCAGACCTCAATTATGGATACAGTAACAGAGCACTGAAATAATTAAAGTCTATAATTCCTCACATGCGACATATCAGCTTCAAGAAGAGTCAAATTTTGAAGTCCGAAGTCCGAACCAAGCATATGACTAGAGCGGTTGCCAGGAACTGCGTCTAAACTTTGCATGTGGTATTTGGGCGGCTGATCTCGGTGACTGATGCAGCTTCTGAGAAAGTTGCAGTTGAGCTCAGCCGGCCCAAGGTTTGAATAATCCATTGTCGCGGCGGACTTGCATTGGTTAATCTGGAGATGATGAGAGGAAATGAGTGGGGGAGTGTTCGTCTGGTTCAGGTTGCTTTCGTGATCGATAATAACTGTAACTGTTTGAGTGGTGATGGAGAGTGAAGAGGTAAGAGACACGAAAACATGGATATATGACATATAGTCATATTACTCATATATGCTAATTGAGGCAGCTGTGCTTTGTTTCTCTTTTGTTTTTGTTTAACAAGTTGACTCCCAAACCCCACACCATCCCACACTCCATCTTAATTTTTACTATACTTCATTTTCTGGAAATGCATATTTTATAGCATTTATCCCATTCATTTCACACTTTAAAATTTTATTTTAATCAGTTCACTCCGTATGTTTTCAAATAACATTAACAAATGACAAAATTCATTTTTTTAATAAAAATCCGATTAAAAATTATCAAAAAAATGCTTCAAATCATATATGCAAGACCAAAACAAAATTCTTAATAATTTTACAACACTAGAGCTTTTAAAATTAGGTATTGTAGCATACATATTTATATAATCCATATAAAAATCTGAATTTTGTTATTTTTTGATGTCATTTGAAAATATAGAATAGTGAATTGATTAAAATAAAAATTGTAAAGGTAAACTAATTTTGAATGTAAAATTTATGGAGATAAACTGAAATTAATTCTTCAAATTAATGCCATACTAGTATGAGAATCTAGTGCGCGCATATTCAAATGAGTGAGTATCACTATAATACAACACGGCGAGTTAAATTTGAGAACTTAGTCAATATTTTATCGTAATTATACTAAATATTAGTTGCATCCGACTTCATATCCGAACAAATTAACTATATTAGAATATGATAGATAGAATGGTTCATTTAATTTGATCAAGAAAGATATCAATCAGTATGTGATTGTGAACTGTGAAGCATATGCATGGTGGACCAAACTTATACCAATAATATGTAATTATACATCAATAATAGACTTGTAAACTCTACCAAATGTACTAACTAATTGAGAAACATTCCATAATGTCTAGGTAGGTGATGAATTACAATGCATAATCATCCTCATCATTGACATATAATGTATCTAGTACTCTATCAACAATGTGTGGGTATTATGTATATGTGTTTGTGCATGTGTACGTGTACGTATCACTGAAGTCGATAGCTAGCTAGCTACCACGTACTAGCTCATTTAATGGAGAAAGGGGATGGGGATCGAGAGGCTAGTTTAGAAAATTAAGGCATTTTCGAAATAGAAGTTAGAATGAAAGAATTTTCCAGTAAGAGTAATTAAGGCTATAAGGTATACGTAGTAAGAATAATATATTCTATACTCCAGCTCTGATAAATAAATCATTTTTGACATAATATAAGGCTGGTTAGCAATACTTTTTCTCACAAAAACAATTCGTGTTAAGATGGGATCGATTTGTATAAATGCATGCATGAAGCGGATTCTTGCTTGCCCAGTAGTAACATCACAAATCGATATCACATCACACATTCACATTCACATG
Organism: Argentina anserina; assembly: GCF_933775445.1. Taxonomy (NCBI): domain Eukaryota; kingdom Viridiplantae; phylum Streptophyta; class Magnoliopsida; order Rosales; family Rosaceae; genus Argentina; species Argentina anserina. The sequence goes on along the minus strand of NC_065872.1, from coordinate 570,469 downwards.
GGTCATGCAACAATGTAAGAGATTCGTTTGGTTCATTATTATAGATCGTCAAATCATGCATATGCATGTTTTGTTTTTATTGCCAGATTATAACCTATTCAAATATCTAATTGATCAACCGATGTGATTGATCAAAATAAACGGTCTGATAGATATCTTCTGGTATTCAGTATCGATCGAGTTATTCAATATATATTCTTTTTCATCTAGCTAACGAATACAAGTATGTGTATTTTGCATATACGTACATATATATACTAGTTGGTATATGTATCTGGCATTGTTTGTATATCACTGCAACCCGAAGTACATACAACTCGGCCTGCTGCGCATGGTGTCGTAATATTCCTGACGGATGGGATATGTTATTCTTATTTATAAGATAATAAGATATGTATTTGCAATTATGTGTCGCCTCTCTTTTGGACCTTGTCCTTACATCATGCGTTATTCCAAAATTCCAATATCTCGAACGTACAGTTTAGGCTCGATTAGCCAAAGGTGATGGGAAGGGTCGCTTGACCTTAGAACAATAATAAACAAAACGAATGTATTTGTAATTTGTCCCGAACCATCTTTAATTTGTACATCATTTTTACTATATATTATACTCGGGTCGGATTAGCAACAGTAGCTACAGTGGCCGCGAGGTGAACAATATTGACTGTTCGGAGGAGAGTTGCATTTTCAACATTACCGCTACAGTACATGCTGGGTATTTGGGCCTCTAAGTTCCTCAATGATTGATGCGTGTATTGTTGCTTCCTTCTCTTTTACCGTTTTTTTCCCCGCAGCAACGCCCGTGCCACTTGTCTAGTCTGTATCAGTGATCAGTGATCTATTTCAAAATAGAGCTGTAGCAATTGTAACATATCTAAGTTCTTCCTACGCAGCTAATATCTTATGGAAGGCGAATGCAATGACGACCCATTAATCCGAACCAAAATCGTACTAAACCCGACTAGCTAGGTAATTGGGAGCTGATCGTGCATTGATTTATACAGGGTTAGAAAATACAGACTGTGAGCCACCATCATCATTGTCATCGACCTTTCATGCATTATTAAGCTCGATCATGGATTTCTTAATCATGTTTTTCGAGCATCATTTAGTCTTGTTTTTGTTTAGTCTCCTACTAGAACAATTGCTGGACAACTACCAGAGAATTATATAGCTACATACCTATGTGCAACTGATAATTAACGCATTGACCACTGAATTAATTGATTATAAATTAAGTAGCTACTTACTTGGCTTTGCAATACTTCTAACGAATGCCTTTACTTATAAAATGTATATTTGCATACACTTAATTAATCTTCTGTAAGGTCCATAATAATTGTGATTCATATGTAAATCGAGTAATTTTGTGACTAAATGTGCTCCAAATATTGATTGGTTGAACAAATTATTACAGTTGATTAGTTGCGTGGAGAACACCTTTCATGCATGTGCTCGAAATTGAATTTGCATTTATAAATTCCACAAGTGTTTCATATATAAAATATAAAAAATAATAATGGATGAATGAGAGAAACAAGAGCAAGCTAGTAGTCAAGTATATGGAGCTCATTGTTGAAGTGGCTAAATATGTTAATGTGTGTGTGTGTGTGTGTGTATATATATATATATATATATATATATATATATATATATATGGACTAATTAGCGTGAATTAGCATTCGTTAATGTGATGAACTAATTAACGCACCTTAGATGCTCATTGATATAGAATCTTTAGCTTCCATGGATTAGTAGAACTAATTGAAAAATAAGCTCTTTTTCTTGAAGTTTCTTTGGTCAACATATTAGCTTAGTGATTAATCAATACCCTGACCTTCATGTGATAAACTAAGCGAATTATTGTTCAACTTAAGCCGACGAGTTTTAAATCTTAAATTGTGTGGAGCAAAGCGGTATATGCATGGTACGTAATGGTTTGCTTGTTGTTTTCAACAGTGTCTTGCATAGATTTATTTAACTTTATTCTATCCATGGACTATGGATCTGTGGCTCAAGGAATCTTATCGTGAATCCCCAAATGTTTCTGATGATCGATCTGATATAAACAATTTATATGTATGTTCATCTCATCGATCTGATGGTGTCATTTGGAATACTTCAATCAAATTTACTCATGAATTTTGTTAGCCTCTTGATCAATGATCTGATTTGAGCATTTTTTACATGCTGGGCACGGGATCGGTAGGGACGGAACAAGATGCGGCTCATTCCGTGGTCCATTCCATTTTTAGAATCGGAACGGGACATACGTTTTTAATAATGCATTACACTCGGGATTAATTCCGGTTAGAATCACGACGAGATGGGCCTAATCTCACCGTTATATGACATTAAAATATCTAATTTCTCATAGACAAATAATTAAAATAAATATTCAAGTATTCAATTATGATTAGGTCAAACAAACCCTTATTTCTTTCCTCTAGCCATCCTTAACCAATCTGACAAAATGAAACCCATAATTGTTCAAAGTTTTATAACCCAAAAATCAACTAACAAACAATTGAAAACAAAGTTTAACAATGAAATCTTACCCAAATCGAATTGCAGCTAGCAGAGAGTGGAAAACGAGGGTAAAAATAGGGTTAGGTGATCGATATGAATCTACGATTTGCTGATTTCTGTCTATTTGAAGTGAAACGAAGAGGAACGATTTAGCAAGATACTAATATATGTGCTATTCATGGTGGGTTAGCGAAGAGTTGTAAAGAAATGAGGCGGAATGATTTAGCGAGAAAATGAGATGAGGAAAGAGGAGTTGTAGAGAAAAGATGTAAATGACTAAAGAGGAACGCAAAATGAAAGTTAGTCATGTGTCTCTTTTGCGGCTTATGTCTTAACCCTAATAATTATAAATCAACGGTGATGATGAGATATTATTCAACGGTCAAGATTAAAAATTATTTAATTACGGGACATGATGAGACTAAACGGAATAGAAATTGTTCGTCTCACATCTCATCTCATTATAATAAAACAGGACGAGACAAATGTTTTTAGACTTCGGTCCAATTTAACTCTTACAATTTTCTGGACGGAATTGAGATTTTAGTTTTTTATGACCGGTCCTAACTGGATCAGTGGAGAGAATTAGGGACACGAGTATGAATGACTCAGAGTCTGAGAGGTGGATGTGACATTGACCAAAGCACGAGTAGGTAAGCGCGCAGCACCAATAATACATGTAAAGACAACCAATTTCAAATTATTGCTTCCATTTATATATACGAATCGAACATTGGCGCGGAGCATGCATGCATATATTGATAAATAGTTCCAATACATACCGATCGAGCCTTTCTACATGTAAACTGGCAGTAGTTAATGCTCTTTCTGTTTTCCTACTTACAGTAAATGAAGGGTTAATTAACCTTTCCCAACAAAAAGGATTAGCACTTGATAAGTTGATAGCGTATCAATACTGAGAGTAATCGCATGCAGCTATACTGTTTCACACACATGCGTAGTTACGAAAATTGAAGGAGAATAAAATGAAATTTAACTATGAAAACCTCGTACGCGTACGATACCTAATTTTCAATTCTTGATGTACAATTAGATACATTTATAACAGTTCTTATCGGCCGGCTAACGTTCACAAATGCATCACTAGAGCACATGTCCTCAGTTATGTCTTTATTTAAGATTTGTATTGTAATCGAGTTTAGTTGATCCATCAAAACTTCAAAAACCTGAACAGCTTAAACCATGAATTATTAAGCTCTTTAAATTAACTAGGGGTTGGCTCAGGCTGGTAAACAAATAATGTCATCCACAAACTTGCGATTTTGAATAGACCATAGCCAGCATTCAAAGCAAGTAATTGATATATGAAGTGACATACATAATAAATATATATATGTCTTGTATCTTTTGCTAACACACACACACACAAAATAAAAGTCATTTTTCTCAGACGTGACATCTCTGTCTTTTGCTACACACATATACAAAATGCCCCACAAGAAAATCATTTTATATGCACATTCAGAAAATGAACTTAAGAATTCCCTAACTAATTAAGTAAGAGTTTTTTTCACCAACAGTCCCTCAACTTTGGTGTACCTACCAATGTGATACATCAACTCTTAATCGTACCAATGTGATACCCAGACTCTAGTATTGCTATCATTGAAGTACTTCCGTTAGTTTTTTTAAATTTTTCCGTTATCTTGGTGACGTGGCAGGTACGTGAAGCCCACAAAGAGGGTTAAAAGACAAAATTAACCTCATCTGAGATGAGCAATGTTTTTCCCGCCCTTTATCTTGAGAAAGACACCCAACAATTCCAATTTTGGCGCCAATTTTCCCTCTATACTCCTTAATTTGTCTCTTATCTAAACTAAAGAACTACCGCTAACCAGTCGACCACAATCTGATAAAACCTAGATCAATCTCATTTTCTATTTTTACCCTAGCACTTGTTAAACTAACAGAATAAATATATATGGAACATCTCATTTCCACAATCTCATAAGAATATAAAAACACATAACTTAACGAAATTCAAATACATGTTTAAGTACCATTAGTTGCCACCTTTTATGTTGATCTGCCATGATTTTTGCTTGTAAGAACTAATGGTACATGTAGTTGAATTTCGTTAAGTTATGTGTTTCTATATTCTTATGAGATTGTGGAAATGAGATGTTCCATATAAATTTATATATTTATTCTGTTAGTTTAACAAGTGCTAGGGTAAAAATAGAAAATGAGATTGATCTAGGTTTTATCAGATTGTGGTCGACTAGTTGGCGGTAGTTCTTTAGTTTAGATATTAGACACAAATTAAGGAGTAGGGAGTGAAAATTGGCGCCAAAATTGGAATTGTTGGGTGTCTTTTTCAAGGTAAAGGGCGGGAAAAACATTGCTCTTCTCGGATGAGGTTAGTTTTGTCTTTTAACCCTCTTTGTGGGCCTCACGTACCTGCCACGTCACCAAGATAACGGAAAAGTTGAAAAAAAACTGACGGAAGTACTTCAATGATAGCAATACTAGAGTCTGGGTTTCACATTGGTACGATTAAGAGTTGAGGTATCACATTGGTAGGTACACCAGAGTTAAAGGACTGTTGGTGAAAAAAACTCATTAAGTAATAAAGAGGATAATAGATAAAGTATGACTAGATATAATACAACCAACACATCATAGATCATATCATTAAGTGCTGTCAAAATCAACTCAAGACAACATTTTAGATACTATTGTCTTTCACCATTTAACCAACTCATAAAATAAGAGACACAACAGGCAAAAGAACATTTGATTTGTGTCGATCCTTTAGGTAAAGTCGTAAAAACACACACATTATCATATCATGCTATATAGTAGATGCGTATATAAGTAGTATAAGTAGGAAACACGTACATCACTTCACCACTAATACAAAGAAAGTTGCATATGTGTATATGCGGCCTTTGTAAAGTAAAGCCATCGATTTTTGTCATGAACATGACAGGTTGCATATGCAATGCCATTCAGATAAGGAAGATACTTGTGATCAATTTTCCAAGCCTCCAAGGTTAAGAAGCGGTACTTTGACTGTGAAGCGAGCGACTTAAAGCATAGACAGATCGAATTAGGATTTACTTCTTCATGTTCATCAGTACGTACATGCTTCGATGATAGGGTGATATATTTGACGTTATAAAAGATACATGAGACTGAAAGCTATCGAAACTAACAATGCTAAATTTAATAGAAATGTGAAAATAATAATCAATCACTTGGTGAAAATTCTACATGGAGTGAGGAAGGTCACAATTAGTCATGATAAAGTAGTTATTGTTTTCAGATGCATGCATGAAGAAGAATAGTCACAGACAACATACCTTATCTCTGTCCTCAAAGTCATTGTTTTAGATAGGCTATCAAATTCGGCACTCAATTATTCAAACTCCCACCTCATAGTTATTGATCTCAGTTCATCAAGCAATATGCAATATGATGATTAAATATTTAAACCTAAAACCCATCTCTACTTGGTAATTAGAAGTTTAGAACCAACAATTAAAACCTGCAACGATCATCTCACAAGTTGAAACGTTCAAACACTAGACACCATGCATCAAGCCAATATATATCACCCAGCAATAGTCCAATACGTACGCACTGTCTCTTCCGAACTAATTAATTTGCCTTCCCTTGATTCATAGTTTTCATACTAATTAAATGTTAGAATGCTAGATCGATTTTGACAGCTACAGACTTTCCTATATATCCGATAAATTTGCAGATTACAAATATTGATTAGTCTTCAAGGTTGAACTGATTAGTCTTCAAGGTTCAAAGTTCAAACGTTGATTTCAAACTTCTTGCTTGCTAGATTGGAATAAATTGGCTTGGACAACTCAGACGACAAAAAAAATTTCTATCAGTGAAGTTGAGTAGAGTGAGAGATGGCTACTTTTTACGTTCGGGGAAAGATGGAGATAAATCTTACCCAAAAAGTAGTTCTTATCTAGCTCTATACTCGATTAAGTCGATTTACTTTCAGGGCAAACGTATATAGAGGAGAAACCTAATCCTACATGATCATTATCGAGCTTTAAAGGTAATTTACTGATAAGCGATAACCTCTTATATATAGTCTCATTCTAATATATTTCTGCTAAAGTGATAATACATATCTTAACCTCTTTACGGGAGACATTAATTTATTCTATCATAGTATCTCAGTTTCTGCATGTAATTGGTCGAAATCCCAGTATATAGTTATATACTATTAGTTTGAGACTTTTGATCAGTGGTTGCTTACTCATCCAGCCATGACAAGTAATTAAGTATACGTATTTAATTGAAAGGAGCGTAAAACTAACATATACGTGCATAATACATTAATATATGATCGAGTAGTCATTTAACAGAAATATATAGTAGGTTGTGAGTTGTGACAAGTACGTGTGAAGTTTTGAAATCTACATATCAGGTCATTCATCAAAGCCTTTCCAGAATTATCACGAACTAGCATTTCCTAATTAAACAATCGGAAAACCGAAGTTTATAAGTCTGTCGGGTGACTCGGGTCTATCTAATATTCTGTTTCGTCTAGGAAGTTCCATCTTTTCATGTGCTGGAGAATGAGCATCTGCATTTCTCCATCATGAAGCTTATTGAATTCTTGTGGTTGTACTCGCGAACGGATCAGTTCATCATGAACTGAAGACAAGTCTATCACGCATCGACCTCTGAGTCTTATTTCTTATCTAATATAATTGTTTGCCCACTATCTACACGCGTCACTATAGTGAACGATGATCAGTCTCTGTAGGTGTGTATATCGACCTAATTTGATTGTCAAAGCTACAAAGCATTCTTGTTCTGTGAGTAGCAACATGTGTCTTAGTTCTCAAACCAGAAAACCAAAGACCTAACAGTCTAGGCAATATAGGTTTCGAACCAGTCCCTTATGGAATGTTTGGTTTGATAATATAGAAGATGGTTGGATGGGGATGTGTCACCTTTATGGCTATATCTCAATTTTACATCAACTCACAATCACTTCATTCACATCAACGAGAGTTGAGTCACTGAGTGAGTCGACCTCCCCTACTTTCTGCTGACACTTGTTCGACTATGCTAAATACCATTTGGTAATACACAATATAAGCTGTATTCATGAACATTAACTTGTGGGTTGAGAACTTTGGGATGTATTGCTTAATCCCATTTCCAGTTTTTCGAGTTTCTTGCGGATGGATCATGGAACTTTTGTGCTCAGAATCAGGTTTAGACTCATAAAAGCCCAATATGAACCGGTACTTCTTCGAATGACATTAGTGAAGAGTTTAATGACAACAGATCAGAAGCTTCTATCTAATTATAAAGACAGCTGCCGAAACTAGTGACACATCCTCCTACAGCCTTAACACATCTTCCGTTCTTGTTATCTGACAAATCAGGCTGTATCCATATACAAATTCAAGAGTAAAGCCTGCTCTAGTCGAATCAGCATCAAAATTCACATTAGTCATAAAAGTTCTACCAAAAAAATTTCTACAACTTTCCCAAGTTATCCTCCACAACAAGGGCTGGTTTTAGTTATCTCAATAAAAAAAAAATCACTGTGTTGGGGTTTACATTTTCGCTTCAGTGACTGGAAACTTCTCTTCAGGTTGCTTCCGCCACATATAATTTGCAGCTTCAAGCCACCGAGGATGGACCAAATACTTCTTCTGTTTCACTGCCCAGCGAGACTTTTCCGTTCCAGCATCTAATGCAACTACATGGGTCACTGATGAATCCACTTCTGTACAACAAATGGCTCCCAGCTGCTCTGCCATCTTCCACAGATGATGACTATCAGCCTGAAATTTTGAAGGAATAATACGACTGAACACAACTTTGCACCCCTTCAAAACTTCCTTCCTAACAGTTCTCAGAACCTACAAGAATAACACCCATTTAGAACCCATGTGTGTGTGTGTGTGTGTGTATTATATATTTATATAAGGCATATCATATTAATATGATTAGCAGAACTGAGAGTAGAAGAAGCAAAGCTCTCCAACAATGTACATATCAAACATAAGCAAGGAAAGAAGTTTTGGTTGGTGGAATATTTACCTGTCTCACATCTCTATCAATAAGATTGCCTCCCAAATCCTACAAGAAGGTTTGCCAACAATGGTTCAGTACACAGCATGACAGCAACATCACATACTTTAATCAATATGGAGACAAGAAGATGCACTTACATAAAAGAATATCTTGTGGATTCGCTTAAGAAGGTCAAGAACATTTGCAAGGGCTCCGTCAGGTTCACTCTCATCACTCTTCAACTCTGATAGAGACTCACAAGTGTACCCGAATTGGGCACAACTAGATCTAAAGAAATGATATCTTTCCATCAAGATTAAATTGTCCTTGTGTTTTATCCATGCCTACAATAATATAGCAACATTAATAACCAATCAGAACATAAAAACATTGGCACATCATTAAAATGATAAGCACAAGATAATTCCATTGTACTAAATTGTGAGTTTATCCAAATATAAAGTTCATCATAACAAGTTCATTTTCTAAAGATTTGTTTTACTAACAGGTATATCTCTGCTAAATCATAAGCAATATAACTAGTTCAGTTAGAGGTAACATAACTAGCTCGGCTTTCCCTGGGTGGAACATGCTATTATGACAATTTAAACAAGCTTCTTCAAAGATTAACTACCCTATAACAAGGTTAACTGGTTACGAAGTACTACAAAAGTCACTGACACATGGAAAAACTTACATTTTCAGTATCATCCAGTATTAAAACAGCACTTTCTTGCCCAAGCACTATATCCAGACCCTTTTGATGCTTTTGGGTGCCGTCATCCCGTGATATCACTCTATCTCCAAAGTACTCCTTTTTGGGATCAAGCAACTTGGCCATTTCCAGTGCATAGGCTCGGTCACCCATTGTATATACATACATTTCAAATATTTCACTGGCTTCCTTCAAAAATGTCCTAATGAAGGGCCTTAACTTGGTCATCATACGCATAAAGTCCAGTCTAAAGAGGCTGTCTTTCAAAGCATCTGGAAGTATCACATCGCAACCAAAATCAAAAGATTCAAGTCAATACTCATTAAGGTATATATACAAGCAAGCAACTAGCAACCAGAAATGTGTAAACATCAAAATTGAAGCATTAAACATGTTAAACTAGAAGAAAGACTTTAAAACAATACATATAATACCTGGAAGAGAATCTGGTGGGCTCATCAAATATTCTTCCTCTGCTGTCATATGATTCTGTTGGGTAGAATTCAGCAGGGTATGGTCAAGATCAAGTACCAAATATAGTTTCTTATTATTTAGCGACTTCTTGATGTCTGTGTTCCGTAACCGGTCGATTTCATCATTATGAAGTCTTAATCCCTGCAGAAGCAAATGTTTCATACTATATCACATCCAATAAGATATGGATAAGGTACAATCTTAAATAGAAACATGGAATGATGGAACAATTAGGTAATTTCTTTATTAAATAACCCCAAAAAAAAAGGCCATTAGTAAATCAACAAGTCAGACTTGACTGAATAACCTATGCATGGAATTGTTGTTCCCTAACACTAGTTTATTATTGAAGGCTGCTCAATATCCTGAATAAAAGGTGACAGCTAATGGGAAAGACTAGTGCCTGTACAAGCTAAATCATGGCATAAACCATTTGCGTGTAGTCGTGTACACTTCCTGTAAGCAGAAGCATTCAAAACTTTCATATTACAACAACTCATCCAGGGGAATACCTTGTGTATGTACCCAAATGTCACACCAGACTGTTCAACCAACCTCTGGCCACAAAGAAAGCACATATCTCCAAATGACCCAGGATGTGCACACAAATCCTCCATTGCAGACAGATCTGCACATAATTTCCGAGAAAAGTTTAAAAACAGGGCAATTGTAACTGTATCCTCTGAGGTAGAGATAAACAAAGCAATTAGCTAATATTCTGTGTTCAAAGTTCAAACGAATCGAAACTTGATGCTCATTATATATGTACTCTCTGGTTTCTTGAATCGGAAAAACTCTCACTTTCGGGGTGGAAACCCAAACCCGGATACATGGTGCATCCACTTTTGGGTGGCTCCAAGCCATATTTATCCAAACAATCTGCTCTCTAATAGAAAATAAATACTGGTGGAAAGTTTCCCAGTTGAAAATAGTTTTATGCTTCCTTGAACTGGAAAGACTATTCCACTGAAATACAGCATCACCTTAGTTTATTCCGGTAATGTTATTTTCTACTACCATAACTGAAGCATGCCAAAGGAAATATGTTCTCAAATGTAATTCTCAAAGTGTTTGTTTTTATCAAAGAATACATGCAATGATGCAAACAGCAAAACAGTTCATCAGACTCGAGACATACAACTTAGTGATACTTGATTGATATTTGCACTTAATGCAAACCGACCAAGATGTAGATTGACATAACATTAGGAACGAGAGACTAGGAGCCCGCTAGTAAGTCATTGCAGAAAAGCTTTCTCATTAGATGGGTCTCAGGATGTATAGCAAACATGTATGTGTCATATAAGACAGTTCTGAACACTTTGTACACAATCAAGCACAACACTATCCAAAAGAGATCAAAATGCTACCTGAATTTTCTTCCAGTAGTCCTCCTGAAGTCGACGCATTAGCTTCCTCTAAGATTTCTACAGTCTCTACCTTCTGCCTCTTTATCCTGCAATGCAAGTTACACCTCACAAGTCATATCTGAACAGCTCCGAATACAATATCTGATCAAAACTCACACTGCATCAAACACGAAAGTCCGAAACAAAAGAGAAAAATGCACAAACCTGCTCTCAATTTCAACATCACTGCCATCATCAGCTGCTGCAGCTTTATCTTCCTCATCCGGCGACGACTCCGAAGAGCCAGACTCAAGTTCTCTCTCAAGCAAGTCAGCAAATCCATCACTGCTGGAAGAGTGTACCGGAGACTCCGCAAGACTCATCGGAAATCGTTCAGGCAAAATCAAATACTGCAATACATTAACAAAGTGCTCACCACAAAATCGACACAGCAGAAAGAATCAAAATTTCCAATGAAAAACAACAAAGAATGTAGAAAGATTGCAGCTTTTACTTTCAGAGCAAAACGAGATTGAAGGAAACCCTAGAAATCGAATTTGCGGTGAAAACTAGTAAGCCGCGAACAAAATGAAGAGCGGTGGCAGTTATAAAGAAGAAAGAAGATGATATGAAGTAAGGAAGGTACCGTGAAACCCAGCGCGCAGAGCAAGACGACGTCGTTTAATGATAGAGAGGGAGAGAGTGACTGAGGAGCTCGTCAAATTTTGAAGCTTTTGTTTTGGGAATAGAGAGAGAGAGAGAGTCTGAAAGCGGGTCGTTTTATTCCGAGTCCGGAAAAATGGGAAGTCCGTTTTGTGAACAAAGTTCGCTGCGAACTTTATTCATAAACAATTCTAAAATTCACAATAAACTTTCTTAGTAAAAACAATTTGGGTAAATCCCTCCGATAGTATTATAATATATTTTAGGGCAATATATATTTTTTCTTTTTTTTTAAGAAATAAAATAATTTTGTTATATTATAAAACAGATACCATACTACACTAAAGAACTGTTAAAAGATTTATAACAAAAGTAAACAATTCTTTTAAACCATTAAGAATATACATTGTAATTTAATACTAAGATCAATACTCATTATTGGTAGTGTGTGAGGTGACATAACAAATAATGTTAATATATATTTTATAAATTTATTTGAAAATACAATAAAAATAAATATATTTTTTTAAAAAATGAAATTTTCTTCTCCCAAATATCTAATATAGCTAGGGTCGTCAATTCCGACATGACTTGAAACCCTCACGATTAAAAAGCAGATCAGTTGACCCGCTATAACTCATTTAATAAATGGATTAACGACAGATTAATCCGCTAACACGAAATGAATCCGCATGACACATTTAATAAAAAGGTTAAACTAAATTTTATATAAAATATGTGTACACTAGCTATTGAAAATGATTACATCATATGTATATAAATGTTTATTGATTCTTTTCTCATTTTTAACTAGAATTTTAAGTAATATATTGAATTTTTTTGTTTGAATATTGATTTAGTTGGTTATTTTATATAAAATGACATGATATATTTATTAAATGGGTTGGAAACATGTAACTAGGTAAATAAATAAGTTGAGTTTGAGTTTACATTTTATGACACACGAGACACATTGACCCGACACGAACTCAACCCGACACGACCCATTAATAGTCATATCTCTGATATATTTGATATCTCTCTTTTTCAAAATAGTTGGATAAATCATGATAGTAATTTCTGATTATTTAGACAATATGATACATTGTATAAAAAGTTTGAAAAGAGAATTTGGTTCGGAGAGCAAAACGGTGTCGTTTTGAACAACCAAACTAATTGATTCAGGCAAAACCCAATTCTTGTGGGCCTAAACTGGCTGGAGGGGCCATCTTTAAAATAAATCAAATTAAGTAAATTGAATACTTCACTGTATCAATTTTACCAACTCAGTGGTATAAAATCAATCAAATGAACTAACTGTCATTTCATTCATATATATATATATATATATATATATATATTTGTAATGGTACACGTAATGTGAAGTACTTATTTGTTCACGAACTCACAATGTCCTCCTAGACTTGTTAGTATGACAGAATGAACAAATGTCCCTAATATTTACAGTAAATCAACGGGACTAAAACACAGAAATGCAGGAGATGACAGTGCGTCATTTTTATATGAGATATCCCTATATGTATATACTTTCAGAATCCTTTCCTTTGTTTAGTGATGTGAATATCAATCAACTGGAGTGGCTCCTTGCCAAGTATCTTCAGCTCCTTCTTCTTCTGCTACATCCTCTTCCACCCACTCCTCCGTCACCAACTTCTGCTGATAGTACCGGAACGCCACCACCAATATGAACGCTGCAACATTTTGTGTTTCGTAATCATGAACATAATTTACATATACTATTGACTGCTCGAAATATTTACTAGGGTGAATAAGATTTTCTTACCTGCCCAAATTCGAGCCCCGACTGAAGACAGGTTCCATACTAGTAGAAAGATCCCAACGGTTACGGCTTTCTTGTGAGTGCAGGAGTCCCAAGCATCCCGAAACCGTCGACCCCAAAATTTAGCTTCACATATGAACACCAATTTAACACATCAGATAAGTGATATTTCACAATGGCTCATTATCGCAGAACATTTCATGACATTAACTTAGTCTTCTTAGAATTTCATCTACACCTTTCTTTTTAAGGAAGAATAGAGCTGTTGGGGCAGCATAAACCCATCATTACCCATTAACGTAAACATGAAATTGACAGGCCGTGAATTATAATCCCACCCGAGAAAAATATGGGGCCCTAATTACTGTTGTTGGGTCAAAATATGGGAGGAGAACAATAGAGGTTTTCTTTCAACAATGAGAAAGATGAATATTGAACACTCAAAACTAGAGATTGAAAGAAAACAGACCGACAGTTTCTTCACTCTGGAATCGGAAAATGCGAAGAACTCTCCGATCAAATTTTATGTGCGTCGGATACTTTTTTTTTTTGAGTAAATATGTCGGATATTATCTAGATGAAGAAATCAATTTATTTTCCACGAACCAAACGAGGCCGTACAGCGTTTAAGTGTCTTGGTCGATCACCAATCCCTTTAATGTCATGCCTAATAATAGCTGCAATGTTTTATCTTGTGATCCACCACCATGTTAGTTCAGTTCAACGACCGTACCCATCATGGGAATTAATGTGTGAGGTCAGATAAACTTGGGCCCCTACAGATCCAGACCCAGTCCAATGGAGCCGTTATATGAGACAAGGATCATGATGGGTTAGGTAGTGTACAACATTGGGCCACATTAGGTAAAGATCTTGGCTTATAGTCGAAACAAAAGGTGCTACAGCTAACTACTATAATGGTGTAAAAATTGATGCTGTAAATTTGTGATAGTACCATGCATGATGTGGAGTAAGAGAGGAAATGATTGCAGGAATTTACCGTAAATTGTTATCTGGGTGGAATACAAAGAACAGATTTTTGGTACGGTAAAAACTCCGAAAAAGCCTGTAATAGTTTTAGCACAACCAAGCAAGGGTGTCAGTATGTAAAAGTGAAAGAAGGTTCAGACTGGGAGACAGAGAATTTCACACAGTTGTCTCACTATTTTGGCTACTGGGAATAAAAGCTCACCATCATTACATTTACTGTTTCACTAGAATGATCTTAGTCTTTTTTTTTTTTGGGTGATTCTCATCTAAATTCTAAATAAATTAGAGCAAAGAGCAAGTGGAACTTACCAACTTTGGCCATAGTCCAAATGGTTATGGAGCTGCCACACCTGGCCAAAACAAAGAGCAGCACTGCCAACTGCCAATGTGTATCATCATCTTTCTATGTTCTTTTATACATTTGCAGAAATAAAAAGAGATGGAGGAAAGGAATTAAGAAAAAAAGGAGGAAGAGAGAGTTACCTTAATTGTGGTGGCAGGGTCACCAGAAAACAAAGCTTTAAACTTTAGCAGGAACTCATTCAAGTAAGGCAGGACCAGTTTCAGTAACCAAATTGCTTCTTCTTCACCCACCACAGAGTTTGCATTTTCTACTTCATAAGCTCCCCTGAAATTGGAATTTCCATAAAGAAAGAAAAAGAATCGGAAGAGATCAACTTGGAAATGTATGGTAATATTGACATGTTCATAATGATGGTTGCAAAGTAAAGAATTTACCTGCAGATTATGGACCTGAAGAGGAATTTTACAGCCAGATAAACGAGGCTCATATATGATATGACAGAAATGAAGCTGTAGACCCAAAAAAAAAAAAATTAGAGCATAATTCAAGCTGATATTTAACACTTTTCAGTTGGGATTTTGCTTACCTGATATTTAGATCCTTCATGTAGGAGGATGATAGTATCACAAATGTTCCGATTCCGAATATAAAAACTGATCTTGATACATCTTTCCACATTACTAAATCCACTGGAGAAAAAGAGAGGAAAAAATGAATCTTTTGAATTAAAAGAAATGCAGAAGGTACAGTTCAACATATTAGGAATGAAAACTCACCTAAACTTTGCAAATTGCTATGTCTTTCTGGGAAGCTATGGTACTGATCATTCGAAGCTGCATCTAATTGGTACAAACAGAACAATCAGGCTCAATTCTATGTATATGAAGAAAAAGATAGATAATTTACAAGTGAAAAAGAACTTACATGATGTATTTTTAGGGAGATTTGAGTAGACTGCTGCACGCCTCATAACAGGAGACTGCTTTTTCAGATTAAGGGAGATTGTTTCTGGCTTTGGATGAACATGTTGAAGCTTTTTCACTTCTTGATTTCTTGATTTGCGGTCAAATTGGAACTTCTTAACTTCCTTCACTACCTTCACTTCATTCACAATCTTGCTTATTCTCTCTTGAACTGGGGCTTTCTCTTGTACAGCTGGTTCTTTCACCTGTACTGGTGCATTGATTTCCTTAATATCAAGGCTTATATTTTCAACTTCAACATCAATTTCCTCATCCATCTCTTCCTCCAACTCATCTTCTTCTTCATCGCCATCTTCTTCATCAGCAACAACATCATTCACCAATTCCGCTGGATCAGATTTGACCACATTCACATTGCTTGGAATCACCATTTCTTTGCAGACTCCAAACTCCTTGCAATTCTCATTGGATCCATTCTCCTCCTCCTCAACTGGGATTTTCTCAATCACCTCAACAGAATTCTCAACATCCTTATCAAATTCATCAGGGGAGGCCTTATTCGACTCTGATTCCACCATCCTCAACTGAACAGCATTGCCAGGAGAATCACCCCCCTTAGTAGACTCTGATTTCACCTTCCTCAACTGACCCAAATTCTTCTCGTTCCCCTCATCCTTACCCAAATCACTAGCACTTTTCACCAGTTCAATCTTTGTCCTCCTACTCCCAACAACCCCATTTGGACTCTCCCTGCTTCCCTCAGATCTAATCCTCCTCACAGACCTCACTTGACTTGGACTGTTCTTGATCCCATCAACAGAAACACTCAACTCCTTGCACTTCTCATCAGAACTCTTCAACTCAGATTTCCCAGTATCAGAATTCCAAGTCTTCCTCTTCCCATTATTGACTGCTCCACCAAGAGATTGACCCCTCTTCAGCCTTGTCCTAGGAGTTGTTGCAGACACCCCATTACTAGTAGTGCTGCTGCTCTCTTCAGAATTCTCCTGGTCACCATTGAAGACCTTCATCCCACCTCTGACCTCATCAAGCTTCATTCTGCTCTCCCACACTGACCCTGCAACCACAGTGTTCCCAGTCCTGAGTACTCCTGCATCTGATCTCCTCCTGCCCACTTCCATTGCCTTTAAAATCTCTTACCTTGGCAGGTAATTCTCCTCTGTTTCACTTTTGTCTTCTCTTTTTAGCTAACAATGAGTACAATGGGGCATGGATAGTACAAATTATGAAAGAAAAAGCTTTAAGCTGAAGAAATGGCGGTTGGTAATGGTGGGGTGAGAGCTTTGGCATCCCTTTGCCTTCGGAAAAGCAAAGAGAGCAGAGTGCTGGAATTATTGTGTTATTTGTAACAAGAAGGGAGGCTAGACGCTAGTCGAAATAGACAGTAATATTTCAGAACTATTTCTTTGTTTTTACCATTTAAAAGTTATTCACAGACTGAAAAATAGTTTGAGTTATTAGAGAACTAATCAAATTAGAATGCATAATATATATACTAGTCAATAGTCATTCTCACATGCTCTGCATGATCATCTTATCACGGTTGGCTTAACCATGACTTTGAAGTGTCCAAATAGTTTACTAACTACTTATAATATGCTTAAGTTATGATATTGGTATCGTAATTAGAGAATGAAGACTCAAATGTTTTTATATTGAGTGTGACTTAAGAAAGTAATTGTGAAAACGTGGGGTGAACTTATATATGGTGTGGTAGAATGATTAGAGATATAAAGGGGGTGTTGAGGATCGGATCAATGACGTAGCTACATACGGTTACGGTGGATTGTAACTCACCTCGTATTACTAAAAAATTTATATTTCTAGTTAAATTTTTAGTGTAAAAATTTAAATTTTAAATATGAATTCACCATAAATTTATATATATTTCATAAATAATCGTAATTTTTTTCTAACCCAATCAATTATGAAATCTTTCGCTCTTTTTTTCTTTTTCCTGGGGAAGGATGACCGGAATTTGATTCCCTAATAAGCAGACTCACTGGCTTTTGTGTTGGAGGATCTCTGCACTGTGAGTCTGTGATCGATGCAACCACAAAGTAGTCATCAACCTCACAAAGCCTCACATGCAAATGAAAGATTGCATA
This sequence comes from Argentina anserina, assembly GCF_933775445.1. Classification (NCBI taxonomy): domain Eukaryota; kingdom Viridiplantae; phylum Streptophyta; class Magnoliopsida; order Rosales; family Rosaceae; genus Argentina; species Argentina anserina. Next base: position 552,559 of record NC_065872.1, on the reverse strand, counting down.
CTTTCCTAGCTATCTTCCTTATTTTGGAGTGGTGGAGTTTGGAAGCTAGCATGTGGTGATTTCTGGGAAGTAGTTTCAGGGAATAATGGCTAACCTTGATCTCCAGCTTTTGTATTGAAGGTGTTAACCCGACCTATTCATCTGCGCTCTATCATCAATTATATATGCAAAGTTTGCTTCTTTTTCTTTTTTCCTTTACCCCTTTTCTTCTACTTGGATAAGTAGGGAAAGGCCAAAAAAGGATGAATATTAGGAAGCTTCACGATTTGATCGGATACATGACATGCACTACTTGATCTGTATCAGCAGCTCAGCACCAGTTGTTCTATATAGAACTAATTATAGATTGACTATAGTTAGCTAATGCGTCTTAACACGGTAGTTTGCTTAAACTAGATGGTCTGTTTTTCTAAAACAATTTCACCTTCATTATATTTCGTAGCTACACTGATGAAATCACATTATGGCATTTTAAAAAGCAATGTAGTGCGACTTGAAACCTTGAGTATTTCTTTGCGTAGCCTAATCAGGGCTAGGGTGTAGTATGCGCGTTAGTATATAAGCATAGTTTTGGTGACAGGGTTTATTCCTTCTAAGTATCATTATGATCGATGTTAAGGCATGCAGAGTCTTATTATTATACATAATTGCCTAATTGGTTCTTCCAATCAATGCAAGACGCATACGGATAGATTAATAAAGGTGCAGACGGCAGAAGATGCAGACATGGAATCATACACTAAAATAATTAATGTAGTTGCATTTGGATCGGATCAGTGCCTATGTGAATAATGGACAAGGAGGATCACAAAATCAATTCATATGAATAATAAGAGTGAAATTGACAAGGCCACGGACCTAGAATTTCATAATGATTTGAATTATAAAAAATATACAATTATTTATAGGTTATATATAGAAATTTAAAATGAACTACACTGTAATTCATATGTAACTACGTCTTTGCATGTGAATGATTAAGTCGCTTTTTGAGGGACTGACGTGGTGATGTTGCTCGTTGAGAAGGAATCCAATTAACATCCTTGCCATGCCCATTGAAACAGTGGTTCACGTACGCAATGATCTATGTACAAGTTCGTCGATACGAACACGTACATTCAACATATACAAATTTTTCTCATAGTTGTTTGCAAGCATGCATTTGGTTTAGCTACATAAGTTATTTCAGCTTAGATCGAGTTATCTACGCACGTAACTAATTATAGATGAGTTAAATGGTTTCAGTTAATTTATGGCAACTTAAATCTGATTTTGGAGTCGGCATGCGAGTCCAAATCATACGTAGTAGTGCAGCAGTGCTGCACTGATGAGTACGTCAGACGGTGACAGGTTTAACTCAATCTCACCGGCTACCTCTCTCTCTCTCTCTCTCTCTCTCTCAAACACTCACCGACACTATACTTGCAATATTCGAGGAAAAAAAAACGAAAAGAAAAAAAGGTTAAAGTAGTGACAAGCAAAGAAAGGAAGAGACGCATGTCATGTGAGTGGAAGAAAGCCTAAGCATAATATACTACAGTAAAACTGCGTTTTTTCAACTCTTGATCTATTTTTCAATGCAAACCATAATATAGATTATAGACACCAAACACTATCAGAGGTCAGCAGCCTCTGGGGATTTGGTTTCCGAAAAACTAATGGTTGCGTTAATTTCCATTTAGAGAAAATGACAGCATAATATGATTTTGGGATTGAAAGCATGAGAAGGGAGGGAGCTGAGCTTAGCTGTGAAAGTGTGAATAACAGCAATATTGAAATTCTTGGCAGAGAGGCCCTGCAGTCTTGTAACGTTGAAGGCACGTGAGGTGATTTGCTCGACGAACGAGACATATGTTCGTTCAAGAGTCCTGACATTATATTAGTGAGAATCCCACCACCCAAAACTAACGTACATGCCAACCCTGATCCAATAACAACGTTTTTAATCTTATTAGGGAATTGCACCAAAACCAAACTTGTATATACTCTAGCTAGTTTACTTTCATCCATGAGTTAAAGAAAAAGAAAAAGAAAATTACCGTTGTCAGCTTTCTTTAAGGAAGAACATGAACCAATAATTAACACTGGTATTAAACAAAGTAACTGGGCCGAGGCCAGTAATAAGATAATCATTGTTTGATGGCTCAACGTCAATGATTGGAGCCAGTTCATTTGGATTTTACCAGCTGAAGGGAGGAACGTGAGACCGAAGTCAAGTATTTCTTTACGTGTATAATATAAGTAGGAAATCACCTAACTCAACCTGCTTGTCTGTTCTTTTTTTTGGGTTAAAACCTGCGTGTCTGGTTGTTTGTACTTGCAACCAGAAAGCGATTACGTTGCGGTCATTGCCTCCAAATCCCATATCTTATCTTAATATTATAACTGCAAAAGTATTTGATGAACTCCAACTTTAGCTGCGGCCGTGAGATAATCACAAACCTCAGTTTCAAGTTCCTGGTTTTCTCGACAGTATGTAGACATGAGCAAAAATTAGATAGAACAGCGACCAACCCAAAGGACGAGTTGTAGTTTATTCAAGGCAGATGAAACCTGGTAGAGTAGAACCTTACTAGCCAACAACCATATCCTGATAGTGAAAATGATCATGAAGTTCAAGTTGGTTCTTTTGACAAGTGACAACGATATATAGGGATCACAAAACGAGTGACCATATACAGGAAGTCAGTTTGCCACTCAAATATTAGAACTGACCCTTCCCGCAGAAGCCATCACCATGAAGAATCAACTTCGTATATACCGAACATCGCACAGACGTACATGTCATGACCCTTGAATCTCTTCCGAGTACATAATCTTCTACCACCCCAGAATCTAAATTTTAAATCACAATTGAAGACTTGACTATAATAAAACTCGAATAACAAGCTTTCAATATTGGAATTAACTAGCCGGTATAACAAAACCCAATATTGGGATATCACTAAACTCCATCATACTTTCAACAATAAAAGAAATTTATGTGGTGACTACTTTTAGTTAGTCAACATACTGAATCCTGAGGGTATGTCATGGTTGAAACTCTGCCTATCTGAGGTGTGCCAACATAAATAATGAGTCCACATTAGTAAACTCACTAAACGGAGAACATTAGAAGCAGAAAACTTATCAGTAACCACTAGCGGGCATAAGAAAAGAAGAGCTTAGGGAACAAGGTTACCTCTCGGTGGACGACAAAATTAGGTCTCGAAGCTCTTATTCTGTCCCGTCATTGCCCTTTACCTACAGGCTACAGCTTCGATACAAATACAATACAACCTAGATTATGTACATTCTAGTTCCAACATCAATAAGCGGTCTTTTCCCGGTTAGACATGTAAATCATTTGATATTGCTATTATGGATTGGAGTACGCAACACACGTTCTGACTGCTTGGAAGCACCCCTCTTGACCTTCTCACTTTCTGCTGCTTTTTTCATTTCAAGCTCACTCTGTTTGCAATTTTCGTCATGGGACTTGATGAACATTCTGACAAAGTTGAGTAAGGTTGAAACAACTGCAGCAAAAATTGAAATGGTTAAAAAGCATGCACATACTAGTTCTTTCTGGGGTTTGCTATCCTGGGTTGAAAGAATAGTCCTCGTATGGAACTCAATATGAGGTATTACACAATAAAGAAAGTGCATGCTTAACATATTGTGAATAAGCCTATACGCGTACGTGAATGTCACATTTTAGTGGATACCTTGTTCAAATGGGCATTTTGCAGGATCCTCTCCAAAATAAAGAATCAATGCATCCACATTTCTCCCCTGTGAAACATTTATCCGCGTGTAAGAAATACTTCTCTCAACAATGTAAGCTTGGAATAGTATGCTTCGAAGCAAGACTTACCACGGTAGAATATAGTGAAGCCAAAGATCTCACCTCGGCTTCAGCAGAACGGAGAAAACCCTTCAGAGTCTGAAGGTTGGGACAAAGATAGTCAGAACCTGATGAAGTGATGATCGAGCAAGAATCTATGCTGCTGGTCACTACATTAGATCCTAATATGACAAAAAGATTCCAAAATAATATTCAAGCATATATGCCAGTCAAAATGGAGATCATGTGTCTTCTATTATCGATTTGAGCGCACTGGCTGAATGTATGCAATCATCTACAGTTAACCAAAAAAAAAATGCAATCATCTACAAAGATGTGTAAAACTGCACCAAGAGATAGGCAATGACCCTAGAAAGAAAATCTGGTAGACACACCAAGCGTCTAAAGTCTAAACCACTGCCCCCTACACATGTAAGTCCATAAAGCACATAGACAACGTGGGGTAGCCAGGCTCACGAATATTGCAGCCCACTACCAGTAAACAACCAATCTACAGTGCCATATTGAAGACAAATTTTACAATTAGAATAACCCAAGACAGAGGATGGGATTGGCATATAGACAGTAGTGTGAATGCTGAAACTGATTCAGTCATGGATGTTCACAACATCCAGAGATCCTTTAGCACTAGCATATAAATCAGCTAACACTTTGAGAAAATAAGTACCTTACGGAAATTTTCTGATATAGGACCATCACTTTCAGATGTAGATAGTTCCTGTACAACTTTCTCCAGTCCTTTACTTACTGCTTGCATTTCCTCCGCCAAAAATTTCAATTGTATCTGCAGTGGATCGAAATTCGAAATTTCAGTCAATAGATACCAAAAATATCGTGGATTATCGTGCAAACACAAAAGGAGTACCTTTGATGCAGGCTCTAAGCTGGCCAGGTCCTTATAGAAATCTAGAACCTCTGGTAGTTGGTCGGCAAGAACCTACAGCGTATCAAGTATAATTCAGTATAACAGATTGAGGCATTGAGCAGTAATGTCAAGCAATGCATTTTAAGAATTATAACACAGAGAAAAAAAAAAGGATTATGCAAGGTGAGTTCCTCATAACAAGCTTATGCCTATAGAAGCTTCAGTCTACAACTCATCATTTCCGTATATACTAACATTTTCGCAGATCCATACTGGTACTCACCATGTATACAATAAGAAGATAGCAACTGATGCACATGACTGCACAAAGACAAAGACAGCTTACGGGAATAAGAATCAAACTGTACCTTACAAAGATAATGCATAAGAGTCATCTTGTTGTTCCTTGCGCGAGTGTCAATAAGTTTGAGAAGACTATCCAATCTAAATCCAATAGCAGCCCCTAATATAATATCAACCATTAGACTCAGTTAAAAATGAATGGACGTGATAGTAATCAGCGACCAATGTATGTTTAGTGTGTGATGTGTACAGTTGGTCAGTTACACAAATGCTAATGCACGATCTTTCCCATCACAATTTGCATGAAGTCACAGACAGATTATGATATGAAGAATTCACAAATAGACCAAGAAGTTGCGTCCCACAGAACCTCTTGCTGTCCCCTGGTTTAAAGCATTCCCTAGTGAAAGAATGGTCTGCATAACTCTTTTCAACTTGACTGAATTTCTGATCTGCTAAGAAGCATCTGTGATAAGTTAAATGCAGTATAATTTATGAGCGATTACCATGAACGGTTTAAAAAGACCAAAATGAAGAACTCACCTCTTCTGCTGCAGAGTTTACAACATTCAGGCTTTTTCTAAGGTCAGAAACCTACATGACCATAATATGGCACCATAAGCATTGTGTAAAACCTAAACCACATGATTGCTACCTGATATATTTGATATTTCACCTGGGCAGAGAACTGTATTTTGAACGAAAAAACTCTGAGCTTGGATTCCACTCGAGGTACTTTCATCAACTCTAACAGAAACTGCCCTCAACATTAAAAAGAGCAAAATAACACAGAAGTCAAGCGTAGACAATACTCAAACATGTGATTACAATGACAATCAAAATGGACACATGCTATATAGTTTTGCAAATGAGGTATTGTGAGCCATAATCAACAACACAATCAACGATGATATCCTTCTAACCTGTTCACATTTTCCTAATTTCTCCTTGTCTCCCTTGTATCCCTGAACACAAAATATAAAACCAATAATGAAATTGAAAAGAACAAAAGGTTCTTTAGTATCAGTTTATAGATCTACCTTAAGTAGCTCTATCTCCTCCTTAGTAGGACAAAACTTGATTAGGTTCTCGACCTGGTCAGGATCTAATGCTGTATCTTCCAGGGCAAGCACCGAATTCTGCCAGTATAGAGAACAAGACATTTTAAACAGATTATACTGATCTGATCTATTTATTGGTTTATGTGGAACAAGTTTATCTACAATGTTAATGTATGTGGAAGTATGATTAAGCTCACCATTAACTCATGCAGTGGAACCTTCACCTTTGAAAGCATGATTTCACAATTGTATGCCCGTCTGTGGTCAATCTGCATTCAGAAAATATATACAGTAGTGGATTCTTGTTATAATCTAGACAAATTTCTACTAAGAAAACAGAACAACACGCTAGCTCCAATAAACAGAACGATAAGTCGAAAAAAGAAATCAATCAATATAAGCCACTTCATGTACCAAAATAAACAGAAGCGCATCATTTTATTTAAAGAAGAAGAATTTACCAATTGTACTTTGTCAGATTTAGGGGCAACTGGACCTGGTGCAGTTGCTTTCTTGCCATGATCTGAAGTTGGAACCGCCGCAGCGAAAAGATTCTCAAGCTCTGACATGTCGATCTCTGGAGCCCTATCTCAAGGAAACAATGAATGGAAATGTCAACGTCAGAATGCAGCTAGCATGAATGATCAATATCTGCATTATAAAGATATCCAGTTTGAGCATACTTTGTGTCTTCACTGGTTTTGTCTGCCTCAGCCCATAGGCTTCCCTGAACTGCTCTTGATAGTTTCAACCAATGTAATGGCTTCAGCTTCTTTTGATTATCCTTGGAACTTATAGTACGTGATGTACGGCCCTTTGCATTACTAGGGGAGCTAAGTGGTGGTGGGGGAGGAGTTCCCGGATTGGAACCTCCTTTAACCAAGGGTGCCGGAGGAGGTGGGGCACTAGGAACAGAGATACCTCCAGATTTCCCTGACAGAGGAGGAGGAGGAGGAGGAGCTGGAGCACTAGGTGGTGTTGGTGGCACTGGAATAGGAGATGAGTTTGTAGTGCTTTTAGCTCTCACCGAGTGCAGAGGAGGCGGTGGAGGTGGGGGAGGTCTATAAGTAGCAGCACGGTTCTCTTTCAAAGGAGGAGTTGGAGGAGGAGGAGGTGGTGGTGGTGGAGCAGGTCTAGAAGTAGCAGCAAGGTTATCTTTCAAAGTAGGAGTTGAAGGAGGAGGAGGTGGAGCAGGAGGCTGAGACGATGAAGTAACTTTAGAAAGTGGAGAAGGGGAGGTTGGTATTCTCCCAGGGGCAGACGGTTGGGAAAGTGAATCTTTGGGCTTTGAAAGTGGGGGTGATGGTGGAGGAGGAGTTGTTGTAGCAGAAGTAGATTGCGACGTAAGAGCTGGTTGAGGTGTTGGTGGTGCAACTGAAACAGTCTGGGATTTAGGGAAAACTGGAGGTGACAGAGAAGGTTGGGGAACCGGTGGCTGAAATGCAGTATAAGTTTCTTGGGGTTTAGCTTCCTGTTTATTGAAAGGGGTATCTTGAGGTTTCTTAGGTGAGGCTACACGGCTGAAGATCTCCTGCACTTGAACGAATGCTTCCATTGGTGTTAGAGTAGGAGGTTGAGGCCGTTGCTGGGACACTGAATCAGGTTGGTTAGGTGGCTGCTTTGCAGTATGAATGTCTTGATGATCTTTCGCTTCAGGTTTAGTCTTGGCACTATCTGGAGGTTGTGTAGGTAAGGGTACTTGGATCAAGACCTCCTGAACTTGAGCAAATGCTTTCAATGGCTCTGACTGAAGAGGTTGGGGCATATGCTGGGTCACTGAATCACCTGCATCGTGTCGCTGAACATCTTGAGGTTTAGCTTCCTGTTCACTGACACTTGTATCTGGAGCTCGCCTAGGTGAGGCCACTGACTGCACCTCGGAGGAGGATAGAATCCTGGGATTCTTTTTATCTGCTATTTGTTTAAGACCTGTTTCCTGCATTACATTTCTGTCATCCCGGGAAATATCATTATCCCACTTTTCGTGGGGGATATTCGACCCACCTAGTTGGTGAAGAACATTCAGTGCGGCGTCTGCCTTGGGGTCTAACCAATCAACATAACTAAAAATCTCTTGAACTTGAGAGAATGCTTCCATCGGAAGTCCCTGCTTATCCTCAAAGCATGATATACCACCAAGAATAATGGATGTGACAGCATCCATCTCTGAGAAAAGAATCTTCAACAATACAACAACCAAATATATGTCAGCAGGAAAAGATAGAAGTGAGGAAGCAGTAATGCATAGCCAAATAGAGCAGAAGCACACACCTCTACTCTGAAGTCCTTTGGGAATTGTTCTTTTGCATCCCACAACATGTCGATTTCATCACGATTGAGCATCAAAATATTAGATCTTATAAAAGCTGTATTGAACATGACGCGGAACATCATATCTTCACGTTCCATGTCATCATGCAAGTTAATGCATTCAATCACAACATCACCTTGAATATGGCAATTAATGTCAATTTTAACCAGTTCACATTCTGCCTGCGATACATTCAGAAAAAAAAAGGATTACATGATAGATTAGAAGCATTTATGTGTGAAATATAAATGGCAGTCATAAAACAATAAGCTGAAATTTTCCAGGAGAGCAAAGCTCAGAAATCTGAAACCCAGGTTAAGGAAAGATTAGATTTACTTTTCTGTATCACTAAGAAAAACTTCATGAATCGAATCCATTGCATCTGTCACCCAGGACACACTATTCTCCCTTAAAACGAAAATAATTTAGACCAAAGAACATACAGTAAAATGATCAGCAACATAAACAGTTTGAAGATAGGTAGTTAGACATTCTAGTAGGTAAAGTACTGAACCTTCAGGTCACGAACCGAATCGTGTTTGCCCAACTGTATTGAAAAGTTAGCCAACATGAACATACTAATCAAAATCCCGCTTGGTTCAGCAACATTATTCACTTAGAAGAGATATGCTTCATAAAATATTATTGCATTAAAAAATAGAGGCGAAAATGTAAAAATGTAAGAGAACAATAAAGAAAATCTTACCTGCTTGTAACCCCGGACGGTTTTGGTTCGTTTTGGAGTCGAGTATAAGACTTTGGAAGTTCGATCAGTAACAAGAAAAGGGTCTTGCCCATATATACGAAATATAGGATGGCAGCCTCCTTCCCCATCAAAATTAGGAATAAATCTAAAAATGATGCAGTCCAAGGTAAGTGCTCGATCCAGAGGAGGCCATTCTAAGGCAACATTCCTCCTCGATACATACTGTAGATACCTAAGTTGAGAAGGAATAGGATTCAAGGCTGATAGCAAATGCAAAAGCTCTAGCGGAGCCTGCCTGTAAACCATGTCCAACGTCCTATGCTCACCAGTATAATGCTTCCTGTAAATCAAGAGTGCAGCCAGCATGAAGGCTAAAACAGGCCAACCTCCCCGCTCACAATGCATCAAAAGGACGTTATTGTGCCCAAGTCCCAACCAGCTCTCACTTGATCTAAGAAAGTGATGGATCAACTCCATTGTCAAAACAGGACAACCTTCAAAGTGCCGAGGGTAATCCATTATGGTCATATCACACTCAGACAAGATGCCAGCCATCTGGCTCTGCGCTGAACCGTCATTGAAGTTGAATACCAAGAATGACGCATCTGGTAAGTGCTCTTGTAATTGTCCAACCATCCCACCAATGTAAACCTTATAGTTTTCCTCCTTCCAAGCATCAGTAGTGAAGCAGCAATCAAAAACTATATGTTGACGAGTTTAAGAACATTAGTCTCTAATTATAGACTTTTAGGCCTTTAGGCTATAGACTTTTAGGCTCAGGTATATCCAGGATAGTTCTAAATTTATTGTCTACAATAAGCCATTTACACCAACACTCTGTTGGTTGATTATCTGTTTCACCACAATACAACACAACAAGGCAAAAATCATCCATCTTAACATCAACCAGCTGCTTTTGGTGCAAAATTACAACATTCCTACCGAAATGAGTCCATTATTCGACTGTGATTGATCACTTTAGAACAAAGAAAGGGACTGTAATTGATCGTTAGATAAGTCAGGTTACAACATTCAATAAGACATCTCAGAGTTTCAAACTTATCTTGAAATTCATTTCCTGATTACCCCAGTTACAAAATTAATCTCAACCAACTTGCACTTACGCAATATACTCACAATCAAGCACACAATGTAGCCACTCCCATACCCGATTATACATTCATACACGAGATTATTCAACTACAATCATCATTTTAGCATAATAAACCGAAAATCAGTCACGAATCTACAGTTTAGAACAGAAAACGCACCGTAAACTCGCTCACAGATCTCGAACAGTCCATCGGGCGGTTTGCGATAGAACAATCTGCGCAACAACGCCATATCAAAAGCACTCTTCAAATTCCGGAGCTCACAATCAGAATCACCTCCTCACCTGAAATTTCCGATACAAAATCACGTACATGCATGGTGTTATACACAATATAAACACACGCGAAACATTCAAATGATTGCCAGGATGAAACTTAGAGCTGAAAATCGAAAATTGCAACGTTACAAATCATGAAGGAATTGGCAGAGATGGAAAATCTTACCGTTTTGGAGTGATGTAACGAATTCTTTGATTGCTCTGTCTGCCGTACTCGCTAGAGGGCTTGTTTGGCTTGGCTTTGTGGTGTGGTCTGTGAATTAGATTATGAGATTTTCAGAGTGATGAAGAAGATGGTGATGAAGGATTTGGTTATTGTCTGTTACTCTCCTTTTGTTTTTTGTTTTTTGGTGTTTCTGTTTGGTGCTGCTTTCTCCAGCAATCAGCAGCTGGAGATTTCACCGACCCGTTGGCTCTGTCAGCTCTCCGATGACGTGGATGCCGCCGGAAGTGGCCATCTGTCCCGGCGTCCCCAGGGGCCAGGCCAACGTGCCTCTTTTTCTTTTTCTTTTTGATTTATTTCCTCTTTATCTGTTTTTCCTTTTGACATTTTTTTTTGTTTATAATAAATTACAATACCATATTCATGAGCACGCAAGTGCGACTGCACTGCAGAAGTAGTTGGGGGATTTAGGGAATACATCACTAACGTGCTTAGAAATGGTTCTAGACTTCCTTTAATTAAAAGTAAAAGAGTTTTTTTCACCAACAGTCCCTCAATTCTGGTGTGCCTACTAATGTGATACCTCAACTCTTAATCGTACCAATGTGATACCCAGACTCTAGTATTGCTATCATTGAAGTACTTCCGTTAGTTTTTTTTAACTTTTCCGTTATCTTGGTGACGTGGCAGGTACGTGAGGCCCACAAAGAGGGTTAAAAAACAAAATTAACCTCATCTGAGAGGAGCAATGTTTTTCCCGCCCTTTACCTTGAGAAAGACACCCAACAATTCTAATTTTGGCGCCAATTTTCCCTCCCTACTCCTTAATTTGTGTCTCTTATCTAAACTAAAGAACTACCGCCAACCAGTCGACCACAATCTGATAAAACCTAGATCAATCTCATTTTCTATTTTTACCCTAGCACTTGTTAAACTAACAGAATAAATATAGAAATTTATATGGAACATCTCATTTCCACAATCTCATAAGAATATAAAAACACATAACTTAACGAAATTCAAATACATGTTTAAGTACCATTAGTTGCCACCTTTTATGTTGATCTGCCATGATTTTTGCTTGTAAGAACTAATGGTACATGTAGTTGAATTTCGTTAAGCCAGAGGGAATAATACCAGCAGATAAAGCATTGTACTAATGGTACTTAAAAGTTCTTACAAGCAAAAATCATGGCAGATCAACATAAAAGGTGGCAACTAATGGTACTTAAACATGTATTTGAATTTCGTTAAGTTATGTGTTTTTATATTCTTATGAGATTGTGGAAATGAGATGTTCCATATAAATTTATATATTTATTCTGTTAGTTTAACAAGTGGTAGGGTAAAAATAGAAAATGAGATTGATCTAGGTTTTATCAGATTGTGGTCGACTGGTTGGCGGTAGTTCTTTAGTTTAGATAAGAGACACAAATTAAGGAGTAGGGAGGAAAAATTGGCGCCAAAATTAGAATTGTTGGGTGTCTTTCTCAAGGTAAAGGGCGGGAAAAACATTGTTCCTCTCAGATGAGGTTAATTTTGTCTTTTAACCCTCTTTGTGGGCCTCACGTACCTGCCACGTCACCAAGATAACAGAAAAGTTAAAAAAAACTAACGGAAGTACTTCAATGATAGCAATACTAGAGTCTGGGTATCACATTGGTACGATTAAGAGTTGAGGTATCACATTGGTAGGTACACCAGAATTGAGGGACTGTTGGTGAAAAAAACTCAAAGTAAAATTGGTTATAGTGTATGATCAGATGAATTTGTAAGAGTTATTGTAAAGAATATAACTAGCTTAATTTTTTTTAATTAATTTAATTTTTTCTTATGTAACAAACAAATTGGTATAATTTCATCTCCCAATTTTTTTTAATGAAATTTCATCCCCCAATTTTGTCACGCAATTCATATTACAAAAAATCGCACGGTTTTCATTCACTTTCACCATAAAATCAGCCGAGCACAACCAATATGTACTTGACTTTTAATCCATGATTATTCAACCAATTATATTTATCATGGTTTTGGTGCTGACGAGAGAACACGAGTGAAACACAACAAGCGGCTGTGGAAAGTAGAGAAAATCCAGCCACACTTATCTAGTGAGGCAAAAGGGGCAGCGACAAAGATAGAACTGCGCAGCCTAAACCAGTTGTGGTCTTCCCCCCTCCTCAGAAAGCTCTGTTTTTTTTTCACTTTCATTCAATCTCAAACTCAATCACTCAAAGCTGAGAGCTTCGAAGATATAGAGCTCTGAAGTGGGGGTCCTTGTGAACTGCAATGGCTTGCAGACTTGCAGATTCCATGTTATTATCCAAGGTGAGCTGACCTCTATCATGTTTGGTATTCTCTATCAAATCCATTTGCTTATAATTTGATTAAATTCTCGTTCTTTTTTTTCGGGTTTGAGTTTCAGGGCCCCTACCATAAGCCAATTCGAAGCCAGAGACTTGGAGCCCATTGTTCTTCAGGTCTGCCATTCTCGATTTGTCTTCATGGGTTCCTCAATTACTTCATGAAGTTTTGTTCTTTTTTGTGTTTATGTGGTCATAGCTAAACTGGAGTTTGGGTTTTTATTCAGTCCATTACAATTTTAGTTGCAGGGTGCATTTCTCTAAGCAATGAGCAATTGTATTGCACTGGTTTTCCAATATGAAATCAGGCAGTTGCACACTTTATTCTCTAGCGCAAAGTGTCATTCTTTAAATATTCAGCAACCAACCAACATTCTTGACCAGGGTAGAAAATAGATTTTCACAATTAAGGATTCCAAATTTGATAAGAAAGTGAATTATTGTCCTGAAATTTTCATCCTTTACTCCTTATATATATTGAGTTAGACTCGAAACTTTGTGTATATTAGACACACACTGAAAAAATGAGAAAGTATATTTAACATTGCTACAGTATTAGCCTTTTCAGGATTGGCACTTGCTGCTTGTATAAGACTTTAAAGAGATATTTTTGGGCATCTGAAAATGCTTGTCATGAACAGGAATCTACAGTTTGAAATGGGACAACCTATTCCAACAAGGAAGTAAGCGTCAACAGTGTTCTTTTAGAAATCAAAGGACGTTTGTACAAGCGATTGCCATTCCAGTTGCACCATCTTCACCAGACAGTGCTGAGTACAGAAAACAATTATCCGAAAATTATGGTTTCAGACAGATTGGAGAACCACTCCCGGACACTGTTACGCTAAAGGATATCATTGATACCCTTCCAAAAAAGGTAGTAGATTTATTGCAGAGCGATCAGTAATGCAACTTATTTGTTTTCCTCATTGATGCGGTTGTATAGGGTTCAGCCACTGTGAGTGGCTATTCTGATCAAATGAGTACATTTGGGAGTTAATTTTACTGAGAAACTCCATACTGCATGCTTGGAAGTCTTTTTTCCTTAATTGTTACTGAATGAATTATGTACTTAATTTCGTGGGAAAGGGGGTGTCGCAGCATCATAGATAATAATTCGTCATTTCTCGGCTTTTTGTTTCCATTGCAAATGACATATCTTCTTGTAGCATAAAGAGAAGGTATAATACAAACCAGTATTTTGATCCTGTTAGTGCTCTAATTGGCGGCTTTCAGTTGGTTCCACGAGCCTTGTGCTGACCATGATTATCTTTATTGTCAGGTGTTTGAGATTGATGATGTGAAAGCATGGAAGGCAGTTCTAATATCTGCCACTTCCTATGCACTTGGGCTCTTTATGATTTCGAAATCCCCATGGTATCTACTCCCTCTGGCGTGGGCATGGACAGGAACTGCAGTTACTGGGGTCTGTTCAAAACACATCTCTTCATTCTATATTGGTTTAAGTCCAGTGTCCCTTTTATTTTGTAATTACAACAGTGAATCTAAGACAACTAATTCCTTTTTTTCTTCTTTTTCCTGCCCTTCCCAATTATAAAGTTTTTTGTTATAGGCCACGATTGTGCACACAAATCATTCTCAAGAAACAAATTATTGGAAGACATTGTTGGGACTCTGGCCTTCTTGCCGTTGGTATATCCATATGAACCATGGAGGTTTAAGCATGACCGGCATCATGCAAAAACAAATATGTATGTGTTATTCCCAAATAAATGCAATTGTTCTAATGTCTCATATAGGGACCCTTGATCCCAACATTAAAACCTGCACGATTGCTTAAGCTCCTGTACATTCTATTGTCTTAACTGTAAACCTCCTTAACTTCTCTTTTCACCTCATAACCACAGGTTAGTTGAGGATACAGCTTGGCAGCCTATTCCGAAAGACGAGTTTGATTCATCCCCTTTGTTGCGCAAGGCACTTATTTATGCATATGGCCCAATTCGTCCTTGGATGTCAATAGCTCACTGGTATGCAATTGTAAAAGAAGAATCATAGATTGTCTGTGTTTGTTTTTCAAATACTATATGACGAAGGATCGCTTTTTAGTGGTGATTTTTTATCTGAAAATGTCCAATAGGCATATCTAAATGTTATTTAGCATCTTAATAGGTGGCTCGTCCACTTCAATTTGAAGAAGTTCAGAACAAGTGAAGTTAAAAGGGCGGCTATAAGTTTGGCTTGTGTTTTTGCATTTATGGGGATTGGATGGCCACTAATTGTGTACAAGATGGGGATCATGGGATGGGTAAAGTTTTGGCTGATGCCATGGTTGGGCTACCACTTTTGGGTAAATATTATTCCTTGGTCTCCAGTGCTTTATTTGCTTACTTATCATGTAATGATGAACATGAAAAAATTGCTTTCGGGAATTTTATAATTATGGAGCTTGCTGAGTTTTTTTATTACTTGTAGATGAGTACTTTCACGATGGTTCATCATACTGCCCCTCATATACCTTTCAAATCGGCGGAGGAGTGGAATGCTGCTCAGGCTCAACTCAATGGAACAGTTCACTGTGACTACCCCTCATGGTACTATATAGTACTATGCTCTTGTTATTTTCCTTGTGCCATGTGGATTTATAATCTAACATTAAGACAGCATATGTATTAACGTTCTGAATTCATTCCTTTGTTTTCTCAACAGGATTGAGATCCTATGCCATGATATCAATGTCCATATACCCCATCATATATCTCCAAGGATTCCAAGCTATAACTTACGAGCAGCTCATAAGTCTATCCAAGAAAATTGGGGAAAGGTTAATTGAACTTCTTTCTCTGTAGCTTTGCAAGTGAAAGCATAAACATGCCCTTAATATAAATACAACTGTTGAAAGGTAAAAAAAAGGTCACCAAAACATTAAAATGGAGGGTGTTGTTCTTTTTCTCTCAACTTTGTTTTGCATTTGTCATTACAGTATCTCAATGAGGCTACATGGAATTGGCGCTTGATGAAGACGATAATGACAGTCTGCCATGTTTACAACAAGGAGGAGAACTACGTCCCCTTTGATGAACTTGCGCCTGAAGACTCTCTTCCAATTACAATCCTCAAAAAAGTGATGCCTGATTATGCTTAATCAAGTTGTGAGCTTTGTGGGGCGTCTCAGCCGTTTTGGTCTCCTCTTTTGCTTTGTCTTTATGGGTCAAATTAGGTATGCTTAAGCCATTTCTTACTTGTTCTTGCTTAATCTGTATCTGTCCATTTCAAAAGTTTTCTTATAATTTATAAATAGAGCGATTCATTGGAGGAAATTTCCTGGAACGGCACTGAATAGCCTTGAACAGAGTTGATCTGTTCTCTTTTTTTTTTGTCATGTTCTAGTAATCCTCTAGACTTGGATATGTTTTTTTAATGTTCTCTTTTCTTTTTTGGTGCTTGTTTGCAATGAAAATTGACACATTGGGTCAGAAACCACTGAGTTCATGAATTAAACTAGATAGGGATCAGGGTAATGTTGGTTGGAACCTGTGTTGATCTTTATTTTACATAGCTGACAATGATTTCTCACAAAAATATTAATGCCTGGTACTGACGCTAAAGCTTGAGATTAACAAGCTGTAAAAATTAATAAGATCTTAAACCACAAGGACAAGGTCATGTTAGCTACTCAGGTCAGTAGGAATAGAGTACAGGCTCACCTAACAAGAAAGTCTACCCGAGTTTAGTATTCTATATCATCATTCAGGGTTTTTAAAACTGAAGTGGGATTTCCTCCTACTTCATGCATATAAAATTGAAACACCGAGCTGTTCAAATAGATTAATAGACTT
Source organism: Argentina anserina (assembly GCF_933775445.1). Classification (NCBI taxonomy): domain Eukaryota; kingdom Viridiplantae; phylum Streptophyta; class Magnoliopsida; order Rosales; family Rosaceae; genus Argentina; species Argentina anserina. The sequence goes on along the minus strand of NC_065872.1, from coordinate 535,753 downwards.
AATGTTGGACAATGGAACAGCAACAGAGGCAGTCGTGTTTGGTAAGCAAGTTTTCTAAGTCTGAACATAAACAGAAGCAGAGGAACTGGTCAGATGTTCATAAAATGCAAAAGGCTCATGGTTGTTTGTTATTGTGGTTGATAGATTCCAAGTTACCCGAGGCTGCACCCAATAGCTTTATGCAAAGCGCTGCTGTTCATATATACATCCATCATAGCGGTTGCAACTGATCACATGCAAAAGAGGGAAAGAAAAGAAAAGAGAGGTTCTTCCCAAAAGTAAAATCAAAAGAGTGGAAGATAAACCTAGTTGTAGATAAGCATTCAAATTTCATTTCTAAAGCTTTAGTAGTTAAAGCTAACACTTTCATACTCTGCATTCAGCAAACCCTATACACCATCAGAATTTTGCAAGTTAACCAAGCCTACTATTTCTTCAACATCCCTATAGTCTAAACTTTAAACATTACTGGCAAAACTATGTATTGTGTATGTCAGAAATGAAAGAACACTCGAGAACAAGGAAACTATAAGCTGATGAAGTATCATATAATTGGCGAAGGCGGAGTCTCCCATATGTCAAACACATTCTCCTCGCTATGAAGAGCGAAAAGCCGATCCCCTCCAATCGAGAAATCGCAGATGGAACCTCCATAGCTTCTTCGGAGCCTTGATGTCAAAACCCAATCAGGTCCACAGAACACTGAAATCGAATCATTCATGGACGAAAACAGTTGCCCTTCATGTAATGCAAGCTTAGGGTAGCAAGGCTCATCAGGCATTTTCCCCTTCATGAGCTTACTCCTTGAGCTCCACCTCACACTTCCCCCAGAATTTCTGATATCAATAAACCCCAAATCCTCATACTCATTCACAACACAGATTGCATTGCTCTCTTCCATAGCTATGGCATCCCTAACCCTCTTCTCATCCGACGTTATCGGAGCTCCCATATCGGACCAAGACCACACCATCTTCTTCTCCCGAAAATCCAACAAACTAATGTAACAGTTGTCGTTCCTAGGAAACAAAGTAGCCACCAGCAAACAGTTACTCCCATTCAGCCATTGCAGCTTGTCTGCATCACCAAGAGACCACCCCAGCGGCTCGTAGAAGAAGTCAGTCTGCTTCCCAGTTATCTGATCCCAAACTCCAATCCCATACTCATTACTCCTCCCTTTACAGCTCGAATATATCTTATAATCCGAGCTGAAACTCAAGGCTCCAGCAGTGAAGCTCTTCACTTGATTCTCGTGACTCACCTGAAACTTGTCCCTCAGCTCACCGCTTGACGAGCTGAACAGCCCAATTCCGCCGTCGCCGCGGCCCATCCTCTCACAAACACTCACAACTATGTTCTCAGAGTCCAGCCACCCAACGTCATTGACTGTCTGATAGTCAAGATTAATAGGAGGATGCTCATCCAACATCCAATCATACACATGAACCATACAACCATGAGCCACGCAGCAGCCGCCATCCGGGCCGGCCCGTATGGCGGTCCCGTCGCCGGGAGCTTGACCGGCGACGGTTCTAGAGAGCCACAGCCTGTTGCCATCGAACGGTCCCCATTTCGCGGACCGGACGTGGTCTAACACGCCGTAATACAAGGCTTCTCTATACAAGAGCTTTTCGGACATATTTGCAGGGACACAGAGTTCATTGCTTCTGAGAAGATCAAGGAGGACCGCAAAGCAATCGGGGTTGCGGTCGATGAAGTACTCGTTGGTGTTATCGGATTGGAGATTCCAGCTGTCGTCGAACATGGCGCCGAAGAGGGAATTCCGGCCGGCATTGGCGAGAGTTGTGGCGGTTGTCTCGAAGATTCTGCCTCCTACGTTCAATCTCACGCGGTTTTTCTGGTATCCCGTCATTGAATTTGAGAAGCGCAGAAGGATTTTGAGCTGGAAAATGAGTCAATACATGATCCTACAACAATAAAATTTGAAACTTTCATTTAAAAATTGCAAACTAAAGAACACAAAGATTGAGAGGCCAACAACTGTGAGAAGTTAGTACCTGTGTGTTTATTTGGAGACAGAAGTCTGAGGTATGAAGAAGAAGAAACAGAACACCATGGGAGACCAGGTGGACTTTGATCAAAGATGATGGGAGAATTTGATGGATTTGACAGAAATGACGATCTGGGTTATGAAGAGAACAAGTTGTGATAAATGGGTTTCTAAATTTGCGGGATTTGGTGAAGGAGTTGAAGAACTGGAGCGGTTTAGAGTTCAAACATCGCTCCTACTTTGGCTCTAATTTTTCATGTTTATAGCCAACGAGGAGAAATAAAGGTTCAACCTTTGGTCCGGACATAGCAGAGCTTTTGATGAAAATAAATTCGCTGTGGTGGGTCTAACGTAGCTTTAATGCTCCTCGGATATCAGCTGTTGATTGAATAGTCAATGTCCAATTGAATGAGGGAGATGGTAAGTCAAGGTCGCTCAGAAAAAGTCAGCTGCGTCCCGAAGAGAGAAAGCGTGTCTTGTGGGGTGTGGTGTTTCAAATGTTGTGTTTGTTTTTATGTCCTAAAATTTGAAGCTTTGGAATGGAAATGAATGACGCAGAATTTGAGACTTTGAGATCGACGAGCAGAGAAGCAGCAGCTCACGTTGGGTTTCATCTTCCAATCATGGCACTGACTTGATTTGCTTTATCTTGTCCGTTTCAAAACATATTTAATTTCATTTATTGGTGATGTAATTGGATGATTCTATTTTCCATTTTTTGTATTCTATCATTTCTATGTGGTTTGAGATGAATAGAATAAATCTTTTTTGATGAAATTTATGAAGTGAAACCCAACAATGTTTCATTAAGAACTATTCTTAGATGGTAAAATCCCATAGTACACCGTTGCATCCTATGCAATCCGATATCTTGTGTTTGTCATTACATATAAGTATAACCAAAGCAACATCAATTATCAAGTAGAAGATTCACGGTGGTCAATTGGTTCGGGTGCTAAAGTTTCTTTTTGGAAAGATAATTTCTTGACACGGCCTCTCATTGATTTTTTTGGAAGATATGCTAATGTGGTGAATGAGTTAAATGGAACGGTGGTAGATTTTATATCTAATGGTGCTTGGAATCTTCCTGATTTATTAAAGATTCACTTCCCTGGTCTTTGTAGCCTCATTGAGCAAGTTCCCATTGCTTCTGACCCTTTGGCAAGTGATGAACTTACTGCAAAGGATGCTTTTCAGTTTTTACATCCTAATGCTCCATCTATTTCATGGGGTGAGTCTATTTGGTTAAAATCCATTACTCCCCGTATGTCTTTGTTGACTTGGCAAGTCTTACATGGTCGTATTCTTTTCAGAGGATGTTTTGCAAATAAGAGGTATATCCATTGCATCTAGATGTGGTCTTTGTTGAAAGAATGTGGAGTCTCTGGAGCATATATTTTTTTTTTTAAATTGCTCCTTTGCTTCAGCAATATGGCTTTTTTTTATTGAACAATTTTGATTTGGGAGCTTTGCCATGTTCAATATTAAATGTCTTCAATTGTGGTCTTGTTGCTTGTCGTAGTGCTCAATTACAAGAGTTATGGAGGGTGGCTTTTACTTCTGCATTGTGGTACATATGGAATTCTAGAAACAATAAGGTCAGATATGATAGTGCTGTGGTTCATGCGAATCATTTGTGTGCGCTTATTGTTGGGCATGTTCATGCTTCTAGTCATCTTGTTTTCTGGGATCATGCACAACTCAGTTCTTGATCTTCATGTCTTGAAGTGTTTTGGGGCTCGCTGTAATCCTCGTCAAGCTCCTAAAATTGTAGAGGTGAATTGGCACCCTCCTCCATCGGGTTGGGTGAAGGTTAACACGGATGGTGCTTGGCGAAGAGATTTGGGTGTAGGTGGCTATGATGGTGTTTATAGAAATGAGCATGGGGGTTTTATTGGCGCTTTCTCTTCTTCTCTTGATATTTCGATCTCTATTGCAGTAGAAGTTACGGATGTCATTACAACGATTAAGCTTGCTTGGGTACGAGACTGGAAGTTTATTTGGTTAGAGATCGACTCACAAATTGTCCTCGACCTTATTCGTTCTCCCATGTCAGCTCATTGGCGGCTTCGTGTTTTGTGGAAAAATTGTCTTCATAAGATCTCACATATGCATTTCTGTTCCTCTCATATATATTGGGAAGGGAATCAGGTAGCAGATGCACCAGTAAGTTTTGACTCTAGTATAACCTGGTAGGATTCCCCTCCAGATTTTGTTCGTTCTTTTTATGATAGAGATAGGGTTGGTCTTCTCAATTTTCGATTTCGCTAGTTTTGTTTCTTGTATGAGAGATTTCGGTGCCTCATTTTTATTTTTTTTTATTTCCAATAAATTTCATCATTCTTACAAGGCTTTATAAAAAAAAATCAAGTAGAAGATTTCAGACAAACCTATCTTTGATGTGAAGCTCAAGTTAGCTCGAGAGTGAACTATTCACGTAATGCAACTATTTAACCAACAAATCCATCCCTTTGTAAGTAGCTCCTAAACTCATTATTGGCATCTCCTCATTAGAATCTAAACTGCTGTTAAGTAAGTCTCAAAATTGCTCCTAAATCGTTAAGTTTGAGGGCCGTTACACATCATTTTAGACCTGCAAATGGGGATTGCGGGTCATAGACGGCACATCATCACCTTGGTTCTAATAAAGTACTTATATTACACAACGTTATTGGCAGCTAGCTTGGTTTGTGGTGCATAATTGACCATCTTTGTAACAACTAACAACCCTCTAAGGGGTATGATCCACATAGGTAACTTATACTCCACGTTTTGTGTTGCCATTTTGTGATTGATCTGATTGATTTTCACACTAAAGGTTGAAGAAACTCAAGAAAAGTAAGACTGACTTTGCAATAAGAGGTGGGAGTGGATTGTTATGAACTCGTGATGTCTGATTAAGCTAGACTTATCTGGAATTATCCCAACTTTATGGGTTTTCTTGCACTTAAAGGGTTTGATCTCATTTGCTTCAGTTCAAAGTTCTGAAAAATCTACTCAGAGCAGGATCAAGTACCATTATTTATGTCCATGTAGCTACTTATATATAGCTGCCCTACTAATTAAGAGGACTACATTAAAGCATGTTAGGTTCCAGTCCAATGTAAGATGTAGTTCTACTCAACTTCTAATTAATCCTCGAATCAAATACACTTACTTAAAAAATATGTGAAAAACAAATGCCGATGTTCTACATTGTTAAGTAAAAGAAAACTTTCCCGCTTGCTTTTCCTTCGGACCAATTGCCATAACTCCTATAAGTAGCTGGTTCTTCGGCTTCCCCCAAATTCCCGTAGCCTTTTAGGGAGATCAAGCTCTCACTAAGAGTACTCATGATTCGTATGCACTCCGTCTCACTCTCACTTGAACATTTGAGAAGATTTTTGGTGACGAGCCTCTCTTGTATCCAAGAATAATATTGTGTTTGATTTTTTGAAAACTATCCACAACATAATGCTCTCCAAAACACAAAAGGAGGATTCAATTCAGGCATGTGGATATTGATGGAATAATCCAACATCCACTGTTTTTTTATTATAATCTTTCATCACCCATATTTCAATATGGGTATCTGATGTCATATTTACCCATATATCCTTTATAGTTAATCAACTGTAATCGGTTGTAGCTCATACCCTTTAATACGAGGCAAGGAGTAGGAATAAAAAAGAACTCTTCTTTCTTGAAGTCGAAAGAAAGTATTTCGATCTTGAATTCCTTCTCTTGTATAATCATACACGCAGCCCCGTTTACACGGTCAGTAGCTGTTCACACGGTCAATAGTTGACCGTGGAATTCATGTTCAACTATCATTAGATGTAAACCAAGAGTTGAAAATAAAATAACTCAATTTAAAAAAAATTCTCCTTATTCTTGGATTTATATCTAATAGTGATTGAATATGAATTTCATGATCAACTACCGTGTGAACGAAATTGCGGTCATACACGAGCCAATGCTCATCTCCATGTGCACATATATTCTTGTAGCGATGTAATAACGTATCTGGAGGTGGAGCTGCGGGTACATGTCGCCAAGAACAAGTGCTTGGGATACATAGCAGTATCTGTATCTATTTGTAAAACTCCATTCCCCTTCTACAATGATAATTTTTGTAACACGAAGAATCTTGTAGGTATTGGTTATACTATCAAATCCCATTCCAGTCGAAACATACCCGTCGCAAAAATTTGGACCAAAAACTAGTTTAGCAATCTGGTGACGACTGGGTGGGAGTCTTAGAACTTCTCCCCGAAGAGGATTGACCACAAAGCTGAATGCACCATAGCTATATGTAACGCAAAACAAGTTGCAGAAAACAAATTCTACAATGTAATAATCAGTCGGATTGGATGACTGCAAAGTAAGTCCTTCATTAAGTTGAGTACATCGGGCATCAGAATTAGGGTCGTAATGAAATAAATGCAAGGTGGATACGAATATTTTCTTAGGAAAAATGTATGATCGACAATGATGTAGGATCAATGGAGGCGGAGCAGGTGGTACACGAGAATCAGGATCAAGAAGAAGTTTAGAACGCAACATAACAAAAGAGGGGGAGTCGACTATGCGCAACAGCATCTTACAGACGCATCTGATGCGACAAACCCACTTTGCAGACACTCTCTTCATGATCTCCACCACCACTTCCATGGGCAGCTCCATCCAATTCATCTTCATGTGCCTCCCCATCTTGTTCCAACTTCCAAACCAGAAGCTGCCTTAAACCCTAAAACCCTGTAAATATATAATGCAATGGTCTCACTGCTTCTTCCCTTATTGGGTTAGGAAAGTAAAAATCCTAGTTGGACTCTTGCTGAAGGGTACAGACTACAGAATGTCCTGAATCTATTGAACCCAAAAGGCCCAACATCCCTGATTCCAAGTGTCTCAATCCCCTGCACTCGACCTCACCGTAGTCATCATACTCTCACCTGTGCCAAAAATCTTGAGCTTCCGACACTGGACTGCTGTAGGGTTTAATACTGCCTCCATCTCCCACATTTTGCTTCCTCTTTCACTCCCACCTCTCTCTCTCCTCAAAACCCTAAAGCTCCACTCTTTCGATTCACGCAGTCCAATCCCTAATTACCCAACGCCTAAAAATCTCAGCTTTCCTCCACCAAAAAGCTCTGATTTCAGAAAATGGCCGACGTGCTCAGCCCCGCAGTCCGATCGGGTCAGGGCTCGGATCCGCAGCTCAAATCGGCCGACGATGCCTCACCGTTCCCGAGGATCGAGTTTCATCTCGCGAGAAAGCCGTTCAAGGGGTTCAACAACGACGGCAGTGACTTCCGGCCGGAGACGCTTAATCCGGGGACTAGCGGCAGCTCCGATTCACGTAGACCCGGGTCGGGAGGCTCGGGTCAGGGCCAGTCGGGTTCGGGCGCGAAGAAGAGTGTTGGGTCGGAGTTTCTGGAGAACGGGTGGGATCCGGAGCTCAGTTTTCCCATTACATTTCGGAGAATTGTGAGTTTCAGTTTTGTTTGTATTAGTTTTGATGCGTAAAGGTTTAAGCTTTGAAGCTTTAGCTTAATTTAATCATTGCTTACTTGCTTAGTTTCTAATTGGGAATGAATTGTACTATGATAAACAGAGTGACTCTGTTTTTGAAGTTTCGACCTTTAATTTTGGATGCTCTGCTGGTTATAGATAATGCAATGATTGATAGGAAGAATGGTTTTGATAATTTTGCAGGGTGCTGGATTGATAAACATGGGGAACACTTGTTATCTCAATTCGGTGCTGCAGTGTTTGACGTATACTGAGCCTCTAGCCGCCTACTTGCAAAGCGGCAGGCATCGGAATTCTTGTGAGTACTCAGCGAGATACTTGGTTCTTATGTGACTGTATGAGGAATGTTGAATTCAATTCATAGCTGATTTAATGGTTTATTTGCGCAGGTCATATAAAGAATGGGTTTTGTGCTTTGTGTGCCATCCAAGAACATGTCAGTCTTGCTCTACAGTCCACTAAGAGCATTTTGCCAAAGGCTCTTGTCTGCAATCTACAACGTATGCTTGAAATCTTTATTTACTTGTATTTTCTTGCATGTAGACTAGTCTCATACTGGATCAGGAAAGAATAGTTTATAGTTAAGTTTGCTCATGTTGGTGAAATACCAATCAAACCATTTCAGATGACTAATTAAGGATGCTGTATGATAGGGACAATTCTTTGTTATTTTCATTGTTTGGAAGTCCCTTCAGAAAGAAATACACTATATAAATCCTACATATGAATCAGTCCAATTTATCTCTTATGGGGTTGAGATATACTTGGTTCAGTTTCCTGATTTATACTTTGGATGTTGGGATTCCTGACAACATGATTAGGCATATCGCGAAACTTCCGGAAGTCCAGACAGGAGGATGCACATGAATACATGGTAAACTTGCTGGAATCCATGCATAAATGTTGTTTACCATCTGGAGTGCCAAGTGAATCCCCTAGTGCCTATGAGAAGAGTTTGGTACACAAAATCTTTGGTGGTCGCCTTCGAAGTCGGGTGAATTTTTGTTTTTACCTCCTTTTTTTGGTCTTAATAGGTCAAGTTTATATCTTTGAAGATACTGTAGGCCATGAAAGTTTTATAAATAATGAATTTGATGAATTTTCTACCTTCTATTCTATTTTAATTTCTATGTAATGTATTTCTTCAGGTCAAATGTTTGCAGTGCTCGTATTGCTCTGACAAATTAGATCCATTCCTAGATTTAAGTCTTGAAATAGCCAAAGCAAATTCATTGAATAAAGCACTTGTGAACTTTACTGCTGAAGAACAATTGGATGGTGGGGAAAGGCAATATCAGTGCCAAAAATGCAATCAGAAAGTTCGAGCTATGAAACAGATGACCATCCACAAGCCCCCTAGTGTTCTCAGCATCCATTTAAAGCGGTTTCGTGCACATGACCCTGGACAAAAAATTAACAAAGAAGTTCAATTTGGTCCTACGTTGGACTTGAGGCCTTTTGTTAGTGGAGCATATGTAAGAACACTTAACCAATTATGCAAACTTGATATATTTTTAATTCTTCAGATACACTTTATACAGCCCTATCTATGCAACACTTATAACAGTACTGTTCTAATTCTATCCACTTTTGTGTTTAAATTAGCCGGAAGGAGACTTGAAATATACTCTTTATGGGGTTCTAGTTCATTATGGGGCTAGCACATATTCAGGCCATTATTATTGCTTCGTTCGGACATCAACTGGCATATGGCTCTCTCTGGATGACAATGATGTAAGTTGATAATCTCAGATCCTTTTGTCTGTATTGGTCTTGCACATGCTCTCGCTTTTTTATTAATGTTAGGTATGTTATGAAGTACGTGAGCTACTCTAATATAAGTACACACACAATTAGCTCTTCAGTTTAGTTGTATTTGCTATATTAAACTTATAACTTGGCATATCTCTGAAGGGATGATCCATTCTTATGTTTTAGTAGCTCAATTGTATTGAGTTCCCTCTTACTTTAGGGAGAGATCATATAGTTTGCTGAATGCAGGATCTTATATTTCCTGAGTGTAAAATAAATTAAGATTTCAAACAGCTTATGAAATCATATGATGTAACAGGTAAAGCAAGTTCGTGAGATGACTGTTTTGCAGCAAAAGGCTTACATGTTGTTCTATGTACGTGATAGAAGAAATGTTATTCCCAGGAAGCCTGTTGATGTTACTCAAAAGGAGTATTTCAAACCAAATGGTATTGGAAGTAAGATTACTCCTGTTGACAACCATTTGTCGAAAGAACCTATTCGAAACATTTCAGCTCCGGCCAGATCAAGTGATCTAGCCTCTTCTATTGCACAAAAAGATGCATCATCTATTGCCCCAAGGGTCTCCCAACTGAAGGAAGCATCAGTTAATCAAAATAATGGCCACATAGTGACACAAAATGTGGTGCGTAAGAAGGAAACCATCTCAGAGTCTTTGAAAGTGTCACAATCAGAGAGCTCATTGAAAGAAAATATATCACCATCAACTACGCTTCCAAGCAGTAAAACTAGCATGTCAGATTCTGCAACTGCCATGGCTTTTACAAATGGTGCCAAAATAAACGACTGCAATGACAAAGCAAGTTCAAATGATGATGATAGGGTTTCAATTATGATATCGCCTGCTGTCATAGACCCTGAAATCTTTAAGGCATCTAAGCCTGTCCAAGATGATATTTCTTTGAATGTAAGTGGATGCTACTAAAATTCCATGTACATTGGTATATTTGGATTATTTACCAAGCTTGGTGTCTTATGTTGTACTTGACTTTCTGTTTATGCATCTAGAAGAATCATGCTCCCAGTGCTAGGAATTCGAGTGTGGCTTCATCCAAAATTCCTAGTGGTTTAGCATTGGAGAAACTGAATCCGGAAAAGCCATCGGATCCACCAAGCTCTAGAATCAGTCAGGTATTCGTTTGTGTATCTGTAGTTTTATGTTATGTGTGCTTTCATGATTTGACTCCATCCATTTTCCAGGCTGGAAGTTATACCAATGAACATGGGAAGGCTAGTGATTGTGGCCAGACATTGGTACATGCTGATTCAGCAAAATTGTCTGGCTCATCAGTTGTGACAAATAAATTATTAGTTGTGGAAGCTCCTGACTGCAAGCACCCTAAAGGATTGAAAAACAATAACATAAAGTGTAAGGTGACAAGCATGCATTTTCGGCCGTCTTTACTTTCTAGGGCAGTCTTAAGTGTGCAGAAGAAGCAGAAAAGGAGAAAACACCGAACTTTAGATTGTAGGAGCCTTAGTAAGAAATACTTAAGAAAAAACTGTCCTTCATCTGGTCTAGGCCCATCGACATCTGAAACTACCCAGACAGATCACTTGGTTTCTGTCTGTGTAAAGAGAAAGCGAAACAAATCTGGTTTGAAAACAGATGAAGATGGAACTTCTAATAAATGCTTGGTGAATCCTCATGTTGTTCAGTTTAGAGAGAACATCATTCATAATGTAACAGTGCTTGCAAGTGAGAAACTACAACAAAATGGTATTGGCTCTTCCTCTGTTACACTTGAAAACCAAAGGGAGCCGGGTCGAACTGATGCTCCACATAACTGTAAAAAAGATACAATGCAAAATGGATGTAATGGTGTGCCAACTCCAGGTCCAGCTGAGACTGTTGGTGAGTGGATAAATGCTATGATGATCATTACTGGCGTTTTTTTTTGTTTTGTTTTGATAATTGAACATTGCTGGCTTTTGCATGCATTTGATTCTGGCTTTTGCATTCGTTAGATTCATGCCTGCATGAGTATGTTGCAATGTATGGTGGACATTGGTTACCTTGTTTCAACTTCAAAAAGTATATTCAAGCATGTGATTTGATCATTACTGGGTTTTTTGTTTTTGTTTTGATAACTGAACATTACTGGCTTTTGCATGCGATAGATTCATACCTGCATGAGTATATTGCAATGTTTGGTGGTCATTGGTTACTGTGTTTCAACTTCAAAAAGTATATTCAAGCATGTGATTATATGCATAAATGGGCAGTTTGGTTTTAGACTTGTTCATGACCAATTTATCTGTAGTTTCAGATTTTTAACTTGTTGTGAATGTCAAGATTGGATGTGGTTTAACCATGTACTTTCCAGCTTCTTGGTCACTTTTTTGCCTTTATAGATGGTCAAGAAGCACCAACTAACTGTATGGTCCTATTGGTTACTGAATGGTTTCTGATCCCCCGTAATTTGTTAATTGCAGTTGCACCTTGGGATGGAATTGAATTGCCTCAGTCTCGTGTTGTAGAATCAAGCCATGCACCTATGACGATCGGTTATGTGGGAGATGATTGGTGAGTTGGATTGTGCCCTCCGTTTAGGGTTACTACAATGCGTTGAGCATTTAAACTTAAAAATGTAGTAATATATGAATGACTGGGTTTAATTACTCAATCTATAGAGCTTGAGGGATTGAAACGTTAGCAACTACAAGATTACATTCGGCTATTACTGATGTAATATCACATCATTTTTGACAATCTGAATTTCCAATGCGTGCAGGGATGAAGAATATGATAGGGGAAAAAGAAAGAAGGTGAGACAAGCAAAACTCGTCCCCGGAGGGCCAAATCAATTCCAAATACTTGCAAACAAGAAAGCACAACAGAACAAGCCAAGATTACAAAGGTTTGATTCTGGAAATCGTCCACGCAGGATATGATGGGTCTGCTGTCTTGTTTTCTGTAGCAGTTGAGACAAATTGTACGACAGGGAGAGCATTAGGGTTCTTGACATTTTTGGGTGCGCTGAGCTGGGGACTGTGTATCTTATTCCTGTGGGAGCATTTCTTATGCAGTGATGCAGTCATTGCTTCAGCTGAAATGTTGTGTTACAGGGATATATTGATTTTATATGTTTATTTTTACTTTTATGTTTATTGTTGTTCATCTCCTATGAATCTATGATTAGTGGGAGCAATTCTAACTCTGTAGCATTGTAGCATTGAAGTGTGTCCTGTAGCTGGTAAAACTTGGGTTCCAAATAATTCAATAAATATAGAGATTTCCCCATTTACTGAATTGAGTAGTTTTATCTGTTGTAGAACAGAATTGCAGCAATTCCGTAGATATCCGCATATCTACAGCAAGTTTATCTGTTGTAAACTTTGCATTGTATTTATCAAACTTGTGTTTTTGAAACCTGCATGTTTCAAACTTTTATAGACCTTCTATAGCCCAAACAGCCAAACTTCAATCATCAGAGACCTGCATATTTCATTGGCTGCTATGCTGACTAGATGACGTTGTGAACGCATGGATGGAACATAATATAAATTACCCAACAAATATAGTATAAACTTATCTAAAACCTCTATGCATTCATTTGTGTTTTGTTTTTTCTTTACTAGTAATTGTATAGGCCCATTTGAACAAACAAAGTCATGACAACAAACTTTGCATTATGAGATCAAAATGCACACGTTGGCTGCAATTCAATTCCCTACCTACTGTTATTAAAAGAAGACAAGGATGGTAGGAATAGGAAAGTAGCACCACTTAAGGTATGTATCCTCATTTGTGTATAATTAACAGTAATTACCACTCACCTGTATTGCATTAATGCATCTCTTCTTATTGGTTTGTGCATACTCAACCTATGTTTTTTGTTCGATACAATATACTCAACCTATGTTGAGTACTTGAGTTTCCCCCTGAAACATTTATATAGACCTCATTTGTTGGTTTTAGGTAGTGCTACTGTTTGGGTTTGTTAACTTGATAGTTTGATTGTTGGCTTTTCTTTGAGTTGTTGTGAGAAGTTGTTGTGGTGCCATACTGGACCATCTCTTCTCTTGGTTTAGGCTCATGGTCATGCATCTTACTCATTGAGCCAGTTGTACAGTTTATATAGTCTGATTATGCTAGGGTTCTCTTGTAATCTCAACTGGACACTTGTCGTGATCTCAGCGAGTCTTTTATTTGTATTTAAGTTTTGTGCTAAGACATCAGCCGTTATCAGAAATCAATATTATCTAGTTTCCTATTTTCTACTTGTTTTCTTTGCTTTCACACCTCTCGATTTCCTGAGATAGGGACAAGACCCTATCAAGTGGTATCCTATCAGAAGTGAACAATAGTTTTAATGATTAAACGTTTGGGTTTCGTAGTTAATTGAGTTGTTTGAAATTTTCTTTGAATCATATTTCTTAGTCACTTTAATTCCTTATATTCTCTTATTTTTGACCTAAGAGAACAAAGAATTAAATTCTCAAAGTCGTTGAACTTAGAAAGAAGCTTAAAAATAGTCAACCCCTCTAAGCAAGAATCTGAGACAGCTAATCGAGAATTAGCTGTTGTAAGGAGAATGCTGCATTATAGAATAAGGAAATAGAAGAAGTGAGAATGATTGGATTTTTTTCTTTCTTGGATGTATTATTTTGCCTCGAGTTTTTTCAAATTTTAGGATACTTTATATTAATATGTTCAATTTCAAGATACTAGCAACCATCACCCACCACTTGTGTGTAGAGGAAGTTAGTAGTTATACGGGAGAAATTATCTGCATAAGAGATTTTTTTATTTCTATTCTGATTTTATCTTTTACTTTTTTGTCTTTAAATTATATAATTTCATTTTAAAATAACATATATTTGAAGGGTGTTCATGTATTTTCACACATGTTTAGTCTTTATTATAGTATGTAGATAGATAAGTACAGTGAATAAGGAAACCGATGGCAGAACGCCTCAATTAGCATCAACTAGCTATAATGGCAAACGTTACAATAACGAACGAACCACGAGGAAGCGTTATTCAACAAAATAGAAGGCTGGCTCTTTTTATGTTTGAAATGTTTTCAACATCTGAGCAAGCTTTTTTTTAATCTCTCACTCCTTGTGCACCTCTGAGATATGAAAGGCAGCATCAGGGTCTATTGTAGAATAAGACCGATGAATACAAAAGAGACCTCAGAAAAACAAAGATGCGTTGTTTCATTTGGTTACTGTTGCAAACTCGGGAAAATATGGTAAACAGAAAACAGTATAAATATCATCGTGTGTTTGATGATCGGTCACGCCACCCAAGAAGAGGTGTTTGATGATACAAGTGTAAGTTATTCTACTAAAGCAATTTCCTTTATTATTTGTTGAAATATATGTCACTGGTATTCTATTAACAATGTCTTAATGTAATGCAGTATTTGGTACAATCTGCTGCAGATGGGGAGAATGTATGCAGCCTGGGAAGACATATACCATTTATGGTTCAGAAGCTAATCCTGGACTTATTTTTAGAGCTACGTACTGTAGAACATTTTGAAACCTTGAAGCAAGACAGCATCAAGTTCTCATTGAAGGTATATATCCTCAATTGTGTGTAATGAACAGTTGTTACCACTCAAGTTAAGTTTCTGACCTATGTTGCATTGATGCATCTCTTCTAATTGGTTTATGCATATTCAAAGTTTATTTGGAGATCTTCGTTCCCGTCCCCAAAAACTCATTGAGTAAACTATGCAATTGGCTGCTCGTGTTTTTTAGTATTAATTTTTTTTTTCTGATGCTGATATTGTTTCCCCTACTTCACTTTATTTTTTCTTCCAGGACAACGGCATTCTACTCACAACCCATGATACTGTGGGATCCAACTCAAAGGTAGATTAAACTTATTGGCATCTATTTCCTGTCCTAGTCTTGTAATCCAATTCCATCATGCCTATGCTAACTTATTATTCTGTGTTTGGTGCAATGCATTTGATCAGCAGGTTGACAAAGGTGAGGCTATCCATCCCAAAAAAATAGAAAAAGAGCAAGAGAAGCTGAATCTACAACTAAGAAGCTCGAGTTACAATCAGAACTCGATTATAGGCACCAGAGTATGTGTAGTTTCTTCAGGTAAGACATATTGATTGGTTATGGATTTGTAGTTCATCAAGGTTTACTTTGAATCATTATCAGTTAATCATGTATATGCTGATGATTCACGGTTTTTTTTTTTTGGTGTTGTATTGTGTTCTCTGTAGTAGGATTAGAAGAGTAGTATAGTTTAGCAATGCTACTACAGGACTCTTCCAGGCTCGATTCTGAACCTAGCAACTAATTTGCCACGGATTCTCATCTGTGGATGGGGTGAACTATTGATCTGAACCTCGTCTCGCATTTGCTGGTTAAAGATAAGTTGCCATAGGATGTTTATTGAGATTGAATATGGAGGTGAAGGCCTAAAGAATTTATGGGGGAAATCTGAACCTTGGTCTTACTATAGTATAGCTTATTGGTGACTTTGTAGCGTGTTCATGTTGCTTGTGAGGTGAGAATTGTGATTTGACCTTGGTCTGTTTGACCATGTTGGCTAGTTTTGCTGATTGCTTGAGGTCGTAATGTAGACTTGGAAGGAATTTGCAATTATGAAGAGCTGGGCTAAGAACAGGGTTTTAGGGCGTTATGGATAACTACGTAGAAGAATTTTCATTATGATGTTTGATTGGTACATTCAATCATGGATCACTACGTTTTGGGTATGAAGTTATTACTTCTCTCTATGCTCATTCCAGTAAGTCATGAGAATGAAGACGCTAAAGTAACTAGTAATGTTCAATATGAGAATGTACTACAGTACTAGCCGCCACATATGCAACTTGAACCTGTTTAGTGTTTATTGTGCATCATATTTACCAAACATTGCCTCAAGATTAAGTTTTATGGCATGATTACTCTTTTATATCATATAGTTAATCAGAATCTTATAGAGTAAGCTT
The DNA here is from genome assembly GCF_933775445.1 of Argentina anserina. Taxonomy (NCBI): domain Eukaryota; kingdom Viridiplantae; phylum Streptophyta; class Magnoliopsida; order Rosales; family Rosaceae; genus Argentina; species Argentina anserina. The sequence goes on along the minus strand of NC_065872.1, from coordinate 519,523 downwards.
TAACATCACTCACAATTTTAAATCACTATCCTCAATGAATGCAAATCATTACCACAGCAAGACTGGATTGAGGATTCTTCTTCCTTTCTGGATTTTTTTTAAAAGGGTTTGGAACCCCCTTTCTATAATTTTAGAGTGAGAGAAATGATACTAAAAAAAGACAAACACTAGCCGAAAGTCAATTTTATGCCCATGAGGCTTTGACCAGAGAGACACATGCTCATGTGCAAATACCATATTAAATGAAATTTTTCTTTGTCCATTACAAGCAGGGTTCTCTAAACCTTCCAAAACCTTAATGTGACTTGAGGTTAACTAAAGATAAGTGTCTATTCACCGGAAAAAAAAAAACATAAGTGTCTATATCAGCATGACAAAGATTAATCATGTTTTCCATAAACTTGAATAATGCTGTCACAAAAACACACAAAATGCTCCAAGATTTACTCAATGATCAATACCATGTTCATTTTTTATGCTCTATCAACTTGAACTGTATTATTACTATTCTCTGTATGTAGCTGTACATGATATGACAGACATGGCAAAATGCATTTTCTTATTCCAATTCTGTGTGTGTGAATGATGCAGATGCTGATCTGGTAATAGTCATTCTTTCCTTATTCCTTTAGATATTACTAGGATTATGGAACTATATCTTACCCCACTACATATTAATATTGATGATCATGGGTTAGGGGATCAATCGGTTCTTTGCTTTTAGAAAATGGGTGGGGAGAGGTTTCTTTTTATATGTTTAGAGTCAACATAACGCTACATCAGACCAAGCAATCTCAGCTAATCCATTGAAATATGCTCACTACTGTTGTGGAAAAAATTCCCACCAATCATGCCAGAATGCCTTACAAAGAAAAAGGTTTCAACATTAGAGATATAATTCGTCATGACTAACATAAAACTAAGAGAAGCATGAATGTGTTTGGATCATTATACTTCTATCACTTATTTCAAAGAAAATTATGATGATAGGAGTGTCTTTGAATCATGTTGGCTTCTAATTATGATTCATGTGTTAGATCTGATTCCACCTCTCTTCATTATGATCAAAATTGTTTTCTTTTGGTATCCACTTTTGTAGCAAAATTGATAATCATTTAGTCATTTAAGTCACTAAATGAATTTTGACACTACCTAAATTCTCTATTTATTAGATATTAGTTTGAGAGAAAACGAACTTAAACATCAGTTTAATTCATTGTGAACCTTCAGGCTTCAGTTATCTACTCCAAGTCTCTTAAGTTTTTTTAATATGAAGCTGGGGATATAATTAGTGGAGAAAAAGAAGAACAGTAGTTAAAACTAAACAAATATTATCTGGCAACTCAACTCTTATATGAGAACTACAAAAGATTGCCGGTTGCAAATTAGATTTTAATCAAAGAAAGCACTTCCAATCTGAGGAAGGAACACATGAGTGATGGACAATCTTCAATGAAGAATCATTGAATTCCCACCAACACAACAAAAGGTCACCGACCAATATAGATTATACATTTCTACCATTATAACCTTTCTCATTTATGAAGCCCAACTTCTGTCCACCACCCCTGTCTGCATTTTACTTGTTTGATTAGTTCTTCTTTACCTTCCCCATATACCCTCCCTCCTCTGTTTATGTGCAAGTTTCTCAGACCAAAACTCTCCTTGTTTTCATAGAAAAACACAAATGATATACAGTAGTGTGTTTCAAGAAACTTTGCAACAAAACTAGAGCTTCTCATATTCCAACTCTACACAGAGACAAAGAGAGCTTCCTCCCCTTTGTTGTTTGTATCTGTTTTGCTTTCATGGCAGACCCTGCCAACCAACTACTCAACTTGAGCTGAGTTCATATTCTCTCTGGAAAAATGTCAAGAACCCATTTCTTACATGCATGTTCAGCTTCCACCCAATATTGACATTTTTGAAGATATTTGGTCTAGCAATCTTATTTGATGGAGCTGCAAGGGCCAAGAGATAAGTGTCTCTGAGATGGGCCCAAAACCATTATTGATACTGTAATACTGCTTGTGAAGCTCTGGCAGTGAGAGAGGTGTAGAGGAGGTTAGTGCTTGGTTTGGACTCGTTATATTCCTCACGCTTGTTACTTCTGGTTCATTTTTTACCAAATGGGTTTCAACTTCTTTGCTTCTCTACTGGTTCTTTCACTGTTGTTGAAGCCATTTGCTTGTCAACAACCCAATACAGATGGGTTTTATGTCTCTCTGTTCTTGCAAAAAATGGGTTTGCCATCATCATCTTCTTCTTCTTCTTCACTTTACAACTTCTCTGCTCCGGTTTGTTCATGGCCTGGAGTGTTTTGTGATTCAGGAAATGAATACGTTATTAGCTTAGTTGCTTCTGGTTTAGAACTCTCTGGTTCCATTCCTGACACCACTATTGGAAAGCTAACAAAGCTTCAATCTTTGGACCTTAGCAACAACAAAATCACTGGCTTCCCATCAGACTTGTGGAGCTTAGGCTCACTCAAGAACCTTAATCTTTCTCATAACCAGATTTCTGGGTCCTTGACTAACAACATTGGCAACTTTGGCCTACTTGAAAGCTTAGATATTTCAAGGAACAATTTATCTGGTGAGATTCCTGCTGCTATAAGCTCACTCATCAGTCTGAGATTTCTTAGGCTCAGTCAAAATGGTTTTGATATGAGCATTCCTCCTGGCATTATGAGTTGCCAATCTTTGGTTGAGATTGATCTTTCATCCAATAAATTGAATGGGTCTCTTCCTGATGGTTTTGGTGGTGCTTTCACTAAGCTAAAAAGTTTAAATCTTGCTGGAAATGCGATTCATGGCAGGGACTCTGATTTCTCAGTGATGAAGTCCATTACTAGTCTTAACATTTCTGGGAATGTGTTCAAGGGTTCAGTGATGGGTGTGTTTATGGAGCAGTTGGAGGTGATTGACCTGAGCAAGAACCAGTTTGAAGGTTACATTTCTCAGGTACAATTCAATGCAAGCTATAACTGGTCTCATTTGATTTATTTAGACCTGTCTGAGAATCAGCTTGGTGGAGAAATTTTCCATGATATTACTGGAGCCCAAAATCTTAAGCACCTAAATCTAGCACACAATAGATTTTCTAGGCAGAAATTCCCTAGAGTTGAGATGTTTTCTAGTTTGGAATACCTTAATTTGTCGAAAACTAGTCTTACTGGTCAGATTCCTTATGAACTGTCTCAGTTGAGTAGCTTGAGTACACTTGATCTTTCGGAGAACCACCTGATAGGTCATATTCCATTACTGAGTCTAGAGAGCATCCAAGTGCTTGATGTTTCATTCAACAATTTAAGTGGAGAAGTCCCGGTTTCGCTGTTGGAGAAACTTCCTTGGATGGAGAGGTTCAACTTCTCTTACAATAACTTGACACTTTGTGCTTCTGACATCTCCACTGAAACCCTCCAAAAATCTTTCTTTGGTGCTTCAAACAGCTGCCCCATTGCTGCAAACCCAACCCTTTTAAGAAGTCGAGCTGCTAAGGATAAGCACAAGGGACTAAAGCTTGCTTTGGCTTTGGCCCTCTCAATGGTGTGTTTGCTGGTTGGTTTGTTATTCCTCGCAGTTGGTTGCAGAAGGAAAACCAGAATGTGGGAAGTAAAGCCAACCTCATTCAAAGAAGAACAAAATATATCAGGCCCCTTTTCCTTCCAGACTGACTCTACTACATGGGTGGCAGATGTTAAGCAAGCAACATCAGTGCTTGTAGTGATTTTCGAGAAACCATTGCTGAACTTCACATTTGCTGACCTCTTATCAGCAACTTCAAATTTCGACCGCGGCACACTTTTGGCTGAAGGGAAGTTTGGCCCTGTATACAGAGGATTTCTGCCAGGTGGAATTCATGTAGCAGTGAAAGTTTTAGTGCATGGTTCTACATTGACAGACCAGGAAGCTGCAAGAGAGTTTGAATATCTCGGTCGAATCAAACACCCCAATCTTGTTCCATTGACAGGATATTGCTTAGCTGGGGAGCAAAGAATTGCTATCTATGATTACATGGAGAATGGGAACCTCCAGAATTTGCTTCATGACTTGCCGCTTGGTGTTCAGACAACTGAGGACTGGAGCACAGATACATGGGAAGAAGATGACAACAATGGCATTCAACATGTTGGTTCTGAAGGGTTGTTAACAACTTGGAGATTCCGACACAAGATTGCTCTAGGCGCTGCTCGAGCATTGGCATTTCTACACCATGGTTGCTCACCTCCAATTATTCATAGAGATGTCAAGGCCAGTAGTGTTTATCTCGATTATAACTTGGAGCCAAGGTTATCTGATTTTGGACTGGCTAAGATTTTTGGTAGTGGTTTAGATGAAGAGATCTCTCTTGGATCACCAGGCTACGTGCCACCAGAGTTTTCTCAGGCAGAATGTGATTCTCTAACACCAAAATCTGATGTATATTGCTTTGGAGTTGTTCTTTTTGAGCTCATTACTGGGAAGAAACCATCTGGTGATGATTATCCGGATGACAAAGAAGCAACTCTAGTGAGCTGGGTCAGAGGATTGGTTAGGAAGAACAAAGTGTTGATTGCTGTTGATCCGAAGATTCGTGATACAGGACGTGATGACCAAATGGAGGAGGCACTCAAGATTGGATATTTGTGCACAGCTGACCTACCATCAAAGCGACCAAGCATGCAACAGATAGTTGGACTACTAAAAGATATTGAACCAACAGGTAACCAATGAAGAACAAAGTTGATAATGGAGAATGTGGGAGTTTTGTTCTGTAGCTTTTCATTCCTTAGTTCTTGTACTTCTTTGTTATGAGTTCTTTTAGCTGCCATGGGGAAATTGTACAGTAGCCCTGGAAATTCCGTCTGGACTATCGATCATGTAGCATGCTCATTTTGCTTTCCCATTGTTGATGGCCTAAAAGCTTAATCTATATATACACCGGAGTTTTATTTCCGACTCCAAGGTTATGAATCTTTCTTGATATTTCATTTAGTTGGCAGTGTCATTCCAAACTCCAAGCTTGTTATGCTATGTTCGTCTGTCAAAACATGTACACTTGGAGTGTGCAAATATGAATGTGCATGTTCTCGTAGGGGAACTAACTATAGCGGCGAGTCACAGAAAGGCAAGAGTTCTGGCCTCACCGCCTAAGTCTGCCGGCAGTTAGTGATATACTGGACCACATTTTGCACCATCAACCATGACTTCAACCAAAAACCAGAAATGTGTGGCTGTCTGTGTTTATCTCAAAGTGAATAGGTACATTGTTAACACGGGGTGTCCATTAACATAGGTAACAACCCGTGTTCAGGAAAAGTCTCTAGTTTACTTCCATACCAGAGTACCAAACTCATCTGCAGAAATTTCACTGCTGTAAGTTGTTACTGTAAAGAATGCATGTAAAGCTAGTGAGAAAGAGACTCCTGCATAATTGGAGCCAGCATGCGGTTCTGGCGTTCTGCTGACCTCATCATCAAAAGTGAAATAGAGAAGACATGCATGATTAACTTGAAACGCATGCATCAGAGAAATAGAATCATTATATACAAAGAACAACAACATCATAACTGAGAATATGAACATCATCCTACACAATTTTCAGGAAGATATTTATAGACTCAAAGGTGAAAATGCAGAAGAGGTCTCCCATCATAATATACTAAGAGGCCTCAAGATTTTAGTGAGGGCATTCATCATATTCACTACCACATGGACTCATGGAGCATAAGTGTGTTCATTGATTCCAGCTACCTAAGTAGGTTGTGGTCCAAAAACCAACCAATCAAGTACCTGAATGTCTTTCTTTTCCCTAGCGTTTTTGAGTTGGTACTTGGTAGTAGTTAAGAACTAAATTCCTTCACCTTGCAAAGGATATTTTTGGGGTAACTCTAAAAAGAGAGAAACACCCTAAATCTAACTCCATAGAATATGTACTTCATCCCATTTGTTTTCCAAAAGTAATTAAACCTTTCCATGTCAAAATACACAGTTGTGGTTTGCTTCAGTTAGTTTATGGATCATGGCTACATATACATAACATGTTTCTTCATCCACCACTGCTAATCATCTAGGTTATTCTGTTCACCTGTTTATATCACTATTTCTTATTCCTTTCACCACATTTCTCACACTTGTATGAGCATGAATGCATGATTACAGTCCTATCATTACAGTTTCTCAGAAATTGTTGAATCTAATAGCATTTTTCTTCCTAAAACAAAAAAAAATAAGGAAGAAAAAAAAAGAAAAGAAGAAGAATTGGATTTGGTTTTGGTTTTGCTGTGGGAATAAATGATGGGTCCATTGGGCATAAGATTCTGGTTCGGTCCGAGTCCAATATGGCATCTCAACACCCGACGTCTAATCCGGCACGTGTGAACATTTTGCTGCCTTGACCTATCAGGCTATCACCAGTATTTTGCTACAGCTCACTATCAAAACCTATTTCAACTCCAACAAGATATAATTTGAGATCTAATAAAAGATATTTCAAATCCAAGTTACTATTTTACACATCAATATTATTAGTTGTAGAACTTGTGGTGATTTACAATCATACTATAGAGCTCGAGAAGATTGAGTCTGTTTGAGTAGATGTCGATGACGCTAGTGTGACAGCAATGAGAATGAATTGAACTCTCGGTACAAATATAATGTAGAGTGCTAGGTTTAAATACAAACTCACGTGAGTTCAATTTTCTTTAGTGATATATTTTTCTTGGAAATTTTTCGTACTTCATTGCTGATCTCCTCCTGACAATAAATCTTCTTTTTGTCCATAAACTATGAAGGCCAACTAAGAATATTATTTGTTTTTTTTTTTTAAAATTTCAATACATCAAGTGAAGGCTCTATCTCTCTCAGCGTTCTTCTAGAAGGCATGACCCTTAGGTAGGGGTGGGCATGAGACGGGATGGGACGGGACGGGACGAAACTCATCCCACGTCTCGTCACACTCTTTTAAATCGGGACGGGACATGGGTTTTTAATAATGCATCTCACTAGGAATTAATCCCGGTTGGGACGGGACGAGATCGGGACGGGACGGGACAAATCCCACATTCCTATGAAGTTAAATAAAAACCTATATTTTTACTTTTTCATTAACAAAGTAACATTCAATAATTAAATTTTAATAAAAAAATGCATATTATGTTCAAAATATTATAATATACTATTATTATTTGAGTTTATATCATTTTGGAGTTAATAAGAACATAAATTAGTTTTATTTTGATACAAATATATAAGAATTTTTAAGTTTTCATTAAAGGTGGGACGGAACGGGACGAAGCGGGATAGAAATTATTCGTCCCACGTCTCATCCTACTATTATGAAATGAGACGGGATCGGGACGGGACGAACGTTTTTAGACCTCCGTCTCATTCCGTCCCTATGAATTTCGGGACGGGATCAAGATTTCCATTTTTTATGCACACCCCTACCCTTAGGGTTTCGTGTAGCATCAATAACAGCTTTCTCCACAGAAGGGCGATGTCCGATTATCCTTCAAGGCTGGCGACGTAGGTTGTCTTAGTCTTGTGGGGTGTGGCTGAAGCAACTTTCTTCCAAGTGGGAAGGTTGGGGCGACAACGATAAGGCAAGGGTTGGGTGTGATTGGCGACGGGGTCTTGTGTTATGAGTTGGGATTTGTAGTTCATGTTGATTTGAAGGTCAAGAGCTTGTTGCATCGCTTTGCCTTGGAGGAGGTCTGTACTGGTCATTTACTAAGGCTCCCAACACGGTGGAGGCGTATGGAAGGCTACCTGAACAGTATACTCCAATGATCTTTTCCGGCATTTGACCAGTCACGTTAGTGGAGAAAGGAGGTAGGAGAAGGTTGGGCTAGGCCCTTATGGACCTAGTTCCATTAGTCCAATTGTTTCTTATGTTCTGTTTTCCACTAGCTGAACTTGGATCTTGGCCTTCAATAAATTAGCCGTCCTAGCATGACATTGTTACTAGTTACTATATAAATCGATTATAAGATAACTAGAAATTAGGCATTTCATATATTTTCAAGTATCGTGACTTCCAATAAGCGGTCGGAGATATGTTCATATTGTTTCGTACATTTACTTATTTAGTACAAGATCTTGCGTCGTAGTTTCAAAAAAGAACTATGAATCTTATTCTACAAAGTAGGATTAATGAAAAAAGAAAGGTGGATAATTTCCTCCTTGCCCCAAAATTCTTTTTTGCCCCAAAATTCGTTTTGGATAAGTCCACAAGTGCAAGAGAGCGAGTGAAAGGTGCTAAACCCTAGCATCAGATCCAACGGCGAGAAATCAATCTAATCTAACCAGGGTTAACACAGTCGCGCCCCCTCAAAAAGAGTTGGAATAAGAGCCCAGCCGCGGTCACACTTTTTCTCCCAAGTCGTCCTCCTCTCTCTCTCATCGCTTTATTCACAGAGTCGAAACCACAGAGTGAAGCTCCTCCTCCTCCTCCCAATCAGCCGCCAATGTCTGACGAGGAGCACCAGTTCGAATCCAAGGCCGACGCCGGAGCCTCCAAGACCTATCCTCAGCAAGCTGGTACCATCCGCAAGAATGGCTACATCGTCATCAAGGCCCGCCCTTGCAAGGTTCGCCTCCGCCGGCTTCCTTTATCTTTGTTCTTAATCGGTTTCTAGGGGTTAATATACTGCTTTTGTTTCAGATCTTCGATTTTTGCTGGCTTTGATTTGTGTTTGGATTTGTTTCGCTTCTGTTTGAGCTACCAATTTCTCACTTGTGATTTTGCTTAGGGTTACAGTTGAGTTGTGATTAGGGCGGTTTTGTGTGCTAGCGTGAAACCCTAGCAGAGTGGATTATAGATTAAGAGCTGGATTGTTGTGAATTAATTACTGTTTGACATGGAATCGTTGCGGATCTAGGTTATTGTGCTGTATGTTGTAGCTGGGCTAATTTGTTATGAGACTAATTTGGTGGTAAGCTGAATGGATGTTTGCTTGCTTTGCGATTAACAGGTTGTTGAAGTCTCCACTTCCAAGACTGGAAAGCATGGTCACGCCAAGTGCCACTTTGTTGCTATTGATATCTTCAATGGCAAGAAGCTTGAGGATATTGTCCCCTCCTCCCACAATTGTGACGTAATCATCTATCCAAACTTGATCTTTGTGCAATTATGTTTCCGTGTGGGCAGTTTGTTTTGTGCTGTACTGTAGTTATTTACTTATCTTCTGTATTGCAGGTTCCTCATGTGAACCGTACTGATTACCAGCTGATTGATATCTCTGAAGATGGCTTTGTAAGTATCTAAACTAATCATTTTCAGAAGTGGGGTATAATTATGAGTACTTTTGAGTTCATGTGTACATTTGCGTCATAAACCTGTGCATTGACTATGTTTACACCTTTTCTGTCCTGTTAACACATTTACATTAAAAGTATTGGATAATGATTCTGTAGTTGTCTTTCTTCCATTTCATGTAAACTAACTGAAGTATGGTTGCAGGTGAGTCTCTTGACTGAAAATGGAAACACCAAGGATGACCTGAGGCTTCCCACTGATGATTCTCTCCTCACTCAGGTATGATGCCCTGATAGAATTTCCATTCAATGGAATTTTTTTTATGGTGTGTTGCTTCGATATGTTTATGTATCATATTACTGAACTCTTTCCTTGAATATGACTTTGCAGCTGAAGGATGGATTTGCTGAGGGCAAGGATCTTGTGGTGACTGTCATGTCTGCAATGGGAGAGGAGCAGATTTGTGCCCTTAAGGACATTGGTCCCAAGTAAACATGATGCTTTATCAGTGGCTGTTTCTGATGGCAAGACCTGTGAATTTTGTTTCATCTGTGTTGCTAACAGGGAGGTTTATCAACCATATATCTGTGCAATGAAACCTTTATTCAAATGGTATTTTGGTTTGCGGGGGTTTGTAATAGTGATAAGAAGTGAAGAAGATTTAAAATGCCGGATCCCTTCTCAAAGGGAGCTTGCATATCTATGAAACTATCTGTTTTTTTCCATCAAAGGAAAGATATTTTCTGTGATTTCATTTTGTGCTGCGTGTTCTATGTGAAGGAATGGTTTTGCCTATCTTTACTAGTCTAGATCTTGTTTCAAGATGCCAATCACAATACAGGTATTCCTGAATCCTAATTCGCATATCATGCAGTCTTGGATGGCTGAATAAACTATAATTTATTGAACTGAGTTAAACTGCGACTTAAAAACTAGGCTTGGTGGTGTGTTTCTTTTTTCCTTGTCTTTTTTCTTTTTAGTAAGGTTGTGTTTCTATTTCCGCCGGGTTAAACACTGAGGTTAATCCTTTCTCAGGTTGAAAGCATGTTAGCTATCTACAAATTGCTGCACAAAAGTCATAAAAATTCTATAATATCATTTACCAGTTTCGTTTAGAAACAATCGTAGGTGAGCAGTCTATGCCCTTTCAAACAAATACACCAGAAGTAACATATTACTAAGGATCTCTGCTTAGCTGCCATAGATGTAGCAGCCAAATCCCCAAAACGTAACAATCAAAGAGAGGATTTTTAAGCCGCTCATGGGATCATTTAACAATATCACAGCTGCAATGCTTGTGAGTGGTACCCTTACTGCATTAAGAACACCAGCAAGAACAGTGGAAGACAGAAAGAGCACAGCAGTAGCCCCTAACACCCCCAACTGAAAAGTGATCGTACTCCAAATGAGAACTTGGTAATAAGAGGATTTACCACCCTCGAAAGTTTTAGCTTCGGATGCCATTCCCTGAAAATCCTTATTCAAAATCATCCCGATGGTGGTAAACACAAAGGCAAATAGGGACACCCCAAGTTGTTGCTCCAGCACAACATGAAAGGACCTTCTACCAAGTAGCTTCACAAAAACTAGCTCTGAGAGAGCAAAAATGAGCCCATGGAGAGCAGATCCCAATATATCCCAGACGAAACCTAGAATGTATTGCTTCTCGGTGACATAGTCGTATCTGTCTGAATCAGAATCCAATGCAATGATGGTCATAGCAGCAGTAATGACCACAATAGCATTTACTATTGAAGCGTTTAGTTTGTTCTTCACCAGTATATATCCAAACAATGCAGAAAATACAAGAGATGACGATGCAAGGAGAGAAGCAGTAGATGCTGGGAGGTAAGCATATGCGTATGCATACATAAGGTTGTCGGCAGCACTTAGGAGACCTAGCACACCATAAGATAATGCAAGTGTGAAATTCAGGGGAGTAGGACTGGTTTTGCAGATGAAGTATGTTGGCAGTAAGATCACAGCAGTCAGAGGCCACCCTGCAACAGCCGCCCATGATATGATCCACTTGCTAGTGCCGCCATTGGCAAAATAGATACGAGATAGAAGGCTAGATGCAGGAAATGCTACAAGCATTCCCGCACTGCTTAGAAGTAGAAGTATCCAATGCGAGATTGGCTTGCTTTTGTATTCTTCCCTAGCCATTGTGTTGAGGGCAGAAATCCGGGCACGTAGTGAAACAGGAGGATTCGGTGAATCCTCTTCCATTCTTCCCCCTGATATGAATTCAATGATTTATGAAAGACATGGTTAAACATAAGATTTTGCAGAACAGTAATTCCAAACAATTTGTGATGATTTGAAGTTTGAACAATGCAGAATCATGGTTTTCATAAACCAGACTTTTCTCTCCTCTGTGAAGAGGAAGAATACATAACCTGATTGAATATGCAGTAAATCAGGAAAATTGAACAGACAGTTATAGTTCATGATAATATGATGCTTGAGGAAATTAGGTTGGAGCAAAGAAACACGGGTGTCAAAGTCAGATCAAGGGGATAAATTATTACGTAAAGATATTATAAGCCAAGGGTTCAAGGTTTCAGGCTTGGGATATGACCTTGAGTCATACAGATTGTCCTTTGCTTTCATATTCTCAATAAAAAAGAAATATCATATCTAGTTGATCAATCAGCTGCGTGAAACCCAGCATAGAAGCGAAACCACATACAGAAAGAACTAAGAAGCAGCACCAAGAAGAAACTAAAGAAATAGTAAGATCTGTGGAACAGAGGGTTACAGAGCTAACCAAAGGAAAAGATCTAGACTCATAGAACTTGAAACCAACACAATAACTTAACATTGAGAGTACTTTCCAGTTCATTAATCCACTACTTGAGAACTATGGTTGAACTAAGAGGAAACCACAGCCAAATAATATCAGTGGAACAGGGAATCCCAAAGCTCAAAGGTTACCCAATTAGCTTCTCTAGATTTTAAACAACATTGTACCTCAAATTCGATGAGATTCTTTTCATAAATTTTCCGGCGACCAAATACATCAGAACTCGAGAAAAACAGAAACCAATCAATACTAACTGAAATTGATTCAGAATTTAAAAGACAAACCTGACTCGAGCAGCGGCTGCATTAGATTAAGGTTGGTAGAGCCTGTGAGACTGATTTTGAGGTCACCAAAGTAGCCAATGAAAACCAACCAGATTTGAACTATAACTACTCGCAATATCTTAATTTTTTTTTGGCATATAAGCAAATTTTGAAAAGTCCACCACATTTTCCATTAGTACATACATAACTTAGTGTTTTGGCTTAGACACTCAACTATATATCCATAAAAACAACTAATTGCTTGTTCTTTTCATCATCTAATTAATGGAAATAACTAGTTGTCTTGTTTGATTTGACAAATCAGCTGCTCATTATCGAAGATTTTTAGAAGGTAAAGAACCACCAAAGGTATGAGGTTATGAAACTTTCACATTTTCCAATTATATGTGCATCACATAGGTATGAGAACCTATGAAGCTAGTAACAGACAATATAGGGCTTTTCATCGTTAAATTTATGGTCGTTTTCTTATAATTTTTTAGTTAATCCTCACTATAGCTCACGGCATGTGTAGTTTATAATATATATATTTAGTTATTTACATAATTATGTGTGTTAATTCGAGTTTTAAAATATATAAATGTGATATTTTTCATGTATCATATTGGTTTTAGATTACAAAATTTTGTTTACTTTAACAATATATATATTTAGTTATCTACATAATCATTTTTCTGTTAATTCAAGTTTTAAAATATATAAATGAGATATTTGTCATTTATCATATTGGTTTTGGATTAACAAAATTTGGTCGGTGAATACGTAATAACCTTATGATCATCTTAATCTGAATTCATTTAATAATGTGAATTGATCAATTGAATTAGAAGAAAAAATATAGGATAAAAAAATGTCCGGGCCCAAACGGCAAGCTGTAGAATGTAGAAACCGTCAAGTCAACCAAACGAATGGTGATCCCGGCACCTTGTACGACGGAGATATAAACGGCTACGGTTACACCGTCATAAATACGAAACCCACCTGAGTCCACGGCAGTCAAAGACACATATATCCCCCCACCCCCACCCCCCCCTTTAAAAATTAAACACCTCTCTCTCTCTCCGGTCACAGAATCCAATACATTTCTCGGTCCAATTCTCGGGTTTGGACACTATAAAACCCCCCGCACCCAGTAACCAACCGTTTCTCTCTCCCTGAAAACTTTACTCTTTCTAATTATTATTCTCACTGATTATCCGGACATGGCTGAACACGAGAGCCAATTTCAAAAGCAAGGCGAAGATGATGAGAGAGAAGAAGAAGAAGAAGAAGAAGAAGAAGAAGAAGAAAAGGAGAGTGGGATCGAGTTACCGGAGTCGACGCGATTAGAAACCGTTGCAGGTTAGCTTTGTTTTTCTGATTTGGTTTTGCTATTTTTGTGGTGTGTATGGATTTAGAGTGACCTTGGTTTGATCTTTGCAGGCTCGGGAGTTAGGTCTGCGGCGGAGTCGGTTGGTGGAGCTCAATTTCAGGTTAGAAGGATTGATCATGTTGAGTGTTATGAGCTCTTGAATTTGAATCTGTCTAGGTCTAAGTTTTGTTGTCTGTAGATTTCAGTTTGCATGCGATTTCGAACTGTTGTTGTGTGCATGTTTGAGTTGTTAGGAGAATTGTAATTTTCGGAGAGGTGGAAATCATAGAGTTGGTGTGTGCAAAGCGATACGGTGGGAAGGGGAACTGTTAGGGATGGTAGAAAAGATTGTGATTACTGTTATGTTAGATTATTAAGCAATAAGCACTGTGTAAGGGGCAATTTGTCTTGTTATTGTTTTATGATCTTCGCGGCAGTAGTTTGCGAGGGCAAGGGGGTAGGGGTGTGTTCTACTGACAGGCTAAGATACCTATGACATTAGTTTCTGCGGTGGTAAATGGAAGTTATTAATCTATTTGTTGTTGAGCTTAGTTGAAACGGGAAAAGGAAATGTACAAAGAGCATAAGATTTTCTTTATAGTGATGTGACAGATAGTAATAGTTGAGGAACAAGAGGCAGGCAGAAAATTTTGTTTACTGCAAGCTAGTGTTTACGCGGTAAATTGTTTTGGTATATAGTTTGTATTTGCACGAGTATAATTTTTTATATTTCATAGGAGCAAGTAGGGATAAACCGCCTGGATGATCTGGCAAGTGCATCGTACCAGCCTGCTCAGGGTCGGACACAAAATCAGCCACAATTGGTTTCTTGTCCAACTTCGTTGTCAGAACTGTCACCAACTTCTGTTACTCAATCTATTTCACCTGCTCCAAGCCCAATTCTTCGAGAACAAAGACGGCCATTGCAAAATGTCAATAGTTTATGCATGCTCGAGGGGGGCAAACAAATTTCTTCTGACTTTGATTCTATATCGCCCGTTCGTCTTGTAAAAACCTCTGCTTCAGATGGTTACAACTGGAGGAAATATGGCCAGAAGCAAGTGAAGAGTCCTCCAGGTTCCCGAAGTTATTACAGATGCACATTTTCTGAGTGTTCTGTCAAAAAGATTGAATGCTGCGATATTTCAGGCAATTTAACTGAAGTTGTTTACAAAAGTCAACATAGTCATGATCCACCTCTGAGGAGTAACTGCACAAGGGAAATCAAAGTTGCATCTTCTGCTGAGTGTGTAGGCAATAGTGTTACAGAATATCCCTGTGCACTACTGAATGATTCAGAGCAGTCCACAACTTCGAAAGAACACGTACAAGAAATCCCAATTTCTGAAAATAAACGGCAGAGTTCAAGTAACTCCGATGGTAATGATGATGTGATGATCAAGGAGGAGCATAACAATGAACCAGAATCCAAAAAAAGGCAAGCCTTTTACAATTCTACTTTCCTCCTCCCTTGTAATTTTGTTAACTGTGTTTAGAGGAGGTGAGGCGATATATGTTTTAACAGTTTCTCTTGTTATATCTAGATTGAAGAAAAGCAACTCAGAACATTCAGATTCCCTCTTGAAACCTTGCAAGAAACCTAAGTTTGTTGTACATGCAGAAGGGGATGTGGGAATATCAGCTGATGGATATAGATGGCGCAAGTACGGACAAAAGATGGTGAAGGGAAACCCCCATCCCAGGTGCATGCCATTTCTATCATTTGTTTTCCCCACTTTTCTTTTGTTCTTTTTGTTTGACACATACTTTTGCATGTCCTCTCTACATCAACTTGAAATTTACTGACTGCAAACAGTGCAAAGTATTTACCTAGAACCACCTCAAAGTAGTGAAAATGCAATTGAAATGAAGATGATCATAATGATAGGAGCCTCAGTTGTGAATTACTACTGTAAAATTTGATGTTTTGAATCGGGAACGTGATATATATTGATACTTTATGGGTTACAATACGTCTTGTTTTATATTTGGAATGTGGTTTTTTTACCACCCTGCCTCTAGGTATCTGTTAATAGTTGATAGATTATCAAAATCAGTTACCACATGATGTTTAGAATTTTATAATTAAATTTGAGGTCTGTTTTTCTCTTTGTGGTGATAATCGTATCGCTTTTGGATCTAATAGGGCAATTCTCTTTCTTTCTTTACTTGTTTTTTTTTCTCTTTGAATAGTTTTCATACAATTCCATTCCTTGCATATCCAAATCATACCCTTTCAATAGTTGCACTTGTTTTTATTTCAAAGTGATAATCATAAAAGAATAGATTTGGAAAATCAATTGACTGAGACTTAAAGAAGAGGAGTGCACATGTTGAAAAAGGGTGTGTTGAAATCTCTTTTATATTGGTATTCATCTATGAATTGCTCAGTAAGCCGTCAGCACTATCCTTTAGAATGGAAGCATTTTTTAAGCTGAGGAGTACCAGGCAGAAGATTATCATACCCTTTCAATAGTTGCACTTGTTTTTATTTCAAAGTGATAATCATAAAAGAACAGATTTGGAAAATCAATTGACAGAGACTTAAAGAAGAGGAGTGCACATGTTGAAAAAGGGTGTGTTGAAATCTCTTTTATATTGGTATTCATCTATGAATTGCTCAGTAAGCCGTCAGCACTATCCTTTAGAATGGAAGCATTTTTTAAGCTGAGGAGTCACCAGGCAGAAGATTATCATATGTTTCAACTCATTTGAATTTTGAGAGATTGATAAGACTTTCTCAGAAAGATTGAGGAAAATTATGCCGTCTCGTGCATCGAGCTCTTAGATAGTGTTGAATCGGGAATGTGAGATATATTGTTACTTTATGGGTTTTAATATTCTCTGAGATGGTGTAAAGTAGAGTTCCCCTTAAATATGTTTACCTTTATGTGACTAGGACCTCAGTTTCATTATATATGTTAGCTGTTAGGTATTACTTGGTGATCATCTAATGATTGTCTTTCACCTGCTGAAGAGTAATACAAGATAATTGTCAGGAGCGTATTATGCAACTGCCCTTAGACTAGGCGTTGGTGATCTACTGAAGAAGCCTAACACTAGCTCAGATTCCCAGAATTGTGTTTTCGTATATTACTTCTTACTTTGATTCTGATCGGTATGCTTATATTTTTTCGTAGGAACTACTATAGATGCACTTCTGCCGGATGCCCTGTCCGGAAGCACATTGAAACGGCCGTAAATAACACAAGTGCTGTCATAATAACATACAAAGGGATACATGACCATGATATGCCTGTTCCAAAGAAGCGGCATGGCCCTCCATGTCCTCCTCTTGTTGCCGCCGCTGCCCCTGCTTCCATGAACAATTTGCAGATTGTGAAAGGTGATACTGAAGGGCACCAATCTTCGACCCAGTGGTTAGTGAACAAGGGAACTCAACAATCTTCGACGCAATGCTCAGTGGACAATGGAGCACACCAATCTTCAACGCAGTGGTCAGTAGACAAGGAAGGAGAATTGACTGGTGAGACCTTAGAACTTGGAGGCGAGAAGGCAATGGAATCAGCTCGAACTCTTTTGAGCATTGGATTTGAAATCAAACCCTGTTGAAGGTACTTTTGCTGCCTGTGGACTAGTCAAAACTTTAGAAGATCATCAACCAGCCTTTCTTAGAAAAACATGCATATGTATTTATGTTAAGATTTAGCATCACATTGGCAGGTTTGTTTTTTAATTTTTCGTTCTTTCACCTTTTTGCTGTTGTTTATAGTGCACAGTTGTGTATATATTTAGTTTTGTATCATTTGTATGCCCTGGAATCTTGTTTGAGTAGGCTATAACTAAAGAAATGGGAGTATCTTTCTTGTTTTAAACTTGTTATCAGGAGCATGATACATTTAAGTTTTGGAACTAGAGAAGTAGTCGAAGTTAAGCTGCAGTTTCTTACCGAATGTTTCCCAATTGAATCAAACTTCAATAAAAAGAGAAATACTGAAACCACAGGGCATTGCATTTACCCAGTTTGGTAGAACTTAACTTTAATGAAAGAAGAAGCTTTTTGTACAGAAGCCAGAAGTGATTCCTAAAGAGTCGATATATAGATCCATACATGACTTTTTATGGTGAAGTTGTTTAGCAAACACTGAAAACTTATCTACTAATTTTGTCCTCATCACTGTCCTAAGGGAACAAGGAGACATTGTACGCACATCGTTCATTATCACCAGCAAATCCATTTAAAGCCAATTGACCTTTTCAGTTTTTAGTCCAGCACACTAGAAGTCAAGTACGAAGAATCAAGATGTTTCAACATTTGCATCACTTCATTGCCGGTAAAATAAAACACAGTATATGTCTAAAATAAAAAATTCAATTTGATCAGAAAATTACGTGTTAATATATGTCCAAAATGAAAAATTCAATTTAACTAAAAAATACGGGTTCAATTTGCTAGAAAGTACGGATTAGTATGTGTCCGAAATAAAAAATTCACTTTAACTAGAAAATTAAGCGTTAATTTATGTCCAAAATGAAAATTTTAATTTGGTAAAAAAATACTACGTTAGGATATGTCCACATGAGACCCAATATTCAATTGCCTAGATATGGGTTTAAAGACTAGTGGATAAATAGTTTTAATGTACAAAAAAATGTATATTAAGTTTCTGAAGGCTATGAAGAGATTTAGTGAGCTATTCCTTCCTTACACCAACAGCACAATCACCAGTTTCATTTTAATCCACTTCAGTAATCTACAGAAAATCCATATCTGCTTCAGATGTCATTAATTTACACAAGAAACCATCTTCAATGCTACCCTATACAAGAACAGTATGAGTAGCTCTGAATCAGTCAATGGGGTAGGTAATCTGATGATTGAATCAGGGTGATCAAGATTCAAGACACAGTCTTTATACGTCTGCGGAGAAACTCAACTCATCCAGGGCAACCGACAAGTCTGATTCTATCCCGTTCTCGATTTTCTTTTCACCCTCTTCCAGGGAGCCATTCTCTTGCTTCCCTTCTGCAGCATTCAGACACTCCTGGAATCTGAAGCAACTAACCAGATGGTCATTTGTAATTCCGGCCACTTGCATGAAAGAGTAGATGACAGTGGGACCCACGCTACGAAATCCCCTTCTCACAAGATCTTTGCTTATCACATCTGCCTTTGGGGATTTGGCTGGAACCTGCCGAGGGTACCGGAATCGGCTAATTAATGGCTTGCTATTCACGAAGTTCCAAATATACTTGTCGAAAGATCCAAACTCATCTATGACCTGGCATCAGCAAAACCTGCACAAAGTTAGCTGCATAGATAATCAAAGCAATTAAAAATGTGCACTCATGGCTGCAGTAAAAGGGTTATTTTGGGTTTTTTGGGGGGGGGGGGTGTAGTTAATGGTTGAACTACTATCAAGACAAATAAGTTACTGAATCACTCTAATAAGGCAAGCTGGCTGCTGAAGAAAAGGAATAATTAGGTTACATGAGCATTTCTTGATTTGAGCTGTCAGAATGGTAGTATCACTAAATGTCCTCTATGTGTAATACAAAGACAGGGGAATCAGGGCCACCATTCATCTACTTTTTTTTCCACCTAACCTACTTGATCAAATCATCACTAAGCACCAATTATATGGCAACTGATTACTAATGCAAACAATGTGGTCCACAGTTTATAAGACTAAACTAAGGGAATGAGATAGTTTGCTTCCAGATGGATGAAAGAAATAAATCCCACTAGAGCTACTATACTAATATAAATAGTTGAAGAGTCAATTTCTGCTGAAGAAATTCACAACTCTACAGTTTATTAGTACTCATATGAGCTAGTCGCATCTTCTGCTAGTCAATCATATAGAACAGGAGAAGGAAGTGAATATATACCTTAGTCATTTGACGTCCATTTTCAAGAATAGCACGCAACTTTGACTCGGACAATAAGGAGCCTGCAACACTACCCGGTGCCATTATCTTCTTCTCATTCAACTTCGCGACAGCAATAGGATCAAAATCTGCAAACACTTCCCTGCACAGAGAAGCTTGGGCATAAATAACATAGAGCAGAAAAGGTCTTGTAGCAGGAAGGCCCCAACTTTCATGTATAAGGTTAATTTGGGGCAAGCCTCTATTGGTAATCGAAAAAGAAAACTTCAATAGATATTACCTAAAGATGTGCCTTTTGCTTAAAATGAGAGGCCATGAAAGTTCAGCCAAAGCACCAGATAGGACAAGAAGCTCAAACAGTAGCCTGCATATGGGAAGAACGATCAAACAAATTACTCTGAAGTCTAACCATGAACAATCATTCCAATAATCATGGATTCAGATATATTATGACATACTTGTCATCGTGTACCGGGAGCCCCCATTCTTCATCATGAAAAGCAACATAACATGGATCTGCTTTCAACACAAAAGATGTCGTCATATTCTGACAAATATGAAGAACTCAAGCAATGAAGAAAAACTTAACACAGTTATAACTTATAATCTTCATACCAATGAGATATATATAGAGCCATGCAATCACTCTTAAAATCAATCGGGTTATGATTTCGAATACACTTCCAACACTTTTAAAAAATAGATTATACTAAAAGCTCCAATAATTTAAAACTCCGCTCTTCCCCTTCATTTGATATAGTTCAGACAGTATTTTTGCCAATGGATTCATGCTAGCAATGAGATCATAAACAATAACATTAAAGAAAGTAAATCGTAGTCAATTAGCTAGAAACAGCCACATGTATCTGATTCCTCAGACATTTGAATTGAAGCACTTTATTCTATGGTGTTGATTATAAAAGGAGGCAATACGAACTGCAATCTTTGTAATTTTGATTTTAAACATCTGAGGAACACTCAATCACTAGGAACTTACGATACTTTAAAGGCCTAGGTTTTGCCTACACACTGATGGATTGTTGAAACTTTACTCAGGTTCATATCGGCTAGGCTGACAGTTTCCCCAATATTTTTTTCAATGTGTATTCCAACATAATTTTACAAGGCCATGGCTAAGATGATGAATTAATAATTTGTATCTACGAATCTGTATGTTATGTTTCAACAGCGATCAAAAGCTCAATTATAGGAAAGTTAAAGTACCACAACAAATAAAGAATAAATAAACATAACCAATTACTCCAGAAGCTAAGAAGTTCACTTTAGTTCAGAACAGTAAGACGAACCGGTATTTGGAGTCACCCAAGCACATCGTTTATTTGACTGTGAACCACCAGGAGGAGAGTCCAATCCACCATCAGAAACAACACTTCTTGGTTTCGACACATACTGCTTCCTCCTACTCCCTACACTATTTGATCGAATAAGTCTACCAGTAGATGCTCTACTATGGAATGAATCTGTAGACGCATCGGACGAACATGAAGCATTTAGTGAAAAATTAGACTGCAATAACTGGTCGTGCCGACGAAGTACTGAAGGAACACTGATAGAATGCAGCTTAGGAGAGGTAGAGACTTTTGAAGATTGCTGGGTTTTCTTGTCCTCAGCTGATGTAACCTCCTCAACCGTTTTCTCAGTCTTTCTCAGTGGCTTTGTAGCCGGTTTTCGTGCACTGAATGCCCCTCCCTTGTTCCCAGCAGGTCCAAGCACGGACCGTGACTCAGAATTAGCCACATTCATAGACTTTACTCTTGGAGCTCCTGACATTGTTTCGCCTCTTTGTCCAGCACTAACTTCTAAACAGACCCAGAATCACCAAATGCCGAGAAAATAGCTCGAAAGCTGTAATTTAACCAGCTTAAGGTTTTGTTCTAATCCTCTATACTTTCCAACAATCCCCAAAACCTAAACTTTAACTTGCATTCACACCCAAAAACATATAAGTTATTCATTGACCTTGCTCCTCCAGCTCAAACACAGATCTTAACATTTCAACCACACTATTCCCCAAATTCACACTCCCCCGTACCTTTTAGGTCTGTACATTCACATTCAAATCCTCCAACTTCACCTCACCCCTTCCAATACCCATATCCAAAAACCACTAAAACCCTCCACTTCTCCTATCCCCAGATTCCAGCTCACCCCAAAAACCCCCCAACAAAGTCAGAACCCAGATCACAATTCCACAAAACAACACTAAAGTTTGAAACTTTAGCTCAAACCTAGGGCTTTCCTCACCTAAACAAAACAAAAAAACTGAGATACTTGAAACTCAAAGCTTCCACATTCTCAACTTAATACAAAACCAAGAAACCAAAACTGTCTAAAGGCAAAGATTAAAAGCAGAGGCCTTTGAAAAAATGAAACCTTTGGGGAGTGAGAGAGAGAGAGAGAGAGAGCTCAGTGCAGCACCACAAAGCAAAGCTGACACAAATGGGAAGCTCCCTCTGAAATTCCCATGTTACTAATGCGATGAGAAAATGCGGGAAGCTGGGTTTTGTGGGTATTGAAGAGAGAAGCAAAAGAAGCTTTCGATCTCAGGAATTGAAGTTTCTCTCAGAGAGAGAGAAGAAGAAGAAGAAGAAGAAGAAGAAGAAGAAGAAGAAGAAGAGAGAGAGAGAGAGAGAGAGAGAGAGAGAGAGAGAGAGAGAAGGGTGAAAGCTTTGTCCTTTTTTGTTTGTTTATCACAGGGCGACCTACAAACCCGGTTTGGTGTAACATTTCACTGCCTATCGCCGGTTGCACTCATATGGGAACAAATTAGGTTATTAGGGGAACAAATTAGGAAACAAATTAGGTTATCTCTAAACATTTTAGGACTGAGGAATCTGAAAGCAAGTTTTAATTAGTGTCTTTGTTGTTCATTTTGATTGGAAGATAGTTATCACAACTGATAGACAATTGTTCCTCTTGTCGATTAGGAATCTAAATAAAATCCTAAATACTCCAAATATATTAAGGACTCTTATCCTATGGTGCAATACTATATTTCATAAATCTCATATATTTAACACGTTGTAGAAACGACTGCAATTTTTAAGGTAGGAGCGGACAAACAAATTATTTGAGTTGTGGGATGGTTGGAAAAAAAAAAGTCATTGTTTTAGAGAGATAATTCTACTGGTGAAATGGACCACTGCAACTCTGGAAAACCCCGATTGCTGGTATGAAAATGGCAATGGCATATGGCAATTTATAAGGGGCTTAATTGCTCCACTGCTCTGGTTTCCTTGTCTTCATTCTTACAAAGAATTCCTATACTACACTCCTTCATATGATTAGAAAGTCAAATACAGTAGACTCTGAAGGATGGCTTGCCACACAGGAGAGCTATATCCAAATGTAATTATACCAGTAAGTTTCACCATCAGTCACAGAGATAATTTCTCTCTGTGATCACTAGTGAAAACACATAACTCAGAATCTCAGGCATACATAGAAAAATCCACAGAGAAGGAAACTGAAGGAAGTCGACTTTAAAATTGAGTAGAAGGTCATCAAGTACTTTTGCCAAAATAGGCAAATAATCTCACGGCTTTTGTATGTTAACCAAACTACGTTACAACAGGTATCTAGATGCCCAAAAGGAAGAAAGTACTAATTGAAACACGCCTAGATTGGCTACATTTTGGGACTTTATAAGGTCATGATCGAAAGAAAATAACTGTATTCAGTCTTCTGGCTTCGGCAACTGCTTACAAAATCTGGAAATGACATCTGCAAGCCACAGAAAACAACAGTTAGTGAGGTAAGCTACTAAAATTGTTAAGGATCTGCTATTTAGGTTGACGTAAACAAACAACAGTAGTTTAGAATAGCATCCAGCCCCACTACTGGAAATATTAGAAGAGTGGAAAACAGAACCTCAGATGACTTTGTACCAACCAAACTTGACACACTACCTTCTACCAAAGTTTTTGTTTATTCTTCCTAAAATAGGAAGAGATAAATTAACACGTTCACCAATATTTTTCTAGTTCAAATATCAGATCAGAACAAAGACTAATCTAATGCGAGTTGATAAACAAATTTTACGTACAAAATTAAAGAATATTTTTCCAGGAAGAAATCAGAAAGATTTTATCCTTGCCGACAAAAACATCCAATCAACGATGAACAGATCAAATCACATTAGACAGTTCAACAGATCTATGGAATATCAAGATCCTCAAAGCAACATTAAGATGCTCCAATAACAATAAGTGACCAACAAAGACATTTTACTTGCAAAAGATGTCTGAAATATATTTTAAGGAAAGAAAAACAGATTCTCTTTTCAAAGCATATACCAATCAAAAACAAACATAATAGACAGCTACACTAAACCTATATCTGAAGATCCTCAAAAGCACCAGCAAGAAACTTTCACAAGTGATCAGATCACGAGGACAACAGAACAAGGATGTGAACTTATGTAAGAGGGGCCATGAGAGAAGACATACCCAAGTAGACCCCTGCCTTGCCATGTTCTAGGAGTCACCATTAAATTCACTCGGGCACCTTGCCTTAAGACCTTTACAGGTACAGCACAACCCTGATTCGTTTGAGCCTCAAAGGCGAGTTTCTGCAACAAATTGTCACCATTTTCCACATTGCCAAATTTCACAATCTGATCTCCAAGTTGCAAACCATCCTCTGCTGCTGGTGACGCATCAGCTATCTCATCAACCAATGCAAAGGGTACACTCACATCCACATCCATGACATCCGAAGCAACATTAGTCGAAGAAGCAGATTCTCCAACACTGACAACTGAGCCACTCTGCCCATCTGCCATTTTTATCATTACCAACAACATTACACAGAATACAAATACCACGCCTACGAAAGCGGACAAAGTTGCATTAATACGACCACACGCATTCCACCACCTACCTGATGGTTGGAGGGATGATGATTTCGGAGCAAGCTTCGCGGAATGCAGAACTTGTAAATTCCGGTCCAATTTCTCCGTAATCTCTTTATGGTCATTTTTCAATTCTGCAGGTTACAAGAAACACCACAAATAACCATATCAATGTCCAATGCCACCAAATTACTAACCACTTCAGCTTTCTCTACTTGGACCAAAAGTAGTGAACCGAGTATGAAATCAAGTCACAATCCATTACTAACCGAAAACACACATCACAACTAAAAGCGATGACTAAAGCTCCACACTCAAGTGACTCAACTATCAACATTACCTCTCAGTAAAAGAATTATCTTTTTTCTTACAGTAAAAAAATTACCAGCAAGACGACGTCGTTCAGCTCGCACAGCTGGGATATCAATATCCTCGCGAGGAAACCCCTGCAGATTACGACAGACAGTTAGAAATTGAGAGCAATGAAATCCCTAATTTCACAAAATTGGAACAAAAATTCTATACAAGAAAACGAGAAAAGAATGAAGATTAAGGGTGACCTCGAAGTTGAGGAGGTTGCCGGAGAGTCCAGGGCCGCCGGGCTGAGTAAGACGCTCGATGATCGCGTTCATCTCTGCCTCCAGAGCACTCCTCTTGTCCATCAGACCTAAAGTCTCCGCTTTCAGATTCGCCGCCACCATTTTCGTTCTCTTTGGGTATAATTTTCCGACGCCTTTCTTCTTGGTCTTCTTGTTCCTCAAGAATATGAAATCTGCTTCTTTACATGAGTGTGAGAGAATTCGAGAAATTAGAAAGGACGGCGGTGCCGGTAGGGGTAGTTTCGGTAAAGGAGAAAGCCTGGGACACGTGCACCGCGCATGTTGTATTGCTGGATTTGCAAGAGAAGCAGGCCGAAGAACAGCCCAAACATTATGATAAAAAGTAATTTAGCTTAAAGTAACGAGTGAAGAATGATGAGGAGATGGAAGTGAGATTATCTGACTCAATACGTTCAACCGTTGTATTTCACGATAAATCTATTGAATAATTGGGTTAAGAACTTAGGAATCAATTGACGTCCTGAATATAATTCTAGCTTGTTTTAGAACACAATAAGAAATAGTTATAATCAAGATAAATTCAGCTCAATTTTCATATTATGTGTTTGAGAGTAAACTTGTCAGGTGCCCCATCTTATTTTTACTTCATTAAAATTTATCAATTGCCGAGAATACTCAAGTTTTAGTTAATTTTTTTTGTCTTACAAGCATTCAACCATTTACACTTACCGAATAAGTAATGTCGCAACTTTCTCTATTTCTGTCAATTTTATTTCTTTTTTCTCTTCGTCTTCTTTCCCTATTACCTAACCCCAAAATCTAAAATCCATAATTCTTAAATTAGATTAATTGATTGCATTTGGGACCTTGGAACTGAGTTCCACACTCCACATGCCTAATTCCTATATTTGTTTTCAATGATTATATGTTATTAGAATGAGATCATATAATGTCAAAAATTCAACCAAAACGGAAGCGTATGAAAAACAAATTACTTATTGGTAATGGTATGGTCTTTCATATTGAGAAATAATATGCTGAATCCATAGGGAATGCAGATGTCATAAAAGAATTTGAAGAAATATTAATTCATATAGTTAAATTTAATTAGTTTAACATTTTCTATTGTATGCATTTGAGGGAGTATACTCATTACGTTCCCTCTGATTAAGTGTGTCCATTTTAGTTTCAATTAATAAATTTTTCTCACACCATCGAGATTCTCACTATTTTCTTCTTATTATTCGGTTTAGAACTTCAAGCATCCCAAAATTAACCATTCAGGAACCGCTACTGCCCCGCTGACTACACAACTTGCAAGTAAAATTATATAACATGGATCATAAAAGGTAAAACATACATGAACTCATAATATATATACACATTTGTGTTTTGGTAAACTGCTCGATTAATTTTATAAATAAAAATTGTTTGCCTTATTATCATCGTGGTTTGAGGTTAAATCGATGACAGTTGAGCACAACCGAGTAGGTTATCAATTGGATTAAGAATACGCGGGCCAAAGAAAAGGCCGGAATCAATGAGCCCAAAAACAGAAATAAAATTCAAAACGCCGACTGTCAAAGTGAGTGAAGGTTATCCAAGCCGCTGGGGTTGAGTATAAATAGAGAGAGGAGTCCTCCAATGGTGGCCAGTGTCGTGTCATTGGCTTCTTCCTTCATCGCAGTCGCTTCACCTTCGTACTCGTCTTCCTTTGTTCTAACCAAACTCAGGTCCTCGCCCAGTCTCCGTCTCTCTTTCACAGTATCTTCGCCCTTTTCTTCTCGCGGCAGAGGTGGGAGCCACATGGCCCACACTATCGCTCGCGCCACTCTCGGCCTCACTCAGATTTCTCCGGCTTTTGAAGCTCCCGAGGTATTAATTGTCTGGAATCTTCCAATTTCCAACTGAATTCGTTTCGGCGTGTGTGTTGATTTGTTATTTGTTTTTCGAATTAGTTTTTGGTGTTAAATTTGTGAACAAAAAAATAATAATAATAATAGCTGTTCGTAATCGTTCTTATTAGTTTTTTAGATTGATCTGGAGCTTTAGCTTTATATATGTAGAGGATCTATCTCTATTTTGATGTGGCGATTCGATAGTGTTTACTGTTTAGGTTATTGACTTTTATGAAGTAGGAGCTATACATAATCTCTGAGCGATTTGATTTGGATAGAATTGGATTTGGTTATGTGATATTGTTGATTTTTGTTGAGTGCTGAAATTTATGTTTTGTTTGTGGTGATTTATGAAGCTCACTTTCGCGTCGAAAGAGATTGATGTGACCGAATGGAAGGGGGACCTGCTAGCTGTGGGCGTTACGGAGAAGGATTTGGCCAAGGATCAGAACTCGAAGTTCGAGAATCCGATTTTGAAGAAGCTGGATTCGCATTTGGGTGGTGTTTTGGCTGAGGTTTCGACTGAGGAGGACTTCACAGGGAAGTCTGGACAGTCTACGGTTGTTAGGCTTCCTGGTGTTGGATCTAAGAGGGTGGGTTTGTTTGGGCTTGGGCAAACTGCCACGTCTACTGCAGCTTTCAAGGGCCTTGGGGAGGCAGCGGCGGTGGCAGCAAAGAGTGCGCAAGCTAGTGATATTGCTATTGTGCTTGCTTCATCGGAGGGGCTTTCTGCGAAAGCTTGCACAGCTTCTGCAATAGCATCTGGTACTTTGATCCGTAGATTTGTTTGTTAAGTTGGCATTTGGTTTATGGTAATAGTTTTGATAAAACACTGTGGAACCGCTTAACTTGTTGTAGGAGCTGCTCTGGGGATATATGAAGACAATAGGTATAAATCTGAGTCTAAGAAACCAGCTCTCAAGTCTGTGGACATTCTTGGTCTTGGAACTGGACCTGAACTTGAGAAGAAGCTCAAGTATGCTCAAGATGTTGCTTCAGGAATAATATTTGGGAAAGAGCTCGTGAATTCACCTGCCAATGTTCTGACACCCGGTTCGTTTAAGTTCTACTCTTCACATTTTTCTGGGTTATACTTGTAATATCCATGGTGATTGAGTTATGTCTTGTATTGACTGTATGTGGTGAACACTATGTTTTCAGGGAAACTAGCAGAAGAGGCCTCAAATATCGCTTCCTTATACAGTGATGTTTTATCTGCAAAGATATTAAATGAAGAGCAATGCAAAGATCTGAAAATGGGTTCCTATTTGGCTGTGGCTGCAGCCTCAGAAAATCCTCCACACTTTATTCATCTGACCTACAAACCCCCTGGTGGACCTGCAAAGCTCAAGTTGGCGTTGGTGGGTAAAGGCTTGACTTTTGACAGGTGATTAAGATTACTTAGAACAAGTATTTTTTTTTCCTTAGTTTTCAGTTTTCACAAGTCATATTTCTTGGGATTGTATCATGACATTGTGAATACCTGTAAATGCTATGAAGTCCTGTAAGCGATTGGTTGTTTTTTGAGTTCAATTGAGCTGTTATTTGTCTATTATTTGCTGGCACTCAATTTTTATTGACTCCAATCTTATATTATCAGTGGTGGCTACAACATCAAGACAGGGCCTGGTTGTTCAATTGAGCTTATGAAGTTTGATATGGGAGGTTCAGCAGCTGTATTAGGTGCAGCAAAAGCCATTGGTCAAATCAAACCATCTGGTGTAGAGGTAACTCATTATATATGTCATGTTTCTGTAGGTGGGGGAATGACAAACATTACCTATTTTCAATGTGTTTTTTTCTTCTCACTTTCCAGTTTTCAGAAATCAATGTGCACCTTGTGTTTTAACAATTGATCTCATCATGCAGGTTCATTTCATTGTCGCAGCTTGTGAGAATATGATAAGTGGAACAGGTATGAGGCCTGGAGACATTGTGACAGCTTCCAATGGAAAAACCATTGAGGTAATGTGTGGTTGTCAAAAATGCACATCATATAATTGATGATTGGTTAACATTGGCAATACTACAAACACTAAAATTATGTGTTTGCATCAATTAATGCATGCAGGTTAATAACACTGATGCTGAAGGAAGACTGACTTTGGCAGATGCGTTGGTATATGCTTGTAACCAAGGTGTTGACAAGGTGTATATCAAAACTACCCATTTGTATATAACATACAGATCGGTCATTATTAATTATGAGATTATCTAAGAATTGCATTCATAACCTGCTACATTAGGGATGGCTTTTTTTCTTTCTTTAGTGTAGGCTTGGTATTGAGCAATATCAATGTGAAACAGAGAGACAGTTTTTCATGTTGCTCACTTTGTTGCTGAAATATAGCAGTAGTTAAATACCAACTTGAATTCTATGTTGAAGATGCTACTTGTTTTGAATGTTGGATTTCCAGCTTATATGTATATTACAGGTTTCTAGTACTGCTAACTGTGTTAGATCATGACAGATTGTTGATCTGGCGACCTTGACTGGTGCCTGCATAGTCGCCCTTGGACCCTCTATAGCAGGTATCACTTTCTTTAAAAAAATTTAATTCAATTACTGTTGACATAGTAGTTCAGTAGAGTGGGGTTTTATGTAATACTACAATAATCTAAACCAGTGGAGTTCAAATGAGATTATGTAAATATGTTGATAGTTGCTGTACGTAGTTTGGTTATTTCCTTCTCATCTGTTTGTTGTGCGCAATATTTTTGAACCACTTGTTGATTGTACAATTGTTTCCTTTTAGGTGTCTTCACACCCAGTGATGACCTCGCAAAGGAGGTATTTGCAGCCTCAGAGATAAGTGGAGAAAAATTTTGGAGGATGCCAATGGAGGAGAGTTATTGGGAATCAATGAAATCAGGAGTAGCTGATATGGTTAACACTGGTGGTCGTCAAGGTGGTGCTATTAGTGCTGCTCTCTTCTTGAAACAGGTAATGTCTCGGTTTCATTTGTGCTTGTTGCTTTATTAACATAAAATTGCAGGAACTGTAACAAACACTTTTATATAATGCCTACATCTGGGATGTGATTGTATCACCAACAAAAGTCACCTAATTTCAATGCTTCTGTTATATTTTCCTGCCTCTTCATAAAATTTCTTGCATATAGTAGGAAGTCTTTTATTGAATTGAACTTCAACTGTGTTTTTGCAGTTTGTTGATGAAAAGGTTCAGTGGATGCATATTGACATGGCTGGTCCTGTTTGGAGTGATAAGAAACGCACTGCGACAGGGTTTGCTGTTTCTACCCTAGTGGAGTGGGTTTTGAAGAACTCCTCTTAGGTGCCGCAGAAGTATTGAAGAACACCATCTGCATGAGCTTATACAGTGAAGAGAAAACAGATGCGATCTCTGATGGGGTTGCAAGGCGCAACTTAATTTATGAATAAAATGTGCAGTAAAAGAAGATGGTTAAAGGTCAAGGCATAGTCCTTATTTATGCTTCTCTGTGATGAGTCAACTATTTTATATCTATTTGGAAAATGGATTTTTTCTTCAGTTTTGTTGCTTTGTAACATCCTCAAGTTTATTTTTCGACAAACACCAACAGATGAAGAAACAAAGAACGAACAAGGAAGAATCCCTTAGCCTGCAATTGATTTTGTATGCCAACTCCTGCCACACCTCCGTGATCCTCCTCTAATATCATTGATCTTTTTCCTATTTGGTTCAGGAAACAAGTTCAAACGCCTTGTTTCATTTGGTCATTTGATCATTTTTAGCACACAATGATGTAATGGCAATCGCTGATTCATTTCCCATGTCATTTGAAAACCCGATTTATGTAAGTAAACTATGAGCTATAATATTGATAACGCTCGATTTACGTCATTTTAGTGTAGAACGACGAACAACAGCGAAAGTTTGAGCGAGAATTACGTCAAGATGTCTGCCATGAACAAAAGACAAAGACTAATTGTTAATGACGTGTGTTGTGTCGTGGCCGCCATCGGTCAAAAACGCACTTTAAACATTTTGACCATTCCTTGGTTTTCCAGTTCAGACATTATTGAGCTTCTTCGCTTCCTTCTCTTTCTCTAATCTCCCTTTGCTTCTTTTGCTACCTTTTTTAATACTTGCACTTCTTCGTAATCACTTTCTGTTTTGCCGAATCTCCAACTTGAGCTTACAAGAGTCGAGTATACCACCTAATCCTCCTACCCTTCTTCTATCTGGATCAATAAATATATATACGTGATCATGTAGAAACCTAAAGGGTTGCATATATATAGAGAGAGATAGGAACAAGATGAGTGTTTCTCTGACTGTGATGACCTTCAATCTCCATGAAGATCCGAGTCAAGATAGTTCTAATTCTTGGGAAAAGAGAAGAGATTTGTGTATGAGCGTTGTTACTAGTTATTCACCAATGATCCTTTGCACTCAACAAGGTATGCATATGTATTGCTTCTGTTGGCATATGGATCTTGGTTGTGTTTGTGATTTGCTAGAAATGGTTTACCTGGGTCTTGTTTTCTTTGTGTTTTGGAGTTGGGTTTTTGTTGGTTTAAGGTTTGAGGATTAAAAATGTCTTTGGTGAATGTGTTCTGGGTTCGAAAGCTTGTTACTTTACTTAGCTGCGTTCTAGTATGATATGTTGTCTTGGATTTTATGTTTGTGTATTGATTCATAATTGATAAATATTTGATAATTGATATCAGGAGCTAAATCACAACTGGATTATCTTCAACAGTGCTTGCCAGGTAACATTCTATCCAATAATCTAGATTTCATCTTGTGGATTAGGAAATGATCGACCAAGATCATTTCACTCCTGCATTTTGAATGAGTGGCTTGTTGGCATCCGTTTGTGATTTTAAAGAAAGCACTGATGTATTGTTCATGTAATCTCAACCTTCCCCCTCAACATTATTCCAAGTTTATATTTGAGATTGGGCTATTTGTACACGACTTCAGTCAACCAATTGATAGCACGTTTATCTATTACCTGTTAGGTTATGATCAATTTGGGATATCAAGAAAAGGACCTGAAGACACTTTGGACGAACATTGCACCATCTTCTATGACAAGGAGAAGGTATAAATACTTCATCTAAGAACATCTATCTAGTGTTGTTTTTCTGTTAGAGAAAAGTTCTTTATGCCATTCTTTTATATATGAAGGTGGAGCTTCTTGAAGGGGGAACATTTTGGTTGTCAGAGTCACCTTCGGTCCCTGGAAGCATGTCGTGGGGTGCTCTAGTTCCATGTATTGCTACATGGGTGATATCCTTATCGTATTACTTTCTCCATAATTATTCATTATTGACTGCCTGAATTCTTATATGGAAGTGTGCTATATCGTTTGATTTCTTGACATGATGTGTACACATTTCAACTGAAAGGAGTTGAGCCTCCTGGCTTTTCATTCCAGATAGTAAACACAAACATGGATGAGTTCAGTCCTCGTGCACGGAGGCGGAGTGCTTTGCTTACATGGCAGCACATTGCATCCTTGCCACCTAACTTGCCGGTTGTTTACTGTGGAGGGTTCAACACACAAAAGGAATCAACCACTGGTCGTTTTCTTCTTGGGAGATCAAGGTAACAAACACACCAGATTCCTTTTTGCCTTCTAGCTAGTACTCTGTTGTTTGGTGGATAGGATTTTCATTCCTTGATGTAGTTCAAAATATTTCTCTGTTTAGTAAAGTGTTTTGGTCTTGCCTTGCGTTCAGAGAGCATGGCGTGGTTGGTGATATGAGGGATGCCTGGCCTAATGCTCGTGTGAGGAAAAATGCTTCTCTTATTCGCACTTTTCATGGATTTAAAGGTAGCCTTACAATAGATTGCTACTTGTAACGTTGCAGCTTCTCACTGAGCATGACCTATAATTCTATAGTATGTGATGCTGTCAGGTGACAAACAAGGAGCTCTTGAATTTTTCAAGTTGGTTTTCAGAGCTCTGTGCCTTTGCTGGGATCGCCAAACACAGGATCTACACATAGATTGGATTCTTTTCAGAGGTAGATCTCTTGTTCCTGTGCTGTCTGAAGTGGTGAGTGATAACATTGATGGACAATATCCATCCTCCCATTATCCAGTATTTGCCGAGTTTCTGCTTCCCCGTGCTGTGAGAATGGTTGACCCACCTGCTGTAGAGGAAAATTGATATGCACCTATTTTTGACCCACCACCTCCCTAATTCTCGCCTTGGAGCATTGAAGATCCTGGTCAATAGTTATGCGGTTCAGACATATCTTATTCACTATTTGTTCACTCGCATGAAAAGAGGTTGTGGATCTCTTTTGGAGCGTTTAGTTTATGTTATGTCACTTTGTCCTTCAATTTTCCATTGAAAAGTTTAATTGATTCTTTCTTTTTCCTACGATTGACTTGTCTCAAACTGTAACTAAATTGAGCATCATCACAATAGTAAGGAGACTGGTATACACCAGTGCAACGAGTGACCATTTGTAACAAGATTTGAAGTTCCCACAGTAGTGAAAAGCATGCAACCCTTATATAGACATGTTTGTTTTGTAAGGCAGCACCTTGTCTAGCCAGGTGACTCGCAATTATTATTGCATCCATACTACAAATGCGTAAGAGCTCAAGCCACTTACCCTAAACGCGAGTGTTTATGATAAGAAACGACTAACAACAATGAGCTTACGAAATTAAGGTTCAAATCGGCTTTATAGACCAACAAAAAGAGAGAGAGAGAGAGAGAGATGAGCTAGCATATATAAGTCAACAGCAACAAGTTCTGAACTTCTGATCGAAACAAATGCAAAGAGCAAGGTATTTCAAAGTTGGAACTTCAATTAAGCATGCTACACTTGCAACCATCTATGAAATTACATTTACAAGCTTACTGAGAGCGATCAATCTATCTAAATCTTTTCTAGTGAAGAAATCACACAATGAAACTCGCTCCGACTCTGAGTTAGAGTGAGATTCTGGTTCCCAGTTAATGTCCGATGCAGTAGGCAGCACCGGAAAAGGGTTCGTTCTAAACCGACACCTTAGTCTAGGGCAAGAAGGCTGTGTGTACTCGTTACCACAGTTTGGACAAAGGCCCGTTTGCAGTAGTCTGAACAGAAGATGGTCGCGCATTCACCTCCGCTTTCTCTACCACTGCACAGATTGTTTGAGTCTCCTTATTCCCTTCTTTTCTGTTGTCACCTGTGTATGTTTACGTTTTTGGTTCCATTGTTAGATACAAAATGTACTGCAAGAAGGTAAATTCTATGATCTCCCTTTCTCTGTAGCCGGCTACTGTCAATTATAAAAATTAACTGTTATTGTCGATTATAAAAACTAACTGTTACTGTCGAGTTAAAAACCACCTGTTACTGTCGACTTGGAAGGTACCTGCTACTGTCGACTATAAATATAACTGATACTGTCAACTGAGAAACTAACTGCTATTATGGTTTTTGGTGAGCAAAATTCAAAATTTCAAAATTTCTTAAAACATATGCAATATGGTACTTAAATGAAAGCCCATGACATAATGAACAACATTATATATTGGCACACCTCCAAATTTCCGGTGGTTTGGCCGGAAAACTTAAATTTGCCGAAAAAAAAAACTAAAAAAATGAGGAGAGATAAATTTTTTAGATATATGAGTGATATTTGATCATTTTCACGAAAATAAAGATATTTTAGATATTTTTGTATTAATTAATTAATCAGTTTTGTTTTATTTATTCCTTGAGCTTGAGATTATGACTAATTTGTATAAGAAATAAAAAAAGTGAGCTTTTAATTAATCCAAATGTGGTCTACTACCATTAAATAATTTTCTAATATTATTACAATATGGCGATTTTTTATCAAATTAAGCTTTCGGCTTTGGTCGATCGCGAACAAAAGAAGTTACCTTTTATTTTTCGGAGAGTAAACAAATTATTATAACATTCACGTACAGTTTCCACTGATGGAATCGGCAAATGTTTGTACGTTATTTATTTTAATTTGCTCTAAAAACTTACCTGATCTTGTATACATGGAATTCTATATATATGTAGTTATATGTGATCAATGTCACCACTGAAACTAGAATTAATAGTGTTGTTATTGCTAGCTCGTCTTTTATGATCAATCTGTTGTCACAAAGCTATGTTTATTAGCTAGAAATTAAGGACGTCGGAAAATAATGAACCCTCCCAAGGGTACAAC
Source organism: Argentina anserina (assembly GCF_933775445.1). NCBI lineage: Eukaryota > Viridiplantae > Streptophyta > Magnoliopsida > Rosales > Rosaceae > Argentina > Argentina anserina. The sequence continues at coordinate 484,515 of NC_065872.1, read as the reverse complement.
TAATCTGGGTTTTTTTTAGGGTGGCATCAAGCTCGCCTCAGATTTTAGAACAATATGTTAAGATAAAGAAAACCATATCCTCAGTACGTAAATTGTATAACTATTTTCCTCGGGTTAGATACTAAGTGTATTTAAGCTTCACGTAGTTATGAAACGTTTGTGTTGTACAGTCTCAGATGAGGAGGAAAAGCTTCTACCACTAAACTCGGAGTCAACAGTTGTCTGCACAGTCGCCAGGGTTCTTAGCTACTGGTACTTAATGTACCACAGAGTCAATAACTCGGTAACTATATATAATTAACCACATATGTACTTCACCAATTACCATGACTCAGCTCCATGAGCTAGCCAATCCTATACAATGCATATACATCATACATGTGACTTTGTTTAACATATATAAGTGCATGCATGATACAGGCACCTGTATCAGCTGAACAAGCATCACTAAGGGCATACAAGTATATGACGGGAGAATTTGACCACGATGATATATAACATTACAGGGATAGCTGGGGACATGAGTTGACGTTCGGAACCCTAATTTCTGGAAAGGTACTAGCTCGTTCTAACGAACTTGTCAGCTAAATTTTAGGTTTCACGCTTGCACTTAATCTGGCTTCAATGGACTGCAGGATTTCCAACTTTACAAGGTTATTCTAGACGCAGAAAACAATGTCTATCCTACAGGGGAATGATGAATGTTGAAGCAATAGGATCTGGTGCTAAGTATGCTGGGATTGTTTTATCCGACGGGTATGTACTTCCCCAGTTCCCCCTCGGACTTGTGTTTTTCTTATAGCTAGCTATGCTGTACGTGTTTTTGTGTATTAAGCTACTGCTTTATGCTAACGCGAGCTCGTTGCTTGTGCTAGTCATACCATTGAATCGTATGGGAAACACAAGAACCTGACCATAGAACAAGCTATTGAGTTGGCAATGAAAGCTATATTCTATGCAACCGTACGCGTGGCCGACAAATTTAGTGGCGGATATATTAAGAGTAATCTCTCTCTCTCTCTCTCTCTCTCTCTCTCTCTCTCTCATCTTTTGTATTTTGGTTTTCAGTTTACCATATGGATGAAAGAAGTTCGTAGTCAAAAACCACTGGATGTGTACTATGAATATTACAACCTTTACAACATTGATCAATGCACACTTTTCCTGCTCTATTCCACGAATTTCAAGCCGTATTTTGCAGAAGAAGACCTCAAAGACCTTATAGACGCAATCTGGTATATCTGATTAAACTCTGTACTTCTCCATCATTAAAATTTATAGTAATTAACAAACTCGTTCATCATTAAATTTTGACAGGCCATCAGGCGAAATTAGACCTATAAAATTTTCGGCATGCCATTTCGTGGTAAAGAAGCGTGACCTATACTTTCATCGACTTGTGCTCGACCTAGAAGATGTTCCATATGCTTATACCTTATCAAAAAGCAGGCTCCTCCACATGATCATAGCATTCTAGGAGGGAAATTTACTTTCATCGACTTGTGCTCGACCTAGAAGATGTTCCATATGCTTATACCTTATCAAAAAGCAGGCTCCTCCACATGATCATAGCATTCTAGGAGGGAAATTTCTCACTTGTAATTAGGGGTGGGCACGGGACGGGATGGGACGGGACGAGGCTCATCCCACGTCCCGTCCCACCAGGGCCGGCCCTGAGATTTCCAGGACTCGAAGCGACGAGAAAAATTGGGGTCTCTTATCAAAAAAAAAAATTGAAACAATAAATTTTTTGATACAACAAAACATAGCAATAAAACTTTCAATAATAATAAAATGCTATAATGTTTGAAACAAAAATATAAAAGTTACAAATATCAGTACCTTTTTACTCAAAAATTGCCATTCTTACATTTTTAGAAGCAAAAGTATCAATTAAGCACGAACACTGAAGCTTTTCCACCAACTCCTTTTCAATCGATAACATAGCCAAATCATTCAGTCTTTCTTGAGACATAGTTGATCGAAGATAAGATTTGATCAACTTTAACTTCGAAAAGCTTCTCTTAGCACATGCAACAGTAACAAGTATGGTTAACAAAAGTTTGTAAGCAATCCAAGCATGTAATAACTGCTATCTTTACTCATTTCAAAGTGCTTACAAATTGTTGTTCTACATAATGTAAGATGTAGTTCCATCATAACTGTTAGTAAAAGTAATATAACAACAAATATAAATACAAGTAATTGTTGTATTATATTACAAAATTGGTCAGGTAATACATTGTCTCAACCAACAAGGTTTTGTATTTGACTTACATTGTCAATATATTTTGTCCACAACGTCAAAAGATATTAACTTACTGATATCCTTGAAATATCAATACATTCTTAGAGGGGTCTCACACATAGAAGATTGTTAAATTTTCCTACTGGTGCTAAAGAAAATCAGCACTAGATACATACAAGAAAGATAGAAATGACAGTTACGACACACATTACATTACCCAAGACACAGTCCGATCTTCACCCAAGCCAATGGTCCTCTTGTAGTTGCTCCAAAACTCCAATAACTGAAACAAAATCACAATTTTCTTCGTATACATATATATTTTGGAATCCCGTTCTTTATTTTGGTATTTTAAAGTCCGGCCCTTCTTTTTTTTCATAGCGTTTACCGTAAAAAACACTGTTATAGTTTTTTTTCTGACCCAGTTTTTTTTTTTGTACAATTAAGGGGGCCCTTAAAATTGGGGGCCCAAAGCTATTGCTTTAATGGCTTTAGCCCAAGGCCGGCCTTGCGTCCCACTCTTTTGAATCGGGACGGGATCGGGACTGGACGAAGCTTTTTAAGAATGCATCCCACTCGGGATTAATCCCGGTTGGGACGGGACGAGATCGGGACGGGACAAATCCCACTTTCCTATGAAATTAAATAAAAACCTACATTTTTATTTTTTTTATAACAAAGTAACATTTAATAATGAAATTTTAACAAAAAAAATACATATTATGTTCAAAATATTATAATTTACTATTATTATTTGAGTTGATATAATTTTGGAGTTATTAAGAACATAAATTAGTTTTATTTTGATATAAATATATAAGAATTTTTAAGTTTTCATTAAAGGTGGGACGGGACGGGACGAAGTGGGATAGAAATTATTCGTCCCACGTCTCATCCCACTATTATGAAGCGGGACGGGATCGGGACGGGACGAACGTTTTTAGACCTCCGTCCTGTCCCGTCCTTATGAATTTCGGGACGGGATCAGGATTTCCGTTTTTTATGTCTACCCCTACTTGTAATTAGGGTTAGAAAGAGAGACCAAAACAGGAGCCCCCGAGCATTTCACAGTGTATATGGAGAAAAGTTCGAAGGATCTGCTACAACTCATATGCAAGCTGCAGGACCCAAACAACTTTGTTTACGACCAAAGTTAAGGTGTACCCGGAGTGATCGATGTATGTATGTACGTAAGACCACCATTCGAAAGTGGGGATCTGTGGGTTGATGAAGGCTTCGCAAATTAGCTAGCTCAATCATACAAGGTCGATCGTATTGGTCTTTAATTTAAATGAAACTTTATTATGGATTTCTCCAAACTGCTTTTTGAACTATATTACAAGTAAAAAAGAAGCCTTTCCTAACTTTCGACGAAATTGATTAGCTCAAGTGGTAAGAACACCATTATTTAAAGAAATAAGAGAAAGTTCTAAGGTGCGCAGCTGTATGACATACAACAGCAACATTCACCACATGTGCATCAATCTCTCTCCCTCTATCCACCGTCTGATCATGTTGTATGACATACACACGCTCTACAACAAATGAACCAGAAATAACTTAGTAAGTGCTCAGTTCGAGTTATATCGAGCAAAGACGCATTAATTTATCCACAAACATACCATAAATATAACAAAAATAAAAATATAAGAGCAGCCGCACTAGCTTTTTATTTTAAAAAAATGAATAGTTTAGGTAGCAGAGAGTGACATTTAAGCATATTGTGTTACGAGAAAAGCTCGTAATCACCGTCAAGTCCGTCAGTGCAGTCCCAAACCCAAATCTCCACCGTCCACGACAAAAACTTTGCCCATCGTCTTTGTAATTCCCAAACCATTTGTTTGGTGCAGAGGGAAACAAAGTGAAGGCGTTCTCGTTCTTCTCGTGCTTTTAAAAAAACCAAAAAAACCAACCCACTCACTCTGAAATTTCAACTTCAAAGAGAGAGAGAGAGAGAGAGAGAGAGAGAGAGAGAGAGAGGTGGATCTGGATCTTCTCTCAAGAAGAAGACGAAGAAGAAGAAGCAGCCATGGCGAGAGGACCTCTCGCTTTTCAGCTATGGATCTCTCTGTGCTTTTCGCTCATTCTTCATGCTCGATGCTTCTACCTCCCTGGTGTTGCGCCTCAGGATTTTCAACACGTCAGTTTTTCTTAATCCTCTTTCTTTTGCTTTTCCGCGTTTGAAAATCAATTTGTGCTGTGCTGAATTGTGTGTGTGATTATGACAATGTGTCTTGAGCTCGTATGTGTTTGCATGTCGGTGGATTCAGATCCGCGTGAGGTTTCGGACTTTCGGCGTTTGTGATTTGGATTTGAGATCTTAGCTCTGCGTTTGCTGCATTTTTGTATTGTTAGAATTGGAGTTTTGTGAATCGGTGTTGGTTTCGTATAGTGAGCTCTAGTGTGGAACTGATGTGTTGATTCACAACAATGCAGTAGTACAAGCATATTCATAGCACCAAAACTCGATTATTTATGTCATAACTCGTATGTTTCGGTTATTTCAGTTGCATTTGCTAAAATAGAGATTATATGAGGTTTGCAATTCAGAAGTTTCATATCAGTAGTAATTGTAATGTATTGCGCATCAACATTGTATATGATAAGATTGTGACTGAATGATGCACTCTGGTTGAAGCTAGATTGTTAGGTCTTCGTTTGTTTAAGTTACCGGTAGAAATCTCGGCATCGACTCTGATGTTAGGTAGCGCTTTTGCAAGCTAGTAGAGGAGGATTAGCTTTTCTGGACATGAGGTTTAGCCGTTTAGTGGGTGATATGTGGTACCGTCATTTAGGTTAGGTAGACATCAATTGAGATGTTAACAATGTTGGTTATTGGAGTAAAACTAAGGGTATAACTGGGAATATGGTAGGTAATTTCTAATTGGGAATAGGAAGGAGGGTTAAGTGGATAATTTATTTGTGCCATATTCCAGAGAGTACAGTTCAGGAAAACATAAGGAAGTACTTCTGAAAGTGATTGTTGTTTAAACTATTGGATATTAGCTAATACTTCAACCGTTGGTATCTACTGGATAATTGCCATTGTATTCATTTTCCTCGGACTTTCTTATGTGCAGGGAGATCCTTTGAATGTGAAGGTGAACAAACTAACCTCTACAAAGACTCAACTTCCTTATTCATTCTATTCCCTCCCATACTGTCGTCCAGAGCATATAATTGACAGCGCAGAGAATCTTGGGGAGGTTCTTCGTGGTGATCGCATTGAAAACTCTCCTTATGAGGTAAAGTAGGATTTGAAGAGTACTACTTTTATGGTTGTGTGTTCGGTCTAAATTGATTATTAAGAGACTTTGAATCTATTGTTTGTTGCAGTTCAAAATGCGAGAGCCACAGATGTGCAGTGTTGCATGTCGTATCATGCTTAATGCAAAGACTGCAAAGGAATTCAAAGAAAAGATAGATGATGAGTATCGGGTGAACATGTGAGGCTCATGTTTTTCAGATAATCTATATAGATAAAATGTTCTGCTAAAAAATGTACTGAACAAAGTATTTAATAATTTGTGTCTATTGACAGGATTCTGGATAATCTACCTCTGGTTGTTCCTATACCAAGGCCTGATCAGGAAAATTCCTTGGTGTATCAATATGGCTTTCATGTTGGTCTCAGAGGACAATATGCTGGGGTAAGTGTTAATTCAATTAGCATGTGTTCTCCAATTATTAACTATTTAGTGATTTGCTACTTACAAGAGTGTTTGTTTGTTGTTGTATATTTTTTTTCCAAAAAACAGAACAAGGATAGAAAGCATTTTATTAACAATCACCTGACTTTTGTGGTCAAGTATCACAAAGATCCAATGACAGAATCTGCCAGGATTGTTGGTTTTGAGGTCAAACCTTTCAGGTATATACGTGTTGGTCTTTTCCTTATAGTTTAGTTTCTTTAATTCTTTATACTTTTTTCATCAATTATAGTCCATGCTTGTATGATGCTTATAAATATTTCCGTTAATGCAGTGTTCGGCATGAATATGAAGGTGAGTGGAATGGGAAAACACGCTTAACAACCTGTGATCCCCATGCAAAGCGCATGGTTACTAGCTCGGAATCCCCTCAAGAGGTTGAAGATAAAAAGGAAATTACATTCACATATGATGTTGAGTTTCAGGTCAGTGACTTTGCTCCTCTGCAACAAAGCACAGCTTCTTTGCTATCTTGAGTTGGCTTTCAACCTTGTTCCTCTCGTTTTCTTAGCTATGGATTGTTTATGACTTTGTAGGAGAGTGACGTGAAGTGGGCATCTCGCTGGGACACGTATCTTCTGATGGCTGATGATCAGATCCACTGGTTCTCAATTGTTAATTCTTTAATGATTGTTCTTTTCTTATCGGGCATGGTGGCTATGATCATGTTGCGGACACTTTACCGGGATATCTCCAAGTACAACCAACTAGAGACCCAAGAAGAAGCCCAAGAAGAGACAGGATGGAAACTGGTCCATGGTGACGTGTTCAGACCTCCAGTAAACTCAGATCTACTGTGTGTGTATGTTGGCACAGGTGTTCAGTTCCTTGGGATGATTCTTGTCACTATGCTATTTGCTGTCCTTGGGTTCCTCTCTCCTTCAAATCGTGGTGGGCTGATGACGGCCATGCTCCTCCTTTGGGTCTTTATGGGTCTTTTTGGTGGATATGCTACAGTCCGTCTCTACAAGTTGTTTAAGGGAACAGAATGGAAGAAAATCACTCTCAAAACAGCCTTCATGTTCCCTGCAATAGTCTTTTCCATTTTTTTCGTCTTGAATGCTCTTATCTGGGGTGAGAAGTCGTCTGGGGCAGTGCCGTTTGGAACCATGTTTGCTCTGGTATTTTTATGGTTTGGCATTTCAGTTCCACTTATATTTGTTGGTGCCTATGTGGGATTTAGGAAGCCAGTGATTGAGGATCCTGTGAAAACCAACAAGATCCCTAGGCAAGTGCCAGAACAGGCCTGGTACATGAATCCAGTTTTCTCTATCCTGATTGGAGGCATACTGCCATTTGGCGCCGTCTTTATTGAGCTGTTTTTCATCCTCACTTCAATATGGTTGCATCAGTTTTATTACATATTTGGATTCCTATTCATCATCTTCATTATCCTCATCATCACTTGTGCGGAGATCACCATTGTTCTATGCTACTTCCAGCTGTGCAGTGAGGACTACTATTGGTGGTGGAGGTCGTATCTGACTTCAGGCTCATCAGCACTGTATCTTTTCCTATATGCTGCCTTTTACTTCTTCACTAAGCTTGACATTCAGAAGCCAGTGTCCGGAGCCTTGTACTTCGGATATATGCTCATTGCTTCATACTCTTTCTTTGTGCTGACCGGTACAATAGGGTTCTATGCATGCTTCTGGTTTACTAGGCTCATATATTCATCTGTGAAGATCGACTGATAAATATACCTGACACAAAGGAATTGGTTCATTTGTTTCTACACGAGGAAGCAGACTTCACTTCAATGGCATTTCTAGAAAGCCCTTGATGAGATACCAATCGAGTCATAGAAATTCATATTATTAGCCTCTCTATATACATACAGGTTCTTTACCAGTCATAGAAATTCATATTATTAGCCTCTCTATATACATACAGGTTCTTTACCAGTTCTAGTTCGTTTTTCTTTTCTTATTCGTGTCATTTTCTTTTTTCACGAGAGCACACATGGTGCAAATTGTTAAAGCAGATTCTGTTGTTGAGGCTCAAATGCCTGTTTTAGAAATGAAAATGGATTCCTGTATCTACACTGCTACTGTTGGTTTTTGCTAACTTCTGTTGAACATTGGATCAGAGATTTATCAAATTGTATACGTGTTTTGTGATGGAAAATGATATTTTTTTAGCAGAAAATAAATGGAAAATAAAAAGTTAAACGGTGGACATCATGTGTCAAAAAACATATATACTATACTTTTTTTACCGGCTAAGTAATTCAAATGCTACAAGCCTACAACTAGTTTGTACAAAAGAGATATTGTATACCACCAAACCAAATGGATGAGCTACGAGATATTTCCGGACCTCATTTGGTTAAGTTGATGTTGTTTTGGTCTACTAGTGTGGACATCACCAATTGGTTGTGTGACTCGTGTATGTGAAGGACATATATTTTGGAGATAAATGAAAAACAATTTGGTGATGATAGGAAAATATAAAGTAAAATATCAGGTATCATTTGTAAAAAAACGTTCGTTGTGAACTTTCTTTAGAAACCATTGTGAGAAAATGCGAACTTTATTCAAAAACCATTTTTGTGAGGAACATTTGCCGTGGAACTTTCAGAAAATGTCTTTGTGAAAAAAGTTCGTTGCGAACTTTATTTATAAAACCATTTTGTGAACAAAGTTCGCTGTGAACTTTTTTCAAATTATACTTTTAGGTAAATTTCTCCAATAATATCTGATTTCAGGGTTTAAAATATCTATATCGGATTTTTGAAAAAAAAAAGATATCAGAAATATATTGAGAATATTTATTTCAACATTTTAAAAAAAATTATTATTTTTATTAAATACTTAAATAAATTGATAAATAAATGTTAACTTAATTTGATATGTCATCTCACACGCCATGAGGGATGAGTATTGATCTTCACATATGAGTATTAAACTACAATGTATGTTCTTAATGGTTTAAAATGAGTTTTTATTTTTGTTATAATTTTGCTTAAGAATAAAAAAATTATTTTATTTTTATTTATTTTTAAATAAAAATATATATCGTCCTAAAATATTTCAGTAATATCGGGAGATATATCGGAAATATCAGAGATATTTTAAATCTTGAGTTAAATAACTATATATATGGAAAAAAATATTTTGTTTGGGTGGTAAACAACACAAAAGCTTAAAGCCTTTTCCTAAGATGAATGGTTGACCGAGAGCCTTTCTTAATTTGCTTATGACCGGCTCTCATGAGCAAACCCTATGTTGATTTTCAACAAGTAGATTCGGAATTCATCAATGGATGATGAAGAAGAAAGCATTTCAAAACACATACATTAGGTCTAGTATTGTGCAAAAGAGGCCGAACATTTTCTTAAACCGAAACGACACACCGGCCTAGTACTGGCTTTTTTTCAGAAGTGAGAGATATGAGTTCGTCTAAAGCCATAGAGCTGCAGTAGTTTTCAGAGTTATTTGCTGAAAAAAAAAAAAAAACGACACGACTTTTGGTCAAAGCCTAAACTCTTCAACAGAAGAACACCCAATAAACAATCCACAGCCTTCTTTCTTCTTCATTCCCATCTCACATTCTCACATTTTGCTCCCCCCATCTATTCTCATGGAAGTCGCTTCTCACTCTTCGCATTCTATACTTTGTACGTTATCTCTTCTCTCTAATCTTTTCTTGTTTCGAAATAAACATTAAAATCTTGGGCTGACTCTAACGTATCAGGTTACAAGCAATCGAGGCTTCCATCATCAACCTCGTCTTCGTTGCCGGTGAGTGTTTTGCTCGGTTCTTCAATTTTCCAAACTAGCTGTTTCACCATGGATTAAGTAATTAGAAATTGAGCTCATAAGGCTTGAAATTTTCAACCCTCTTCTGTATGTTAGTGTTGAAAATTGCTGACTGCTGAGAATATATCTTTATAATGCAGCTGTTTACTCACAAGGGACTAACTATTGGGTGCTCCCCGTGCAGACGTCCCATTTTCAGAAAGCTAACTACTTGTAAGTCAAGGCAATCACAGCGTAATATATGATGTGATTATTGCACGCTAGCCAGGAGTATGTGAGAATTGTGGAATGACATTGCTCGGCTAAAGTTTGTGTTGAATCTACTTGTTTTCGTTATTGATAGCACTCAGTGTAGTTTCTTGCACATGTATAGATGTTCTATGGATTTAGGGGAACATGTTTTGAGAGTCTTTTATTCTCTTTTTTTTTTTTAAAGATCATATTGTGATGCCTCTCTTTTATCTCTTATTTACTCAGCTGCTCGTTATGGCATTTTTTGCATGGTGAGGAAGCCAGTCGGGATATCATGGTCTGACGTTGATGGAAAAGAGGAGTTTGCCGGGTCTTATAATGACGGCAGATTGCATAGCCAGCATAAATTGTCCAGGCATACAGTTGTGCAATCTGGAGTTATTGAAACTGGAAGCCCTGATGCTGCTTTACCAGGTATATCTATTGAGGCTTTTCTGTTGGCATCCTCAAGAATCTGACTGACTTATGTGTTGTTAAATTTTGAATTGCAGAAGTAAATGTCGTCTCAAAAGTTAGGGGTGTGTTATTTTATGCCATCGCTGCCTTTAATGCTATCTATCTCTTTGCACTGATGGTAATAGCCCATCCTTTTGTTCTGTTGTTCGATCGATATAGAAGACAAGCTCATGTTTTTATTGCCAAAATTTGGGCCACGTTTGCTGTTACTCCATTTCTCAATATCAAGTTTGAGGGACTGGAGAACTTGCCTCCTCCAGATGTTCCTGCCGTATATGTTTCCAACCACCAGAGCTTTTTAGACATATATGTTCTTCTCACTGTTGGGAGACCCTATAAGTTTATTAGCAAGACTAGCATATTCCTCATCCCCATTATTGGGTGGGCTATGTTTCTAATCGGTGACATTCCTTTAAAGCGCATGGACAGCAAAAGCCAATTGGTATCCCATTTCCTCTGTTCCACCTTTACTTGACAATGCTGTAACTATAATCGACGTTGAAAACCATAATTCTGTTGGCTTTCTGCATACAGGAAAGCCTTAAACGTTGCATATATCTTCTCAAGAAGGGGTCATCTGTCTTTTTCTTCCCTGAGGGAACACGCAGTAAAGATGGATCATTAGGGGATTTCAAGGTGAGATCTTTTTGGGACTCTTATTTTCTTTGGTGGCTGGTGAACATGAATAAGAAGGAATGAATTTGGGTTTCTAATTTGTTTCTTATGAAAGCTCATTTTAAAGAATTAACATCTTACTTGCCACAACTACTTAAGATGCTATTTATCATCAGTGGTTAGCTTTACTAAATTTGGGTACTTTAAGCTTCTGAATTGCATATTTTTCTCTTCTTGTTGAAATGCAGAAAGGTGCCTTCAGTCTTGCAGCAAGAACGAAGGTGCCAGTGGTGCCTATTACTCTAATAGGAACTGGGAAAATAATGCCTGTGGGAAAGGAGGGTATCTTGAACACTGGACCTGTTAAAGTTATTATACATCAGCCTATAGAAGGAAATGATACAGAAACACTGCGTAGAGAAAGTAGAAACGTAATTGCAGAAGCACTCAATTGCCAAGGCTGACATATCTTCTGCCACTTGTCTGTTTGGTCCATATGGTTCTTACTAGATTTGGTCTTTTGCTGTGAATGGAAGTAACATAATCCCATAGGTATGAACTATTTATCGAATTGTCACTGTGTGTGCTCATGCTATAATTAGTTAATTACAGTTGCATTTCAATCATGACTCCCTTTACATCTTTCATCTGTTTCTTTTTTCACCTGTTTACCGTTCTTGGTCTGTGGCACAAATGTTGTGTGTGTTTTATTTCCTTTTCTTTTTCACTTTGAAACAAACGAATTGCAGTGTTTAAGTATTAAATCTAATCTACTTAAGAACTTTATTCTTGCTGAAGTACATAATGAGAGGGTAAGCCTGTATAGTTGCTTGAGTGAATAATCTTGATCAGAATATTCAAAGGGGTAAGCGGTTCTTATTGCAGCTCAAGTTTGGAGCCTTTTAGCTCATTGTAGTATACTTGTGGCTGATAGTATTCTTGAAACTTAGGCCACACAAGGATGGTTACCCTTGTTCTAGTTTCGAAACCTAGTTAGCTAGGTTCCCATGTGCTCTATGGCCCTAATGTGGTGCAGGCTCAGCTTTCATTTCCTATTGTGAACATTGTTTTGTTATTCAAGAGAAGTTTTCTGCTACTAGTCTTTTCTCTCCCATTGTTTTTGGTTGTGAAAGCTTAACTGATACTAGGCGGTGAATAATGTCTGGAGACTGAAGTGAATCATGGCGTTCGACGTCTTATTTACTTGTGCTGTGTTTTGGCAGTGACAACAAATAAAATTTGCAGGCAAGGGCTATGAATCTGTGGGTGCTGCAGCTGGTCAATCCCATATTCACAAACAATGGCCGGCTAGAAGAAACTGCCTTCATCCGAAAGGCCACTGTGGGAAGCCAGAAGTGGTGGCTTCAATTTGTTAGATAATAATAAATAAAAAGCATTATCCATTCTTGTTGTCAACATTTTTATCCTTGTCATTTCTTGTTTCCGACGCTATCAAGTAAGAAGAAAACACAAGAAGGAAATGAAGGGGATATAAGATGCATATTAAAGTGGTGGAATATAACGTGTCTTACCATACTTACTATGCGTATGATTTATAAAAATTTGGCAATCAAATTTTTGACGGAGGAAGCCCGGTTTGACTCACCGTGTTTTATATGATAAAATGGTGATATGCATATCGTTGCAGTAGAGCTATATCAATAATACTGAGAGGGTACTCGTGTTTTCTCCTGCGAACTCATTATAACCTTGCTCGAGGATCGTTTTCAAGAGTACATATATATATATATATATATATATTTCTTAGTCTCCTCGTTATAACGGTTGTTCATGTCTGGCGGAATTTTTCATGTCTAATGAAAAACATGCTAGACTGTAAGTGAGATGAACATTTATAAAAATTCTTCATAAGAGGTCTGATCTCGAACTCACGCGAAATGCATCTCTTAAGGAGGAACCATAGCTAAATTGACTTCCGGCTCCTAAGTGGTAGTGTAATACGACTTAAATATTCTCCCCCAATTCAGGATTAGCTAGAAATTCTTCTTCTCAAAAAGAAAAAGAAAAAAAAAAAGAATTAGTTACTAATAACGACCACGCGATCAACGGCGTTAGAGACGAGGGGACCGGGGGTTAAAAAGATCGTCATCAGAGTCAGTTAATTTAGTGAAGTTTTTACTCTGCAATTTTCACTCATTGACTTTTTTTCTTTCCTTTTTCAATTCTCTCTCTCTCTCTCTCTCTCTCTCTCCTTCGTGACTTCCTCCTTCCTTTTCCTCTCTCTGTGCTCTCCACCCACTTCTCTCTCTCTCTCTCTCTCTCCAATTCACACCGATTCTGCTCTCTGTAAGTTCTTTTCTTTCTTCAATTCTTTTCTCCAATCTCATATGCTTTGATTCTGTGTTCGCAAAGATTGATGCTTTTTAGCATTTTTTGTACCAAAAAAAAAAAAGATTGATGCTTTTGTTTACCCCCCCCCCCCCTATCAATTTTTCAATTGGTTATTAAATTTGAATAGTTTTGGATCATGGAGATTAGTTCAACTCTACTGCATGTGTGTTGGGCTTTTTCTGATTGATTTTGAATCACTCTGGTATCTTGTCCTTTTCTGCTTATGTATAATTGGTTGTGGTCAATGTTTAAATTGGTAATTTCTGGTTATATAGGGAAGGATTAGGCTTGAAGTTAAGGAATTGAGTTTTGTTTGGAGATCTGTTTGGTGGTTGGTGGGGGTTGAAAAATGAATTATATGCCGCAACTGGACAGTACTGGTGTTGTTTGATCTCATGTTACTGAGTGTCAAGTTACAAGTCTACTTTGAGAATGATAGCTTTCGACTTCATTTGTTGAATTATAGGAAGAGATACTGTGAAATAGGGTGTGTTACTTCACGATACATTGTTAAGTTAGTAACTTGTTTATGTGATATGACCTGACTGCCTAGACTTGGATTGATACGGCTTAAATGTTTAATGCTTGTTGGTGTTCACTTGATTCTTATGTATGCGTATATTTGTTGTTTTTTCAGGTCCGATTTATGTGTTAAGAGTGCCCAAGATGTTTGACTGTGGCTACACGTCACAGTATGTGGGAGGGCAGAAAGACAAGTTTGTGAGGTACCAAATGCATCTTTTCCCTTGTGCCATGGTTGCACAGTTCATTACTCCTGCTTTTACTTTTGGTGTATAGCACGTATATGAAGGAAGACTACATTATATTTGTCGATAAATATGGTGGTGGTGGTGGTGAGAATTCAGTTTCAGGGTTTAAATCATATTATCGCATGATTGATTAATAGACATATTATAGTTCCTGATCACTGTCTAAATGGCATCTAATGTTGTGCATGTTTGCACGATTTTTAGGCTGGATGACTTGGACTCTCGATTATCATCCTCTTCTGATACTGGAGTGAGAAGGTGTGGACTTAATATTGAAGGACTGACACGGAGTGCTCCTACAAGGGATACGTCCTTCAAAAAAGGAATGAGAAAAGGGTCTGAAGGACTTAAGTCCATCGGTCGATCACTTGGATTTGGTGTTTCTCGTGCAGTGTTCCCTGAAGATCTTAAGGTTTCAGACAAGAAAATATTCGACCCTCAGGACAAATTTCTCCTTTTCTGGAATAGACTTTTTGTCATGTCATGTATTCTGGCGGTGTCTGTGGATCCTCTTTTTTTCTACCTTCCAGTTATCAATAATTCTTCAAGTTGTCTTGGTATAGACCGAAAGTTGGCTGTCATAGCAACCACATTGCGAATGATTGTTGATGCTTTCTTTCTCCTTCACATGGCTCTCCAGTTTCGGACAGCATACATTGCTCCGTCATCTCGGGTTTTTGGACGAGGTGAACTGGTGATTGACCCGGCAAGAATAGCTAAGCGATACTTACGAGGTTATTTCATCGTTGATTTTCTGTCCGTGCTACCTCTACCACAGGTAAGGTTGTGCTACCATGAATCAACTAAAAATTCTCTATGCCGGTACCTCTTTCTTTATTTCTTGGAGGAACCTAAGGATAGGAAGTTCACTGAATTTTCTTAATAATTGTACATGACTGGCGTGATAGATTCTTTCTTATCATCCATTTTCAATTGGGGCAGATTGTAGTATGGAGGTTTCTGCAGCGGTCTGGAGGTTCAGATGTGCTTGCTACAAAACAGGCTTTGCTTTTCATTGTCTTGCTTCAGTACATTCCCAGACTTCTTCGAGTCTTGCCTTTAACCTCTGAACTGAAAAGAACAGCTGGTGTCTTTGCTGAAACTGCTTGGGCAGGTGCTGCATACTATCTGCTGTTGTACTTGCTTGCTAGTCATGTAAGTACCTAATTGGATTCTGCTCTTGATTTCTCGTCTTTTTGAAAGAAAAAACAATATATATATATATATATATATATATATTTGCTGCATTGTTCACTTGCTGTATATAATTAAATCTAATTCAGTCTAATCAGGCCTATTAAGTTTTCAGTTCTATATACCTTATTAACTAATTATGTATTTTTTATTAATTTAGCAGGCGACACTGTTTCTAGGTCAAAAAACAGTACAAGAAAAAAGAAACTAGCATTGTTATTAACAGTGATGCAATTTCTTTTCATATTATAAGTATTCATATATGCTGAACTTATAAATCACACTCGTAATTTAGGTTTGTATAACTTTAATTATACAGTTTAATGGTTCAGTAACTTATTTAGCTGTAATTAATATTTCTCTTCAATTCATCTTTACAGATTGTTGGGGCGTTTTGGTATTTATTAGCTGTAGAACGCAATGATACATGCTGGCAGAAGGCTTGTTCTAAAATTGGCGATACTTGTGATAAACGTTTACTGTACTGTGCGGACGAGAATCTGCCACTTGCTGCTATTTGGTCTAACATTAGTCTTACCATTCAGTCAAATTGCTCATCGGCTGATGATAATAAGTTTTTTGATTTTGGAATCTACAAACAGGCTTTATCATCTAAAATTGTTTCATCTAAGAAGTTCATCTCTAAATACTGTTACTGTTTATGGTGGGGGTTACAAAATTTAAGGTAATGAGGTTTTCTTTGTGATAATGTTACTATTAGATAACATAAGATAATTACTTTGATCAGATTATGATCGGAGGAGTTTCTTACCTACATTGTCAATGACACATGTGAGCTTGAAGCTGATTGTTAATGACATTCTCTTTTTTCTTTTTACAGTACACTTGGCCAGGGGCTTTCAACTAGCACCTATCCAGGAGAGGTTATATTTTCTATAGCACTAGCTATATTTGGGTTGATCCTCTTTGCACTTCTGATAGGAAATATGCAGGTAAACATTGAATTGATAGCTGATGTTTGAGATATCTTAAGCTATAAGCTTAATATTTAATTCTTTACCATTCACCAGGGCTACACGAGTACTTGTAGTAAAAAGTTCAGAAGTTTTTCTTTAGCTCTATGTTTCTTTAAGTTAGATAGGAATCATAGTTTATTGCCCCAAGAATTGCTGAAAGGAATAAAAAAATTGTCACTAAGAACTTAAGGAGTAAATGTGCAGCAGTTAAAGAACACTAATGATTATAAATCGTTGATAATTAGGTCCATTTGGTGGTATATACATGTTGGTTGCTTAAGTGTACTGGTTCAGAAATAAATTTTACTCCTTCAAGTGACATAAAATTTCATTGTGAACCTGGTATAATTCTAATACTCTCAGAATGTGCTTCTTTGACAGACCTACCTCCAGTCTCTTACCATTCGACTTGAGGAGATGAGAGTCAAACGGCGTGATTCAGAGCAGTGGATGCACCACCGCTTACTTCCACAAGATCTTCGGGAGCGAGTTAGGCGATATGATCAATATAAGTGGTTGGAAACACGCGGAGTGGATGAGGAGAATTTGGTTCAGAGTCTACCAAAGGATCTAAGGAGAGATATCAAGCGGCACCTCTGTTTGGCATTAGTGAGGAGGGTATGATTATTAATTCACTTGTACTTTATGTACCTTTCTAGTGGTCACTTGCAGATTGATAGGTTATTCTCACCATCCTGTAAAAAAAATCTCATAAAAGCAGAACACCCCCCCCCCCCCCCCCACACACACACACACACAAAAAATCACACACTTGTTATGCAAATTTCTTATGTGCATCATCTGGTTTATTGTTACAATCACTTTGCTTGTTATTGTAGGTTCCTCTGTTTGAGAATATGGATGAGAGGTTGCTTGATGCCATTTGTGAGCGATTGAAACCAAGTTTATTCACAGAGAGTACCTACATAGTTCGAGAAGGGGATCCAGTCGACGAGATGCTTTTCATCATCCGTGGTCGCCTCGAGAGTGTAACCACAGATGGTGGTAGGAGTGGGTTTTTCAACAGCAGTCTACTAAAAGAAGGGGATTTCTGTGGGGAGGAGCTTCTAACTTGGGCACTGGATCCAAAATCTGGTTCTAACCTTCCTTCATCTTCAAGAACTGTGAAGGCATTAGGAGAGGTCGAGGCTTTTGCGCTTATAGCTGAAGAGCTGAAATTTGTTGCCAGTCAATTTAGGCGCCTTCATAGTAGGCAGGTTCAACACACCTTTCGTTTCTACTCACAACAGTGGCGTACTTGGGCTGCACGCTTCATCCAAGCTGCATGGCGTCGCTATTCCAAGAGGAAAATTATGGAGCTTCGCCGGAAGGAAGAGGAAGAAGCAGAAACAGAAGCACTGGCAGGTGCCCGCCACAATGTTAGCATTGGTGCCACTTTTTTAGCTACCAGGTTTGCTGCAAATGCACTTCGTGGGGTTCATCGAAATAGGAATGCAAAGAGTGCTCAGAGCGCTCGAGATTTGGTCAAATTACAAAAGCCTCCAGAGCCTGACTTTAGTGCTGAAGATGCAGATTGATATGTGATATACTTAATGACTCGTTGAATATGCTGATTACTTTGTATTTTCCTAGGTTGTCACTTTGTAATATATACAAATTTTAGTTTGGAATGGCAATTGTAAGTTTACTTTGTTTCTACAGTATGTAGTATGTTACTTATTGGTTCAGGTCTGACATGGTGTTATAAAGGAAAGCTGATAATGTTCTTTACGTCATGGTTTTAGTAAACAAAGAATATGAACGTCGGTTTTTTGGTATCCATTTCTAAGAGTTGGCAACTAAGTAGCACAGACAAGCCTCACAGCTCACATATCGCGTGTCCATGTCGGACACGATACGGTTGCAATACGCCTGACACGCGTATC
The DNA here is from genome assembly GCF_933775445.1 of Argentina anserina. Classification (NCBI taxonomy): domain Eukaryota; kingdom Viridiplantae; phylum Streptophyta; class Magnoliopsida; order Rosales; family Rosaceae; genus Argentina; species Argentina anserina. Next base: position 466,294 of record NC_065872.1, on the reverse strand, counting down.
ACAATTTAGATACGGTATGGACACGTGTGTCCATTTCGGACATGAAATTAAGTATGATACGCTGGGTTATTTCGTCTTTTGAGTTTCAAGCAGAGGAAAAATGAATCTCATTCGCACCTCTTCTCAGATCTGAATCTCTTGCAACCTCGACATCGTCCCTGATCGAAAAGGATTATCATCGATCAGGGAACCTCACTTCATGTCCATGCTACATCCAAAATATGAGCTGAAAGAGATAGATGTTCGACTTTGGAAATTGCTCTCAGGATTGTGGTTGCACGGTTACAGGAGTGCTCTTGTAGAGTTTAGAATAGCAGTGCCTAGCAAAATAATCGGGAATAATTGCGTCCTGAGTTCAAGGAATTCAAGCTTTGGGGCATTGATAGAATAGTAGTATTCACAAGGGTCACTACCAAAAGTGTAATCACCCTCCCACTTCTCAGCTCTTATACTTAATTTCGTTAGTTCAGGCACAAAAAGCTCGAGCTTACAAGTTACATCTGTTAATGTATCTCCAGATATAGCCAAATCTTCAAGTAAAGGGAAGAATGTTAAAAGCTTTTCCATAAGGTCTTTATTAAGATAAGCAACACTGATATGAAGAACCTTGAGATTTAGGAAACACCCCGACTTAGGATATAACAATCTGAGATCAGCTTCAAGACCTCCAGTGTTTTGCACAGATAAATACTTTTAGGTAACTCAAGCTTTTTTCCTACCTGATCTCCCCAAACATAAACATCAAGGACAAGTTCGACAACATTACGGCGAATAGCCGTGCCAATCCAACCATCGATACGACACAAATCCACATCACTGCAGTGGAGACGAAATCTTTGAATGTTTGATATTTCACGATAGAAAAGCACACGATCAACAAATGACGCAAACTCGGCAGTTCTGCCCTTACTGTTAGCATGAGTCAACAAACAACAAACAATCTCACCAACCAAATCTATAGCCGTACTAATTGACAAATATGTATTTGGTTTCATACTAGATAAACAGTAGTTTAGATCTCTATAAAAACCTTGTAATTGTTCATATCAATTAACAGAGTGAATATATACCTTTTCTACTTGGTATCAGAGCCTCCGTGCTCTGTTTTTCTGGGCAATTTTTCCCGGTTTTTCTTTCCGGCAGGCTACTACCTTCGTGCTCGCAGCTGCTCCCCGCCGGCGCTCCATCACCGCCGGCGCTCCATCACTGCTGTTCCCCGGCGCTCCCCGACGTCGCCCTTCACCTGAGCCAAGCCCGACGTCGCCGACACTCCTCCAGCGCTCCCGCTGATTCTCGGCCCGACGCCGTCCGCTCCGCTCTCTCCCCGACGTCGTCCTCTCGTCACCGCTGCGCCGCTGTCGCTATCTCCGCGCTCCTGCTCCGACGCCGCTCCTCAGTCGCTGCTCCTCAGTCGCCGCACCTCCAAATCGCAGAAAATCCAATCAACCCCAAATCACAGAAAAATCAACCCTAAATCGATCTCCCGACCCGGTTCAATTAAAACCCGGCCCGAACTCGACCCGGCCCAGCCCATAAACGGTGTGGCCCGGCCCACTCGATCCGACCCGAATTTATCCCGGGTTCGACCCGACCCGGCTTCGACCCGACCCGGCTTCGACCTGACCCGGCTTCGACCCGACCCGCACCAGATCCGACCCGGCCCAGAATTCATATCTCTTTAATGTCAGTGTAGGTGCACTGACAGTGAACGTGTACCGAAGACAGGTTCTTATCAGTTTTTTGGTGTTTCCGCTGCATAAATCCTGATTCTTTTTTCATTTCCTTTCCAATGGGTTCTGGAGACGAAGCTGATGTTCCGAAATTTGAAGTATCTGTCAAGAGTTCTGACAGTGGGTCCTTTGGGGGTACTAAACTCAATGGAACCAATTTCCGTAAATGGAAGCGACTTATGGCGGCTCATCTTCGCGGCATGCACAAGATGGGGCATGTAACTGGAGTCACTCAGGCTCCTAGTAAAAATGATATTATTGCCTACACTAAATGGGACGATGACGATGGTTTTGTGATGTCCGTCTTGTGGAAAGCTATGAATGACGAAATAATTGATTTGGTGGAGGCATGTGACACTGCGCAGGCAATATGGTTGACACTTGAAGGCTTATACACTAATGATTCTGATTTCATACAGGTTCATGAGTTAATGTGCACCGCTTTGACGATGCAACAAGATGGTCAACCGGTGGCGCAATATTTCACCAAACTCAGAAATATTTGGGCAGAGATTGATGTGAAACGTCCTTGCATGATCAAACATCAGGAGGATATTGTTTGGTACCAACGTGAGAAAGAGCTTGAGCGAGTCCACCATTTTCTGAAAGGTCTTGATACTAAACATAACAGTGCGAAAGGGGAATTACTCCGCCAGACCGAACCCCCTAGCTTAATTACAGCTTTCACCTATATCCGTAAGGATGAATCTCACCAGGAAAGTCTTCATCAGACACAAGTTGAAGTTTCCAGCCTTACTATTCATGCTAGATCTTCAGCACCACCCCTTCAGCAGGCCACTTCATCTCCACTTCATCACCGAGGACCACCACCAGGTTTCGGGAACCAGCCCCGCCCTCCTTGTTCTTATTGCCATGATACAAACCATGCTCGTGCAACCTGTTGGAAGTTGTATCCACACCTTAGGCCTCAAAGGCCTAATTATCGTCCTAAGGCAAAAGCAGCTATTCAACTGGTCCAGGAACCAGATATTTATGGTGTGGTTGGACATGATCATCATACAGCAGGAGGAGCAACACCTATAGCATCAATAGCTGGTCGTGGTAAGATTGGTATGGCTTTACATATTTCTCACTTTGATGGTTTTGATACATGGATTATTGATTCTGGTGCGTCTGATCATATGACTTATGACAAATCTTATTTTACTATATTATCTCCCCCACCAGTACCATATGTTACTAATGCTAATGGTGAGGCCTTCCCCGTATTAGGAAAAGGATCAGTTCGTATTACTCCCACAATAGAGCTTCACAATGTCTTATATGTACCTGCTTTATCTCATCATTTGATATCTGTCCCACAAATGAACACTGAAGCTAAGTGCTCTGTGACATTTTTCCCGATGTATGTGATATTTCAGGATCTTCTCACCGGGGAGTTAATTGGTCGGGGGTATCTACGGGGCAGGTTGTTTCATCTGGATCAGACATATGCGGGGGAAAAACCAGGGGCACAGTCCCGGATCGCTTTGCTCTCCACTTCTGATAAGCTAAGTGAAGTTTGGTTATGGCATCGTCGCTTGGGGCATCCTTCATTTAGTGTTATGAAAAAATCCATGCCTACTTTGTTTATTGGTGTGGATGAGTCAGTTTTTCGTTGTGAAACATGTGTTTTGGGCAAAAGTCATCGGTCTACTTATTCCCCTAGTACTTCTAATAAAAGTATTCTTCCTTTTGAATTAATTCATTCTGATGTTTGGGGACCCTCCAAAGAATCTACTGTGTCGGGAATGCGGTATTATGTGTCATTTATCGATGATTGCACACGTCTTTCATGGATTGTTCTTCTAAAAACCAAAAAGGAGGTTTTTTCAGCCTTTCAAGCCTTCTATACCACTGTCCAAAAACAATATAATGCCACAATTAAAATTCTTCGTTCTGATAATGGGGGGGGGAATATGTGAATCGTGTCTTTCAGGAGTTTTTTAACACACACGGAATTGTTCATCAAACAACGTGTCCTTACACACCTGAGCAGAATGGAGTTTCCGAAAGGAAAAATCGTCATTTACTTGATATGGCTCGGTGTATTCTCTTTAGTGCCCATATGCCTAAATACCTTGGGGTGATGCTGTCATAACTTCCGCTCACCTCATTAATCGTCTTCCATCTCGTGTCCTTGAAGGCAGAGTTCCATATGAGGTGCTTGCTTCCCATGTTTCCTTACCCTCTTTTCATAATCTTCCAGCCCGTGTTTTCGGTTGTGTTGCTTTTGTCCATCTTCCAAAACATCAGAGGTCTAAGTTGGATGCCCGAGCGATTAAATGTGTGTTCGTTGGATACGGAGGACATCAAAAAGGGTACAGATGCTTTCATCCACCTACCAGACAGTATTATGTCACTATGGATGTTTCTTTCTTTGAGGACATGAGCTATTTTACATCTTCTGATACTGCTCTTCACGGGGAGATTCGATATTTTGAAGAACTGTATCATGGAAAGGAGGAGACAAGTCAGCCAGGAGATATGGTGCCAGATTCGGTTAGGATTACTGATGTGTCAGCTACACATGCACCACCAGATGATTCTGGTATAAACACTCCAGAGATTCAGGTACCGGAAGCTGAGAGCACAACTGCCTCCCCTACTGTTATTTATACCCCTGACCAACGTTCCCCTGGTACAGAAGATCACTTATCTGAGGTTAGTAATTCTATTGGGACTAGTACTAGTGAAGCTAATAGTAGACAATATATCCTGCCAAATAGGTCTACTCGGGGTCAGCCAACAAAAAAATATGAACCTACCCTTCAGGCTAATGCTAAGTATCCTGTGGCAAATTTTATGTCTACTAAAAGATTGTCTAAGTCATATGAATCATTTGTGAATCAAATTTCTGCTGTATCAATACCTAACAAAGTGCAGGATGCATTAGAAGATCCAAAATGGAGGAAAGCGATGGAGGAAGAGATGGAAGCATTACATAAGAACAATACGTGGGAGCTTGTATCTCCACCACATGGCAAGAAGGCAGTGGGATGTCGTTGGGTGTTTACAGTAAAACATAATCCAGATGGGTCAGTAAGCCGGTATAAAGCACGCCTAGTAGCAAAAGGGTTCACCCAAACATATGGCATAGACTATGATGAGACTTTTGCACCTGTTGCAAAGATGAACACTATTCGGGTATTGCTCTCCTTTGCTGCTACCTTAAACTGGCCGCTTAGACAATTTGATGTTAAGAATGCATTCCTTCATGGAGAACTTACAGAGGAAGTGTATATGGATCTTCCTCCTGGATATGTGGCAGCTTCTCCAGATAACTGTGTATGCAGGTTGAGAAAGTCTTTGTATGGTCTTAAACAGTCTCCTCGTGCTTGGTTTGGAAGATTTTCACAATTCATGAGGAAAATTGGCTACAGACAGAGTAATTCAGACCACACATTATTTCTCAAACATCAACAAGAGAAGGTAACAGCCCTAATTATATATGTTGATGATATGGTAGTTACTGGTAACGATACTATTGAGGTGGACAGATTACAAAAACAGCTAGCCACAGAATTCGAGATGAAGGACCTAGGTACACTCAAGTACTTCTTAGGCATTGAGGTAGCCCGGGGAAGTGATGGTATCTATCTGTGTCAGAGGAAGTACATCCTTGATCTACTAACAGAGACAGGTATGTTGGATTGCACTCCAATTGATACTCCTATTGAGCAAAACCATCGATTAGCAGAGCACCTAAATCAGGTACCTACTGACAAAACTCGTTATCAAAGGCTAGTTGGACGCCTGATTTATTTGTCACATACCAGACCAGATCTTGCGTATGCAGTAAGTGTAGTAAGTCAGTTCATGCATAATCCCAGTATGGATCACATGGATGCTGTTGTGAGGATTTTGAGGTATTTGAAGTCAGCTCCAGGAAGAGGAGTAATGTTTTCTAATCACAACAATACCATTGAGGTTTGTGGTTTCACAGATGCAGACTGGGCTGGAAATATTACAGATCGGAGGTCCACATCAGGGTACTTTACTTTTGTTGGGGGTAATCTTGTTACTTGGAAGAGTAAGAAACAAAAGGTGGTAGCTCGATCTAGTGCTGAAGCAGAATACAGAGGTATGGCTCAGGGAGTATGCGAGTTGTTATGGCTTAGAAATTTGCTACAAGATTTGGGTGTTAAGCCTAAGAATGTTATGCAGTTGTACTGTGACAACAAGGCAGCTGTTGATATTTCACATAATCCTGTACAACATGATCGTACAAAGCATGTGGAGGTTGATCGTCACTTTATAAAGGAGAAGCTAGATGCTAAAATCATTAGCTTTCCTTTTGTTCCTTCAGAAGAGCAACTTGCAGATATACTCACAAAAGAAGTATCTAAGAAGGTTTTTTGTGACTCACTTAGCAAGTTGGGCATGGTCGATATGTATGCACCAACTTGAGGGGGAGTGTTAGCATGAGTCAACAAACAACAAACAATCTCACCAACCAAATCTATAGCCGTACTAATTGACAAATATGTATTTGGTTTCATACTAGATAAACAGTAGTTTAGATCTCTATAAAAACCTTGTAATTGTTCATATCAATTAACAGAGTGAATATATACCTTTTCTACTCTTACAACCCAGATGAAAGTCTAGACAGGGAGCATATGCCCAAACGTTCTTCCACCTTGTAGAGAGAGTGCTGGTCCTCACAGCATGTTTGGTTTCCAAGAAGGAGAGCATGTGAGACAGAACTGCATCTGGTAATTGACTGATCTTATCTTCATCATCTCCTAACCTTATTTTCTTTGACTGTGAATCCATTGGTAGGCGATCTCTTTTATGTGATTCCAATCACTGTTGTATCCTGTCAAAAGTTTCATCATTACAAATTTCACGGACACCCTCTACAGGTATGTAAAGGTGTTTACAGTTCTCTACATATGACCCAAATTGAACTAAAACAAGAATACTCTTCACATAAAATTCAACTAGTTCATCTGTAACTAAAACAACGACTTTTGTTTTCCATAAACCAAGAACACAATTGCTATTACGTACTTCCCAGTTTTTGCACCTTCACAGCGATGTTTCACTCTCTTAGGTTTCTGTAAGAATTAAATACAATGATCAGCTCATATAACATAATAAGAGCGCAGAACGAGAAAGGAAATCCTTTTTATGTATACTAGAACAAAACGAGGTAATTACCTCCTTAATTTTTATACTAGTTCATGCCGGATACCTCCCATACAGGTTTTCCTTAAGAATCAAGACTTGTATCTGAGAATCTCAATGCATCACAATTTGGGACATTCTTGTTGTCCAAATAATGGATTCCTGATCTGATACCGTACCTTCAACATTAAATGATTCCTAGTTACTCCAGGATAACTTGTGATATGTCCAATTGTCCAAACGTCCTGTTTTAGTCTAAATACTCAGCGGGGAAGGCACCTCTTTCTGAGAGAAATCCCAAACAAGTCCATGTAAAAGACCCAACACAAAGTTGCATCCGGGAAAAGAAGAGATTTGTCTACAAAGGTAGTAACACAAAACCCTAATTAGGAAACAAAACATCCAAAACATGTTCTGAAGTCAGTCAAGTGTAGTTGCTTGGAATTCTAGCAAAAACTATACATTATATGATGGTTCAGTTTGACAGAAAGAAATTGATCTTGAGTAGAGTATGATTTTTAATTGTAATACTTGAAGAGTTGAATATTGTAACTCGAATTGCTTGAAGAATTGTTGAAAGTTTGAATCTATTTCACTCACAAAGAAAAGCTACAGTTGGTTACACAAGGAATTCTTTACGACATTGAACATTCACTTGTTACTTAGGCAGGTTCAACACACCTGTTTCTACTCACGCCACTGTTGTACTTAGGGTTCTTGCTTCATCCACACGGCATGCCTTCACTATTCCAAGAGGAAAATCATGGAGTTTCATCGGAAGGAAGAGGAAGAAGCAGAAACAGAAGCACTACTGGCAAGGGTCACGCTACAATGTTAGCATTGGTGCCACCTTTTTAGCTAACAGGTTTGCCGCAAATGCACTTGGTGGTGTTCATCGAAATAGGAATGCAAAGAGCGCTCGAGATTTGGTCAAAGTACAAAAGCCTACGGAGCCTGATTTTAGTGCATGAAGGTGCAGATTGATTTATGATGGGATTACTGTGTGTTTTCCTAGTTGGTCACTGTGTAATATATACAAATCCTAGTTTGATCGAATGAAATTGATCTTGTTTAGAGTAAATGTTGTGCATTTTACTGCTTCTTAGTATATGATTTGTAACTCGTATAACTTTTCATCTTGAACCTGTTTTACACTCAAAGAAAAGCTACAATTGTGTGCTGCTTCTTTCACAATGAAATTATTATTTGGCTCCCCATGATTGAATATCATTAGTTGCTCCATGAAGACATATAAATCCGGCAATCCCTATTTTCATAGAGTAACATGACGATTGATGAAAACGATTACCTTAAAAGATGTGCATCTTATTTCTTCTTAGCTAGACATAAAAACAGAATCAAAAAATTTGTTCGCAAGAAACAATAGAATTACAAAGAAATAAAAGTCGATATATATGAAGTGTGGTGAGATCTATTTGCCGGGGTGAGTGTTGTCTTGATGAGAGACTCCTGTGGCAACTTTGGCCACATCAAGGGCTGATGCCTCGGGCTTCTTCTTGGAGTATAAGGTTAAGTAACCGATGGTGAGGATGACAGCAAATCCACCAACAGCCATTCTCATGGGGCAGACAGGGGCTTTCGACCGTTGATGAAGTACCTCTGTCGTGTGCATCCCCTGCGCTGCGCCCTTCATCACCTCTGATGTGCCTCCCGATTTTGCTTGTTCCGGTCCTGCCATTACTGCTTTGAATTTTGATGTCTCTAGGCTCTCGCTTTGGTTTCCCCACTTCAAAATATGGAACTTTGTCACTAGTATGTTACCTTCCTAATTTGTTTAACCTCAACTATGTCCACATTTAGTCTTGTGGGTAGTTCACCATTTGCGGTAGTGCAAGGAGTCCCGGATATCAGGCAATTTGTAATGAAATTATGGTGTCAACTATTCCAAGGACTTTTTCCATGAAGCACATATCTGTGGCTTCAAATAACGGATAACCTAACTTTCAGGATAAAGGGATCTTTATGCTAAATGAAAAATCTTCACAAAGGCAACAACGTACGTATCTCTTTTGTACGTACTGAAAAACCTAGTTTCAGAGTTTCAGGCATTAAGGACATAGTGCATGTGTTACAATATAGGATAATATATAACCATAAAGATCAAATCCAAAAGGTCATTTCATTCGAACAAAGTAAACATACTGTGATGCCATGGAATAAAGTAAAGATGTATGAACATGCTAGAGAATCAATTCATATTCAGAATACTACCGAAATAAAACTTAATTTAAACCCAATACATCGCTCTCTTCCTCTAAATATCGAAATCAAACACACAAAGCCAAGCCTACTAGACCTGTCATCCCAATCGCAACGAAAGCCATAAACCCACCACCAATTAATCCATGAGGTGCAGCACTTGTTGGTGATGCAGCTGGCTCTGCCGCTATACTATTCATCTCCGGAGCCATAGCAGGTGCTGGAGCTGGTGCCCCATGATCTTTACGATGAGCATGAACCTTCACAGTAATCTTTAATCCCTTGTCACAAAGCTCCTTAACGCCACTAATGAAGTAGAACATACCAGCAGGGTTCAGAGTCACCTCCGTCACGTTAGCCTTGAGAGGGTTTGATATTTCACAGCTCTCATACGCTTCCTTTGTCACTTGCAGCACTGGAGGGTCGAAAATCTGGGATGTGCTCGTGTTCCATTCTATGAAACGAAGCAAAATGTTAATATCAAGATATCAACCATATTCATATGGAGTAAGAAAAGTAAATAAGAAATGTAAAAAGAGGAGGAGAAAGAAATAACTGAGAACATCGCCAGTGGTGAAATGGTGTCTGTGAGTCCACTTTGTCAGATGATCGGAGTTTTGAACTGTCCAGCCATCGACCATGACTTCTCTCGCTTCGGCGAGAGCAAAAAGCAGGAAGACTAGGGAGAGCGCTGGAAGACAGATTGTTTTGGAAGCCATTGATCGATGATGATTCAACTTTCAAGTTACAGAACAGAAGCAGAAGAAGGATGATGAGTAGCTAGGGTTTCGGTTACTACGGGGGTTGGTTTATATAGTCGTCAGGTTTGTTGTGGGACTTTGGGTTGGGGTTTGGTTCTGAAGGACCCGAAGCTGCTCATGATAACCAAGTATCGAAATGAAACGTCAGGTTTTGACTTGATTCTTCCAGGGCTGTAAATGTGAATCCAAATATTGTGCATTGAAGAAAAATGTTAAACGGCTATTCAAATATTGTGCACATCAATTTATGATAATATCTCTCTACATTATGTGATTGATAGTGTACCTTTTCAATTGTGATTTTGAGCCAATTGTGTATGAAACCCCAACTACTTTGTTTTTATAGGGAAATTGAAGTTTCTTTGATCCTTCCCTTCTAATTTGGAGCTAAATATGGGATCATATATGATTTCTGAATGCAAATTTGATCCCATATAATACAGGGTCTCTAATAGCCAGGGTCACTGTGTAGGGTAGAAGGTTCAATTCTCTTGTTTTATAATACAGATCATTTGGGAATGTTAAATGGTAACATTAATGTCATTTATCTGAAGACTGTTAGATTGGTTCATGAACCGAACCCTTTTAAATGCTAATCCCTTTTCACTGATACTATCATATTATGGTAAATAATCTCCCTACAGAGAAGGAAAAAATGAAAATATAGAACGAATGCGAGCAACGAAACGATAATGTCAATTCTCTTGAATCAAATTTTAATCGATTCAAGTTCCAAGGAGGAAAGGCAATAGGGTCTCAGTTACGTTGGGCGGTTTATATAGCCGTTAGGTTTGATGTAGGAAATTGGAGTACTGATATGTTGGTTGGGAGGACCCGAACCTACTCACGATGGCCACCGATACCAAGGGAAAATGTAAACCTTGGCCTGTATCACTTTGCCAATGGGTGGTAAGAATACTGGTTAGTACTCCCAGAATTTACTTCTTAAACTTGGATTCTTCGATACAAAAAGCCAGTCGTCTCTAATATCCCGAATCACTGTGTCACTCTACTTGCTTTCAGTTTTGGATTTATCCTCTGGGGATTTCCAAAGAAGAAAGGATAATTCCCAAGCTCGCTGGATATTATAGAAAACTATGAGTTGTCATTTCACTTGTGTAATAGAATAAGAAGACCACTGCGCAGCATAGTGATTAAAAAAACTTGCGTATTATGAGATCTAAATGACTGATTCACCAAGTTTTTATAAGAACAAGAGCTGACACAACAAAACAGTCATAGATTACAGGAAGGGAAGCAAACATGGTTTCATAACAGTATGATGTTCAAGAGAAACAACAGAGGCACGCCAGGAATAAAGAACTTAGGCAGGTAGCAGCAAGTCTCTCATTTCAGAAGGGTCTTGACAATCGATTTCACATTCAGCTTTTTGAGGTCTGTGTAGGACTGCCCGCACCCAACAAACATGACTGGGGATCCAGATATATAAACCATGGAAAGTGCAGCTCCAACCTACATCATGTATCGATTCAGTTATACACCAATTTAACTTTGAATTAAGCAGCCAAAGAATCAGAGCAGAAAAACTTAAAATATCCAAAATCATTTGTACTTCAGCAGTATGGTTACCTTATCATCGATAGTATCAAACTTGGTGAGCAATATTCCATCTATCAATCTGGGGTTGGGTGAAGGTGAGAGATCAGCCAGTTTCTGTAGGAACAGGGTAGTTAGCTTTAGTAACCAACCATTGAAAAAGCAATGATACAGAAGAACAGCAAAAACTGGGATAGATAATCCTAAAACAAATGACAAAATGAATACTATTATGGAATTCAAACCTGATTGAACTTGGAAAGCTGATCGACAGCGTCATTCCCAACCAGTGCCTCTCCAACAAACAAGACAAGGTCTGGATTGTTGATGTAGATAAGCTTTGACAGTGCCCTCATTAATGGTTCATTATCCTGAAAAGAACCATAGCAGATAACTTTAGAAAAGGATAGCAAATGTTGATAACATAAGCAATTAAAAAGACTTAGATAAAAACAGCAATTATAGCACACAAATTTGCTCAACTACTGTAATAAGAACCATATAACACAATACCTGCATTCTACCAGCTGTATCAACTAGAACCACATCCGAACCATTGAGTTTGGCTTCCTGGATTGCTTCCTTTGCAACAACAGCAGGATCTTTCTCATATCCCTTCTCGAAAATAGGGATCTGATACAGAAATTGGATAAAGTTAATTAGTTTGACCAATAATACTTTAATTAACTTTGTATTCTCAAACTAAAATCCACCCAAGTGAATGTGAATGCCAGAGTGTCATACCTGGAGTCTACGTGCGTGAGTACGCAGCTGCTCAACAGCCCCTGATCTAAATGTATCACAGGCAGCCATCATAACACTGACCTGATGCTGCTGAAGCCAATAGGCAACCTGGAAAGAGAATTTTGTCAGTAGAACATTTTGGGTGAAAATGGATTCAATATTATTAAGAAAAGGGTTCAGCTCAACCTTGGCCAAATTTGTAGATTTCCCCACTCCATTGACACCAACAAAAACAACAACATAAGGCTTCCTCTGCTCCTTGGCAGCATGCACATCTCTCAGTATATCAATAGAGCGCCTAGGAGTTAAAATACGAACAAGAGCTTCTTCCATTGCAGCCTGCAGTAATGTTTACAACCGTGATGTTAGTCATCCAACTTATAAACATTAAAAAAAACAAGCTCTTAGATTAAAATTGGAAGAATGAAGGACTGAGTTGACAAACCTGGACAGTAGAAGAAACTCTAGTAAATGAACCCAACTTTTTACCCTCAAGACTAGCTGCCACCGATTCACAGAGCTTCTCAGCTATCTCCTCAGCCTAAGTATGAAAAAGCACAGAAAACCGATTAGATGCTTTATAAATTAACTTCAGCAGAAGGACAGGAATAATGCTAAAAGTCTAGAAAACATACCACATTCTTGGTCATGAGCCTATCCTTTAGAGCTTTCAAAGCTGGCTCCAAATCCGACCTCTCCAAGTTTGCCTTGCCTGCAATACTGAATACAAACAAGAAAAAGATACATAAAAATGATCTAACAACTTAAGAGTTCCACTTCAAATTCATCAGGTAACTGAGGTAAGAAAAAAATATGAATTACAAGACATCTCAATCGCAAGTGTTCTCAGTTCTCACCCAGTCAACTATTGATTTTGTACATAACAGCTATTACAATTTTCTAACAGATAAGCTCGTTAAAATTCACACTTGATGGAACACATAGGCACACTAATTCTTAAACTCTTTATCTTATCCAACCACATTCTTAAAATGTGGCGGCAATTTTAGGCAACACAATAGTAAAATTATGAAGAATGTATATTTACCTCTGGAACATAGATGAGAACCATCCTTTCTTTTTCGGATCAGGCTTGCTTTCCTTTCCAACTTCCTCTTCCTCTTCAGCGTCACTTTCACTACTGTAATCCTCTTCCCTATCCATCATACTTTCACCATGGTCTGCTGCTACAACCTCAATATTGTTATCAGCATTCTCACCCTTAGTATCTGTAAAATCCAATTTTGACTCACGCACCTCTTGAGGTGCATCATCCCAAACTCTATTTTTCTTGGTAATCTTCTTTTTTGCCTCAGCTTTCGAGCCCTTGCTATCAAGGGTAGCAGTTTTTTCTGTCTTCTTTCCAACCTTAGATCTAGACTTGAGCTTATTTACATCAAAAGCCCCGAGATTGGAACTAGTATTCTCTTTTCCATTAGCATTACCAACTACATTAGATTCTTTACTAACAACATGATTACCATTGGAGATTCCATTCTCCAATCTACGGCCTTTCACAGCATTACCATCCCCACCATCACTAGCCAAACCACCTTCATTACTTTGCTTGTCTCCACCACGTCCAGCCTTCTGCACCTGCCCTTGCTTCTTACCACTACTCACAGGCTTACCCACCTGCTTGGACTTCTTCATTTCCTCAGCACGAGCCTCGGCCTCCTTCCTGAGCTGCCGGAAAGTCTCATCAAAATCATCATACACCGTCCTCTTCGGATCATAAATCTCCGCGAAACTCTGCTTCACCATCGCAAGCAGTTCATCCACATACAGGAGATGGAGGATCTTCTGGTAAACAGCGACGAACACAAGGCCGAGCTCATTATGGAAGGTCCATTTGAGCGTGTAGGCCGCCCCGGACGCGGTGTAATCGAACGATGCCGCACCGGATCGTTCCTCCAAGAGACAGGACCGGATCAAGGTGTCGATCGGCGATCCTTTAAGAGCATTTCCAAGCTGTTTACAGGTCCAGAGGATCAATCCTCCCCTAGTGAATATCAGTAATTGTTCTAACATCTTCAAACCAACTCCTAAACCTTCTGCAATCAAATGAACACTAATTTCAACACAGATTTGGATTACCCAAACATTAATCTCAATAATATATAATCATCACTATCTCAATTTCATCATGCAAGTTACAACCGCACATTAATTGAATCAAATATATTTCAACTATATATAAATTAGAGCAGAAAATTGAGATTCAGAAAATCTAATCCAAAAGGATATACAGGATCAAGTAATTTGTAAATATAGATAATAAATAAACGAAATTCAAGATTCGTTCAATCAAATCGTCATCTGAAATCATCGATCTATGAATCAAAGAAAATCGTAAAAGAGAAAACACAAACCTGAATCGGATTGGAGCTCTGGGAATGATAGTGGACTTTAGAAATATAAGAAGAAAAGAAAAAAGAAATAGGAGATGATCTGGGAGAGAATGAAAAGGAATTAAATTGGGGAATTTGGGAAGGTTTTGGTTTATATATAGACGGGCTTTCTTGAAGAAGGGTAGTTGTGGGAATTTGGGGGTTTTGGAGTCTTCAGTTTTGACTTTGTTTTTTGGATTTTGACTTGGGACACAGTTTCTGGACGGGAAACGGTTAACGGAAAATATCAACTTGGGAAATTGAAGCATTTATAAAACGTGTTTCCGAGAAGGGATCGAGCAGTCTCTCTAGCGTTTGGTTAATTAGAATAATTCTATAGGCACATATTTGTTTATGTAGATATTTAAAGTTTGTTTGCTTCATATTCGAACCAGTGTGTTCGCTTTTAGATGTCCTGAGTGTATAAAAGATTAAAAACGAACGACATCCATATGTTTGAAGAATAGAATGCTTGTGTTCTTATAAACAAAAGATGTGGAAATTTTACCATGGTTGGTTTATAATTTCAATGGATCTATGGTTTATAATTCAGGATTATGACTGTACGATGTATCTTATTTTATTGGAGTTATTTCCTCATATGAATGTTCATAATGTCACATATGTATTAACCACCATGAGGTTGAGTAATACAAAATGAGGATTTCATAATGAGTGAATTAATATTTTATATGCTGCATGCTTTGCTAGAGTCAGGTTAGACATTGCAGCATCGGCACTCAATTCAGGACACCGCCAATGTTCAACAAAAATCTTCCATTCACATATGGGGTATGCTATATTAAGGCCCATTAGAACTGATGGACTTTCCACATCACTATATTGGACCAAGCCCAATAATAATAATGTTTTCCAAATTTAGTGATACGGAAAAATGCTACATGGCATTACAAACGTACTGGGTTCCTCTTTTGTTTATTATACGTCTAACCTCAATTGTTACAATTGTTAGTGGATTGACTTGACTTATCATGGGAGTTTAATTTTTGCTACCAATTAGGGTACGTGCCCCCTCCTTGTAGACGACTATGCCGATGGTCTCTCCATGGGACCAACGGACTAGGGTTGATGATGGGGGTAAATTAGTGAGGAGTTCGACGTTCGATCGAGTCCTTATTTAGCAAGCCAACAATTGATATATACTTGTTGAGTTAATCGTTGTTATACAATGTAGTTCACCTAGCTAGGCTTTTTAAACTTGCATTGTGTCTCCATGTAACGTACGGAAAAATTATTATATATATCCGTCACATATCTTACGTATTTGTTCATTTTATTGTGATTGTTTCCGATTAATTATTGTATGTAAATAAACTTTTGTCATTTTCACCGCGTGCATGTTAATTATATAATGTCGTAATATAATTAACTTAGTACACCACATGACAGTATCACATGACGTGGTGGATACACAAAATAATTACTAAAATCAAATAGTCGATCTACTTGCATGGGTTGTTTCCCAAGGCTGTACGTGCAACAGTGTTTAAGGGGCCGGATCGAGTAGATGAACGCCCGACTGCTCTCACGTCGATCCAAGTCATGCTTTGATTAGGTCGATAGATAGATATGCTTAATTAATCGATACAACAAGAAGGGGGGCCGGAAGTCCTCATCTAGCTAGCTAGCTTCAAATGCGATAAGCCGGTAGCTAGCTATAGTAATATTACGTACCATTATTACGTATATAAATATATACGGGTCAAAGCCAGCACCGTAGCCGTCGGGACCTGATCGATCAATATTAGATATTGCCTGGCTGCTAGCTAGGATCTTCTATATCATGGGGACATATATGTCTCCGCTCACTTGGGTCAATTAACTTGATGTTACGTAGATTAAGTAGTTAAAGAAACTGAATAGTTGCATGTCTCAACTTTGACCTTATCGATCGATCGGGCCATACTTATTAATTTAACACGATACCTGCATGGATCGGAACTGTTGGCCTGGTGATGGAAAATATATAATACAAATCTGTATGAACAGGATGAAGCTTCCACTCCAGTCTCTGCAAGTCTGCATGCATCCAAATGAGATATTTATTTTGATAATTAAACAAATACACCAAGTCGATCACTGCTAACAATAGCATGCAATTTGATTTTGAAGAAGAGCAGGAAACCATTAATTAAAGCAACGCGTACGGTATGTATGGCAGAAAGCACATCTCGGAGATCATGGGCATCGTTCTGAATCATCATGAAGTAATGCATACATCTAAGACTTTATGGATGTGCAAAGATGGAAGCATATATGGGTTAGGTAGGTGCACTCCGTCGACTCCATAACAGAGATCGAGTTTTGCGTACCACTATCACTTACACACTTAGCAACACTACTTGTAGTCAGTGCATCGATCGCATATCAGGTTCTCAAATATTAGGATAAGTAACTGTCGGTAACGCTAACCTAACTATCTATATCAACATCACTTCGGTATTCTTATGCTTATTAATTATCTAAATTATTTTGGATTCATCAAACACTTAACCTAAACATTTTGGTCTCAATTCATTATCTATGAGTACGTCTTTGTTAATGATCTATCATTGTATATGTATCATACACGGTTCAGAACATTTTCTCCTGTTCATATCAATCATGCTTACACTCGCTTACGAAATTAACAACATGAAAAGGTTCAAGACTAGCTTGGACCAGATTTTGCATGGCCAAATGGCCAATGCCTCTATGCCTGTCTTGATTGACACTTTATTAAGAAGTGGTACCAAAAGAATGTCATGTTTGCAGGGCCGACACTGTGTCAAATTTTCTTCAAGGCGAAAAAAAAAATTAGAGGCCTCTAAGCTACAGTTCTATTATTTGTCTTTTTTTAGCCCCACATTTAAAATTATGGAATCGCGAGGTGTCCGTGGTAAATGTGGAGTAGAGATGACATAGCCGTAATGAGTCTACTTATGCGAGCGACATATCCGCACCTATTCTGACATTCAGTTAATTTCGATAACAAAATTTCTTTGAGGGAGTAGAGTGTGAGCCCTTGCCAAAAAAAAAAATTCTTTTCGGCATTGTTGTCACATTAATCGACATTTTTTCGAGATGTCAAATTTTTTGTTTATCATTTTTGTGTTAAACTACGTGTCGTCGCGAGCGTGTGAGTATTCACGAAATATTTTTCTACATATTTACGAAGTTTACGATTGTTTAAGTCGCAATTTTCAGTTATTACACTTTTTACATTTTAAAATCTCAATATTTGATCTTCGCCGTTGAATTTAAAGTAAAATGAGAGCCTAGGGTGGCCTCTCCCACACACAAACCTCTCTCTCATTTTTTTTTTCATTCTCTCTCTCTCTCTCTCTGTTTGAAACAAAGAAACCAAGAGATTGCGACCTTTAACCGGCCGCACCGCCGCAATCCAGCCACGTCAGGGATTGCCACCACTGCCATTCTCTCCCCCTCGACAAGCTCTACACAACCCGGTCATAACATGTGAGATTTGAGCCGATCTCTATCCCTTCAAAATTGGAGGCCCTTATTTTTGGAGGCCCCAGGCGCAGGCCTGCTTCCCCTTGTCCCATGGGTGGCCTTGCATGGTTGATGAGGCATGCTTATATCAGGATCGGTCATAAGTATTCAAGGGTCTAGTGCGAAATTTGAAATTAGACTTATATAAAAATAATTATTAAAAAAGAAATGGCATTCGATTTTTTATTGAGATTTTGCTATAAATTAGTGGCTTTATTGACTAATTTTTGTGATTCCTTAATAAGAAATTATCAAACGTCCCATTTTTTCAGATATAAATTAGTTCACTGTTCTTCTCTCTCTCATGAGTTTAGTTGATATTATCCAGTATCAACGACCTATTGAGAATTCTATAGGTAATTAATAAGAATACGATTGTGGGTGGTTTTTGGTGTTTCTACGTAGAAGTTAAATTAGGATATCAAATTATCGATTGATAATTATAATATATTTTGATTTAGAAAAAATATTAAAAAAGTGCGAGTGGGTCTTGCACCCAAACGTTTGCAAACTTAGCCAATAAAATATAAACTCTCTTGCCAATAAGACAGAAATGTATAAAATAATTTTAATCAGTATTTATTAGAGTTTTAATTTTTAATAAAATATAAATTCAGAACTTCACGAATGAGAGGGCCTTGTACCACCGCAGCAGTGACGCACCATGGCCGGCCCTGGCTTATATATAGCTGCCAAAGCAAATCTATATGAATCCATCTTAACCTAAAAGCCAAAAGGACCGAGGTAGCAGCTGGCTAGGACCAGTTATAAGGGGTTGAACAGGTACAATGAAAGATAAGATCGACCGCATTTCTGGCCTTGAAAAGTTGAAATATTCTCCATGTATCGATTGAATAATCGCTCAGACTCGCTACTTCGAGCATTCCATCTTCGAATTTAAAATATATTTAAATTCCGCAATAAGTGAACAAATATATCAGCAGATATCATTTCTTAATTAAATTTTCTATCAATTGTGCAGAAAGCTGAATTTGTTTCTATTAGCTAGCTGGCAAGAACTCGGGCTGGTGATTAATCAATTGACGTATATCGCTCACACGCTCAGTGGGTTAACTTAAAGAAGTATATGATTATAAATTTGTTGAACAAACTATGTTTGACAATTGATCGACAAGAAGTCCATTGATGGATCAACGGAACTCGATCAAAAGGTTCAAAACGTTGCTGAGCAAAGCCTGAAACTAACCCACTAACCACCACATAGCCATAATAGAGAAGACTCGATCAATCAAGTACGTACAATTATATTTATGGTTTGTTTGCATAAACAAATAATGGTTTGAAATGTTGTGCGGAAGCGACTAATAATTACACACACGAGTCCAATAATGTCGATACTCCCCTCACTTTAGTCACTCGGTGGAATTCAGGTGTGAAGTTTTCCACAAAAGACCTCAACATTAGTGTGTGGTATCAATCCATATAACACAAAGATGACTTTTCACATTTTATAATATGAGATTCCAAATAACTCAAATCTAAGCCAATCAATTTCCAACAATCTCCACCATGGCGTGATTCGAGTCATTACCAATTGTCTCACGATCCGAATAGCTCCACCTAATCACAAACATCAATCCAAGTCCAAATCTTGTGACCCCAATCCAAATGGGAGCTTCACCAAATTCAATTGTACGAGACACCGAATTGCAAGCTTAACTTGGGCTCTGATACCAATTGTTATGCGAAAGCGGCCAACAATCTCACACACGGGTCGAATAATACCGATATTCCCCCCACTTGAGTCACCCGGTGGAGTTCGGGTATGAAGTTTTTCACAAAAGACTTCAACATTAGTGTGTGTGTTATCAATCTATATAACCCAAAGATGACTCTTTACATTTTTCAATGTGAGATTCCAAATGACTCAAATTTAAGCCAATCAATTTCCAACATGAAATTTATGAATAAAGATGAAGATGAGAGTTGATAGATCGAGACTTGGTGTTGATTTGTGAACTATCAAGGGACTTTATATTCGTGTAGCCCCAGTAGTATTCTAGTCAGTAGTAGTAGTACTTGTCGTATACGATATTCAACAAATCAAACGACGCATACAACATGGTGAGCGTGCAGGCCAAGATTTGAGCATATAATGGTCACAACTCATAACTCACAAGACAAGAGAGAAAGAACACTGCAATTGTGTATCTGCTAGCTTGGGAACTCCTGTTATAAAAACAGTGATAACATATATAATTTAATAGGCTGAATTATAAATAATTATAAATCAGAAACGAAGAACACGAAAAGAAATTCAACCAAAATACCGAACGATTGATGATGGAAGAACTAGTCGAGACGTGTGTGATACCACACTGTCCTTAAGACGTTTACGCCTCCTCTGCCGGTACAAGGATGCTTGGCGCTTGTCTCCCAGGATATAATGACTAAACGATTCTAGGAAGTTGCACTACTAACTAGAACCTTCAACGAACTCGAAAGGTACCTCTTTCTATCACCAGAGAAAGGCTAAGAATTTTGAGAGTGGGAGAGGATTGTGTTTCGAATGGAATGATTTTACAATTAAAGAATTATGGCTATTTATACTGTGAGGATTTGCAATCAGCAATTAATAAGATGACTGTTATAGAAATCAAAAGATCATAACATATATGAGTTACATATGTTACAAACATTGATTTCAATTATGTTATAATTCTCCATAACACACAATAACTCAGTTGTTACAAAAAAAGAATTTGAACAGTCAAGAAAATTTAAAAAGTCAAAACCGAATTTTCGGAAATGCAAAAAGAATATGCGTTCCAACCCTCAATTCAGTGTTGCATTCGTGTCCGCAGGTCGCACAGACATATACGAGTTTCCCTTGTGACCTAGGATTTGCACTCCCTGCGCATGTGCGAGAGGGTATAAAGGAGCTTACACACTTTACAATCCATACACAATGGATTCTATATAAAGTTTTTTCAATATTTCTCTTTTCCAATGTGGGACAAATACATTTCTCTCATTCTAAGTAGCCATCTTTGAGTGACAATTTCTTATTCACCCACAAACCAAATTACACAAACAAGCATATGATCTTGTAGCCCTCATTATAGAGAACTCAAATATATGTTCATCTCTGATTAATTAAATTTAACTTAATTTAATTAATCAATTAAAAATTAGTTTTAAATCGTTTTTCCAACCATTTTCCAACAACTCCATCTTCATATCTATATGGTTTGGATTTGGACCACACCCTCACACACTCGGATCTCTTCCCTACGTAGTCAAATTAAGCTGCGGCTGCAGTCGCATAGCTTCAAAGAAACCGTTGCAAATCTATAGTATATAATATATATACTAGAACATTGGCTCGAGGACTATAATATAGATTCAAAGAGATCGAGTTCTTTGTTCATCTCTTCTAATCTATCAGATACGATCGAGCTTTTTATTTTTATATATATGTAGGCTCCGATTATGAAGATGGAGTTATTATTGAAACAGTTGACATATCAACAAGCTTAATTATAAAATTTTATGGGCAGTGGGAGCACCACTATCAACTCAAACTGCATACACGTACTATGCCCATACAGCCAGATACAGGTAGTCGATCCAAAAGGGAAAGTGTTAGCTATTAGCAAGCGAGACAGAAAGCTAGAGTCTTGTGAGGCATTTATGATGCAAGCTAGGTAAGCCTTAAACCAAAATCAACTGCTAAAGCTTTCTACGTATAGTTTGATTTAATTATCTGCAAGGCAATACAGAACCAGCTCACCTCTCATGACTCCCGATCTCTAAATCTCACTCAAAATCTGGACATATGCGCAGAGAGAGAGAGAGAGAGAGAGAGAGAGAGATGGTCCACCACCAAATTAAGCAGCTAGCTAGGCCTTGCAACTTGAAGTAACATATGCATGCATCAGAGTGGAGTTCCCTACTAGTATATATAATTGAAACTCGGCTAGTTAACTTCAATATACCTCGATCTCTATATCTCTCTCCCCTTATTCTGGAGATATACAGAAGAATGCTCTCTCATTCAAAGAGAGATAGAAGCTAGCCTATTTTTTTAGGATAATAGTATAGCACCGTCAGTGGATAGCAACAGTAGCAGTGCCATTATGATCTTCTCTTACTCCATATTAGTGCTCATGCTGTCTCTAACAGCCACCACCATCAATGTGGTTGCAACGACGAAAGAGCAAGAGCTAGATCGAATTTCAGCACTGCCGGGACAACCGCCTGTTTCTTTCTCGCAGTATTCTGGCTACGTCACCGTCAACAAGAAACATGGCCGAGCTCTCTTTTACTGGTTCACTGAAGCCACTGCTTCTCATCAGAACAAACCTCTCGTTCTCTGGCTCAATGGAGGTCAGTACTCAGTTTTTAACACCATGATTCCAAGAACTATTTAGTTACACTATCTATATATCCAGCTCAAGTTTCAAGTAAAGTTTAATCATTTCATTATCATTAGGTCGTTTCTAGACAGATCTTCTAGCTTGAGTTCTGGAAATTTGAAGTAATATGAAATATATTAACCGTGAAACTTACATGAGTCATCAAATCCGGCCTCATTGCATATGTTTTCTCATTCAAGAATAAAGGAAGAGAGACATTTTGTTCATGTTGTTAGGTGAGTCTTGTATTATGTGTGAGTGTGATTTATTTGGGGTTTCCCCATTGACGCCAAAATGATGAACAAATTATTAATTTCTGCTCCACCAAATTTAATGTCGACCCATAAATTTGCAACCCACCTATACCGTTGATCCTTAACTGGTGCTCAATGCATGCTCGATCAATATCTCTTGCACGTGTTGCCGACCCCATCCCCCCCCCACGTGCCGCTATCCTAGATTCTCCATCGACATATATTAAGGCGTGCGTATTTCAGTGAACCTGAACAAGTGAGCAGCCCAAGCTGACCTGCTAGCTCTTACGGATAGAGAACACACCAGACAGAAAGGATAAATATAGCAGAAACTTACGGTAAAATTCTAATATACATATATTATGCATTTCACATATGAGGGTCAGAAAAATAATATTTATTATCAACAGTCAGATGTAGATGTAGAATGTATAACATATCTTAATATATACTAAATTAACTTAAACTTAATATGGCCTAAGTTTCCACGGTTCTCTTCCTCGTGAACTCTATGTCTCTCTGTGTTTCTCTGTGTCTGTTTAGGGTTTATTCCTTTTGCTTATTAGCAGTCCCCATTTTGAAAGCCTGTGGCTGCAGAAACACGGTCGAATATTTCTCGTCACCTTTTTTGGTTAGTTCTTTTTTGTTTTTGGTTCGTGGCTTCTATGGTATAGTTGTTGCTTGTTGGGTGTGATCGATACACCAAATTCCAACCACAACAAAAGTGATCCAACTTTTCCATTCCCACTACTACTGTCAAGGACTGTGCATGCTACGCAAAATTCCATTAATTTCATATTGTCCAAGCTTGTAAGAAAGGATCGGAATTATCTCTGTATTCTTGTTTCTTTCAAGCACGCTTGTTCAGAAGAGATGATGGTGATAATGACGTCGCGTTTTTTTTATGCTTTGCTTCCAATGTATATAGTGAAAGATACAATTCCTGAATTACCTACATGGTTCAAACTTGGAATAGCACTTGCTAGTTACTGTTGATGACCATAGTTTTAATATAGTGGATTAGGTGGTGTTCAATTTCTTGTTGACCATAATTCAAATAGAATCGATTACGTAACGTAGTAAAATATTTCTTGCCCTTCAGGGCTCAGGTGACCAGAAGAACTTTGATATATCTAGGCATTTTGGCCTAAAGTACGTAACCCGTCACGTAAGTAATGAACTATAATCTACAAACTACGAATGTACATGGTGCAGGACCGGGTTGTTCATCTGTAGCTTATGGAGCATCGGAAGAAATCGGCCCGTTCCGAATTAATACAACCGGTTCATCTCTTTATCTCAACAAGTATTCATGGAACCGAGGTAAATATATGAAATTGAAAATCAAAAGTTTCAAAACTTCATTGAATTACACAGAACTATATGCACATGAAATATACATTCAATCACTGAATTACATGAAAGGTTCACTGCTATTACTATACTGCACTTGCAGAGGCGAATGTTCTCTTTCTT
Organism: Argentina anserina; assembly: GCF_933775445.1. NCBI lineage: Eukaryota > Viridiplantae > Streptophyta > Magnoliopsida > Rosales > Rosaceae > Argentina > Argentina anserina. The sequence continues at coordinate 442,137 of NC_065872.1, read as the reverse complement.
GAATCGCCTGCTGGTGTCGGTTTCTCATATACAAACACAAGCGCTGACCTTAAAGATTCTGGGGACAACAGGACTGGTAAAGAGATTGAAAATGACTTCTGAATTTGTAAATGTTAATCTTAAAAAATTCCTTACCTTATCTTCGGTGGTTGTCACACAGCTAAGGATGCTCTAATCTTTTTGCTCCAGTGGTTATCAAGATTTCCTCAATACAAATATAAAGAATTCTACATTTCCGGGGAGAGCTATGCAGGTAGATCGATCAGAGTTCATTACATTTACGTTCATCTAAAAGCTACTGTCCGTATTACAAAGTTACAATACTACTATATATTGCATATGCAGGGCGTTATGTTCCTCAGTTGGCAAAGGAAATTGTCAATTACAATAAAGCACATTCCCATCCCATTATCAATCTGAAGGGATTTATTGTAAGTTCACATCACACATATCGATTAGAATTGTCAATCCCAGAAACATATGTATGGTCTAGAATTCATGAACTTGATGAGTTCAAAAATACTAATGCAGGTGGGCAATGCTGTAATAGACAATTATTACGATAGCATCGGAACCGTGGCATATTGGTGGACACATTCCATAATATCTGATCACACCTATAGATCAATCCTCGACCACTGCAATTTCACAGCTGATAAATCAACAACACAATGCGATGACGCTGTATATTACGCAATGAACCATGAATTTGGAGACATTGACCAGTACAGTATTTACACACCATTTTGCTTGACAAAAATTAATAACTCCAACAGGCATCCAAGGCTTAAAAACACTCTTCTGCGCCGACGCGGGTATGATCCCTGCATTGAGAATTATGCAGAGAAGTACTATAATCGGCCAGATGTACAGAAGGCAATGCACGCAAATATTACTAAAATTCCTTACAAGTGGACTGCTTGCAGGTTTGTAATTTTCTACATACTATTTGAAAATCGAGGCGTAGAAAATCTTATTATGTTGAAAATGTAATTTGAAGAAACTTCTTGTACTAAGTTTTGTATTGGCATGCAGCGATACTATTTTCAAGAATTGGAATGATTCAGAAGATTCCATGCTGCCTACATACAAGGAACTGATGGCAGCTGGTCTAAAAATATGGGTTTTCAGGTAGATTACAATGTACTAATTTATATATACCATGTAAATATATATTGTAAGTCATACTATTGTAAGTCATTATTGGTTTTCTAGTATATATGCATGTTACTGGATGACCCTAACTCCCGAAGAGTTCAACATTGTATATATTCTAATAGCGAGGAAACCAAAAACTACATTTGGTTGCAATTACGTACTAGATAGTTTTCCACAGCATGCATTGATCTGGAACTGAAGTTGCCAAGGACAAAATCAAAAGAAGCGGATATAATATATACATATATGCTTACCTAGCTTTCTGATCTTATATGCAGCGGGGACACAGATTCAGTAGTACCAGTGACTGCTACAAGATTTTCTCTTAGCCATCTCAACCTTACTATCAAAACCCCATGGTATCCATGGTACACAGGAGGCCAGGTATTTTACAGCTGAAAAAAAACAGAAATAGTGAGATAAATTAATTTCATTTGTTTGCCTTAATATTTTGTAAAATAAAAGCGAAGAAACGAATTGGTTATACTTCCTTAATTTTTTTTTATTTGTTATATTTTGTGGGGCTTTATCAATACTTCTTTAATTCATAAGGTGGGAGGATGGACAGAAGTCTACCATGACTTAACCTTTGCAACTATACGAGGCGCCGGCCATGAGGTTCCACTGTTTCAGCCAAAGAGAGCTTTCGTGCTTTTCCAATCATTTTTAGCAGGAAAACAATTGCCAAGACCTAATAATACAGATCCCCATACAAAATTTGGCTGGTGATGGAAGTTATGGAAGAGCTAGCTAGGCAATTGATCAGTTTAGAATCATTTATTCAAAATATTCCTTACATATTCATCTTTTCAAGACAATGTATTTAATTTCAACTTTCAATTAAATATATAGATCAAGGTGAATCGTAAATTTTGAATACCTCTCAAATCATACAATGCAAAGCACAATAAAATGTATCTCTTCTAAAGCTCTGAACAACAATATGCTTATCTTTCTTTAAAATCAAACCAATTTCTCAGCATATAGCAGCTGTTTCTTTAATTAGTATGTGGTTATAGGGTGCAGATAATCTGTTTCAGAGTGATTCGCTAATCATATATGAACTATGAACGCATATAACAATTAAAACTGCCCAAATTAATACAACTGTAATGAAGATTGACAAGAAACCACAAGTAGAAAATTAAAACCTTGAGCTCTGAAATGTGGCCAATACCTCTCCCAATTAGAAGAAAACAACGTCAGAGACAAACAAGAAAATATCTCCTCTCAATATACGTATGTCATGCATATAAAACTTCATCCGTTAGAAAACTTCCTGTAATTCTGTAAATAATATGTGGGTGTGAGTGTGAACCAGTTTTCCATAATCTTGAATAGGAATGAAGCTCCTTTTCATACTAATTAAGCTCGCACACATTGCCCGAACCCAGCTGTTCCAGTACTGTAACACGTCTGAAATCAAAACAGAAAGATCCGTAGCCCGATTCTTGTGTGAAGAATAAGCCATGCTCCCATTCACCAACAACAAACGGGACAACAAACACACGACCTAATTCAAGTGTATTAATTGTGTAAACACACGACCATATCTCAATTTTGTTTCCGTAAGAAGTATCCACAATAGCAATAAATCCCAATAATCAAGGTCCCCTGTAGATAAATGGGCGTTGAAGGAGACGTCATGACTCGTGAGTTGATGGTGGTGATAATTTTGCGGATATGATGAAGCTATCTTGCAGTATACAGACCACTACGAAATTAAAGTGTCCAACCCAGTGGATTTGGGTTTGTCCAACTTTTCTGCGCAGGCCAACCCAATAGTGGCTGGGCTTAGACAAGCAGAAATACTAGTAGAGCTGCTATTCGCTACACTGCTCGCTCTGCATGATCAAGGCATCAAGCAGACTGTTCATTCTCCGTGATTCTTATATTGTTCCACCCAACCCTCCCATATCAGAAGCATATCAATTATGGGGCAGTTGGTAATGGAGTTTGACTGTTTCCCAACTCTAATCTATTCTCCTCAATTTCCATCCCACTTTGTTTTTCTTATCCTAAAACTTGATGCTAACCACCAAAAACATCAACCCATACAAACCTATCCCACACAATGAGACAATTGACAAAGAAATCAAACAGTGCCAGACCTTGCCCTCTTGCTAAAACCACCCATTCTAATTACTCAAAGCCCCTCACATCATACATACATAATGATAATGGGAAACATGGGTTTGCAGGAAAAGTTCTTCTCTTTCTCTCTGATCTGTGAAAGATCAAATCTTTAAACAAATGGGTGGGGGCCCAGAAAAGTTGGTTTTCATGGTCTTCTTCACGTCTGAGCTTGTTCTGCAAGGGCTCTCTCTGAAATGGAATTTGTTTTCAAGACTTCCCAGCAATGAAGGTAACCTCTGGTCTGTTTGCATTTACCAGAAGGGGCCCAGCCTCCTATGGATTTGAGGGGCAAAATGGGAAATTGGCCATCTGGTACTGGTGTGGTGGTGGCTGCAACATCACTAAACAGAGGAAAAGGCTATTAAGCATGGCATCCTCAACTGTTACTGGCTAGGAAGGTAGGCGCTGGTGCCACACAAAAAGTCCAGATTGTAGGTGGTGGATGGGCAGGATGGCATCTTCCTCCATTGATTGAGAGGAATATCAAGAGAATTACCACCATGCCCTGCCCCCAAACATTAAAAAGCCATTGAAGAATTGATTTGTAGTGGCAAACTTTAGTGACTGGCATGAAGCCAAAATTGGGACTTGTTCTTCTTTTGTTATGCAAAGACCATTGAAAGCTGTGTGGGGTTAAAAACAGCTAAGAGGATTGAGTGGAAGCAGCCTTGGAATCAAAGGAAAAACCAGAAGGGGGGGGGGCAGTATGGTAAATAGGCACTAAAATTGACCTGGCCTGGTGGGTATAATATATCACACCAGCAGCAGCACCACCACCACCATGGTGATCCAAAGCATAAAAATATGGTAAGAAAAGAAAGGAGTCTCTGAGCATAGCAATAGCAACAACAACTGCAACAAACAGAAACAGCTTCATTTTTATCTCTTTCTTTTCTTTCTTTGCCTGCCTTTATTTTTTATCATCATCATCATCAAGCCAAGGCAGACCCATCTTCAATGCCTACTCACTCACTCACTCACTCTCTATCTCTAGAAACCTCCTGTGTCTTTTCTCTCACATCATCACACAGAGAAAAACGCACATCCAAAGAAACCCTTCCCCATCAAAAACAAAGAAGAGTCCACACCACACCCAACTCTTCTCTCTCTCCATCTCTAACTTCAATGGCCCAGCTGGACCAAAATTTATGTAGAAGAAAGAAAAACAAAAAAAGAAGGAAGGAGAGAAAGAAAGAGATGATAGAAATGTCCTCCAACCAAACCCACCACACCAGCCAGCTCTCTCCATAAAACTAACAACAACAACAACATCTTACATCTCCCATGTTTGCCAGAAATGCCCTTCTGCAACCCCCCAAAAAATCCCATCTTCTTCATCACTGTCTTTCAATATATTTTTCACCAAGAGTTATGTGGGCTCTTTTGGGTTTTTTCTTGTTGTCTTGGTCAGAGTTTCACAGAGAAAACAGGAAAGCAAGAAATTTCTCCTCCCTTACTTCTCCTCTCTGCCTCCTTTATTATTTCTCTTCCCTTCCTTGTCCTTCTTGTTGAAACCTCCTTTTATTATTTCCTATCCCCTCTCCTTTTCATCACCCCATCTTCTTGTGTCTCCCACCTTTCTCTCTCTCCCCCCCCCCCCCTTTTATTTCTTGGTCTTTGGCTTCTGGGTTCTCTGTGAAAGTCTGTGATTGATCTGATGAAGGGGGTTGTTGCTGCGGAGCCTTCTTCGTATGCTCTGTATCAGGATTCTAGGGCCAGATTTAAGCATCAGAGTCTTATGCAGGACTTTGAGGAGCTGCAGAAGGTATATAAAGTTTCTGGCTTTTCATATTTCTTTTATGGGTTTCATCAGATCTGTGTATGTTATTGTTTTTTAAGCTGGGTTTTCCTAGATTTGGATGCTTCTGTGATTGTTTTTGATATTGAGCAATTTGAGCTTTTTGCAGCCTGATTTGAGCTGAAGAATAAGTAATTAGTGTCTTGGATCTATTTCATTATTTTGTTAGATAGAGATGAGATCTGCTTTGCTGAATTTCACGATCGTTTGTGTTCCCTCTTTGCTTGAGCTATGCAAGTCTGTAATTTACGTTACTTTTGTTTGTGTATTAGTGAGGACCCTAAAACACTTAGCTAATTGAGTAGTAGCCAATGACTTTTGTACTAAGCCAATTATTTGCTTGGATTTCTCCGTGTTTATGAGTAACGGTTCAGCTCGTATTCGGGTGGCCTTGTATGAAGTTTTATAATTTTGCGTCTAAAACTCTAAATCCGTATCAAGAAATTTCGAAATTTTATGATTATCGTGTTGTCAGTTGATAGATATTGTGTATAACTTTTCATCGTATGCAGCTAAGGTTTGCGTGTTATTTCTTTGCAGGATGCAGAGACGATGAAGAACAGATTTGAGATGATGAAACAGAAAAGGTCTATCCTTACCGCCGAAGTCAGGTATAGCATATAGGCTTTTCCACACCTTTGTTTCAATGAGAAGAAAATATGGAAATATACTGACTTGGTTAATGTTGATCTCATTGACTTGGCAGATTTTTGAGGAGAAGATACAAGTACATGATTGGGAAGCAGTCTATGAACCCTAAACCAAAGCAAGACCTTGTGCAAACACAGAAGTTCAAGGTCCAGCGTACCGATGTTTCGAAGGGAAATAATCACAGTAAGAAGGAATCTGCTTTGAGATACCAAAGGGTACGAATTAGTAATGCAATGGAAGTCGCCAAGCAAAAATCTACTCCAAATTCTGACTTGAACCATAAGGCAAGGACTGTCAGCTGGAAGGAAACTACTCTGCATAACTCAAATCCAGTTATTGACTTGAATCAGAAGGAGATGATTCTAAGTGGGAAGGAATCAACCAAGCGAAAGAACACTCCAGTTTTTGACTTGAACCAAGTTTCGGTAAACTCATAGTAACTCTTCTAAATACTGTGCTACCAAGTCCTGGTTATTTTCAGTGCAAGGAATAATGTCTCCTTTGTTTGGTATTGTCACAGCTAGAGGAAGAGGAGGAAATTCAAGCCAACTGTGAGCCAAACAAAAGTATACTTAGAGGGGGTATTGATGAGCAGCACAGTGATATGAAGTTGCTGGTTTGCAGGACTATTGGGAATGGATCGAACCGAACAGGGAAGAGGAAGATAACTTGGCAAGATCAGGTGGCCTTGAGGGTTTGATTACTTTCGCCTTGGAGAATTAGTACATTGAGAAGATCATATAGGGTTGAAAAGTTTGCGTAGCCTTGGCAAGCTATAGACTATAGTTTAACTATTATTCTTGTTTGATTTCTACCTTCGTGCCCTTTTTAGTTTCACCTTTCTTCGCTGTAAAGTAAAACATAGTTAACACATAATGAGCACATATAGATGAAATGTTAAAATTGTACCTCAGGATTCAGAGCTTTGTACACTGTTTATTATTTTGTTGAACTGGACGATGTAAAGCTTCTTGTTCTGTGTTCGTTACATCGTCCAAAAGCTTCTTGCCCTGCAGTTCATTAGATACGTCCAAGTTTTATTCGTCTCTCAGTCCAGTTCCAAATGCTTGGCCTCTAGCTTTAGATGAACTCTAAGATAATCCCAGTGTATAATTTAGGTTAGACGGCCTCCTTTATAAGCAGTTAACTCTCAAAAGTATGTTCTATAAGGTCAGGACTCAAGACTCAAGTTGATTGGGTCACAACCTTGATCAAGAATGTTATTGGAAATCAGTCGTAAGCATTCTACAGGAGCATAGAACCGGCCAACTTTAAGCATGGAATAGTACATGTTAGATTTACAAAAGAATCCAATCTAGAACCAAAATGTACTGGCGTATCAAAATTGACAAGGAATATCAAGCAGTCAGCAAACATTGCCCTTTCGTCATCCATATGCCTTATTCAGTTAACCTTGCTTTGATCAATTTTTCATAAGCCTCCAGTTTCCTAAAATTTTCTGCCGCCTCAGTAGCCCAGGATGATAGTTGCCGGGAAGAGGTTGTGGTTGACACGTTGACATTATCTTTAGTCGCATTACTGGTAGGAACATTAATCTTTAGAATTTCCTCAAGCAGCCTTCCAGGTTCTGTCTCCTCACTTGTTCCCCACGTTGGCACAGCAACTGCGGTTGGCATGCTCACATTTCCTCCCTTGGTCACGTAAATATATTCCTGAAGCCTAGTAGTTTCTGCCTTCTCAGGAGCCACCAAAGATGCCACAGCAATTGTGGTTGGTATGCTCGCATCTGCTTCTTCGATCACATTAGCAGCAGCAATACTATTCTTTGTATCTTGCTGAAGCCTATGTAATGCCTCCTGCGAAGCCCCTGATGATGCCAAGGACTTTGTGGTGGCAATGTTCACATTTGTTTCAATGGTGGTTCGGAGTTTATTCTCTCGCAGTTCCTTCAGCTTATCCATATGCTTCTTTCCCCTCCCATGTTTCTCCATCACCTTGAAATTGTTGCTACCAACTTTACAAATTTCACAGACGAACTCAAATTTTTTTGTTCTTGTTGGTTCTTCCTTTCTCTGCATCATGTGCACTGTTCTTATTACAACATTGTTCCTCGAATCCTCTCCGCATTGGTCTTCCTGCACTGGCAGCTCCACTTTTTTCTCTTCTGAAGTTTTCTCTTTTAAAATACTTGTATCCTTCTTGTCTGAACCATCACTGGCTTCGTTAGGGTCAAGCAAACACCTTTCTTTGGCCCTTATTTGTAAGCTTGCAGCATCAGTTGTCTCTAGCACTTTAGGCTCAGAAAGTTTTGCAATATTCTTTAATATTGGTGCGTTACTGGAGCTATTTCCTAGTTTTTCAGCTCCAAGCCGTCTTTCGCTGGCCTTATGCTTCCTGCCATTAAGGTGACCTTCAAATGTTTTCTCATTTGCTACAGTCACTTGACATAGAGCACAACTCCATTTTTCCTCGGGTACCTCCTTGGGTATCTTCTTTTTCTTTCTCATACTATATCGATGTATCTCATTAAGACCCTCTGATGGCAGTAATTTCCGCTTCAGTCCAGAAAGATCTGGGTTCGGTTTTGCCTGCAGCAAAACACTTATACACATAAGAGATCCATTTGATACTGAAGACCTGTTCATTGCTATAACTGAAACAGAGCCACAGTTTTTGAAGAAAGGGCTTGACCCCCAAGCAAGATACACCTAAACCCGCATGAGGGCTATTCACAAGAAAATTGAGAAGGTGAGGGAGTATTTTCTTGGTTAAGTAGGTTGATCATTTGCCACAAGTGCATTCAGAATAGCCTCTCATTCATGTTTTAAACTCTACAAGTTTTGTATATATTTTAGTGCTAAACAAACTTGGAGAAGAGTATAAAAGCTAATATCAAAGCAGTAACATAGGACTACAACAAAAGAAAAATAAGATTTATCAGAAACAAACCACATGTTTAAATCAAACCACTAATAAATGTGATGCATATAGAAGCTAATCATAGAACTTCAATAAAAGAAGTTGCACACTTAATAAATTATGGTTAAGTACAATTCTTGAAGTCCATTTCTAAATCAGAAGATTTTTCAACAATTCATGATCAAAGCACCAATATTTAATAGAAAGAAAACCTGTGAATCTTATTTATGACACTAATGGTTGTATTAAATAATCCCTTTATTCACTACAACTCAGAGACTCAAACTGAAAACACTAGCAGGTCACAGTAACGTCATAACCATGTTGATCAAAGAAAGTCTTATACCTAATGAAGAACTATGATGCTCACATTGATGCCAACTTTCTCAAGTGTCAGTCCACAAGGAAAAGGTTACCACATGCACAGGAACAAGGGTGGAACAATCCAAAAAACTAAAGCTGGAATGCAATTGACTATTAGTCTCATCTTTAACCTTGTTTATACCACTATCCAGTAATCACAAAAGAATCGTCATAACTCATAACATAATCACCACTAAACAACATTTACTTAGTAACCGACTAACCAGAACGATTAGCCTCCCCTTGTTCAGCTCCGGAGAACTAGCCGCCGGGGTCAACTCCTTGTTGACCTCCAACTTCCCCGGCGCAGGTTCCGGCAGCCGCGGCACCATAGCCGACGGTGAACTACTCCGAAAGCTAAACCCGAAGCGATGGTCGAAAGACTGGGCCCGCATTGGGCGGCACGGGTCCTCAAACCCGAGCCCGTCGTCGTCGGCTTTCTTCATGGCGAGCTGTCGCTCCAGCATGAGCTCTCTCCTGACCTCGGCTTCGAGAACCAGCCGCCGCGCCGTCTCCGCCGCAAGAATCTCCTCCCTGATCCTGTCCTTCTCCATCTGGCGCTGCAGGGCGTCGCGGGCGTTGGTCGGGTGAAGAATCGGGTCGCGGAGCAAATAGTCCGGAAAAAGAGCCGGATTCGGAGTCGGATCAGGGCTCGTAATTTGACCCGGATTCAGGGGCGGAGGCGAGACGACGGCCCAAGATGGAAGAACCGATTGGCCTGAAAGATAGATAGAGATTCTTGTGAAGAAAAAAAGAGAGGTGAAATTTCAAATGGAAAGAGTAAGTGAAATGCGGACCTCGGATAGTGCGCTCGGAGGAGAAGTAGCGGACGGTGGTGGCGGTGGTGGAGGGGCGGTCGTCTCCGGCTCGGAATTTGAACTCCATGGAGGGGTCTGATCAGGCGTTACGAGATGAAACCCTAAATGCGAAGAAATTTGAGAGAGGAAAACGAAAGATTAGGGGAGGGAATTTTGGGGTTGATGGTTGGTTGTTTTCATAAGAACAAATTTGAGTAAGGAAATAGTGACAAAACGGCGGGTTCAAATTATATAAGGAACGCCGGAAATGGAAGACGAATAGTGGTAGCTTGTGGGCCAGATTTTAGATGCAGGCCCAACCCCACGACACTGGATCCCAATGAGAAAAGAATGAGCTCATTTCAGAACCTATTTCTATACTCTCTAGTCTGGGCAAAAGAATCTCTCTTTTTTTGGTCAAGAAACTAACGGCTGCATCCCATGACAATGAGGCCATCACCTTCGGTCGATCCTTTGCCATTGTCTATATTCTACACAAGTCTCTCTCCTACCCAAAAAGGCAAAAGCATATCTTAGGAACATGAAAATCCCTCAGGTCCATGCCACTGCCGGCCAATTTTCCAAACAAGAATGCGACGCTGCATTTCCCATGCTCATCTCCATTTGTAGTATAGTGCGTACAATCTAATATTTAATTTTCTTCCTTCCTTCCTTTTGATCAATAGATACTAGCTTCTCGTAAAGCACTTAGGAAGTGAAAACTAACGCGAAAATTGTTAAATTTGGCTCATGCCAAAAGTTCAATATTTGGTTCACCGTGTTTATACACTTTGAAATTTCCACTGACAACTAGCTATATTAAGCAGGTCTTTCAAGAAATTTGATTATTAGAGGCATCTTGTTCTAAAAGTACATAACAATTTACTACTTAGCAGTATGACATTTAAGGCCAGATGCATTTTCAGGAGTCTTGATCACCTGGTACTCAACTGCTGACCAGGAAACGAGGCTGTGCATTTCAGTACTTCAGTTTTCTTACATTCAAGACCAACACGTGCATCGCACTTGTATGAGACTAGTGACATAAAAACAAATTTATTGTACACGAGGAGTATGGGCCTGGACAAAGCTGCGGTCCGAAATATATCCGTAAATATCTGGCCCAAGTCATAGTCCCATGCCCACCAACCTCTAGGCTGTCTTACATCCTCACAAATCAGAGATCAGAAGACAGGGTCAAACTCAGACTGCTACACACAGAGACAGTTGTGGTTGAGATCTCTACGGCAACCAAAATATCTGAATCCTCACCACCTCCGGTGGTCGCGCCAAAAAAATGCCGAGCCGCTGTGCGATCTGCTGCGAGATTCTGATAGCTATCCTCCTCCCTCCGTTGGGAGTTTGCCTCAGGCACGGTTGCTGCACCGTAAGTCCTCTTCTCCGATCTCCTTTCTGGTTTCTTGAACTCTATGTTTGTGAGAAACTGAGGCTAAATTTTGATGGGTACTGTTGGATTTTTACAGGTTGAGTTTCTGATATGCTTGTTGCTGACATGTTTGGGTTACATCCCGGGCATTATCTACGCGCTCTACGCGATCGTGTTCGTCGATCGCGATCAGTACTTTGACGAATACCGCCGTCCTCTCTATGCTCCCGCTTAGCTTGGTTGATGTCGTTGTTCAGTGATTTTCACTGTGTTGTGGACTCGATTCGATGCGTTTGTTTTTGTTCAGTGTTTCTTATATTCAATAAACTAATCTGAGTGTTTGTAATTTGATGATGTGGGATTACTTTTGTTGATGATGTGGGATTGGATAGTATATTATGTTCAGGTGAGGAAACAGAGCCATATATAAGCTTTTAGCCTCATGGTTAGATTCATGTTGTTCATTTCTCAATTGCTTGCTGCTGAGAGGAATAGTTACTTAGTTTGCTATTGGTGAGCTATACATGCAAATTAGGGCTTTATTGAATTGGCATTTGGGGTTCAAGATGAAGTAAGAGTGATGCAATGCATAACTAGGAAAAGGCTTTCAACTTTGTATTACATAGTGCTTAGCATAGAATCAGCTTTTGCTTTCGAATACAATCTAGCTAGGAAGGAACTGTAGGTTTATACAAGTGATGGATATTAGGAGTATTCATGACCCAAGTGAACATTTACCGCTTGGCTCTATGCTGCAATGTCAGTAAACATCATAGAGCAGCCTTTGAGTTGGGTAGGCCTGGAATGAGTAGTATCAAAAAAGAAAGCTAGCTGATGGTCTCCGTTGCATTATATATTCACACACACAATGCAGTCACAGCTTCTGGTTTGTAACAACAAGGAGAGCCAGGGGAAGATGACTTTGATGGAGCTGCCCATGGAACTGGTGGTGGAGATCATGAAGAGACTGCCTGCAAAGTCGGTGTGTCGCATCAAATGCGTCTCTAAGATGTTGTTGAGCATAGTCGACTCCCCATCTTTTGTTATGCTGCATTCTAAACTTGTTCTTGATCTTGATTCTCATGATCTACCACCTGCTTCCCCTCTATATTTCCTGCATTATCGCCTACCATACTCATCCAGCAGTTCTGGAAGTTTTCCTTCTTTCAATCACTTCATTACGACCCCTCTAATGCCCATGGTGCTCAACTTAGTGCAAAAAGACTTATTTTGCGGTCATCCAATCAAACCTTTTACAGTCTACAAATTTGTTTTCTGCAACTTACAAGATTCTTCGTATTACAGTCTATTGGTAGATACAAGATTCTTCGTATTACATGGATTGGCTTTCGGTTTGTATCCCTAGTGCTTGTACTGGGCACAAGCGAATGGCGACAGGTGGCCTCACATCCATTACCGTATTGGTTATATTGGCCTGATTATATATCTGCACTTGGAGATATGCATTGGCTCTTGGATAATCATATACTTTCTCTTTTTGATGGGATCATATACTTTCTTTTTTTCGGCTTTAGACGAAAGAAAGGAGTTCTTTCGGATTCCCTATCCGTACAAATCACTGAATGTGCGCCGCCATTTAGACTTTGATTAATTTTAGGGGATCTATGGCAATCGTTGATTCTACATCACTTGCGAATATCAAGATATGGGTGATGAAAGATGACAATAAAAAACAATGGATGTTGGATTATTCCATTGATACCCGCATGCATGAATTAGATCCTCAATTTAATTTTCCATGGTTTTGAAAGTTTAATGTTGTGAATGAGAGCATGTAATATTTTTCGGAAAGCTTATTCAGAATATTAATGTGAGTTTGTACCAACTTAAATAAACCGTCAGATTTCATTAAATATGCATTTATTTTTTAAAAGAAATATTTATAGATATTAATGGTTGAGATTGCATATTAAATATTGGTCTACTTGGCACTTTGATGCATTGAATACGTTCCATACTTTTCGTACTAGATGATGATAAATCAGACACTACAACATTGTTTTTGGATTTGAGAGTACTTGTTACCAAGAATCGTTTCAAATGTCAAATTGAGGGTGGCTTGATGCTTAGGCGGATCAAAAGCCTTTATGGGAGCTTGATATCCCTAATAGATTATGCAAATATAGAGGAAGAACAAGAACCAACTACTTATAGAGTTATAGTAATTGGACTGAAGGAGAAGCAAGCGGGAATAACTTCTTTTACTCGACAATGTAGCACAGCCCCCGCATTAGTTTTTTACTTATTTTGATCCGCCGGAAGCAAATTGAGGGTTTATTAGAAGTCGAATAGAGATACAACTTACATTGGAATGTAAGCATCAATGTGATCCTTTTAATCGAAATTAGATTTTTATCGTGCTCGATTACATGCTAAGTCTACTTATCCTTGAATGAAGAGGTAGCCTCGTTTAAAGAATTTCCACAATGGCGTTGTATATTTATTAGTTATTAGCTAATTTGATAACTTCAATTACTCTATTACCATTTTTAATTATACTAATCTTTACTATTATTCCAAATTTACACCTCTATTACCTGACTCTCATATGAACTATTACGTGAGATTGCTGGAATAACATGAAAAAGAAAGCAAAAAAAGAAAACAGTTCAAGACGGGTGGGATTTCTCGAAGAACAAATTAAGCAAATGTCATGTGAAAATTGTAGCAAGGATTGTAGTTTAATACAAAAGGAACAATGGAACATGTTGTAAGCGCAATTCAGTAAAACATTACAAATAAATAAATGAAAATATTTTATGAAAAAATAGATGTAATCATCTATCTATTCATGTAAACAATGACACGCGGCAAATTTAGGGAGTGAGCCATCCAGTATAAAAGTCCCCCACCACCGAACAAATCGAACTCGATCTCTCATACACTATCAATATGGATCAAACCAATGACGACGAGTCACTGCCCGAGTCCGAGTCCGAGTCCGGCTGGGCCGAGTTGACCCGCGAGTGCCTCGCCGACATCATTGCCCGCCTCTCCTTGGAGCACCGATGGCGTGCCATGCTCGTCTGCCGATCATGGCTACTCGCCTGCAGGGACCCGCGTCTCAACTCGGCCTTCGTCCTCCAGCCCGAGTCCGAGCCCAAGTCGGCTCGGTGGTGGCCCCCCGAGTTAGGGAGAAAGGTTGATTCCATTCTCCGATCTGTTGCCGAATGGAGCGAGGGGTCGCTCAGGGAGATTCGCACCAGGAACTGTTCTAATGCGTCTCTCTCCTTCGTCGCCCAAAGGTATAATAAGAGACCAAAATTTCGTCACTTATTTATATTTCGTATTTGATTCATTTTTCATTCTGATTCGGATTTTATAAGAAAGTTTGGGTTTTTATGGAATAAGATGAGGAATTGAAAAGTGGGGAGCTTTTGGGTTTGTGGGTTTTGATTATCTATGTGAGTGGATCGATAGGATGATACATAAAAATTTGATCTTTGAGGTCTGAATTTGAGTATCCTGTGTGTTTCTTCATTGGTACATTTGGAATGTTGTTTGTTAGGTGCGGCTTTAATTGGACTGTTGTGGGTAATTCTAAGTTAGATATGCAATGTGATGTGTGCTTGTAATTGTACTTTTCTAGGTGCCCAAACCTTGAGGTTCTTTCGGTCAGGAGCTCCCCGAATGTGACTGATGCATCCATGGCCGACATAGCGTTTCGGTGCCACATGATTAAGGAGCTTGACATCAGCTATTGCCATGAAATATCTGACGAATCTTTGTTGTTGATTGGGAGGAATTGCCCTAATCTAACAATTGTTAAACGGAATGCATTTAATTCGCTGGATCCTTCTGAGCACACTGGGATTGTTCCTGATGAGTATATGAAAACTTGCCCTCAAGATGGAAATTCGGAAGCTGATGCAATTGGGAAATCTATGCCGAATCTGAAGCACCTTGAACTAAGGTTCTCCAAGTTAACGGCTAAAGGCCTAGGTTTGATATCTGCAGGGTGTCTGAAACTTGAGTACTTGGATGTGTTTGGGTGTGTAAACTTGACTAGTCGTGATATCGACAATGCAACATCCGAGCTGAAGAACTTGAAGGAAATTAAAAAGCCAAATTTCTACATCCCTAGGTCAGTTTTCCATACAGAGAGGTATGGACACTGGAGGCTGTATGATGAGAGATTTCAAACAGATGTTTTCAGAATCTAATCAGCTAACTAAGCTTGGAACCAAAACATCTATGGGGCTGCAGCATCTATATGCATTGCGTTGCAGCGTCGTATTTCAAACCTTGCTCTATACTAGTAATACTACTATAATTCAGCTGTGTTGTATCTATATATGCCGTGTATCAACAGTACATGTATATTGGTGAAGACATTAAACCATGTATCTGTTTTCTTTTAGGACATAATCTCTTATACTGCCTACTTCTTTTAACTTGTTTGTGCTTTTCTTCCTATCTGGAAGAATAAATGATTTGATAATTATGTAATCCGTGACATAAATTACGATTGCTGGACATGGAATAGTTTGATATGATGCAGTCATCCTTGTTTGTGTTTCGTCAAGGATATATTTGTATGCATATCTAACAGAACACAATTACATCTGATCTTGTGATTAATGTTGCACATACAATTATGATTTCGGGCAATTGGTTCCGTTTAGGAACTAGATATCACACTAATCGTTTAGTCTTTTACCTTCCTATCCCAATGAGAAAAGAATCCGGGCTCCATTGCGTTATGCATGTGCAGGGTGAGGCCGGGAAACATGCATGAAGTTGCAGCTTCTGGTTGGGAACAATATGGAGAGCCACAGACAGTTAAATTTGATGGAGCTTCCCATGGAACTGGTGGTGGAGATCCTGAAGAGAGTGCCTGCAAAGTCAGTGTGTCACATCCGATGCGTCTCTAAGATGCTGTTAAGCATAGTTGATTCCCCTTCTTTTATTTCGCTGCATTCTAAACTTGTATTTGATCCTGATTCTCATCCGGTGGTAGCTCCCCCACACTTTATCCTGCTTTTTAACGTGTCATTATGTTCTCTTGAGCTTATTACCACCTTGCAATCACTGCATTACGGCCCATGGTGCTCAACTTAATGCACGACTTATTTTGCAGTACGTCATCCAGCCTACCCTTATACATTATGCAATATGTCTTCTGCAACTTGTTTTGCATCAGACGTTTGAGTGATGATGCTCTCAGCTTTTTGATCAATCCTCTTCAGGGAGAAGTTCTAAGGCTCCCACCCAGTCAGTCTTGCCCAGCAAGTTTGTGGTCTAGATTCCCAAGAGGAGCATGTTTTAGAGGATCTATGGCCATCGTGGATACTACATCACGTACGAATATTGAGGTGTGGGTGATGAAAGACTACAACAAAAAACAGTGGATGTTGGATTATTCCATCAATATCCACATGCTTGAATTAGACCCTCAAGTTGAGTTTTTGCAAGCTGAATGTTGTGAATGGGAGCATGGAATACTTTTCGTGCCAGATGATGATAAATCAGACACAACACCATTCTTTTTAAATTTGAGAGGACCTGTTGTTACTAAGAATCTTGTCAAAGGTCGAATTGAGGGTCGCTCGAGGCTTAGGCTAATCAAAAGTCTTAATGGGAGCTTGATATCCCTAAAAAGTAAAAAACTATGCAAATTTGGGGGAAGAAGAGAACCAGCTACTTATTCCAATTGGACTGAAGGAGAAGCAGGCGGGAAGAACTTCTTTTACTTGACAAGGTAGCACCACAACCGCATTAGTTTTTGTTTTTACTTATTTTGATGAAGTGTAGATCTAGATTTTCTTCCTGCGCATTTATAAGCTAAGTCTGCTTCTCTTCAGTCCTCATGTCATGCCATCTCTTAATTTAAGCATAAAGTTAGCCTTTTTTGTTGAAATTTCCGCATTGACAATTTCACAATCATAATCTATAAAGTTCATACGAAGAGGTATCGAATCTGGAGGCTGTATTGTGGAGGCTGTATTGTTACAGATGTTTTCAGAAAATAAAATGTTATCTAAGCTTGGAACTAAAACATCTTTGGGGCTGCAGCATCTATATGTGTTGTGACGTAGCTTCTTTGTGTTGATTTTATGCATGCTGTGTATCAGGCATCGTGCTAAAAATATGTAAGGTGAAGATGTTAAACCATGCATCTGCTTTCTTTTTGTACATCATCTCATATATTGCCTCCACAATTGTGCTTTTCTTCACAATCCTACTTGGAATCCGGAACAGTCCTTTTCTTTGGTTTTACACATTATACACAACACAGTCGAATTTAATTAGTCTAATATGATAATACCCTTACTGAAGCAATGGATTGAAAGAAGGCAGCTTAACATTGGAATTTTTCGAAAAGAAAAAAGAAGTTCCTGAGTTACAGGTTGAGTCCTAAATGATCATCTTCATAGACCAGGCAATCAAACCAGAGCAAATATGAACCATCCGATGATAATGTGCCTGATTACAGCTGAGAAGAATAAAGTGGGAGGTTTACCCAGGAAAGAGGTTGCTGCATTGCGGCTGGATTTTGGACGGTTAATGTCCGCGGCACCACCATATGTTCCCTTTGCTTTCTGGGAAATCTTCAAATGATGAACTACATGCATTTCTCCATGTATTTTTCGATGGCCTTTTCCACTGGATTTGGCCATTATATCATACACATCTGCACATACAACTTCACAATGACATAATGAGAATAAGATAGAGGGATCAACTAAGAGAAATTTGTATACTAGTGCTTACCCTTAAGCTGCTTATCTTTCTCCTGAGGTTCATGATCTCCAGCTTTAGGTACTATAGAAGTGTTTTCACATGCAAATAGAGCAAGCAGGCACAGAAAGACGAGGGTACAACACCATGTTAGGATACTCATTTCTCAGTTGTGTTCTAACAGCTGAAGAGGACACTTAAAAAGAGATTTCAGAGTTACTGCTTATAGGAACTGTTTAGCAAAAAGAATGAAAAAGCTAGCAGCATCTGGGTTTTCATGGCCTGTGAGGTAAAGCAAGATTCTCACTAATAAAAGTAGGAAATTACTTAATACATCATTCTTCTAATGGAGAATTTATTCACAACATACAATGTCAGATTGAATTGTCAGTCACTTTAGTTCCTTGGATACATATACTATGATGTTAATTCACTGCTGAGGATCAATATAATATACGTAGTCGATCGAGATTTATAGTTAGAAGAGGGGCTGAGAGAAGAATAAAGAGAAAACTTTGATTTACGTGAACAGACTTAGAAAAAATGCAAGGGAATGTGATGCCTTGCTTTTCCTTACACAAGATAATTAACTTGCTTCTGATATAAACATGTCCAGGACCAGGTGCTTCTTCCATGTTCCTACAATTAGTTCAGCGATCCAAGTGCTTCAATATGAGAACAAAGTGCTTCTCTCACTTAACTTTCATATATATGCCCTGCCTGCCAACACCATCCTTTTCACAATGCAAGCACCTAAAATCCATTAATAACAGTATTCAAAATTAACCTTGCTCTCTCACCAGAGTTGGTATTGAAAGATTTGAAACTGGGTTTTCAAATCTGAAACTTTGGAATCAGAAAGCTATATGACCAACATTCCAACAATGTATATAGTATGGTTGTTTGTCAGATACATTTCTCCAACAACGTACAAACATACTCGACTCTTTTCATTGTTCCAAGTTTACAACACAGGTGCAATATATTACAATTGTAACATGCAAATTTGATGACTCGTTCTCCATCAAAAGAAGAATGAATTCAAGCAGTACAGCTGATCGCGATAGCAGTAATTTGCAATTTCAACTCTCTAAACAGAGCCAACACGGCAACATCACGTTTATTACAATCCTGACCTAGGAGAGAAAGAGGTAGAGTGATAAACATATAAAATAACTGAGATGAAGAGAAGGTATCCGAGTAGGAATGGCTGCTGATACTTTACGAGGTGGTCGACGTAGTCTGGGAACTCTAGGAATTTTACCAATCTTCCTACTCAAGTAAACCACGGTAAGATTGTCATTTGCATGCTGTTGCATTTTCCGGGCCGGAACTTCACTATGTGGATTCGAAAAGCTTTCATGAGCTGCACTAGGGAGGGCTTCAGAAAATAAAAGAAGAACCAGTGCGAGAGAAAGCACAAGTTTCATCCGAGCCATGTCTGTTCCGAGCAAAACGTAGTTTACTAAATGACTATGGAACACCAATGACTGGCTGAATGGATAGAGAGGATTACCGATTACGTATATAAGGTAGTACGTAGCTCCATGGGGTGGACCATTTTTCTGGTCGACTCGCTTGACCACTAACTTAAAATGGCTAAGGAACAAGATATACTAGAGGAGAAAATAGAGAAAAAACCCAAAATGATACCTGAAGTATCGTGAAAGTTATTTTTTGGTACCTATAAATTTTTGTTACCTGAAATGGTACTTGAACTATTGCACCGTTAACCAATATGATACATCCGTTAGTTTCTCCGTTAAATTGATGATGCAGTATGTATTTAGAGTTTTTTTACCAAATATAGTAAAACCTCATTAAATAATACCCGATTAATTAATAACCTCGCTAAAATAAAAAAAAATTTCGGTCTCAACTCGGAACCAACGTGTTAAATTAATAATTCACTAAATTTATAAAATAATGGAAGTTTGAGAATTTATTTAGCTAGACCCCATCAAATATATAAATTATTAGTGTCATAATTTATATAATAAATTTTAAATTTATGAGGATTTCATTAAAAAATTTAATTAATATAATCATCATCAAACAATATAATATTTTAAACAATGTTATACATAAACAAATAGTATATTTAATAAAGTATACGTAATAAATTAAACAATGTAAGTAAAAAAAAATTTCTTCGACAAAATGAAACAAAATATTTATTATATCTTGATAAATTAATAAATTAATAGATTATTAATTTATTAATATATTAAATATATCGCTAAATTAATAAATTTTATTAATCCTGAGACTATTAATTTATAAAGGTTTTACTGTAAGTAATAGGAAAAACAATAATTTTAAAATTAAATTTTTTTATTATTGTTAAAAAAATATATATACTAAAACTTGTGTTATGTTTTGTGATACAAGAGTTGATTTTCCTCTTAAAATTACAAATTTAATAAAAAATATTGTAAATAAATTTGCAAATAATATATGTATGATTTATCAAGTCCAACAATTTTTCAATCAATTTGGTGAATTTGTGAGAATTTTGAAGGAAAAGAGATAGGAAATAAAAAAAACAATTGTGTATAGACCATTTTGTCCTTTTAAATACATGCCACAACGGAGAAAACTAACGGATGTACCATATTGGTTAACGATGCAATAGTTCATGTACCATTTCGGGTAACAAAAATTCGTAGGTACCAAAAAATACATTTCACAATACTTCAGGTATCATTTTGGATTTTTTCTCGAGAAAATAATGGGGAGATGAGACCAGAAACGAAATTGCCAAGAGTAAGAGCCCCTCGTAGACACGCCACCATAGTTAATTTCTTGAAAGATACGGAAGTGCACCATCAACTTCATAATCGGATAAGATAAGCATGCCTTTTTGGTTTAGTGCTGTGTCGAAAGTAGTCTCGCATACATATTTAGGGAGCTAAAATTAAAGAATTAGCCAATGAGTTCTTTGTGATTTTTGATATACTACTTGGAGAAGGATGAGCAGCAGCAGAGACGAACAATAAAATAGAGCAACGATCTTTCAATTTACTTGAATTCGGTGTTACAACTTACAATACAGGTTTGATAAAAAAAACTTACAATACAGGTATAAAATTAATCCCGAGACCTACAACAGAAAGAGGAAGAGGGATAAACACAGAAAATAAGAGAGACCAAGAGAAGGCAGCTGACTAGGAATGGCTGCTGATGCTTTGGGACGAGGTAGTTTAGGAACTTTACGGATCAAGTTCATGTGAATCCCAAGCTTCCTATTCAAGTGAAACATGCCAAGATCATTATTTGCAGGGTGTTGCATTTTCTGACCAAGAACCGCACTACGTGGATTCATGAAGCTTTCATGAGCTGAACTTGGAAGAGATACAGAGAATAATAGAATAACGAGTGTGAGAGCAACCGAATATTTCATGGGACTCATGACTGCACTAAGCAAAAGGTAGTTTGATAAACGAATATGGATCGGAGGATTACTTATAGAGTTATAGGGTAGTATCTGGATGGTGGACTAGTAATTTAATCGACACGCTTGAATAAATTGACTCCTTAAACAAAAATGGACAGGGGACAAGATGAAGACGATGTCAATTACGGTAGACCAAAAAATAAAGCTTCTACAATTATCTAAAGTTATAGCCCTCCAAAACAAACACGACTCTACAAATAATTGCTTGAAAGATATAGAGAAGCATTCAAAGAATTGAAATTAGTGTACCGGTAGCACAGAAATATGCGTCATGAATTTGGAAATTGACCAATTTGGCAAGAAAAGGAAGATGCCTGAGACCACACACAAGCAAGACTTCAATGACTAATTTCAAACCGCCCATTGGGATTACGTGAAACTGAGAGGTTGAAAAGGTCAAGCCACTGAGTAAGAATATATAGCTCAAGAAATCAAAAATATAGCTCGCCAACAGAAGAAAGGAAGAGAGTCCAATATGACTGCTGATATCTTAGCAAAAAACAGTATCAATCATGAGCTTGGTCTGATCTTCTTTGAGAGTCCTCCTATCCATGCTGCTCAGCAATATCTGGATGACATAGCTGCTGTTGCTAGCGCTAGAAGAAGTTCTCACTCTTTTTCTTAGAGCAAGTCCACCCATTCCATTTTTTAGGACCTGAGTCTTAATTCACATCATCACAAGACCCAAGTAGAAAAATCAAGTTTACACCCACAAAAAAAAGGGCTTGGGTCTTGCCAGGGTTTCCCTCATGCCACCATTTTTTGTGACCCAGGTCTTTCCTGCCATGTCAGCCTGAGCCCACAATTGGAGGTAACATCAGCCATGTGCAGCTTGAGCCCACAAATGTCTTTAATCTGGATCATTCAATTCAACTCATATTTGAATTTAAAGGCCATGAATCAATAATTAATTTAATTATAATAGTAATGAAATAAATAGAAAAAATATGAAACAACTGAGAATTTTTTTTCTAAATTTTTACCAAGGGCCAAAAATAAGATTATAGACAACTTTGGAGTATTCTCTATATAAAAAAAATTCAATACTTACTATTTATTATGCATCATAATTTATTTATAACCCCTTATTAACAAGAAAAAAGTAATACAAAATTTAATAATTTATAAATGTCACGTGGCGACCCAGGTCATTAACCAAATGAGAAACAAATTTGCGGACCAGCAAATGGGTGGAAACTGAGTGACCCAGGTCTTTACCCACGATGACCCAACGGGTGGACTTGCTTTTTCTGTTTTTGGGTCTTTTTGACCCCTTATGTAACCAAAAAAAAGAAGAAAGGAAGAGTTCAAAGTATTGGTGACAATAGCACTGCACATATGCTGGCTCTTATCTTCCTTGAAAGGCTGAGATCCAAAACAGAAACAGTGTTTATATGATAACCATTGATTCTAGACCTTTACACATACTATTTTTAATGGGTTAGAGAATTCAAGTGTACAAGTAAGCTAAATTAAAAGAAACTTGTTACCACATTCAAAAAAGAAAAAAGAAAAAAAGAACTTGTTACCTTCCCAGGTCTTCATACAAAATTTGGTCAGTGGAACAGCTTATCTAGTATCTCACGTTTGATCTTCTGCAGTGACATGGTAAGGCTTACTTGTTTGACCAACTCACCTATGACTCGATCCATATATAACGCATATAGCCCATTTCTGCTTTCCAAAAGTTCCAATGCTTTACGAGCGTGAAGAACTGATGCCACCCACTCTTCAAAGAGCCCTGCAATATCACAATCTTTAAGTTATTCCTCAGTTCTATATCATGCTTGGTCAGTAGGTAGTACCGAATTGATAGTACTGAAATAAACTACTTTCCGAGTCACAGGAAGTTCTACATTCCATGGAATATAGTTTGGTATGATCTAGGATTGTTAAAATACAGACAGGTTAAGTTCTGTAAACAGGACTGGCAATCAAGATACATACCGGTTTCAAAGCCTTCATCCTTTGACCATACTGATAGATAATCAGACACCAAAAACTCAATAAGCTGGATCCTGTCAGTTACATAGTCTAATATCAGTAAATAATAATCATTAGAAAAGCTCATTCCAATGGGAAGGTGGGAAGAGATTTCCCAGTAAGGAATGTGTTCCAGAAGACTTACAGTATGAACATGCATTGATGCATGTTTGTAAAAGCTTCATCAAATGGATCTGTGAAAAGGAAATTCTCTGCCAGAACGGCGACTCTCTGAGAAAGTGCATAAAGTGCACGTTGTCCAAAGTAAGGATCAGTACCAAGTTTTCTGATCAAATGTTGGACGAAGAACTGCCCATCATAGTCTGATTGTTTTGCTGCTGGAACAAAGTAGTAAAATAAATAAGTGATATATAACAAAAACTGAATGAGCATATTAGTAACATTTGACTGAAATGCCATGATTCCATATGATTAAGGATTATAGCATGACAAAAAATCTTTAGTTTGAATGGATAAGTTTGAAATCTGCTACATCATTAACAGAGCATAACCACAGACAACAGTTTACCATTTCCTTGAAAGGGGCAACATATCCTCGTAATCATACGCGTGATTAAGCTGCTGACAATTCCTTCTATGAGGTCTACATTCTTTCCAGTTGATAACAGATTCTTCAACGAAGCTTCAAAATATAGACAAAAGTTACAAAATGAAGAATAGAACTGAAAACAAATTTCCTGGATGCTATCACAGTCGAATGATAGTTGAACTACAAGAGAAATAAGCATTTGCTACCTAAAATAAAATCTACCGCTTGGTGTGACCAATTCAAAAAGCTAGCCTCCTCCACCTGACATCCCGAAAACCTGAGTTAGATAGAGCTACAACTAATATTTAAACACCACAGCAGCACAATGCATAAGTAATCATCTCTTTAGTGTTCGAAAACTGATACAAACGTAAGCTCTAAAACTAACCGGAGAATCGGTTTCACAAAGTTCCACAAGAAAGTCAACTGAGGCCCTAAGCAGCTCCATTTCATCTTCACTGTTCATGTCTGCACCAAGAACAAATACTAGCCTCAAATTTAATTCATACAAATAAGCAAACACCTTAAAGCTAACTCCATAGCTCTTATGACTAAAAACAAATCAAAATCCGAGCATAGTTTACATAATGTTCATCGAAATTAAGTATTGCACCTGATAATTGGTACCGCCGGGAAGAAGAGCCGGCGGTTCTTCTCCTCCTCTCCTTGAATCGCACTGCAATTTGTCAAAGCATTTATTAATTAAAGCAAGAACTATAATGAAATCTGGAGAAATAAGAAGACGAAGTAACCGTGTCTGAGAAATCGGCGCCGCAGGACGTCATTGAATCTGCACTGAGAAGCCTCCGGCAGCCGATTAGGGCTGAGTTTCCCCAAATTATCGAAGAAATAGCATTTGCAGGATGCGCTTTGCGGAAACAAGTCGCAGTGTGAAGAATCTGAAACCGAATCGGCAACATCCATCAGATTTGAAATCAGGAAATGAAGAGAGAAGAGATAGAGAGATTAGGATACCTTCGGCTTCTTTCAGATCTTGCCGGAGTCTCAAGAGCTCTTGCTTTCGCTCCTTGGCCTGAAGCTCAATCAGGACATCGGAGTCAATTAGGGCTCAATTTTGGTCAATATTAGCCGAGTTTGAGTGAGAAAAAGGACCTTTCGCTTCCATCGGAGAGCGTCGGAATTCTGAGAAGGAGATCTTTGAAGACGCTTTGATCGGAGAAGAGAGATCGCCACCGCCATTCTGAGCGAGTCGTCCGGCGGCGCTGAGTTTGCGGCCGCCGGCGCTTGTTCGCTGCTTGACATTCTCGTCTCGACGGCAAATCTCGCGGGAGAAGTTTTGTAATTTTATTATTTTTGAAAATGAACTAAAATACCGAACCGGCTAGCCCAATAGCTACGTTGTGATTAGACTAGCGCGTCTGTTTACATGTGATTAGTACCGAGACTCCAATTGCATGATTTCGTTACCATTATTTGAGTAACTATTATCTCTAACATTATATGTTTAACATTATGAAAATAAATTTACCGACCACTATTTTTGTGCCAACTCTTTTAAACTCATGACATATGTCCTATTGTTCAATTATTATCTAAATATACGTTGAAAAAAGACACATGACATTGAATTAAAAAAAGTGGACACAAGAACAGTAGTGGACAAATTTGCTTCTTTACACTAGTATACTAACACTTCACTTGAAAATTGTTTGGTTTACTAACAAAAATCTCACTTGAAAATCATTTGGTCTAGAACAAAAGTCTCATATGTAATCTGAACAGGCATATAGAGAAATTGATCACTTTCACATTTGTGTATGAACTACCAAACAACAACTTAAAAACTTATGCTCTTGTAAAACAACATAAGCATTTAAGCCCCTAGATCAAGAGCCAATGCCTTCCAGCATCAAGGACTGATAATTTCAATATCAATCAAAAATACAGAAATAACATTTACCACTACAAATCCAAATCCCAAAATTAGATCAAGTTCCATTATAGTGGAAGGGCAAAGACAGGGCATGACACTTAAGAATTAGCCAGGTTCAACATAGAGTAAAATAAACAAATAACTAATCAAGTACAAGACAACAAATTGATTTCAAAACTAACTCTTCAAGGGCCAACTATCCTCCAGCAAGTTGCCACATTTCATTAGCCACAGCTAGAGAGCAAAATTCATGCCACATTATGATTTGATTTCCTCACACTCTACTATGACCTCAAGAAATATACAACTCAAAAAAGAAAAAAAAGAAGAAAAATTAACCTGTTCTGACTCCACCCTTGTCTAATAGTACAGTAGTTCACCCAAAAAAGGGTGAAGGGTAAGGGAATTGGGATGAGGTGAAACAATAAGACATGGATACAGAAACTAGAGTTGCTCCTGCAAAGATTCAGAATAGACTCCGGCAGGCCTCAATATCAGATGCTTCTGAATCCAGCACAGCTTGCCCTGAAGGGCTAGAACTGATAACCTGCAGTCCTGCATTGAATATAGCTTTCTGATAGTAATCGTCATCCACCTCCTTCAAAACTTCTTTCACCACCTTAAAATCCAAAGCCCCAACTAAAATTAATTTCGCCATGACTTCACCAAAATAACTCGGTGCTTTAGGCAGGTCAATGCCGATATCACTCAGCAAAGATGCATAAAGCAAACATCCACTCCTTATGTCATTCGCTGTAAAGACCTTCTTAGAATACAAATGCCCGAGAAGCTTCACAAGTGGTTCAACGCAGGATGTACTTTTCTCTAGTGCAAGAAAGATGGCTTCTTTGACAACCTCAGGATGGTAAGCTGGAGACCCTAGCTCCTCCACACACAGTAATGCTTCATCTAAAATTCGCACATTGAAATATTCCTCCAAAAGGGAAACAGTTTTTTTCTTAAGTTCATCAAGCTTTGACTTTGAAGCCGGAGCTTGAGGCTTTTCAACAGATACAGATGCAGTAGGAACAGGCCTAGCAGGCACAGGAACCTGCGTAACAGACTCGGTGCCAAAAGAGTAGTTGGTTGAGCGAGCAGGAGGAGCACCACTACCCTGCAACAAGGCACTAGGTCGGCCACTAGTGAGGCCAGCACTACCCTGAGGTAACAGCCTTGTGTTCACCGATGGTGATTTGCCACTAAATGGCATCTGGCCCCCACGTCCAGCTTGCTGCATACCAGAACCATCACCTCTTGAAATTGACCGGGTCTTAGCAACCTCCCAATTGTCATTGTCCATTCCAGGCATACCAGGCATCTTCCTAGTTCCTGGAATCCCAGGCATACCAGGCATCATACCCCCTAAACCAGTTCGGTTGTTGGGGAAGGGCCCAGGGCTGGTACTCGCTTGAGTACCAGAGAAGTTCCCACGAGCAGTTCTAATGCTACCAGGACGTAATCCAAGATTCTTTTCTGCCTCTGTGTGTATTTCACTGATGGTTTTGGCTTTCACCTGTAATCAAAGTTCAGAAAGTTATGTGACACCAATATTCTAGCACACCACTCAAATATATGTAGATAGCACAACAAAATTACCTCCTCACGCCTGGGAACCCAGTTATTGGACCGCAAATCAACTACATCGCGAACCATAAACCTCAGCCTTGGAGCCAACTGAGGGATTGTTGCCAGTATCTTCAATCGGTTAATGTACGAATCCATTATAAGACGTGATTTTGGATTCTCATCAAGCTCTTTACCAATAGTGGTAAAGAAATGGCATATGGCCTCCACATTTTCCTCAGCAGGACAAACTTTGGTGTCAGGACCTAAGAGCTCCTGTTTCACATAACAGAACACAATTACAATGATATCTAGATAAATCAACAAAGAAGTGAGGAATTAGAGAGAGGGAAATTCAGGACCAACCCCAACAATGTGATGGACAATCTTCACAGGCACCATCTTCTGCTTCAGGAGCTCTCCAATTAGACGAATGTTTCCAAGAGTACGAATCTTAGCCAATCTTTCTTTATCCTTACGCTCCATTTCTTGTTCAGGGGCAGTCATCTGCCGCACTTCTTCCCTCAATTTCTCAGCACCATCAAAAGCTTCTTGGCAATTGTTCAAGAGAACACGCTTGAAAGTGATTTCTTTTCCATCTGGTTCATCTGATGGGAACTTGGGAAGCTTTTCATTAAGATCGGAGCATAAAATTGCATACATTGGACAAAATGTAGGTTCCAGCACAGCCTTATCGAAGATCAATGTAATGACATCCTGCATGACAAAATTGGCTCAGAATTTGACAACAGTAGTTATGAAGAACCAACAAAAATACTACTGATATGGTCATATAACTAATACAAAAAGATGATAACCTTTAGGATATCAGCTGAGGTAATCCCAGAGTCCAATAGCTGTCCTTTAAGGAGATCAAATTTTTCTGGGGTCAGCTTGTTCAATATCCTGCATGTACAAACATAAGTTAGCATTCAACAGTGGTCCGGCAGCGGCATCACTAAGCATATAACACTAGAGAGGTCATATTGAATAAAGCATGCAGTGAGCAGATGGCATAAGTATGTTGCCATATCACAGTATCTTACCCCTTTACAGTCTTCAGAACACGGTCCTTGTCAGATAGGGTACCTCTTCTAGCAGACCATGGGACCTCGGCTTTTACAAGAGCAGGAACCGGCCCTCCCTGAAAACATGACCAAAAAAAAAGGTTAAGTATATATATATATATATATGAGCAAGTAAAAGGCAGAATACAACACCAAATCTAACCATAAATAAAAAACAAAAAAAGGTTAAGTTATATATATCTTCAAGACGTGGAAATCAATTCAAATGATATACATATGGTTAATAGAATATTACCCCTTGGTTGGAAGGGTTTTGCCCCCTCTGATATTGTTGTTGATTAGGTTCCTGCTGTCTATAATTACCAGGCTCTCTATTCTCCCGAAGTGCATCAGTAACTGGTGCACGACGGTTGCGCCAATCCCGGTTGTCTGGCTCAGGATAATGAGCCAGTTGATTTGGCAACTGAAAATGAAGAAATAAAACCCATAAGTAAAACACGCAGCACAATATTACGATCAATTATTCTGCAAGGCTATATCATAACTCAATAGTAACTACAATCATTAGAAATGATAAACACTATGTATTGATATGAAACAAAAGAGATACTGAAATTAACTTCAACACTTGAAAAAAGAGAGCAGGTTGTTAGAATATTTCTGAGTTAGAAAGATACTGACATTGTTCACATTGGGTTCTGCACGAACCCAAGGTTGATCTTCACCAAGAAGAAACTCAGCTTCGACTTCTTTTCTGGCTTTTAAAATCCCATCAGGAACCACAACAGCCTATCAAGAAAATCAAATTAATTCCAAAATTCAGTAAATTTAATAATCACCTAATGACTTGTACATGATATCACTTTTACAATTAAAACTGTATTACAGAACTGGATTACCTCTCTAAGCTTCAAGATCTGCTCTCTAGAGTACTTCACACGGTCACGACCCTCAAATCGCGAATCTCCAGCCTGTCCCATAAAAAAATTTCAAATCTTTGAAAAGTATATAGTTTAATGATGTACATGAATAAAACGAGCACATGCTAGCAGTAACAATACAGTGGTCATTCCATAATGAAGCAACACCAATTTTTTTTTTAAAAGTTAATTAGCCGTGTAAGTCTTTTCTAAGCAATCTAATATAGCCAATTGTTCACCTAAAGCTTATGTATAGTTGTTCATCTATATATACAGCAGGCACACATACTAAGCACCACCAAGAATTAAGACCATAACTTGTTAGCTATATAATACTAAAGAAAGACAGAGGTTCACCCAAATGACAAAGACGAGTAAAATCTGCAGAAGTCAATTTGAAATAAAAGCCTTGATCTTTAACTGTGTGCAAGTCCTTTATGAGCAAACTGAACTCGCGGATTGCTCACCTAAAAAGCCTACATGTAGCTGTTCGTCCAAGCAAAGTACACATATGAAGTGCCCCGCCAAGAAAATTAGGACACTACTTACTTCTCCATCAATATTACCTCAAATTATCAGTAGTTTTTCATCAACCCGCTCTAATACAAAGGCAGCTACTAGCTAATATCGTTATGTAGGCCACAATAAAACTCTCAAAATCCCCAAAAAAAAAAAGAATCATTTAAGCTGAAAAGTGAAAAATCTTCAAGAAATCAACAAACACAAGTCATCAAACACTTGTTGACCAATATCTCAGATATCCTCCCTCACTGCTCCAACGCACATAATTCATCCAGACAACAATGTTATAACTTTTTCACAATTCATCCAAACACAAATCGCAACAAGCGGATTAGGTAAACAAGTATCTAATGCAAGGGCTGAAACTAAAGATCCAAATATAGACAATTGATATGGATTATATACCTTGATAGAGAAGCCAGCGCCGGCACCGCCATGGGGACGATCAGAAGAAAAGGAACCGAAAGCGAGGGAAGAAGGGTGGGCGGAAGAAGAGTCGAAGCGAGGACCAAGGAGTCTACCACGACCGCCACCAGGTCTCAAGCTCAATCCAGATTTATCAGCCTGCTGCATACCTCGATCTGAATAAACTTGAAAGAGAATCCGGAGTAGACGATTTGATATAACAAAGAAAGAATTAGACTCAGCGAAAGAAAGACGCTGAATCTGATGGGATTGGATTTAAATAAATAAGAATAAGAGAAGGATTCCGGAAGCGATGAGGATTTGGTTACCCCCCCCACTCTTCGAGCTCAGAAGAGGAGAGAAATAAGAGAGAAATGATCCGTGGGGCGGTGGACGAGCTAAAAACCCTTGCTGCCGATTTATTTATCTATTTTTGTTTTATTTCCTTTTCAGTATTTTTAGGTATGTCGGGGGAGTGTTATTACGTTACTGTCCATTTGAATGTGGGCTTTTGTGTCATGTTCAAACCCAGATTTCAATCGGCCCATAGGCCCATTTTCATACAGCTAAATGGAGGTCTCCTTCCATCCCTGCGCCGTTTTCGCCATTGAAACTCAACGAGGAATTAAATTTCAGAGCTTCTCTTCCTCTCTTTACATTCAGACCCAAAACAATAGAGAGACCCTAAGTTATGTAATCCTTCAGTTCCATCCATTTAACCTCTGGCGAAATCGGGTCTCAGATTTCAATTCAATCATCGGGTAGTGCTGAATCACTGGCAGCAGTATCTGGAAAACCGAGTTTGATCCGAAGCTGTGACCAGGTGAGTACTATTAATCTTCACCTGTTTCAGTATGGGTTAGTGTGCAGATGGCTTCCAAAGTGGCAAAGCGTAGAGGGCGATTAAGAGAAGACAGGATAAGCCAAATGCCGGATGATATTCTCGTTCCCATACTCTCGTTGCTTGATGATACATTTTCAGCTGTGCAGACCACCGTTCTGTCTAAACGTTGGAACAACTTATGGGTTCCCATTTCTAGAATTAGATGTTTTCGGCGCTGTCCACCGGGTTATTATGAGAATCAACGTGATGATCGTCTCATGACATTTGTTGATCGTGTTGTTTCCCTTCATGACTCGTCAGACATCCGAGAATTTGAATTTGTCTATGACAATCGTGATTGGGAGCGAGCACCCATGATAGCCGATGATTACGCTCGTATTCATAGATGTATTAGCACTGTTGTTGAGCACAATGTTGTCGAGCTTTATCTTACTATTTCTAATCGATTCGATGCTGAACCAGAAGCCCCTTTCTTGCTTCCTGAAAGTCTTTTCATGTGCAAACCACTTGCTGTTTTGAAGTTGGTTTTCATCCGTAGTATGAGTTTCTCAAACTGCCCAACAGAAGAGTGTTTCCCAAGCCTCAAAGTTCTTGATATTAGAGTTGATGATACTGACCCTCATCACCCAAATTTTGTACAGAACCTCTTTACCTGTTGCCCTGTACTTGAAGATCTGAGGATCGATGCGATTCTACGTGATTATAATATCAGTATTTCTGCTCCTGAGTTGAAGACATTACGAATCTCCATGTCATCCTTTGACGTAATCTTTTTCATTAATGCCCCAAAGCTGGAAAAATTGGTTCTGTGACTTCTGTCTGATGACATGTTTCATCCAAACAACTATCTATTTGAGAATGGAAAATCTCTAATCAACGTTAAACTCGAATGCGAAGTTGAGATTAATAGATCTCCTTTTGACGTGATTGCTGATCCTGCTTCTCTATTTGCAAAAAATTCCAATTTTGAATATCTGTCTCTTAGTCTCCATGGTGTGAATGCTTCCTACTTGCCTGAGTTTGTTAGTCTGAGTCAATTGGTACTGGTTCTTCATGGTTTCAATAAGTGGGAGTTTATTATACAATGTCTCAACAGAAGTCCTAATCTGAAGCATCTAGTCTTGAAAAGGAAATGGTGTTATAGACAAGACGAGCTTGAATGGAACTTTTTCAATCCACCTGAGCTTCCAGGTTGTTTGGTGTCTCACATCCGGACTATCTCCATAAAAGGGTTCAAGGGACAACGGGATGAGATGAAAATGGCCGAGTTTTTGTTGAAGAACGGTAAGTCTTGAAGACAGTGAGTATTCAGACTGGACTGTGGATAAGGGACTTCTGTATCCTCTCTCTCTCTCTCTCTCTCTCTCTCTCTCTCTCTCTCCTTAGAATCAGACGCCTCAGAAAGGATAGATGTATTACAACTTGCAACAAAATTGCATCCCACTTTTATTTGGCAAACCAAAAGGTAATGAATTAAACAAATACACCATACAAAAGTGTAAAAAAGAGGGTATATGGTGCAGAATGTTATTCATATAACACAATTATTCAAG
The DNA here is from genome assembly GCF_933775445.1 of Argentina anserina. Lineage (NCBI taxonomy): Eukaryota > Viridiplantae > Streptophyta > Magnoliopsida > Rosales > Rosaceae > Argentina > Argentina anserina. The sequence goes on along the minus strand of NC_065872.1, from coordinate 409,546 downwards.
ACAATAGCGAGGAGGCAATGAATGTGTTCTGATAACAACACCAAAAACACACATAGCAAAAGAGTTGGAAAATCTCTCACAGTGATACGTTTAGCAATGAAGTAAACAAGTTTGTTGTGTCTCAGCTGGGAAGGGGCGTAGTTGGTGATTTTGTTTTTAAGTTTTGTTTTGATTCATGATCCTTCAACCCTTACACCGTTACACGTGACCAAAAGCAAAGACCCCAAGCTGCCCCCTGCTTCGCCAATCTCCCATTCCATTCCGCACACGTTGCCGCTCACTTCAGTCCTCTACCCATTCTGGAAGCAACCCACCGTTTCGACCACCTTCCATCGCTATCCCAAATCAACCACACATATTACACCACTGCCCAATCTGGTCCTCTCGTAATTTCCCTATATTTTAAGTCCATATCCTCAACCCAAAGCTACTTTCCTCTTCCCCGCCCTCTGGAGGGAACTCAAACCCTCCAGAACCATCTCACGCCTTCCATACTCTTCTCACCGCCATTTCTCAAACCCTCTCCATCTCTCTCGAACTATTCCATTAACCCCAATATAAACCCCCTCCTCCCTCCTCCCTTCCCCCCAAAACCAACGTCGAATTCTGAAAAGCCATCAAGAAATCTCAAAACACTCACAAACACAAAAGCCCTCTGTTTTTTTCCTTGCTGTGAAATTTATACAAGTCGTTTTTCAATGGCGGCCAAGACTGAAGGCAAAGCAATAGGCATCGACCTCGGCACCACCTACAGCTGCGTAGGTGTGTGGCAGAACGACCGGGTCGAGATCATCGCAAACGACCAAGGCAACCGCACCACTCCTTCCTACGTGGCCTTCACCGACACCGAGCGGCTCATCGGCGATGCGGCCAAGAACCAGGTCGCCATGAACCCGGCCAACACCGTCTTCGACGCCAAGCGTCTGATCGGCCGGAGAATCTCCGACCCGTCTGTCCAGGCCGACATGAAGCTCTGGCCTTTTAAGGTCATACCCGGCCCGGCCGAGAAGCCGATGATCGTCGTCACCTACAAAGGCGAAGAGAAGCAGTTCTCGGCGGAGGAGATTTCGTCCATGGTGCTGGTGAAGATGAAGGAGATTGCCGAGGCTTTTCTGGGCCAGACTATTAAGAACGCTGTGGTGACTGTCCCTGCTTACTTCAACGACTCTCAAAGACAGGCCACCAAGGACGCCGGAGTTATTTCCGGGCTCAACGTCATGCGGATCATCAACGAGCCGACGGCTGCTGCTATAGCTTATGGTCTGGACAAGAAGGCGTCGAGGAAAGGTGAGCAGAATGTGCTCATCTTTGATCTTGGAGGTGGTACTTTTGACGTGTCGATCTTGACTATTGAGGAGGGGATTTTCGAAGTCAAGGCCACCGCCGGTGACACTCATCTCGGCGGTGAGGATTTCGACAACCGGATGGTGAATCATTTCGTGGCGGAGTTTAAGAGGAAGAATAAGAAGGATATCAGCGGGAATGCCAGAGCTTTGAGGAGGTTGAGGACTGCTTGCGAGAGGGCCAAGAGGACTCTGTCTTCGACTTCCCAGACTACGATCGAAATCGATTCTCTTTATGAAGGGATCGATTTCTATTCAACCATTACAAGGGCGAGGTTCGAGGAGCTTAATATGGACTTGTTCAGGAAGTGCATGGAGCCGGTGGAGAAGTGTCTGAGGGATGCCAAGATTGACAAGAGCCAGATTCACGACGTCGTTTTGGTGGGTGGCTCAACTAGGATTCCCAAGGTTCAGCAGCTTCTGCAGGACTTTTTCAATGGGAAGGAGCTTTGCAAGAGTATTAACCCGGATGAGGCTGTGGCCTATGGCGCTGCGGTTCAGGCTGCGATTTTGAGTGGGGAAGGTGATCAGAAGGTTCAGGATCTTCTGTTGCTTGATGTTACTCCACTCAGTCTTGGGCTTGAAACTGCTGGTGGTGTTATGACAACTTTGATTCCGAGGAACACGACTATTCCGACGAAGAAAGAGCAGATATTCTCTACTTATTCGGATAACCAGCCCGGAGTTTTGATTCAAGTCTATGAAGGGGAGAGGGCAAGGACCAGGGACAACAATCTTTTGGGGAAGTTCGAGCTCACCGGCATTCCACCAGCGCCTAGAGGTGTGCCTCAGATCAATGTGTGCTTTGATATTGATGCTAATGGTATCCTAAATGTGTCTGCGGAGGACAAGACTGCTGGAGTGAAGAACAAGATCACGATTACGAATGACAAGGGAAGACTGAGCAAGGAGGACATAGAGAAGATGGTGCAGGATGCAGAGAGGTACAAGGCGGAGGACGAGGAGGTGAAGAAGAAGGTGGATGCTAAGAATGCTTTGGAAAATTATGCTTACAATATGAGGAATACAATCAGGGATGAGAATATTTCTGGGAAATTGGACCCTTCGGATAAGGAAAAGATCGACAAGGCTGTGGATGAGGCTATTCATTGGCTGGAGGGGAACCAGTTGGCTGAGGTGGATGAGTTGGAGGACAAACAGAAGGAGTTGGAGGGGATCTGCAATCCCATTATTGCTAAGATGTATCAGGGTGCTGGTGCTGGAGGTATGCCACCTATGGGTGATGATATGCCTGGTGCCCATTCTAATGGTTCTGCCACTGGTGCTGGCCCAAAGATTGAAGAGGTTGATTAAGCTGAGAAATGTGCAGGATGAGCTGCTCTGTTTGGCTTTTAGGTTTTTGAATGTAATGTAATGTTACTTAAGCATATATGGGTTTCTGTCCTGTTTTTGCGGTTGTGGGACTCAAAAGCCATAGTAGTATCACTAGTATGTGATGTATCATGAGTTTCTAATAGCTTTCAATAAAAAGTTCAGTTTACTTCTGTAAGACTCAACTTGAGTATCATCTTTCATGTCTGCCTGCTTGAAATCTGCTTCATAACAATTCTAACTACGAAATTTTACTAACATGCTTTCATTTTATATAACTAATGAGTACAACGCAGTTTCAAATGCTTAATTAAGCTGCACAGACCTGACGCTTTAACTGTTTTTTTCTTCTTGAAGTGAAAAACCTTTCCCTTGATTCTCACTAGGAACTTGCGTATTTTTTTGTGGCAGTTGAGCTCATATGTTATGGGCACCTTGCTGCAGCACAAGTACACTGCAGTTCAACTTCATCACCAGGCGGTGACAGTTGAGAGTAACCCGGTGCCTGAGCTCCCTAGGAGAATGTCGGTGCTTCCATGTTCTTCTGTTGATTAGGTTGCCCTAAATCATCTAGCAACCTAAAGTGACACAAGACTTGTATCTCTCATGGGATATTGACCTATAAAATGAATCAATTCAATTAATCAAAATACATTATTAGAGTATTAAGATCGAAACTTCATTGCGACCTAGACGAACATGGGCATTATGTGCTACCTTTATCCTTCAGAGTACTTGTAATGGATCCTAGATGAGAATAGGTGAGCTGTGAGCTCAAATGTAATTTCAAAGCCTTAATTATTACTCATAACAGAGTAGCTGAAACATGCCTCTTCATTTTATTCTCACTTCTTCAAACGAACTAAATATATTAGTCCTACAAGACGGAATTGAATTTTTTTTATAGAAAAAAACGTATTGAGGTCAAATGTTAATAATCTTGAGGATTCTATCATCACATAAAAGACAAAGCTCATCACATAAATCTGGTCTATAATTCTACACCCGAAGCTCAAACAATTTTTTTTGCGGTATTTCATTTTACACCCATTTTTGAAACATGTTTTTAAAATAAACCCACTTATCATTTAATTCTAATTTTTCCTCAAATATTTTTAATTAAACTTATAAATTGTCTTTCGTTTTAACAAGAATTACATAGGTTGCCACTATTTAAATCTGATTAGTCAACTATGGAATTAAATTCTCTTTTAAAGCACTCAATTATAGATTGCTTGTGATTCCTTTAACTCATTATTATTGCTAAAATTATAGAAATTATGTTTACAATATTAATTTAAATTAAGGTAGATAATGAATGTAATACTTATGTTTTGGTAATTTAAATTATCTTTCTTAAAGGTAAATTTTTATGTTGAAACTTAAAAATTTTTAGGTTGATATTTGCAACAGTAATTTTTTTCTATATTCATTCATCTATTTATAACCTAACATAAAGGTAGAAGTTAACATTGTTAGCTTAGTTAATAGGTACGAGACAACCTAGTTAATATGTATCTCTTTTAATTTCAACCTAAATATTAGAAGCATTTGTTTAGAAGTTTCACTTTAAAAAACAGTAATGACACATGGAAACTTTATAAATTTTATATTGTACCTCTTATTGAGGAAAACATGCATATAGAGAATTTTAATATACATCTTTATTAGATTTTGTAATGTATATATATATATATATACATACTTATGCTTCTCGTTCCAAAAAATAGTATTATACATCTTACAGTGAATTTATGTTATAATATACCTAGCATGAAGAAAATAAAATGTCATTCAAGAATAAAGATGTGTACGTACCTTACGATAAGAATTTCTCATATAATCTTCGTTTCACTAGCACTTATTGCTTAAATACAAGAATTGTGTAAAATTTTACAAAGTCAAATAGATTGATGGAAGAACAACAACAAAAGCTACGAAAATTTTGCAAAACTGAATAGCTCAGTAATCAATCTATATATATATATATATAGATTGAAGTTATTAATATAAATTTAGAATAATGAAATAATTATGGACGAAATTCACTAATTCCACATTCAAATTGATGTAAAGACCTAAGATTAAGGAAATACTCTAATCTAACTTTTTTTTATATTAGAAGGGCAAATCAGACATTTATAAAATGAAAAAGTATTGATAATAAAAAATTGTGGGTATAAATTGAAAGAAAAATTCAGTATGGATGTATTTTAAAGAGGAGGCTTTAATATTGGGCTTATATCTAATTTTCTCAAATTTTTTTCCTGGTTTTTCATGCATTTGCGCGCATATGTGATGCGCACCTTGCTGGTGCACAACTGCACAAGTAATGCAATTTATAAAGGTCGAAGATCTAAGAAACTTCATCATCAGGTAGGGACAGTGTACTTGATCCTAAAAATATAATGCCACTATGAATCTGCGATACCTCATCAAATAATTGAAATTATGCCTCTGTGCTACATTGTCAAATAAAAGAAATTTGAGAAAATTAGAGATAAATCCGATTTTGGAGCCCCCTTTTAAAATTAAACCCGTACCCTTTTTTTCTTTTGATTTAGACCCAATTAATATATATAATAAGTATTTATTATTGTTATTTTTATTCTTCGTTTTCTGTCTTCACATTTTTGCCCTTTAGATTGAGTAAAGCAAAATTTGGTATTTTCTCAATTTCAACATAAGTTTGAATTTTAAATATTAAACTAAAATTTAGCTCAATTTAAATGTATCATAATCAATTACATTATGACTTTCTTGATTTTGTACCTTAAGTACGTGTGTGTGTATATATACATATACTTGTGATATATTTTTATTTCCTAATGTGTATGTAATTTATTTTCTGATAAAATATCAGATTTTACCTAGAGTTCAAAGTCTCATTTCATATGAATCATGAGAAGAATTTTTACTTGCTTCAAAGAAATTAGGGGAAGAAGACAAGAATCGATAGTTTTGCTTACATGTGACTCAACAGGGTAATTGATAATCGGAGAACTACTCTAAAAGAAAAGAAAGGGTTGGAGAAGCATAAGAAATGACTCACATGAGAGTAAGAGTTTTGCATATTCACTTTTAAACTCATATTTGGTGTCTTTTTACATGCACGAATGATATCTGATTATAAGGTACATAGTGATCTTGTTCTTTGTTAAATTTTATCTTCTTTTTAGGTATATTATTATGATCGAGAGAGTTTTTTACTCATAATTATTTGCATTTCTAATTTACCTATTATGTAGGGCTTCAGTAATATAACCTTCAAACTAAAGCATAGGTATAATATAGTGACAAATCTAACGAAGAGGTATAATACAAAATTGGAGTCTAATACATAGGTATCAAACGAAAAGAAATATAAAAATAAATTTCCTACACACGAGATGATTTTCAAAACCTCAAGTTAACTACAAAAAGTATCTAATTAGATATCTTATGCATATAGCCAAAAACTACCAATATATACATATCTTCTATAAATCGAAACTCATTTTCACATACTTTTTCATAAGTTTTATTAAAAAGTTCCATGATTTTCTCAATAATTATGAAATTGATTCAAATAAAATGGTTAGTATTATAGAATAATTCATAATTAAGGTAATTAAGACATAAAGTCAATTAAGAAAAACGTAAGTTAAGACTAAGAATTACAAATTTGTAATTAAAATATTAATATAGTGAGCTTAATTTATGGAATTTGGTACATAATTTGCAACATGGATTAGAGGGAATGTATAATTAAGTGATTTAGAAACAACCGATTGTTATTTGTATTAGTGGCAAAAAAAATAATTTTGATCAAAAACAAGTGTGATTTCTTATATCAAATAATTTATTTTTCCGTTTTTATTCAACTTAATTAAAAGAGTTGTAGAGGTGAGTTTATTTTAAAATGGGTGTTGATTTTTAGGTGTATAATGAATTACCCCAAGAAATTTTCCCGCTTTCTTCTCCATCAGTCCAATTGCTATAAGTAGCGGCTGGTCTTCCTGCATCCACCGAATTTGCATAGCTTTCTTAGGAAATCAAGCTCCCATTAAGACTCTTGAATTGGGAGTTTAGGCACTAACGGCGCTCAATTGGACAAACATTCTTGGTAACAAAGGGTCCTCTTAGATCTAGAAACAATGTTATTGTGGTCGGTTCATCTATGAAAAGAATGCCATGCTCCGATTCACAACAAATAGCTCCGGAAAACTTAAATTGAGGATCTAATTCAAGCATGTGGATATTGATGGAATAATCCAACGTCCACTGCTGCTTATTATATTAATCTTTCATCACCCATATCTCAATATTCGTACCAGATGTGGTCTTCACTATGGCCATAGATCTTCTAAAATTAATTAAGTGTGACTGGCATCTCCCATCCTGTAATATATATGGATTGGGAGTCCAAAATAAGTCTTCTTTCTTGAAGTCGAAAGAAAGTATATGCACTTCTCCTTGAATTCCTTCTCTTGTATAATCAGACACCAACCAATGCATATCTCCATGTGAACATATCTTCTGATCAGACCGCTTTAAAATTACACCCGAAGGTGGAGCTGAGGATACCTGTCGCCATTCACTTGTGCCAAGTACAAAAACTTGGGATACCCAGAAGCTCTCCGGTGAAGATTTTGGAACGGAAAATGAGTCGTGCATTAAGTTGAGCACCTTGGGCATTGGAAGGGTCGTAATGAAGTGAATGAAAGGCAGATAGTAAGCTTGGTGGGTCAGAATCCTGGCGTGATACTTGATAGTGCAGGATGAGTTGAGGAGAAGCAGGATCATATAGAAAATTAGTGTGCAGCTTAACGAAAGAGGGAGAGTCGACTATGCTTAGCAACATCTTAGAGACGCATCGTATGCCGTACACCGACTTTGCAGGCACCCTCTTCAGGATTTCCACCAGTAGTTCCACGGGTAGCTCTGTCAGATTCAACTTTGTTGTCCTGTGCCTCTTCTTCATATTGTTGCAAACCACAAAGCCCTTCTAATTCTATTTACTTGAAAGATTTCTGGGTAACTATTTTTTGCTCGAGGATTGTGTTTCGAAAATCGAAATGGTCTGAGAATTGAGCACTGTATTTATAGAATAGCAAGTCAATGAAGGCTTTTGTTTCCTTGAACCTTATGGGGTGTGGCTTTCCCAGAGGCAGTAGGATATCTTTAGATGAACTTCCCAGAGGCGTTGGGATATCTGAGGTGGGCCTCACTATGGGAGGTTAAATGTTGAATGGGCCTTCATGATTGGGCTAGGTACAAACAAAGAAAGCCCACGGTCTCTTTCTTCACGACTTGAAAAACAATGGATAAGAAAGAAGAGTCTCACTCAGTGGAGTAGAGCTTCGCCGTTTTCTGAAGCCATGGCTGGGATGCCCACCAGCTTCGCATCCAAGCCTGCCATCCTATCCCGGCCAACCGCCAAAACGACGCCGTTCCCGTTCCCGTTCTCACAGTCCAACCTCTTCGGCCTCCGCTTTAATAACCTTTACCCGTTTAACTCCAGCTCCTGTAGCTCTCTCTCCTCCGCCGTCAGCAGCCCCGTCACCGCTCGTTTCGGCGGCGGGGGGCCCCGCAGGTCGAGTAATGACCGCCGGAAGCAGCAGAGCGATGCCGAGGATGACGATAAAGCCCTTGATATCTCCACTATCAGGTTAATAATACTTGATTTGATCTACTAGTGTTGATTCTGTATTTCTGTTGTTTATGTTCTTCAAAATTGCGACTTGAATTTGGTTATGGATGGGATTCGAATAGGTCAGCTTCGGTGAGGCTTATTGATCAGAAGCAGGAAATGGTTCGTGTTTTTTTGTTTGTTGTTGATTTAGTTGCTGAGATGTTGGTGGGAAAATGCAGTATGAAGGTCTTGAAATTTGTGAAATGTGCTGTGTAGGTTGGAGTGGTGTCAAAAAGCGAGGCGATTCGGATGGCCGATGAGGCTGACCTTGATTTGGTATGCATTTTTTGCTACTACCTCTTCCTTATATTATCCGAAAATCTTGAATGCTGTTACCTGCTGCATACTGATTTTGTATGCATTTCAACCATGCTGGCTGCCATTGTACTTGCTCAACTATTCTGTTGGTAGAAATTTGTAGAAGAACCGAGAACTGTGTCTTACAGAAAAAAATTGAGTTCTTTGTTAGCTGTATTGGTGACTGCCATTTGTGTGTGAAATATGTTACTTTTTCGCACAAGATTGAACATGGACATGGTTTCAAGACTAATATCGCATCCATTGTTGCAGGTAATATTGTCTCCAGATGCAGATCCTCCTGTTCTCAGGATTATGGATTACAAGTACGAATTTTTTTGTTAGCTATTAGATAAAGTCCATACTTCTCTCCATGTTGACCATTCCTGTTTCTTATTACCGTTAAATGATCAAGATGTCCTCATAAGGAATTTACCCCTCGTACATGTATATCATTAAGGAGGTAATAAGCAGAAACGTTCAGCATTAATTTTAGTTGCTGGGTATGTACTTTCATATCTTGTAGTCTGTGATGGCATCGGTAATTATCCTTTTCAGTAATGGAAGATTGTACAATAAATTACAGTGAACAATATGTTGCACTAGTAATTAGGATTGAAAAATCAGGGTGTATACTTACTACATGGTTCTCTGCGGTTGATCTACAAATACAATTTTTTATTTTGAATTGAGTAGTGAGCTTAATTATCTCTACCTTTTGCTTTTCTCAGTAAATATCGGTATGAACAACAAAAGAAGAAAAGAGTGTCCCAAAAGAAAAGTGCAGGCAAGGGTTTCTCTATCTTGAGCATGCTGCATTTCTTTTTAATTCATGCAGAAGCATGACCTCGGATTTGAGGAAAGTTACTGACTGAATATTCTCCTTCTTTTCTTAGCCAGTCGCATGGATTTAAAGGAACTCAAAATGGGGTAAACCACTGATTCTGCTTTCTTTGTTTATCCGCATTCAGTATTATTTTATTTTGTCATATTATTTTAGTCTTCTAGTATTCACACTTTATCCAAGTTTATGTTATATAACTAGAAAGCAATTATTTATTTCATAAGCTTGCCATCACAATAGTTTACATACTGGTAATAATTGGCTTGTATCAAAGATAATAAAAGGTTACTGTCTAGGAACTAATGTGAAAGAAAAGAAAACACGTTCAATTTGTTTCAAACTACAAAGAGAAGACCTTGCTTTCACAGCACGACATGTGATTTACAACTTAACTGGTTCAATAGGAATTATATCTACAAATGAGGAACTTTTTGTATCATCATTGAAGAAAATTTTACTGTCTCTTGACCAGAGGTATCCAAACCACATAACTTGAACAAAGCCTCATAATGCATCTCCTCATATCTCAATGACCTATCTCCAAACTTTTGGTAATGGAAACAAATGAGAGATTTATTTCATTTGAGATTTCTGTGGGGGTGTGACTAGCTCCTCTAGTTGTGATAAATGTCATATCTGTTAGCCGCAACTCAAGTTTAGGTATATTTATGTGTAATATTACCTGCTATGCTTTAAATTTATTATTTACTAAAGGTCTAAATTTGAGACTCGGAGCAGATGTTGCATATCATTTTTATGTATGAGTTTTGCTCACATTATTGTTATGTGTACAGTTACAACATTGATCAACATGATTATTCTGTACGTATGAGAGCTGCCCAGAAGTTTCTCAAAGATGGTGATAAGGTAGGTTGCTTAAATTTCTCAAGGAGGGCCTTCTTTTATTATCAAAGGATATCCCTGCGCTACACTCTTATATTTCTCTGCTTTGATATTATTCATAAGGATCATGACTAATTGCTGTAGGTCAAAGTTATGGTCAACTTGAAGGGTCGGGAAAATGAGTTCCGAAATAAAGCTATCGAGCTTCTCAAACGCTTTCAAAGTGAAATTGGGGAGGTACTGATGCCCTATCTCTGCTTCTAATCATTAACAGAGTTGCACATAAAAACATAAATTGTTGCATGACTCAACTTCCAGCTATTTATGTACAATTGTACGCTTGATGTGCAGCTTGCAACAGAGGAAGCCAAAAGTTTTAGCGACAGAAACATGTTTATAGTTTTAGTTCCAAACAAGGCTGTTCTCCAGAAAGCTCAAGAGCCGTCAAAGAAAAAGGAGAACCCTCAAGTGAATGAAGTGTCAAGTGTCTGAATGGACTCAAAGTTTCATGCAGGTTTAACAAATGTAAAATTCAGTGCCATTTCAAAGGAGGAAAAGTAAAAAGAATCAAGTGGCATCATCATAGTTCTTCAAACTAGGTTGGGTGGGTATCTCTGAGGTTGTGTATATCATTAGTGTAATACATGTATTAGAGTGTTAACTGTTTTTTTTTTTCAATCAAGGGCTCAAAAGTTACCAAGTTTTGTAGATCGTACTTTGAATAACTTAATAGTTTCTATCTGAAGCTAAATATATGTAATCAAATATGTTTTGACAAAAAGAAGGTCATCCATCCATTTTAGAACATTTTGAAGAAAAGGCATAATTCACGAAGGGCAAATACCCAAAACCAAGCCCCCAACCTCAATTACAGCAGTAAAAAAGACGAGTCAATTAGGACAGAGAGCAGCTGATCGACCACAATACCCCCAGGCTCAATTTCATCATGGTTTGCTGCCTAGTTAAATATATATTTTAACCAATGGATTGGACTAGTGTCCGCAGGAAAACATTTCCAGTTTCTACTGGGAAAACACAGAACTCAAACCAAATTTAGAGCAGCAGGAACTTATGTTAGTGGGAAAAAAATACCATTTCTACTAGGAGAAAAAATTATTAAACACTTTCCAAAATGTTAGTGGCTGGATTTCTCAAAGGAACAAGAATATACACTTATTCATTCCTATAAATACACAAAATCCTACAGTAACATGGCATAAACAACCACAAACAAATGCACTAGCAGGCTTGTTGCAATGAACTTCTTGGGAATAATACTTTTTCTCTTGTTATTAGTATCCACATCTATAGCTGATCAACGCAATGTCTTCGATGTGACAAGCTCAAAATATGGTGGTACACCCGACTCAGATATTTCAAATGCATTGGCAATGGCGTGGACAGATGCGCGCGTGTGAATCAACATCGATGAGCATTGTTCTTGTTCCGAGGGGACTATATCAATTATCACAACAGGCAACAATGGAAGGTCCCTGCCGGGCTCCTATACAGTTTCAAATCCAAGGAACATTACAAGCTCCAAAAGACCGGAGCCAACTCGATGAATCTTGGGTTTACTTTAGGAACATCAACATGCTTACCTTGACCGGAGGTGGAACTTTCGACGGGCAAGGAGAGCTTTCTTGGATGGACTCTACCCCCGTCGATATTAGTTTCAAAACCGTTAACAATTCCATCATTAGTGGCCTAACTTTCATGGATAGTGCAAAGTTCCACATTAAAGTTCATGACTCCAACAATGTCAAATTCCAACGGGTCACAATCACAGCACCAGAAGATAGTCCTAACACTGATGGAATCCACATAGCTAAGTCATCGAGGATCACAGTCTCTGACTCCAACATTGCAACCGGTGACGATTGTGTTTCAACTGGTGATGGCTCCAGCCAAATTCTAGTGTCCAACATCAACTGCGGACCAGGTCATGGAATAAGCATAGGCAGTCTAGGAAAGTATGAAAACGAACAACCAGTGGTTGGTATCACGGTCAAGAACTGCACGCTTACCTGCACAACCAACGGCGCGAGAGTCAAGACATGGCCAGACTCTCCGGGAACTAGCGTGGCTACTAATATACTCTCCCAAGACATAATCATGGTGAATGTGAAGAACCCTATCCTCATCAACCAGAACTATTGCGACAGAGGCAAGTCTTGTAAGTTAACGATTGTAGTCGCAGTTCACCGTGCCGGAATGTGGAGTTGTCCGGAATTGACCTCACGTACAGTGGAGACGAGAAAGAGAAAATTACATCCGAGTGTAGTAATGAATAAGTAGCGTTACTAAGGCTCTTGCTTGTGAAAATCTAGGTGACATACCTCAGGAGGCAGACACACCTCCCCCTCCGCCAGAGGTAGACACACCTCCTTCGGTGACAATGATATATGAGCATCCACATCCTCTGCCTCACCCGCCGGCAACATTTTCAAGGGGAAACGACCGACAATGGCGCTCCTGGTTTTTTTTTTTTTTTATAGTAATAGCTTGTGTTCTATGTTTGAAGAGGAAAGAAAAGATACGAACCGCATGTACTTATATCTGAAGTTAGTTTGTATCCCAGATGATTATGATCCAAGTTGACAACCTAACTTTGTAAATTTAATGTAAACAATCTTACTGCTTGAAATCTAGCAGTAAACCTTTGAAACAAGATCAATTGGAGTTTGATAAATGATAGAAAAAACCGTCTTGAACAAAAATGTTTGTAGAAGTGCTTGTATTTCTTATACTTTATAAATCTTCTACTTCGATGAATGTGTTTGTAAATTTTGTTCATGTTTTGCTGCCTACTAATATAGATCTTATGGTCTTCTGCTAACCTGTTTAGATGGCGAGGCTTGAACTCACTCACCTAACAATAGGAACTTAGCTTAGGTTCTAAGTTCTTAAATCCCAAGTATATGCTCTCGTGTAGTTTTCCTAGCTTTTGAAAGCAACGGTTTGGCTGTATTTTAAGTTTTCCTGTTTGGGCAAATGTTTTCCTCATCACACATATCGTCTATGATTTAATCATCATTAAGGTCATGAGAAATCTTTGGATTATCATCTAACAAGTAACAAACAGAAATTATCATCAAACTGAAAAATACAGAAGAACTAGAGAAATGTGCATATCATGTTTCGAGTGAGGTTGTGGAAAAGGAAAGAGCGAGAGAGAAGGGTATGTAGGCAAACATAGAATCAATGGATTATAATTGAAGAATGGAGGGAAGGAAGCTTAGCTTCAAGGCAATGGGGACCCTGCAACCAACAACTATAACATCTCTTATGTGGAGACTTTAACATTAGGTGACACCAAATATCCCATGACACCCCCTACCTAGTTCCATTCATATAACACAAACTCCTCATTCACCATCTCCATCACCATTTCTCCTTCCTATTCACAGCTGACACACCCACCATGGAAGCCAGCGCCGGACTTGTTGCTGGTTCTCACAACCGCAACGAACTGGTCGTCATTCATGGTCATGAAGAGGTACGTAACTAGTTTGGTTAGCTAGTGCAAAGAAAAGGTTATAATATATCTTATGAATACGTAAATGTTTGTGAGACTAATATGTAATATGAACTTTGCAGCACAAGCCTTTGAGGAACTTGGATGGCCAGGTCTGCGAGATATGTGGAGACGAGGTTGGACTGACTGTGGATGGGGACTTGTTTGTGGCTTGCAATGAGTGTGGATTCCCTGTGTGCAGGCCTTGCTATGAGTATGAGAGGAGAGAAGGCTCTCAGAACTGCCCTCAGTGCAAAACTAGATACAAGCGTCTCAAAGGAAGCCCCAGGGTGGAGGGAGACGATGATGAGGAGGATGTGGATGATATTGAGCATGAATTTAACATGAATGAAGATGATCAACACAATAAGGGTATCAAAAACAATGAGCAAATTGCCGAAGCAATGCTCCATGGGAAGATGAGTTATGGAAGAGGACCAGATGATGAAGAGAATTCTCAATTCCCACCTGTGATTGCTGGTGTCAGATCTCGCCCGGTCAGTAATCATTTTGTTTTGAGCACCTAGCTACTAGCTTTGCTAATAACACAAGCTCAACTACACACATCAAACTTTTTTTTATGTATATTCTTGTTCCAACCATTGACACTAGTATGCCTATATTCAGGTAAGCGGCGATCTCACATACTTATCTCATGGTTATGGAGATCAACCTTCTTCACTTCATAAACGAGTTCATCCATATCCACCTTCTGAGACTGGTAAATGATCAAATTGATTTCCATATTCTTTCTCAACATCATGTATATATTGGACCAAGTACTTTTTCACTGACCCTGATGCTGCAAATGCAGGAAGTGAAAAATGGGATGACAGGAAAGATGGAGGGTGGAAAGAAAGAATGGATGACTGGAAATTGCAGCAAGGCAACTTGGGAGGGCCCGAACCTGATGACATGAATGATGCAGACATGTCAATGTAAATGCTTCAAACAGAGATCACTGCATTTTCATGTTTACATTTTGAAGTCATATATGCATGATGTGAACTTTAATCAATACTGCAGGATTGATGAAGCTAGACAGCCACTGTCGAGGAAAGTATCAATTGCATCTAGCAAGATCAACCCATATCGAATGATCATTGTAGCTCGGCTGTTTATTTTGGCTGCATTCCTCCGGTATAGACTAATGAATCCGGTTCATGAAGCACTTGGTCTCTGGTTAACTTCTGTCATTTGTGAGATATGGTTTGCAATATCATGGATCCTTGACCAGTTTCCTAAGTGGTACCCTATTGAGCGTGAGACCTACCTTGATCGCCTTTCACTCAGGTATACATATACAAAAGCACTAGTGTATGGAACACAAAAACTGAGCAGACCTTGCTATTGCAGTGTCATATTCTACGTACTTAAATAGTCAACATCTAATTTTCAATTGATACGGTACTAATCTTACATGGGTAACTAATGCAGGTATGAAAGGGAGGGTGAACCAAATATGCTCTCCCCTGTAGATGTATTTGTGAGTACTGTGGATCCCATGAAGGAACCTCCACTTAATACAGCAAATACAGTCCTTTCAATCTTGGCCATGGACTATCCTGTTGAAAAAATCTCATGCTACATTTCTGATGATGGAGCTTCCATGCTCACCTTTGAGGCCTTGTCAGAAACAGCAGAATTTGCAAGGAAATGGGTACCCTTTTGTAAGAAATTTGCTATTGAGCCTCGAGCCCCCGAGATGTACTTCTGTGAGAAGATCGATTATCTCAAGGACAAAGTCCAGCCAACATTTGTCAAGGAGCGTCGAGCCATGAAGGTCAGTTTGTACTACTTGACCCTTTTAATATATCAAGGTTTAAGATATAAAAGGCTGACCATTTTTGTTCTGTTGGTGCAGAGAGAATATGAAGAGTTCAAGGTTAGGGTAAATGCTCTTGTGGCCAAAGCCACAAAGGTTCCTCCAGAAGGGTGGATTATGCAAGATGGGACACCATGGCCTGGAAACAATACTAAGGATCACCCTGGTATGATTCAGGTCTTTCTTGGTCACAGTGGAGGCCTTGATACTGAAGGAAATGAGCTCCCTCGTCTTGTATATGTGTCTCGTGAGAAGAGGCCTGGCTTTTCACATCACAAGAAAGCTGGTGCCATGAATGCTTTGGTAAATTTGAACTCGTTCTGCTCTTTTTCTACTGTTTAGTCACATTAAGCTCACAATCTCTTAACAACTTCTATGCATATACATTCAGGTTCGTGTCTCTGGAGTGCTCACCAATGCTCCTTTCATGCTCAACTTGGATTGTGATCACTATGTTAACAACAGCAAGGCTGCAAGAGAGGCCATGTGCTTCTTGATGGACCCTCAAATTGGAAGGAAAGTTTGCTATGTCCAATTCCCTCAAAGATTTGATGGCATTGATAGGAATGATCGTTACGCCAACAGAAACACTGTCTTTTTTGATGTAAGTCACTGCAGGAAATCAGCTTATCCCAATTTAATGACTTGGAAGTGCTGATGTTCATTTTCACTGTCTTTTAGATTAACATGAAAGGTCTGGATGGAATTCAAGGTCCAGTGTATGTGGGAACAGGATGTGTTTTCAGAAGACAAGCTTTGTATGGATATGATCCCCCAAAGGGTCCTAAGCGCCCAAAGATGGTAAGCTGTGACTGCTGCCCATGTTTTGGACGCCGCAAGAAGGTTCCCAAGTATTCCAAGAATGATGCAAACGGAGATGCTGCAAACCTCCAACTACAAGGTGGCCATCGTTATCAGTGTTCTTTACCAATTTGATACCTGTATATACAAATTTTTCTGGCCTAAAGTTAAGAGTTATGTTCATGTTGAGTAGGCATGGACGATGACAAGGAGCTATTGATGTCCCAAATGAATTTCGAAAAGAGATTTGGACAGTCGGCTATTTTTGTGACTTCAACTTTAATGGAGCAAGGAGGTGTTCCTCCTTCTTCAAGCCCTGCAGCCATGCTTAAGGAAGCCATTCATGTTATCAGTTGTGGTTATGAAGACAAAACAGAATGGGGCATTGAGGTAAAGTCTGAACAATATCACAGTTTTGTTGATTTACTATCAAGCTAGCTAAAGTAGATCATCTTCATTCTTTATGCACTGTAATTGCCACTTTTGCTTGTGCAGCTGGGTTGGATTTACGGATCTATTACAGAGGATATCTTGACAGGTTTTAAGATGCATTGCCGTGGTTGGAGGTCAATTTACTGTATGCCAAAGAGACCTGCATTCAAGGGTACAGCTCCCATCAACTTGTCAGATCGGCTCAACCAGGTTCTTCGTTGGGCACTTGGTTCCATTGAGATTTTCTTCAGTCGCCACAGTCCTCTGTTGTATGGCTACAAGGGAGGGAAGCTCAAGTGGCTCGAGAGATTTGCTTATGTCAACACTACTGTCTACCCTTTCACCTCCCTTCCTCTTCTCGCCTATTGTATCCTCCCTGCCGTCTGCTTGCTCACCGATAAATTCATCATGCCACCAGTACGAACTTTTATTTATTTTCCTCGATCATTGGATGTGAAGAAATGATACATTAACTGTAATTTAACTATGACACACCCAGTGAAGAAAGAGGTGTTTCCTGATACAGTGAGAAATCTTAATTAGTTCTAGAAATTTTGACAAATGTAATGTTATCACCTGACCAAGTTCTGTTTCATTCCAGATAAGCACATTTGCAAGTCTCTTCTTCATTGCTCTGTTCCTTTCAATCTTTGGCACGGGCATCCTTGAGCTGAGATGGAGTGGAGTGAGTATAGAAGAATGGTGGAGAAATGAACAATTCTGGGTGATTGGTGGTGTGTCAGCTCACCTCTTCGCTGTTATCCAAGGTCTACTGAAGGTTTTGGCTGGAATTGACACCAGCTTCACTGTAACAGCCAAGTCTTCAGATGATGGAGATTTTGGAGAGTTGTACGCCTTTAAATGGACAACTCTACTAATTTCTCCAACCACTATCTTAATCATTAACATGGTTGGAGTAGTTGCTGGTATTTCAGATGCCATAAACAATGGGTATGAATCATGGGGACCTCTATTTGGAAAGCTCTTCTTTGCCTTCTGGGTGATTGTCCATCTATATCCATTCCTTAAAGGTCTTATGGGGAGGCAGAACCGTACGCCAACAATTGTTGTCATTTGGTCAGTGCTCCTGGCTTCTATCTTCTCCTTACTCTGGGTTCGAATCGACCCATTTGTGATGAAAACCAAGGGACCTACGACAAAGCAATGTGGAATCAATTGCTGAAAATACTTGAATGTATCTAGTCTTTCTTGAAATTAGCATCTTCAGACACATTCTTGGCTTTACAAACTATGAAATCTAGACGAATACAAAGGAGATCCATCAGAGTGAATAAAGATAGAGCATAAAGTTTTTTGTAGCTTGAATGCAATGTACACAGTTTTGTATGCGTAAGTGAATTGAAAATGTTGTGCTATTTTTACTTCTGGCAAGTAGATGTTTGTGATGAAATAATGTATGTATCATTTGCAGGTTTGTCTTTTACTTTGTTGTAGATGGTATAAATTTCCTACTTAAAAAAGAAAGAAGAACAAAATCTTACCAGTGATAAGAATAAACTGCAGACTAGATGCTTGGATCAGGGTACACCTTTACCAGTGTTGAATAACTTCGTTTTCACCAGTAGTCTCCACAAGAACAGACACCGTCTTTGAAATGATGGAATCTATTAGCATCCCTAACTACAATAACTCTCTCTGTAATCTTGGATATAAATTTAGTTGCATTATGACAATCCAAACAAACCCGTAGATTCTTGATGATTCTGATTTCTGTTCCAGGTGCCGTCAAAATAAGGGCAAAAGCAATGGCCAACTTCTCACTATGAACGTTCACCATTAGCTCCTTCTCTTCCTCCTCCACATCATGCAAAGCAGTTCCAGTTTCAGTTTGAAATCCTGCCTCCCTCATTTTCCCTGTTAACTTTTCTAGCATCTTATAGATTGATGTTGTTTGAGGATGGGAATGATCACCACAAGTGAAGATATGTTGGGTGTCACCAATCTCAAGAAGAGTGCATCCAGGAGCCTTTGCCAAATTTCTATGCTTGGCTACCTGCCGGACTGAAGCAGCCTTGGGAAAGTTACCATCGGCTGATAATATATTAGAGAGCAAGACATAATATCCGGTATTATCTGGATCCAATTCAAGTAGCTTTTCAGAAGCCAAACGTGCGAGTTTGGTGTCTTTGTGTATCTTACATGCACCAAGCAAGGCTCCCCAAACAGCAGCCCCTGGCTCAACTGGCATTTTATTTATAAACTCCAAAGCCTTCTGCAACTGTCCAGCTCTGCCAAAGATGTCAACCATGCAAGCATAGTGCTCAGCTAAGGGCACGAACTGATGGTTATGAACCATTCTGTGGAAGATTTCATCTCCTTCTCTCACTAATCCAGCATGGCTGCAAGCATACAAGACAGAGAGAAAAGAAACGCCGCTTGGGGGAATCCCGGAGTCCAACATCTCATCAAAGAGTTTCAACGCCTCATAGCCATCACCATGGAGGCCATAACCAGATATCATGGCATTCCAAGTGACTACATTCTTCTCCCTCATTAAGTCGAATAGTTGCCTGGCTTCCACAATGCTCCCACACTTTGCATACATGTCAATTAAAGCAGTCAGCACGTAGATATTAGACTCAAGATTTTTGCTCTTAATCAAACCATGAACCCACTTCCCAAGACTTAAAGCTCCAAGCTGCGCACAGGCAGAAAGAACAGTAGTAACGGTAGTGGGATTTGGACAGAACTCAGAAATCATTTCTCGGAAAAGAGCTATCGCAGTCTCTGTAAGCCCATTTTGGGTATAACCTGATATCATCGCATTCCAAGACGCCAAAGTTCTCTTCAGAGACTCATCAAAAAGCTGCCTGGCCAACTCAATCTCATTCAGTCTACAGTACACAGTAACTAAAGCAGTCGAAACAGAAGGATGCGACACAATGCCAGATTTCACACATAAACTCTGAAGGGAGCCAGTGAGCTGCAGATGACCAAAAGGACAAGACACAGGAACCAACCCCACAACTGTGCTCGAACTAATTTTCTCCCCACACCCAAGCAACTCCTTAAACAGACCAACTGCCAACACTGTCTCATTATTACAAGTATACCCGGCAATCATCGCGTTATAACATATCAAATCCGGCTCGCCAATCATCCCAAACACCATCCTAGCGGCCTCAATCTCCCCGCATTTCGCGTACAAAGAAACCAACCCAGTAAGCACATGTACATCCTCATGAAACCCAATTTTCAGGGCCAGACACTGCACCCACATCCCTGCTTTCAGCTCCTGCAGTTCGGCCACCGCAGGAAGCAATGTCGCTAACGTAGTCGAATCAAAACCCGTCCCACCCAAAATCATGTCCCTGAAAACCCTCACCGCGTCAGCATAGTAACAATTTCTCACCAAACCAGAAACCATAGTGTTCCACAGCACCGTATCCTTGTCAGGCATTTCGTCGAACACCTTCAGCGCATACTCAACTCTCGAAATTTTAAAGTAGAGGTCCACCACAATTGAACCCACGTACAGATTTGATCCCAATCCATCGATAATGGAGTGGGCGTGGAGCAGAGCCCCGTATTTCTCGTCCTTAAACCCGGAACTCGCGGAGATGGCGAAAGCGTAGGTGTACTTATCAGGTTTAAGAGCGGTGCTTTTCCGGAGATGGGTGTAGAGAGAAATCGAAGACAGAGGCGAGGCGTTGGCGGCGAAGCCTTTGATGAGGACGTTGAAGAGGAAGAGGTCGGGTTGTGAGACGGAGAAGACGAGGTCACGTGCGTGGCGTATGGCTTTGAGGTCGGAGAACTTGTGGGTGAGCTTGGTGACTGTGACGAGGTCGTCGTGGTAGCCATTGCGGATGATCTGCGCGTGGGTTTGGGTCAGGTGAGAGAGTGTTGTGGCGTTTCTGAGGACGCTGAGGAAGAAGTTCCGGTCTTTGTGTGCCGAGGAGTAGCTACTTATGTTTCTGCTGATCATTTCAGTGTTTTGTCTGATGAGTTTGAACTCGGGCACGGCGGCACAGTCGTACATATACTAACCCAGTTGTTTCTACCGACGAAGACCTCGTCGGGATTGCTAGTGGAAGACATAAGGAAAGGTATGATACGGATGGTTACATATAATTTCTTCTATTTCATTTTCTTGGCATCTAAATTGACATTTCCAGAACCATGCTTCCTTTGCATTTTTTTTTTTACTTTTCATCAGCGTAAATACAAAAAGCTACTACTACCAGTGGAAGGCACCGGAGCCGATGGCTCTTTCGCTCGGGGAACAACACGTTGACATATCACGGCTTAAAACACAATTTACATTATTCACAGGGGAACCGAGGAGACACTTTTATCTCAGCTCGAGTATGTATCCGTTCGGAATTGGGAAGCTTGTGTGATTAGCTTAGAGGCTAGTCAGGGTCAAGGAGGTGTCTCGGTTGCCAAAATTGGCTGCTGGCAGTTCCCAAATCTTGTTTCATTTGTATGAGTTGCGTCGTAAGGCTGTATTCCTCTACCTGTTTTTACGAAGAATTAGAAGTTGATAAAAGCCAATTACAAAGGAACGAGGGCACAATCATATGGAGAACACAACTTGTGGCCAGATTATTGTACCTGCATAGCTGCTGCTGAGGCCAGCAATGCTTCACATTCGTCAAGCATGGCTTTCTCTTGCGCTGCTACAACAGCAAGTTCTGAAACCAAACCATTCACCCCCTCCACCTGTTCATATAAAGATAAAATTTCAAATTATTAGGTACATTCTTTCGACAGATGATACCCATCATAGACAGGTTTTCGGTTGCAAGAGATCTCTGAATTGGTGTTTAGTTCTAGTGCTACCCAGGTAACCCAGTACATGTAAAAAAAAAAACAGTACTGGAAACAGAAGGGGTTGAATAGAGCACTATATTATTGTTGTTGTTAATTTCCAATAACATAAATCTCACCCTTGAGAGCAAAGAGCATATGGAGGACCCCATTGCTTGCATCACATCAACAGCTGACCAGATAGCTACCTTCAAAGAGTCAATATCCGTCTGCAAAAGTATAGCTTATAGTTATAAAAAATATATTAAAAAAACAAAAAAAAACCTTTCATTTATGAAGAAAAAAAGTGATTTTCTTGCAACATATAACATACCCTTGCCCCTCCAGTTACTGGAAGCCGGAGAGTGCTTGCCTCCAAATCTTCCATAGCCCCGGAGAAAGCAGCAATATGATCTCTTTCAAGTAAAGCCCAGTCATCAAGGTAGTCCATCTGGACAATTATAATGCACAAATATGGAATCATATAAAAATTGTGATCTCACATTATAGTGCGTTGACTTAGAATCAATGCACCAAACCGGAATATTGACAATAAAGAAACCGCTGTTGTGCAAAAGAGGCATTACCTGATCATTCAATACTGACTTCAGCTTTTGCTCAAGATTTAACTGCTGGAGTTTGATTCTTTTCCTGATTACTAAATCCCACAAACTTAGTGTAGCGTTCCACACATTCAACAGAGTTCTCTGCATCGTCAAATAAAACTCTCATTAAATTTGGCTTATCCTATTATAAAGAATTAGAAACACACATTTCTTACGAACAAACAACACTCTAGTAGTTCAAAATTGCAAAGATCTAAGAAGGATTGGTGTGTGTAAAAGTGTTTGGAAGCCACTTGGATCAGCAGGACTGTCTCCAGATATGACATGACATAAAAGGATGTTCGCAGTATTACAGATTGTTAACAGAATGAGCAAGGCAGATGAATAGGCTTAAAAGTTTGCAATTTACACAGACAACCCACCTCTGCAGTTACTTTCTGAATATAAAGTACAGCCTCTGCCCTGGCATTAGCAAATCTCCACTGCAAAAATCTATTGTGAAGTAGCCGCAGCTGATGGGCATCTTCAATGTAAGCTGCACTCTTTTTCCCCTTGAAATCAGCAATGAAACTAAGCACAGAAGTCGCACTGCTTGATTGACAAGAAGCACTCGAAACCCTCGCCTTCGATGGACTAACTCCTCTAGAAGGAGGAGTAGAGGGTCTTGAAGACCGAGAGGGACTGGCACCCCTTGAAACAGAAGGCGAGAACAATGAGGCCTTATTGGGAGAGGACGGTCGCGATAGGGATCTGACTTTAGGAGTTCCACTTGACAACCTCTCTGAAAGCCTATTAGACACAAGCTTATGCAGTGTACTATCATCAGCTGAATTTGCTCTACCAAGTCCATGGACTGATGATAACATCGCAGCATCACCACCCGATTTCTGTACCGGCTTTCCCAATCCATCAGCTGCAGGCATTCGCCTCAGCATAGGCACACCAACTCCGGGAGCTGGTGTCGCAAGCTTAAGGATCCTAGGACCAAGATCCATGCTTCTATTTAACGAATTGGAATTGGAATTTGAAGATACTTTGCCACCTATTCTACTAGGCCACCGATGCTGATCTATCAATCTAGAATGCAAGCTGTCCACCGGTTTAGAATTCTCCGATTGATCAGACACATTCTTCCCTCTAAGCGGGCTCCTTTTCCTCTCCGGCGTGAGCTTCCTCGGAGCTCCCTCAGCCTGTCTATGAGCCACATTGGACGACGATCGCAGTGTCCGATCCGACAAAGCACTAGTGACAGGCTTCTCCTTCTTACTAACAGGAATCGAAATCGAATCAGATTGAAATGAAACACTCAAACTCCTCATCGTCGAAGGCCACAAACCACCATCAGCCAACCGGCCATTTCTTCTCGACGAAACATCAGCCGCAGAATCCTTCACCGGCGTCGATGGACACGCCGGCGGCGACGGCGAGGGAGGCGTGGCGGGCCTTCTCCGGTCGGCCGACAGTGATCTCTTTGGCGCCAAAGATGAGGGAGACCGCGGCGTCCTCGAAACACTCGGAGATGGAGCGCGTCCGGCGGTTGAGCTAGGGCGGGAGGGAGTAGGTGACTTGTAACGGGAGCTAACTTCCCGGATTCGAGGGCGGCGCGTGGAGGAGGCGAGTGAAGAAGGTGCATTGTACTTTTCGGCGGGAACCAACGGTGGCCTGCGCTCAGATTCACCTACATCCATGAAATCAGAGCATCACATTGATCGCTGCTCTCTCTTCACCAAAATCAAACCCGTAAATTCCAATGCTGCTTCAAAGATTGATACTTTTCTCTGCAATAAATCTGCCAAAAACAAGTAAAGAAGCAAAAAAAGAGTCAAGGGGGGGGGGGGGGGGGCAGTCTGGAAAGAGCAAAGAATAAATAATCAAACTGGTTAAAGCATACATCTTTACAGAGGCTCAGATCCAATTGGGAATCAATTCCACAGTTACAGCGAATAATTAGAGACCCAAATCCAGGAGGGGAGGGTGATAAGGTCAGGGAATTGAGGAGGGCACACAACATTTGTGGGCACAGCGATTTACGGAGAGTCGGTGTCACTGACGGTTATCAGGAATGGGAGAGGTTAGAGTTGTTGATTACCCACCAAATTATAACTGTGATGAAGGGTGGTGTAGGGTAAAGGGGGGGGGGGTACCCTAGGAAAGGGCGGAGAGAGTGGAGAGATGAAGGTGTAGGATAAGAGAGAGAAAAGAGAGAAAGGGAAAGGGGGAAGAGAGGGGTGGTGTACAAACTGGCTTTCAGTTTCTTTCTTTGGTGTGGTCCTTTCTCACGGGACTGCCATGGTCGATTGGGCTTGAAACGGGTCAACTTCAAAACCAACAACACTGTAACAACTAAGCACTAAAATGCAATAATGCATCATCAATTTCCTAATATAAGCTCCTGAAATTTACTTACTTTACTATAATTATTGTACTGTATTGGTTGTCCAGTCTCTAAGTTTTTGTGAAAGATTTAAGTAAATATTAGTTGATTCTGAGAGCTTAATATTATAACTTATAAGGTTCTATTATTCGAAGGTTGAAGCTTGCAGGTGGTGATGTTCTTGAGGGAGATGTGGGAAAAAGACATGGAGGTCCACGTGGACGAAGGATCATTGTCCATCCCCATGAATTTTACAGTGTTAAAAATTAGAAACCAGGGACAGAACTCAGAACCATATATGGATAGAAAATCAAGCCTAACACATCCCTTATGTTGGAAACTTGGAATTAACGATAAACCGATGAAATGCAGTAATAGAAAATTGAAGAGGAAAATGAATCCGAGGTGTGAGTGATCCATGTCATTGAACCGGGTTTTGTCTCTCATATTGAAGACACGTTCCAGGTATTCACTGCTCATCCAAATCTCTCCCTCCGTATATACAAAAATTCAATGAATCTAACCGAAAATTTCATACCTTGAAATTCCACCAATCAATTCGAGAGAGAAATTAGTGAGATCAGCAAAAACCATAAAATCACAAGCAATATACAAATCAAAGACTTACCGAGGGGATGTTTTAGAGCTTTGATTCTTCGAGAAATCAAATCGCGAGGCAGCGTGGCGAGGGGGAGAGGTTCGCCTGGAACGGAGGGGGCTTGTAGGGACGGTGATCGGAGAGTCGAGATTTTCCGGCGAGAGGTTTGAAGCGGCAGAGAGGGAGAGGGGGAAAATTAAGGAAAGGTTCAAAGGCTGTGGTGGTTGATTTGAGGAAATAATTAAATTTTTTTAAGACCAAAAGAGAAAAAAAGTGCATTTTTTAATTCTTTTAAATAAAATAAATTAAAAAAAGGGGGAAGGAACGGTTACAGTTAGGAGGGACCGGGAAAGAACGTTGTTTTCGCGCCACCTCTTGGCGCGGTTCTCCTGCGTGGCACCCCACCTAAACACTTGGTGTTATATAGAGGGGTATAACTGTCTTAAGTTACGAATCCAAACGTATTTGTAACGTTTTGCGCTCCGGATGTGGTCATCTCCGGCGCTTTTCCGAACAGTCCAATGATATCACACACTCGAAGACTTGTCAGATATCCGTCGGATATGCCGGAGACGTGTCGGGAAATTTCTGCTATGTTCACAAAAGACAATGTTACCCCTATCTAGGCTATGTGAAACTCTTGAGGACCCGTGCAAGCGGTTTTTCTACTTTTTTAAACCAGCCCATCGTTTTTACGGTCATATTTAGCATAGAGATAGTGTTAGATGAGTCGAATTATGATTGACCGCAAGAGAGAGCACGACCAAACATTCTAATTGTTTTTAACAATTTTCTGGGGAGGTTTGTTTTTGGTGAATGTCTAACTTGCTAAATCATACCGACATGCAATTAATCAGCAACTCATTGTATAAAACCCCAGAATAAGGGTCAAAGCTAAGCTAACTACATTTTCATACTGGGTGATATTTCGGGTTTAAATTGACCTTCAACGACTTGGCAAGGCTGCGTCTGGAGGAGTAGTCTTTATCGATGGCCAACCAAGAATCATGTCCCTGGCTATATGCATGAGTACACGGATGTTCTATTCAATTCTTTCACAAGAAGCAAGCAGTTTTGTTCTGTTTTGTACATTTCGATCTTGTTGTCAAAACTTTTAAGTTCATTTAATTTTATCTGGGAATAAATGGCCACCAAAAGCCACAAGACGAATTATTACGTAGGACAATTCTATGAAAATGATTAGTCCAAGAAAAGAGGTTTATGATTAATTTTGGTATTCAAGCCAAAATAAAATTAAGAAACAAGCATGTACTGGTGCATGGTGAGTAATCATGATGTATGAACTAATCAAGTAGCTAGCTAGGTCTTTCCTTGCTTTTATTTTCCCTCCATCACCACTTCAAAATTCTACATGATAAAAAGCGCAGAGTCAAAAGCTCCTTCTCCTTCTGTCAAAAGCAGCTTCTGCTTGTTGTGCATATATTCCTTTTATGGATCAATGTTCTAACTTTCTAAGCTTTCATGTTTGCTAGACATTCCTCTGATCATTTGATTAATCCTTAATTTGATGTCTTTAGTTCCTCCCCAGCCTGACACTAACTAACCAGGCATTACGCACTGGCAGTGGCTATAGTATCGAATCCCTGCTACTTTTAGCCGAAAGCTGGAGATCGATCGGCCCCATTGATATTGATGTACACCAACATTGATCGATTGGAAAAGTTCGTGATTCGGTGCGACAGAATCATGGAATATGTGAAGAAGTGCATGAGAAATAAACTTATAGGTTGAACAACTCTAACAGAAACTTTCAAGTCATTATATTCTGAAGAATAAAGCATAGATTGGACATCATAACTAACGATTTAAACATCTGAAATCTATATAAACCGAAGTATTGCAAAATATCTCCTAATGGTTCCTCTTCTGGCATGAGAACGTCTACTACAGTTTGTAACGCAGATGCAGCGAATTTAAAAGAATTGTATTATATATAAGAGGTCAGATTATGTTGTCTCACTCTTTTGTTAGTTTGATTTCAATAAATTAAAAACAGTTTGCCATATTAAAAATATATTATATATATGAGAAGTCCCTTTTGATAGTTTGGAATTTGGACACCTCATACGTTATGCAACTATCTGCTTTCAATTAGAAGTCAAAGCCTAAATTGAACTCTTTGTGAGACATCCCCATCTCTTTGGCCTACCCAGTTCCTCTTGCTTGTTCTTTCTGGATTTATTCACTTGTGAATCCTCCAAATACGAACAACTCACCATAAACAACGTTCATATGTATCATATACTGTAGTATTATCATGAAATCAATATAGATTAAGCTCATAATTAAGTAGTTGAACATGCATGTCATTCCATGTTACAATTTAAAATGTTCCTAAACAATATCAGAAAGAACTATGCAGTGATTACAATATCAATAATGCATCATTGAAATGCAGATTCTGCCAAATCTTCTTCTTGAATTAAAACTTGGAAAAGGACCAAATGATGAGGGCTCTTGTGCTAGAATATAATAATGGAATGCAATCATGGCGAATCGAACCCATGCATATGCCATGCCCAAAGCATGTCCCTACTATTAAACCAACATATGCATCTTCTATATTGTAGCTCTTCAAGGAAGAAAGACCAAGCAAAATCTGCTACTTGTTCGAAATTGTCACTATGTGCTTCCATCCCATGTGGGCAACAATGTCTACTTTAATTGTTCCACTAAATAACATGAGCAATGTTGATTATTCTGAACATAAATAATCCGCATTGACCATGTTGTCGTTCTTGTATTCATAATATATATGAATATACTCACCGATTTTACTTGTGTTTGGTTTCTAGTTCACAATGCACACCTTGGCTGCTTGGCAGATACTACAATTACAAAGAGGACGACCATTATGGGAACACAATGGTTCTCAAGTCTGAATACATTGCATGTACGTGTTTGACGTGCATTAAATAAAGAGATTAGATTGCAGATTATAAACTTCTAGAGTCAAAACGATGTACGTGATATATTGCAATATTTAGGTTTTCTGAAGTGGAGTTAAAACTTAAAACTACACAGGGTCCTGAATCTTACAGGATTTTCCCAAGTCAATGTCGCTTGGAACCTGGAGGGCGTCTGCCAATCTGTTCGTCTTTGGTTTTGTTTCAGTAGGAGAGACGTCTCTATATCATCAAACAGAAGGCTCATGTCATGGTGGCAATCATCCTCCTTTGCGACGAAAATCAAGTCTCAGCATTATATCCAATGCAAAAGAAAGTAATTGGTCAGATAAACTCTCGAGCGGGGACAGAAACTTCCTGTTCCATCATTTTGAATCCTTGACAGAAGTAGAGAAATTTCATCACTGCACAAGCATAACAACAGGAGGTTATGTTAAACATTACACACTAAAATAATCTTTTTCTTCTCTAGCTTCTTATGAATCATGCAAGTATCTACCTGAGGTCCCAAGATCTTCAACATAGATGATTGAGATTGTTTTGAACGCCAAACGAACTTGAAACCATGAATAAGCTTCTAGTATTCCAAAAATCCAGCACTTCGAGCCTTACCCAAAATTGACTCTATGCCATCACTACACAATCCAAAATTTTTTGCCACTGCAAAACCAGCATGCATACCATCCACAGCTGCACTTACAATCCCTCCAGCATAACCTGCTCCTTCACCAACAGGATAGAGACCTTTCAAAGATGTGCTCTCATAAGTTTCAGGACTGCGGGGAATCTGGATAGGAGAACTGGTCCTGGTCTGAAATGATATTATGATGGTGTAAGATACTGACATATCATTAGTGGTAACTGGTAACGAGGTACAACCCATTAGTTACATATCATCCTCGTAATATAAAAGTTCCTGAAAAAGCAATAACAACTTTCTGGTAGCTGGATTACCTCCACCCCGTGAAGAAGGGCCTCTTTGGAGATAAAGCCTGGCAACTGAAGGTTCAACATTTTAAGAAAACAAAAATATATTAGTAACGAGTAGCAGTCTAGCACATTAAGCATAAAAATACTGGAAGGATCAAAAACAAACAAAGAGAATTCTATACCTCTTTGTCAAACGCTGAAATTGACTGCTGCAAAGTCTCCGTTACATAATCAGGAAATAACTTGTGAAGATTTGCTGCCTTCACACCTAATCGATAACTTGACTGTGGCACAGATGTTACTGGAAAAACAACCCAACCTTCGCCTTATTAGCATATAATCTGATGGAACAATGACAAGATCAGTCAATATGATATAATAATATACCTGATAATTTATTGTCCATAAAATCTGTTACTGTCTGCACAGGTACCACAAAATTTCCACCTCCCATTCTTGCTGCTCTTTGCTCAAATTCTCTCTAAATGAGTACAACATCAGAACAAGTTTTGAAGTTTTAGGTCTTACGATGCTATTTTAGTTTAAATCATGGAGGAGATACCAATTAAACCAAAAAAGTATCAAATGAGCAACCAGACTTGATCTATCTCATATCACATTAGCAAAAGGAAAAGGAGAATATGGAAAAGGATTTGGGTTCAGGCCAAAATAAAATGACAAAAAAAAACCTTGACCTAGTTTTCAAGTTGCAATCACTTGTAACAAAAGCTGGAGGCACCAAATTCGGCACCTGTATACTGAATAAGAAGAGAATGGATCTAACAGCAAAGATACCTGAAACTCAACCCCTGCTAGAGGTCCATGGAGATTCAATGCACCAAAATCTTTCATTGAGACGGTCACAACTAGTGCAGCATTTGCCCACTTTGAGTCACGCCGAGAAAATGACATGCCATTGACACATATTTCAGATGGATTTGTACTTGTTAAAACAACCTGCAAATACCATTGTAACATATTACAGGTGAATCCATGATCATGCGTAATTCATAAATTCATTCAACTAGCCATTTGAAAGCCCATTAGTGGTTGGTTGGAAATCATTAAAACTTTGGATAATATGGTGCATAGAAAAGCAAAAGCAGCAATGGGATCATCAAAAAACTCAAAAACGGAAAGAAGTACCTGACCACCAGGACACATACAGAAGGAATAGCAGCTACGGCTAGTTGCATGCAAAGCTTCAGCCCCGTCCTCTCTACTTACGTACTTTGCAACCTTGTAATCTGCCACTGGTACTTTACCGCGTCCTCTGCAAACCTCAGTTGCCAATCCAGAATACTGCTTGGTAGAAAAAATTTATATGATCAGAAAGAATGTACAAAGACACATTCAGAGTTTCAAATCAAGCTGAATATGTAACCAACCTGTAAGCTGTTTACAGTTTCTTGAGGATGCTCAATGCGCAAGCCAACCTTCAGCAATAAAGCTTTTATCAGGTTTACAAAGTATTTTCAGAACTCAAGCACAAGAAGCAATGGGATTTTACATTGATACTTGTCATTTTAGCCACAAAAGGATGGTATCCAAACTTCAAAAACAGATGGAAAGATAGAAGCTCTATGGTGACTATGTTCAGCCATATATCATATGTATGTCATATGCCAGAGACAACTACTTGATTATATTAATTATGCTACTGATTCACTACTTTTATATGCTTCAGTGCTGTTATCATTGAACACAACTATAGCATCATAAGTCTCCAGAAAGCATGGTTATGGTCGGAAGATTCATGAAAGCATGCATAACTACATAGATACATGTATCTCTGAATACTGAAATAAAAGGAGGTAAATTAAGTAAATAACTCACAGCAAAATCTTTCGGGATCAACTCAATGTTATGAGACAGAAGTGTCTGATAAAGATCCCGTGCAGAATGTCCTACAGCCAGAACAACAGCATCGTATTCCCATCTCTTACTACTAGACTGTAGCCTGTCAACTGAATCAGAAACTTTGACACCTACAACCTGGTCATTGTCCACAAGGAGATCATCCACCCTTGTCCCAAATTTGATGGTAACCTGAGAATGTGAGTAAAAAATTACAAACAATTTAGGATATGTAAGAAATGATAAACGTATATGTAATAATGCAGAAATGGTTTCTGGAAGAAAATGTATATGTTACTCACACCCAGCTTTAGTAAATGTTGCCGAAACTTGCGAAGTAGTGGAACCAACTTATCTGTTCCCAAATGAGGCTTTCCGTTAACTAAAATTCCTTCTGGAGCTCCAAATTGAACTAGAGTTTCCATAACCTGCGAAGCAAGTCTCAATCAACTCACATAATAGTGGATAAAGGCTTCATTTGAAAGGAAGGAGACCAAGTGATACACTTGTTAGCACACACGCATAGTTTAAATATCTAAAACTATAGAGAAGAGTTCTAACCGCCAAAACACTGCCACTGTTTCTTCCTATCCTAGTCACGAGCTTTCCATCACTCCAGGTACCTGCACCACCCTGCCACGAATAAGTCCTTGATAAATGATTCAATAGTAAAGATAAATGTAAGAATGTGTTTCATTGAACGAGAAAAACATCTAAGGTGAATCAAGTTATAAGTATAACCTCTCCAAAGCAGAAATTGCTTTCTGTTTGCAGAATCCGGCGGACAGCCAAAGCACCAATGTCACGCCCCCTCTGTTCAACAGGCTGACCTCTTTCTATCAAGGTGACATCTGCACCAAACTCCGCAAGAACAAGAGCAGCAAACAGCCCAGACGGTCCACTACCCACCACCGCAATTTTCGGTCTCCTAGCTGTCGGAAATGTATATGATCCTTGAGACCCATTCAGCATTGTATTTTCATTTACTCCCGAAACTGAACCCTGATCTACTTGTTTCAAGTCCTGTATAATACCCGTCAAATCTCCGGACTTCCTCACTTAAGGCATGTGTTCTACCAGCCCAACTTTAGGCTCCAACTCCGAAATGAATTCCCAAGCACGAGGCTCTAAACTTAATAGCTTATCAACATCCATTTCCACTATGTAAACGAATTTCGGTTCTTTCAGCCTCTACATACAAAGTCATCACAGTACTTCTTACTTAACCAAAATTAATCCAACTCTTCTTCATCATCCAAACAATTAATTACAGGAAAATAAAACTGAACCCCTAGGCTAAATGTAAGTGAGTATAAACAGTTAAACACACACACACCTTCCTCGC
Source organism: Argentina anserina (assembly GCF_933775445.1). Lineage (NCBI taxonomy): Eukaryota > Viridiplantae > Streptophyta > Magnoliopsida > Rosales > Rosaceae > Argentina > Argentina anserina. Next base: position 377,271 of record NC_065872.1, on the reverse strand, counting down.
ATCAAACGATTTCCGAACCACCGTGAACGCCTCCAACGGCAGCATTGAAGCGACCTGTGAAAGCCACAAAGATTAGTATCACTACCGGAACAATTGAATTTCAGTGAGCTCTTGAAAATTGAATTACCGGAAACTCAAGCACTTTGGCGATTTCTTCAAGCAAGCTCTGGGAGACGCCGAGGAAGTCCTTTCCGGGGTCGCGGTCGACCGGAACGGCGAGCTTGGAGAGCCGCCAGATGCCTTGGTGTTTGTTCTTGACGTTGCCGACGATGTCCGTGTGCTTCAATTTGAGGACCTTCCTCTCCGACGGGTATCTCTGCTTGCCGGACCTTTTGCCGCTGAATATTTTGAGTGATTGACGGCGAGGGGGAGGTAGAGCACGGCGGCTAGGGTTAGGGTTTGGAGGGCGGAGGAGATGGAGATGGAGGTGGAGAGAGCCAAACTTGGAGGGAAGAAGTGACATTTCTCAAGAGCTCTGGAGTTGTCTCTCTCGCGCTTCCTGGCATTTGAGATAAGAAAAATCCATACGACGCCGTTTTAAGGATGCAGAGAGCCAGCCGACGTCGTTTATGGCAGATCAAACTATACGACGGGTCGCTTCGCTGCAGGGTCGTATCTTCATCACATCTCAAACATGTAACATTCATATTAGATGTTTACAATACCATCTTTCACAATCACTGTATATGTTTTGCTTATTTCAAAGCATCCAATCATCTACAAAACTTTAGAATGTTTATCATTTATCGTGATTCTCCCACAATAACTAAGCACGAAATAATACAAGCAGAGGACTGATGGAAGAGGTGTAAATAACTGAGATCTACACTTGACGTGCTGAAGCTTTCGGCGAGTTAGACTTTCCGAGAGAAATATTCTAACTTCACCAATTGCCTGCATCTGCGTCATGAGATTGGTAGAAGTCATCTGGTCGTACAATGTTCACTTCTTCAAACTCATCGTCATCTGAAAACAACCGAGAAAACTTTTAAAATGTTGTTCGGAAACAAACACAAGTTGAGAAAATATCTACACAATGCACCTGTCAGTTAAATTTCAGAGCATATAATGCATTCCGAGTCTAGGGACCTAAAGGAATTTACAGATATAAATCCCAGGCCTTTGTTTAACTTTCAAGGATAGAGCACTAGTACTACAAACTGCGAGTAGTCTATACACTCATTATAAGAGGTTAAAACATGATTAATAGATATATCAGAAAGCTATTATATGAATTGTCAGTCGAGAACTAATAATAACTATATGCATTGATATGGAATACTCAAAGATTATCATAATAATTTTTTATAACGACAAAGAAAATGCATCTGTAACTCACACTGCTACTCCATGGGAAGGTTGACTATATAAAGCGCAAAGAAACACACAGGTGCATCATCCACAAAGGTGGCTCTGACACACCGGTATCAGTATTCACCCATTGGTTTGATCCATATAAACCACAAACAACTCAAAAGAACTGGATAAACATCTCTAAATACGAGCTTGGACTGAACTTAGGTTACAAATAACAAAGAAAATAATTAACCAAATTTAGCTATATATAGCTATATTTCTTCCCTGTGCACAGAATCATAATCCAAGCATCAAACCTTTGCTTACAAACAGACTCAAGTCAACATGATGGCACAACTGAAAAGAACCGTGCATATACCAGTACAATCAATTAAACTGCAACTACTATCTTTATTTTTCTTTGAGAGGAAAAAAATTACTATCTATTCTATGAGTCATATTTGCAAAAGTCAATGACCAAATTATAAAAAGATAGAAGACCATACCCTTTCTCAAGGTCAGTGCAACAATGCCATCATTTTCCACCTGGAAAGAGCAGAAAGGAAAACCGATTTACAATTATGGTAGATCTACATATCGAGTGCTCAGTTGATCATTAACTAGAAATAGGTCACAACACAGGAATGAAATATAGTTGCAGAGAGAGAGAGAGAGAGAGAGACAGAGACAGAGACAGAGACAGAGGAACAATGATAATCAACTCAAGTAATATGTAAAGGTTGTATGGTACCTTCTGGTCTGCCAATGTCTTTGAATCTTCCAGTACTTCCCCAGTACTGACTAGGATCAAGCGCTGATCATTTGCCGGTTGATCAATAAGGTTTTGCAATTTCTGCTTAATATCTAAAATTGTCTCAGTTGGTTCACACTGGATGAAGTACGTTGTCTTACTACGCTTCACACGGATATACATGGCCTGGGAAAAGGATGTCACTAATCAGGATATAGTTTCCCACCAAGTGAACGACAGTTTAGAGTCCAAAAACAACAATTACCTTGACCATTACAGGCTACAGACAATTTTCAACAATTTTTTTTGTTTTCTAATTATAACACAAAAGAGATAACAAAAGATCAGCTAAATAAATCTCCATGCACAGAGACCAAAGGGCCCTCAGCATCGGACCATATCCACAAGCTTTATAATCTTTTAAACTGCCATAGTCTGATTCAAGTTGTTTTCTGAAACATCCTTTCAAGTTTTCTCAAGTTGCTCTTTTTTCCGAAAGGAAAAGTCCAATCCTCTTCGTACAAAGAAGGTTTGATAGGCCCATTTGTGTAACATATAGCCAATAACAAGGCTTTACACGAGAAACTACATAAAGGAGGAGACATCATATTCTGTTACATAAGTAACAACACTAGCTTCTTCCCATACCAGGAGACCCATGGGACGTTAATTGAACTCACTGTCTTGTTTTATGTAGTTTTAATAGCAACTGAATGTCAACTAGATGTTCAGAACAACTCTAAGCAAGTAAATTTTTGGGTAAGAAAACAAAATGGCCCCAAGCAACTTAACTAACCTCAGGTTCTCATTCTACTCATACATATTAACACTCAACATAATTGTTTAAAGCAATAAAGAGGATCATACACACACCATTGTTCAACTGTGACCTCAAAAAGAGCACGAACCCGCTGCTGCCACAAAATTCCTGCTAAATTCAAAACCAATATCACATGCCCATATTATGCATCACCAATAGAATCACAATCAAGCAATATGTAACAAGGAGATCACAATTTGATTCATGATTCTGAACTCGCAATAGTATCCAACAAATTCTTCAGTAAACTAAACATGGGTAAACGTTATTTTCAGAAGTATTGCGTATTTCGTCTTCAATGACCATAAACTGGGAATTCTATATATGGGAATAGAAAGCAGAAGGACCGATTTGCAAAGATACGGTACTCTGAATTGTTTGGTCGGAATGAAGAAACCAAGACAAGAATAACATTAAAAACAAAGACGAGAGTTGAGATGTGCAACCTGAGAACGCGAGGAGTAGTTTTGCTGGCCTCAATGGCTTAACGAATCGAGTTCTGACTTCTGAGCTTCTGAGCTTTACCCCCTCCACCGGCTCTTCATTTTTTTTATCCCAAGGATTCCCGGTAAAATTCCCGGTAATTTCTTTTGGGTCTTCCTTGAAATACGCATTAAATAGCAACAATTTTTATTTACTAATAAAAATAAATGTAAAGCTAACAACTTACCAAAGCAATTAGTTACGAGCAAGATGAGAATACAGTGAATTTAGTATTAAGAATGGCTTCTTTTCATGTTTGGTATTAGTAAATGTGGAATAAGTGAAAAATCCGCACAAGTTAATATCGGCGGATAAATCATATTTATATGCATATAGCATGATGTTTGGCTAGTTTAAATCATCTAATTTTTGTTTTACTAACTACTTGTTATCACTAATGACTAATTCATCTGTTGTTATAGATGTGTGTAATCCCATTGCTCGGCAAAATCATGCATTTGTAAGAACATGAATGCATCATGTTAAAGACTAATAGACTATAGCCGGTCATATTCGAGAACAAATCTATAAATATATCATATGCGAGAGAATGATACACTACTAGTCAGTGATTTAAAATATTCAATTTACTTATGATAAAAACCGTAAAAAGTATATATAATATGCAATAGTACATTATATACTACAATATTATATATACTTTTTACGGTTTTTATCATAAGTAAATTATTCACTTCATCTCGCAATTGCATCTTATTTCACTAGCAAAGTATAGGGTTTGAAGGTGTTGATCATTCGAGTTAGAGTTCATTATTTTCGTTTTAGTATATCTTTCTTTTTTTTGGTACATAACATATATATTGACGTCATAAGTCCTAGAAAAAATTGGAAAGAAAAGCACGTAACTTACAAGGTTGTGAAACTTTATAAGTGGGTTCAATGTTGGTTTTGGAGTGCTTAGACTTGGGCGGCACCATGGGCAACACATCGTCCATGCTCACGCAGTACGACATCGAAGAAGTACAGCAACACTGCAATCACACATGTAACTGCCCAACAATCTCTCGCTCTTCCTTAAGTTTATCAGTGAATCATGAACCTTAGGATTCCCATTTGACTTTGATCTCTGTCTGTCTCGTCTAGTTTCGCAGCAGGAGATAGTTTCTCTGTATCAGAGATTCTGTCAGCTCGATCGCAGCGGCGGAGGTTTCATCTCCGCCGACGAGTTCTTGTCCGTACCTGAATTTGCAGTCAATCCTCTCTCTCAGGTATGCCTTTTCCCCAAAGAAAGGTTAAATCTTTTGTGATCTGGGAGTAGTAAAATTTCAAAGATTGATGCTTGTATTGAATCTGATAGCATACACGTGTGTTGGATCTACTCGTTTCACAATTGATATGCAATCAGCTTATAATTATTTTACTTCATGCATGTAAGTTTTCTGTGTGAAAATAGGATAATGTGCAATGTCATTCAAATCTTGCAGAGATTGTTGAAGGTCTTGGATGGATTGAACTTTAAGGAATTCGTAGCATTCTTGTCAGCATTCAGTTCTCGTGCAAGCTTGCAGCAAAAGATTGAGTGTAAACTTCGACATCAATAACTCACTTTTAGAACTATAAGATTGTTACTTCCATGTTTCTGAAGTGCAGTTTGGTTTGTTCATCTGTTTGTAGTTATATTCAAGGTGTATGATTCCGATAACAACGGTAAAGTCACGTTCAATGACATGCTGGATGTTTTACGGGATTTGACAGGACAGTTCATATCTGAGCAACAGAGGGAGGTTGGTCATTATCCAAAAACGGTTTCTGGCTACTTTATTTCTTGCATGGATTGCTTGATGCATATTTCAATTTATAATGTAGTACAGCTGACAAGGATTTGCCTTTTAAATTTTAGGCTTCATACATACTTTGATTACATTCTCACTAGAGTGCGTTATTCAATTATAAAGGAAGTGGTAGATGGGATTAGTACTTAGCTTAAACAAGTTGCTCTACAGAAGAGCATGTAGTACAAGTTAGCTGGAACATGTTTAATCGCCTAACATATTAGCTTCTCTTTTGAAGCTATCAGTCTATAATAATCTTGTTTTTTCCTAGGGAGTCAGTTTTGGTTTCATGAAGGATTAAAAAATTGGTTCATATGCCAAACAGGCGAAAACAGTACTGAACTCAAAGTAGTATGCGCTCTCTGCAGATTAATTGCCTTCTTGAAAGTATCTTCCAATATTACATCCATATAACATTTTTGGTAATTGAAAAATTCACTTTTATTTCTAACAAGTTGTTCTCATTCGAACTTTTGTGGAGCTTTTTGTTGCGTGTTTGATGTGTTTGTGTGCATTTTTCTACAGCAAGTATTGACCCATGTCCTCGAGGAATCAGGCTATACAAAGGAATCTTCACTAACCATATCTGACTTTGTGAAGGTAATGTACCTAATATAACTCATATATTTCAGTTGATGCACATGATTATTGAATATTGATACAGGTCATATGTCAGTGTGACATAGCTCTTCTTTCCTTGTTTCATCTTAACAGTTGCTTGATTAGCTGATTATCTTATATATCTGGATTAGTACACTGGTTATAGTCTTATAGATACAATGAATATAGATGTTGTTGATAAACAGAGTTTCTAGATAAATGTTTCTGCCATGTGCATGGGAACATGGATTGAATTATGGGACATAAGACTCTGAATCTTCATATTCCTTCTCATATATGAATTCCAAGCATATGCCCTCAACTAGAAGTAATAGCTTGCCCTTGCACCAGTCCTAGGTTATAGGCACAGACAGATACAGAGATGATTCGTATGTGACAAAACCTTAATGTAATGTTTAATATCTCAAGAAGTAGGCATGTTTTTCAGCTTTAATTATTTTCTTATCAATTTGCAGTTTTGTTGACCTACCTTTTCTATTTATTAGTAAACTTCGTGAGTGCTTCAGTTCCAGAATTAGCAAAGGTTTTGCAGCAACTTTATTGAAATTTTCTGTTTGGCCTTTTCAGACACTTTGAATTATTTATCAACTGACCTTGCATTTCAAAACACCTCTATTCATATTAGGAGATGGGACGTTCTGCTCTTGTTTGGATGTCTGTAATTTGTACATTAAGTTAGATTCATGTAATAAGATGCAGGAGGAATTTATGTCCGGTTATTTATGAGAAAACACTAATCCCTCATTGTTTACAGACTCTTGGAAACTCTTCTTTGAAGATGGAGGTTGAGGTTCCTGTGGATTAAAATGGGACAAATCTCAAAGCTAAGTTGCTCATGTATGTACCATGCATTTTGGGAGCTATCACACAACCTAGAGCCAGTAGAATTAAGTAGGATTGAGTGGTAGTTCAGCTTGTAGAACAATGTAATTTATGCACAGACCAGAAGGCAAATAATCTGGTTTCTAGTTCGGCTTGTAGAGTAATGTGATTTCTGCACAGCTTCTGTCATTATCTTGAAAAAATGTTTCTTTGTTTGAAAGGTGTTTCAAAATTACATTCCATCAACCTGAGGATTTGCTTGCGTTGAGTGTTGTGGCTAATGTTCATGTTAGTGTTTTATCCTTTTAAGCATCATGCTGACATTGGTAGTCAAAATCCACGGCCACATTCAGCTAAGCTGATGATGCTTATAAGTTTTGCCTAATCTTACATCATTTGCCACTTGCGTACATTACTATCTCGATATACTTGGAGTATTTATGCGTTATGGTAAACTGTCATCTTCAACTTCATACATCATTAGGATTTCCTTCTCCTCATAGACTATTCAGTTGGACTTTCACTCCCTGGACGGCACCGTCCTCAGCATTGCAATAATCAGAGTCTGTTGCGGGGACAAAATCAAATCAATTGGGCATGGAAAGCAATCAATTCTCAACACCCCAAACTTAAATTTCGTATACAATCGAGTTTATGACCAAGCTCTCCTCGCCCCTACCTTATTCATTGCTTGAATTGTTTTCCTTTTTTCTCTTCCACTCTGCTGTCCATTAATGAGTATGTCAACCACGCTTGTGCAATGTGGCTCCCCAAAAAATCAGAATATCATTTGCCGGAATATCCTGGCTCTTTCATGGGGTACAATGAATGATTCAACAAAATAATAACACTAGCAAAAGAACCTGTCTCTTCCCTTGATGATTTGGTCATAACACATCAATATTGCTTGTGCATGACAATGGACCGAAAGAAGACCAGAGCTTTAAGTCACTCAATTCCATACTCTGCGCTGTGTTCTAAATCCCAAATCCAGATTCTAGGTTGTGTTTTCTATCACCACATTCCAGGGTGTGTTACTATAATTCTATAACCATAATGTCTATTGGATTCTCGTTTATGATTATGATGATGGTTAAAATAGTATAGTTCGACTCATCCAGAGCTCTAGCCAAATAGATAAAGAAGGAAAGCATATATAGTTGACGAGACATATATATAAGAGATGGTCGGCCATCGGCAACCAGTCGACTACTGCTGCCGATCCCGGTGGGACCATATTCTGATTTGTAGCCGTTAGAACTGCCACCAACGACTTTTTGAAACATATAAATGGCCCCTGAGATAGCGGTTGCGGGAGAAAAGGAACACGTAGAGGCCCACCTCGACATGATTAAGAAATCAGATTAAGGCCTCCAATCGATGGCCATGCTGGAGCTGTAAACACGATGTAATACGACCCCGTTTTGGGTTTCATGTGTTTAGGTTCATACACCTCGTTTTCATAGAGAAAACAAAAAAGGAAAGACAGTTCTGTTCTTCCTATTCATTCAATGCGTTCCTTCTGTTTCAGATAATGTTGCCAAACCAGTGCTGCTTTTTAAGGAAGGCAAAACAAACGTAAAGCTTTGTGATGAATAGACGACGAAATATTTAATCTTTGGTATGTAATGCATTTTCCTTGGTCATTTCCATGTTATTATATCATTTATATATATGCTCTAGAATTCTAGGAAGGAACTCAGAGCCTTCGTTGCTGTTTCTGATTTTGTATTCATTATAGATCCGAAAAAGTTCGATTTTGTTGGATTTGATGTTTTGTTTAGAATCTTGCATGTCTTCAAATTGTTCGTTTCTGCGCTCGTGTTGTTCTTCTTGTCGTTTCTGGCTCAATATCTCACAAGAGTGAATCTTTGGCAGCGATTTTTTTCAACTGTGTTTTGCTCTGAGAGCACATCCCACCAGGTAACATTATAAATTTATAATCCAGTTTTTCAATATGATGATTTGAAATTTAATGCCATAATCAACACAATCTATGTCAAATATTAATTCTGAAGCAATGTTTTTGATTCTTGATAGCTGATGGCATTGCATTTGATTCTAGAATTGCTGCAACATTGAATCATAACTAGCTGAGATGGCAGAGTCATTTGGGATGCCTGAGACTGATATAACAGCGCTGACTGAAGCGCTCAAGTCTCAACAACACCTTCTGCAGAAGCTTTATGCTGATCTTGATCAGGAAAGAGAAGCTTCATCTACTGCAGCTGATGAAGCTCTATCAATGATACTGCGTCTGCAAGGTGAGAAGTCTGCTATGAAGATGGAGGCCAATCAATACAAAAGACTGGCCGAGGAAAAGATCTGTCATGCTGAGGAAGCTCTAGCGATTTTCGAGGATCTAATTTATCAGAAGGAAATGGAAATTGCTTCTTTGGAGTTTCAGCTTCAGGCTTATAGGTACAAACTCTTGAGCCTGGGTGTCAGTACTGAATTAGGTACTGCCGAAAATGTGTATCCGGAAAACTTGTTGCAGCAAAGAGGTGATTCTGGGGAAGGGAGTGGTGTTAGTGGGACAATTAGAAGAATCAATTCTCTGCCTCCACTTGAGCTTCAGGATTTCCTCAACAAGAAATGCTCTATCGAAAGAGAGAGTGAATATGTACCAAAAGAAAAACCCATGATACCAAAACCAGAGTCTGCGATGAAAAAGGGGGACAGAAAGGTGGACAAGGAAGTTACTTTCCAGGGCCTTGATACGGAGAGGAAACCGAGGAATGCTTCCAGTGGCAACCTCAATTCGATTTGGGAACAGATTAAGAAGTTAGACGACCGAGTGAAAGAGATATCAGATTGTAAAGATTCTGGTAGTAGAGGAAAATCTGTAATTTTGAAGGGTCCAGCTAGGACATGTTCGTTACCTCCAATTCCGAAAGTAATCCCAAGCACATCCAATGATACAGAAGGTGAAGATATTATTGCTACCCTGGATCGAGTTAATCGTAATGAAAATGTGCAGAAAAGGGAGACAATTACAAGTACTTCATGCTCAACTGGCATCCATGATGTCTTTGAAGTTCCACAGAGCTATGAATGCAGTCCTAAAACCTTGGACAGTCCTAAAGCTTTTTACAGTCCTCAAGCTTTTGAAGGGGAGAAGAAAGAGCTTGATATGTTGACGTTTGGTGTTGAGAGTTCTAAAGCTTTTGAAGGTGAGAAGAACGCATTTATTGGCAAAGAGGATTTGCCATGTGATGAGATCAGTGAATTGCATGTTCAAGATGAGACAGAGAGGATCAAGAAAATGTTTCATGGCAAGTTACTCGAGAATAGAATGTTGAGTCGAACAACCACTGTTGATTCAACTGCAAGGGAGAGAGTGGCTGCTGCGGTTACTGAAAATCAAGCCAGATTTCAACAGTTGTGGAAGAGAATAGAGCGGCTTGAGGGAGAGAGAAGTAGTGTGAGAAACGAAATAAGTCATGCAGGAGAAGAGGAGATGAAGTTGTTTAGGGATATACGCGAGCAACTTAACTTAATTCAGTCTGAAATACATAGTTGGAAGCCTAAGCAACCTCCTCCACAGGATGACAAGTCCTTACATATTGTTCAAGAGGTATGAGTTTGTGACCTTTTTTCTTTACTGTACTTTTGCTGCCATTTGATTGACATGTTGATGATATATTGCGGTTTCTTAATTTTATTGAACAGGCAATGCTACATTTTTGGCTCTGATTCAGCAGTCATATCACCAATGAAATCAATGTATCATCAGTTTTGAAGATTGCATTTGCAAAAAAAGGAATTTGTAAGAGTATCCTGACTTTGTCTTCTCCAGTGACTGGTGTGAATGAACCAATAGATCGATTCTTTGATTTGGATACAGAATGTTAAATTTGCATAGTGTGCATTATGGACTAGGTGCTGACAAAAAAATGTGTCTTCTTAGATTGTACAAGGAATGCTTCGATGTAAATTGTTCACTGTTGCAGATTGTAACATGTAAGTCATATAGTCTTATATTGATCATTGACTGCTGTGTACATAAGATTCCAAGTTCCTAAAAGTGCCAGGAGTATTTCCAGAAAGTCTAACTAACTGGTGTTTAGTTGCAGAGGAAAATTGGAATAAGTACCAAAAGGTTTAGTAAATTAGTAAAACTAGGGAACAGAAGAACTCAGAAAATTGGGTAGCAATTTAGTCGAAATGGAGGACAGAAAACAATCAGAAAAAGACAGTTTCTTTAAATGTATGTGTGTGGTGTATTAAAATATTTTTACAGGACACCCTTTTTTTTTCTTTACCCTCTGATCTGAAGCAAACCAAAATGTTGCAGTTACTTTTCTAAAGAGAGTTCTCTATTTGTATGGAACTATGGCTAACTAGATTCATTGAACTGGTTGATAATTAGGATATTAGCACCCAGACCTTCCACTACTAACCTTAAAATAGGCCATTCTATATCAAGGGTAGGTAGAAAGATAACTAAATGCGTTTTGGAATGTGGATATCAAATCTGTGTTGGTTGCCACAAACACAATACTAAATATTATAGTGGTTATCTATAGTACGAAATCTTAATTTACTGGTTTCTTGAATCAGAGTAATATCTTTCTCCTTTTTACAATGAATTCTCAATATACTTCTCTAATTATTTAGTTACAGAAGGCACTGAAGTCTAGTCTAAACCACATAACTTGTACAGATTCAAGAAATAGTTGCCACAAAATCCATTAGTAAGAAATAAATGAATTCAATGATTAGTAAAGTATTTCAACAAAACTGTTCTATCACATTCCAATATTAGACTGAATCAACCGTAGTGTCCACTTCTTCGATCAACAATGCTGATGAAGGATTGGAGATGTACTCCTTCACCCGGCTCATTTCATGAGCGACATCCTGCATATTTGGTCTCAGTGAAGGATTGTGCTGTGTGCACATAAGACCAATCTCAATCAACTCCAGAATCACATCCCCCCATATTCTGTTATATTGCTTCGGCATTGAAGCTGGGGCACACCTTTCTACTGCTTGTTGGACTATAGGCTCGAGCCTCTGGGGGTACTGAGTTTTAATCCATTCCTGTAAGCTTGAACCTTTGTGAAATTCAACGTCTGTTGGTCGCCTTCCTGTAACAATTTCTAGCAGAAGCACCCCAAAGCTGAAAACATCTCCCTGAGTCGAAGCACATTTTCCCATTCCATACTCTGCATGTAGTGAAAAATCCAATTGATTAATACTGGCTAGCAGAATGTGCATTTGAATTTTATCATTTTTGAAAAAATTTACATACCAGGAGCTATATAGCCAATGGATCCACATAAAAAGCCATCTGCTGAGTTGAAAGATGTCGAATCAATCATGGAAATAGTCTCGTCTTCACCTTTAACCAGTCTTGCGATTCCAAAATCAGTAACTAAAGCTGTCATGTCTTCATCTAGTAGAATGTTGCTCGGTTTGAGATCACAGTGTACAACTCTGACAGGTGAATGGTGGTGCAAATAGGCAAGTCCTTCAGCTACATCACTGCAGATGCTCACCAGCTGGATCAGATTCAATCCACAGTGGCTTGATGACGATGAGTAAAGATGCCTCTCGAGGCTCCCATTCGACATCAATGGCAGAACGAGAGCCTTAAAGTCCGGTCTACTGCAAGTTGTGATGATTCTAATCAAATTTCTGTGTCTGGTTCTCTTCAAGACTTGGCATTCCCTTTTAAAGCTTCCAGAAATCTCTTCTTCTGTCTCCAAATCCAAAACTTTGACTGCAATCACTGTGTTATCATGAAGAACACCCTTGTATACGTGTCCAAATCGGCCTGAACCTATCAGGCTTGAAGCACTGAATCCACCTGTGGCTTCAATGAGCTGCTCATATGAGATTCTCGGGTACTTATGCTCTTCTTTCCCTTCTTCTTTGTCATCATCTTGCAATTCCCTTTCATTAACAAGTCCCAGGTGCCTTTGGATTTTTGATCTGTGCATGAGGGGGTAACCAACTAGGCAAAAAATGGGAGTGATGATCAATGACAGCAGGACTGAGAGTATAGCCAAATGATGAGAATTCTTCTTTTTGCATCTTGGCATGCCTTTTATTGAGCCACAGAGGCCAGCATTTCCGAGGAAAGAGTCTACAGTCAGCAAAGAAAAGGCGCCTTTGTTTGATACATTCCCAGAGAAGCTGTTGAAAGAGAAGTTAAGTTCCTTCAGAGTCAAGGATTGCTCCAGAGACTCTGGTATTTCTCCAGCCAACTGGTTTGAAGATACATCAAGTTTCTGCAGAAAAGGCAACTTTCCTATTGATTCAGGGACAGGCCCTTGTAAGGAATTTGATGAAATGTTGACAGACTCAAGGGCAATGCAGCTCCCAAGTTGCGAAGGGATTGTGCCAGAAAGATTATTGGAAGACAGGTCTATTGCTAGCACCATGTCCATTTTACTTAGCTCCATGGGTACCTCTCCATGTAAGTTATTACTTGACAAGTTCAAGTATAACTTCAAGCTCCTTAACCCTGCAACTTCACTAGGAATCACCCCGGACATTTGATTGTGAGAAAGGTCTAGTATCTCTAAGTTGATGCACTTTCCTAGACTTGGTGGTATCGTCCCTGTCAGTTGATTGTCGTAGAGCAATAGCCTTCGTAACTGGGAAAGGTTTTCAAAACTATCTGGGACTGAACCAGAAAGCTTGTTTCTCGATAAATCTAGAAGGCCTAGATGGGGAATACCACCTAGTTCAGATGGAATCTCACCAGAGAGTGAATTGTTCGACAGGTATACCCGTTCCAGCTTTCTCATTTGGCATAGTTTGGATGGGATTGTTCCATTCAAATGGTTACTGGACAAGTTCAAGAGGGTGAGGTTGACAAGGTTTGAGATGTGAGGAGGGATTGAACCATAAAGAAGATTATCATCTAAATGAACTTGTACAAGATTGGTTGAAAGATCACCAATAATAGGCGGTATCTCTCCCCCTAGGTTATTCCCAGCTAATTCAAGCTCTTGAAAGTTAGAGGCATTAACTAAAGAGGTAAGAAAAGGTTCAAGGTTAGTGTTACCATCATGGCTCACAAAGTCATTGTAGGACATGTAGAGGTATTGCAATTGTGGCATTTTCGCTATAATCTCCGATGGCAGCTCCCCACTTAGCATGTTGGACTCTAAGTCAAGCCATTCAAGTTTCGAGGAGTTTGAAAGTGCTGCAGGAACCTGTCCAACTAGATGATTGGACCAAAGTAGAAGAAACCTCAGTTTTTGCAGCTCACATCCATGTAATAAAGGAATTTTTCCGCTCAAAGAATTGTTAGACAAGTCTATGTACTGCAGAGAATTAGATGAGTGATTGCAGAAAAGCGGCATCGGAATTTCTCCCTCTAGCCGGTTGCTTCCTAAATCAAGATACACCAATCTGTGAAATAAACCAAGCTCAGCTGCAATGTTTCCTTCAAGAAGATTTGATGATAAGCTGAGCTGTGTGAGCTGAGAAAGAGAGCCTAGCTCTCTTGGAATGTGACCTTCGAACAAGTTGCTTGACAAATCAAGAATGGTCAAGGAAGAAAGATTAGAGAGAACTGGTGAAATAGTGCCTCTTAAGGACTTTCCACTAAGATCAAGCTCCACAACTTGGTTTCCGGCATTGTTGCAACTGATGCCAGTCCAATTACAAAAATGAACATCGTCCAAATTAGAATTCCAGTCCTCTAGAGCATGGTGAGGGTCTGAAACAATCCCGGACATGAATGAAACCAACGCTGCCTTGTCTCTCATTGCTTGAAGATGATGAACATTTTCTTGGCTTGAAGCAGCCTCGGCAGCCACGAAAATGATGATCAAACAGAGAAAAGTGCAGATGAAAGTTCTATGATGAAGAAAACCCATCACGATTATGAAATTTGTTGATCAAATGAGCACAGCAAAGTGATGGGAAACTAGAAAGAGATGAAAATAAGAGAGGTTGGAATGCAATGAAGTAAAACATGCATGCACCAACTTACATATATGAGATTAAACGATGAAGCAGGTAGAATTTGATTTTGATAAAAACAAGTTGTGCCTAACTGCCGTTGAAGGCATTGGGGCGCCGGTGATGTTTGACTGTTGGAAACAGTGCCAATAGTAGTTGTACAAGTGTGGAATGGCAACCTGACAAGTCATCGTCTATAAAAGCCGTATGTACGTGGAGATGTAATGCTATACATGTCAGCATGATCACCTTGCCTAACCATTTTCATATCTAATTAATTGGATGATTATGCTGCTAATCAATTGATTCAGAGGCGAGTGTCGAGATTAGTGGATGGTGTGCTGTGTATGTGGGTTTGGGGGGATGTTAAGATAATATTGGATGATAAGCATGCTTCAAAATTAGGCTTCAAGAAAGAGAGGGGAAGTTCATCTGTGGTCGAGATTACAGACATGTAGCACGTCCCGTTCATATATAACATACATCATACTTGGTATGGTTTTTGACAAAAATGAATTATCTTGAGTATTAATTTTATTTCTAATACTAGCCAACAGGATAAACATGTCATATAATAGAAACGCCAACCAAAAATTTCGCATTAAGAAATCATAAAGATGGTATTTAAGTTCTTTGTACTTCGGTACGAGTAGGTATATATGTCGGCTCAGCAGCTCCAGCTTGTGCATTTAGACTTGGCACCACTATTCATTCAATTTCATTGATTGGCACCGTAGCACTAAGATGCACAATTAACATGCAACTAATTACTTAAACAATTAGAACACAACAAGCTCATAAAACCTAAACCCTAATCTATTTAGTGTGTTGTTGGCACAAATTTAAAATAATGATTGTGGAGTTAGGTTATATAGTTTTAGGAAAAAAGCCATATTTGATGATCAAGTAATCTTTGTAAGACTCAGAATGGGGTTTATCTGTTCATATGCATCACCGACGGACCAATTGCTAAGCTGGTAATCATTAACTCCTGAAAAAAATGACACACTGCTTTACAGAAGATGGACAAAGCTAGAACTACGTAGAAGTCCTACAAAGTCTAGAACAGCTTCATGCCGTCAGCTTAGTACTTTTAAAGAAGTTACCATATTTGAAAAATAAATAAATCATAAACTTTGTTTTTTAATTGTAGTTAAATTTTCAAAGATGACGTTATCAAACCGCTCACTGTATGTGATCGTGTTAGGTGACATGTTAGACTTACCGTCATATTTCAGAATTACTATACGTAAGACTCTTATACCATTAGACATGGTAAAAAATGATTGGATAGCCATACAAAGCTTCATAATTTATAGAATTAGGCCTAAAATTGGACCTCTACAACTAAACCATAAGAAATATTTGGGTTTGTCACTTTGTCTTTAGTATTACACAATCATTTTAAGCAACTGGGCCTTTGCCTTGCTTCACATTCAAAGCCTTGTTGGTAATTTCTCCTTAAAAATACCGAAAACATAATGAAGAAGAAAATATCTTTGGAAATGGACAAGGGGAAGGTTTAAGGGAGGTTTCATATACCCTTCTCCTACTCCCCAATTCACTCTCCTTGTTGGGTATTGCTCTCAATGGCTTCCACAGCCTCCTCCTCCTCATTCTCTCCCAGCCCTCATACCCACTCCTGGAAAAGACCACCTCCCAACAACAACAACAACAAGCTCCACTTCCTCTTCAGCAACTCCAACTCCAACTCCCTCTTCTTCTTCAAGCCCTCCTCACTCTCTTTCAAACCCCCTCCCCACCCACAGCCAATCAAATTCCACCAGCTCCACGACTCCGTCCACGACAACCTCGAAAACTCCATCAAACTCACCCACCACTCACCCCAGAGAATCTTCATCCAGGACCCACCATGGATTGCGTCACTCTTTCTCAAGGGAATGTTCAACAAAGCCAACAAGGAGCTCAAGCTCGAGTCCAAAGACATCGACCGGAGGAAGTACAATCTGCTGCGGCGCCGCCAGATTAAGGCGGAGACGGAGGCGTGGGAGAAGATGGTGGACGAGTACAAGGACCTGGAGAGAGTCATGCGTGAGAAGAAGCTGGCCCCGAGCTTGCCCTATGTGAAGGCTTTGTTTTTGGGGTGGTTTGAGCCTCTCAGGGAGGCCATTGCTAAGGAGCAGAAGGCGCAGCAGACCAAGAAGCACAAGGCCGCGTTTGCGCCCCACATTGATCTGTTGCCGGCGGATAAGATGGCCCTGATTGTAATGCATAAACTCATGGGGTTGGTCATGATGGGGAATCAAGATGGGTGTGTTCAGGTGGTGCAGGCTGCCGTGCACATTGGTATGGCTATTGAGCAGGAGGTGAGTCAGTTAGTGTCGGTAATGTCTGTAATTTAGATGCATGTTTGTTTTATAATGAGCTTGACTCAATGCTATATATGTGTGTCATCGAAATTTCCTTGTTTTGAGCATTTTCAAACTGAAGTGAGGTGGAATTGTGATTTGAAGTTATGTTCTTTGAACTCTAGGTTCGGATTCATACTTTTCTAGAGAAGTCCAAAAGTCTACAGAGAAAGAAGACTGCGGCTGCGGATGATGATGAGATGAGCAAGGAGAAGGAGATACTAAGGAAACGAGTTAATGGTTTACTTAGAAGGAAAAGACTGGTTGAGGTGCAAAAGTTACTGAAGAAAGAAGATATGAAGCCCTGGGGTCGAGATACACAGGCTAAGGTTTGCTCACTCATTGCTTTCACTATTGTGTATATTCAATATGGCTGAGTTATTCTACGGATTTCATTTTCTTTAACATTTGTGTAATGTCATATTTCAGCTGGGAAGTCGTCTGATAGAACTATTAACAGAAACAGCTTATGTACAACCTCCACTTGACCAGTTAGCAGATGGTCCACCTGACGTTAGACCTGCATTTAGGCACAGATTAAAGGCTGCGGCTAAAAGTCCAGGGTAAGTCTTCGAACCATTAGATACCGTCAGCAGTTCACTTTTGAGAACTATATAGCACGATGCAATTCTATAACTCCTCAGAGTTTCATTTAATTTTCTTTTTTTAGTCAGGACTTGTTCAGATACCATAAATTGGCATATTATTCCTTTGCAATAAGATGTCTTCTTTGGTCCTCGCAGGCAGAAACTTGTGAAGAACTATGGAGTTATTGAATGTGATCCCCTAGTTCTTACCGGACTTGATAAAACTGTAAGTTGAGATAGCTCCTTCCATTTGAGTTTATATGTTCAGTACACTTGAAAATAGTTGCATTGTTATATACACATAACATACTGTCAATTTTCTGGCTTATATTTATAGTTAAATTGCCCAAGCTTACCTAATTGTTCCTCATTCTTAGACATCGATTTGGAATATATGTCCTCTTGTTTTGGCTTCCGTGATGTCTAGTGACATCTAACTGCCATTTTAAAGCTTGTGTATCTCCCAAGTATGCATTGTGTTGAACATGTCTTTGTTCTTTTGCACTGACCTCCCGTGCATTGTTATATTGATCATACCTTTACTCTCTTTGTGTCACAGCCCAACTAAAAAGTAACTTTTTGTCTTTGTTCTTGACAGGCTAAACATATGTTGATTCCTTATGTGCCAATGCTGGTGCCTCCCAAAAAATGGAAAGGGTAAATAAAAAAAAAAACTTATTTACATATGTCTCTTAGATATTTGTGTCAGATAAATCACAAGCCTGCCAATAGCTGTCATTAACATCTTTTTTTTTTTAATATTTGAGAATATTTCCAGATACAACAAGGGCGGGCATTTGTTCCTACCTTCTTATGTCATGCGTACTCATGGATCTAGGAAGCAGGTAGATACAATGAGAAATATTCCTGGAAGACAGATGCAAAAAGTATTTGAGGTATATAACTACATAAGTACCATTTACTGCTTATTTCTTCTTTTGTTGCAATAGGTCAAGGCATGTTCTTTTTCTCATTTGTTAAGAATTGACTTTATTCCTATCCCCACTCTTTTGAGTAGAACAATGACCATGATGATATGGGATACAGTTAAACGAAATAAACTATAAATGAAGTGGATTAATTATAACTGGACTATTTTTCCTCATTTGTGCGCAGAAGCTAATTCAATAGTATACTAATACACGACGTTTAGTCCTTTAACATGTACATTCTACACGGAATGAGAATGATATTCACTTTTGATATGTGCACAGGCCCTCGATATGCTTGGAAGCACCAAATGGCGGATTAATAAAAAGGTTCTTAATGTGGTGGAGAGCATCTGGGCTAGAGGTGGCAACATTGCAGGCCTCGTTGATCGTGAAGATGTGAGGACATATATATCTTGTGCATAATAGTACATACCACTCATTACTATTTCCAGCATTTAATCAAGCTAACCATTATATAGTACAAAGTTATTCTTATTTTGGAGGTGTCTAGCATGGGTTCAAATAAAGATGTCATAATCATGGGGAAACCAATCCTGGAAATTTTTACCACAGAATCTATTTCTTTTAGAAATTTTGTCACTAAACAGGAAATTTGTGAAAAGAAAATATATTTTAGGATATGTGAGCACTTGCAGGTGTCAGCACCGTTGAAATGAGTTACCAAATTTAATAGCAATTTGATTGAAGGATCTCTAATATATTGTCGAATAAGATTTATCCTTAAATATCTGTCATGTTCATTGATCCGATGAAAAAAAAGAATTAGACAAACTGACAGTTAGTCAATTTCCTTTGTCATAATTGGTGTTGTTGGTCGACTTCCTTACATTTCCAGTTGGTAGATGTAGATGTTCTCCTTTTGCTGATAGAATTAGTCTGGTCTGAATATTCATGGCGTGTAGGTACCTGTACCAGAGAAACCACCATCTGAGGATTTAGCAGAAATTCAGGAATGGAGATGGAGTGCACGAAAAGCAAAGAAGCTTAACCAAGAGAGGCATTCTCAACGATGTGACACTGAACTTAAGCTCTCTGTAAGGTCTCATCCCTTATCTTGTAAGGTTGAGGGCCTGTTGATATGCATTGATAGTTGAGCCAGTCACTAATCTAGTCAAAACTTGAATATCTAGTGACTTGCCTTGAATTAGTACATGAATACATACACGTGGTCAATGAATAGTAATTAAACAGGTCATACTTGTGTTTGGGTTGCATATTTATGAGACTAATCATTTTGACGGGATTTGACCATGACTCTGGAATAATTGAATATATCTTCATATTTCAGTCTACCAAAATCATAATGGTTCTACTGATTCTGAAATAGGTTGCCCGCAGAATGAAGGATGAGGATGGCTTTTATTATCCCCACAATCTTGATTTCCGGGGCAGAGCATACCCAATGCATCCCCATTTGAATCACTTGAGTTCTGATCTATGTCGTGGAGTCCTTGAATTTGCTGAAGGGCGGCCATTAGGGAAGTCCGGATTACGATGGCTAAAGATCCATTTAGCAAATTTGTATTCAGGTGGTGTTGAAAAGCTTTCATACGATGGGCGAATAGCATTCGTGGATAACCACATTGATGATATATTTGATTCGGCAACAAATCCTGTTAATGGAAATCGGTGGTGGTTAACGGCTGAAGATCCTTTACAGTGCCTAGCTGCATGTATCAGTCTATCCGAAGCCTTAAATAGCCCATCACCACATACTATCATTTCTCATTTGCCCATTCATCAGGTATAATGCTTCTTTGGGCTGCGGAGAAATAAAGGGGGTATTTTAGTTTATCCAAGTTACATATGTGTTTATATTACCTGCTATTCAAAGCGATACTTATTTATTTAAACTTCACAAATTGATATGCTTTTCTTGTAAGTAGCAACATTTTTGTAGGTCTGTAATTATACTCTTTGAACATAAATGCCAAGAAGCCTAGATCTTAATTTTTGCCTATAACCAAGCCTTGAAAAAGTGTGAAGACCTCATGAATGAGAGACAACACATTTGAAACATCATAGACAAGAATGCTAAGCAATCCAGAACATTGTATCGAATTCGGCTTATTGCATCAGTAGATTGTATTCGGTTTCTTTTAGGAAAAGGCCTTGCATTTTAGGGCCATGATGAATATGAGAATTTGAGCAATCAAGGTAACTTTCGGGAGCCTTTACAATTTCTTGCTGATCATGATGAATATGTCAGAGCTTTGGCATTGCTTGATTTTTCATTCTCTGTCATTTACTTTCTTCAATTTGTATTCAAGATCTTTTGGTTGTCTATTGTTCTTTGGGGAGTTGCATTAACAGCTGTCTCCAATTTTTTTTTAGGATGGTTCATGCAATGGCTTACAGCACTATGCAGCCTTGGGAAGAGATACTGTACGTGCTTTTCATTCTCATACATTCGAGTTCTTCGAGCTCTTCTGGCTTCTATTATTTCCCACCAGCAAACTGTTCAATTTGTTTTGTTGTTTATGACTTCCACTTATTTGATCATATTCTGTAACACACTTTGCTTAATTGATGTTTATTTTTAATATTGATTTGTTATGATGTATTCAGTTGGAAGCAGCTGCAGTCAACTTAGTTGCCGGAGAGAAACCCGCTGATGTGTACTCAGAAATAGCTGTGAGGTATACAACTTCTGAAAAAAAAAATGGTCTCATCTATCCCATGTTTTGTGTTATGTTAAGGAATCGTTTTACCAAATATGAAGTTTAAGAAAGACCATCGGGCACAACAATGTGAGGAAGATGCACCTTCTATAATATCACATAAAACATGTGCCTCACTACCACACCTTACAATATACACTGCATTTTTTGTGACTGTAGATACACTCAATATTACGTAATTGGACTCATCTAGCATATGTATATGTTGCCAGGGTACATGACATAATGAAAAGAGACAGCAATAAGGACCCAGCTACCTGCCCAAATGCTTTATTGGCTAGAGCCTTAGTCGATCAGGTTGATCTTTCTTACTTCTTCTGGATTTCAAATTGCAATATAAAATGAAGTGTTTTATTTTCTTTATCAATCATATGCCTGTTTATCAACTGACATTTATTGGTTTTGTAAACTTTCAGATTGATCGGAAATTGGTGAAACAGACAGTGATGACTTCTGTATATGGTGTTACTTATGTTGGGGCTCGTGAACAGATAAAAAGAAGATTAGAGGAGAAAGGCCTTATAACTGATGATAGACTATTGTTCACTGCAGCTTGTTATGCAGCCAAAGTAAGCAACCAGAGATACCAAAACTTCTTAAATTATTTGCAGAACGAAAACTAAGTGGATAGTTTCTTGGATTTCATTTCATTATTTGGATAATTAGTATATATAAAATGTTTTTTTCACCTATTTAACATGTTTGGTTTATACATTACTAGGTTAAGGATCTGTTAGAGAGATTCCCTCTCCACAATCAAAACTGATTGAGTGATTATAGCTCAGTTTTGATCTTCTGTATCAATTGTATTTAAAGCTCTTTATATGCTTTTGTAACTGTAGCTTATGTATAGAGTTTACAGGATCTTATTAGGGTTTCCTAACTGCCAATATTTTTTTTAAACTATCAATAGTACATGAGTATACAATTACAAATTTCACAGGTCATTTCTTAATATTCACTTATTTAATTTTTCCAGGTGACGCTGGCTGCCCTTGGAGAGATTTTCCAAGCTGCACGTGGCATAATGAGCTGGCTTGGTGATTGTGCCAAGGTACTTTTTTTCCTTTATTGTTTTGGTCACAAACCGAGTAACTGATCATATGTTCTGGCCACTACGTGGACTGCCTGGTAGACTTAAGTTGTTATCTGAAACTTTTCAGGTAATCGCTTCAGAAAATCAGCCTGTACGTTGGACAACTCCTCTAGGTCTTCCAGTTGTGCAACCATACTGTAAAAGTGAACGACATCTTGTAAGTTTTGACAGATTATATTAAATTTACTTTCATAGAGAAATCAGCATTTGGTTCAGTCTCAAATATTTTTTTTAAATAAAAAGCATATGGATTCTTGTGCTGAGGGGTTGATGTTCCTCTTTATGATACTTTTGCACTCTTTTCATCACAAAGGTCACATTGCTTTTGTGTGGCACTGGCACGGGAAATTCCACTTCCATTTTCAAATCTATTTTGGATGTGGTTTCTAGTGCAACTTTTAGTTGTAGGCTTTCCAGCCTTATGGTCAACACCACTTGGTGTTGAGCTGATGCCCATTTTTTTATAACAGCATTACATTTTTCTGATGGGTTGGTTTTCAATATGGAATGAATTTCGTGAAAGCTTCAAAAAGAGGTTTCTCTTCCACTTGAGATTCAATGAAAGCTAAAATAGAATTAAACAACTGTTGGAAAACGTTGAACGCAGGATGACTACCCCTTTCATGGTGCAATGACTTTTTTTTTTCCTGACAATTTAGCAACTTTTCTGTCCTTGGATTTGCAGATAAGAACATCCCTTCAGGTTCTGGCCTTGCAGCGGGAGAGTAACTTGGTAAGCTTACATAACCATCTATTTTTTTTCCGAGCTTGTTATTGTTATAATTAATTTGATATTGATACTCTGGGAACTCCAGGTAGATGTAAGGAAACAAAGAACAGCATTTCCTCCAAATTTTGTTCACTCACTTGACGGTTCACATATGATGATGACAGCTCTTGCCTGCAGGGATGCCGGCATACGCTTTGCAGGTTGGTCTCCACTCTGTAGTTTGTATCTCTGTATTAGACTAGATTTCATTAATTCAGTTAGACCTTTCAACTGGAGGCATGTTGAAAATTAAAATGGCATAAATTGTGTGTATCAAGAGCAGGGTGCTTTTGAATGTAAAAGTTTAACTGTATATTGGTGCTAATATATAAAATAGCTTCAACGTGCTGATGAGTGATGTCTGCTTCTCTCTTTCGAATCATATATCGTCACTTGTATGCAAGAAATGAAAATGTAGATGATATCTCCACTATGAAGTTAATTTCTTCTTACTTGTTTCTTATAATACAGGGAAATGATCACTCATGCCTGTGGCCGCATATCGTGTTTAGGTCTTAGTGTAAAAAATTGTGTTCAACGTCAAAAACTAAATTTAATGGTTCGCAAATTTGAGGATAAATACTGTCTTTTTTTCTTCTCTCTCCAAAAGTACTCAATTTTGCTAGAAAGATATTGGAGCTGACATCCTGCTTTAAGTTCTCTATAGCGGGATAAATATGTGGTTTAAATTGTTAAGTCTCTGGTTTTAAGTGGTTTGAATTGTGATAAATATGTTTATTTCTCACAAACATGTTAAATTATGTTATATTCTCATAGATTTTATACCATGTGCAGGGGTGCATGACTCCTTTTGGACACATGCATGTGACGTAGATCGAATGAATCAGATTCTGCGGGAAAACTTTGTGGAGCTATATAGCAAGCCGATACTTGAGAATGTGAGTTAATATGCCTATTTTCTTGAAATTGGATTTTTCTTTTCTCTGACTATGGGTGCTTTGATACAATTAGGGAAGAAGGTTTTAAAAAAAAAACAATTTGTTACTGAGAAACAGACTTCCAAAGTTTCAATAAAACAGTTGAAAAGCTACTTTCAATTTCTTAAGTATTTCTTCGATTTTATACTATGATATAATGAAATTATGAAAAGAACTGGCATCTGGAAAGGTGTTTTGCAA
This sequence comes from Argentina anserina, assembly GCF_933775445.1. Classification (NCBI taxonomy): domain Eukaryota; kingdom Viridiplantae; phylum Streptophyta; class Magnoliopsida; order Rosales; family Rosaceae; genus Argentina; species Argentina anserina. The sequence continues at coordinate 353,165 of NC_065872.1, read as the reverse complement.
CATTATGATATACATAACCAGAATCACGTTCGATTATATCGCTTTGAAAGTCTTTAACTTTGATTTTAACTCTTCCCTGACATATAAGAAACTTTTCTGAGCTGCCCCATCCTAAAGTTATATTACTTCTGTTAAATTCCTTTGTGTGACTTTGTGATAACTCTGATTATTTCCAGTTGCTTAAGAGCTTCCAAGCAGCATATCCGGAATTGACGTTTCCTCCCCTCCCAGAAAGAGGTGACTTTGATCTGCAAGAGGTTCTAAAATCCCCGTACTTTTTCAACTAAGTTTTCATGATAAGCAGCAATAGAAACCAGCATGGGGATAGCATTGTCACTTGTACCATCCCTGATAACCCAGAAGCCTTCATCAAGAGTTCTTCGAGATATGGATATAAGTTGAAATGGGTAACGGGAGGTTGCTTCTGAGAGAGCTGATAGGGAAACGTTTGATTTCCAATGCGCTGGATTCTGAAGCAAGTCTGACTGATGGAGTGATATCATCCTCAGATTAATGATCTGGTTCCCTGGTATAGAGGCGAACGATGTACAGTAAGGCAGACTCTTCGTCCGAAGTTAACGGTTCTATATTCATCTCAAGTGGGAAATATTTTCGGAGGCCAGAGACATACAAGCTGGGAAGTGTTTCCCGGCCATAGGAGCTAAATTAGCAAAGTTCATCCGTGGTGCAAAATTCTTGTATCTGAACATAGAGGGTAGAAAGAGATCAGAACATGTTATTTTTGGCATACCTGTATAATTGTGAATGGAAAATTCTTGCCAATTTTTGCGCAAGTGTAAAGAAATGAAGGAATTGCATTGATGGTTCTATACTTCTATACAAATGAAAACTTTTCAACTTGAAAACAATCCTAAATAAGTGTGCTTCAAGCTTAAAAGCCCTCAAAAGTAAATATTGCTTTTGGGTTTTGGCCAAACTTCTAACCCAAAAATTGAGAAGTGCTAAAAGCTTCTGGTACAGGACAGTAGTTATTGACTGCACAATATATACTTATATAGAGATAAATGAATACACTGCGGATTCATAACACCACCTGTAGATGGGGTATAGTGGCATACATTGTGTTTAAGGTATATACATCAGCATCATCAACTTTACAATCCCATCTGCTTCATCCACAAGGACCACTTTACAGCCTCCAAGTATGCATCATTTTTTCGCAGTGCAGTAATCAGATTGATGTATGTAATGTTATCAGGCTCTATACCATTTTCTCTCATTTCCTTGAGCAAACGGACAGCATCTTCAACCATTCCTGCAATTCCATATGCCTTGATTAATGTGTTATAGCTGCACAGATCAGGTCCCAGTCCACATTCTTTCAACTCAGTCAGCACCCCAGCAACTTCATCAATCCATCCTTGCTCTCCATAAATATTGAGCATAATGTTGTAGGTGTGATGGTCTGAATCACAGCTTGTCTTCTTCATTCTTTGCAAAACGCTTCTGAACTGCTCCATTTGGCTTTCTTTCCCATAAGCATTCAGCATACTATTGTAGACTTCAAGGGAAACAGAAAATCCTTTAAACTGCATCTCTCGTATTGTTGAAGACATGCTTTTGAAGTCTTTGTTCCTCCCATACGCAGCAATAATAGTATTGTAAGAGATTGTATCAACCAGATCCCATTTCTGGGCCATCAAGAACAACTTCTTAGCCTTCTTTAAAAGCTTGGCCTTCCCATATACATCAAGCATGACATTGAAAGTTATGGTATTAGGTACAAACCCACGTTGAAGCATCTGATCGAACATCTCTGAAATCTCATATATTGGCAAAGCACGAGAACAGCAGTTTATGACACAATTGTACATTTCCTGATCCCAAGTCACTCTACTCTTTGAGATTTGATAGTACAGATCTTTCAACTTATCTAGTCTGCCACATTTCTGATAAATGCGGAACATATCACGTAACATGTAGATGTCTGGAACTATGCCCTCCTGTTTTTCCATTGTGTCCAGAACAGAGCAAGCATTTTCCAGTGAACCAGATTTGACATACATTCTAACAGCAATACCGTAGGCAATCATGTCCAATGCAATTCCTGATGATTTCAACTCGACATAAACTTTCTCCGCTTCAGAGAACAGGTCCATGATGCTGTAGATGTCTATCATTGTGCACATGATGTGCATGTTTGGCTTGCCATCATGTCTGGGCATTTTATTGTATATTGTAACAGCATTCTCAAGATGACCCAACTCTTTACATGAGCAAATTAACAAATGGTACAAGTTATCTTCAAAATGTGGATCCCTCCACTTTTTTTCCCTCAACAATTTCATAGCATCATCCACCAAGCCGTGCTTCACATAAGCCATGACAAGACTTGAACAAGAAGTCCGGCTGGCAAGAACATGTTGATATAAAGAACCTCTTAAAATGAAAGGCACTTTATCAATCCTTCCGGCCTTCTCATATGCTTGCAGAAGAGTACCGAGCATTGATGAATATTGGCATCCTAAATTCTGCATATCATCCAGAGTTCTGATGGCCCCCTCTTCATCCTCATGCTTTGCTTGCAAGTTTATTAGTGTGTACAGGTTGGATGAATTAGGCTTGTAACCCAAATTCTTGAGCTCTTTGTAGTACCAATCTGCTTCCTTATAATTGTCAGCTCTACCCCAACCCTCAATCATGGAACGGTAAGTTGTTTCATCAGGCTCTAATCCGACTTTCTTAATGCCTAGAAACAGGTGATGAGCAGAATCCATTTTAGATGCCTTCCCATATCCGGTTATCAATGTATTGTATGCAACAATGTTTGGAGAAAATCCTGCTTCTTTCATGGAGACTAATACAAGTTCTGCATCTTTAACTTTACCCTGCTGACAATAAGCATTAATCATTACCAACCAGTTATCCAAGTTCGGTATCACCCCATCTTCTTTCATTACACCAATGATCTCTTCTGCTCTGTCATACAAGTTCATACGAGTGTAAATTGTGATCATTGCTGAGTATGCAGATTGACATACAATCCCAAAGTTCCTCATTCGAGAAAAAGTGAACTCGGCTTCCTCAACATTCCACCCCTTCTGGTACAGCCCCATCAGCATACCAAATGTCGCAACATTCGGCTGGACTCCATGTTCGCGCATCATTCTAAACCACTTAGCTCCCAACTCCACACGCCCCAACTTACTACATGCATAAATAAGGGTATTGAAGACCTGATAACTCAGCTCACATTCGAATTCAGTCACCATTTCCCGAATCAAATTCTCAGCTGCATCCCAATTTTCTCTCCTACCCAACACACGGAAAACCGAGTTAAAAGAACTAACATTGCATTGGAGTTTCCCATTGATTCTCATCCACTCAAAAAACCTGAGAGCCTTGATATCACTAGACCTCTCAAGCCTTTTCAAAATGTCATTACAATGCTCAAAGCTCAGGTCAGACTTGATAACAGAGTAATCAACATCAAATTCACTGTCACTGACAAACAAATTCTCCAATTTCCTAACCCACTTACTCTTTCTTGAACTAGACCTCAAGCCCACTTGTCTCTTACTCACTTTCTTTGTCCCACTACTTCCCAAATCAATTTCAAGTCTTGAAGAATCTGGGTTCTGCTCATTTAAACTCTCATCTATGGGCAGCTCAGATTGGAAACGAGTGGCCTTAATGGCACTAACCCTGTTTAGAGAATTAACAACAGAAGAAGCTCTACTGTAGCAAAAAGAATCGAACTTTTTAGAAGAATCTAATGTCTCCAAAGAAATGGGGAATTGCAGTGAGGCCATGAAAGAGAAGCAAAGTAGTACTAACCGAGAATAGAGAAAAAGCTCCAAACTTTGATCATCAAATGAAGAGGTGTGATTAATGGAGGGAGGAAATGGGTGCTTCCCAAATTGTAGGTAGGTGGGTAGGAAAGGGCATATAGCGTTTGGATTTGTGAGGTAGAGAAGCAGTGGAGGAAATCTAAAGGCGCTCAATTTATTTGTAGCTTCTGTGTTCTCTTTTCCCGGAGTTAAATTACTAGGAGATTTTTACTACAAGTAAATTATTTTAAACTCAAATGTAAGATCTTTCTACTTTCCCAATCCGTATAGGTAAAGTATACCCTTTACAGACGGCGCCATTGCATTCCCTTATATATGGGTGAGGGCAGGAGACATGAATTCACATACAGCTTGTGGTCTGGAACAAGATGGGGAGGCACAGAAAGTTGAAATTGATGGAGCTGCCCATGGAACTGGTGGTGGAGATCATGAAGAGACTGCCTGCAAAGTGGGTGTGTCACATCCGATGCCTCTCTGAGTTGTTGTTGAGCATAGTTCTCAACAAGTTTTTGGTCCAAATTCTAAATCAAAGCATGTTTGGACTGGTATGGGATTAGATAGTATAACCAATACCTACAAGATTCTTCGTGTTACAGATATTCAAAACATTGCAGATGATCCTCTTGCTGGAAGCTGCTACATATCTCAAGTGATTGTACTCGGCACAAACGAATGGTGACAGGTACCCTCAGCTCCACCTTCGAGTACAATATCACATTACAGCAAGAACAAATCCATATACTTTCTTTCGACTTCAAGAAAGAAGACTTCTTTTGGATTCCCAATCCCTACATATTACGGAATGAGAGCTACCAGTTTTAATCAAGTGTTTGTAGAGGATCCATGACCATTGTGGATAATCCATCGGGTGCGAATATTGAGATATGGGTGATGAAAGAATACAACAAAAAAGAGTACATGCTTGCATTATATTCAAATTTTCGCAAGCTATTTGTTGTGAATGGGAGCATGGTATACTTTTCCTCCTACTTAATAAATCATTGTTTTTGGATCTGAGAGGACCTGTTTTTTTTTTGGTCGAGAGAGGACCTGTTGTTACCAAGAATCTTGTCAAATGTCCAATTGTAGTTTGGTCGGGGCCTAAGCGAATCATGAGTCTTAATGGGAGCTTAATTTCCCTAAAAAGCTACGGTAATTTGGGGGATGCAGAAGAATACTTGTAGCAATTGGTCTGAAGGGGAAGCAAGCGGGAAGAATTTCTTTTACTTGACAATGTAGCACCACGGCATTAGTTTTGTAACTTTTGTTCGAGGTACCGAGATGAAGTTTCTGGTCTTAATAGTTAATACTATGATATCATAATTTGTTTTTGATTCTTAGTTGTTTTTTATTAGATCGTTCAATAGAAGCTAAATAGAGTTGCAAGTCAATGAACCAGGAGCATGACTGCATGAGTAGTGGGAAATTCAATCTTCAAGCTGACTTCAGAAACCTCTAATGAGAGAGCATTCTCAACTCAAATGTACCAATAAAGATTTCTTTTGTCTCCTTGGTGTAGCTCTGATTTGGTTTCAATGGTTAACTCTACCAATACTCGATCGTCATAACTTTATAAATTATAACTTCGCATGTCAAAAATAAGACAGACATGCTTTCTCATTACATTACAAACATTGAGTGATTAAGAAACTATGGTCCTATGAAACCCAGATGCTACTAAAGGCTTCTTCAAGTGCCCTCTTCCTGCTTATATTTGGACTCCACCCTCCTGCCCTTGGACCTCTCTCTACTCGCAGCTGCATCATTTCTTCGTCATCATATCCATGCATATCATGCACCCCTCCGAGTGGCAGAGGTTGTGGGCCTCCCATGCCAACTGGTCGTGGTTGTCCAGAAATAGTAGGTGCATATTGCCCCTGCGTACCAGTACCAAATCCTGCTTGAGAGCCTTGGTTCAGAGCCTATAAATGAACATGAGACATTAGCTGAGAGAACTCTTAAAATCAGGATCAACTGGTAAGATTCACGATAGCAACAGTCATAAAGAGTGCCACTGAAACTAGATTCTCCTGGTTCACTATCACTAACTCAAGAATTTTAATATTCATACCACATCAGCATCATCCTGTACAGGCTGACCCTTGCTTGCTGCTAAAGCTGCAGCTAGTTCTTCAGCCTATATGATTAATACCACCAGCATTAGAACCTTGAAATAAATTTCTACAATGTGGTAATAGGGATATCCAGCATTGCAGCTGCACTTTTTTTCTGTTTACTTTTCTTTTTTGCATAGCATATAACGGATGACACACAACAGCAGCGCAAAGCTTTACCACTTACAAAGGACAAAAACAGCAGGATATAAACAACAAAAGCAAAGGAAATGCAACTGAAATATTATTTGGGGTTACCTTGCGCGCTCTATTGATCATTATTTGCTCAGCATTTTCTTTCTCATACTGTGCAATTCTGGCATCAATAGCAGCGACATCTTTTCCTTCGATATAGTTAAATACTAACACAGAATGATTTTATCTTTAGTCAGACTATAGTTTTTGTTAAGAACAAAAGTAGCTACTGAGCTGAAAAGCTTACTCATATTCTCTACTTCCTCCAAGTAATCATTGTACTCTCTCAAGGAAGGAAAATCGTCTTCTCGTTTATTGAATCTACAGTCCATTGTCTCCATCAGTAATGAATTAAATAACTGTGATGTTTATACTGACTAAAAGTAGAATTCGTCTTCTCGTTTATTGAATCTACAGTCCATTGTCTCCATCAGTAATGAATTAAATAACTGTGATGTTTATATTGACTAAAAGTAGAATACGTAATTAAGCACCGCAATACTGAATAAGTCAGTAAAACCAATATGTCATTCCATGTTATAGTCTAGATGCTATACAAAATAGCAAAGCAAATCCTATTTTCTCCTGATCTTCTTAGCTCCTCTATTGATTACTTTGAAACTTTACAAATTATCACTTTAGTCTGTGACAGTGATGCCTTTCTAAATACCAAAGACAAAATATTTCACCGAGTCTAACTAATTTACTCATTCTACAAAATGACAGCCATTCCTTATGGATTACTTATCACTTGAAAGATTGTTGGGTTGATAGAAGAGTCCAGGATTATCTGAATCACATATCAACCTATTATTTTCATCGATTGGAAACTAACATAGTCCAATGCACCTACCAAAATGCTAGTGTCTTGATGCATGCGAGAACAGCTATCCACATTTAGAACAACGGTTGCATAACAACATGCGAACAGAAGAAAGAGTTCCACAAATGAGAGAGAGAGAGAGAGAGAGAGAGAGAGAGTTACATGCTCGCGATCCTTCTCCTGAATGCTATCTCCTTAACTTGGGGATTAGAACTGCCAACCACCATTGTTCTGCCCCCAAAGCCTTCTCCTTTTTGCTCCTATAACATTAAAACCATCATAAGTTCCGTACTACTATACAAAAACGCTAGTATATGTATTATAGACGAAATTTGAAGATGGTTCTCAGACCTATATGTGGTAACCTTTATGAAAGGTACTAAAAAATTGCAATCACCAAAGGTCTGCAAAATAAACTATCAAGTCAGTATTCCGGCCAGAATGAAACCACATGCATCAACTTGGAATAGCATTCTTTTTCCTTTACAAAGATTACCCAGATTTCATTATGGAATTGTAAAACACTACATACTATATGGTACACCGAAGCAATGCATCAACTCTGATCCCCTGAAATCAATTTAATCTAATTTGAGTTACTTCAATCCCTATCTGAAGAAGACTAAATGCATATAACCCACTTGGAATGTTGCAAAAGTAAAACGAGAAGAACCCAATCCCGCGAGAAATCGAAGAGAAAGAAGCTCCTTCCATACCAATATGAAGCATATGTAAATCTCTAACAGTTATCAATAAACAAATTAAAGGGATAGAATAGTTGTGTCACCACAAACTTGAGGGTCATGCCAGCTGAGAGAGAGAGAGAGAGAGAGAGAGTACCTGGTTTCGTTCTCATGAGACGGTCGAGGACGGCAAAAAGAAGAAGAAGAAGAAGAAGAAGGCACTGGGGTTGGTCTGGACCGGGTCGGGCTGCTAACGCAAATCATCCAAGCCCAAAACCAAAAATAACAAACGTGAAACGCCACAAACACAAAGTCCTGTATTCATTTCAAAAGTCCACCTGTTTGATACTCAAGGGTGCACTTAACTCGTTCACAAACCCAATCATTTTGCAGTTGCATGTTTCCTGTTTTATATTATTGGGTATATGTTTGAGCAAAACGGATTGAATTCTAGACCGAATGGGAAATCTATCTTATGTGTATATACATTCCCTATTCGAACGGGAAAAAGGACTTTATTGCATATATTATAAGTAGGGGAGAGAGCAGGCAGTTCAATTTGAGTTAATTTTGTTTGATCTGATATCACTAGGTGAAAATGGAGATGTCGATAATTAGGCCCCGCAAGAACATCAAGGAAAAGTTGAATTTGATCAACCTACCCGTGGAGAGAGTGCCTGCAAAGTCAGTGTATCACATTGGATGCGTCTGTAAGATGTTGTTAAGCATAGTCGACTCCCCCTCTTTTGTTTCGCTGCACTCTAAACTTCTACTTGATCCTGAGTCTCATCTACCAAGTACCACCTACTCCTCCTCAACTAATCCTACGCAATCTCTATCTAACTATTTGGCCCGTGTGTCACTACTTGTCGCCCTTGCATACCCTTCATTACAATCATTTCCATACCCAAGGTGCTCAACTTGATGTACGAGATATGTTGCAGACGTCTTCCTATACCATCGACCGATACGTTGTATCTTTTGTTTTCTGCAACTTGTTTTGTATGAAAAAACAAGGTGTTCATGAACTCAAGTATTGCGCCCAGTCACAGCATTGCGCAGCAACTTTATGGTCCGTCTTCCTTTGTTGAGTTGATTTGGACTGGTATGGGATTTGATGGTATAACCAATACCTACAAGGATTGTTCGTGTGTCAAACATTCGTGGTCCAAAATTGTATTCAGAGCCGTGGATACAACATCAGGTGTGAATATTGAAATATGGGTGATGAAAGATTACAATAAAAAACAGTGGGTGCTAGATTATTCCATCAATATCCACGTGCTTGGATTATATCCTCAATTTGAGTTTGAGCAAGCTTCTTGTTCTGAATGAGAGCATGGCATGTTCGTACATAAACCAGGCACAATAACTGTGTTTTTGGATCTAAGAGGACCTGTTGCTACAAAGAATATTTTCAAATGTCCAATTGAGGGATGCGATGTGCGGTGTCAGCGAATCATGAGTTTTAACGGAAGCTTGATCTCCCGAAAAACCTATGCAGACTTGGTCGAAGAAAATGAACTAGCTACTTATAGCAATTGGGCTGAAGGAGAAGCTAGTGGGAAAAGTTTTTTTAATCTGAAGAAGCCTTGGGATTCAATTAAGTTTATGGTACCTGTTGTGATGATATTAATTTAATTTGGTTTCTTCTACTCTATATTTCATTGCCCTGCTTATGCTTGTAACAATTTGACTGAAAGAGAAGCAAATTTCTTATACTTGAAGAACTCTGAAGAGGCAGTAGTATTCCATCACGCTTAAGCGTACAAAGGTCAGTCAATAAGAACATCTAAAATGTAATGTGTTGCCTCTACTGCATGTCTCTTCTCAATCACTTGACCCCAACAACTAAAAACACTGCATTGCACTCCATGAACCTTTCTTCGAAGAGAAACTTTCTAAGAGTCATTGACAAGTTGCATAGATGGCATTGAGGACCCTGACAAAAAGTTCTTAATAAGAGTGAGCGCTAGCTTTGGTTTGTGCAGCGGGACTTCATGGCCTGCTCCCCTCACTGATACAAATGTCAGCCCAGCATATTCTTGAGTCCAGCCTCCAACCTGTTGATTGAGTGTATTAAAATGTAGGTGTCAGTGAATAAGTTTTCTTAAAACAACAATGTAACATTTCTTATGCTGTTTGTAAGGAAATATATGGAAGGAAATTGCTATAAGAAATTCTTACCTGCCCCTCATCGTACCAGGCACGCCAAGGTTTGACAGTTGGAAGCTTAAGGGAGTCTATACTGTATCGGGTAGATGTAACTGGGATTACCGCATCTGTATCACCGCTGCCATAGCAGGAAGCATAAAATAGCAAAGTAGAGTGTTTAGCATGAGTTGACTCCAGGCATTCAAAAGAAGCAAGGTTTGCTAGCTGAAGTTCATTCAACAACCATATTATAAAATGCCTCCTCCATGAATGACACAAAATAATTCCACATGCAATTTATATCAAATATATGCAAAGCAAAACGATTGGAGAAGTTAAATTTGGTCTGTCATATATTGCTTGTATATGCAGTCATGATGTATGTGAACATCTTATTTAGAAAGAATCTATGTTTACAAGGTGTTGAAAGGAACCTGAACATCCATATACGAAGTCCTGAATGGATCAACTCCCGGTAGACATCCAGCACTGTCCTAGGAGAATCCTTCCAAGTAGTGTACACCACATCACTACAAATGAGAAAAAATGGATAGAACATAAGATGAGAGGCTCTTTGAAATCAAAAGCATAAATTCAGAAATATCCTCATGTGCAAATAAATCTTAGTTACAGGCCAGGCATCTTTTCTCAGCTTCTCCACCCAAGCTCAGACATGGAGAGAGATATAGAGATTGAGTTATACCTGCAGGTTCCCCATTTAGATGGTGCATGGTGTTGATCAACATGAAGAGCCTTTTGAACCTCAGGTAGATTGAAGTATACAACTGAGTGTTTCTCAGTGCAAGGATCATACTTTTCATTGATTCGGCCAGCCACCTACCAAATGCAATTACATTTTATCATAAATATCACAAAATAAATCAATTATAAGTGTTTTAAAAGCAGGAGTTGAAACATCACTTTTAGGTTGAATTCGGTCACTCGTTGCATCTTTTCTTTTGATGATGAAAGCTTGCTGTTATTAAAATCAGACCATTTGCAACTAAAGAAGGATACTGTGAATATAGTAACTTCAAACATTTGTAAATTAAACTTGTTTAAGGATCACCACACCACAAACTGCACACGATCACAACTACGCTATCATTCCTCAAACTATTGTAGCTGTTGAAAGCAACTCCCAATCCCTCCCATCTTATTCAGGCAAAGAAAAAGAACACAACTATAACTAGAAACTCCAAAGAAGTTTTTTTTCCCCAGTTTTCTTTCAATGTATAATTCTTAGGCAAGTTTAAGATACTGTACTATAAATTATTTGTTCGTTGCTATCAGCTGAAATTCCTCAAACTATTAACTGAAACCAAGACCTGTAGTTATACTCTCTAGTTCAGAACTTTATCCATTGTAGTAAACCATACAAAGTAACAAAGAAAAGAGTCCAGGAAAATGAGACTCGCAATTTAACTGTTGCTTGTGTGTGTGTGTGTATTTGTCAAAAAAATTAAATATTTTTCTTTTCTTTCTGAGAGCAAACTCGCATCTTAAGTAATAGAAAATTAGTGTGTCTCTCACATGCATTCGTTTCAACAGACGATTTGACTGGCTAACATTTGCAGGGCAAGACGGAGTGTAAATGCTGTAAGGGTCAATGTTTCCAAGTTCTGCACTAGCAATGTCTAGAATGCTATCACATGAATTTGAGGTGTGTATGAATGACTGGAAATCACAAAAAAGGTTAAGCGCCTTGTATGTTTGATCAGAAATCAAACCAGCTGACCACATAAACTGGAAAACCCCCAAGTGATCATGGTAATCATCCGTAAGAGCATTTCCCACCTGCATGGTAGATACTTTTTTCCTTATTTTCATGTATCCAGAAAACATATACAATATCTATAAAAAAAGGAAAAACGCATTGTATGATGTTTTCCATTGTGAAGCAAGAAGTTCATACCATATAGCCCTTCAGATTAATTGCCTTTTCCTTAGTTACCAAGTTGTATTTCACAATTGCTTGGCTTAACTGAGGAACATAATGTCCTGGTAAACAAGTTTGGATGGTTAAAACCAGAACACCAGGTCACTTAGACAAGTCAGTTGCCTCTACTAAAGTTCCATGGTAATTAAAGGGTTACAGAAATTACTTGTGTATATAAGCAAATTATTTTTGTGTACCTGCATAACTCTCTCCTGTGATATAAAAGTCCCTTCCTTTGTACTGGGGATAGCGCTCAAGCCACTTCAATAGAAATGCCAGGGAGTCGCTAGCTGAAAATAACAGGACTGTAATCTAACGGAAATAAGCTAAAAACAGAACAGATCATAATGAGATGCAGTATACAAAATAGTACCAGTCCTTATATCTCCATTAGATAGCAAATCAGAGGTTGTGTTTGAATAAGAAAACCCAACGCCAACAGGTGAATCAAGAAAAAGAATGTTAGCAACTGCGAAAAAAAAGTACAAGAATTAGACATGCTTGCATATGATAATCACTAAAAATACAGTCCACAGCCACTGAGAGCACCTATAGCTCAAACACAAGATATTCATCAGTAAATACAACTTCAACCTTGCTAGAATACAAAAACAAGTAATTGAAATCTTCACTAACAAGTCCATGCATTACCTTGATTCCAAGAGTAAGGATTCAAATACAAAGTCTTCCCATCAGCTTGAATATGAAATGGGCCAACTTCCTCTGCCATTCCATAAGCAATTGATGAACAACCAGGTCCTAACACAAAGAAAAACCAAGCCGCATATCACTAACAATACCAAATTAGCAAGTCAAAACAATAACATCACAATGAAACTTAAAACTTGAATCATTTTAGAAGCTGGACCTCCATTTAGCCAGAGAACAAGGGGCTTAGAAGCAGGGTCCTCAGCAGCCTCAACAAACCAGTAGAAGAGAGCCCTCCCAGCATCTTCATTAACATTGATGTACCCAGCATAGTGTGCAAAGCTCACGTTGAAGGTCTGCCCCGGAAGCTTAAGGACTCTATCCAATCGCTGTTGGACAAGTGGGTCTGTTGGAACAGTGGCAAAAACACTACCCAGATGAAGATTGAGGAGGAATATGAGAACACACGCCCATCTGGGTTTGAACATTTTTGGAAGTTAAGAGATAGATGATCGGCCGATGAATCAAGTCGCTGGCTTTGCGAGTTTCAGGTGATATATAGAGTACTACAAACCGATGAGGTAAACAATTGTGGACTAGAAACAGAAAGCCATCAGTTTGTTTAACAAGTTGAGACCTTTTCTGTTTTCCAGAGCCAACTAACTATCTATATAAAAGTGAAACTTTGAAGGAGTACACACCTAGTTTAACCTGTTTAAGCAGTAATTACCTTTGGTTATTTTCCTACAAACTTGGAGAGGGTGGTTTGGATATTAAAGTATCTATCTTTGCCTCTAATGGTCTTTGTCAGGTTGCTTGTGGAAGCAGGAATGTTGAGATAGCCACTTGTCATTTGAGTTTTGAATGATCGTGTTAATTTTTTTGGTAGTCTTTCTCTTACCAAACAAGCATCCTCATTTGTTTTTAGTATTGACTGCTACGGAAAATGTGTACGTTAAGGTTTGCAATGCATGATGTCAACAACTTAATTCCATTTTTTAATTCATTCTATGATATATGAAGTATGATTAATCAGACACTTTGATACTCAATGTTTCAAAGACTACAGTATGGTACCTAAAATTAGATTTTAAGTGACATGTTGGTACTTATGTTGACTTTTTTTTTATATATATAGAGAATAAAATTGATATTTACTATTATTTATCAAAATAAAAAAAAAATTATGGATTCAAGACTAATTTCTATCACGCTGGAATTTATTATTTTTGTATCGTTTGCGAGAAAATAAACATAAATTAATTTTAACTTTTAATTGAAGGTGAAAAATTATATTTTTATTTAAAAAATCTAGAATTTATGATTTAAATACACACGAGAATACTTTTAATTAATTAAATGTAGCCTCACATAATAATTTTATGAGACAATTGAATTTCATAAATATAAAATTGACTTATACTATCAACATGAACAAAAAAATATTAACTTAAACACATAAAACAATTAAGATTTGAGGATAATAAACACATAAAACTTATTGTATTTTTATAAATAATATACTTAAATGTCTATTTTGTCATTCCATTAGTCAACATAAGTACCAAAGTGTTTTATAAAACCTAACTTAAACTGTATTTTTTGAAACATTAGGTATCAAAGTGTATGATTGGCCATACTTTAAGTACCATAGAATGAATTTACCAATTCCATTCATTGTTGTATGTGAAATGTACAAAACTTAATAGGATAGACAAAAACTACGCTATAGTTATGCACAGAAGGCCGATGTGTCCCGTATAGTTGCATCTTGTTTGTACATATCAGTTAACTTTACTTCAAGTCATTGCACGAGAACTTTCAACCTCTACGCTTCAGAGAGATCTACATTCTCATTGACCGGATTTGTTGATCCAGGAGATGGATCTGGGAGGCCATCAGTATCAAAAGGTTGAGATTGATGCTTTGCAGCCGCTTGCAAGACCCGGTTTTTGACATCTGAGGAGGAAGGAGCTGTTGGCAGACCGATGCCATTCGATTCCAATTTTCCAGCTGCCCAAGAAAATGCCTGAGCTCCAACTTGTGCCGGAACAAGCAGCAACCTTCAAGAAACAATAGAGACCAGAATCCACAATAAGACAACATTGAATCAACACTAGAACCATGGAGTTTATTTTCCTATTGATATTACTCCCAAGTAATATCACATGTTATTTTCTGCCTACAAGACACATGAATCTTGATTTAGAATTCTCATGTCTGCAGACAGCAGTTCTAAGTAACTCCTATTTCCAGGACTTCAGAATGCTGCAAATCCTAGTTCTGGAGAGACCTTAGAGAATAATAAAATTAGCTTACCGCACATCTTGCTTAAAATCTTCAGCATTCTCATAAGATGCCAGCCGCCGATAGATGGTCTGGTGAATTTAAACAAAGAGAGCAATGAGAAAGGAAAAGATTCAGAGATTGTATAAAATTGCTTTAAAGCAAGTTTCGTATTAAGCAATTAGATGTCTAGCATATGGTTTTCTTTATCCAGATGACGGGAGAAGGACACATGTTGGGTATCTCAATTATCTTTTTCAAGTACTCAACATAAGCAGAAATACAAAAGTAAGCAATTAATTAAAGAACTCATCAGAATACCTGACCAAGGCCAACAATGCCAATTAGTTGTAATGTCTTTTCCCACTCTGAAAACACAACGAAAATAAGAAAGCCATTAATCCCAACGATAGTAAACCCTGTTCCTATTTGCTATCCCACATCCTAAACAATATCATAGATAAAGTGCATTGAATATATTGGTAAAACTCACTTCTTACAAATGGAAGTATCAACAATAAAATGAAACTTAAGGAGAATACACACACCTAGTAATGCATACAGTCCTGCAATCAAACCCTGTAAAGAAGGTTGCTAAAATATTAGTAAAGAAAAGAATCCATAGTACTGGCCAGGTTAGAATAAATCGTCTTTGTAAATGGCATATGGAACAATAGATAAATATAAACCAGACGCCTCTAGGAAACTCAACTAAAGATCATGAACGGACACTTGGAATAAGGTTTCCAATGTGAAACTCAGATGCATATATGTTCAAGAAAATGATTAATAGTCATCATGTGCAAATCCATCCCTAATGCCTTAACCAATTATATCGAATATCTTGTTTCAAACAAAATTAAAATGATGTTAACATAGTGGAGATAATAATTAAGATATCAGACGAGCAATTTCTTACCACACCATACCCAACTACTTGCAGTGGAGAAGGACTGATTTCCTCCAGAATAGCCTCAGCGTCCTGAAATTATACAATGGTTGCAATTACGAAATGAAAATCCCAAAATTGTATTGTACGGTTTGTAACAGTATCAGAGGATAAAAGTATTAATTACACCAAGATATCGGCAAGCATTTTTTTATATCCTTAACAAAAAAGTATATATTGATCTTCCTAATAATGCTCCAATAACTGTGGACAAGATCACATCAGAGATAATTTAAGAAAGAAGTTGATTATATAACCTACTTCATACATTTCCCATCTTTCTTTCTTTCTTTCTTTTCCTAACAGAGTTTATTATTTGTTCATTTGCAGTAAATGGTTACTGCAAACAATGTTGTTAAATAAGCAAGAAATACACAATGGTTGCAGAGTTGCAGTCAACGTGTTACATTTTACCCAAAACTAATCAAATAAATAATTTTCTAACTTATAAGACATGAAATTAGAAGAACAAGCAGCAGTCAAAAGTAATAACTCATGTACCTCATTAAGTATGGTCAGTGTTGTCTCAGGTTTGAGTTCTTTAATTCGAAGACCATCTTTTACCCAAGATCGAAAGCCACCTTGAACCAAGTAAGGATTCTGTCAATAAATTAAAAGACCACCAGATTATTAGTATCACTAACTAAAGAATCTACTAAGCATGTGGTTAAAGGTACAGCATAACTATCTTCATATTTTCATAAAACCAGTCAACTGTTTTCTTGCAGAAAAGAGCATTAACTTGCCTTAAGCCCCATTCTTCTCAAGGATCTTGCAATTGCTTTCGAACGAGTACCATCAGAATCCATAATTATGACCTTGGACCTGTCCTACACAAAGTATAAAACAAATAAACCTTATTATTCATGACTCAAGACAGATGCTAATCAGGGAGAAATCAGAAGGTAGTGAATGATATAGGAACCTGAAGACTCATGCATCACTATAATTTGATTAATTTCCCCTTAGTTTTGGGCATTAGAACTCTGTACTGAGTTTAGAATGTGAAGTTCTGAGGAATCTTATTTAAAGAACTTCATAATCATAAAATAGACTAACCTGAACAATCTTCAAGTTCCGAATAACAGCAGCAGTTAATGTGTCATCTAGATCTCTTCCATTCTTTAACAACTTCCCTACTATGGCATCAACCTGAAACTTCATTGAATATTTCAACTCAAAATTGCAGGAAGTATGTGGAACTATGCTTTAGTAGCAGAACTTACAATTTTGAACTTTTGACATAACACTAATTTGCAACAGAAATACTGTTTTTTCTGTTAATTTATTAAAGCACTAGAACACTTGTAACAGCTCGTTTACCAAATCAGTACTTACCTCAGGTAGAGTCACATTTGCATAGCGATAGCGAGCTGCTCGTCTTAGATCAGGAATACCTTCTTTTTCTCTCAAACCCTTCACAGCAAAGATAAAATAAATAAATTTATAAATAAAGAGTTCTCATTGGAATTAAGAATGGGTAAACTTTGAAGGGATATTCATATTGCCTTTAGAAGAACTCAATTTATTTAATATGGGTCAGAAGATTTTTCCTTTTCTCGATCATGTGCATTTGTATCATCATACTAAACTAGAGAAAGAATAATATTATTATCTTGGAATCTTTTGTTTCTCTTAGCTTAGGTTGAGAAAATTAAGAATTTATAATATCATCAGCTCAAAAAATTATGAGGGTCATATCTTGCCTCAGGTCGGACGTCAATGAGAACAGCATTCTCCTTCCCTGTCAAGAGCTCCAACGTAGATTGAGGAGATAAATCTCCAGAATAACCACTGTATGTCCGCACCATATAAATGACCCTGCAGCATATCTGGTATGAAATATTAGTTTCGCACAAGACAGGTTTATGTTTCTTGTATAAATAAAAAGGAAAAGAAAATGGGATAATAATTATTAAAAAAAAAAGGATATCCATACCATAAAGTGGCAAAGGTGCCGAGGAACAGAACAAATGGAATGATTGGATCATTTGGATCCAAGCCAAGATTTTCTTCCAATCCCTCAATAGCAATATAAACCTGCTTTCAAGACATTAGCTTCAGCTTATCCATAATTGAATAGATAATACTTGCTAGCTTAATTAACATTAAGCACCGCTATCAAATGTGTGGAAGTTTGCTTGGCAACAAGAACATATATCATCCACACATTACGTGAATAGTTGTGAATCTAGGAAATATTTTCAAGTGGCAGTCCTCAAGAACAACTATACCTGTTGCAAAGCAGCCTTGGCAGGCCCCAAAAACTCTGATGCTCTCTTTTCTGACAAATTTAGTGCATCACTGATGTCAGGAGGAAGAAAGGCCTTGGAAGATTGATAAGAGTTAATAGCGAGGGAAGCCACATTTGC
The DNA here is from genome assembly GCF_933775445.1 of Argentina anserina. Classification (NCBI taxonomy): domain Eukaryota; kingdom Viridiplantae; phylum Streptophyta; class Magnoliopsida; order Rosales; family Rosaceae; genus Argentina; species Argentina anserina. The sequence continues at coordinate 335,190 of NC_065872.1, read as the reverse complement.
TAGAGAATCGTCCACTACAACAACCGTGCGTCTCAACAGGTCAACAGCAATCACACTTCCTTTACTTGTGGCTTCCTTTAAGTCAGTTGAAAAGTTTGTCAATTTAGTACCAAAATTGTCCAGTTTGATCAGCAGTCGAAGAAATTCCTTTAACAACATTATCCACTGCTTCATTGACTCTTTCAACAACTGATGATATTGACGAAGAGATTGTATCTGCTGAGCTTTTCACAGCATTTTCGCCCTTATCTACGGACTCACTGAAGGACTTGCTGACCCCATCAATAAGATCCCCAATACTAGAGTTCACACTGGACAACTGATCATTGTTCATGTCTAGGGAGTCTGATATGGAGGTAGAAGTTTCTTGTGTCAAATCAGTAGCTGATATGGTTTCTGGTTCTACTTGTGTAATGAAAGTACCGCTATTCACAGTGGATTGGTCAGTTAACTCCACAAGTCCTTCATCAATGGTCAATACATCAGAACTGTCTACATATTTCAGCTCAAACCTTCCCAAAGGATGCTGGTAATCTACATTTCCACCAGACGAACTCAACATATCTGAATACTTGCAACTATTATATACTGATTCGTTTGGGCAGGAACTCCTGTCAACAAAATCCATGGGGATAGACTGTTCTGTGGTTTTCACAACATTCGAGTAGAAAGACTTGGTTGCATGAGCTTTCACCGAGTCTCTTTGGAAATGCATAGCATTCGACAAGCTCCTGTAATCCACAACATATCTGGCCTCGAAATTCTTGTGGAATAGAGAAATTGGATGTGATCCTCCATTCAACAAACCCTGTAAATTCCACCATATACACACACATAAACCAGAAAGTACTTATACTTGCAACTATCAATGCCATGATCACAACCAAAACGATCATAGTCCAATGTATATAAACTAATAATAAAGCAGCATAAGCTCAGCATTTGGGATTCAAAACTTAAAGCCAAAGAACTATGCTTTGCATGAAATTTACAGATTGGGTAAAGCTGTCAAGTCCTGACCTGAGAATGAGAAGAGCAGCAGCTAGAGGTGGCTGAGCAAACAGGTAACATTGTTGTCATGTCAACTAATAATCAAGCATTTAGTTTCATCCTTAGCACCTGAAAACACCCGCGTATATAATTTAAAGAAGAGCTATTGAACCAAAACTCAAGAACCAGTCTTTGAGTTGTGTCAGGGAATATCAGCTCAGTAGCTTATACTTGAGAAACAAAGAAATCTGGAAACTGGGTTTTCTATATTTGTCTGCACTCCTGCAGTGATAGAAAGAATATGATGATGATAATAATAATGGAGATATAAAGAGGAAAATCGTGTGGCTTTGTTCAATCCATTTTAGCTTCATCCTGGCTCTTGTTTGCCTCCCGGATTCTTGTAGGGTCGTGTTGACAATATTGTGGGCTGTTTTTCTTCTAGGTCAACTAGAACTAGAAGGCCAAAAGCCCAAAATTAAACTAGCAGGCCTCAACTTTATTGTATTCTGAAAAAAGAATTTGTGACAATTTGTAGTTAAGAATTGAGTTTTCAAGGCATCTCTAAAAGACTAGCTATTTTTAAAAAAAATCTAAAATTTAGCTAGGTTTTTGCTAACTTTGATCTCTAGCATAATAGCTAAAATGTATTTAAGTTTAGCTTTAACTAAAAAGAATAGCTAAATTTGACTAGAGTTGAGAAAAAAATAGTTTTTCGTTAAATTTTCTAATTTTAAATTTATAATTCAATTTAAGTCAAAATATTTACTAAAATGTACTTATTAACAAGCTAGTTATAGTTTATTCTTAGCTATTTATAACTATTAAGATAACTCTCATTATTAGAGATGTCTTTAGTGGTATTGTACTACTTTACTACCAATTCATCAAACTAGTAACAGCTTTATTGTTGGATTTTATCACCCACGTCTCTCTCTGCACCGTTTCTTTAAATCGAAATTTATGATTATTTTGAACTCATTATAATCGAAATATTTTAAAGAATTGTGTATATGATATTAAAATGGTGCATAAAAAGTATTAGGTGTATTGTCTTTTACTCAGGTGCCCACTTGAAATGAAACCGAAAGATGAAAGAAAAGTTTTGTCCCAAAGAAGAAAATGATTTATTCATGGAAAATACGTACACGAAATATACTGTTCTTTTCTTTTCTTTGGAAGGAGGAGGAGAAGAAAGAAGAAAATAGAAAAGATTTATATTTTGTCCCAAATAAATATTGTTTCCGGTTTTGGTCCTAACGTCATTCATATTTTCCGATGCCAGTTTCTGTAAGACCGGAGAGAACTGGAGAAGAAGAAGAAGTACTCTTTTCAATTTCTTCTTCAGATCGGGATCTCTCAACATGGAATCACCTGGTATTCTTTATCTTTCTGATCTATCTATCGCTTTTTTTATTTCTCATCCTTTTACCTCCTGCCTTTCAATTTCAACATCTCGAATTGATATACGTATTCGTAGAGGTTATGCAAGATCATACGCCCTCCGCTTTCTTATATATTGTTCGAATTTGAAGCTGCTTCAATTCCACACCTGCAATTTTTAGCTCCAACACTTGAGGATTGTGAATCTCGCTTTTGGATTTGAAATCTGTTGTGACTTGTTAGTTTTCTGGTAGCATAAGCCTGAGTAGGAAGAGTTGAAATTTGATTTTTGTTTTGGTCAATTGTGTTTGTTTCAGTTGGAGGTGTGAGGCAAACGTCTGTGATAGTTGTGACATTGGAGACTGGTGAAGTATATGTGATTGCGAGTTTATCGTCTAGGCTTGACACTCAGGTCATTTATGTTGATCCCACTACTGGAGCTCTTCGCTACAATGCCAAGCCTGGTTCTGATGTTTTTAAATCCGAGAAGGAAGCTATGAATTTCATTACAAATGGCTCAGAATGCTTGTGTAGGAGCACGACCTATGCGCGTGCGATCTTGGGATATGCTGCTTTGGGCAGCTTTGGTTTGCTTCTTGTGGCTACCAAGTTGACTGCTACTGTTCCGAATATGCCTGGCGGAGGGTCTGTGTATACGGTGACTGAGAGCCAGTGGATCAAGATTCTGCTTCAGAATCCGCAACCGCAGGGGAAAGGAGAAGTGAAGAATGTTAATGAGTTGACTGATATGGACATTGATGGCAAGCATTACTTTTGTGAGGCAAGGGACATCACTCGGCCATTTCCTAGTCGAATGTGCTTGCGTGAACCTGACGATGAATTCGTTTGGAATGCTTGGTTCTCGATGCCTTTCAAAAACATTGGGCTTCCACACCATTGTGTTACCCTTCTTCAGGTTTTGCTTCATTCTTGGACCGTTGCTTTCTCTTACATGACATTTATAAAGCATCAGCCATCAGAGTTACAGTTCTTGCCAATTTTTAGGTCCACAGTTCAACCAATTTCTTTTTATTATACTTATCTTCCTGATTTCCAATCACAGAAAATACAGACACTACAAGTAGAAAAGAGATTGTTTGTAATTAAGATAGCATATGAAATACCATAGTTGCGTGTACTGTTCTCTTACCTGTATTAATGTGTAGGGTTTTGCAGAATGTCGAAATTTTGGATCCTCAGGGAATCTGGAAGGAGTTGTTGCTCTCATAGCTCGTCGTAGCAGGCTGCATCCTGGTACTCGATACTTGGCTAGGGGATTAAATTCATGTTCTAGCACAGGTAGTATATATCCATTAACAAATATAGTGATCAGCATATGCTATTCCTATCCTTTTATAATTCAAGACAGGAAGCCTGTTTTGTAATTTGAGTTTGTTTTTGGGCCTGCGTAAACTTGTTTGCTAGGCTTGCTTTTGTGATGTTTGTTTCTTGAAAATGGCAGGAAACGAAGTGGAGTGTGAGCAACTTGTATGGGTCCCTAAAAGGGCTGGCCAAACAGTTCCTTTCAACACTTATGTTTGGCGGCGGGGTACAATTCCAATCTGGTGGGGTGCAGAATTAAAGATCACTGCTGCTGAAGCAGAAATATATGTTTCAGACCGTGATCCTTATAAAGGGAGCGCAGAATACTACCAGCGGTTGAGTAAAAGGTACGATGCACATAATTTAGATGTACCTGATGGGGGAACTCAGAACAGAAAAGCATTAGTTCCGATTGTATGTATCAACTTGCTTAGGAATGGAGAAGGAAAGTCAGAATCCATTTTAGTACAGCATTTTGAGGAATCTTTAAACTACATCAGAACCACAGGAAAACTTCCTTATACTCGAATTCATTTAGTAAACTATGACTGGCATGCAAGTACCAAGTTAAAAGGTGAACAGCAAACGATTGAAGGATTATGGAAACATCTGAAAGCACCCACTGTATCTATAGGCATTTCTGAAGGAGATTATTTGCCTTCACGAGACAGAATTAAGGACTGCAGAGGAGAAATCATCTATAATGATGATCTAGAAGGTGCTTTCTGCTTAAGATCCCATCAAAATGGTGTAATACGTTTCAACTGTGCTGATTCTTTGGATAGAACAAATGCTGCAAGTTATTTTGGCTCTCTTCAAGTTTTTGTGGAGCAGTGTAGGCGGCTAGGTATATCGCTTGACAGTGATTTGGCATTTGGTTATCAGTCAATGACTAATTATGCTGGGTACACAGCTCCTTTGCCGCCGGGATGGGAGAAGAGGTCTGATGCAGTAACAGGGAAAACATACTACATTGATCACAATACTAGGACCACAACATGGATGCATCCGTGTCCCGATAAACCTTGGAAGAGATTTGATATGTCATTTGACGAATTCAAGAGATCAACAATTTTATCTCCAGTATCCCAGCTTGCAGATCTTTTTCTGCTCGCTGGTGATATTCATGCAACACTTTATACTGGTTCTAAAGCTATGCATAGTCAAATCCTCAGCATTTTCAATGAAGATGCTGGAAAGTTTAAACAATTTTCTGCCGCACAGAATATGAAAATAACTTTGCAGAGGCGATACAAAAATGCAGTTGTAGACAGCTCTCGTCAAAAGCAATTGGAGATCTTCCTCGGAATGAGATTATTCAAGCATCTTCCATCAGTTTCTTTTTACCCTCTGAATGTATGTTATTCAGGACTCTCAGAATCAATTTTAGTGATACTTGCTCTTCTGTTTCAGTTTTATTTGATTGTTTTCTGCATATCTCTATACTTCTTTTTGTGCTTAGCACATCTGACAATATAGCAAGTATCGTTTCTTGCCCTCATGAATTCACTTGCAGGTAAATTGATAATTCAAGTTGGCCCAACTCTTTGAGGCTTTTAATTTGTCCTTCTCACATTTATAGATTAGCAATTTGTGTTTGATTCCATCTAGTACTTTTAGCTACAATGTTGAAGGCCCATTTATTACTTTGCAACTGAGAGCAGAGAAGTTTCACAACTGTTGAAAAAAATTGTAATAAAGGAGGCTGGCCTTGAATTTAAAATGCAGAACTGGTTTCTGTTCCAAGAATATTGGCTTTTCCTGGAGATTTTATTGAAATTTTGGCTGTAGTTGTTAGAGCTGATCATAGCGTAGAATTTGAGTTGAGGCCTGTAGATCCTGTAAATTCTGGCTATGTATGATTTAGTTACTTCTATTGTCTTATGATTTGCTTTTTGCCCACATTGATATGACAAAACTTTTCTTGCAATTGAATAGAAAGATTCTTTTTAAACAACTTTGATAAATTTCTATATAATTGAATCGAATTAGGTCTCTCATCCTTGCACTGTCTGACATTCTGATAATTGCAGGTAGTCTCTCGACCATCTGGTTTCTTCCTTAAGCCAGTTGCTAATATGTTTCCAAGTTCCAATGGTGAAGCCGGTCTTCTGAGTTTCAAAAGAAAAGACCTAATCTGGGTAGAGCCTTCTTTATGATTTACATTGCAAGAACTATTATTACCAACGTCATTTTGGTATCAATTCTTACTCATAATAGTTTCTATCGATCAGGTTTGCCCACAAGCTGCAGATGTGGTTGAACTGTTTATCTATCTAGGTGAGCCTTGCCATGTATGTCAGCTTCTTCTCACAGTGTCCCACGGTGCAGATGACTCGACCTATCCATCAACAGTTGATGTAAGGACAGGGCGCTGTTTAGATGGGCTGAAACTGGTTTTAGAGGTCTGTAAACACACTTCAATGCTCTTATTATTTTGAATTCAAAGTTGTCCCTCTGAACTTAGTTTGTATGTAGAATCACTGTCCCATCACTCCCATGTATGTATTACAACATAATGAACTAATATATGTTAAACAATAAATGAAAGTATAGTTTAGTTATGGTTGTTCGTGTTAGTTTCTTTTACTTGAAGCTAATGTACTTGGTGCAATGTTTCAAAACTTCTGTTACATTTCTAATGCTTCATTGGATTCTGATGACAGGGTGCTTCAATACCTCACTGTGTAAATGGAACAAATCTCATAATACCCATACCTGGTCCAATTAGTGCAGAGGATATGGCTGTAACAGGAGCTGGTGCACGCCTTCATGCTGATGACATATCGACCCTTCCATTATTGTATGATTTTGAAGAATTGGAAGGAGAACTTGATTTCCTCACTCGTGTAGTTGCCCTTACATTTTATCCCGCTGTCTCGGGAAAAACCCCTATTACTCTTGGTGAGGTAAAAAGAAACTCGTATAACTAGTAATTGATTCATCACAGTTTTTGGTCTGTGATTTTCATATTAAGGTATTATTGTACACAATTTCATTCTTAAATTTCTCAAAATGCACTTGTCTGCCACAATATGATGTAGTATTTTCTGAAGGTATGTAGTTCTACGGCAGCATCAATTGGACCATATTTTTTAGAGAGTGTTTTGTTTTAACAGTTCATTCCTTCTGTCCTTTTTCAGCAACTTAAATTATGGTTTTAGTAACATGTGTTTTGTCTTTTTATAAATGTCTTGACCAAACAAAGCAATGTGGAGTGCAAATTTTATTGCCATATTTTTTCATGAGCTTTTATAGTTTTCTATTTTATTTTGATTTCTTTTAACTTTTTTGCAGGTAGAAGTCCTCGGAGTTTCTCTTCCTTGGAAGGGTGTATTTAATAAAGAAGGCCCTGGTGCAAGATTACCTGAACAGGCTAAAACCTTTCAGAATGAAACCAAACCATCTTTTTCTCGTTCATATACCAACCCATTTTCTGGTGCTTCATCTATTGATGTGCCACCACCAGTGCAAACAAGTGCATCAGCAAACAATTTGGTTGACCTGTTGACCGGAGAGATCATTCATTCAGAACACATTGCTCAGCCAGTGATAGGAAATGACACTGACAATGGAGGTGACTTGCTTGATTTTTTGGACCAAGCTGTTGTTGAATATCATGGTGCTCAAAATGATCATAAATTGTCTTCATCGCACGATGGTAGAGCTTCAGATAGCAGATCCCAGCAGTACATTAATCAATTGAAATTAATTGCTGGGCCACGTATGGTATGATACTCTTTCTTATCTTCCTTTGAAATTGTTATTGTTTGTTAATTATTTCAATGGATTGGCCTAGCTTTTGATGAGGCTACATCATTGAAGGTCAAAACAAGCCGGGCGCTTTGATAGCTCATGATAGCTTGATGACGCTACTGATGACCTATTATGTTTGCAGGAAAGAAAACTAGACTTCATGGAAGCTATGAAACTTGAAATTGAGCGGCTCAGGCTGAATATTTCTGCTGCTGAAAGGGACAGAGCTTTATTATCAATTGGAACTGATCCTGCTACTATAAACCCTAACGTGTTACTTGATGAACGTTACATGGGAAGATTGTGCAGAGTTGCAAACGCCCTTGCACTTCTTGGACAAGCATCCTTGGAAGATAGAATTACATCTGCTATTGGTCTTGAGTCTACTGATGACAGTGTGATAGATTTTTGGAATATAAGTAGAATTGGGGAGTGTTGTTATGGTAGCATGTGTGAGGTGCGTGCCGAAGGTGATCCACGTACAAGTAAATCCTTTTCGGAATCATCAGGTGGAGGGTCTCCTTCAACCTCGTTATGTTCTCAGTGTCAAAGGAAAGCTTGTAAAGTTTGTTGTGCTGGAAGAGGAGCCCTTCTGGTTACAGGCTATGGCTCAAGGGAGGCCACAAATTATAATGGTGTGGTAAGGCAGGGGGGATCAAGCCATGGTAGCCAGGTTGATATCTCTACAAATCGCTCGGTAGTGCTTGATGGTGTTGTTTGCAAACGGTGCTGCCATGAAATCGTGCTTGATGCTTTGATATTGGACTACATGAGGGTTTTGTTAAGCATGAGAAGAAGCTCCCGTGCAAATACTGCTGCGCATGAAGCCTTAAACCAGGTGACTGGGTTTTCCTTAAACAATGGTCTTTCTGAGAGTAATCAGTCTTCTGGAAAGAGATCCATCAAATCTCTGCGACAAGTACTTGACGGAGAGGAATCCCTTGCTGAGTTTCCGTTCGCCAGCTTCTTACACTCGGTATAGTTTTCACTTTTCAGGCTTTCAGATACTATGCAATATTTCAGGTGGCTAACAGTAGATATGCAACTGGTTCCCAATAGAGTTTTTAAATTAATTGTTTTAGTACAGTGACTGGATTTGGTAACATTCATTGTTATTGTTACAAATGTAGGTTGACACGGCTACTGATTCAGCTCCACTCTTGTCATTGCTTGCTCCTCTTGATTGTGGATCATGGCATTCTTACTGGAAAGCTCCTCCTAGTACATCCTGTGTTGAATTTATTATTGTTCTTGGTACCCTTTCTGATGTCAGTGGGGTTTCTTTGCTGATTAGTCCGTGTGGTTACTCTGAGGCTGAAGCTCCCACCGTAAGTCTATATCCATGCATAGTTTTTTTACTTATTAAATTAGTATATGGAACGTCATCATTGATGTTTGTGCCTTATAGCACGCTCCTGGTTCCAATATGACTCAATTGTCAGGTTCATTGCTTTCTATTTTTGGGCCAGGTTGTTTTCATATAGAGTAAAGTTGGTTGTTCTGTTATTCTGTTCACTGAGATTATGGTGAGTAGGGTTTCGTAAATAGGGATTGTCCTATGGTGTTCTCCATTTCTGGCCTCTAGTTGGTTTAGTGTGGGAAAGAAATAGTAGCATTTGGTTTGGAACCTAAGCAAATTTCATGTGGCAGTCTTTGACCAAGCAATATAGGAAGTCCCTTCAATGAGATGAAGACTAGTCTGGAATTTTGCAATGAATCTGACTGCTTCTTGTTCCCCTGGGTTCTAGGTCTTAGTGAGGGTGTGATTTTTTGTACCTTTTCTCTGCTTGCAGAACTTTCCACTTTTCTTAAAAACTAGATTTCTTCATTTGTGGCTTTGTATGCTATAATAGTTGACAGAGTTTGCAGAAATGCTGTCAAGTTGATAACATATCTCGAATTTTTTTTACCTTTTTGTATCTTTAAATTATGTGGACAAGTTGATTAAAGTTTTTAATTGGTACAGGTGCAAATCTGGGCCAGCAATAAAATACACAAGGAAGAACGGTCATGCATGGGAAAATGGGATGTGCAATCCCTGATTGCGTCTTCCTCAGAATATTTTGGACCAGAAAAATTGGTTAGAGAAGATCAAGTGCCTAGGCATGTGAAGTTTGCATTCAAGAATCCAGTTCGATGTCGCATTATTTGGATAACGTTACGTCTTCAACGACCTGGTTTGAGTTCTTTAAATTTTGAGAACTTGAATCTGTTGTCTCTTGATGAAAATCCATTTGCAGAAGTAACTCGGTGTGCCTCTTTTGGAGGAGCTGTTGAAAGAGAGCCCTGTCTTCATGCAAAAAGGATACTGGTAGTAGGAAGTCCGGTGAAAAAAGATATAGCACGCACCTCTTCACAAGGCTCTGATCAAATGAATATGAAAAGCTGGCTGGAGAGAGATCCACAATTAAATAGATTTAGGGTAAAGCAAATCACTCATCTCCTTTATTCTTTCTAGTTTCTACATTCTTGTCTCCTTACTTATTAACTGTGTCCAAAGTTATTCATATTTGTGTTTTATTCTTTCAGGTTCCAATTGAGGCTGAGAGGGTGTTGGAGAATGATTTAGTCTTGGAACAATTCCTGTCTCCTGCTTCACCTTTGCTTGCTGGGTTTCGTCTTGATGCTTTTGGTGCAATAAAACCTTTGGTTACCCATTCGCCCTCTTCGAATGCATGTGTTTGGGATGTGTCAGGCACACTTTTAGATGACAGATACATCTCTCCTGCTGTGCTGTTCATACAAGTATCTACCTTCCAGGTACTTACTGAACCTGTTTTACATTAAGGGGGCTCAATTTGGTTATGTGCTTGTTTCATTAAGCTGATTAAACTTGGTGCATTTTAACTTCCATCTGAACTTTCAAAACATACATTATCGCAGGAACCCCACAACATGGTGACCGTTGCAGAATACAGGTTGCCCGAGGCTAAGCCTGGAACTGCTATGTATTTTGATTTCCCGAGAAAAATACAAACTCGCAGAATTACATTTAAACTTCTTGGAGATGTTACAGCATTTGCAGATGACCCAACAGAACAGGACGATCCAGGTTCCAGGGGTCTACCAGTAGCAGCCGGATTGTCATTAGCCAATAGAATCAAGTTGTATTACTATGACGATCCCTATGAACTTGGAAAGTGGGCGAGCCTTTCGGCAGTTTGAATCGAATTAGGTTCACTTATATACGGATGAAAGAACAGGGTTTTGGGTTTTGGGTTTTGGGTCATGGGTTATTGATTTTGATCGGTTGTGGTCGGTGCATTTTCATTTGTATTTTTTGGCTGTTGTAATATCATCATTCTTTGATGTAGTGATATCATTAGAAATAGGAAATCAGAAATGTCTTCTTTGTGCAAGAATCTGGTGTGATTATCTGCTGGAGTTGAGAGCCATTCTGTTGCATTCAATTTATAGACGAGCATCTTGACTCTTGAGGGTCCGCATCTTGAGCTGAGAGCAAAACGTGATTGATCTATATTAAGGTCCGAGCTACGTTCCTCCTGATTGTTCTATATTTTTGCATTTGTATAATTCACTTTCACTTGAAACATGCAAAGGGATTTACACAAATATGAAAATAAATGATATGTATATCCGTTCTTATTCCAAATAGATTTCCATATATATCTTATTTATCCACTTCAATACGATTGTACACATGCATCGCCAGTGAGGCATATTCAAAGACCACAGAAGTTCTTAACACAAACCCTGCTGGTAGGTAGAGCCAGTTGTGAAGCAAGGTAATCTTGATGATTCAGTGGCTTATATTTCAAAGGGTGTTCGTCATCGATCAACTCCTCCGGCACAGTTATGATCCCATTGTGGAAAGTAGAGAGCAGAACTGAGTATCTTACTGCATTTGCGCTCATCGTCACTCTATGCAGACAAGGTTGTATCCTGTCATTGCTCCATACCTGAAACCCGTCGCCGGTCATGAATATAAAAGAGTTAGGGGAGGCATCAAAGCCAATCCATTGTTCACCATGCTTTGTTTTGACCTCCAAGCCATTCACATGGTTTTGATGAATAATGGTAGTGAGGTTCAAGTCTGTGTGTTCAGGAAGAGCCTTGTGGGTTTTCTCCTTGTCAGCTGCATTGTATTTGTGGAGTCGAAGAACATAGTCAGTGGATCCAATATGAGACTCGCAGTACTTCTCCACTCCATAGTGCTCAAATATCATTCTTGTCACTGTCTGGTCTAACCCCGTCACCAGCTTGGCATATGAATTTGCAGTCTCACTAACAAATTAAACCAACAACAAACTAGTATTACATTCTCTGTTATACTTTTTTTTTTTTTGAGAAAAATATCGGTTATACTTTCATAGAAGCACGTTTTAGGAAAAGAGTAATACCATATACATGTATATTAGGTATGTTGCATATACTATAAAATTATAGACATGGCACTAATTCAGTAATTCCGATAGACAATCCCACGAAAAAATGGAAGAAGATGATCGATATTAGTGTACGTACTCACCCGAAATGATGATTTCCATGGGGCCAGAAGAGTTTTGTAAACTGATGAGTAGCCTCAGGGTCTGTTGGATCATCGATCCCCAAGCCTTCATGAACAGGGTTTGGTGAATGGTAACCACGGAAAGGCTTCTTGTAAGTGTTCTTGAGCTTGTTCTCTTTGGGGAAATCAAACAAGTCGTCCAAGCTACCAAAGATGGTGTTGTGAAGCTCTAAACAGTCTGCACCGGACAGTGTCGCCACAAAGCAGCCATAGTCTTCGAGTGCGTTGCAGACTCTGTTGCAGGCTTGGAGCCACGAATTTGTTCCAGGCTTTAAGTCATCGCCGGAGAAGTCTATGACCGGAATCTTGGCCTCTGTGTTAGACATTCTACCCATGATCGATTGATCTGATGATCGAGTTTATTTTTCCTCTCAGCTCAATATTATCACAGTCGCTTTAATACGAGTGCTATTAGTCACGTACTGCCCTCCACTCTTGACTCCAATATCGTCTGTTATCGTCTGGCTGGCATTGTTGAATTTGGCAAACGACTTATGGTACTCCAGCTTTCAGCAAAGCCCAGCCTAGCACAAAAGTTTATACAGAGCCTGTAAAATCTGTTCACATATGTGACAAATCTAGCTTAAAATCCAAAGTTTTATGCACTATTCAACATTTTGTATATAGGTTGGAGTGAACTAGTTTAGTTATTAGCTCATATAATATATATTGTATATATATGGTGCATATAGTTTTCCCTAGCTCACACAACACCACTTAAACTCCATCATTCTTCATTTTCACATTACTAACTAAATTCGTTTTTTTTTTTAACTCAGATATTTACAGATATTCAATGCAATTCTTGGAAATTGTATCAAACATTTTGTATCGAATTTTTTGAAAAAGAAGTTAAAAGGGCAAGTTTGAGAGAAAAGGAAAATTTACTCGGATAAAATTGATTAAAATACCCCTGCATATTTATGGTAATACCAAAAAAACCCACACGCCAATCAGAGCCGTCGAATAAACCACAAAACCCTGATTCATCACAGCCGTTGATGGCTGTTACCACTTAACACGGTCAGTATATAAAAGCCATCGTCTCCGTTTGCGAACCCTAGCCGCGTCTCTGCTCGCTCCCTCTGTTGCCGCCCGGATCTTCTGCAATGGTCAGTCAGTCTCTTTCTTCTCTCAGTCCCCATATTCTTCATTTCGTATTTACTTTCTTTTCTTTTTTACTCGCGAAATTCAAAATGGTTGATTTGTAGAGTGTTATTCTCAATCTTAAGCAATAGAGGTAGTCTCTTCTCTTATTGTCTTAAATTTGTTTTCAATTTTAAGTTATGTTTGTGTAGAATTTAGGGATTTTAGAAGATGTATCATTTTGATTTGGTACTATTCGTTTCGATTTTCGACGTCTGTGTGCATTGTAGTGTAATGTGCTTGCAAATTGTTTACGATTCAGCTACTTCAAACCTGAATTGTAAACTGAGTTTGTTTGAATTGTAAATTACAGGTTTTTGTCAAGTCTCAGAAGTCCAAGGCCTACTTCAAGAGGTTCCAAGTCAAATACAAGAGAAGGCGAGGTATTATTCGATTCATTTGTGATTTGTGTTTTATAGTCTATTATAGTTTGCCATTTATGACCTGTTGCGCTTATATGACTTACCCATCATTGTTCACAGATGGAAAGACTGATTATCGGGCAAGAATTAGGCTCATCAATCAAGACAAAAACAAATACAACACACCCAAGTATCGGTTTGTTGTCAGATTCGTATCCTAAAGATGGTGCTTTTTTTATTTTCTATATTTTATTTTGAACCCTATGGTTAGCCTGGTTGGAATTATGTCTTGCATTACCTGACCTTAACCGGTATTATTAGACAAACAAGGATATTGTGGCCCAGATTTTATCTGCCAGCATTTCTGGCGATTTGGTCCTTGCATCAGCCTATTCTCATGAGCTGCCACACTATGGACTTGAAGTTGGTCTCACAAACTATGCTGCAGGTATTCCCGTTAGTATTTTGATGTTCTCTTTCTTTAACTGCATGTGACGTTCTATTTTTTTTATCAGCATACTGCACTGGCCTTCTCTTGGCCCGACGTGTTCTAAAGACCCTTGAGATGGATGCTGAGTATGAAGGCAATGTTGTGGTAATTTGAACTGTTTTGTCGTCTTTCTCTTCTGCCTTGTACTCAACAAGTTTTGCTTCACAGGCTTTTTGTTGCTGCTTTAACTTCAAAAGTTTTTGCTAAGCAGGCTACTGGTGAGGATTTTTCTGTTGAGCCAACTGAGAGCAGAAGACCATTCCGTGCTCTTCTTGATGTTGGTTTAATTAGGACAACTACTGGAAATCGTGTTTTTGGTGCCTTGAAGGTATAGTATCATATTTTTTGTGGTGCTTGTTCCAGAGTGTATATAATCACACAATGAAATATTATATTGGTAGATGTATGTGCCATTTTCATTCGGTAGCCAAACAATGTGTTAATTTAGCCTCTTGACTTCTTAATGTCAATTTTGTCGCTACTTGTCTGTAGCCTCTTTATACTGTTATTTCTTAGTGTTTCTCTTAGTCAAAAGATTCTAATATTGTATGTTACTTTTTTTTTGTCCGGTCTTTCTGTGTACAGACTTGAATTTTAACTGTCATGTTGTTTTTTATTTAATTACAGGGAGCTTTGGATGGTGGTTTGGATATTCCACACAGTGAGAAGAGGTTTGCTGGTTTCTCCAAGGACAACAAGCAGCTTGATGCTGAGGTCCATCGCAAATACATCTATGGTGGCCATGTTGCTGCATATATGAGGGTAAGAATCAAATAGCTGTTCCAGACTTGCTTCTTTTGTTGATTTGTGATTTCTGAAATTGTTGATTATCTGTTTTCTAGACTTTGATGGAGGATGAACCAGAAAAGTATCAGACTCATTTCAGTGAATATATCAAGAAGGGAATTGAAGCTGATAATATCGAAGAGGTTTACAAGAAAGTGCATGCAGCCATCCGAGCCGATCCTACAATGAAGAAGTCTTCAAAGCCCCAACCCTCAGAACACAAGAGGTAAAAGTTAAAAAAAAAATGTTTCAGTCCCAGATTTGAATATTTCTGTGTAGTTGAAGTTGTTCTTGCCCCTATTCTTATCATTGCACTGCATGCTTTCTTCAGTTAAATCATCACGTGTTTTTGGCCTAGATATGAATGTAACACAATTTAAGCTGCATGCTTTATGCTTTTCCCTCATTTGTTTGTGTGTTATATACAATTGAATCTTGTTTGAGCTTTCATTTTTGCTTGTTCGACAGGTGGAACCTCAAGAAGCTTACATATGAGGAAAGGAAGAACAAATTGATCGAGAGACTCAATGCCTTCAACTCAGCTGCACATGCTGATGATGACGATGAAGAGTGATCAAGAGATCTGTTTCCTTTACCTTGTTTTTTACCTAAGCCTGCAGTGTCATTGAGTTATAATATCACCTAGTACACCTTGAAGTTAGAAACAAATTTTCTTCACTAGAACATGGATTACTCTATTTGGTGGTTTTCTTGTTTGGTGATGGAAGCTAGAAGTTTTGACGGCTATTTATCAAATTTCATGTCTCAAGTCCAGTTTTGAAGTTTTTTAATTGCCAATTAGGAAAGGGGCTCCCATATTTTCTTTAAAATAAAAGGCGATCTAACCCTGCTAAGCCGGACCCTAGAGATGACGCTGGTATGCTTCAAGTATTCATTGCAATTGATGAACATGATAGCTGACTAGCAGTGTATAATTTCGAAAAAATAGTGAGATCGGAACTTATTATCAGGCTTTTAGCATTTCTGAATTTCTGTTCACTAATTTGTGGGGACGTAAGAGACTAAGTGGCCGTTGTTGGTAGGAATAAGACTGAGTTTTCTGTTGTGAACAATAGGACATGCGTACGCATTCAAATTGTGTTGAACAAGAACAATTGTAACATGCAGTACTGGTGGAATATGCTGGTGCATAGTTTCGTCCGGGAGTTTAGTAGCTGATGTGTTGGTTTTACTAGAGCAATATTGATATATGAATCAATCGGATACGAGAATGGAAGGCAGTGAATGGGAGACGAGCTACTCAAGGGTCCACAAGTAATGAAACCTTATCTAGTTTCAACCAATAGCTTTCTAATTCTGGTTACAACGAAGCTCCATAGGCTTGAAAACCATTCCCGAAACAGGTTCCCGCAGTAGAGTAAAGAAGAAGAGAAGATAGAGAAGCTTTGGGCTATGGCTCATTCTCTAACCTCGTCGCCGGCTACTGCAACAACGCCAATATCAGCAAGGACCAAGAGCAGCGCCCATTTTCCGTCGTCTATCAAAGTTAAGGCCTGCCATCAAGTCTCAGATGGTCCCAACAAACTTGTTCACCGCAGGTTAGTCATTAGTGTGTGCCTTCATATGTTGTGAGTCACATTTGATACTGGTGCTACATATGTAGTCAATAATAGTGTGGTTGATGGAATGGTGCAGGGCTGCGGGCTTGGGTTTGGCTGGTGCCGTGGTGAGCTTTATCGTTGGTGACCGGAGTGCCAATGCAGCTGCCAGAAGGCCGCCGCCGCCTACGGTTGACGAGAAGGAGAAGAAGGATCCCAATGTGAGTGGTGCGCTTGCAAAAGTGTTGGCTAGCAAAAAGAGAGGAAGCCATGAAGGAAGCGGTGGCTAAACTAAGAGAGAAAGGAAAGTCTATTCCACAGTAGTCTGATTATATCTCTGTCCGGAAAAAAAGAGTGCTTTTCATTTTCTCATGCAAATCAAACAACATTATGAACACTGATCAATTTCCATTTGTCTGCCCACTCTCAAGTCTCAACCATGCAATCTCCATTCATTGTGATCTGAAATACCAACATATGTACAAAAGAGCTCGTTAAGATGAATCTTTGTTCTTTGTCTATTAATCAAATGGAAAATCACATTCATAGTACAAGTTTTCTTATTATACAGAGATTAAACGTGGAAAGGATCACGCTTGTTGGTTATGAATGAAGCTAGCTAATACTAAAATTCCCATAATTTTATCAACCAAGTAAGAAGTGGCCTGCAAATGGGCACAATTGATCTCAAACAAGTAAGAACAGAGAGTATTGTTGTCCATAGCAGATCAAACAAAGCAAACAAAAGGGTAATGAATTAATGATTGATTTACAAGGAAATCAAATGCATATTGCTCTGTTTTATCGCCAAGCATCTTGGATTAGCTTTTTGGGTTTGGCTCGAAATATGGGCCTTAGTACATATTGGTAGGGCTGGATTGGTTAGTATACTAATTTTAATTTTCCAATACCATATACCAACCAATATATATTTGGTATGAAAAATCTATAATTTATACCAACCAATAACGTTGGTATACCAATTAAGTGGTACGGTTGGTACTCGGTTGATACTGGGCTTATACCAATATATTTAAGGCCAAAAAAATTAAAGGCCCAATCCAAATAAGTAATAACAAATAAGTGAAATAACAATAAAATTTCAAAATCTTATATAACTTCAACCAAATTATCAAATACAAAGTCATAAATAGAAAGCCAAAGTCCAAATAGTCAAACTGTTAAAGTACTTATGAGTTCTCAAAACAATTGAAAAAATAAATGATAGGTTTAAATCCGATATATGTTGACATGTTCTAAGCAGTGATAGTGCTACTGATAGATCTAAGCATTTGTACTTGGGAATTCGATTGAATTGATTCATTCATAATTAAATAAAGAAATTGAAGACGAGAAAAAGAGTGTACTTGAGAAAGAAACTCAGAGAGATTAGATTAAGGTTAGTAAATTTATACGGTTTGGATTTATTTTTCAATAAATCTACGGTTGAAATTTAAATATATATATATATATATATTTAATTAAATAATTTAATATAATATAAGTTGGTATGTACGATATACCATGGTATACGGAAAATCTATATCATCTACCTACCGTATTTTTAATGTTGATACGGTATACTATATCATATATTATGTAACAAATATTTAATATACCAACATATTTAATACGGTTGATATATAAATTGGTTGGAATAGTTTTATACACCATGCCACCCCTACATATTGGACATCCTTAAATACATAACTTGGAACAACTTGGAACAAAAACTAACCGAAGGTCTTACCAGAACAACAACACACACCAAACGAAACCAACGACGAGAAGACGAACAAGATGATGGCGTTCAATCCCCAGATGTTCAGCTCTTTCAAACCATTACTGGCCGTCAGCAACTCGCCGAAGCCCACCGTTTTAAGGTTCCCATCACTAATTCATGTCCCTAACTTCGATCAAAATTCACTACTTTAGAGTGGAAAATCCATCATTTCTTTGGATGCTAAAGTGTGTTTTAGGCTTACTATAATTCAATGAAAACTTGAACTCAGTCCATTATCTTTCCTAAATATAATTGCACAGAAATTCAGGATACCACTGCTGAATGCATATTTAAGCTTTTTATGATTCCATGTACTCAAACTCAGTCCAGTCGCATTCTTTAACAGTAGTTCAATATCCTTGGGAAAAAGTTGTCGTTTGTTTGGTTGCTACTGTTGGTTTTGCCTTATTATGATTCGATAAACTCGAACAGAATCCTGGAAACTTCAGATTACATAGATTAATGTGGTTTGGTGATCTATGAAAATGCAGGCCTGATTATTAGATCAGTTTGGAGTACTCCACGATGGGAAGCAGCCTTATCCGGGAGCAACTTCAACATGTATGTTTTCATCTATTAGTTTTGGCCTATTGGGATTCGGGTAAGCTCTAAATTGAAACCAGAAGCTTTTCTAGTTTCGTAGTGCTTCATCGGTTCACTGATCTTCTTGTTTTATAGTGAAGAAGCTAGCAAATAGTGGTGCAAAGATGGTGATTATAAGTAACTCCTCTAGACGAGCGTCTACAACATTGGAGAAATTGGGAAGCCTTGGGGTCGATCCTTCTCTCTTTGTAGGAGCCATTACTAGTGGAGAGCTAACACATCAGAGCTTGCAAAGGTGAACCAAACCATCCTGTATTCTATCATTTATATATTCCTTTTTTTTTTTTTACCTTCAAGTAGTGAAAAATCGAATTCATTTCTAATATGATGATGGAGAAACCAGGAAAACTTTGGTTTGCCTTTGAGTAAGTCATCTTTGCCAACTTGATGTGGTTCAGTTTATCAAGGAAAGGCATCTGTGCTTTTAAAACAAGTTGTGACAGTAGGGCTGATCTGCATTATACAAATGAACTATACAATCTGTGCACATAATTTGCCAACATTTGTACCTGTGAAAGGTTGCACCTTTCTCTTTCGTAATAATACACTCAGGGCGTGTTTACTTCCCTGTAAAGGGATTGATTCCCTGCTCAATCCATTCCGTTTCTCCTTCAAAAGTGTGTTTACTAATGGAAATTCTGTGGGTCCCACCAAAAAATCCAGCGATCAATCCTCCAACATGATCCCAGTGGGAAAACTATGTATTCATCCCGGAAAAAAGGTTATATCAACTTTTATCCCTAAAATATCCTCATAATTTATTGATAATCCCAAAATACCTCATTTAAAAATGAAGGCTCATCATATACGTAAGGAAATTTCGGTAATTCCTTTTTTATGATTTTCATTCATACATATTAGTAAATACATGAATAAAAATCAATCCCCGGATTAATTTCAATTCCGAATAACAAGTAAACAAAGGATATTGAATGACTCTCTCTCCCATTCCTCTTTTCTCTGATTTCTACTTTCTCCGATTCCTCCTCAATCTCATTACGGTTTAGTAAACGTGCCTTCAAGGTTGCACCTTTCTCTTTCTCTTTCTCTTTCGTAACCATATTTGCTATGTGGTTAATTTACTCTTGCTATCTTGTTTATGTATCTATGGGGGTTGTTGTAAGTACTAAGTAGTGACTTCTTCTGTGTGCTACATTGAAATAGGAGAGATGATGCTTGGTTTGCAGCACTGGGAAAATCTTGCATTCATATGACTTGGAGTGCTTGTGGTGCCATATCTCTTGAGGTAATTTGGAGATATTTTAGATAAAAGGAAGTAGTATTGCATATTCCATGGAAGTTCCATTCTGCACTGTGAAACTAACGAAATCATTCTCTTGCAGGGCCTTGGCTTACAAGTTGTGGAAATTGTTAAAGATGCTGACTTTATTTTGACCCATGGCACTGAAGCCTTGGGGAATCCTTCTAGTGATGCAATTCCCATGAAACTGGAGGAACTTGAGAATATACCGGAACAATGTGCTGCTAAGCGCATTCCTATGGTGGTGGCCAATACTGATTTTGTAACTGTTGAGGCTAGAGCTTTGGGTGTAATGCCAGGTATAACTAGCTGCTTTTGCTGAACACAGCCCTGTGGATACACTCACAAAATATAGAATGGCGCACCTCATATATGTGTCAACTGTTAACATGTTGGACTTGCTATATGAATAGATGCTGCAGCCTGAATCCTAATATTGTTTGGTTATATGGTCCTCATGAAAATAATTTATCTCATATTAGGGACTCTGGCTGCCAAATATGAAGAGCTAGGGGGTGAAGTGAAATGGATGGGCAAGCCCGATAAGGTGATTTAATCTTATTGGTCTGATTACTTCCATGTGAACTTTCACCATAATACATGTTTCTTTGGCACATGACTGCATTCTCGCTCTAGGTTGCATCCAAGTATCTAAATCTGCTCCAAATACGATCTTTTAATGCAGTGTTTATCTTAATCTGTTTTACACCTTTTAACGCAGATCATCTATAAATCAGGCATGGCCTTAGTTGGTGTAGAACCTATTGATTCTATTGCAGTGGGGGATTCTCTTCATCATGACATCAAGGGTGCAAATGCAGCTGCAATCCAATCAGTCTTAATCACTGGTGGAATCCATGCAACGGAACTTGGACTTGGTAATTACGCAGACGTGGCAGATTTATCATCTGTGCAAGCTCTTGGTTCCAAGTATGATGCTTACCCGTCGTATGTTTTACCTGCCTTTACACGGTAGAATATCATCCAAGGATTGGAGTTTCTCGTCAAACATAATTGTATGATATATTGACAAATGCATATACTTATCACTCTGCAGTTGGCTCGGGATTCATAAATCCCTTTCATCAGCTCCATGAGCTAACAAAATGATGTTTGTGGTAAAGTTCAGTTGTTAAATCGGGTACTGTTGCAATAAAAAAAAAGAATGGGGGACTGTTGGTTGATAATTTTATGATGTCATGGAACTAGCATTAGCTTTTTTCCAGCATATTAACTTGTTATATTGAAGTGCAGCACACATTTATCATTACTACTTCATTAGGATGGCTGCATAAACTGAAAACACAATCACCGAAAACTGTCAGTAAAAAATGTCGAGTCACTTGGTCATAATACAATACCAAGAACCACCAGGATGATTGACTACACAGAATCTTATCACACACAAACAAATCACTACATGCAGGAAAAGAGCAGCGAAACCAAGGGTGAGTCAAGTCATAGGGATCAAAAGCATGAATACAAGTGTGAAATGAGCCAGAGATGCTTAAAAAATTCATATCGAGCACAAGTTGTTTATAATCTTATATGATTTTCTTTGAAAATAATCTTGCATAATGGAACGTATATGATTGTCCAACAGATAATTAAAAAACATGCCTCACTGTAAATGTCACGATAATAATGTCATTTTTCCTCTTATATGTACATGTCAGCACAAATGATAGTCTCAAATTACAAATTCTAAGATATTATTAAAGCCCGCTGCCTCTAAGAATTGCCTTGTTATCTGTAAGAGAAAGTTTTTCACCTACTACAGTTGTTGATCCATGATTAAAATCCTCAGACGTCAGGTTCTACCATTTTCCTAAATAAGGTGATGAGTTTAGTAATGTTTAAGTAGCATATTGCCAGAATTAATTAGTAAATGTGTTGGTAAATCATCACAAATGAATCTATCGGATTTTACTATACTTAGTAGTTAGTTACTTACTTACTGTTGTTGCGAACCAAATAGAGATATGGATTTCGATTGGAGATTTGGTTGGTTAGATGTGGTGTGACCAAAAAGGGTAGAGCAAAACAAAACAGAAGTATACATTCTTTCTTTCTAATAATCACAACCATAAACACAACACAAGTACCACCCCAAGTCCCCAACACAGGTGTTCTCTCTCTCTCTCTCTCTCTCTCTAAAAAGTCTAATAAGCATTTTAGCTAAACTTAGGGCTTGAGCTTGAGCTTCTCACTGCCTGCCATTAGCCCAGAGACTACCAAGAATAGTAAAGACCAAATCAATCAAATGGAAGTCGGAGGAGGAGGAGGAGGAGCAGCTCCATCGGGAGACGCCGAGATGTCAGAGGCGGGCCCCACCCAGCAGTCAGCTCCACCTCATCAGATGGGGGCGGCGGATGCCATTCCGGCGAAGCTGAGCCACGGCGGAAGATTCATCCAGTACAACATCTTCGGCAACGTCTTCGAGGTCACCGCCAAGTACAAGCCGCCCATCATGCCCATCGGCAAAGGCGCTTACGGCATCGTCTGGTCTGTCTTTCATTCTTCTTCTTCTTCCTTTTCATTTCATTTCTGCAAATTCACTCTTTTCTTATTAATAAAGATTGAATCTTTTGAATGATAAAAGCTCGGCTTTGAACTCGGAGACGAGCGAGCACGTGGCCATAAAGAAGATTGCGAATGCTTTCGACAACAAGATCGATGCGAAGAGGACACTGAGGGAGATCAAGCTGCTTCGTCATATGGATCATGAAAACGTTGTTGCCATTCGGGACATAATCCCCCCACCACTCAGGAATGTCTTCAACGATGTTTACATCGCCTACGAGCTCATGGACACTGACCTCCATCAGATCATTCGATCCAATCAAGCTCTCTCTGAGGAGCATTGCCAGGTTCTGCTCACTCCCTCTATTTCTCTCTTTTAACATATGTGCATCTGTTGCAAAGTGTTCTAAATCACACCCTATTGTTGTTGGCATTGAAATGGAAAGATTAAGATCGATTATTTTGGTTTGTGATTTCTCTCTCTCTCTCTCTCTCTCTCTCTCTCTCTCTCTCTCTCTCTCTTTGTTTCTCAAATTCCCTAAGCAAAACTTGAAGTTGGTAGATGAACTTCAACCTTGTTATCTATCAGAAGTTTGTTTTCAATGGGGTGGTACTTCCAGTTATCTGTTTAAATATATGTTCAAGAAGTATGAGCTACCTTCCTTGGGGTAAGTTTGTGTTATATGCCTAGTACTTAAGACCTTAGAATATGATGTCCCCACAAGCATCTGGTGATTACTAGATCAGTCCTGGTTGTGACCACCATCAGGAAACAGCAAGATACTAAGTTGGAAGTGTTTAGTTTGACATAAAGATGCCATTGAGAATATACTCTCCGAGATTTAGAGGGGCCTTCTATTTCATTCTTTTAGTAGCTTTTTGTATGTTGAACTTAAACCCTATTGCTTCTATGCTTATATACTTTAGTTTCAGATGTCTTCGGCTAAGGTTTTCTTAATATCCACATATCGATTGGCTATGATCAAGTAATTACTGTTTTTTCTTTTTTCATCTTTGCAGTACTTCTTATACCAGATCCTTCGTGGATTGAAGTACATTCATTCCGCAAATGTTCTGCATAGGGACTTAAAGCCTAGCAATCTTCTCCTAAATGCTAATTGTGACTTGAAGATATGTGATTTTGGACTAGCTCGGGTCACCTCCGAGACTGATTTCATGACCGAGTATGTTGTCACACGATGGTACCGTGCACCAGAACTATTGCTAAACTCTTCAGATTACACTGCAGCTATTGATGTATGGTCAGTAGGCTGTATTTTCATGGAATTGATGGATCGAAAACCATTGTTTCCTGGCAGAGATCACGTGCATCAGCTACGTCTGCTTATGGAGGTAAGTTGATTTTGCTTTGAATCCAATGTTGCATGTTGTTATTCCTTTGTTATTACTTAAATACAAGAATTGTGTATATGTATGCTTTCAATAAATTTGACTGAATAGACTATTTCTTCATAAACTTAATGCATAGAAAGAGTAATATGGAAGTCATGGTTCAGTATCATCCCACAACCTTGTTACGTTGTTAGCATCCTTCCATGTCAATTTCTACATTCTGCTTTCATTGCAATGCAATAAAAAACCATGAAAGATAAGCATAGCATCTCTCACTTCTCTAAAATCTGGAAATTGATTTGGATTTTGAAATTTCAATTTTTCTCATGTTTCTGTTCTTAGGTTTATAGTGTTTATAACTAAAATCACCGTAATTAATCATGACAAACCCCTTGCAGCTGATTGGCACCCCATCAGAGGCTGAACTGGGATTTTTAAATGAAAATGCTAAGAGATACATCCGGCAACTTCCTCTCTACCGCCGCCAATCATTCACTGAGAAGTTTCCTCAAGTTCATCCTTCAGCCATTGATCTTGTAGAAAAGATGTTAACATTTGATCCTACAAAGAGAATTACTGGTAATGTCACCTTTTTCTACTGCCCTCTCAACATAAGAATCTCTTTATGTACTTTAAGCATAACCAAGCCTCGATCAATTTCGTATGTGGTAAATGTGGATCTACTGCTCTGTGTTGTTTGTTGAATATGTGTTTGTTGACTGAAAATCAATGTGTCTTATGTTGTGTTTTAACAAGGCTTCGTTTGACAAATTTTATTAAAGAAAATGAGAAGATTTGGTTTCTATATCAAATTGAAGGTCTTGCTTGTTCTCCTACAGTTGGCATCCTTTGGATGTCATTTCCATGACTAGCCCTACAATGATTTGGAAACTGTCATTTTTTATCATTGTTGTTTTGGTGTTTCTACCTGCTAAGGTGCTAAGGTGCTACATAATACATTGGTCCTCTGAGTGCTGACACTTACGAAGAGTTCAGTACAATTTATATGTATTTTTAGGTATATAGACTCAGGAAGCATATGGTACTGTTTGATCTTAGTTCTGATGAGAATAACTAGTTAATAGACTCAGGAAGCATATTGTACTGTTTGACTTTTGATGTCATCCGAGCAGTTCTTGTCGCAATCTGGCTTTCAGTTTTATATTGTTGCTATTTTTTTATAATCTTTTTCAATTTTCATATGTTGCAGTTGAAGACGCACTAGCTCATCCCTACTTAACATCTCTCCACGACATCAGTGATGAACCTGTTTGCATGACTCCCTTCAGCTTCGACTTTGAGCAGCATGCATTGTCTGAGGAACAAATGAAAGAGTTAATATATCGAGAGGCCCTTGCATTTAACCCAGAGTATCAGCAGTATTGAGGAATCAAATATTTCTTTTCATTTTGGTTGTCATTAGTGTGTTTTTTTTTTCACGTTCCATTTGTTTGGTGATCAAATTTAAATCTTCCTGTAAATATGTTCCATCCAAAAGTGGAAGGTATTGACGCTATTTGATTCAACTGGAAGTCTAGAACAGTGGTAAACTGATAATGTGTTTGTATCTGAAAGCTTTCTATTTATTTTCTTGTCGAATTAAGTACTGCTGGGATCAGCTTTTCTTGAAATAATCCATAAGCTTCAAAATCAATAACATCTACTAGTTGTATTCTTGTTTCATTTAATCCCTCACCAGGATGACTTATAGGCCAGTTTTAGTTTCATTATCCCAAGCGCCATTTAAGGTGAAGCTTCCGTCAGGAGAGCATCCAACAAATAGATGAAAAAAAAAACAAAGAGGAGATTTATCTTTACAAACACATTAGTCGGACCCTCAAACTAACTAAACAGCATAATCCTTGGATTGCTGGCCCGCAGCTGGGTTTGAAGATAGCAAAATCATATAGCTTCATTCTGAAAACTCGAGAGTTGACATGAATTCGTTCTCTCACAAAAGGCTTTTATAACTTGTTGTACAACTGAATGAGATAAATAAATCCAAGTACTCTATCAACGGAAGCAAATCTCATCGGCGATAAGGCCTCAATATATCATGTTGAGAAATAGAGGGTTTCTTACAGACAAAAAGGGAAGAAAAAAAAAACAGGGACGAATGCAACTCGTACTAATCTCCTATTGTAGGAAGACACACCACAATAACTCATATAATGCCGCTAGCTCTTGACACTTTCAAAGAATCGGGAAAGTGGAACAGGCCCATCAGCCTTGTCATCGTCACTGCTAGAGTGCTTGGTTCTTGACCTGTGCTTCTTTTCCCTTT
This sequence comes from Argentina anserina, assembly GCF_933775445.1. Taxonomy (NCBI): domain Eukaryota; kingdom Viridiplantae; phylum Streptophyta; class Magnoliopsida; order Rosales; family Rosaceae; genus Argentina; species Argentina anserina. Next base: position 309,060 of record NC_065872.1, on the reverse strand, counting down.
TTGTTCTCTTAGACCTGGACTTGGATCTTCTTGATTCTCTGTCATCTTCTTCACTACTGGAATAATCTGATGATGAAGATGAGCTAGACTCTGAAGACCTCCTTCTTGAATGCTGCAAAGCAAAACATTAAAATGAGAGTTCAAATTGTTTCTCATAATAAAGATCTTCAAATTTAAAATAGAAGCTACTCTCAGAATTTCTTGTCGATAAGAGGAATGCAAAAGGCAAATAGGGAGGGAACCAGAGTTTAAGATAGAAAATATCTACCGCATAATTAAAATACTACTTGAAAATTGATCAGCATGACAACCCAATTCTAAAGAGCAGAACAAGAAGCAACAGCTCATTTTAAATCGTTAACAAAATTGTACAAACTTAGGGAATTTCCGATGTAAGTTAAATGTCACCCAAAGATTGGAAAGACTGGCAACACAAATGTCAAATGTATCTTCCAAATACTATAAGTCATTATATGTAAAATGATTATTCATGCAATTTGCCAAATTTACAACTCCTTTCACATTATGCAAAGAGCAGTCCAGTAATAGCAGAACCAACTTCATATCATCCTTTTTCAATCCATGCTCTCTTTTTTTCTTCAGTGGAACGCACTATTGAAGCACATCCACCACCATACAAATCAGTGACACAATGACAAATAGTAGTAAAAAGCACCTTTCTTTTTTTGCTGCTGCTGCTGCGCTTCTTTATATCTTTATCCTTCTTATCTGCAAGAAATATGTCAATATTCAGTAACAAGAACAATAGAAATAAAGGCCTGATATTCATATTCAAACTTGGACAACAACCTTTTTTGCGATCAGACTTGCTACTAGAGTGGTTCCTTCCATTGGCAAGCTTGCGAGCCCTCTCGGCATCCAGTTGAGCCCTGTATTCTCTCATCATTTTATCAGTATCTTTTTCCAGTTCCCCTTGTCTGAGTTCATCTTCCTAGTACATCAACACACAAGTTAGTATATAAAAAATAATAGAACAGAAATAGAGTAAGAGAAAATGAATAGGTAGTAGTTACTTAAGTCCATTCAAGTTATGAGGGGAAATATCTAGTTATTATGGGTTTCTCTAAGATAAATTTAACAGCTAAGTTTTGTCTCTAACCAGCGTAAACTAATTCAAATATGAACAGAAAAGATAAGAAGCAGATGTTGAATGCAGGAAAGTAACCTTTTGCTTCTGTTTATACTCCTCCCAGGTAATTGTATGAGAAGTTTTGAGGCTAGCCAAACGAGCAGCATGCCACTCTGGTGTATGAAATGAACCATCCACCTGCGACAGTCCTCATCAGTAAAAGTAGAGGATACAGCACTATCAATTAGCCTAAGCTAGGCTCCTAAACAAGAAGCTAAAGGGCATTGGTAATTCACGTTTCAAATACATAAACCAAACTAGCCTGGGATGAAGCTATATCTAAGAAGGAGGCCATTAGCAGAGTCAACTATACATATTGGTAGAGAAAAGCATGAGAATATACAAGATTAAACATAAGGAGCCGAGTATAAAGCAGACATGGAGTGAACAGTAAATGGGATTGGAGAAGGGAGGGGTGGTATGAAAGGGTACAAACCATGCCGTCTTCGACCTCATCGGGGCCAGCAGAGCTGGATCCCAGCCTCGATCTCTGCATAGCTTTGTAAGCTTGATTCTTCCCCATTTTCGATATCAATGTAAAATCGAACCGCCACCCACCAAGAAGAAGAAGAAGAAGGACTAGAAGGGTCCAAAGAGCAAGGCCATAAAGTAGTAGAAGAGAAGAAGAAGAAGAAGAAGAAGAAGAAGAAGAAGAAGAAGGATTGGGGGTTTGAGAATTGGAATCCGAAACAAAACAAGGTGAGAGGTTCAGGCAGGCCCTGAGCAGATTGACAACAACCTTTGGAGAGACTTTGAGATTGAATAATCTCAACGTGTCCACATCTCATTCGCGGCGCAATATGTGAAATCATAACCCGCGTCGCACACTATCCAGCAGACGATTTGGGCCGCCTTGCACAACTCCCTTTTGTCTCATTTGGGCTTCGCTTTACTCTGGTCTAAATTTGTGTTTGGGCTTAATTTGAACACTAATTATAAGTGAATTTGGGGAGGATTCACTTGTAGCTAGCTACTGACAGTGGGAGGGTAAATAAATCAAAAATCTTACTGAAGAGAAGATTGAAGATGAAATATATGAGTTACGTACACAGATGATGACTTGGCACACCTACTCCCGCTAGTTTCCGAGTTTAGTTTTCATAAATAATCAAAGGATTTGTAGGTTTGAGATCGAGTGAAGAACAAAGGTGGAGATGGAAAAATAACAAATATGCATGCATGATGTTGGCGAATATTTGTGGGCACCGTGTTTTTATCTTGGTCGGATTCTTATAGCTCAATGGTCACATAGGACAACGTACGCTGAGTAGACAATTTCCCAACTCTGGAGCTTTTATTCTCTGCGCACTAAAACACCATTAATTATTTCCCTATTTTATGCTTCCTCTTTCCCACTCCTTATCCTTCTCCTCGATCCGAAAACTTGAGGTTTTACATGCATGCTATATATTATAATAAACTGTAAAGTTACTTCTACTCAGCTATCAGGGGATGAAGAATTGATCTTTAATTTACTTTTTACCAAACTAATGTATGTTTAATTACTGTATTATTATAAGTTAAGGTAGTGCTCGATCTCCGATCCTTTGGCTTTGAGTGAGTGGCAAAGTGGAGGCGACGATTCAGACTCAGAAGGCACGGCCCTCCAAGTCCGACGACGCGTTTATTAGGGCTCTCGGGTTGGGAACACTGCAGGAACCACGGGTTCTCCACTATTCCATCTTGTACGTACGGCCTACTACTATTGCCGACGCTCTAACGGCGTCGTTCTGGGGGGTGATCATGACGTGAGCAGCTCTTCGATCGTACGTACGTGTACAGTAAGTTCCAACGTAACCAGGAATCTTAATAGCATGGAAAAAGACTTGGAGCGGATTCAGCATGCTGCTGGTGCGAGTCGTTTTCAATCATGCATATATGTTCTTCCCAAGTGTACAGACAAAAATTAGGGGAGCATATATATTTTGTTTTAGATTACTGGCACTTCAATTAATTTCACGATCTGTCTTTCATATCATTTTCTGTATGACCTAAAGCTAAATTCACACACATGCAAATATACAAGTCTTCTTAGATTATCACTCAAACTCTAGCTGATGGAGTAATGTGACATTATTTATAGGCATCTCTATATTCCATTACAGAACCGAATTCTCACTACAAGGTTCCACTTAATTAATATTCCTGGAGATAAATTATTGATTCAAGCCGCCTATCATAGAAGAACAAACTTGAACGCTTGTGTCAATAACTAGCACTTGTTGATAGACTCATTAAACTCCCAACGACTTCTGTATCAATGTTGTTTTCAATTGCAGAGTGGCAAGAAAGCCATATTAATTTGTGACAAAGATCAGTGGTGGCTTGTAAAGCTGGCCATCTGATGGTCCTAACAAATAGTCCAAACCAAATTCAGAAGGCTAGGCTACCAATTACCTATTGCTTTTCATTCCCTTCAGCCTAATATAAGAAAAACTGTTGGTTGAATCACTTAAGTATGATTATGTGTATTTATGTGTGAAACTACCTACTCCCAAGTATAGGAGGTCAAGTTTTAGTAAGGGAAAGTGTAGAGTATCGTACCCAAGGGATTGGGGGAAACTCAACTCTAACTAGATTTTCGCAAGAAAAACTAGAAAAACATGCATTCTAACTTTTTACAAGTTCACAACCTTAGCCCTTTGGAAGCTAAGAATCATGGAGATGGTATTAACAAGTGGTAGTGAATCGACTTGGTTGATTTTAGAATTAAGCTAAGCAAACTAATTCTTGCACTAAAACAACAAAGAAATGTAAATGTAAAGATAAAATCAAAAGAGGAGTAGAGACTTAGGCATTGCACCTAGCCTTACTCATGCACAAATGTAACTCAAGATTAATGCATAACATGTTGACAAACTTCCCCCTAGTGCTTTGGTGAAGCTACTAAGAAACCAACTAATCATGCAATTTAATAAAGTCTTTTGGAGCCAAATTAAATCACAAAACCTTAGTCCCAATTATATTACCTTATAATACAAGTGGGCTATGTACCACAAGCATAACACCCCCTTAGAGTAATTACACTCATGGCACAAGCATTAAGTTCAAGGTAAGAAATTCAAGCAACTTAATATTTCCCGTAAGAAACATTAAGCCACCACCTAAAGGCTACCCATGCTCACGGATTCAAGAAGTTGTCAAGTTCAAGTTCCGATTCATTAATTACCTAAACATGTTTCTAGGTGACAAACTAGCAACACATTTAGTAAGCATTTTAAGTGTAGAAGCCCATAGATTCAACATGCATCAACATCAATTAAAAGTAAAATGAATTCATTAGCACATGAGTTTGGCTAGGGCTAGCCTAGCCTCAAATCCAACTACTCACAACCCATTAAATACAACAACCCTTGAAAATGAAATACATCAAAAGAGAAATAGAGTAAAGAGAGAAGAGATTACCAAGTGTTTGGTACAAATGATACCAAACCGTACCTCTAAAGGTTTACTACCCAAAAAGATGTAATAAGAAAGAAAATGCTTCTAAGTATAGTATTAATGAGTTCTAACAAAAGAAGAACTCTATGAACACCATACTTTATCCACACAATCTAGAAACAAAGAACAAGGGTTAAGAAAGAGTATGAGTAGAGGATAAAGAGAGTGAAGTGACCCAAATCTATGAAACAAGTTTGTGATTGATCAAGGGTGTAAAGGATCTTTAGTTTTTGGTGAAAACTCAAGACACTTTACACTTTTCTTTGCACAACTTAATATCTATGACTTAGGCCTAAGAAAACTATGTTAAAACTATGGAAAATATGAAGTTTTGATGGAGTTTTAGTGTGGTGAAGGAGAATGCACGAATTTGTGAAGAATGAGGGTATTTAAAGGCCTTAAGGTCACAAATGAATGGTGGAGATGTAAGGGGATGAATGGTTAGATATGGTGGACAAATGTGGAGGCACAAATTGTGGATCTTGTTCTTGAAATGGTCTCATTCATTTGTCTTCTTCCATTTTAAATTTAAATCCCCAATTCATGGAGCACATATTGTGGATCTTGTTCTTGAAATTGTCTCCTTCATTTGTCTTCTTCTATTTTGAATTTAAATTGTAAATTAAAATTTACAATTCATAATTCACCAATATGCTTCATTGACTTATTGACTTTAACCACCACAATTTCCGGCAACCACCTTCTCATCGCCGGAGTTTAACCGGCATTTTCCGGCGTTGACTTTTCTTTTCTTATGAAATCTCCACATTTGCTCTTTTTGGCTTGAAACTTTCACCCGAATCCATAATGTGCGCTAAATCCACTCTTCTTGACGTGTTTCCGATCATTTGCACATTTTCCTAGCATGAGTAGGAAACGTAAAAATAAATAAATAAATATACAAAAATATAAAGCAAAAGAATAAGAATAAGGCAAACATTACTAGGTTAATATTAACCTAACAAACTACCTCACACTTAGACTTTGTTTGTCCTCAAGCAAATCAAAAGTAAACACAACCAAACTAAATGGGTCACTTGCTTCCATCTTGAATTCAACCAAATCCTTTAAAGAACCATGATATCAATTGAGCATGATTAGAAACTAAATTTTCGAAATGCAAGGCTAATAAATGGATTTGGAATGTTATGCTCAAGAAAGTATATATATGCGTATGTCATGTGTGTCATCTTAAAGTCATCCATATACGATTAATTTGGACTACATTTGTCTAACAATCAAACTCACATGGATACACTCATTTTCACTCAAGTGTTTTTGGTTAGTGTTTACACTCAAAAGCAATTCAATGGACACGCTTTCCATAAGCTTGTTCTTCAATCTTTTCTCCACATGATCATTACATGAGTTCTCTCGGATCACAAGGTCTTTTATTTTGGTTGTATAGGGCTTAAGGTGGAAGCTTAAGAAATAAAATGAAATATATAACAAATTCTAAGCCTCATAGTAAGCAATTCTCTTGTTGAGATCCCATAATACACTTTCACAACTCTATGTGCTTTGTAACTTCTTGATTCCACAAACTCAAGTACAACTAGACTACTAAATTATTCTCCTCACTTTTTTTTTGGATTTTTTTTTTTTGCAACAAATTTTTTTTTTACTAGCACTAATTTTTGGTGACCCTAGTCCATATTTGATTTTGATTGATTCTTTTGATATTGTGAACATGTCTAGAGTCACCATTTTTCTTTTTCTTGGCTACACACAAGACTAATCTACCCCACCTCACACTTATTATTTTGAAATATCTCAAACTCATTTACAAGCACCAAACTAACAATAGGACTCACATTGCTTACCACTTGGCTTAGAGAGGATAGAAAAAAAATATTTAAGTTTAAGAATGGTAGACATTTATGGTGATAAAGAAATGAAAAGGCTAACACAAAACTACATAGGCTCAAATTGGCTTACTAATGGAAAATTTTTAAAGGATAAAAGCTATTTGGCCTTGGTGGATACCTAATGCCTTGGTCTTCCCCAATAACAACTCATGCCTTGATAAAAGTCTCGAAAGATTTAAAGCAAGTTCTAGATTGCAAGCACAATGAATTGATCGCACAATGAAACAACTAGTGCATTAGAAACTTTTATGCACTCTCATCGGCTCAAAATCTCACATAGGCATAGATCGTTTCAACAAAAATAGTCCTCATCTTTCACACATGAATGCATTTAAAATGACATAGGCAATATGACTCTAAACATATGTGAGCACAAAATGTCAAATCCTCCTATTAACAAAGCATTGATTTTTAATCGCTAAACATGCTCAAAATCAATCTATCCAAATATGATGATTGTTTTATTATTGGCACCAAGCAAGTAAACCACAAACAAACTTGTTTTTGCATTTTTCAAAATATCTCAATTTTTATGGGTTTTTTTTATAAAGTAAACATGAAAAAAAAATTATAAGGAATGAAATTACTTAGCCTTACACCTCACACTTAATTTACACATTGTCCTCAATGTGCCGTGAACAATAGTGAAATAAATATAAGGTATAAACTATGTATATTATTTACCACATGCTAGTCAATACAAACTAACCAACACAATTGCCTAGTAAGCACCTCACACTTAAACTTTGGATAATCCTTTCAATAAAAGCTAAATCTTTTGTGTTTCATTCATTGGTCAAGTATGAAATGACTATCCAAACTCTCATTGCCATAATTTATTAACATGGAAACACAAACACAACTAATCATGCTTAGAAAAATGAGAGTGAAGGATAAGAAAACGCAAACTCTTTGAAGATCTCATATAGCTCCATAGTGCCAATTGTGGATGGTGAAAACCCACAAAGCTCGTTGGTCCTTGCAATCCCTTAGCTCCATCTTATTATACTAACCCTTGGAGTCCGCCAAGACGGGTTTAAGTTTAAGGACATTAACAAGGTCCATAATGCTTGCTCAAATGGTGAGAGGGTCCTCGAAGTACTTCACCTCCGCATAAGTATCTTTTGGTGCACCCTCTAGGTAAGGCTTTACTCGATGACCATTAACCTTAAAGGTAGATCCATCTCTTAAGTTCTTCAATGTGACCGCCCCATGACTAAATACTTCAACAAGCTCAAATGGCCCAATCCACCTTGATCTTAGCTTGCCGGGAAACAACTTTAATTTGGAGTTGAAAAGAAGTACAAGTTTCCCAACCTCTAAGTGCTTGGTTTTGATCCTTTGGTCGTGGAATGCCTTAGTTTTCTCTTTATAAATCTTCGCATTCTCATAGGCATCCATCCGAAGCTCCTCTAGCTCACAAAGCTCTAACTTCCGCTCCGCACCACACTTTTCTATGTCAAAATTGAGGGTCTTCAATGCCCAATAAGCCTTATGCTCCAACTCAACCGGTAAATGACAAGCCTTTCCATAAACAAGGCGATATGGAGACATTCCGATAGGTGTTTTGAATGCGGTACGGTAAGCCCATAGAGCATCATCAAGCTTCATTGCCCAATCTTTTCTAGTTGTAGACACCACCTTTTCAAGGATGCTCTTTATCTCCCGGTTAGATATTTCAACTTGTCCATTTGTTTGGGGGTGGTATGGTGTCGAGACTTTGTGCTTAACCCCATACTTCTTCAATAAGGCCGCAAATGGCTTGTTCATAAAATGGGAGCCTCCATCACTAATTATTGCTCTAGGTGTGCCAAATCTTGTGAAGATGTGCTCTTTAAGGAACTTGAGCACGACCTTGTGGTCATTTACCTTGGTGGCCACGGCCTCAACCCATTTGCTTACATAATCAACTCCCACAAGGATATAGAGATAGCCATATGAACTTGGGAATGGTCCCATAAAGTCTATGCCCCATACATCAAATATCTCCACTTCAAGCATATAGTTCAAAGGCATTTGGTCTCTTGAGGAAATATTGCCTACCCTTTGACAACGATCACAAGAGCTCACATAAGAATGTGCATCTTTAAATAATGACGGCCACCAAAACCCAGAATTAAGTACTTTTTGGGCCGTTTTCTTTCCTCCATGGTGACCGCCACAAGCTTGATCGTGGCAAAAAGATAAGACACTTTGTATTTCTTCCTCCGGAATGCATCTCCTCACCAATTGATCCTTGCATTGCTTGAATAAGTATGGATCATCCCAAAAGTAGTGTCTTGCTTCTTTAATGAGTCTCCTTCTTGAATGGAAATCAAATGTCTTAGGAAAGCATTTCCCCCCACTTGCCAAGAAGTTAACCAAATGTGCAAACCATGGTAGCTTCTTCTCAACAATGGAAAACAACCTCTCATCCGGAAATGATTCATTCAAAGGCACCCCATTATCTTCACTTTGATGAGTAAGTCGAGAGAGATGATCCGCTACCAAGTTCACCTTGCCGGGCTTGTCGACAATTTCAATGTCAAACTCTTGAAGAAGTAAAATCCACCTCAAAAGTCTTGGCTTGGCATCACTCTTAGACAATAAATACTTGAGTGCGGAATGATCCGTGTGGATAATGACTTTAGACCCCAAGAGATAGCTTCGGAACTTTTCTAAGGCAAATACCACCGCCAATAACTCTTTCTCGGTGGTAGTATAGTTTACTTGGGCATCATTCAAGGTCTTGCTTGCATAGTAGATGGCATGTAAGAGTTTCTCCTTGCGTTGTCCCAACACTGCTCCCAAGGCGTAATCACTTGCATCACACATAATTTCAAATGGGAGAGTCCAATCCGGTGAGCAAATAATAGGAGCATTGGTAAGCAACTCCTTTATCCTCTCAAATGCCTTCAAACATGCTTCATCAAATATAAATTGAGTCTCCTTGGCCAATAGATCACAAAGAGGCTTCACTATCTTGGAGAAATCTTTTATAAACCTTCGGTAAAAACCGGCATGCCCAAGAAAGCTTCTTACACCTTTTACATTCACGGGAGGGGGCAACTTCTCAATGATTTCAACCTTTGCTTTATCTACTTCAATCCCCTTCGATGATATTTTGTGGCCAAGAACAATCCCTTCTTGCACCATGAGGTGACATTTCTCCCAATTAAGCACTAGATTCGTCTCTTCACACCTCTTAAGGACAAGGGAGAGATGATCAAGACATTTTTCAAATGAGTTCCCATACACAGAAAAGTCATCCATGAAGACTTCTACAAACTCAAGCAACTCGGCAAGAATGGCCATGACACACCGTTGGAAGGTGGCGGGTGCATTACATAATCCGAAAGGCATTCTTCGGTAAGCAAAAGTTCCATATGGGCATGTGAAAGTTGTCTTCTCTTGATCTTCGGGGGCAATTGGGACTTGATTATATCCACTATAGCCATCAAGGAAACAATAGAATGCTTGTCCCGCAAGCCTTTCCAACATTTGATCAATGAAAGGGAGTGGAAAGTGATCCTTCCTTGTTGCAGCATTCAACTTGCGGTAGTCAACACAAACCCTCCATGTGTTTGCAATTCTTTGTGGAACCATCTCACCCTTGTCATTCTTCACCACCGTCATTCCTCCTTTCTTAGGCACCACTTGTATTGGAGACACCCATTTGGAATCGGAGATAGAATAGATGATTCCATTATCAAGGAGCTTAATAATCTCATTCTTCACCACCTCTAACATGTTGGGGTTCAATCTTCTTTGAGCTTCCCTTCTTGGTTTTGCTTCATCCTCCATGTAAATATGGTGCATGCAAAGAGTGGGACTCAACCCCTTTATGTCACTAATGTTCCATCCAAAAGCACCCTTATGCCTCCGAAGAACATCAAGAAGTAAAGTCTCTTGCTCATGTGACAAGCTTGAAGAGATAATGAGGGGCAAGGTGCGGGAATCATCAATATAAACATACTTCAAATGTGCGGGAAGAGGCTTCAATTCAATAGGGGCCGAACTCAAAACCGAAGGATTAACATTCATTGAGAGATAATTGATAGTGGCATGCACCTCACAAGTCTCATCTCTTGAATAGTAACCATCCTCTTTTGTGGGCAAAGGCAAAGCAAGATATGTGTCAAGGTGATCCCCGGCTTCCAAAGTTTCATCCTCACAAAAATCCAACCCAAAGTGTGCTAGTGCCGACTCAAATGCATCATTTGTTGAAGTCTCATGAAAAGTGTGCTCCACCAAGTCATCAATCTTGTCTTCCACTTCAATAGAGTAAACTTTTTGCAACCTCATGGGCTTCTTTAATTCATCAAAGATCTTGAACCCAATTGTGGTGTCATACACGGTCATGGTGAGCAAACCCAATTTCACATCAATCTTTGTCCCCGCTGTGGCCATAAAAGCTCTACCAAAGATAATAGGGAGATCATCTTGGTAAACATCCTCCATGTCAAGAATAACGAAATCGGCCGGTATGACCAACTCGTCAACTTGCACTAACACATCTTCCACAACTCCTCTTGGATACCTCACACTTCTATCGGCTAGTTGGAGAGAAATTTGTATAGGCTTGATGTCGCTCAACCCAAGATCTTTGTAGACACCATATGGCATCAAATTTATGCTAGCCCCCAAATCCATGAGTGCCTTCTCAAATGGTCTCTCACCAATCTTGCAAGGAATAGTAAAAGAACCCGGATCTTTGAGCTTGGGCGGTAACCTCCTTTGAAGCACGGCACTAATTCTCTCATTCAAACACACCTTGTCATCATTCTTCAATGTACTCTTATACCGCTTGTGAGTGCACAAGTCCTTGAGAAATTTAGCATAAGTAGGAATGGTCTTGATTGCATCAAGAAGAGGAATATTGACCTCTACCTTCTTGAACACATCAAAACACTCCATGGACTTCTTCTCTTTCTTACTTAAAGCCTTCTCTTGGTATACCGCTTGTGGAAAGGGAAGTGGCGCTTCTTCTTGCATTTCTTCCACACTAGACTTAGATCCACTTGCTCCCATATTGTCACTCTTGGTGTTGGGCTTGCTTTGGCTCTTCAAATACTCCTCACTATACCCCAAGATCACTCCATCATGTCCCAAAGTATCCTCCATGCCCTTGTTCTTCTTTTGAAACCCGGGAGGCACTCTTGACACTTTAGGATTCAACAAAGGTTCCGTTGGTGCATCCACCTCATTATCGTCATCATTAGGAGCAACCTTATTGTCATATACCTTCCCCCTTCTCAAAGTTCTTATGGCCTTGGCTTGGTTGATTCGTGGATTCTTCTCGGTCATGGAAGGCAATTCTCCTTGCTTCCTTTCTCTCATCTCATTAGCCAATTGTCCCATTTGCGCTTCAAGCTTATGCAATCCTTGAGTAGTGGAGGCCACATCATTTCGAACACTTTGAATAAGCTCATTTTGATTTGCCAAAACCTTGGCAAGCATCTCTTCAAGGCTTGATTTAGGAGCATCCACTTGAGGAGGATGTGGCACTTGAGTATTAGGAGCTTGAAAAGGAGGTCTTGCTTGATAAGGTGGCTTAGGATAAGTATTGCCACCATAACTTCCATTAGTCGCACCTTTGTTTCCTTGAAAGCTTTGGCTCCCACTAGCACCTCCATAGTTGCCACTCCCTTGATTGTTGCAATTCATGCCTTGGTTCCCACCCCATGAGAAATTAGGGTGGTTTCTCCATCCGGGATTGTAAGTGTTGGAATAAGGGTCATTCTTCGGTCTTGAATATGCCATTTGCTTACATTCTTCAATGATCTCGGGAAAACAATCTCCATGAGGGCAAGATAGAGTGTCATGATTCACTCCTTCACAAATTAAACACACTTGTGGCCCTTGAACCTCATTAATCTTCTCACGGCCTCCTTGCTTTCCTTGCTTCAAAAGCATATCAAACTTCTTATTAAGACTTTCTTCTAACCTCTTAAACTCTTGATGCACATCCAAGCTTGATGCCTTGACTTCATATATGCCACCGGTTTTCGGTTGAGTTGCTTCCCTTAGAGATAAATGTGAAGAAGAAGGCTTGCGAACTTGCGGGTTATTATCCCACAATTGAGACCGCTCCGCAAGCTTCTCTAATACTCGATGGGCTTCATCCGCCACTAAGTCCATGAAATCACCATTGCTTGCATTATCCACCTTCCTTCGAGTCTCCGATGTCAAGCCTTGATAAAATAGGCTCATAAGCATATCTTGAGATTGGCCATGATTAGGGCAACCAAGCTCAAGATCCTTGAATCTCTCCCACGTCTCATGAAAGAGCTCATCTTGCTCCTCCTTAAAGGTCATCAACTCGGTTCTTCTTGCATTAGCCTTTTGAGGAGGGAAGTACTTCATAATAAACTTCTTTTGCATATCTTCCCATGAACCAATACTATTGGATGGGAGCTTGTTCAACCACATCTTCGCCTTTTCCTTCAAGGAGCAAGGAAACAACCGGAGCTTGAGAGCTTCTTCCGTCATGCCATTGAGTTTGATATTTGCGCATGCATCCTCAAACTCACTTAAGTGGTGATAAGGATCATTGTTCGGTAACCCATAGAACGTTGGCAAGGTTTGAAGAAAACTAGGTTTGATCTCAAAAGATGATGCACATGGAGGAAGCACTATGCATCTTGAGTGTGTAGAAATTGTAGGCAAGGCACAATCTCGGATAGGCCTTTGCTCTCTCAACTCATCCCTTGGTTCACCATCCGCCATGACTATCTTGTATATTCTTGGACCAAGATTAGGATTCAATTTCCGTGCCTCTTTGTCAAGATTGAACAACCTCTCAAAGGTGGCTAGGTCATTAACCACTAATTCCGGACTTTCCACATTCTCACTTGAATCACTTGAATCTTCCCCAAACAAACTAGTAGATGCAGAAGCCTTGAACTTTTGTCCAATCCCAATGGGAGTCTCTTGATCAGTGGGCTCTAGAATCGTTTGTAAACCTTTTTCACTCTTAGGAGATAAGGACATGAACACCTAAGGAACAAATTAAAGATCAAGTAAGTAAATAGCAATAAAACAACATGCAAAATATATACAAGAAATTAAAATTGCAACAATAATTATTTAGATTTTTTTTGTTTTTTTTTTAAGAATTTACCAAGGTACTTGTAAACAATTTCTAGAAAATTAGAAACCAATCAAAACTTGTAGTGAGAAAAACAAAAAGGATAAGGATTTTCCAAGTTGGCGTAATTCCAACTCAAGTGTAACGAAATTGGCGTAATTCCAATCCAAGTTTGGCGTAGTTCCAAACAAAGTGCGTTTTGGCGTAGTTCCAAAGTAGTTTGGCGTAGTTCCAAACAATGCACTAATTAGCTTAACATTCTTCTTTTCGGTAACTCTTTTCGAATTATGACCAGGTAAGCGTAGGCGCGGCTTTGGTAGGTGAGACCACTTAGTACACGGCACAACGCCCGGGATAAAATCCCTATCCACTTACCTAGACATCATAATCCTACTAAGGTGCGCCTATTTGGAAGAGCGATAAACAAATACGTTACAAAAAAAATCCAAATCCGATTCACTTAGTAAAATAGAAGAGGAATTCCATCCTTGGGTGTTGTTTACCACTCAACCTTTCGATGAAGAGTGATTAAACTCGACGGTACAAGGATAAAGCCCCTAATCCAATTTACTTTGAAATTTACAAGTTCCAATCAACCTCTAATTCTAAAGAAAATGAGTACCTTATATTTAAATTTACAAATTTTAACCAACTAGAATGTGAGCTTGCACAAGTAATAAGTAAATAATAATTGGGCAAGATTACTTTTCCATTTTAAACATGCATGCAATTTATTTTCTTCTTACCACAACTACCATTCCACTTATCAAAAGTACTTGTGTCAACTTCAAAAGTAACGTAGATATTTACAAAAATTAAACATAAAAAAAAAGTAAACTAGCAAAAAAAATGGGTTCTCTAGTCCCTTAGAAACCTAATAGGAATTAAGTTTTACCTCAATCCCCGGCAACGGCGCCAAAAACTTGTTGGTTGAATCACTTAAGTATGATTATGTGTATTTATGTGTGAAACTACCTACTCCCAAGTATAGGAGGTCAAGTTTTAGTAAGGGAAAGTGTAGAGTATCGTACCCAAGGGATTGGGGGAAACTCAACTCTAGCTAGATTTTCGCAAGAAAAACTAGAAAAACATGCATTCTAACTTTTTACAAGTTCACAACCTTAGCCCTTTGGAAGCTAAGAATCATGGAGATGGTATTAACAAGTGGTAGTGAATCGACTTGGTTGATTTTAGAATTAAGCTAAGCAAACTAATTCTTGCACTAAAACAACAAAGAAATGTAAATGTAAAGATAAAATCAAAAGAGGAGTAGAGACTTAGGCATTGCACCTAGCCTTACTCATGCACAAATGTAACTCAAGATTAATGCATAACATGTTGACAAACTTCCCCCTAGTGCTTTGGTGAAGCTACTAAGAAACCAACTAATCATGCAATTTAATAAAGTCTTTTGGAGCCAAATTAAATCACAAAACCTTAGTCCCAATTATATTACCTTATAATACAAGTGGGCTATGTACCACAAGCATAACACCCCCTTAGAGTAATTACACTCATGGCACAAGCATTAAGTTCAAGGTAAGAAATTCAAGCAACTTAATATTTCCCGTAAGAAACATTAAGCCACCACCTAAAGGCTACCCATGCTCACGGATTCAAGAAGTTGTCAAGTTCAAGTTCCGATTCATTAATTACCTAAACATGTTTCTAGGTGACAAACTAGCAACACATTTAGTAAGCATTTTAAGTGTAGAAGCCCATAGATTCAACATGCATCAACATCAATTAAAAGTAAAATGAATTCATTAGCACATGAGTTTGGCTAGGGCTAGCCTAGCCTCAAATCCAACTACTCACAACCCATTAAATACAACAACCCTTGAAAATGAAATACATCAAAAGAGAAATAGAGTAAAGAGAGAAGAGATTACCAAGTGTTTGGTACAAATGATACCAAACCGTACCTCTAAAGGTTTACTACCCAAAAAGATGTAATAAGAAAGAAAATGCTTCTAAGTATAGTATTAATGAGTTCTAACAAAAGAAGAACTCTATGAACACCATACTTTATCCACACAATCTAGAAACAAAGAACAAGGGTTAAGAAAGAGTATGAGTAGAGGATAAAGAGAGTGAAGTGACCCAAATCTATGAAACAAGTTTGTGATTGATCAAGGGTGTAAAGGATCTTTAGTTTTTGGTGAAAACTCAAGACACTTTACACTTTTCTTTGCACAACTTAATATCTATGACTTAGGCCTAAGAAAACTATGTTAAAACTATGGAAAATATGAAGTTTTGATGGAGTTTTAGTGTGGTGAAGGAGAATGCACGAATTTGTGAAGAATGAGGGTATTTAAAGGCCTTAAGGTCACAAATGAATGGTGGAGATGTAAGGGGATGAATGGTTAGATATGGTGGACAAATGTGGAGGCACAAATTGTGGATCTTGTTCTTGAAATGGTCTCATTCATTTGTCTTCTTCCATTTTAAATTTAAATCCCCAATTCATGGAGCACATATTGTGGATCTTGTTCTTGAAATTGTCTCCTTCATTTGTCTTCTTCTATTTTGAATTTAAATTGTAAATTAAAATTTACAATTCATAATTCACCAATATGCTTCATTGACTTATTGACTTTAACCACCACAATTTCCGGCAACCACCTTCTCATCGCCGGAGTTTAACCGGCATTTTCCGGCGTTGACTTTTCTTTTCTTATGAAATCTCCACATTTGCTCTTTTTGGCTTGAAACTTTCACCCGAATCCATAATGTGCGCTAAATCCACTCTTCTTGACGTGTTTCCGATCATTTGCACATTTTCCTAGCATGAGTAGGAAACGTAAAAATAAATAAATAAATATACAAAAATATAAAGCAAAAGAATAAGAATAAGGCAAACATTACTAGGTTAATATTAACCTAACAAAAACCTAGCTACTTCAGAATACACTAGGCTATTGAATTGATGAGTACATGGGTTACATGCTAAACATGTATGTTAGTTGATACAAGGACTTTTCAAATTAAGTGTCAGTGGATAGCGATTTTCGTGATAAAGATCTTATACATTATTAGGATATTTAAAGCCTGATTGATGAAGCTATGATCAAAAAGAGAGATACACAGAAATGTTGCTCTACTGCAATGCCTTCCAATTGTTTATGAAAGAACAGGACTTCAGGTTTTGGTCAAACATGAAGAAAGGGACTCTTTTCTGGTAAAGAAATTCAAAGTTTCCCTCTTTTTACCAGGCATTGCGGGAACCAACTTAATGATAATACGCGTGAGGTTCAAATAATCAAAGTGTTCTTCTTCTTTGTTCTGAGAATTCACTGCAACTACAAGACACCACCCCAGGTGAAGTGATAGGTGCATGGGTCCTTTTTCTGAAAAACGAAGCCCAAAAACCAAAGTGACAGACAGTAAAGACTAAAACAGTAAAAAGGAGCGTAGGAGAATGAGCATAGCCTTGAAATACAACCTCATTTTTCGATTGGGTGTGAGTACCCAGTTTTAACCAGCACAGTGCCACAATGCCAGTTTTCACAGATGGTAATCCCTTCCTGGCTTCACTTGTGTGATCGGTTTCACAGTTTTAACTTTTAACCGGCACAATTCCACAATGTGTAAACAGCTAAGAATCCACGGCAGTGTTGCAGTGATAATTGTAAGAGTCTTTTCACACAATGACACAGGCAAGCAGAGAGAAAAACAAGTCCCAAATCCCAATAATATGAGCAAGCAATGTTTTCCATGTCAGACCATTTTAACCTCTTCTCTACTCTCCCATATCTTCTTCAAGATCTCCTCTTTACCTTCCACACCCTCATAATTGATCACCATCATATTTACTCTGTACCTTTTTCAGCTCATCAGTGTTTCTCTTTCCTCTCCATAGGTGGTGAGAAGCTGAGTGATGGCCTCAAATGGGGTTTGTGAAAGCCTGAACTACCATTCTCTATGAGCTTCTCTCTCTCTCTCTCTCTCTCTCTCTCTGAGCTTCACTTCACTTCACACCTACCACCTTGTAGATTGTAGACCCTCTTTCATCTCCATCACCTTCTCTCTGTCTGAAACAAATTAACAACAGACATTCTTTCATTCCTTCAAAACCCAGCCTCACTCTGCATTTTCAGCTCCAAGAACCAGTCAGTGTCTCTAAACTTTCAAACTTTTTGCTTCTTCAGATTGAAACAGAGTAAAAAGACTGTTGCTTTTTCCAGTTCCAATGGCAGCTCTCACTGTCACTCTGATCAGCTTCTTCCTCCTCCGCCTGACCACCACCACCACTTGTCACCGCCACCTCCTCCACCAGCCTTTCTTCCCAGTCGAATCAAACCCACCAACCGCGTCACCATCTTCCTCTCCTCACCCCTCCCCACTTCCCAAAATGCCCTTCTCCTCCGCCACCTCCTCCTCCCAAACACCGCCTGACGATGACAAGCCCTTCTTCCCCTCCTTGAAACCCACACCGCCGCCTCCCTCCCCAACTGCCCTCACCTCCTTTCCCGCCAACATTTCCTCCATCCTCTTCCCCCAACCCTCCTCCACCTCCCCCCACCGCCACGTCATCGCCATCGTCGCCACCGTCTCCGTCGCCGCCGTCCTCATCATCGCCTCCGCCGCTGCATTTCTTCTCTACCGCCGCCGACGCAAGCTCGACCCGAACTACTCCTCCGACAAGGCCTCAAGAACCGACAGCCTCCGCCTGTTCCCGCCAAACACCGTCACCTCCGACGGAGCTCACAAGCACCGCGCCACCCCCAACAGAACCACCGAGAACTTCCTCTACCTCGGCACATTATCCAACGCTCAAGTCACCGACGACCAAAGCGTCGCCACCACCAGCAATGCCAGCTCCAAGTTCGGGGTTTCTTCTAGCCGGTCCGGCTCGCCGTATCAGCAAATGGGCTCGCCGGAGCTGACTCCGCTTCCGCCGCTACCCAAGCACAACTTCAGGCAGAGCTACAAGCACGAACTTGGTTGCGACGATGATGAAGGGGAAGAGGAGTTCTTTTCTCCGAGAGGGTCTTCTGCTAGTCCCAAAAACGTCGCCGGAGTAAGCTCAGGTAGAGTGTTCGAGGCTGTTGAAGGTGAGAACTTGGGAAGCAGAAGCTTCAATTCAAGGACTGCTTCGTACCCATGTTCAAAATCTGCTTCTCCAGCAAGCTCCGTGTCTAACATTGTCTCACCACAGCTTAATATAAGTCCCACAAGCTTGAAATCGAACTCACCGGACTCGGTGATCAACTTGATGGCACCATCGACTCAGCCTGCTCCGATTCCGGTGGCAGTGTCTCGGTCATTGTCTTCGTCGTCTACTATTTCAGAGAGAGTTTCAGGGAATGTTCAGAATTCCCCCGACTTTTTGACGCAGATGAAGCAGTCGCTGTTGAGAAATAACAGTGCCCCTAAGCGGTTTGTTCCAATAAGACTGCCTCCGCCGCCTCCTCCTCCGCCACCGCCACCGCCGAGGTTTTGGGAAGCTCCGCCGACTCCAGTGGTGAATGCTGGCCAACCTTTTCATGTCACGCCTTCCACGGCTGGTGAACCATCAGAGAAGAATGACGTTGAGGAAAAAAGTGAGGAAACTCCAAGGCCAAAGTTGAAGCCTTTACATTGGGACAAAGTTAGGGCAAGCTCAGACCGCGCCATGGTGTGGGATCAGTTAAAATCGAGCTCCTTTCAGTAAGTGAATAATCACACTTTTTTTTTCTTGTGTTATAGGATTAGAAGGGTATTTGTTAAGTTGTTCATGGCATCAATCTTGCTTTTTAGAGAGTAAAGTGTGTATCTTAGGGTTCGAGTTTTACAGAGCTTGTTTTCATCTGCAGATTGAATGAGGAAATGATCGAGACACTTTTTGTGGTAAACAATTCAAGTTTGGCACCCAAAGAAAATGCTCGGCGACAGATTTTGCCCTCTCTAAATCAGGAGAACCGTGTGCTGGATCCAAAGAAGTCTCAGAATATTGCAATTTTGTTAAGGGCGCTCAATGTTACCATTGATGAAGTCTGTGAAGCACTCTTGGAAGGTAATTAACCTAAATACTTCATAATATATCAGATGGGTACAAGTTTCTGTAAATGTGTTTTTGTGTCCTGCAAATTATATTCAAATGCATGCCTCTATTCATCCAGTTACTCCTTGGTTTAGCCAAGTTCAGTTTTCTGGTTTGGAATTAGTAATGCTGCTAATTACAATGTAGTTTGAGGTTTGAAAGCTGACAACTAGTCTTCATGCATTACGCGTACCAAGCTTCAAGCATCAAATTTGCTTTGTAATTCGATCGTCCTTAATAATTGCTAAACTTTCAAGCAGGTAATACGGATTCTCTCGGGACTGAGCTTCTTGAAAGTTTAATAAAGATGGCACCAACCAAAGACGAAGAGCGTAGGCTAAAAGAGTTCAAGGATGAATCACCTTTTAAGCTTGGGCCAGCGGAGAAATTTCTGAAGGCAGTGCTTGACGTACCTTATGCATTTAAGAGGGTGGATGCAATGTTGTACATTACCAATTTTGATTCAGAAGTAGACTATCTTAGAAGGTCTTTTGAGACATTGGAGGTAAATAACCATATGGTCTTCATTGTGCTATGTTGTAGCATTCAAAACAAAAACGTCTTGGCCTAATGCTTAAACACTTGCTCTGTCCCACTTTTCAAATTTCTTCTTGGGTACTAGCCAATAATGAGTTCTCTGTTACACAAGTGGTGGTGGTCAGGCTAAAATGAGCTCATTCTCTGAAACAAGTCAAAAGTTGAATAATGAGAAAATATAAAGGGGCTTTGTTTTTACTTTTCTTCTTTAGTTTGAATTTGCCTGTAAAGTTGCTGCATATTGCCATTGTTTTTACTGTAAAATGAGCTTATCCTTAACTGCTTTTCAACCTCCATATAGTTTAGACAAATCATATTTCAGAGATGAGTTTGTATTAAACTATGTCCATGCATATCTGGCTGCTCTGCTGAGTTTTTTTTTAATTATTATATATATGTTCCCCTCTGTAATTTTGTCATCTCAAGTAATCTAATTTTTCACATTCCTTTTTATTATAGTATGCAGTTGGTACTATCCACATATGCTTTTCAACTCGACTTGATTTGATAAGCATAAACTCTACTAGCCAATGCTGACATAAATACCTTTCTTTCAGGCAGCATGTGAAGAATTGAAGAGCAGCAGAATGTTCTATAAGCTTCTTGAAGCAGTGCTCAAAACTGGGAACCGCATGAATGTTGGCACCAATCGTGGCGATGCCCATGCCTTCAAGCTTGACACACTCCTCAAGCTGGTAGATGTGAAGGGCACTGATGGAAAAACTACTCTGTTGCATTTCGTTGTACAAGAGATCATCAGAGCTGAAGGTTCTCGGCTCTCAGGCATGAATGAGAATGTAACAGCTGAGTGCAGTCAACAATCTTCTTTCCGGGATGATGTTGAGTTTAGGAAGCTTGGCCTGCAAGTTGTTTCGGGATTGAGTGGGGAGCTCATCAATGTAAAGAAAGCTGCTGGCATGGATTCAGATGTGCTGAGCAATGAAGTTGCAAAGATTGCTGGTGGAGTTACAAAAATAGAAGAAGTTGTAAAGCTAATTGAAGGAAGTGCGTTGAGAGAGAGTAGCCAGAAGTTCTTTGGCTCCATGAATGAGTTCTTGAATAAGGCAAGGGAAGGGATTGTGATGATTCAAGCTCAAGAGAAACTTGCATTCTGTATGGTGAGGGAAATAACAGAATATTTCCATGGGAACTCAGCTAAAGAAGAAGCTCATCCTTTCCGGATTTTCACGGTGGTGAGGGATTTCCTTTCAATTCTAGATCAAGCATGTAAGGTGGTCGGCAAAGTTAATGAAAGAACCATAGTCGGGTCAGCACGTCAATTTTCAATTGCCATGAATCCAACCGTGACACCAGTGTTTCCTGGACCTAGTACCAAGCAGCAGCATGGTTCCTCGGATGATGAAACCTTGGTTTGATGGTAGTTTTCAGTGATTGGATTACATCCCATGGGGTTTGCTGAAGGCCTGAAGCTGATAAGTTGATTTATCTTTTTTGGTTCGGCACCCTTCTTGTACTTGTGTATACAAACACAAGATTTTGGAATCTTTTGTCTTGTGTAATATATAGAGGGAGTCTAATGTACATCTGGTAGTCGTATGTAAGCTTGTGTTCAGTAACTGGAATTTTCCCTCTCCCTCTTACTAGCATCGACTTGATTGTTCACTATGATACAGTATGACCAGATATTCAAAACCTTACGTGGTGACCATTTATTCACAAGGGAACCTAACCGAAACCAAAAGTTCAAGTAGAAACGTCATTGTAGGGACGGGAATCGATGAAAAAAAATGTGGAGCTTTTGATAAGAACACATGAATGTGCATAACAATATCTGTCTTGGCCTAGTCTAACCAAGATTGACACCACTTAACTAGAGCTGCTTGAATTTCACTATTTGCTTGCCTTCCTTGCATATTTATGATGCAGCAATGTGTGAATTCTCTGCATCCATACGTTCAACCACGCGCAGTGCTTCTTCTGTAGCGGGAACAACATTTCGGATCCGGACACCATCTTTTACAGCCTCGGGATGGATTGAAAATGTGAAGTAGAATTTGTTGGATACCTGTTCAGTAGCAAAACATGAACCAAAGTCAAATGTAGATCTATATTTTCTTCACTGTAAAATGCTGGTTCTGTTTCACAGGCCTTCTGCAAAACCCAACTTCATGTCTTCATCATTGTAACTAACTATTGTGCATTTGTGCTCACCTCACTGGACCTGAGCTCAGGCTGTGTAACATGAGCAACAACTTCCACATTTATCAGAGGTTCAGAAGGATTCTCAAGTTCCGTATATAGAACACAAGACTTAAAACGGAGGAAATTACCTACATCCACCTGCATCAGCGAACATAAACATTACATTTCCACAATCATATTTATACCAACATTTGACCAAAACTTTGTACATACTCTGACTGCTTATCAGTTTGAGAAATGACAACTTCTATTAAAGTTTGCCCATCATTGAAACTAGTAGCTCCACTGTATTAGTTTCAGTTTGATGGAAGATTAAATGTTTGTCCAAACCATGACACATAAAAAAGAAGACTAATAACAGTGAAGAGCAACTTTTGAAGCAATGTGTTTCAATACTTAGCAAAGATATTTGGATTGCAATATTAGACTGCTGATTAAGACAACCAGACGGAATTTTCTAATAGGAATCATCATCTTAAACTCCAAGAATAAATTTTCCAAAGAATTATGTTGAGAAAATTCAGATCTTGTATTTCATCTTTAAGATAATCTCTGAACCTAGTATTTCATCTTGACCTTGCACTGCTGCTTGCTCATAGAGCAACACAACGAATTAGATATGATGAGTTGAATCCTAAACTAATGTAAATATGCTGCATCCCTCTTCTGTGATACTTATGCAACAAGGAAAGTCTTAAAATACAAAAACAATTCTTATAACACTCCTAATACTTAATACTTTAACAGTAGCCAATTCAAGCCGAGTAGAAGATTTCTATAGGTAATAGTCTGGCCACTTACAGGTCTAACGAAATCAACATGATCGACTTCTAAGAAGTTTGGTGCTGCACCAGCAAAAGCATAAGTTGTTGCAAATGCGAGTTCAAATGCTCTTCGCATTAGAAATCCTCCAAAGATCCGACCATGGATGTTCCTTTGTTGTGGCTGGCAAATAAAAGAGTTCTGGAGGCAAGTATCCCTGATAAGAATGCTATCTCGGTCTGCCAGTGCCGGCATATCACAGAAGATTCGACCTTCAGCTAACAAGGCATTGAGTCTGTCTTTGTCCTTATCCTCAACATCTATTTTATGTTCTCCTCTCATCTTTTTCCTCATTAAATTCCTCTTATCTGCTGCTTCCCATAGCAACTTTTCTTTCTCAATCTCGGGTGTGATTTGGTTAACAGGAGCTGACTAGCCAGTCTTGGAATCACGGGCCACAAATGTGAAGTTAGCTATAAGAGCAACCGAGTCCGATGAAGCCGCAGTTCCTGCAAGTTGAGCTTTCCATAGTCAATACAAATTATAATGGAAGCAAGACATATATGATTTAGCGTGCGTGGAGTACCATCCGTGGATTGATTGACTTCAAGTTGAATCTCCATGGATGACTTGCCAACCCAAGCAACAGCACCAACTAGATTCAAATCAATGTCATCACGAATTGACTTCTTAAGCACCATCTTGTCAACAGAAGCAGTCACCAAGAGTAGAGGCCTTGTTGTGCCATCTTCATTGCAGCAGTGCTGATGATGCACACATAGATATGTTACATTTAAAAAAAAATTCAGAATGCGGTTTCTAATAGTTAAATGCTACAAAATCTGGATATCAGCTAATAAAATTAATCATTTTTAATGAAATTTAAACTAGTAAACAATTCATGAGCATTGTATACATATAAGAAAAAAAGTTAAACCTTGTATGCAATGGTGCCAGCAAGAGCATCGAGATCCTCAAGCAACTTGCCGATTCTAACGCCATTCCAGGGATTCCGGTATTGCTCTCTGAGTTTGAAATCAGTGGAAAACTGGTAAAGAATACTAGTGCGGCTCTGCGCGGGAGTTCTGGTGAGCAATTCAGTCTGGGGAGTAGTGGAGCCACTGTCCCCTGGTTTGTCAAAAATGTTAGACCTGGCTTCCCAAAGAGCGTTTGTGACGGGGGAGTGGTACATTCCGGGCCATAAGCTGATCGGCTTTCGGATTGAAGACCCTGAGTCGATGGAAGCAGCTGGTACTTTTGGCTCATCTGAGTATGGCTGTTGTCGAATTGGGCCAAAAGGTTGAGGTTTTGGTGAATTGGGTGGGCGGTTTAAAGTCAAGCATGAAGCAATTGATTTGCAACCGCGATTTCTGAGGAGTGGGATCATCATCATCTCCACCGTAAACAAAGTCAGAGACTAAAAAGAAATCCCTTTTTCCGGTAGCTGGTTTATTTTGAATGGAAAAGGGAGAGAGATATTATGTTGGGCTGGTCCAGTTTGGGAAATGACGTTCGGCCCAAAGGTCTTAAAAGACCCGACCCGGAGAGAGAAGTTGGCTTCTTTTTGCCCCAAATTATAAACCCTTGAGCTAGCAGCAGTGGTGATAGGATCAAGATCCATCAATTGGATTGAAAGAGATAAAATGCAGAAATTGAAAGGAAATAATTAAAATAGATTGATATTCATTTCTTAGATAAGAGTTACATTGGAGACTAAATGCCTTATATAGATATTCTAGCACAACCCTAGATACCCGTTTAAATTATGACCCGACCCGAGTCTACTAATGAGCTCATTTAACACACCAGCCCAACTAACATAAGGTTATAGAATATTGGTCCTAACAAGTCCTCCCCCCTTGAAAACAAGCTTGTCCTCAAGTTTGAGAAGTTGGAACCAGCAGGGGGTAATGTGAAGGCCTGGTTAAACAAAGTAACTGCATGCTCGAGCACAACCAGTGAAGATTCATTGGTATCTGCAAGATATGAGAGATTACTTGCTACTTTAGCAGGAGGGACGTCAGGCAAGGGCTGATCACACGCAATAGAGATAGCTGACTGCCTATGACACGCATGTGGCGAATTAGAAGGGACTTCTAAGGCTTTGTTATATGAAATAGGCAGACGATGGCTCAAAATCACAAATTGGAGAGGTGTCATAGTGTAAGTAGGGGAGTAAAGAGAACAGCTCGCCGAAGGAACACAAGCTGCAAAGGTCAGCAAGCTAGCAATAGCAGGAGCATCATTTTGACTTTCATGAGATGAATTATCACTTTGGGAAGCAACATCTCGGGCCACTAACACCGAAGCAACAAGCACAATCATGCCAAGGGCTTTGAATATCATAACAAGGATATTCACAGTAGCCATGCACTGAACATCATTGTAAGACAAACAAAGTGGCATATAAAAAAGTGGCAACCTCAGTGGGAGAAGTAGTACAGCAAACCCCCCGTGTTTGTGATCATGTGATGATGAGAGATGGGATACCTCCATAATCATTGCATAGAGACATTGGAAATTCTTTGCAAAGTCTTCAACAAATGAGTGAGACAGACGATCATCAGAGAAAAAGTTGCTGGGAGTAAAATGGGCTGGCAGTAGTGTCCCTAATATTAAACTGTACGCAGAAAGTACCTCGCCCAATTTTAGAGCCAAAAGCAAAGCATTAGAGTTATCCGCAAGCCAGTCAAGAGATCCTGGAGCCTCTTCAACATGATTCAGCACAATCTCTAACTCGGCAAATTCATGGACATGAACAAAGCAAGGATACTGATGAATGAAATGGAACACTGTCGACCAGAACTCAACGATATCCAAAGTAGAACATTGAAGATACTTAGCACAGACACGCCTCTCGGAACAAATGGTACCCTTAAAAAAATAGCACCGTAAAACAAGAAATTCTTCTATAAAACTCATCACCTCAATATGACCAGCAGCAGGCTCAAATTCAGGAATATGAAAATCCCAGGCAATATTAAATGATGGCACGAGTACAAAAGTCTCATGATTGTTCAGCACATGGGCCTCTGCCTGAATCAGCTCAAACCTTATCAGTACCAATAACCGATTTCCAACATTAATTCCAAGTGAAGTTGAAACATTATCCCTAGAGCCCAATAAGCAAGAGAAATCATTGATCCAAGCATGTAATGCAGTGAGAGCTTCCCCAAAAGAGTGAACCTTAAGATGCAGAGACCACCAAAACAAGTCATTAAACCTGGTAAAAAACATGTCACCTGCAATGTCAAGATCAGGATTTGCCATTACAAGTCCCATCATCCTAGCAGAATGATTATCATAGCAGACACAACAATTGTCTTGTGGGCAAACAAATCTGGCATTCAACACTACAACTTGAAGTCTGTATGAACCGTCTTGTAGTTTCACATACGTAGCACCAAGTATGATTACTGAGGAGCTGTCTTGATTAGGACATTGAAGAACATAGTCAATGAGCACAAATAGTTGAACAGTAGCACTA
This sequence comes from Argentina anserina, assembly GCF_933775445.1. Taxonomy (NCBI): domain Eukaryota; kingdom Viridiplantae; phylum Streptophyta; class Magnoliopsida; order Rosales; family Rosaceae; genus Argentina; species Argentina anserina. The sequence continues at coordinate 282,555 of NC_065872.1, read as the reverse complement.
CACAAGACATGGAATTTTAAAGATGACTCCATGTGGAGTGCCAACATACTATGATAATATCCAAGTACTCCAGTCAAATTCTCATACACTAGAAGAGTGGTTGCAGCAACAGCGCAATTAGAATGGTTCAAACAAGTGGGCAAGATGTTCCGCCAGCCATTTGCACTTAACACCTGTAAATTACTCCATAAACCCATTGTGGTGAATGCTCCTCCACAACAAGGAAGCAGAGTGGTTGTTTCACAATGACAAAAGTGGAAGCAACAAGATAGCCAAGGCCAAAACCTTGCATCAGAATGTCCAGTAGCAAAACATATCATCAGCTCATTATTAAGCTTTAGCCCTGCCCTAGAGGTGAAAAACAACTCTTTTGCACTCTGTACACTAACATGCACGGCATGAGCTTTGGATTTCCATTTCCCCCAGATTCTATCTAACTCCATTTTAGTACGCAGTTGCAAGTCTGCATATTTAACTCCAGGACCACAATTATCTTCACCAGTACCAACATGCAAGAAGCTAGTAGTAATAATCATGGGGTCAAAACAGGGTGTTATGACATCAAAATTTCCCAATTTGCAAACGAGACACACCAAACCAAACTTTGGTTTACAAAATGCATCCTGCAAGGGTAGCAGCTGGGGTATAAGATCATCAACACTCTGCACCGCTTCAGTATTATGAGACTCAGGCTCAATATTTCTTGTGCTAAGACCCATGCTATCATGCACAATATGCAAATTCTCGACCAAAACAACAACAACATCCTCACTACTCATTTCAAATACCACAACAGGATAAATATTATCATTGAAGCCTAAAATCACTTCACCATGTGACAGAGTAGAATTTGGGTTCTTTGAGATTAGAATACTACCTCCGATTGTAGCAATTGGTAGTGACCGAGACCCAGTCATAACAGCTTCTGTGGTGAAGGAATTTGCTTCATCAACCATAAAACTGGACTGATCGTACTTCCAATCCCGTTGAACAACAGAAAACCCATCACTGTGCTTCTCAGGTGAGGAGCTACCACCAAATGCAAGGGTAGTTAAACTCATCAAACACATAATCGGTGCCTTAACAACTGAGACTAGATTCTTGGTTGAAGTTAAACTCATCGAACACGCTCCTCCAATGTGGAATGGAGAGTCAACAGAGGCAACAAAGCCGTCGCTTTTGGGTTCCAGTGAATTGAGGTTGAGCTCCTCGACAACGGCTATGGGGAAGGATTGTGGAAGAGTCTCGATCTTAAGACCATTATCACTAGAATCACAACTATCATCTTTTTTGACCACACTAGGACCCCCAATTTCAATACCAGTCGTTTCAAATTCAGAATTATTAAAATCGAATAACTCAGACTCTTTGTTTGGGATTCGTACCTCAATAATAGCATCAAAAATTTGGAGGCCCGGCGTCGTTGTATTTGCTTCCAAATTGATGACGTTGTGCTCCTCCAAAGACGAGGTACAACCTGAGTTATCCTTTGCCAGGCCTTGGGTTGGCAAATCCAAATCCAAATCCTTACAACAGTAGAGGTCGACGCTGGTCCTCGTTGTAGTATCATTCATTGCCACGACGAGCAGTGCGGGAACAGAGATTGGCACATCGCAACCGTCGGTTTCGTCGGAAGGACTGAGAGAAATGACGGATGGGTGAGCGTCAGAGTCGAAGGAAGGGAAGGTCAGTGGAGTTTGTTCACATGGCCGCTCATACTGGGTTGCGTTAGTTTCCGGATTCCAATAGTACAGAGAACCCGATGAACCGTCAATTAAACCTCTCCAAGGGGCTGGGAGCGTCGGGTCTGCCGGAGCATACTGTGGAGTACTGTGTGTAGAGGTCGCAGAAGCCCGAAGTTTGGCGTAAGTTTCCCGAATTTGCACCAGTTTGACACGAGAGTCTTGAAGTTGACTCTGACACTTGTGCATCTGGGTCGTGAGAGTGTGGTTGAATTTTTGAAAAGCAGCAAGGCAAGCTTGTACTGTTGAATCAGGCTGTGGGTTGGGGTTGGGTGCGGCTGGATTGTGAAGAAACTGGTTGGGTGCGGCTGCTTGAGATGGGTATTGTGCATTAGTAGATTGGGGCACAAAGATGGGGGTTGAGGGTGACTGAAACGTTGGAATGGGAGGCGACCCATCATGTTGTGGTTGAAAGGAAGGAAATGCTGAGTAGGTTGGGTCGTAGGTTGTGGGAGTGAGGTTTGGGTAGTGAGAGCGGAAGACGTGATCAGAGTAAGCAATAACGGAGGGTGGATATGCGGCTGCGGAATGTGATGGGTAGGGAGATGGACAAGGAATCGAGTAAACAGGCATGTCGTATTGGCTGTGGTTTGTGTCTGGATTCCAGTAGTATAAGCGCCCAGTAGCACCGTCGATCACCCCTTTCCATGGCGGCGGGAGGGTGTGATCATCAGGAGTTACAAACTGCGTCGGCGGCGGGTAATAGTGGGTGGAGGTGGGTGGGACAAAAAAGTTCCTCACCGGAACTGGCTCTGAATACCAGTTGATAGGATCAAGATCCATCAATTGGATTGAAAGAGATAAAATGCAGAAATTTAAAGGAAATAATTAAAATAGATTGATATTCATTTCTTAGATAAGAGTTACATTGGAGACTAAATGCCTTATATAGATATTCTAGCACAACCCTAGATACCCGTTTAAATTATGACCCGACCCGAGTCTACTAATGAGCTCATTTAACACACCAGCCCAACTAACATAAGGTTATAGAATATTGGTCCTAACAAGTGGGGGCTTTGATTTCAGTTGAACACCGCCTCTCGCGCTCTGAAACCCTAAAAGGTACGATCTTGAAACCATTCTTGTTGCCCTTGTACTTGTTTCTTTTCATCTTCCAGAATGTAGGATCTTCTTGAACTCGCGCTTTAGGGTTCTTCAGTTTGAGCTGTCGTATGAATCTGGCTAATTTTCGTAATTACATATTTTGTGATGAAAATGTCGCGTAGTCAAGATTCATTACAATTATGAATGTGCCAATTGTTTCTGTGAAAAATGTATAGAATTTGCTGAATTTTAGGTTTACCTCTTTGAGGAGTTTTAACAGAATTTAAGATCGCGGTTTCGTAGTAGATTCTGTTTCCAAGGAGTAGCTGTAAGGGTGTTATGTGCTTATAAACTCGATTGCACTATGTTAATTCACATCTTATTCACTTCTGTGTCTCTTCTATACTTTGTGGTATCGCCTTTTATTGATGATTTCTAATGCGGTTGCATGAAGTTAGCTTTGGGTTGTATAATTTGTCGAGCTGGGACAGTGGGGTGATAGGCATAGGTTTAGTAGTAGTCTGCTATGTTTGTACAGTTTCCAAAACTGTGTCCGTCGTCTAAACAATGTGTCGGTCTTTCTTTTTTATTTCGAATTAACTAGTGCTAACAAGCTAGAATTCCTTGCTTAGATGGGCTCTGCTTCATTTTCCAGCCCCATTTAGAATTTTAGATTGTGGGTTTGATGTTGCTGGAATCATTCCAATGCTGAACATTTTCAAACATATGAGATGTGCTTTAGTTTATGCATTTTGGCTGCATGATCTGTTTATCTATTTAGTTTGTAACAAGTTATATCACTCCCTCAGGAAAAGGGAGTTAAGAGTAAAAGTGAAAATGAGCGGAGCAGGAGCAGAGAGAGGTTCTGGAACCACAAAAACTCCAGCAGATTTTCTTAAATCAATTCGGGGGCGACCGGTTGTTGTTAAACTGAATTCTGGTGTTGACTATCGAGGTCTGTCTCTTTAATCAATTCTTTCATGTCTATGTTTTAGTATTTGATCATTGTTAGTTTCTGATACAAAGATACAACTTCCCTGTAAAGGTTTCCATGCAGTATGCAGTAGTTTGTGTTTCTCTTAGAGGAACTAGAACTATAAATGTTTGTAGTTGCCTGTAAATTTTGTGCAGCTACGATGCAGCAAGCATTTGATTTCTTAAGCCTCTTGTGCAGGTATTCTAGCTTGTCTTGATGGGTATATGAATATAGCCATGGAGCAAACAGAGGAATATGTCAACGGACAGCTGAAAAATAAGTATGGTGATGCTTTTATTCGTGGCAATAATGGTGAGGGTACAAAAATTATGTTGTTATTTGCTTCTAGTATCGTTACCTTGGTGAGAGATAACTGAAACTCATGTTTTGCATTCATGCAGTTCTCTACATCAGTACAACAAAGATGACAATAGCAGATGGGGCATAGTATTGTGATTTTCTCGAACCAGGAAGATCATCTAATATCATGTGTTTTGCAATTATGGTGGTACGTAAGGACTCAAATGCAGATGTACCTAGAAGTTCTGTACTTGATACATTGTTCATTATGTGTTGTGGAATCCTTGAAATTGTCTGATAACTAGTGCTTAATTGTCACATTCAATTCGTATTCTTAAGGGTGATGATGGCTGTTTCTATAGATCTTTAAGAAAAATATGATCTACAAGAGTAATTCTAGGCACCATCTATTTGGGTTTATGAATTCATAGAACAGGGAGCAGTAGAGACTGTACTGTATTTGCCCTGCTGGAAGGATTCCTGTCCTGTGTGCTAGTATTTGGCCGCCCAGTTTGGCTTGTTTACCCTGGGTGTTTTTTTCTTTCTTTGAAAATAATTTGGGTGTCTGTCACAACTAAAATCACAAAACTCCATTTGAAATCCCATGGCTTAAACTCCAAGAGGAATTGAATCTGACATTAACGTTAATAGGATTCTTATTACAATTATAACCAGATTAAGATTCATTGTACATCTTGTGCTTGTTATACAGAAGTGTGTAATAAACTTGAGCGCCGACCAGAGATTGGCCACAGAGCATCCTTTGATGCGATGACTTTATTCACCAACAGCTTCCATTTAGCCTCGTCTTTCTTAGTCTGCTGCCGCATTTTCTCCTTGAAATGCCTGAAAACCCAAATTCTAGATTATTATTCCAAGCTTCTAAACATCAAACAAAGTTACACTCTTCAACAGAATATGGTAGAAGCATGTATTCATCACGTCATAACTTGGTGAGAATTGATGGCACCACGCAGGTATTTCTGCAGAAAATACTATTTCATACATTACCAGACGGCACATGAGCTACCAGCATCTCACTGAAGTCCCAAAAGCATCAGGTTCAACTTACGTTTTGTATCATCCACATCCATTGACATTTGTAAGCAAATTTGACTACTTAATATGACCCGATCAAATTATCATGCTTACCTACACAAAGGAACCTTGCATGAATCAAGCTGATTGCAAATACGAGAATGCAGTTCAAGAAGCTGCCACATGCGTTTGCAGTGAACACAGCCACCAGGTACCCGGATTTTACAGGTGGAGAAATGACGAACTAAAGTCTCAAGCCCCTTGCAAGCAGGAAAACCACAAGCAACCTGGCTTCCTTTAAACACTTTGTCACGGGGTCCAATCGTCCTACATCCATCCTTGCATATGTGAAGGAGGGCTTCCATCGCCTCATACAGTTGCATGTACACTTTTTTCTCTTCCTTTTTCTTCAACCTCTCCTCTTTCCCCTGGCACAGCAAGTCATATCTAAGAACCCAAAGTCAAAGGATTGAACTGATCCCAAATATATAGGATTGAACTAATTAAGTGATATTGCATATGCACTCAGTTGAATTACAGCATTACAAAATAGAATATTTTGGGAAGAGAAGGCAAACCAACTTACAGAATCTGCTTCAACAACGAACTCTAGCAGCTCTTGTTCAAGTGCAGGATTAACTCGTTTCATCACTTTCCAGCCCTCAGTTGAAGATATGGCCTTAAAATCTTTGACAATCATACGTACACAGATTAAAGAGAGCCGCGGTGCGTCACAGTTTCTTGCCAATTGAAGCACGTCAACCACATTTTCTTTGGTAAGCCACCCTTTCTCAAGAAGGTATATACAAACTCTCTTCAGTGATGGAACCGAGTAGGAGTGTGACAAAACCAACAAATGGAGAACATACTTGTTCATCTCTTCCCTTTCATAGCTGCATTAGGACAAAAATGGATATATAAGAACTTTAGTTAAACTAAGGACTAAAGGGGGCAACAAGCTGATCAAACAACGTAACCTGAACTTACCATGATGAGTACAGAAAGCGTATGAATGTATAGACAGCTTCATACGGTACCCCAGGAATTTTTATGTATCTCATTCCATTTTGCACTTTTGATTGCCGTAGGAAATCACCTAGCACTGGTGATGCAAGAGTCTGCACATTTCAAAGGAAATTAAGATCTTTTAGCCACATTATTAGCCTCCAACATTATTCATTTAAAGTACTGAATACTCACCAGAACACTCAAATGAGCTGGTATATGTGAATTGCCCTCGGTAATAATATACACATCAGCGCCACATCCTTCTTTGAAAAGCTTATCCCATGTATCTATTGTTTCCTTTGGGACGGAACAACTGTCTGAAAGCCTTTTGATAGATTTGTTTCCTGGATAGGTGTTACCGGGAACAGGAGGTGGTTTTGGGATGGTATGGCTATAAGATACAGAAGAGACCGGGTCTTCCAGCACAGGTATAATATCGGCTGAATGCTGTTCTTCCATATGTATATTGAAAGATCCACAAAATGAATCGCTACGCGAGGTTGGCCAGGTCGAGTCAAGATCAAGTGAAGCCATCATCTATGGTTTTTCTAAACGAACTACAAAGAGTATGAACAAAAGATCTGCACAGAAAAACAACATAATTGTAAAGAAGAAATGTCTTCAATAACTAAAACACTACTCGAATTATGATGAAGCAGAGCATTTGAATTGGTAGATATTTCGAGTTTCTGACAATAGTCTATTTATAAGGATGGCCTCAGTGGCATCTCATGGTTGGCTTATAACAGCAAAATCCACACGAGAAGGAAGGCCAACAACTTTCATTGGAAGAAACAATAGATTACATCACTTGACTTGAATGCATGAAATTGGAAAAGAATCAATTTTAGCAGTCTTTGACTTGTAGGCCAAACAAAAAGAACCAGGAATTAGAGGGAACTCTAGCATGCCCAATTTTGAGGTGAAAACTTCTTTTGCACCCTTTCTCAAACTGAAGGCACACGCATATACCCCCAAATTCAGGTTTCTTGCACAAATTATTACCATTTACCAACATGGTAAAAGTAAATATACAGGTTTGTATAAACTTTTGCATTTAGAAATGAGGAAACAAATTTGAGAGCCTTCGACTGCAATCAGAATCATGTTGGTTCTGTTCAGATTACAGTACAGGTATGTTAAATTCTGGATTGTATTTCTACTGATGCAGCACGTATAGCAACCAAGTATATTAATACACTTTCATGGATAATCAGAACAATAACTACAAACCAAATAAAAAAAAAGTGAGGAATATATAGAATTCTGTAAATGTAATAACAACTCCACATTACAGGAAGAAATCTAAACATGCCCTTGCAAATGATGCAACTCTGATTAGATAATTTAGATTATTACACCAAGACACAGACCTCAGATATCCCACGTGTGATGTGCACCAAGAAAGCCGAATTCATTGTTCATTTCCTCATTTCAACATTCCACAATCCCACGCATCTATTTCTCAACCACTTTCTTTTCCTAAACTTTTTATAAATTAAAATCCTATTTCACAATAATATTAAAAAAAATCATATTTCATATTCTAATTAATTGCTAATTTACATACATAAATGGATAGATAAAACCGGAAATATACAAGTAGAGACCAGCTTTGGCAGTTCATTAAAGAGTTTAGAAGAAGCTAGATGTCAAAATACAACTAGTAACCGAGAAATTAAATACCTTTGCTGTCTCTCGAAGAAAAACAATGGAGATTTGCGCCGATCTTGTTCGCCGGAGGAGCACAGTCGCTTCAGTTATATACTCAAGGCCGCAGAACCTCGATCATTAATTGACTGAAACCAACAATTATAAACATTTCCATTAAATCTTCTGAATATCCTTCGTTTTTGAAACGAAATAGCTAGAACAATTTAATCGAAGACGTACTGTTAGTATCTGGTGCGATTATATATAAATTGAATGTAAGAGCAAGATTGTAAGAATATTGATTGGTTGGTTGGTAAGATATGCAAAGCAGAAGATTGAGAATGAAAAGGATGTGGCGTACGTGAGAGAAACAATGAAATTAATAAGAATCACCTGAATCGATCGAAGATGAGATAAGATGATCATGAAAATGGGAATGAGAAGGAGAATGAGAATGAGAGAGGAGTCGAATTCTTCGACGATGGGGTGTGTTTGGGACTTGAGAGAAGCAGCTGAGACTAGAGAGCAGAGAGTCGAGAGCGACGTGTGCCTAGAATACGAAGTAAATGGCCAAATGGCTCACTCACCATATATACGCGTCTCCATCTCCCTCCCTTTCTACTTTATACATTGCCAGGTTTCATCTTCCATTAATTTTTACCTACTCATTTCTTGTCTCGTGAGATTAATACTTCCTTTTCTCACGAAAAAAACAATTGGATTTATATCCAATTATCCTAATCTTGTCTTTATATCATGGCGATTTATTAGCATGAGGAGTCCACAAACTAAGATTAGTGCCAAACATGCTAGCTTTGCTAATTGCTATGAATTATATACAACTAACTATTCATGCAGACTAACTATATGTATATTCATCTTAGTTTCTCTTAATGCAAGCCAACTCGGGTGCGTACTAGTACTAGTTGAGCAAGATTCCCAGGCCATCAACTTCAATTAGCTCACAAGTGGATAATGACGTCAAATATGTTTTATCTGGCTACTTACACAACCAATTAATTAAGACCAATTTCTGATCGATATGCTTATATTTGCAGATGTGGTAGTGGTGCTAGCGTTTTGTAGTCCACATACATATTAAACCTAATAACTACTTGTTTTCATATATAGTTACTTATCTTTGGTCAAAACAATAGTTATTACTTGATTGAAGCATAATCCCCCGCTCGATAGATGCCAAATCTGGTGAAGCTAATAAGAATCCCACTAGTAATTAAGTAATGTATATAAATGGAATTTGTTTTATCTCACTAATATATTAGCTAGCTAGAAATTTCATATTGACATCACAGTTACATGAATACACAGTCACAGTGGCTACCGATCGAATTAGTTAGCGACTTAACGTCATCTAATTAGTAAGTAGCAGATGGTTATAGTTACCTGAGATTTTGAGAAGAGAAAATGGAGTTTTACAGGGAATGAACTACAGCGTGTGTCACGGAGTGCGTGTGATCGACTTGACGGTGGTTTCAGACGGAACAGCATTTATACGATTAGACATTGGGTGGGTCGAGATTGATAAGCAATCAGTGAGAAACACGTGGATGCGCTATTTATTTCGATAAAGAACACGTGGATGAGTTGATGGAGAAGACAGAAGTTCTTAGTGGGGACATTGGACGGCGGGAGAGAGATTAGAAAAAGGCAAAGGAAAAGGAAAGAGACGGACGGTGATCAGATCCCCGTCGGAAAGCTGCTTTTGCTTGCGTGGATCGAACCCACATAGATTGCCATCCACTACATTTTTGTATTATTCTTCATTTCTTCTCAGTCCATTTTAAGTAACAAAACCCATCTCCACAGAGCACAACTACAAGGCCCGCTCATTCGATCTGACAGCCTTCAAGCCCAATAAGGAAAAGCCCCAACCCAATTGTGGAACAAACTAACTTCCCTTTTTTTTTTTGAGAATGTGGAAACTAGCCATTGAAATGATTGAATGATGGAATAATTTCCTGCTCCAAATCCACCAATTAACACAACTAAATTATTCTTAACAAGGAACAGAATAACAAGTCATTTACATTATGAATTATGAGAAGTTTTAAATACACACGTTATTTTATTTTTCACATAATCTGATGTAAGTAGGTTAAAAGACTCTAATAGATATTATTATAGGAAATGAAAAAAGAGGAAAAAATATTAAATAGGTCAATTTATTGAATATTAGATTTCTTTTTGTTTAGATTTCAACTTAGTTTTTTTTTTATACAAATGAAATAGCAAATTTGAGACATTGGGTTACAAGACTTCACTACTGAATAATAAATTCAATATGATGTCAAACGTTTCTAACAGAAAACATAAAGATGTGAAAAAGAACTATGTTATTAAAATATAATTATATTAAATAATAGGGCTCTATATAGAAAAGTCACTTTTGACACATGAAATTAAAAAACAAACACCTAATTTTTCAAAATTATAAAAAAGTCAAATAATAAAAAGGATTAAAGCTTTGCCCATGTTGCTAGAGATATTTACAATGCGTGCCATTATCATAAAGCCAATAACCATTCTAATTATCAATTCCTTGCCGAAAGAAAAATCCAAATCAGTGGTGGTTGTAGAGACTGAGATGTTGGCGAGGCTGTGGACGCTGATGCGGTGGGAGTAGATTAGGCTAGGGAAAGTGATGTCAACTTCAGCAACGACAAGCTGATCTCCGTCAAAGCTCGCAACAGTGGGCGATCTGGATCAGAATGGGACACATTGAGTTGAGTCAGAGCAATGTTGAAAACGTGCACTGGAGATCAATTGCTGGAGAAGAAGAATATACATGTCACCCAGATAGGATTCGATCGCCATGGGCTTAGATCGAGCAAGGCATAGGTTGATGTGCTCGTATTATCCTATATTTATATGCATCATATCCTTAGTTATTTGTTTAGTTCTCTAATTTATGATTGATTTATGTTATTTAATATATTTATAGGTTTGTGTCAAAAAAATAAAAGAAAATAAGCTAAAATGAGCTGATAAAGATTAAATGGTTTTTATGTTCTTCATTGTCAGAATCTGCCTATGTAGAACATCTGACTTTGCCGAGCTACTGTGAGATTTCCATATCGAATCAGACCATGAGCTTTATACCATTGGAAAGATACGAATGTCTATTTTATGTAAGATTTTACGGATCTTAATTTTGATACTCTGAGAGGAAGTTATGATTGTTTGAGTGACAAGAGATCAGAGCTGAAACCTACCTGGGTTCACTAGCATTCATGGAGAACTCAAGTTTAATGGCACAAATGCATCAATTTTAATACATCAAGGTCATAGATTAAGATGAAGATGCAAATAGTACATGGATTTCTACTTTCATAAAAGATATTTCAAGGTTTTCTCATTCTATATCTAGTTAGGAGTCTTAAACCAAATCTTACAAGGAAACTGAAGTCAAAGATGAGCAAGAATTTTCCCTATATAAAGGAGCACGAATTTCATATGAGGCGGAAGTCTCCGGAGCACAATGTAGATGCTAAAGGAGCAGAGACCATCCATCCATCTTCCTCATTCAATTTTTTTTGTTTTTCTTAGTTATAGTTTGTTAAACCTTTTTCTACGATTAGGATGATGCCCTATCATGATTGTCTGTGTAGTTTAATGTTTTATTGATGGATTTATAGTTTCTTTATGATGAATTCTTAGTCACTATTTGAATTGATGCTTTATGTTTAAGTTCTTTGATTGATCACCTTAGAGCTTTGCATATAGTAATTAGAAGATGAATTTGCGGCGTACCTGCAATATAATTCAACTTAGCTTCTTGTGATTAAGAGTTGTGAATTACATTATTATCATACTTGAAATAATGGTTTGCATGATTCTCTTGTTTTCTAGAATATAATGAGTCATTCATGTTAAATTTATGACATACCTGGATAGACTGCATGCTATAATATATGACCTCTGCCATATCTAAAGAGTATCATACACTGATACACTTAAGGAAAACTATGGTCTAAGTGTCATACCTGGACTTAGATACGGGAATTGTCATCTAGAGATACAAAAAGATCCATTAGTTTCATTGATACATAAATATGATTGTTAGTGGTTGATTATGATACTCTAGGTTCTATCTTGTTTGTTTCTTTTAAAATTTGTTATTTGAAAACCTAAAATATATGTCTTAGTTTAGATCAATTTTATGGTGAGTCATTGTAATAGAGATCGATTAGGATTTTCTAATATTCGTTTTCGTTAGCTGTTTCTTAGTTGTTTAAGGGATAATTATGTTTGTTATTCTTTATTCCTCTTTGTATCTTTTTTCGTTTCAATAAATTTTCGTAGGAGGATGTTGGTCCTCTATACGCTTACCCAAAAAAAATCGATTGCCAATCCCTAGTTGGAACGATCTCGTATTTGCACACTATACTAACGACGATTCATGCGTTTGCGAGTTTTAATTAAAATTTCACAACATGGGTCACCTATTTAGTTGGTTGTTTGACCGAAGCAGGAGCCGGCTTCGGTGGAGCTGCCGTGGCAAAGATGAAGCGGTACTGAGCCTATGTAGTTGCTGTTGAAGTAGCCATCACCGAAAGACACGAAAATCAGAGAAGACGGTAACTAATGGGTGCCCCCGAAAGCTTTTTGGGTGTCTAGCGCAGATTTTAAAATATTGTTTTCTTTTTTGTTTCGTCTTCAGTTTTGAACGGAGTTTTGACGACAATGCATTCCCAACGTCGTACATCTTGTGTTTCCTATTTGGTATCATGTCTTCCATCTATCCGTCACATTACCTGTCACACTACTCGTTACATTACCCATCACAACACAAAGTTAGTGTAATTGGTAGTGTGGCTGGTAGTGTGACTATTAATTTAGTTGTCACACTACATGTCACATGACCCATCACATTATTTGTCACAGCTACAAGTAAAATTTACATGTCACACTATCTGTTACACTACATGTCACAGAACAATGTGTGTGACTAGTAATGTGACTGATAGTGTAACTAACAAATGTTTTGTGTAGTAGTGTGGCAGGTAGTGATTGATGGTGATTGGTGGTGTGACAGGTAGTGTGACATGTGAGAGAAACAAAAGTTCGTTATTTCTAGTTATTCTTTTATTTTTCACATTTTTTTGTCACAACATAGTCATAGAAAACAGTGTGATAGGTTAAGTGACCAGGTAGTGTGACATACCAAAATGAATGTCTAAATATACGAAATGATATTAAAATTCAAAGGATTGATATGAGTATGCTCAGAATGAATAGAATAACTAGAATTAGATAGTTTTGAGCTCTGATTTCGCTGGAATAACTTGGAGCACCAATATGGTTGGCGCCAGTCCCTTGCAAGGGTTGCTACGCCTTGTACGGTGATCGGTTCGAACTGAGTAAGGTATCAAATGAAAAGATCTTTTCAACGGTAACAATCACGCTCAAATCCATCACCGAAAGGCAAAGTTATGGCTGAAATTTGAAGAAAATGAGAAAAAGTAAGAAATGGTAAAACAGTCTAGAAAATATTTAAAAAAGTGACTATTTCTAATTTTGTCTAAAACTTGTTTACCATTTTCTAATATATTGAGATGACCTTTTTATAATTGAAAAAAATTGATTGACTTTTTTATAATTTAGGTTGTCATTTGGTACTAATTTATAATATTTCATGATATATATAGATAAATGGTAATTTTGGTATTTTAGGGTTGCATTTAGAGAATAGTTTGATATGAAATTTTAAATTGATAGTGTATTAAGAAGTGGGTGTGCTGGTTTATGGACTACCTGGTTGGAACCATTTCACATGGACCCCGTCAGGGATTAGCCACATGCCTAAGGAATTACCTTCGGTCGTGGGGATACCCTGATGCTCGGTTTCTGAACTAGCCCATCTGCTTCGGTATGCAATGGTGTACCACCGTGGAGCATTGTGGAGTTTTCCTCCGTTGGGTTTGTCTTCAAACCCCACATAAAAAATGTCTTGGAACTGAAAAAAAAATTGGTATGTATTTAAAACTTCTCTTACATTAAATAATCGAGGGAATGCCAATATAACATTCTCAAGCTTTCAGCATAGTAACCCGATGATCTATTCAAACCTGTATATGTGTCGAACTGTAAATAGTATTCATAAATATCTCATGTCGATGATTGAGATAAAAACATACGATGTGAAGACGTCGTGTTCTAAGTTTTCAAATTCATTTATATATGGTTTCAATATTGTATTCGGTAGTGTAACATATTACAGTCATGGACAATTTCTTTTTGAATTCACGACACAACATTCACTATACTATTTTTAATCAATTTTCGTACACAACAATCAATTTACTATCAGATCTGATAGAGATTACTACGCATATATTATTGTGCTAATCAATCAATTATATGCATGCTAATGCAGATAAAAAAGCTTCTTCATCGATCTGCTTTTTCGATATCTTGGTGCTGATCTTCTCCATGCGTGAGACGGCAGAAAAAGGATAAATTAACAGAGAAAAGGGAGAAAATCTTGCGTGCGGTAACCGCACCACGTGTCTTATGCGACCGGTCACTCCACTATTGACACGTATATCATAAATTCACATGGGTATTACAATAGAAATAGACCGACGAAACACAAAACAAATCCAAAACAAATAAACAAACTTTCATCACCACCACCGCATCTGTCAATTTCACATCTCATCCCCCTTCTTATCTATCATCAATTATTCAATTATATTTTCTAACCCAGATTTCTCTCAATCTTCTTCTCTTTTCTTCGATCTTTGACTCTCTAGTGTGTTAGATTGCTATGTTGCCGGTCTTTGCAGGTATTTTCAGAGATTGCTATTAAAACCAAAAACAAAAAAGCTGGAAAGCCCATCTCTTTCTCTCTCTCCTTTCAGAAATCTCCATCTTCTTAATTATATCTCTTATGACACCTTTACTAATTTAGAATGGAACTAATCAGAATTGAAAGACTAATGTAGACCAAAAGGTGACTAGTACAACAGCTTAATCAAATCCTCATCATCTTTCTGACTTTGCAGATGAACAAACTGGGCGACCCAGGCAAATAAATTTCAATAACAATATTGCTTCATATCACCTTAAGTTCCTTCATTATATTACAAATTAACAACCATTTCTTTCTAGAAAGATGCCACATCAAAAACCAAATGGACTGACCTCTGTCTTTCGAGAGATTGCCTATAAGTTCTTGGACACCCTCCTTGCCTAAAGTATTCTTCAGATAGTTTGCAGCAGCTGCGACCTCCTCAGCAGTTACTTTCCCATCAAAATCCCTGCACGCATAATTCAATGCTGATAAACTTTGCTATAAGAAAAAATTGCCGATACCATACTGGATCAAATGATCATTGTAAACTAAAACAAGTTCAGGCAATTTTAAGTTGGAATATCAAGTAACATGAAAATATGGCAAAGGCTGTCAGTGTTTAAACATCTACAGTTATAAACCAAACAGATAGCTAAAGAAGATTGTCAAGCTCTGGGTCATATGAGTTCTAACTTGATGATAACAATACAGCAGAAGAGCAGTGCTTAGATTCAGTAACTACCATAACTTTTGGATGTATCATGTTGTCCCATGTCTGGCTCTTATCATATGCATACCAAATATCATAAATGTGGCATGCATTCAGTATTGGCTAATGTAAACAAGGGAAATAGGGGATTCCACGATGATGGCAAGATGTGAGCCTTTCAAAGAGCAAATTATGAAGAAGAAAAAAACAAAGAAATGGCAAAAGTATTAAGTAAAATAACAAATCACCTGTCGAGCAGTTGGTATCGATCACCAATTTGTGCATCCACATCATCTATTTCCTTTTCCAGATTTTGAAGCATTGAATCAACCTGAAATCCAGCAGAAGGATAATTTATAAAGTGAACAAAGAGTAACACCGTCAAACAGATTCTTCTGAGTTAAATATGCAACCTTATCTATGAGTGCTGATGAAACATGATCAGCTTCATCTTCAACACCAGCAGTATCAATTTCATCTCGAGCAGCTCTATAAGCCCTGAAGGCATCCTTTTCACCATCTGTACCATCCTTCTCCACAATGCTATTGTAAAGTTCAATCTGGAAACATCAGAGTAATCAATTTTCAGAAGAATATTCAAAAGACATTGCGGATTGGATTGAAACATAAGCATACATTCAAAAGTGAAAACATTCTGACTAGAAAATTATATGAAAGAGCTTCATGATTATAATGTTTAGAAAGCAATCTTGTAATTAAATGACACTTAAAGTTGGTAATCTACACCCACAAACAAGAAAACCAATACAAATAGTACAGGAGAAATACTGAAATGACTCAACAGTAGTAAAAAAACACCTTCAGACACGCCTGCTAAATTTTGGCAGGAAACGAGGCATGCAGAACAAGGGAAGGTATCAAAGATTTTAAAAAAAATGTCTTTAAGATTTTCTAAGAGATATGGAGAGAAATCCAAAGTTTTACATTACCTCCTTGCTTACGAGCCTCAGGAATTCTTCACGCTCTGTACTCACTGACTGAAATATATAGAAGAAATATGGTTAAAAAATTAAAATATACATGAAAATGCATGAAGCAATAACTAAAATCTTTGAGGGATAACAAGTTCAGTCATTACAGAAGCAGAAGCTAAAACAGCCAAAGCACGACTTAGTTCACAGAGCTGCTCTTGTTTTTCCAGTGTCCTTTCTCTGGCTTGTTCTTGTGCTTCTCTTGTTGTTGGAATAGTCATCTCTTTCAATGCCACATCTTCCTGACTATCTTTAGATTCCCTAGTTCTGCGTTGCTCTTCTTCCTCCCGCTCTTCCTCCTCCTGCAGCATTAGAGGTTACAATTAATAAAATTATCCAGCAGAATTAATCGTTGTAAAATCTAGAGACACGAGTGAACGGGTTCAGAGACTTCAGAAACTGCCTCAAATAGAGACAAGTGCAATCCACCCCACCCCCCCCCCCCCCCCACAAAAAAAAAAAAAGATGGAACTGAGCAAATTCACAGAACTCCAACTTTTTATAAGGGCATGGCAAGAAAAGATTCTAACCTTGATCATTTCTTCCTGCATCTCTAAGAACTCCAATTTCCTCCTCCTTTCAGAAACAGAATCCTCAGATGGCAATGATGTAACATTAATTGTATCCACCACTTCATCTGGCATAGAAGTGAGCGTAGCACGAACAGCTTCCTCTGGCTTCAATTTCCCAGACACATAGAAGGCCCTGCATAGAGCACATCAAAGAAGACTGAGTAAGACAGCTCTCCTCTCACAATTATATCCAGAAAAAGAAAAAGTGAGGTGGGCTACTTATTTTACGGAAAGTATACCTGGAGAGGATCAAAAGTGAGGATGGCATGGAGTGACTAAGAGACAAATCCAACCAATCACGAAGCTACATAGAGACATTAATGACTTCATGAGCAGACAGAAACCTTTATGATCACAACTACTAATGGAGCTGCAAAATAATTTCAAACTCAGATTCGCCAACTATGATTCGCCAACTATCCAAGTATAGTATACCTGTTGACGCATTTCTTCCACAGAACGCAATCCAAGCATGCCCCACTCCCTGCATTCCTCACGAAGCTCAGCTTCTGAAAAAAATTGATTGACTTTTTTATAATTTAGTTTGTCATTTGGTACTAATTTATAATATTTCATGATATATATAGATAAATGGTAATTTTGGTATTTTAGGGTTGCATTTAGAGAATAGTTTGATATGAAATTTTAGATTGATAGTGTATTAAGAAGTGGGTGTGCTGGTTTCTGGACTACCTGGTTGGAACCATTTCACATGGATCCCGTCAGGGATTAGTCACATGCCTAAAGAATTACCTTCGGTCGTGGGGATACCCTGATACTCGGTTTCTAAACTAGCCCATCTGCTTCGGTATGCAATGGTGTACCACCGTGGAGCATTGTGGAGTTTTTCTCCGTTGGGTTTGTCTTCAAACCCCACATAAAAAATGTCTTGGAACTGAAAAAAAAAATTGGTATGTATTTAAAACTTCTCTTACATTAAATAATCGAGGGAATGCCAATATAACATTCTCAAGCTTTCAGCATAGTAACCCGATGATCTATTCAAACCCGTATATGTGTCGAACTGTAAATAGTATTCATAAATATCTCATGTCGATGATTGAGATAAAAACATACGCTGTGAAGACGTCGTGTTCTAAGTTTTCAAATTCATTTATATATGGTTTCAATATTGTATTCGGTAGTGTAACATATTACAATTATGGACAATTTCTTTTTGAATTCACGACACAACATTCACCATACTATTTTTAATCAATTTTCGTACACAACAATCAATTTACTATCAGATCTGATAGAGATTACTATGCATATATTATTGTGCTAATCAATCAATTATATGCATGCTAATGTAGATAGAAAAGCTTCTTCATCGATCTGCTCTTTCGATATCTTGGTGCTGATCTTCTCCATGCGTGAGACGGCAGAAAAATGATAAATTAACAGGGAAAAGGGAGAAAATCTTATGCGACCGGTCACTCCACTATTGACATGTATATCATAAATCCACATGGGTATAACAATAGAAATAGACCGACGAAACACAAAACAAATCCAAAACAAATAAACAAACTTTCATCACCACCACCGCATCTATCAATTTCACATCTCATCCCCCTTCTTATCTATCATCAATTATTCAATTATATTTTCTAACCCAGATTTCTCTCAATCTTCTTCTCTTTTCTTCGATCTTTGACTCTCTAGTGTGTTAGATTGCTATGTTGCCGGTCTTTGCAGGTACTTTCAGAGATTGCTATTAAAACCAAAAACAAAAAAGCTGGAAAGCCCATCTCTTTCTCTCTCTCCTTTCAGAAATCTCCATCTTCTTAATTATATCTCTTATGACACCTTTACTAATTTAGAACGGAACTAATCAGAAATAAAATTCATTAGAAATTGGAACATAATCGATTTGGATGTGGAAATTTTATTTCTATTGAACTATTTACTTAAACCATGGAATTAGAACATAAACAATACCAATTACGATTGATATTGTTTACCTACCATCGGAATCAGAATTAAAATTAATTTAATTACTGAAATTCCCTTATATATCTATGAAGTCACTTACTTCCTATACTTATCAATAGTGTTATTGTGCTATACCAATTTTTACCATCAAAACAACATACAAGTATCACTACACCAATTTTCTTTTCATTTAACACCCAATAAGACAAATTAGATTACAACTAAATTTCACTTATCGATAATAAATTATGTAAATAAAAGAAAAAATAGAGAATATTATTAGAGAAAGAGAATAACTAACCTTAAGTATTTCCGTAGAATATATGTGATTATTTATTTTTATGTTTTAACAATACTATTATATATATATATTTATATTCTCAATTTGGGTTGGATAATTCGAAAATATTCTTAATTAAATTAAGGTAGTTTAGGTAACAAAAATTGATACCTAAATTGATGGAGGAATTGATTCTAATATTAATCTCCCTCTGTGGGTATCAAGTTAGGGGTTTTTTGTAGGAATTGATTCCTAATGAAAAGATGAGACACACATTCATTTTAATTCTCCTAAGTATTAGTAACGACAAAATTCTCTTATTTCGTAACCAATTCATCTATTCTCAATTTCATTCCACGTTAGCAAACATGTCATTAATAATGTTTTCTCTCTCTTAGTATTTCTAGATTTCAAGAACACAAAACCTATGGTTTAAAAAAATTGAAATCCATAACCAGAATACTAATTAATTTGAATTGCACTTATTTGTCAAATCTTAAAGTTGTGAAGAACACAAGAAACCAACAAACTCTATTTATTGTTCTCAAATCAAACATAGAAAACCCAGAAAATTGGATGTAGTGTTTTCAAACACGAGATTTGCTTCAGTACGTGTGGATTGTGTGGTGAGACACAAATGAGGGCAAATGAGGGCAAATGAGGGCTTGGATTATGGAGAAATGGGTTGTGTTTGAATCAGATATAATAGATGATTGTGATTCATACAAGTTCAGATCATACATTTATAGGAGACATATCTAATATGAACACGTAATACAAAAGTCAATTACTACAACTACATAAATAAAATATGTCCATAAGTCATGAAATTGTTGAGTTAACTCCATAAGTCAAGAAGTTGTTGAGCTAACATTCTCCCTCAAGTTGGTGCATACACATCAATCATGTCCAACTTATCAAGTGAGTCATAAAAGACAATTTTCAAAACACCTTTAGTTAATATATCTGCCAGCTGGTTTTCTGTATGAACAAAATGAAAACTGATAATATTGGCTTTAAGCTTTTCTTTTAAGTGACGATCAAACTCAACATGTTTAGTGCGATCATGTTGTACCAGATTATGTGAAATATCAATTGCTGGTTGTCACAATACAATTTCATGGTAGATTTTGGTTTGACACTTAAATCACATAACATGTTTCTCAGCCACAGTAACTGACACAAACCATGAGTCATACCTTTGTACTCAGCTTCCGCACTAGACCGTGCCACCACCTTTTATTTCTTGTTTTTCCATGTAACCAAATTACATCCCAAAAAGGTAAAGTAACATGATGTCGATCTTCTGCTTGTGATACTTCCACTCAATCTGCATCTGTGAAGCCACAAACTTCAAAAATATTATTGTGTTTAGAAAACATAACTCCTCTTTCTGGAGCTGAAATCAAGTGAATTAAAATTCTCACAACAGCATTTATGTGATCCTCACTCGGATTATACATGAACTGACTTGCAACACTTATTGCATATGCAACATCTGGTCTAGTATGAGTCAAGTATATCAAGCGCCCAACTAATCTCTAATAACGAGCTCGATCGGTAGGAACTTGATCTGAATATTCTGCTAAACGATGATTTTGCTTAATAGGGGTGTCAACAGGTGTACAGTCCAACATACATGTCTCTGCTAGTAGATCAACGATGTACTTCCACTGACATAGATAGATACTCTCACTCCCTCTAGCTACCTCAATGCCCAATAAGTACTTGAGTGTACCAAGATCTTTCATATCAAACTATGTGGCTAGCTGCTTCTGTAATCTATCCATCTCAACAGTATCATTACCAGTAACTACCATATCATCAACATATATAATTAAGGTTGTACCTTCCCTTGTTGGTGTTTGAAAAACAATGTGTGGTTTGAATTACTCTGTTTGTAGCCAATCTTCCTCATGAATTGTGAAAACCTTCTAAACCAAGCACGAGGTGATTGGTTAAGACCATACAAAGATTTTCTCAATCTGCATATGAAGTTACTTGGAGAACTAGATACATATCCTGGCGGAATATCCATATACACTTCCTCTGTAAGTTCTCTATGAAGAAATGCATTCTTGACATCAAACTGTCTATGTGGCCAATTTAAGTTAGCAGCAAAAGAAAGCCATACCTGGATAGTGTTCATCTTTGCAACATGTGCAAATATCTCATTATAGTCTATGTCATATGTTTGGGTGACTCCATTCGCTACTAGGCGTGTTTTATACCGACTTACTGATCCATCTGAATTATGTTTCACTGTAAACACCCAGCAACATCCCACAACCTTCTTTCCAAGTGGTAGAGATACAAGCTCTCGAGTATTGTTCTTCTGTAATGCTTCCATCTCTTCCTCCACTGTTTTTCTCCATTTTGGGTCTCCCAATGTATCATCCACTTTATTAGGTACAGATACAGCAGATATTTGATTTATAAATGATTCATATGACTCAGACAATCTTTTGGTAGACACAAAATTAGCCACATGATACTTAGCTTTGGCCTGAAGGGTAGGTTCATACTTTTTTGCTGGTAAACATCGAGTATACCTATTTGGTAAAGTATATTGTCTACTATTAGCCTCATTAGTATTAACTCCAATAGAGTGACTAACCTCATATGAGTGATCTTCTGTACTAGGGAAACATGGGTGATGGATAGAAGTAACAGCAGGGGAGGCAAGAGGGGCAGTTGCGTTGTCAGCTTCGGTACCTGAGTCTCTAGAGCAACTATACCATAATCATCTGGTGGTGTCTTCGGAGCTAATGCATCATTGATCTCAACTGAACCTATCTTAGCCTCTTCACAATACAACTCTTCAAAATATGAATGCTCCCCTTGAAGAGCAGTATCAGAAGAGATAAAATAGCTCATGTCCTCAAAGAAAGTAACATCCATAGTGACATAGTATTTCCTAGTATGTGGATGATAGCACCTGTACCCTTTTCTGATGTTCTCCATAACCAACAAACACACATTTAAGTGCCCGGACATCCAACTTTGACCTCTGACTTTTTGGAATATGGACAAAGACAACACAACCAAAAACACGAGCAGAGAGATTATGAAATGAGGTGAGGAGACATGAGATGCAAGCACCTCATATAGAACTTTTTCCTAGAGGACACTAGATGGAAGACGATTAATGAGATGGGTAGAGGTTTGTTGGTTGAATCACTTAAGTATGATTATGTGTATTTATGTGTGAAACTACCTACTCCCAAGTATATGAGGTCAAGTTTTAGTAAGGGAAAGTGTAGAGTATCGTACCCAAATGATTGGGGGAAACACAACTCTAACTAGATTTCCGCAAGAAAAACTAGCATTCTAACTTTTTACAAGTTCACAACATTAGCCCTTTGGAAGCTAAGAATCATGAAGATAGTATTAACATAGTGAATCGACTTGGTTGATTTTAGAATTAAGCTAAGCAAACTAATTATTGCACAAAAACAATAAGGAAAGGTAAATGTAAAGATAGAATCAAAAGAGGAGTAGAGACTTAGGCATTGCACCTAGCCTTACTCATGCACAAATGTAACTCAAGATTAATGCATAACATGTTTGACAAACTTCCCCCTAGTGCTTTGGTGAAGCTACCAAGAAACCAACTAATCATGCAATTTAACAAAGTCTTTTGGAGCTAAATTAAATCACAAAACCTTAGTCCCAATTATATTACCTTATGATACAAGTGGGCTATGTACCACAAGCATAACACCCCCTTAGAGTAATTACACTCATGGCACAAGCATTAAGTTCAAGGTAAGAAATTCAAGCAACTTAATATTTCCCGTAAGAAACACTAAACCACCACCTAAAGGCTACCTATGCTCATGGATACAAGAAGTTGTCAAGTTCAAGTTCCGATTCATTAATTACCTAAACATGTTTCTAGGTGACAAAACTAGCAACACATTTAGTAAGCATTTTAAGTGTGGAAGCCCATAGATTCAACATGCATCAACATCAATTAAAAGTAAAATGAATTCATTAGCACATGAGTTTGGCTAGGGCTAGCCTAGCCTCAAATCCAACTACTCACAACCCATTAAATACAACAAACCCTTGAAAATGAAATACATCAAAAGAGAAGTAGAGTAAAGAGAGAAGAGATTACCAAGGATTTGGTACAAATGATACCAAACCGTACCTCTAAAGGTTTACTACCCACAAAGATGTAATAAGAAAGAAAATGCTTCTAAGTATGGTATTAATGGGTTCTAACAAAAGAAGAACTCCATGAACATCATACTTTATCCACACAATCTAGGAACAAAGAACAAGGGTTGAGAAAGAGTATGAGTAGAGGATGAAGAGAGTGAAGTGACCCAAATCTATGAAATAAGTTTGTGATTGATCAAGGGTGTAAAGGATCTTTAGTTTTTGGTGAAAACTCAAGACACTTTACACTTTTTTTTGCACAACTTGATATCTATGACTTAGGCCTAAGAAAACTATGGAAAATATGAAGTTTTGATGGAGTTTTAGTGTGGTGAAGGAGAATGCACGAATTTGGGAAGAATGAGGGTATTTAAAGGCCTTAAGGTCACAAATGAATGGTGGAGATGTAAGGGGATGAATGGCTAGATATGGTGGACAAATGTTGAAGCACAAATTGTGGATCTTGTTCTTGAAATGGTCCCCTTCATTTGTCTTCTTCTATTTTTAAATTTAAATCCCCAATTTATGGAGCACAAATTGTGGATCTTGTTCTTGAAATTGTCTCATTCATTTGTCTTCTTCTATTTTGAATTTAAATTGTAAATTAAAATTTACAATTCATAATTCACCAATATGCTTAATTGACTTATTGACTTTAACCACCACTATTTCCGGCAATCACCTTCACATCGCCGGAGTTTAACCGGCATTTTTCCGGCGTTGACTTTTGTTTTTTTGTGAAATCTCCACATTTGCTCTTTTTGGCTTGAAACTTTCACCTGAATCCATAATGTGCGCTAAATCCACTATTTTTGACGTGTTTCCGATCATTTGCACATTTTCCTAGCATGAGTAGGAAACGTAATAAGAAATAAATAAATATATAAAAATATAAAGAAAAAGAATAAGAATAAAGCAAACATTACTAGGTTAATATTAACCAAACAAGGTTATGACAGCATCACCTAAAAGATATTTAGGCATGTGGGCACTAAATAGAAGACAACTAGCCATATCAAGTAAATGACAATTTTTCCTTTCGGATACCCCGTTCTGCTCAGGTGTGTAAGAACACGTTGTTTGATGAACAATCTCATGTGTTTAAAATAACTCATGAAAGACACGGTTCATATATTCCCTCCCCCCATTGTTGGAATGAAGAACTTTAATTTGGCATGGTATTGTGTTTAGACATTGGTATAAAAGGCGTGAAAAGCTGGAAAAACCTCACCCTTGATTTTAAGAAGAATAATCAATGAAAGACGTGTGCAATCATCAATAAATAACACATAGTACCTCATACCTTACATAGTAGGTTCTTTTGAAGTCCCCAAACATCTGAATTAATTAATTCGAAAGGAATAACGCTTTTATTAGAAATACTAGGAGAATAAGTTGCTCGATGACTCTTGCCCAGAACACATGTTTCACAACGTAAAATTGACTCATCTACACAAATAAACAAAGTAGGCATAAATTATTTCATAATACTAAAAGATAGATGCCCTAAGTGACGGTGCCATAACCAAACTTCACTTAGTTTATCAGAAGTGGAGATTAACTCGGTCCGAGACTGTGCTCCTGGTTTCTCCACTACGTATGTCTGATCCAGATGGAACAACATGCCCCTCAGATATCACCGACCAATTAACTCCCTGGTGAGAAGATCCTAAAGTATCACATACATGCGAGAAAAAGTCACTGAGCATTTAGCTTCTGTATTTAGCTGTGGGACAGATATCAAATGATGAGATAAAGTGAGTACATATAGCACATTATGAAGTTCTATTGTGAGAGTAATACGAACTAACCCTTTGATAGGAGCACAAAGTGTGATGTTCTTAATGTGTTTATGTCATATTCTTACTCTATGTTACCTCTTATTTAGTATGTTTTAGTTTCTTTTGTATGAATAAATGTCTAGGTAGAGCTTATATCGATTATTAGTGAATTGATGATGAAATCGTGCTAAGTGTTAAGAATTCTTGTTGAGATATGATTCCTTGTTCGAGTAGGATTCATCCTTTCCTATTTCTTTGTTTCTAACGTACTCATTTCTATTAGGAAAGATAAATCCATGTAGGAGAAGGAAAACAATCATAGTCGCGCAAGGAATAAGGAGACGTCGTACGGAATTGATGGTTTCTTATTGGGAGTTTGATTCTAAAACCAAGTTGGAGATGGATTTCCAAGGTGTATATGAAGATATTTTCGTGCATATAAATCTGAATTATTAAATAGAAGAAGATATGCACTTAAAAGCCCAATCCATGCAAGAATCACAAAGCTATCAAGATTCGTAATCTAAATTTGACGGGCTCCCCTGAACAGCTCAGATCGAATTAAAAGACGTACCATATATGGATATAAAGTTGTGTGAGTCTAGTTTCTGTAGAATTTATAATTAAATCAATATCTTATTCCTACATGGATATATGACCGAATCATTACTTAGAGGTCCAGTTGGCTCGGCAGAATTATCTCAGCCATTGATTTGCTTTTTATCCAAGGGCTGTGAGGGAAAGTTGAGACATTTTTTCTCATATATATAGAGGCACCAATTTATATCAGAATCACATAAATGCTTACACCAAAGAATGTCAAATAAGTCATGCAGCAAATAAATGAGAAGAGGTAAGAAAATCAAAAAAATCATGCAACAAATAAATGAGAAGATGTAAGAAAAATCAAACAAAGCTGCAACAATTAAAATTCTTTATGTCTCTCTAATTCAAATGAGGAAATTCGTGCAAAACAAATCAGCATTAAAGAAGGAAGAAGATATGCAATTAATGTCCAATCTTTATCAGAATCAGAATTCTGCCAGTGCAGGTCATCCAACTTTGACGGGCTCCCCTAGACAGCTCATAATGATTCAGACAATGCATGATATATGGATGAAAAGCTATGGAAGTCTAGTTTCAAATGCAATTATAGCACCTCATTTCCACAGAAAATAATGATCAACCTTGCACACAAGTATAGCCAAACCTCTGCCCAAACACTTTCATTTACCAAGAACCATAGAATCTGAATTCACCACCATTCACCATATTTTATGTCTAAAGCTTAGAAGCCTAGGATACCATACTCTTGAAGATTTCATGCTACCTTTGTAAGGAACTTGGGAGGAGAATTATAAAGTGTAAGTCTATGATTTTCATGTTTAGTTTTCAGGTTTTTTATGTTCTTGTTCTTGGATGATTTTTGTTTAGGTTTTGTTAAAGTTAATTTTATTCTTGTCTATGAGATATTTGTAACTTTCGAATGACATGATAAATTAAGGTTTTCGATTTTTATTCAATGATTTTAGGTTTTTATGCCATGAATTTCTGTTTATTTATTTAAAAGATTTTCGGTGTGTTCTTACTTATGTGTGATTGATACCCAGAAGTTGATGTTGCATTTGTAATAATCCAAAGTTATAAATGATTTTGATACTTGGGAGTTGATTAATTATTTGTTCTTTGTCACCTTCACCGATTATTGCATAGGTTCGGTTAGACTTGTGCCTTTGAATATGTTAATTTCTTTATGTTACTGAGGTTGCATGATGGGTTAGTATGTTAGATTTCGAATGAGGCTGAGACTAAAGTCGAATGTGTTAAAGTGTCATTGAGTTAGGAACCTTGGGAGGAACTTAACTGCATAACCGATTTAGAATGTATAATGAACCCAACAGCATAAACTTAAATGAGAGTAGATTTCGTTTCCTTTGTTCTTATGTTATTTGATTGACGATTGCTTATGTGTTGGTTGGTTGGTTGATCACATGTATATATTAGTTTAGTATTTGATCTGATCCTATATCAAATGTTTATATCTCTTATGAATTCGTTGTTAAATGTTTGTGATTCTTTACCCTGGATGGATCCCCGATTTGTGAGAGATACTCCCTTGCTTTATACTATTAACGATGCTTACATAGTTAATATTGATGTCAAATAATCGAACCGATCACCCTTTTCCTAACACAGAGAATGCCTCACCATTATCATTAGTAATATAGGGTACTGGTGAATAGGATAATAAGGTAAAATAAGATTTGTCATAAGTTATATGATCTGAAGCATCAGAATTGATAATCGATGTATCAGTACCAACAAAGTTAGAAATATTTAAAGTCATACCAATCTTACCACGACTAGTTATTGATGTTGTGGGTGTTGCTCCTCCGGCTGTATGATGATCATGTCCGACCATACCGTAGATATTTGGTTCTTGGACCAACTGAATGGCTGCATTTGCCTTATGATGATAATTAGGCCTTTTAGGCCTAAGATGCGGATACAACTTCCAACAAGTCTCACGAGCATGGCCAGTATCATTGCAATAAGAGCAAGGAGGACGAGGCTGATTCCTAAAGCGTGGTGATGGTCCTTGCTTATGAAGTGGAACTGAATTTGATTGTTGAAGGAGTGGTGCTGGAGATCTTGCATGAACAGTAAGGCATAAACTTCAACTTGTGTCTGATTAAGGCTTTCTTGCTGGACTCATCCTTACGGATATATGTGAAAGTTGTGGTTAGGCTAGGGGTTCTATCATTCTGAGCAGCTCTCATTTTAACACTTTATGCTTTGCATCAAGACCTCTCAAGAAATGGTGAACTTGTTCAAGCTCATTTTTCTTTTAGTACCAAACAATATCGGAATTTCCTCCTAATTCTTGATCTTGCAAGGACGTTTCACATCAATCTTAGCCCAAATATTCTTAAGCTTGGTGAAATATTGTGCCACTGGTTGCCCATTATATTGTATTGCTGAAGCGGTGCATATTAACTCATGAACCTATATGAAATTAAATTCATTGGTATAGAGGTCTTCCAAAGTCTTACATATTGCCTGCGCAGTGTCACATACCTCCACCAAGTCAACTATATCCTCATTCATAACTTTGTATAATACAGACATTACAAGACCATCATCATCTTCCCATTTAGTGTATGCATCAACATCATCTTCACTAGGGGCTTTAGTTACCTCAGTTACATGCCTCATCTTGTGCATTCCTCTGAGATGAGCTGTCATAATTCTTTTCCATTTACGGAAATTGGTTCCATTAAGTTTGCCCCCCCCCAAATGAACTACTTTCAGAATTCTTGACGGATACTTCAAATTTCTGAACATCATTGGCCTCAAAACTTTCTTTTGTTCCATAACCCATTGTAAAAAAAAATCAACAGATCAGTGGTGATGTAGCGGAAAATAACGATAACAACTTGTTTTAGGTGAACCTGCACTATCGGTGTACTTGCACAGACAGGGAGAAAACAAGTGAACATGCAGTATCTGTGCACTTGCACTGATAGGGAGAAAACATGTGAATCTGCACTAGAGGTATAAATGCACTAAAAGCTGGTTGAACACTGAAATCGGGTCGGAATATTGGAATCGGATCGTTGAAGGCTGCTGCCATGTCGGATTGATTTCTTCTAAGGGGACGACGGCGTCTGCACAACGGTGCTTGCTCGACAGCCTGGAAGCTTTTGAGAAAGGAGTCGAACGATCCGGAGGCTTCGACTACGGGCCTCAACGACGGCCTGAGACACAGATGTCGAACGACCTGATCGGAGAACACTACCGAACTTCACACAGCAATACCAAGACCTTTAACACATTCTCACAAAACACAAACGCCAGATGTACACAACACCGATTTGAGACAAGAAAATCCTAACAATGAGGTTTTATTTGAAAAAAGAAGAAAAAGAAAATAGCAAATCCTTTTTGATCTGCTCTGATACCAAATAAGATATAATAGATTATTGTGATTCATACAAGTTGAGATCATACATTTATATGAGGCATATCTAATATGAACACTTAACACAAAAGTCAATTATTACAATTAAATAAATACAATATGTCTATAAATCAATAAATTATTAAGCTAACAATTGCATTAAAAAAAATTGAGCTAACAGTTTGAACTCGAGGAGATCATAGATCATCACTGAGCTTAACGTCTCTTTTCTAGCAATGTTGAGGTGGAAATAAATTAATATGTGTCACTATGTGAGTGGAGGGTCGCACCACGTGTACGTTCAAGAATTTCTCGGGAAAAAGATGACAGCTTTCACTTCCCTAGTCCAGGTCGATAGACACACACAGACGGCCTACCAGTGAGCTAGTCAGTCGTCTCAGATTTGAATACGTCTCATTGCATTGCAGCTCGATCAGTTATCTCAGTCCAATATTGGCAAGTATATATATATATTCTCCATCAATAGAAAGTAGCTACAACAAGAGCATAGAGCCAGAGAAAGAGAGGCGATGACAAGAAACGGCTACAGAGCTCACGTTTTAGCGATTCCTTATCCCGCTCAAGGCCACATAAACCCTCTACTCCAATTCTCCAAACGCCTAGCCTCCTCTAAGGGCCTCAAAGTGACCCTAGCCAACACCATTTTCATCGCCAACTCACTGAACCTACCCAAATCAGCAGGCTCCGTCCAACTTGAGACCATATCCGATGGATATGATGACGGTGGCTTTCCCCTAGCTGAGAGCATCGCCGCCTACTTATCCCGGTTACAAGATGTTGGCTACCAATCCGTAGCCGAGATCATTACAAGGCACAAGGCAACCCCAAACCCTATTGAATGCATAATTTATGACCCCTTCTTGCCTTGGGCGTTGGATGTAGCCAAACAATATGGTCTGGTCGCTGCTGCCTTCTTTTCTCAAAGCTGCACCGTTAATTACACTTACTATCTTGAGCATCATCATGGAATAATTTGGAGTCCAGCTTCTGTTCCCAATAATCTTCCTCTCGGACTGCATATTCTTGAGCCTCAAGATATGCCGTCCTTCTTTTCTGTCCCGGGCTCATATCCAGCTTACTCGGAGTTGGTGTTGAATCAGTTCTCTCATATCGAAAAAGCTGATTTCATTTTCGCCAACACTTTCTACAAGTTAGAGGAAGAGGTGAGTTACTAAGTTTTTCACGAAATGATACTTAATTAAATAGTCGGTTTAGTTTGCTGATCATACGAGTATGATACATATCTGTGCAGGTGGTGGATTCGATGTCTCAAGTTTGTCCAATGTTGACAATAGGACCAACAATTCCATCTGCATACTTGGACAATAGCATCGAAGACGACAAAGGCTATGGGTTTTCTCTCTTCGAGATAGACTCATTCTGCACCGACTGGCTCAATACAAAGCCACCAGGCTCCGTCGTGTACGTAGCCTTTGGTAGTATGGCCAGTCTAAGTGACAAGCAAATGAAGGAACTTGCCTTAGGGTTGAAGGCAACCAACTTTCACTTCTTGTGGGTAGTCAGGGCTTCGGAAGAGGAAAAACTTCCGGACAAGTTGAAAGAAGAGACGGCGGAAAAGGGCTTGTTAGTGAATTGGAGCCCTCAGCTCGAAGTGTTGTCACACAAAGCAATAGGGTGTTTTTTCACGCACGGCGGGTGGAATTCGACGATTGAAGCATTGAGCTCGGGAGTGCCGATGGTTGTAATGCCGCAGTGGACCGACCAGCCTACCAATTCCAAATTGATCGAGAGTCTTTGGAAGGTTGGGGTTAGAGTGAAGGTTGATGAGACCAGTGGATTGGTTGGAAGAGAAGAGGTTGAGCAGTGCGTTAGGGAGGTGATGGGGGAGATGGGGATTGCAATGAAAAGAAATGCTAAGAAGTGGAGGGAGCTTGCTATTGAGGCAGTGAGTGAGGGTGGCACATCGGATAAGAACATTGATGAATTTGTATCCAAGTTGACCAGCGTTTGATTTGTTTCAACTGTTGATCGGATCAGTGTATTGTGTCATGTATACCATCATTACCATGACATGATGTAGTATAATCAAACATTTCTGGCTATGATTCACAAATATCAATTATTGCTTACGTATTGTGGTCTGTAATCACGTCTTTGATAAGATTTTTCTTTTTTGGTCAATCACAAGATCGAACACCATACCAGAGGAAAGGAATGAAAGTCGACTCTTTTCTCTTTCTCTTATAGGGTTTTCCCCTACGTGAGAAAAGAGCGACGGTGGCGACTTCTCCTCAGCTCTCAGTCGACGGCGGTTTATCCAGATCGTATTGGCGGCATGGGCTGGCTTTGGTGTGGATCGGTGGCACAAGAGCGAGTTCTAGATCCTGGTTTAGGCGGGGATTTTGTGATGGGGTTGATGGTGTGGGATTGTTGGGCCCATAGCTTGTGGTTTAAATTATGCCCTGGTTTATCCTAGGGCCAGGAACAATTTAAATTTGGTGGTTAGTCTATTGTTATATTTCAATAAATTGTAAAATAAGGGTTTTTTATGTTATCATTGGATAATAGTTCTTAAAAAAATAGACATATACTATGTGCTGATTTTGAGTTTCGATTTAAAACTTCTTATCTACTACACGATAACAGGATTAACAATGAATGAATATGTTGTTCGAGCTGGAAAAACGGATCCTCCTCATAGAACAATCAGCATGACCCGGCACTGAACCCTGGACGGTTCGGCCCCTTCGTTCTCTGTTGTTGTTGGCGTGCCAGTACCTTTGAGTTAGGTACAACTGTTGCTTTGGTTGACAATGTTTGCGCTCCACGTTTTGTCTTCCTCTCAGACGATTGCTCCGCAGTTGCTGATAAACCGCTGAAGTTCGAATGACCTATACACAACCGGAGTTGCTAGGTACCTTTCACTCCACCTCAAGTAGATGGCCGATCTTACTTTTGACCGCTTGGGGAAAAACAGAGCTTATACTGTGTCGTTAATAGCAGGACTCGAATTTGCTGACTAGTGCAGGCTTTGGGTTTGCTAGAAGCTAGGCTAGCGACTCGATTGCTGACTCGAATTGCCGAAGTTAAACGGACTTGTTGCTACATGCAGCGCGAGGCGTACATCTGGGTAGCTCCGCTCCGATGGGAGACTTGGTTGTCGAAATTAATCGGACTTTTACTCCGTTGTGAGATTTTGACTATGCGGGTGCGCAATAGTTTGTTTGACGTTGCGTGTGTTATTCTGTGCCTTCGACCCCTTTATATAGAGAACACATCTTGTTCTTTCTTACTAATCAAGTCATCAGAACCTCCTAGTTGATTAAGATTCACCTTCCTTAATCAACTCAGATTCTACACGGCGATAGTCCCCTACATCCACTCTAATTTGACAGGGAATCTTGCTCTGTCATCTTCTTTTCCGCAATCTCAGGGCCAGAGGTTGTCGCGATATACTTTCCCCAAATACCAGGGCTAGAAGAAATCTTGCTTTATGATATACTTTCTCCAAATATCCGGTCTACGGGCCTATGTGGTCTAGATAATACCGAAATATTATTTTAGGTCCAAACATATGTAATGAATTTTAAATTTTATAATCAAGTGACTTGTTTGTCAAAAAAATCACATATATATATTTTTTAATTATACTGTACTATGATCGATGTACGTATATGAAAAGTAGAAAACGACTTGCGCACTTTTAATGCTGCGAGAAGCAAAAGAATCAAAATCCAAAAATAACAATCCAAATAATTAAGGCAAATGCTTACATATGCACCTCTAGCCGCACTTGTAATTTGTAAACATAAGCAATGATGTCAAAAATCTTCATAGCTTCACATGCAGTAGTGATCAACGATCACTTTCAGCTGACAGTACGTAGCAGCTTGATACATGATAATGATCATCAGCCATGAAAATAACGTATCTTAGATTTCTGGAATTTCACATTGATTTGAGTTGTGACTCTGTTCCAACTATTGCGTCCGATAGTACGTGGTGAGTTCTATCAGTGGCCCAGTTGTGAGCAACGTTCGATAAGAAAGGCCAATTTAAGTAGCTACACGCTTATAGTCGGCTTTGTCGGACAAAATTTGATTTATCATCGGATTTGTCTTGCCTCGAGGCTATCCGACCAAACCCTATTATAATTAGTAAGTTAATTAATTATACGAGTTGTACGTCGACGTGTTTCAATCCAAACCGCTTCGTGTTATTTCTATACTAGCACATCTATCAGTTCGAGCTAGAGAGATGCATAATTTTCTTCAACTCTGAATTTGCGATCCATTCTTGCCTTGTTAATTTGATGGACATGGAGAAGACAATGAAACTAGTAAACATAATGGTGTAGCAGCTAGGGCTCAATCTCAACCTCAAAGCCACGTCCTGGTATTCCCCTTTTCGTGTGCAGGGTCACATGAACCCAATGGTTCAATTCGCCAAGCGCCTCGTCTCCAAGGGTCTCAAGGTCACCGTAGTCACTATCGTCCTCTCTGCCATGCACCAGTTCTTCGAAGAAGCACCCGAACAACTAAGCTCTTTCGGCTTCGATCTCAAACTAGTCTCGGACAACTCTAAATTTGTTCGCACACATGAATCCATTGACGAAACCACCGAACGTTTCACAAGGGTGACTAAAAAGACTTTATCCGATCTTATCACCAGAATCCAGAAGAGCAAGAAGAAGAATGATACTAGTATTCCTCATGAAGATAATGGTGATGATGAAGCCAGCAGCATGTCACGGACCTAGTCATTTGCTGCCACACTTGGTCCATGCGGCGCTCCATCTCCATGGAGCCAGTTTTATCCAACGGGGCAATGCACTGGTTTCGCCCTGCCTTTGGTTCATCAGGGGATCGGCTCCAGACCCCGACCAGTGTATAGGGCGACCAACTCCCTTCTTCGACGTTAAGTCCCTGACTAGCGACAAGCTCCCAAAACTTAACCGGGTCGGCCTGCCTGAGAGCAGCCATATATCTCTCACACCTTGTGGCCTTTGAGTAATTCCACATGTACATGAAGCTCATATAACCAGCGATGCCCACAGTAGACACTCCCGAAAACGGAACTTGACAAGCAGCTGGCCAGAACGAAAGATCTTGGTGTACCACTCGGGCCGGTATGCCATGGGCTTTGGATATAGCGCGACAACACGGCATAGATGGAGCTCATTCTTCACAAACTCTTGTTCGGTCGTAGCCATCTACCACCACTTCCTTAAAGGAGCACTAAAGATTCCCTCAGAAAATGATCGATCCACTACAACACTATCACTCCATGCCACCATTAGGTTTCGCTGATCTACCTTCATTTATCCGTGATGTTGAGTCCTATCCAGCTTACCATGAACTTGCGCTCGACCAATACTCCAATATATATAGGAACACTAAAATGGATCTTCATTTGCACTTTTCATGAGTTGGAAGAGGAGGTAACTAGCTCGGTTATCTAATTCACTAATTCATAATGCAAATGTAATTAGATGCAACTGGTCGTTAACATGCATGATCTTCTAATTTATTTCTGCGCTAAGTACTCTTATGTTTACATTATTGATAAATTAGTATTGATAATTTGTAGTTCTTCTTTTTTAGGTAGTGGAATGGATGAGAACTCAAGAGTGGCCGGTCCGGACCATAGGACCAACGGTCCCATCAATGTTTATGGACAAACAGTTAAAGGATGACAACGAATATAGTCTTAGTATGTTCAAACCTAATGTGGAACTATGTATGGAATGGCTAGATTCTAGAGAAACAAGCTCCGTCGTTTATGTATCATTTGGAAGCTTGGCCAATCTAGATAAGGAGCAGATAGAGGAGGTAGCATGTGGACTAAGAGATATGAACGCAACTTCATGTGGGCTGTTAGAGAATCAGAAATTGGAAAACATCCTGGTAATTTCATGGAGGAGACATCAGAGAAGGGTTTGGTTGTGAGCTGGTGCCCTCAGCTGCAAGTTTTGGCTCACAGAGCTGTGCGATGCTTTGTTACACATTGCGGATGGAATTCCGTTCTCGAAGCATTGGGCTTCGGAGTACCGATGGTGACAATGCCGCATTGGGCTGATCAAGCAACCAATGCTAAATTTGTTGCGGATGTGTGGAAAGTAGGAGTCAAAGTGAAGAAGAATGAGAAGGGTATTACTACAAAAGAAGAAGTAACAAAGTGTATCACACAAGTTATGGAAGAAGAGAAAGGGATGAAGATGAGAAAAGCTTCATTAAGGTGGAAAGAACTAGCTAAAGAGGCAGTCAATGAAGGGGGAAGTTCAGATAATTATAAGAACATTGAAGAATTTGTAGCAGAAGTTAAGCAAATTTGATTATTCCATCTGTTATATATTAATAATTACGAGATATTGATCAGCTCCTCTTCATACATAAACACGTATCACTCTCAGTTCACTCTCAATGCCAAAAGTGAAAAATATAGTATATGTATGTATGTACGTAAAACTTCGTGATGAATCCAGTTGCATGGAATTCTTAATACAAATGATTTGAGGGAAAATGATCATATCAGTAAAATAATAACTACTGAAGGAATACCGTATATTTATGCACTAAATTGAGGAAAGAAATCACAACCAGTAAAGACTTCCATGTAATTAGGTGTCTAGTCGTCTAGATACAGCTATAATCTTTCCTCATTGTATAAGCAATCTGTTTTACCTTGGCTAGCCCTTTAATCGTGGATCTAAATTGCCACTGTATATGGCGTAAACTATTCTGATGTAAATCAAGATTTTAGTCTTCTTCTCAATATCAAAACCCTTGACACTAGAATAGACAAGAGAAAGAGCAAGGCCCAAACAAATAATTAATCCGCAGTCCGCCCCACTCATCTGCGGATTGAATGGGGAATTTAGATAGAACTGATACAACAGATTGGAAGGCCGGGTTTCAGGCCCCTTATTTATATGTATAAACTATAAAGTGAGCAACTATTGTGATGGACTAGAATCCTCTCCTAAATCTGGTCATTCAATAAAACTGGACGGCTGAGATTTTTTTGTTAGGCAATATTAGGAGAAGGGCATTTGGAGAGGATCCCACTCCTATTGTGATCGACAAGGTAGCTATAGATGTAAAACACAGTTGAAAAGTGAATATCCAAATTATAAAACAGCCACGAGAAACATTTGGTTCTACACTAGATACTTAATTACATCTTCTTTGATCATCCCTATCATTGACTTATATATTTCTAGCTTCTTGCCTTCATTAAATACAAAACTCCCAGTACTATTCCGATGGAGTTCAATAATAGACGTTCGTACGTACCCGAGGCATATAATATATGAAAAATTCTTAGATGAGGACTTCCCGTGGCTATGGGCAACCCAATCAAAATCCACTATTTTATTATTCAGTTCTTATTTTGGGATTCGTTATGGTGCAACACTGCATACCATACATACTGAATCCAACGGTAGATAGGGAATGTCTTAAAATACACGTGGAGTCCGTATGATGTATGAACGGTGGATTAGATGCGCTGCACGCATGCAGCGCTGCATCATAGAATTTCCCCTTATTTTGCCCTCATTCCAAAATACCTCATGTTGTTTTATATTAGACAGACACACGGCCACCTGTGCGCTTGTCCCACATCAGAATTTCTCATAATATATTGGTAGAGAGCTCCAATTTTATTCACACATGAAGCATGCATCAAAGTTGTTCTGTCACCAATCTATATCATAATGATTGAGAGGGTCACAACATACACATGCACAAATTAAGCTAGATTTTAGTCGACGACAATAATCTCTCCTCCGATCTGTCCTTATTTTCTGTATAGACATGTCGATCACTCTCAGTCATAGTCCACAACAAAAAACATGAGTATTTAAGCACATTTATATGTGGCTCAAGTGTCGGTATTGATGGTGTGGCCAACCCCCAAAATCTCACAAATTTCATGTAAATGTGGTTTGTTAATTATAATATGGTTAATAAGCCACATTTACATGGAATTTATGAGATTTTGGGGGTTGGCCACACCACCAACACCCACACTTAAGCCACATATAAATGTGCTTAATACTGAATTTTTTTGTAGTGGTCATACCCTCAAATAATATTATCGATCAGAAATGAACGTAAGATTCGTTTTAGTCGATAACTCTTCAGCTAGACATTTGGAAAAAAGAAACACGTTTCTCTTACTTAGATCAATGTATCCCTTTCGCGGTCATCTGGACTTTCTTGTATATGTTCTCAAAAATTGATTAGTTTCTGCGTATGAAGTAAACATATCAGCTAGAGAGACTAAATTAACAAGAATTCGAAGCTTTCTAATTAGGATACATCCTTCTAGTAATTTTTCAATTTTCAGCAAGATGATCGAAGTATAAATAAACTTAAACAAGCATCGTACGTAACATGTAATTTTTATTAACTAATTAACGGCTCCATGGTTTTTGGTGGTGCACAAAAATCAGTAATCTTGTTCAGGCAGTTGAAATTAGTGATTAGTGTTGAGAATATACATCCCGCATGGAAAAATTGGGTATAACATGTGAGTTTATAAGAGTTTGAGTCACTCAATTCATTACTAATTGGTCTTAGATGTGAAACTCATATCACTTTATCATGGTATAAGAGTGAGAGAATCAAATTTTCCAACCACCTTTTTTGACCACCCTCATGCCCACCCACCTAGATAAAAACCACATGTCTTTTTTACATATTATAGTTATATCATAGTTAACTCTTAAATTTCTTAAATTAATTATTGATTTATTTTTACCATGTGTTATTAATTTATATAGATAACTATGGTTATATCATAGTTAATATATGACACATGACTTTCATATAGGTGGGTGGACATGAGGGTGATAAAAAAAAGTGGTTGACAAATTTGCTTCCGTAGAGTGGGTTGCTTACATTCACATGTGAAGCTCAAATAGCCACACAGACTCCACGTCACCCAATATATTGTCTACGTGTATGGTTTGAAAATTCGCCACACGTGCAGGGGCGTGTTGAGAATATACATCTCACATGGGAAAATTGGACATAGCTTGTGAGTTTATAAGAATTTGAATCGCTCCATTATCAATTGGTTTTAGATGTGAACATCAAATCACTTTATCAATTAGCTTATAAAGCAATTAGCATACACATATGGCCTGGTCGAGCTTGAACAGGCAAAATGCATGATACCCTTGTTAATTTCCTCCATCTTAACCTAGTAGTCCTAGTACACATATATGTAGGCATGTAGCTGGCGCAATCAGACAATAAACAAACTTTAATTAATTAGTTGCAAGGACCTCAAATTGTTTGTTACCAAATTAATTTAATATGTTCTTAATTATATATATATATAATTCCCTTATAAAACGGAGCCCCGATTTGAAATTAAAGTGCGAATGTCCTTATTTAATTAGTTTTTCGGTCATTTTTTCACATCTTCACTATTTAGTAGTTAGATATGTATGTGTAGATCATTTGAGTTTTCACCCAATTTGGTGACCATTTGAGTTTTCACAATTATGATTTATAAGAACGGTTATAGTTGGACAAATTCGGTTGGTTCATAGATTTAATAGTGTTTCGATACCTTAACAATCACTAAATTGGGTACAATTTTGTATAGATGATATACACATACATATATAACTATTGAATGGTGAAGATGTGAAAAAGTGACCGAAAAACTAGTCAAATAAGGATCTCCGCACTTTAATTTTAAAGTGAGACTCCGTTCTAAAAATGAACTATATATATATATATATATATTCGCTATATGAAAGTTGGGCACTTTTCCTGTAAAATATAGAATATAATGGAATTATTATGTCAACGGAAACAAACAAAAGTATACAACTAGAACAATGAAAGAAGATAGCCCAACTTGATAATATATATTCTAGAAGCCGATCGAGAAGATGTAGACATGTAGTTGCATTCTAAACTGCTTCCACTAGCATATATACGTACTGTTTTGCATTCGGTTCAAAGCCACAACTTATTAATGCATGTTACATATGGCTCGGCTGGCCGGGCATGCATCCTCCTTATGATTAGTATACTCATGAGATTGTATGCAAATATCTATTACCACATACTGAAACCTGAAAGAAATTAATTGCAAGAGCGTGGACGGCAGGTGGCAGGCCGGTTGCCGATTATCGGAATTGTGTACGGTTGATCGATAAATTGATTTGCA
Organism: Argentina anserina; assembly: GCF_933775445.1. Lineage (NCBI taxonomy): Eukaryota > Viridiplantae > Streptophyta > Magnoliopsida > Rosales > Rosaceae > Argentina > Argentina anserina. Next base: position 243,398 of record NC_065872.1, on the reverse strand, counting down.
TTCCTCTCAAGTCTAAACGTACAATGTTAAGATTACGTCATAGGATATATATTTGTACTGTAGATAGATGCGACTCGTGAGAATAATTAAACAACACTCCCCCACCAGACATTTCTAAAAGGCCGGAAACTTAATGCAACAAATTAATTGAGATATCCTATTCAAAAATAAATAAATAAACAAATAATTGAAATATCTTGTTATTCGATCTCTTTCCTGATAGAACAACAATTAGTATTAAAGAGTGGCTAGCGCTAGCTTGGGTATAAATCTTGTGCGTGTGAGGATGGATCTATCATATCTACAACAAATATAGGGTAATTCTAAGCCACAGATTCGGTGCATTTTGAAAGAAACATGGCAGATCCATTGGCAATCATACCAATTGACACTTGACACCAAATGGGATGATCACTGTTTAATTAAATTTGTGTGGGTTTTGATCATCCTCCGATATAAGCTATTTGATCTAAATTATTTTCGAGGTATTAACTGTATATAGTCTAATCTAGTGTGAAGGAGGTCGTCCTAACTCATTCGAATCATCCATCGTTGTACAGTTGTACTATTTATTATTTATCTCTGTTTTAGTTACCGTAGATCGGGATGCAAATCCAACTGCTAATCAAACATGTTGACCGAAACAAACTACCAATCAACGACCACTTAATTAAGCACCATACTTGCATGCCCTAGCCCAGCTATCTTTCTGCTCATTTTATCGCAAGTGGACACTCATTTACTTCCATGTTAGCTTCACATCTTCTATATATAATGTAACAGATCGAGTGACGATTCCTCCTCAAACTCGAGCAAATAATTAAGCGAATTGAGAGCGTACAATAGCTACTGCAAGTTCAGGATGAAAATGGAGAGGGAATCGCTGCAAATGGGTACTACTGCTCCTCCCCAAACCCCTCAAAGCAGAAGTAGTACAAGTGCTCATGTGCTAGTGTTCCCTTATCCATTTCAGGGCCACATTTGCCCGATGGTTGAATTCTCCAAACGCCTAGCCTCAAAGGGTATCAGGGTCACCGTCGTGATCACAACCATTTCTGCAGCCACCATGTCCGTGAAGCAGTTTCTAGCAGCTCAACCCAAAAACAAGACCAATTTCAGGGTGAAAATCATTTCTGATGGCTCCGAACACCTTCAAAAGTCGGAAAACAAAGACGAAGTTTTCAATAGGGTAGCTACGCAGAACTTATCCAATCTCATCGCCGACATCAACAACAGGAGAGATCATACCTCAGACAATGACAGTAGTGATGAAGACGAGGATGACTACCCACTCAAGTGCGTGATTTACCACTCAGCCATGCCATGGGTGTTAGATGTGGCGCGGCAACATGGCATAGATGGAGCTCCATTTTTTACGTGTGCAGCTGCGGTTACTGCTATCTTTCATCATTTTTATGAAGGTATATTGAAGATTCCTTCAAAAGGTGATGCAGCTAGAACATCTCATCCCACAATGCTAATGCCTTCCATGCCTGGACCGCTAGGGTTCAATGATCTACCGTCGTTCCTATCTGACGTTGACGCCTACTCAAGCTTTCTAAACACTACCCTGAATCAATTTTCCAATATCACCGAAGTGAAATGGATCTTCACCAACACTTACGGGAAGTTGGAGGAACAGGTAAGCTCGACATGGTCAAATTCTTTGTAATTTCAATCCATAGTTATATTTTCACCATGCATGTCTCTATATAATCGTAATAATTTTGAGATTTTATAAATGGGAAAAAAAACTGGGATACAGTGCACATATATAGGTTAGACAACAAATTTCTTGAAGGGGCTTATACAACAGATTCATGCATAACAATCTCGAGAATATATATATGTTAATGTTTTGAAGACGGTTGTCCATTATTTAATTAGTTGTATAAAACTATAAATTATATACATAATTAAAGTACGTTCTGCCTATGCATTTCATTCGTCTATATTTACTAGAATTCGTAGTCACCTCATCGATCCTCAAGAACAGGGAAATCCAACGCCCGAAGATCGATTAATGTTACATTAAGTTTGGGGGTAATTCATTATAGAAAAGTATCTGGTATGAGCTATGAAGACTCGATCAGTTCATGTGAATGATGTGATACAGCTTGATAGTAATCATAGTATCATAAAATTTCAATTTCAATTTCAATATATTAGATTATTTAGAGTGACACCTCGAATTAATCAGTTTACTTTCCCATGCCCTTCGTCTTGTTTATAAAATTCATGTGTATGTTATTTGTGTCAGGTACTTAAATGGATGGGAAGTCAGGACTGGCCGGTTAAAACAATAGGACCAACAATTCCATCGTCGTTTCTGGACAAACGATTGGAGGATGCCAAAGACTACAGTCTGAGCCTGTTCAAGCCTGATCATGTGGAGACTTGCACCAAGTGGCTAGACTCCAAGGAAACTGGCTCAGTGGTTTATGTATCGTTTGGAAGCTTGGCCAACCTAACGAAGGAGCAAATGGAGGAACTAGCATGGGGTTTAAACAATAGCAACCATAACTTCTTGTGGGTAATCAAAGAGTCAGAAAAGCAAAAGCTTCCGATCAATTTCTTCGAGGAGATATCGGAGAAGGGTCTTGTTGTGAGTTGGTGCTCTCAGCTGCAAGTCTTGGCTCACAAGGCCGTGGGTTGCTTTGTTACTCATTGTGGATGGAATTCCACACTTGAGGCATTGAGCTTGGGAGTGCCGATGGTGGTACTGCCGCAATTTGCTGATCAAACAACGAATGCTAAGTTTGTGGCAGATGTGTGGAAAGTAGGAGTGAGAGTGAAGGTGAGTGAGAAAGGGTTTATAACAAAAGAAGAACTAGTAATGCGTGTCAAGCAGGTTATGGACAAGGAGGTAGGGATGGAGATTAGAAAGGCTTCAGTAATCTGGAAGGAGTTGGCCAAGAAGGCTGTGGATGAAGGAGGAAGTTCCGACAGCAACATTGTGGAGTTTGCGGCACAGCTTCGATTATTGCCTTGATTGAAGTTATATCTCAATTACAACGTATTGCATGCACGTGTTATCGTCCTTTTTAATTAATCTCAACTAGTTTGGCAATGTAATAACGTTCTTAATTTGACGATGAAGGCCTAGCTATCGGATGTTACAATAACAGAATGAGCTACACGATATAGTCCATATGTGTCAACAAGATCTATACGATTATATCAAGGTAAATCTAAATTAAAGCCAATACCAAACTAACAGAGGTCGAACCATGAACCTGAAACTCCATTGTCTTTCAAATATAGGATACGTGGAAGTCCAAATTGTACGTTGAGGCCAGTAGTATTGAACTGAAGTTGAGCCGTTGAGGCCTGTAACCTACAGTGCTCGGCTGGAGTAGAAAGAGAAAAGCTTCTCATATTCAAACAAGTAGCATTTTCTGAGGAAATTAATTTTCAATTAGTCAAACATACCCATGTGCTTCATTATATACAATTTTTCTTTTCTTTCGGCGAAGTCATAGAAGAGCACAATTGCTCTCTACCTACCTACCCTTCAATTCACTTAATTATATATAATGGGTGTGAGCGAGTTACGTCCTTCCCGTTCATGTCTCTTGTTTTTGTTTAATCACAGACGGAGGCAGTGATGCAATTTCTAGAAACCTTGTTTGGGCCGTGTTTTCCATGTCGTGGGTGCAGGTACGTGTTCCGTGTCACTCATTTGGCAGGTGCATACAAACCTTTCTCTCTCCAAATGAAATGGAAGGATCTGCCACATTATTGTATCAGGGATTTACACTACAAAATTGCCTCGCCTTCCACGCGCAACAAAAAACAGATTTTTTTTAGCTTCAACATAGCAAACATCATACTAGAGGTGGACTTTTAGACACCGAAAAACCGAAAACCGACTAAAACCGACTAAAACCGAACCGAACCGACACCGAGAAACCGAAACCGAACAAAACCGATCTATCGGTTTCGGTTTTAACATCAAACTGAATAGTTCGGTTTCGGTTTGCGGTTTCGTTCATGTAAAAAACCGATCAAACCGAACCGAACCGAATCGACATATATGTATTTAATTATTAATATTTAATATAGTAATAGGTGTACATTATGTTTTTATTGATTAAGAGTTACCTACGATATACATGATTTTATATGATTACGACCACAAAATGTCTAACTTAATTGTTCACAGTCTTTAACTCATGAAATATTACGTTTTGGTTAATACTCTATCGTAACTTTGTTGATTTTATTTGTTGTTTCTAACTTATCGCAATCTAGTTTACTTATTTACTAATTTGAAGTACTGAACTTGTAGCTTACTACTTTATTTTGATTTTAACTTTTGTTTTAAGTAAAAGTGAAAAGTTATTACAAATGGTAGGTTATATAACCGAAACCGAACCGAACCGAACCGAATTGTAGGTTAACCGAAACCGTGATTAATAGATATTTTTTCCGGTTTCGGTTTTAAGAAATACAAAACCGAGGCCTCGGTTTCGGTTTTCGGTTAGTGCTCTTAAACCGAACCGATAGAACCGAGTCCACCCCTACATCATACCACGTAACAAGCATCTTCTCCAAAAATTATTTGGCCTGTGATCATGATGCTCACATCTACAGATGTCCAATTCCCGAACATAACCAACCATCACACCCAATGCCATTCCATGAGATGAGCACAAAAAAACAATCAGAAGTGACGCAAAGCTTAGAGACACGGGTATTGACCAAGAGCCAACATATCAATCATCTTCGGTTTTAACTCGAGATTCACCCACCATAACTATCACCATTTTCATGTGCAAAGATCTGTTATAGAGCATATATTTCTACAGCCATGTAGAATAGTATCACAGCTTCCAGCAAGCCGAACAAAGAGAGACCGCAATAAGCATTTGTACTTTTATACATCTGCACTGATTCTGATATTATAGCTCTAACTAACTAGCATTGTCTCTGTTTTTTTTTTGGATATTTTTAGAAAAGTCAAAAACACTTGTGTATATAGCAACCATATTCGCTGCTGCCATGACAGAAACAAGTCATAAAAAGTGACCATGCTACCATCTATATTCGCTCAGCTTCATCAGCATTATTTGCATCTTCAGTCCGACTTCCCAACTTGACAATGTCTTCCACAAGAATTTTACCATCTGCGACACAGAAGATTAAACATGAAACTGTAAGCAAGTGTAACAACAACCATACTCGGTCTCGATAAGTGACTAAAGAATTGAAAGACTAATGTAGACCAAAAGGTGACTAGTACAACAGCTTAATCAAATCCTCATCATCTTTCTGACTTTGCAGATGAACAAACTGGGCGACCCAGGCAAATAAATTTCAATAACAATATTGCTTCATATCACCTTAAGTTCCTTCATTATATTACAAATTAATGACCATTTCTTTCTAGAAATATGCCACATCAAAAACCAAATGGACTGACCTCTGTCTTTCGAGAGATTGCCTATAAGTTCTTGGACACCCTCCTTGCCTAAAGTATTCTTCAGATAGTTTGCAGCAGCTGCGACCTCCTCAGCAGTTACTTTCCCATCAAAATCCCTGCACGCATAATTCAATGCTGATAAACTTTGCTATAAGAAAAAATTGCCGATACCATACTGGATCAAATGATCATTGTAAACTAAAACAAGTTCAGGCAATTTTAAGTTGGAATATCAAGTAACATGAAAATATGGCAAAGGCTGTCAGTGTTTAAACATCTACAGTTATAAACCAAACAGATAGCTAAAGAAGATTGTCAAGCTCTGGGTCATATGAGTTCTAACTTGATAACAATACAGCAGAAGAGCAGTGCTTAGATTCAGTAACTACCATAACTTTTGGATGTATCATGTTGTCCCATGTCTGGCTCTTATCATATGCATACCAAATATCATAAATGTGGCATGAATTCAGTATTGGCTAATGTAAACAAGGGAAATAGGGGATTCCATGATGATGGCAAGATGTGAGCCTTTCAAAGAGCAAATTATGAAGAAAAAAAACAAAGAAATGGCAAAAGTATTAAGTAAAATAACAAATCACCTGTCGAGCAGTTGGTATCGATCACCAATTTGTGCATCCACATCATCTATTTCCTTTTCCAGATTTTGAAGCATTGAATCAACCTGAAATCCAGCAGAAGGATAATTTATAAAGTGAACAAAGAGTAACACCGTCAAACAGATTCTTCTGAGTTAAATATGCAACCTTATCTATGAGTGCTGATGAAACATGATCAGCTTCATCTTCAACACCAGCAGTATCAATTTCATCTCGAGCAGCTCTATATGCCTTGAAGGCATCCTTTTCACCATATGTACCATCCTTCTCCACAATGCTATTGTAAAGTTCAATCTGGAAACATCAGAGTAATCAATTTTCAGAAGAATATTCAAAAGACATTGCGGATTGGATTGAAACATAAGCATACATTCAAAAGTGAAAACATTCTGACTAGAAAATTATATGAAAGAGCTTCATGATTATAATGTTTATAAAGCAATCTTGTAATTAAATGACACTTAAAGTTGGTAATCTACACCCACAAACAAGAAAACCAATACAAATAGTACAGGAGAAATACTGAAATGACTCAACAGTAGTAAAAAAACACCTTCAGACACGCCTGCTAAATTTTGGCAGGAAACGAGGCATGCAGAACAAGGGAAGGTATCAAAGATTTAAAAAAAAAATGTCTTTAAGATTTTCTAAGAGATATGGAGAGAAATCCAAAGTTTTACATTACCTCCTTGCTTACGAGCCTCAGGAATTCTTCACGCTCTGTACTCACTGACTGAAATATATAGAAGAAATATGGTTAAAAAATTAAAATATACATGAAAATGCATGAAGCAATAACTAAAATCTTTGAGGGATAACACGTTCAGTCATTACAGAAGCAGAAGCTAAAACAGCCAAAGCACGACTTAGTTCACAGAGCTGCTCTTGTTTTTCCAGTGTCCTTTCTCTGGCTTGTTCTTGTGCTTCTCTTGTTGTTGGAATAGTCATCTCTTTCAATGCCACATCTTCCTGACTAGCTTTAGATTCCCTAATTCTGCGTTGCTCTTCTTCCTCCCGCTCTTCCTCCTCCTGCAGCATTAGAGGTTACAATTAATAAAATTATCCAGCAGAATTAATCGTTGTAAAATCTAGAGACACGAGTGAACAGTGAACGGGTTCAGACTTCAGAGACTGCCTCAAATAGAGACAATTGCAATCCACCCCCCCCCCCCCCCCCCCCCCCCCCACCACAAAAAAAAAGATGGAACTGAGCAAATTCACAGAACTCCAACTTTTTATAAGGGCATGGCAAGAAAAGATTCTAACCTTGATCATTTCTTCCTGCATCTCTAAGAACTCCAATTTCCTCCTCCTTTCAGAAACAGAATCCTCAGATGGCAATGATGTAACATTAATTGTATCCACCACTTCATCTGGCATAGAAGTGAGCGTAGCACGAACAGCTTCCTCTGGCTTCAATTTCCCAGACACATAGAAGGCCCTGCATAGAGCACATCAAAGAAGACTGAGTAAGACAGCTCTCCTCTCACAATTATATCCAGAAAAAGAAAAGGTGAGGTGGGCTACTTATTTTACGGAAAGTATACCTGGAGAGGATCAAAAGTGAGGATGGCATGGAGTGATTAAGAGACAAATCCAACCAATCACGAAGCTACATAGAGACATTAATGACTTCATGAGCAGACAGAAACCTTTATGATCACAACTACTAATGGAGCTGCAAAATAATTTCAAACTCAGATTCGCCAACTATCCAAGTATAGTATACCTGTTGACGCATTTCTTCCACAGAACGCAATCCAAGCATACCCCGCTCCCTGCATTCCTCACGAAGCTCAGCTTCTGAAAGTGACTCAACACCCTCCGATTGAATTAACTTATCATCAGCTTTAATCCTGATATTAAAAAAAATGAAAATAATATACTGATGAACATTCCAATCAATGATAAAAAATAATCTTATTGCTGATCGTTTTTAACAGAAAAGATGGTGTGGACTCATAGCATGAGTTTTTTGTTTTACTTTCTCTTTCCGCTAACACAGAAGAAGAAAAAATCCCTTATCTTCGTAGTTCTCTTATTAGCATTTTCTCTCGCACAAAGTATAATCTTGTACATAGGAAAAACTACGACGAAATGACTGGTATGAGAGAGCAGATAAGTTGGGCCCATCCACTACTATCTAGTTTTTAATTATTTAGCATCGGGCAAGCACTAAGAACCTACTAAATATAACCTTTTTTTTTAGAAGATACGATATATGACTTCAGATTCATCGTACTTCTAAATTCTTGTTTCAAATGCAAAACAAATAGATATATACTTTCTAGTGTATATAAAATTAGAAGTAGGCATGTAAATAAGCCCAAGGGCAGACCTAAACTTAACCCAAAAAATTAGGCCGCGGGCCGGCTTGGCCAAACTAATGGACGGGCTTTACTTGGCCTGTTTTGGAATGGGTAGGATATTGACAACACTTTTCAAGACCTAGGGCGACCCAAATCCTTGCCCATATGGTATATTATTGGGCCAGCCCGTAGCCCGACTCATTCTCGATGTCAAATTTTATTATTAATTTATGAGTGATTGATTGATATAACCAGCAAATTATGTTGGTTCAATTGGAAAATGTGTTATTCTTATAAGAAATGGTTCATGAGTTTAACTCTTATCTCAATCAAATTTTTTTAAATGAAAGTTAAATTTTTTTACAATTTAAAAATCACAGGCCAAATGTAGGCCGGACCATTGACGGTCTTCTTAAGCCCAAACTTTATCCACCCAAAAGGCGGGCTCAAGCGTCACATAAATTGATAGGGCCAGCCATGCCCTGCCCATTTTATACCTAGTTCTGAAAAAGACATGGGTCATGTAGTATGTGGGTCTTCATATCTTAGGGCCGGGCCGGCCATGCTCATTTTACAGGCCTAATTAGAAGTATATATATCTTACCGACTGAGTCTTTTCCGGAGCATATATCTCAAATATGCATCTGTTCCGTAAGGGCTTATTCCCATATACTTGCACATATTGACTAGTCGGGGCCTGAAATACAACAGAAACAGTTAACAGCAGAACTAGAATCCCATTACAAGTCCCGAAAATAATAAAGTAAAGAGTCTTAAAAAAACCTGCTGATGTTATCAAGGGTAAGTTCATCATTAAACAACTTGGCAAACCTCAAAATCTCATCATTAGAGACCCCTGCACCCGTCCTCAGCTGCATTTGCATATAGGCAGGTAAATAAGCAGAATATATACGAAAAAGAAGTTGGAAAGTGAATTATTGAAACAGATTTACTCACCCTGTTTAGAAACTCATCAAGATCTTCTGCTGTTTGTTTAATTTCTCCACTCCTTGAGTTTTGAACTTCCTTTGCCATTTCTTTGGCTGTGTCTTGAAGAAACTTAGCATATTCTATTCTGGCCTTTAGCTTCCTTTTCATTGCTTCCTACAAATTGAACATTCAGTTACTACTAAGTAAAGGGAAAACATAAACACACTAACACAACAGTTGAGCAAAATGTATCATGGTAAGCTAAGTATGCTGAATTTCATCACCGGTTAGTTAGGTCCAGCTTTCAGAAGAACAAGTTCTCAAGATACAGGAAATTCAAGAGAGTAACAGCCTACGTGAGACTGCTTAAGGCTATGTATATCTGGATAAGGCTTTCATACTGGAATATCCAAAACAAGAGACAATAGAATGCACATACATGAAAGCAAAAGTCGACAACCGTAACAACAAGTTCAGATTTGGTACCTCTTCTTTCAATTTGTCTTGAAAGGTCGAAGGCAACATGTTGGGAAACAACTTGAGGAAGACAGGCAGCAAGAATTCCATGAAGGGGACAATAATAAACACCGCAAATGGAACCAGCCTGAAAATATCAGCCGTTGTACGGGTGAGCTGTTGCCTCTCCCTCCTCGACAGAGTCTTGCCACCGGCGAGCTTGAGCAGCAGTCTGGAGCATATCCTGACATCAGCTCCCAGTAGCTTAAAACCCAACCAGTAATGCTGCAATGTCGACACAATCTCCTTCTTCCAGTGAGTCATCTTATTGGCCCAGTCCTCCCTGCACCAAACAATTGAAATCAACCATCTAGTTTCATTAATGCCTTAATCTAAGCTATTAACAATGAAAACACGGATTAGACAAAGCAGAACCTGCTCATGGAAGCCACAGCCCTGAGAGCGGGACCGATCCCCAAAAATGTGGCCCAGACTTTCTTCAACAATTTGGAAGCCTTGTGAGACTCCTGAAGCTTCTTGGCCTTGGCGGCCTTGGCGGTGGTGCTGAGGCCCTGCACAGCCTGATCGCAGTCCTCGGGAGAGGCTGTCTTTCTCTTCTCGCCGACTCGGGCACGGTTTTCGTCATCCTCCGACGGGGCGGTGGCGGTGGTGACGGAACGAACGGAGTGAGCAATCCATATTGGGGGCTGGGAGTGGAAATTAAATCGCCGGAAATCGTAGTGGGAAATCGAGAAGCGATTGTGGTCATCGGAATTGTGGTTGTGGGAATGGGAGAGGCACTGGGCTGTGCGGGAGGAGGCGGTGACGTAGTCCTTGACCAATCTGCTCCTTCTGAAAATCGCTCTTGACGCCATTGGAGAATTGAAACGACAGCGCTTAGATATTAAGTGGGATGCGCATAATCAATCAATCAATCGTGTTTCGATGTTTTATGCAACAAATGAGCGTCCGATTTAAACCACGAGGCTTCTCTTCTTCTGCATCTTTAGGGTTTATGGGGTTTTATGCAATCAAGTTCATTTTTTTTAATAGAGAAAAATCAAATTCCTGCCCAACCTTGAACACCTTTCTGTCCAAGAAAATGACGCCGTCAACAAACAACTCCGGTACCCTTTTGGCGTTATCACAAAGTTCCAATTTTTCAGACCAATACAGCATCAGATAATGGATATTCTTTATCAACAATCCTCATAAACTTGGATATGGGATTGCCGGATGTGATAGTTACTACGGAATTAAGTGCAATTGGTTTCGTATTTGTGGAGATTAAAAGTAGCTCTGCCCCAATTCTGTTGCTAAGAACAACAAATTTTATAACTCTTGTCATTTATCATGAGAGACAAAACTCCATTGATAATACAAGAGGGGAAATGTTGATTTGTAAACCATACAATTACCACCATTTCCATACATTCGGGCTTTTAATGTAGCAACTTTTCCGAGCCTAATTTCCATGACAAACGTAGTTACGTAGATGAGCTTCACTATTATTTGTGGTAGCAAAACAGGGAAGTCAAATTAAATTCAAAGCTTAGATATGAATTCATTGTCTATTACGTAGATGAGCTTCACTATTATTTGTGGTAGCAAAACAGGGAAGTCAAATTAAATTCAAAGCTTAGATATGAATTCATTGTCTATTAGTCTCTCAACTCAAAAGTAAATTAAAACATCCGAATATATAATGTTCGCTAACAAAAGAAAATGAGAACACAGGAAGTTGCTGCAGAGAAATGCAAAATGTGTAGAAGCTTATTTCTTCTTAGCAGCATCACCAGCCTTGGTCTGCAAATAACAAGTAGAGCATATATACATCAGAACAATAACATGTTACTGAAAAACAGTAAAGCCAATCATACTTGGCAAGCTTGAACTTTGAACTCCTGGCTTTACCAATTGCTATATTCAAAACCAGAATTAAACAGCTAAACAGCAAAAACAGAAACAATGTTTCTTACCTTCTTTATTCCACGGATCTTCTTAGCTCTGTTCTTCCTCTCCTTGATTTGCTTCCTAGATTTGGCCACCTTAGTGTCCAATCCATTCTGCAGAATAGCCCACAAATAATGAGGGGGAGGAAGATTATATCTCAGATTGAAAGATCAGGCAAGCCCTAAGAACCATGTGCATTTCACATCAAACCAAATATTGATGCTTTGGTATCAGAGATTTGAAAAAAAAAATAACTAAATGATGCCTTTGGTATCAGTGATTTGATCCATAACCCAAATATGTGTCGCAGAAGCAACAATAATACACAGTTGATGCTATCATTGAGCTACCAAAAGTCGTTACAAAAGGTGATAGAAAATTAAAATACACTAACAAGCTGATTCGGCCATTGTATTGTGTTGTACCCACACTACCAATTGATCGTAGATGTTGACAGAAAACAAATTGCAGCATACATGTAATGAACAAAAGGCAAGATGGAAGAGTTACCCTGATCAGCCTGTACTTGGGCTCGAATTTCTTGGCATTCTCTACCGAATCATAAATGAGACCAAAACCAGTGGATTTACCCCCTCCAAAATGAGTACGGAACTTGAAAACAAAGATGGCATTTGTGTCCTTCACTTCGTACATCCTTGCTAGTTTCTCCTTCAACTCCGCCTTCATTATGATTAACAAAACACATCAAGTAAAGCCACACAATGCATATCTACTAAAACTTGAAGAAAAGGAGAGATTAGAAACACAGTATGAATATGTCGGTACACATGAAGGCTTAAAAACAAAAAAGGACCGGGGAAACTGAAAGGGTGCAAGCTTCAATTTGGAATAATAATAATAATAAGGTTCAGCCCAAGAAAAGCATGGCTTTCAACTGTTAAAACTGAACAACACACAATATCTTAAAAGCAGTTCCTATAATTTCCACAATAACAAAACAGGGGACCTGACATATCTTATGAGCGATATTCGAAAATCATATGCGGGGGGAGAGAGAGAACAAACCTTGGAGACGTTAGGCCTTCCTGGATGCAAAACATCGATGACCTGTGAATTACAGCGAACATAATTAGATTGGCGAGCATCAACTGGTAACTACAATCCATACTGTGCGAGATCTAGTATTCAATATATGAATCGGAAATGAGGCATCCAATCAAGCAAACAAAGAGTAGACAGAAAGAAGAAGATAGCGGACTCACGAATTGCTTCCTGGAGAGAAGACGGTTTGTCATGAACTTCCTGGTACGGACGGTCACAGCCTTGTTATCTGCCATGGCTCTCTACTCTCTCTTTCTGGCTGCGCCTCCTCCGCTCTTGTTTCTCTTGGAGACTTTTGGTTAGTGATCTAGGGTTTTGTGGGATTGAGATAATATCAAATAGTCAGAGGCATTGGGCCTTTTAAACCCATTTCTCATGGGCCTATTTGTGAGAACGACTTCTGAACCATTATTTTTTTCAATACAAAATTTTAAATGCAAATATGTAACCCATTTCTTTTGTTACCATATGATTTCTCAATTTAAAACTTAGACCAAAGTATGCCGGAGCCAGAGAGTTCATCGGAGTTCGGTTGTATAGTCACACCGGCGTCAAGGGATTTCAAGGAGCATCTACCTAAGACTATCCTCTTTGTCTCCATCTCCTCTATAGGTTACGAGCCTATTCAGTTGTTAATGTGGGAACTGGGAATTGCGTCAACAAGTTTTTGAAGGTTTTGTTTCTCCGTGCTCCACAGTTGCATGCTTAGGCATATTCGATTAGTTCATTTAGTTGTACAATTTAGAACAGTATTAGTCGTCCTACAAACTACAAGCACGGCCTTGGATTGGTTGATTCATTAGCATTACTGCATTAGTCTTTCTTTTATAACTTGAAAAAAATACCTTTCAACGATTTTCTGTGATCAAATATGAAGGAAAATTTTGGATCAATTATCCCTGTGATTAAGGATGAAAACCAATCATCAAGTTCAATTTACTATCCCCAATGGTATAAATAGCGTTTATTGAGATCGTATCGGTTGTAAGAAAAAAAAATATCAGAGATATATCATAATATTTCAGATTTGTAAAATTTTAATTAAATTTAATATATTTATAAATATATACTTTAAAATATATTAAATAAACTTGATAAATTAACACTTCTTTAATTTGTAATAAATAAACTTGAGAAAATAAAAACATTTAATTGTTTTGATAATGAAAATACATAAATATTAGTTAGTACTAAAATAAGGTGCCTAAAGGTATATTGAGGTGATCATTCATCAAACTCTCTCATCATCCAAAGTTATTGCCGACTTTTTCATTTTCTTTAAAAAAAATTTCAAAACAACGCCATATAAAAAAAACACCAAAATCAAGTTTAATCCGGGTTGACTGATATAATTGACTGATAATCAACTTATCTTATCGTTTTGTAAAACTCAGCGATATATCGTTGTTATATCCTGATATTTAGAACATTGACTATCCTCATAAAGTTCCTTCAGCACATATAGAAGGCTAGCCATAAGTAAGCCTATAGAGACTAAGATAAACAGTTTTGGTTTCTACAGTAGAGATATTACCCTTTTGAATTATCTGCTAAAAAAACAGACAATAATCTACATGCTCCACATACTATCATATATCCGAAATAGTTCTACTTCCCATTTTCGGGAGCTTCCTACAATTTTGATACTCCATAGTCCATGCATAGCAACGTAGCCCCAGCAACAACATTTACAAGGCTTTTCCACGTTCATGTTATATTTATACAGTACGACTGTGTTTGGTAATGCCTATTGTCAACTATTATGTTTGGTAACTTTGCTTCTCGTCCTTGGCTTTCAGAAGCATTGGCTTTTTTCGTTCAAAAGCCAAAGTTGCTCGGCACCTTCTTTTAGAAGCGGAAGCTCATTGCAATATTGTAGCGCTGCTCTTGTAGTTAAATGAATTTTGCGTAATACCAATGGGTACCCTCATCTGCTTCCATGAATTACAGAGAATTGCCATGGGATTCTCGCATCTTCTTTAACGCAGGCGCCACTTTCATCAACACTCAAGTTCAATCACGATTCGTGAAACATCCATCACAGTTTTGAGTTCAAGCAGGCAACGCATATTCAATATCAATCACGAGCAGTCGTTGGCTTTCCAAATTCCATCCCTGAAACTTGAGCGAGTTTGGGCTAGGGCTGGCATGGTACGGTTACCAACATTTTTTTATTATTACCAATTACCAACCAACTATAATTGGTAAACAAAAGTTTATTACCATTACCAACCACCAAAGTTGGTATACCGACATGTTGGTACGGTACGGTTGGGCCTTTACCAACATTAAATTGGGCCAATTTTTTTTCATGAAAAATAAGACCTGACCCAAATCTTTTAGGGTTTTCCTGCTATGAAATAATCAACAAAGAGTTATAAAACAAACTTAACAAGATCCATATAAGTAAATCATACAACCACAAAGTCACAAACACAGTTCAAAACTTCAAATTGTTCAATAGCACATTAACAAATCATAAACATAGTTGAGAACAAGCTGCTGGACTGCTGCAAGGCTGCAATATTGCTAGTCTGCCTAGATGCCTAGTCATTCAACCATCCCTTGTAGTTCACTAGTTCTTGAGTTCTTTTGCCATTAACAAACAAGAAAACGCAAAAATGAGAGAAATGTATAGTATGTAGCAAGCCAACAACCTATAGTATGCAACAATGCAATAATTTGGCAGCTAATTAACACCTAGAGAGGTGAGACTTGAAAGGGCTGAGAGACAGAGAGAGTGAGAGGCGCTGAAGCTACGAATGAGGTATGAGGAAATGAGGAATATGTTTAGCCTTTTAGGAGGTTAGCGTTAGGAATTGACGGCTAAGATTATAAGATCTCCATTCAACGGCTAGGATTAATACAATTTAATATAAACAAAAATTAAATGTTGGTACAGTAATTACCGTGGTAATGAAAATCTATTACCGTGGTAATGAAAATTTATTACCGTACCGTACCGTCAAGTCTATAATTAGTACGGTAACCAACCGCAAAAGTCGGTAACCGACTATGTCAGTTACCAATTTAATTGGCTCGGTTGGTTTTGCGGTAATCGTGATAAATTCTCATACCATGCCAGCCCTAGTTTGGGCAACCCAGTTCAGCAGGTAAGCCCCACTTTCTCTTCTTCTTTCTCGCCTCAAAACCATGTCTTATGTGGAAACGGTTGTCCATTCAAAGTATTATCATGAATGTATTCTCATGTTTATGAATCCCTCAAAGTTTTGAGTGAATAAATCTCAATTTTAATTCTAGTGTGACGTAAAGTTTTGACCTTTCATAGGTAAAATCTCAATTGCTTGCTGGGTTCGACGTTATAGGATTAGAACTGTCGTGGATTGTTGGCTTTTATGAGGGTTGATTGTCATATGCTTTTTGTGTGGGAGTTGGAACAACTAGCAACCCATGGTTTTGAGGTAAAAAAGAAGGGTGGTTATGGTGATTTGTAATTGTTTTGAGTGGTGCTGGAATAAAATGAGATGATCTTTGACAGTGTTAGGGTAGCAGGGGAGGAAGTTTTATGTGATAGAGAAAAAATATCATCAACTTTCTGCCTAATTCTAGTTGATGACAAAACAAATGACTTCATTCTTTGATAATGCCTAGTATTGGTTAGATTGCTTTTGGGTGGCATGATCGCATATTCTGATGGATTCATATGTTGTTGTCATGGCTATTGTCTGTGTTTGCGTAAATTTCTTTTGGGCAAGGGTGCATTTGACTATGGCTTTTGAGGGCAAGCAGTGAAGAATTTGTTCGAGGACTTCTTCCGATAGATTGCCTGCCATTGATGGGTTTAGAATGAGAGAGTGTTTGCCCTAAGTTCCACACTTGGAATGAATAGTTGGGGTTTGGGGGTTTATATGAACTTATGAAGAACTAGTGTTGTGGGTTGGTTTTCTGATTCTGGGAAACATGAGATGGAGTTGAGACTTGGAAATTGGAATCCCCCTTTTGTAATTTTTTTTGGTTTGGTCTGATACCCTGTGGGGGTGACCGGGTGAGGCCGTGAGGGTAAAAAGGGTGACAAAACCGTCATGTTTTTGTGTGTGTTAAATTGTGAGTTTGTGACTTTTTTTTCATGTGAGTTTGTGACATTGTTGTGTGGTGTAAAGTGTATTAGCTATGACATTCATATGTTGCTGTCATGGCTATTGTCTTTGTTTGTGTAAATTTTCTTCTAATAGAGATAGGTTCGTATGCTGTTGTCATGGCTATTGTCTGTGTTTGTGACTTTGTGTGTATGTCTGGTGACGAAGGTATATATGGAAGTACCAATCATTATAACCGGCAATTAATGACATGAAAGGATCTAGGTATGATAGGCATTTTACCTTTTCTAAATTCTAAACTACGCATATAACTTTTAAACTTCAAGAGTTCATGATACATTTTTAGGCATTTTACCTTGTTTGAACTTTCAACATTATCTAAGATTTTGTTATTGGGATTTTGTTATTTTCAGTGAAACTTAGAGTTAATTTGTGCAGTGGGGTACTTTTGCATGTAGAATTCAGGTGATTCTTTTCTTATATGCATTGCTCTTCCAACTTTTGTGCTTGTTGCTATGTTTTTCCTATGTTCCAAGATCACATTAAAAGAAGACGAATGACACTTGAATTGCAGCCACAGTAACAGCAAATTATATAGCAGCCACTTGTGTCCTAACCAAAATTTCTTACTCAATAGAAACAACAAATTATATTTTACTGATTAATATGTTGTGCACATGCCTTCATGTACAGAATACAAGTAAACGCTTTGTATGGCTTTCAGTCTTGGTTATTTGCGAGTCAACGTTGGATTTCTGAAGGCTTCTTCATACTGTAATTGCATCTATTGGAATCCTCATCACGGTTCATTGGATTTAAAGTCTCACATCTTGAAGCCAGTGATAAATTAAGAAAGTCGATCAACTAGCATATTTGTGTATTCATTCTTTATGTTCATGAAGAAAAAATGACTTGTACATCACTGAACAATACATTAATAAGGCAAAATTAAAGATACATGCAATTGAATTACTATGTAGTTGAATGTTGATCAATACGCTTGTTCTTTTAGCAATGAGAAGGTCTTTGAAGCTAGGCAGTCACTGATGCCTCATGCTTCCACTTTCCACTGCTATTATCTCTGTGAATTTTTGAATGTTCATCTTCATTTCTTCAACTCCGAAGAGGCTTGGAAGCGCTTCTATGATATTATGAATGCTCTATATTGCATGATCAACACCTTTGGTTACTTGGGAGCTGCCCACTTATGAATGAAATGTGCACATTTCGGTGAGGATATGATTATGTGGTTACTCAAGTACCGAAGGATTTACTTCTACATGCACTTACCAATACAGTATGAAGACCCATACCCTTTCTCGCTTGTATGTAACAGATACTATCGTCAAAGAAGAGCTGAAAGAATATCATTATGAATTTATGAGGACTATTGGGAATGACATTATTTAACAAAAGGTCACCACAACACTTCCAACAATATTGTTGGTGAGAACCAAGAAATAAAAGAGAACTATTTAACCAATTACACTTTTGGATCACTTAGAGGAGTTATAGAATACTCATTTGGAGTATGGAAAAAAATAGAAAACTTTAAAAAAACATGCAAGGATATTCATAATTATATCCGAAAATATGCACATCATGATAAACATTTTGTCCGAGGTGAAGAAAGTGAAGGTGGTGGAGATGAAGAAGATGATAATGACGTAAAAGAACAAAATCATCATGGTGCACAAGAAATGGATAAATTAAGAAACACAAGATTGTTCAAAGTTTGATAGATGCGCGTGTATGAGTATTTATGTATTTACATGATCCTAATCAAAACTAAGTTATTAATATAAAAATATATTTGTTTAAGATAATTTTAAAACTATCCAGTTAATGTCATATATTTTCAAGCATTGTTTTAAACTAAAATTGACAAAAAATTATCTTACATGTCCAAATTGGTCATTTGACAAATTAAAAACATAAGCCAGTTTGAGTTTACCAAACGCTCTGTTATAACTTCTGCCACTAACAACCACTTATATAAACTAGTTTACCAAACAGTTTGCTACTTTACTTATTTAGTCGCTTAATCTAAAAAATCAACATAAACCAACTTTTTTTATAAGCTCAGTTGCACCAAACATAGCCTACATGTATTCTTTATCACTGCAAAATACGGTGTTTATAGGGACGGCTTCCGATGCAGAGATATATTATGTTGTGTACATTATTCTGTGTATGTAAACAAATGCTCTATAAGAAAGCTTCTTCACACATGATGATGATGATACATAGCAAGACATTCTTCCAGCTCCTCAGCAAACATCAATTACGGTAATAATTCAACTTTAGGCTGACCCGATTGATTAGTCCAAGCCCCTCTCCAGTGTGACTACTGACTAGTAATACAACATGGAGCCCCAAAACACCCAACTCTACTATAAAACTTTTATCTTCTTGGTTCTGATGGAACTGAGAGCCTCCTCTTGTTATTTCCTGCGTATGATCAATCATTATGGATTACATTCTTAGAGCAAGAACAAGAGCGCAAACTAAAGTCCAGACATTTTTACCATCCAATTGATGTTCCGTGTTTCAAATTTATTAACAGGTCTAACATTTTTCTCAAAAAAAAAAAAAAACAGCCAACACTAAGAGATTTAGGAGATACTTAGGAGGGCGACATACCAAGGAAGCTTAAAAGTATCTTTCCACCATCCCTGCTTTGTGCAGTTCGCAACTATCTTATCCAACCGTACAATAATCTCAGAGAATGTTGGCCTACAATAGGGGTCTGGGTTCCAACATTCCTCGATCAATCTGTATACACATTATTGAAGTATATAGAGTATTATCATTCCTTTATCAAAAATAAAAAGAAACATGTCATCACTTTTGATTTAGAAAAGATATCCTCACTCTCATATACTTGATATGAAATCTTATGTGTTCAACAGCACCCTCAGCATTCAATATCTCAAGCCGGAAGGTATGACTTAACAATGTTATCATATATTTAGAAAAAGAATTGCATTGTTCTGGAAATGATAAAACCCCCATATGCAAATTATGGGAGTGACTGAGATCATTATCTTGCAAAGGTAATATGCTATTCCATGAAGGACCCAACTAAATAAATGCAGGAGCATATTCATTTTCTTTTCCTTTTAAGAAACAATTGAAACTAAACCAGGACTTCCTAAGCTGTCTTTGAAAAGAAAAGCACATAGCTAGATAAACAGGATACTAAGTAAATATTCTAAAGGTGCCAGCACATTGCACGGTTTACTTTTTAATTGTCACATAGATGCAATTCATTAAATTCATGAATTTTCCCAAAAATTTAGACGAAGTGGACATATGTTAACAGAGAAATTAGAAAACAAACTTACTCTTTTAGTACAGAAGGATAAATTTTTGACTTCGTTCTCATTGGTGGTCTTTTTCCTTCTAAACACATCATTTTTAAAGCCTCTTCAATAGGGTTCTGATGGAATGGCTGGACACCCTCAATCATCTATGAAAAATTAGAAACAAAATAGGAAACACAAAGTCAAGACTTTATGTACAACTAGTAGAAGGTTGTGTACTATTATTCAGAAAACAAACTCCACAAGAAGTTAAACAGTAAACACCAATCGCAAAGTCGCCCAAGGCGTGGAAAGGGTTACATATGTCATAGATAGGAATATGTAGCTGAACAAGCATTGAACAATCAAGACAGGCAAGATGAGAAACAACTGAACCAAACATCCTTTTGAACATGAACATAGATAGGAAAGCACCTCATATAATATGAGACCGAAAGAATATGCATCCGCACTTCTGTCAAAAATTTCATCTCTGTAAATCTCAGGTGCCAAATAGAGACCTACAGATCAGAAGAACAATAATGACTGAAACCATAATGAATATTCTCAGATGAGGCTCAGTCACACAACTTACTTGAATGACCATTGTTTGCCCAAGGCTGTGACAGTTTTGCTTTGTCAGGAGAAATATTTGACAACCTTATCAACCCGAATCCAGTTATCTTCAAATGACCTCCATTATCAAGCAAAATATTTCTGGCACCTTACCAAAATTTCGAATATTAAAGTAAAGCACATCCCAACAATAACAGACAGAATTCAACTGGCAATTGCTACAGACATTAAATCAACTTTGGGAGTTGGTTGCCTTACTTTGGCTTTAAGTCACAGTGGATTATCGGGTCTGGTTTACATTCGTGAAGATAATTCATGCCCCTGATAACAACAATAAGTAAAAGAAAAGTTAGTAAATGATGGACTAGCTGCAGAAGCATTAGAAGGAACACCAAACTTGAAATTTAAGCATATGATGTGTAAGGCCCTTCAGAAATAATGATTGGAAAATAAGTTGCACATGCCTTGCAATGTCAAGAGCAAATCTCAGTGCTTTTGATGGAGATAAACGTCCTTTCCTTAGAATATAGCTTCCTAAGTCACCCTGAAAGATCACCACAAAAGAAAGGTCAGTTCATGGTTAAAACATACGTGGGTTATACAAATGTGCTTACGCGTGCAAAGAGATATAGATCTTACTTTCGCATGATATTCTACAACAATCATCATGGGTATATTCTGGGTAACAGCACCAACAAACTGAACGACATTCGGATGCCGAACCTTCTCTAGCAATGTCAATTCATTATTGAAAGCATTTCTGCTCAATTTAAAGGAAAATTGTCAAAAGGTATAACATAAGAATGTACCGTTAGAAGTCTACAATACAACATGGAAGTCCCCAGAATGGCAAAGAACCTAACAACACCAAAAGGCTGATTACTCAAATACATGAAGTTTTAATTTTTGCATGAGTAGAGCACAATTATATAGAAAATAAAGCCAGAAGAAATTCTTATTTAGCACAATCTTAGGCAGGAGCTAGCGCATACATGCTTTCAGGGTCTGAATAGCTTTCCTTGTCTAGTATCTTAACAGAAACCTTTGTACCATTCCATTTAGCCACTTGATACGTTCCCTGTAGAGTTACACACAAACCATAAACTTAGTTCTTTTGCATATATACATGGACTTAAGAAGAGCAAGCAGAAATCTAAAAAGTAGAGCAGAAAAGGGAAGACCTTTGTTATTCCATCACCCTTTCGAACTTGAAGCTCTAACGGATTAAGCTCATATTCTGGAACTTCTCGAGGATTTGCAACTGTCATTGGCGTCTTCCTGGTTTTCTAGAAATTAAGTAAAGGAGATAATCAATTTGTTAATCTCCACGCAGCAGGCAGCAGAAATGGAAGTTTGAAAAACAGTTGAGTTGATAATGTACCGGAACTTTGGCTCCCCGCGCCTTCAAAATGTTGTACACGTCTGTATTCCCATAATACTTGGCATCAGCAGCTGCCTGTCCGCACCAGATTTATAATAACAAAAACAAACTCATAAACAATTCCAAATATTAACTACAACTTTGAAGGCTGAGCCTCCTTTTTTAACGAATAACAATGATTTTGTTTTCTTCAAAATCGAAAGCTACATGTTACCGAATGATTGATTGGTTGAAGCTGCTTGGGAAGCAAGAATATGTATACATATGAAAATGGTAAAGAAGAAAGAGAGAGTTACCGTACTGCCCCAGCGATCGCGAGCATCGATGTTGGCCTTGCGGCTGAGCAGGAGGCGGCAAACGTCGACGTGGCCCTCGCAGGCGACGATGTGGAGAGCGGTGCGGCCATCTAAGTCGATGCTGTTGACGTCAATGCCTTGATTGAGAAGGTCTTCGACGCCGTTGACGTCATTGCGGCAAGCAAGGAAGAGCAGCTGCATGGTCGAGTCGAGATTCTCCGGCACGGAGAGCTCGACGTCGTCCTCGCTGGGGCTGCGGCGAATGGGGTCAAGAGAAGACTGGCGGCCGAAGCTGAAGCGGAGGTTGTTGCGCCTGGGATCGAGGGAGGACTGACGGCTGAACTGGCGGCTGAGATTCCGGCGGATGGAGCCGGTGGAGAACTGGCGGGAAATGCCTCGCTTGAGTTGCGCCGCGATGTTCTCCATTTTGAGCTGCGCTTGATGTTGTTGTCGTCGTCGTCGTTCCGAACAATTGTGGTGGCGGCGCTAGAGACAGTATCTGATAATCATCATCATCATGGTTTGATCGAGCGAGGGTGTCCTCTCGATTCTGTTGTGTGTTTAGTGATGGTGGGTTCGGATCGAGAGCTTGAGCGGGAGTGAGAGAAGCTCTCGATGCCGATAGAGGCCGGCGGCAAGAGAGAGAGAGAGAAGAAGAAGAATGGTTGAGAAAAGAAAACTAAGGAAGAAGAAGAGAGATCCGAGCGATGCGCGACATGTGAATGAATATACAAGGAAGGAAGGAAGGAATTGTCTCTCAACGGTGGGTCTGCTATCACTGGTGCGCAAAAGCCTCCTCCTCCTCTAGTTTTTCCTCCTTTTTATTTTTCCCTTTATAACCCAACCTAACCCAATTATTGTGTAACCCCCATTTGCTTAATTATTAACGGATGACAGAACTATTGTAACAGGCTCCTGCAGTACTGTGCTGCTTTTGTGTTCATCTGAAAAAGGAGAGGAAGTGCGTTTACGTTGAGAATGACATGCTTGGTTTTATTAACGTGCAGAATTGATGGAGAATAATTTACAGGACGGTGATGGAAGGGAATGGGGATGAGTCACTGCAAGTCAGTCCACTGTATGAGTCACTTGCAGGTCAGCCCGGCCGACAAGGGATTTTATAATTAAGCTTCAATGGGATTACCTAACTAATCACACACTAATTTTGGATTAATGGGGATTGAAGGCATGCCATTTTATATACGCAACCGTATACAGAGCCGGTAGATGCCTGCACTGGATGGAGACAAAGCCCACTTTGGTGTAAGTCCAAAAGGACAGCCAGATCAAACTAATCAAGGCCATTATTATCATTTTATGAGATATAAACACGTACCAGCCGAAAATTCTCCAGTAACCTACGTGGCACAGCCATAACGGCATAACCATGTATTAGTTAATTTTGGTTTGACAAATATTTATTTATTGACAAATATTTAGTGCGTATGGTACACGATCTGCTAACAATCGAAAAATGAAGAAGAAGCTCGGACTATTTCCTGCCATTAGTGACAATCTCTGGAATTAAAATCGAGCATGATTCCTCAATCACAACTGTACAGCAAATAAAATGCAGCTTGCTGCTGGTATAATTTCTATTTTGGGGGCTCACATCATTTTTGGACCTGGCAGGGTAAACCGGAGAGAGTACAGAGTCCAGATCCAAGTAAAAGCCTATTGGGCTGGGACCACCGAAGATCCAAGAGCCTGACAAGGGGCGTTATAGTCAAATCCCTTTATGGTACTCGATATATTAATAATTCACTTGGATGTGTCATGTGTAGACGTCATTCCATTTCTCCGGCCGGCCATGGCGACTATTTCAGCTCCGCATCCCTTCCCCTCCTCAAAAACGAAACAGCTGTCTTCCTCTTCCAGGCTCTTCTTTGCCTCCTCTGAAACTATTACGCTTGCTTCTTCAGCAGTCTCCCGATCGATAAGTCACACCCATCATCATCATGACCGCTACACCAAACTCGTCGTCTCCGCTTCTAAAAGCATCGACCAAACAATCTCCGACTACGGCTCTCCCCGCCCCAAGTATGTTTCTTATTTTGTGTTTTATGTTTACGCATCAGAATTTACTGTTTGCTTCAATTCAATTCATTGATGCATTGATCAGGGGAGTGAGGAGGCATGCGATTTCGGTGTTTGTTGGGGACGAAAGCGGAATGATAAACCGGATATCAGGGGTATTTGCAAGGAGGGGATTCAACATTGAGTCCCTTGCTGTTGGTTTGAACAAGGACAAAGCCCTCTTCACCATTGTCGTCTCCGGAACCGATAACGTCTTACGCCAGGTCATTGAGCAGCTCAACAAGCTCGTCAATGTCATCAAGGTCCTCCACTTTTTCTTATTATTCTTCTCTCATTTCTGCACCGTTTACACCTGTTGAACTGCTATTGTAACTGTTTTTTTTTACTCATCTTCTGAGGTTCGTTTGATAATCTAATGCCTAGGTTGATGATCTCTCTACTGAACCTCAAGTAGAACGTGAACTAATGCTTATCAAAGTAAATGCAGAGCCACATTACCTTGCTGAGGTACTTACTTCCCTGTGTTCAACATTGCAACCTTTCATCATAGTTTTCGATTTTTTTTTTCTGTTTTTAATGATTATCGCTCTTGTGTTTGTTTCTTATTTGCAGCTCAAGTGGATAGTCAATATCTTTAGAGCAAAAATCGTAGATATCTCAGACCATTCAGTAACCATTGAGGTACTCTTTTTTGAAAGTTTAGTGCATATATCATCTCTAGGCATGCCTTTTCCGAAAATGTATCTCCATTGTCTCCCTGACTGAAAATAGCTCTTGCATTTTGATTTTTATTTATCGAGTCTTGACATTGAGTTACTTGATTCTTTATGATACAGGTGACAGGAGATCCTGGGAAGATGGTTGCTCTTCAAAGAAATCTAAGCAAGTTTGGGATCAGAGAAGTTGCCAGAACCGGAAAGGTGCAAACTTGAAGACCAATAGCAGCCATTTTAGCTGTTTTCTTCTACTTTTACTAACTCGTAATCATTTACTGATGTATTTGATGTGTCAATATCTTTAATCTTTCCTGCTCATAGATAGCTTTGAGGAGAGAAAAGTTGGGAGCTTCTGCTCCATTTTGGCGCTATTCAGCAGCTTCATATCCAGATCTTGAGAGAAAAGTGACTGTTGATGCTCTTGCAGGGGTTGATAATGGAGTTGTCAACACCGAATCTGATACATCTTCTGGGGTATAACCTTCCTCAGCAAAGTTTATGCTGTATTGTTTATTTATTTCATTTGGTGTCCTCTACATTTAACAATGGGATTGTAGTATGAGGCTGCTCATGTTCCTCCATAAATAGAGTGGAACTATTGAAAAATAAAGTCGGAGTCATAATTCAAGTATTCCACTGCATGACTTTACCACATTCATCTTCAAATTCAGTGATATGTCTTATGGTATAACAGCACGTCATTATTGAACAATATATTGATGTATCTCTATCTGTTTCTGAAGGGTGATGTTTATCCTGTGGAGCCTTCTGGTACCGTTAGTGTCAATCAAGTCCTTAATGCTAACTGGGGTGTTCTCAATGATGAAGATGTAAGTCAGAAACTTTATAACTGCTCATAATTAGTTTTGTTTTTTTAGTTCTCGCTCTCTTTCAGTTGGGTGAAAGTCATACACTGCAACAATCACCAAATTGTGTTCAATACTTCAATTGTATTGAAAGTCTGAAACTGTTCAGCAGTAAAGTTTGGTCTACATATACTAAGCTTAATATATTTTTCTGAAAAGCTAGATTAGCTTACCCATAAAGTGCCCTTTTTATGAATATAATATTTTATGTTAATCTCCTAATTTTTCTCTGAAATTAAAGACTTTTACTTTTGCCTATTGATCAACTCTCTGCAGACCAGCGGACTTAGATCACACACTTTATCCTTGCTTGTAAACGATGTTCCTGGTGTTCTTTACATTATTACAGGCGTTTTTGCTAGAAGGGGTTATAACATTCAGGTAAATATTTTTAGACTGTTATTTTCTTTTTACGTCGTCTCTATTTTACACCAGATAGAAAAAAGAAACTTTGCATATATACATAATGGTCAAATGTGAAGCAGAAGGAGGAAAGCAGCCGCGTTTATTATAGTTGAGTGAAAAGTAGCAACTTCTTTAGGGCAATGTTCTTGACATATTGTATGATAAAATAAAGAAAACTGAAACATATTGACATGTTTTAGAATTATCTTCATTTTACTTAATCAAGTCGAGTTTGACATTTCAGAATTAAGAGTCTAAAAATTGTCGGACACTCAATCTACAAATATTTTAATTTTGGCCGATATTCTCGCTTCTATTTTCCATGCTATTTGAAATTATGGGCATCTCCTTAACTATACTGGTTTATTTTTATCAGAGCTTAGCTGTCGGCCATGCAGAAGTTGAGGGGCAATCTCGCATTACCACTGTTGTTCCTGCAACAGATGAATCAATTAGCAAGTTGGTGCAACAGCTTTATAAGCTTGTTGATGTGCATGATGTGAGTATGTTTAATTATTTTAGACACAGCATATGCTTAATGTCTTAGAATATTCGCTGGATTTATCTGTTGGGATTGACACAATGAGGGAATACAAAGCTATGCTATCTGGTTAATGTATAACTGTGGCTTACTGGTGACTTGTTCAGGTTCGAGATCTTACTAACTTGCCATTTGCTGAGCGAGAATTGATGTTGATAAAAATTGCTGCCAATGCTGTTGCTCGGAGAGATGTACTTGACATTGGAAACATCTTTAGGGCCAAGGCTGTTGACGTTTCTGACCACACTATAACCCTTGAGGTGAATTTGCCCTGCTGGCCTACCCAATATTTGGAATTAATTAGAACAATTATATTTTCTATAGGAATTCTGGATCTCTGCTGAATGTTACCAGAAAGATTTTGCCTTCTCATGTTCATGGGTTTTTAAATGGAGATTCCACCACTATTAGCACTGATCATCTTGATTGATATGTTTTCATCCAGCTCACAGGAGACCTAAACAAGATGGTTGCACTGCAGAGATTGTTGGAACCCTATGGGATTTGTGAGGTTTGTCCTGCAATCTTAATTGCATCTCGTAACTTTTAATACAATAGCTGTTTTGTCCAATAGGGGCTTCATTCTTGGTTATGTGTGGGTTTTGCAGGTGGCGCGTACTGGAAGAATTGCTCTGGTGCGTGAGTCAGGGGTTGATTCTAGATATCTCCGTGGATATTCTCTTCCTCTTTAGTTTGACAAACTAAGGGTGAGTGTGAGTGAGTTATAGATGTGTGCAAGGCAAATATGCATATTTCTTGTACATGCATATTAGTAAGACTACAGTTATAACTAGCAGATTTATTATGCACAAAATTTTGATGCAGATCAACTTTAATTAGGTTATTGCAGACCTATTCTTTTGTTTAGATTCATAATACACAGCGTACTGAAGTAGTACGGTTTCTGTGTTTGACATGAAGATAGTAACAGGTAATTTAGACCAGCGGTTTCAGAAATCCAGCATCGACTTTGAAAATCCTCCTCAAGAAGTCTTATCATTGTAAGGAAAAATACTAGGTTTTACCACATGAATGTGATATTTATTGATTATACACCATACTGAGCTAGTGTCTGATCATTCTCGGGAGACAACAACCACCTGCTTTCCGACATTGCGACCTGCAGAGTCCAATGAGAGCTGATGGAACACTTTCGAGGCCTTCAGCTATATCTTCCACACATGTGATCTTCCCTTTTATTACGTCTGGCAGAAGCGTTTCAAGAAATTTGTAGCGATGATAGTAACTAATAACAGTACAACCTTGCATCCGGATCTCTTTGGTTATCAGAGTCATCAAGTTTGTACACGTTGAGGCTTCTCAAGGTTGTACAATGATACAAACCATCGTTGGGATATAAGCTGCGTGGACAAGACCCCCGGGGATTTTGTACTCGCAACAACTATTATATGTCAATATATATGATACTGACCTTTATAAAGCTGCATCCAAGTTTGGTTCATCTTTATAATTGAAAGCCTCGTCATACCCGAACTTGTTCTTCAACAAATCAAACCTTAACTCACAGAAAAAGATACAGTATATTTAGAAAAACGTAAAACAGCAGTGGGGAGTTGATTGATAAACAAAAACCCATCAAGATTCAGAGAACCTTTTCTTTACTTCCGGCACTTCCCACAACATAGCAACCCATGAGTTTGGCAAATTGGCTAACAAGTTGACCTACTGCTCCCGATGCTGCTGATATGAAGACTCTCTCTCCTTTCTTAGGAGAGCAAACCTCATAAAAACCTGCATAAGCAGTCATTCCAGGCACACCAAGAATTCCAGTATAGTATGAGAGAGGCACATCAGTATTGTCAATCTTGAAAAGAGTCTCTGTTGCACCGATGACAATATATTCCTCCCAACCAATGTTTCCCCAAACCAAGTCGCCTTGCTTAAGGTTTGCATCCCCAGATTCCACGACTTTAGCCACTCCAAGTCCGGTTATAGGCCGGTTATGGCATATGAGTAATCAATCCTAAATATGTAGTTATGTACTGTGTTCTTTGTAAATCAATATCAAATGTGGAACAAAAGCAGAGAGTTATTGACTGACCGGACAAGGAGTGATTGAGTTGATATAAGATGGAGTATCAGAGCGAGGCACGGTCATATGGGCTCGAATATAAGCAAAGTTCTAAAAAACGCTAGGCGCTAATCGGGTGGAAAGCTAGGAATTAGCGTCTAGAGGACTAGTCGGAGGACTAGGTTGGAACTAGGTTGTTTTTTTATTTTTAACTATGAATGCATATATTTATATAGAATAAAAATATAATTGATATCATAATGTTCAAATACAGTGAAAATACTTAAAATACAGATAAAATGTTTCACAACAATGAGACAATGAGATTTTAGAAATTAAAAAGCAATTGTGAGTTTGATTTTTCCAAGCATAGCTTGAAAAAAATTCAAACTCAAGCCGCCCACGCGCTGACTAGGCGGCCTAGTCATGGATTAGGCGGACTAGTCGGCCAACTATCAATTTCTTGCCTAACTCTGGGGACTAGGACATAATTGGACGGTGTGTGAGCGCCTGGCGCCTAGGCGGGACTAATCGGCCTGGATGGGGATTTTTAGTACCTTGAATATAAGGGTCGCAGGACAAGTAGAGGTTCTTGACCAAAACAGAAGTGAAACCTTGTGGGAGCTTTAGTGTGGTTGTACTAGTGATCAATTGCATGTCATATCTTTGGGGAAGCCGGTGACATAGTCTTTCAAGTTTCAATATCACCAATTCACCTGCTTGTTTCTCACTACTTCCTCTCCTCCTTTACCACTCGCCATTGCTATTGATTCTTCTTTAGTTTCTCTCTGTGTTTCTAAACCCCGTACAATTCGTCTATTTATAGTAAGAGACACGTACAGAGATCAACCAATGATAAACAACTGCAATGGTCATACAATGAGAGGCTAGAAATGATGCAGTCGCCTATGTCATCCATCACTTCAGCAGTTCAGCTTTGCTATCTATCTACAGAAACAGATCGAGTAGATCATGTGGCGTAGTCGCTTATGTTATCCATCAAAATTCAAATGCTGATCGATGACTGGCTGCCGGCTACAAAACTACCTCCAGTCCCCAGATTTCACCTTTTGCATGCATGCCTTTCACGATCTGAAATCTTCTTCCTCCTATACATATATAATTATATATCAACCACAAAATGAATGGTCTCTTAACCCAAATTTGTTTAATGAGCAAGATTCTTTGGATAATTGGTTTGTTCTTAGATTCAATTCAGGGGGCTCCTACGAACCTGGTACTGATCTTCATTCTTATCAATTTTTCCTTGTTGAACTATTAGGCATGGAAAATTTTCATTTTCTAAGCTAATTATTTTTTGGTTAAGTTCCTAACGGATAATTAGTGCACTCTTTTCCTCGATTCTGCTTACACGTGTATGATCGCCAGTAAAATTAGTTCTACATTCAGATGTGAAGCTACTGGAACATCAGTAATCGATACTTAACAATGAATCGGAATGACCACAACATTTCCTCATCACACACACACACACACATATATATATATATATATATATAGCTCTCACAAAACTTGTAGAAGTAAATTTTAAAGATACTTACAAGATAGAGATGTATGCTTTTACATCTGTGACTACCATAATGATACAGCTCTCGCAGACTCGCACTCTGATCAAAATACATAATTCTATCACAATTAAGCTTCTTGGAATTACGTGCTTATTACATGCCATCATTCATTAAAACCAGGCATGACCCGGCGCCTATGATAGAGCAAGATCATTTCAATAGCTACGCTTGATACCTCAATGATGCATGCATGCGTATGGTAATACAGATTATACAGTGCCAGAAGTGATGATCAATATAGGAACTTGGATGAGTAGTAAGTTTACAAGCACGTATTTTCAAACTTATGTATGTCTCGTGTCAAGCCTAATGGACGA
Source organism: Argentina anserina (assembly GCF_933775445.1). Taxonomy (NCBI): domain Eukaryota; kingdom Viridiplantae; phylum Streptophyta; class Magnoliopsida; order Rosales; family Rosaceae; genus Argentina; species Argentina anserina. Next base: position 212,524 of record NC_065872.1, on the reverse strand, counting down.
CGACTCGATCATGTAATCTTAAGTTAATCTTTAAGCAGCATTCAGCATGGATGCATATTACTTCGTAACCTTTAATCTCACATAATCAACTAGGCTACAATTAATCAAACTGAGATTCATGTATAGACTATAGTTATGCTTGATCAAGTTTCCATGCATACATATATATTCAATCGAACTCTGTATTCGGGATTGAGAGGCCAAGCTCTTTCGTGGAAACTTGAGTGAAATTAAGTAAACAAGTGAGTAACATCGTACAACGAACGAGTCGAGATATATATCTAGCACCAAAAATTAAGAAAAAGAATCCCTCAAGGCCTGCAGGTAAGAATCAATTGACGAAGAACCCCGATGAGTGGAACTATATTGAAGGAGGGGCAGGAGTGAGATCGAGCTATTGCATGCATATCAATGTGCAAGTATTACTGTGAAAAATATACCATATTTATTAATATCACACGGCTTTCGTCAACACAAAATGCAATCTCCAGAGCAATTAAGCTGACCATGTACCTGACAGAATTCCTAATAATAAGCACCAAGCTCAACTGCAGATTCTTAAACAACTTAAAACTCAAACATAAAAGCTAAAGACTCTGGGACTTCAGAAGTATGAGCAGTGCCGGATCAGTAATCACTCTTTAGAAACAACGACCACCTGTTTTCCCACACTCCGGCCAGCAAAGAGCCCAATTAGAGCCGCCGGAGCGTTCTCAAGGCCTTCAACTACATCTTCCACATATGTAATCCTCCCTTCTTTTATGTAAGGCAAAACTGTTTCTAGAAACTTTCCATACAGATGATAGTAACTGAAGACCAGGAAACCTTCCATGCGGACCTGCTTAAAAATCAGAGACATTAAATTATGTATGCCTTCAGGCCTCTCCAGGTTGTACTGTGAGATCATCCCACACACTGCTATTCGCCCTTTCACCCTCATGTTTGGTAGCACGGCATCAAGCATCTTTCCGCCCACATTTTCAAAGTAAATGTCGATACCATCAGGAAAGTACCTGCAGGTAAGCAATTCAACAACACGTTTAAACTTGATGTAACTTGCCAAAATGAGGCATATGCTCAGCATGAGACAGCAGACACATTCTTTTCCCCTTTTGTTTTCTAGATTTGATTCAGACTCTGATTAACGTTGGATAAACTAATCAGTCTAGTATCAGCGTGATTAAGATAATAATCCTCGACTAACTCAAAACATTAAGCATATTTTGGATTCTGACAAGCTAAGAGATGTGCTACGTTCTCACCTTCTTAAAGCTGCATCCAGATCAGGTTCGTCTTTATAGTTGAAAGCGTCGTCAAATCCAAATTTTTTCTTCAGCAAATCAACCTTAGCTTCCAGAAATCGTATATCCACAGATTAACATAGTAAATACAGGGAGGTAACAAAAGTTAATTAAATATCGAATATCAAGATGCAGAATGACACCATATAAATCATCAGATTCACTTTTTATGCAGTATGTATTACAGTATTAGAGGCATATCATATAAGCGCTTTACTTTGATAAGTAGAGATGATCGAGGTGACAAATCAGTAGAACTGAAGGGCACCGGAATAAGATTAGCTTGATATTAGCAATTTTCTTTCTTTTTTTTCCTTTTTTAGTAATGTAGGCAAAAGACTAAAGCCACCATAATACAAAATACCACATATTTTTCTCTCTTCTTCTTGGAGATCTCCAAGGCGCTCTCGCGTATTAGGGTTAGGGTTTTGTGAGAAAACTCATTTGTGCGGCGCCGATCCTACTATGGCTACGTCAGTAGCTTCCATGACAGCGCGTCCGGCTGCCAGACTCTCGCTTTCCAACAAAGATGATGAGATTGTTGATCTTGGAAATCTCAAACAGAAGAAAGGAGGTTTTGTGGCTCCTAGGTTTTACCTAGTCAGAAAATTAAACACGACTAGGGCTGCACCTTTCGATCAATTTTGTGGCGTTGTGCGGTCGAGGTGGAAGCTGAACACACCGGTAGAGGTGTAGGCAAGGGGGGATTGATATTTGTTCACCTTCAAGATTGCGAAGGATAGGGATCAAGTAAAGAAGGGAGGTCCATGGGCGTTTCAGCGAGCCATGATCTTCATCAATGACATTGATGGTTTCTCGAATCTTATGGTTGTTCCTCTTGATTTTGTTTGGATCTGGGTTGAGATCCGGGGACTCCTACCAGCTCTTATGACGGTTCCAATGGCGCAATTGATTGGTTAAACCATTGGTCACCCTGTGTTGGAAGTGGAAGAGGCTACGTTGCTCAGTGGTGTTCTTAGGGTTAGGGTTACCCTACCTCTGCATGCACTTGTACGCCTCGAGCGTCGACTTTGTATATCTTCGAAGGAGATAGTTTGCGTGGAGTACATGTATCTGCGTCTTTTGGGAAGGTGTAGAACTTGCGCCATGATCAACCATGGGGGGGGGGGGGGGGGGGGGGGGGGGGGGGGATGCCCTCTTGAGATTCAGCCTAAGGTAGAGGAGGACGTTGTACCTTCGGATCCTCAACCAATGTCTCCAAACCCTAGGGCACCGGTTACGGTTTTTCAGGGATCTGTGAGCCTGGCTCCGATAACTACTGTGCCTCCTCCAATCTTTGAGAGTAGGAGGTTGCGGATCTAGGCCCCAATTGAAGCTCCAGCGGCGGAGAGGGCCTCTGGCACTTGGCGGCGCCGTGGGGAGGAAGCCTCACATGGATGGAAGCGTAGTAGGCAAGACTGTGCCTTGGAAGTGATGAATCTGACCCTTACGAAGCTAGGGTTAACCGCGACTTCCTCGGGTAAGATCGTGCTTCACTCGCCGACGATGCATGGCCGCCAGCGTGGTCAGAGGAACAAGGGCAAGAAAATGGCGGCCCGGAGCTAGATGCGGAGCTGGGATGACTCTGGCAGAGCTGCTGAGTGCGCAGGTGGACACAGGCCGAGTCAGTGCACATGGCTTTAGGGTGGATTCAGGGCATGTGTTGAAGGCTCAAGCCCCCATGAAGGATGAGGTAGTTGAAGAATGATTTCCTAGCCTAGCTAGGAAAGATTCTCTCACGTTTTTTCTTTCGACTTCATTAACACTGAGAGTAAGCAAATTGATGTCTTAGGATTGATGTGTTAGTGTTTTTATCGTTAGTTTAGACATGAAGGAGTTACTATGCTTTAGTTTTACTTTAGTTTTTCCGTTTTCGTTTTCGGACGTTTCAAACTTTTTTTTTTTTGGAAAATAGGACGTTTCAAACTTTAATTTGTATAATATACGTGTTTTTGCGCATTTCCATGCTTCATTAGTATAGTGTGTATTTGATTATTGTGGTAGTAGAAGGGCTTATGCCTAATGAAGTTATTTCATTCCCCAAAAAAAAACTTAAGTCACCATAATAGTACTTCCCAATATGTGCTAGTCTCTTGTATGTCTACATATTTAATTTCCAAATATATATACACATCACTAGAGACAATTTTAGAAAGACAATATTTAAAATAGATAAGAATGCAATTGAGTTAAAGATATGGAGCCTCAACTAAAACATTCAATTCATTTGATCTATGGGTACCAGTAACAAACCTTTTCCTTGCTTCCAGCACTCCCAACAACATAGCAACCTGTCAACTTGGCAAATTGACCAACAAGCTGACCTACTGCTCCAGATGCGGCTGAAATGTAGATCGTCTCTCCTTTCTTAGGGGTGCAAACCTCATAAAAACCAGCATAAGCAGTCATTCCAGGCATACCTACATAACATACAAATACGCATGCAGGATGCTTTCATGAGGGAACAATAAAAAATATACACAGAAAACCTATCGACTTGTGATCGACTAAAGCATGGAACTTTTTTGTTATATTCTCGTATACAAGGAGCTATGACATCAACGAAACAAAAGGCCTATTACCCCAACTTAACTCAAGGGTTAAGCTCTTAAGAGGAGCTGCAAGGTAACTAACTGTGGCTAATCAAATAAGCACAACAGACTAAAGACTTGGGAAGTCTGTAAGTAAAACAACCAATTTGTTGAATCAATTAAATTTAGAAAGCGGGAGAAATAGGCATACCAAGAAGTCCAGTATAGTAAGAGAGCGGCACATCAGTGTGGTGAATTTTAAACAGAGACTCTGTGGCAGTGATGACACTATATTCTTCCCAGCCAGTATGACCCCAAACCAAGTCGCCTGCCTTAAACTTTGGATCCCCAGATTCCAGCACTTTAGCCACTCCATAACCAGTTACAGGCTGCAATATTTCAAACCAAATCAAAACTTTAATTAATAAGCTCTACATACGCAAAAACCTATGAAGCACGGACACGCGGACAAGGGTCCGTATTGCATGTCCGTGTCGGACACGGACACGGACACGCTCTGTAACGACCCCAAAATTTCAAGCTTAAAAACTCAAAATTTCAAAGTCGTTAACACCAAACAATCTTGATGAAATCGAAATCATTTAAAATGTCACAGCGGATCATCTCTGAGTTTAAAATACAACTCAGTCAAACCGATTATTACAAACCAAATTATAATTCAACATTATAACAAATGGAAATGTATAATCCTCACAACAACCTCACAAGATAGTCACACAAAATCCTCACACAAGCTGGAGATAAATAACTTCAAGTCCTCTGAGCGGTCCGTCAATTCCCGCTAATCCACACCTGCGGAGTTATCCACTACACCATCGAATTAGTGCACCGGGATTGTAAACACAAACCCGGTAAACTTTACAGCTCGTATGAGTAAAATGAAAATATAACTCGCATATTAATATATATACGAAAATCCACAAATCAAACAAATATAAATGCACTCATGAGTCAATGGACGGCCCATCTGGTCGTCCCAAAGAAATATGAAATAAAACGCTCATGAGAAATTAAGTAACCCTTCTGGTTACCCAAATGCATTTATATTACGGGTACCAAGAACGCTGGTACACATCTGTTACCCCTCTCGTAATACACCGCCGATATTGGATAGCCACCCGCTACCCAACATCCAAAACAATCTGAGTACCCATGAGCAGATAACCACCCGTTACCTCACATGCAGTACTACGCTGATATTGGGTAACCACCCGCTACCCAACATCCAAAACAATATGAGTACTCATGAGCAGATAACCACCCGTTACCTCACATGTAGTACTATGGCGGACAGACTAGAGCTCTAACTGTATCGTAACTTTCGCCCGGCCAAAGGCTAGGTTCCGACTTGCCAAACACGTACAATAATCTCACATCATATTGTACCAAATCAAGTCCGAAGACAAATCAACATTTTAACAATCTCAATGTTAAAATCACGTACAATAATCTCACATCATATTGTACAAAAATCAAGTCCGAAGACAAATCAATATTTTAACAATCTCCATGTTAAAATCACGTACAATAATCTCACATCATATTGTACAAAAATCAAGTCCGAAGAAAAATCAACATTTTAACAATCTCCATGTTAAAATCACGTACAATAATCTCACATCATATTGTACAAATCAAAATCACATGCTCGATATATAAATCTCGTCATCAAAATGACATAAATCACGATAAAATCATAACAGTATATTATATAGCAAACTATATATATATATATGTACATATTTACCATTTATACAATATATATATAATCCATTATATCATATACATGTCATATTTCATAAACACGTCCGAAGACAAAAACTCGTCCGAAGACAAAACTCATTCGAAAACAAAACTCGTCCGAAGACAAAACGTTTTAACAAACACCATGTTAAAACCACGTACAATAATCACACCTCATATTGTACAAATTAAGTCACATGCTCAATATTTAATTCTCGTCATCGAAATGACAAATCCCAATGAATTTATAACAGTATATAATATAGCAAACTATATATATATATATATGTACTTATTACCATTTATACAATATATATATATATAATCCACTATATCGTATACATGTCGTAATTCAATATTAAAAACTCTTGTAAAATCTTGAATCTCCGCAAGGGTAGATTCGTAAATATGTGAGATTTTACTCACCTTCTTTCCTGCGTGCAACTTCCACGACCCTGAAAGTAATTTCCTCACTCGTTTCGTCAGTCACCTAATAGCACGATAAATGCTTAGAAAATGATACTTAAAATATCAGGTGACGAGTTCAGCACAGCTAAATGTTGTTCATAAAACATTGTTCATGTTTACTAATCACTGTTTTTACTAAACCACTGTTCACAGTAAATGTTTAACCAAAACACTGTTCACAGTATTGGTTTACCGCGACACTGTTCACATTTACTGTTACAGATCATTATTCAGAGTTACTGTTACAGATCACTATTCATGCGGAGCTACTATTCACAATTACTATTCATTCGGCGTTACTGTTAACCGTCCACCACCAATCATCACCAAATTTCACCACCACAACCTAAACAACATTTCCAACAACTTTCTAGTTGACACCAAGGTCCAAATCCGAGCCTAAACAGTCCCAACAACGAAGAACATAAATTCGGCACTATTCACAAACCCTAGAAATTGAAATTCGGGTACTTACACTTCGATTTGGCTTGATTCCTTTTGTGGAAATGTTGCTGGGACTGAGATAAGCAAAACCCCCCAAGAATCTCGAGCTATGGTGGCCGGAGGAGGCGGCGCAGCCACAACAGTAACTTCCGGCGGTTTCTACGCCGTGTGTGGTTGTCGCCGGATTGCAAGGCGTAGCCCAAAAGATGGAGCTCGTCGAGCCCGTCAGTTTGATAGGTGGCACGACACGAGGCGACGTCGGATGGTGGAGAAATCGGCCAGAGAAGGTTTTTGGGTCGGGTGAACAGTACCCGAGCTCATTTTTGGAAAAAAATTGATTTTCTGATTTTTAATCTCCTCTCCTTCCTTTTATACTATTTCCAAAATCGGAAACGAACTTCCGATGTTAATAACTTTCGCGTCCGACGTCCAATTCGAACGCGTGACATGTCCACGAACTCGTATCGATGAGCTCTACGACTTTCGTGAAGGAAGTTTTCACAACCGAGCGACGGAATAAAAGTATATCTATACATTGCGGTAACGTTACGTTTTCTAATTAAACGATCCGAGAACGTTTCCGTTTTCGTTTCGAAATGTCGTAAACCTCCAATTGTCGTCTTGAATTAATTTCACAAGTTTAACACTTTGAAAATACTCGACATTTAGTTTCTAAAATTTCGGGTTATTACACGCTCGGACACGCGAACTCAATTTGGACACGGCCCGGACACGCGAGTGTCCGAATTGGACACGCGGACACACATCAACTCATAATAAAAATGAAAGTGCTTATGGTGAGAATCGAACCTTGGTCATCCAAGGCACTCAACAACTCCTCAACCATTCCAACAGATTCAGTTTTTGTTATATTTATGCACACTTTAATATATATAAAGAGAGAAACTCATGATAAAAATAAAAATACTTGTGGTGAGATTCGAACGTTGGTCATCCAAATGATCCAACAAATCATCAACCATTCCAACAGATTCATTTTTTGTTATATTTATGCACACTTTAATATATATACATCTAAATACTTTCAAATTTTTAAATTAATTTTTTAATAAATATATATATATATATATTAAAATAATTTTAATTGACGTGTCCACTACGTGTCCGTGTCCAAAAAAATTTCTATATGCCGTGTCTACGTATCGAATCGTGTCCGTGCTACATAGGCAAAAACAAATCCCTGAATAAAGAAGACACTTTTGCATTCCAAATTCTATCATGCATTAGAATTTTTATATTCATTGTCCTCATATCACCTGGCCCTCATCAGACCCAGAATTAAAATATTCTCATCAAACTAGATCCACATCACCAAAGAAGGGAAATTGACAGAATATTAATAAACAAATTAAACCATTTTAAGTTTAGGAATTAGAAGAGATCGAATGGACCTCAGCGGGCTTGAAGGATTGGAAATAAGTGGGCCTGTCGTGCTTGGTGCTTGGTCATACGGTTTCGCATATAAGGATCGCATGACAAGTAGAGGTTCTTGACGAGAAGGCCAGTCAAGCCTTCTGGAAGCTTGAGTTTGATTGCGGCGGTCCTCAATTCCATGTCGGATTCTTTGGGGATGCCGGTGACATAGTCTTTGAATATCACCTACTTGTTCCTCACTTCCACTACTCCACTACTCGCCATTTCCTTCTTTCGATCTCTCTTGCTGTGTCTAAAACTAAAAGGAAGAAGACTAGACGAGGGCTTTATGAGCAATATAATTAACAGGAAAGAAAGTAATTGTCTCTTACTTGACTCTATACAATTATTTCTTACCTTACTAAATCTTAGGAGTTAGGAGTTAGGAGTGTAGAGCCCAGCTCTCTCTGGAAATTTCCGTTTAGGAGTGGACAATGATTTTCACATTTGACACGTTCGGTTCTTAAATGCCAATGACAATATCATGGGCCAACAACGACGTCGTTGAATACGTCGACACCCCACTGCCGTCCTCTTGTTGCCTCTTGCCTGCTGTGATGTGTGGTTAATTGTACCTGTGAGATTTTATTTACAAACATGTTTCATTCATTTATAATTTGCAGACCAATTAAGAGTAGACACAACAAACAACAAAGTGGCTAAAATTTAAGCAAAACAAAAACCAAGCAGCCATCTTTCATGTAAGAATTGACTACTACATTTAGTGACTACTACATTTATTTATGAAATATAAAGTTTAAGCTTCTCGTGTAAAGTGTTACACTCTTGATGATACTCTACCAATATGGCATAGACCTATAGCTAAAGCTTCAGTCTTGAGATAATGAATCCATGGATTCATTCTCGGGAAACAACCACCACCTGCTTTCCTACATTGCGGCCGGCAAAGAGTCCAAGCAGAGCCGAGGGAGCATTCTCCAGGCCTTCGACAACATCTTCCATGTACGTAATGGTGCCTTCTTTTATGTGAGGCAGAACCAATTCCAGAAACTTGCCGTAGTGAGGAAAGTATTTCGAAACGATGAAGCCTTCCATGCGCAGCTGTTTCGACACCACATACATTAAATTATGTACACCTTCAGGTAGCACTAGGTTGTACTGTGAAATCATTCCGCAAACTGAGATCCGGCCACCAATCTTCATGTTCACTAGGACTGCATCTAGCATCTTTCCCCCAACATTTTCAAAGTATATATCAATTCCATCAGGAAAGTACCTAGTATTTATTAGGAAATAAACAAATTGAACATTAAAAATGTGAGTTTTGATATGCATGTAAAGGCCAACAACTAATGGAACATATGTGATATCACTGATATGTTGGAACATTGTGACAAAAAAAACATGAGGTCTTTATAAGAACAGAAGGTCCACCTCAACTCTATTATATGAGATCTTTCAAATTCTTAAGTTTCTTGTATCTACTTGCTCTCTGTTTCAACAGACTGGGATGATTTGACCGATTTCTAATTTGTTCTACTGTTCAAGCAGGGGAGGAAACATACATGTTGAAAACTTGAAATGTTTGTTTTTTTTTTTTTCAAGAACGGCCCTAGTAGTTTGATAGTAATTCTAGGACTCAAAATCAAGCCCTAGCTAGTACTATAAGTATAATTGGATTCTGATAATAAATATACTACTAACCTTTTCAAAGCTGCATCCAAGTTAGGTTCCTCCTTATAATTGAAGGCTTCATCAAAGCCAAACTTGTTCTTCAGCAAATCCACCTTAACGGGAAAATCACATACATTGTATTAGAAAAGGCAACAGAAAGCGAAACAAGTCAATTCAAATAGCACACACAATCCCCATAATGACTCGATCAAAGACGCTGGATGCAGCTTTCTGTGAATCAAACAGTGAACTGTGCATGTTACTATTCCAAAGCGCATGAGAGTTCTTCCATTGGAAAAAAGGCAGCTTACCCACAGCAACCTCTTGAGTCGGTGCAACATGTCAATAGAGCTAAACAGACTGGTACCTAAACTAGACAAGTCAATATATGTTATCAGGGATGACATATATTTTTACTTGAGCACTACTGGTTCAGAATGTGGTAAACGGTACTAAATACATGCAGCTGATCAAGTGGCATCCCTGGAATCTAAGTTTTTCACTAAAACAACATTGATATTGATCACTTTGTAGAAATTGCTACCTTGTCTTTGCTTCCAGCACTTCCAACAACATAGCATCCTACCAACTTGGCAAATTGGCCAACAAGCTGACCTACCGCTCCTGATGCTGCTGAAACGAAGACTGTCTCTCCTTTCTTAGGAGAGCAGATCTCATAAAAACCAGCATATGCAGTCATACCAGGCATACCTACATTAAGCAAACACATGTCATACAATTTTTTGTTTCAAAGCAAAACCTATCTCGTATCTCTATTAGAAGAATTAAAGAGTGATGGTATATTGCAACAGAAATGATAGAGGGTCAGAGAGGGTATAAATACCAAGAACTCCAGTATAATAAGAAAGAGGCACATCAGTTGTGGGAATCTTAAACAGATAGTCGTTGGAAGTGATCAGACTATACTCTTCCCATCCAGTCATTCCCCAAACCAAGTCGCCTTGCTTAAACTTTGCATCCTTAGATTCCAAAACTTTAGCAACGCCAAAACCGCTAATAGGCTGCACATATTTCATACAATATAAACCTATGTAGCACCGACACTTCAAAGGCTGAAGTGTCGGAGTGTCCGACACTTCAAAGGCTGAAGTGTCGGAGTGTCCGACACTTCAAAGGCTGAAGTGTCGGAGTGTCCGACACGACGACACGGCCCGACACGCTCCGACACGGTGTCCGACACGCCACGTGGCGTGTCGGAAAATGTTGACTTTTTTGACACGGCCCGACACGTTGACCGACACAAATATGTCAGTATAAACAGATGAATGATCGATTCAAATATATCGAAAACAATTATGTCATTCGAGTCGGGTTTCCTGTCTTCCAACTCTCAACACAATGCAGGGTTCTTTTTACTGGTTTCATTGAATGGGTGCCTAGCTATAACACTTGCTGCTGGAAAAACACAAGATGGTTAAAGGTAAGAAATTTAAAGTGAAGAGCGAAATACCTTGCCGGGGTTGAAGGGATCGACATAAGAAGCAGAGTCACGCTTGGCCATGCGGCTTCTCATGTAAGGATCGCAGGACAAGTATAGGTTCTTGACCAGAACCCCGGTGGAGCCTTCTTTAAGCTTCAGTTTGGTGGTGGTAGCGACGACAACCATGTCGCATTCTTTGGGAAGTCCGGCCGACACATAGTCTTTCAATATCACCTGCTTGTTCTTCACTTCCGCCATTGCTATCCTCCAAATGACAATGTTAATGCTACCTGTGGTGTCTGACAAATATGCAATAATCCAATAAACGAATGAAAACATGAGAAATTAGCAAAACCGATTCTCTTTGGGGAGTCCCCTCAGTTCCATTTGTGTGTTTCATAGCAAGACACGTGTGCAAAAACTGAAGAGCTGCAGAGAATTAAGGAAAATCTTTTTCCTTTTCCGTCCCAGCTTTCTCGCTCTTGCTTAAGTTCAATGCCAAACCACATGGTGTGTATACCTTATCTTCGAATTCCCCAAATCGTCGGTTACTTCCATTTTGTAAATGGTGCATAATCAGCAATTGCACCGGAAGAATGGCATAAATTGTTTTCAAATCCAACTGTTTATGGAGCACATATTGTTGGAGAATAGAGATCTCACATTTAAGAAGTGACAAAGAAAATAAAGCTTATAAGTGGGTAGATAATAACCAATTGTACCGAGGCTTTTTGTGATTAAAACCCAACACCTGTGAGGTGGCTAAGTTGGAACAATATCGGTACAGTTGGTCCATGAGCCACACTTGTCGCTGTTTAACACATATGACCTTAATCCTAATCAAAATATATCATTCCGTAAACAATGGCACACGTACAGATACGATATAGTCGATTACAACGTACGCAATCTTTATTCTCTCAAGGGAATAGGATACTAGGATAGTATACAAATACAATGCTTGAATACCATGATTACACAAGGTAATTTTATAATTAGCTAGCTGGGCGGGTGATCGCGTTGATTAATAAAGGAAGCTCGTCGATCTGGATATCTTAAGTTTGAGGTGGTGCAACGCAACTACTTGCTTCCCAAAGTTGCGACCAGAAAAGAGTCTAATCAGTGCTGCTGGACCATTATCAAGCCCTCCAACTATGTCTTCCACATACACTATCTTAGCCTCCCGGATGTAAGGCAGAACAAACTCATAATACTTGGGTACAATGTGATCATAATCACGATGTGTAAATCCATGTATGTTGAGACGCTTAACTGCAATCTGGAGCAAGTTTTTGAGTGGCTCAGGCTCAGAGAGATTGTATTGTGAGATCATTCCACACACAACAATGCGACCGTGTTCTTTCATGTTGAGCAGCACTGCGTCAAACAATTTCCCACCCACATGCTCAAAGTAGACGTCAATTCCTTCAGGAAAGTACCTTCATAGAGTTGATTAGTACAAACAAGAACAATATATCGATATATATATATATATATATATACAGAATTTCTCAGTTGCAGAGTTTTGAATAGGTTTCCGTCCGGATTTCTGCTATTTCTCCATGATCCGGACACCGGCGAGTCATTTCTTCTCTCCATAGTGACACCACACATTCCTAGATATTGTTGCAATGAAGAAGAAGGGGAAAGAGATCAGAATCTGAGGTCTACCATGATCAGTGGTGAAGTTCTGAGTGAGGTTATTTCACAAACCTCTGATCTCAATCTCTTTCACCTTTTTCTTCATTGCAGCAATGTTTAGAAATGTGTGATTTCACCCTGGTGAGAAGAAACGGCGCCGTCATCGTCTAGATCATGGAGAAACGGCGGAAATCCGAATGGAAAACTCATTTGGACATCCGCAGCCGAGAAGCCCTATATATATATATATATATATATATATGTTAGGAGAGAACCGTCTGTATCTGTGTCGTCATTATGTGTCACCGGTCGCCGAAATCGCTGACGTCCATACTTTTGGTGCAATGCGGACGTCCGCTCTTGATCCCCTCCGTGTGTGTATATATATACAGTCCATATCTGCTACGGACGATCCGCACCGTGCGGATTTGGCGATTCCAGCCACCATCAACTCACAACGACAACACCAACCAGCACTACATCACTCCCCTCCTCAAACTTGAAAATTCGAGATTTCGGCCCCCGTGGGCCGGTGGTGCAGCTCTGTTCGAAATGGCTTAATTTGCATGGTCGGGAGGAGGATAGTGCGTCTATGCTGGTCGACGTCGTCGTTGCGCATTGCCAGTGGCCGGAATGGCTTAATTTGCACAGTGGAAACTGTCCGAAATCGCCGAATCCGCATGGTGCCGTAATGTGTCGAGGGCATCACTCATTTCCCCCAACTGCTCTGGTGAGGCACCGCCTTCATTTTCCTCATCTACTCCCTTCTTGGGAGCTTTCACATTCTCAAGGGCCACAACTCAGTCCTTCAACCCCTCGAGGTTCTCCAGCCATGTCTCCATATTCTCTAGGTCGACACGGTCTTACATGGAGGTAATGTTAGTCAATCTGTCAGGGACTCCCGCAAGTTCTCCAAGTTGTTGATCATAAAAATTGAATCGTTGTTGGTTCTTCATTTTCCCCACCATCGTATGAGTCTTAAGCAAAGCCGGCAAACCGACTCTAATATCAACTGTCACGGGCCGACTTTTGTAAAGCACAAAATGGACTGTGCGACACTTGCCAATCGGTGAGCAAAAAGCAAATAAGCCAAATGAGTACATTGTAAGGGACAATGAAAACCACATGATATTAATATTGTGTTAGCGACAAGTAAGAACGCAGTTTATATAGTTGTTGGGCAATCTCATAAACACTTGAGGCACTTGAGTAATTGAATAGACAATAAGAATAATCTCACATGGCGCAGATAGTTGAGTAATTTCTCTCTTTATTGCTGGTAAGACATTAGGGAGGCAAAATTACATGTGCTTACCTATACCAGTTCTGTAGGTCAACCATCGCCACATAGGAACTCCTACTTATAATAGCATATTTTGCAAAACTAGACTTGAGAGAGGGAAATATGAAACATTTCCACCGTGAACCTACTAAATAAAATAAATTACAAAAAATAATAAATTATAATACTTCCACTAGCACGCAAGCAACCGATCATAGACATGACTCATGACTTTGGACAAAGTTGCTTACCGACTTATAAGTGTTTGCCCCTAACGCATAGCATATCCAAGCTAAGAACGTAAACCGGGGCTACCATAGAAATTAAGGTAGTTAGTGATAGTCCAATGAGACAAACACCCCCTAGCCTAAGAGGGTATTGCCAACTTTAGTACAGATGCATGGTGGTCAAATCGTGCATATAGAGTAGTTGCACGATGTACGTACAAGAACTTAAGTTACTCCGTGTACCATAATTGTTTTAAAATTTAATACAAAGCATTAGGTGCATTGTGAAAGTGAGTGGACTCCGGTACACCCCATTTTAAAACTAAATATAAAATATTATTCTCGCTTGATTAACACACATTTTATGCTCTTTGGTTGTAGTTTGACGCTCTCCTAATGTTTCAACAATGCTCGATATATAGTGTAAACTGATCAGAAAAACTTGGTTACTAATTGTAGTTTGTGCTGTTTGGCATTCTAATTCTCGTCTCAATGTTAGGTATATTGTAAACTCTTTAGAAAAAGAGTTTTTTTCACCAACAGTCCCTCAACTCTGGTGTACCTACCAATGTGATACCTCAACTCTTAATCGTACCAATGTGATACCCAGACTCTAGTATTGCTATCATTGAAGTACTTCCGTTAGTTTTTTTTAACTTTTCCGTTATCTTGGTGACGTGGCAGGTACGTGAGGCCCACAAAGAGGGTTAAAAGACAAAATTAACCTCATCTGAGAGGAGCAATGTTTTTCCCGCCCTTTACCTTGAGAAAGACACCCAACAATTCTAATTTTGGCGCCAATTTTCCCTCCCTACTCCTTAATTTGTGTCTCTTATCTAAACTAAAGAACTACCGCCAACCAGTCGACCACAATCTGATAAAACCTAGATCAATCTCATTTTCTATTTTTACTCTAGCACTTGTTAAACTAACAGAATAAATATAGAAATTTATATGGAACATCTCATTTCCACAATCTCATAAGAATATAAAAACACATAACTTAACGAAATTCAAATACATGTTTAAGTACTATTAGTTGCCACCTTTTATGTTGATCTGCCATGATTTTTGCTTGTAAGAACTAACAAGCAAAAATCATGGCAGATCAACATAAAAGGTGGCAACTAATAGTACTTAAACATGTATTTGAATTTCCTTAAGTTATGTGTTTTTATATTCTTATGAGATTGTGGAAATGAGATGTTCCATATAAATTTCTATATTTATTCTGTTAGTTTAACAAGTGCTAGGGTAAAAATAGAAAATGAGATTGATCTAGGTTTTATCAGATTGTGGTCGACTGGTTGGCGGTAGTTCTTTAGTTTAGATAAGAGACACAAATTAAGGAGTAGGGAGGGAAAATTGGCGCCAAAATACTAACAAGCAAAAATCATGGCAGATCAACATAAAAGGTGGCAACTAATAGTACTTAAACATGTATTTGAATTTCCTTAAGTTATGTGTTTTTATATTCTTATGAGATTGTGGAAATGAGATGTTCCATATAAATTTCTATATTTATTCTGTTAGTTTAACAAGTGCTAGGGTAAAAATAGAAAATGAGATTGATCTAGGTTTTATCAGATTGTGGTCGACTGGTTGGCGGTAGTTCTTTAGTTTAGATAAGAGACACAAATTAAGGAGTAGGGAGGGAAAATTGGCGCCAAAATTGGAATTGTTTGGTGTCTTTCTCAAGGTAAAGAGCGGGAAAAACATTGCTCCTCTCAGATGAGGTTAATTTTGTCTTTTAACCCTCTTTGTGGGCCTCACGTACCTGCCACGTCACCAAGATAACGGAAAAGTTAAAAAAAACTAACGGAAGTACTTCAATGATAGCAATACTAGAGTCTGTGTATCACATTGGTATGATTAAGAGTTGAGGTATCACATTGGTAGGTACACCAGAATTGAGGGACTGTTGGTGAAAAAAACTCTTAGAAAAACGTAGTGGCCGGTTTCTGGTTGTACACATCGTAAAGTCCTCAACTATGGTTTAAGGTAAGATTTCGTGCTAATTTATGCAAAGCTTGGAATTGTTTAGTATAGAGCTTCGTTTGCAACGAATCATAACTCAAAATAATAGTTGAGAAAGGCTTCTAATTCGTCTTAAGTTTTTGGACCTTCTAAGAAACTAATCCACGTTACGTTACGATCTAATGATCCTAATCAATAAAAGATACTATCGGTGGGTACGAAAAGATGCTAGTGGTCTCCATCTCTATCTGATTATATAATAGTTTTTGACCCAAAAGATGAAGACGATATGAAGCCATCAAAGATAAAATGCGGGAGAATATCAATAATAACAAGGAAGCACCGACAAAATTAAATGAATAAGTTTAGAGCGAGGTCGACTTGATCGATCGTGACCGAGTGATCGAAGTTGAGAAGAGGCAAATCATATTCCTCCAAATCCAAATTCCAAAACATCTGGATAACCATATGTCCATATCTTTATATGTCAATTGATTGATCGATAAGGCCATCGATCACTGTACGTTTGGCCATCTCTTACTGGAAATTACGCATGCCTTAATCGCCAATTAAGGCCAATGCATGGCTTATCCATTTAGTAACTACTATATTGAATAATTAACTAATTTATAATATCCGACTGGAAAAGCTCTTCAGAATGAATGCACAAATTACATACACAATCAAGCTCAACTTTTGCAATTACCGAAACAGTGCTTTACCCCTAGATGTCCTAATGACCGATATGCATCACACTGCTCGCATAATGATATACGAAAAAGATTGCGATTAAGATTACAAGGCCATACAATCAAGCTTCTTCCGCATTATAATAATTCGATATATACTGGAGCTTGACGATGGTGAGTGATCGTCGTTGATCGATCATAGTTGATGGAGAAAGCTAAGTAGCTGGGATATAAGGCGAGGAGGATGGTGCATATGTTTTTGGTGAAACTAGACTCTCGAGATATAAGGCCAGTTGGGAAGAGCCTATTTCCCCATTGAATATGGTTCGAAATTTTCTCTGTCCGGGATTGTATAGCACGGCCTTTTTGTGGTTGTGCAACATCATCAGAATTTCGCCATTCTTTAAGACGCACAATAGAGACATCAACCCTATGTATTCCTTAGAGTCCTCCATCTTCTGTGGGATGGTTGTGTATACGCTCCAAGATGCCTTGACTCCATATTCCTTCATAACCCACACTTGATAACCAGAGCCATGGGGGCTGTGGAGCATACTCAGACGCCCTCCTAAGACCCCCAATCCATAGTACGCGAATTGCTTGTCACCGTCACACGGCAAGGGAACTTCTTTGTAGGTCTCCTCCGTCAGATCAAAGGAGACGATGCCGAAAGTCCTCGGGTCATGGCCATCGCCGTCAGCCGGAGTGATGTTGATTCCTCGACGGACTGCCCAGTGGAGAGCCCCATTGAGAAGAGTACCCACGACACTGGACATGAAATAAAAGGGTAGGGTTTTGGTCTTTGTCCGCCAAGCGTTGGTCCTCAAAGTAAAGATGTCAAATTGAGTGACGAAATTGCCCTCCCTACTTGAAGAAGTGGCCCTCACTATTTTACAGTCATCGTTGCGAGAATCATAACCGAAACCGTAAAAGTAATCTTTACCGACTACAGTTTCCTCCGGGTTAGGAACTTCTCGAACAAGCCTGGTTGAGGGGTTGTAAATGATCATGTGCTGGGAGTCGAGCACCAAGCATAGCAAGCCGTTACAGGAACCGACGATCTTGATGTCTTTCGCAGCTGGCCGCCTTAGAGTCGACGTCACAGGATACTCGACTATGGATTCGAGTTCTACTGCATCTGTTGCAGCTGGAGCTTCTTCTTCTTCTTCTTGTGAATTGGCTGAAACAGTGGTATTGGATAGCTGTAGATGCAGAGAGTGAATGAGAGATGTTGAGGAGAGCATGAGGTGTGTGTCTGATATTTCATCATGATGAGGGTGTTGTTTGGTGGACTGGTGAAGGTGAGACTTGATGAATTTGTGGTCGGAGATGAGGTTAAGCCATGATTTGCTGACACATTTGAAACGGAGCAACGACTTGACCGGCAGCTGGAGCAGAATTTCCTCTATGATCTCGCAAGGAAGATCTTTGCTGGTAATGGAAAAGGAGCTGCTGCTGCTGTTGTTTGTCTCCATTTTCATTGTGATATGTGAGTTTGGGGTGGTGGTAGAGGGAGACTCGCTCGTGCCTGCTATTTATAGAGGCATACATTGTAACATTGATACAGAGTACAATATTACAAACAAGTTGGTGTATTATTCATTTTATTTTCATGTCTCAGTCCCGATGAAAACATGATGGTATAGCTAGCTAGATATTTAGACCGTACCGATACTTTATTGAGCTGCCGGGTGCTGATGCATGCCATCTTTATTCATCCTTGTCCAGGCATACCGCCTATCGATCAACCCATCTGTATTAATTTGTTCGTCTACATATAATTGGAAGTTATATCATCAAATTAAAATAAAGTTAATTCACATAATTATGCAAATGAATTCATTAAATTAAATTATATAACAATCATATATATATATATATATATATATATATATATCAATGTATTATGTAAGTAGTAGCAAACTGCAGCGAATACCGTTAAATATATTACGTATAGTGATAAGACCAAGCGAAGTTGGATGTGCTGACTAGCTAGCTTAGCTAGGCTACAAATCATTTTCTTTACTTTGCCATCTATTAAAGCTAATTTGGCATCGTCGACCATCCAAAGCATGCCTGGTCTACTTCGGTATATGTATTTTATGAGAAGAGACTTTGGTATATGTATATAATTGAAGTTAGTATGAAAAAGATAATCCCATTGAATCGATGGAGTCACAATCGCGAACAATGATAGTTGACTTGGACAGATTGATATACAGAGCACAGATCGAGTAAGAGAGTCAACTAATTTGGATTCAAATATTATGCCTGGAAATTCAATCTCATGCTGGTTCCATCTCTTTAATTGCATTATTCAAAGAATCAATGCAAGAGGGCACCGGTATTCCTTCCTTGTTCAACGAAATCTCTATATTTCCATCTGACACCATATATAATTCAAACCCAATTGTGTATTATATTAGTTGAAAACTAAGAAGATAAGGATCCGAGCTAATAATGATCCTCGCTCAATATATATATATATATATATATATATATATATATATATATATGATTACACACATTTCTCTGGTCCACACCCCAAATTTTTTTTGGAGACAATGAATAACTTCATTCGACGTAAATGGCTAAGCCAATTACGACCAAATATTGCTAGTTCAGCCGGAGAAAGCGCTAATACAAGAATAAGGTCATTATTAACTACCAAAACTACAAAGGAAAAACCAAAATAACAAAAAAAAAGTCCAGCAAAACAAAAATGAAAAGCAATACAAAATATAACCTACAACTCAATGACAGGACTTGAATGCAGAAGTAGGCCTTAGATCCAGCAGTGTACCTTGTCCACACCCTAATTAATCTGACCTTAGTCATAACTAATGATATAGTTAGTACGTAGCAGTTAACAAACATAAAAGAGCAAATGCTCGATCAATGCTAGCTTACTTCTCTTGAAATAGTAATGCTGACTTTGTTAGATGCATAATTAGTCAAGCATTACACGTACAAACCTTAAAACTTCGTCCCCACTACGTACCTACCGTACCGTTTACTTTAGTATAGGTATTATAAGTAATATTAGAGATGAACTTATTATTAAATCAACCACTACCCTGGTTTCCTACTAACCTACTGCTCTGTCACTTGCATTTTAATTAATTCCACTCGATATATTGCTCAATCCATTTTAACTCGTGTAATTACATTAGAGAAGTTTTAAATATACACTCTATTTTTTTAATACACACAAACTTCTTAATACACTATTAGTCCAAAATTTCATGTCAATTATTCTCTAAATGCCCACCCCAAAAGTACCAAAATTACCCATTATCTATATATCAATGAAATATTTTATTATTTAGTATAATTATAATTTAACTAATATAGATTTTTTTTTCACATTTTCTGCTAGAAACGTTTGACATCATAGATGAATTTATTATTTAGTAGTGAAATCTTGTAACCCTAAAGTCTCAACTAAATTTATTATTCAATTCTCACATGTAATATTTGTCCAATAAGGTTGAAAGAAAAATTAAAATCTAATACAAAAAGTTGAACCACTAAGCTAACAAACTCAAAAGTACGGTTTTAACAATAATGAGGTATAGAAACAAAGACGTACATCTAGGTCAACAAACCTAGACTAGTTTTTTTTTCTCTTATTCTTTTCCAATAATAATAATGTATTTATTATTGTTATTTAACATATTTTACATCAAATTTTGTAAAAAATAAAATAAAAGGGGGTGTATTTAGAGATATAAGGTATGTATTTAAAACCTCTCATTACATTACCATGTCTATTCTCCAAAAAAAAAAAATTATCATGCTCTTTCTAGATATACGTACAGCAGCTAGAGATATAAGGTGTACCGATCAAAGTTACCTGTACAATTTTTCTTTTCTTGCAAGCTAAAATATCCTTATCTCTACATTTTTTACCACTAGCAAGCTAGCAAGTCGGAGGAAGAACCCATCCCAGTATGTCAAGATCATTGTAAACGTACATACGTACGGGCGTTTATAAAACAAGAAATTACAAAGATTCACAATAAAAAATTGACTTTGATCAATCAGAAAGCTATGTACGTAAGAAAGATAAATTGACTTGAAATTGTCAATCCCAGCTAGCCCCTTGAACTACTGATGATAACTAAGTAACTATCATCCCCTTAATCTTAATTTGCTTCCACAAATTGTCCTCCTGATCGATTAGTAGTTGCCTAGTTGGTTAAAAATAGTGTAATACAAGGTTACAAACAATGCATGCATGTGCGGATGCATGTAACATGCATGCATGTAACTAATTAAACTAATTGTCCTCCTGATTAATTTTGTTTTGTTTGTTTGCAGCGCGCCTCTGATCGATCGATCGGTTCATTGGTAGTTTTCAAATGTCTGCATCTGCACGAGTCATGAATACAGTAGAAGGAATACACTAGCTTGCATAAGTTTTCTGCACGAGTAATGACTACAGTATAAAGAAAAGACTATCTAGCACGCAGTTGGTTCTTCAAATACTTCGACCGTGCTTGAAACTTGTTTTGACTTTTGAGTCGTTGTCTAGCTAATCTGTTCTGGCCTTCTGTCAGTTAATTTTTTGGGTTGTCTTAACAATTGCTTTTGCAGCTCTGTACTTTGTTTTACTCGGATAGAGGTTTTAGCCTCATTCATTTTCCTTACTATGGGGCGGATCCTATGCATTAGGTGGGGAGCATCCCAAGCCAATTCGAACAAAAAAAAAATACTAGTATTAATTTATTTTTTAAGTCAAGTATCTCCTACATACTTCCACACTCAATCACCATACTCATACCTACACCCACGTCTGTATTCACCCACACTCAATCACTTCACCCACCCCACTCTCTCGGTAGGGGTGGACACGGGTCCATTCGGTTCGGTTTTGGACAAAACCCATAACCCAACTCAAATTTTAAATTCGGTTCGGTTCGGTTCGGTTTTTCTATTTTAGAGACTGTGACCCACAACCCAACCCAACCCGTACAGTTCGGTTCGGTTCGGTTTTTTTTTTCGGTTTTACCCGTATGTAAAATACGTAATATTATATATTAATTTTAAAAGTACAAAATTTAACATAAAGATGAAAAACTAATAGTCTAATGATTATTTCATACCTAATTGACTTATGCCTCATCATTTAGACCGTGGATCTGAAAAGCTCGCCGAGGCCCGCAAGCCCGATGGGTTTTTACCCGAAAACAACACTAATATGTCTTAAGGGAAAACCCATTACCAATATGCGAACACTAAAGGTCGTTTGCATATATGAAATCACCTAATTTTTGTCATCGATTGTGTGCGGTCGCACAAAAAAAATCCATTTGGCAAAGCCCCGGTCAATGAGGATTTTAATATGTCAAAACGCCTTTTTTCTTGACCATAATTATGGACGATCAATCAATATCCAAATCTGACGAAATTTTTACGGGTTCCCTAAATATATATATTGATCATATCTGCTGGTGTCGATCGACCATATTTCGAACTGGAGTTATCGATTGCTGAAGTGTCCACTAATGTATCATACCTTTATATTACATTTTATAATAAAACTATCGCATTATGAAGCGACTATATGAAGGAAACTTTTAGGGATCGATCGACACCATCTGATGTGATCCGTATATATATTTAGTGACCATGTCAAAATTTCATCCAATTCGGACCTAGTTTGACCGTCAGAATTTCCGGTAAACTGAAAACACCACTAATTTGTCCTAAAGGAGAATCCATTACAAAGATGCGAGCGCCGAAAGCCGTTTGCATATCTGAAGTCACCTAATTTTTGTTACCTATCTTGCGCGGTCGCACTGAAGAAATCTATTTGGTAAAGCCCCGGTCAATGAGGTTTTATTATGTGAAAACGCCTCTTTTTTGGTTGACCGTAGGTACGAACGGTCAAACCATGTCCAAAATGGACGAAATTTTTACGGGGTCCCTAAATATATATACCAATCACATCTGCTGGTGTCGATCGACCATATTTCGAATTAGAGTTGACGATCACCTAAGTGTCAACTAATGTATCATAACCTTTATATTAGGTTTAAAATAAAACTATCGCATTATGAAGCGACTATATGAAGAAAACTTCTAGGGATCGATCGACACCAGCCGATGTGACCGTTATATATATTTAGTGACCCTATAAAAATTTCATCCAATTCGGACCTCATTTAACCGTCGGAATTTTTGGTAAATCGAAAACATCACTATTATGCCATAAGGGATGACCTATTACAAATATGCGAACGCCGAAAGCCGTTTGCATATCTGAAATCACCTAATTTTTGTTACTTATCATGCGGGGTCGCACTGAAGAAATTTATTTGGCAAAACCCCGGTCAATGAGGTTTTATTATGTGAAAACGCCTCTTTTTTGGTTGACCGTAGGTACGAACGGTCAAACCATGTCCAAAATGGACGAAATTTTTACGGGGTCCCTAAATATATATACCAATCACATCTGCTGGTGTCGATCGACCATATTTCGAATTAGAGTTGACGATCACCTAAGTGTCAACTAATGTATCATAATCTTTATATTAGGTTTAAAATACAACTATCGCATTATGAAGTGACTATATGAAGGAAACTTCTAGGGATCGATCGACACCAGCCGATGTGATCGTTATATATATTTAGTGACCCTATAAAAATTTCATCCAATTCGGACCTCATTTAACCGTCGGAATTTTTAGTAAATCGAAAACATCACTATTATGCCATAAGGGAGGACCTATTACAAATATGCGAACGCCGAAAGCCGTTTGCATATCTGAAATCACCTAATTTTTGTTACTTATCATGCGGGGTCGTACTGAAGAAATCTATTTGGCAAAGCTCCGGTCAATGAGGTTTTATTATGTGAAAACGCCTCTTTTTTGGTTGACCGTAGATACGAACGGTCAAACCATGTCCAAAATGGACGAAATTTTTACGGGGTCCCTAAATATATATACCAATCACATCTGCTGGTGTCGATCAACCATATTTCGAATTAGAGTTGACGATCACCTAAGTGTCAACTAATGTATCATAACCTTTATATTAGGTTCAAAATAAAACTATCGCATTATGAAGCGACTATATGAAGGAAACTTCTAGGGATCGATCGACACCAGCCGATGTGATCGGTATATATATTTAGTGACCCTATAAAAATTTCATCCAATTCGGACATCATTTAACCGTCAGAATTTTTGGTAAATCGAAAACACCACTATTATGCCATAAAGGAGGACCTATTACAAATATGCGAACGCTGAAAGCCGTTTGCATATCTGAAATCACCTAATTTTTGTTATCTATCATGCGCGGTCGCACTAAAGAAATATATTTGGCAAAGCCCCGGTCAATAGGGTTTCAATATGTGAAAACGCCTCTTTTTTAGTTAACCGTAGGTACGAACGGTCAACCATGTCCAAAACGGACGAAATTTTTACGGGGTCCCTAAATATATATTCCAATCACATCTGCTGGTGTCGATCGATCATATTTCGAATTAGAGTTGGCGATTTCCTAAGTGTCAACTAATGTATCATAACATTTATATTATGTTTAAAATAAAACTATCGCATTATGAAGGAAGCAAGACGGCTAAATAATGCGCCTCTTATACATTAGGTCAATTAGGTTAGAAATTATGTGCGGCTGTGAGGCCGACCACACTATTTTTTTTATTTAAAAAATAAAAATAATGTAAAATTATAAATATGGCAAAATGATGTCGTTTTGTAACGTTGACCATTGACTTCGGGTTGTTCGGGTCGGTTCGGTTTCTAAGAGACTGAACCCAAAACCCAACCCAAATAGAATCGGTTCGGTTCGGTTTTTTTATTTTCGGTTCGGTTTGATTCGGGTTTCGGTTTGTTCGGATTCGGTTTGGGTTCGGGTCCGGTTTTTTTCGGTTTTCGGGTCAGTTTGTCCACCCCTACCTCTCGGCCTCTCCAATTTCACATAGAAGACCTTTTTTTTCTCTTTCAATCTCGTCATCTTCTCTCATCTCCTGATCTCCTTCTTCCCCAAAATTAAAGCCCTAAGCCCCTAATCCCAAAACTAAAGCTCTCCACTCCACTAATAAGTTAGGTGGCGGCGGAGAGAATCGCAATAAAGATGAAGAAATTCTTAATTTTTCAATCTCTTTTTTATTTTCTCTTTTAATTTTTTTGGAAAGAATTGAAATAGGGGAATTGAGAGTTTTAGATTTCTGGCCAAGTTGAGATTTTTATTAAATTCAAGTGTTGGCTGTTATTTGGATTTCACTCTTTAACTTCAATTTAGGGTTTGCTTCAACATCTTTCCAATTGATTGTGGATACTCATATTAATATTTTTGATTGTTGAATTTGACTAATTAGTGTATTCATTGGACCCCGTTGCTGCAATATTTCTGAAAAGAAGCGAAGAAGCAAGGTTTTTCCATCCACTAATTCCACTGCATCGGTTACATATGTTTTACTTCTCCGAAGTAATCATTATGTATTTTTCATCTAATTAACTTAATTAATTGTTTGTTGATATATGAATTAATGGAATAAAATTATAGATTTTTGAATTGTGTGACTTTTGTGTTGTACTGTTCTATTGAATTGTTTGGTTATGTATGTTGGTAGAATGGTAGTTGTTTAATGTAGATATTGTTATGATTATCGGTTATTAGACTAAGATTATATAATGTCATAATCAAAACGGAAATATTAAATTTAGGTAGTTTAACTTTTTTTGTTGTATCTATTTTTGTTTCAATTAATAAAAAAATCGCACTATCAATATTTTTCACTATTTTCTTCTTTTTTAGTTTTATATTTCAAGCATCCCCAATTTAATCATCCATGAAAATTCGCCCATGTTCAATAAGTTTCCAAATTGGAGCTGATTTCTTTCGTAAGAATATAAAATAAAATTAGTCAGCTCTCCCATCCCCATCTTCAACTTGATCCCCATCCATTCAAATTCAACGTACGGAAACCCAATTTTAATGCTTATGTTCAAAGTTGAGCATATGCAATCAATATATAGTTATATACTACTCCGTTTCTGGTTCAAAATTATAGTTTGATAAGTTTTTGAAAAAGAAAAAACAAATCCTGAAAGTCTATGTATCATGCACTTTATCGCATGCATGTTTGTAAGCTTTCCACTGAAGAATTTAAATCCAGACATACAGCATCACGCATGCAGTTGTTGAAGTCTTGCGCGCACTTGCCAGGCCGCAAGCTAGGGCCTAGGTGTACCGTGTACGGAATCGATCAAAATCATCAAATTATACGTAATATTTCATATATTTTATAGAAAATTACTTAGTACTATACAACATTTGAATTAACAAAAATCCTAAATAAAAACATACTTTTTATATTTTTTATACAATGCTAAAAAATAAGTGGACTCAAACCTGGTTAATGAATTAGTGCTGAAATGTTTAAACTACCACTACTTTTGTGAAAATTATCAATATACCACATTACCACTTTGAGATCTAACAATTTTTCTCTCCTCATTTTTTATTTTTCCGGAAATTTTAAATTTTTCGGCCAAACCACCGACAATTTAGAGGTGAGCCAATGTATAAAGTTGTTTCTTACGTCATGGATTTTTCATTTAAGTACCATATTGCATATTTTTTAGAAACTTTAAATTTCAAATTTTGCACACAGTAGTAATAAGTTTTACAGTTGATAATAGCAGTAAGTTTTACAGTGGACGATAGCAGCTAGATTCATACTCGAAAATAGCAGGTATCTTCTCAGCCGACAGTAGCACATTTCAAGTCAGCAGTAGCATCTAGTTTCATACTCAACAATAGTAGGTTGTTTAATTAGATAGTAGCTGTTAGTTTCATAATCGATAGTAGCATGTAGCTTCTTAGTCAATAGTAGCAGGTAGTTTCTTAATCAACAATAGCAAATAACTTCTTAGTTAACAGTAGCAGATAGTTTTGTAGTTGACAGTAACAAACAAACATGTAGATGTTATATGTAGTAGTGAGAATGAATTTTGAATTCTCTTAAATGTGATGAGCTAAAGATGAGTAAAAAAGTAAAATATCATATGACATGTGGCAACTTGTTATTATGTAGTCCTTATTTATAACTTATGGTATAAATTAGGAAGTGAGTTTTTCATAAATCAAAATGTTGTCTGGTACTTATTAGAATTTGTTATATATTTTATGGTTTAATTTCCTGAGAAAAGAGCGCAGTAAAGCAAGATCGATGAAATGGATGAATGAATAAGTAGGGTAAACCAAGCAAAAAAGAAGAAGAAAATTTAGTTAATAGGTAGGGTACTTCTAAATGTACTTACTAAATTTCTATGTAAACCCAAAAAACTTTTTGCACCCACTCAATTACTAACTACAACCGGGGACTTTCCAATTACTAACTAAATGCAGCAGAAATCACCCGGCTTGGATGATACATCGGCAATGTTTTATTTTAATCTGAATTGAAATTGCTTATGAGAGTTTTGATCGATTTGAACTCTAAAAGATGTTATATATTTGATTGGAATGCTTTGACTCATGTGGTTGAATTCACTGGATGTTTTCTTTATCTCTTAAATCCTATTGCGCGCTCCTTTGCTTTGGGCGTGCCAATCCTAGCTATATCTAATATGAATCTGTTTGTAACTTTGTACCAGAGAATAGGAAGCAATCACTCAACGTCCTCCTCATGGATATGAAATAGGAATCTTTTAATAAAAGAAAGCTTGCGGTTTTACTTCATAAATACAAAAATCAATACTTAAGAACCCATAATTGCACTCCCAACGTTGTCAATAACATTGATATTAAACCTTTGAAGTAATTGAAATGAAAAATAACAGGTTATAGGTTTTTTTTAATTAATTTATTTATTTAACAAAGGAGGGGGCAAAAAATCTGACCTCGTATGTCTGATAAATTTCAACAAAGATGATAAACAAATACTCAATCCAGCATGTGTACACCCACACATGCAAAATCATAGATATAAAAACCCTAGCAAATAGCAAACTCTCAGCCAAGAAACCTTTAATCAACAAACGGGATGAAGCTGGTAGCATTGGCAGACAGTTGTGATATACCAAGAATAGAAAAAATAGACAACTCGTGATGCTTCTTGTAAGGATGAAAAAAATGCAAAGCAGACTCTGAACAATTCCAAAAGATGACGTTGGGCTTCCAATATATTAAAAATCTTACATTCAAAACGCACTAGATTCTTAGTAATCCAAATAAACCAAATTAAATTATAGGAGACTATAAACCAAAGTTGACGTTTAGGTTTTGGGAAAGCTGAAACACCAACATCATTAAACACTTCATCAAGGGTACTCCAAAGCGAGAATGAATGAGAAAATAGAAGGCAAACACATTTCCATAAAGCAACAATTTCAGAACAATGCAAAAGAAGATGTGTATCCGATTCTGCATGACTTCCACAAAAGGAGCAACGAGATGGAAGTGAAAAACCT
The DNA here is from genome assembly GCF_933775445.1 of Argentina anserina. Lineage (NCBI taxonomy): Eukaryota > Viridiplantae > Streptophyta > Magnoliopsida > Rosales > Rosaceae > Argentina > Argentina anserina. The sequence continues at coordinate 184,237 of NC_065872.1, read as the reverse complement.
CGCCGTTGTAAAGCATCATCAGTTAGTAAACGCCCATGAAGAGCCTTCTAAACAACAATAGTTTTGCGGGGTTGAATTGTTTTACTCCAGATCACTTTACCCCAATCTTTATGCTCACCATGATTTGAGAAGAAAACAAAAGCTTCTTTTGCTGTCAGAATTCTTGAGGAGTAGTGCAGCCATAAAAGAGAGTCAGATGTGTCTGCATCAGGCAGAGCAATGCGCTCAATTTTTTCTGCTGCTTGAGGGAATGAAGAAATAAAATATGCTGGGAGAACCCAATGAGAATCAACAATAACATCATTCACCTTAGCATGAAGTTGAATATAGCTACTTACTCAAACACTAGTAGCAAGAGGTTTACCCAACCAATTATCTTGCCAAAAATATATCATCTTACCATCACCAACACTCCAATGCAAAGAATTCAAAAACATTGGCCAAAACTTTTTTGAGTGGTCTAGGTTACGCTCGAATAAACAATTCATCAACTCAGTGAGTGTTCGTGGGTATGTATCAACAGTTGCTGGGTATAACATTTGTAGACTTTATTGGTCTTTTTGTTATCATCATGCTTAACCATGACTCTTAATGTCATTTCATATGAGGATAAAATCATCTTTTTCTTTTGCTGGTCTACTTATATATTTGTTAGGTACATTTAGAATCACTCTATTAGGTAGAGACCGTACAAAGATCTTGATATATATACTCGTATGTAAGATCCATGTGAGGGAACCAATTAATGGCGCGCCGGATCGTGACCCCTCCCTCGATCGATTTGGTCTTCTTCGATCATATTCCTTGCAATTGCAGCAATACCAAGTCCTTCGATTCTCATGCATAATACTAAATTAAACAACAGAATAGGAAAAGAGAAATAACTTTCCCATAAATCAATCAATAGTGGCGTAGATGTTAAATATCGACAAGCATGACTCGTGGACTAACTGTAATTATATTGTCCCAACTTAGCCACTTCACAGGTGTTGAATCATAAAAGACCTCGGTACAATTATGTATAATCCACCTATTTATAATCTCCACTTTATTTATCACTTCTTAGATGTGAGATCTCTCCTCTTCAACACGTCCTCTAATTTTTAGGTTTGCACGTGACATATTAACATCTCACACACTGTGACGAAATAAATCAAGATCAAGTAACCAACGGTATAACATTTGCAGACTTTATTGCTGATAATCCAAGCGGAAGCTGATATGAGCATTTTGTGCGACGTTCTTAACATGTTTTTACCTCAATTTGTACTTTGCTTAGCCCTTATTGTTGTATTATTGAGTCATTGAGTCGTAGTAAGAGTCTTAAGCGGTATTGGATGCATTTTTGTGCTTACATGAGTTAAATTGCATAATTGGTTTAGAGTCCTAGTTTGACTAGGAATCCTTGTTAGGTTTTGAAACTAATTATCTCTTACTTATGATTTTATTTTCTTATTTTCAGATTGGATTGAAGAGATAATTAAAGAAAAAAAGATGGAGCCAAGTCATGCAACAATTAAATAGAAGATGATCATTAAAGGCATAAAACATGGCATGTTTTAGGGATTAAAGCATGGCATGTTTTAAGAAATAAAACTTTCCATGATTTAAGGGATTAAAGCATGACATTATTATAGGAAGAAAGAAGCAATTTCAAACCCTCCATCTTTCCTCTATATATACATGGCTTCATCTCTCAAATAAGATCACTTCTCATTAGCATTCAAGAGCCAAAACTCTACCAAAACACCACCATAAACTTCCCTCACAAATTAGCCAAGCCGTCCACCCCAAAACCATCATCATCTCCACCGAGTTTCACCATTGAAGACACACCTCCAAGGTTCCTACAACGTGTGATTCTCGCAACTCATCTCCATGGCTTCGTCTATTTATGTTAATCTACAATTCTTTGTCTATGAAGATTGTAAGTTGTTGTTTATGTGGAAATATTGGTTTTGTATTTGTTTTACAATTTTCAGATTTTATTTGATATTTTTTTGAGACTATGCCGAATCTATGTTCTTATAATTAATGAGTTTGTATTTCTATTGTTGTGTTCTAATAATCTTTCTCATACTTTTAGATAATTTTCAGATATGTGCATATGAATTTAGTGCTTGGATGCAGTCCCCAAGATTGTGTTTGAGTGCTAGATTCATCAATCATATTGACACATATCGAATCATGCCCTAAGTAGGTTCGGTTTGTGTTGATTAAAAGTGGTAAAAAATTCTGGAAATTTGCATGTGAAACCATGGTGGGTGACGCCACACATGAAACATGTCTCCAACAAAGATTTGGTGCTTAAATGTAATCTTGTTTGATTTCTACACTAAGTGTTATTGAATTCGATTGCATGCAAATTTAGATTAGGCCCTAAGTCAATCTAAATGTTAATTGAAATCTTGCATGATTAGATGATCTCCTAAGGCTCTAATTGTATTGGTGTCTAAAAAGTATGTAATTGGTCGAATTAGAATGCATGATAGGTTCGAACTTGTAAGTATGTGGTGTAATGGTAAATTTGGTTTAAGTTTGTTAAAGATAAGTCGATCATGTAAATAGTAATTTAGGGTTTATTTTAGTAGTTAATAATCAATCTCAAACCCCCAATTATTTGTTAACACTAAAAGTTTAGAGTTCCCTTCAATTTCCCGGAAAAAACGATCTCTGCTTATTCTATACTAACGATGATGTTTTACAGGGTTTATTATAGACGTTTTAACCAACGCTCTATCAGAAACCCTCCGACAGATAATGAAACCCAACTCGGGTCCATGACAAAATGACATTAAAATCGGGTCCACGACAGATTGGAGACGCAAATGGAGAAGAACCCGCTCTGATACTATGATAAAGTGATATGAGGTTCACATCTAAAACCATTTGACAATTGATGAAGTGGCACAAATCCTTATAAACTCACAGGCTATGTCATAATATCCTACATTTATGTTATATATTCTCAACACGCTCCCGCATGTGCATGTGGTGAATTTTCAAGTCATATACATGGACAACATTTTAGGTGACGTGCAGTTTTTGTGGTCATTTGGGCTTCACACGTGGACGTGGGTAACCCGCGTACAAGTCGATATTATCCACCTATTTATAATCTTTGTTTTATATGTCACTTCTTAAATATAACATCACTCTTCGATCTCCAACAGTAGCAATGAGAAGAATACCTAACCCATGCCAGAAAAAGAGCAACGCCGCCCCCCTCGTGTTGTTTACACCGCCGGTCATCCCTGCAGCTCTTACGTCAATAGTAATCAACTCATATATAAGTAATTCATCTTGATCAAAAAGTCAACCCTCCATCCCGATCTCGGAATCGATCCAGTCAAATTAAAGCCTTAAAGGTACGGATATCCAATGTTTTTGTATAAAGTATCCTCCAGGTTTGCATGCTAATAGGTAATTAAAGAGACTTAAATCTAACCAATCACAATAAATGGTACGGCTAAACTGACTGATTCTATCTTGTCAACTCGTCGCAAAACTTTGTTCTGCAAAATAATAGTCCGATCGATCATGGTAGTTTAATAAGATGGGATAGTAATGTCAGACTGTTAATTTTTTCATATGAATCCGCTTGAATACGAGGACATGCATCAAATTTGTCACACATCAGGCTTATCAAGATTGTATTTTGAAATCCTCCACACACATATATACTGCAATGAGTGCAATATATGAATCTATCAGTGGACTCACGTTGAGCCGCATCCACATATTTCCCACATATTTTCCACATATATCAGCGCCTTAATTATGGAAAGTAGTGATCATCATGCAGCTAATTAACTGCTAGTTTCATGGACTAACTAGCAAAAACTTCATATTTTGCTAATATGTTACAACCATGGCCATGATAAGTCATTACCCGCAGATAATTTGTGAAATTAAGACTTAAAAAAGATAAACATACGCGTAAATCATAAATTTGGCAGACTCGACCTAGGAGCGGAAACTTAATTAATTAGCTAATCTAGATTCAACCAAAAATTACGACATTAAATAGACACTCACTAGTCACAGTGTCGGACTACCACACAAATTTTGAGGGTATTCGGAATTGGCTTGATTGGTGAACAAAAATAAATAAGACAGAAGTATTACTAAAAATAGAATATTAAATAGTAAATATGGATGTAAATATGAGAAAAACAATAGGTAGGAACTTCTCTCCACCACTAGATATGCTTCAATCACTCCAAAACAATGTCAATAATTATAGATGAATGCACTCACAGTTAAGTCAATGTCGTTAGGTCATTAATCGTATTACGTTCTCTTACTTGTCATGTTAAGCGAAATGTCGGTATCGACTTAACTATATTCTCAATTAATTGATATATGAAATGTCGGTATCTAGACCAAAATAATTAAAATCATGAAGATCTAAGAACGTTTGAGTAATAATAAAAAATCTAAGGTCAATGTCAGTAGCCTTGGATTACTAAGGAATCACTTCACACAAATACGTGCAAAGAACTTGTTATCTCTCACAAAATATGCAAAGATATGTCCGTCACATACATATTCAAGATAATAAAACCTTAAAACATGCATCAAAGTATCGACCCAATGAGACATGCAATAGAATTATCAATGAACAATCCATGAAGAAATTCTCATCTAAAATTATATAAATCAATTGGAGTATGAAATCGAAGACATATCTAGAGCTTTGATTAGCCCATAACTATCAAGGAATTTAGTTACACATAATCTTGAATAAAAGCATCAAAGAATACATGAGAGATGAATTAAAGGAGAAGAGACCGAACTTCTTTTTTTCTTGTGGAGGCTTGATGAGATTTTAGCACATTGAGGAGATGTGAGTTGTAGTTTGAGGAGATGGAATGTGACTTCGCTTCGGTTCTCCCTGTCCATCTTCTCCCATTTATCTTCTCTTCTTCTCTCTATTTTTTCTCCCCTCTCCCTCTCTTTCTCTTGGTTGGTTGTGGAAAAATGGTGTGTTTTGAGACGGTGGTGATGAAGGTTTTTATAGAGGAGAATAGTGGTGGAAAAAGTAGAGAAAAGTGAGAGATAATGATGTAGTGAATGAAGTGAGTAATCATTGAATAAGTGAGTGATGACTAGGTAATGATGGACCTAGAGGTGATGATTACACCCAAAATCAAATTAAATTTTTGCATAATATAAGTGTGGATTTTTAGACAATGGGAAGCCATGATTTTGTGAGAAATAGAGAAAAATAGTGTAGTTAAATCTCAACTAAAAAAATGAGATCTAGTTGTGATAGAACAATATATTGTTTCTCCATAAAATTAGCCCGAAAATGTATGGCACCACGCCATCACCAAAAGTGGTGGTGCTCGAAAAATTAGCGGAGTTTCACATTTTTCTATTCTTGTCAAGATATTCGAGTTAGGAATTGGATTTCTCTCTCTTTCTTCTCTCTTCTTCTTTATTCCACTTCAAAATACATACAAACAAATAAAGTTAATTGAACATATAAAACATAACAAAATAACTAAGTAAAAGAAATAATTAACACAATAAAAGACACATCAGACCACTTCAACAAGACCCGACCGTACCATTAATTAATAGCATGTTGTTGCAACTAATCTCTCTACTGGTGACTGATTGAAATGGCCATACATATACCCGTTACCGGCCACTTATAACGTACTTACCATATATTGGTAGGGCAAGTTTTGGTAAGAGCCCACTCTCGGAGAGCCTAATTCATATTTGCTTACGTGTCTGTCAAAGACAGGTCAACTAAGAATTAGATCCAGACGGCAGTTAAACTCTGAGACGTTAGAGAAAAAAAAGGGTGAGTTGTGGAAGTGGAGGAGGGTAAGTCTGATTTAGACTTTACTCCCTTGATCACACGTGCGAAGTCGTCAAATTTGAGACTGGAGTGGCTAAGACTGTAGGAGGACTGTCTGAGGAACCCATTTTTTGGGAAATCTCATAGCAGAGGTTGAAGAGCTTCTTCCGCAAAATGATGAGGCCATATTTAAAGTGAAGAATCCCCGAATTAACTTTTTTTTGGCATTCCTGTTTGTTGTGTATACTTAATTCCATTATAATGGTGTCAGTGACTCCACCACTTGATGATTCCCAGATCGGAATCTCAGATCATAATCTTTTTCACTTGATTTCGGCAACATAAGAGTGAGGTCGAATTCGTAGGCTTTGAATTCGAGAAATTAGTGGAAGAATTGGGCTGGCATGAAGCTATATAGCTAGCAGTGTTCTAAATATCGGGGATATATCAGTGATATTTAGAAACCGATATGATAAATGCCGTATCGCCTCAATATATCGGTCAACTCAAAATATCGAGTCAACATGCGATATATCGGGTCAAACGGTTTGACCCGATATTTCGGTGGACTTTTTTCATTGACTTTTTTCCGTTGACTTTTTCATGTGACTTTTTTTCGGTGATTCTTTTTAAGGAGACGATGTCGTTTTGAGAAATTTCAACGCAAATAGGCAGAAGGCTTCACTGCTTCGCCCTTCGTAGCTTCAGATCTTTCAACGCAACCACAAGCTTATCCGAGTGTGAGAGAAATTAGAGCACATTTCAAGGGATACACACAAAAGAAGAGGAATATGCTAGATACCGCAAGGATGAGCAAGTTGGTATATGTTCAATTTAATACCAAAATCATCAACAAAAACCGAAGGAAGGATAAGGGAAAGGAGGTACTACTTGCCAAAGAAGCTAGGGAAGCACAAGAATGGCTTGTTGAAGGTAATGTCATTTAAGATTTGACAATAGATGAACAAGTGTCCGAAGTGAGTAGTGTGGTACCACCCTTGAGGGAAGTCCGAGAGGTAAGAGAGTTTTATGAAAATTATTTTATCTCAGAAGATGAGGATGAAAATAATGGAGAAGATGAGTTTGACTTTGATTCCGATGATGAGGGAGTTTATAATGCATGAATGCATAATCAATATCTCAATCTATCTTTTGTGCACCTATTTTTGTTCAATTAATACTTAGTAGTTAATATTATTTGGTATATTTTGAAGTATATGTTTATAAATATATTAAATTTAAATTAAAAATTAACTAAAACGATAAATCCGATATATCCACGTTATATCCTTATTTTACAAAACCGATACGATGTCGATAACATATATTTAGACCATTGATAACTAGTCTTACCAGTATGAGAATAGGTCGTCGGAGTTCTACAATTAAACATCTCTGCCCCAATTTCGATTTAATTGAAAAATAACTGCATGTTCGATCGACCGGCAAGAATTCCAGAGCTCTGACGAGCTTCTCTAGCCTCCAATCGGTGAGCACAACTTATAATCTTGACCCCCAGCTTGATTATATCCTCAATTTCTTGGATTGGAGCATAATGGTGTTTCCCTCATTCTCTGGTTCGTTTACCTCATCGACTTTATATGCTTAAGTTCTAAATTGGGTGAGTTTTGAATTGGGGTGATTTCCAGTCGATCGCCGATTTCTAGTGATGGAGAACTGATCCACAAGAACAACACCACACGTGACCACATCCAAATTTTTACCTCTGCCACTGACACCAGACACCGTCTAAAAAAATGGTATGGGCTCTCGGAGAGTAGACGCTTAACAGACGTTGCATATTGGTAGATAATAAAAACAGATGATCGAGTTCAATAAACCAAGGGTGATTAAAGCATGTGTGAGAGGGTAATGCCTTATCCAGTAGGTATATCGTTCATGTTGTTTGTGTACCCTAAATTTTGTTTCATCTCATTCATCGAAAAGGAAAAAAAAATTGCAGAAACTATACAATACCACCAAAGGGTTAAACCAGGACGACTTAAAGCAACTAACTAGGAAGCTCGCAAGGCCAGGCTAGAGAGGAAGCTCGATCAACATATAATATATAGGATCGAAGCTGCCAACGCCACAGGCTCAAGAAACGACTACAAATCATTCAAACAATCAACTACGTACGTACTACACAAACTAAAGATCTTCTAGGGTAGAATTTGCTATATAATTTGTCTTCTTACTTTATCCCCAAGAACTAGTCCTACTATAGACAACTTGTAGGCTGCATGGTACCCGCAGATGTTCCGCCAGCATTGCTACATGAAGCTAGAGCTGCCTGGTTCTTATATGTGAGCTTCACATTCTCCAATCTGATTTTGCTACATGGGTACGTTGAGCTGCAATCAAATTTCACTGCAACTTCCGTTGCTGATGTACCGTGTATGTCTTGATATGTCACATCACTGACTTTAACTCCAGAAACCTGTATTACATCAAATGCCAGTTCTCAAGCCTTTTAGCAAGAATAAATGGTGTTGCAGGCTCAGACCATACATGACAAGGCCCAAAAAAGTGAGCTCATGATTTCTCACCTGACCAGGGCAACCCTTGTTGCTGGGACAATATTGTTGATCGATGAGGATCGGATTTTGAACGTTTTTCATGACACAATGTTGGAAAAGAATGTTCCTTGCAAATCCAGTGCTAGCCCTCCCCCAGGACTTGATCCTCACACCGTTTTGTGTATTAGTAAAGGTCACAGTTTTCACTGTTACGTTTTGCACACCAGCTTCTTTCAGGTCTTTGCCTAGACTCCCAATGCTGTACCACAACAGTACCATCTCTCAGAAACTTCCAACATTTTAATATACACTACACAAAAGTATAATCAATTTATCACTCATGGACTTATAAAGTAATTTTAAGTACCTAATTCCATGACCCGGTCCACACGCAACATTTTCAATCCACAAGTTAGAAGTGCCAGGACCAATTGAGACACAATCGTCACCTGTAGATATCTTTGAGTTGAGAATGGTAACGCCTGAGGACATCTGAACATGGATGCCGTCGGTGTTAGGGCTGTTGCCGGAGGCAGATACTTTAATCCCTTGCATTTTCACATTACGGCAACCGTTGACGACTATGTGAAACATCTGGCTGTTTAGAGATACCAATCCCTTAACCACAATGTTGTTGGAGTTGGAAAAACTCAATGCCTGCATGTAACCGAGATATTAGCTAATTATTACACACATAATTCATGCTAAGTAAGCATCTGCGCGTTATGCAATCAATCAATATTATAGTACACTAGCTGATCGATATTGAAAAACAGGCTATGTGCACATGCATTGGATGATTTACTCATTCATAGTTATTCTGTCCGATAACTTATCAAATCAATGGCTGAGATCGATATTTAGGAGAAACACTGTACAACGTACGTACTGACGGACATAAGAGTATTGGGAATTTGGGATCATATTTAGGAAAAATCTATCTTACGCGGCTGTATGATATACGCCGAATCATTCAACCGCACAAACACACCACCACTGCGTGCATAAAATGACAGTCTTTGCCAACCATTGAGCACCTGATGTATGGTGCACAGCGATGTACACCAGACGAACCCTCATATATATGCATAATGCATCAGTGCATGCATGGTTCATCGCTTTATATATACTTAATTCAAGGGACGGAAGGGTTATCTCCGAATTAAGAGTCAAGAAACGACTTTCAATATACTACTTATTTCCTTGTAAGTTTAACTCAAAATCCTCAACTTTAGTCAGTAAAGCAAGGAGACTAATGCTTTTATATTAAGCTAGTGAAACGGTTAGACATCTATACATCTTCCCATCAAAATTAAAATATAAACCTACACGTAACTAATGCATACATATGACCAGTTTGGTGAGCTAGAAAGCGAAAGAAATTAGAGTTAACGTACACTAATCATGCTGTTTACCGGATGCGGTGAATGGTACTAGCTAGAGTAGAATTCAGATGGACTCTTCAACTTTTCTTCTAATATGAGGCACTCTTGTTTGATTTTTAAATATATAGAGAATGTTAGCCCTAGCTAAAGGACAAGTTTAATTAATTAGATTGGAAAAATTGCTATGGTAATTGCTTACCGTGGCTCCGCTGGGGCAACTCTTGCCGGAGTCCTTGCAAGCCCACAAACCAGTGCCTTGACCGTCAAGAATTCCACCGGATATGGTGACTCCGTTGACGTGCCGAAAGAGGAGCCAGTTGTCGGCATTTCCGATGACCCGGTAATCGGATGGAGCAACAATGGTGCCAGCAATGCGGAAGCTGATGCGACTGTTCTTACATGGTCCGTCGAACTCGACATTGCGGAGCAAGAACCTCCCTTCCGGCACGTAAATCACAGGGGGGTTCACCGAGGCACAAGCTTTAGCCCATGCAGAGAGAAAGGCCTTAGTTGAGTCGGTCTTGCCATCTGGTTTGGCTCCTAACGTAATCACGCTGAAGGTGACTGCCTTGGCCATGGCGGAGTTGATGAAAATAAATGGGAAACAGAAGAAAATGAGGCTTCTGAAGTTTGCCATTTGCTAGGAGAGAGAGAGAGAGAGAGAGAGAATGTGCGTGTCTTAAATAAGTTGAGATAATACTGCAGAGTCGATCGGAAGGAGGACTTGGGGAGAATTGGAAGAAGGTTGATTACGAGGAAGTTGAAACGGTTGAATGGGGTATTAATAGTCTTAAAAAGAGGTGAGCTGGAGAGAAACTATATATGTTTAAGTATTTCATTAATTTGCGCTTGTAACAGAAAAAAAGGCCTGAAGCAAGCAAGCAAACGGCGCCGAAATGTCTTTACGTAGGTTGCTAACTTGCTATATATATAGGAACTTTATTAGACTTGGAGGGATAAATGGCTCGATCAGTTCTTACTACACTAGCTTTAGCGTGTTCACCTCGTTTCTTAATCAAAATGACCTTGTGCATGTATACTTATTCAATTTAGATGTTAATTTGTTACAATAGTACGTATATCATCAGGTGATAGATCAATGTACTCATTCCTTTGCGTGATAGTATATACATATGCTACTGTTTTTTCATTGATCTTGCTTCACACCGCCAAGTTCATATGATATTTTGCGTTCACACCAATTAATAACTTATTCAAAGTGAACGTCCCCTTAGTTTTATGCGCGCGATCATTAAGTACGTGATTCCTTATACTACGTACATCAAATTAAGAGTTACAGCCTTTTCTTTTTCAAGTAAATAAAAATATATATTGATAATGAAATACATTCTAAGCAGGCTTTGTTTGTATTTGAAGTGAAGAAAAAAAATGAGTTTTAAATATGTAAAAAAATGTATTTGTTCTAATATTTCACCTGTTTTTTAAAATCGTGGTTGTTTAAAGTAAATTTTACAAATAATACATTGTAAAAAAAAACTTATCATATAGAGAATCAACTCATAATGATAATTTTAAGTGTTTATTTTACTCAAACCTCAAATATGGAACTAATTAAACTGTTAATTACGTACCTTTTTTTTAACGCAGATCGATTCATGTCATTCTATATTCTAAGTAATTAGACATGCACGCCATTAGGGCTTTCCGCCAGTAGTGTATATTTCGATTTCTTCCGGTTGTTATTAGTGTTTGTGTGTGTGGGAACAGACAGAAAATTTGGCATGCCAAATCTCTTGTTTGTTACAATTACTATGCATATGTAATGATTATTTGAGTTCATAATTAATGTACGTAATTTGATGAATGATGCAGATGCAAAATAATAATTAAATCTATATAGGAATAGAAGGGAGAGGTACGTGATAAAGGAAGTACGTAGAAGGCGGAGAAGCAGCCGGCGTAATTCTCATGCGCAAGACTAATTAATTGATCGAACCATGTTCTGGTTCTCAATAATATATCCAATTAATCTAAAAAAATGAAAATAATATAAAAAAACATGAAGAGTAAAATTTAAATAATTTTACATTTTGTATGGAAAATGGGAGATTACACATACACACCCACTGAAAGGTCTGAACCACACAATTTTCTTTCTTGCTTTCATGAGTTTAGGGCATGAATTGGGGTTTCTGAAGCGCGCTACCAAATACGGACGTGGTAGAATTGTGCTGTTGATCGAGCTTAACCGAATTTAGACATAATCAATGAGAGCAAGCCATGTGAATGTGATCCCGAGGCACAGGTAGTGTTCGAAATATATTTTTTCATTTTTTCATATATATTTAAAAATGAATTTTAAGTCTAAATAATCATTCTTAAATTCATATTTTTATTATTAGATATCGTTCGTGTACTTTAATTGTCACAAAATCAAGTATTTATTTTCTTTAGTTTACTTGGTACCGTTTTTTTAGTTTATTTGGTACATATTGAAGTATAATTTTATAAATTTTATTAAAAATAAACAAATCCGATAAAACCGATATATATCGATATATCTCCGATATATCGTTTTAACCCTTCACCTATACAATACCAATAAGCGATATTTAGACCATTGGGCACAAGTACAACACCACCCCATGTTAATTATTACCAATTTACAATTGTCTTCGTCAATATCGATGGAGCAATTTAATTATCTGCTCACAAGTTTAATTTCAGGTTTCTGGTTCCCAATGCCCTCCACAAGTTATTCCCTGCAATTTGAGACATTACTGTTTACAAACTACGGTTCGACTCAAATCATGCAGTATATATATTGTGCGTGCTCTACAATTGCCAAACGGAGCTCTCAATTTACGATAAGCTATAGCATTGGTAGCTATTTAGCTAAAGTGATTAAAAGTGCTTGAGCAAAGGCATGCGAGAGCGATCGAAGAGTACTGTATTCAGCCAATAGCATGCAATTACTTCATTTCATATACATACATGTGTGTGTATGTAGCTAGCTAATGCCTCTACTTAAGTTCATGCATTTCCTTTGATGATTAATTAACGTGCCAATGTTGAGAAAGACGCTGTATGGACATAAACTATTCTCAAAAGTTATGTGTTTATAACTATTTGTATACAGGTCAAAGTAGATATATATAGCTTGAATATAGTGATATATGATGTGCGTTAGCTATACGTAACTAGGTAGTGAAGTACATGTTCAATGATTGATACTGGCGTCAACGATATATGAAACCAAGGATTTTGCGTTAGTACTGGTGATCGAAACCATGATAACCAACGTAATCATAGGTATTTATTTAGTAATAAACTAATTAATCAAAGAAGAAATTAAGAAGGTGATCGAATTAGGTTTCCCCATTGCCATGTGAAGGAGGAGTTGTAAATACGTAGAGAAGTTTCATATGCTAAACTGCCATGTGACTGCAGTTTCATTCACGAACACACATAAATATTTATACATATTAGCTAAACTCGGGTCCATTTACTTTTTTGCCCTCTGTTTTTTGTTAATTACGGTCCTGCCATTCAAGTAGATATAGAAGTCATTCTTCCTTTCCCCTCTCAGAGTCTCAGGATCTCTCGCTCTCCACCGTTTCTTGCAAAACACTAATATAAGAATGAACAGATTCGGCTCACTTGGCTCGGCTCATCCACTCTCAGCTCGGCTCGTCTCATGCATTTTTTTCATTTATTTACTCGATTATCACTTGATATAATTTTTTTGCCATATTCTCTCATCTTCTTCTCCTTTGATTGCTCTCTCTCTCTGTATCTCGTTTTCGTCACTATTTTATTCACTTAAATCAGATTTTAAAATTTAAATTCGCTTACAATCATGGCCTAAATTTGGTGATGAATAGTGTCAGTTCGGCTCGTGTTCTATTTGTTTTTGCTTTTTTACTCCACTGCTACTGGGTATAATTTTTTTTGCCTCATTTTCTCCCCTTCTTCTCATTCGATTGCTCTTTCTCTATGTATCTTGCTTGCTTTGTTATTCTATCTAATTAAATCAGTTTTAAAAACTCTAATTCGCTTACAATCATACCCTATCCCAACTCATGTTATATTTTTTCACTTATTTACTCGACTGCCACTGGGTATAATTTTTTTTACCTCATCCTCTCCTATTCTTCTACTTCGATTGCTCTCCCTCCCTCTCTCTCTATGTATCTCGTTTTCTTCGTTCTTCTATCCACTTTAACCAGTTTTTAAAAACTCTAATTCACTTACAATTAGTCCTTAAATTTGGTGATGCATTGTGCAAACTGCTTATGAACATTGTTAGTTCGTCTCATGTCATATTTTCTCGCTTAAATACTCGACTGTTACTGTGTATAAATGTTTTGTGCCTCATTCTCTCATCTTCTTTTCTTTCGATTGCTCTCTCTCTCTCTCTCTCTCTCTCTCTCTCTCTCTCTCTCTCTCTCTCTCTCTCTCTCTCTCTCTCTCTCTCTCTCTATATATATATATATCTCGTTTTTTTCGTTATTCTCTCCACTTAAACAAGTTCTAAAAATTCTAATGCAGGTACCTCCACCCCATACTCGACGCATATCCTCTTATATGGAAAAATGAAACAAAGTACCCTTTACCAAGTTGTACCATATGCCAAGGCTAAGAAGGCCACCATTGAGCAACTAACAGACTTTCCAAGGCATCAGACCTTAAAGGTTTAGAACCCTAACGTAACAATAATCAACCAATAAGATTGGTTTTGAATTCCTTCAATTGGTCCTGGCATAAGGATTCATTGATCTTAACATAGATCTTATCTCCATGAACAACATGAGATAGTAATTGACTCAGAGAAATAGCAGACTCAGTTGAGGTGGAGAGAAAATAAGAAAGGTGCGCACTTTCGGGGCCGGTGGAGGAGGAGGCATGACCGAGTCTAGGCCCCGCATGAATTTCCAGGGACAAACAGTCATCCCAGAGATTGATGATGGAATCACTGCCCTAGGAAAACCCTAGAACTGCTCAAGGTAAGGTAAGAGTCTTGGAATTTGCATGCTAGTGTAGTCAAAAGACTTATCCATTCACATAAGGATGAGACAAACATTCATACCTGTTAAAACTTGTTCCAGATCACTTTATCATGGTATAAGAGCGGGTTACCCATGTCCATGTTTGAATGGCCACACGCATTCCACGTCACCCAAATTGTTGTCCACGTGTATATTTTGAAAATTCACCACACATGCAGGGATGTTGAGAATATACATCTCAAATTGCGAATTGAAACCTAACATATGAGTTTATAAGGGTTTGGGACTTTGGGCCACTCCATCAATTTTCAGTTGGTTTTTGGATGTGAGGAAAATTCTACTATGAAACACTACATTATATGGAGACACTAGATTGGGTGTGTACAAAAAAAAAATTGACCTTAAAATGTAATGAGGACTACTAGATTTTGGAAATTTGGATTTAAATGGTAAGAATTTTGAGCTCCATACAATGGAGTACTCCACCCTAAACAAATCATTGAATGTGAACCTCATATCATTTTATCAGAGAAAAGGTTAGTCGACCAATTAACATGATCTATTTGCACTAGCTATCTAATTAACAGTGGGTGCGTAGACGTTGAAATGTAACTAACTACATTTAAACTTCAAACAATGCAATCCAAAACATAATACTAATCACAACACTCTGGGGTTTGAATATATATATATATATATATATATATACTATATATTTATTACATATATACAAAAAATCTCAGCTACGGACGTCTGGACGGTTTTTTTATCCGAATTTCCGCCGTTTCTTCTCGATCCGACGCCGGCGACGCCGTTTCTTCTCGCCCAAGTGACACCACGTTTTCCTAGACGCTGCTCCGATGAAGAAAAAGGCGAAAAAGATCAGAATCAGAGTTCCACCATGATCAGTTGTGAAGTTCTGAGTGAGGTTGTTGCAAGACCTCCGATCTCGATCACATTCGCCTTATTCTTCATCGGAGCAGTATCTAAAAATGTGTGGTGTCACCCCGACGAAAAGAATATGCGTCACCGGCGTCGGATCGAGGAGCAACAACATAAATCTGAACGGAAAAACAGTTCAGACGTCCGCAGCCGAGAAGTATTATATATATATATATATCATCAAAGTAAAAAAAATATTGCATGTCAAATTGTGTTAGTGAATTCGCGTCGGATATTTGTGCATAATATCATATATGTAAACATCACTCCTCTTATGTTAAGTATATATAGTTAGGTGATTAAGACAGTAGTATAGATAATTAGATAGAACAAATAGCTAATAATAAATTAAGCAAGGGTATCTTTGTTCGCGGGTCAGCAGTAAACAACGTACTTGACGATGACGGTAGTAGATTTATCAAGTGATGTACGTAACATCCGAGTTTGGTCCATATCCATGCCAAAATATGTACCGAAAGAAAGTACGTGCATGAATTTAGAAGAAACACATATATAGATTAATAGTAATTCTTGCAAACGAAGTTATAATTAAAGGGATGATCACTCAATCGAGTTACTGTACATGTATAGACTACGTATGAGCTTTCCATGATCAGGACAGGTGAATTAATTAGTAAACCACATGGCTATTTCGTCAATGGAGAAACTAAGTAAGAAAGTGCGCAATTATAGTCATTAACTTAATTTTTCAAGTCGACTGTTAAGATGTGTTTCCACTAGGTACGTACCTTAGTTAGTTGTTTGAATTAGGGTTCGGATCCAAAAAGGTATAAAAATGGTTATAACTTAATGTTTTTGTTTTTTTTTAGTATGAATACTAATTAGAAACCACTGGACAATGTTAGTTTTACCACGAGGAATTAAGGATCGTCAAATATTTCTTGCTCCGATCTGGGCCAAGAAGTAGACTACGTACTTTCAGATCCAGGCCGTTTGTCCAAAGCCCAATTATGAATGCATAGCTCATCCATCAAAGGAAAATAGGAAACTGACGATTAAGGCTAAAAAAAAGTTAAAGAAAAATATTTGTGTTCATACTAGTACGAATGTGTGCGTTTATACTCTCTCTTATTTTTATACTTTTGCTGGTGTAAATTTAAAAATTTTAATCTTTCAAAAATTCAATAAATTAATAAAGATCATCTCTGTAAAATATGAATTGAAACAAAAATCGTTTGGTAAGTCGATTAAATCAAACAAATGAACAGTTGATCATAAGATTACTAACTTTCACCATAATTGTTCATTTGTTTGATTTAATCCACCTGTCAAACCATTTTTTTATCAATTTATATTTTACAGAGATGATCTATATTGATTAATAAAACTTTTTAACGGTTAAAATTTTAAATTTACAATACCAAAAATATAAAAATAGGAGAGGGTATGGATACACACGTCGAACACAAATATTTTTCAAAAATAAAAAAAATAAAAAATTAGTCCCTCCTTATATTTTTATTATTTTAATGAGTTCAACAATTTAGTCACTCAACTTTCCATTTGAACTTTTCTACGTTCAATTTTCTGACCATTTGGTCCACTCTGTTACACTCCGTTCAAAATAGCTATTAACTTACTGACGTCGATTTTTTTTTCCCACCTAAAAGTTTAGTTCCTCAAATGCCCTTGGATTACTGACTCAATTTTTTCGTTTTGCTCTCTTTCTTATTCTCCGAAAGATCGAAACCATTCATTCCAAGCCGGACTCCCTCAACACCGTTTCGCCAACACAAGGGAAATTTTTTCCTTCTATCCTTCTTGTTATGATTCTGGCTCTCACTTCTGCATATAAGATTAATCAAGAATTCCAATATCTCGGAGAGCTCTGAGATATCCGAACTCTAGGGTTTCGAGGAAAATTTTGGTTTCCGTCTGACAGCGCGTCTTTTGACGTCTTTGTCGGACGGGATTTGTAGTGGGTCAGTTGGTGGCCTAGCTCCCTGGTCTGTTGGTGGCGAATCAAGGGAGAGAGGCATACTTGGAGGTGGTCGGCCATGCTGATTGGTTTAGGGTTACAGTGGTCTATTCTGATAGTGATTATGGCATTGCACTCTATTGTTGGTTGAGATTTCGTCCGGGGTGGAACTAGAACTGATGGGGTGGAACGAGATGGGGAAGTAGCGACGGCGGAGGCAAGGGCTTGTCGGGTTTGCTTTGTAGATTTGGATCGGTTCTTGAAACTTGGACGCTGGGTTGATTTTGAAAGTGTGGTGGGTTGCGCCTTTGCGACAGGGCTGGGCGGTGGCCGCGGTGGTTGTCGGCGTCGTCGGCGGACTGACTGCCTTACAATTAGAGGCGCCGGCATTGAAGTTAAGTTAAGAAGGAGATAACAATACCATGCCAGGAGAGATTGAGAATGATTATTGAAGTTAAGTTCTTGATATAAGAAGATGGAAGGACGAAAGAGACTGTGAGGAAGAAACATGATTAATTAGAAAAAAAATGTAGAGAACTGACTGGGAAAGAACACGATATGAAAGAGAAGAAGAAGATACAAGTAATAAATAAATAGTAATAAACAACTATTCTTATGGGCATTTGAGGAAGTCAAAAAAACTGAAGAAAAAAATGAAAAAATATTTTTCACGTCAGCAAGTTAACACTCATTTTGGTCCGAAATTGAAAATAGAATAGTGATTGGTTCAAATTAAAAGTCGAAAGACTAAATTGTCAAACTCATCAAAATATAAAGCGTGGTCAATATTTTGTTTAAAATAAAAATAACAAAAAATGAAGGAACATCGTCAAGGAAGTCAAAGCACATTTATAGTGTATTTAAGGACTCCTAAAATTAGCCATTTCATTTAGTTTTTTTAGGGGCTCTTTATTTAGTCTTTAGCCATTGACAAAATAATATTTTCGAATAGAATTGAATAGGCATGTAAATTAAGCACAAGGCTGACGGGCATACCCAAATTAAACCCAAAAAATTGGGTCTTGGGCCGGCTTGGCCCAACTGATGAGTGAGATTTATTCGGCCCGTTTTGGAATGGGTAAGGTATGAGTAATACTTTTTAAGTCCTTGGCCGACTCAAAATTCTGCCCATATGATATATTATAGAGTCGACCCGTAGCCTGGCTCATAATGATTTTTTTTGCTTTAGATTTAAAATATTAAGAACTAATTGTATGTTGGTTCAATCAACAAATGTGTTATTCATATAAGAAGGGGTTCATGAGTTCAACTCCTATCTCTATTAAATTTTCTCAAATGAACATTAAAATATTTTATTATTTAAAAAATCTCAGGCCAAATTTAGGCCCGGCCATAGGTGGATTTTTTAAGCCCAAACTTTATCCGTCCAAAGAGCGGGCTCGGGTTTCACATATTGTGATTAGGGCCGGCCATGTCATGCCCATTTTACACCTGGCATGGAAAAGCCATATGCCAGGTAGTATGTGGGTCTCCATATCTTAGGGTTGAGCCGACTCTGGCCTGTCAGGCCTAGAATTAAAAAGGATCATATCACGATGTGGGGAGGCTCACTCCAAAAGTATATTATGAAAGGGCCGGTAGTAAAATATGCATACCTTGAATTACAATTCACACGCCCTTAATTATCTTTTTACAATGAAAATGTCAAACATGAACTTATAGAACAATTTGAGGAGAAAATTATGCGTGGATTGTAATTTAGAGTGTTCAAATCTCATTTTCCATTGTAAAAGTATCAGTTTTGATCGGATTCAACGTACCCTTTTTTTCACGTCAGCAACTGTTATATTTGTTAGGTGCATGCAGTTCTTTCATATATAATGCAATCGATAAAATTTAATCTACTGTGTATCTTTTTCTAGGGTAAATTTGTTTATATATATATATATAGATTTTCTCAAATGCGGAGGTCCGCACAAATGATTTTGGTGCGGATTTCAATTTTTTATCACTTTTTGATCGAATTTTCTCATCTCAACCGTCTAGTATCTCGATAATATTGTGTAGATCATCTCTGTAAAGTTTCAGCCAATTTGGTAATCGTTAAGGCCCTCAAAATCGAATAACAAATGGACGGACCGAATTCTGTCGAACCGTTACCGTTCATATTTTTAACAGAAAAACGCAATTTTGAGGGCCTTAACGATTACCAAATCGGCTGAAAGTTTGCAGAGATGATCTACACAATATTATCTAGATACTAGACGGTGGAAATGAGAAAATGTGATCAAAAAGTGATAAAAAGATGGAAATCCGCACCAAAATCTTAGTGCGGCCCTCCGGAGCCAAGAAGGGCTGTATATATATATATATACATGAACGTTGAAAACAGTCTAATGGATGTGATATCAGCAAAGCTTCTGTTTTGAGTTGTGACTGGTGTGCATAACTATTAAGTAGGATCACTTCGTAAACTATCTAAACGCGCGTACGGAAACACATATATATTAGCTAGCAATCAATATGATCCACTCTAGCTACCTAGTATTTCTGGTTTTTTTTTTATGTAAGGGTTCCTAATTCGATCCCATATACGTCTCCCTCATTAATTTTTGTTAACCTTGAAAGCAAGCCCATGATCGATGGCATTAATGATTCAGGTCCAGATCGAATATATATAATTGCTAGCTAGCTAGCTGTATATGATTATGATCGAGTCGATTCAGTGTTTTCTACTTCACCAGAAAATGCCACTCGATCCGCTGAAAGGCGTTGTTGTCCCTGCAGAAATAGCCTTCATCGAACATCTGAAATAAAAATTAAGAGACAGAAAAATATATTAACAGTTTAATACACCAAGAAATCAAGATGCTGCTAGATTGATCGAGATGAGCAAGGATGGATTGAGTAAACAGATGATATACTCCACATGAGATTATTCGATCATGAATTGTAATCCACAACAAACCATTAACAGAACTACAGCTCGATCAGTACGGCCAGCCAGAAATCCAGAATACGTATTATCATGATCGAATATGTTCATGAGATGAGTACGTTGCATTCAAGTTAACCAATATATTTTAATTGATCTCATAAGTTGCTGCATAGTATATATGGACTTGATACATCTTGTTGTTTCAATTAAATTGTTTCATTGGAAAAGCAAGAGCGAAATCAATCAAAATGGCACATAAGCTTCTTTCTGCTGTGTCTGTTGCTATAACTTTTTTGATAGCCTTGCCCTTGTTGTTTGAATCTTCGCATGCAGCTGGTGGTGTAACCTACAATGTGGTGAGCTACGGTGTGAGAGGAGATGGGAAAACAGACTCAACCAAAGCATTCCTCAGGGCATGGTCCTCGGCATGCTCTTCCCATAGAAGCGCCACTGTATATGTTCCTCGCGGCACCTTCTTGTTGAAACCTGTAGTTTTCAGCGGGCCATGCAGAAGTAGCAGAATTGTGTTTCAGATGGGAGCAGGAAGCAGTACTACTCTAGTTGCCCCTTCAAATTACTGGGAACTTGGAAACTCCGGAAATTGGATTTTGTTCATAAAGGTCACAGGCCTCTCCATCAACGGGGGGACAGTTGATGCTCGCGGTGCTGGATATTGGCGTTGCCGGAAATACGGCAAGAGCTGCACACCAGGAGCCAGGGTATTACTTGCTTAATAACACTATGTAATTAATTAGTCTGAATTAATAATGGAATTACTTCTTAATTCGTTTGCATGAATGCATGCAGTCAGTATCGATATTTTGGTGTAGTAATGTGGTGGTGAATGGATTGAGGTCCTTGAACAGCCAGATTATGCATATGGCCATTGACAATAGCAACAACGTGCATGTTAAAAACGTGTGGATCAGAGCCCCAAGCGGTAGCCCTAACACAGATGGAATACACATAGAATACTCGTCTGGGATTACCATTACGAAGAGCACCATAATGACCGGAGATGACTGCATATCAATTGGCGCCGGCGCAAGGAACTTGTGGATTGAACGCATTGCCTGTGGCCCTGGACATGGGATAAGGTATGTATGTATGCTTCTTCGTAACTCATACATAGTTCTCTTCCAGGCCACGAGCATGATATATATGTGATCCTTGTAAATATCGAATTACATGGATATGCAGCATTGGTAGTCTTGGTGGTTATGCGAATGAAGATGGTGTGCAAAACGTGACGATAACAAGTTCCGTCTTCACGAAAACGCAAAACGGTGTACGGATCAAGTCATGGGCCAGAGCTAGCACTGCTTTTGTAAGAAACATTGTTTACCGCAACCTTGTCATGAAAAATGTCGACAACCCCGTCATCATCGATCAGAAATACTGCCCTGGTAACAAAAATTGTCCTCGTCAGGTAATTAGTTAGTGATCATGCTAGTCTATTTTTTTGTTTGGGTGTTTGAAAGATTCATTTATTTCGCTAATAAAAATGTATATAATGAACGATTTGATCGAAAAGGAAAATGTATATATATGGTGAAAGAACTTCCATATGTGTGCAGAGCTCTGGCGTGAAGATTAGCAGAGTGACATACCAGAACATAAGGGGCACATCAGGCACAAAGGTAGCCATGAACTTCTACTGCAGCCCTAGTAATCCATGCTGGGGGATCAAGCTGAGAGATATAAGGCTCACTTATCTAAACAAGGCAGCCACTTCTTCTTGTGCCAATGTCGGTGGGAGCAAAAGCGGAGTAGTCATACCAAAAAGTTGTTTTTGATCATCATGCATGTATTATGGGAAAATTCTGCTATACACGGCGGTGTACATAATTAATGTATTATGTACATAAATATGCATATGAAAATAATATCTCCCCGTTCCTGTAATACTTTGGTTTTCTTGTGTAATTTTTCAATTTCAGCTGCATATATACTACAAGCCTACTGCCAGTAATTTCTCTTCTAAGAGAGGTTACTTTGTGTATATATGTAATTCTATTGGTATTTGAATAGTACGTACGTCAATATTATACATTTGATTCATCGAGTATGTATAAAGTAAGGGTTTGTTCGTTTTAGATCGATCAACTTAAAGGTAGGTTTGAAATTCTTTCTCATATGGTTTTTTTTGGGAGAGTTCCAAGCATATTTGAAGTGTTAGATTCCTATATCACTTGATGACTTTTCTTAGTATAAATAATTTATAAACTAGCTAGAATGAAGTATTGTCAAAACCAAAAAAAAAAAAAAGTAAAAATCCTAAAGTTTTAGGACATCGTTCACATTTGGTTTATTTGGCCTCCACTACCTTGAAGCCTTAATAATTTATACTGCCAAAACGAGAAAGAATTAGTTAAATCTCAAAACTTTAGGACATTGTTTATTTAGCTAGCACTTGAAGTCAACTGACATGGTGGAAAAATAGCGCGAGTTTGAGTTAAAACTGAACAAGGATTGATCGACGATCATGTAAGATCTATATATATAGAAATCATTCCGGCCGGATGCTCTAATCCAAAACCCGTGATCAGTTTGTTATCGTGTAATACTAAATCTCTAATTCTCTATGCACGCACACACATGTGTCACATAATCGGAGAATCAAATAGTTTCCGGGCTGAATGTTTAAATTTAGTACCTCTCTCGATTCTCTTTACTTCTGTTTTTCTACTTCAATTCCCTATATGGTTAGCTATGTAGCACCGAGACCGATACCGACACGGCGCGACACGGAAAATCTTAAAAATCTAGATCCCGACACGGCGTCGACACGGTAATTTATATATAATTTAATATATATTAATGTATAAAAATATATATATATATATATTAATGTTCTTCTGCTACTGTTTAGATATACATTAATATATATATATATATATATATTAATGTTCTTCTTCTTCTTCACATCTAGCAGATTCTCAGCAGCTAAATCTTTCTTGGGTTCTTGAATTTCAGAGAGATCCACTTCAATTCCCACCACAAAATTACATATAAGGCTTTTTTTTGCATCGTTCTCTGCTTTGAAGCAAAACAGAAGGAAAGTTACGAGGTGGGAACTGAGTGTTAAAGCTTAGGGCTTAGGTTTTTTTTTTAAAGAAAAATAAATAAAAATGCTGATGTGGCGTGTCGAAAACAGTAGGTGGCGTGTCGGTCAACCTGTAGGGCCGTGTCAAAAAAGTCAATATTTTCCGACACGCCACGTGGCGTATCGGGTGTCGGACACTCCGACACTTCAAAGGAGTGTCGGTGCTACATAGATGGTTAGCCTCGGTCGATGTATATATGTAAACCCGTGTTGACATAAAACGGTAAAAGGAAACAGTGTAATCGCAGCTCGATCGGTCGATCATTGGTAATATGTAAGAGATAGATAATGTAGATAAAAGGATCAGGTGAGTTATTTGGGCTAATCTATTATACATCAATGTATGATATACATCTCACATCCGACGGTTGACAACGAATATTATTTTTTTGACCTCACTCACAAAACAATATCAACCCCGTTGAATGTGAGATGTATAACATATATTGATGTATACTAGAATTTTATTAATGTACGGAGCAATAAATCTGATGATGGTCTAAAATTAAAGTCATCATGCCGAAACCTTACTTACTGATCAACGATTGGTTGGAAGGATTTATACGGTATATATGTCGTATGGAAAATCAAGCAGCAGCTTTGGAACCGGCTCAATTATCAGGAGGTGATGATGGATGGAGTCATGAAAAAGCTGCTGGAGTGCTGGGTATATATTCATCATGTCAGTTAATTATAGTTGACCGGTGTACATGGTTGCCTGAGCTGTTAGCTCGGCGACTCCTCCGCCTAATATTCCTCCGGAGTTTCCTCACGTGGCACATGCATATATGCATATGCTAATGGCAGAATGAATGCAATATTGGAGCACCGTACTACGTACTGCTAGCTTGCTTGATCAGGAGGCCAGGACTAGCTTGTTATTTTAGCTCACTCCCTACGTAAGCTTAGCTCGATCATCTGCCCTCTCGATTTTTTTATCAGTTTAAGGCTTTAAGCTAACCACCGTGATAATCAAATAATTGTTCCAACGTACACTAGTACACTTCATTTCACCCTCCAACTAATTAACTAACCAACTAACATGCTGCCGTCTCTGTCTCTCTGTATGAACAATCTATGTGTGGATCGATATAGTTATGTTGTTATAGAAGCTATCACATTCATATGTCTCCGTACATATAACAAAACCCAGAGAACATGTACCTAAGCCAACGACGTGCAACTACAATAATACTTTTTCGTCATTGACTTTGCTCGTGTCCATGATAAGCAGCCATATAACGATCCTTCTCTAATTTACTCTAACTTTAAAAGATGGATGAAGAATAGATAACATGTAAAGTAAGGGTAGCATGGAATAACAAGTGTTGATCGATCGGAGCACTATAAATCCCTCCGCGAATTGTCTCTTTATGGTCATATAATCATATCCAAATCCAAGTAATTCCTTCCTTGTTCCTTCCACCTATAACTGATCGATCCATATATATCGACCAGAAATAAACATGGGAATCATCAATCACTGCGGAGGCCTATTACTCATCTCTTTCTTCTTCATGATGTCCTTGTTTGGGTTAACGAATGCAGCAGCGACTTATAACGTGATGAAATATGGTGCAAAAGCAGACGGCAAATCAGACTCAACCCAAGCGTTTGTCAAGACATGGGCAGCAGCATGTGGCTCTGCTAAGACAGCCACCATGTACGTCCCCAAAGGAAGGTTCTTGCTAAAAGCTGCGGTGTTCAGAGGCCCTTGCAAGAGTAAAATGAACGTTCAGATATACGGAACCCTGATCGCCCCTACTGATTATTGGGCACTTGGAAACTCCGGCTACTGGATCTTATTCATTAAGGTCAATAGACTTGCAGTTTTCGGTGGTACATTGGACGCCAAGGGAGCTGGCTTTTGGGCTTGCAGGAAATCCGGAAAGAGCTGCCCTGTAGGAGCTAGGGTACGCATGCATGAATCACTCGATCAAGATTTACATTAATTGCTGCATGAGTAACAAATTTTTAACTTAAATTATCTTATATATGTGCAGTCGATAACGTTCAATTGGGCAAACGACGTCGTGATAAGTGGTTTAGTATCCATCAACAGTCAGCTAAGTCATCTTGTGATCAACAGCTGCAACAATGTGCTGGTCAAAAACGTAAAGCTGGTTGCTCCGGATGAGAGCCCCAACACGGATGGCATTCATGTGCAGACCTCAACTGGTGTTACTATCACCGGGGCAACATTGCAAACCGGCGACGACTGTGTATCAATTGGTCCCGGGACCAAAAACCTCCACATGAGTAACATCAAATGCGGCCCTGGGCACGGCGTCAGGTACTTAAGTCAAAGCCTAATCAAAGTTAGTTTTGGCATGGGTTTAATGGCAATTAATAGTGATCAATTTTGACTTGGTGTGATACTTATTATCCATGATGATGCAGCATTGGCAGTTTAGGCAAGGAAGGGAACGAACCCGGGGTCCAGAATGTCACGTTGACCAATGCAGTTTTATCCGGATCGGATAATGGAGTTCGAATAAAGTCATGGGCTAGGCCCAGCACTGGGTTTGTGACCAACATTCTCTTCCAGAACATCAAGATGAGAAATGTTAAGAACCCCATCATCGTCGATCAGAACTATTGCCCAAGTAACCAAGGCTGCCCGAACCAGGTACGTACTTAGTAATGCCTAATATATAGTTACACCACTTACCTAACTATTGACAATTTGACATTCTAATAGTTCCATCACATACTGATCGACATTACATACCAATTAATTCGACTTATATATGCATGCGTACAGAGTTCTGGTGTGAAGATTAGTCAAGTAACATACAAGAATATACAAGGAACTTCGAGATCGGCGGAGGCAGTAACATTTGATTGCAGCTCAAGTAATCCGTGCAGAGCGATTAGGTTGCATGACATCAAGCTTACATACATGAATAAGATAGCGACATCTTCATGCAACAACATTGCTGGAACCAGCACCGGAGTACTCATGCCCCAGAGTTGCCTGAGTACGCGTACGTAGATGATTATAAATGTACGTAGTTGTTACGATTATTAGGATCAGTGGCGATGGATGGGTATGCACACCATATGGAGATGCAGTTATTATAATTAAGCTTCCATGGTTGTGTGTTGCAGTAAATCCCATATTGCCATCGCCCATTAATTGGATGTATCGCGTATGGATTACTAGCTACTCTAAATTTCATGTGTTCCATGCATGCACTGAGGTAGTCTCGAATAGTATTGCAGTAATATCAATGTGGAAAAGTCCTAGAACAAAGAAGTGTCCAGATTCCAGAAGGTACCTGCTTAATAATTAGGATTTATATCAGGCCGCGGCTGCTGCATCCGCATTCCATAGGGACGGAGTGTTTTGACTCCGGTACGTGTGCCATGTTCGTATGTGTGCGATATGACTCTCTTTAGACACTAGTTCTCGTTTGACTTTAAACTCAGTAATTATGTGGTTGGAGGCCTATCCCGGAGGGTCGATCAGTTTGGTCAAATAAGGATGCCTGGGTCTTGTGCATGCATACATGTCATTTTCGTCCAACAAACTTTAGGTATATGTCAACTAGCTAGCAGCTAGCTCGACGTAGAGTCTATCATCATCATCATCACCATCACCATCACCGTCAATATGCACATACTGTATCCGGATGCGGAGGATAATCATTTGCAGTTCGCGGTGAATTTTGGGTT
This sequence comes from Argentina anserina, assembly GCF_933775445.1. Classification (NCBI taxonomy): domain Eukaryota; kingdom Viridiplantae; phylum Streptophyta; class Magnoliopsida; order Rosales; family Rosaceae; genus Argentina; species Argentina anserina. Next base: position 156,984 of record NC_065872.1, on the reverse strand, counting down.
TTTTTATTTACCTATTAATTACGGAGAATTTATATATATATATATATATATATGTTCATGATTAATTATAAATATAATTTAATTTAATTAATGAATATAAATTTAATTTTAAATAATTTATTCAATTATTTTTTCTAACAAAAAAAATCATCATTGATTCTAGCTGGTTATGAATTATGATCAAGGCGCCTATGTATAAATTACGGACTGTACATAGATATGGAGTTTATGTCTTATTTTATAATGCAAAGACGGATGCATGTAATATTATGAAATGTAGAAGTCAATCACGCTTAGTATAATATGATCGACTATACAATTTTAAATCGATCTCTACGCTCCACAATAAGTTCTTATTAATTCATAAACATAATAAACATCATAATGTGAAATAATTTATCCCAGATTTCATATCTTAATGGGATTGAAATTAAATTGAAATATACATCAGCATCATAGTCTCCCCACATGCTGCACTAATATTATTGTTATATTAGATATATAACATGGTATATACTCACCGCATCAATCATATAGTGTTACTTTTATAAACAATATATCAATGTACATCTCATGAACACGAATATGTCTTCTATTTAATTAGCATTTTAACGATATCCATGGATTATTGACTTAAACTAAATATGTGTTTAGGGTTTAGCTAGCTTACATTTCTGTGTAAATTTGAAAGAGAATAAGAGATTTTGTGCAAGAAATTAAAATAAGACAATTTCTATAACAGTGAGGTGAGAGTGTGAGATATAGAATCTAAGGGCAGATGGTTAAAAAAGTAAGAAACATCATGTGTGTCAGTGTGTGGATGGTGTTGTCAGCAGTGGTTTGTTCTTGCCGTCTCATACATATTCTCCTCATTCATTAATTCATACATAATTATTAGTTGGTGTACACTACACAGTTTATGATGGCTTTGTCCTCACACTCTCGTACAACTGATAGGCTCTTTCTCGAAAAAAGCTTCAAACTTGCAGAGCTAGCCAGCCACAGGAGAGAAAGGAGCTTCTGATCGATCTATAATCATTCATGCATAGTTCTCTCTTCTATTCAAGCCTTGATTGGTATGTCTCTAACTTTTGATTTTCCGATACTTGCTGGGTATTCGTGAAAAAAGCTCATCATCAAGCTACTTACTGGTATCATTGATCTCATCTGCTGCTTCACCTATAAGTTTGCTACTTGCTTTCTGGGATTTTCGTTTTAATTCTTGAATCCAATATTTCAAATCAGTTTGGAAAAGAATCAGCTTTTGATGTATCAGAAACAAAGTCGGAGTTCCAACTAGGATGAGATTGGAGAACATGCTTGCTTATTGAGAATTTGAGACATATCCCCGAGTTCAACTTCCATGTGTTTCCAACAACTAATTTACCCAGGAACTGGGACTGTAGTGGAGTAACTGTTTACTTGATCATAGCAATCAGGTTTTCTTTGATCACAGCAATCAGTTTTAATTGGTATTAAACTCGGAATCCAGATCCCAAGTTTTGTTTCAGATTAATTGGTAGATTTTTTTTTTTTGGTTTCATCATCATTGATATTATGGAGAGACAAAGCAGTTTTCGGACTAGAAAGATGGAAAAGCAAGTGAGTTTCAATGGGGCAATCGACAAACAGTCTAGTTTTCGTGGTGCAATGGAAAAACAGAAGAGTTTTCGCGGGCTTATGGAGAAGCAGAAGAGTTTTCGAATAGTAATGGAGAAACAGCTGAGCTTCATTGGGGGCGGTAGCAGTGAAAGGAGGAAGAACAAGGAGTCACCTGGTAAAAGAGGTGACTCCCAACTCCATATGGCGGCTCGAGCAGGGAATTTAGCTAGTGTGAAAGAGATTGTTGGCAACTGTAACACTAGTACTAGTAGTAGTGACGCTATTGATTTATTGATGTCAAAGACAAATCAGGAGGGAGAGACTCCCTTGTATGCCTCTGCGGAGAATGGTCATGCCGCTGTTGTCAGGGAAATGTTGAAACATATGGACCTTCAATCTGCATCTATTGCAGCCAAAAATGGATATGATCCATTCCACATTGCTGTAAGACAGGGTCATCTTGGTAAGTCACCAAGATAGACGATGCTACTGCCAATTCAATGTATTTCTATGCTTCAATTGCATGTAGATACTTGGATATATAGAGCAATTATATTGTTAGCTTGGTATCACTTGAGAGTATCAAAAATGATATCTTTGTGAAGACAGAAAGCAGAAGGCAGTTTAATGTACTATTGATATATTTTAGGACTGTGATCTTGTATGTGTATTTTATCCCCAATTACCTCTACTTCTTTTAATCCACTCAATATTGCTGCTTTCAGAGGTGCTGAAAGAACTTCTGCAAGTGTTTCCCAACTTGGCTATGACCACAGACCTATCAAATTCGACTGCCTTGCACACAGCTGCTACGCAAGGGCACATTGAGATTGTAAATCTACTTCTGGAAACAGACTCAAATCTTGCTAAGATAGCCCGCAACAACGGTAAGACTGTGCTTCATTCAGCAGCAAGGATGGGGCACTTGGAAGTTGTCAAATCCCTACTTGGCAAGGATCCAACTGCTGCTTTTAGAACAGACCTAAAAGGCCAAACTGCGGTCCACATGGCTGTGAAAGGCCAGAATGAGGAGATTGTGCTGGAGTTGATAAAACCTGACCCTTCTGTTTTGGCTGTGGAAGATAACAAGGGAAACACAGCACTGCATATTGCTACACGGAAGGGTCGTCTTGAGGTGACTACACAATATTCCTCTCTTTACCTTCACTTTATTTTAAGTTATATGGAATATGGTACATCTACATCACCGATCAAGTTTCAAGAATGCAGTGATGATAACGCCTGTAATTATCATAAGTGGTTTCATGTTCCATTTGTATAGAATGAATCATGAAGTTAGCAAATTGGTAATTGGTAACATAAATTTCCTATGAATATTTTATGTTATTATAATTGCAGTCAGTGAAGGATACAATGTAGTATTAGGCAGCAACTTTTCTCCTTCATATGATGACATAAGTTTAAATTCTGGAATGAAATGGATTAGTTCCCTCGGTTTTTAGCTTACAAATATCTACTGAGACTCCTAATTATAAACGTAAAATTTGATTGCAGAATGTACGCTGTTTGTTGTCCATTGAGGGAATCAATATCAACGCAATTAACAAGGGTGGGGAGACTCCATTTGATATAGCAGAGAAGTTTGGAAGTTCTGAACTTGTGTCAGTGTTGAAGGAAGCAGGTGCCATAAATTCTGGAAAACCTTCAAATCCAGCTAAGCAGCTGAAGCAGACTGTGAGTGACATAAAGCACGATGTCCAGTCCCAACTCCGGCAGACACGTCAAACTGGTGCCAGAGTCCAGAAAATTGCAAAGAAATTGAAGAAGCTCCACATAACTGGCCTCAACAATGCTATAAACTCCGCCACTCTAGTTGCTGTGCTCATTGCCACCGTTGCTTTTGCGGCCATCTTCACCATTCCGGGGCAGTATGTAGAAGTTGATACACCGGGGTATACACTTGGTCAAGCACACATAGCAAGAGATGCTGCTTTCATCATCTTCTTCGTGTTTGACAGCCTGGCACTGTTCATCTCCCTTGCTGTGGTGGTAGTGCAGACATCTGTGGTTGTGATCGAACAGAAGGCAAAAAAGCAGCTTGTTTTTGTGATAAACAAGCTCATGTGGCTGGCTTGCCTCTTCATTTCTGTTGCTTTTATTTCTCTGACTTTTGTGGTGGTGGGTTCACAGTCAAGGTGGCTTGCTGTGTATGCAACTGTTATAGGCAGTACGATCATGCTCACTACTATTGGCTCCATGTGCTACTGTGTCTTCCTACACAGGATGGAAGAGTCCAAATTGAGGAACATTCGTAAAGCTGAGAGCAGGTCCCGTTCCTTCTCCATATCTGTGGCATCGGATCATGAGATTTTGAATAGTGAGTATAAGAGGATGTATGCATTGTAAGAAGCTTCGAGTGCAATTGATGGATGCAAGTTGAGATTGGACCAAGCTCTTCGATGTGAGATCAAACACAAGGCTTGGTTGGCAGGGGACCTGTGTATTTAGGATACTAGACTGGGAGGAACCATGACGGTTTTTGCTTAACCAGTCAGATTTTAATTGTATGATCCAATGCACATGATGTAAATGAGGACATGTGTATAAATATGTAGGAAGCCTCTCTATCTGAGAGTATTATTGGGTTAAGCAACCAAATATGAGAAGATATATGGCTCCTATTCTGGCCATCTCAGATTTAAAAATTTGAAGAATGTCTTTGTTCTCGCCTGCAGTCTGCACAATCTAATTTTGTTGTTGTCCAAAGCACATTGAACGAGAACACATACAGCAACTACTAATTATACTATCAGGAAGGGTGAGTGATGACAATTATATTACACTGACATGGTCAGGCTCACATGTCCTAATAGCACATGAACAAATTGGAATGGGAGTCATTCATGAATGACCAGTTCGTATATCACTAATTTTCAGTTGGAGGTCTGAGCAGAAATATAATCCTTGTCAAAGAGAACATCTGATTGCCGACCTCTTCCACCTTCCTAGCTTCTCTCGCCCCTGCAAAATCATAATGACAAATTTAGAACTGAAAGGGATGCTACATTATATAAATAGTTCAGTGCAAAACGATCAATAGCTCAACTGGAGTGAAGCTTTCATGGTAGCAAAACAAAGTGCAAAGCAGCAAAAGCTAGTACATGTGCTGTATCTCCATATACATAAATAGGCAACTTATATGTATCAGCTTGACGCACAGTCTCATGCCTTTGATCAGTTTTATCAAAGCAACCTTCTATACATACCTTGCGAGGTCGAACAGCTAGATCATTATCCAAGATGGAGATTGCTGTAAAGCCCATGAGATGCAACACCTCTTCATAGCTGCACATTTAAATGAAAGATTAAGAATAATGAGTATATTCTTGTTAGAAGAAGTCAGTATCATATGTACATGCTCAAAAACTCAAAAGAAGAAAACAATGAACAATTAGAACAGATCCATGAACTTACTCTGAAACTGACACTTTGTATGGGGGTCCACCAGCATGATCATCCATCTGCCATCAGATAGCTCTAGTAAAACAGAACTATGCAAAACGAATTCGAAATTGGCAAAGCAAGGTTGTGAAGAAATGAACATTTAGAAGGACATGTGCAACAATGAAAATGAAACTAGGGTGGTTTTTTTTTTTAAAGAAGAGATGCACACAGAAAAAGAAGGATAAGAACAAGTATTTGATTACGGGAAACATAAGTGTTATGAGCTCTCCATCTGGTTTTAAGATATCCCTCATCTTTTGTGCCCATGCTGATCTCATGTCTGGTTCAATAGCACAGAAGAACCTGTTGCATAAATCATGAACAATGAAGATACGCTTGAATGGAAATTGAATAGAGTGAATTTTGAGGCAACTTACGTATAATCGAATATGAGATCAAACAACTCAGTTGGATGCCAGGTAAAAAATAATCCCCTTTTAAGAAGGTAAAATGCATTGCATTGGGTAGTGAGGAAAACATCTGCCATGACATTTAAAAATAAAATATGTAAGTAATGTTTAAACTAACCAAAGACCAACTGAGCGTGCATCCTAATCCTATCAGAAAGTTCAAGTGTGCATAGGGTTCAAGTGTGCCAGCATGCATGTTAGTATTGTATGAATGCAAACAGAGCAACAGAGATGAAAGAAGAATATTAAAAAGTGTAGGTTATAGCAAAAGAGGAGGACCTGGAGTGCCTTGTTAATGGCATTGTCTGAAATGTCTAAACCAGTAACATGGCGTTGGGGGCATGCAATCTCTACAACATCATAACCCTGTCATCCAAATGATGTGTTTGAAGAGTCACAGCAGATTAAACAGATGAAAGGAAGGAAAAGGTGTTTGACATACAGTGCCACATCCAGGGACAAGAGCCCTGCCCTTGGGAAGGTCTCCCGACTTGTGAAGATGAGAAATAACAGGCGTTGGCCGTCCTAAATCCCAAGGGATCACACCTTCCTCCCAGCACTTGTCCCAATTACCACCACCACCGTCACCTAGTTTAATTATATCATACATACAATCATTTTCACTAGTAAATGGAGAGAAAAGGCATACTATATTATGTACCTGAAGCGTCTGCGTGCAACAGTTGCTGGAGCTTAGTAACAGCAAGAGCAGGAGCAGGAACAGGTTTATGGTTCTCGGCCTCCGGCTCTCCTTGCTCTCTCTTCTCCGTCATCATCATCCTCAGTTGGTTCGCACCAAGGTGGCGGAGTCTTGGAATCAAAGGCAGCAGATTGAGTTTGAGATTGAGATTGCAATTCCTCCTGATTAATGATGGAGAAAAATGAGGGAACATAGATAGGCTGAGAGAGAGAGAGAGAGAGAGAGAGAGAGAGAGAGAGGAGATGTGGCTTGTTTTTCTACTGAAATATGCCTAGAAAAGAAGAAAAGAATAAAATAGACAGACGTGGCAACCAGGCCCAAATGACAAAGCAAAAAAGAAGAAGAAGAAGAAGAAGAAGAAACAAATGCCGAGTGCCGCCTGAAGGAGCTCCTCAGTCGTCACCTGAGCAAAGCCCAAATCATAACCAGTGAAGCTTGCTCAGATTCTCGTTGAATGAAAAGTTGGCTTCTTTCGGAAATCCAAAAGCAATAGAGTAGTAGTAGCAGTGATGGGGGTGGTTAAAGATGGGACCATATCTGGGTGTCTTCCAAACAGCCAAGTTTTGGGGATCCACTATCCGGGTTATCCTTCCTCCATGTCTCGCGCCATCGACACACTCGGCGGCACCCAAGCAATCCACAAGGTACTCCCTTTTCTTTCCGCTCTTCTCTTCTCTTCTCTTCTCTTCTCTTCTCTTACATTAGTCATTAGGAGTCTAGTTTATGTCAAATTTGTCCCTCGTATGTAGGCTTGTAGTTCACTCTCCAGCAACAGGTTGGAGCTCCATTTTCGCCACGACGACCCCTATTCCCATCCTGCTTTTGGCGACCTTCGTCCTTGCAAAAATTTTCTGCTTAAAATTTCTAAAACCAAGTCCGATCAAGTCCCCACACCTGAAACTGATCAAGTCAACCTCTGCGCTGATATTGTTGCTCGTCTCCCGCAGGCTTATCACTTTGATGATTAGAATGGCCCTCCTTCAATTCTTCAAGTTAAGGCTTTTCTTTACAAATTCAAAACTGATTTTCCTCTTTTAATTATTTGAAGGAATGGCGGACTACCAGCATGTCATTGCTGTCCATGCTGATGTTGCGCGCAAGAGAAAGAGAAATTGGGTCGAAACAGAGGAGCCACAGTCTGGTAACATTCTTTATCTTCATTGCTTTTGTTTTGGTAGCTTGTTTTAAATTTATGTACATTGTTTATCTATCTGTTTGTAGATAGAGGCGGTCTTATGGATATTGATAAGGAGGATGTGATGATTCTACTGCCCCAGCTTTTTGCACCCAAAGATGTTCCAGACAATTTAGTGTAAGTTTCTTTTGTTATAGCTTCTTATAGGCTTTGTTCAGATATGCTTCTTGTCCTTTTGATTTTATATACATATTGATCATGGGGGATGTCTTCAAGGAAATTATTCATTTTTTTTCTTTAGAGATAATTTGTCAGTATTATCGTATCTCAAGATGGAAAACCATTAGGTGACTCAGTGTTTCCACAATTCATTAATCTCATATTATCTATCAGGTTGAGACCATCGGGGACATTGAGTGCAAAAAAGAATCAAGAACCTTTGCAGCATCAATTGGAGGTGAGTAGATTTGATGCCAACTCAATTGTACATTTTTGATCGGTTCTTGACCGAATGCTATGGAGTTTTTCTTGAAGCTCATCTCCGTTTGATTTTCTGGAACTAAAAATGTTAGCTATTTAAAAAAAAAAAATTTAAGGGTGTTTCGTCATTCTTATTTCCCATGCCTGGCACTTTCTGCCCTTTTATGATACATTTATACTATGTAGTTAAAAAGGAGAGAAAACAAATAATCACTTTAAATCAGAAGCTTAATGTTCACTTTGATAAGAAATTTATCTTGTAACATATTGATACCATTGCCTACATATAGACTATAGTACGATAGATACCAGTGTTTAGTTCTTGTTTCAGCTTATTATGAAAGATCTAAAGTAGCCGCATAGTGTTCAATTGATATTTATTTTGTTTCTCCCAGATGGATATGGAGCCAGTTCTGGCAATTGACTTCGGAATCACTGATATCCTAATAGTTTTTTATGCATTTTTTTTGATTAAAAAAATATATCTCAAAGTAGCAGAAAGGTTTGTGACTTTTTATCCATGGCATGGAAATTATAAATACCAAAACCGCAGCTGAGTTCCTCCATAGTTGTGCATATGTTGTACTTAACAATCTTACAGATTCCTAAGAGAACAAACTGGGAGGAATATATACCTCAAGATTCAGATCAGTGGGAGTCACAGACGGCCGTGTCGAACCTGTTTGATGAGCGGCCTGTATGGCCTAAGGACTCAGTAACTGAACGCTTGCTTAATAAGGGCTTCAAATTTTCAGATCACATGCTGAGAAGGTTATCTACCTGTGTACTCCGTATCTTCTATTCTTAGTCTTTGTTCTGTTGGTTGAGGTCATTCTCTTTTTGCAGGCTCCTTTCAAGAGTTGCATACTACTTTTCACGTGGACCATTTCTCAGGTTCTGGATAAAGAAAGGGTTTGATCCCCGGAAAGATCCTAATTCTCGGATGTGAGATTTATTCTAAAGCAAAATATAATTTAATATTTATTCTCTTTTAGTCAGGTGGGAAGCCTAGGGATTAGTCGGGTCAAAGATCCAGTCATCCGGACACCCTAGTTTCAAAAAATTAAGAAGATATATATATATATATATAACATTTCTCCACGGGAAATATGTTCCAGATTATTATTTTTCTTTCTGTTAACGGAGCTCTCTTGAGATTATTATTTTTGTCTTTAAAGTTAAGTCATGAATCTTACAATGTAGAAGAGAAGGATGCTCGTAGTTGTATCAAAATGCACCATATTAAAAACACGTACACGCACACAGATGCTTTAGTTAAAAATTTAAAATGATCGGACCATATCTTCAATTTTGCTTACTTGAATTGTTCTTGCAGATATCAGAAAATTGATTATCGAGTAAAACCACCTTTGCAAGATTATTGCGAGGCTAATTCAGGAAATCTGTAAGTATTTCTTTCAAACCTTTTTTTTAATCTTCCTTTTGGCTATATTCACATTTGTTCAACTCGCACAAGGAAAAAGAGAAATATATAAACTCAGTTATTTCATTGATGTCGTGATGGTGTGCACCATGACCGTTCCTACATGTTTAATTTTCAGCCTAATTTATTTGTGATTTCCTGTATTTTTTGTCCTTATACTTTTTGTTAAAGGGTCTTGAATACCAATCATACTGAATGCAATACTGATACAGTTTTCCATAAACTTCCAGAAGCATCAGCCATCTTACGCTTCCCCTACTTTGTATATTATCACAATGTCGGGTCCTGGTCTCCTAGATGTTATCCACACTGTGTTTATCTTCCATTATGTGGAGGATGCTCATCATGGACTTTTCAATTAAAATTGTTGCAATATAGATCTACATTCTTTTTCCAAATTAATCTTTTCTGGCTAGAAGCCCTGAAGAATCGCATTTACTCCTGCCATTCCAGTTGTTTGGGTGATTTACACTTTCTCCTTGGGTGCTGTTATGCAGAACTAAGCATAAATGGAGTGATTTATGTTCATTTCGAGTATTTCCTTACAAGTGCCATACCACATTGCAATTATTTGAACTCAATGATGATTACATTCAAGAACAGATAAAAAAGGCTCCAACTCAGGCATCGTGCTCTGTAAGTATCTTGAATCAAGCTATGCCAGCAGTTTTACTATTTCTATTTCCCCAATGTTTTCCACGTTTTTCTAATTGGTGACACTTTGCTTATGCGTGTGCAGCCGGAGACGGGATGGTTTTCATATAACTTGCTTGAGAACTTGAAACATCGTGTTCAGGTGAGGTTCCTATCTGTTTACCCAAAACCGGGTGCAGAGCACTTGCTTAAAGCTGCTACTGAAAGCTTTAAAAAGTCAAAGAAGTTATGTACTAAAGACAACTTAGTGCGTGATGAAATGATCCAGCAACAAACCAATGCAGGTACAAGAGGAAAACTTCTTGTTGTAAAGCTATTGCTTTCATTAGTTCCTGTGTTAATTACTGATATATGTGTATCATTGTTTTTCCCATATGTGTGTGTGTGTATACAATTTTGATTATCCAAATTAGTTTTGGAGTTTTTTATAGTATGTTTCTGTAGAGCTTTCAGGCATTGTAGATGCTGAGGAACCCAACAATGTGTGTGTGTGTGTGTGTACGCACTTACGATTATTCAAACTAGTTTTGGTGTAACTTATAGTATGTTTTGGTAGAGCTTACAACCATTGTAGATGCTGAGGAACCCAACAATGTTGAAGATGAGGAAGAAGATGATATTGAGGCTGATAATGGTGAAGAAGCAATAGATAGATATGATGAAAATGATCTGGTGATTCTGTTAACTGTTTTTTCTCAATCATTATCTGTTAGATCACTTTTTAGAGATATACATGTTCTGCATCTTTAATGTTTTAATGGGGTCCGTTTGCTGACTCATATCATGTTAACTTGATTGTAGGTTGAGGATGGTGAAATTTCTTTGCAGCCGCATTCATGTATCCTTTTATGGTTAAATTATGATGGACTAGTTTAACAATTGTTTCTTCTTTATACTAAGAATTGATTGAAACAAGAGTCCATATTATCTAAAACTTTTTCCATCCTTGTTGCAATACTTTAAAAATTGAAATCACCAATCACCAATAAACATCAATTAACATGAATAGTGAGTGTTGATGTGCTCCCTTGTTTAGTGTAGAAATAAAGTGTAGCAATGGCTCAGTCTTGTAAAAAGAATTTCGTGGCAATCTAATGCTTACTACTTGAAAATTGTACAAAACCTGCAAACTTTGGATTTCCTATATATATATATCTAGATCTTAATATGGAGAACATTTCAAGAGCTCATTTACAGGAGCTTTTTGGTAGTTTTCCATCCCCAGAAGCTGGGGGCGATATAATACAAGATGCATTTACCAGTGATGAAGAATACCAGATTTACGAGCAAGATAGCGATGACAACTTCTCTGACGAAAACTAATGCTAATTACAAAGGTTCGTTTTATCCTATGTATTTTTGCGTATTAAAATTGCGGGAATCCTTTCTTCGTGCTCAAGTAGGTTGGTTATGACTTTAAGGTGGTCATTACCTTCATGGAATCCCAAGTTCTTATCTAGTTTTTGAGTTTTCTAACACTGGAATGATGATTTTCAGTTATTCAGTTGCTGCTGAGACAACACCATCTCTACATGTGCTGAAGCAAGGGAGTTTCATTAGCAGCTCCTCAGTGACATTTCAAATTTTGGCATACATTTTTCCAGGAAAGGCCTTGGCCTGGAAGTGACTTAACATAGATGAATTATGTGGCAGCTATAATGTAAATTTCTGATTGGAGACGAAACTTAAAAAATAAACATTTCTAGATTGCTGTTAGTACTGCCAAACTGCCAAATGATATATGTATAGTAGTTTACAATGGTGAATCAAAGTAATATTTTTAAGCAACTGCATTTTTTTTAATAAGCAACTGTATTCTTTGAGTTTCAGAGGAGTTGCTTTTCTAGAGAAAATTCATATGGTATAATATAAAGATCTCAACTGAATGGTATTAACATGATACAGGACTGAAATTAAACTCTGGTAAAAACAACTTGCAGACAACAAGTGGAAAACAAAAAAGGATACCACAATGGTCCCTGAGTGGTAATAATAGATTTCCAGCAGAAAAACCACCAGGATTATCGGACTTGCTCTGATACAATCATACAAGAAAAGATGAATTAGTTAAACATGGAACAGCTCATTCTTGTAACAGAGATTCCAATCTGAATCCCTTGAAGCAAGAAGGCCGCCTCCATCAGTGCTTATGGATTCCGCGCATGATTGAGGAGGAAGATCTTCTTTAACTATTTCAGCAACTCCTGGTTTATCATCCAGTATACCAACAGACCATGAAGTATCAGGTAAAATATGATCCCCCCCAACATTGTTAGCGATTTCATGACTTTGAAAGGATTCTTTGGGAAGATCATTGCTGCAGCTATCAATATCTTCCTCTTCGTCTGATAAACATCTGCAGCTATCACATTCATCCATGTCATACACACGGCTCATTAAGCCTTCTCTCCATGATATCCTCAGCTGGGATTGCGATAATGTGGAGTTGGAATGCCAGGAAGCTTGATCATCCAACGTCTTCTGTTTTCGACTAATTGAATTGCAAGTTGTAGTTAAACAATCAAATTGGAAACTTGAATCAATCTGATGCTCAATCAGCCCATGACGGTCTGGGGACAAGCTTGCCATCCGAATTGCTTCAGCCACTGAATTGAGTTGAGAATCATAATGTTTCGTATGGTTGTCTGTATCAGACCATGACAGGCCAGCATGTCTACCTGCACTTGAGTCTGATTGCGGCGTAACAATGACATTGCCGCTACTCAGTGAAGCCACAGAAAACGGAGAATTCTCAGCATCAAAATCATATATGTATTGTTCTTCATCTTTCAAGGGTGGAGCCTCACCACTGGGTGTACAATGGGGTGAAGAGAAAACAGGCACATGCTCATGTAAGGGCTCCAACAATTCTTGAAATTGAGGAACTCCACCAGGAGAAATGCAAGTATTAATCCTGCTGCTACGGCGAGTACTACTTTTCAACTTGTCATTGCAGCATACATCTGAAGAGAATTCGTGAACATGAATGGGGGACACGCCGGGATTCTGAGTACTAGTTTCCGAATGCTCCTTGTGATCCTCATCTTCCTCATTACATGGTGATAAAAGCCAATGCATTGAGGCTTCAGTGGGTAAGGGAACCATAGAAGCATCAGGATCTCCAACCATTCCTTGACCATCATCCTCCTCCACTCGCTCAAAGCTGCATAAAGCCTTCCCTTTCCCAAAGCCTGAATCATTCTCTCCAACATTGAGAACTCCCCTGGGCCTGCACTTCCTCTTGTCGGCGATCCCCGAAAGAACATGGCCGGCAGCATAACAAGCCAGCGAGGCTGATGACACGGCGGACGATCCAAACTGTATCTCTGGAGACACAGAGGCCTCAATAGGAGGAGTTTTACTATCACTCTTAACGAGTTTGCAATCCAAACCCAACCTAGTAGGTTTCTTAGGTAAGGGAGTAAGGGTTCCATCACCACAATCTGATTTGAGCTCATTGGACTGACCCAGATCAGAACCAGATTGAAAGGAGTTTCCTTTTGAGTTTAAAACTGGACAAGCTTTCAACTTTAGGCCATTCCTAGAACTAGACTTGAGTTTTAACTTGTGTTGGTTCTCCTTGGGCACTGAAGGCCTCACTGTAGGAGCTGATTTAGGGGTTTTGGAGAGAGTTTTAGGGCACCTTGGGCGTATAGGAGTTTTCAAATTAGAAGAAGAGGAATGAGAGAGAAAGAACCTGAGGCAGCCTCGTGGGGCTTCGATGGAGATTGAAGATGAAGTTGATGAAGCCTCGCTGCAGTGGTTGCTAGTGGTGCTTATGGCATTGACATCCTTCAACGGGTTACGAGTGCTCTGATCCATTTTCTTCCTCTTCGGCGCCGGAGAGGGCTTCTTCGCCGCCTTTGACGACAAGGATCGGTTCATAGCCTCTCAGTCTCTCACTCTGTTTGTATACTGCAGATCTGTAAATCATTAAGGAGGGGAAACTGGGAAAGGGCAGACCTTGTTTAGTTTACCCAAACTACCCACACTTGTTTTAACATATTTCTCGAACTGCCACTTTCCACGCCCGTGTTATAAAATGTTCTGGTGATGTGGTGTTCGGAAATCTCAACTTGTCTGCCAACTATTCCATCGGTTCAGCATCTTCACCGAGTGACATCATCAGTGAGCAGGAGGCTGCAAGCATGGAAGTCACTGAACCCAAGAAGATCATCATCGACACCGATCCTGGTATCGGTGAGCCTTCTTCCTTCCCTCCAAAGTATTCAACTCTAACTTGAATTATACCAAGTTTAACTATCTGGATACTCGATAAGATTCACGCTTTAAATATGGGTTGCCATGCATCTGTAGCTGCCTTTGAATTCAGATTTGGATCAACTGAGTTGCATCTCTTTGGTTCCCCACCTGCTCACCAACTTGATTTTCAGAAAGTTGTTACGCTGATTCAAATAAAATGAATAATATCAGGGTTATAATCAATTTTCAGACTTCATTAAATTAGGAACCGCTGAAAACCAGCTTAGCTACAATACTCAACAAGATTGTGCCTTTTCTGTTTTATGTTTCTGATGATAAATGTGGTTCTCTACCAATCAATCTGAGTCGACAATGCATGCAGATGATGCCATGGCCATATTTGTGGCATTGAAGTCGCCGGAGGTGGAAGTGATTGGACTCACAACTATATACGGAAATGTTTATACGACTCTCGCCACAAGAAATGCCTTGCATTTGGTAAACTTATATAGTTTTAGTACTTTTAGCTTTTGTTTCTATATGTCTTGGTTTAATCAGGCATTTGATTGTTACTTTGCATTATGGTTTAGTTGGAGTTTGCAGGGAGAACTGATATCCCCGTGGCTGAAGGATCCCATGTCACTATCACTGTATCTCTTCACCACTTCCTGGTCTTTCATTTTCAATAATATATGTGTCTGAGTGTGATTGAAATTCATACCAATTGTTGCCACTTGTTTCTGTAAAGCAAGGTACAAAACTCCGTATTGCTGATTTTGTTCATGGTGCGGATGGACTTGGAAACCAAAACTTCCCTCCACCAAATGGAAAGCCAATTGAACAGTCTGCTACATCTTTTCTGGTGGAACAAGCAAAGCTTTACCCTGGAAAAGTCACTGTGGTAGCATTAGGCCCACTTACAAATATTGCACTGGTCAGATTTTGATTCATTGCAGGGTTTCTCATTTGAAATTTGTTCGTAATCTTATGTAACTGATTATTTATTGATACAGGCTATACAACTAGATCCTGCATTTGCAAAGAACATTGGGCAGATTGTTCTTCTTGGTGGTTCTTTTGCAGTTAATGGGAATGTTAATCCAGCAGCGGAGGCTAATGTAAGCAATTTAATATGTATTTAGCTTCAAAGTCCACTTAGATTCTACTCAAATTTTTTGTGTTTAGCTAGCTATTGTATTTGATCACCAGCTGGTGGAAAGAGCTCAAATAATCTGCAACCATATATTTCAGTGGATGTCCACCTTAAGTTATATTTTCATGAGAAAAGGCTTAAGTAAGGTGTTGATAATATGTTCTTGTGTGCACTTGGTTACCAGATATTTGGGGATCCAGATGCTGCAGATATAGTATTTACAAGTGGAGCAGATATCTTGGCCGTGGGCATAAATGTTACCCATCAAGTTGTTTTGACAGGTACCATAAATGCCATCTCTTACCCCTTTAGGCGGTACTGCTTTATAGCTTTATGATTTCTCTCTCTCTTTTTGAAACATGTATCCATTGAGAGCACTTTTGTTGATCAGGCATTAAATCTCAGTTGGAGTACCATTAGCCTATATGTGATCTTCGGCAAAATTTACTTACCGTTTCTTCTGTGGTTCACCAGGAACTTCTAATTTTTGCATTGTCAGTGATCTCTCTGAAAAAAGTAACATGATTGTTACCACTTGATTAATGGTTATTAGTAAACTTGGCGACTACAATTATCGTACATTCTTCTTTCATACTTCTATTTATTTTACTTTTATTCTGACACATGAAGATGCTGATCGAGACAAGTTGGCAAAGTCAGGTGGAAAATTTGCGCAGTACTTGTGCAAAATTTTAGATGTGTACTTCTCTTACCATCATGATGCGTATAGCACAAAAGGTTGGCTGGTGTATTAACGTGGCTTGATGCAACTCAATTCATTGGACAAGTAGTAATCATAAACTGACTAGTTGTAGTTTCTATCATGGCGTAGGAGTTTACCTTCATGATCCAACAGCCCTTCTGGCAGCTGTTAATCCTTCACTTCTAACTTACACAGAGGGTGTTGTTAGAGTCCAGACAAGCGGCATCACAAGAGGGCTCACAATTTTGTATAACAAGCAGAAAAAGTAAGTATCCTTCTAGGTATCTGATTTTATTTAAATAAATCAGAAACATGTTAACTGCAGAAGAAAGAGGTTATGAAATTCTGAAAGGTCTGTATATATACCAATGTATATGCAGAACAGGAGTCTTAATTTATTGTCAATGCTAAGACTCTACTTATTTTAGCTGAAGGCTAGTATAAAATGTGGATGGACTTACTGAATTCTAGTATAGGTTGCTGCATACTTCTACCAGAGAGAAAAGTATTCGTATTGATACCAATTGGATTACCTTGTGTACTGTGTGACTGTCTGGTCTGCTACTTAGTTGCACAGGTTTTCGGTGCGTCCCTATAAAGCAACATATTGACCTTACTCCTGTTGAAGCCTCTATGAAGTATAATTGCAAAGTTCTGTGTAATCTTAGCGGTAGTGTTGATTCATGTCTCAATTTATTTTGGTTGAAATAATCAGGTTCGGTGAAGTCACAGAATGGTGTGAGAAACCCACGGTGAAGGTGGCGGTTACTGTGGATGCTCCCACCGTGTTAAACTTGGTCATGGAACGGCTCATGGACTCTTGATGTGCAGGTTGAACTTTGAAGTATAGAGCCAACGTTTGAAGAGTTGGCTTCCATTTCATTAGTGTTTAGCATGACGATTGCATACGGTTGTGCTTGAATGTTGCTTTGGTATATAAGGCATCTTCACCATAATAATGTTATGATACAATCATGTATGGAAACAAAGGAAACATTGTATGTAATTTAATTAGATTGCTGGCAGTAATGAACTAATGATGGTGTGCTTAAATCCCTTTTACATTCAAGTTCAGACGTTCAGTTCCCTCAATATCAATAAAGTAGCAATCAGCAATCGAAGCTCCATAACCTAACTCGATATGCAAGTATGCAAGGAAAAGAGACGTGACGCGTGTAGTTTGATTCGACCAAAAGTACAAGTAGAAAATAAGTGAGTACAAAATACAGAGGAGAGGGAAAGAAACGCGTCGTGGTTTGATTCGATTCCCGCCGTTGTCTGACACATCACAATCGCGTTAGTGTAGAGCATCGACACCTCTTCTCTTTCTTCTATCTACTTTTTTCACTGGGGCTGAGCCGCTGAGACTGAGACAGTGAGTGTGGCAGAAGATAGAGATGGCGGTTGGGGGAGTGATGTTGGACGAGTGTGTGCTACTTGAGAATTCAATTGGGTTGCTACCAGCTGCCCACACTCTGCTCCGTCAGCTCCGCCATTCCAACATCCTTACGGTACTCGAACCCTACTCTTCTTCCTAGTTTCCTTTTTCTGGGTAATAAATATTCAGTCTTTATAGATTGGAGATAAGAAATTAGGACCAACCCATGAATATATTTATATATCAGTGCGAGTGTACTGGATTCCCAACAAGAAAATGAAGAAATGCTGATAAGTTGTATTCTATGCAGGGAATTTCTTATGGACCTGGTCTTGAACCTCATAAGGTACCTTTCCCCATCTCCTGCATATTCTTCTTCTTCTTCTTCTTCTTCTTCTTCTTCCTAATTAACTGTATTCTCACTAGTTCAATCTTGTCATCAAATGAACGAATATTCATAAACCACTCACAAAATTTATTATGTCACTGAATTAATGACGACATTCTTAAATTCATGCGTGTTCTGCTGGTTATACACTCGATCGTTTTCCTAACAATTACATTAAACTAGTGAGAGATTAAAAGAAACAAGTAAAATGCTGTTTAAATGTTTAAGTCTCTTTTCCAGATGGTACTCTTCTCATTTCAAGTATGTCTTCCATTTATGAAACTTTCTATGACATTATACTACTGACTAGAGCATGTTATGACATTATACTACTAACTAGAGCATGACACCCTGATGACCAAAGAGGAAACAATTCTGTCTTCTGCTCCTCGCATCTGCATCTGAAATACTCTGCCAACTATTTACCAACCTTTTTTTCACTTTTGTTTTCCTGCTTTCTGTAGGTCAGACTTCTGAAAGAGATTGCAATGCAGTATTCCCTCCATTCCTTCCTCTTAGATGCATCCTCTATAGATAATTCTATAAATGAGGTCGCACTAGCTTGGCGTGAAATTGGAGGCAGAGTTTTGTACTTGGCATCTGACAACAGGAAAGACATCTTCCCTCCACTAAGCAAAAGTGGTTGGCTGGTGGTTGTTATGAGTGAGTACCAGTTATTCTGGTGTCACACTCAGTTGTGTGTGGATTGCATCATTAATCATATATGTGTATTACCGGAAAAGTTGCATTACTATACTGTCATTATAACATCTCCAGTGAGGGTGATTTTTACGACCTTTGTAATTAAATTTCTTTGAGGTCTGAACATGTCTGCAACATTTTGGACAATATTCTCTTATCGCTGGCTAAAGTTCATATGATTTTTCTTTCAGAGGTTGAAGGCAGCAGTGCATGTGGGAGTTCAAGCATGATTTACATAAACAAACTGCAGGAGTTACCTTTGACAATATGCCACTTAAATAAGAAGGTTTCATAGAGTAGCTACTTGTCTGTAATCTACTATTTTAACTTTAGACCAGGCAAATAGTATTTTATATGATATTTGCTTCTAAAGTATTAATCTCTTTTGCTTGGAAACATAGTATGCTTTCTGCATGTCATCTTTGCTGCACCATTCTACCATTAAACTCACTGCACAGGCAGATGAGAAATGGCTTCATTGTTGAAGTTGTTTTTATATAGAATAGAGGAGAGATTTATAGGAGCGGTTTATGTATCTCTGAAAATAATGCCTTCTTCATATTGCTTATAGGTTCTGATCTTTGTGCTTCATGTTGCAAACAGGCAATTGGAAACAGTGTTGTGACAGTTGCTTATATTATGAAGCCTTCTCGTGAAGAAGATTTTGCTAAGGTGAGCTGCTTGTTCTACTGGATTTTGACATTTGTTCCTAGACTCCCAGTGTCATGTTGTGTTAATTATGGCTAGCATTCAAAGATGTGTATTCTAGTAAAACATAACAAGTGTATGTGATTGGATTTTGAAGCCTATAAATTTTCTTGGTTTTTGCAGAGAGGTGCATTCCCCATGTGTCCTACTCAAAATGGGCTGATGTTCATGCCCCTCACATTTGAACTTCCCCTATCACCTCAATTACTAAATGTTGATGTACTTCTCCATAAAGCAACTGATGAAATTATGTCTGTTGATTTGAAGAGCTTACATTCCTCTAAAAAGATAACATACAGCAGGGGCATGCAGGAATTGCAAGGGTGACTCGTGAAACTTATTAATCTTTTTCTTTCTTTATAGAGCAAAGTTGGTCTAGTCCAAAGAGGACTGAAAACGTCTCAATGTTGGTCAGATATAAAACTTAAACCCAGATATTTTGAAATTTCATATACTGTGTAACAGGGCACTAAATTAGGTATTACTATTCCTTTGGCTTCTTCTGATATCCTTTTTTTTTTTCTTACTCAGATATATGGAACATCACCAGGACCTCTGTGTGATTGACCCACTTAACTCTATAAATCCTGTGTTGGATCGATTGGAAATTCAACAGATTCTACTTGCATTGGAGGATCTCAAAACTGGAAAATGCTGTGCAATTAGGGGGGCCCATTATCTGAAGGTTCTTTTCTTCCATCTCATAATGTTTCTTAATATTTTTTTGGTACTAGTTATTTTTAGTGTAATATGCAGCATAACTAGCCAGGAAAAGTCCTGCTGGCTTATTATACAGAATTACAAGCTGCTAAGAACGTAATTACTTTTGAGTGGTTTATATGGATTGCATTTATAGCTTTAACAACCCTGATAAAAAAAATTGGCCTATTCTGATATTGTTTGTTTGTGTTAACTGATTGAGTTGATCAATTGGTCAGTTGTATCGTTTTAAGCACTTCCATTGTTTGCAGATATCATGAGATTCATATTATTGGCATGGGTGGGCGTTAAGTTGTCAAGAAATTGGTTTTCTTAAATGTAGTTATATGTCGAGTATTTTATTATTTATATTAATATGCACAGGTTGATGACTTTAACCATCCTGGTCTAACTGAAATGCTATCTGAAGCTAAACTAGCTCTTCCAAGTATTGTAAAACCTCAAGTTGCTTGTGGTGTAGCCGATGCTCATAGTATGGTAATCTGTTTACCTATTCCTAGTACTGCTAATTCCTTCCAATACTGTTCGAATGAACTGCAGAAGTTTATGTATTATTAAGCCAAAGACATAAACTCGATCATACTATAAAAGTAAAGCTTAATCTTACACCACAGGCAATTGTTTTTAGAGTTGAAGACTTTAAGGATTTGACTGTTCCTCTACCGGCAATTATTCAGGTGAGCGAAAAATAGTCATATTTAATTATCAATTGATGAACTTGGTATAGCGTCTAATCTGGGTTTCAGTATAAGAATCCTGTTTATTCCAATTTGATGCATTGTGATATCTCAACATAATAAGTGTCCAACTATTCAGGGATGGTTCATTTCATGCTATTTTATGTATTTTTCGTTGAAAATAGAAAATGGAATATTGGAATTTCAGGAATATGTGGATCATTCCTCAACACTCTACAAATTTTATATATTGGGTGAGAAAGTCTACCATGCAGTTAAGAGCTCCACACCAAATGCAGATACCTTGATTAGATTATCTGGAAGTAAACCTTTGGTCTTTGACAGGTGATGCATTTTGTTTTTCCCTCGTATTAGTTTTGGTCTTTTCTTTGTTGCTATGTTCAAGAGCCTGTATTCAGTGACTTGCATTATGTTGATATTCTTGACAGCCTAAAATCCTTGCCCACTAGCAAACTGAATCCGAACTCTGTAGACAATAACAGCTCGAAGGACACAAAGCAATGCATTGATCTTGAGTTGGTTACCAGTGCAGCTAATTTTCTTATGAGAAAGCTTGACCTCACCGTCTTTGGCTTTGATGTTGTAGTAAGTACCGAACTTATGTTTGCTATTCTATTATAAAAAGCTGCAATATCACCAGATGAAGCTGAAGGCTTATAGTGATTGTATCGATTGTGGAATGTGTCTTCCAGCGTGTAGAAGTAGTTATAGATTAATTGTGTATGGCTGATGGATATTTTGTGTTGTGGATGCAGATCCAGGAAGGTAGCGGTGACCATGTCATTGTAGATGTAAATTACCTTCCATCATTCAAGGAAGTACCGAATGTAGTTGCCATCCCTGCGTTTTGGGACGCTATTAAGAGGAAATTTGAATTGAAAAGGAAGAACCAAGTGTGAGGTAGCTAGCTATAGAATGTAACATGCTTTCAGTTGAAGATGTAATCTGATCAGGGCAGGTGATTAGAAGAAACAAGCAACCCACCCCCCTGTAATAACTGAATACTGAAGGTGGAGTTAAGATGTGTAATCCATTATAAATCTCTGTAGCCTTGCACCCTGAGCAATAAAATTTCTACCATTTGGACTTTGGAGAATGTACATTTCTTGGGAGTTTCTTAAGCCCAGACAACTCGCCACAGGCCCAGCCCAGGAGAGAAATAGTTGGTGGGGCCCACAGAAGGGTCCGAAAAGGGAAATGGGGGAAATCAAATGGTATAAATAGTCCACAATCGGGTTCAGCCTGAACTCCGAGAAGTCCTCTCCACTGTCGTCTCCGCCCCGCCGGCGATTAAGAAGATCAACAATGGCACAGGGCGAGCCCGCTCTGTCGGATTCTGTATTAGATCCATCTCTCTCCAGAAACGCATCCTTTAGCCGCCTCAACGCCCAGGCCCCGGAGTTCGTTCCCAATCGGAGTCCCACCGCCGCATCCCCACCTCCTCTGCCACTCTACTCTCCGCCTCTCACTCCCACGCCTTTCCATGTTCCGATCCAGGTCGTCCCTCCTCCGCCTCCTCACGTGCTGCCGGTCCATCACCGTCACCACTTGCCGGTTCAGTACCATCATCATCAGTATTACGCTCCCGGATTTGCCGGAGACCAAGAGCAGCCGCCGCCGGATGATCAATTTCCGGTGGATCATGCCACCTCCTCCTCCACCACCCCCTCAAAGTCTC
Organism: Argentina anserina; assembly: GCF_933775445.1. Lineage (NCBI taxonomy): Eukaryota > Viridiplantae > Streptophyta > Magnoliopsida > Rosales > Rosaceae > Argentina > Argentina anserina. The sequence continues at coordinate 134,763 of NC_065872.1, read as the reverse complement.
ACAGCAAGCTTTCTGATGAAGCTACTTCCAAGATTTTGAATCAGGTGAGATGCTGTGTGAATATGTAGATTCAGTTTTCTACGTTGCACTTGGTAAGGGGATTCGAAGGAGTGATCGCCTCCTTAGGTTCACTGATGCTAAAGAGTAATAGAGTAAAATAGCACAAGACCTGGACCGAACCCTAGCCGACAAGATTTTGACCTTTAAGTAGATAAGGAGGAAACAGTAGGTCAAGCTTCTAGTGTAGTTGTGGAAATACAGCGGACCTAAGCCTGAACTGATCATATGTGTTTAAACTGTCTATTTCGATGGAGTGACCATAACAATGCCAGGAGGAAGTCATATTAGTAAGATCAAATTCTAGTGGAGTAGAGGGATAAGAGTTGCGAGATCTGTACAAGGTTTACTGATCAAAGAGACAATCACTGTCTCGAGGCTTATTAGTGTAGCTTTTTAATTACCTTTTTACCATCTCTGGTATGCCTTCATTAATACTTATTAGACAATATATATGGTGGTAAAATCCTAGTATCTAATAAAATAGTTGTTATCTCAACTGTCCCTGCTTTCTAAATTGGCTGATAGGCTTGTTGTTCACCTAACATGTGCAGGTGGAGTATTATTTCAGCGATCTCAACTTAGCTACTACTGATCATCTTATGAGGTTCATAAATAAAGACCCTGAAGGATTTGGTAAGTTACTAATCTCGTTTTTTTTTTCTTTGAGAAAATGCTTATGACTTTTGATGTGTGTGAGAGAGTTAGATTCAGTTTTTGTGGGCACTGTAGTAGGCTTAATCTGATGCTTATCTTTCAAGTTAATGGGCAAGATTTGTCCCTGCAGAAATATACATTTGTTTGTTGGTGGTGCAAATCAGTTTTATATGCTAGAATGTATATTCATTCAGTATTGGAATTCTGTGGGTTGATCATTATTAACTGGTTATTATTCATTCTGATATAGTGCCAATATCTGTTGTTGCGTCTTTCAAGAAGATAAAGGCCCTCGTAAATAGTCATTCCCAGCTTGCAACTGTTTTGCAGAATTCCTCAAAACTTGTGAGTTTTACTTGTTTGAGCTCTGGCTTCATAGGATGCTGTTGTTGTTGTCCTTAAGGAATCTTCCTTTGGTTCCAAAGTTCTATTCTTGAGTTACTGATGGTGCCGTAATTTGTAGGTAGTGCATGAAGATGGGAAGAAGGTCAGACGTCAGCATCCCCTTACACAGTCAGATATGGAAGAGTTGCAAGTAGGTGTTGTATTCGTCCCATTTCCTAGTATCATTATATGCTTTTTTTTCTTGTCTTGGATGCTATTTTGATCCTTTATGTCAAGAACTTTGTGAACTGTGCTATTATATAAGATGCACATAATATCATTCTGTGCTCATATCCTTGCTTAGGTTGATAACTCTTGAGCTTTTGTAAAAATAAACTTTTGTTTCTTATCATGTAACATTCATTCTGATATGTAGTCTCGCATTATTGTTGCTGAAAATTTGCCCGAGGATCATTGCCACCAAAACCTCATGAAGATTTTCTCTGCTGCTGGGAGGTACTAAGATCAATTTTAGGACTTTTAACTCAAAATCCTTTATTTGGTGATCACAAATTCATGAACTGTTTTGCTAATAAGTGTATGTTCTTTGACAGTGTAAAGACGATTCGTACCTGTCAGCCACAAAGCTCAAATAACAATTCTGCCTCAGCATCCAGATCAGCAAAAGCAGATGGCATGCATTTTAGTAACAAGGTATACATACATACATTTACATAAATTATATGTATGCATTAGCTTGGAATAGCTTATGGATTGCAGTGTTAATTAGACTTTCATTGGCTCTGCAATTATGATCATTTTCATACTTGTAGCCAAACCTACTCTAAAACACCACTACAAGCACTAACATTGCAGTGGCTGTATTGATGCTCTAGCTGTGAATGGTGAGGAAAGTTTCTTACAAAATATTAGATAGATGTTCAATATTAAGAAACCATACTAGATCTCTATTTCAGCGTTAATAAATTGTTACTCTTGCTTATATTAATTTTTTTTTATTATACACACACTTATAGATAGCTCCTTTTCTGTAGTTGCATGCATTTGTGGAATACGAATCCCCTGAGGTGGCGGAGAAAGCTGTAAGTACTCCTTGATTCAACTTTAATATGGCATTTCCGTGCTCTTTGGAGAAGGTAAATGGGCATTTATATCATGCAGGTGGTTGAACTTAATGATGAGGGGAATTGGAGGAGTGGACTTAGAGTCCGGTTAATGCTTAAACGAATGGTATGTAAAAATAGTGATTCTATATTGGTGTGGAGTTCTGTTTCAGTTCCTGAAATTATCTTTTTGGTCAGAATGAAAAGGTCATATTGTTTGGCCAAAATGAACAGAAATGTGGCTTATTGTTTAAATTTAAGAAAAATTGGTTTAGTGGCCAAAATATTTCATTTCATGCAGAATTATTGTCTATTAGCTTATGTAATAATATAAGCATGCTTTTTTTATATTATTACTATAGTGATGCACCACATGTGCTGGATTAGTCCCATACTACTAGACTGAATGATCTTTTAAGCCATTGAATCTAATTGATTAAGAAATCCATTGATAAGTTTCTGTTTCCTTCATTCAGTCAAAACCTGGTCAAGTGCGTGGGAAAAAGGGGCAGGATGGGGAAGTGCAATTAGCGGAAGAGGATGCTTCTATGCCTGAACAAATATATTACGCCAATGAGAAACAATCAGACGATTATTCCCGGCAATTTGATGCTCATTCACATGAACAAGTAAGTGCAAACAGACTTGCTAATTTACCACTAAATGTTGTACAGACTTCTTTACATGATAAAATTAATGATTGTAATACACAAAAAAGTACGCTTAATTTTTTATGAAAACCAAAGCCCCACAGTTTGCATATACAGTATATGTTATCAGATCTCGCCTCGGTTTCTCAGGGTTACTTTTTTTTTTCTTAACGAAAAACAGGCATCAATTCAAGACTTTATGGGCATCAATTTAAGACTTTAAGGGCATGGTGTTAATTATATCAGGTCATTGTCTCTTGAAGTGAGGATTATAATTTTTATCTTAATTTTGCCAGGGTGAGGAACATAGCAATGATAAGGAGAGCGGACAAAGAAAAGCACGTAATCGACAAGGAGGACGCGGCAAAGGGCGTGGGCGGGGTCAGTACCACCACAATAATCGAAATCATGTTGGAACTCCTCACAACAGTACGATTGGTAGCAGTGAGCAGTCTGGTATAGGTGTAGGTGTAGTGAAACAGCCTCCAGGACCTCGTATGCCGGATGGCACAAGAGGATTTGCATTGGGTCGGGGGAGGCCAGTTTCTGTTAATATTGCACAATGAGTGCTCACTTCAGAGAAGTTTTCTTGTTTTTTTTTTTTTTTACTTTTCTGTATCGGTGGCTGCAAGTACATGCTGGGGGGATTCTCGCTTGTTTGATGGCAACAAGGGCTGTCAATCCAACATAGTTTAAGGGTCACTTGTGTTAACTTGAATTATTTTTCTCAGTGGTTTGTATTGAGGTAAAGATGATGCAGGACCTTTCTATCTTTCATTGTAGGTAAAAAAAAAAAGAAAGTGAGGAACCATAACTACCTATAGATAAATGCGAGTGAAAAGGACTTGGAATAGAGCTGTTCGTTACACACTTTTGTTCTTCCATCTGCAAGCTTCCTCTATTGGCATGCGGCACACATTTGGTTGAGTCGCAGAAGGTTCGCAAATACCCAATTGATCTTTTGTTGCCAGTAAAAAGATAAAGGGATAAAAAAAATTGCCGGTATAAACTTCATTTCTTCAAATGAAATTGAGTTAATCAATGTGGTATAATTGACAATGAATAAGATTGAAATGTGGAGCAAAAATTCTTCTTGGGTATTGATTCTAGAATAGATTAGGTTACAGTTGAACCATTGCTGGTTTTAGGTAGGGATGAATGTGTATATTTTACGTCCACTGTAGAGAAAATTTCGGATTCTATTTATAAAAATTTACTTCTAAAAAAAAGCAAAATGAAAATGAGAAAAGAAAAAAATAGAAGGCCGCATAAGCAAGACAAATGCAACGACTCATCAGTCGATACTCATCTACATTTCCGCCTAAAATCCACACCGAACCGAGCGAGAGGAGTGATGGCAGACTCATCAGCACCACCACCACCCGCCCTTCCAAACCCTAACTACCCCGCTGATTCTCTACCACCGCCGCCTGCTCGCTTCTTCAAAAGGCCCTCCGTTCGGGTGACTTCGGAGTTCGACAGCGACTCCTCGGTGTTCTTCCACAAGGTGTCTTGCAAGCTGTTGGATAGTGTGGCCAAGCTCAAGGTCTCCTTCAGCAACGACCACAAGGGCGAGGTGGTCTCTCCGCCTCAAGTCTCCTTCATCTCTCAGTACCTCTCCATTCACTACAACTTTGAAGATGAATCCACCATCCTCAATAGCTCCGTCGATGTTGGTCCCCGTCTGCAATTCCGCGCTTCCCACGATCTCAAGGTCTTCCTTCTTTTGCTTTCATTTCACTTGTTGCCATTATCTCTTATCTCAACTTAAACTCACCTTGTTTGTTTGGCTTCTTCTTAGGCACGACAAGGAGAGGCTTCCATGCTTGCCAAGTTCCCTGACCCTGGCTATGCACTTCAACTCTCTTCTACTTTCCCTTCTGCTGGTCTGGTCTGTTTCTCTCTTTCCTTTTACACTTGGTTTTTTTCTGTTGACTCTAACCAACAACACAATGTCAAGTCTTTTTTCCGAGCTAAGATTGGTTGATGCTGCATCTCCTTTGATGAATCAATCTTATTATTATTCCTAAATTGTTTCTCTTTTTGCACCTTGATCTGTCTGAAACATACCTCATCATTCATGATTTGTCTCCCTCAGTTTTCAGAAGACATTACGTACTCAAGTCCTTCATTTGGATGTTTGAATTGGTCAAACTGTTCTTTCATGTGATTTCAATGTATCAACTAGTTCCAACTTCCAACATGCATTTGTGTTAGTACAAATAGAAAAATAGATACTTTTAAGTAGTTCACTATCTTCCTGTTGCCGCTGCCACAAAGCTCCACTCACATTACTCTTGTTGATATTGTAGCTGTGCTAAAAGAATAGCAATTTTGTTGCACCATAGAACATGAAACGGTTCTTCTTGCATGCCCAAAAGGAATTATAGTAAAGTTTTATTGCCTTAATTACTTTTCTGGTGCTGCAGCCAAAAGCTACTCTCAAATTCCCCCTTGGTGAAGTTTCTTTCGTGGAAAAAGAGGAGGAGGAGCAGATAAACAGAGCATATTCTATGAGTGGCACTGTTAAAGGCCAAATTTTCAACGGGCTCGGCACTGCTTATTTTGCAGAGGATGATATCAAGTTACGATACTCATTTAAGGTAAATTAATGTCTCCTTTTTTTTTTTCCTTTGTCACTTGCAGAAGATACTTGGATTTGTTGTGTTGATACGCAGTCCAGAAGACTGTTTTCTACAAATGTATTCTTTTTCTTTAAGCTGTATTTTTCCATTCTGTTGTTTAGCCCTCAAACATTGTTGCCGACTGTTCTTCAATTTATTACAGGATGAGGAGATGTCTTTTATCCCATCTATTTCTCTGCCTTCAAATGCATTGTCATTTGCTTTTAAGCGTCGGTTTGGTCCCTCAGACAAGTTGAGGTTAGTATTCACTTCAGTATCTTTTATTTTGGTTTTGTATGTTGAGTTCATTATTCACTTGCTTGGTTGTGTAGATATGAATGTTATATGAAATAAAATAACAAATGTGGTGCTTTGTTTTTTGCTTATGCGATCTAACTCTGATTGAGTTGACCACTTACTATAACATGTTCGATGTTCTTTGCTACTAGTCTTATATGGTTAAATCTTGTGTGCTCTTGTAATGTTGCCAAGTAAATCACGTCTCCAATAATTAATCAGTTTCCTCATGATTGATTCTTGAAAAATGTTTTTACAAGCCTTTGAGGATAGAAGTGAAAATGGGTAATTTCCACCCATCTGCCAAGCTATGTCGAGCAGTTTGATGTATATATGTTGCAGATAAAAATTTACAGGTTCCATTTTGTTGACTTCATCTATATCCATATTGTTGGAAAAAGTATTGATATCATATTATGGTGACTTCATGCACAGTTACTGGTACAATTTTGATTCCAACTACTGGAGTGCGGTTTACAAGCACACATATGGCAGGGACCTAAAACTTAAAGCTGGTTATGATTCAGAGGTGCGCCTTGGCTGGGCGTCTCTGTGGGTAAGTGTTTACATATATTTATTTGATATTTCAAATCTCATGGATCTGTTACAATGTTGTAAAAGGCTGAATCACGATTGTTGAGGTTGCAACAGCCAGAGTGACTTTTAGATTTTTAGTTTGGAACTTTTGTACAAGGAGAATGCTTGAAAAGTTTACCACTTGGCACGAAAAGAGGCATTTTCTGAACAGCCTGCACTGTTTAACAAGACAGTTTAAAGGAACTATATGATACATATGGTGTTAGAAAAGTCCTTTGCGTGCAAGTGCGCTCACGCGCGCGCACATTCACCCCCCAGTGCATTCACCAAATCTGGCATTGTATTGTGAATTATCAAATTGCATGTCTTTAAAATGACTTCTCATTGTCTTTAAAAATTACATAGTGCAATAGTTCGTTATAATTATTAGGATGACTGTGATTTAAGAACTTTTGCTATTATTTATCGTGAGTCAAAATTTGGATGGAAAAATAAAAAGTTTAGATTTCCATCACAGAATCACTCTAATCAGTACTGAGGTGAGAAGTCTGATCTGATTGAGAAACTGTCACATAAATAAAGTGATATTAATGGGAGTCCATCCTGTTTCAGGTTGGGGATGAAGCTGGCAAAGCAAAGACAGCTCCATTGAAGATGAAGGTTCAATTCATGCTCCAAGTACCGCAAGATGACATTAGATCATCAGCCTTGATGTTCCGAGTTAAAAAGAGATGGGATATATAGTCTCGTTGTTGTAAAACTGATGACGGTGTTCCTTTCTTTCCTTAGTTATGTATACACGTGTTCAACTGTGGTTCTATTTCAGATCATAACACAGTATAGATGTGATACAACATCTGCTATTCTAACTATGCGATTGCTTGCTGTGCAACAGGTTCAATTGTTTTATATTAATCAGTTAAATCGGTATTTTGATAGTCAGTGTGACAGGCAGATGGGAATGGGAAGTAGTTAAAAAACAAAAGATGTGCTTTTGCTTTCTATATATTGATCACTCTTGAATCGAGATCAGCACCAAAAGGTCGTGTGTGCTTATAATGTCTCTCTTTGCCGACCCTGTAGCCAAAGGTTAACTGTTGTTTCGATTGGCAAAGTGTAGCCAAAGCTCCCAAACTTAATAAGCCATTTAGAATGATAAAGTGGAACATAAGTTTTTGAGCAATGGTGGTTTAGGACTTTAGCATGGCCTTTGAATTTCAAAATCAACAAAGTCATGTAGCTTTTTACAAGGGAATAAGAATAGAAAAGGATGAGGTTGCTGGATCTGATGCTATGGAGAAAAAGAACAAAAGAGGAAGGAAGGAAAACAAGTGGCTGGCTCCCCTCTTTGGTATGGTTTTGTCATCAACCTGGAACGTCATCCATGTTCCGGTCCCTCTTTCCTGTGTCTCTGTTTGTTTAGTTGGTACTGAGCTGAGCTGAGAGCTGTATCTAATCCAGTGGAAATTTATACAACATTCTTAACCCCTGCAGCTCCACTAGAATTCATCACTTTCCAATCCCACAGCGTTTATGAAGTTGTGGTTTCTGGTATTCTTGTTCAGGTGCATTCGGGTAGAATATTCAATATTGTATATATAGAGCAGTAGTCCAAGAGAATATGTGTGAAAAGAAAAACTGAAAGCTAGCGAGTGTTGTGTGGAGGTCAAAAACAATAACTGAATGAAAGATAAATAGAAAATAATAAGAATAAGAATAGCTAAAGAGAAGGGAGCGAAGGAGGTACGCAGACGCAGGCCGCAGTAGCCATTGAAATTGAGATTGAGATTGGGGGGTAAACCAAAATCCATGTTCCTTATTCATTTCGTTTCGCACAGTTAGTTCTTCCGATTGGATTTTCCCAATTATCTGAGAGAGAGAAAGGAAACACAGAAAGCTCGGAGGAATGAGCAGCCCCATACCTTTGAGGCTTTTGCTGCCTCTAACACCCACCATCACTCCCCAATATCCCCTACAACTCTCACCCTTCTCCAAGTCCTTCAAACCCTCCTCCTCCTCTCTGCCCTGGAACTCAACCTTATCCCACTCCAAACGCCACAAGGTACCTCTTTTTCTCTGTTTTTCCTATCCATTGCTATTAACAGCTTTGTTGATTCCCAGAATGTTTTATTAGATCTTTTGTGATGGAAAAGACAATACTTTTTAAGCCTTTGAATTGTTAATCCTTACTTCCTGGATTGGGTCTCATTTATGTGTTATCACAACAGGCTACAATCAATGAGGTTTTGTTCTTGTTCATTTGCTTTACACTGTTTGGTTATTCCAATTATCAAGCTTGTGTCTTGCATCACCATAATTCTACTCTGGCTTCTTCCTTATTGCAAATTTTATAAAAGAGCATTTCTTGTCTTTCTTACTCTAAACTTTAGAATCTTCTTCCATCTGCATTCCTGCAGTCTTAGATATGCTAACTCTCCCCTTTATGAATCAAACCTTGAACACTTAGCAATGCAAGTCTTCACCACTAAGGCTTTGCATTGATTACTGCAATTCTAGGTATCACATATTTCACTATTGGCAAAGAGCCCTCTTTTATAATCTTTTCAGGCAGGATTTTGTTCTTGTTTGATTGTGGAAAGGCTGATTGTTACAACCAATAAGTAGTTACTAATGTTTTTTGGATGAAAATTAGTGGCACATGTTAAAAACAGTGTTGAGCTCGAACTCTTGTTATCACCACTGTTTGTGGGCAGTTGGTTTTCACTAATGATTTACTACCAGGGGCTCTGTTTTTCTGTACTGGTATAGTGGCTTTGCGGACATATGAGAAGAGATCAAGATATACATAATCAATCAACTGAAGACAAGAGTGGCATGCAAATGTTTGGATCCGATGAAGATATAGGCACCCAAATCCCAACTCAAGCTCAATCTGTTGTTGAAGGATCGGGATCAGTCATGGTTTCAGAGTTTAGACCTGCAGCTGATGTGGATTATCTGCAGGTGTGTTAGTACTCATCAGTTTGGCTTCATATCATTCCTTCTCTCTTTCTCTGTGAGCATGGGTGGTCACTGTGGCATTCATGCGTGCTTCCTTGAACAAACCTTGTCAATTTTTATTGTTGGTGCCAATTTAAACATGACAGCTCTCAAGTATATGTATGAAGTATATACTCGAGGTGCATTGTGACATTGTTCAAACAAGAAGTCATATTAAAGAGTTTAATTCCAAAATTCCATCTTACGAATTCAAAATTTGGTTGGTTTTTTAAGAATTCAAGTGGACAAACCATTAAGAGGTAATGTATTTGTCTATGGGTGCATACACATGATATTTTCTTCTTATTATACAAACAATTTTTCTTCTCTAGGACATAGAATGAGTTAATCCCACTGTATACACAATCAAACATACATATTCAGGTATAAACACACACAGAAAAATTTATCAACTTGTTTTAATAGGACGAAATTACAAATATACCGTTCATCATCATGTTTACACTTTGTAGTTGATATTTATTTAAAATGACAAATCTTCCTGCAATGTCAAGCATACCACATAATATAGCTGAAACCATAAGCAATGCATTATTTCTTTCTCAATAACACTAAGTAATACTTGTCCAGCAGTCCAGCACAGAAATTGTTCCAGGGACAATAAATGTAATTAATTTGGCGTACATCTGTTTTCATTTTTGGGTTCAGCCAGAGCTTAGTAAACAAACATATAATGTGGGGGCTAAAAAGAAATTTAGGACACTAGATAAAGGATCCTAGATAAAATGGAGATTCTTAGACATCTTCTGTTTTCTATACTAGTTTGGACCTGTTTTGATTGTGTCATATGTGAATATGTGATTACCCAAAAGCTTTATCTGGAGCTATAGTATCTAGTGACTTTTAAAAAACAAAAGTTTGGTTAAAGGCAGTTCTGCATTCTTAATGTTTATTTGATACTTTTTAATAATCTTTTTGGAGTAATTTTCTTTCTAGTTTTAGCAGTTACAGTTCATATCATGCTATTCATTTTGCAGCATCTACTTAGTTTCCCATCTCCTGGATATTTATGCATGTTTAAGTGTAGTTTGTCACTTTGTTCAATCTTTAACTTTCATGATTGAAAGCAACTTGAATTACTGAGTCTAACTTTTGCTGATGCTTACTGTTTCTTTTGCATAACACAATGTGCAGGAGTTATTAGCCATTCAACAACAAGGGCCCAGATCAATTGGATTTTTTGGGACCCGGAATATGGGATTCATGCATCAAGAACTTATTGAGATACTTAGTTATGCAATGGTTATCACTGTAAGAGTTGTAAATAAGTGAAATTTTACATACTTGTATAATGAGAATGAGTGCTGACTGAGAATATCAAATGTTCGATAATATTGGCCTTTATCAGTTAAATGCTGAATATAAATGATTGGTTCCCTTGTTTGTTTGTGCACTTTTCTTTGCAGAAAAATCACATCTATACATCAGGGGCATCTGGTACTAATGCAGCTGTTATCAGGGGCGCTTTGAGAGCAGAAAAGCCAGAACTGCTTACTGTAATTTTGCCTCAAAGCTTGAAAAAGCAACCTCCTGAGAGCCAGGAATTGTTATCAAAAGTAAGAATTTGGAAGGAACAATTCTGAAGAGCTTTTCATCTTTAATGACACTTATCTTGTAGTTTTATAGAATTGCAGTTATCAATAGGTTTTTGCATCATAATTTTCAGTATCGTTCTGTTTTTTCCTTCTTGGATTTTATGCTACTTGTCTGTAATAACTTTTTTGACCTCTATAGAAGGTCTTGTGTTCTAGGATTGTGACTGCCGGATCATTGATGAATCCTTTTGCGTTATAAGAACAGAATTTAATACACATGGTATATGATGATATTATGAAACTTTCAGGTCAAGAATGTGATAGAGAAGCCTCACAACGATCATCTACCGCTGCTAGAAGCCAGCAGGTCGATAATAGCTCTGCTTTATGTCATTATTTTTTCTTATTGTTTCAATATACAGTATTATAGCGGCACTCATCTATATTTTGTGGCATGCTGAAAAAGATTTAAAATGTGATAAGAAATTAATTTCTCGAAAGCAGTAAATATTTAGCATCTCCACTTTGAGGTGAAATGCTATGATTTTCTTTTGCATCACCTTAAAGACTTGGACCTGGGTGGGGAAAAGATGTGTTTACTGAAGCATGCTCCCCTTTAAAATAACAACTGTGTCTAGACAGAAGCTGAAATAGCCTCTTGATGTCTAAGCTTGTAAGTCACCAGTTCACCACTGCCATCTACCACGATCAAGCTTATGCTAGCTTGTAGGTCAGCTTGAATGTTTGACCCAGACTTTGTCAAGATCGTTGAGTTAAAATTTTGTCCAACAAGCAATTCCGCATACTATTCTTTACATCTACTTATATTGCTCAGGTGCAGATTATTTTACTAGGTTTACTAAAAACTGGAAAAATATACTTATATGATGCATTATCTTGCATTAGATACCTATCTCTCACTCTCTTTTTTGTCTGCTTCTGTTGTTATTGGCGAATGATATTTTATTCTTGTCAACTCTCATTTGTAAGTTTTAATGGGAGGACCATAAGTGCAGATTTGAGTTATATTCTTTTTCCTCCTTCAATCTCAGTCTTGGGAAGATTATAAGGATTCTGATTATCAAAATACCGTAACTGTGACCTTATAATAATAGCAGCCGAGGCATGCATATATCTAATTAGTCCAAGTTTTCTGTTATGGGTTCTTACTCGGTCTCTCATTTTGAAATGCAGGTTGTGCAATATGGACATCATTTCACATGTACAGCAAGTAATATGCTTTGCATTCCATGACAGTAAATTGTTAATGGAAACTTGTCAAGAAGCAAAAAATCTCCGCAAAATTGTGACACTGTTCTACCTGGATTAAAGCTATTGTTTCCTCTGTCCATACATTTTAGGGAGGGAGAGACAGGAGTGGGAGAGGGAGCTTGTTTTTGCTTGTAAAGAATTAGATGGAGTATATGGATCAGATTGCATGATTTTGTAGAGTGATAGCGAGGGAGGTGGCCAATTCACTTCTCTTTTCGTAATTGGAAAGAGCATATATTTTGTTGGTAAATTTAATCTTGGGGTGATGCTTATGCATAATTATATGCCCGGTCTCAGGCTGCTACGGCACATTGAATTCAGTGACATTCCTAGCGATATTTTTAAATGATCGAAACGTGCAATAGGTTTAAAAGAACCCTGTCTTGCCGGCTGATCTCCTTGCTGACTTATCATTGCTGCATGTTCAGAGTTCATACTTCGATATATACAGTTTTCATTTCTCTTTGAGTAACAAAAGGGATAGATTTATATATCACTTGCACTTGCATGGATGTTAGTATGTTTGATGTAGTCATTGACCATAACACAGGAGATAGGACACAGTAATATGCCATTGGCAAATAGGTGGACAATCCTAAGCTAATCTTGACTGGTTGACCAAGTCAGCAAAACACAGATATGCTTTTTAATCTCTGCCGAATACATAAAGGCATAAAGCAATTATAACGATAACGATGATGATGCGTTTTATTTTTATATGGTTGCTTGTTCAAATTGTTATATATAGCAGCACACAGACTACTAATATTTTGTGAGATACTGAGTGTGATCACTAAAACTAGGGAATAAAAGTCGCCCCCAACGAGCCTTTAATAATATTAGTCTTCTATTCTTATCGAAAAGTTGGCCAATAATGGATGTACATGACAACATGGCATTCGGTTACGATTGGCCTGTTAGTCAATAACTAGCTAAATGACGAGTTGGACTGACTAATTCCAGGCCCGCCCCTAGCTATCGTCAGTTCTTGCAATCAAATAATTAATATAATGCAAGAAATGGAAGCATGACGATTTAACCATCACAAATAACCAAATCCCTAGTCCAACGTCTTAACAGAGAGAGAGACATCATCGGCTTGCTCGAGTAGGAAGGGGGTGCTACTTGCTTGTTGCATTAATGGTTTGATCGAGCGGAGTGCTTCATATATATAAATCGATCGCGTACGTACGCACATAAGAAGCTTGATCTAGCAGCCTAACATTGGCAGGTGATCGATTCTGGAATCTGATAGCTAGATATAGAAGATAAAGATATGGAGGGTCTGATCCCATTGGTGTACAAGGCCATTAAGAAGAACAGAAGCCGGCAGCAACACAGGAGGAGTCAATCAATTCAAACCCCGTACTTCTTCGTCGAAGACGACGACGACGTTGCTCACAGTCATCAATATACTAGTAGTAGCGCCGCAGCAGCTGTGCATGGAAGCGCTACTCAAGCCAATTACCTCTACATCACACCACCTGCTGTTAATATCCTACAGAATGCTACAACTGATCATCATCATCTTCACCACAGACGACACAAATCTGTTTCTGTAGTTGGTGATCATGATGGAGGCTATTCATTTGGAGTCGCGGAGGAGCTAGATCGGGGCACTAATTATTACCATGAGAACAACCAGCAGATGACAACCTTTGTCGATCATCGAGGGGCAAAGCCACTTGTCCGATTTAGGAGCCATAGATCATCGTTGTTCTCATCATGCTGCATTTCTGGTGCTGCCTAGCTTGAAACTGTTCCTAGCTATAAAAGTCATGCGCAAATCAGCATATGTTAATTGTGTAAGTTGCTTGTGGTACGCTAGTTAGGCAGCTAGCTAGTAATTTCATCTCCATGAATTTGTAATCCTCTGCTTGGTAATTAATGAAATTATGAAGAAAATTCTGCAAATTCTCATATTAATTAATGTTGGTTAATTTGTTCTCTCCCTGGATGGCTGGATCTTGTATTAGTTATATACGCGAGAGAGAGAGAGAGAGAGCTTTTCGTATGTGATTTTTTTTAGACTAGTGGTGTTCTATGTCGATATATTTGACCGAATAATTAGGTTGGCTGGAAACCGATGGATACCAACCCTCACGACACGTTCATACTACTGGTGTTGGACGTATTGAGTTTGTTGTTATTGTTAGTGCTGTCTACTTAGTGCTATTGTTAGTGTTATTGTTAGTGCTATCTTTTCTTAGTGCTTACTTAGTGCAGCAGCTTCTTTTCTTAGTGCTATTGTTAGTGTTATCTTTTCTTAGCTAGTGCTTACTTAGTGTAGTTTCTTTTCTTAGTGCTGTTTGCTTTGCTAGTCTATATATAGTTGTTTCCATTGTATCTGCAAATATAATTCAGTTGTAAAAACTAGCAGTTCAATACATCATTCATATTCAAACTATTTTCTTGTGTTACCTTCTTCATGGTATCAGAGCGGTGATCCTCATAGGACCTGCTTCTGTTTCTGATTTTCATTTCATCTTCATTATCATTTCATCATGGCCGGAGGGAATAAGCTTGCAGGAAACTCTTCATATGATTCCAAAGATGTCATTGACTCCAACACATCATCTCGTCTCACCTCCACCTTGCTCAATGAGTTCAATTACATTCAATCGGTCAATGCCATGACTTTGGCTATATGAGGAAGGCAGATGACAAATTACATTAACGAGGAAGCAAATAAGCCCATTACTTCAGATGTTGAGTATGATGCTTGGCTTTCTCAAGATCAACTGGTCAGGTCATGGATCATCAACTCCATGGAACCAAGGCTGCAATCAATCTTTCAATACTCAGAAAGTGCTCTTGACATGTGGAATGCAATCAAGGGCATGTATGGAGATCTAAACAACAGTGCTAGAGTGTTCCAAATCAAGAGGGAGCTGGCTGATCTTCGACAAGGTAATCTAACCTTCACTGAATAACTTGGCAAATTAACTGCAAAATGGAATGAGCTCGAGATCTACAGGCCCTTTACCACTGAGAGAGCTATACTTTTGAAGAGACAAGAGGAAGATAAAATATTTGAGCTTCTTGCTAACCTTGGAGCTAAATATGAGGATATCAAGAGTCATCTTCTCATGTCACCAGAGCTGCCTACTCTTCTCAAAGTGAGAACCACCATTCAAAGAGAAGAGACAAGAAGGAAGGTGATGACAAATGCTGAAGTTGTTGTTGTTGAAAGAGAGGAGAGGGCTGCTGATGCTAGAGCTTTTGCTAGCAACAACAGACCATATCGAGGCAGACGCCCAAATCTGAAATGCACACACTGTGAAAAGATTGAAAGGACTGTAGTAGGTCATGTGAAGGAAACTTGCTGGATTCTTCATCCTGAGTTGAAGAACAAGTTTCATGAAAGCTCGAGGGGACAGTTTAGACCTGTCTATACTCCTAAGGCTAATCAAGCAAGTTGCAGCTCTTCTAACTCACAAGATCTCAACAACTTCACTACAAATCCCATCAATCTCATCAATGAGTTTGCAGCTTTTATTCAACAGAGACAATGCAACTGTGACAGTGAGGGGACTACTGCCATGCTTGGCAAGTTTGCAGGTTATCTTGCTGATTCAAATATTGCAGGGCAAGAGGAGATTCCAGGTATCATTTGTGCAATTTCCACTGCCTTAGATTTGTGCAAAAATAATGACTTTTGGATTGTGGTGGTGCATCAGATCATGTCTAATGATGCATCCCATTTAGAAGATTTTCACACTTTCAAATCTCCCTCACATGTGTCAGTTGCAAATGGAAAGAAAGTTCCAATCTTAGGAAATGGTAGACTTAAGCTTTTCTCTAATCATAAGTACTCATATGTCATGATTGTTCCCTCATTCCCATTCAAACTACTCTCAGTTGGAAAAATCACTCATGTTCTTGATTGTCATGTTTTTTTCTCAACTAATAGTGTTGTGTTTCAGGATCGTATTTCAAAACAGAAGATTGGTAAAGGGTTTTTCCTAAATGGCATTTACTACATTTCAGCTTCTTCAAGTTTTCATCAAAGTCTTGTTGCAGATACAAGCCTCATTCCTCTTCCAAATCTGTGGCACATGAGATTAGCTCACCCTTCATCAAATGTCATGTCATTTCTGTTTCTTAATTCTTATAAAATCACTCATGAATGTGAGACTTGTCATAAGTCCAAATCTACCAGATTGTCTTTTCCTAGTTCTAGTTTAAAAACATCTCGAGCTTTTGAGTTAGTTCACATGGATGTTTGGGGACCTGCAAGGGTAGAGTCTTTTGATGGCTATCGATTTTATGTAACTTTTATCGATGATTTTACAAGAACTACGTTTTTGTATCTCCTAAAATCAAAGAGTGAAGTATTTCCATCTTTCCAAGACTTTCATAATCTGGTCAAAACTCATTTTTCTTCAAATATTTGCATATTAAGATCCGACAATGGGACTGAATACACATCCAAAGTCATGCAAAATTACTTAAGTTCACAAGACATTCTCCATCAAACAAGTTGTGTAGGTACACCTCAACAAAATGGTCTTTCAGAAAGAAAAAATTGAGATTTGTTGGAGAAGACTAGAGCTCTTATGCTTCATGCTCATGTTCCTAAAAAATACTGGTCTCAAGCAATTCACACAGCTGCATATCTCATTAATCGACTTCCTAGTCGAGTTCTTAACTTCCAATCACCATTTGAGGTTCTCAAAGGAAGAAAAATAAACATTGATCATCTCAAAGTTTTTGATTGTGTGTGTTATGTTCACACTCATGCCAAGAATCAAGACAAGTTAGATCCAAGAGCCATCAAGTGTGTTTTTCTTGGCTACTCCTCATCACAGAAGGGATACAAGTGTTATGATTCTCAATCAAGGAAGTTGTTTGTCTCTAGAGATGTGAGATTTAATGAAACATAACCATTCTTTCATGTTAAAGATAATGATCTTCAGGGGGAGCTATTTGAATCTGCAGCTCCTCAGCCAGTTATACCTAGTGTGGTTCATGTCCCTCACACTGTAGCTCCAAATGATGATCACTACATTGATCAACTCTCTTCAGCTGTTCATGATGTTGATGAGGTCATTGAGGATGTTGTAGTTAATCAACCTGAAGATGTTGAACCTGATCCAGTTGCAGTCATTGAGCCTGACGTCGAGAACAATGTGGCAGATCCACCAGAAAGAAGGTATCCTAGTTGAACTAGGAAACCAAATGTGAGATTTGGTTTTGAAACTCCCACTTCTCTACATACTCTTGGTAATATTGCTACTCTAAACAATGTGTCAGCTCACCATTCAGTTTTTCTTAACAAGTTGTGTGACACCACTGAGCCTAGATCATTTGAAGAGACCAATCAGTCACCAGTGTGGACAAAGGCTATGCAAGATGAACTTTGAGCACTCCATGAAAATAATACTTGGAACATTGTTCAATTGCCAAAAGGCCACAAAGTAGCCAGATGGATCTACAAAATCAAGTTTCATTCAGATGGCAGAATTGAGAGACACAAGGCAAGGTTAGTAGCTCGTGGTTTTACTCAAACGTTTGGAGTTGATTATAAGGAAACATTTGCACCAGTTGCTAAAATGAACATTGTTCGTGTATTGTTATATGTGGCTGTCAATTCTGATTGGTCCTTGTTTCAAATGGATGTTAAGAATGCATTTTTGCATGGAGAATTAGAAGATGTGTATATGCGCCTGCCTCCAGGGCATCATCAAGCAAATGAAGCTGGGGTTGTGTGCAAATTGCATAAGGCTATATATGGTCTTAAACAATCCCCAAGAGCTTGGTATTCTAAGCTCAGCTCTGTGCTTCGTGAATGTGGTTTTAAAAGGAGCATGGCTGATTCATCTATGTTTGTCAGAAGTGGTACTTTTGGAAGACTCATTGTTCTCGTCTATGTGGATGATTTAATTATCACTGGTGACAGTGATGAAGAAATTCAGTCTCTTAAAGGTACCTTGCATACCAAGTTTGCCATTAATGATCTTGGTGCACTGAGGTACTTTTTAGGAATTGAAATGGATCAATCACCCTTTGGCTTTTTTCTCAATCAGAGGAAATATATTGTTGAGCAACTAGAAGAAGCTAACATGAAGGCTAGCAGTTCAACTCCTACCCCTCTTCCAAGCAAATTTGATATTAAAGCATCAGGTGATCCTCTCCCTCACATCTCAGAATATCAAAGATTGGTTGGTAAACTCATATACCTCACAATTACACGACCAGATATTTCATATGTTGTTAGCTTGGTGAGTCAGTTCATGCATGCTCCTACATCTACACACATGCATTTGGTCAAACGAATTCTAAGGTATCTCAAGGGCACAGTGACTAAGGGAGTGTTTATGAAAAATAATGGTCATTTTGTTTTGGAAGGTTTTTCTGACTCTGATTGGGCAGGCAACACCCTTGATCGAAAGTCTACGACTGGTTTCTGCACATTTGTAGGTGGAAACTTAGTCACATGGAAGAGTAAAAAACAGTCAGTGGTGGCAAGATCAAGTGCAGAAGCTGAGTATAGGGCAATGGCCTCTACTGCATGTGAATTGATATGGCTGAAGGCTCTTCTTCAAGATCTTGGTGTCAAGTGCAAGAATCCTATCACTTTACACTGTGACAATCAAGCAGTAATGCACATAGCTGCGAACCCTGTCTTTCACGAACGCACCAAGCATATCGAAGTGGATTGTCATTTCATTCGAAATCAAGTCCAAAGCAAAATTCTGACCACTTCGTTTGTGCGTTCTTCTGATCAACTAGCCGATGTGTTCACCAAAATGTTGCCTACTGCTCAGTTTCATCGTCTATTGTTCAAGCTTGGTTCGAAACATTCTCTCGATCCAGCTTGAGGGGGAGTATTGTTAGTGTTGTCTACTTAGTGCTATTGTTAGTGCTATCTTTTCTTAGCTAGTGCTTACTTAGTGTAGTTTCTTTTCTTAGTGCTGTTTGCTTTGTTAGTCTATATATAATTGTTTCCATTGTAGCTGCAAATATAATTCAGTTGTAAAAACTAGCAGTTCAATACATCATTCATATTCAAACTATTTCCTTGTGTTACCTTCTTTAGTTGTCTATCTTTATTTTCCTAAACGAACAAGCAAATTAACATGTTTAATTGATACACAGATTACAGATCGATAATCACATTCAATATTCCACAAGTCATATATTTATACTGGTAATAAATACAATGGCGAAACAAGGAATAGAGAATATGTATGGCTGGTTTTATGCATAAAATTTCTTTTTTTGATAGAAAATTAAAATATCTATAGAATTTGTAAATAATATGTTGTAATTAAAGAGAAATAGTGAGAAAATGGGCAAAGAGTAGAAATAAATATAGATTTGTTAATAGAAAATATTAGACATAGTTGTAAAATATAAGAATAGAGAAAAAAATAGAACATGGAAAGAATTAGGAAAGAGGAGAAATAAATATGAATGAAAAAAAAAAGGTGAAATCGAACCCATGAACAACCCTATCCAAGTTTAATTGCACTTGGCCTTTAGCCAAACTTTAATATGATTAACACATATACCAGGGTAATATTTGAAAGCGATTTTCGGCTACCACTCGCCTAAGTGATTTCGCCCAATATTTCTTCACCATCATAGTCACCAAATCTATATGACTGCATGCCAATTAAGCCTTTGAACAAATCTCCCTGTTAACAAATCACTTTAACAGTGGCTACACCAGAGTAATTTCCTAAATATTTCGAGAAAAAATTATAATGTAATAAATATAGTATTCCTCCTATTCAAGAAAAATGTTTGTATTCCTCAAGAAAACACAAGTAATTCTATTTTTAATTTAATATCATTATGTAAACTCACCACATTTTTATACTAATATTCACCAAACACTTAAACACTACTTTGAAAATTATTCTCACGACACAGTTGTAATTGATTATTCTCACAATACAGCTAAAACTGATTTTATATTAATCACCTCAATGTCAAACTCGCCCTATATGTCTTAACAACGAGATTCACTTAGGGAGTGGGGCGGGAATTGGGTTCTAAACTCTATCCTCTCTATTTGGGGTTCTTTCTCCAAATATGGTTGAAGAAAAAAACTCCGACACATGCCATTTCCTACGGAGAAAGTCTCTGGAGAGGTTTGCAGGTGGTGTTGTGTGCCTCCTGCACCCCAAACTAGATTTTTTTCTCTTTATATATATATATATATATATATATATATATCTTTATTTTTTATAAAAATTATATATTACACATAAATATAATGAGCACGTCCTGGCCTGTAGTAGCCCGTGGGCCTCGATTTTAATAGTAAGTCCGGCCCGGCCCTAAAAATTGAAAAAAATCGTCAAAACATGGCCTTGGCCCGAGCCCGATAGTAATGGGCCCGACCCGGCCCATTGTCAACCCTTACATAGCATCAGTCCACACACAAACGTATATGGGAAACCTGTTTTTTGGAAAATTAAATGTGAAGTGTAGTTATTATAAGGAGTAGTTAGATCTCCATGATAACTTCATGATCCTTTTTTTTTTGAATATTTGAATCTTATTAATTTGACTTTTACTATTATATCCTTTATATATTAAATTTTTTTATTAAAATTATAGTTTACGGTTATTAATGTATTTTTACAAGAATTTTGTTCGACCAAATCTGTTTTTGTTATAACAGTATATATATATATATAATACA
The DNA here is from genome assembly GCF_933775445.1 of Argentina anserina. Classification (NCBI taxonomy): domain Eukaryota; kingdom Viridiplantae; phylum Streptophyta; class Magnoliopsida; order Rosales; family Rosaceae; genus Argentina; species Argentina anserina. The sequence continues at coordinate 114,006 of NC_065872.1, read as the reverse complement.
GGGGGATCACAAGAGGATGTTCGCACAACCCTTAAAGTGCGGATGTCTCAGTTTTTTCGACGATCACGCGCTGGCAACGTAGCTTCTGCTGGTGTACGGAGTCCAAGCCTCTACTTGGAGCTTCTTTTTGCCAGTGGAGCCGTCGCCGACTGGTTTTTGATCTATTCCAACGAACCAGCAGTTTCAAGTGAGACAACTGCCCAGAAACTTCAAACCTGCTCTCCTTGGGCCTTCATCTTCATGGTAACAACGTCTAAGATGCATTTATAGTTGCTCATGCAATAGAAACATTGTCGCCGGCGTGTGATCGTGGAAAAAACTGAGACATCTGCACTTTGAGGCTGTGCGAATGTCCGTCTTGGATCGAGCCTCTATATATATATATATATATATATGGTCTCTTGTTGTACGCCATCAACATTGGCTAACTAAGCTTCTTGGAATTACTTGGTTGTTACATATCATTGAGCATTCATCAAAATTTAAAACCAGGCATGACCCGGCGCGCTTATGATAGAGCAAGATCATTTCAATAGCTACGCTTGAATCTTGATACCTCAATGATGCATGCATGCGTATGGTAATACGTACAGTGCCATAAATGATTATCAATATAGGAACTTGGATCAGTTGGATGAGTAGTAAGTTTACATGCACGTATTCTCAAACTTATGTCTCGTGTAAAGCCTAACAGACGACGACTCGATAATGTAATCTTTAGTTAATATCTAATCATGGATGCATATAACTTCGTAACCTTTCATCTCACATAATCAACTAGTCTACAATAATATTCAAACTGAGATTCATGTATAGACTACATATAGTTATGCTTGATCAAGTTTCTATGCATACATATTATCGAACTCTATATTCGGAATTGAGATGACAAGCTCTTCCGTGGAAACTTGAATGAAATTAAGTGAACAAGTGAGTAACATCGTACATTCATTCTATAGAACGAGTAGAGATAAATATTTAGCACCAAAAATTAAGAAAAAGAATTCCTCAAGGCCTGCGGCCTGCCGGTCAAAACCCCGATGAGTGGAACTATATTGAAGGAGGGGCGCCGGCAGGAGAGAGATCGAGCTATTGCATGCATATCATATATGACGATTCATGAATATGTTTGCTGATGGTCATCTAATCATAAGCCCAAATAAAGCATATGGTAAAATCGAATGATTAGATGACCATAAACAAACATATCCATTGCTGCAAACTATAACGTAGCCAGATCGAGACGATCCTATTCGATCAGTGAAAGAAGAAGAGTATGCAGAGACTTTGTCTATAGGCTCTAGCTGCTAGTTAGCTCACGAGTGAGATTGTAACGATTCTACATCTTACTTGGGCTACTTTTCAGTTTGGACCTCCATGAAATAGGTCAATGAACCGGGTTGTATTGAAAACAAGTCTTAGAGTTTATATATCACTGTATAAAGCAAAATAGTATGTTTGTAAGGATATTGATAAATATTGAATTTTTAGTATTTTATTTAGTTTATTTTAGCTTTCATTTCCTTTAGTATCTTTAGTATCTTACTTGGTTTCCACGGTAATGATTATCAAGATGGTTATAGAGATCGTGATCCATCAATGACCTCCTATTATTACAGAAAAAGAATATACCAGCATGACTCCCGCATATACTCCAAGGATATACTTGATTGTTCTTATTCTCATTGCTCGCTCTACCTAGTAGTCTTCGATCTCTTCCAAATCCTGCTCGATCTCTAATATGCAAGTTATGAACTGCTGTTGGACTCGTACTTTGTGACACTGGCGGTGCAAGAATCTCATTATTAAATTTAACATCCGGGCCTAAGGGTCCGGCCCATTAATTATATGGACAGGCTCAGAAAATGGTTTTCATATATAGCCAAACTGGAACATTACAAATTTGCAATGGGATCTAATTAGCCATCAATATCAAAGCATTATGAATGACAGTCACAGCTATTACCAGCTATTCTCTATAATAATATTGACAACCGATCCCAACTTAAGTTCCTTACAATGGAGATTCAAAACAAAGACAAGTGGCAAAATCAAGAACAAGAGAGCCAATAGTGTCTACTTTGGAATTACCAACGATAGAGTTATATATATATATATATATATATATATATATATATATAGAGAGAGAGAGAGAGAGGCACAGAACAGCAGATTACAAAAGCATGGGGAGGTTCTACTACTGCCTTTATCTCTGCCTGCTGCTTGTACTGGTGACGACTACAGCCTATGCAGCAACTCCAGTCCCGCATTTGAAGAGTGTTCGGCTTTGCAACCAGTGCTCCAAATGCGACTCCAGCACATGCCCCCCAAGTGAAGCCTACCCACATATGACAGCATTTGACGACACTCTTATCGCTGGTGCTTTACAGTCCGACTATGTGGATTTGCATGACAAAGGAGTTTATTCAGTGCCAGATATCAAAGGTGGCCAGTCAACAAAGTACAATGCTTATTTTGGCTGGAAATCAACTTCTGGTTCAGCTTCTGGATATCACAGGTACCGCTTTATCCTACTTGACTTTGTTACGTTTCTGCAATTGAATAAAAAAAAAAAGAATGACGGAACCACTTAGTAAACAAACATGCAATATGCATATATCAGAATAATTGCCTAATTCCTCAGGAGTCAAGGCCCTTCACTTTTACGGCAGTTATCTTTATCTGCGGCAGCTTATATTAACCAAACAATCTAGTACTCTTAAGGAGTGTCTGGTACAGTTAAATAGAAGCTATGGTAAATTCTCATTCTATAAACATTCCCAGGCTAAGAAATGTAATCTGATCTCAGGTTTTTAAATAAAACCAAATGATTATTGTTCATGAGCAAGATAGCACTGCAATGTCAACTAATTGTTTGTGTCAAACTGTGCAGGTTTAGCAACTACATGGACAAATGCTCGGGCGGACAAACCTATCTCACAGCGGACAAGCATGGCAAGGTCAGCCTTCGATCATTGAGATCGCTGAAAAGCTTAGCAGAAGCAGACTGGAAGTCTTATAGTCCCCCTAAAAAACTTAATCACCGTGAGTTCCGTTTCTGGGTCTCTCGCAGAACAGGAAAATGCCTCACTGTTTTTGGAGGTGACAAAAAGAAACGAACTGTGGGTGTGGCCGACTGCAAGTTTAATGGCTCAAACCGTGGCCAGCTGTTTGCCTTCCGCTTTCACTACCACCAAGCCTTCTGTTGCTGTGGTGTTCACAATGAGTGATCTGATTTCAAGAATTCATACTTTAAAGGGCCCCATAGTCATCTAACCGTTGACACAGTTCAAATATTTTGAAAGAAACTGAACAATGTCATATCTACAGTTAAGCCATACAAATCATATTTCAATAAAAAGAAAAAATAAGTCTTGTAACCCTGTGTGTAAGGCTGTGTGCATACAAGTGCACATAGCCAAGCATAGATTGCACTAGAATAGACCTTCTATATTTGTATACGCAGGCAATGCCTAAGTGAAAAGAAAAATTACTTGGAATGTTGACTATCACGTGTTCATCCATGGACTCATAGTTTCCACATCAACTGTGGAAGACCCCTTAATTTATATAATAGAAATCAGTAGAACCAGTAACTAGTTTCTCTGATCATTTCAATTTCAGATAGAGATCAGAAAATAATATACAACAATAGCAACTAGAGGTGAAATTACCGTTTTTTTATCAGCAAGACATCGTCATTCTAACATCACGGTTGGGCATTGATAGGAGGAGTTGATGTAACTTCTTCCTGCCCAACTCGAATTCCATTCAAACAAGGCGGTTTGGCTGCTCCATAGTAAAAGAAGGCCATTACTTTTGAGAGCTCATCTCCACTTCGTATTGCTAGAAAAATGAAAAAGAAAGAAAATGAGTTGAAATCATGCTGTAAAGGCAGAAACCGAATCAAGAATGAAGCGTATGTGATTCTAAAATAAATATTATCTTTCTCACGATACAATATCTTGCCAGCGTTTGTGAAGATTATCTCAGGGTAGACAGACACTTGGAGAGCAGACACCAAGTCAGGCTCAGTAACAGCATCAATTGCAACACACTGTTGAAGAAGAAAATATATAATGGCAAGGATGATCCAGTGTGGAGAATGACACAAAATGTAATAATTAAAGGAGAACTCCTAGTCACTTACTCTTGGTGAAGGCAGCCTGCAATTCCATATAATTTGTACAGCATTCTCCAGTTCACTCCGAATTATTTCATTTTCTTTTGGTCTGAAGAGAGTAATAAATGTTAACAAATTTGAAACAGAAAATGTAACCTAGATAGCAGTTTCCTGGTATATTTTTGAGTAATAAAAACATAGATTTCAATAAGGATGATATAAGAACGACAAGTTAAAAATCGGAAAGACAAAAGAAGGAAAGGCAACCTTTTATAGCGATTATGTACAAGAATGACCAGAGGGCTAATGTCCTTGAACACGGTCTCTTCCCATTCTGAAGTTGTTCAATCTTTGATGGGACGAATGTAATTATCATCTTGCCACACTAGTTGATTATCGCTATAGTCATCATCATCATTCTCATTCTTCCTGGGAGTGTTCTTAATAGTAATCTTGTCAAAGAGTTGATCCAACTTGAAATCGCGGCCGTCAGCATCATCAGGCCATTCAGGATCATCCTCATCCACAACAAGAGGATAGTTAGCCAGAAGGTCCTGCACTTTCCTGGTCCTCTCAGTAGGGTCTGATTCCTCCTCCACATCCGGGTTCTTATCCAACACTCGTCTAATCTTGTCTCTCCATTCGCGTCTCTCATCAGAATCCAGCAAATAGGGGTCGCTTTTGTCACCTGAACTAGAGACACGCAATCTGGAACCTTCTATTTTCTTGGTTCTGACTGCACTGAATGGATGCCCTTGACATGTAATCAATGAATAATTGTTCTTTGGTGATGAGGAGAAGAGATACATGGTATGTTGCAGAGCCATTTCAGTGGCATCAAATATCTAAAAGCAAACCAACGATTCACTAACGGTTCATATTACATGTAGCTGGAAACAGATTCAGTTAAACAAAAGTATATAAAAAGAGAAAAAGCTGACCTGAACTAGCCCTAATCGCAGTAGATGAACCTGGAATTGGCAAAACCCCAGCTAAAACCCGGAAGCCGATAGCAGACAAGCTCACAGATAAGGTAACCGTGACAAAATGGGCTTGGGTCGCCAGATTGATAGGCGCGAACTCTTGGTTACCTGGGCCTGGCGGACTGAGCGGCCCACCTTGAAAAGTACATTACAGTTCTGTTGGGGGAGTAGAATTTTGTTGGTTCATAGTCCTCGTCATGATATGCAATAAATCCATTTCAACCGCCCTGTTTGTTCATTCCCATTCATAATAATAATAATAATAATAATACTAATAATAATAAATATAAATAAAAAAACTACCCCATTCATTTCAGTATGAAAATAATCTTTACAGCCTAGTAATACTAAAGAGGAATGAATGCAATATACACAACACATAGGATTGATAGGAAGACAGGCTACAACAAGGAGAGTCAGTCAGTGAATCAAGGCAACATGCGAGTATGATCAGAGGCAAGTAGAGATGGAAGAAGCCATGTAAAGAATCCATCATTAGTATCTCCCTTCCGTCTCTGCAATGAGTACTCCACCAACAGATCCCAGAGATCTCCTACTGTCCATTGGTGCTGCTGTATCCATTGGCTTACCTACACCACAAAATGAAGAGAGTGAATATGCTTTCAGTCTGGTTAATTAATTGGGGCATAATGCTGAGTCAAGATTAATCACATAGCTAAACTGAAAACATATGGGATAGGCAAATATCTCATTAATTGCTTGTTTATAAAATTCATTTATCTGTGCTATCAATTACAAGAAATACAGTTGGGTCCTCAAATTCATTGGTACGCATACTAATTTTGCAAGTGGTGAGACACTTCATCAACAAAAAGGAAGTCCCTCTTTGCTAGCCAAGCAGCTATGTTAGAGGGAAAAAATGACGTTCACTACAAGCAATAAGAATCAGTACCTGGTCTAGATTTTCCAAGGCCTTCACGCCAGAAGTGTAGTATGAAATAAAAGGTCTTAGTGCCTGAAACAAATGCAACCTCAAACAGTCATTTTCAGCTACTAACCCGTTTTATTTTTATTTGAACATCAGAAGTCCTAGTAAAATTGTCTGAGTGTACCAATAAATCTTGAAAATTACATCTCTCCGCAAAACTACCTGAGATGCAGCAAGCCATTGAACTATGGTCTTCACTTCATGATCTCCTCCAAAAGTACCACATCCCCAATTCCCAGTGGCAATCCCAATATCATCCACATAACCCGAAGACTGAATTTCAGCAGAATCACTGTTCAATCGTTCACTCTCTTGAACTAATCTCTTGTACTCCTCATTTTCCGAATGATGAAGAAAGCCGCAGAACGCCTTATTGGTCTCCCTTTTAAAGTCAACAAGGTAGTTAAAGTTATGATAGTACATATATATAGTCCAACATATTCAAACTTTAGTTATTTCTCTATGGGCATATTCTACATAAGGGCACAACAAGAAATCATTAAATCCTGTTGAAATCAACAAGGTAGAACCATATCTACATAAGTACATATAATAGCCAACATATCCGAAGTTTACTTAATTCTCTATGGATATATTCTACATCACAGTTCTTGACCCAAAAAAAAAATCTACATCACAGCACAACAATAAATCATTGAACTCTGTCTACCTGTTTCAAAGAACATGCCTGTGGACTTCTCGTGTTTTTCTATATCTAGAATGTGCAACATTTCTAAAGGGGACAGTACATTGATTTGCAGGTGCAGCTGGCTGTCATGGCCAGTACCTAAATTACTTGTGCATCTCAACTATATTGCTTGTCCAAATTGTACCGAGTTTGCCCTTTCTCACCAGCACTTCGAAATTTTCAATTGATATCATCTCACCATGTCCTATTAATTTTATACAATAAATGTTTAATTGCAGTAGAACTAGCTAAAATATACATACCGGAGGAGTAGCTCTTGTTTATACTGTTTCATCCCTGGGCTGCATAATGCGTCTATTGCAACAATCCTGGTTTTACGTCTTCCAAGAGAGTCTGAATCCCTTCCGTCTACATAGTCACCACAAAAACGAAATGAAGAAGCATAGCTACACCACTTGAACAGAAATCAGTCAGAAATCATTTCGACAGTGACCAAATTAAATGGATGAAATACACACACACACACAGACACATATGTAAAGTACTTAATGCTCAGGGATCAGGATAAACCCTGGAATCTTAAAAAACTATACATACGCTTTCAATAAGAAGAGTCATGTTTGATTCATTAAATGCATCTGCAAATATGTATGAAGAGCATAAGTTTTATGTATGTATATGTGCTGAGAGTACACACCCCGTATAATTTGAAAATCTCTCTGCACCAACAATTTCTATAGCCTCATTATCTGCCATAGAAGGCATGAACAGCATACTAGCAATTAACTCAGGGTTGATCATGAACCGGATCTCTTCCTATGTCAGATGATAATATAAAAGAATATTAGGTGCGTCAGCAATTAGCACATGGCGTGTGTGAATCAGGAGAAGTGTAACTAAACAAATTACTTGGAATGCAAGCATATATGTTGGTGAACATATTTGAGGAAGAAAATGAATATATAATCAGACCTGTACACAACCCCTATGAAGGGCACCGCCCCCTATATACTTGTTAGCGAAATCAACTTCCAGAGCTCCACTCGATTGATCTTCTATCAAGCCTGACCTGTGAACCTAAAATAGCATGCAAAGAAAACTTAACAAGTTGTTGTGATTACATGAAGTGAATTACCAAAAGATTTGGTACACAGAATTAACAACAATTCATCTGCTTATAACTTGTGGCATTGTGTATAACCATCTGTCATCTTTTACCTCAAAACGACAGAGTGGAATGACTGAATTACTCCAAAACACAGCCTTCGGGTATGAAATTTTTAGGGGAGTTTGTTCCAGAGGAAGTACTTTCCGCTCAAATGAGACAAAACCCATAGGCATGCGTGAAGTTATCTTTTCAAAGTAATGTATGATGCACCATATCTTATTCTCCTGCTTTTGATTGTAACTGTCATATAGAGTGCTGCCAATAAGCATGAGATGGTGAGTATATTTCAGTAAATAACATTAGAATGTATTTAATAACAGTCTCAAACAAGCACATAAAAAATGAGTGGCAAGATAACTATAAAATAGCACCCCCTATGTGTACCACTGAATGTGTTGATATAGAAAGTTGTAAAAAGTACAAATATTGAAATAGATTCCAAGGAAAGAGTGTGTCACATACTCAAACAAATGATCAAAGTTGATAGTTGGGAGATGTTTGACACTTCTATCAGTAACTGGGAACAAACATAACAGAGAGCATCCAAGAAGAGCACTAATTAGTTCCTGAAAACAGCGTACACAAAACTCAGCAAAACTCTACCACAATGTAGGAAGTTCTTTCAAAGTAAAGAAGGATTGTGATTGTACAAAAACCAGTGTCATAATTATGCAAGAGCACAGCTGTCATACATGTAATTACCACACTATATTCGATCAGTACGAATCTATTCAGATAAATAAAAAAGCAGCACAAAATGGATGAGTCAAATTCTCAGAGGTCAAATTCCACCCTTCCAAAATGAATTTGATGTAGTCTTTACTCTTCAGCACTCAAAATATTCAGTTTTCTCGGAGACAGCATCAGAAAATCAGCCAAATACTGGAACTTGTTAGTACGCAAAGCATAAGCAGCAAGTGAGACATGCATGTGAAAGACAAAAAGAAAGGGCAGAATTGAAGCAGAGAAACTAGACCTGGCTGAGGAACACTAATCCAGGTTGTTGCGAATCAAGTAGACGAAGACCAGTTTGGAGTCCATTAATAAGCCCATCAGCATTTTGATAATGAACCTGTAACAAAGAGGGCAACCGCAAAAGCAAATTTGCTAAAGCGGGAACTACCTCTCCAAACCATTTCGCAGATTCCTCCCTGGACATGATCTGCAACAGCAAGATCGAAGCAAATTGTAGTCGTGATTTTTTTAAGTCTAAAACACATGTGATTCAGTAATGCAATTGTTGCCTACCTCATCGAAGAAGAGGGCGTACCCGTCTGCGGCACAAGGAGAGAGAGGAAGAGAGGAAGAGACAGAAAGAGAGCGCCTGAGGTCGGAGATGGCTACGAATAAAACCTCTCCGGAATTGACCCGACTGTGATCGGGACCTCTGGCCAAGTCCTTGAGTGTCTCCACCACCTGTGACGGCCAGAAAAGACTCCAGCTCCGTGCCACCACCGGTAAGTAGCCTAATATTGACTTCAAGTCCTCCCTCTCTTCCATGCTCGATCTTCCTCCACCCCTCTTCTACACTTCTACGTCTCCACTTATATACTGTCCTTTTGCCTTTATAATTTTTAAGTAAAAATGAAACCTTTTTTCTTCTTAAGAATTAAGCCATTCACTCAGATGCAACAGATGTGTCAAAATATTCAACTTTACTTAGTTGATGGGATTTCATCACCTCAATACATTTTATAAAGCTACGACATTTTTACAAGTCATGTGTATTCTCACTATTCTGAAACATGGACAGTATTGATGATTTTGGTTATCATTTTTGTGCTTCTTTGCAGTCGGACTAGTAGAGGCATTATCTCTCACACTTTCAGTGTCGTTTCTGCATAGCCGGTTTCACCCACTGTCATGGCGCACACAAAAACTAAGCAGCATGCGAAAAAGTTTTAAGGGTTCGGAAAAAAAGTTTCCTCAATCAGCATGGAGATCCTCATATTCCCAAACCTTGGCCTGTTGGATCCCTTGTTTTTGAAGGGAAACTGGCTGTTTACAATAGAAATGTCCCATCAATTAAACTTCGCAACAACTTAACATAGAAGACATATATATTAGAGTACATGACAAAAACATAGTATGCTTCACATATTCTCACAGTTTTTTAAAACACGAGCAAGAACCTTTTCATATTCTCTAAACGAAAAAAGTCAAAACTGCTCCTCTCAGCTTCATTCCATATCTTCCTCTACCAAGATCTTCCAACCAACATCCTAACTTCTCAAGCTAATCAACAAACAACCAAACCCTTCGCATGCAAGCAACTATCACCGCATGTTACCCTCTCGCAGAACATCTCTCATATTGTATATCCTCTTGTCTGCCTTTGAATGAACCTGCATTGATGCAGGATGACATGTAATAAAGTGAAGGACTGGATAATCCTACCAGTATTTCAGTATACCACCAAACACATTTGAACAGTTATTCTAGCTTTAAAAAACTGAGGACTATCCCAGTATACACATACAGAAACAAGATTCTCAGTATCCTATCATTCCTATGACAGCTCATTCCAAATTTATATGATTTATATCTACCCATTGACTTTAAAAGAAAACAAACAGTAAGCATATGGCGATTACAGTTGAAGCCATATATTGAATGATAAATTTATGTAGCACAATTAGAGCATTATGATAACTAGTAAAGCAAAACAGCGATAAAAATCTTACCTTCTTAGCAAGGAAAATTACAGCATCAACTGTACCTTCTGCATATATTGATCTACCACAAACGTTATGCTGAAACTCAAAAGAGACCCTGCAAAAGGAAAATTGATAAAGATTTACAAGATTAAAACACTACGCAAAATGGTCTAGAGAGAGAAGTGAGAATCTTTCTTCTTACGTTTGATCAGGTGTAGTCAGGTGATACATATGAAATGCATGACCAGACAAATGCTCCTCTGGAACTCCCACCATCTCTAGCTGTTGCTGGGGATCCCTTATCAATTGGATCTGATATAAATTTCTAAACGATTAAACAAAATGATTAAGAAATACCTAATTCTTATACACTTCAAGACAAAGCAGTTAAGTTGATCTAGGAAGAGGGAAATTTCCCCTTTTTTTTTTTAGTTAGAAAATTGTAAGCTTCAATTTTTAGGGCCTCTAACTGTCCAGAATATAATCACAAGATCACTTTAAGCAAAAAGGTAAAATACTACACCCAGATAGTAGCCAGATCCTAGCAGACAACACCAATTTTAATGTTCCATTATTAACGCAAAAAATAATAATAATAATAATAATAATAATAATAATAATAATAATAATAACACTACCTCAGCGGTTTTGTAAAAAGTTATAAACAAAGCCATTGTATCTTCTTTGTCATATGCGATTAAAATGCATGAATTCCAAACAGTGATAAAGCAGCTAAATAGCTTTCTCATTTGCCATGTCCTTACCACACTGTTCTCACTTCTCACCACACATAATGACACTCGGTTTGAATATCTTCAGACACCCCAACAGATAGAAGAGCGAAGCATGGATAAGGACGAGGAAAAGAGATGCTACAATTAACCATTTCAAAATTATAATAAGCTAAAACAACAGGTACTGTTTAGCATGCCTGATTCATATCGAAGGACACTCCCAACTTCTGGAAGCTTGAAATAACAGCCTTGGCAGTACCAGATGTGTCAAGTTTACTTGCTTGATGGGATTCCATCACCTAAACTTTCAGAAAGATGAATCAGTCACACTGCTTAAGACAATAAAGTGAATAAACAGAAGCTCAAATATTTATCCAATGTAAATGAGCAGAAGAAAGAAAAGCGAAAAACCTAGAAATATCTCTCAGCCATGTATCATATCAGTAATAGATCACAAGAAACATTGAAGTACCTGCAGGGAATACCCAGAAAAGCTCCAGGAAATTGCTCAGCCATAATTTCCATAGATGCAAGAAATGCTACGACCTATTCATATGTAAAGATTATTAAGTACTAAGGGGAGGGCCTCAGAGTTGTAAATGATATACAGGCTATGAGGGTATTAAGGATAAACCTGTTTTCCCATTTGAGGAGATATTACTGCACAGACTTTTGACTCTTCTACGGTCTTATATAACCGATCCCTATCCCCACCAGTTGTTCCCATCACAAAGGGCACTCCAACTCTGCAATATAGCTCTGCATTATCTGTATGTGACAAAAAAAGATGCAGAAGAATAAAGAAATATTTTAACCATTTATCAAAAACAGTAATAAGCAAAAGAAAGTTTGAATTGACGTTAAAACTCTTGATATAAGGAGGACTAGGATCATTACCGTTTACTGCAGAAGGGACAGTGAAGTCAACCACAATCAAACTAGAAGAGATTTAAGTGTGGTTTCTCTTTCAAAAGGACCATGCACTAGAATGTCCTTTGTGCCAATTTGGACGGTTTGGCCACACTCTTGGGCAGATCCAAAGGAAAAGGGAACCACATTAAGTCCTGCAGACTCCGCTGCAGTGATAATGGCCTTCCCCATCTTACCACTACAACCGTTTACCTGATGATTGCAAAGTAGGGTTCTCAAGGGGCACGGCGGCTGAAACGGACATCTTTGGGGTCATCATCATCATCTTCTTCTTCTTCACAGGTCTTTGGATCAAGGGGAAACTGCAAGTAGTAGCCAGTCCTCGACTGGTCCCAGTTGGAGCCAACAGTGTGAGCTTTTGTGGCTGAACAGAGATACAATTGGCTGGCGCATTCAGGAAGGACGCCATCTCACACCTGCTTTGGGGTTTTAACACCTTTCGAGCAGGAAGGCATGTGTTGAGAACTTTGAGAAAGATTAAAACTTGGATGAATATAGAAACCTTGACTACATTGGAAGGAAGAGCCGACGAACCCTCACTTGGTTTTGGGTCATGACATAAGTCCAATCTGAGCCACAAGAGTAATCCAACGGCCATATTGACGAGAGACACCTGAATCTAAAAGAAACCCTGCTGCTGCTGCTGCTGCTGCCGCTCCTGCTCAGAAATCAAAATGGCGTCTGCTTCCGCTCCAACCCAGAGGTTTGTTCAGTCACGCCTCCCATTCAGCGAATGTCATCATCACCGTCGGATTCACCAGCTACCCAAAACACTCCTCTCTCTTTCATCTTCTTCTTCTTCTTCTCAACGTAAGCTTCCATCTTTTTCTGCAAAACTATTTACTCATCCAAGTTTTCATCTTTTTCTGCAAAAACTAATATATACTCATCCAAGTTTGCATCTTTCGTAATGGTGAGTGGTCGCAGCTGCTGCATTTGCAATAGCAACTCCAACTCTAACCCCAATTGAAAGGAAGGAGCGTTCCTCTTTTGCTCAAACTGCGGCTGTTCGCCATCTCGTGGGTTCCGTCACCACCGCTCACGGCCTGCGTTTCGCAGTGGTCAGTTTCTGTATTGTTTAGAACATCTAAATCTTCATTTCGTATCATCAATAATTGTTGTTTTCTTTGTTCAAGGTTGTGGCACGGTTTAATGAGATAATCACAAAGCCACTGCTAGAGGGAGCTTTGACTACTTTCAAGAATTATTCTGTTCGAGATGAGGACATTGATGTATGTTGCCTTTGCTTCATACCTATTAATCATTCTACTAAAATGAAATATTCTGATTCCCAACTCACCACATTATCTGCATACTTTGACTGCTTCTCCTTCATGTTTGAACTTTCTGTCGGTCATGTAATTGCTCAAGGAAAAATCCTTTCAGGATCTCATCAGATAGAAGTTTAGGACTCGTATCTCTGTTTTTTCTTCTTAATGAACTTAACTTTTAAAAAGAAAATGGGTGAAACTGTGCAGAACTGCTACCTCTTAGCATTTTGCAATTCAGAGACATGTCAATACAGTAATTTTCACCCAAAGAATAATTATTTACCAACTTTGTGCTTGGTACTCTTATTTTGCTTCTTCCTCAGGTGGTATGGGTTCCTGGTAGCTTTGAAATTGGTGTGGTTGCACAGAAGCTTGGAAGTTCGGGGAGGTTTGATGCAGTTTTATGCATTGGAGCTGTGGTATAGTACCATTCAAATTTTGTGCATCTTTGATAATGTCTCTCCATGAGAGGTTCACATACTGTGCTGTATTTTCATCTAGCACCCTAATCTATAAATTGCTTGTTGTCAGTAGATAAGAGGTGATACAACCCACTATGATGCTGTTGCTAATTCATCGGCATCTGGAGTACTCTCAGCTGGCTTAAAATCAGGTTGGTACCTGGTTTCCCTTGTTGCTAAATAGTTGTGTCTTGGAGTTAGTACTCACTAACTTTAGTGTTACGAGGGGTTACGATATTTTTTCCAAACCTTGAACCTCTTATTTGGTTGGTCATATTGTCAATATTGTATTCATGTTTCTCTTTATTATGTTATTCCATGAATAATGTTTCCTAATATAAGCTTGTTATATGTGTTTCTAGGTGTGCCATGCATATTTGGTGTCTTAACTTGTGATAATATGGAGCAGGTAAACCTTTCAATGAAGTCATCAAATTTAGCACTATTTACTTTTTAGTCCTATATTCTTATTAAAGGCGCGGATTGATCTTACTGTGCCATCATTACATTGCAGGCTTTAAATCGAGCTGGTGGTAAATCTGGTAATAAGGGTGCGGAGACTGCCTTGACAGCTGTAAGTCTAAAACCAACTAGTTTCTCTGCTGTATTCCGTTAGTTTGGAAATGAAGCGTTATCCTATATTATGCTATTCCTTATAAATATTTTTATAGAGTAAATGTTGCATTGTAGCGTACGGTAAAATCTATATATATATATATATATATATATATATATCACCAGAATCTGCACACCCCAGCTAGGGTGCGTCCCTTTGCACCCAAAAACTTAAGAAAAAAAAAAGATAGAAGAAGAAGAGTAAAATGAAGGTAATACATTTAGGGCTTCATTGTAATAATATACATGGTTGTCGTGTAAAAGAACAATTATTTTAGATAAGACATTAGAATTCTGATTCTCTGATATTTTAAGTGAAACAAAAGGGTATTGAATAGGAGCCATGCTGAGAATAGAATTCTTTTTTTCTCTTTTATTTGCTGTATCTTACTAAATCATTCTAAAAATAAATTTATTTTATGTGTATTTGATATTTTGGTACACCGCTTTGACAGTTTGACTTGTATTGCAGATCGAGATGGCATCTTTGTTTGTGCACCAATTGAAGTAGTGTGTT
The DNA here is from genome assembly GCF_933775445.1 of Argentina anserina. Classification (NCBI taxonomy): domain Eukaryota; kingdom Viridiplantae; phylum Streptophyta; class Magnoliopsida; order Rosales; family Rosaceae; genus Argentina; species Argentina anserina. Next base: position 98,949 of record NC_065872.1, on the reverse strand, counting down.
CTTACTTTTGACTCTTGAGGATGGAATTTTAAATTTGACCTGCATCGTCTGTAATCAATGTGCTTGGTGTTGTTGTTCCATTTTTGAACTGTTAGAAAATGTGTGGGCGATGATCAGACATGGTAGACGTATAGCCCAGAGTTCGGCTATTTGTTGATTTACTAAAGCCCTGCCAGATGAATCTTTATGTTGAAGAAACAGAAAGTAAGTACAAAGAGTTTTGAATAAAAGTCTCTTGATTTGCCACATGAAATTTGTCTCTATTTCGCATCCAAATGGGGTCAAGTACCACTTAAACTGTATTGATGGCAGACTAGCTTGTTTGTGTTCCTGTACATTTGCACCCGAACTTTCAGATCTGGGAAGTGGACAGGCAATGACGCTGTTACAAGCGATGACGCAGTGTTTGGAGACAATGTCCGGTTGATTACCAGACTTGCAGTTTGTCTATTAGCACTGCTGGACAATAATGTGAACCTAGTTGCTTAGTTTTCTTGGGACACAAGCGTAGTTTTGAGAGGGATGAGGAGGGCGGACTGATGAGCTTGAAAGTTCCGTCACATTTACACTCCCTCAACACATAATATATGAAAAAGAAAATCCAAGTTAGTGTTCCTCCAATATGCTTCAAAGATCTCACTTTACTTGGATATGTATCAAAACATGCGGGAAGTCCTAATCAATACGCCTAATTTCTCCATATTCAACAAGGTTTTGATAACATAATTTTGTTCTACCGCAGGGAGATGCATAAAAGATGACCCAATGCCTACCTTCAACCCCACTCATTCCAAAATCCCAATTACAGTCGCCACAACGCTCAAGCTGCATTTCCTAGTTAAGTGACAAATATGCCCTCAGATTTTACTTTTTACTCCCTCCCTTTGAACTAATGCCCGACTTATTTACTTTAATTTTTTTTTTCTTGGACCCCTAGAATAAATTATAAACTACTTTATGAGTTATTATTTCAAGCAATCGTTCACCCAATAGCATATACAGAAGGGTGTTGGGGCATAATGGTCATCTGCAGTTGGCATTTTCATGTTGAACAAGCTGTCGCTGCAGAAGTCTCTTTGTGCATCTGTTAACCATGATTCAAGTCTTATAAGACAGACAGCACAATTGAAAACAACAAAAAGAAACTACAAAAGGCATAAGAAGCTTAGAATCAAAGTTATACATACACAGCAGAAAGATTGATATAAGGCATCCTTCATGTGTTAGTTAGGGACATCTTCATTAGAAAAATGATTTGCTGAAAACCCAAATGCTTGATTCTAGGTTCTAACCTCTGGCCATGAAGGAAGAGTTCCTTACTAGTCATGAGGTGGAAGAAAACAAAATATTCCCGTCTTGTTCTCTCTATTTAATCTTTACTCAGTTGGGAGGAAGGGAAGCAATATATGCCTTGATACATCAGCATATACATCAATTTGCAACTTGCCGTTCTACATTGTCATGGTGATCTTGCAGGGTTGTCTTCCCTCCCTTGTTAATAGTAATACTCAAACAAAGCATCCCATTATCGTTGGATCAGATTATTGGAATCATGAAAAGCGTTCACTGAAGCTTCATTCTAGTGTTTCTCCAAGCTCATTGATATCCAATTCACAGCAAACTCAATCTCCCACTGCATTGTTTCCTCCCATTAATCAGGTTTAACTTCCTGCTTATATCCTGCAAATCCTACATAAAACTGAGGCTTAACTTCCACTCATGCTTTCACTAATCCTGGTCATTTATCACAACACATTTGTTCTTTGATTTGCTTGATAATATATTGTATATATACTAGTGCAATCATTTCTTCTTTAACAAGGTTTGTGTTAAGGCATCTCCAAATTACATCACATTTTTACAATTAATGTTAATTTATTCACCCCAGACTGTGGCAGCTATTGTATTTGGGGATGGACCAGAATCACAACTCCATCCATTGACAAAGAGAAGATCAGAAGCGGCCATACCAATCGCAGCTCGTTATAGACTGATTGATGCAGTTGTGAGCAACTGCATTAGCAGTAATATACACAGGATATATGCTCTAACACAATTTAACTCGACTTCTCTCAATTCCCACATTTCCAGGGCTTATTCTGGACTTGGTTTTGGAAATGACGGGTTTGTTGAAATAATTGCAGCATATCAAAGCCCTGATAATAATGGGTGGTTTCAGGTCTGGAAGTCGTTTTTTTTTTAATTCTCTATGTTAGATACTTACAAGTCCTCTGTCCTAAAACGACTAATACCTTGATCTTAGGGAACTGCTGATGCTGTTAGAAGATGCCTGTGGCTGCTGGAAGAGTATCCGATGTCTGAGTTCTTGGTCCTTCCTGGTTACCATCTCTACAAAATGGACTACCAGGAACTCATCAAGGCCCATCGAAACAATAGGGCGGACATTACTGTTGCAGCATCAGTTCATAGGTTTATTCATGACCCTGGCTTTGGCTTTTTAGATGTGAATTCTGAAAATCAAGTTTTGGAGTTCAGATTGAAGTTGGACGAAGGGCCAGCCAATATTCACTTAGTGAGTTATCTTAAGCACACTTATTTCCAGAAATGGTTCCTCTTATTATATTCTGCATGAGGAACCCTTATAACTGAAAATTCAGGCCGACGGCTCAAGTAAATCCAACAGTACTGCTCCAAGTACCATTATCACAAGTATGGGAATTTATCTCATCAACAGAGATGCATTAAAAAGGCTCCTAGAAGAGCATTTCCCCGAGGCAAATGACTTTAGAAGTGAAGTGATTCCGGGTGCCATATCTCGTGGAATGAAGGTCTTGCCTATTACTAATATACATAAGGGTAAATTCCTCCTATGGTACCTGATGTTTGGCTACTTGGACAATTTGATACCTAATGTATGAAAGCGGACAATTTAGTACATAAAATTCTCAAATTTAGGCCATTTTGGTACTTATGTCAATTTTGACCATATTTTCAGGGTTATTTTCGTCATCTTATCTCAACTTTACTTCATTTTTATAATACCTCCAAATTGCTTCTAAGTTATCACTAGAAATTTGATAACTCATCCACTTAGTATCTGTGATGATTTACGTATATAAGTTTTCATAATGTAGCTATCAATCTAAATTAATTTTAATTATAAGTAATTAAAAAAAATTTGATAAAAATTACAATTGCATAAAGCCAATTTATTTCCTTTGCAGAAAATAATTATGATACAATAAGTATATTAAGAAAAACATTTATTTTCGATATATGCGAAGTAGATGCTAAGTAAAGTAGATATATCAATTTAATTATCTCCAAAGAGAGGCAATTATAGGAAGAAATGAAGAAAAATGTGAATTTAATGAGTTTATGACTAGAATGACGGAAATAACCCTGAAAATATGGTCAAAATTGATAGAGGTACCAAAATGGCCTAAATTTGAGAACTTTAGGTACCAAATTGTCCGCTTTCATACATCAGGTACCAAATTGTCCAAGTAGCCAAACATCAGGTACCATAAGAGGAATTTACCCTATACATAATGTAAATCCTGTGATATATGCAAGTAACTAGTTCTCCTGTAGCCTTTGCTGCTTCAGTATTATGGTTACTTGTACTAAAGATTCTTTTCTTTCTTTTGAGGTCAGGTACAAGCTTATGCATTTGATGGATACTGGGAGGACATGAGGAACATTGGAGCATTCTACCAAGCAAATATGCAAACTATAAAGAGTACAGACGTGGGATATAAGTCAGTAACTTTTATAGGGGAAAAGGCTGAATGTCCTGGTATTTTATTTATGTTATATTTGGACCTTTATTGAACTAAGACAGATCGACTTCACCTTTATTTCATTGCAGCTTCTATGATAGAGAAAGTCCAATCCACACTTTGCGTCATTGTCTGCCTCCAACTCTTATAACTGATTCTGTGATAACAGATAGTGTAGTTGGAGACGGTTGTGTTCTCAATGTAAGCCCAAGCATTGATATAATTAAAAAATAAAGTATGATGGATTATTGTTTCTCAGTGTATGATGAATGTAGTCTTTGATTAGTCTGAACTTTGTCTTGCATGTTTCCGGATCATACTTTTTGACTTGCACAAGATTAGGGTTGCAGGATCAAAGGTACAGTAGTTGGAATGAGGTCAAGAATTGGAATTGGAGCAATTGTTGAGGATTCAGTGATCATGGGTTCAACTTTCTATCAAGTAAGAGGCATCTCATATCTTCTATCCCAGCATATATTGATTTCGTTTGTGAATATTTAAGGGGTGTGGGAAATCATGTACTTGAAAACAAAATATCTCTCTTAATTAGTCTTCTCATCCCACTTTACTTTTTCACACTTCATATCAAAATTACCTGCATAATTTTCACTGTTAATTTGTGTGAGTGTCTCATTAATACATGCATTGATGCATACTTCAGTATCAAAATCCTCTAGTCATGTTGTTGCTTCTGTTATATCTACAATGGCCATTCATTCGCAGTCAAAGGCAGAAGATAGTGAAAACAAGAAAGGGGCAGACATTCCCATCGGAATTGGTGAAGCTACTCAAATAAGGAAAGCTATTGTAGACAAGAATGCAAGGATTGGCAAGAATGTAATGGTATGAATCCTATAAGCTAACGACACTGTACATTCTCTAGGTAACAAGTATAAGGAGTTCTCCCATTACCTTCTTTGGTGACATAATCATCTGCAAACTAAAACAACAACAGCACCCAGTCAACAACAAATAGCCATTTACTAAAGAATCATTGATTGTGTAGTGTTATTTTATGTTTATGCAAATAGAAGGATCTTCAGTAGCACTACAGATTATGATTCAGTTACCATATTTACAGAAGCCAGCCAATGTATCATTAATCATTAATGATAGCATGAATTTCATCTCTTCATAATTAACTATATAACTCAGCAGGCTAGCTTTAAGTGACTATGGTGGTTTAGTGCAGATCATTAACAAAGACAATGCCCAGGAAGGGGACAGAGAAGCTGATGGCTATGTCATTCGTGAGGGGATAGTAGTTGTTCTTCGAAGTGCTGTAATCCCAGATGGCACTGTTGTCTGAGAATTCTAAAACAGTTTCCCATTCTTTTAGCGTTAATGAGATGAACTAAAACGTGTACATCTTCATTTGGTTCATTCATACCAAATATATAGCACTCAAGTGCCATCAATACAAGATTTTAACAATTCAAACAAGCTGTATTGTAGTCCATTATAATCAATGAAATATTATAGATGAAAAGTTGGGGTGTAATTTCCACACCCTTTTTAATCTTGCTTGCTTTATTCGACTGCATTCCATAATTGTTTTAAAGCCCAAGATTTTTTAGAATGGGCTCTATTGTGGGCCGGATAGTTGGGACCGTATAAAAGGGTGCAGAGCTGCTATCCTCGTGGCTCAACCGGAAATGAAAGAGATGGAGTAGCAGGAGCAGCTCGATAAATCCAACTTGCCCAGAAAACTAGTGGTTAGTTTCCTACTTTTCTCATGTGCTTTTCTTTTTCATTTATATTTGCATGCTTGTTTATTGCCACTGTATATTGTTTCTGGGCATCTTTTGCTTCCTTCTATATGGTTATAGGAATGGGTGAGTTTCTTCTGTCTTTAGCTCAGTAAGTTGATTCATTAGAATACTCTCTGAGTTGGGCTTCTTATTCTCAAACTTGTTAGGTAAACATGCAAGGATTACTTAATGCCTTCTCTTATCAAATTCGTTTGAAACCCCAAATTGCTCCGGTGACGAAAACTGGGCTCCTCGCCCAGAAAGTTGAGCTCGTTTTTCCAAGAAGAAACTGCTTCCATATATGCAGAGATAATACTACTGCCATTAGCTCCGCCAGTGATGAAGAGGAAAAAGAGAAGGGTAATATGGACTGGGAATTGGAGTTTCTTGGAGAGCTTGAGAACAAGAAAAAAAAACAACCTACATCAAAGCTACTTCAAGATACTGAGGGCATGGATTGGTGTGTGAGGGCAAGAAAGACTGCCCTAAAATCTATTGAAGCCAAGGGCTGGTCTCACAGAATGGAAGATATGATTACCAAAAAGAGGAAAAAGAAAAAGAACAAGAAGAAGCTGACCACGAAAGAGAAAATGATTAAGAAAAGCAAACAAGTACTAGAAGGTTTTGATTCAGAGGAAGACTTTGACATGCAAGGTGTAGATGCATTAGATGGTTCTACCGACTTAAGAACAACCGTAAGTATGCTGGGAGGTGGGATGTTTGAAGAGAAAAAGGAGAAGACCATGCAAGATTTTGTTCAGCGGCTTTCCCAATTTTCAGGGCCATCTGATAGAAGGAAAGAAATTAACTTGAACAAGGCGATTGTTGAAGCACAAACTGCAGAAGAAGTTTTGGAGGTTACTGCAGAGACAATCGTGGCTGTAGGGAAAGGCTTGAGTCCCTCACCCCTCTCCCCTTTGAACATTGCAACTGCTCTTCATCGAATTGCCAAGAACATGGAAAAAGTTTCAATGCTGGAGACACGTAGATTGGCTTTTGCTCGTCAAAGAGAGATGTCTATGCTTGTAGGAATAGCAATGACAGCCTTACCCGACTGTTCAGCTCAAGGTATTTCTAATATCTCCTGGGCATTGTCTAAGATAGGGGGTGATCTGCTATACTTGTCAGAAATGGATAGAGTTGCAGAGGTGGCCTTAACCGAGGTTGAGGAGTTCAATTCACAGAATGTCGCTAATATTGCGGGTGCTTTTGCCTCCATGAAGCACTCTGCTTCTGATCTTTTTCCAGAGTTATCAAAGAGAGCATCTCATATCATTCACACTTTCCAAGAGCAAGAGCTTGCTCAGGTTTTGTGGGCTTTTGCTTCTTTATGTGAGCCTGCTGAACCTTTGCTGGATTCTCTAGATAATGTTTTCAAAGATGCACACCAATTTATATGCTTCCCAAACAAAGAGCAATCATACCTCAACAGAGAAAATGGTATAGACAACATTGGAGATGTTGACATCAATGGCATTGCACATGCTCCTGTGCTCAGTTTCAGAAGGGATCAGCTTGGTAACATAGCATGGTCATATGCTGTTCTAGGACAAATGGACCGCAATTTCTTTACCCATGTGTGGAAAACTCTTAGCCAATTTGAGGAGCAAAGAATTTCAGAACAGTATAGGGAGGATATCATGTTTGCTTCTCAAGTTCATCTAGTGAACCAGTGCTTGAAGCTTGAGTGTCCACATCTTCATTTATCTCTAAAGAGAGATCTAGAGGAGAAAATAGCACGTGCCGGTAAAACTAAGAGATTTAATCAGAAAATGACATCCTCTTTCCAGAAGGAGGTTGCTCATCTTCTTGTTAGCACTGGCCTTGATTGGATCAAAGAGTATGTTGTGGATGGGTACACCTTGGATGCCGTTGTAATTGATAAGAAGATTGCTCTGGAGATTGATGGCCCAACTCATTTCTCAAGAAATACTGGTTAGTATCCTGAAGCTTATGTACAAGATGTCTGTATGCTTGGATTCATTCGAGTCAAAAGATTGCACTCGCACTAATTAAATCAATTTGAACATCTTCTGATTTGTGCAGTGGCTCCCTTGGGACACACTGTACTCAAACGCCGCTACATAACTGCTGCTGGTTGGAAAGTTGTGTCTTTGTCTCATCAAGAGGTGAGTTCTCACATTCATGGACTATTTAAATGTTTATCATGTTCAGATTATTTGTGCTGAGTATATGCGCCCAGTGCACAGATTAAAAGTTTTATTACCAGTAAATTGTGAAGTCTGATCCATCATTAGCAAACTTCTGGATATGGTTCTCTAACATGATTGCATTTTGTTTTTTGAAGTGGGAAGAACTTGAAGGTGGGTTTCAGCAGGAAGACTACCTAAGAGAAATTCTGAAGGATCACCTTTAGACGTGGTATGCACTATGAAGGTGAAAGAGAGGGGACGAAAGAAAGGCAGATAAGTACATTTAATCAGGCACCCTATGTCATGTTAAATTGTTAATAGAAGATATCGGTGCAAGTCCAACTAGTGTAATGTCATTCTGAGAAGTGAGATGCAGTATCAGTATATACCGTTAGTGCTCTCCCTTGACATTCCCTGGTGATGAATCGGTTCTGAGAGTCAAGAAACTTGAGTGCATTATTGGCAATTGTAACATGAGTTGATGATTATTGTCAATATTTGATAACGTAGCTTTGAAAACAGTTTGTATATATTATCATCAGAGCATCTCCGATGCATGGCGTGCATCTTCACATCCGGTCATTTATGTAGTTCGTTTCATATTAGTCACTTCTGTAGTTAGTTTCAGACGAGACATGAAACATTAGTCAGGTTTATTTTCCATCTGAATATCAACTGAATCCCGCAATATATAATTCACAAAGAAACATTTGTTGTTGGATGAGGAGGGGTCGACCGGAGCCACAATTTTGAAAAAGGAAAAGAAAAGAGAAAATAAAGAATATGTGATGCGTGTGCGTGTACGTGGGGCCAGAGATATTAAGTATTACTTTATTGAGCAAGCTCCCCTATTTGGAAATTGGAAGGAAGATGAAGATGAAGATGAGGAGTGATGTAGTGATAGAAGTCATACAAGTCAGAACTGCAAACGGGAAATCATAATTGGTTTGATCCTCGGCTGTGCCTGTTGCTCGTCTCCTCCATCGATCGGCTCCAGGTAACATTTTGGTTGGATCTGGCTTGTTTCAAGATTATATGGTTCTAGATCTCATCGAACCAATTCTCTCTTCCGGAATCATCCGTTGCTGCTGGCTTTCTGTTCTTCAATTGTACATGATTGACCAACTCATTTGATTTGAAGTTGCTAATCTATTTTTAAGGCGTTTGTTGATCGAGCAAGCAACTAGTATCGATGGCATCCTCCTATAATGACGCAGAAAGAGTAGATCGGGGCATCAAGGGGCAGAAGAAACAAGAAGAAGAGGAAGGCGACGGCTTCCTTGATAAGGTCAAGGATTTCATTCACGACATTGGGGAGAAGATCGAGGGAGCTATCGGATTCGGTAAGCCCACTGCGGATGTGGCTGCAGTTCACATCCCCTGCATCAATCTTGAGAAGGCCGAGATTGTGGTGGATGTGCTCATTAAGAATCCTAATCCGGTCCCCATCCCGCTCGTTGACATCAACTACCTCATCGAAAGTGATGGAAGGAAACTCGTGTCCGGATTGATCCCCGACGCCGGAACAATCCACGCCCATGGGGAAGAGACTGTCAAAGTTCCACTTCACTTGATTTTCGATGACATCAAGAGCACCTACAATGATATCGAGCCTGGAAGCATTATTCCCTACAGGATCAAGGTTGATCTCATTGTGGATGTCCCTGTTCTCGGCAGGCTCACTCTCCCACTTGAGAAAACTGGGGAGATTCCTATACCCTACAAACCTGATGTTGATGTTGACAAAATTAAGTTTCAAAAATTCTCCTTTGAAGAGACTGTTGCAGTGCTCCATTTGAAGCTCGAGAACATGAATGACTTTGACTTGGGCCTCAATGCTTTAGACTACGAGATTTGGCTCTCTGAGGTCAGCATCGGAGGCGCTGAGCTCTCCAAATCTGCCACACTTGCAAAGAAGGGTACCACTTTTGTTGATGTTCCTATTACCTTCCGGCCTAAGGATTTTGGCTCTGCGCTCTGGGATATGATTCGGGGTAAGGGTACTGGCTATAGCATCAAAGGCCACATCGATGTTGACACTCCCTTCGGGGCCATGAAGTTACCCATTGTCAAGGAGGGGGGTACCACACGCCTCAAGAAGAGCAAGGAAGACGGAGGTGATGACGATGATGAGGTATGTAATCTTCTCACTGGATCTGATTCCCCTGCTACGTAATAGTATTTGCATTACATTCTGTACATAGTAGTATATGCATTGCATTCTTTACATGATTATATTATTTGTCTATATTCTTTTTAGATTGATTACTTGAACCATAACCTGAAATATATATCTTGAAGGGGTCATGATTTATAGCAAAGCAATGTGGATACATAAGACTGATGTCTCTCAATGACTAAACAATGGTACCTTATGCATTATTGTTCTGTATTGCTAATCACAATGTACCCCTCCAACGTACCTTTGTTATCTACACCATCCCTTTTACCAACTAACAAAGTCGTGCTTACGGATTATTAACATGGAATATGGCAAAATCCTGCTCTTGATGTCATCTATCTCAAACTAAACTCTGTGTCATGCTGCTCTTTAACATGCTTTTGGGAATTATATACTCTACTAGCCTGATTATTTTCTTGATTTGCATTTCACGCATTGGCTTGTTTGGTAACGAATTTCATAAACTTTGATCTGCAGGACTAGAGTGGGAGGGGTTTGGCATTGGCATCTGCTTGCAATCAAACTAGTGGTTGTTGCTTGTTGTCTGTTTTTCTGTACGAGTATTTTAGAAAATAATAGTTATTAAGGCGCTTGAACTTGAAGTTTTAACTTCTGTCGAAGTGTATTATCTGTTTGCAGAAAATGTTGGATAAAATTTAAACTTATCATATAAATAAGCTTTTTCTTTATAGGGGTTATATAAGAAAGTTATGTGTTGTTGTCATATATTATTTACTGTGGAGGCTTTGCACATTTTATTGTCTAGTTTCTCAAAGTTTCAGCATCGTAGTGTGTTTGGATAGCCAGCAAAGTTATTGCCAAGGGAGGGCTCCGAGTTTTCGAGAGCAAAGGTCAAACCCTATAATTCTAGGCTATGCGGCATCCGCCGGCGGCGATATCTGATCCCGAGTTTTGAGTTTCCATTAGCTTGCTGGGTTGGAAGTTTGGTGTTATGAACTGAGTTGTTTCAGCTTGGTCTTGGGTAAAAGTTTTCATTTTCTGTTTGGAGCATGAGGAATATACTGTCGGACCTCATCAGGGGGTATCGGCAATAATCAAATATCAGAGAATTTGAGGCAGATCTTTCTACACAACATCATTAAATCATGTATCCATGTTTGTTCGTGTGATATAGGTTTTGGATACGCATAAACCGCTCTTTTTAAAAAGTTGAATAAAAGTGTTGTGAAGTACGTAGGTAATAATAGCCAATGTGACGGCCCTTATGGTGAGTCATTAAGATGTATAAAAGATTTCAAAAACAAGAAGACGTCCTATAAAGGAAAACACTATGAGGCCTCCGTTCTTTTTGGAGCGACCTTGTGAATGGAAAACTAGGTTTTCCCCTAAGCGGCTGCGCTTTCCTTGCGTTGATCATACTATAGCGGCAGGTTGGGATCTTGACAGCAGCTCCAGGTGGTTGACAAGTCTCTCCTTTACCGTTCTGTTGTTTTGCCATGCGGTTGCGTTTTGGCCTTTTGGGCCGCAACGGATCGATGCGATGACCCTAGCTTGGCGAAGCTTCTCTTTTGTGGTGGCAGCGGGGAAGATTTTTTATGTGCTCATATTATTCTATATTTTTATGCATCATATCTTTTGTTTATATGTTTAGTTCTCTAATTTATTATTGATTTATGTTATTTTAGTGTGTTTATAGGTTTGTGTCAAAGAGATAAGAAAAAATGCTAAAATGAGCTAACAAATTTTAAATAACGATTATAAACTTCATTGTCAGAATTTGCATGTGCATAACATCTAACTTTGCCGACCGCCTAAGAGAGTCACTGATCAAATCAGACCATTAGCCTTATACTATTGGAACGATGCGGAAGTTTATTTTATTTTGACACTCTGAGAGGAAATTATGATCGTTTGAGTAACGAGAGGTCAGAGGTTGGACATGCCCGGGTTCATTAGCATTCATGGATAGCTCAAGTTTCATGGCACAAATGCATCAATTTCAACACATCAAGGTCAATGATTCAGATGAAAATGAAAAGAGTAAATGGATTCCTACTTTTACATGAGATGTTTCAAGATTTTCCCGTTTCATATTGTTAATACCTCCTCGCTCGAGGACTTTTCCGGCGAGATTTCCCTCACTTCCGGCCAACCTCCGAGTAAGGCCAAAGGAGAAAACTGCTTCCACCACTGCTACCTCCAAGAACTGGCAGTCGGCGTCCCCCGAAACCACCGCCTACACCGCCCACAGTGGCTAAAAATGGGTTGCTCATGGCGGCTTCCTGCCTTTTCACACAGCTTCCTCCCACATCGAATATGAGGAAGAGCTACACTCTTCCCAAGGCCTAGAAACGGACCCATAAACCTCCAAAAAAGATAATGTCATCTTGAGTCCTTAACCTCCCAAGCTTAAGAACCTAATACTTGCTAACTTAGGTGTCAGAGAGTCATAGGCCGGCACACCAGTGACTTCTGACTTGGTTGCTTTTTACAGGTGATCAAGGCAGATAGAAGACTTGAAGGCCCTTTTCCAGACAGGTAGATCTACATTATCTAACCGTACAACATCTCATACATTTAGTCAAATCTCAACCTAACCACAACACATATCAAGTCAGGAGTCTAAAACCAAGTCTTACAATGAAACATAAGTCAAAGATGAACAATAATCTTCCATATATAAGGAAGCAACGAATTTCATATGGTGGAGGTCTCGAGAGCACAATGTAGACACCTAAGGAGTAGACACCATCCATCAATCTTCACCATACCTTTCTTTTATGTTTTTGTTAGTTATGGTTTGTTAAAACTTTTTTCTAGGGTTAGAATGATGCCCTATCATGATTGTTTATGTAGTTTGATGTTTTTATTGATGAATTTATAGTTTCTTTATGATGAATTCTTAGTTATTATTTGAATTAATGCTTTATGTTTAAGTTCTTGATTGATTACCTTAGGGCTTTGCATCTAGTAATTAGAAGATGAATTTGAGGCGTACCTGCAATATATTCAACTTAGCTTCTTGTGATTAAGAGTTGTGAATTAAATTATTGTTGTACCTAAAGTAATGGTTTGCATGATTCTCTTATTTTCTAGAACATAATAAGTCATTCATGTTAAATTTATGTCATACTTGGATAGACTGCATGCTAGGATATACGACCTCTGTCATACCTGGAGAGTATCGTACATTTGAGGAAAACTATGGTCTAAGTGTTGTATTTGGACTTAGATACGGAAATTTTCATGATAAGGATGATAAGGACTTGAGGAAAACTATGGTCTAAGTAGTTCGAGCATAATAAGGATGAAGCCGGATGGGAGCTTGTTGGTCTGCACACACCTCGGCCTCCAGATCAGGCGGCGCTAGAGATTGTGTTTTGCAGGGCTCGTGGTTGCCTTGGGGAAGTACTCTCGGCGCCAACAATAAAGCTCTGAGATCGTGATTGGAGTCCTCCGGTGGTGGAGCTGGTTCTGACGTGGTGGAGGCAAAGAGAACAAGCCTCACTGGGCCGGTTTTGGATATGGGCCTTCGAGCTCTGATTTTTTTTGTTGATGATGACCCTTTTAAGAGTAATGATATGATTTAGATTTATTCCTAACATATTGCTATGTTTTTATAAGTCGTAGAATAAGGTTCTTTTTTATTTTATTTATGTTTCATTTTAGTGATAGTTCTCAAATAATAGACATATGTTATGTACTAAGTTTGAGTTTTGGCTCGAGATCTCTTGTCTATTGCACGACAACAATATAAGAGTATGTAATGACTATTCAAACATTTGTTTTATAAAAATTCAGTGGGTTCCATTAAAAAAAGTCATTAAGATGTATTTTTCGTTGAACATTAATGGATTTGACTATGTCCCTCAATGATCTGGAAATCATGGAGATTCTAAAATCTTACTCCAAAAGGTGAAGTTTGGTCTTTCTTTTTTGAGTTATTGAAAGAATTTGGACTTGCCATAGAGTATAGCAAAATCACTTTCAAAATGTGTACTTACTTGAAATGACAAGTGTGTTTAACTCAAAATGGTAACGTATGTACCGTGTGATTCATACAATGAAAAAGGTCAAGGAAAAAAAAACAATTTGTTTGCTGAAGCCAAATGGGCCAGATAGGGTGCTGCCAGTGTGATGAGAAGGGAAGTGGGTGGAGCATGAAAGTGCAAGGAATCGGATACTTGAAATTCAAATCAAGGAAAGGGGGTGCATCTAGGCGAGGACAGAATTGAAGGATGGGAATTGGGTAAATTCAGTTAGCCCTGAAGGCGTGTTGAATGGAAAAAGAAAGATTTACGTGATACATGCAGATGCTTGCACTGCAATTGGAATTAAGAGATGCATTGATCTGAAATGAATTTAGAGATGGTGGGTAATAAGAAGATTAGAGCATTCAATGGTCCACATCACATGCCACATGCTCTGATGCCGCTGCATCATAATTTCCTATCTCCCACCCCGGCGGGCCTGTTGTCGGATAAATTGCACTACACCTTCTGCTCCACTTGCCCTCCATTTTCCCACCCTGTTATTTTCTCATTTCAAATCAATTATCATTTATTCCAGAACAAAACACATTCAAAATTAATTATCCATTTTTTTTCAAGTAGATGAGTATACCATCATAGAAGACCGTTCCAGTTCTTATGATTAGAGCTTCGGCTTTTCCAAATTAACGACTAAGATTTAAAATTTAAAATTTAAAATATAGACGTTTATATTGTTTTTTAAGTACGTCGGATACATCTTCACATGATAAGGGTGTCTCCTCCTTTTATCCAACCTGCGAGGTGGCCAATCTCATCCCCTTATGTTCCATTGCTATTCTGATCCAAAGGACCTAAACTTAACTCAAAAGCATTGGCGGAGCCCAAATAGGACAAGTGAGGGCATGTGCCCCCACTAAAATTTGTGAGTTCGCTTTGTTTTGACACAATTGTGTCTCGGTAAACATTAGCGGTAGGGGTGTTAATTGAAAACCGAAAACCGAAAAAAAACCGAACCATAACCGAACCGTAACCGAAAAAAACCGAAGAAAAAAAAAACCGCACCAAACCGCAAAAAAACCGCACCAAACCGAAAGATTTGGTGTGGTTTTGGTTTGGGACGTTTGGAAACCGAAACCGAACCGAAAAACCGAATATATATATATTATAAAGAAATTATATTATTTATAGATATTTTTAATATACATAATTAAATATGTTATCGATCGAGACCCAAACTTTATCAAAATTCGGTGAATTTTTTACCATATATGTATTTATATATGCTGATCACATCCGACGGTCGAAACTTCATAATTTGAATTTTAGATATTGGAACCACAACATGTCTACTAATGTGGTATAACTTGTTTAGTGGTCTTTTTGCAAATGTATGCAGTTGTGAAGCAACTATATCTTATAAATAGAATTTTGCAAATTTGTCCGCATGATGTGTTACGTATAGTGAAATATGGTTATAGTAAAAAAATCACATATTTTCGATAACGGTTGTGTCCCGATCGAGGCGGTCAACCCTTTTTACGCTTATTATCCCCTATGGGTAGCCTTATCCCTGGAACGTAAAATTTTTGAAAATTTTACACGAGCTGCTACATCACATATATGTGAGAGTGTGTGCATGAAAAAATCCACCAAAACTAGTCAAGAAGGAGGGGGTAAGAACAAATTCACTTAATTAGATGAAATTAAGTTAATGTTGACCACATCGATCGAGACCCAAACTTTATCAAAATTCAGTGAATTTTTTACCATATATGTATTTATATATGCTGATCACATCCGACGGTCGAAATTTCATAATTTGAATTTTAGATATTGGAACCACAACATGTCTACTAATGTGGTATAACTTGTTTAGTGGTTTTATTGCAAATGTATGCAGTTGTGAAGCAACTATATCTTATAAATAGAATTTTGCAAATTTTTCCACATGATGCGTTACGTATAGTGAAATATGGTTATGGTAAAAAAATCACATATTTTTGATAACGTTTGTGTCCCGATCGAGGCGGTCAACCCTTTTTACGCTTATTATCACCTATGGGTAGCCTTATCCATGGAACGTAAAATTTTTGAAAATTTTACACTAGCTGCTACATCACATATATGTGAGAGTGTGTGCATGAAAAAATCCACCAAAACTAGTCAAGAAGGAGGGGGTAAGAACAAATTCACTTAATTAGATGAAATTAAGTTAATGTTGACCACATCGATCGAGACCCAAATATTATCAACATTAGATGAATTTTTTACGATATCCTTATTTAAATATGCTGATCACATATGACGGTCAAAATTTAATATTTTGAATTTTAGACATTGGAACCACAACATGCCTACTAATGTGGTATAACTTGTTTAGTGGCTTTTTGCAAATGTATGCATTTGTGAAGCAACTATATATTATAAATAGAATTTTGCAAATATGTCCGCATGATGCGTTACGTATTGTGAAATATGGTTATGGTAAAAAAATCACATATTTTCGATAACGTTTGTGTCCCGATCGAGGCGTTCAACCCTTTATACGCTTATTATCCCCTATGGGTAGCCTTATCCCTGGAACGTAAAATTTTTGAAAATTTTACGCGAGCTGCTACATCACATATATGTGAGAGTGTGTGCATGAAAAAATCCACAAAAACTAGTCAAGAAGGAGGGGGTAAGAACAAATTCACTTAATTAGATGAAATTAAGTTAATGTTGACCACATCGATCGAGACCCAAATATTATCAACATTAGATGAATTTTTTACCATATCCTTATTTAAATATGTTGATCACATCTGACGGTCAAAATTTAATATTTTGAATTTTAGATATTGGAACGACAACATGCCTACTAATGTGGTATAACTTGTTTAGTGGCTTTTTGCAATTGTATGCATTTGTGAAGCAACTATATCTTGTAAATAGAATTTTGCAAATCTGTCCGCATGTTCTTTTTATTTCGTTAAGAATCAAGTAGATAGAAAAGGAAAGAAACTCTGATTTTCTTTACAAAATAACCGAAAGAAAAACCGATATAAACCAGAGAAAAACCAAACCGAACCAAACCGAACACAATTGGTTTTTGAAAAAAAAAGTGAAAAACCAAACCGAACCAAACCGAATAAATAGAACGGTTTGGTGTTCGGTATCACCTATAAACCGAACCATTCAAACCGATTAACACCCCTAATTAGCGGATACATGAATAGAGTTAGGATGGGCTTATGTTTCCTATCAAGTAAAAAAAATATTAGAGTTCATACTAGGAAAAACATAATCATACCAGTAGGCAAACACAGTAGCAATATTAGACAAAATGTAGGCAAACACACTAGCAATTACCATACCAATACAACAATATCAAATTAATTGTGATAAAACCTAAAAGACTAAAATTAGACTACCGTAAATTAATAAGATTATGAATAAAATTTAGTAATAATCATCAAACAAAGCTTAGACTTCATACCAAAAAGAAAAACATATTCAAATTCCCAATTCAGTATTTGAATGCTGACAACCCAAAAACCACTACAGCAATGTTTGATTCATCTCACTCCATGTCTGCCTCTGTCTCAGGGATTCTAAGAAAAAACCCAACAAAATTAGAGACAAACTATAACAAAATCATATAAAATAAGAAAACTCAATTAATAGTTCTCCTCAAATTGAAAATAATCTATTGATTATACTTACAATATGTTTACCAAAAAGAGAAGAAGATTGAGGGAGAAGTAGAATTCATGATGGTGAGAGACTGAGATGGACTTGGAAATTGATAGAGATGACGTACCAGTTAATAGAGAGACTAAGAGACCGAGAGGAGCCGAGAGTTTTAAAACATGGGAAAGCTTTGGTGTTTAATTGTTGATTACCAAAAAAAAATGTATATACCTATGTTTTTTTTTTGCCAAAATTCAAGCCCAACCACTCTTAGCCTTTGGATCCGCCCCTACCCATAAGATTAAGAAGTTTACCCATAAGTTGTATTAACTATGTAATTTTACCCTTGTAATTAGTTATAACAGTCCGACAATATAACTTCTTATGTATTCTACCCGTGATACAATTAAAAGCCAAATTATGAGTATTTCACACCATCTCCTTCAGCATTCTAAGAAAACCAGATTTTGTGCTCCCAAACACATTTGTTTCTCCTGCCACCACCGCTGGAAAGGGTTTGTTGTCTTGCACGTGTCGTTTGATTCAAAGTTGTATTTTCTAGGGGTGGGCATAAAAAACGGAAATCTCAATCCCGTCCCGCTTCATTCTAGTGGGATGGGACGTGAGACGAATAATTTATATCCCGCTTCGTCCCGTCTCGTCCCACATTTAATGAAAACTTAAAAATTCTTATATATTTGTATCAAAATGAAACTAATTTATGTTCTTAATAACTCTAAAATTATATTCACTCAAATAATAATGGTAATTTATAATATTTTGAACATAATATGCATTATTTTTGTTAAAATTTCATTATTAAATGTTACTTTGTTATGAAAAAAATAAAAATATAGGTTTTTATTTAACTTCATAAAAAGGTGGGATTTATCTCTTCCTGTCCCGATCTCGTCATGTCCCAACCGGGATTAATCCCGAGTGAGATGCATTCTTAAAAACCCTCGTCCCGTTCCGATCCCGTCTCGATTCAAAAGAGTGGGACGGGACGTGGGATGAGCTCCGTCCCGTCCCATCCCGTCTCGTACCCACCCCTAGCATTTTCTCTTTAAGAAGGCAAAATTGGATGAGAAGACGCATGAATTAGACTTTAGTTATTGGTATTTTAATTTTATTTATCAAATAAATAACTAAAATACTACAACGAATCTATTATAAGTCAAACTCGCGACCTCACAATTATAAATATAAAACATCTTAGGATAAATCAAATAACACAGGGCTAGTGGTGGGTACTTATATGTTAGACGAATATAATTATATTTATTTTTAAGAAAAAAGAAAAGTAGAAACCAATATGAATAATCAACAGGTCAAATCAATTAAGCACTCAAACACAAAGCAAGTCAAAAATTACTTTGGTTGCTTTTGTTTGTCTGAATTAGAATACGAGTCTGAAAAGGTAAGATGCTGAAGTTGGGCTTTCTTCTAAAGAGATCTGAGACAAAACTTATTCTAGGCACCCTAGATTCAAAACAATTCATTTAATATAATATTTAATAAGGCATTAACACTAATATTAACACTGATAAATTATAATTAACTAAAAAACTTATCATGGTAAAAACATGAATAATAAATTGCTTTATACAAGAATTGAAAACTGGCCAACTGGGAAAGCCTTCTTCAAAAGCCTCCCCGCCACCACCATAGTCTTCACCGCCACCTCAGCCCCAATTTTCAATTTGAAAACCTTCTTGACCCGCTAATATCCCGTTGACTGGCAAGCTTCTCTCTCGGTCTAACTTTTCCAATTAGAGAGACGCACGGTCAACAAAATTATAATACTCTGTCTAATATATACAAATCATACAGTAAGAATTGTAATAGTTAACACGATAGTCATATATATTTTTTAGCTGCCAACAGTTTCTCCGAGAAATGAATAATAAAGATGAATTCAACTCGATAATTGATCATATACTTCTCCATGACCATAATCGTAAATAAGATAACTAAATTGATAATTAACTTCATAGAATTATGGATATCCTCTTATGACTTTTATGACACTACTCTGTAATCTTTTATTTTGGATTTCCTCAAAGTCAAAAAGAACACTTATCACTGATATGACTACACTCTTTTTAGTTAAGACTTGAGCCTTTAATCCTCATCCGGATATTTTTTATGAAAAATTAACCGATTGATGGACTACCTTCTAGTTTTTTTTTTTGATATACCTCGAGGCTCGAGGTGGTTAATTAATCAAAAACATATCTCCGAGAGTCTGAGACATCCTCAAGTTGAAATAAATTCTTTTCAGTGAAAATTTCAAATATTTTTCTAAAATATCGAAAATATATCGGATATATCATAAATATCGGAGAAATATCGCAGATACAAAAAAAAATAAAATATTTATTCTTAAAATATATCATTTTTTGAAGAAACAATATATAAAATGAATATTGGTCCGGTTTGAATTAGCTGCCGTAGAGAGAAGAAGAGTCTTTTTATTTATTTGAGAGAGAGAGAGAGAGAGAGAGAGAGAGAGAGTGTCTAGGGGTGAAGAACCTTGGGGGACACATCCCCCTGATTTTCCAAAACCAGCAACTTGCATGTCAGCAAAGCCCCCACTTGAATATGGAATTCACTGAACCAAACCTCATTTCCCTCCCCCCTTCTCTCTTTGTCTGTACATTTCAACATAATAATAATCATCAAAGGATGGCTGGTAATAATAATACAAAGAATTCATATATTATTTCCTTTCTTCTTCCTTTCCCTGATTCATTTTCTCTCTATCAAAATAAATCTCTAGTTAATTGAACCTGGAAACAACCCGTTTCAGAATTCAAACCTCCTCTCATGAATTTAATCTTCTGCAATCTTTCAATCTGACAAGAAGAGAAACAGCAGTTTTCTGGGAGAGCTTTGTGGCTGAAATGCAAAAGAAGACCACCTCTCTTTCTTGCTGCCTCATTTGGAAATTCTTTTATCACCAAGATCACCCTAATCAGACAACACCACACAATAACAGGTATCAACACTCCTGGCCTCTTATAATACTCTTTTTCTGTTCACAGCTTTATATCATTGCTTTGCTTTTATAACCAGAAAAAAACTGACTCTCATCGATGAAAACGCAACAGTTTGAATTTGTGAATTACATGGTGTCCTCCTTTTCTCTCTATATTTAGGCTTGTTTCAGGCACAAGGCATAAACTTTAGAAATAAATTTTTGCCACACCTGCATTTTAGACTTGATTGCCAGTATGCAGATCGCCGCTAAATAGCATATGCTCTCTGATTCAATGATTTCGCTTTCAATGCTGGTTTTGATTGAAATTTTCTCTGCAGTTGGCTTTTCAGGGACGGCGTATCATGGTTTGTCCATTAAAAACCTGAGGAATCAGTGACGTTTTCTTGTGATTTGGGGTTTGGATCTAGTACGCGTTCAAGTTTGTTCACGTCCTAGAAGCATCAAGGATCAGTCTGATTCATATTTATTAGAAAAGAGAATTTATGGTTCCTTGTTGATTGATTGTATTACTCAGCTTTCGCAAATGGATTACTGATCTCTGCATGTGGAGCATTGCGCATTATTGTCATATCAGATTTGTATAAAACCGGCATCATTTCTGGATTAGAGACTTTTGAGTTTTGGTCTGGAATTTCACTTTTGGGGGGCGGGCTGCCAAGGACTAGTATAAATGAAATTTGAAGTTCCTGAAGCAGACGCGAGACTTTCGAAAGGCTTTATTGATTTGCAAGCTCATTGTTCAAGTTGCCTTAATATGGATGTCAAAGCAAGACCCCAAGGGGACGAAGGACATAATGTAGGTCTAGACCATCAACATTATCATCAGAGATCATCTTTATTGTATCGTCGATCACTATCACACGGTAGGGGTAGCAGCAGAAGACTGATTCCAGCAAGCTACTTTAGCCTCGAGTCCTTGCTCTTGCTTGTATGCCTCACGGCGACTCTGCTGATCCTTCCTTTGATACTTCCACCATTACCTCCCCCGCCTTTCATGTTGCTATTTCTACCCATTGGCATTCTAGCAGTGCTTATGATCTTGGCTTTCATGCCTTCCAATGTGAGGGATTTGACTTATACAGTGTAAGTAAACTAAAATCGTGTTTCCTTGGATGCTGCGCATTTCTTTATTAATGTCTCCTCTTTTGAGTTTTGTTCATCGTACAATTTTGTAATTCTCTTCTCACCAACATGTTCAATACAACCGCATTTTGTACTAATCCAAAGTTCGTAATTAGTTGAGATTTTATTTGCATTTCACATTGGCTCCATCTTGCGAAAACATGACAGTAGATCACAAGAGATCGAGTTGGTAAGAGTGAGCGTAAAACTCCCCCACAGGTATCAGTCCGGCTGATATTTGGTTGAGTATATATCCCAATCTATTATCGGAAAAAAAAACATTTCGAAATGAATATTGACATGAATTCGTCTCGAGATTTCGAAAGTCCTTACATTTTATAGTGGCATATGTGAGGCATGCGTTGATACAAATAATACAATTGTTGTTTCTTATTGTATTATTCATTTTCATGAAAAATGAGCGACCATTATATCAATTTGATGTAAAAAGAGGCGACCTAATACCCATTATCATGTGCAACAAAGACTTCACCTTTTCATCGAGAGCGCCGTAAAATTGGGTGGCTTAGATGCTTCAACTGGCAAGGATTAGGGTGTCAGCCAAGTGTGGCCGGCGGTCGTTCGGCGGAGAGGCGTGGAGTTGCAGTGTCATTCCTAAGGAGAGAGTACGTCGATTGGCTGCCTGGGTTTTTCGAATCCGGGTCGAAACCGCGGTGTGGTTGTGGTTCATGGTGGGTTTACTTCGTGTAGACAAGGACTGGACACGTTTTGGTCAACAGCTGGCGGTAGTGGTAGGGCCACCATCTCAACCTTTCGGTCCGGACCTTGGGTATGACCAGAGGTCCAGAGCCTGGGTCCTCTTTGGGCCTAGGCCTGAGTCATCTTTCTTTTTCTTTTTTTGGTTGTTTTGTTTAGTTTGTCTTGAATTTGTTGGCTTGTTATCTCTCCTCCTTGAGCGACGGTTTTGATAAGGTTGGGGTTGTTGGTCGTGTTGCTGACTGAGTAATGGTCCAGTGTCGTTTTTAGGGAGTAGGGACTATTTTATCAAGATTTAATCAAGTGTTGAAGGTTTTGATACATAGCGCAGGAGGAAGTAAATTTGTCGTCCATCCCATGCCCACCACCAAAGTAAATGCCAAAAATTATTTATAATATTAGAATTATAAGTTTGTTAAGAAAATTGACACTTGATATTTACTTAAAGTGGTGGGTATAGAGCGTGTATAATAAGGGTGTGCGAAAAATTTATTTTCAATATTTGACGAGGTATCAAATATTTCTTAAATAAATATGGAGGAGTTATAGTTGAATCTTCTAGGTTCTTATCCATTACAATCGCTTGCATTTTGATAAGATTGAGTGTTGGGCTTTAATAATGGGCTTCACCTTTTCATCATTTCTAATTACAAGTGGTACCCTATTATTATCATTTACCTAAAAGACATGTATTAACAAATTTCTAAAAAGTTAAAGGGCCTTGATATACAAGAAAAAAGAGGTGTGATATGATTTATTGATTTTATTCATTCACATCTCTGATGATGCTCGGGCATGTCTACTCTAAACACAAGACTTAGCAAGTGATGACTGATGAGTGCCCATCTCAGTATGCTGTTGCAGCATTCCAATTGCTGTTTGAACTTGGGGGCCACTGTCCTTGTAAACCTGCCATCATTCAACCGGTAATCAACATAATGAAATGGATTGAGGCTAGTATGAATGTTATATATAACTGTAGTCGCCTAGTCGGAAATACAAGCCCATGATTTTTCAACTGCTTAGTTGACTGTATCACAAATGATACATCAATACACATTCAGAACCCTAGAATACGTTCATGTAGATGTGCAGTAATCTAAATTGAATATACGGAAAATTAGCAAATGTCAGATTCTCAGCTTTGTCACCTGACCGAGCTAACATGTTATTATTCATTACATATGCCAGATCGTGAGATACAATACAGAAGCAAAAACCAAAATATTGGGAAGAAATCTTGCTACACAATGCTCGGTGGTTGAAGAAAAAACGGAGGAAGATGGTGCTCCAGAAAAGCTAAGAGCTCTTTGCACTGGCTCACCCCTTCTAAGACCCCACCACCAAGCGTTCTCACAGCTTCAATAAGCTGCCCTCTCAGCCTTTGTGACAACAAACAGCCCCCTGCCTTGACACATTCCCTATACAGTGGCAGGTAAGCAATTGTTATCCTCAGTGGGGCTGGAAGATCTCTTAAGCATATAGGAGATCCACCCCACTTTAAAATCCTCATAAAGTTCATGTAATGCTCTTGTTCCTCTTTTCTTCCATCCAAGAAGGCTTCCTCGGACCAATTCTTTCTAAGAAATGCCCTTAGCTCATGAGTTACACCCTCGTCGTCAGACCGAGCAATATTATCGGCAACAGCATAGGTAGCTGCAGGGTCTCCTAAGAAGTCAGAATGGAGAAGAAATGCAACACCATCAAGAGACCCACCACTTCTTTCACCAGCAGCCTTCAGAATTTCAATGCTTAGTGCTGAAAGAACATGATGGGGAACATGAGGAAGGAGATAGGCAGCAACATCAACTTGGCTGCTAGATGTTGCAGCTGTCAGAGCAAGGCATAGCTCCATGTCTCGGCAACCCCTATTCACAAACCACTCAACCACCTGCATACAACCCCTCTCTGCAGCTCTCATCAAAGGGCCCAAGAAGGCTATGGCATTACCCTCTTCAACAAGACATTCCATAGTACCAATCTTGCAGTAGTGAGATGCAAAACCCAAAGCCAGGTCAACGTCCACATCCAAACTGTTCCGTTGTGCAATCTACCAAAACAAACCCAGATACCAAGGAGAGATGAGACAACAGAATGCATTGATGATTGGCCATAAAGCAAACATTCAAACAAGATCTTCTTATCAAAATTTGCCAGGATTTGATACATAGGCAGTTCATAGTACAAAAATACATTTGAACACAATGCTAGCAACAATAAAACAAAGTTTTTGTGGATGAATATTTCGATGGTCCAGATCTACAAATATAAGTAAAAGAAGAAACGGGAGAAAAATAACCAGGAACTGGTTAAATAAAATCAATGAGATGTGAAACCAAACAATAAGGTACAATATTTAAAGTAAAAACAGGTCTACTAGTTATAAAATCAGTACATTCCATTGGTTACAAATAAACTTGAAAAAGATATACAATTCCTATATACTATTCCCCAATCCACTGATCATCAACTAATGAACAGTGCCGAATTGAGCTGAGCCGTTCAGTATAAGTTATCTATACAGTTACATAAATATAATTTGTTCATTCATAAGAGAAAAAAAGAATAATCCTTTGTTTCTGCTTACCCTTTTACATTCTGCTCCTGTCATGTTCTGATAACAGTCAGAGAAAATGTCTAAGAATTCATTATATTACACTAAGAAACCACCTTACTAGGAACGACCTTAGACCAGTATATACTCTGAACTTTATTCCTGATCCAACCAATAACTCCTTTAGTTTTTACTTATCATTCTTTTTTATTCTTTCCATGACATTTTTGATTGGTTGTCTTGTGTTTCCAATAAGTTGTTTAATAGTTGGCATATTGAATCATATATATAATGGGCTGGTTTACATCGATCTTAACCGGATGCTTAAGACTTCTTTTTCTTTTTTCCTTTTTTTTTATAGGTGTTAAGGGAAAGAAGCAGATAAAGTGTCAAGATCATAAAGTTTCACATATACCTTCTATCCTGCAGAAAACAAAAGGAAACACCTAAAATTGCTAATCTAGATTATGCCTTTGAGATTCTGCACTGAACCCTTGCTTACCTACTGTTCTTACATCCAGTTTTAGCTTGTATGGAAATGGCATCCTCGTAAATTAGCATGATAATGCCAACCTTATCTCTAAGGTCCCCCGATGGTGTGCTTATTGTATTTTTTTTTTTTTTGCTACGATGTAGTAATATACTTTACAGCCTTCTGGGTGCAAAACATTAGTATGACAACCATAACATCCAAGTACTAGTGGAAAAAAATAACATCTAAAAGCTTAGCCAACTTAAAAAATATCATGATGTTTGGATGAAATACTAGTATCACCTGCAATAAGATGCGCACAAGCTCTGTACTCCCAAAACGAGAGGCTTCAAGGAAACACTGATTAACATTGTCTGCACCCCCCTCCACCAGTATACCCAGCAGACCTTGAATTGCAGTTGCTGATATCCCAGAAGCCCAGCCAGGATAGAAAGAAGTAGAGAAGAGAGTTAGGGGAAAGCAAGCAGCATCAAAGGCCTCCGTGAAGTCTTTCCCAGATAGCTGGTTACCAGCAATATCTAGAAATATCTTAAATGCAGATAACTGGAGTTGAATTTCAACACCTGAGCTGCTATTAACCCTATCTTTATTACCCTGACAACGAGAATGGAAGCCTATACATTTCAAAGCCCATTCAGTAAATTTTTGAACCTTAGCACCAGCCTCTGCCTTTAAGACCTCATCTCCATTGCATTCCTGTAGACGCTCGTGCAATCTATCAAAACATAAGGCATAAAGAAAAAAAAAACAAGAGAGAAAAATGAAAGGTCACTACAAGGATGAAGAGAAAAAATGTGCATTGCACGCTAAATGATTCAAGGATATAAATAAGCAGAATAAAAAAAGTATACACGGAATACATTTGTAGGCGAAACAGAGGGGGTTTTTTCAACACTTTGGATAACCATTTTGCACAGGGAAGGAAGTTATAACTTTGGTTCCTATAGCATTACAGTAACTATCAGCACACGGTTTCAATAATCTTATTCGCTACAGTTTTTCAGTAAAAGAACCCGCAGGACTTGTAAAAGAGAATAGCTAAACGCGGAATTTTTATTCTTGTAAAATTGCTACACTTAGCGGTCTTACCTTTGGGCCATTAAAGTGACTGTATCTGCAAGACTCATTGTTCGGCTCTGACAGGCAGAGACACATGAAGCAAGAAATGAAGTTCTCAAGGCAGCTCTTGTAAAGTCATATGCACCACTAACAATGATTTTCTTAATTAAGCCAGTTATCCCATAAAGCTCTTGCTGTGTGGTCAAAAACCAAATCGAATCCAGAGTTGTGCAGAGAGCATCATTTAGAGTTTGTGGATCAGCTGACAAGATCAAACTCTCTGCAAGTTCCCAATCATGGGAACTCACAGCACTCTGAAACAAGCGGCCCAATTCAATCCTATCTTGTCTACTGAGCTTTTTCTCTTGCCAAAGTTTCTCTTTCTTATCCGGGTTGGAATCCATCATGGCAACTCGAGCTTTGAGTTTTTTGGTACTGCAATTGCAGGTAGTGGACATTCTAGACTCTTTCCTTACAAGGGATCCTTCTCTTGAAAAAACCACATTACTTCCCTCCGCTTTCTCTGCTGCATAACCTTCAAGTCCAATCCTTGGACCATCAATTTCACTCTCTTCGGCTTCCATATCTTCCATATTGATATATATGGGGCCTTCGGAGTTAGTCTCATCTGACACCAGAATTAAACCACCATTGTCTTCAACAAATACCATCTCCTTTTCCATCGCCACCTTCTATAGACTACGGTGCTACTCCCCTATTTACGTTGTTTTATTCAAAATTTAAGATAATAGAACAAGCGAAAACCCCTCTAATCAAGCTAAACATACCTAGAAATTTCTCTAGATTCTAATTACTGTACCATCAAATACCAACTGGTAATCTTCCTTCTTGAAGCTCAATCTCTCCTCCCTAAAATCCCCGAATTCCTATACAAGTTCAAATCCACCGATCGTAACCATCCAAAATCAAATGTCAGTACCTGGAAAACCCTTGATATCCTCCTCCTAGCGAATCAAAGGGATTCCAGCAACATATCAGGGATCGAGAACCAACCCTACAACATCAGAACCACTCTAATCAACAATTCACAAACAAAGAGGTAAAAAAATCAGCTACCTATAACTTGAACCGAATCTATTAAGGATGAGAGCGAAATAGATGAAAGGAAACAGCGAGGGCATGGAAAATGAGGGCTTAAATAGTAGGATTCATAAGCGGACTGAAATGAAGAGACATGGAATTGAAAATATAGATAGTCGTTACCTCTGATTAATTGTGGTGGAGAAGAAAGCTACTCACAGAAGAGAGCGATACCCTGTGATTTTTATTATTCATTCTTCTTCCCTTTCTTTTTGCTCTTTTTTTTTTGTCCTGAACCAGAATAGGTATTTACATTTTTGGGAAAATTATTGACATTGTCCAATACACGACACGACATATCATTCTTTTATTTTTTATTTATTTCTACTTGATATAATACTAGTCTGTTGCCAGTTATTTGGCCTTTTATTTTGAAATTTTAATAAAAAAGTGTATAAAAGAAGAAAAATAGACCGAGTATTTTCA
The DNA here is from genome assembly GCF_933775445.1 of Argentina anserina. Lineage (NCBI taxonomy): Eukaryota > Viridiplantae > Streptophyta > Magnoliopsida > Rosales > Rosaceae > Argentina > Argentina anserina. The sequence continues at coordinate 71,019 of NC_065872.1, read as the reverse complement.
GTGCGGGTCGTGTATTTTCATATACAGTTTGAACGATATAAGTTAAAATAAATTATTAAAATACACGGTAAGATCTGAATGTAAATTATTTAATAACTAAAATTGCGTCGTGCATACAAAAAAATAGATAATGGGTTGTTATTTTATGAATTTGAAATCAACTCCTAAAAACCTGGTCATTTGAAATCAACTACTTAAAACATAAAATTTATGAGAAATTAAAACAATCTTTAAAACACATTAGACGCTCCACTTCTTGCAGAGCAGAGAAAAACCAAACCGTAGAATTTGCATGGAAGGGCGGCAAGGACTTCGTTTCTCGCCTGCAATGGGTGTTCTCCATTGTCCTTCTCTTCCATGAGGCGGTTGTGGAGAGCTTTGTGGGTTCTGGTGCATAGCTTTTAAAAAGGAGGAATGTTGCTGGCTTACGGAGACAATGGTGTGTCGCGGGCTTGAGTTGGAGGCCAATTAGATTTGCGGCGGTGTGCGGTGTGGATCAGTGCAAGGGTGATTATATCTGTTTCAACAGGGATCTGAGGCAATGTCTTTAATAGCAGGCTAGGCTTCCTTTAGTTGGAGTTTAACGTTAAGGGTGGCGATCATGGCACTCCAAGCCGGCTAGCCACCAGACTGATCGGCGATAGGCTCTCTTAACAGCTTTTCCAAATTATACTGTTTGGAGAGAGGGGAGAGTGGCTTGGGTCTTTGGGCTCCTGCTCTTATGGGTTGCAATAGTGCATCTTGGAGAGTTGGGCCTTGGACTTCCATTTTTCCTTCTTTATTTTTATGATTTAGTTTGTTAAAAGTTATTAAGGGACTGACACATTAATTTTGGGGTAGGGTTTCTCTTTGTGCGTTTTGGTTAAAAGGTACACCATTGGGTCTAGGCCTGATACCTTCGCATCAAGTCCTATTCTCAAATTGTAAGTTATTTTTATTGCATTTTCGTTTTATTTTGTGTTTGACGGACTCAAGTTTGCTTGGTTATTTTTTGGTTTGTTTTTCCTTTGTAGTTTTGTAGGTAATAATAAGCATGTTTCTTTGCAGTGGAACTTGCTCTTACCTCACCTAGCAATATTTATTCATGGTTGGCTTGATGCCTAATGAGGTTATTTATTATTCTAAACAAAAAAACTACTTAAAACATGGGTCTTGGGTTTGTTCCCAATTGTTTTCTCCATTGTACGGTTGTACCCTCAATGTATTAGATTGTGTTTATGCAATATTTTTTTTCATGTATGGATAATTGAGGGATTTTCAAAATTTACCCAAAAACGGTTCCATAAGCTCTATTCCCTTAATTAATATGATTATGATTATTTCATATTCTTCTATCTATCAACTCACAAATATTATTCTACTTGATCTTCCTTCTTGTGAGAGTGCCCGTCCGGTCGATTCCTCGTGTGAGCCTTTGGTTTTGTCGCACTTGTAGTTTGTTGTCGGACTAGTTGGTTAATGACTTAATGTTATGGCATGAGAGTAATTTTTTTAATGTGATGTTGTTTAAAGTTTGACAACATCTCACATGTTCATAATACTGGTATTTGGACATGTCAATATAATGATCGTTACATGTCACTAGTAGTTCTAATTTAATATTGAGATTGATGTCAACATGATTGCGTATTAAAATATGATCAAATTTCACACATTACGGTAGTCAGATAAAGTTGTTTATGACCGAGAAGGTAATAAATTTAGGTATGCATTGTTTCTAACCAACAATGCGAGCTTTGGTGGGCTGCTTCACTATATTGAGCTAAGTGAACTCAAGCAAACTATTACTCTCCTTTTCGCCCGAATAAATTGAGCTAAGTTTGGATCTTTAATTGGGTTGTTGTTGCCCCTCCCATTAGCTCAGCATACTTTCTTATTTTTGTAGTGAACTTTAACATGTTCTTATTCGTAGTTTTTTTATATTAAATACAACAACTAATAAGTTACAACGAGTATATTGTGAGTTAAACTCACGACATATCTCAGTTATAATGTTTATAGTCCAACCATCTCTACTCATGTTCATGATATTAACAATACATACACGACAATGAAAATTTTTGTCGAGAGTTTATGTTCCATAATTATTTTTTTATCAAATTTCAACTAAGATGGTACAACTTGTCCGATTGAATCAAACTCACGACCCAATAAATTATGTTTGTTACTTTCAAAATCGTGTTTTTTTACATAATAAATAAATTAAATCTTTAATACTTGTATGGGAGATTCTAGTTGCGACCCAATAAATTATGTTTGTTACTTTCAAAATCGTGTTTTTTTACATAATAAATAAATTAAATCTTTAATACTTGTATGGGAGATTCTAGTTGCACCTCCCTATTTGCTATGTATACCTCCTAACTTCACCCTAGCCGCTCTGCGTTTTCTCTCTCTCGGATTTGTGCCTCCGTCCAACTGCGCATCTATGAAGTTGTCGTCGAACGAGAGTTGTGGCTGGTCAATTGGTGGCTTGGCATGGTGGTTTTGTTGGCGGAGCTCGTGAGAGGGAGGTGGTCATTTTGTGTCGGAGATGCTGAGGTTTTGGTTGTGGTGATCAAATTTTGGTGTTGTTGCTTTGGTGGCTTTTCTGGTGGTGCCGGTCAGGTCTTGGTAGTGTCGAGGGATCTGGTAGTGTCGAGGGATCTCTGGTGTGGTGGTTCGTGATGGGGAAGTGGCAGTGTTGTTGGTTTTCTTGGTATTTCGGGGCGGATCTTGGCAGTGTTGTCTATGGGTAGTCTTGATAGGCGGTGTTGTCTGTCTACTACATACCTGGGTGGTAGCGTTGTGATGGTTACAAGCGGCAATGTCAAGGCTATGGTGATGCAATCATAAATGAAGCATGATGGCCATATCTTTGGCTTACTGTTCTCTTATGTTCATTAGAGGCGGACATGGGCCTTTGACTTGGTTTGGGTCCGTTCTTTTGGTCATGGCCTGAATCAATAAAATGTAGCCCATTTAGGGCATTATTGTATTTATTTTATGTTGATTCATATTTATAGTTTTTAGTTTTTTTTTCTTTAAGTATGTGAGGCTTGTCCCTAGTTGCTTAGTTTGGTTCTTGTATTCCCATGTTGATCATTGAGTTGCATTGTGTATGATGCTTATTGCTTAGATATGTGGGCGAGATATGTGCCCTTTGACTTTTGCCATAAATCCTTGTCTACCCTATAAATGTGGTAGCGAGTGGCATGTAGATGTATTCTCTTGACTGTTGTTTGCGATATGAATGAAAGTATTTATTATATTAAAAAAAACCTATGTATACTTCCTATAATTTTTGTAAAAATTAATTTCCTATTTTACCATCTACAAATTATTCATTTATTCAATTTGAGATTGAATTCTAGCTCTCTCTTTCAGGCTGCTTGTAATCATCAATTGATTTAAAAACTAACATTTTTTCATAATCTCTATGCTTGGGGTTTTCATATTCCTTTTTCCTGCACTAACTGATCCCACTTTGAAAATTCTCACCTGCAACAAATCTCTCTCTCTCTCTCTCTCTTTCTCTCCACGCCCAGTATATAGAAATCCCAACTCTTTCCAAACCTCTATGTATCATTGTATCTAATTGTTAATGGCTTTCAGGAACTAAAATATGGCTTGATTTTCATATTGAAGACGCAAATGACTGAAATTAATCTATGGCCATGTAGAGACGTTTATATGGAAGAAAACATGGAAATATCCGGATTGAGATTTTAATCAGAGGCACTACATGTAAATAGATGTAATAGTTGTTTTACATAATCAATTGAGGAGAGATCACATTGGTGGGGAATGGTGGCTGGTTTTGGGTTGCACCATTGCACAGTTCAGGGTAATAAATGAGAAATTTTGATAAATGACATTTTTTGGGTGCTTGAATTGATTTTTAACAATCTTTTATCAAGAAGTTGAAAATAACCATATAAACTGTTCAAAAGTCTTTAATATCCTTTTTTTAATTTATCTATTATTCATTCATAATCACAATCAAGGACCAAAATATGAACTGTTCCACCCCAGCCTCTTGCTAGCTTTCATCTCCTTCAAAAACGTTTTTGCTGTAATGAAGCCATTATTGCCCAAAGAGTGTTATACTGTTATTTGAAGGTTGAAATATATACATAAATAATTATATATATATATATATATTTCTACATATTTCAATTGTAGATGAGTTGAAAGCCATCTATGCATTCGATCAAAGATTTCGCCAACATTTGGTGATACTCTTTGCATGTAAACTTGTAAAGCACACATTAAACACTACAAGTTGAATATCAAATATTAGGGTTAAAGTTTGCATCATGGATCTTCAAGCTGCGAAACTCGCTCGCGATATAACTTGTCAATTGAGGATCATTTTTCTCCTGTGTCACCATATGCAAGTACAAGTGATTTTCATTCGTCAAGTTCCCTAAGCGTTACTTTGACTCATCGTTGATCAAACAATACTGTAAAATTATGCCAAGAATTTCTAATTGATAATGGATGTCCGTCTCTAATTTGGTGTCAGTAAGCTAGCCTTTATCGATTTAGAAACTCTATCAATCACCTTCAATTATGATTTTTTTTTTCAGAAGAGAAAGGAGCAAATTTGAGAAAAAAAAGTGGCGAGGGGAAAATGAAGCAAATTTTCCGACCATCTTTTTTGACCACCCTCATGCTCACCCACTTAGATGAAAGCCATGTGTTGTAGATTAACTATGGTATAACTATGGTTATCTAGATTAATTACTAGCACATAGTAAAAATAAATTAATAATTAATTTAACAAATTTAAGAGTTAACTATGGTATAACTATAGTAAGTAAAAAAACATGTGACTTTTATTTAGATAGGTGGGCATATAAGGGGTGGTCGGCAAATTTACTTCAAGAGAAAAAACACATTTGACAATTGTAGGAATTGAAAAAGATTAGAAAATATAAGATATAATCAGTTACATAAATTTAAATAAGGACATAAAAGACTTTTAAATATTTGATATGGCTATTTTTCAACTCTTTTTAAAAACATGGTCAAAAATCGATTCAAGCACCCCAAAAGGGTCATTTATCAAAATTTATCGTAATAAATGGAGAAGAGGTTGCTCAAACATGAACTTCCCAAAGCCATTATCAGCTTGCTATTTTGTTAGAGGGTAAAACAAGAAAATAATTTTTACAAAAAATGAAAGAGGTATGAATAATAAACGAGTGTTGTTAATTGTATCTAATAAATATTTTTATATACAAAACCTATCAATTTTTTTATCTTGCATTTCCATTTTTATCCCTGACATTCTCAATATATGTAAATTGTTTTGAATTGCACCCAGCTACATTCCTTGCCTCTAAACTCCCCATCAACTCCATCAAGTATTGCCGCAGGTTATTGATTGATTTGATTTTATTCATGTACTGGGACCATCGAGGCAAAGTAACAGAGGAAGGGATTCCTTATTACTCTATCACATACGTACTCAGTAGCAATTATATATTGATGAAAGAACCCAATATTAAGACCCATTAGTTGCAGCAATCGTAAAGGAAATTCTCAAATATATGTTGCAATAAGGTGGAGTCAATCAAGGTTTCGAAAAGAATGCTATGTTAGAGGATGAAATGGGCATACTTAAATATTTTATTTTATTTAGAAGTGCAAATAGAATTACCATATTTTTATTCAACTAAAAACTGAAATAAAAAACATGTGTGTTCGGGTAATACTTGTTTTACGGTGTTTAGTCGTAGCCTCGTAGAGTCGTAGGTGGTAATCGCATACAGTATATATATTGACGGAGCAAGACAGAGATAGGCTCGGTGAGAAGCTAGGAACGGTGAGAGCGAGAGAGACGAAACCCTAGCGGGAGAAATTGTGATCTGCTCGATCGAGCAAACCAGGAGGAAGAAGAGAGCAATGGATGAGCAGTATGACGTTATCGTGTTGGGAACTGGTCTCAAGGAATGCATCCTCAGCGGTCTTCTCTCCGTTGACGGCCTCAAGGTGCTCTCCGTGTTTTTATTTATTTGTACTTAGAAATCAGGGATCCATGAGATCCCGTTGGAATCGCAATCGGGGCAGATCTACTCTTTGTTTTCGTGTACTAGTCACTTGATCTTAATTGCAAGCCTACTCTAAACCCTGAAACTGCCAGTCAAAATGGATTCATCCGCAACTGCCTTACTCAAAATTATCCTTTATTTGTTCTTGAAGCTCTACTTATACTGAATTCTTGTGCAGGCCTCTTTTTTGGATGCATATCTATTTACTGCCTGTTTTGTTTCAACAACCTTTACCCTTGTGATACAGTTATTATAGCTATTTTATCTTTTGATTTATGATCCCAGGTTCTACACATGGATAGGAATGATTATTATGGTGGAGAGTGTGCATCACTCAATCTTATTCAGGTCCCTTTTCTCCCACATATTCTTTAACTTGTGAACAAGTACCAGTCTCATACTTGTATTCTGGTACCTCACTCTTTTACTTCACTTTTTTGTGTTGGACTGATGTTAAACTATCATCTTGTAGCTGTGGAAGAGGTTCAGGGGAGATGATAAGCCCCCAACTCAGTTGGGCGCTAGTAGGGATTATAATGTTGACATGGTCCCAAAGGTACATTTTGTCTGTTATATTGCTCTGCATTGTGCTTTGCTCACAATCTACAAAATACAGGTTAATTTGTTTTAATTGTTCCTAACATGTTTCATTTGTCTCTGTTAGTTCATGATGGCCAATGGAACTCTAGTCCGCGTCCTCATTCATACAGATGTTACCAAGTATTTGTCCTTCAAAGCTGTGGATGGTGGTTTTGTCTATAATAAAGGAAAAGTAGGACTTTTGCTTACTCACTGCACTTCTTGATTATTCTTACACATTGATGTTTAAATTTGATCTCAATCCTTATGAGTAGTATATCCATTGCAATAGGTTCACAAGGTTCCGGCAACTGATATGGAGGCACTTAAATCTCCACTTATGGGTTTATTCGAAAAGCGTCGTGCCCGCAAGTTCTTTATATATGTTCAAGATTATAATGAAGGGGATCCCAGGACACATGAGGGAATGGACCTAACAAGAGTGACAACTAGAGAATTGATAGCGTAAGTGGTTGGATGTTACGACTTCTGAAAGTAATTTTTGAAATGCATTTTGACAAGATTCTAAAGTTGTATTGTTGATGGTCTCAACAATAATAAAAATAGATAAAAAGTTTGAATCATCAGAGTGCATAATATTTGGTGGGCGTATTACTTGATGGGTTAATTTGATTGACTATGGTTACCTCTATGCTTTGTAGTGTACATAATTAGTTACTCAAGAAAAAGAGGTGTCTAATTTCTGTTGATTACATACATGTAACGAACATGCTAAGCGCCAGAGAACATTTATGAATTTTTTGTTTGGTCAATGTTACAACAGAAAGTATGGTCTTGATGATAACACTGTTGACTTCATTGGGCATGCATTAGCACTTCATAGAGATGATCGCTACCTGGATGAACCTGCACTGGATACTGTGAAGAGGATGAAGGTAAGTTGGATGGTGATGAGTTGTTGTTTGTATATGTAGATCTTTAGTTTTGTGTATCTGGTGTTTCCTCATTGTCATGCCCTTGAGTTTTTTCTCTTGTTTCTATCATAGCTTTATGCGGAATCTCTTGCACGTTTTCAAGGAGGATCTCCATACATTTATCCCTTGTATGGACTAGGAGAGCTTCCCCAGGTCTGTCACTTGATGTTTTATCATATGAGTATAACTATTGTCAATGTCAGTAAAAACATTCCTTCTTTTCTGAGTGGGGCTTTATGCAGGGATTTGCAAGACTTAGTGCGGTTTATGGTGGCACTTATATGCTTAATAAACCTGAATGCAAGGTACCTTCTGTCATTCTCATATTTGATGGATTTAACACTGTCCTTCAAGGCTTCAACTATTGCATCATTTTGTTACTATTTACTCTACAATTGTAAATTGCTGCTCTTGTTATTTGGTATAGACTCTGAGTTCTCTCCTCCCTGATGCCAGGTGGAATTCAATGAGGAAGGGAGAGTTATTGGTGTCACATCTGCAGGTGAAACTGCTAGGTGCACGAAAGTTGTCTGTGACCCTTCTTACTTACCCAACAAGGTAAATTGTATGGTTCTTCTGAGTTTGCATAGAATTTGAGGTGCTCATTACTTATCTTTGTCAAGATTAAATAAATGTTAGTAATAAAGAAAGTGCCACTTAGATGGTCGGGAGTCTTCTAGAATTGGAAGGAGTGAAGAAACTGCCAAAGATTTGCTATATAATCCCGTCACTCTTAGTGGTGGATTAATTTTATTGTTTGGAAATGCAAATGCGTCTATTTATGTATAGGCCTCATATATCATCGCGTTTCTTCTGTATCAAGCTTGAAGGGTTAAGAAAAATGATGTTATCTTGTACTAAGATTCAATGCATTTCGACAGGTCAGAAATGTTGGTAAGGTTGCAAGGGCTATAGCCATAATGAACCACCCAATTCCAAACACAAATGATTCTCATTCAGTGCAGGTTATCTTGCCACAAAAGCAGTTGGGTCGCAGATCAGATATGTAAGTTTTCCTTATAAACTGCTACAAATTATCTTATTCATTTAGTCATCTGTACAGGAGGGGTCCATATCGACAATTGTATAATAAATTAGTGTATCATAATACGACTTCATGGCCGCAAGTATACCCACCAGCATAGGATAAAGTTGGCAAGTAGAAGAGGCCTCTTGGGATCTTATATAGCCTAGCCTATGACTCTCTCTCTCTCTCTCTCTCTCTCTCTCTCTCTCTCTCTCTTATTTCTTAGGCTGTAGTGTGATGTTTTATTGAATGGAACAGGTATCTTTTCTGTTCCTCTTACTCTCACAATGTTGCTCCGAAGGGAAAGTTTATTGCGTTTGTGTCAACAGAAGCGGAAACTGATAATCCACAGACTGAGCTGAAGCCAGGAATTGACCTTTTAGGGCCTGTTGAAGAGATATTTTTTGATATCTATGACAGATATGAGCCTGTCAATGAACCCACTCTGGACAATTGCTTTATATCAACTGTGAGTCATGTTCAAGCCCTGGCCTCTATATTGAATATTTATAAATTATGTACGCTTGACAATGACTTATTATGGTCAACAGAGCTATGATGCAACAACTCACTTTGAGTCCACTGTCATGGATGTACTCAACATGTATACCTTGATAACAGGAAAGGTGAGAAATTTAGTCATACAAGGATAAATTAGTTCAGATGTTTTTTCTTGTCATCTAAAGTCCAATGGAAATGCGTTGTATTTTTTGTTATGCAAAGTACTGTTGACTAACAAGCTTCCCTTCTTTTCAGTGTGTATGGTGTTTTTCAATTTAATAAGGGTTTAACTAGTTTCCTGGAATGCTTGTCAGGTTCTTGATCTCACCGTGGACCTAAGTGCTGCCAGTGCTGCAGAAGAATGAGTGAAACTGCCTGTTCTGGTTGCAGTTACATTAGTCCTTTGTTCCAAGTACTATGACTAAAGTTGCTGGGCGCAGGTGGATGCCTGTATTGGTTTTTTACTTTTAAGCATAGACTGATATGTAATGTAATGTTTTCTGTTCTTTAACATCTTTTAAAAGAAAAGGGAAAAAACAATCTGTACTTTAAAACATGTCTAGATCTGGACATGCACTTGTGATTACGTTTTGTGTGGAGGCACTTTAGTGATGGATGCCATTGGCATATTTTCTGCGTTGTTTGTTTGTTTTTTTTTTTTGAAGGCAGATCACGTAGTAGAACATAGGTGACGCAAATTTTCTGCGTTGTGTCTGCATATACTCTCGAGATGTCTACGCTTGTCTATTAAAAGATTAATCTCTACCGGGAAAGAGATGGTGAATATATGGACCCCAGAGCTGTATGTTCTGGCATATGGTGTGAAGTCATTCTACGGGATATATTCTCCAATGATTTCCGGTTAGGGTCGTGTTGCGTAGCAAGTCCTGATCGCTCTCTTTGTGCTCTCACTAATAAACGTCCGGTGGTAGCCTACTATCTTAGTAATGATACTGGCAATTGTCCAATGAGGTTAGTAATGGTTATAATTGTGCTCTTGACTTTACAGTAGTATAGGTGGAAGAACAGAACTACAGAAGTATATAATGTGTGATCATAACATGCTGTGGAACAAGATACACAATAAATAAGTACTGTATTGTTCCAAAATACATGATTCGTGGTCAACTAAAAAGAAAATGAACAGAGATATGAAAGACATAAATGAAAGGTCATACATATGTAGCTGCAAGCATGCAGCGATCACTTGAATTTCAATCAATTGTCGATCCATCGATTGAACTTTTATACATGATCATCAGGCTGGTGGCTGTTGATGAGGCTGAATCTCTTCCACGTGAGCCAATTCAAGTGTGGTCACGCAGTGTTGGACACAGAAACTGCCTCTTCTTTGTGCAGTTTGTATTTGCTGCTATGACCCGCTTTGCTAGAACCATTACTACCACTGCCATTCGTTGCCGCCTTTCTCAACGCCGCCTGGTGCTTTTTTGCCGATTTAGCCCACCCAACAAGCCCCTCTTGTACGTGTTCGTCGAATATTGCCTTCTTAAACGATGTTCCCATCTAATTCAATACAGAAGTACTGGATCATTATACGTCTTAGGTTTTAGAGGAATCCAGCTGTTTTCAAACGCTATTCATCAGTTAACATTACTCACCTGTGTGATGATTGCGTACAGTGGTAACGTGCTGTAGCTGCAGACGAACTGGACAAATGCTCTGAGAATCGATATAATTCCCCCGGCATATATTACCGAAGTGAAAACAACAAACATGTCATCAGATCGATATAGTTATCATCATACGTACTGTACACAATCAGATTAATTAGACAAGTAATAGTGGCTTACCCGATTATGAGTCTTGGGATAACGTAACCAATTTTTCCCATCATGCAGGAATGGAATTTATATTGAATCTGCATGTAAGAGATCGATCGATTGATGATCATTGCCAAGCTATAATATTACTCGATCAATTCTTATGTACCTAGAGGTCATGCATTACATACCAATATCCAGAAGAAAAATGCCAGTTCGAAAGAATTTTGGAACAATATGATATGAGTGAGTAAGAGAACCAATCGAGGTCGGCGGAACCAAAAGTGATCGTCTGAAGGTTGAACCACCAAGTCTCCTTCTATTGCGATGTGCTTCTCGGCCACATCATGGGCTAATTGAATTATAACATGCTCCAACTTGGTGCCAACAGCAAGTAAAAGCTGCATATATATACATAGTGTGTGTGTGTGTGTACGTTAATATATATAGAACTGATTATCAATAGACTAAAAATGTAAAGTGTGTTACAAACAAGTTTGTATATTGATCGGTGCTACTGTAATCTGTAAATGAAGGCGGTCATGAGCCATGCATCTATATGGAAATCGAGAGATGCATATTATTGAATATTGATACTCGTAAGTCATTAAGCTATGTAAACTTGGAAATAGTGAGAGAAATGCTAGTATACGGAGACGTATATACATACTACACACGCCTTATAATCAGTTTGGCATCATGCCTGCATCTGAAGTAGAATGGGTACGTCCTTTAAAAAAAAAAAAGTAGAATAGGTACGTAGTTTCTCGAACTTACAAAGAACGGAACGAATGCTATCCAAAAATAGGCATGCCAACCTGTATAATAGTTGGACGTACAGTAAATATGTTTAGTTAGTACGTAACACCATTAATAACAAGTACATTATCTCTACGCAGGTTGCAAATTATTGGATAGGTAGCTTACCAGCGACATTCAGCAACAAGAAGACGACCACAAAAACCCAAAGGTACCAACTGCAAATTATTGTTGAAGAGTTTATATAAAGCTAGTAACAATCGCTCTTAAACGGAAGCAGCTAATTAAATTAAAAGTAATCTATGAATATTAGCAAAGTTAACGACCATTGAAACTATATATCCCATACCAGGCCGGCCCTGAGGGGGGGCAGCCAGTGCTACCGCACTGGGCCAAGACCCAAAATTTTAATTTTTTTTGTCTGTTTGTTTGTTTTTTTTCCAGTGTAAGGGCCAATTTTTTTTTTCTATTTGTTTTTTTGTGTGGAGAATGGCCTATTTGTTTTTCTTTGCACTGGGCCTTCAATTTTTCAGGGCCGGCCCTGTCCCATACTCTAACTGACCTTATTCCAACGACTTTCTTGAAATCTGCTTCCAGGGCACGTACCATGTACTTGTGGAAATTAAAATTTGGATTTCCTTTGCAATGTGTCTACATGAAAATATACGTACACCGAAAAAACTAAATATCACGAAACTAAGCAGAAGGGGGAAAAGAAGAAGCAAGACTGAAAGTATATAACATAACAACTGCTGTCTTTATGCATGGCTCACCTTGATGAAGCCTAGTCGCATTGTCATATAATCTGTTTTGGTCACAGACCCATAAAATTGCTTGAAAAATGCAATCTGAAAAGGTGTAGGTATGGAAAATTAATAATGCTGTAAGCTAGGTACATGACTATCCGGCCATACTGTACGCTAAACAACAACAGTACTTAAGAGCATTCTTATTCGTAGAAATTAGTCAGGTTACTTCAGCTGAGAAAAATATAAATCAATCAAGTTACTAAACTACTAGCATGCATGACTCACCAACCAACCCAGGAAAGCTAGATTCTTTCCGATACCCAGAAAACGACCCCTGATAAACTCATGATCTTGAACGGCAGTGAACTTCTCTGTCAGGACTGCAAGAGCATGCACGTACACTCATTAATTCATTATATATGCCTATATACGTACGTATACTACAGAGGAGCTATCTTACCTTCATCTGGATTGTACTCTTTTCTCACTATAGAATCTTCCCATTGTTTCCATTGACGTATCTGTCCCGATAGATTGATGAAGTAACCGGAGGTTACACGTACGTTAGTTAGCTAGTTAGCAACTTATTAGCATGATATATGTACCAAGAATTAAAAAACAAAACGCATGCGTATCCAAAAGCATACTGGTATGGCTACCAGAGACATCAAAACACATGCATGTTCAGTAACTGGCAAGCAATATATCTAGCATATATGCATGTTCAGTAACTGGCAAGCAATATATCTAGCATATATGCACAGAGAATTCTTGGTGGCATAATACGTTAAAAGCACTTGATCGAGAAGGTACCTTAACCCCTCCAAAGATTATGGTTAGAGCACAAAAAGTCACATGCACCACGGCTAGCACAAAGATGAAGATGTGTAGATGATGCAATGCAGTCGTGGATAGCAATGGGACCTTCCCCTGGAGAATAAGATCACATAAATCAGATCAGTACGTATTTGAGCTAAAATGTACCGCAATTTTCCAAGTTATTAGGTAAGAATAAAAGAAATTAACAGTTAGTTATACGTCCGACCCTATGACAGCATAATAATATAATTCAAGGGTCGGGAAAGCATAAAACAACTTGATGGAACATGTATGCATGTATATGCACTCGTAACTCGTTTATTGTGGTCTGACCCAAATTCAATTGTTTTAGGGAGCAAGGAAAGCATTATACTGACATTGATCGACTTACATCTGAACAGGAGCCGGCGGAAGCAGATTGAGAGGTCGTCTCGGCGTCATCTGCACGAAGGTGACGGGCGGTCCCGGTTGGAAAAAGCAGCTGCTGCCGCGAATAATAGTTACTAGTGAATAAGCTGCTAATCTGGAGATGGGCCGTCGTTGACGTTGACTTTGACTCTTCTTTCTTACAAGGCAGCCAATGACTGGCCAGTTTCTCTGATATGCAGATCTTTCCTATAGGTCCTTGGAACACCGTCAGCAGGAGTGATATAAACCCCAAAAGCATCAACTCTGTAATATCACAAACAACCAATCATGGTAACTGATTAAGTATAGGCGTGAAATAAATGCGTGTGTGTGTTCTTTTTTTTTTCAAACACTCAATTCAGAGTTTCTGACCGATGACCGATCAACAAAAAAGAACAAGAAAAAGAGATGGATGCATCGATCATGCATGGATGGATTCATGGAGCACCTTCTTTGATTTTCTGCAAGGCCTCGAATAGAGGTTTCTGGTTCTTTCTCTTGAGATACTGTACGCCGAGAAATGAAGAAGAAAAAAGTCAAAACAAGAATATGAATAAAGCCGGTAGAGAGCGGTATCGGAGGTAGTCAGGTAGATAGAGATGCATGCCTTTCCAGTGAAGTGAAGTAATCTCTCGACTGCTAAAGATATGAAGACTATAACCGAACACACAAAAGCCACCACCCATGTCGGCGTGTATTCCAACGTTGTTCCTCCTCCTGCCATGATCGATATATGGATCTGTATCGCCGGCGAGGATGTGGATCGATCGTGACCGGAATTGTTGGTCCTGCCTAGCTGCCTAGCTAGCAAGCGCCAGATACTAGTAGTCTGGTCGTTAATTGACCTCGACCGAGCTACATGTCTTTCAATGTGTGAATGTTGATAGATCGATCTGTCTCTCCGTCGGTTATCGCTATATTTCTATATTAATTAAGGAGGTTTGTTTGTTCACTAGTTTACTCATTAATTTATGGATATAAGTTTTTCAAATAAAATAAAACCGAGAGGAGGGCCGAAGAAGACTGGACGACGACGACGCCGGCCAATCGATGAGAAACGAGAAGATGACGTACTATTTCATACACACAATTGTAGGAGGACTTAGAAGTTAGAACAGGGTGCGTGATAAAAAATTATATATATAATGTACGTATCTGTGGCTCAAGTCGTGGCTGCGTTAGGTTGTGTGGATGGTAGGGTTCATTTCATCATCATCTGGCCAGGCCATATACCAGAAAAGTTTTTCTCCCACCAATAGCGTTATTATTTATATAACGTGGCACACTAAATTGATATATTTAATGATTTACATTAATGTTCTCTAATCATCTTCTTCAACCAAGTGTATTACAATATAGTTTTTAAATATATTTTTAATGTATTTTATACCTTTAATTTCTATTATATCATTTAATTATAATTATAATAAATTATAATTTAATAAATATATTATGAAAATTTAAAACTTGAAAATTATTTTATAAAAATTAAAATTACATGAAATTTAACTACTTTAAATTACATAAATTATAATTAAGTAGTTATAATATACTAATATTCATGATCATTTGGTGCATCGGTCGATATTTCCGGATAATAATTATCATTGGATGACCGGAACAACTAGTTTTATATTTTCTATAATTATATAGCCAAAAGACTATGAAAACTAAAATTAATTAAAATTAAAATTATCTTATAATGAATTATTACCTTTTATCTTATTTCATACAAATTAAAATTAAAATTACATGACAACTCAACTAGTTTAGTGTTATAGTATATTATTTCAACAAAGAAAATTGTATTTTTCTTTTTCGAATAATGAAATATATATATATTTCTATATATTCACTTAACAATGTTGATATATATTTATGAAATTATTCACAAAAACAACAATAAAAAATAATTTTTAAAACGGGACCGACGTGTGTTACTATGCCACATTTATATTACTTCTAGTACACTTTTGTGGCACAGTAGCATAGTAGCCCGCAGATTAGAATTAGAGTGTGTCACAATGTTTAACAATTGTGGCACAATAATCCAAGGGTTGGAGAAGTCATAATGCCTCCAATCCTTGCCACTTGATCATTCCATGAAGGCATGAACTACTAATGCCTCCGATCCTTTTATATATACTTGTATGTAATTTACATATTTGATGATTCTCAGTCGCGGCCAGGCGATTTACGCCTAGCAACCTAGCTATCTTCCAAGTTGTCGATCGACAACCTTTGCTTAATTTATTTCTATGGTTTTTAGCTAGGCTTCTAGTAAGTGAAAAACAACACGCAGCATATTGATCATATAGCTAGCTAGTACGTGAACAAGGTGACCGGCAGATTGATTATTAAATTAGGATGCTTCAAAGTTCAAACTGAACGCATCTGCCTGCAGCCATCCCAGCTATGCACCTGCCTACCTGGTCAGCACAACATGCGACAATTACCATCTAAGAAAAAACTCCGTCTAAAATTGAAATTATGATTACTCGGATGCTTCTATGCATTATTAAATGCGTACTTATTTCTGCATGTTAAGTGTTAATTGGTTCATCGCTTCTATTAAATTTGTAATCGATCCACAAATACCGTACCAACAACAATATATATCAAAATACTTTATAACATCTTGCATATTTATAATCTGTCATTAATTGATATAAGTGAGTAACATATGCTTTTATCGGTGGCGGATCCAGTATTTAATATAAAGGTGGGTTTGATTTTTTTTTTTCCAATGAGCAAAGCAATAAGAAAATTTAGGATATGCATTGTCAATATATAACTAATACATATTAAATATACACTACTATAATGAAACATAAGAAGTAAGAGATATAAAAGAAAAAAATACATAATATTTGTGAAAAATGCTTTAGACAAAATAATGTATGCTCTAAAGACAAAATAGAGATCCAAAATATTACTTTCTTACCCTTGTTTTATTTAATCATATCTTGGTAGAGTTTTATCAGGAGGGGCAAAAACATAAACTTCTTTTTAACAGTTCCGATTAATTGCTTAATTAATACTAATGATTCTTAAAATTTTACCTTTTGTTTATTTCCAATTTTATATATATATTTTTTTTTATCAATTTGACCCAGAGACCCAACTTTCAAGCAGAAGCATGAGTGTGTAATTAATTTTTTGGGAAATTTCATAATTTACCCCGAACCGCAACGTTTTGTGTTTATCCTCTCTCTCCCAGTCAGTTAAAATCAAGTTCCAAACTCGGGTCTCCTCCCAAATCAAGTAAATCAACGGCTCCGGGGTTCGTGGTGCGATGCCTGCTATGAAGAAGGTCGTAAATCATGTCTATCTTGTTCTTGCTTTTCTTTTAAAACAATTGGTGACCCACTCGACTTAGATCCATAGATTTTTCCAATTTTATCTTGATCTGAATCGAGCAACTGCCCTATGCCTTCTGGGTCTTTCCATGAGTTTATTCTTGGCAGATTTGTTCTTTGTTCTTGTAATGATTTTCTGTTATGCTTTGTGTATCAGCATACTGACCGCAGTCACATCGGGAATGCATTCAACAAGTTGCTGAAGCAGATTGCAAGTCCTGTTGATTTTGAACTTCCAGATTGGTTTAATAAGTGGAAACCCATGAACTACACTTTCATAAAGCGCAGTATCCTTTTATGTTTGCAAGTTCAATCTTTACTCAACAGAACTTAACTCATAACTTCAATGTGATTGCTGCTTACTGTCTATGAAACACTCCATCTGCATTTTCATTTAATACTTCAATCTCCAGTTCAAGTATTTTCACTCAGCTCTCTTTCCACTTTTTGGTTTCCTTGACATATTTAAGATATATATCTCACTAAGAAGATTAAAAGACGACTTGAGGATGATGGAATATTCTGCTCATGCAGCCCATCAGCAACAGGCTCTCCTAGTGTTTGTGGTACAGATTGTCATTGTGGGTAAGGATGACATAATCTCTCTACCTTATGTCAGGTTTATGAATTCTCATTTTGATATAAAATTTGCTTACATGTATTAACTTCTGTTTATCTTTAGTGTTGGTCCACTCTCTAGTTAGTGCTGCTTGTTGCCCGCCAAGGTAGTATAGCTATTAGGCAGCATTGGAGTGTTTTCTTATTGAAAAATGCAGAAATATAGATTAATCAAATGATGCATCTTGTGTGTCTCTTATTCTTATTCATATGTTCATATTTGTGTGTGGAATAATTTGATGAGCTCAGCATATGATACCTGTCTATTTTTAGTTCTTAGGCACATGAACTTATCGATGCTGGTAGGTCTAACAAGTCTCCTCAGTTTTCAATGTGATATGATAGTTGACAACTTGAATTTCATGCTGAAATAAGTTGATCCTATATTTTCTGCAGGATGCTACTGTCTAGCTGCTCCTCAGGCTGTAAATGTGGAAGTTCATGTCTGAACAAACCATTCCAACACCGGCCTGTGAAGAAGATGAAGCTAGTTAAGGTATTTGTCTTACGTTGAAGTGGTTAAAATGTAATACATTTTCTGAAAAAGGGAATAGTTCAAATGGAGAAAGATCTTGTAGAAGCTACTCTTGTTTTTAACATACAAACTAACAGTTATTGAAGGATTTTTAAAGTTCTCTGCGTAGATAGATCTGTTATTGGTCTCTTACTCTCTTATGTTAGTGGACCTTTATTAAAACCTTGGGCAACTATATAGGTGCTATGTTACATCTGACTATTTGAACAATATTCACAGAGGATTTTCTGTGATAAAATTTTGTATATGAGGGAATCAATTATGGGGCAACTTGTTGCCACATAAAGAATTGACTTGGATATTTATGGATATATAATTTGTTCTATAAGTCCTCATTTTTGTTAGTCACTTTTCATACTTTGTGTTGAAGTAAGGAATTTATTGTAGACTGAAAAATGTGGTTCTGGAATCGTGGCTGATGAAGATATCAAGCAAGGAGAATTTGTGATAGAATACGTTGGAGAAGGTAACTATTTTCAAGTCATGTTTGTTTTTGTTTGAGTAAACGTAGCTTGTTTTTAAGTTGAAAGCTGATAAACATTGCTGTTTCTTTCTTACAGTAATTGATGACAAAACATGTGAGGAAAGGCTTTGGAATATGAAACACCGTGGAGAAACAAACTTTTACTTGTGTGAAATCAATCGAGATATGGTTATTGATGCCACGTACAAAGGAAACAAATCAAGATATATAAACCATAGCTGTTGTCCCAATACTGAGATGCAAAAATGGTCTTCTACTGGGCCTTCACACTAATTTCATGTTGGAATAGTAATATAATATCTTATATGACTTTTTTGTATTTTTTGTGTGAAGGATAATCGATGGTGAAACAAGAATAGGCATATTTGCAACTCGCGACATAAAAAAGGGCAATCATCTCACCTATGACTATCAGTATGAACACCTTTATAACCTTTAGTTGAGTACTTTGATTAACTGTTGGCATCTGTGTCTGAGAAGCATGTGGTTTTTGAATTATCAACTTGATGGATTTTTGTCGCCATATGATGCTACTAGCTGTTAATTTTACGTCACAGTCCAGTCTAATAAATTCAGCAGGTTTGTTCAATTTGGTGCAGATCAAGATTGCCATTGCGGTGCTGTTGGTTGTCGCGAAAAACTTGGTGTCCGACCTGCCAAACCAAAGATGTCATCAGTTGCTGCTTTGAAACTAGTAGCATGCCAGGTGGCTGTGTCCTCTTCCAAAGTAAAAACATTGCTCTCTGCAAAAGATGTAAGTGTTGGTTTGCTATTAACAATCTTATGAGTATAAAGTTTCAATCATTTTACAGTTTTGTGTAATTATTGATTGTATCCTCTTCCAAAGAGGTCTTGTAATAACTGATATAAAACATGCTAAATTTGTGTTTAATTCTTGTTCTGCTATGTGGGATATGCTAATGGTTAGTGTTTACTTCACACACATATGTAGACATAGAGTAATGTTTGGTTGACTGTTTAGACAAATGGTTTGGATCATTTCAAAATATATATACTTGACGAGATGACGAGGTAGGAACACATAAACACGATATATTACAGAACTGTAGTAACATGTACATTGAAAGAAAGAAGAAAGTAGAAGCAAGAGTGTGACACACAGAGAAGGTTCAACTTCCAGTACTGGTACACACTTCTAAAATAAAATACCTAAAAGCATAAAGATTGTGAGAGGTGACATTAGTATTAGTATATTTATATTATTTATTTTTGGCTTTGTGATTTTTTTTTCTTTTGCTAATGTGTATTTTTGTGTGTGGTTTTGCAAACTTGGACTAATTGTGGGACTCTTTTCTGGAAAAAAGGTTTATCCGAATGGTGGTTTCCCTATAGGTGAGCTTTCCTCTATTACGTTGGTGTTTGTGTAACTTACGTTATCGATATTGTCAGTTAGTGATTCTAAAATTCTTGTTGTATAAACTCAAAATTTTTCCTTTAGGAAGTGTGCAATCTATCGGTAAGGACCATAGCCAAGGTGGTACTACTGCTTATAATTGCATCGATGAAGTGATTCGAATACGTCGTCCCATAAATCAGAGGTAATTTCAGGATGTCTGATAGTCATGCATTCCTAGGAATTATTGTGCAATACGGAGAATGAATAGTGTATAACCGGTTCTATTCCTGGCTTTAGTCTCTTATTTAGAAAAGATGAAAGTGAGTTTTTGTTAGGCCCTTGGTGCTTTCTAAGATATCCCATCCTTTTGTGGAAGAATTTGGTTCTTGTAATTTGAGTCAGTTTCACTTGGTCCATGCTGTCACCATAGTTTCACGGGCAGTGTTACTGCATGGACTGAAGTATAATAAACTAAAGCCGAAGATATTGGCCAAAACTAATTGAACTAAATTTGCCAAATTGATGAGCATTGTGGCTGGGGGATGACTGGCTCGATCAACAAAACTTAAAGGTGTCATTGTTTTGTTATGGCTATCTCTCACAGACACATATTACCTTACACAGATAGTTACAAACTTCCGTTGAAATATAATGACTCATTTGCACTATAAAACTTAAAGTCGTGCAGTTCATTCTTGAGTGTTGGCTAAAGTTGTAATGACTCATTGTACCGCTACTTTACCTCTTATTTTCTTTCATAGGAGTTTACATTTTCTAACACTTTTGTGCAAGTTTCAGTTAACATTGTCTTGTTGAAAAAAAAAATTATATCCTCAGTACTTTTTTATATTTACACATTGCAGGTCATTTGGGGTTATCAAACGGTTTGATAATCATTCCAAAAAACATGCGGTAAGAGCTGCCGATCTTTGTGGATAAACTTCCAGTCATGTCAGGTGTAGGGGTGCTGTAAAATGGGCACGTGTATTTGGTAAGAGAGTATGTTTGAGATTGATATATGTTTTTGGTTGCAGATCATGTTTGAAGATGGTGGCATTGAAATCCTAGACATGTCGAAAGAAGAATGGGAATTTGTAACATTGTGATAGCATTCTGAGGCAAGTACATAATTTTGTTAACATTTTACAGCTAACACATATAGATAACAATAATATATATGATATGTTTGTGTGTATATATCGTCTTCGTTGTCGTCCCAATGCTTCTGATGTCACCTTTTTCAGTTTATACACAAAGTTGATCTAATGAACAAAATTTAGTCTAGAGTTCTCTATTTTAATCAAAGATGCTCACTCGGTTCACAGGTATTAGAGTCTATGATCTGCATATTATTTAATATATAAGATTATACCTTCATATCTTGAAGTAGAATTGGAGTGTTTAGCTTTTAATACAGTTTATGATGTTGGGGGTGGTTGGGAGCACAAAGTTTCATGTACGGCTCATTGCATGCATGGATATATCGTCATTCCTGTACTAGGTTGCAGTTGTCACTTATTTGCCACTCTCCGATGTACCTCTTCATTTACAGTGGTACCTGACTGCCAAATATCAGTGTCTTGCACTACTAATCTCTTTTCTGCATTACAACTTTCTTTGTGCAATGGTTGATGATTTTTGATTTGGTGGTGGTTTTAATTTTTGAAGGATTTCGTTCATGCAAGGTGACTTGTGGTCGTTAGCAATTGTAACATGTAGTACAGTAAGTGCCACCCTTTATGAGCCATCATGAGTTAATGATTTAAATTTGCTTCAAACTGAAGTAGAACTAGGTCACTCTAATATTTACCTCTCTCACAGGATCAGTGACCGGTAAAGCTAGTAAAACAAGATTTCCCCTCTTCTGCTGTTCCATTAACAAATGATCGATTCTTTGCAATGCATGTTGCAACCCCAAATGAAAAATATGCGAAATGTGTACCAACGTTGTATCGAATACATTTCCTCTCTTTTCTGTTAAAGATGTTCTTGTATAAGCATGGCAAGTAAGGGAACCAGTGATCGGTGAATAACATTTGTATGGATAGACTGGATTAGAGGAATAAGGATACCTGCTTGGGAGAAAGCAAGTTGATGAGAAAAAAAGTCGGGTATGATTTCTTTGCTGATCATTTTATTTATGTATATGTAAATAAATTGTCCAAGAAAAATAATTAGTGGGCCAACTAATTGCTTGGGTGAGTGGAGCGCAGTAGGTTATGGTAGGGCCACTGCCACCAACCCAAAACCCAATATATGTGAAGGACGGCGTTTCTGGGTGCGGTTGAGTGGGGCCTGTGGGGTAGTTATGTGACGGGTGGGGACCAAATGTCACTATTGGAGTATTGGCAAATAGAACTACATATAGTAGGGTTATTTTCAATCTAAGTAGATTACCTTTTTTTTTAAGTGACGAAAAGTCATATATTAATAAAGAAGATGTACGAAACAACATAACATACTTCTGCTCTCAAATTGGAAGCCACAATGCTTGAAAGTATGATCACACAAATATCTCTATGTTGAATCTTTGCAGTCGGCTCGGAAAGTAACAAGTTTCAAAGCCTTATTAACACGGCTAACTCATTCAGAGAAACCTCGGACCACCACCCTATGCAGAGGGGCATCCCTAGGGTTAAAACTAGCTACGAAAACCCTAGAACACCAACCAAGATCCAAAGCCAACTCAACATCCCAAATAGACCAAGCCCAAAGGAATTGACTTTGACATACCATCGCTGGTAGCCATCTTCTGTCGTACACCACCGTCAACGCCAGAAAAAGCTTTAAGGCCGCTGATTAAGCAGCCCCCATATCAGTCATACCACAACACCAACCCGACCTTTGCCGGACAAGCCAACTCTACCGCCCACAAAGAAGTCGACGAGAATATCACCATAACCGTATTCAAAGACAAAAGTCATCGAAGGAGGAGCCAACCCCAAGATCACAACCTCCATTGGTACGGCGAGATCCTCATGGATCACATCACCCAACTATGGTATAAACACCAGATTTGATCCTGCCTCCACAGTCATAGAAGAAGAAAAGGAGGAGAAACCTCCCGATGCTTGAAGCCAGCGAGTACTACCCTCATGAGGCCCGTCGCCAAATTCCCATAACCCACTATGGAGGCTAGGGCAAGGAGAGAGAGAGAGAGAGAGAGAGGAGTCGTAGCTGCATAACTTCACTTCAATTCGAGAGTTGGTTTAAATTTTTAGTCAAACAAGCATAGATTGAACTTGGATCAAATTAAAATAGATTGTCTAAATTGTTTATTCTACCCTTTACAAATATTTTTTCCTGTAAGTAAAATGAATAAATTTATTTCGGTTTAACAAAAGACTTTATTCGGTTCATAGCGAGTCATTAGTTGTGGCAGGAGCAAGCTGCAAAAATAGAGTACAAGTACACACTTATATTCTTCTGCAACCTACGTATGTAATAAAATGCGAAAATTCCAAGTAAGAAAAACACACACGACATGCTAGAAAAGCAAATAACCCTAAAACAGCCTAGTGTCATGGACCTAGCCATTCGGTTGCCACACTTGGTCCATGCGGCGCTTCATCCCCATGGAGCCAGCATTATCCAACGGGACAATACACTGGTTTCGCCCTGCCTTGGGCTCATCAGGGGATCGGCTCCAGACCCATACTTGTGTGTAGGGCGGCCAACTCGCCTCTTTGACGTTAAGTCCTCGACTAGCGACAAGCTCTCCGAATTTAACGGGGTCGACATGCCTGAACCCCTCGGAAGGAGCAGCCATATATCTCCCACACATTAAATCTTGGAGCAAATCCCACATATCCTTGATGTTCTTTCAACCAGCAGCCCACGATCGACACTCCCAAAATAGGGACGTGACACTAGGCTAGCGTCGCCACTAGACGAGTTACTGGAAATCCTTGACATGGTTAGCATGAAATAACCAATTGTCTTCAAATATTGTTTTCAGTCATGTCTGCAAATACTCAACCAGTAATCTTTCTTCTTTTATGAATAATCAAATGGAAATTTTTAAATTAAAACTAAAGTTTTTATCTCCGTAAATTTGATCTAGTAACATAAGTATTTCTTTGTAAATAACATATCATCAATTTGACTCATAACAGACTCGTTGTTATTAATTGTTATATATGTCATGCACATATTCTCCTCATTTTTTCTAAAAATAAAAAAATTCTGCTCACACTTTTACGTTGGATAAAATTGATGACGTAAGAAAGAATCGGATCGTGGTTGGTGAGTTGCACCAACTATTGGGGGTTGGTACGATACGGCGATGTATAAATACATAAGAAAAAGGGAGGGAGATGGCACCACTAATTTGTTACTCGCTTGATTCTTTTAGATCTGAATCGAGAGGGGGCGACGTCGTGTGGTGCCGGTGACTCTGAGTTGGCGGGAGTGAGCGTGTGAGTAGAGATAGTAGAGATCTAGGATTGTAGGGCCATATTTGATCTTGTTTTCTCATCATCTTGTTAAATACACAGAGTCTCGTTGGTTGTAAAAAGAAGGAAAGAGAATGAAGGTTATCGACAAAATCAACGAGGCATTGGCGGATGAGAAGAAGGTGGTGTTCTCGTTCGAGTTCTTCCCGCCGAAGACGGAGGATGGGGTGGAAAACCTACTTGAGAGAATGGATCGGATGGTGGCTCACAATCCGGCCTTCTGCGACATCACTTGGGGCGCCGGAGGCTCCACGGCGGATCTGACTCTTGACATCGCCAACAAAATGCAGAACGTCATCTGCGTGGAGAGCATGATGCATCTGACCTGCACCAACATGCCCGTCGAGAAGATCGACCACGCTCTCCAGACCATCAAGTCCAACGGCCTCCAGAACGTTCTTGCTCTTCGCGGCGACCCGCCCCATGGCCAGGACAAGTTTGTTCAGATCCAGGGCGGCTTTGCCTGCGCCCAAGACCTCGTCACTCACATCAGAGCTACATATGGTGACTACTTTGGCATCACCGTTGCTGGTTATCCAGGTCTATTCCTCGTTCTACTTACCCAATTTAATACATTGCCTACATCGGAGACAGATTATGCAATCACCGATGCAAGTTATGAATTGATTTTGGTTTGCTGATTTTCTTCAGAGGCACATCCTGATGCCATCGAAGCCAATGGCCTTGCCACTCCAGAATCCTATCACAGTGATTTGGCCTATCTCAAGAGAAAGGTCGATGCTGGTGCCGATTTGATCGTCACTCAATTATTCTACGATACTGATGTCTTCCTCAAATTCGTCAACGACTGTCGCCAAATTGGAATCACTTGTCCTATTGTTCCTGGAATTATGCCTATTAATAACTACAAAGGTTTCATACGCATGACTGGTTTTTGCAAAACAAGGGTACTGCCTCTGCCTCTGCTCTTCTATTCATTTATTTGTTATATACATATCTTCACCCGATTCACTATAACTTCACTATGTCTGTAGCCGATCCCATACATTGTTGGGTTCGTAGCTTTTAATGCCGTATAAACTTCTAATAAGGGATAGAATAGAAAGTAGCTCCTTGGCATATATATACTTAATGCTATATGTTCCGGTAATATCCTGTCCTTGTTAAATAGTTGTCTGGTTGTTTGGGTTAGGCATGTCTGGATCCAGTCTACACATGAGCATATCTCAGGCCAGTATCACACACTGTACAGACACAAAATATAAATGCACAGTAACCAAAATTAAAAATTACATTTTAATTTCATTCAGCTCTTTTCTTCTTCTTCTTTCCTTATATTAATATAAATATTCGCTACCGGTTACATATTGTAGATACCAGCTGAAGTTACTGCTGCCTTGGAACCTATTAAGGACAATGAAGAAGCTGTCAGAGCTTATGGAATTCACCTTGGAACAGAAATGTGCAAGAAGATTTTAGCTCATGGGATTAGGACATTGCATCTATACACACTGAATATGGAGAAATCAGCGTTGGCTA
Organism: Argentina anserina; assembly: GCF_933775445.1. Classification (NCBI taxonomy): domain Eukaryota; kingdom Viridiplantae; phylum Streptophyta; class Magnoliopsida; order Rosales; family Rosaceae; genus Argentina; species Argentina anserina. The sequence goes on along the minus strand of NC_065872.1, from coordinate 45,116 downwards.
TACTTATGGTTTGGTCACATACATTTCTATGTGTCTTTTACTTGACTTGTATAATATACTTTAGATTATCAATACATACCCTCTAATCTCTGCCCCTCTGATTTGATTAATTTGGCAGAATCTTGGTTTGATTGAAGAGGCTAAAATATCGAGGCCTTTACCTTGGAGACGCCCTGCAAATGTTTTTCGTGTGAAGGAAGATGTTCGTCCAATTTTCTGGTATACAAACCACACCATACTGTTCTCCATGAAAAACATCTTTCTATACTGTCACGTCCAATTCCGATACTTTGTATAGAAATTTTATGCATTACATCTTTCTTACTGTCTAATTAACTAATGATAGGGCTAATCGTCCTAAGAGCTACATATCAAGAACCATTGGCTGGGACCTGTACCCACATGGTCGGTGGGGTGATTCTCGTAATCCTTCATATGGTGTGCTAACTGATTACCAGGTACATATCACCTGAACTTTAGTCTTGGTGATTATTGTTCAAAATATGGAACCAGTTAGATCCTTGACTTTTCCCTCGAGGTTTTCTGAAAGAAACATTTACATTACCAAAAATTCGGTTTACTTTTTGGTTAGAGTATCTAGCCATCACTTTTTCTTAAAGGCAAACTCTTTTATTTCCCCTCTGCACTAGAGTTAGCTTTTTATGACTTTACGTTTCTTAACAGTTCATGAGACCACGTGCACGTGACAAGAAACTTGTTGAAGAATGGGTTGTCCCACTGAAAAATGTTGAAGATATTCATGAGGTGAAATTCCAACTAGTCTATCTATTTTTTCTGGCTTTGCACTCAATATATTAGATATAATCTGACATATTTCATGTGCTACAAAACAGAAATTTGAGAAATTTTGCCTCGGAAAGTTGAGAAGTAGCCCTTGGTCAGAACTAGATGGGCTTCAGCCGGAGACGAAAATCATAAATGAGAAGCTGGGGAAAATTAACACAAAAGGTTTCCTTACCATTAACAGCCAACCAGCAATAAATGGGGAAAGATCTGATTCACCATCGGTTGGTAAGTACAAGGTTTTTTAGGCATGCATGCTCATGGTCATGATAAGTATGTGAATGTGTATCCTGTTTCTGTGAAAGCCTTTTGAGACATTGCTTGAATTTTAATGAGAAGAGATCAAATTAGAAAGTCACCTAATAATTGTAGTAATGAGACCAGTGACAGTCTTATTGGAACCACAAATCTACATGACTTGATATTTCTACATGATATGGTTTCACTTTGATCTGTCAGAAATGACAACATTGAGTTCAGAAAGGTGATCAGTGGTGACCCTCCCTGAGATGTTTATTCAATACTCGTACTAACTCTCTAGTGGTATCTATGGTTTTTGAAAATCCCCTTTTCTGCACCTTTCACTAGATAACATTTAGTTCAGAAAGGTGATGACAAATCCCAGGAAAGTTTAAGCAATGCTAGCAGTGCCATTGTGGGATTTCATGACTTTATTCATATCTGTTGGATCTTCTAACCAGAAGTACACTTTTATCAGACCTTTGTGTCTTTGTTTTTATGGTTTTGGAAAATTTCCCTACGATGAAAAGATACTATGTGGAGTTGATAAAGAACATCTAGAAGCTTTTTAGTTTAATGTACAATAAAGGTCAAATCTCCTTGCTTAAAAGGTACATTTTCATCCACCATCCCGCCCTCATATCTTAGTTGCAATTGGGTTTGTATTCTTCTTCATCCTCTAAATGGTTACTCTCACCATGATTACATGAAAACTAATTTGGAAATGATGTTAATGTATCTGACATGAAATTCAGGATGGGGTGGGCCTGGAGGATATGTTTATCAGAAAGCCTATGTGGAGTTTTTCTGTTCCAAGGAGAAGTTAGGTACTCTTGTTGACCAATGCAAGGCACTTCCATCTCTGACGTACATGGCTGTTAACAGAGAAGGAAGTTGGATATCTAATATCGGTCAAACTGATGTGAATGCGGTAACATGGGGAGTCTTCCCAGCAAAGGAGATAATCCAACCGACTGTCGTGGATCCTGCTAGTTTTATGGTTTGGAAGGATGAGGCATTTGAAATCTGGTCAAGAGGATGGGGCCGCTTGTACCCTGAGGGTGACTCATCTAGGAAATTACTTGAAGAGGTTTGTTTTCTTGATTCATTTTTCTTTACTGAAAATCGGTAGCATATGTACTGACGTGATGATGACACAATTAATGTTTGCAGGTGCAGAATAGCTATTTCTTGGTCAGCTTGGTAGATGATGACTACATCCATGGTGACCTTTTTGCCGTTTTTGCTGATTTCTAGAGGGCTTGCTTGACTTGCATCCCATCAGCCATTTGGCTGGTGCTTGCAATTCTGGTTCATTTACTGTCAATGGGTTGCGTAATAAATTTTGGGATTTTTATACCTCCCATGTTGCCCTGCTTCACCGTGCAAACTGCATCTGCATTCTCTGCTTATACAGTATCAGAGTTCTTCAACGTCTTTGCCTCTGAATTGGTCTGTTATGGATTTGCTTATACCAAGTTGTGGAATTTACATTTTATTGAAATGTACAAGATGGTTTTTTTTTAATGCAAGATGGTTATTCTCTATTAATATATTTTGTTGGGTATGGTTTCAACTTCCAACTTGCAACTTGCAACTTGCAACTTCCAAGATGCAACTAACATAGTAAGAGTTAGGGAGTAGTTAACACAAATGTGCTAGCTAGTCTTGCCAAGTTTGGCACTAATAAATCACTCTTTTTTGTATTTTTGGCAATGTCTCATAAATCACTCTACAATACACTTCAGCTAGGATCACCTACAGGTCAAGGAGGTCAACGTCAAGTCATTTCTTGCTTTCTTCTGGGCTCCTATTTATCCCAGAAATAGAATAAACTAAAGTACACAAATATACATGTAAGCAACCACATAATGAGCCCAAAATCAGATGTTCTAATCAGATGCCATTTCTTAACAAAACAGTTCTGAAGTATCATATGACCGTTATGAACATCATACAAATTCATAACCAGAACGGGAGACAAATAAACAGCATGATTACAGGTATGATTAGGAGATGATTGCGTGTTTCAGAGGTTGGCAGATTATCACACCCGCAGATGTCCGCATTATCTGCAACCCAAGCATCATCTGTCTTCAGATGAGGTTGCACCAGCTCCCATATCCTTTTCTTTTGAACCTGCCAAAACTCAAAAGTGAATAAGAGTTACAAAATGCAAGATGAAGTATATTGTAACAAGAAAAAAAAAATGCTCGACTATTGCATAAATTCAAGTGCTCCAAAATAGGAATAATGTATCAGAAAAATCTATTCGTATGGCATATAATCACTCTAAGGTGGCAGGTTATTATGTTATACATAATTCACCAAAATAAACTTACATGGGGGAGCCGATAAGCAGCACAAACTGTATTAACGATGTGTTAACCAAGTGGGAACTTAAATATATAAAAACTAAACTTCAAGAATTGTATTCAAATACATAAGGGTAAAAAAAGAAGCATCTCTATTTTTGGAAATAGGTATTGCAGCATGGTTCTATGTATGGACTGATTGATTCATAGATTCATGGATCTGTTTTACTTTAGTTGGTTCACCTGCTGTTTACTGTGCAGCATGGTGGTAAGGCATGGGTTTAATCTCTGCCCCGTTAGCTTTAGTTTAGGAGAAATAGTGTTCTTTGCTTGTATAAAAACGTTGTACATTATATATCCAGTTTCAACAATCTTAATACAAAAAAGAGAAAATTGCTCCATATGCCTTTGTTTATGCCTATGGATTTCTACATGGTATCAGAGCAGGAACTTTAAGTATCCTGCCTCTGCATATCCTCTTCTTCTTCTCCTAAGTGTATTTGCAAGTTCCCTTATTTCTCCAGTTTCAAATGACAGAAAGTTCTTCGTTTTCGGAAGAAAATCCATTTGCTTCTCTCAACAACTCCATTTCAAACATGACTGATGTTGGAGACAATACAAATCTCAGATTGTGTTCGACCTTGCTGTCCGAACATAACTATATTTCCTGGTCTAGAGCTATTATATTAGCTCTTGGGGGAAAACGCAAGCTTGGTTATGTCCTTGGCACTATTACTGTGCCAGAAGAAGGTTCTGCAAGTTATGATGATTGGTTGGCTAAAGATAGATTAGTGATGCCCTGGGTTCTTAACTCAATTGAGCCCCAATTAGCTCAAATATTCAATTATTCAGAGTCTTCCATGCATCTTTGGACTAATGTTAAGGAGATGTATGGAAACTTGAATAACTCTGCTAGGGTTTTCCAATTAAAAAGGGATATTGCTAACTTGCAACAAGATGACTCTTCTTTTGTGCAGTTCTTGGGGAGCATGACCTCTATGTGGAATGAGTTGGATCTGTATCGACCTCATACTACAGATACAACAACTTTGGTCAAGAGAGCAGAAGAGGATAAGATTTTTCAACTGTTGGCAAACCTGAGTCCAGACTATGAGGATTTAAGGAGCCACATTCTCATGAATCCAGAGTTACCTTCATTTAGAGCTGTTTGTTCTACAGTGCCGAGAGAGGAACTTCGAAGGAAAGTGATGAACTCTGAAATCAACAACAATCTTGCACATTCAAGGGCGTATGCTGTCTCTCAAAAATACAATGGAGTGAAATCATACAAAGGAAAGCGCAGTGAGCTGAAATGCACTCATTGTGATGCCACTAATCATGCTAAGGAAACATGTTGGATCCTACACCCTGAGCTGAAGGTGAAATTCAACAAGGACAGAGAAAATAGAAAGAATCCGAAAGGGTGGAACACCAATTTTTCCAAAGCAAATCTTGCTACTACTGATGTGGCCTCTTCTTCATCAACTCATTCGAATGGTCTGTTGAATTTTACATCCAACCCTACTGCACTCATCAATGATTTTGCATCATTCTTGCAACAAAAACAAACCTTGGTATCTCAAGGAGCTTCTTCTTCTGGAAATGGTTCCCATATTGCCTTGCTTGGGAAGTTTGCAGGATTTCTAGCTGATTCTGACAGTTCAAGGATGATGGTATTCCAGGTATTATGTCTGCCTTTAAAACTGCACTTGATGTGAATATTGAGCATGAATATTGGGTTATTGATTCTGGAGCCACAGATCACATGACTAATCATCTTGAAAGCCTACATGATTTTGAAAAAGTGTCCTCATCTGTATCTGTTGCTAATGGCAAAGGTGCTTCTGTGTTAGGAAAAGGAAAAATTCACTTGTTTTCTAATCACATCAAATCTGATGCTTTATACATCCCCTCTTTTCCCTTCCAATTATTGTCTGTTGGAAAGATTACTAGAGCCTTAAACTGTCTAGCCATTTTTTTCACCTAATGGTGTCTTTTTTCAGGATATTACCACCAAGAAGAAGATTGGTGAATGTTTTTTCTTAAATGGCATGTATTACATATCTACGAAAATGCAGGCCTTCCAAGTCAGTGCTTGTAGTGTCTCTAGTCATCAACTGTGGCATCAACGTCTAGCTCATCCTTCTGAAAAAGTGATGTCCATTTTGTTCCCTGCCTTGAACCAAGAAAGCAAGCATTGTGAAGTTTGTCATATGTCCAAATTTTCTAGATTACCTTTTAGTTCCTCTGTGTCTAGATCTTGTAATCCATTTGAAATCATCCACTCTGATATTTGGGGACCTATCATGCAATCCTTTGATGGATATAGGTATTTTGTAACCTTCATTGATGATTTTACAAGGATTACTTGGGTGTATTTGCTTAAACACAAGAGTGAAATATACGACTTTTTCAAGAATTTCCATAATCTTGTTAGCACTCAATTTTCATCAAAAATTAAAATTCTTCGATCTGATAATGGCTCAGAATACATGTCTCATAAAATGTCCAATTTTTTGGAGCAATTTGGCATCATTCATCAAACAAGCTGTGTTGGCACTCCTCAGCAAAATGGCACTGCAGAAAGGAAAAATAGAGATTTACTGGAAAAAACTCGAGCTATTATGTTTCATGCTAATGTTCCCAAGAAGTACTAGTCTCAAGCTATGCTCACTGCCACATATTTGATAAATCGGTTGCCAAGTAGAGTGTTAGGCTCTAAGTCACCTTTGGAAGTCTTGAAAAATCGGAAAATTGATCTATCTCATCTAAAAGTGTTTGGTTGTGTCTGTTATGTGCATGTTCAAGATACACATCGAGGAAAATTGGACCCTAGAGCAATTAAGTGCCTTTTTCTAGGGTACTCATCAACTCAGAAGGGTTATTGTTGTTACAACTTGGCCACAAGAAAAATGATTGTTTCCCGAGATGTAAAATTTGATGAGTCAGTGAACTATTTTACAGAGAAATTGGGAGTTCATGGACAGGGGGAGTTCTATCAAGATTTATTTCCTTCAATTAATATTTCTACAGAAACTAATGCTCTCACAGATTCTGAAATTGAAATTAATGCAGTTAATCATAATGGAGATGTTCAAGCCACTAACCATGAGCCAGTTCATCATGATGAATTTGCAAATCAAGTTGAACTCGTTGTTAATGAGGATTCCCCTCCTTCTGTGTTTCCTGCTGGTCTTAGGAGAAATCCCATCAGAACTAGAGATGCACCTGCAAAATTCAAGGATTATGTTGCATATACTTCCAAATATCATGTTTCAGATTTTGTGAATTATGACAAATTGTCCCCTACTTATGCAGCCTTTCTCAGTTCCTTGGACAAATTTCATGAGCCTCGAAATTTTCAAGAAGCTGTTGAACATGAAAATTGGCAGAAAGCTATGCAAGATGAGTTAACAGCCCTTGAAAACAACAAGACCTGGAGCATTGTGAAGCTTCCTGAGGGAAAAAAAGATGTTGGCAGCAGATGGATCTACAAGAACAAACTTCATGCTGATGGAACCTTGGAGAGGCATAAAGCACAATTAGTAGCTCGTGGTTTCACTCAAACATATGGAGTGGACTACAAGGAAACCTTTGCACCAGTTGCAAAGATGAATACAGTGAGAGTTTTGTTGTCTGTTGCAGTTAATAAAAATTGGTCTTTACATCAAATGGATGTAAAGAATGCTTTTTTGAATGGTGAATTACAAGAAGAGGTATATATGAGATTGCCTCCTAGACATCCATAAGCTACTGATCCAAGCTTGGTCTGCAGACTACATAAAGCTATTTATGGCTTGAAACAGTCACCTAGAGCATGGTATGCAAAGGTTAGTTCAGTTCTTGAAGGAGTAGGGTTTTCTAGAAGCAATGCAGACTCTTCATTGTTCATTCGAGATGGTTTACATGGAAAGCTGATGGTTCTTATATATATGGATGATTTTATTATTACTGGTGATAATTGTAATGAAATTTTGTCTCTCAAGCAGTCACTTCAAGCAAAATTTGCAATGAAAGACTTGGGAGTTCTCAAGTATTTCCTTGGTATTGAAATGGCATCTTCTCACAAGGGTTTATTTCTTAATCAGCGAAAGTATGTGCTAGATCTTCTTGCTGAAGCAGATGTTCTTGATTGCAAACCAGCTAAAACCCCCTTGGAAGCAAACTCATTCTTGACTCTCCTAGAAATTCTCTCTCTAACTTGCAGGATTATCAAAGGTTAGTTGGAAAACTCATTTACCTCACAATTACTCGCCCTGATATCTCCTATGCTGTGAGCATTGTTAGCCAATTCATGCATGCCCCAACTGACCACCATTTGAGAATTGTGAAACGCATTCTAAGATATTTGAAAGGCTCCATTGGTAGAGGAATTATTCTCAGGTGCAATGATCATACAGATATAGTTGGTTTTGTTGATGCTGATTGGGCAGGGAATGCACTTGATCGAAAAAGTACTATTGGCTTCTGCACCTTTGTAGGTGGCAATTTAGTAACATGGAGAAGCAAGAAGCAGGGTGTTGTAGCTCGATCGAGTGCAGAGGCCGAATATAGAGCAATGGCATCTGCAGCTTGTGAATTAATTTGGTTAAAAGGTCTCCTAGCTGATTTAGGTTTTCCTACTTGCAAGCCTATCTCTCTTCATTGTGATAATCAAGCTGCCATGCATATATCATCCAATCCAGTGTTTCATGAGCGCACTAAACATATTGAAGTTGACTGCCACTATATTAGAAATCAGGTACAAGCTCAAGTGATTGAAACTAGATATACTCGCAGTGAAGAACAACTAGCTGACATTTTCACCAAGTCCTTGCCTTCTGATCAATATCAGCTCATCTTAAGCAAGCTTGGCTCAATTAATATCTTTGAGCCAGCTTGAGGGGGAGTATTGCAGCATGGTTCTATGTATGGAAGCATGGTTCTATGTATGGACTGATTGATTCATAGATTCATGGATCTGTTTTACTTTAGTTGGTTCACCTGCTGTTTACTGTGCAGCATGGTGGTAAGACATGGGTTTAATCTCTGCCCCGTTAGTTTTAGTTTAGGAGAAATAGTGTTTTTTGCTTGTATAAAAACGTTGTTCATTGTATATCCAGTTTCAACAATCTTAATACAAAAAAGAGAAAATTGCTCCATATGCCTTTGTTCATGCCTATGGATTTCTACAATAGGGAAGATAAACAGTACCTGATTAGGTGTGGCTGGAGGAGGCTGATTTTGATGATCATTTTCAGAGCCAAACCATATCCTTTGGCCAGGAAGTGAACCATCAGGAGGCACAAGAAGCTCAACTTTCTCATTGGAGGCATCGGAAGCGTCCATAAGCATTCCAAAAGACTTGACAGCCCGCATGTTCCTAGGCTTCAGATTAGTAAGGACAACTACTTTTATCTCCTGTGTCAAACATTTTGGTGGTTAATACATTTCTTTTGGAAGGAAGAAACTTCCATTCCAACTGTAAAATAAACCACCGACTAGGAGTCCACTCTAAACAAAATAAAAGTACAAACAGAAATGAACTCTGCACAAAAGCTTGTAACTAGAAGAAAGACCAACCCCTATAGGCAACTAAATCAGAAGCCGAGATCGAAGAGATTAGTCCAACTCAATCTCTCTATTATCAGGAAAGTAAAAAAAAAAATGAATGACCAGATGAAACCCAAAACCCTGCTATTACTAAGCAGGGTTAACAAGGCCTTTGACCTTTCGCAAACAATCCTGCAGTTGGAAGCTACCGGACAATGATGAGAATTCTAACAGTTCCCCAAAAGATCTCTATTCCAGTCTCAGAAATAGAAGTCTATAGTATTATGCACTATAAAACTCAAACTCCAATAACTTCGCCATGGTATTCTACAATAACTAGAAAGGGAAGTTCTTATTTTGAATTTGAAAACGTAGTCACATGGTCTATATTTCTTATAAAGGGAATTGTCACATTGCTCACTACCTCCCGCCTCCTACAGTTTGCAAAAGCCACTAAAGTTTTAACTTTGGTTGTCAAAATGGGATCTGCTTTGTTCAAACAGTAGTTTAATGATGATTTCTAATTTTTTTTTTGGTCTTAAAATGAGTAATCCATTAAGCCTCAAGGGCAAAAACAGAGAAGAACACAGCAAGCTACAACAAAATGAGGTAGAAACTTCCACACTAAGGTACATGGGGCCGTGGAAGGCCATCACTCCTGAGAACCGAAATCAAAGAGGTTACCCCAGTCCAAAGAACACAACCTCATTTAGCAAGAGCGTCAGCAACACGGTTAGCTTCGAGAGGGATCCAATCCCAACTTATTCCGCTAAATAAAGTCTCTTCTTATATTGACATTTTCAGTAGCTTTTCTAAGGTAATCGCTAGTGTTAGATGAAGAAGTACCTGCATAATGGAGATATCGATATGTATGTATCCCAACTATATAACCTAATATCTAATAATACAACTCTCCGACTATGTTGCCACCAGAACATAGATTTGACAACACTAAATTTCATCTTGCCATTAGGAGCATACAAAGCACATTGAGTGCACCTACTAGGACAATGCTCATAGCTTATTGAAAACAAAAAATATATATTAGAAACTAAAACAATATCAAAGTAAAAATTGAAAAACATAATTTCCCTATATGGGCTCATTTCCTTGACCTAGGCCCGGTCCAAAAGGATAGCCCAAGCCCAAGCTGAGGTTAAGGAGAGGAGGGAAGGCACTGCCGATAGCCCTATCACAGCCACCGTTTCCCCCCGCCGCTAGAGCCAAGACACCAAAGCCCACCAATTTCGGCCAATCCCGAGTCAGAGTGAGAAACCCTGACAAAATTGACCAAGGAACAACCAAATCCACATCTAGATCCAGATCGGAGACGAAGAAAACTCCATGCCGAAATGATCAGATTCCATCCAGATCCTTGTTGCCGATATGTCGTCCTTCAAACCACGATGGTCTTGTCGCACCGCCAATCTCCATTCCGCAGAGGTTCAACAATTCTTCTCTCCCCTCTCCTCAGTCACCTACGTTGCCATAAACCCCTCAATCCCAAAGGATGAATGAGGAGTCTGACGTACGCACAACACACAACCCACAACCCACAACCCACAAAGGGACAAACGAGTCCCGTCCGACAACAACGAAAGGAGCACACCGCCGAACAGGGAGAAGGTAGGTTTAGAGAGAGAGAGCTATGTGATAGGGGTTTTAACTTTTCTTGTAAACATAAAATTTTTTTTTGATTGTTTACACATGTAGAAAGCTAAGCAAGAATTCCTAATGATGAATCTATCTAGTTTGTTCGCGTTCATGTTAGTAATCCTAAATCAAATCTCTCTGACCTAAATTTTTTGCATTATTGATTATGGAATCAAGGCTTCGTATCCGATTTTATTCCAATTTGGCACTTATGTTTGAGTAATTGGATACCATAAATGCCCACATGTGACCGAAAATTTTGATAAAATACAACTAGTTTTTTTAATCAAACAGCAACTCATTTGTATTTCATCTGAATGCCGACAATAAGAGCTATCTCTTATGACTCAAAAACTAGCAATCACTAAGCAAAATTAACCAACAAAGCTAAGATTCACCCACATTTTTATGATCATGAAATACAAAATTAGCAGTATACATATGACGTAGAAGACTTGAATAAAATTTAACAATCGCACCATTGTATAACTGCGACGCGACTCAAGTTAAACTAGAAAATGATAGGCCATAAAGACCCAATCCAGCCAAGCCCACACAAAAGCAGCACCATTCATAGTAAACACCCAAGGCCAGACCCAATAGGCCCAAAACCAGAGCCTCTCGACCCCAAAGAGAAGCCTAGTCTCAGCAGCAATCCAAGTCAGAACCCAAAAAGCCCAAAAAAAAACTTGATAAGGCCACTAAGCCCAATTTTGCTAGATTGGCTCCACCACAACGTGAGGATACCATGCCCGCCGCCGTCGTAGCAATCATCACCGCAGGGAAAAATATCACCGTCGGTACAGTCTTCCCTGCAGTGACAAGCACCAACCTAAGTCCAACACAAAGCCAATTGAATTTTTCGCCATCGATCAAGTTAGCGAACCCAACACCAAAACCTAGCATCGTCGTTGTTGTTGACCAAAGCTCGCTGTCACTAGCAGCGCCGCCAACGATCCAAATTATCAACATCACAAACCAAGGACGTTGTCCCTAGAACTATAACAAAAGATTGATAACAACAATCCCCAATCTCACCACTGCCAACTTCCCACATGACTCCAACAAAACCAAATCGAATCGGCATCACCTCCTTATGAGTAGCACCATCTTCGATAGGGTAAAGAGAGAGGGTCCTCCCTCACCACAAGTCCCTCATGAAACCTCCAAAGAAGTAGTGGACAACCACCATATCCGAATCCGGGTCAAGGAGATCCTCCATGTCAAAACACCATAACCGAGAGCAATGGTAAAGAGGATGAGCAGTGCACAGCCTATTGTTATCTCCAAAAAAATAGAGCAGATTTTGTCAATCTTGAAACCCTAGCTGATGGCCAAGGGGAGAGAGCGATAGGGAGAAGTGGAGAACATTATAACTTACTTATTAATACGGAGTTAATTGAGTAGTTATATAGTTTATTAATAGGAAAAAGTCTCCGACATTAACACACTTTCAAGGCGTTTTTATGGTAAAATAGTAGACACGCAAGATTTATTAGTACTAGAAACTACACTCCCTATGAGTGTGGAAGTGGGTAGCTATTGAGTGAGTGAATTTGTGTCATCCCAATTTTTCTCCGCATGTACAAAATAAAATTTGGGATAATGATCATTTGAACAAAAATAACCTAAATTTTGCTCAGTTCAATTTCATTAGCCCATTTCAATATTTGCTTCGGAAATACAAAATTACCCTCATTTTTTTTTCAATTGTCCTCTGTCTCACTCTCACAGTCTCACCCTCAAACTCTCTCTCTCTCTCTCTCTCTCTCTCTCTCTCTCTCTCTCTCACCATTGACGTCCAACGCCCGACGAGCCTCATCGTTGAACAGGAAAATCTCGGTGCTGCAAATCAGACAGATATGCGACTCGCCAGCGAGCCAGGTGTCGTTGCAGTTGATGTGGAATGCGTGGAGGTAGAACGGGAAGAGGCGAAGGTTGTCGTCCGGCTCAAACTCCGATAAGCATATAGCGCAGTCTCCAGTTACGTTGATAGAGCAGGGGCGAGTCAAGTTGGAGACCTTAAACCGTAGGAGGAGGTGCCGGCGGAGGAGGAAGAAGGTGTGGGAGAGACTTTCCGGCGGCAAGAGTTTGAGCTCTGGAGTGGCGTTGCGGTTTGACCTTAAACCATATGATCTATGTGAGCTCGGCATCTACAATGAGCGTCTTTGGGATGAGAAGGTCAAGTGGGGTACTCTTGATGCCTATATGTGCTTGCTGATCGGCACAGATCTTGAGGAGACCATTCACGATACTCGTGTCTCCGGCGCCGCTTCCAAGAAGAAGAAGAAGAGCGTGAGCAAGTAAGTACTTGGTTTATGGTCTAAATTTCATTGTCGTTGTTGTGTTTGTTGAATTAGTCGTTTGTTTTATGGGTTAATCTAGTATACATCAATGTATGCTATACATCTCACATCCAACGGTTGACAACAGATATTATTTGTTTGACCCCACTCATAAAACAATATCGACCGTCGGATGTGGGATGTATAGCATACATTGATGTATACTAGAATTTTCCTTGTTTTATAACTGATTTGGAATTCGGATCTTGTTTAGGCATCAGTCGAGAACTGCAGTTTATGGTTGTTTCAGCTTACGTTGATTTTGTACAAATAGGAGAAATCAATTACAAGTGGGGTATGTTCTTATCTATTGGAGAAAACCACGATTGTCATGGTTATTGAGAGTTAGTAATTATTTTATTGGGGTCAGTAACATGATTACTGAATGTCAATAATTTGTTATTGGATAGTTATTAAGTGTCAGTAATTTGTTCTTAGGAAGTTACTTGTTAGTAATTTATTATTGGGGATTAACGAATTTGAAATTGATGGATTTTAAGATGCCATTATTTATAAACTCCTATAAATTTTATAATTTCATCATCCAAACGCATCATAGAATTTGGATATGAGATTCTGATCTTGCTAATTGTATTTGGTACTAACATATGGGGTGCAAACGAATTTTTCGGAGTAGTACTAATGTAAAATTCAGGCTATTACATAAGAGCAGAGCTTGAAATTTGTAATGAATGGACCTATTTCTATGTACCATTACGGGTACTATTACAACTTCTTGATATATCTGTATATCGCAGCAGAAAGATATGTAACGATCATTGAATGTGTTCAGGTATATCGTAATAAGTTTGCAATCGACTCTAGTTTTCTTAAAGTTCTGTACCTATTCAAAGAAAAAAAAAAACTACAACCAGTGTATACAAGATGTCTGCCTGTCTAGTGTGCAACTCACGATTTTAAGACAGTTCACAGTTATACGGTTATACCACTGGACCGAATGGTACTGAATACTAATAACACATGTTCTGTGAGAAAGTATTAAACGGAGAAGTGGGAGAACATAGCCTAGAAATTCTTTTCTCAATTAAAAAAAAAGCCTAGAAAATTGTTACGGTAATACAAAAAATTTATAATTTTCTCATCCACACATGTTCGATCCCCACTGCCAGCATACCTCGTTAGTTCGCGATCTGGAAATTATCATGTGACAGGTACTTGTCCGTCGTAAGTCATTCATCGTTAAGACTATGGTATTGCGCTAAAACGTTTTGTAACAAAAAAAAAATTAAGGACCTAGATCGAGATAATCAATCATATATATAGTCCGATCTTTCTTCCGCCTCATCGAAATAATCTTTCTGAAATATTCTGTGATTCAATTTCATATCGCTCGTTTCTTCCATTTTCTCTGCCTTTTGAATGGAGAACGACAACGCGAAATTGGTCCCTAACGGTGGACTCAAACCGAACCCCAGCAACAACCGAGAAGACAACCCTACTCTTAATCGTTGCGGAGACGAAGAAGAAGAAGAACAAGTGACTACCCAATTGCCGGAGCCTCCTTCTCCTAATGCCCCGCAGTCCTCAAGAACTCCCTTCACTAATCTCAGTCAGGTCGATGCTGACCTTGCTCTTGCTCGGACTCTCCAAGAACAGGTCCCTCAACTCACCGTTTGTAATTTATTTTGCTTATTTTTTCCCCGATGGTCTCTCAATTTTGATGAGGTGAACTTCGGTTGCCCTAGGATTTATTTTTTTAATAAAAGCCACGGTAGAATCTGAATTCTTGCCCATTTGTGCTGAAAACTGATACAAATTTATTTAGGCCTCGACTCACAGGTGTTTGATCCTTGCAAGTTGGGCCTGCATAATCAATCCCATTTTGCTATCCAACTTGTTTGTCAGCTAGTCTGTGTGTTAGTGGTGAATGATTCAGCCTAATGTGTAATTTTCTTTCATTACATTAATTTTTATCACCCATTGGAGAGCCTTGGTTTTATGTTATATGAATAACCATTGTTTAAATTGCTGTTGTCTTTCCTTTATCTAATCCTAATGTAAATGACATTCAATATCAACAATTTTTTCTTCACTGTTGTCTATTTTGGAAAAGTAGTGTTCTGCTTATTGTCTGAATTCTAATAATCTTTGATTGGATACTAAGTAGGAAAGGGCATACATGATGCTACGAATGAACAATGAAGAGAGCGATTATGGCAGTTGGGAAGCTGGAAGTTATGTGCATGGTGATGAAGATGATTTCCATGATGATACTGACGAAAATGATGATGATGGAACTGATGCTGATGATGAAGAAGAAGATGCATTTGATGTGCACGCTCATGATGATGGTGGAGACGATAATTACCCCAGTGTCGTTTATGATCCCACTGTTTTTTCAAGTGATGAGGCGTATGCAAGAGCCCTGCAGGATGCTGAAGAGAGAGACATGGCAGCTAGACTGCTGGCCCTTGCAGGAATTGATGACCGTGAGTGCTTGTTACTGCTGTAAATTTTACAGTGACTTTTATTCTATTGCTTGTGAAATTCGTGAACTGTTGTGATAATTTATGCTTCTGTCATCTTCTTATGTTGTCAGGTGAAGCTGAAGACACAGAGGATGAGGGAGGTAACTCACAGGTATTAAATTATTGCTAACTATTCGTTATCATAGCATCTACAAATCGATTTAATACTTCATACTGTGTTTGTTTATTTATATTTATTTTATATGTTCTATAAACAATTTTAAACTGTTTTGTTCTTTTAAATGACAATTGTGCATCATGTTAAGTATTGTGCTCGTCTGAATCCCATTTCATTTTAAGTTAGAGGTACTAGCACAACCTGATTACGCAACTTTGTAAACATAATAAACTTTCAAAAACTCATATATATATATATGTATGTTATTTTTAAAATTTTGAATTTCAGATGTTCAAGCTCCCTAAATGATACTTTGTCCAAAATTGCAGCATCTTTTTATGTACCAAGTATCATTGTTTTCTTTGACAGTAAGGATTCCCACCTCCGGTGCTGGTAAGGTCGGGACTGTGGTCGTCCGTCTCCGCTTTAGCTTTTCCTTTACTTCTCAGGAGTCAATTATTGTATATGTGGAAAAATAGGATTCGTTTTTATGTGCAAGATGAAGTAGTCAAACTTCCAGACCCATTTGATTAAATAAAATATCTAAAGAGTTATTAAAGAAATTAGATATATAGAAGGCAAGGGAAGACGGAGGAAGAGAATATGATTATAGATAGATCTAACACTATATATTATTGTAATTCCTTCACAAGTCTTATACTTTCTTAACCTCTCTTCTAATTCTCATCGTCAGCTTTTCTCTCTCAATAAAAGAACAAAAACCTCATGAATATTGAACTGATGATTGTATTGAACTCCAAAGTCATGTGAACTAATGAGTTTCTCTCCACGTGACTATATCAAGATTAAGAAATTGATGTGCTCTTTGATTATGTGATTATCATTCTATTTTTCACTCTTTTTGTGCTTAAGGAATTTTGATATGCACTTGTTTACTACATACTCACAGTTTCTTACTGTAAATTGTGTGTGAATAATTAAATGTGAATAGGACGTTCTAATACTTGTAATTTTACCATGCATCTTATACATAACTGTTATTGTTTTGAGGATTGTAGTGCATTACTAATTTTCACCAAATAATGTCCTCCACAAGATTTTTTTTTGTTTCTTACCCATTAATTTATGTTGTATGATTACCCTCATTTATATGGAGTATGGACTGTATGGGACTATGCTTGCCTTCACATCCAGAAGATTTGATCGTAGAGTTTTTGTCATCATAAGTGTGTGTGTGTTGCGTGTCATCTCTGGTCTTGCATTAGCTTATTTTTACAATGGAAGTTCCTTTATCCTCTACATGAATCAATAGAAGTTCCTTTATCATTTACAATGCAATTCTGCATTGAATCTATGTTTTTTTTACTGGTTGGTATATAGATTGCTGATGCAATATTTTATCCTTGTACTAGAGAAAACATTATCTGATTTTTAAGAAAACCTATGCATCTGACCAGTGTTGGATTGTAGGATGCATGGGAGGAGGTTGACCCAGATGAACTTTCATACGAGGTAAGCTGGTTCTGGATTCTATTGCATGCATTGGGGTTTTTTTTTGTCCTGTTATGTGAATATTACTAAATTATCTCAGGAGTTACTTGCGTTGGGTGAAGTTGTTGGATCAGAGAGCAGAGGGCTTCCTCCTGATACAATTGCTTCATTGCCTTCAGTGAGCTACAAGATGGGAAGTGGTCAGAATGGAATCAATGAGTCGTAAGCATGTTACTTGACTTTATGAACTTTAATCGAAGCTGTTTTTGTTTCTTATTTTGCACTACTGTTTCAGGTGTGTCATTTGTCGGATAGATTATGACGATGGTGAAAACTTAACAGTACTTTCTTGCAAACACACTTATCATTCTGAGTGCATACATAATTGGTTGAAAATAAACAAGGTATGCTTCGGAAGGTTGCTTTATCCTCTGTCACTCTATAGTTGTCAGTTTTCAAATAAATAGAATCTAGAATAAATTTAGTTCCTTTTGAGAAAGTGATAGTAGTCAGTTATCTGAAATATGTTTTTGGAGATCATAAACTTGTTAGATTTATGCAACATGTGGTTACCAAAGGCAGTGGGTTGCTATAACAATACTGCTGCTTTTGTAAGTATAGTGCACAGATATGTTAAATAAATTTGTAGAGTTTCCAAGTCTGTTTCGAGTGCCACTGATGATCGACCTTACTTTTTTTCTAACTTTGCAGTTGTTAATTTGATTCGTAAAAATCATTCAACCAGCACTTTTGGATTGTTTTAGTTATAAGAACTGTCAATCAGTTTGGCATTTGTCAGATTTGATTATGCATTTGTCAAAATTTGACATTTATCAAATTTAGATGCAACTGAAAATGTTTTGGTTTGTTAATTTAAGCAGGGATGTTAATGAAATTTTATGATCAACATCCATTGCATTCTAAATTAGAGGTTGAGATTAATTATATGTTTCTTGTTGTTTTTCCAGAGTTTTCTTTGGTCAAGTTTAGTTTTCTCAAGGCAATAACTGTCAATCATTAATAAGTTTTTGGGGTTCCTAGAAGTCATGTGTGGGACATGTATTGTTTGCCCGGTTCTAGCATTTTGTGTATCTATAATGTTGGTTTTGCTCCAACCACCACATGTGGTTGAGTGATAAGAGCCTCCTACTGTGGAATCCCACACCTGGGTTTGATTCTCATTGACGCTAATTGGAGTTTAAATCGTAATTTATTCTTGGTAACCAGGGGAAGAAACCCCCTGACACTGATTAATCTCTGGGCTTAGAAAGCCTTTGAGGACACCATGTGATCTCGATAAAAGTGTTGGTTTTGTTCTAGTCTCATCTGTGGCTCTGTAGAAGGGCCTCTACGTACTTTTGAAGACTGAAGAAGTTTGATTTTTTTTTTTTTGGTTATTTACAGTTTTTTACTTGAGCGATTGGTGAAGTCTTGGTGGGTGCATTCAATAATATGCTATGATGCCATGTCAATTTGCAGATTTATCAATTTCATTCAATCCCATGCTTTTGATCCAAATCACATGCACCCATTCACTACAACCCCAAAGTCCGCCCTTTTAAGTCCTTTAAAACTGATACTCCTAGGTTGTCCTACTTCAACCTTGTAGTTTTATTTCCAGATTTGGGATGTGTATTGACATCATTCGGATAAGTCAATTTGCTGGACTGCGATTAAATGATGAAAGTTTGGATTTATGAAAATTGTATACACACGTGCCCTAATATATATATATATATATATATATATATATATATATATATATATATATTAGAGTAAAGGATCATTGCAATTCAACTAATACTGGATGTCATAGGACGAAACTTCTTCTTCCTCAACATAGCACGCTGCTACAACTGATTTAAAATCGGAGCAATTCGATTAAGAATTGCTTTCTTCAATTTAATTTTGCAAAAAATTATTTTTAGTTAGTTTAAGAATGTCTCCCATAGACCCTTCTTGATTTATAAATAAATAAAATTTGCAGATGAAATCACGACATACGGTCCAGTTAATAAGAGTCGCACAGTACCCATATACCCAGATTTGATTAAATAAACCGTGTGAATGAGAAAAGGTTAAAAATATGGTATTTACTTTACTTTTTATTGTTTTTTTTAAATTAATGTGAAAAAATGGGTAGAAAATAGAAAAGGAAAAGAAAAAATAATAATACTGCCAATGGGAGGAAGGAAGACGGGACCGACTCGTGGCTTGTCCCTCAAATAACACAATTCCTAATTGGTTTTGATGTATTAAGCCCCAAATCGCAGTTTCGTTCGGTCTATCTCGTTGAATCAATCCGACACTCTCTCTCTGGGATCAAAGAGCTGCTGCTAGCCCTGCTCCTAGTAGTTGTTTGTTTCCATCATCCATCATCCATCATCCATCATCCATCATCATCATCATCATCATCATCATCATCATCATCATCATCATCATCATCATCATCATCATCATCATCATCATCATCATCATCATCATCATCATCATCATCATCATCATCATCTTCTTCTTCTTCTTCTTCTTCTTCTTCTTCTTCTTCTTCTTCTTCTTCTTCTTCTTCTTCTTCTTCTTCTTCTTCTTCTTCTTCTTCTTCTTCTTCTTCTTCTTCTTCTTCTTCTTCTTCTGCTGTTCTATGTTGATCGATCTCCTGCTGCCGATGCTTCCATAATGCTGTGCGATTGAGATATGAAGGATGGGATTGGAATCGGTTGGTGGTTTCCTGGGCTTAATTGGTCGCTTCTGTAATTCTTTTATTTAATTTAATGGAGGGCATCGAGCAAGTAGCTTGATTTTGGGGTTTTGGACCATGGATGAGCTCAATCCTACTTCTGCCTCTTCCTGGCGTCCCAGCCAGCTCCTCTTTACTCCATATGAACCACAACCACAACCAGCCAGCACCAAGTCCCAACCTTTACGCGTTACCAGAAGACCGGTGAGTCCCCCCTTATTGTCTCAACCAAGTCACAACTTAATTCATATACAGGGTTAGCTAGTTGTATATATCAAGCTCTACTGGAGGGAGAGTTTTCCCAGTTCAGAAATTGTACTACTTACCTGTCCTACTCCCTATTAGAGTTTTGCTTGGTTTGAGTTTGATACTGATGTTGAGAATCCATAAAGCTTCATTCAACTACTTTCAGTTAAGTTGGTTACTTCACTAGATTATAATCATACAAATCTGATCTTTTGCATGATTGCAGGAATAGAGTTAGGCTGTTATCAATGTACAATTAAATCATGCCATGTTTTTTTCCCTAAAACATGTCATACTTTAATCCCTAAAACATGTCATTTTTATTCCCTAAAACATGCCATATTTTATGCCTTTAATGATCATCTTCTATTTAATTATTGCATGACTTGGCTCCATCTTTTTTTCTTTAATTATCTCTTTAATCCAATCTGAAAATAAGAAAATAAAATCATAAGTAAGAGATAATTAGTTTCAAAACCTAACAAGGATTCATAGTCAAACTAGGACTTTAAACCAATTATTTGTTTTAACTCATGTAAGCACAAAAATGCATCAAATACCACTCAAGACTCTTACTACGACTCAATAACTCAATAGTATAACAATAAGGGCTAAGAAAAGTACAAATTGAGGTAAAAACATGTTAAGAACGTCGCACAAAGTGCTCCTATCAATTACAATAATAAACTATTCAATTTTATCATTTATTATTACCATAAATTATTGTATATTCTTATATTGTTAGCTTGCAATAATTTATTCATATTTTTGACTGGTTGTAATATAAGTTTGAATTGTTCAAGAAAGTGTTATTTGGTTATGCAAATTTTCTGCCAAATCATGTTTTAGAGGATGAGATGGAGAAGCTATTGGAATAAAATTTGGGCAATTTGTTTCCAAAATCTCATTTTCCCCAAAATGCGTAATTTGTTAGAGATATTTAGGGTTTAGGGTTTAGGGTTTAGGGTTTAGGGTTTAGGGCTCAAATTCAATAGAAACTCGCATCAGAAAGCCGTTCAGAACAATACTCAAACGAGAATTGAAAATATACACAAATTGGAATAGTAAAGATACACAAACGATAAAAAGGTACTCAGTTTGAAAGAAACACTCTCCCACACTTGCAAAAGATACACAAATTGAATTCACATGTGTTTCTACTGAAAATATACACAAATTGAAATAGTAAAGATACGCAAACGATAGAAAGATACGCAGTTTGAAAGAAACACACTCCCACACTTGCAAAACTCTCAAATTCAATAGAAACTCGCATCAGAAAGATACTCAAACGAGAATTGAAAAGATACACAAATTGGAATAGTAAAGATACGCAAACGATAGAAAGATACGCAGTTTGAAAGAAACACACTCCCACACTTGCAAAACTCTCAAATTCAATAGAAACTCGCATCAGAAAGCCGTTCAGAAAGATACTCAAACGAGAATTGAAAAGTTACACAAATTGGAATAGTAAAGATACTTAAACGATAGAAAGATACGCAGTTTGAAAGAAACACACTCCCACACTTGCAAAACTCTCAAATTCAATAGAAACTTGCATCAGAACAATACTCAAACGAGAATTGAAAAGATACACAAATTGAAATAGTAAAGATACGCAAACGATAGAAAGATACTCAGTTTGAAAGAAACACACGCCCATAGAAAGATACGCAAACGATAGAAAGATACGTAGTTTCTATTGAATACGTATCTTTTCAAACTGTGTATCTTTCTATCGTTTGAGTATCTTTACTATTCTAATTTGTGTATCTTTTCAATTCTCGTTTGAGTATCTTTCTAAAGCGAGTTTCTATTGAATTTGAGAGTTTTGCAAGTGTGGGCGTGTGTTTCTTTCAAACTAAGTATCTTTCTATCGTTTGTGTATCTTTACTATTCCAATTTGTGTATCTTTTCAATTCTCGTTTGAGTATCTTTCTGATGCGAGTTTCTATTGAATTTGAAAGTTTGGCAAGTGTGGGAGTGTGTTTCTTTCAAACTCTGTATCTTTCTATCGTTTGCGTATCTTTACTAATCCAATTTGTGTAACTTTTCAATTCTCATTTGAGTATCTTTCTGAACGGCTTTCTAATGCGAGTTTCTATTGAATTTTAGAGTTTTGCAAGTGTGGGAGTGTGTTTCTTTCAAACTGCTCTTTCTATCGTTTGCGTATCTTTACTATTCCAATTTATGTATCTTTTCAATTCTCGTTTGAGTATCTTTCTGATGCAAGTTTCTATTGAATTTGAGAGTTTTGCAAGTGTGGGAGTGTGTTTCTTTCAAACTGCGTATCTTTCTATCGTTTGCGTATCTTTACTATTCCAATTTGTGTATCTTTTCAATTCTCGTTTGAGTATCTTTCTGAACGGCTTTCTGATGCGAGTTTCTATTGAATTTGAGAGTTTTGCAAGTGTGGATGTCTGTTTCTTTCAAACTGCGTATCTTTCTATCGTTTGCGTATCTTTACTATTCCAATTTGTGTATCTTTTCAATTCTCGTTTGAGTATCTTTCTGAACGGCTTTCTGATGCGAGTTTCTATTGAATTTGAGAGTTTTGCAAGTGTGGGAGTGTGTTTCTTTCAAACTGCGTATCTTTCTATCGTTTGCCTATCTTTACTATTGCAATTTGTGTGTTTCTTTCAAATCTCGTTTGAGTATCTTTCTGATGCGAGTGTGGGCGAGTGTTTTGCAAGTGTGAACGGCTTTCTGATGCGAGTTTCTATTGAATAGATACACAAACGAGTTATCTCAAATTTGAGAGTTTTGCAAGTGTGGGCGTGTGTTTCTTTCAAACTGTGTATCTTTCTATCGTTTGAGTATCTTTACTATTCCAATATGTGTATCTTTTCAAATCTCGTTTGAGTATCTTTCTGATGCGAGTTTCTATTGAATTTGAGAGTTTTTGCAAGTTTGGGAGTGTGTTTCTTTCAAACGAAAATACGAATAATAAAGATACGGCTTTTTCAAACTGAGTAACTTTATATCTTTCCATAGTCAGAAAAACTCTCAAATTTCAGATAACTCGTTTGTGTATCATTCAATAGAAACTCGCATCAGAAAGCCGTTCAGAAAGATACTCAAACGAGAATATAATGTGCCCATAGCTCTCTCTTAACTGAATGGATTACTCAAATCGAGTACCATTCTTTTTAATGCGAGTTTCTACTGAATTTGAGAGTTTTGCAAGTGTGGGAGTGTGTTTCTTTGAAACTGCGTATTTTTCTATCGTTTGCGTATCTTTACTATTCCAATTTGTGTAACTTTTCAATTCTCGTTTGAGTATCTTTCTGAACAGCTTTATAATGCGAGTTTCTACTGAATTTGAGAGTTTTGCAAGTGTGGGCGTGTGTTTCTTTCAAACTGTGTATCTTTCTATCGTTTGAGTATCTTTACTATTCCAATATGTGTATCTTTTCAATTCTCGTTTGAGTATCTTTCTGATTCGTTTGAGTTTCTCTCAATAGAAACTCGCATCAGAAATCCGTTCAAATAGGAATCGAAAAGATACACAAATTGGAATAGTAAAGATACGCAAACGATAGAAAGATACGCAGTTTGAAAGAAACACACTCCCTGTAATAATCCTAAAATTTCAAACAATATTAGTTTGATTTGAATTCTATAAAATTGCGAATTTTAATTAGAATGAATGTGATTGGTTGCGACGTTATGAAACGAGTAACGGATACGTTCTCGGAACGTTTAATTAGAAAAACGTTACGTTTCCGCAATTTATATGTCGACTTTTATTCCGTCGCTCGGTTGTGAATACTTTCTTCACGAAAGTTGTAGAGCTCATCGATACGAGTTCGTGAGTATGTGACGCGTTCTAATCGGATGTCGGACGTAGAAGTTATTAACGTCGGAAGTTAGTTTCCGATTTTGGAAACTAGTATATAAAGGGATTTTTAGCAGTTAGGTTTTCCAAAATTGGAAACTCTCTCTCTCTCCTCACTCTCTCCGTCTCCCTCTCTTCTCTGCCCCGAAAACTCTCTCCCTCACCTCAGAAAATCGCCTCTGTGCGATCTGCCTCCCTAGGCCGCCGTGACGTGCACCGCCCAGCCCTTCGACGTCGCAAGGACCTCTGCAGCCACCCTCCAGCCTGCCAGCTCGTGCTTCGCCTCCGTGAGGACCCCTGACGTCGCCACAGTCTCTGCAAGTCGCTGCGCCGATCCTCCTCGCCACCACCGTGCTCAAGGCGAGCTCTCCATCGTCGAATTGAGGTGAGGGTTAGCTTAATTAGGTTGTTGTGATGTTTGGATGTGATTTTTGTGGTTGTTGATTCGTGTTGGAGGAGATCGGAGGAGGAGGATTTTGAGGGAGATGCCGCCGCCTTAGGCGGCGCGTGTGGGCGTGTGGAGGGGGCTAGGCACGGCGTGAGGCCGTGGGAAGGAAGAGGGAAGGAAAACGGAGGTTTTGGGGACGGCGGTGTCGTGACACGCGTTGGGGTTAGCGTCGGCGCGTGTGCCCCACGCGCGGCCTGCCAGAGGTGGCGCGTGCATCCCACGCGCCGCCACGTGCAGCGGCGTGAACAATGTTTCCGGAAGGGTATTTTTGTAATTTATTTATGTACGGTAAATGTAAATGTAAATTTTATTTATGTACGATAAATGTAAATTTTATTTACGTACGTTAATTGTAAATGTAAATTACTTTTAGTAAAGGTAAAAAGTAATTTTAAAAGGGTAATTCGGTAATTATTATTTACTGAGACAGTACGTACTTTTGAATAGTATTTATACGTACAGAAATACGCAAATAGTATGTACTCGTACATAGATACGTATTGGATGTGTATTTGTACAGTAATACACAAATAGTAATTACGTGAACAGTGAATAGTGAACAGTAACACTGAATAGTAATGGTGAACAATAAATTCGTAAAACCAAATCTACCCTTGTGGTGATTCTAAGATTTTTGCAAGAGTTTTAAATATTGAAATACGACATGTATACAATATAGTTGATTACATATATATTGTATAAATGGTAATAAGTATATATATATAGTTTGCTATATTATATACTGTTATGAATACATTTGAAATTAGTCATTTCTATGACGAACATATGAATTAGTTTGTACATGACTTTAATATGAAGTTTGTTAAACGTTTTGTCTTCGGGCGTGTTTATAAATTATGACGTGTATATGATATAGTGGAGTATATATGTATTGTAATAATTGTAAATAAATACATATATATATATAGTTTGCTATATAATATATTGTTATGATTTTATCGTGATGATGTCATATTGAAGACAAGATTTTATCGAGCATGTGATTTTGATTTGTACAATATGATGTGACATTATTGTACGTGATTTAACATGGAGATTGTTAAAATGTGAGTTATCTTCGGACCTGATGTTTGGTACAATATGATGTGAGATTATTGTACGTGTTTGGCAAGTCGGAACCTAGCCTTTGGCCGGGCGAAAGTTACGATACAGTTAGAGCTCTACTCTGTCAGCTTGAGTCCTGCATGTGAGGTAACGGGTGGTTATCTGCTAATGAGTACTCATATTGTTTTGATATTGGGTAGCGGGTGGTTGCCCAATATCGGCGGTGTATTACGAGAGGGGTAACAGATGTGTACCAGCGATCTTGGTACCCGTAATATAAATGCATTTGGGTAACCAGAAGGGTTACTTAATTTCTCATGAGCGTTTTATTTCATATTTCTTTGGGACGACCAGATGGGCCGTCCATTGACTCATGAGTGCATTTATATTTGTTTGATTTCTGAATTTTCGTATATATTGATATGCGAGTTATATATTTTCATTTTACTCATACGAGCTGTAAAGCTTACCGGGTTTGTGTTTACAATCCCGGTGCACAAATTCAATGGTGTAGGGGATACTTCCGCAGGTGCTGATTAGTGGAGATTGAGAGACGACTCCGGAGGCTCGAAGTTGTTCGTTACCCTGCTTGTGGTGAGATTTCTAGAGTGGATTTGTGAGTGAGAATTTGTGAGCATTTATTTGTGAGATTTGTGAGAGATTGTGAGGAATATTACATTTCCATTTTATGTATGGATTATAAATTTGGTTTGTAATAATTGGTTTCTCTGAGTTGTATTGGGAACTCAGAAATGATCCGCTGTGACATTTTAAATGATTTCGATTTCATTGAGATTATTTTGTGTTTAACGACTTTAAAATTTTGAGTTTTTAAGCTCGAAATTTTGGGGTCGTTACAGTTGGTATCAGAGCCTAAATGTGTATTTGGCGATTATCAATATCATCCGGGAGCGATGATCCGACTGCAGGCGGGCACCCATCACATGCTTTAGGAGCCATACCTTATGGTTTGGTCCTCTAGGGAGTATCGTGATGATACTTCGATGTTTTATCTTGTTCTGAAATTTCATGTTGATATCTATTGAATCTGTTATGGTTGAATTCGAGACTTCACAAGTATTGACTAAGTGTTCCATTGTTTGAAGGTGATGAACACAGATAAGGGCCGAGGACAGGGCCGAGGACGGGCGAGAGGCCGAGGTCGAGGTAGGGCCGCAGGCCGAGTCCGCAACGTGGAGAACCTTTTTGAGGAGGCTGCTACACAAGAAGAGCAGGTTGAGCCAGCTACTGCAGTTAGAGATGACGGCCGAGTGTTGAAGCTGATCAAGGATATTAGTGCACTGTCAGCGCCAACTTTTCATGGAGGACTAGATCATATGGTAGCTGACCATTGGATCGAGGGTATGGACACTTATTTTGAGATGATAGAGTGCACAGAGATTGAGAAGAGAAAGATAGCTACATTCTTTCTAAAAGGTGATGCTCTCGACTGGTGGAAGAGCATGAGACAGACTGTGGATGTGTCTACATTCACATGGGGAGGTTTCACTACCATTTTCCGAGAGAAGTATTTTCCACCCTCTGTACAGGAGGACTCAGAGTTGGAGTTTTTGGCACTGGTACAGGGAGACATGACTGTTAGAGAGTATGATGCTCGATTTTCGCAGCTGTACCGGTATGTCAGGCTTATGGGTACGACCGCCTTAGCTCAGAAATATCTACGAGGGTTGAAACAGGAGTACAAGACCATGATATCAGTCCTTTGCCTGACTACTAAGGAGTTGATATTTGAGAGTGTCATGAGCTTGGAGCAAGCAAATAAGACACAAGCAGGAGATGTGGGAAGTAGGGATGCAAAGGGAAAAGGCAAGGCAATATGTACAGGTAGCGAGCACTCAGGACCGACGGGTAGGTCATGGAAGAGGCCAAGACCCCACTATCAGGGCCTGGCAGGGGCAACACCCCTAGCTATCAGGGCTGCACCAGTCAGACCATTGGCAACGGTGAGGTTTTATGGCTGCAACGAGATGGGCCATTACGCCTCAGCATGTCCGAAACCGAAGAGAGCAGGCTGCCACAGGTGCGGACAAGTGGGACACATAGCTCGAGATTGTACCCGACCTCTTCAGGGTAGACAGGAACGGCCGCAGAGACAGCTACCAGCGGGCCAAGCTAGATTGTTCGCAGTGGGTCAGCGAGACACATGGGTGGAAGGTACATTATCACTTTTTGACTACCTTGCTAGAGTACTGTTTGATACGGGAACATCGCATTCATTTATTGCTAGTTCGGTAGTAGAGTTGCTAGGGTTGATTCCTACACCTCTTGGGAACGCTTTATGTGTCACTTCGCCCCTCGGAGTGTCACTTGAGTTAAAGACAATCTTCAAAGCTTGTCCGATTTTGATTGGAAGTAGAGAGTTCTCTGTTTCGTTGATTGTGATTCCGGACCACACTTATGATGTGATCTTGGGGATTGATTGGTTGAGACCACAACAGACTGTGATTGATTGTTTTGACATGGTGGTGTCATTTCATAGACCTGGGGAGCCTGCGTTTCGTTATCGTTGCCTCAAGTCTGATAACGCCATGAGATCAGGAGTTTTGGCACATGTGGAGTCGGTGGATCAGAAAGTAACTATCGCAGACATTGTGGTAGTATCTGAGTTTGGTGAAGTGTTCCAAGAGATACCGGGGCTACCTCCTCGAAGAGTGGTAGATTTCTGCATTGATGTAGTACCTGGTACAACACCTGTGTCAAAGGCACCTTATACAATGGGGCAGAATGAACTTAAGGAGCTGAAGGTGCAGATCGATGAGCTATTAGACCAAGGGTTCATTAGACCTAGTGTTTCACCTTGGGGAGCACCTGTGTTATTCGTGAAGAAGAAAGATGGTTCTCTACGGTTATGTGTAGACTACAGAGAACTGAACAAGGTGACCATCAAGAATAGGTACCCCTTACCTAGGATTGATGACTTGTTCGATCAGCTCAAAGGTGCTACGGTGTTCTCTAAGATTGATTTGAGATCCGGTTATCATCAGCTCAGAGTGAAGGAAGAAGATATATCGAAGACAGCCTTCAGGACCCGGTATGGACATTATGAGTTTGTTGTCATGCCATTTGGTCTAACGAATGCACCAGCTGTCTTTATGAATTTGACGAACCAAGTATTTAGCCCGTACTTGGATGAGTTTGTTGTGGTGTTTGTGGATGACATTCTGATATACTCCAAGACACAAGAAGAACATGTGGTGCATCTGAGGACGGTGTTGCAGACCTTGAAGGAGGCGAGACTGTATGCCAAGCTAGAGAAGTGTGAATTCTGGAAAGAAGAGGTCAAATTCCTTGGTCATGTTGTCTCAAAAGATGGAGTACTAGTGGACCCGTCAAAGGTAGAGGCAGTAAAGAATTGGAGTCGTCTAAAGAACCCTACAGAGATTCGTAGTTTCCTCGGTTTGGCAGGTTACTATATGAGGTTTATCGAAGGGTTCTCTAGTATTGCATCTTCATTGACCAAGTTGACCAAGAAAGATACTCCGTTCGTGTGGACGGATGCTGGATGCATGTGAGGAAGCAT
The DNA here is from genome assembly GCF_933775445.1 of Argentina anserina. Classification (NCBI taxonomy): domain Eukaryota; kingdom Viridiplantae; phylum Streptophyta; class Magnoliopsida; order Rosales; family Rosaceae; genus Argentina; species Argentina anserina. The sequence goes on along the minus strand of NC_065872.1, from coordinate 16,293 downwards.
TCAGCAAACTAAAGACCAGATTGACCACAGCCCCAGTGTTGACGATTCCATCAAGTGGTGGTGGCTATGTCATTTACAGTGATGCTTCGCTCCAAGGTTTGGGTTGTGTGTTGATGCAGCATGGAGGAGTGGTTGCTTATGGCTCGAGACAGTTGAAGATTCATGAGAAGAATTACCCAACACACGACCTAGAGCTTGCGGCAGTTGTGTTTGCCCTGAAGATTTGGAGACATTACTTGTATGGAGAGAAGTTTCAACTCTTTTCAGATCATAAGAGTTTGAAGTACTTGTTCTCTCAGAAGGAGCTGAATATGAGGCAGAGGAGATGGATGGAACTCCTCAAGGACTATGACTTCACATTAGAGTACCACCCGGGGAAGGCAAATGTGGTGGCCGATGCCTTGAGCAGGAAACCGAGAGGCGTGGTGGCTTCATTTATGGTCCAGGAATGGTTCATGCTCGAAACTGCATCAGAGTTTGATTTGGTACCATCGGGAGGAGAACCAAGAGTCTTTCTTGGTAGCGTCACGGTGCAACCCACATTGATCACGAGGATCATACAGGGTCAGGCGCGGGATAGACTCTCACAAGCTAAGTTGGCAGATCTTGTAGTTGATACGCTTGATGAGTGCCCTTCTGAGTGAAGAGTTGGACCCGATGGAGGGTTGAGGTTTGGGGCAAGATTGTGTGTCCCAGATTGTGATGATCTTCGGGAGGAGGTCCTTCGTACGGCACATCGATCATGTTATACCGTTCATCCAGGGAACACCAAGATGTACAAGGACTTATGCAGGCAATTCTGGTGGAACGGTATGAAGAAAGATGTAGCAGAGTTTGTATCGAAGTGCCTTACATGTCAGCAAGTGAAAGCAGAACATCAACGACCAGCTGGCATGTTGAAACCACTGACTATCCCTCTTTGGAAGTGGGAGGAGATATCTATGGATTTTGTGACCGGATTGCCTAGATCGAAGAAGGGTCACGATGTCATATGGGTGATTGTCGATCGGTTGACGAAGTCGGCTCACTTTCTTCCAGTGTCGATGAAGTACTCCGTGGACGTGCTTGGGAAACTATATGTGGATGAGGTAGTGAGACTTCATGGTGCTCCAGTTTCTATTGTTTCTGATCGAGATGCACATTTCACTTCGAAGTTCTGGGGTGGTTTGCAGAAGGCGATGGGCACTACCCTGGATATGAGTACAGTTTTTCACCCTCATACGGATGGGCAGACGGAAAGGGTGAATCAGGTGATGGAAGACATGTTGGGAGCATGTGTGCTGGATTTCAAGGGTGGCTGGGAAGATCATTTGAGATTGATTGAGTTTGCCTACAACAACAGTTACCATTCTAGCATTGGCATGGCACCTTATGAGGCACTTTATGGTAGACCATGTCGATCTCCGATCTGTTGGGCCGAAGTTGGTGATGAGGCACTGATGGGTCCATAGGTGGTTTAGGAAACCACGGAGAAGATCTCGATCATTCGGGATAGAATCCGGACCGCTTAGAGCAGACAGAAGAGCTATGCGGACTTGAAGAGGAGACATGTGGAATTTGAGATCGGTGATCATGTGTTCTTGAAAGTTTCACCTATGAGAGGTGTAGTGAGATTCGGCAAGAAGGGAAAGTTGACACCGAGGTACGTTGGGCCCTTTGAGATACTTGAGAAGGTGGGCGAACTAGCATATCGACTAGCCTTGCCTACTAGCATGTCGGGCGTTCACAACGTCTTCCACATTTCCATGCTGAGGAAGTATGTACCAGATGAGTCACATGTGATCGATCATAGCACCATTGAAGTGAAGGAAAATGCCACATTTGTTGTCGAGCCGGTTCGTATTCTGGATAGATCCACAAAGAAGCTTCGGAGGAAAGAAGTTGAGCTAGTCAAGGTATTGTGGAGTCACCACGATGAGGGTGATGCATCTTGGGAGCTGGAGTCGGACATGATGACCAGATATCCACAGTTGTTTGTTGAGTGAGTTTGAATTTCGAGACGAAATTCATTTAAGGGGGGTAGATTGTAATAACCCTAAAATTTCAAACAATATTAGTTTGATTTGAATTCTATAAAATTGCGAATTTTAATTAGAATGAATGTGATTGGTTGCGACGTTATGAAACGAGTAACGGATACGTTCTCGGAACGTTTAATTAGAAAAACGTTACGTTTCCGCAATTTATATGTCGACTTTTATTCTGTCGCTCGGTTGTGAAAACTTTTTTCACGAAAGTTGTAGAGCTCGTCGATACGAGTTCGTGAGTATGTGACGCGTTCTAATCGGATGTCGGACGTAGAAGTTATTAACGTCGGAAGTTAGTTTCCGATTTTGGAAACTAGTATATAAAGGGATTTTTAGCAGTTAGGGTTTCCAAAATTGGAAACTCTCTCTCTCTCCTCACTCTCTCCGCCTCCCTCTCTTCTCTCCCCTGAAAACTCTCTCCCTCACCTCAGAAAATCGCCTCCGTGCGATCTGCCTCCCTAGGCCGCTGTGACGTGCACCGCCCAGCTCTCCGACGTCGCAAGGACCTCTGCAGCCACCCTCCAGCCTGCCAGCTCGTGCTTCGCCTCCGTGAGGACCCCCGACGTCGCCACAGTCTCTGCAAGTCGCAGCGCCGATCCTCCTCGCCACCACCACTGCGTATCTTTCTATCGTTGGAGCCTTTTTACTATTCCAATTTGTGTATCTTTTCAAATCTCGTTTGTGTATCTTTCTGATGCGAGTTTCTATTGAATTTGATAGTTTTGCAAGTGTGGGAGTGTGTTTCTTTCAAACTGCGTATCTTTCTATCGTTTGCGTATCTTTACTATTCCAATTTGTGTATCTTTTCAATTCTCGTTTGAGTATCTTTCTGATGCGAGTTTCTATTGAATTTGAGAGTTTTGCAAGTGTGGGAGTGTGTTTCTTTCAAACTGCGTATCTTTCTATCGTTTAAGTATCTTTACTATTCCAATTTGTGTAACTTTTCAATTCTCGTTTGAGTATCTTTCTGAACGGCTTTCTGATGCGAGTTTCTATTGAATTTGAGAGTTTTGCAAGTGTGGGAGTGTGTTTCTTTCAAACTGCGTATCTTTCTATCGTTTGCGTATCTTTACTATTCCAATTTGTGTATCTTTTCAATTCTCGTTTGAGTATCTTTCTGATGCGAGTTTCTATTGAATTTGAGAGTTTTGCAAGTGTGGGAGTGTGTTTCTTTCAAACTGCGTATCTTTCTATCGTTTGCGTATCTTTAGTATTTTGGGCTTGCTCTTGCTTAAAGGTGAGGTAAGCAAATGTGTGACCATTTCAACACTAATTTATCAAACCATTGTCCGTTTAGTACAAAATTCAAAAATTTATTTTCTTTGAAGACTATTTTTCCCTTGCATCTTATTTTACATAGATTTACTTTTTATAATTAAGTGTGTTATAATTAAGTTTATTCCTCGGTCACCGGATTGTTGTCACCGAAAAATTACTAACCCCCAGTAATCACGTTACTGATCTCAATAATCTGTAAAATCTCTTTACAACACATTACTGACACCCAGTAATCACTCTAAAATCTCTTTACAACACATTATTGACCCTCAGTATTCTTTACAAATACATTACTCACTCCCAGTAATCTTTACAAACACATTACTAGAAGCCAAATCCTGCTTCCACTTATCAAACGAAGAACACAATCACCACAGCCTCTCCTTCTCTCCGTTGCCGACAACCCACTTTAGATTTCAAGCTCCCTTCGCTGCTTCTCCTGCCACATCCTCCTCCGATCCTCCAACCGCTCCTCTCCCTCACTCCGCAACGGCGCCACTCTAGAGCTCAAACTCTTGCCGCCGGCAAGTCTCTTCCACACCTCCTTCCTCCTCAAGTCACATCTTCCAAATTTATTCGCCCCGGCTCCGTCTCCCTGTCGTCAAAGACTGAGCAATATGCTTATTAGAGTTCCAACTGGACGACGACCTCCGCCTCCACCTACTTTGCTCGACCCTTTCCACGTCGACTGCATCGACACCTGGCTTGTCGGTGAATCGCTGATCAATCTGATTGGGCGCGCCAAGATCTTTCGTTCCAACTTGGACTTCCTCGTCAGGCATCAAGCGTTGGGCGTCGATGGAGAGAGAGAGAGAGAGAGAGAGAGAGAGAGAGAGAGAGAGAGAGAGAGAGAGAGAGAGGGTAGTTGAAAGAAATTGAGGGTAATTTTGTATTTTGAAATGGGCACGTGATTACGAAATTGTCATGTTTTCTAGGATTTTTGTGCATTTGGACATTTTCTCTTAATTATTTAGTGTCCAATTAATATGTCTCTAGTTCATAATTGGTATCAAACCTAATAGGTTGAAACTTGAAACACAATTGATGGACAATAATTGCCTCCTAAAAAGTTTGGAAGTGAATGGAAAGGCATGTTAAATGTGAAAGTGATCATGCAAGACAGTGACTTTTGTTCGTGATATGTGAGGTATGTTTCATGATACCTCTCATTCGATTCTTGAGGCCAAATTCAGAAGCATGCTTATCTTAACATTCCCCCCAAACAACACAGCCTTTCTGAACATTGGATGTGTTTATTTATGACGGGCTCCATGACAACACCGAATTTGTCAAAATGACGCCTTTTTTTTTTTTGGACAGGTAAAAACGACGCCGTTTTCTTTGGACAGGTAAAACGACGCCGTTGGTGTCTCCATAAAGACAGTAGGACTAAATTCTCTGAGTAGAAGCCAGAAGATACTTGAACCTTCCATCTAAACCCACAGCAAACAACAGAATCGGATCTTCATCAAATCTCTGTGAAACCCACAGCAAACATCTAAATCCTCCATCTAAACTAAATTTTCTCAGTAGAAGCTAGAAGATATTAGAACCTTCCATCTAAATACACATCAGTCACTTTGGTTTACCTTTGGGTTTTAGGGTTAACTGTGAAGCTACGTTTCAAGGTAACCTACTCTTCATTGTTTCAGATTTGCTTGCTTCTGGAAGTAAGCTTGGGATGGGATGTCTCTCTTTCGATTGTTGTTAATTTCGCTGTTTATGCTTTATAGTTGTGATCATGTTTGTGTTTAGATGAAAATTGTTAGTGATATGTATTGGGTCTTTGTAAATTGGTGTTTAAGTATCCGTACAACTATCATATGTGACCAGTAGTTTGAATTTTCGTTAATGAATTTGAACTAGTGTTGGAAATGTTGCTCAATCTACTGCTGTGTTTTAGTTTTGATCCTTTTTATCTTGTTAGTTTTCGATTTTATATGGTGAGTTTTGTGTTTCAAGTTCAGGATTTTTTTTACCTAGATAATACTGATGGATTCTCTGGTTTTCAAATCGTCCCAGTGTCTAGTCTTTACTATATGTTACATGTTGCCACTTTATGTTTTTTTGGGGGGCGTTCTTGTTGATGAAAGTTCAGATTTGTATTTTCAGAGGTCTTTGATGTCTTACCCATTTTGTATTCGCTAGACCCGGCTTTAAAGTTTGCTACTAAGATAAAAGTTTGTTTTCAGCGCATCCAATTTCTTTCTGGTAGGTGTATGTTTAACTTTCTAAAATGGAATTTCATCCGCAGAATCAGACAGCATTTGGTGTAATATTTGCAATAGGTAGACACTATTTTTGGTGTTCATTTTGATGAGCTAGCTGCCACCCTTATTCTCCTTTTAAAAAACCTCTATACTGGCTAGCTTTCTTTTCAGTGGGTATTCATTGTTGTGGTTCTTCTTTTCGAAAACTAGATACTAGCTAACAATTAGGGGTAAGCTGAATGTGCAACATGAATATCAGCAAAAAAAAAAAAAGGATCAACTAGTATGTTTCAAATCGTTTCTGTCGCCTTTTTTTTTCTCCCCACCAGCACATTAATGTTTCATAATGCTTCTTAATAAAGCTTAGAATGTCCCTCCTTTTAATTTGGTGTTTGCTTGATTTACTTTCGTACTTTTGTTCATCTGTCTGGTAAATTTTTTCTATTGGTTTTAATGCTTAGAGTGGATTTCAAGTCAAGTTCATATTGGTGTTAAAAAAACTGTTAATTGGGATCAGAATCTGTTTATATTTCTAATTGAGATTAGTGTGTAAAAATCTGATGTATATCATGTCTAGAAGACCATTAAGCTGAATTCCATTCATATATGGCTATGACACTATTATGTTAATGTGGAGATGGATTGGTGTTGGGTTTTCTACTGACTTTGTGTATGAGCTATTAATCTGTATTGTCCTTCTAGGTTTCAATGGCTGGAAGGGGTGGGATGAGATCTAGTCTTCACGCGCTCAATGCGGTGATGTTTGATTGCAACAAGAAACTAGCTAAGAACGACCTTTTGGAGGTGGAAAAGCACCTGGCTAGAACTCCATTTTGGAGTATTATAAAAAAATGCCAGCTGCTCACCCAGGCACAGTGTCGTAAAAAAGACTCGGATTTTCAGCTGATGATTGGGCTATACAAGGAGGAGGAGAGAGGTTTCCTGTTTCCTAATGGATCCTTGCATAGGATCAAGGAGCAGCAGGTGGTCGATATCCTCGGGCTGAACCTGGAAGGGGAGATATATAACCTCAGTTCTCACTCCACTAGACTAGGAAACAACTTGTTGATCGATGATTGCTTTCCTAATGAGAAGAGTCTGCATGTAGCAGAGGTGAAGTCTGCCCTTACTAATGCTTTGGAGACAGATCCCGTAAATCACTATAGGATTGCCTGTCTTATAGTGATGTTTCTGTTTGCGACGTTTTTTTTTCTGTGAAACGGGATCCGGTTTGAAGTGGAGTTTAGTTGCAGCATGTACTGACTTGGAAGAAATGTCAAAATATTCTTGGGGGAAAATGACATTAGACTATTTGCTTGCTCATCTAGGCAAGCACGCGAAGGACAAGGACACTAAGGACATGGGCACGAAGAGTGAAACCCAGAAGGTCGTTGTATCTGGATGTATGCCCCTAGTCATGGTAAGGACTAGAGATGTGTGAATAATATCAATTTTTTCTACTAATTAATTACTTGTTTCTTTCATTGGTTTCAATATTGGTTGGTAAGGACTAGAAATTTGTGAATAATATCAATTTTTTCAACTAATTAATTACTTGTTTCTTTCATTGGTTTCAGTATTGGTTGGTAAGGACTAGAAATTTGTGAATAGTATCAATTTTTTCAACTAATTAATTACTTGTTTCTTTCATTGGTTTTAGTATTGGTTGGCTGACCAAATACAAATTCAGGATGCTGCTATTGCGAAACATAAAGATGAAACACCAACTTTTGTGAGATGTCAGTTCAACAAGCTGCATTTAGACAAGCTAACTAATGAGCAGATAGAGGTAAAGAAAGGAAAACAGAAAATCGAATTGACTGTTTAAATTTGTTCTAGTATAACATTGTTGATTCTTTGTCTAATTAAATGCAGAGAATGTTTCCCCACATAACAGAAGATGTGTCTGAGGTAGACTTTCTAACTCCAACTTTTGGGAATTGGCTCAGTTCTTCGTATGTTTTTAGTAGCTTTCTGGCTCAAGTTTAGAAACTTTCTTTGCTTGACTTTCGCTAATTGATTCCAGTATCTGTTAGGCTGCACCGCCAGAGAAGAGCTTAGAAGCAGAGTTGGCAAAGCTGAGTATTGAAACGGTACAAAAAAATGACGAGACCAATCTGGTTGGTGGAGTAGACAACCAGGTATTTTGTTGGCAAAAATATATCAAATGTTATCCATTCAGTATCATGTTAATTCAAGGGATAGAAAATCACCTTGGGCTGTGGTGTGATATTTTATGTAGGTCTTGGACAATCTCAGAAATAAGATAGAGCATGCTACTGAGGAGTTGAAAGGATTGAATGAAACTATACTGAAGAAAACCATATCCGCATGTGACAAAACGAAAGAAAATAAGGTAATCCTTTCAAAATATGAATCTGGTGCAGGAATGTTTATTTTCCCCTTGTTTTTGGGAACAAAATAGAGAAATATATCCAACGTGATTTTTCTCTGCAGATTGTTTCACTTGAGCGAGAGAACAAAGTTCTTAAAACGATGCTCGAAGGAGCTAATCAAGAATTAGAACTTTTGAGGTCAACCCTTGAGGTAATAATTTTATTTTGTTTTCTGGCTTGGATGTAATTTGCTTCGAGTTTTTTTGCATTTGAGGATTTTTTATAATTAATATGTTTGATTTCAGGACATGAGTAAAGAGAAGGAATTCCTAAAGACCCTGGCTGCAACGGCAGAAAGTTGGAAGTTTTGGGATAACAATTTGTATACTGTTATAACCTAATGGAGATCAAAGTTTGAGGGAAGGCATTGCATTGCATATGAGAGGTGGCTAAGGCAATTCTCTGTTGCTTAAGAATGGTTCTGTAACTGTACTTTTAGCTGGTTAAGGCAAAAGAGAATTGCCTTAGCCACCTCTCATATGCAATGCAATGCCTTCCCTCAAACTTTAATCTCCATTAGGTTATAGCAGTATACAAATTGTTATCCCAAAACTTCCAACTTTTTGCCGTTGCAGCCAGGGTCTTTAGGAATTCCTTCTCTTTACTCATGTCCTGAAATCAAACATATTAATTATAAAGAATCCTCAAATGCAAAAAAACTCGAAGCAAATTACATCCAAGCAAGAAAACAAAATAAAATTATTACCTCAAGGGTTGACCTCATAAGTTCTAATTCTTGATTAGCTCCTTCGAGCATCGTTTTAAGAACTTTGTTCTCTCGCTCAAGTGAAACAATCTGCAGAGAAAAATCACGTTGGATATATTTCTCTATTTTGTTCCCAAAAACAAGGGGAAAATAAACATTCCTGCACCAGATTCATATTTCGAAAGGATTACCTTATTTTCTTTCGTTTTGTCACAGGCGGATATGGTTTTCTTCAGTATAGTTTCATTCAATCCTTTCAACTCCTCAGTAGCATGCTCTATCTTATTTCTGAGATTGTCCAAGACCTACATAAAATATCACACCACAGCCCAAGGTGATTTTTTATCCCTTGAATTAACATGATACTGAATGGATAACATTTGATATATTTTTGCCAACAAAATACCTGGTTGTCTACTCCACCAACCAGATTGGTCTCGTCATTTTTAGGGTTTAGGGTTTAGGGCAAAGGAAATTCAAGCACTTCATCAATACGATCTGACACAGCAGAATCAAGATCACGAGGACGGTTTGTGGCAAGGGCAAGGACTATGTCCTTGGACTGGTCACCAGTGCGAAACAGGAGAGCATTGAGTGCACTTCTTTGAGCTTCACTCATGTAGGTTTTATTCCGCCTACAAGTTCATTCAACACAGAATGATCACATTCAACTCTCAGTTGATTTTCTCAGTGAATCAATCTAGCTACAGTTCTCATATACAATATTGAAACTAGCTTAGATCAATTCATGCATGTGAATAATATGACTTACTCGCACAAAAATGCGTCAGCTTCATCAATGAAAAGCAACAAGCCCCTGCGTGACTTTTTGGCCCAATCAAATAACTCGTGTATCTTGGTAACAGCCTGTGGTCCAAGTGGAGCAACATCCCCTCCGGTCATCAGTGCGTAATCCAATCCCTTAAAAAAGACATCAGATATAAAGATGAGTGAAGTAATGTTAATAATTGATCAATCAAAAGATGACATCCATAACCCATTGCAGTATTAACATAATAGCAGATGTCCGTATATTCACCCAAATTTAGCAATCAAGATAAACACACTGCTGCCAAGCGATAATATCAAAAATCAACTTAGCAGATTATAAGAATAAATAAAGTCACATCAAAACTGCAATTCCCAAATATGTATATTACTAAGTTGTCATCTCTTCTTGACAGCAACCCCACTTTACCAAATAAGCCTTACACCAAGATCATAGGAATCAAAGCTGAATATGCAACTAATGTGGGCATAATATCAGATCTCATACCGATTTATGAGCCATTTCTCTAGCAGCCATTGTTTTCCCTGTTCCAGGAGGACCATAGAAGAGCATGTTTCTAAAGGGCGCCTGATGAGATTTTGTATTGGCAGTTGCACCGGCCAAATGTTCTATTCTTTTCTGAAGAGAAGGGTGTAAAACCACATCACCAAAGGGTTTCCCATTCTTTGTAGACGGGGAACGTGAAACTAACCCTGACCAAGGATATTTCCCTTTAGAGGACTCTCTAATAAGAGATGGTTGTCCCAATATTCTGTCGACATAGCTCCATATCACCTTTGCACCTTCCCTGTAGTGGAGAATGAAAACAAATGAAAATCACGAAGAGGAACAGGCAAGTTATTGCAACAGGCCTGTGATTTCTATCCTTAGAATTTAACACGCACCTTGTCGTATAAACGCCTGCAGCTAGAGCTGTCACTCCCCCAACAGCGACAACTAATTTATTCTGATCAGTCAGAATGGCTTTTAGTCCACCTGCAAAAGATGACCAATTCTACATCAATACAGTTTACAAATATCGTTAATTGCATTAGTTCTAACTTTGTTGTTTGTTGTTGGCAGACAGAACCAACCCCCTTTTGATTAAAAGAAGATCCTAAAGGCACACTTACAATCTACAATATCGCAAATTTATAATTCAAATAGTTTCAAGGACAATGAAGACTTTAATAAAATCCAAAAGTATAGGAACAAGATACAGTACCTCCAATATGATCAAAAGTTGTATTTATGGCAGCAACCCATTTCTCTCTCTCGGCATTTGCCCGGTCAACTAGTATTCGCCTGTTAACCTCTTCAGCTAGTTTTGCTTCATGTGCTCTCCCTTCTGCTTCTGCAAATGCCCTCACTCTTATTGTTTCACGTTCAATCTCAGCCTTTTCTTTCTGTCTGACGACGCTGTGCTTGGATTTGTTCTTCTGTCGCCCGCCGAGCTTGCTCCTGTCTGATGGATGATTCTTCTTGCATCTTTACAAGCTCTCTATTCCTATCTCTGTGGTATTCATTCTCTGCCTATAGCAAAAACAACAGAACACAATCAAATATTTGTCTGTTTTCTTTTTTATTAAAAAAAAACAAAACTACAGTACGTATCTGAAAAGGATCCCAGTTTACACATGCCTGCATCCTCTTCCTTTTCAACTCATCTTCATAGCGAGCCATTTGAGATTTCGTTTGCGCTTGATGTTGAGCTAGTTTCTTTTGCTCGTCATAGATGACCCTTTGCCTCTCCTGTCAAGCAATAAAGTAGATGAGTTGAGCACATTATCCAACTCTACTGACACCAATAAGGAGAGCCCAATAGAGAAATAAGTACAAACTTACAGATTCAGCCTGAGCTTGCATGGCCTTAAACTCTGCCTCCTTTGCAGACAACTCAACCTGCGTCGTCTCTTCTTGCTTCTTCAAGACTTCAAATATCTATATATATACCAAAACCAATCAGTTCCTTCAAGCTAGAATCAATCACTAACAGAATCCCATTGCTTTCTAGAGCACAAAAATAATACATAGCCAAAAGCACACTCCTTTGGTATTAATTTTTCACATACTGATTGACTTAAGATAATATCAACAACACCAAAAATCAAAGCTTTAATAGAACAAAAAGAACAAACTCGAGAGAATTGGAGTCACCTTTTTGGGGTCCTTGGAGTTGCTGATTTCTTTGGCGTACTTGGCGCCGCGCTCGAGGGGGTCGGGATCGAACCCGGCCGAGGTGGTCCTGGGGTAGTCATTGCGAGGTTTCGGCGGCGGCGGAGGAGGAGCTTCAGCAGCGGGCGGCGAATTGGGCGGCGGAGATTGCACGGGGTTATCCTTGGGAGAAGGAGAAGGAGAAGAGAAGGAAGGGAAGGTGAAAGGGCCGTCGGCATAGGCAGTGGCGGGGTTGGACAAGGAGGCGGAGGCGGAGGCGGAGGCGGCTGCGGCTGCGATGAGCCCTAGAGCATAAGTCCTCGCCATTATTATTAGTATTATTATTGGGTTTATTAACACAAAGTCAAAAAAAAAGGGGGGTGGGAGTTAGGGTATTGGGTTTTAGAGAGGTTTATTGGGGAAAATGCTGTCTTGAAGAGCAAGACAATATGGTATTCCCGAAGTGAAGGGAGCCATAGAAAACGGTAGAGGAGTCGCAAGCTCAGGGTTTTGGTAGGGTTTGTGTCTTCCGTCTTTTCATTGTAGGGCGGGTTTTAGGTTGGACCCGGGTCTCTTGTTACAGTAAATTGCAGCATGACAGGCCTTAACTATCTGGGTTGGGCTTGATTAGGTCACACCGTCAGTGCAATTTCCTTGTAGAGGTCATAAAGCAATCTTGTTCATAAAACTCAAGAATTTGTGAAAGAGATTTTGGGGCACAAGAGATTTCATTTGTTAATAGTAATACAAACAAGATTTGACATGTTGTGGCATGTCCTTACATTCTACGAGTGTCCTCGTGGCGCTTTGCAACATACAATGCATGCAAACTTTGTAGATTTCTACTTAAATTTTCATGTTTCTTAATTTCATGGTTTCATCGTTTATTTATTTATAGGAATTTCATGATTTCATCGTTGCTAAAGCGAACTCTTTTGCATCCTAGTATTCTGAACTGATGCAATACCAGAATTAACTTTAGATGGATTTTTTTAATCAGTTAATTGCTTATCCAAGATACTGTTTGATATAAACTTCAATTAGTTCCATTGTAATTTTAATACAAGGGCGCACTTGAAAATACTTGTACCATTCTCACAGTGATCTACGTAATCAAGAAACGACCATATATCTCAGATAAAATTCATTGAGTACGTATGGTATTGCTTTTAAAACCAGAATTCAATGTTCAGTCCAAAGTATTGGAGATTATGTTACTGTTTCAGATTCTATCTTCTGATGCGCCGAACGACCTTATCCTGACACAGATTGTATGCATTTACGATGATGGTACTTTAGAATTGCCTACCATGCTTTCTATGGATTCTCACCGTCTACTTTGTCCGTTGGAACAGTATGTATATTTGTAGTATTGTCTTAACTACACTGAAACTTACTCTTTCTTGAGTTCTATGTCAGGGCTGGCTTTTTTAGCCAATAGGCCCCTTTTCTGCTATCCAGATATGTTATGCTTCTCGCAGTTTAGAGTTTTTGTACGCCAAATTTGTTGTTGGATCATTCGTACTTTTTAAAGTGAAACAGTTATATAAAATCCATCTTGACCTCATTCATCTTTCCTACACCATTTCGAATCCCAGTAAGTGTAGTGAGTCAATTCATGCATAATCCCAGTGAGGACCACATGGATGCTGTTGTAAGGATTTTGAGGTATTTAAAATCAGATCCGGGGAGAGGAGTAATGTTCTCTAAGCACAATAATATCCTCGAAATTTGTAGCTTCACATATGCAGACTGGGCTGGAAATATTACAGATCGAAGATCCACATCAGGGTACTTTACCTTTGTTGGAGGTAATATTGTTACATGGAAGAGTAAGAAATAAAATGTGGTAGCACGATCTAGTGCTGAAGCAAAATACAGAGGTATGGCTCATGGAGTGTGCGAATTGTTATGGCTTAGAAGTTTGTTACAAGATTTGGGTATTAAGCCTGAATGTGCTATGCAGCTGTACTGTGACAACAAGGCAGCCATTGATATCTCCCATAATCCTGTGCAACATGATCGTACAAAACATGTGGAGGTTGATCGTCACTTTATAAAGGAGAAGCTAGACGCGAAGATCATCAGTTTTCCTTTTGTTTATACAGAATAGCAACTTGCCGATATGCTTATAAAAAGACTGTTAAAAAATGCCTTTTATGATTCACTTAGCAAGTTCGGCACGGTTGATATGTATGCACCAACTTGAGGGGGAGTGTCGGCGTGAATTAGACCGAGAATCACGGAGTAATTAGTGGTAGTTAGTGCTAGAAATAGTGCTAAATTAGTGTATATAAACAAGTGTAATCCGTGTATGAATCAATTAAGCAAGAACACTAACCTTTCAACTACTTTAACTCGACCGAACTAATCGACAGCTTTATTTGTGAAAACCCAATTTCTTGAAGCTAGTTTATACAGAATCAAAGTAAACTTCACGGTAATTACTCACATAATGATAGTGATAATAACAAAAATTAGAACCCGAATCCTTCTGAATTCAATTTCTGCTCAACGCATTTTTCGGTGTAGTTTTAGATTTTATCGGCTTGATTTTTTCGTATCGGGGATTTTGTGGAGGGAAAGATGACAATGAGATAGTAAGGGAAAAAAGAAACGGAGGGTTTAGGGTTTAGGGTTTTAGGGTTTTAGGGTTTAGGGTTTAGGGTTTTAGGGTTTAGGGTTTAGGGTTTAGGGTTTTAGGGTTTAGGGTTTAGGGTTTAGGGTTTTAGGGTTTAGGGTTTAGGGTTTAGGGTTTAGGGTTTAGGGTTTAGGGTTTAGGGTTTAGGGTTTAGGGTTTAGGGTTTAGGGTTTAGGGTTTAGGGTTTAGGGTTTAGGGTTTAGGGTTTAGGGTTTAGGGTTTAGGGTTTAGGGTTTAGGGTTTAGGGTTTAGGGTTTAGGGTTTAGGGTTTAGGGTTTAGGGTTTAGGGTTTAGGGTTTAGGGTTTAGGGTTTAGGGTTTAGGGTTTAGGGTTTAGGGTTTAGGGTTTAGGGTTTAGGGTTTAGGGTTTAGGGTTTAGGGTTTAGGGTTTAGGGTTTAGGGTTTAGGGTTTAGGGTTTAGGGTTTAGGGTTTAGGGTTTAGGGTTTAGGGTTTAGGGTTTAGGGTTTAGGGTTTAGGGTTTAGGGTTTAGGGTTTAGGGTTTAGGGTTTAGGGTTTAGGGTTTAGGGTTTAGGGTTTAGGGTTTAGGGTTTAGGGTTTAGGGTTTAGGGTTTAGGGTTTAGGGTTTAGGGTTTAGGGTTTAGGGTTTAGGGTTTAGGGTTTAGGGTTTAGGGTTTAGGGTTTAGGGTTTAGGGTTTAGGGTTTAGGGTTTAGGGTTTAGGGTTTAGGGTTTAGGGTTTAGGGTTTAGGGTTTAGGGTTTAGGGTTTAGGGTTTAGGGTTTAGGGTTTAGGGTTTAGGGTTTAGGGTTTAGGGTTTAGGGTTTAGGGTTTAGGGTTTAGGGTTTAGGGTTTAGGGTTTAGGGTTTAGGGTTTAGGGTTTAGGGTTTAGGGTTTAGGGTTTAGGGTTTAGGGTTTAGGGTTTAGGGTTTAGGGTTTAGGGTTTAGGGTTTAGGGTTTAGGGTTTAGGGTTTAGGGTTTAGGGTTTAGGGTTTAGGGTTTAGGGTTTAGGGTTTAGGGTTTAGGGTTTAGGGTTTAGGGTTTAGGGTTTAGGGTTTAGGGTTTAGGGTTTAGGGTTTAGGGTTTAGGGTTTAGGGTTTAGGGTTTAGGGTTTAGGGTTTAGGGTTTAGGGTTTAGGGTTTAGGGTTTAGGGTTTAGGGTTTAGGGTTTAGGGTTTAGGGTTTAGGGTTTAGGGTTTAGGGTTTAGGGTTTAGGGTTTAGGGTTTAGGGTTTAGGGTTTAGGGTTTAGGGTTTAGGGTTTAGGGTTTAGGGTTTAGGGTTTAGGGTTTAGGGTTTAGGGTTTAGGGTTTAGGGTTTAGGGTTTAGGGTTTAGGGTTTAGGGTTTAGGGTTTAGGGTTTAGGGTTTAGGGTTTAGGGTTTAGGGTTTAGGGTTTAGGGTTTAGGGTTTAGGGTTTAGGGTTTAGGGTTTAGGGTTTAGGGTTTAGGGTTTAGGGTTTAGGGTTTAGGGTTTAGGGTTTAGGGTTTAGGGTTTAGGGTTTAGGGTTTAGGGTTTAGGGTTTAGGGTTTAGGGTTTAGGGTTTAGGGTTTAGGGTTTAGGGTTTAGGGTTTAGGGTTTAGGGTTTAGGGTTTAGGGTTTAGGGTTTAGGGTTTAGGGTTTAGGGTTTAGGGTTTAGGGTTTAGGGTTTAGGGTTTAGGGTTTAGGGTTTAGGGTTTAGGGTTTAGGGTTTAGGGTTTAGGGTTTAGGGTTTAGGGTTTAGGGTTTAGGGTTTAGGGTTTAGGGTTTAGGGTTTAGGGTTTAGGGTTTAGGGTTTAGGGTTTAGGGTTTAGGGTTTAGGGTTTAGGGTTTAGGGTTTAGGGTTTAGGGTTTAGGGTTTAGGGTTTAGGGTTTAGGGTTTAGGGTTTAGGGTTTAGGGTTTAGGGTTTAGGGTTTAGGGTTTAGGGTTTAGGGTTTAGGGTTTAGGGTTTAGGGTTTAGGGTTTAGGGTTTAGGGTTTAGGGTTTAGGGTTTAGGGTTTAGGGTTTAGGGTTTAGGGTTTAGGGTTTAGGGTTTAGGGTTTAGGGTTTAGGGTTTAGGGTTTAGGGTTTAGGGTTTAGGGTTTAGGGTTTAGGGTTTAGGGTTTAGGGTTTAGGGTTTTTAGGGTTTAGGGTTTAGGGTTTAGGGTTTAGGGTTTTAGGGTTTAGGGTTTAGGGTTTAGGG